>NC_091842.1:36112693-38512693 GCF_037783145.1 Equus przewalskii | reverse complement strand
TTATAGTAATAAAATCATGTGGCAATATCTTGTCTGCTTCTATCTTCCATGCACAGTACCATGGGACCTCAGCCACGTCTTGGTCGGGAGGCAGGACAGCTGAGTGGCTAGTGGCAGCTCTGACTCCCTCACAGCAGTGCGAGTGCCATCATGTGTAAGACGTCAGGGACACACGGCTTCTGGGAGGGGTGAGGGCTGCACGAGGCGCGTGGTCATCATGCTGATTCTTGGGTTGTAGTCAAGGGGACCCTTAGGACTTGGCCCATCTCCTGAGCAGGTGGAGAAGGACCTTGGCCCCTGATGGGCAGGTCGCTGTGTGCCAGCAGAGGGCAAAATGGGAGCTTTCGTTCCAGTTGGTGGGACACGGGTTTGGCTACTGTCAGTCAGGGAGGGATGAGATGGAGTCACGTGGGCACTTAATTAACCCGTGGGGGGGGAGGGCGGGGGGGCTTCTCTGAGGAGAAGCTGAGCCCTGAACCTGGAAGTGCGTCCCAGGCAGCTGGCCCAGCAAGTGCAGAGGCCCAGAGGCAGAAGTGAACCTAGTGTGTCCACTGAGTGGAAAGAAGCCAAAGTGGCTGGAACGTTGGAGTCAACAGGGGTAGGGTACAGACACCGCCAGATGTTGTGGGGGTGGTCAGAGTTTTATTCTGACAACAATCGGAGGTTTTTACGCATGGCTGTCAGGCGGGGGGAATGGAGTTGGGGAGGCAGGTTGGGCTGCCAGGATAGTGGAGCCCAGCCAGGGTCCTCTGTTTGGCCCAGAGAGTGGCCTCCCAGTGGGGAGAGGCTGGTGCCCCAGAGGGCCTGGCACAGCACCGCTTGCACCACTGCCAGCCGGCAGGGCCCCCTGGCTCCTTTGCAAACACGGTTTCACACTGCCTCCATGGGAGCCCTCTGACTCAGGTGGAACCACTGTTCTCGGCTGGCCAGTCCCTCCCCCAGGAAAGGCCCTGCAGCTGGCCGTGGGTGGATCTGGTGGGTAGAATAGCACTCAGGGTCAGGTGGGTTCTTGCATGGACTGCCCTGGACCTCCCTCCACCCTTCTCCAAACAGGCCTGCCTCCTTTATTAACGTCTGCTGTCGGGTGGGGGCTGGGCCCTGGGGCTTGCCTTTCCTCCATGCCCCCTGCTCCCCACGGGCCCTGGGCTCGGGTCAGACCCTGTGGCCTGGAGACAGGGTCCTGTCTGGATGGGCCCTTCCCCTCACTGACCTCTCCCCTTCAGACACCGTCACTTGCCCCAGAATCTGGCTGCCTCCTGTCCCCTGCCGCCTGCCCCCTGTCCCCTGCTGCCTGCGCCCTGGCCCCTGGCAGAGGGTCACAGCGGGAGAGAACCTCCCTCTTTAGAGGGTCCTTAGTCCCATGTCTCCTGACAGACCACCACCACGGACCGAACGTGTGAGTGTTTTTGGCGGATCCTGCCAGCTCTTGCCCACCCTCTGCCCGCTGTCCTTTCCTGCTCGGCCCCACTCAGGGCAGCCTTCCCTGAGCCACAGGGCTGCCCGCACCGCGTGGCTCCCCCAGGCTGTGCCGGGCACCCGTCCTGAGTGCGGGCGGTGGTTCCTTCACTCAGCAAACCCCCCACCGTGGGGAGGAAAGTGGAGCTTGGGCCAGCGGGTGAGTGAGGGGCACCATCGCAGGATTCCGGGGGCCCTGCCGCTCTGCCCGATGCTCCCAAGCTCCAGCGACTTCCTTCTGCAGCGCAAACGTGGGAAGGTAAGTACCTCAGGCGGAAGCCGGGAGGTTTTCCGTGGCGGACATCGGCAGGAGACAGGGTGGGAATGTAGGGCGGGATCCTGGCTCCGCCACAAACTGCAGAGTGCCCCCGGGCCAGCCCTGGTCCTCTGAGCCCAGGCTCCTCTTCGGTCAGTTGGGAAGACCCCGCTTCCTTCAGCAGTACCTGGCATTTGGCGCCCGTCTCGGAGGATCCTTGGGGCGCTGGGCGGGGAAGCGCCCAGCCCCGGGATTTCAGTCCCTGCCGCCCCAGCAGGCCGGCGCCCAGGGCGGAGCGTGGGCTGGGGCTGTCTGGGCAGCTCGCCCGGCCCTGCTCTCGTGCCCTCTGGCGTCAGGCCGACCAGCAGTGTCCTTGGGCTCGAGCGCGTGCAGGGGAGGGGGCGGCCTCTGGTCTCGGGCTCCGCGGAGCGCTCCCGGGGAGGCGGGAGGCGCACGGGCAGACGCCGGGCCGGGCGGGGGCCGCTCCCAAGGAGGAGCTGGGGGAAGGCCGGGATGGGCGCCGCCGCTCGCCGGGGCTCCCCCTGCCCTCGGGGCAGGCAGGTGCCAGGTACCCCGCCGAGGTCGCGCGCCGCCCGGGCGCTCGGCTGGCGCGCTGCAGCCTGCGCGCCGGGGACTTCGAGGCCGTGGGCGGGGCCGCCGCTCGGGGTGCGCGGCGATTGGATGGCGGCTGGGACGCGCGCCGCCGCTCCCTTTGCACACGCCCCTTCCACCTCTCAACGACGCCTCGGAGCGCCGCGATGGGCTCTGCCCCAGTGCGCGTCGGCGATTGGTGGAGGGGCGTGGCCCAGGGGCGCGGCTGCCCGCGGATTGGCCGGGCGCGGCGGGGGCGGACCCGCGCATGCACTTAAGGGGCGGTGCCAGGGGTGCGGGGGGCAGTGCCAAGATGTCGACGGCGGCGGTACCGGAGCTGAAGCAGATCAGCCGGGTGGAGGCGATGCGCCTGGGGCCGGGCTGGAGCCACTCGTGCCACGCCATGCTGTATGCCGCCAACCCCGGGCAGCTCTTCGGCCGCATCCCCATGCGCTTCTCGGTGCTGGTGAGGACGCGGGCGGGCGGCCGGCGGGGGGGGGCGCCCCTCGGACCCACGCCCGTGACCGCGCTGCCTTGCAGATGCAGATGCGCTTCGACGGGCTGCTGGGCTTCCCCGGGGGCTTCGTGGACCGGCGCTTCTGGTCGCTGGAGGACGGCCTGAACCGGGTGCTGGGCCTGGGCCTGGGCTGCCTGCGCCTCACCGAGGCCGACTACCTGAGCTCGCACCTGACCGAGGGCCCGCACCGCGTTGTGGCGCACCTGTACGCGCGCCAGCTCACGCTGGAGCAGCTGCACGCCGTGGAGATCAGCGCGGTGCACTCGCGCGACCACGGCCTGGAGGTGGGGCCGCCGCCCGGGCCCCGCCCCCCGCCCCGGGGTTTGGCTCTGGCCCCGCGGAAGGCACCGATGGGTAACACGTCCCCCTGAGGGTCCCCTGGCCGGGCGGGTGGGGATCGCTGTCTCCAGCATCTGGGTGGGGAGAGGGGCCTGGGGAGGCGGGGCGGGGCTGGGCTCCCTCGGGGCTGTGTTCCATCTGCCTTGCTGCCTGCCATTGCCAATCCTGGGAGTGGGGAGTGGGATCGGTGGGGGGGCGGGGGGATGGGGCGGTGGCTGCCGGGGGAGGGGGGAAACTGAAAAGGGGACGGTAGGGCTGGGTTCGTGGACTCGGGGAAAGGGGGTTGGGATCTCATGGTTGCAGGGGTTTAAGGCTCTTGGAATCTGTGGGTTTCGTGGTCTGGAAGGGCCGGGAGTGCCCTTGGGGTGTTTGGGACTCACCAGGTGGCAGGGGGAGCATGAGGTGTGAATGGGGGCTTCCTGCCCGCGGATGGGGGGCTGAGACCTGATGTGCAGGGGGTGGGAAGCGCATGGGGTGGCCTTGAAACTTGCTTGGGGAGGAGAGGGGCTGCACTGCTCCAAGGGAGCTGGCTGGCTTCTGCCTCACCAGACCCTGCCAGCGTTCCCCATTGTGTCCTTGGCATCCTGGCTGCCTGTCCCCTGGCCTAGCAGCTCCCAGGCCCCTTCTGCCAGGGCTGCAGGATCAGCGCAGGGGCCTGGCCCCAGCCCTGGTCTCTTCTCCATGCAGGTGCTGGGGCTCGTGCGCGTCCCACTCTACACCCAGAAGGACCGAGTCGGCGGCTTCCCCAACTTCCTGAGCAATGCCTTCATCAGCACAGCCAAGTACCAGCTCCTCTTCGCTCTCAAGGTGCTCAACATGATGCCCGAGGAGAAGCTGGCTGAGGCCTTGGCTGCGGCCACTGAGAAGCAGAAGAAGGCCCTGGAGAAGCTTCTCCCGTCTTCCTCCTGAGGTTGCTCCTGTGTTGAGTGTCTGTCACCCTCCCACAGTTCTGTCTGTGCCCATGGGCTGAGCCTGGGCCCTGAAGTTGTGTGGGAATGTCTTTTAGCCTGTTTCTGTGTTTGCACCCCATTCTAACTGTGTGGGGCGAGTGAGCATCTCGTTGTCCCCACTGCCCTGAGCAGTCACTCAGTGGGGGCCAGGCCAGCTGGGACCCTCTCAGGTTGGTCAGTGCACTGGGCCTGGCTCTCCAGGCTCAGGACATTCTCACCCACCTGGAGGCTCAAACCCTCCTCTGTCCAGCGTCATGGGCGGGCAGAGGCCCAGGTGTGGCCCGACTTCCTGGGTGGCTGGGTGCACACACACCTGGACCGTTACATTGGTTTGTTCTCATGGAGGACGCCTTGGTCTGGGTTGACTCACTGCTGCGACCTGCCCCCTGTGCCAGCCCCAGGGCCTAGAGAAGAGCCAGCCTGGGGTAGGATGTCCGATTAATTCTGGTGGCTGTCAGCTGTGCTCAGTTAGGCTTTCTCTCCGTGGTGTGTGCCTGGGAGAGGCTTCAAAGCAGCTCTACCCGCTGGGGCTTGGCCCTGAGGAGAGTCAGGGCCGTGGGGCCCAGCTGTAGCTGGGGCGCAAGGAGAAAGGACAGTAAAGTCGCTCCTCGGCTGCTCTGTGTGTTCTTTGGTCCTGGCTGGAGGCCCAGGGCTCAGCGCAGGGGGCCTCCCCCGGACTTAAGGACAGGGCCAGACCCGAGAGCTTGGCGTCGTTCAGAGTGGAGCTGCCACAGGCCTCCTGTCCCGGGCGGGGGTGTCCTTCACCTCCTCGTGTTTGCTGTGGCACTGCTGGCCGTGGACCTTTCTGGGCCCTCAGCCTGGTCTGGGGCTTCTGGTCTGGGCCTGTCAATGTGAGCCCCTCTCCTGAGCCTGATGGCTCTGGCTGCCCCTGGGCTGCCTGCTGCTCATTCCTCTGCTTTGAAAGCCCTCCTTTCTCCCCCAGCACCGTCTGCAGGCACCTCCAGGGGACACTCTGGAAGCACTGGCCGAGTGTGCAGATGACAGCAGCAGAGCCACTGCAGACAGGAAGGTCACCACTGGCGGTCTCCTATGGCCATGTCTGGAAAGTCTCCCCAGCGCCCGCCTGGCCTGGTAAGGAGAGCGGCACCCCGCCCAGCTGGGCATCTGTTCGCCTTAGAGCCCGAGGGAGCGGCCGGCGCTGTGGGCACAGGCACTTGACTCTGTAAATAAAGTACCTGGACCTTGCTCCTCTCTCATTTCCGGGGACGTGCTCTGCTCTCCAGGTAGCTTCTGTAGAATCACGGGGGCGCTAAGCAAAGGTGGCCCTAGCTGCCAGGAACAATGGAGCACGGGGTCACTGAGGTGGCTCTGCTCTGCACAGTCTTCTTTTTTTAAATTATTTTTATTTTTTGTGTGTGAGGGAGATTGGCCCTGAGCTAAATTCTGTGCCAATCTTCCTCTATTTTATGTGGGATGCCCCTACAGCATGGCCTGACGACCAGTGCTAGGTCTGTGCCCAGGATCCGAACCTGTGAAGCCTGGGCCACCTAAGTGGAGCATGCGAACTTAACCACAATACCACTGGGCCGGCCCCCCAGGTGTTCTCTGTCCTGGCAGAAAGGGCCTGGACCCCAGTGGGTCACTGCGGCTGAGGGTCTTGGTGTGGCTTTTCCCCTTGCTGTGCTGCGCCAGCCAGTACTGTGTGTCCCCTGACCAGAACTGAGCCCCTCAACAGCTGATCTCAAATTTTATTCTCCAGCAAATGACATAAGCTGCCCAGATGCCCCAGTCCTCACCCCTCAGGGCAAACCTCAGTGTGGCACCTGCGGTGTCGGGGACACGCTCTCTCTCAAGGCCATGCCTGCTCTGGGCCTTACCACCAGGTGCTGAGCACGAGACCCTCAGCCTGCCTCCGTGGGGCCTCACTGCCTGGTGCCGACTACAGCCCCAACCTGCCTCTCTGCTGGCTGCTCCCGGGCCTGCTTCTCGGGCCCCAGCTGGGGCCTGGGCTGCTGCAGCCGCCCGCTCAGGCCCTCTGTCTTCCGGGTGCACAGGTTCAGGGTGGATCAATCACCCGACGTCAGGTTCTGAGGAGAGAAAGGAAGACTGAGGCGGGCGCTCACTCAGCTGCCTGTGGACCTGCTCCCCGGCCCGGGCCCCGGGCCAGCAGACACTCACCGTCCCTGCGGCTACGGCTCCCGCCAGTTCTCTTTCCCGTTCAGCACTTGTAGCTTCTCCAGGCTCTGGGTCACGGAGCACAGCACTCGCCCTGGGACGGAGCAGACAGTGACTGCTCTGCAAGTCTGGGAGGGGCATGAGGAAGGGGGGCCCTGGGGAGCACTAGGAATGAATGACCTTGAGGGTCAGCGGGCTGTGGTGGGACTGCCCCACAGCAGCCAGGGGCTCTCCCTGTTCACCCGTCTGGCCCCTGGGAGGGGTGAGGGCCACTGGCTGCCCTCCCGGAGACTCACCCATCTCACAGACTCGATCCTCCAATGCTCCGGACAGCTCAGGGAGGCTCAGGGCCTGCAGGGCAGCCTGCCAGCCTTTGGAGTCTGTGGGGCAGAGGGCTGGGTGGGCCCGGGTCTGTGTGCTCACAGGCCCTGCCTCTTTGTCCTGATCCACTGTGACAGGGGACTCACCCAACTGTCAGTGCCTGTGTGACTCCCTTGTTACATAAAACGTGTTCTGTTCCCGCTTGTTGACCGAAGCACTCACTGCTGGCCAGGGCCCAGCCCCAGAAATGAAAGCGTGAGGGTCCCTGGCTTCCCGCGGGGCTGTGCCCTGGGCCTTCACCTCCTGCCACTGGGAGGGACAAGGAGGCAATGGGCAGAGCAGAGTGCCCTCACCCTGCAGTTTGGGATTGAGTGCAAGGAGGTGTCAGTGTGATAACCGTGCTGAGACAAGTGGTACCCCTGGCCTGGGGAGGCCTCCCTGCCCCCGTCTGCCTGGGCCGGGCTGGGCCGCTGCTTTCCTTACCCGCTGTGGGGAGGGCTGGGCCCAGGGTCGCCCTGCGGGGGGACTCATCCTGCCTCACTCGGGCTGACAGTTCAGCTTGACAGGCTCTGCCAGACACAAGACCAAGTGCTGGTGAGGGGAGAGGTGGCAACAGTGCCTTCTGCGGCCCCAGAGGGCAGGGGACCGCAGAGCCCCACTCCCTGAGTGTAAGGTGGGGCTCTGCCCTGGCCCCCAGCCCACCTCTGTGGGCGTGGCAAGCACACGCCACCCGCACAGATAGGCTCTCGGGGCCTGAGACCAGGGCGGAGGAAGACCTGCAGCGGGTGCAGCTTCTCCAGGCCCTGGCTGCTGCCTGGTCTGTCCTGCAGACGAAATGGGGGGTGGCACCCAGTGACCCCAGGAGGCCCTGGAAATGACCCCTTGGTTGAAGAACCTGGAGGAAACGGTGGCTCAGGGCCTGGCCCTGGCCTAGAAGCTGCTCAGACGCTCACTCACCGCAGCTGGTCCAGTACGAGGGCAGCATTGTGGGCGAGGGCCCAGGTCTCCTGCAGCTGGGCGTGGACGTCCTTGCGGGTGCTGTCCTGCTCCAGGAGGCAGCTCTCCACCACGGCCCGCAGCTCCTGCTCCTGCGACACCTGGCCCCGCATGGCCTCCACCTCCTCACAGCGCTGCAGCGGGACAGGGAGAGGTGGGCGGACATGCTGGGGACATGAGGCCATGGCTGCTCGGGCGGGGTCCCCCTCCGGTTCCATCTCTGCCATCCCGATTGTCACCCTCTCTCCCAGGGGGTACCTCTACGGTACCCCTTGGGTCTCTCCCGCTTTGAGTCCCTCCTGTGAGCTCTCTGGTGTCCACGCCAGCCGCTCATCCTCTGCCTCGCCCTGTCTCTCCTCACTGGTGTCCCTCTGACCTCCTGCTTAATGCCCCATCTTCCTGAGCCTCCTTCCTGCATGCCTGCCTGTGCGTCCCCCTTCTGCTTATGACTCTAATGCTTTCTGCCCTCAGTGTCCTATCGCCGCCCTGGCTGCTTCTCTCTGCTGATGCTGGGTATCTGTCCCCACCACTTGCTCTCCATGGCTGTGTCCTTCCCTATAGGTGTGTGTCTCCAGACACCTCTCGTCCCCTCCCTGGCTCTCCCCACTCACTTTGTGCAGCTGGATGGCGAGCTCTTGCATCTCGGCTTCAAGCCGGTCAGCATAGGCCAGCTCCAGGGCGTCACTAGGGGGGCGGGCACTGCTGTGCCAGCGGGCAATGGCAGAGGTCATCTTCCTCTTGGGCCCAAACAACCTGCAGGGGTGAATGAGAGAAGGACGTGGTTTGGCATCTGCCGTGTGCACAGAGGCTCCATGGACCACACTCCCATCAAAACTGTCCCCCTAGGGAAGATGCCAGCATGAAGGGGAAGAGCGGCCCCCAGGATCCTGGGGCAGAGAACAGCATCCCCGCCCCTGGCTGGCCTCCCCATTTCTTCCCCTCCGCTGCCTGGCTGCTGCTCTCATTGAACAGGGAGCTCGGGCTGGCAGGCTCCAGGTTGTGGACAACTGTCTGTCAGCTCACAAGCTCTCAAAAGTGAACGGACCCTGTGCCCTGAAGGCAGCAGGGTCAGGCAGGCCAGCTTGGGGGCCTCAGGAGGCACAGGGCCCAGCTGTGTGCATCTAGGCCGGGAGGAGCGGCTGTACAAACTGAGGACAGTTCACGGCAGGAGGGGAAGCTGACTTCTAGGGGGGCAGCTCTTTCCACACAAATGCCAGGAAGGTGCGACCTGTGCTCGTCCTGGCTCGCCTGGCTAAAGTGACGGGGTGAGGCCACAGACGGCTCCCCGTGACTCACGTGATGCCGATTTCCTTCAGGTCGCTCTCGGTGAGGGTGAGAAAGATGCGGAGGTCCACGTCCTGCTCCTCGAACACCTGCAGATACTTCAGACACCCGATCTGCTCCAGCAGCGTGGCGAGGTCCTAGGGGCAAAGGAGCCAGGACGGGTCAGGGGACAGGTGGGGCACAGAGACACGGGGACAAGGAAAGGCATGCGATGCAGTGCAGAGCCACTTCTGCAAGCATGCAGTCGAGAGGTCACGTCCCCGTGCTGAGCCCAGCAGATTCCCCAGGTGCAGCAGTGGCACAGACTGGACTGCGGATGGAGAACCCAGCTGCCACCCGTTGCAGCCCAAAGGACAGCGGCAGTATTTCTTGTAGGCAGGTCCGCCAGCAACACCTCGGCGCTCCCAGTCTCTGTTAACTGGGACTGTCTCGACGGCTCCTGCCCCTTCAAAGGCTAGTTTTTGCTGGCTGTGGCATTCCTGGTTGAGTCTTTTTCTTGCATGACTTTGGACATGGCATCTGAATGTCTTCGGTCTCCAGTCTCTGACAATGAATGGGCTGTTCATCTTACTGAGTCCCTGGTTGGGGAGGAGTCACCTCTCCTGCTCCCTTCAGGACTCTGTTTCTTGACAGCTCATGATATGATGAATCCAGGTGTGCGTCTGAGTTTAACCTAGAGTTCACTTAGCTTCCTGGATGTGCAGATCCATGTTTTTATCAAATTTGGGAAGGTCTGACTATTTTTAAAGCACTCTGCTCTTCTCCCCCCCTCTCCTGGAACAGCATTCTGTGTACACGGGCACATGCCCGACGGGGCCTCACAGGCCCCTGCGCACGCCTCTCCCTCTTCCCTCCACTGCTCAGAACTGCCGCCGCGTCCCCAGTGCAGGGATCATTTCAGTCACCGGACTTTTCGACTCCAGAATTTCTCTTTGGTTCCTTTTTATTTCTCTCACTATCGATAGCCTCCATTTAGACGTGGTTTCCTTGAACTGCTGGAACGTATCTGTAAGAGCCGATGTAAAGACTTCGTCTAGGGAGGCCAGTGTCTGGGCTTCCTCGGGGCAGCTTCTGTTGATTCCTTTTTTTTTTTTTTTTTAAAGATTTTATTTTTTCCTTTTTGTCCCCAAAGCCCCCCAGTACATAGTTGTATATTCTTCGTTGTGGGTTCTTCTAGTTGTGGCATGTGCGACGCTGCCTCAGCGTGGTCTGATGAGCAGTGCCATGTCCGCGCCCAGGATTCGAACTAACGAAACACTGGGCCGCCTGCTGCGGAGCGCGCGAACTTAACCACTCGGCCACGGGGCCAGCCCCTGATTGCTTTTTTACAGTATACAAGTCATACTTCGTTTCTGGGCGCATCTCGTCTTTTTTGTTGAAAACTGGACATTTTAATGGGGCAGCTCTGGAGATCCGGTTCTCCTCCCTCTGCGGTTGGTTGTTGCTGCTTGTTGAAGCTGTTGTTTGTTTAGTGGCTTTTCTAACAATTCTGTCAAGTCTGTATTCTTCCCCACACGTGGCCACTGAAGTGTCTACTCAGTCCCCAGTGGTCAGCTAAGGACTGGAGCGGTTCCCTTCACCACCTGGAGCCAGCAGGCCTCGCCGTCCTCCCTGCGGAGCCCTCACGCCGGCTGGGGCACACCTTGCACGCTCTGCCAGGCCGATGGCACTCCTGCTTCGCCTTGACCTCCTGCTTGCTCAGTCTCAAGGTCATCGAGAGGTCTTCTCTCTGAGCATACACTCTGCCTGGAGCCTGTGTGTGGCCCCCTAGAGCCCCAGGAACATGTCAGAGCTTTGCACAGCTCCTCTGGACGTCTCACTGCCCGGCTTTTCCTTTGAAGTCTGTGGGTAATCTTGTCGCCCCAGCTGTTCCCTAGCACCTCAGGCAGCCGTCCAGTTAACAGACGAGCCTGCCCAGGGAGAGGCCTTGGTACTGGGTGGTCACGCTCCCGGTCAAGTCAAATAGGTCTTGTAAGTGTGGTCTTCTAGGGCACCATCAGACAGGCTCCATAATGCCGACTCTGAGAATGGAACTTTGAAAGAGCTCCAGCTCTGTTCTGCCCCCTCCGGTGGCTGTCACAAGCCACCCTGGCACTGGAGAGCGGGGGACGGGACCAGGGCACATTGCAACGCTACAAAGGTCACGGTTCTTACTGAGGTTCAGCCATTTCTCTTGAATAAACGTTCTCCAGGTTGCTGCAAGCCTTTAGTTAACTCACATAGTTCTGGAAAAACTGATTCTGACCACTTTTGCCAGTTTTTTCGTTGCCTTTAATGGATGAGCAAATTTTCCAAGGTTGTTACTCTGCCATTTCCTTAACCTAGTTTCTCAAACAGCCTTCAGACCCCACGACCCCTGCCACCAAAGGCTCTAATCAACATGCTTAAGGAGCCACAGCGGCAGCTGCTCCCCGAGCCTGGGCCGCAGGCCTGGAGAGAGCCCCTGGAGGGCTGCAAGGAGAAGCTGGCACAGGCACAGGCTTTCAATGGACAGCAGAGCTGTGCCTAACAAAGAAACAACGAATCCTCACTCGGTCTCTCTTCTTTGTGCCACTTCTGCCCGCAGAGGCAGGAGCTCTCAATTGACACCTGAGACAGCTGAGTGCTGTGGCTCCTGTGACCCTAAGGAGCTGCTTAGCCGGAGCAGCCTGGGCCGAGGAGGGCGGCAGCAGCGGTTGCTGCGTCACACTGTGCCACTGTCTTTGCCCCTGTGCGTCTGGTTTCTCTCCTCCCCAGGCTCAGGGGGGGCTGAACGGAGTACAGAAGTGAGTATGGAAACCAGTGGAGAGAGACCCCTCCTGTGGAAAGGGCCACACACAAACCCTGCAGCTGGCCCCTCTGACCACTGGGAACCCTTGCAGGCCGAGCAGCTTTACAGGCCACTGGGGGAAAAATCGCCACCACTCTCCTCTCAGCAGTACCGGGCCCTCACAAGCCTACTGTAAACGCCTCACGAGGCACAGAAAGCGCCGTCTCTAACCACTGGTTTCACAAACGGCCTTACCTGGGGTCCTGAGTAGGGGGGCTGCTCCGCCTGGGGCACAGATCCTGGGGAACAGGCAGCCGCGGGGCTGGGATGCCACTGGCTGTCACTGTTGCTGTGCCGATTCTTGGCCTTCACGTAGCTTTTAGTTTGCTTGCGAACCGAGCTTTTCCGCACGTGGTCCGAGTCCTGTGGCGAGAGGAGCGTGTGTAAAGTGACACTGACGGCTCACGGTGAGTGTGGCTGCATCCAGGCCCTGCCCACCGCCCACGGCTCCAGCTGCGCACTCTGGATCAGAGCCACTTCCCTGGGTGGCGGGGCGGGGGGGCGGTGGTTAGGATCTGAAACCCTTTGTGAACCCCCCACCTGCCACACGGAGGCTTCCTTGGTGACTCCCCCCATGGTCTGTGCCACCTACACCCAGGTGGTGGCCCTAGAGGGTGGGCCCAGACCTCATAAGTCCGAGCACAGCACAGACACACATAAAATACTCGTTACCAGATGCAGCCATCTCAGTGAACTAGCAGACACCCCCATGACTGAGGAAGGGGAGTGAGACAGGAGGTCAGGATCGGAGGAGAAGCAGACCTCGTTGCTCTCCAGAGAGGCCTCGCTGCTCACTCCCGGGGCCCTCGCCAGACCCTCGCTGCTGCTGCTGCTGCGCACGGCCCCGAGGTGGGCACAGAAGGCGTGCTCTTCTGCAGTGGAGAAGACAAGGACGTGACTGCAGGTCTGGCCCGTGGTGACTCCCCTGAGCCCTGCACCCGAGTGGTCTCATCGCCAGCACTCATCAGCTCCTTCCACAGTCACGTGTGCTCTGCGTCATGCTGCCCACCTGCCCAAGCCCAACCCCAACCCCCTGCACACACAGGCAGCGTGTGCGTCTTTCCGCTTCACGAATCAATCCAGGCATCCAGAACAGAGCTCGGCACAGAGGGCACTCGGTGACCAGCTGCTGAATGAATGACACCAACACTATGACACAGACGCTTCCTGTCTGTTCTGAATGACTCCCGCAGACCCCGCCTGGAGAGACGCTGGGCCGGAAGCTTCTCCTCACCTGGCCCCATGCCTGATTCTCTGCCTCTCCTCGAGAGAGCCAGGGCCCTCGTTCTCGACTGGACAGCTCGTCAGCACCAAGCCCCGAAGGTTGGGGTTGTGGGGCACCCAGGAATTCCTACACCTGACTGCGCCCCTGGCCGAGCAGTGCAGGGGGAGGGGGGTGGGCGCACGTACCCCGGCTGCTGCTGCTGCTGCTCTCCACGTCCCGGTCGTTGATGGGGGAGGTGACATCCCTGTAGCAAAGGCCCCCCTCTTCCAGGGGGTTCTCTTCACTGCTGTTGAAGGTGACATAGCCCCGGGGAGGCACCTGCTCTGTGGACAGAATGGGGCGCGTGAACCCACAGGAACACGAAAGGGAGACGAGTCCTCCTACCAGATGCAGCCGCCACCTCAGGGGAACCTCGCGTGAGGGAAGGCCCCGCTGCAGGCAGGCAACTCGCACCCTCCTGGCCATCACCTCATCTACTATGTTAGGTGCTGACTGCGGGTGAGGAGACAGGCTCCGAGGGGATCGGAGACCAGTGTGTGTCCCACAGCAAGTGCACGCTGGAGCCAGGGCCGGCACAGAGTTGAGCCCGGTGCCCTCTCCACACCATGCTGTTTCTTTGCCAAATGCAAAGAGTAGGGAACGGCAAGCTGTATTTACAGACTCCTGAGCCACAGGAAAGCAACAGTGCTGGATGTTCCTTTTAGCTGGAAACGTGATCTCAGACACGGCAGCCTTCATTGCCCCGAGCCTTCCCAACATGGCACCGAGGGGGCTGCTCACAGGTCCGTGTGCCCTGGCCGGAAAGAGACCTGGCTGAGCAGGAAGGGAGGAGGCCTGGGGTAAAAGTTAACAGCAGTCACATCAGATTACGTAACCTCTGAATGGATCTGCCCGCAGGAAAACAAGGAGGAAAGGCAGAACTCAAACCAGAGTTTAATTCCAATTTTGCCCCTGCCCCTCCCCACAGAAAGTACATTTATTTGCAGCAAACAGACTGGCTGGTGGGGCCATGGATAGCTTATTCTCTTCTTTATACCTTTCCGAAGGTATTGAGCTTTTTTACAATCAGCACATGCCATTCATCATTCAAAATGTTTTTTAAGTGTTGGCAAAGCGAATATATGCACCTATATAAAACTTGAACATCACAACGTTTAAGAGGAAAAAACAAACGCTCCTGAAATGCTGCAACTGAGAGACAACTCCTTCACTACGCTGGAGAGCGTCCTTCCAGCCTTCTCTGTGCGTGCATAAAAAGAGCTATGTACAGGGGCTGGCCCCGTGGCCCAGTGGTTAAGTTTGCGCGCTCCACTGCAGGCGGCCCAGTGTTTCGTTAGTTCGAATCCTGGGTGCGGACATGGCACTGCTCATCAGACCACGCTGAGGCAGCGTCCCACATGCCACAACTAGAAGGATCCACAACGAAGAATATACAACTATGTACTGGGGGGCTTTGGAGAGAAAAAGGAAAAAATAAAAAAAATCTAAAAAAAAATAAAAAAAAGAACTATGTACAGGGGCCGGCCCAGTGGTGCAGTGGTTACGTTCGCACACTGCTTTAGTGGCCAGGGTTCGAGAGTTCAGATCCCGGGTGTGGACCTGCACACCACTTGTTGGGCCCTGCTGTGGTGGTGTCCCACATGCAAAGTAGAGGAAGATTGGCACGGATGTTAGCTCAGCAACAATCCTTCTCAAGCAAAATAAGATTAGCAATGTTAGCTCAGGGCCAATCTTCCTCACAAAAAATAAAAAATTACAAAAAGTTTAAAAAAAGAATGCTGTACAAATGGGCCTCGGCCGCAGATTATTTTGGTAACGTGAAAGAATTCCATTTTAGAAAAGCACTTATTGTATGGCTACACAGATTAATTGTACAACCTACCCCGAGGCAAGACCTGTCCTTCCTATGCCCCCACCTGTCAGGGTGGGACAGGTAGTATTGACTCCTCAGGGGAAATATACTCTGCCACTCAAAAAAGAGTCAAACTCAGCCAAAAGTCCCAGAGCTGTGCGCTTTACAGCATGCCAGACAGGCTCCGAGGTGCGCCTCACCCTGTGGCAGGAGCTAGAGGAGGGCCTCCCCAGGGGCCCAGTCAGCCCGCTGCTCCAAGGACACAGGAGAAGGCGGGCCTGGAGGTCCCAGCCCAGGACTCCTTCCAGGGCTCTTGGATGGGAATCAAGTTACTCACACACTCTCGATGCAACACGGTCTCCTCTGACTGGGAAAGTCGGTCTCCTCCCAGCCCAGACCTAAGAGGGACAGGTGCTCCCGGGTAACAGTGGCCCATCTACCCAGCCTGCTACACTGGCAGCCTCGGCCTGGCCACTGATGGGTGACAGACGTCAGAGGAAGGCGCAACTCATACTAAGCTTGGTCAGGCCCGAGCAGGAGAGTGAGCATCAAACCCGACTCACCCCAGGACCGTCGCCCCCCGCACTGCCCAAGAGCACTGCACTCGACACTCGGGAGTCGACAGTTAGAGGATAAACTCAGCAGATCTGGGCACTCGGAGTCTAGGATGCTAGCCCACCAAGCGTTCCACCCAGCAGTCCTCAGGAGGGTTTGAGCATCAAATCCATCACCTGGAGGACAGAGCAAGAGTGGGGTCATCCCCCAGCCTGCCCCAGAGGGACATCCAACGCCGGGCCGGCAAATGCAGTACGATGTTCTGCCCAGGTGACTCAGAGGGAGGAGGAAGTGGGACCCCATCACACCTTCCCTGCACCAGCTGACCCACCCATCTGATGAGTGAAACCTGAGCTTAGCTACATTTCTGCTGCTAGAAAAAAAGTGCTACTTGTAATTTTAACCAATCTAAAGGACAATCAAAGGATGACCCAAAGCCCAAGAGCTAGCTGGTGACTAACGTGTTTCCATCACTGTGACCAACTCTGAATCCTAGAGCTGTTGCTTCCGCCCAGTGGCCCACACTTCAGGAGCCTGAGAGTTGTTCGTTCTCGTCAAGACAGAATCTTGGAACACCCGTCAAAGAGGCATCAGGAAATGGGGCGCGCTCACCGTAGCCAGGCCGCCGGGCCGTGCCCCCCAGGCCGACAGCTGTGATCCTGGCCAGGGCTCGCGGCCCCTCGTGGATGCTCAGGCCCTTCTTCCGACAGGGCCTCTGTCGCTGAGGAACAGGGAAGGATTCGTCCGAAGAACTGAGATCTTCGTACTTTTCTGTGGGTTAGACACCAAAAGTAAGACACTTTGTTCAGTGATGGACTAACTGACAAATCCTCATAGTAAACTGGAAGAAAATACTCGTAACTGGTTTTCTTAAATTAAGAAGAAAAGTGTGTTTCCCGGGACTTCACTTGTAAGAAATGCCATAATGGGGCAGACCACTGCTCAGACGAGCCGTGGGGACATGTAGGGGCAGCAAGCTTGCTAGGCATGAGGCTGAGCTGAAAAAGTTCATTGTGAAGGAGGAGTCTAATTCTTTTTCCGCTCTTTGGGTTTGCAGAATTTTTTATAACATGCGTGTATTATGTTTATAATCAAAAATAAATTTTGTTCTAAATTGAAGTGATAAGATCCATCTCTTCGTAAACGTATGGCAACATCAGTTACAACTTCTCAGCAGTTTTATATTCTCAACCTGGACAACGTCTTGGGAAACAAGCGCCACACGATGGCTGTGTGTGTGCTGTTTTAGGAAGGATTTCAAAGGACCACCCGCCTGGGCCTCAGAGCTCAGCATGCTCACAGCAGTTACAGTTGTATAGCTTTCATGGTTTCCATATTTCATCGCACCTAGAAGGCAAAATTCAGGGATTTATTGGTATAAAGCTCCCAGCTGATAAGATCTCATTTTGGAGTGGGGACCCTGGGGTGGAGATATGCGGAGAAGTCCTTCACTCCACTGCGCTCATGTGTGCTGGTTTATCACAAAACAGCCCTGAGGCCAGGAAGGGAGCTGGGCTGAGCCAGGCCCTGGAAAGGGAGCGGCCCACTCAGATGTGAACTGACAGCTCAACTCAGCGACTGCCTGGCGAGCGAGGCAGTTGCTGGCCCAGGTTCCAAAGGCTTTGACCATTCTCCCCACCACCCCGGCCTTCACCTCACTCCCATCTGCTCTAGGATCGAGGCCACCAGGAGACCATGGTCCCATCCTAGCAGAAGATGAAGGCATCATAAAAGATAAACATACAAGGGAGGGGAAACCAAGGAAAAGGCGGCTCCATGAAGCTGAGCCTCCGACATGTCCTCTCACGCCTGCCCGAGTCGGCAAGGACGACAGACAGAACCACACGAATCCCACGCCATCAACGTAGCCCGGACGCAGAGAGCCCGCAGACTGCAAAGTTCCCCGCCCCTGGGAGGAGGAGACAAACCCCGTTTCCAGCAGAGAAGACTGCCTCCTTGCTCGCCCCATTCTCTGTGGGGAGCAAAACAAGTCTAGAAAAAAGCCACACAGACGTGAGAAGAGGGGAAGGAAGTGCCAACGTCACCCTCAGAAAGACAGAGTCCATTCAACAGGCAAAAAGACTGGAAGAGAATCGGAGTGGAGCGGAGCATGAGCACAAGGAAGTGACTTAAGAATGTGCCAGGGACCTGAGGGAGCAGTCTTAGCACAGCCACACTTCCAGAGAGGCACCTTTTGGGAACTGGGCAGTGAAGAAAAAAGCAAGCAGGGGATGTTCAGGATCTGGCAAGACAAAAATCCATCAGAGGACACACGATGGTTGGCCTAATTACATCCCCCTCCAAAAAAAAAGCCACCCAGTAAGGTGACTCTCCTTGCGACACTATGGGGAGGGAGTTCCTGAACCAGGACTCACACATGGGCCAGGCCACTATGTCCTGTCTGTGAGAAAGCACAAGTGAGCTTCATCCACATACAACCACAGGGAGGACTCAGAAAGGAGATCATGCACTTCAGCAGATGAAAAGCGCCCCCCCGACCAAAACCAACAAGGGGCAGGCAGAAGAGAGCTCTAAGACAACACACTGGACTGACACAGCCTTCAACAGCATCTGGGGGTCGGAACAGCAGCCTGAATCAGAAACTCAAAAGCTGAGAACAAACATGCACACGCACACGGAATCGTGAGAAAAGAAAATGGAACTCAGGAAAGAAAGAGGAAAAAAAAGTCAAAGTACAAATGAAGACTAAATTACAAGGCACCCGAGGAAGAAGAGATCCGAACAGAGACTTAACCAGAAGCACTGAAGAAAAGTAAGAACCACCAAAGACGGAACGGGCGGAGAGAGAAGTAAAAGGGCCAGAGAGAAATGGCACAGACAGAAGGCAGGCAGAACGAAGAAAGACAAGGGGAAGGAACCACCGAAACAGACGACACTTACAAAAAGAGAGAGAAAAAAACTATTTTGCAGACCTCTATGTAAATAAGTTTGCAATCCTGGATGAAATGATTTCCTAGGAAAATACAGTTTACCAAAATTGACCCCAGTGAAATTAGAAAGCTTCAGCCGACCAATTTCTACAGAAGAAATTGAAAAACTTATCAAGGGACCATCCCCCAAAGAAAGACCAGGCCCAGATGGTGTCACACGAGAATCCCAGCAAACGTTCAAAGACCATGGGGTACCAATGCTGCACAAATTGTTCCAGAGCACAAAAAGGGAAGGAAAACTTTCGAATTCTTTTTATGAAGCAAGTGTAATACTGGGACCTATACCTGAAGACAGAACAGAAGAATTACAGACCGATATCATTTATGAAGGATTAGACACACCAAAACACTAAATACCAGCAAACAGAATCCAACACCATGTTAAGAAAAGAATACACTAAGTGGGATTTATGCCAAAGATATGAAGTTGGTTCATTATTAGGAAATTCATTAATATAATATACCATATTAACAGATCTAAGGAAAAAATTCACAATCATCTCTATAGATGTTGAAAAAGTCTTTGACAAAATCCAACACTTATTCCTGTAAAAAAAACACTCAAGAATATAGGAAACGACAGATACTTTCTTAACATGATAAAATACATGCACACATTACTCTTAAAGCCAGCGTCTTACTTATGTGGCATTTCCAATAAGGTCAGGACCAGGCGAATGTTCACCATCTGCATTATATTCACATCGTACTGGAAGTATGAGTTAATGCAGCTAATGAAAGAAATCAGAGGTATAAAACTCAGAAAGAAGCAGTAAATCTATCTCTAGTTGCAGATTATATGGTAGTATACCGGGAAAAGCCTAGAGAATCGGTCAACAAAACTAACTCCAACAATGAAAGAATGCCGTAAGGCAGCAGAATGTGACGTTGGTATGCAGACATCAATAGCTCTCCTATTCACAGACAACAAGCAGGTAGATATAATGGTACTGAAACCCCATTTACAACAGCAACAAAGAAAATCATTTAGGAATAAATGTACATTATGTACAAAACGTATACGAGGAAAAATTTAAAACTTGAAAAAAGGACATCCGTTGTTGTCAGACAGGACTACTCAACAACATAAAGGGGTAGTTAATTTATCAATCTGCCGCAATCTCAATCTCAACACTGTTTTTAAGGCGCTAGACAAGTTCAGACAGAAAAATAAACAAGCAATAGCTAGGAAAACACTGAAAAAGGCAAGTGATGAGGGAGACTAGCCCGACTAGACAGTAAAGCACATCACAAAAAGCCTCTCTAATTGAAACAGCGTGGGTCTCGAGCGTGAACAGAATAGGAAGTCCAGAAACAGCCAAGCACAAATGGGTACTTCGTATGTATGAGAAAGACAGGTTCTCAGATCACGAGGTCAAAGGTGGACTTTTGAATAAATGATGCTAGGACAACTGGGGAGCCATCTGAAAAAACATACCTCACACCATACATGAAAATAAAGTGTAAATGGATCAGAGAGCCAAATGTAAAACATGAAACCATATAAGTACTGGGAGAAAACACTGGCGAATTCCTGTGCAACCAGGGCACGGGGAAGATTTTTGGTGACTCAAAATCCAGAGGCAATAAAAGATTGATGAAGATGACTGTGTAAAATAAAACATTTTGCATGGCAACAAACACCATAAGCAAAGTCAAGAAGAAAACCCGGCAGCAAACCCTCATGAGGCTGCCCTGCCTCCCCCGTGGGCGCCACCCGCCCTGCACCCCAGGCACATCTTCACCTGGCAGGTGCCACTCACACTCTCACTGGTCTCCCTCCCGTTAGACAAGTGGGCCTCAACCTTGACTGCACAGTGGAGTCACCGGGGAGCCGGAGAAGGTGCCTGGCAAGGCTGTGGGACCCAGATCTCAGGGCGGCAGTGGGAGCCAGGGGAGCAGGGGTCTTCTTTCTCCCATGAGATTCGCACAGAGGGCAGAGGCAGGTACCTGGGCTCCGATAGAGACTCTTGGGCAGAGAAGGCGAGTGAGCGTCTATCAACCCCACAATCTTCATGTGTCCATACTGCTTGGCCAGCATCCGGGCTGTGGCTCCACTGTGGTCTCTCGTATCCACCTGGACTCCCTGTGAAAGTTGGGGAAACAAGAGATGTTAGGAACCTCCGCTGCAAAGCACCCTCACCTCCCTGGACGGACCCTGCTGGACCCTGGACGAGAAGAGGAAGTTGCACCTGCTCCTTAGCACCACCATGAAAAGGTCTGCGGCCCGGGTTCACCCCACATCTGCGCGAGAAAGAGGCGAGAGCCTGTGTGGCCTCCCTCTCTTCTCAATGACAGGACTAAGTGGGGCAGGGCTGGGGGGCCTGGTGGCTCATCCAAAGGAGCAGTAATGCGGCCCCTGACGGCTGTGCCTCTGCAGGTTCACTCCTTCCATTTGCAGCCCCAGGGGCAGGCAGATACTTAATGGACAGAGGCAGCCCTGCGCTCAGGGTGCGGGAGAGCCCAGCCTTCACCCTTTGCACCTGGGCACCAGAGACGACAGATTCACCAGAGAAGCAGCCTTTAAAAGTCACAGTCAGAATGAGCTCCGCCCTCCTGAGACAGAGCGTGCTAACTCGCATCCATAGCCCTACAAAGCACTTAGTCTTCAGGACGGTAATTCCACTTCTTCGACTCTGTCCTAAGGAAACAGCCCCAAACACAGAGAAAGCATTAAGGCACAAAGCTGTTCAGCACGACATATTTGCAATAAGGAAAACCTGGAGACAACTTAAATGCTCAGGGTGGAGAGTCAGCTATGTGACTGCCGTAAATGCTGGTATTTACAAACAGTTGGTATAAGCACATTTAAAAAAACGACCATGATACAAAACCGTATATAACTGCAGTGAAACAAGACAAAACAAGAAAGTGAATAGAAAGCAATACCGGAAGGAAATATGCCCAAACGGTTAATATTATTTTTAAGCAGTAAGATAACAGGCAATTTCCCCCTCTTCCTAATCTTCTATATTTTCTAAATTTACTACTATGAGCATGCTTACTTTTGAAACGGGAAAAGCCCACTAAGCTTTCCATTATTAAAAGCTTAGCCATGCAATCTCGTAGCTGAGGGTGGGTGACTGGAGCGCAGTGCTCTGGAAGCAAATCAGGAGGAAGTGGAAACAGTAAAAGTGCACAGACCCTTTGACTCAGTAGTTCCACCTCTAGGAATTTAACCTCAGGAAATAACTAAGGGCATACACAAACATTTGGGATCCTCCTGCAGCATTTAGCATAGTGAGAACCGGAAAGAACCTAAAACAGGGCCTTAGTGAAGTAACTGCAAACACATCTATAGAGTGGAACAATGCCACCGTCGACACGACAGGTCCAGATGTCTGCAGCAACCCGGACAGGCGTGCACAAGACATGGATAGAGAAGACATGCGTAGAACAAAACATTCTGTCTAATGGGATTCCACTTTGACTTAAAATACATCTCTCTTAAAAACTAGAAGGACACTCGACACTGTTAACCTGTGCTCTCTCTGGGTGATGGGATTATGAGTGGGTTTTGCTTTCTTTTTGCTTAATTCTACTTTCTAATCCTTTTATTGCAAGTATATATCACTTGTATAATAATTACATAGTACTCTTTCCCCCTATTTTGAAAAGCTATGATCAACGGACAGTCTTGGTTGAGCCCAGTTCAGAAGGGGGCTATCACACTTCCCTCTGGTAGGAAAAATCCACATTTTTACAAGAGCCTAACTGAGCTTTACTTTCTACAATCCCCCACTGTCCAGGGCTCTGGTTAGAAACCAGCTACGGAACCTTCAGCCTTAAAAGAAGTTTCTGGGGGGAGAGGGAGGGGGATCGGATGAAGGTGGTCAAAGGCACAAAGTTCAGTTATGGGATAAATAAGTCCTGGGGTGTAATGTGCACCCTGGTGACTACAGCCCCACTGCTGTGTGACACATATGCAGGCTAACAGGGTAAGTCCTAAGAGTTCTCCTCACAAGGAAAATTTATATATATGTGCATCTCTGAGATGATGGATGTTAAGTAAACTTGTGATAATCATCTCACAATACATGTAAGTCAAATCATTCTGCTCCACGCCCTAAACTTACAGATGTGTATGTCAAATATATCTCAATAAAACTTGGGGGAGAAAAAGATAATTTCTTGTTTCAGTTTGCCAGAAGGGACCCAGAGGTTTCAACCAGAACAAACAATATCATCTTCACTATAGGGTTTTAACTAATATCTGTTTTTAAGCCTGGAAGATTTCAACTTCAGACTATACTAAAGGGGGAAAAAAGCAGTAATACCATTCTTAGTGAGTAAGAAATGAGGAAGAAAGCAGAACTGAGAACAAGAAGGTTCCTGAGGTAAGGAAAGAAAACATTAGAATTTCTATTTATTTATCCTTTAAAATTTTTCCCATTTTTCTTCCTATTTTACTTTGTACGTAATTTATTATTAGAAAGTACATGATCAAAACTCATTTTAACAGACAGGAAAGTGGGATGAGAAAGCTGAGAGGCCGCAGAGCAGGCTCCCGGTGGGCATACTCCTCACGCAGAGAGCCAGGTCTCCACCCTCAGCTCTCTCCCGGGAGAGGCCCGCCACGCCCAGTCCTCCTGCCCCGGCTGAGCCGCCCGCCCGGGGCTGGCCCTGAGGGAGGAAGGGAAACAAGGCGCTGGGGAAGCAGCTGCACCTTCTCTCCCCTGGCAGAGCCCGGGTGCCCGACCACTCGTCCACCTCCAAGGAGGGAGCCTGGCTCTGGAGCGGCAGGGCAGGAAGAGCGGGTGGGCCCTCTGGCTCCCTGCAGTCTAACCATGACTGAGTAGGAGGACATCGGCGGGGAATGAGGGATAGCCACCCAGGGCTGCTGGACGGCCTCCCCAGCAGCGGAACAACCTAGCCCATCACCACACACTCCGAGCCGTGCCCACCGGCTGCTCAGCCAGAAACTGACCAACACCTTCGATTCCTGATTGGTGCCCTGGAGAACTCACTCTTGATTTCCTGAGTTTGATAATTGTATGTGAGTACAAAAGAGAAAATTCTAGTTTTGAAATATACACGAAAGTATTTAGGGAGATAAGGGCATTACGGCAACAACTTACTTACAAATGGTTCCCAAAAAGACAATATGTATATAGAGAAAATGACAAAGAAAATGAGGTGAAATGTTAACATTTGGAGAATTTAGTTAAGGTATGCAAATTCTTTTACTATTTTGTGACATTTCTTTGAGTCTGAAATTACTTCAAAATTTAAAAATTTTGCCAAAAGAAATCCAACACAATTTGTTTTCACTGAATATGAGTTGCCACACACAATCTCAGACCTAGCTGGGGAGGCCAGGCACCAAACGAGGGCATAATCTGCATGCAGATAAACGATCTAAAGCCTCCGATTTTTCAACGTTTTCTGTTTAAAGAACTGTGAGAGTAACTGTCCCTTAGATCTCTAGTTCTACCTTATTTAAGAGCAGACTCTGGGGGGCCGGCCCGGTGGCATAATGGTTAAGTTCATGCGCTCCCCTTCGAGGGCCCAGGGTTTGTGGATTTGGATTGGGCGTGGACCTGCACTGCTCATCAAGCCATGCTGTGGCAGTGTCCCATATACAAAATAGAGGAAGACTGGCACACAAGTTAGTTCAGGGTCAATCTTCCTCACCAAAAACAATTTTTAAATAAAAATAAAATCAGACTCTAAACTCAGAAGCAGAGGTTATGCTTTTCACCGTTCTGGGCTCCTACCCATCTATTCTTTTTTTTTCTTTTTTCTTCTTCTTCTCCCCAAAGCACCCCAGTACGTAGTTGTATATTCTAGTTGTAGGTCCTTCTAGTTGTGCTCTGTGGCACCTGCCTCAGCATGGCCTGATGAGCAGTGCTATGTCCACACCCAGGATCCGAACCAGTGAAACCCTGGGCCACCGAAGCGGAGCGTGAAAACTTCACCACTCGGCCATGGGGCCAGCCCCAACCAATCTATTCTTGACTCTATGCTATGTCTTAAGAATGCCTTGTATGTGTGGGTGGAATTACCTTCAAAGAATAATTATTTGCAGAAAAGGAAGCCCAAATGGCTAATAAATGTATGAAAAGATGCTCAACCTCACCAGAAATCAGGGAAGGGCAAAAATGAACAGGAGACAGCTCCGTGAAACCACATACCAAGTGTTACTGAGGGTGCAGGAGATAAGAGCTACCAAATCCGACTAGAGGACTGTCAGGGGGACAGCTGTGGAGGAAGCTATTTATCCGATCTATGAACACTGGGTGGGGAAGATGCACCCATCCTTCACACTAGCAATTCTACTTTGAAGAACACATCCTGATCCAAAGAAATCCCTTCCAATGTGCTCAAAAGACAGATAAAAATGCCAAGTGCAGCGCTGTTAGGAATAGCAGAGTGGACACAACTTAAACATCCCCTGAAGAAGGAATGGATAAACGTAATATATTCATATAGCCCATAAAGACAGAACTGTTAAAATGAGTGAACCACATCTACACATAACAACACTCTGCTGAATGACACATAGAGTTGGGTATGTTATTTACATAAATCTTTAAAATATATAAAATAAGTCTGTGTATTGCATAAGGACACAACGTATGTGATGAAAGTATAAAATCAGGGACAGGAGAGGTGCGGATCAACATCTGGATAGAGGCTACCTCTGGATCATGTGGGTTAGCTGTATGAGTACTGTCTTCTGTACTTTTCTGTATGTTTCAGGTACTTCAGAATTTAAGATTCTGAATTCTTGCTGCTGTGGAAAGAGTGTAAGTTGGTACAACTGGTTCTTTGGATGGCAATTTGGCAACAACCATGTTAAAACTGCACTTACGCTCCACCCAGAACTGCCACCTTCAGTGCTGAACCGTAGAGATGTGGTCGCACATGTGTCCAGAGATACGCGTGCACAGATATTCTCCACCGCACTGTGCGAAGAGGCAGACGGTTGGCAACGACCTAATTCTATCTTAGAGCACTGTTACAGAAACTCTGATTCATCCCGACAAGGGAGTCCCGTGCCGCCACAAGGAGAGAGAGAGAAGAGAGCTTTATATATGCTGATAGAGAACCATCGCCAGGATAGACAGTTCGGTTTAAACAAAGCAAGCACGCTGGAGAACAGCCATGGGGAGGGCGACCAGGAGGCAGGAGGCAGGCACCTGTATGGACCTGCTGTCTCATCCGCATTTTTACCACATAAATGTACTGTCCCCAAATTCCTTTTTAATAAGAGACAGCATGTTAACATTTTATTATTCTAAAGTTCCCACGAATAAGTACGAAAAAACAACTATCCAAGAGAAAATTGGCCCCCAAACATAAAGAGACAGTTCATAAAAGAAATACAAATGGCCAATGAACATATTTTTAAATGTTCAACCTCACTAGTAAGTACAAACCAAAGCAAGATGCCACTTTTCTCCCCTGAGATTGGCAAAAAAATTAAGACAGGTAACATCCAGGGCTGGAGAGGACATGAGGAAATGGGGCCCTTCATAGATTCCTGGTGCGAAGGACGACAGGGACAACCTTTTCAGTAGGACTTTGTTAGAATTTAGTAAATATTTTCCCCCACTGGATTTCTTTAACAACCTCATTAAGATATAATACACATAGCATGCAATTCACCCACTGACAGTGTACCATTCAATGGGGGGCAACCATTACTGTGTGGTAACACGATCAATTTTACAACAATTTCATCACCCTAAAAGGAAATCCTATACCCCTCAACCATCACCCTCTCCCCAATCTTCCCACCCCCCCAGTCCTAGGCAACCACTAATCTACTTTCTGTCTCCACGGATTTGCTTATTCTGGACATTTCATATAAAAGGAATCACATAATACATGGTCCTGTGACTGGCTTCTTTCACTCAGCATAATGTTTGCAAGGTTCCTCCGTGTTGTAGCACGTGTCAGTACTTCATTCCTTTTCATGGCCAATTAATATTCCAATGGATATACCACATTTTATTTTTCCATTTAACATTTGGGTCGGACATCTGTGTGTTTCCACCTTTTGGCTATTATGAATAACAATGCTATGGACATTTGCACCTAAGTTTTTACAAGAACTTGTTTTCAATTCTCTTTCATATATACCTAGGTCATATGGTAACTCTACATTTAACGGTATGAGGAACTGCCAGACTGTTTTCCAAAGATGCAGCATCACTTTACCTTCCTGCCAGCAGTGTATGAGGGCTGCAATTTCTCCACATCCTCACCACCTCGTTATCTCTGTCTAGAGATAACTACTGTCTAGATAAAACTACTACTGTCCTAGTAGTTCTTTGTTGTTTCTTTCTTTTTTTTGAGGAAGATTAGCCCTGAGCTAACATCTGCTGCCAATCCTCCTCTTTTTGCTGAGGAAGACTGGCCCTGAGCTAACATCTGTGCCCATCTTCCTCTACTTTATATGTGGGACGCCTACCACAGCATGGCTTGCCAAGCGGTGCCATGTCTGCACCTGGGATCTGAACCTGGGAACCCCAGGCCGCCGAAGCGGAACATGCACTTAACTGCTGTGCCACCGAGCTGACCCCAGGTCCTACTAGTTTTGATTTGCATTTCCTTGATGACCAACGACGTCAAGCATTTTTCACGTGCTTACTGGCCATCTGTATATCTTCTTAGGAAAAATGTTTCTTTACATCCTTTGCCAATCTTTTCATTGTCTTTGTATTTGGACCTATTAAATTTAAAATGTGAGCACCAGCAATCCCTCTTGTGGAAGCAGTGTGTACAGAAATAACTGCATGTGCCCTAAAGCCGTATGCACACAGACATCTCCTGGAACACTGTTTACAACTGCAACATGCTGGAAACCTAAATATCTAATAAGAAATCGACTAAATTAATTACGGCACGCATTATACATGGCATACTGTACAAGGATAACGTGTCTATGGCATACTAAGTGCTTTTTTAAAAGCTGCAGGGCAAATACACAGTAGAATCCCACTTTGTTCAAAATAAGCAGTGTGTCTACAGACGTCTACAGACACAACTTTCTAAGCAGAGGAAAAGTCCTGGTGTCTCTCTATCAAACCAAGTCAGCATCTTGGGGAGGAACAGGAAGTGGCTGAGAAGGGAGAAGGATCTTTGCCTTCTTACTCTATATAATTTTTTTTTAAGTAATGGGATGATGAGTGCTACTTACTTTTCAAAATATATTTTCCATACTTTTCAAATAATAGTATTTTCAAAAGTATCACAGGAATAGGTGTCTATTTTCATTCACCACTGTACTCCTAACGCCTAAGCACCCCTCAGCACTTGGCATCAACAGACACTCAATGAAAATGTGTTGAATAAGCAGATAAAGAGCAGTTACTTCCGTGTATCAGAAGACTGTTACAGTTTACACTTTAGCGACGATTCCTCACTTACTGTGACTGCACTGCAAGCTAACAAACAGAGTCACTTACATGATTCAGAAAATACTGCACGATTATCTCATGGCCAGCGGCTGCTGCTTCCATCAAAGGAGTAAATCCATATATTGGCTCCCTGCAAGAGAGAGGCCACAGTCGTCTGAGTTCAGCTCCTCCAGGAACCTCCCCAAGCTCCAGGACTAGTCATCTACCCTGGCCTCCTCCGCCTGGTACCTGATGCTTATTCTTTGTGCTGGGCTACGGTTAACTCAGCGCTGTCCTCAGAGTGCTCCTGGTACCTGATGCTTATTCTTTGTGCTGGGCTACGGTTAACTCAGCGCTGTCCTCAGAGTGCTCCTAACCCTCACTTCTCTCACACTGGTCCAGAAGACAGGAACCAAGCTGAGTACCAGGTGTCACCCACCCTAAGACACACCAGCCTCACATTTTAACATTTCTGAAGTCAGAACGTGTCTTAAAATCAATAGGCGAGTTGTACTTTACGAGCAGCCTTTTTTTCCTTCTCAGTGGCATGAAAGGCTATGGTGTGTATGGTGTCATACCACAGATGACATCAGCCAGGGGGCGTGCACAGTGCCAGTTGGATGCTGTGTTGGGACTTGCTGTGTTGAAGGAGCTTATCATCATGACACGCTTTAGACAATAATACCCCTTCCAGCTTATAAAACTCATGATTGTTTTCAAAGCATCACCTCACCTGATACATACAAAAGGCAAGAAGGAGAAAGGAATTAGCATCGAGTGCATGTCAGTTAAATGCCATTCACTGTACTAGGCCCCTGGCATATGACAGAACATATGATTCTTCTCACAACTCTACGACATAAGTAATGCTGCCTCCAGTTTTCAGATAAAGAAAACGAGGCTCAGAGAGCTTACAGTGCCACACTTAGTGTCACCTGACAGATGGATGAAAAAGCCAGGATCCTAGGCGGGACCGTCCATTCTGCCCCTTTGTCTTGACCCTCCCAAACCGAGGCAGGGGCTGCCTGCACTTTGGCCTGTAGCTGCCTCTACAGTTGTCCTCCTCAGAGGCAGATGTGACCACGCCCACTCCCAGGGCCACTTAAGACCTGGCAATCACCTCACGTTGGCATTCGCTCCACTGTCCAAGAGGAACTTGACCATCTGTTGGTGCCCAGCGCTGGTGCAGTGGAAGAGGGCAGTCCAGCCCTGAATGTCCTTCATTTCTAGCTCAGCACCTTGCTTCAAGAGAACACAGAATGCTCATTACGGCCTCGTCTACTCTGCGCGGGGCGGGCACCCTCCAGGCCGTCATGCTGAAAGAATCGAAGTGATTACACAAGCACGCGCACAGACACCAGGGCTGCAGCAGTTCACGTCTCTGTCAGAGCGGCCGAGAGCCCCTCTGGGTTCTGGGCCTGAGCCCCCTCGTAGCTCACCTGGAGGAGAAAGTAGGCGATGCTCTCGTTGCCACAGCTGGAAGCCAGCATCAGTGGAGTCTGCCCTTCCGGGGTCGGCACATTCACACTCACCCCCGCCTCGAGCAGCAGGTGCACGATGGTATCGTGTCCAATGTAGGAGGCATACATCAGCGGGGTCCAGCCACCACCGTTCTTCTTATTCAAATCTAACTCTCTCCTAAACAAACGCAAGATATGCTAGACATGCCCAGCCGCTCACATGGGGAGGTTACCAAAGCCGGCGGCGAGGCCAGGCCAAGAGAAAGAGCAGGAAGTGCTGCTAGGAGGCAGGAGTTATCCGCCACCCTGGCCATCACTGGGGGCGACGGGAGGCAGGCGGGGAAATGGTCATGTTGGCCTCTGCAAAGTCCTTAGCGTCTGTCTCCCTCCTCCGATTTCACGTTCTCCTCTGCCCCCTCCTCCTATCCCAAGGCCAGCAATTCTCTTCTTTCCCACCACCAGCTAGACGGATGGTTCTCAACCAGGGGGGATTTCGCCCCCCAGGAGACATTTGGCAAAGTCTGGAGACATGTTTGGTTGTCACAACTAGACAGGAAAAAGCTACTGGCATCTAGTGGGTGGAAGCCAAGGATGCTGCTAAACATCCTACAGCACACAGGACAGCCCCTACCACAAAGAATGGTTTGGCCCTGACTGTCAGTAGTGCCAAGGTCAAGAAACCTTGACCTGGAGCCTTGACTACCTTCCACCAACAGACCAGAGTCTGCTGGTGCAGTGCTGGGTGGGGAGGAAAGAGGAAGAGACTCAGACAATGGACAAGACACACTGCAACTGACTTTTCCTTTGTCACCTCACCCTACGGAAACATTCTTGGAAAATCTGTGACCAGAGAATCCTGTCTTTCTGATGTCCATTAAAATTCTGGAAAAGTGTTTCCCATAGGAAAAAAATGTTGGCCTCCCAACCTGGAGTTTGGGGTTGGAGTGTGGAAATAACATCCACTTCCAGGCACACCCTGCAAAGTTCATGCCCCCACAGCCTTTCCTCCTCCACAATCCCTGCCTCCAGCGGAGGGAACTGACAGTCGGTCCACACGGTTTGTGCCTCTTGCAGGTAGACACACATTAAGCTACACCACACAACGATTCTCCGTTCACTAGCATCTTCTACTGACTCTGGCGCTTGCATGACCATGCAGCCATTCTGGAAGGTCCTGATCCCAGGGATGCAGTGGCATTCCCACTGGCTGGGAGAGCCATGTGGAGACCGGTTCAGCCTTACTACACAGCTTTCACTGACAGAGCACTCAGTTCCTAACATGGAGATTCCTAGCATGGAGAGGGAGGAGCCTGACCCTGGGCAGAGTGGCTCAGAGGCTCTCGCACCCTTCCTTCAGACCAATCCTCCCTTCTCACGCCTCCAGCTCCCGTTGGGTCCCCAGTGTGTGCTTACTGTGAGCAAGCCTCAGTCTCAGCTAGCATCACAATCCCAATCAGAACACAAACGCTTCCCTCTTCTCCTCCATGGAGCCACTCTGGACTGTGCACTGGAACAGCACACCCAAAGGCTGAGAACGCCAAAGGAGCACAGTTATGACCAGGGCCTTGACCCTGCGAGGGGGTGTGCTGCCTGGGTACCCAGCTACACATTCCTAAGGCCACCTGGGACAGCAGTAGGACGGATCATCCTTTAACACAGTGTCTTGTACTTGACTGGCCAGGCATGTGTAAGTGACGCTATGACTTGGGAACCAGAAATCTGGGGCTTCAGTAAGGCTTTGGTTTGGCTCCCCGGGAACCAGAAAAGGCCCATGTAGACATACTGTTTCTCCAAGTTATCAACGAGAGATGGAAACAGTGAGCACAAAGTGTGGCAGACCTAAGGGGATGGAAACAAGGAGACAGAGCCTTTTCCAAAAATTACTTTAAGTATCATATCGTACTACAAACAAGATGTAGCCAAGGGCCACTGCCATGGTATTGGGACTTCACATATGTATAAGATCAGTAAAAACAGCTTGTGGGCAGCTGGTCCAGGAGGCAATCGTCCAGAGGGGGAGATGAACCCCACAGCCGCCACCTGCTCTATGGCAAAAGCTAGAGGGGTGAGGAGTGCACGGGGATAAAAAATAAACCCCCTGGGGAAAGAAAACCACAGGGCATCACTTTCTATCCTTATTTTTGTTTTGTTTGAGCATTTCTGCAGTTAATGAAAACCATAAAATTCTCTAGTTAAAGTAAGCCTGAAATGTTCCTAAGCCTATGAAAAAAGTTTAAGCCATCTTTTTTCTCCTAGAAATAAAAACTGCCTTCCTTACTAGTGTCCAGTACAAATCATTACTGACAACTGTCCGAGTGAGGCCGGAGTTAATCTATGCCACGTGTATTAATGGCTACGACTGCACAAGGCTGTGTTAGCTTACGATCTTTCTCCATGGCGTCTGGAGCCACTGAGCTGGTGCTCAATGGAGGACAAGGAACACTTCCCAGGATCCCTTACCGCTGCACACATTCCTTCACCACTTCATACTGGCCGATGGAAGCAGCGGTGTGAAGATCCAAGGGGACAGCCAGCTCCTCCCGGCTGACCTGCGCACCCAGCCCGTGCCACATGGACAAGCTGCGGTTCAGGAGTTCCGGCTCACTGGCTTCATCACTGAGCTCCGACATCGCTGTGGAGGGAGGCCCAGGGGTTAGGTCTTTCCTTCTGGTTGTTCCAGGGAATCAAACAGGTTGCTTACCCTCCTCCCCGCAGTAGGTGGCTATGTCATTGCCCTCTGAGACTGCTGCCCAATGTGGTCAACTCCTGGGACTGTCCTAGACAACTTTCTTTCATTAAATGTCGTATGGTTGTGAGCTTCTCACCAGCCAGAAAGAGGAGCATATACGGTGAGTCATAAACTGCAGTGTGTGTTCCCAGGCCCAGACTCTAGAAAGGGAATTCTCCATGAACTCAAGGAGCCTGGCAACCTCCTGGATGGGCAGTAGGGAAATGCTATTTGGGTCAGTGGGTCAAGTCAGCTCTCATGTGTGCTGAGAAAGAACCCTAGCCTTGGAGTTAAATCAAAATTTATTTCTGCTACTAAGCCTCTCAAATCCCCAGTTCCTCACTGTCCAGTGGGGACACGCTGTCTCAAAGGGCTGCTGTTACAAACCCAGGGAAAAATGGCTACACAAACAGTGGCACGTGCATACAATGGAATGCTACTCAGCAATAAGCAGAAGGGACCAAAAAGTGACACACGCCACACTCCAATCTCAAGTGCACCATGCTAAACGGAAGAAGCCAGACTCAAAAGGCTACCTGCTGTATGATTCCATTTACATGACCTTCTAGGAAAGATAAAACTAAAGGGTTGAAGGACAGATCAGTGGTCCAAGGGGTGAGGGGTGCAGGGGCCACAGAGGCACAGCAAGAGGGTGATGGACCTGTTTCATATCTTGACTAGTGTATATATGATTCTATGCACTTATTAAAACTCATAGACCTGACCACCAAAATGAGTGAATTTTACCGTATGTAAATTTTAAAAACAAATTTTGAAAAAAATGGAAAGAAAACCTCAGGACAGAAACTAGGACATGACTGGTGCTCAGCAAATGTTAATCAACTAGAAATCTACCTACGCATCCCTTGAAAGTGAGAGAAAGAAAGAGGGAATGTGACAGGCTGGTAAATTTGTGGGGTGACACTTGTCCTGAGCTGGGACAACACCAGGCTGGAGAGTGACTACGCGAGTCCTCTATTCTGGAAATCCTAAGTAATCAAGACCAAGTCATCAGCTTCCTAGCAGAACCCTTAAGACCCTGGATGGGAAAGAACAAGGAAGTAAGCATAGAAAAGGGAGAGGAGGAGAAAACAAAGGCCACATCCGTTCAGATGGCCTACAGGTACCACAGTGGTTCACAGGTGCCCTTAGGACCTGAGTCTCTACTAAGGGATGCTTCCAAGTCCCAGGTGACAGCCAACATGGCCAAACAACAAACAAACCACCAATTCGGGGGACAAAGACTTTGCAGGCCCCTGGTGAGAGTACGTGCACCCCTGCTAGGGCCTGCAGGTAACAAAGTTCAGAGCGAAGCCTGCTTTCTGGAACCACCGCCTTTCCCACCGGCAGGGCCTGAGCTCAACCAGCTCTCTCACTTCACAGGTGGGAACCCCAAGCTGAGCAGTCCCGGCCCACAGAACCTGGATAAGAATCCAAATGAGCTGAGCATCCTTCAGGGCTCCTGTCAATACACCCCTCCAGCCTTCTGCGTGTGCCTCTTCTCCTCCCAACGCTTCCTCCGGGGTGGAGCCCACGGTCCCCTCCTTCCACCGGACGCTCACACGTCTGACACCGCAGAGCGCTCAAGGAGCCTACGGAGGGAGAACCCGGACGCCAAGGAACCATAAAGCTCCTGTCATTTCCTTTGTCACCTTGCCACACGCCAAACGCTCCGCAGTGACAGGGTGTTCGTTACGAATAAAACGATTACATACATCCGTCTATTTGCATACTTGGAGAAAATGTCTTGGACATATCGCTTCCAGTACTTATCTCCTGGAAGTGGCACTGGGAAGGCGACCCTTTAATTTTCACTCCACCTTTCGGTTCTGTCCATTTTGTAAAATGGCAAATATCTGTTATTTTAAGAATATAATATTTTAACTAATAAATAAAAATGACGTTGGGAGTCGACCGTCACGCCCACAAGGAGGCGGTCTGTGAAAGCCCCGGCGGGAGCCTCCCAACCTCGTCCCCAAGCCCTGGGGAGGGTCCCCGGGAACTAGCCGAGCACCGACAGCACTCACGTGCCCCGGCGCCTCCTCCCAGCAACCCCACGCGGCACATGGCTCCGTCGTCCCCGCTCCGCGGCGGCAGAGCGGAAGCCCGGACTCACAGACGCACGCGCGCCAGCTGCAGGGCTGCACGCCCGCGCCGGGCCCGCAGGCAGACAGCAGGTGCCGGCACCAGGCGGGGCCGCGCCGCCGCGGAGCCTACCTGCGCTGGGCCTCGGGCCTCGGGCCCCGGGCCGCTAGCCGCCGCGCTCTCTCCGCCCGGCCCGCCCTCGGCCGCGCCGGCCGCTGTAGAGCCCGGACCCCACGGCTCCGCGCGCGCCCCGGAAGTGGTTACGGGAGGCGCGGAGCACGCCGGGACGCTCGCGGGTCCCCGGGGCAGCTCCCGGCGCTGCGGAATTCGTCCGTCCCGCACCCGGACCTTCCGGTCCGCTCGCCCAGCTCGGTGTGTGACGCCCGCGGCAGCCAATGAACAGAGAGCGTCGCCCCGCCCCGCCCCTCCACTGGCCAGGGGAACCAATCCTGTGCAAGAGAGGCAGGACGCGCCAAGTCCCGAACGAGGAGTCGGGGGGTGGGGAACGCGGTTGAGTCCAGCAACGTAAGACTCTGCCCAGGGGGGATTCCGAAGGCGGCGACAGCCTCAGTAACAGCACCGCAGCCCAAGGGGGCGAAGACGACCGGAGGGACACCCTGGAGACTGTTTATAGCCCTGTCAGGACCGCGCGGGGAGGGGAGACAGAGGCGGAGGCCGGAGGTGAGTGGCCTCGGGCCTGCCGCGGCTGCAGAGATAAATGTCGGGAGTTGGATGGGACGGGAGGAAACGGCCTGGGGTGGGTGGGAGGACGGGCGAGGGGTTATCCTGTTTCCGAGCTTTAGAATTTAAAAGTCTGACCTGGGAGGCCGTTGGCGTCTAGTTGTCATAACAACCGGCCGCCCCGTAGCAGGAGGGGCCGGGGGCGGGGATTGGGGCGGGGCTAACGGGCTGCAGCCAAGAAACGGACGTGGAGGTAGAGCCAGGATTCGGAGTTAACCCGCGTCTGCCAGTTGAGCCAGCACCAACTTGACGTTCAGGACTCTTCGCGATCTGTTCCGTTTTCCCCGCATATTCCGGCAACTGACACCGTCTTCCCCAGCTTGTGGGTCAGTTTTCACTCCTCTGAGCCACCGTACATCTTCTTCCCGCAGCCTGTAATACCTGTCACTCCCCTATTGCCTTGTCCACCTGTAGAACTTAGTCTCTGATAGCCCCCTTCACCTTGGTGATCCTGTTGCCCTGTGATCTGCCCTGCAGCCAGAGAACAGCCCGTGATGCATGTATCGGATGCATTCCCCCTATCCTGCTGTTCCCTATTCAGGGTGCACCAAGCTCCTGTCCCCGCTCCTGTAAGCACAGAAGCAGGCACTGCCGTCTCTGCTGTGGGGGCGCCGACCAGAGTGACAGCCACCAGGGCTGGGGCAGAAGTTCTCTTCCCGTTTGATAGGCACAGCTGCCTCTCAGGCTGCAAGGATTTCCCAGACGCTGGCTCTGAAGTTTACCATCATCCCACATTCCTAAAGCCCCTGGGACCCTTGAGGGACCGGGCCATCTACTTCTAGACTCTGGGATGCAAAAAGGGGGCTAGGTCAGTGCCTGGGTGTAGGGGTTAATGTGAGTGGTGACTCCAAAAAAAATTCCCCTGGGGACACCAAAATGTCTCTAGTCTATTGCTTTGTCGGGAGGAAGTAAAGGGTAGTGGGGCTTGGAATCCCCTCTAACTTTGATACAAATTCTGTCTTTGCCATTTGCTAACTACAAAACTTCTCTGAGCCCAGAAAACGTAGGTAATAATAGTATCTATGTTATATGGCTTGTATATGTATAGTTTACATATATCTATCATATGCATGTATCGTTCTGTATATCATATACATACATCACTATATATCAATACATATATCTGTATTATGTATTATCATCTAATATTATTATATACATCATATGCATATATCTGCAGGCTCCACACTGCACTACACACACACACACACACAGACGATGCATACACAGTGTGGCTGGCACTCAGTAACAGGAACCTGCAGAACAAGAAGGAATATAGGGTGGAAGGTCTGTGAGTCGGTTTGCATCCATCCCCCACGGGGTGGCAGATGCTTTGAAAAGGCATCCCCGGAGCTCCTGACCCTTGGCCCCTGGACCCTCTCACCTCACCGTGTGTCCTCCGCAGGGCTCCTTGGACGATGGCACACTGAGAAGCATCCCGAGCCCGGGCCTCCATGGCATCCCAAGACAAAGATGTGGGGCCCTCGCTGCCCTCTCCCTGGGCCTCCCAGATGGGGCCCTGGGATGCCATGCTCGAGGCTGTCAGGGACCAGCTCCCGTCGCTGGACTCGGATTCCTCCTTGGTGAGTGAGCGCCTTCTTCTCACGTCTTCCTGGGCCCCAACTGCCCTTGCTCCCCATGGCAACCATGGTGCTGACCCAAGGCCAGCTTCACAGCTTGTCAGCCTCTGCTTCCACATGATCTCTGTTTGTGTTCTCTGAATACATTCACTGGTGCTTAGCATCCTCCCGAGCCATATCAGCGGTCCCAAACCACAACTGGAGAATTCCTCCAGGGGCTTATCACAATTCACTGAAATGGCAGCCACTCTCAGTCGTGGTCCTGGCCATATCCTGGCCCAACCGGGAGTGGAGAACAGCACCGCTGCAGGTAGAAAGAGCAGGGGCTTTAGCATCAGGCAGACCTGGGTCCCCTCCTCACTTGGGTGCTAACTTACCATGTAACCTGGGGGTGGTTGCCACACCTGGGTCAGCCTCGGTTTCCTCACTACAAAATATAGATAATTATCACTGGTACAAATTTCAGATTCTGTCTGTAAAGTGCCTGGCCTAGAGCACATGCTCAGTTAACATCAGCGTTAACAAAATCACCTATTTCCTGGTCCGTGTCTTGTCCTGGCAAACCCCCCAGGTTGCTCCATGGAGGACGATAATGATAAACAGAGAGCTGCATCATAGAAGAGGCTCCACTTTCCCCATGGATCAAACCCCAGCTTTGATTGCAAGTTGTTGTGAGGATTAAATAATCTACATAAGAGCACAGTGCTTGGCTCTTGTACATTGGTAAATGTACAATGCATAGTAGTTTTGTTTATTGGTCACATGCATTCATTCAACAAACACTCACGGAGCCTACTCAGCCTCTTCAAGAACCAGGAGCCCTTTGTAACATTAGACACTGTGGCAGACCCTGCCTCACCATGATGGTAATTGTGTTTCTAGTTTCTACCAACTAAGGGACTACGGGGTGACAAAAGTGACTCTGAATTCAGGCTTAAGTGAGCGGTACCAGCTTCTCCACATAGTGGAAATTAGGTGTGTGCACACGTGTAAGATGCAACAGCAAGTGTACTGACAGTGCAAGGTGGGAGTTGCACTAGCAGGAGCTCTCAGCAGCCAGTACCAAACACATGGGCTGGAGCCAGGCGTTTAGAGAAAGGGCAAGGTTTTAGAAGTAACGTGCCAGATTTGGGTCCTACCTAGACCACCTGCAAAGATGAAAGCGACAGAGCTTCCTGGACCTCAGGGGTCTTCCAGTGCAGGTGAGGCTGATAGGGAGTAGATAATGCAACCCCAGTGCCTTTTCACATCTTCAGTCCCATTTGCTCTTATCTTCAGACTGTCCCTGTAAAGTGGGCTGGCAACTATAAATGCCCCCCACCCCGCCTTAGAGGCAACAAACCAAGGCTCCTGTCACTAAGTGGCGGCTCAAGGTCACGGTGGAGGGAGGGCTGGACTCTGCTTTTTCTGCTGCCACGTGGCTGCCCTGTGCATTGAGCCCCGGCATTAACTGAGTACCTGCTGTGTGTGGCAGGGACGTGCAGAACCGGGGGCCCCGGATCTCACCTTCACCCTGTGGTGCTGCTGAGCCCGTTTCTAGAGCATCGGCAGGAACCAGGGGCAGGAACCAGTGGCAGGGCAAGGCCCTTTGCTGGAGAACTGATCTCCCAGACCCCGAGTCAGCTCCTGAGCAGCAGGGCTGGACGGGGCGAGAGTAGGCGAACCCTGAGGCCCTCCTGGGGCCGTGTCATCCAGAAGCCCTCTTGTTTCTCCACAGTCGGACTGCGGGGAAGAAGAGCTGTTCATCTTCCAGCGAAATCAAACGGCCCTGATTCCAGACTTCTCAGAGGAGCTGGCAGAAGCCCCTGCCGGGGCCTCGGTCATAACAGCCGACGGGTCTCCTCCTGAGGTCTGTGGGACGCAGGCTCTGGGGATCCACAAAGCCGGGGCCCTGCGGGCAGCAGGGGGTGCGCGTGTGGGTGTCCATGCCTCTCACCGGACTCTAGCAGCAATATGGGTCATAGAGGTTAAAGTCCCTGGTCTGGCATCTGCACACAGGCCTTTCTCCAGGGGCAACTCAAGGTGTTCAGACAGGAGGCATGTCCCTGCCTCACGCACATCGCTCTCCCAGGGCCCAGCACACTCAGGGCCAGGGAGGGGAACTTATTTTCTCCGATTTTGCCCCTGCTCTTCCTCTTGACCCCCAGCCACACATGCACACGTGCACACATATTCACACACACCTCTGCTGGCCTCTTCCCTACCATGGCCCCCTGAACTGTCTGACTATTGTCACGATTTGCCATCAGTGCCTCTCCCTTAACCCAGGTGGCTTCAGCACTTCCTGGCTTCTCACAAAAGCCTGCACTCCCTAAACACTCATTGATTTAACAAGGGCAACAGTGGGATTCAGAGGTAAGAAGGTGGGGAGATGAGATGAACACAGGAAACAATTAGAAAACGCCAGAGCACACTCTGTAATTAAGTACAGTCATGCGCCGCGGAACGACGATATTTCAGTCAATGATGGACTGAACAAAAGCCCGGGGTCCCAGAAGACCATAGGCTCAGTACCATAGAGCCTCGGTGTGTAGTAGGTTTAAGTATGCTCTGTGAGGTTCGCACAACAACAAAATCGCCCAACAATGCATTTCCTAGAACATATCCCTGTTTTAAGTGACACATGACTGTATTGTGGTTGTAGTCATCGCCAAATGTAGAGTGAATTTTCCATCTTCTTGTCTCCCCATTGCCCAGGGTCCCAGGCAAGACCAAGAACTCTATCAAAAATTAATGGCTTAATGATAAAATTAATTACTGCCTTTATAAACAGAACCCATCAGTGCGCTTCCATTGCTGGGCAGGTCCCCAACCGTCAGGCCTGTTCAGCTCTTCTCAATGTGCAAAGGCTCCAGGAGCCAGGCCTGGCTCCCTCCATGCACTTCCCCCGGCTCAGCTGCACCCAGCAATACACTAGCCCTCACTCATTAACCAGGGCATGGGGCATGCTGTCAAAGACAAACACGGCCAGACATTGCTTAAAGCGGTGGAGGCAGATTTTGTCGGAACTACTGACCGCAGGGACAGAGCTGAGCTCCGTGATTTGTGCAGAGGTCACGGCGTTTTAAAGGGAGAATGAGGGCGGGGGAGAGCCGGGCTCGGTAGTCAGAGGAGTGAAACATCACAAGGAGCCCGTCAGCGTAGATGCGACTAGGCCAGATGTCTGCTGGTGGCAGTTATGGAAGTCAGGAGGCTGTCCTTCGGGGAGAAGGGACACAGAGGGCCTGTCCCTCCCGACGAGTGCATTTCAGAGGAATGGCTCTCAGCTGGGTCACAGGTGCTCTGTTGTAACAGACTCATGTTCACAATTATGCCTCCTTCTCAGTAAATGCTCTGAGAAAGGGAGGTCAGGGCCTATCCTCAGGTGTTGGCTGGAACAAACAGTGGATTCTCCTGGCAGCAGTGCTGAGCTTCCTGTCCCCGGCCGGCATTTAATGGGGGGCTGGGGCCATCCCAGCCTCACGCTCCCAGAAGCCATGCTGGAGCTCGGTCAGGTCTCAAGGTGCACGTTCAGATGAGTGGTTCATCGAGTTCTGCAGTCCTCAGTGTGAGCACTGACACAGGGCCATCTTACAGAGCCAGGGTGCGTCCCCTACCCATCACCAGGACACAAATCACCCACTCCCTCAGCCACGCCTAGAAGTACATCTGAAGGAACCCCAAATAGGAGAAATTCCCAGGGCTGCCAAGACCCTGGTTAGTTCCAGTGGAATGATGTCCACAGGGCTTTATTTTGTTTTCTTCATGTCTGCCATTACCTTGGCAACTCTTCTGGAGGATTTTTTTTTTTTAAATCTGGAATAGGAAAGTCTGTACCAACTCACTGGGGTTGAGGCCATGGGCTTGCTCTGGAGTCAGAGCGCCTGGGTTTCATCTCGTCCACCTGCTAATAGCTGTGTGGCCTATTCACAGTGGCCAAAAGGTGGAAACAACCCACGTATCCATCAACAAACAAACTGTGGTCTAGCCATACAACAGAATATTGCTGGAATCCATAAAAGCGAATGAAGTACTGACACATGCTGCAACGTAGATGAACCCTGAAAACGCTAAGCTAAGAGAAAAGGCACAAGAGGACAAATATTGTATGGTTCCCCTCTATGAAACATCTAGCATAAGCAAGTTCATAGAGGCAGAAAGTAGATTAGTGGTTCCCAGGGTGGCTCAGAGTCTCTGGGCTGATGGAAGAGCTTTGCAAATAGATAGTGGTGATGGCTGCACAACATTGTGAATGTACTTATTGCCACTCAAGTGAACACTTAAAAATGGTTAAAATGGCAAGTTTTATGTTATAGACATATTTTACTACAATTTGAAAGAATTCCCTGACGTATGTTTTCGAGGCTGTTCACCAGGACACCTGTTTTCTCGATAGCCAGTTGCGGTGCCTGTGGGATTCGCCGTCGAACCCTGGACTGAATGGGATGCGAGGACAAAGGATTCGGCCTCTCTAGGAGGAAGGGACCCTGGCGGGCCTTTGGAGAGCCATGGCCAGAGCAGCTCTCTCCTTAGGATGTCCCAGGAGACCCCCAAGTGGCAGGAAGGCGAACCTGGGCGCATGTCCTTCAACACCAAAGGGTCCCAGAGTCCTCACTGGGGGCCGCAGGGAGAAGCCACCTTCTCCCCACGGGAAGGAGACCTGAAGACAGAGCCCCCAGGCACTGCCTCCCGAGCCCTCAAGGGCTCAGACCCCGCAGACCACAGAGCCCTCCGAAGGGAGAGAAGGAAGATGATCGAGAGAGACATTCTCCACAAAGTCACCTGGGATGCCCAGAGCCCAGCCTGCAGTGACCAAGGTCAAGTGAAGGAGACGCCCTGTGGAGCTGCAGCATCAGGTCCAAGACCAGAGGTGCCACCAGAGCGGCCCCGGGAAGGACCGTCACTGCTCTCCCTCCAGGTAGGGACCCCCTGCCCTGTGCTTCCTTGGGGCGGGCCCTGCACGGTGGCTCCCAGCTGGCCCTCCACAGGCCAACTTGAGGCCGGCCCACTACACCCGTCTTTGTCTATTTGAGCTGCTATAACGAAATCCCGTAGAGTGGGGGCTGAGACAACAGAAAGTCATTTCTCACAGTTCTGGAGCCGGCAGTCCAAGAGCACGGTGCCAGCACGTTCAGTGTCTGGGGAGGGCCTGCCGTCCTCTCGCTGTGTCCTCATTTGGTGGAAGGACTTAGGGGGCTCTTTGAAGCCCCCTTTTTTATAATGGCACTCGTTCCATTCATGGGGGCTCTCCCCTCATAACCTGATCACCTCCCAAGGGCCCCACCTCCTAATACCATCACATTGGGGTTAGGATTTCAGCCCGTGAATTTTAGAGGGACACAGCCGTTCAGTCTATAGCGACGACCTTAGGCCCGTGCTCCCAGGTCCACCGGCAGTGGGTGCGTCGTCCTGGCAGACAGAGCATCCTCAGATGGAGTTAACCAGGATGAGGAAGAGCAAGGAGGCTCAGCCTTCTTAACAAAAAAGAATGCTAATCCCAATCCTGTTTATGAAGACATACAACCACATATACGATAGAGAACAGACTCTGTCAAAGCATAATTCTCAAACGTCAAAGCCCTCATTCTCACACAGATAATGAGCACCTGTTAACCTTGTACTTGGTTCATTCAAGGTGGAACCCGCAGGATGACCAAGCCAGTTTAAAGAGATTGTGAGAAACTAGGATTTTGTAAGACACCAGGCAAAAAGAAATGAATGCTGAGATAAAATTGGTCAACGTCCTACAGGGCAACAGAACTGTTACCTTTGGGATTATCCTCTCTACTAGATGGAAAAGAAAACCATCGCAAACGTCTTAGTTTTACAAAGTTGTAAAACAGGTGGGCCCTGGTCAACTGTGCAGACCGAGTCACCTTCCCCTAGAGAGGCGGGCTTGTTAGAAAATGCTCCAGCATAGCATTGAAAAGTCATGCAATTCTCTTTTTCCCCTGATTTACAAATGTCGGATAACTTTCTTTTCTGTTTGGTGAGGAAGATTGGCCCTGAGCTAACATCTGTTGCCAATCTTCCTCTACTTTTTATGTGGGATGCCGCCACTGCGTGGCTTGATAGGTGGTGTATAGGTCAGGGCCAGTGATCCAAACCTGGTTCGCCAAAGCAGAGCACACGAACTTAACCACTATGCCACCAGCCGGCCCCTGGATCACTTTCTTAACAACTTAGAGAAAACTGGCCTCGGGTGTACACAGAGGTCATTTTCTCCAATTCCATTCTGACGAGTCCCATTCTTTCCTTTCTGCTCGCCCCTAAACGCCTTTATTTTCACTCACCTCTCGGGCTGCCAGGAGCGACAAGGTCACACATAAGAAACGTTAATTCCTGATTAATGTCCTCCCCCCTCCCCCACAGCACTCTCTTCCAAGTCCTCCAGTGCACCTGCCTGGAACAATCTATTTCTTAAAAGAGCAAAACGCCTTAACCTCCCAACATTTTAAACCTGTTTGAACCTAAAAAGATTTAGGATGACACTGGGTTTCCTCCAGGTCAATGTCTTTGCACAAGAAACAAAAGCATTGCCCAAAACACGCGTGGGAAGGAAGTGGCGAGGACAGCAGTTCATTCTGCAGCCCACACGGGGTGGGTGAGCAAGCCCGTGCGCAAACGTGGGTGTGCACCTCGGCCCGATTTCTACCCCACGACATCCCATGACAGCCTCCCTTGGTCACGGTGGCTGTGAAATCAGGCACTTGTGCCTCTGGGACCCCGCGGCAGCCACGTAATCAGTGTTGTAATTATTTCAGCAATTTGAAGAGTGGGACTGGGATCATATCCTTCAGAGTCTGGCAGGACGAGAAGACGACCGGGGAGACGGCGCCCCTGGAGCCGCCTGGTGGGCAGCTGACCGCCTCCAGGGCCGAGGTCTGACCTTCAACGCCAGGGCCCAAGTGCATCCCCACAAGCAGCTTCTTCCAGGGCCTCTCAATAAAATAGGGCTTGGGCTGGGCACCATCAGCCCCGCAGCCCACCATGTCCTCTCCACAGCTTGACCCTCACCGTCCTGAACACTCTGGTGCCAGTCCTTGAAAGACTTCATTCATTCATTTACTCATTCACTTCTTCATCCACTCACTCCATTCGTTCATTCATTCATTATATATGTGACTGCCTGCTATGTGCCAAGCATGGCCTGGGTCCTGGGGATACAAGAGGCGGCCCTTCAGACACAGTCCCTGCCCTCACCCTTTCCTCCTCCCTACCTTCTCTTTCTTTCTGGGAGCAAAGTCAGCCTGCCTTTTATGTCCCTTCAGCCAGTTCCTAAGCACAGTCCTGCTTCCACTCACCTCCCCATTCACAAAAGAAAGTCAGGGATGTGATTACTGTCATTGTGTTTGTGGCCTTGCTCTGGGCAGTTTTGTAAAGAAAATGACAGCTCCCATCCCTTTGTGGCCACTCTGGCCCATGAAGGTGAGTGGGGGCAGGTCTGAGGCAAAGATGCGAGGAGCAGCTGAGTTCCGGCCTCCAGTTCCAGAGCAAAGGCTCCTCTGTGGCCCACAGCCCCTGGTGCTGTTTAAAGCAAGGTTTTGTTTGTAATTTAACCCCTTATAGCAGGATGCGGAGAAACCCACCCTCCTGTGAGGTGGGGTGGGGGTGGGGGCTAGAACTGCTATCCCCTTTTTGGAAGGTAGTATGGCAGAATCTGTTCTCTGTTTTAAAGGCACATAAGCCTTTGATCAGGCTGGTCCACTTCTGAAGTCTCCTGAACACACTCGCCCTGGTGGGGAAAGATGTGTGCTCAGGGATGTTGGTTGCAGCGTTGCTCTAATTGTGAAAAGCTGGAAAGAACCCATCTTCAGTGTTCAGTAGTTCGTCCAGCTAAACTGGTCATCACAGAGCGCTCTGCAGCTCAGTGAGGGCAATCTACACATGCATTCGCGTGGAAAGACGTAACACATTCAGTGAAAACAATCCATAGAGGATGATCCCATTGCTGTTAAAAAAAAAAAAGAACACACAGAATGTGGATGATGGTTCCTGCTGACAAGTGGGACTCGGGGGTGGGGGAGCTGCATACATGGTTAGGAAGAAGTCACTGCTGCATCACGATGCTCGGACACGACTCCCTGCTCCTGAAGGCACAGCTCCGCCGGCCCTGCTGAGCTGGAGGGGTTTCCTTAGAGAGGGCCCTGAGTAGAGGAGGGGTCGGGGGGGCCTCCAGCTGGCCCCATCACTTCTCCACAAGCCAGAGGTATGTCCCCACGAGGGGTCCCGAGGCTTAGCCCACTGTAAGCCAAACAGGGGCCAGGTCCCCACTAAGCAGCCTCCCCTCTCCCGTCAGACCATGCTGTGCCGAGCGCCCAGGAGAGGCTCATGGAACAGCTTGCCCTGCTGTGCACCACGCAGTCCAGAGCCTCTTCCTCTGCCAGGAAGGTGCCCGCTGACACACCCCAGGACACCGGGCAGCAGGAGGCTGGAAGCAGGTGGGACTTCCGTTCTCTCTAGAACTGGCCCACGGCCATGCAGTATTCATTAGGCCTATCGTTGGGGGGGGGGGGGGTGTCACTTGATGTGTATGTCTCATTTCGTCTCAAGAACCTGATCAGGTGGGTGCAATTTAGAGGGGAAACTGAGCCTCAGAGAGGTTGACTTGCCCAGGCCGTATGTGGCAGAGCTGGGAGTCAAGCCTCAAAGCACCTGCTCTTCCCCCCAACCTATGGGAGCCCTCCCTTCACCATCCACAAGGCCTCCCTGGGAGCAGGATGGCCACCAGGGATGGAGCCAGCCCTGGGCATCCAACCCCAGCCAGGCCAATCAGAGCCTTTCCCTGAGGAGGGTTGTTCTGAAGAGTCAAAGAGCAAATGCGTTTATCGGGCCCACCTCAGTGCCCCACGTACAGTGGGGGCTCAGTCGGTGGCAGCCATGACCCGGCACAGGTCACACCATCATCACCAAGACGGACTCAGCACTCCCTGCTCTTCTCATCTCAGATGTGCTTCCACGGAGCTGGGCTCCCAGGCTGAGGTGGGCCCGACACTGGCAGCAGGCACGCGGCTAAGGAGCACAGCGGAGCCTCCCACCATCTTCATGGATCTTCGGCCCAAGGAGCCATCAGACCAGGGGTCATCGGAAAGGTACACGGAGCAGTGACAGCCCTACAGTAGACCTGCTGCTTCGTAGGTACCACGCTGGCCTTGGGAGGAACAGGGACTTCCACAGGCACTGCCCACTTGAGAAGTGCTTTCAGCAGAACGAGCCTGGCCAACAATCCCCCTGCTCCCATCGGCATGCTCCCTGCACAGGAAGGGAGGAAGCGGGGGCAGAGGGCCATCTTTCTAGGCCAGGGCACATTGCCTTGGGGTACCTACATCCCTCCGCCACTTGGCAGGAAGCCCAGTGGCCCTTTGGTTTTGGCTGGCCTGCCTGTCCTCCTGCCTTGGGTCACCAAGGAGGCCTGGGCACTCCAAGTCCCTAGTGGGAGCCGGGGTGGACTGGGGGACATCCAGCGATCCCCCATTTCCTGCCCCCAGCCCATTTCCTGCCCCCAGCTCCAGCTCCAGCTCCTCTGACAGCGAGGAGGAGGGGGAAGAGGAGACAGCAGTTCGGAGAGAGCAGCAGGGCCCCTCGGGGCTGAGGTAACCACAAGGGGGCTCCCGCTACCTGGGGATCCCCGACCTCTGCCTCTGCAGCAGGCTCTCGCGGCATTGTAACAGTTGTGCCTTGAGCTCTGTGTCTCGCACCCAAAGGGCCAGCACACGAGGGTGTGGGACCGTCCAGGAGGTGGGGAGGGTAGTGTGTGGGAGCCCACCTGGGGCCCAGCAGCCTCTCAGCCTGGCCTGATGTCCTCCTGACCATCACCAAGGACACCTTAGCTTCCTCTCAAGGGATCAGTACATTTTCTTCCTGAAAAATAGTTCCCCCAATTGATTTTGCCACCTGCTAGTGATGGCCCTGGAAATGAAGAGAGAGTGTAGGGATGGGCCACAGTGATAGTTGTTAGCCAGGGTGAATTAAGAAGTGAAAGGTCAAGTTCAGAGAAGGCTCAGGTCTCCGCCATGGGGAGGCCCACACTGCAGTCCTGGCGAATTAGAAGGATATGCTGTGGCGGCATCTAAAATTTGGGGGATTGCAAAGCCTGCAGATCCTGCTCTTTGGGAATGTCAGAGTCTAATGCAACTTTCCCCCTAATGTGTGACATGATTAGCCATCACAGGAAGAAGAGGGAAGGCAAATTTGGGTTGAAGTGTCCCACAGGCTCCCTCGCAGAGCCTTTAACATGCTGACATGCCGCGTGACTCGCCCAGGGCAGGGAGGCTGCAGGCCTAATTGTCTTGCCAACCGGGAACATGCTCCAGAAGCACTCTGGCTTTTCTGTCTGTGTCCTGGCTCAGTGGCGAAGTGTTGGGAGGTGTGGCCTCCACTTGGTGTGACTGAGGTTGCTTCTCATGTCACAGGGACTGTACCGGGAAAAGTCAGCTTCTCCAGCAGCTCAGGGCATTTCGGAAGGGGACTGCTCAGCCCGAGTTGCCTGCCAGCAAGGGTCCCTGCAGCCAGAAGGCCCAGGCCCCTGAAGACTCGGCTGGATCCAGAACTGGGAGGAAGCAACACGGAACACTCCAGGCTGAGAAGCAGAGGGCCCAGGCCAGACCCCCTGGAAGAAGTCCCAGGGCCCTGGGGGACCCTCTTGGGCCAGGGACAGCCCGAGAGACCCTGGTGCCTCCTCTGGGCCAAGTGTAGATGCCTCTGGTAACAGATCGGAGGAGGTCAGCAGGATGATTTGACATTCCCTCAACAGACCTGGGCCCCCAGGGCTCCCTTCGCCCCGCCACCCCCGTTTCTATTAGCATGTGCTTTTGTAGCACAGGGACCCTGACTGGGGATCCAGCCCCCTGTTAGAATTCCATCAGAACACGTTCATGCATTCAGAACAAAGATACCAGTACAAACTTGTACACACAGCATGAGACAACTTGCGGGACCCGATCCTCTGAAAGGGCCTGGAAGGAAACACCATGAGACAACGGTTTGTCCCCATAGTCGGACTATGAGGCTTCTTCACCCTTTTCCATTTCTGCATATTTTTCCTCTTTAACGTGCGTCTATTATTTCCATAATACAAGGTCTTTTTTTAAAGCTATAAAACTTAAGTAAAACATATTTAGAGAATTTCAGGGTTAAAAGGGTGTCGAAAGAGAATTTAGCCTGATTTTCAGGGTCCCTGGATGCTTGCTACTTTGTATTCCTAAATTAACACCGCCTCCCCCCCCCCCCCCCGCCCCAGCCGCAACGGACTTTTCGATAAAGACATAAAGATTGAAATTTGATTTCTCTTTTTTCTTTAACCAAGACACAAAGGCACATATATGTTCTAAGGTCCTTCCAAACTAAAGGTGGAGTTGACCTTTAACTACAGATAGAATACTGAATGTTCTAGAACACCTGAAACTGTCCCCGTGGAACAGAGCAGTGCCCTCCCTTGTGCACGGCCAGCAAGAGCTGGGGGGCCACAGGAAGTGCTCCTGTCTCCCTCGCCCTGTTCCTTTGCAAGCATTATCCCCCGAGCCGCCGTCTTCACAGAGGCCTTTCCTAACTGCTGTTCTCAGCCCTGTGCTCCCAACAGGCTGAAGCTCTCATCTGTGGCACCTCAGTGCGTTTCCAAGGTCCACGTCTCAGAGTCACAGCCCCTCCCTGCTGCCTGCCCCACGGGAAGAGCAGAGAAATTATCTCGGGTCCTCCCACGCTAGAGGCTCAGGCAGTCCAGCAGGGTCCTTGGCATTTGGGTACAAGTTCCAGCGTTCACCTGGGGTCACAGCTGGCTGCCGTGAGCTGAGGGTGGGCAAGGGTCCCTTCCCATCCAGCCCTGTACCAGGCAAGCCAGGCCCTGCCGGACCTCAGCCGGCCAAGATCCGGGCCACAGACCGTGATCTGGCCACGGGGGCCCCACCAGCTGCCCCCACTCCCAACGAGGGGAGTTTTCCTTAGAAGCCAGATGCGAGGTGGGCTTCCACCAAGGCCACAGGAGGCCCAGGGAGACCTTCCTGCAGGGAATGTGGCCAGGCTGTTGTCACGTGGGCTCCCCAGGCCCTCTCTCACTTGCAGAGGCCCTCACCCTGAGCTCCGGGGAACACACAGTGTAGACAGGGTGGCCTAAACGTGGCACACCTCTGCTGGTGCCATGAGCCCTGCCATCAAAAGCAAAGGCCATTTTCTTTTCTTTAACTCCATTTCCCTCATCTCTACCTCTTTTAATGCCACCAATAAGTTCATTTAGGAAGTTTCACAAACAGTGATAGAAAATAAACTTTATACCAAGTTCAACTATGTGAATGACTGTCAAGGCAAGCCAGGAGGATGAGGCAGTGGGGGTTCTGGCCTGGGTTGAAAGTTGGTTCCACCACCTGGACAAGGTGCGTAAAGCTCTCAGGGCCTCAGTTTCCCCATCTATAAGAATGTCACGGACCAGGCACTTGATGGCCCCAGCTGTCAGGCTGGGAAGAGGGCAGCCACCTCCAGCACCAGCCCGGACGTGAGCAAAGTGAGCCCACGTCGGGGAAGCGAGTGGTTGCAACGCTGGCCCTGCTGGATCTGGCTGGGTCCTGCGTGCCCGAGAGCTGCATCCGTAAGCTGGCCTAGAGGGTAAACACCATCCTCACACCGGCGGCCCCTTCTCCAGGACCGAGCACACGGGGCCAGAAGGGCTGAGTTTTACTAGGGGAACAGAGACAAGAGCAGGTCACGGACCCCGGAAGCTGGGTTGTGTGGAAAGGTGAAAATACATACAGCAATTGGGTGACAAAACAGAAAGGAGCATCACAGCTGGCAAGAGGGCCAGAGCCACCCAGACATGAGGAACGGCCTCACTTCTGGATGGAATGTTCTGGAACCCAGTGGTTTCAGCAACCGTCCCAACTCCAGTGATGACTGAACTGAACAAGGGCTCTATACTGCTCCCCTCAGCCACTCGGGAGACCATGGATGTGAACACATCAGAGGGAAATGTCCGCCTCAGAAAGACACAGGGAGAAGGCCATGTGACAAGAGAGGGAGAAATAGGACTGATGCCGCCACAAACCAAGGACCCCTAAGGCCTGCTGGCACCACCAAGTGGGGCAACCAAGGCCAGCCTGCATCCTGGAACACAGCCAATTGGGCCAGAGCAGAGGCAGCGAGCACTGGACCCCACCCCGGGGAGGCCAGCCCAAGCACCCGGCTTCCTACAAGCTGGGCGAGGGCAGGAGACGGGATCTTGGGGACGCGTTCCCACACCAGGCAGCTATCCTACAGAACAGAAGTGGATCTGCAAAGGGGACTCCAACTCACCCCATTTCCTTGCTGACCCCGCTGGAATACTGGAAAAGCTCCCAGAGGCTACATTTTGAAAGTGTGGCGAGATTGGAGGGGAAGGCTGGGGTACGTTATGCTAGAAGCAACCACAGGCTTTGCGGCTTCCTCCAAGTGGGCTGGAGAGCGTCCCCTCCAAATTCATGTCCACAGACTCTCAGAATGGGACCGCTGGGGAAACAGGGTCTTTGCAGATGTGATTAGTTAATATGAGGTCATTCTGGAGTCGGGGGTCTTACCCAGTGGCTGTGTACTTGCAAGAGGAGAGGACAGAGAGGGAGATGGCCATGTGACGACAAGCGGAGACAGAGTGATGCTGCCACAAGCCAATGAACACCAGGGCCCGCTGGCACCACCAGAAGCCCGGAGAGAGGGGGGGACAGACTCTCCCTCAGAGCCTCCGGAAGGAACCAGCACTGCAGACACCTTGATCTTGGACTTGTGGCCTCCTGACCCATGAGAGAATAAATTCCTGGTGTTGCAAGCCACTCAGTTTGTGGTCGTTTATACGGTCACCCCGGGACCCTAATACACCTGCTCTGTGCCCAGGACTCCAGCTGCCTCCCTCGGCCTGGGCACGTGAAATGCCCACTGCCGCGTCCTCGTGCAGGGCCCAGGGAGCACATGGAGTCAGTGCATAGATGCCTGAAGATCAGAGTTGCTGGTCCCAGGATAGAAACGACTGGCAGCTTTATGAACTTCTGTGCATGGCGGTCAGGCTTTGGTCCTGGGGGGCTGCCTGGAGCCGCGCGGGTCCATGTGCTGGCTGAACCATGCCGTGTGGCTCTGCTGGAATGCCACCCGCTGGAGCTTCCCCCTGCCCGTGCCCTGGTGGAAGCCTTGGCCGCAGGCTGGGAATGGGCAGGGCTTCTCGCAGTGTGGTACCTTGGGTGTGTGCTGCAGTGGGCGCAGGTGCGAAGCCCTTCCCGCACACGAGGTCCTGGTAGGGCCGCTCCGCGGGGGTGTGTGCTGGGGCTTGGTTGGGGGAGGTGTTTCAGTAAAGCGTTTGCCACATTTGTGGCATGGGGATGGCTTCTCAAACCCTCGGGGCCTCCCTCTTTGCAGGGGCCGCTCAGGCCTGGTCATGCCCCTGACCCGGGAGCAGGGGCCTAGGACCTCTGCACAGCACCGACAGCAGTCAGTCCCACTGCATTCTCATCAGCATGTCCTCCGGGGAGTCCTCTCCATCTGCAAATTGCATCCGAGCCCCAAGAAAGAGAGAGAGAGAGAGAGAGACAGAGAGAGAGAGACAGAGAGACAGAGAGAGAGAGACAGACAGAGACAGAGAGAGACAGAGACAGAGAGAGACAGAGAGAGAGACAGAGAGAGAGAGACAGAGAGAGAGAGAGAGAGAGAGACAGAGAGAGAGAGAGACAGAGAGAGAGAGAGAGAGAGAGAGAGAGAGAGAGAGAGAGAGAGAGAGAGAGAGAGAGAGAGAGAGAGAGCGAGCTCTGAGGGCTTCCTGGGAGAGGGGAAGAGGGAAGGGGAGCTTCTGATAAGAAAGCAGGGAACGCTGGGCGGGACATCCCAGCTGAGGAGAATGATGTGGAGCGATGCTCTCTCTTCAGACGCCCCTTCCAAACACTAAGCAGAGAAGTGTCAGCTGGAGCCTGATGTGAGGCACTGAAACCATGGCCAGACACCATTGTAAACACAGCAAGTCGGGGAATCCTCACAACGGCCACAGGAGGTGGGGGCTGTTATAGGCGCATCTTACAGATGAGAAAACTGAGGCACAGGGAGTGAAGGAACTTACCCAGAGTCACCCAGCGGGTAAGTTAAGAGCCCCAGCAGTCCAGCTCTGGAGTCAGGGCTCATAACCTCTAGGCCAGGGGGTCTCGCTTGGGGGCAGTGGTGTCCCTGAGGGGACACCTGGCAATGCCTGGAGACATTTTTGGCTGTCACCCCTGGGGAGGGGGGTGTTGCAACTGGCATCTAGCAGGTGGAGGCCACCAGGGGAGCTGGCGAACCCTCGACAGTGCACAGGACGGCCCCACAGCAGAGAATGACCAGCCCCAATGAGCCCAGAGCCAAGGGCAGGACGCTGCTCTAGGCTGTGTTGGCTGAGGCACGGCCAGGAGCCCTGGAGTCCCAGCCCCTCGGCCCCTCCATTGTACACTCGGGGGCAGCCCCTGAGGGCCCTTCACGATGCAAGCTCAAGAGCCACCACCGTGGTAACACAAGCACCTAGCCAAGGAGCCTGTACTGCACCCAGGCTCTGCCCCTTCCAGGCTCGTGACTCGGGGCAGCGCTCTGCTTCCTCGTCTATGGCACGAGGCAAATCCCACCTCAGGACCTTGTGGCATGAGGTACGCTGGGGCGCCAGGGGCCCAGGGAGGGCACACACAGACCCGATGAGGGAAGGGCCCACGCTGACCTGGGGGCCTCACAATGACCCATCGGGGAGGGACAGAACCTTTCCTCACCCTGGGAAATGTCCCCCTCCAGGATGCTGGCCCCCTCCAGGCCTCCAGGTGGGCCCAACTTGCTCTCCCCTCACACTTCCAGAAGGCCAAACGTGGGCCTGAGCTTACACTTACTGGGCCTCCATTTCCATGTACATGTGTACAACTGAGATGCTGATGGAGCCACTCTCTGGCCTGCTGTGAGGACTGTTAAAGAGGAACTGAGTCTGGCAGTCCCTCAAAAGGTTACAGAGTCACCACACGACCCAGCAACTCCACCCCTGCGTGCAGATCCGGGTGACGCCTGGGGGCTTTCTGACCCCACTGCTCGGCCTGGGCTCCCTGCCCTCGCTTCTTGCGGGCACTAGCTTCACCTCCGCATCCGCGTGCCACGCCCTGTCCCAGCCTGCTTTGGTGTGACTCTCTCCTTCCCCACTGAGGGGTTCTGCTGGAGACACAAACCTTTCTTACTCGTCTCTCTCCTCTGCCTGTCTTTATGCAGTGGTCAGCAAACTTAGGCCCTCCTATCTTTACAAAGGAAGTTTTCATGGGACACAGCCACACCCACGTATTTTCCACTGTCTGTGGCTGCTTTTGTGCCATGACGGCAGACCTGACTAGTCACAACTGGGCCCATATAGCCATAAAACTGGAAATATTTACTATCTGGTCTTTTAGTCTGCTGACCCTTGCTCTAAGCCCTTGATTGACTTCACAAACACAACCAGCAAGGTGTGAACCTGTACGAGTGCAGAGAATCTGACCGGGGCCTCCCACTTCTTTCTTGCTGCCCTCCCCACCCTGAGCCAGCACTGCCAGAACCCTCCCAGCTGCAGGGCAGCAGGAGCTGGGTCCCTCGGGCCTTCCCCTCACCTCGCTGGGCTATTAGACAGGGCCTGGGAGGGGGGAGTCCTGCTCAGGGGGAAAGAGAAACCAGGATGCGGGTGTGGACCGAGTGAAAGAAGAGGGGGAAGTGTTTTGCTTCTGGGCAGACTACTGTTTCCTCCAAGGGAAGGGAAATGAGGAAACAGGCCCTGAGGCTTTCCCTGGCTGTAGGAGGGAAACCCTGATGCCCCGAGGGGTCCAGAGTTTCCTCACAATGGAGATTAAGTGGCCAAGAGCCACAATGCACAGCGGGAGACACACGGAACAGAGAGCAGAGAGCCATGGTCCAGCAGCATGCGCACAGGAAATCAGTCTCCTCCTCATACGGGCAGTAGGAAGGTGTCACCTTCATTCATGCCACGGGTACTTAGTTTGGAAAGAATGAGGATGGAAAGCAAAGTCTGTGATGGTTAATTTTCTGTGCCAACTTGGCCAGGCTGCGATGCCGCTGTTTGGTCAAACACCAGTCTAGATGTTGCTGTGGAGGTTACTTTGCAAACATAATTAACATCTACAATCAGTTGATCATAAGGAGAGGAGGTCACCCTCCATACTGTGGGTGGGCCACTTCTAATCAGTTGAAGGCCTTAAGAGCAAATCCTGAAGTTCCCAGAGAAGGAATTCTGTTTCAAGACATAAAAAGCCTGCCTGAATTCCAGCCTGCAGGTCTGCCCTACAAATTTTGGACTTGCTGGCCTCCACAATCGTGTGAGCCAATTCCTTAAAATCTCTTGCACTCACGCACACACATCCTATTGTTTCTCTCTCTGGAGAACCCCAACAGGTACAAAGCAGCATCTCAATTCCTTTAGAAAACATTTCAGGGCCCGAGTGGGTATGAGGAGCGGCAGGACAAGCTGAGCGGGAAAAGCAGAAGTGACAGTGTTGGGCAGGGAGCCGGGCGGGGGTGAGGAGAGGAGAGGCCGTGGGTGGCCGGGGCTGTGCCGGGAGCAGCCGTGCCCATGCGGGCTGAGGGTGGCACAGAGGGTGAAGTGAAACCACCAAGCGTGCGGGTGAAGAAGCGAAAGATGAAGGCAGCCAGGACAGCTCTGGGCATCTGCCTGGGATACGGGTGAGGGGCCACTGACGGGACACCAGCGGCCCTGGCTCTGCAGGCTGCACACAGCTGGCTGCCAAGTAGACTCCTCCCCAGGGCCCCCCCGCCCACTGAACCCACCCCTGGGAGCAGGGCCCCTGAGGGCCTGTTCTTAACATGCTCCCCAGGGATTTGTCAGGCCAACGTCTGAGAACTGCTGGACTGGCTCCTGCAGGCAGTGGGGAGCCAGGAAAGGTGCTGAGTGGGACGGTGGGATGGCTGGGGCCTCAGGTCCCGGAGGCCAACACGTGCCTGTCGGGGAGATGCCGGGCCAGCCACAGCCAGCCCAAGGGCAGGAGCCACCCTGAGACTGGCCTGCATCAGGCACGTCACGGTCTCTGAGGGACAGTGACCAGCAATTCCTCCCACCCCTGCATGTTACCCTCACTCTCTGGCAGCCCCTCCCAGCTGCAGTCCTGCTGAGCCAGGTCCAGGCACCCCCATTCTTGCTGGGACAGGTACACAGCCACGTCCTCCAGGGTCACTGGCACCTGGCAGAACACAGGCCACTCATTCCCACGCCACTGCTCCTTCAGGCTGGGCCGAGTCTCGATGGCGGGTCCCACTCACCTCCCCACTTCTCCCCCTGCCCCCACCTCCCCTCCTCCTGGGCTCGGCTCACACACGGCTGGATGCTGCTCTTCGGGAGACGCCATCACCACGGCTGTCCCACTGCTCAGGGCTGGAGACAGATTGACTGTGCGGAGCAGCTGGACCCACGGTGCCTTCAGCCACTGGGGCTCACACTCCACGGGGACACGAGTTAACACGCCCAGCTCAAGGCAGCCCTGGGACCCCAATGGGGTGACTGGGGGGTTTCAGGATGCCTCCAGGCCTGTGGTTCCCTAATCTAGCACCACACTGACCTGGGGAACGAGATTAAAACCCAAGCAAATAATGTCGGGAAGAGGCAAATCCAAGACAGAGAGCAGACAGGTGGCGCCCAGGGGCTGCGGGTGGGGAACGGGGAGGCACCGCTGATGGGTCCAGGGTCTTCTGGGGAGGGAAGGAAAGTGCTCTAAAGTCGACTGTGGTGATGACAGCACTGCTCTGTAAACATACGAAGCACTGTAAACTTTAAAGGAGTGAATTGTACGGCACGTGAACCACATCTCAATAGAGCTGTTCAAACAAACCAGCAAACAAAACTCTGGCTCCAGGCCAGGGCTGGGGGAGGAATCTATTTTCTCCCAGAGTCCCAAGAGATTCTAATGCCCAGCAGGGTTGGAAGCTATTGCTCTGACTCACCGTTGGACCCGGAATCCTCCAGGATACACCTAATTCTCTGGTGGCATCCGAGAGAAGGCAAGGCTTCCCAGGAGGCGAAGGTTGGGGTAAAGGAGTCTTTTCAGGGGGAAGCACCTCTGACAACCCCAGACCTGGGAGAGAAGTGTCACTGTAACAAGAGCGTGGTACGCATGGGGATGCTGAGGACCTGGTACACCTGCTCACTGGGGGCCAGGCTGAAAGGAAGGACGTAGCCAATGCTGCCGTCTCCTCTCACCGGGAAGGCACTGGGCCTGGGAAAGAGCACAGAGCCGTAGGGAAGCCCACACAGGCCACCCTTGCACATGGCAGGTCCAGCTGCTTCCCACCCACACTCAGCTCCCCTCCTGGAACCCGTCCATCCCACGTTCCCACAGGCCCCGACCTCCTGCCACGCTCCTTTCCCTTTGCTCCCTCCCCTGCAAGGCTTCTCTTTCCTCGAGGGAGCAGCTACTCGCCTCTCTTTGACCAGAGCTGGGGGCCTCTCTTTGGTCTGTGGCTCAGCTGGGCTGAGGGCTGCTCACTGGAGCGCCAAGCCCCTTCAGCCAAGGACAGCTCCTCTGGCTGAGCCTCCGCCTGGCATGTCAAGGACTGTTCCCCTGTCCCATGGGGCAGTGCGTCATCAGGGGGCACCTCTGGACCCTGCATGCAGACGGAGATCTGCCCACCAGCTCCCAGAAGGTCAGGAGGAAACCTACAGTCTCCCCAGCCCCTCTGTCTCAGGCACCTCGTGGCCACCCTCCTGTTCCCGGGCTCTGCCTGGCTGTGCCTCCCACTGGGCTGCCTCATTGTGTCTGACTGCCCCCGCGGCCCGCCACCAGCTCCCGGGGAGAAGGGATGTGAGCAGGGAAGAGGTCAGGCTCCCAACCTGGACAAAGGGAGGTCGGCTCTCCTCCTGAGGGAGCCTCCACGGCCTCTCCCCGTCACACTGCACTGGGGTCACTGTCACACTTGCTGCTCCCGACAGACCCTGGGCTGGAAGGGCCCCGAATCAGGTCTCATTTCAGAAGCTCACGTAACTGCCTTTGCTACATTTCTTGAAATCATACACAGGCCCTCTGGGATCATCTATTTCCTAATTCCGGAGAAGGTGAGTCGGATGAACTTGGGTCTCAGAGTTTACTGAGCTTTGCAACAGAACTCGGGACAAGAGACGGCCCAGGGAATGCGAAAGCAGCACCGAGGACCCCGGTCTCAGGCCCAACCTTCAACAATAGCAGGATCTGCTTACTGCACTCAACAGTGTGGTCAAGTTTGGGGGATATGTCTGTCCTGTTGGATGCAGAAGAATAGCAGCGTGTGGCCAGTGGCACCGCCACAGGGAGAAAGGTGACCTGTCAGCATTTGCTGAATATCTAACCTGGAGGAACTGATCCAATCTAAACACAACGGGTTTGTAAGAGACTTCCACTCCCCAAATTTGGTTAGGAGTTGCAGCAGGCTCTAGTGGCGGTGTTTCTAGAACTTTCTGTGATGATGGAAGTGTCCTATATCTGCGTTGTCCAGCACAGCAGCCACTAGTCATGTGTGACTTAGGAATTACGTTTTAAATTTTAAAAGCCACACATGGCTGGCAGCTACTATACTGGATGGCGTGGCTCTAGAAAGATTGGAAACATCTGGGGGCTCTAACCAGGGCACCCACCAGCCCTTGGTCTTTCCTCCCTGTTTTGGGATCTCTTCAACTCCCAAGGCCCTGCCATGGAAGGTCTCCAGGCTTCCTTCCATCAAAACCTGTGTCTGGCCTATACTGGGATGGTGTTAACAAACCAATCCATGCAGCTTAGAAAGGGCTGCTTAGCGGGGCTATATGTGGTTAATCAGCGGGTGCACACCCACTGGCCAAGGTTGACAAACACTGAGAAGCAGTTGCCTTCTTCAGTTCACAGTGTCCAGGCAGCCCCAGGTCCTCCTGACGACCAAGGCTGGCCGTGGCTCCAGAACCTGAGGAATTTCCAAATGCAGCCCTCAGCAGAAGGGCCCTGAGGACTTGGGGCCCGGTTTCCTCACCTCTGGGCCAAGATGCCCCCCACCTCACCCAGTGCCTCTGTTTCCTGGGCTCCCGCTGCAGCCCTTCCATGAGGACTGCTGCCTACCTACTGCTCTCTGGCGGCCGCTCCCGCACCCGGGCCTGGATATCCCGCGGCAGCACCGTCAGCCACTGCTCCAGCACCAGCAGCTCCAGGATCTGCTCCTTGGTGCCCAGCTCAGGCCAAGGCCAGGGGCAGCTCCCGGAGGTGGCTCAGGGCCTCCAGAGATCTGGCCACCTCCTGGTAGCAGAAGAGCCGAAAAAGCTGGTGGAAGGTCTCCAGTCCAGAGAGGGCTCCTCTTCCCAGCAGAAGTCCTCTTCCACCTTCAGGATCAAGATCTTGTCCTGCCCCAAGGGAAGGAGGGGCTGGAGACCAGGGGTGTCGCCATTGTTCCCAGTGGGCCTTGTTCCTTCTTGGCCTCAGGGGGTCAAATCTGTCTCTCCCTATACCTCTGGCCAGACACTGGGAAAGATGGTTTTCAGGGTTCTGTGGAGAGATGAGAAAATCATTTGAGGCGCAGCCCTGGGGCTGGATAAGCATCAGATCCACAAGCCCCTGCCCTGGTCCCAGGGCCAACTCATCAGCAAAAGGAAACTGTTAAAGTGGATCAACCCATCCTAGCTCCTAACCCCATGCCAAATCCCCGGGCGATTACTTAACTTCTCTGGGCCTCAGTTCCTCCACTGAAAGCAGAGGTAGTGATATCACCTGCACACAGGCGGCTGGGAGACTAAAGGGGATGTTCGGACAGGGTTGAGCGAAGCGCCTGGAACACGGTCAGGGCCGTAGAAACGCTGAATTGTCGTTATTAGTTAGACCTCTTGGGAGGGGAGCCCTTTGGAAATATGATCAGAACCAGGGCCCACTCTGCCCAGGAGAACGCAGATGCGGTCCCAAACCGATCCCCGCTCCGCTCGGCGGCCCCGCCGGGCACCCTCGGGTGGATGGTCAGCCGGGCCCCTCCAACGCCAGAGTTCTGGGAGGGCTGGGACTCCCGGGCCGGGCTGCTTTCTCGTCTCGCCCCGTAAGGTGCAGGGTGAGCGGAGGCCGGGGCCGAGCACGACCCGGGCTCTGTCGCGGCCCCGGGATGGAAGCTGGAGCCGGGCCCCCGCGCCCACGTCCACATCAGGGCAGCCCTGCAGCCGTGGGGGGCTCTGGGCGCGTCCGGGCCGGCGGGCCGGGCCGGGAGCGGGACCGCGGGGGCAGTGGGCTCAGCGGGCTGGCTGGTCCCGGAAGCCGGTCCCCAGACAGCTGACCCTAAGCTGCAGGACGCAAGCCACTGACCGAACCCCCTGTCTGGCTTGCGAACGCGGCCGCCCCCGCCCTTGCGCCATTGGCCGAGCCGGCTGTCAAGAAAGAGAACGAGTCCGCAGAGGCGGGTCTATGAGAGGCATTGTGGGTAACGTAGTCCTCGCACCGCGGATTGAGCTGACTGTCAGGCGTAGGAACGAGGCCACTGGGCCGGCCCGCGAGATGCATCTTGGGCAACGTGGTCCTCAAACCCCTGGCTGAATCGCTGTTAGAGCGTGGGAACCTGGCGGCGAAGGTGGGCCCGCGGGAGGCATTGTGGGTAACGTAGTCTTCGCACCTTCCGTGAGCATGCGCGAGCGCCTGCCTGTAGGTTCCGCAGCTTCTGGTCCGTTCTCCCCAGTTCTCTTCCATCTGCCCTCCCCTGGCCTGAGAAAGTGCAAGGTGGAGGGGACCTTGGAAATTTACTTTTTTACTTACATAGTGCTTTGAATGTGCCAGGCTCTGGTCTAGGCGCTTTGCAGTTATTAACTCAGTTCATCTTTGAAACAACACTGGGAGGTAGGCACTATCATCCCTATTTTATAGATAAGGAAACCAGGCACAGAGAGGTTTAGTGATCTACCCAAGGTCACACACACCTTGTAACGGGGTAAAGTCGGAAGCCAGGCGTTTGTCCTAGTCCAACCCCTTAATTTTAGAGACTAGGAAATGAAGACCAAAAAGTTACTTGCTTGGGGCATCTTGGTTATCAAGTGCTTCACTGTTTGTTAATTTAATCAACAAATATTGGGCTCCGCTTTGAGCCAAGCAGGCACCCTGAAGAGGAGGTGAACTAGACAGACCCTCCCTAGGGTCTTAGTGGAGCCTGAGGGAGGGTTGGGTGCCTGGTGGGTAAGCGGGTAAATGGTCACGGGGAGAGTTATGTGCCCCATAAACATGGTCACTCCTGAGTCCTTCAGCTCTGGCATCCCCAGACCTAGAGCTTTACCCCACCCTGCCCCTGGCTTCTTTCTTTTCTTCCACTCCCACACTCCATTCTCTCTCACATTTCATTTTTTCCCTCCATCCAATAGCCAGTTTTTATGTGAGCACACCAGGCAGAGCAAGACACTGGGCTGCGCGCCACCGATTGCTGGAGACCGCCCCTCGCGGGGCAGGAGGCATCTTTAAGGGCACATGCCCAGGACGCCACAGCCTTGCGGGAGAGCTGAAGAAAGGCAGGACCATGTATGCCTCAGTTTCTCCTTACAACATGGCTGCTGGGCAGCCTCTTGGAGTAAGCCGAGACCAAGGTGCAGAGCTGCTTGGAGGGCTGTGCTCAAGTCCAGCACAAGAGGCCTGCCACCCCGTTTGCTTCAGGAGGAGGGTGTGGAAAGGGATAATTTGAAGAAGTCACAGAGGGCTGTGAAGCAGGGGCGGAAGAAGGGAGAACAGACAAAAGTAGGAGAGGAGAAGGGAGGGGAAGAGGAAAAATCGATGGAGAATCTGGGGGAAATCAGCAGATTCTGTAGGACTGGACGACACGATCTGGCTGCAGGACACACTGGGCTCCGTCTAGAGGACAGACAGGGGTGGGGACACCAGCATTTCCAAAGCTGCTGCCCCACACCTTCCCGTTCCTAACGGCCTCCTGGATAGCTGAGAGGCCCTGGCATCCTCTCCGTGGAGCCTGACGTACAGAGGTTAGCAAGTCTACGTAGTGACCGAGGCCTGGCTACTGTAGTTCTGGCCCTCTCCTGTCCAGGAAGTTCTCAGTGGCTACAAACAACAGGGATTTAAAGAGCAAGTTTCTACTTTGCCCAGGGTTTCGGTCTTAACTCTATTTGGGCAGGACACAAACGTGCAGTCCTTAACAAAGGTAAACCAGGATGAATTTGGGCCTCCATCGACAGGCACCCAAACCAGCGTTCCAAATCTTCGCTCCACCGCTTATTAACTGGGTAAGTCTCACTCTCCTCATCCCGCAAAATGGGGACGGTCACAGCTCCAACATCGGAGAGCTGACAGACGCGACTGGATGAGATTATGTTTGTAAAGCGCCTGTGACAAGGTTCAGCATGTAACAGATGCTCCATAAACATCAGCGCTAGCTTCCTGACTTGCGACCACACTGGGGTGAAGTCTGCGGGTCTCAATTTGTGGATCTTGGGTCCCTGGGGTCCTGGTGTGCCAGGAAGAGGTCCGCAGATCCATTAAGGCCCCACGCATTGTTTATAGTCTGAATGAAAAGTATTTATAGTTATACACACATATCACTACTTATGTTTATCCTTATCCATGTAGCTTGTTTTCATAGTGTTTATGGGGTCAACACAACAGCTTGAGTTAAAATGCCAGCCTCACACTCATAGAAGTTTGCAAATAACTGAAGACAAAGGGGAAGGGCGTCTTCAGACTGATGGTAGTTCTCTTAGCACATCCTAGGCGGAGATCCAGCCCACATTTGCTCTTACTGTTTAATTACAGCTGGGAAAAATTGGTCTGCAATCAAGCACGCCACAAATTTGAGTCATCTTTGGTAGCCGATTCCCAACGTCCAAACGACCAAGAACCAACAATTCAGTACAAGTCAAAGAGTTTCATGATTCGACTAAATTATGTAGGAGAGTCATCAGAGAGCTAGGGGTCCCCAAACTGATACATAAGGGGTGTTTTATTACACTTTTTCTGAGCCTCCATGAGTGAATAGTAAAAGCTAATGTTTTTAGGCACTTCCTAAGTGCACCAGATTGTGTTTTTACTGCGCTACTTAAATCCTCACAATGTCTCTCTCATCTAGTTATCGTTACGACCCAGGTCTTGGATGAGTAAACTGAGCCTCAGAGAGGGGCAGAGCCCCGCCCAAGGCCACACAGCTAGGAAACTGGAAGAGCCAAGACAAACTCAGGCAGGCCCGCCCCAGAGCCTGCTGCCCTGGCCACTCCCGTGAAGGCACCTGCGAACCCCTGCCAGGTCATCGGAGCCCTGCCTCGGAGTGGATGTCCGAGCCAGTTCTCGGAAGACTGGTCCCGTCCCAAGATTCTCCTGTGAGATTCTCCTCTGGTTTTCCAGACCCCGCAGGCAGACCTGCTTGGCACATGGTAAGTATCTGCTGAATGACTGAAGGGAGGGAATTTGTTCTTCAGACACTGAACTCTGGGGTCTGACCTCGTCAAAGACTTGATTCTGACCATAATGTAAGTGGGGATAAACAGTACCTACGGCCCAGGGGATACTCCCCAGGCTTAGCGGGTACAGTACATTAAAATACTTCACTCAAGGGTGAAACACAGAGGCGCTCAGTAAACAGTAGCTGTCCTGCTGTCATTTTTGTGAACGGAAGGGCTGAGGGATGAGAGCCCTCCCTTGCTGTGTGGGGCTGTGCAATCTCTCCTTGGAGACCGGCTGTGTTTTGGTTCATGAGAGGAAACATAATTCACAGGGAGGCAGGAGATGCTGCTGTTTACACCTTGAGCCACCCAGCATTTGAAACTTGATCTGTCTTTTCCCTGCGGCCAAGAAGCCAAAGGAGAAGCTGATGGATAAAGACTGCCTTGCAAAGCAGACAGTGGATTTCTTGGAGGCGGAGAGCTGCCTCCAGGAGGAAGGCCTCCGGAGAAAGGCTGAATTGTGGAGGACCGGCGGGGGGGGGGGGGGGGGGGGTGGCTGGGGCAGGGTCCAAGAACCACAGGCATGCTGGGAAATCCTTACCTGTGGGGATGACGTGTGCTAAACTCTCCTGCTTGCGGTCGGCCCAGACATTGCTCAGAATCGGGTGAAGATTCACACATTCCTCTTGGGAAAAACACCCAGGGTCTTAGTCAGCTCGGGCTGCCTAACAAAATGCCACAGACTGGGGGCTTAACCGACAGACACTTATTTCTCACACTTCTGGAGGCTGAAGTCCAAGATCAAGGTGCTGGCATACTCGGTTCCTCCTGGTGAGAGCTCTCTTCCTGGCTCGAAGACGGTCACCTTCTGTGTCCTCATCCAGTGGAAGGAGGGCGTGATCTCTCTCCTCCCCTTCCTGGTAAGGCCACTGCCCCTATCGGGTCAGGGCCCCACCTTCATCACCTCATTTAGCCTTAATTACCTCCGACAGACCCTCTCTCCAGATACGGTCACAGTGGGGGTTGGGGCTTCAACGTGACTATGGGGCTACGCAGTTCAGTCCACAGCACACAGCCAGACCCACAAACACCACCAGTCCCTTGAACGGCCCAAGGTTCTCCTCAGATCACCACCCACTCCAGACCTGGGGTCACCGGCTCAAACACCCACAAGAGCCAGGGAGGAAGGCAAGACTCGGCTTTTGATGCAGACGCACTTTGCACACAAAACATTCTGGAGTATTCTTGCTTTCTGCAAAGACACGTGCTTTCTCTCATTTCTCTTAAAACACGTGTCCCTCTTGGTCTTTCTTTTCATTACCGTGTATGAGAGTGACACGAGAGTGGAGAACTTCTCTCTACTACCAGAAGCATAGCAGTGCCGGCTTGAGGACTGATGGCTGCTGATGCAAGGCCTCAGGCTCAGGGATGCAGGCAGAGTGGGGGATGCCAGCCCCATGCCGCCAGCCAGGCTGACTGTTCCCGAGAAGCCGGATATCTTGGTGGTTAGGTGAAAAATCCCACTTTTGAAAGTAGACACAAAAGGGTTTTAAATCCTGTGTGAGATAAACAAAACATATCAACACGTTTCTGGGCTGTGCCTGGCACACACAAACAAGGATGTACACAGACATATAAAATGATGCAGGTGGCGACAGTGCCATGAAGAAAAATACAGCAGGGTGAGCGGAGAGTGGGGCAGTTGCTCTTTTAGGTGGAGAATATTTAGACAAAGGACCATCCATTCACCTGGCCCCACCTGAAGAAGGGAAGCCAGCTTCTCTGTGGCTTCAATACTTTTTTCATAGGGTTTCTTAAAAGGACAGGAGGCCACAGCTAAGGGAAAAGAAATAGTCAGAGGTAAAATATCCAGCGTCCTCCCCAAAATCTGCTGTGGGCTGAAGCCAACCATGCAGAGGAGAGCCAGCCTGTGAGAGAGACAGGGACAGAGAAAGAAAGTGCGAGAGGTACACTTGACCAGTGGACTTCTTTCTCAACCACTGCTAAAGAAAGAATTGTTCATGCCGCTTGTTAAAGAATAGTAAGGAAGACTTTGTCCAGGACCGTAGAGATGGGTGTGCGGACCCCTGCGCCGGGGATTTGCAGTGGAGGAGAGAGATCAAGATCCACTCCGAATATAAGGAGGAAAAGTCGGAAGTTATAGCCAAGGAGCAGGGCGGTGGTGGGGTGTGGATGGAAAATGAGTAAGAGCAAACCTCAGGTGTAAGAGGAGATGCTGGCTAAAGCCACCTAGTAGGATTCTTGCTGAAGGCAGGCCAGGGGGGGATCAGACATCACCTGGAGGATGCGGGAGCATGAGGAACCTAATAGATAGAGAGAGCAGGGGGTTCTGGCTAAACTGACTTTGCAAGGTTCTTACTAAATTTGGACAGTGCAGAGCTGGACACGGAAGCCTAAAGTCACAGCCTAGTTGAGAAGAGTTCAGAGGAGCCCGAGCAGAGTCCGGTCAAGAAGAGAACCTTTGGCACCCCTTCCAGGGTGTGGGAGCTCCCCACCCTGACAGACAGAGGGCTGCCCTGAGAATCAGGAAGTGCCCTAGGGGGTTCTCGTTCCTACAGGCAGAAGTTGTCCAAGAAAAGACCGCAAGAGAGATGCCAAGTGCCGTTGCCCATCCTCTGCCTAGCACAGAAGGCCTCCCAGGGCCCCGGCAACTCCCTCAAAATAATAACTGCCATCAATTCCTGAGCACTGGGCAATACACATTTGCACTCTGTTTGTTCCTAATTTTGTAATAATATTGGTACTGCGATTATCTCAACTTTACAGGTAAAAAACCGTGAAGCCCCGAGAGTCTTAGGTACTGAATCCAGGCAGGGTCACATAGTGAGAAAGTGACAGGAGACTGGAACCCACATCCTCGATTCCAGAACCCCCGCTCCTAAGTGCCAGGTTAATGCCCTCCCGCCCGCAACAGTAACCCAGGCATCCTCTCCCCTTGTCCTCTTTGGTGGAACTCGCCCTGCCGAGTGTCCCGGGACCCCACTGCCGGGAGGGGCCGGGAAAGAGCCTCAGTGCCAGGCCTAGAGTAGACCCCTCCCGCATCCCCCCCGCCGCCTCGCTCCTTTCTCCCAAAGCTTCGGGACCCCGCCGAAAGCGGAAGTCGCGGGCGCCGCGCCCCAGAAGCGGGCCGGACTACATTTCCCAGAGTGCCCCGCGCCGCGCCCAGGTGGCAGGTGCTTCGGTATACGGGGCGCGCGGGGCTGCCTCCGGGATCTCCCTGCGGGGCGGCTGTGAGAGGGACTTTGGCTTCAGGACCGCCGCGTCCTTGTCGCCGAGCCTGCGGGCCAGTCTCTTGCGCACGCTGAGACTCAGTTTGCACATTTGTGAATGGGGGGACTTTCGTTCAAAACCGTTAATCGATTCATAGGTATTTTTTAAAAAGCGGCATATTGAGTCCTCCCATCTGCCGGCTCTGCTAGGCGCTGGGGTAATCGCAGTGGTGAGCAGGTGCTTGCTTTCATGGCGCTTACATGCTACCAAGAGAGGCATAGAGTGGACAAAATAATTGCACAAATAATGTAGTCACATGTTTGGTCCATGCTGACCAAGGGGCATAGAAGAGGGCACCTGACCCCTTTAGGATGGAGGTGACGGTTAGCAGAGGAGTGAAGGCAGCTTAGAGTTAACCTGGAGAAATGGGGCGAGGGTTCCACCAGAAGGAACGGCAGGTGTGTACGTGCTGAGAGATGGGGTGCGTTTGAGAGACAGGTGACCAGCGTGGCCCGGGTGCAGGTGTGAAGGTTGGGAGACGAGGCTGGAGAGGTGGGACCGTGCAGGAGGGCCGAGGAGGCTCGGTGAGGATTGGGGATGTTATCCTCAGAGCAACAGGAAACCAGGAGAGTGTCCTGGTGGGATAGGAAGCATTGTAGAGCACAGATCTCAGGGAGACCGGAGGGGAGCCGTGAGCCCAGCTGGAGGGGTCCAGTGTTGAGGTCATACTAGGGATGGTGGTGGCCGCTGAGGGACGGATCTGACCCAGATTCCCTAAGCAGAATCAGCAGGGCCCTGTGGTTGAGTGGGTTGGGGTGAAGGAGGGAGATGGCAAGAATGACTTATTAGTAGCATGAAGATGATAACGTTTCCTGAGATAGGCGCCATTGTGATGGAAAGAGGCAAAACAGACTGCCTGACACACAAAAAGCCTTAATATCTGCTAATTTTGTAAATAATAAAAACTACCTTTCTGTTCAGAGCAGTGTTGTTTGTTTTTGGGTTTTGCCATTACAATCTAAATGCCAATCAACAGAATGATGAATAAATTTCAGAGATGGATGTTGAGCAAAAAAGCACGTGGCAGTATGATAGCATTCCTGTAAATTATAAAAACATGCAAAACAATACTACATATGACTTCGGGATATATACATATGTACTAAAAGGGTAAAGAAATGCCTAGGATTTGGATAAACACCAAATTCAGAATGATGATTTCCCATGTCAGGGGGCAGAGATTGGAGAGAGATGTGGTGGGGGCAGGGGACATAAACTGCAAGTTTTCATGTGCTTTTTCTTTTTTTTTGAGGAAGATTAGCCCTGAGATAACATCTGCTACCAGTCCTCCTCTTTTTGCTGAGGAAGACTGGCGCTGAGCTAACATCCATGCCCATCTTCCTCTATTTTATATGTGGGACGCCTGCCACAGCATGGCTTGCCAAGCGGTGCCATGTCCGCACCCAGGATCCGAACCAGCGAACCCTGAGCCGCTGAGAAGCAGAACATTCGAACTTAACCGCTGCAACACCGGGCCGGCCCCTTCCTGGGCTTTTTAAACAACAACAACAACAACAAAATAGCCATTATTGCAAATTTACATTCTCGAAGTATTGAAACCTAGTGAATGTTTTCATCAGTAATTTAAAATAAATGCACTGCTAATTTTTAAGCAGGCCTTATTGGCTGTATACCATTTCTATTTGAATTTGCTTAAATTTCTCTGTCTTTAAAAAATTTTTATGACGTATAACATATCTGCAGTAAAGTGCACAAATCTTAAGTGTATGGCTCAAAGAATTGTACAAATCTCTACGCCTCTGTAACCTCCACCCAGATCAAGATATAGGTCATTTTTAATACTTTCAAAGGCTCCCTGGTGCATTCCCCCACCCAAGTCAATACCCCCAGCCCTTGCCCGAAACCGCTGATCTGATTTCTATCCGGTTAGACTGATTTTTTTTCTCTTCTTGAACTCTATAAATGGCGTCCACATGATCTGTTTCCTCTGCTGTCTGGCAGCTTTCCCTCATCATTATGTCTGAGATTCCTCCATACTGTTGCTTGTTTCAGTCGTTGGTTCCTTTTTATTGCCAAAGAACTTTCCATTGTATGACGATACGACAATTGATCCACTCTCCCTATCCAAAATGCTCAACATTTGCAGTTTCCAGTGTTGGCTCTCATGAATACAGCTGCTAGGAACATCCTTGTCCGTGTCATCTGGTGGATGGTTTATTGTACCAGGCACACGGGATTTGATTTTGTGAAGCCTCATCTTAAAAAACGCTCCCTGCTGTTATTTAATATTATGACTGTGCCATTACGACATGAACCTGCCTAGTGTCCTGAACAGTGCAAACCCCCCACCCACAAAACGAAACAATCAGAAAAGCTCTTCCTTCCGGGACCTGGGCGTCTGTGAGCAGGTTTGTCTCCAACAACTCGGAGGTATCGGGATGGCGCTGCCGTCTCCATCTCACACATGAGGAAATGGGTTCCGAGATGGCCGGTGGCTTGTCTCAGGTCCTGCTGTTAAAAAGGGGCAGAGCTGGACTTGGAACCCACGCTAGCTGGGCTTGGGGAATCCCAAGATGTGTCAGACGAGGCCTTCGTCCTCGCCCAGCTGGTGTAGGTCGGGAAATGCCGAAGAAACTGTGCACGGCCTTTATTCAGGGCACAGCTGACAGTCTGTGCCAAGCATGAGCTGCACAGTCACCAGGGTGTGGCAAGAGCTTCCAGAACCAGAGGTTAAGTCATCAGCAGAGAGCGGGACCAACACTCCCTGCAATACCCCACTCTCCGCCAAAAAGGTGGCCCTAGCGAACAAGAGTGGGTGGTGGTGGGAGTGCAGTGAGCGGTCACTGTAGCCTGGGGGAGGTGTCAGCTGGGGGGAGGGCCACAGCGGGGGATCAGGAAGGAGGAGGGGGAGTGGGGCCATCAGTCCCCACTGATGACCCTGGTCCGAGGAGATCCTAACATTCAGGGCAGGGCCAAGGGCTAATATTTTAAATGTATTAATGTTTTCCAAATAGGTGATACATGCACCTGGTTAACAAGCCATTCACATGATACTGGAGGAGACAGTGTGAAAAGAAGTGTCCTCACTCTGGACCCCCAATGCACGTACCCTCCCTGGGAGCAGCCATGTGTCCCAGTGTCTTCAGGATGTTTCCGGAGATATTTATGCCCATGTGCTGCCATCCACTATATACTCTATTACTCCTTGTTTTCCTCTCATCGATGTTCTTCAACGATCATCTGTACAAAACTGTACAAATAGAGTCATGACAGGGAACTTGAATTCCTGCCCTTCCCCACCTCTCTGTCCTCATTTCCCCCTACTTTCTCCCCTGGTTTGTGCTGCTCCAGACACACAGGCCTCCTTGCTCTTCCTTGAACACATCCAGCACACTCCAGCCCCAGGGCCTTTGCACTCACAGTGCCCTCTTTTCCCTCTGCCTGAAATGTTCTGCCCCCAGATATTCCCCATGCTTTAGCCTTTACCCTTTCTCCTCTTTACTCAAAGTCCCCTTCTCAGCTTGGCCTCCTGCCCCCGACCCCTTTCTTACAATTGCAAACCCCCTCAACCCTAGACAGTCCTATACCCCTTAAATGCCTTCCTTGGTGCCAGAGCACCCATCACAACCCAACATGCCCAGCATTTCACTTATTTGTTTCGTTTTGTCTTTTTGAGGAAGATTAGCCCTGAGCTAACTGCTGCCGCCAATCCTCCTCTTTTTGCTGAGGAAGACTGGCCCTGAGCTAATATCTGTGCCCATCTTCCTCTGCTTTATATGTGGGACGCCTGCCATAGCATGGCTTGACGAGTGGTGTCATGTCCACACCCGGGATCCGAACTGGTGAACCCCGGGCCACCGAGAAGCGGAATGTGAGAACTTAACCGCTGCGCCAGCCTCAACTTATTTGTTTTGTTTATGGTCATCTTGCCCCACGCATGTGCACGCTTCTGAGGGCGGCGACTTGGTTTCGTGCCCTGCTGACGCTGCCTCTGCAGCAGGTAGTAGTGGGCCCTGGGGATCTGTTCCTAGAAGGAACACACGGGTGACCGTAGAACCACCTCAATTTCTCTTCCCTCCAGCTTTATCGAGATGTAACTGACACGAAACATTGCGTGAGCTGAAGTTGTGCAACGTGATGATTCGATATATGTGTATATTGTGAAACAATTACTGCGATAAGCTTCGTTAACACGTCCTCCACCTCACAGAGCTGTCTTTCTGTGTGTGTGGTGACAATATTTAAGATCTACTCCCGTAGCAACTTTCAAGCGTATGATACAGCCTTGTTAACTATAGTCCACGCTGTACATTAGAGCGGCAGAACTTACTCATCCGATAACTGGAAGTCGGTGCCCTTTGGCCAACATCTCCCCAATTCCTCCTCCCCCAGGCCCCGGCAACCACCGTTCTACTCTCTGTGTCTATGAGTTCAACTCTTTTAGATTCCACGTACAAGTGAGATCATACAGTGTTCGTCCCACTTCATTCTTTTCGAGGACCACGTTATATTCCATGGTGCGGTGGGCTGAAGAATGGCCCCCAAAGATATCTAATTCCTGCTCCAGAACTATAAAGACATTACCTTATGTGACAAAAGGGACTCTGCAGATTAAGGATTTCGAGATGGGGAGATGATCCTGGATTACGCCAGTGGCCCGATGTAATCACAAGGATCCCTATAAGAGGGAGGCAGAGGGAGACTCGAGTAGAGAAGGCAATGTGACAACAGAAGGAAGATGGCGGAAGGGGCCACGAGCCGAGGAATGCCAGCGGCCTCCAGAAGCTGGTGAAGGCGGGGAGATGGATTCTCCCCTCCAGCCTCCAGAGGCAGCACGACTCTGCTGACACCTCGGTTTTCACCCAGGGACACGAATTTCTGACTTCTCACCTCTAGAATTGTGAAAGGATAAAAGTGTGTTGTTAAACCTCCCAGTTTCTGCTAATTTGTTCCAGCAGCCACAGGAAGCTAATACACATAGTACGGATGTCCTGTGATTCACTTTCCAGTCCACTCCTGGTGGACAGGTGCGCTGTTTCTATCAGTCATTCTCACCCAGGGAGATGGTGCCCCCAGGGGACATTGGGCAAAGTCAAGAGACATTTTTGATGGGCACAGCTGGAGGGACAGTGCTACTGGCCTCTGGTGGGTGGAGGCCCAGGGATGCTGCTAAACATCCTACAGTGCACACAATAGCCCCTGCAGCAAAGAATGATCTGACCCCAAATGTCAATAGCACCCAGGTTTGAGAAACCCTCGCCTATCTGTGAGATCCGGTCCTAGAAATGCAATTGCTGAGCCAAAGGGTGTATGTTTTGAAATGTTGTAGACATCGCTGTATTGCCTGGGGCTAATCTTCACCTCGGGAGTGTGCTCAGCCTCTGTGTAGCAACACCCTAACCCAGAGATGTTGGGGTGGAGGGCGTGGGTCCCCACAGGCCCTGGGAGTTTCCCCAAGCCTGGAGTCAGCAGGTGTGTGAACTTAATGGGTAAATAGCTATGGGGCAGGTGTTACAGAGTTCATTCATTTAACAGCCGAGTCCTGAGCACCTGTCACGTACACGATGAAGCTGATGTGTCTGCCGTCACAGAGCTCCCAGGCTAGTGGGGGAGATTGGCCAGAAAACAAACCATGTGATACGTACACAGTGGGTGCAGTGGCCTGGGGAAGTCAAGGAGGGCTTCATGAAGGAGGCAACTTTTAGCAGGTGTGATGGTTAAATTTATGTGTCGACTTGACTGGGCCGAGGGATGCCCAGGTGGCTGGTAAAGCTTTATTTCTGGGCGTGTCTGTGAGGGTGTCTCCCAAAGAGGTTAGCATTTAATTCAGTAGACTAAATAAAGAAGACCGCTCTCTCTATTGCAAGTGGGCGTCATCCAGTCCACTGAGGGCTCGAATGGAAGGAAACGGCAGAGAAAGCGTGAATTTGCTCTCTCTCCTCGAGCTGAGACGTCTGTCTTCTCCTGCCCTGGGACATTGGTGCTCCTGGTTCTCGGGTGTTCACATTCGGGCTGGAACTTACACCGCTGGCCCCCGATCCTTCGAACTCGGACTGAATTATATCCCTGGCTTTCCTGGGTCTCCAACTTGCAGATGGCAGATTGGGGGTCTTCTCACCTCCGTAACTGCCTGAGCCATTTCCTTTAATAAATCTCCATATATGTACTTGTGTCCTATTGGTTCTGTGTCTCTGGAGAACCCCAATACAGCTGGGACAACACTGCTCCTCCCCATTGCCGCTTACCAAATGCTCACCAGGTGCTCTCTCCCTCCAGGAGCTCGAGTGCCCCCCCGACCCCCCGCTGGCTCCCTGGATCACAGGAGTCGCCTGTCCTTTCATTACCAAACCAAGTGAGCTTCGACCCGCTCTGTGTGGGCTCCCATGAAGTCCACTTATTTCTGAGGGCTCGGAGAGTCCCATGAACCTGGACACCTGAAGTTTACCTTAAATATCCCATAAGAACGTGGTTATCCTTCCACCTTGTTCCCTACGGATGAAGTCAGTGCCCACGTGCATCCCAGATAAATAACCTCAATCCCCAGTTAGATGCATTTGCTGACCCCAAATGCTTGCCCTGCAGCCCACGTGTCATTAAAACTTGCTAACGTGCTCTTTTCTTGTTTAACCAGAGTGGTGACTCAGTGACAAGGATTTATGAGCTTGTTTGGCAGAAGAAAAAGAATGTCTTCAAGGTTACGATCATCAGATGACTCCAGCCCAGCTGCCACTGGTGCCAAGAAATCTAGTAGCTCAAAGTCTTGTCTGAAGCAAAAGAAACATGGACTTCCCCTTTGTTTCCCCAAAACTCCACGTCCTAAGCCCCTTAGCCCGACAAAGACCCCCTGCTTTCTTCTTTTGTTAAGATGGATCTGAGAGAAACTATTCTCCCCCTTTCTCATTGTGGCCAATTCGAATAAACCTTTCTCCACCTCCAAGCATCGCTGTCTCGGCGACTGGCCTGCTGCTCCCGGGGCACGGACCTGAGGCTGAGAGGTTCGGCAACACTGGGAAGAGCTCGCACGTTTGGCAGGCACCCCCTCTGCCCTGGACCCACGCTGTCTCCCGTTCCCATCAGTGCCGTCTGAGAGCCGTTTCTCCAGGCTGTGGCAGGCACGTTCCACGAGCTACTCCACTTGTCTGCATGGCAATGCTATGACAGCGGTACTAACGTCCCCCTTTCATAGATGAGGGAGCTGAGGCCCAGGAAGAATGAGTGACTTGTCTGGGGTCACATTGCTCATCAGTGGCAGAGCTGGGATTTTCCCATCAGCTTGGCCAGACTCCAGAGCTGGAGCTCTCTTCTCACCGGGCTGGTCTGCCCCGGCGGAGCAAAGAGGACGGCAAGAGGGAGGCCGAGAAGACAGCTAGAGATGGGGCGTTTTTAACCATTTATGACGCCGTGGGCCTGGCCTCATGCCAGGAGGGAGGGTCAGGACGGACGGTGGAGATTGGTTTGGAGCTTGGCTCCGGTTCTGGGGCAGAAGGGGCCAGTTGTCCAGGTATGCCTCCCAGGCCTTCAAGACTCCTGGGGGCCTGGGGTCTCACGCTGTTACTTAAAAAAGAACCATACTGGGGCCAGCCTGCTGGCGAAGCAGTTAAGTTTGCACGTTCCACTTTGGTGGCACTGGGGTCGCCGGGTGCAGACATGGCACCGCTTGGCACGCCATGCTGTGGCAGGCGTCCCACATATAAAGTGGAGGAAGATGGGTGTGGATGTTAGCTCAGGGCCAGTCTTCCTCAGCAAAAAGAGGAGGATTGGCGGCAGCAGTTAGCTCAGGGCTGATCTTCCTCAAAAAAAAAAAGAAAGAAGAACCATACTTTTATTTGAGGATAGCTCAAAGAAGTCATTTACAAAACACCTTTTGTTTTCAAAGCACACCCTTTCATAAAAAGCAATGTCCACCTTTAATACACGCTCTAGTACACAGATGGGAGTTGGGGGGCCTCTGAGGACTCAGGGAGCCCCTTGGGCCCGGAGTTCACCAGTGCTCAGCACTCCTCATCAGAACTGTCGTGGGCCTGCCAGCGGACCTTCCAGGGCCCGGGGGTGGCCGTGAGATCGGCGGGGGCCGGGGCCAGGTTCACCCAGCCGGGCCCGCGGGGCAGCGCGTGGCTCTGGTTAAGCCTGAAGACGCGGTAGTTCTCGTAGTGGACGTTGTGGGTGATGTCCTTCAGGTCTTGGAGGTGGGAGCTGGGAGAGGGGCGGCAGGTCAGCCGGGGCCGGCCACAGCGTCACCTGGGTCCCCGCAGCACGCCCCCAAGCTCCCCACATCCTCACCGGATGAGCAGGTCTCTCAGGAGGGGAAACTCACAGTGCGCCATGTTCTCCACTGCAAAACAGGACATTGAGCGCGGGCTCTGGGGCGCCTGGCCAGCCCTCGGTGAGCACTAAGTAGGCGCTCACTGTATGCTGCACGCCACCTGGAGGCCCACCGCCGCCCTCTCTCCGCATTTCTCACTGTCATATCCCACCTCCCGTTCATTCATTCATTCATTCATTCATTCATCGTTACTGTGTCCCCAGCACCTGGCACAGGTGGCTCATACGAACAGCTGCTGAGTCAATGAATCCACTGATCATTTATTGTTATCCCCTCAATAATGACTCTATTACATTATGTATATGACACCCTATATCACGTATATTATATTCGACTTCTAATAATTATCTTGATAAATCAGGGACTCAGGCCTGGCTGCTCCTTTTTCACCCTCCCGTCTCCCCCCCAGCAGGGCCTTCCTCTGCTCCCTCAGGCAGCCCCCTCTGCCACCCACAGATTTCCTCCTTGGTGCTGCCCCCACCCATCATCGTCTCATCAGCTCTATGGAGACAGGGACCTTGTCAGCCCTGCTTTCTCTACATCCTCTTAGGAACAGCACATAGTATGCCCGGCACATAGTAGGTCCACAGCGAATTCTGGTGAGCAAATAGGGCGCCTCCCGGGTGCCGGGCCTTGTGCAAAGCGGTAGCTCTGCTCTCCAGCACCCTATGAGGCTGATGTTACCATGATGCCCATTTTACTGGGAGGAAACTGAGGCCCAGCGACTAGGTGCCTTGCCCGAGGCCTCCCAGCTTCACAGAGGGATTTGATCCCTGGTCTGTCTGTTTCCTCGCTGGGGCTTAACCACATGGGCCCTGCGAGGGGTGCTAAGGATGCCAAAGGCAGTAGGGCATGCCCTGGTTTTCAACCCTTTCCCACCCGCGTCCTGCCCAGAGTCCCCGCACTGACCTTCAATGATGCCCCACTTCGTCTTCCGGCCCAGGACACACCTCCCGTTCACCAGGTGCTCTTGGTCGGCCCCGACCACCGCGAAGGGTATCCGGTCCTGCGGGCAGGGGGCGAGACTGGAGGGTTGGCCCCACTGGGGAGGTGGGGAGAGAAGACGTCGAGCTAGGAAGCGGGGGCGCTGCCCTTTGTGGGGAGAGAAAGTGGTAGAAGGGGCACAGACAGCTAACAAGTCAGAAGACACAAAGTCTACCCCGGGCCTCAGTTTCCTCATCTGTAGAGTGGAAGTCCCCACAGGACTGACGTGGGCCTTGTGAACGTGCTTGGCGGAGTCACCCTCGGAAACTGTGTCGGGACTCGTAGCCACGTTGATAACACGATTCTGCTGATGTCAAATGTCCTACCTGTGAAACGGGAGCAGCCGTCGCCTTCAGCCATTATGAGGCTTAAAAGGGACAACTTTCTCAACCAGGGGGTGACAAACCATGGCTCTGGTCTTCCCGTGTGAGGTTTGTGGGTGCACGGCCCGGCCCACCCATCGACTCTCGTTTACGCTACCCCGGGGGAGACCACTTGGCCCACAAAGTCTAAAATATTCACCGTCATCTGACCCTTCACAAAACCGTTTGCTCAGCCCTCTTAGAAATTCCAGTTGTTTACTTGTTCGTGGCTGGGAGGCTGGGAGTAGAGACTCAAACTCTTAAACTCGGAAGTGCTGTATCTGGGTTTGTTTTTGTTTCTAAGAGTTAACCTGTGACAGGGAGTAAACTGGGGCTGATAATAGTAACTATCTGTTGCACGCTTATTCTGTGCCAGTCTGGAGTAAATCCTCGACAAATGTTATGTGTCTGGATGATTTACTGAGACGTTAATTTGAGTATGTTCTCCTTGTATCTCTTCCAGCTCTGTTCCAGCTGTGGCCAGGCTGCTGTCTGTGCCCATCTCAGGACAGAAAGCAGAAGCTGGCAAAGATCACGGCTCTCCGAATCTTTCACAAGAAATCCTGTTCATTGCTCCAGTGGGGAAGGGAGAGAGAGAATGTGTAGAGAAATTGGGTGCCAGATGGGAAGCACGGCCTCCATGTACAGATGTGTGGTTTGTGCACTGCACAAAGGCAGCTGGCCATGAGGCTGTGTACAACTGAAATTAGGTGCAGGCTCCTGTCTGTGAAGGAAGCTGCTGCCTTTTTCTAATCCAAGCAAATGCACTGTTAGGCTAGCAGGGTCTCTGGGGGAAGGGGTTGAGGCCTGGTGTCTATGAATGATGAATCCTAGGCCTCACCCAGGTCGTTTGCAGGATCAAGACGAACTGACATTGAATCCACCACAAGGACAGCAAGATCGGGGCTTAGAGTTGGAATTCAGTTGATTTGAGGAACATGAAGATATGAGCTACTTCCCTCTTTTTTCTTTCTTTTTTTTTTTTTTTTGGTGAGGAAGATTGGCTCTTAGCTAACATCTATTGCCAATCTTCCTCTTTTTGCTTGAGGAAGGTTGTCACTGAGCTAACATTTGTGCCAGTCTTCCTCTATTTTGTATGTGGGACGCTGCCACGGCATGGGTTGATGAGCAGTGTGTATGTCCACACCCGGGATCCAAACCAGTGAACCCTGGGCCACCAAAGCAGAGCACGTGAACTTAACCACTATGACACGGGGCCAGCCCCTCTTTCTTTCTTTTTTTGTGACAGTTTTACTGAGATATAATTAACAATCCATAAAATTTGCCCTTTGAGAGGTACAGTTCAGTGGTTTAGTATTATATTCACAAGATGGTGCGATCACATCCACAGTCTAATTCTGGGTAACTACCCTTGTTGTCGTCTGTCGTTTTGATGACAGCCATCCTCGTGGGTGTGAAGTAATATCTCATGGTCCTTATGACTGACGATGTTGAACATCTTTTCATGTGCTTATTGGCCATTTGTATAACTTCTTTGGGGAAATGTCTATTCAAATCCTTTGCTCATTTTTAAATTGGGCTGTTTGTCTTATTGTTGATTTGTAAGAGTTCTTTATATATTCAGGTCTTTTGAATATATATATATATTTTTTATATAGTCATGTCTCTTGTCAGATATATCTCTGTAAACCTTGAGTTTGTGGGTGAATGGAGATTCACACTTGCCAGAAATAGATGAACTTTCCCCGAGTGGTAGAGAGAGACAGATCTTCAGACGGAAAGGGTGAGTGGAAAGAAAGTCACCCAGCCTCGGTCCTGCCAGCCTCCCTGCCCCCACGGCCTCCTACCCGGATCTTGCTGTTGAGGATCCTGTCACTGATGTCCTCGTCAAAGCACTTCTGCGGGTACACCTCGATGCAGTGAGCCCTCAGGTCGTGCTGGATCTGGGGACCACACACAGGTGACCTCAGCCCACCCTCTGCACTCTGCCCCCTCCCCACCCCCACCAACCCCAGCCTTGCCCAGCCACCCAGATCACCCTGCGCCTGAAAGCCTCTCGCTCCTCAATGGTCAGGCTGTCGGCCCGGGCGATCACTGGCACCACATTCACAGTCCGGCACAGCCGCTGCAGGAACTCAATGTCCAGGGGCCGCAGGCTGCTCGGGCGGGGCAGCGATGGCAGTGGTGGTGGCAGAAGCAGCGGCGGCGAGTGTATGAGTGAGGGGGTGCCAGCCCACAGCCCACCCGGGGGGCCCTCCGCCTCCTCCTCTCTGCCCCACGCAGGTGGCCTCCCTGGGCGGGCCCAGCCACCTCACCAGTGCCCGGTGGGTGGCACGAAGTACACGCAGCAGTGCACGCGGGTGTCGGGGATGTGGCGCTGGCGGGTGATGAGGATCTCCTCCTGCAGGTACCGCTCATACTGTCCATTGATGTAGCCCAGGATGGGGTCCCAGCTGGCGCGGAGACGACCCCACCTCAGTGCCGTGCCCCGGAGCCCCCTCCACCTCCCCGGGGGCACTGGGGGTCTCCCCTTAGGATGACCAACAGCCCAGGTTCTCACAGACTTTCAGTCTCGCACAACCTGAGGCGCTGGGTCACCCGAGTACCCGTCCCCCACTCCCCTGCATCACCAGAGAGACGCCCCTCGAGCCGAGGCCTCAGCTTCATCGTCTGAAAACGGGGACAACAGAACACCTGCTTTGTAGGGGAGCGGGGACATTAAATGAGAGAAATTGCCACCGCCTGGTTCAAACCACCCAGGACCCTCGCCCGGTTGGTGGAGGGGTCTCCTGACTCCTCTCTCTGGGTCCCCACCCCGCCAGGCTATTGTCAACACAGCAGCCGAGAAGATGCTCGTGAAGGCAGGAGCAGAGCATGCCCCTCTTTCCTGAGCCTGCAGCGGCCTTGCCTTGCCCCACAGCCCCCGCACCTTCCCCTGGCTGCTTCCCACCTGCCCCCACCTCCCCTCTCCCTGTCGCTCATGACCCTCCAGCCACACCAGCCCATCCCACCTCAGGGCCTTTGCACATGAGGCCCTCTGCCTTGAACACTCATCCCCCACATAGCTTGTTCTCTCATCTCCTGGAAGTCCGTGCCCAAATGCCACCTTCTCCAAGAGGTCTTTCTTGATCATTCTTAAAATTGTAACCCCCTACCGCTCCGTACCCATCACTCTCAGAAATGGCCTGTTTGGGTGACAGCGTATAGGCTGACCCTCTGTACAACTGATTTATTTTGTTCCTTGTCTATCCCTCACCCCTGTGACAACGTAAATTCCATGGGGACAAGGATGTCCCTCGGTTTTGTTCACTGCTGTATCCCCGGGTCTAGAACAGAGCTTGCACGTAGCACGTGCCCACGGACCATTGTGCTCGGGGCTGGGCTCACAGGAGCGCACACAGAGCAGTCACACGGGCTCCGTGCTGTCAAGGGCCCACGTGTGGCTGCATGCTCTGCCGTCACAATTCTTTGTAATTTTTTAACAAGGGGCCCCAAATTTCGTTGCGCTGCGTCCCACACATTATGCAGCCAGTCCTGACTGTGTGTGTGTGTTTTATCAACCACTGTCTTCGTTCCGCCTCAACATCCCCAACTTGTAACCCCAAGTTACAAAGTAGGAAACTGAGGCTCCGAGGCTTCTGTGACCCGTCTCAGGTCAAGCAGCTAGAAAGTGGTCTAACCCAGGGGTCCTGACTCTGGACGGTGGGCTTCTAACCCCTACTGTCCCCTAAGCCTTGTTGAGAGCTTACTCCATGCCAGGCAGTAAGCTGAGACCTTCACGTACTCGATTCCCTTCCATCTTGGAGGGAGAGTTGGGTACGCCCATTACACAGACGAATAAACTGAAGCTCAGAGATGCCGCAGCCCAGTCGCTCCCGGGCCGGGATGTTTCCCAGAGGCCTGCGGGGCAGAGGCAGGGGCAACTTGGGCTCGGGCCCCCGCTCCCAAGGACCCACCACTTGTCATTGTTGATCTGGTCCCCGAAGCCAGGCGTGTCGGTCACAGTCAGCTTGAGCTTCACGCCGTTCTCTTCAATGACTGTGGAGGGAGAGCCGAGTGGGCAGAGATTGGACCCGGGTGGGGAGGGGCGGGTGTGTGTGTCGGGGGAGGTCACTCACTGTGGGTCACTGACTGCAGCTGCAGGGTCTGGGGCATGGGCACCCCCAGGCCTGGCAGAGTGGACTTCCACATCTTGGACTTGAACAGCGTGTTCACCATGGTGGACTTGCCCAGCCCGCTCTGCCCTATGAGCAGCCAGATGACAGCAATCACTAAATTGTTTGGAAAAGGAAACTGTTTTCTAAGTATAATACACATGCAGAAAAGTGTGTACTTTCATCTGCATCCATCTGGACACTTAACACCCGTTTTTATCGAGGCAAAATTCATACACCAAAAAATTAACTGTCAACCATTTAAAAAGAACAGTTCAGTGGCATTTAGTACTTTCACAGTGTTGTGCAACCACCAGTGCTCTCTGGCTCCAAAACATTTCCATCACCCCAAAAAGAAACCCCGTACCCATTAGCGGTCACTCCCCATACCTCCCACCCCCAGTCCCTGGCAACCACTCCTCTGCTTTCTGTCTCTATGGATTTGCCTATTCTGGACATTTCATAGAAATAGACACATGCAGTATTTGTCCTTCTGTGTCTGGCTTCTTTCACTCAGTGTAATGTTTTCAAGGTTCATCCACATTATAGGAAGTATAGGTACTCCATTCTTTTTCATGGCTGAATAATATTCCATCGGATGGATACACCACATGGTTTTTATCCATTCCTCCTTGATGAGCAGTTGAACACATTTTTACACATTGAACAACCTGTGTATGCAGCACCAGATTGAGAGACAGAACACACAGCTCCCCCACAAGCCCACTCACGCCCTGTCTCAGCAACTCCGAACCCCGCCCCCAGGGACAGCCACGCTCCTGACTTCCATCAGCCAGAGGAGTTCTGCCCGCCCTTAGCTTAGGGAACCGCACAGCATGTCTGTGTCTGGCTTCCTTCACTCGACACTCCTTGGGGAGCTTCACTGATGCAGCCTGTGGCTGTAGATGGTCCCTTCTCCCTGCTGTGGGGGCGTCTCGAGCTCCGTGGGTCATGCCCCCAGAGCAGGAAACATCTACATCACAATGCAGGACACACCTTTGCGTCTATAACTACAATTGTCCTCAGGGCTGCACTGTCCCGTACGGGAGCCACCTCTGGCTATTGGCACCAGCAATACAGTGGATCTGGATTGAGAGATGCTGTTGCTGGAAGTGCCAGCCAGATTTTGCAGACTTGGTACGACAAGAAGAACGTAAGAGATCTCACAAATAATTTTTTATACGGATTATGTGTCAAGATGATAGTATTTTGGAATATATTGAGTTAAATCAAATAGACGATCAAAATTAATTTTGCCTCCTTCATTTTACTTTTTTAAAGGTGGCTATTGGGAAATTTTAAAATTATTTATGTGGCTCCTGTTGTATTTCTATTGGACAGTGCTGCTGTAGAATGCTGTAGAATAATAACCCCCCCCTTTTTTTTTGCTGAGGAAGATTGTCACTGAGCTAACATCTGTGCCAATCTTCCTCTATTTTGTATGTGGGTTGCTGCCACAGGATGGCTTGATGAGCAGTGTAGTTCTGTGCCTGGGATCTGAACCCGCGAACCTGGGTCCCTGAAGCGGAGTGCGCAGAACTTTAACCACTCAGCCACAGGGCTGGGCCCCAAATAATACCTTTAATTGGTGCTACACACTCTGCTACTTATGTTCTGCTGTATCTAGTTTATTTTGTTAAAAGTGTAATTTTGACCTACAAAATTAATTTTGCATCTATAAAAATGCAATTCCAGATGCGCTGACCCATGGAGAACCTCCTGAACACCAAGAACTGTGCTAAGCCAGATGAGGAAACTGAGGCAGAGAGGGGTCAGGGACCGTGCCCAAGGTCGCACGCTGGTGGGTTCAGGGCTGGGACCAGGATCTGAGTCTGGGGGGTTCCGCTTCCTGCCACGGCCTCCCCTTTTATTGCTCTGCTTGGGTTTGGTTTGGCTTTGTGGGACTTTTGCCTTTTAACGACTCAGTGTTTCCCGGATTTTCCACTGCAGGCCCCCTGAGAGGTACTTCCATCAGTCCCACTTAACAGATGGGGAGACTGAGGCTCCGAGAAGTGAGGCGACACGTCCAGGCCCGCGGGGTCACGTCCACTGGTCTGCTCTCCTGTGAGTGCCCCCCGGCCCTCACTCACCCACCACCATGATGTTGAACTCGAACCCCATCTTCATGGCCTTGATCTTCAGCTGCTCCAGCACGGCCTCGATGCCAACATGACCAAGCATCTCGCAGGGTGGGGTCCTGGGGCTCGGGGGCCGCGACGTGCAGGGGGAGGGGGACCGTCTCAGGGGGTCCATGGGGCCAAGGGCACAAGGATGCCTGTCATCCGGGTGGAGTGGGGAGAGGGGTGTCACAGGGGCTGCAGAGGGGGACCACTGAGTTCTCATTTCTGAACCTCAACTCCTTAACTCTGCTTCCAGGGACTCCCACGCTTTACCCCTGGTCTGTCCATCCCTCAGGTCCCCGTGGTCCACGAGGTTTGGAGAGCTGCCTGGGGGAGCTGCCTCTCGGGGAGACTGAACCTCTGCTCTGAGGTGCACCAGCCCAGGGACCTGTCCCGCCCCCACCCATGGCCCAGGCAGCCTCTCTGCTCAGACACGCCCTCCACAGAGCATGCCAGCCTGGCCAAGCCCAGGGGCCGGACCTGTGGGGGACAGAGGGAGAGAGAAGCAGCCTCGTGTGGCACCTGGTGGCCCTGGGTTCCTGGGGGAGCTTCGGGGAGCTGCCCTGTCCTGGAAGACCCCCTTGTGTGTGCTGAGGGGGAGGGGGAGGGGGAGGGTGACAGTTAACTGAAGAATCTGAGCTGCACCCCTTCCAGTCACCCCACCGGGGGCCCCTCTGCAGCAGGGGTATGAGGGCAGAGACAAGTAAGCTGCTGCTCCAGGCCCCTCGGGGGCACTGCTCTGTCATCCTCATCACGACCCTGGCCTAGCACTATACACAGGACCACAGGAGCCCATGGCAGCTCCCTCGTAAGTGGCAGAGCTGGGCTTCAGCCAGTCCCTCTGACTTCCAAGCTAAGGCCCCTAACCACTCTGCAGCAGGAAGCAAACCCGTGACCCACGGCCAGAAAGCAGGACATCAGTGTTTTCGTCAACCTTTGCAGGTGCCATAGTATTTCAAACTGGCAGCATTGAAAAATTAAGGAATTGGTTTAGCAAATATTTACCCTGTACTTAGTCTGTGCATGGCATTGTTCGAGGAGCCCTAGGATGTTAACTCATGCAATAATCATCACAGCCCTACGAAGTGAGTGCTGTCATTACACCTACTTACAGATAAGAGAGAGTCAAACAAGTCATTCAAGGTCACAGAGCGAGGAAATGGCAGGGCTGGGATCTGAGCCTACAACCTCCACTGCCTCTTTTCTTGATCACACCAACATCTAGCTTTCCAAGGGATCTTAGAAGCTGTAAGCCCTGGCAATACTAGGGCCAGCCTGCAGCTGACTTGAGCTGCCCTCCTTAGATAGGCCCTGTGTCTTCCAGTTCACCATAGTCCTCACCCCTCCCTAATGTCTCCCTAATGATAAGATGTTTCTTATACCAAGTCCATCTCACTCAGTTGTTTCTTTCTCACCTGTTTCCTGGCACCTGAGTTTGCAAGCCCTAGGCAATCCTGTCTCAGATGTTGGCAAATGTTTTCTGTAAAAGGCTGGAGAGTACAGACTTTAAACTTTGCAGATCATAAGATCTCTGTTGCAACTACTCTTCAGCTCCGCCGTTGCAGTGTGAAAGCAGCCCCAGACAAGTAAACGGATGGTTGAGGCTGCGTGCCAGGAAATGTATCTACAAAAGCAGGCAGTGGTTTGCCAACCCCGCTCGACCCACCGAGACCCACCAGCTCCGCCCCGGTCCACTGTCTTCAACTGTCCTGAGCCTCGACCAGCGTCTGTCCCGCCCGACCCCTGCTCTTCCACTCCCCACCTTCTACACACCTGACCACAGAGGCTGAGACTTCACTTTCGAGGGTTGGGGGCTGGGCGTGGGGCTGGGCAGGGCTCGGGGTGGGGAGACGGGCAAAGCCTGACCCAGAACACGGTTCCACCTCCGACAGAGAGATCTCTCAAGCCACAGCTGCACAGCTCCTGAGGGACACAGCGAGGCTGGCCCCCTCATCAAAGCAAACGAGAGGGTTATGCGTGAATGACCGAACAACGCCTGGCCCTCGTGAGTGACCTGGAACCGGAGCAGACTCCGCCTCTGGGAATGTCCCCTAAGGAAAGCGGGCTTTCTGCAGAGAACACACGTCCTCCAGGCAGACCACCACATGTGAGCGTTGTGGGACTCTGAAATACCGGGGGGAGGGGGCCTCTGTGGGTGCCCATGCTGTGAACCAGGGGGGGTCAGGTCTGCGGAAAGCCGTGGTCGTTTGCAAGGTGCTCTTGGCCGTGTTGGCCGGGAAGAGCCGAGGGGAAAGTGATCTGTGGGGCACGAGGAGGGCGGGTGAGCCCGACAGCGACAAAAATAAAAGACTGGACAACTCACACCCACAAATTGGGCGAGAGTAATACACGGCCATTTAGTGCACAGTTTCCAGTGTGTTTCGCTGTGCTAAGGAGGCGTTTATGTCGATTACTCCACTCAATCCTCACAACACCCCTAGGAGGTGGATACTGTGCACACACCCACTTTATACATGGAGAAACTGAGACAGAGAGGGGTCAGGGACCGTGCCCCAGGTTACACACTCGTGGGTGTTAAAGGCTGGGAACAGGATTTGAGTCTTGGGGTCTGACCAGCACAAAATGTGTCCTGCCACAGCCTCCTCCCCATCATTGCTCTGCTTGGGTCTGGGCTCTGCGCGGACAACTTGTAACAACTTGTAAGAACTCGGGGTTTCCCAGATTTTCTTTAATGAGGGGGTCTTACTTTCATGATGGGAATGACAAACAAGAAACAAGGCACCCGGGGGGCTGGACAGGAAGGCTGAGGTTCAGCAGGGAGAGGAGGTGACCGTGGACCTTCTGTCAGGTCAAGCCAGGCCAAGCCGGGGGTCAGGGACCACAGTTGTTGACTCTCCTCCCACTTTTTTTTTCAACGGAGGTAAAATTCGCATAACATAAAACTAACCATTAGCCATTTGAAAGTGAACAGGTCAGGGGCATTTAGCACATTCACGATGGCAAAAAACCGCCACCTCTCTCTAGTTCCTAGACACGTTCATCACCCCAAAAGGGAACCCCTTAACCACTAAGCACTCGCTCCATCCCCCAGCCCCCGGAGACCACGATCTCCTTCCTGCGTCTATGGATGCGCCTGTTGTGGACGTTTCATGGAAGTGGAATCGTGCACCATGTGGCCTTTTGTGTCTCGCCTCTTTCCCTGAGCATCATTTTCAAGGTTCACGTGCTTTGAAGCACATATCAGCGCTTCACTCCTTTTTGTGGTTGAATAATACTCCATTGTCTGGAGGGACCACATTGCGTCTATCCATTCTTCAGTTGATGGACACTGGGATGTTTCCACCTTTTGGCTATTGCGAAAGTGCTGCTATAAACATGGGTACAAGCCTTTGAGTCCCTGTTTTCAATTCTCTTGGGTATATACCTAGGAATGGAGTTGCTAGGTCATATGACGACACTATGTGTAACTTTTAGAGGACTGCCAGACTGTTTTCCACAGTGGCTGCACTCGCCTCCCCTCCTTTTTGCAAGAGAACACTCCAGTCATTTCAAAACTACTCTCTCTCTGAACCAGGAACCTGAGATCTCAGAATGGGATGGAGGGGATGTGGGGTGTAAGATGGGGATCCCAGCACAGGAGACCCTATCACAAGGTGGTCAAGAACTCTGGGGCCTGAATGCCTGAGTCCCCATTCTGGCTTCTCTGCTCGCTGGGTGTGGTTGGCAGAATCATGGCCCCCAAAGATGTTTTCATCCTAGTCCCTGGGACCTGTGAATATGTCACCTTACACGGCAAAAGGGACTTTGCAGATGTGATCGAGGATTTTGATGGGGAGGTTATCCTGTGAGCCAATGTATAAGTGGGTGGCAGGAGGGTCAGAGTCAGAGAGGATGTGAGCATGGAAGCAAAACTGGAAGGGATGGGGGTGGGGCATGAGCCAAGGAATGTGAGTGGCCTCTAGAAGCTGGAAAAGGCAAGGAATGCCTTCAGCCAGGAGCCTTCACAAGGAACAAAGGCACTGCCGATGCATTTCAGACTCTGACCTCCAGAACCGTAAAGATAATAAATCTGTGTTATTTTAAGCCACTAAGTCTGTGGTGTATGTTTCAGCAACAACAGGAAATGAATACATTAGAAGTGTGACCTGAGCTAGTCGCCGAACTTCTCACGGCCTGTTCTCACATCTGTAAAATGGGAATAGCAGTAATACCCACGTTAGGATGGCCAGGCAGAATATGTATGTATATACATAGAGCGATACATGTATACATAATGTATAGTGATAGGGGCACAGCCTAACATTGGCTGACCTGCTCTTCCTCACTGGACCATAAGCACAAGAACAAGAAACGGCGTCCACCTGCTTTACAGCCAAGCTCAGGCTCTGAGCACAGTCTCTGGCCCCTGGGGTGCCTGGATACACGTCTGCGCTCTGAAAGAAGGGAGAAGGGACAGTGACCTTGCTGGCAGGGTCAGCCGCCCCAGGCCCCAAGTTCTGGGGAAAGAGCTCATTTGAGAGACGGCAACCACTGTCTCGTAAGGGTTATTGCGAGGAACAGAAAAGAGAGAATAAGGACCAAGAGACGGCTACCATGATGCCAGCACACCCGAGCTGCCCGAGGAAGCGAGGTGCAAGGAAACAACTTCTCCCTCCCCTCGCCTCCCTTCCTTTCTGCTTTTCTACCTCTCTCCCTCCACCTCCCTCCCTCCTCCTCTCCCTTCCTCCCTCCCTCTTTTCTCTCTTTTTCTCTGTCTTTCCTTCATTCATGGAGTCAACAGACGCCAAGGGCCCAATGTGTCCCCAGGCTGCTTGTCTGGTCTGTCGAGAAAAAGTGAAAAATCCCTGGAACGAAGAGGCCAACAGGCCGGTGGCCTCCTCCCCGGGTCCCATGGTGCCTGTTTCTGTTGGGAGGAGGCCAGAGGCTGAGCTCTGGCAGCCCCAGGCTGGCCCTGGGGAGGGGTGGAGCTGGTTGCCAAGGCCTCAGGTGGTGTGGATCCGGAAGCAGGAAGTAGTCTGCGCTCCCAGGACCTAGGACCTGCCTGGCTGGGGGAGCTCGAGGCAGCTGGAGGTCTGGGAGTAGGGCTGCTGGGGTGAAAGGGAGGGGAGGGGGCTGCCCAGGCCAGGGTCACGGTGGGGAGCAGAAGGGCTGGGCAAGGAGAGGAAGGAAAGAGAGGCTGGGGCAGGGGCTGGGGCCCGGAGGGGTGGTGGGGGGAGCCCGCAGAGGCAGGGCTGCACTGCGGGAGGCCTGGATGTGGCCCAGCCCCGGAGGAGCCCAGGATCTGAGAGGGCCCTCTGGGGGGGCCCGGGTAGGTGGCACCCAGGACCCTCCAGCTGAGATGGGCTTGTCGGTGGAGGACCTGGAGACCACAGCACAGGAAGTGCTGGGGAAACTGAGGAGCCGCCAGCCGTTCCAGTCCAAGTGGGACACCGCTGCCTTCATCATCCTCCTCGTCTTCATCAGTGAGTGTGGCCTTGGCCTCCGGTCCCCCATCAGCTTCCCAGCCCTGTGCGCGGCCCAGGGTCTTATCTGGACACTCATCCCGCCCCAGGCGCCGTGCTCCTGCTGCTGCTGCTTGCTGGCATCCACTGCTGCTGCTGCACCTGCTGCAGCCGTGGCCCCCCCAGATCCCAGAAGGTGAGCCCCAAGAAGGTGAGCTCGGCGGGGGACCGGGCGGTGGGAGGGCGCTGGGCCTCCTGTGGAGGGGGCGGCTGGGAACCACGATGGAGTGAAGCCACCGGCCCCTCTGTGCCTCTCTTGCAGGAAGGCCGCAGGGGAGTGGATAACTTGGCCCTGGAACCCTGACGCAGCGAGTCCCCCAGCCCCTCTGCCTGTGTGTTCCCTGGGGCAACAGTAACAATGGCTTGTTTGCCCAGAGCCTGAGTCTGCAGTGTGTTCTGAGCGTCCTGCAGGGGGACAGCGCGGCACCGCTTCACCTAGGTGCCCACCGGGGCCCTCCAGCCTCGGCGGGCAAGACTGTCACCAGGAGGCCCGAAGCAACTTGCGGGAGGCCCCCCATCATCTGCCCAGGGAGAGGGGAAGCTGGGCTCAGACCTGGGCCTGAATCTCTGGCCTGGCCCTGTCACCATCCCGCTGGGCCCTCGGCAGCCGGGACCCCCTCACAGGTGGCGTGGGGAGCCCAGGCGCTCAGACACTGGTCCTCCGCCTGGCTCCTGACCATCAGGGCCCCCCAGGCTGGTCCCCACTCAGACAGACACAGGGGTTCCAGGCAAAGTCGGATGATCTTTATTTCTTGGAGGCCCCATCATGGTGGCTGAGCAACACAGTGAGAGTGCCCCAGCTCCTGGCCGGGGCTTCTGTCTGCCCATTCCTCCTCCTTCCTTCCCGCTCACAGCTTAGGGCCACCACACCCCTCACCATCCCTCCCGGGGCAGCTGGGCAGGCAGTGGAGCGAGGAGGAAGGAGCCCAAGGCCTGGCCCCACCCTGAGTCTAAAGGTTCCTGCTTTAGGGCCCGGAATGTGGGTCACCTCACATTCCACCTCCGGCTGCCCTCCTGACGCTCCCATCCCAAGCAAAAAGCAAGCCGGCTCCTTCCTTCTAGCATGTCCACTGGTCATTCCCATCTGTGCACACGTGATGAGCAAGATGGGCGAAGAGGGAAATAAATAGCCCGCAGGGCCCGGCTCTAGCCAGTGCTCCGACAGGGGGGTGGGGGAGTGGGGGGTTGGGGGACGGGCACCCCTGGCAGGGGCCATTTCCCAGGGGGACGGGGGTCCTGGGGTGCTCTGCTCAGGACCTGTAGCTCCAGTAGCTGGAGAACACGGAGATCTGGGGAGGGCAGGAGGTGGGGGACATGGTGAGTGGCGCTGGGGGGCCTGGCCCCTGCTGTACCCTCCGTGACCCAGGGGAGATTCAAGGTCATCCAAGGGCGATGTGCCAGGGAGAGGGTACTGTTGCCCAGCGACGCTGTGGCGCATCTATCTGCCGGGTGTGTGTGCGCGGAGGGCACAAGGGGCCTCCAGATTTGGGGTGTTGGAGTCATGACAGGGGCCCTTGGACTCCCCCCCAGAATGAAGGGGCTGAGCAGCCTGCCGCCTGGCTGGTCCAGTCTGTCTGGGCGCGGGACCCGGGCCCCACCTGAAGCCCCCAGTGTCCCCACCTTATCCTTGAGCTGCTGGCAGAGCTGCAGGGAGACGGTGAAGAAGACGAGGGCGTCGTTGAGCCACGGGATCACGCACTCCACCTTGTGCACGTGGCCCACCTCCAGACGCTGCGCCCCCCACTCACTGGGGGAAGAGGGCAGGGTCTCCGAGGGCAGGCGGCCGGCCAGCCTGCCCCCCCAGCCCGCGAGGTGCAGAGGGTCGGGGTGGGGAGGGGCTGGCATACTTACAACATGGCCCCGGGGCTGTGGAGCACGGCGCCTCCAGCCGGGCGGAAGTTCTAGGCAGAAGAGCACCAGGCCCAGTGAGGCTGGGGGCTGGGGGGCGGAGGCCGGGAGGGTGGGGGCCAGCCCCGCAGGGCCGGCTCACCTTGGTGGAGTTGGGCTGCAGGGCGTGCAGCTGGTACACGGTGAGGCAGAGCTTGTTGAGGTTAACGTAGACGTTGACCAGCAGGTCGGAGGGCAGGGCGGGGGCAAACATCCGCTGTGGGGAGGGCCAGGCAGGCACAGGATGAGGGCCGGGCAGGCACAGCCCCAGAATCACCTGGGAGGACGCCAGTCCCCATCCCATGGATTGGTACTGCTGGGCTTGGGAACGACTGACCCAAACGAGGGGTGACGACATCTGGGGGACACAAGACAGAAGCCAAGGACCACATCCCAGAAAACTGTGCATAAACATAGCGCTCCGAACCAGGATGACTCGGGGCTTCCAGGAGCCCTTGGCACCCGTGTCCCTCCCAGGGGCAAGCCAGGCACCAGTGCGGGGACCCCCGTCTCGGAGCAGGGGCTGGCTCAGGGCACTGACCGTGAGGCCACTGGCAGCGATCTCTGGCAGGGTCAGGGTGGCCGGGGTGGTGAGGCGGTTGCGGGCTCGGGTCAGCTGCAGCATCACGGCGTCCATCAGCTGTGGGGAGGGGCTGGTCACAGCTGCTTCGGGGGAGGGGGGCCTGGGCCCACCCCCACCCCCACCCCCCCCCCAGCATCAGGGAGCAACAAGGTTAGGGGAGCTCCCTGCTCCTGCCCTGGGTGGGCACGGTCTCAGGGCCTGAACCCCCAAAGCAGGGGGGAGCTCATTAAAGATGCAGGCAATTGGGCTCCAGCTGGGGTGCGGGGCAGGGCGTCTGCACTGGTGATGACACCCTGGAGCCTGCACCCATCCAGAAGGTTCTATTGCACGGGATCCTGGGTGCTGGTCCAATGGAGAAGGGGAGGGCCAGGGAGTTAGGCCCAGGAGCATGAGGGCTTTGTGGATGGGGGCAAAGGCAGTGAAGGAGCTTAGAAGAAGGAGCCCTAACCCAGCTTGGGTCTAAGGGGCCAGGGAGGGCTTCCTGGAGGAGGCAATGGGATGGCTGAGTTGAGGCCTTAAGGTGAGCACCAGGCCCATTTTCGCAGGTGAGGAAACTGATGCTTGGAAGGGGTAAGTGAACAGTGGAACCTTCTGGAACTCATCCCTTCCCTTTGCCAAAGAGCAAAGCCCTAGCTTGGAGCACGAGTGCCCAATGCTTCCAGCTGTTGCTATTCGCGGCGGGGTGGCCTGGCTCCCGGGAAAGGCAGGACTGTTGGGTGGAGGCCTGGGGGCTGCCCCTCCTAATCCCAGGGCGGTCACAGGTCTGGGAGGGACCTTAATCCATTTAGTTCCAAGTTTTCATAGGAGGAACCAGAGTTCCAGAGAGGGTAGGTGAGCTACCTGAGGACACACAGCAAGTCAGGGGCAGGGCTAAAGCATGAGTCTGGGGCATCGGGGCTCAGCTCCTCCAACTGGGCCATGGGAATTCACTTTGTTATTACAAAGGTTTGTCCCACTACTGGTACTACCACTAGCCACTACTGTTTCCTGAGCACTCACTAGGGGCTGCTTTACCCATATTTTCACAATCAGAAGTTACTAAGCTTGTCTCCTTTTTCCAGATAGGAAAACTGAGGCACAGAGTGCTAAGCAAGTGACTTGAGGTTGCACAGCTCGCAGTGGAGGCCCTGGGATCAGAACCCAGATGTGGTGCTGGAATATGGGCTGTGACCACCTGACTGGCTGGATAGACATGTGTACACTGACAGGTGAAGGGTCAACCATTGGTGATGCCTGACGATGTGGGGGCAGAGCTCTCCAGGGGCTGGGTCGGGGTTGGGGTCAGGGCCAGGGATGGGGAAGCTGGCTCCCCTCTCCCAGTGGGCAGCTCACCTTGAGGACCTCTGCTCCCGTCCTGAACTGGTAACTCTCATCCCGGTTGGTGAGGAGGTAAATGGCTTGGCTCACGTGGTTCCTGGCGTCCTGGATCTGAAAACAGCGCCCACCATGTGGTCAGGGGGCTGGGCCTTGGCAGGGACAGGTACCAGCCTCAGAGCAGCCACAGTCACCAGGCCCCCACCCCAAGGGGTGTCATCCTCAGAGGGGAGGGGTGGGTGCTGCCTGCCTGGCCCTCATCCAACCCTTCCCCCACAGCCGTCGGCTCTGTGCCCTCCAAGGGCCGGGCCCTGGCTGGGTGCTGCCCTCCAAGGGCAGGCTTGGTCCCCGGCCTCACATAGCTCACCTTCTAAAGGCGAGATGGAGGGTAACGGAATAAAGACACAAGGTGACCCCTGACTGCTAGACTTGCCCAAGGAAGCACAGAGGGTCCCAGAGGAAGGGTGGGGTGACCTCCAGGGAGGCGACTCTTGAGCATCACCCATGTGATGAGAAGAGCCGGAGAGAGGACTCCAGGCAGAGGGACGAGCAGAGACCCTGAGGCGGCCACAGCTGGTAGCCAGGGAGTGGGGGGGGACAGGGGGAAAGGCCGGGGCCCAATCACACAGAAGCTGGTAGGGAGCGTGGACTTGGTCCCCAAGAGCCATGGGAGGCCCCTGGAGGCTCTGGGCAGGGCACTGCCTTGTTCAGGGGACCACTGCGGTTCCCACTGGGGCCTGGGGGCCTACAGACAGGACAAGTGCTCCACCTCGCACCAGGCAAGGCTCTGGAGCCCCAGGCACCGTCTGTCCAGTCTGCTCCAGCTTCGCTGCTGGGAAACCCCCTCCCGGGCTTGCTGTGGCTGCAGATCCCCATGGCCGCCAGCGCCGGGAGGCCTCAGTGCCGCCAGGGCGTGTCACTGCCTGCCCTTGTGGCCTGAGCCCTGGCTGGGCAGGGGCCCGGTCACCTGCTGTAGCTTCCACTGCTTGTCCTCGCGGAAGGCAAAGTGCAGCAGCTGGTTGTTGCGAGGCATCTTCAGGTTCACGTCCTGACGGAGCGGGGTGACAAGAGTGGGATAAGCCAGGCAGAGGGACGCCCTCCTGCTTCCGGCCACTCTGAGCCCTGGGGCCAGGGGCAGTCACCAGGCGTGTGCGGTGGCTCAGGCCCCAGCCACTCCGTAGGGCACAAGGTCTCTCAACACCTTGGCCGTTGAGGGGTGAACAAGGAGGTCAGGAAACAGGAACTCAGTCCCAAGAGGAAGCACAAAGAAATGAAAGGGAAAAGAGACTGAGAAAGGGGAAGGTGGCCTCGGCTGGGAGGAGGCGTGTGACTGTGGGCAAAGAGCAGACACCTGTATAAGCCAACAGACTGAACGCCCACCCACGGACGAGAGGGACCTCCCCCCGCGCCTTGGTGCCTGGCACAGGGTCGGGTGCAGATGGAGCTCAGATGTTGGCTGATTCCACCTTGATCTGGGGCCAGCCTAATCCTGCCAATGCCCATGCTTCACTGGGCTCAGACTCCCTCCCAGCTGTGTGCAAAGCAGCCCCCTGCCTCTCCCTGAAGCCACATACCAATCCCATGAGGAGGTTACAGGGGTGTTGTCATTTTACAGACGAGGAAACCAAGGCCCAGAGAGGTCAAGGATCCTGCCCGGAGTCACACAGGTAGCCAGTGGCAGAGGTGGGATAAGCAGGAGGCCTCCACGCTCTTCCCCACCGGCTCCTCCGGCAGCATATGGGAAGGGGAGAGGGGCTGGGGGACTCACCGCCTGGCTCAGCGCATCCCCTTGCAGAGTCAGCACCCCCTTCACCTGGTCTGTGCTACAATACGCGGGTGTCAGAGCGGCGCCTGTGGCTGCTCCCTCCTGCCACCCGGCTCTCCCAGCAGGCTGCCCCTGGCTGTCACAGGATGGCCCAGCCTGTCCCACCACCTGTCCCAATGCACACCCTCTGGAGGGGCCCCCTCTCCTAGAGGGTATCCCAGGCGTCCCCCCTCCCAAGGAGCCCATCCCCGGGGTTTCCGCCCAGCCCGGGCTCACCCGCAGGTGCCTAGGATGTAGTTCTCCTGCTTGGCAGGCCCCTCGGTGCCTGAGCCTGGCAGAGTGAATCGGAGAGATGCCTCCTGAGGGGCAGAGGGGAGTGGGGAGAAGTTCACCCCATCCATCCCAGCGCTCCTTCCAGAAGCCCCGCTCCCAGGGCCCCTCACCCCAGCCTGAGTTTCAGGTCCTGCCTGGGCCGACACCTGCTCCTTCCACATTCCCTGGGAGCCTATGGTGTGCTCAAAACGGGGATACAGAACCGAGAGAGACCCGCCCGGCTCGGTTCAGGTGCTGGGGTGTAGGGAGCAGAGTCGGGAAGGGCAGCAGTCACGGTAAACCGCAATTCGGGCCATATCAGGCACTGCCTGGACGTTTGTGTGAGCGGACTGGCTTACTTATCTTCACAGCAGCCCTGGGAGCCCGCTACTCTTATCTCCTTTGGGCAAAAGAGAGGCCCAAGGAGGCTGAGCACTTGGCAGAGGTCACAGTCCTTCAGAGCTGAGGCTAAATGTCACAGCTCCGAAGGAAGCCCCCCCGGACCCCAGGCTCGAAGCAGGCCCAACGCGCTCACGCAGCTGCTGGCGGAACTGGGTCATTATCTGCCGGCCCCCGACTGGACTCCAAGCCCACCGCGGGCAGGCGCCCGGCCCGCGTGGGGCGCGTTACCTTGAGGATGTCCTGCAGCTGCCGGAGCACGGCGTGCACCTCGTCGTGCAGCAGCCAGCGGAACTCCTCCTCCTGCGGGGACAGGCCTGCTGTCAGCCGCCCGGGCCCGCCGCCCCCCGCCCGGCCCGCGCGCCTCACCAGCACCGCCCGCTCCGCCGCCGTCGCTGCCATCGCCGTCGCCATCGCCGCCGCCCGCCGCCCAGCGACCGTCACCGGCCTGCCCACCGCTGGTCGCTTGGTCTGCCCGCCGACCGTCCGCTGCGGCGCCCGGGCCCACCCCCAACCGCCGATTGGCTGAGTGGACGCCCGCCCCGCCCCCGGTTACCTGCCCCCACCGCCGATTGGCTAAGCGGGCGCCCGCCCCGCCCCCGGTCACGAGACTGCGGGCGCCCTGAGACGCGGGTGGCGGCTGCGCGAACCCGCCCGCGCCGGCTCGCCCGAGACGCCGCTGGCACAGCCACCGGCGCTGAGCGCTGGGGCGCGGCGTCCGCTCGTCCCGCCCCTCCTTGGCTCTGATAGGGCGCCCCGCTCCAACCGCACCCATTGATTGGCCGACGGGGCCGTCTGTCCCCGCCGGCGGCCCGAGCGTTCCTTCGGTCCGGGAGGATCCAGCCAGTGGACCCGACCGTGCTGGCGCCGCCGCCGCCCCGGCCCGCTCCTCCCTCGGCCGCCAAGGCATTCATTCACAGTTGTGTTACCAAGAAACGTTTTATTTCGCTTGCAGTAGCTTTTTGTTAATTGCACAAAATCATGTTTTGTTTTTGCCATTTAAACATTATCACACAATCCTATTCTGAAAGACAAATGTTCATTAAAAACAAAGCAAAAATAAAAATTCACAACCTTAATTAACTAGAAGATTTGTCATTGAAAGGGAGTTCAAAGGAAAAAAAAGGAGTGAGGAGGGGCTTTCTTACAAGCTTTTTCACAAGTGTCACATTTTCTCCTTAAAAGGGAAGGATTTCAAAACAAAGGTGAAATAGCTTAAACAGAAATATTCATAAAAAGGAACTTTACAGAATTGTCAACAATATTAAGACAACATTGACTAACCAGTTTCATTACAGCATCTTCCCCACCCCCACCCCCAGTGTCCGGCTAGGACTAGAACAGGCTTTGTGTTTAGACATAAAAGAATTCAAAATCCCAGTGAAATTAACTGTGCCAAAAAACCCACAGGCATCTTCCCTGCCCTCCCCCCACGTCTTCTGAGATCCCCTAACCTGGGTTCTGAGCAGTGTCAGGGGGAGGGGCACACACCAGCGCGGCCACCTCACTATACATCTACCATTATATATTCACTATAAACGCTGACCTTCTGCAAAGTGTGACTTTGGAAAATCCAGCCCATGCAGAGGGAGAGCACCGACATCCTGCAGGCAACTTCTCCTTGTTCTCGTGCCACATTCCAAGCCCCTCTGGTCCCCTATCCAAGGAGAAATGCTAGGGCCTCGGGGATGTCTTAGATCCACCTCTGAGGGTCAGCTAGTTCAGGCTCGGTCAGGCCCAGTTCTCCTCTTCCCTCTCGACAGAGCCTGGGGCCCTGGAAGCACCGAAGACCATGCTGCTGACTGAAGTGAAGACACTCGTTCCTGTTTCAAGAGCTGAGCCTAAGAAATGGTCATCGTTGGTCAGGCTGGGTCTGGGCCAAAGAAGGGACACAGACAGGAAGAAATACTGTCTCCGTGGAAAGAAAAGGGGAAGGGAGGAGAATGGAGAGAGGTGGGCATGCGGGGGACATGTGCAGGGGCAGGCTGGAGAAGGTGGGACTGCTTCGAGGGGAGCCGGGTCAGTGGCTCTTCAGAACCAGGCGAAGAGTCTGTGGCATAACGGAAACAGGAAGGAACCCCACGCCCCTGCCCTCTTCACTCCTCACTGGTGGCCCTCAGGACCCCCTTCCCAAGGGCTGGAATGCACATCCAAACACTAAAACAGCCTAGTGAGGAGTGAGCTCCCCCTACACCATGCGCGCAAGTCTGATCACAGCCCAGGGCTCCGCAGTGACGGTGGCTTCTGGGACGGGTGCTGAAGAGCAGCAAGGAGAGCAGGCTTCCGTGAGGCTCACCTACGGGCTGACTGCTCTCTCCCTGGAAAGCAGAGCCCTGTGTTCTCTGACTGTGCCAATCTCTTTCCAGTTCACAAAGGCATTTATGGAGAGTTGGTTGCATGTTGGTAGTTTAAACCTGACAATCCTCATCAGCTGGTCACCTGAGGTTGGAGGGCCCACGGGACCCTCCGTTTAGAGGCTGTGCTGGCTCCTCGTGGCCCAGAGGCTCTCTCTGCGGGGGACCCAGTGGGGACGTGGACTTGGCCGCAGCCTCTTCGCTTGGAGGGAAGCAGTGGGAAGGCTTCCAGTTCTCACTGCTGACTCTAGTTGCTCAACTGGAAGGGGTCCGAGAGAAAATAAGCTTGGAAGGAGAAAAACAAAAAGCCAGGCAGCAGTTTCTGGGCAGCTTCTATCCTGGGGCGAGGGCCAGTGGTGTATGTGTGTGTGTGTGTGTGCACGTGTGTGTGAACACACAGCCACCTAGTCCGGGGGCCAGTGCCCAGCTCAAGAGCTTTCCCACAGGCCGATCCTGCTGACACCCCTCCCCTCCCCAGGACCTCCAGGGGAAGAGTGATGCTGTGTGCTGTGCTGATGGCGAGTCTCAAAAGTCTGTATAAAAGGAGATGGAGACAGGAGAACTGGTCCAGAGCTAAGTCCCAGGACCCCAATCCCATGTGAGGAAGAGGGGGTCAGAAGGAAGATAGGGGGCCAGGGAGGGGTGTCAAGGGCTTAGTGTATATAGGCTCGGTACACGGCAGACATGTCGTTGTCAGACTGGTCCAGCGCCTTGGCTCTTTTGTACACCTAGAAGAAAACGAGATGGGCTCAGTCTCTGGCTACAGAAGTGACGTGAAGACATGAATCTGCTTCCTGGAGGCAGTTCTAGATGGGGTTAGGCAGGCCACTTTGGGAGTCCAGGCTGTCTGGTCCCTCCCTGACAGGCCTGACCTTGGGCTGAGTGCCTCAGTTTCTCTGTGCCTCCGCTGCCGCTTCTGGCTATTATGGAGAAGGTAATAGGGTTAGCGGGAGGATGAAATGGAGGGAGAGATGCAAAGTGCCCAGAGGCGGGGCTCAGCAGTGTTAGAGATTATAATCGTGTCCCTTTCTGCTGACAACCCTCCAAGGAGTTCCCATGTTATTCTCTGGGCCGTGCTGTCCTTACTCTTCCTCTGCACGGCTGGCTCCTTCCCAGTCAGTTCAGGGGCCTTTCCCGACCCCCCATCTAAAGCGGCAGCCGCACCCCTTTACCCCACCCCCTTTCTCTCTTTACCGTTCTATTTTATTCGTATTTCTAACCTTCTGAAATTCTTACTTGTTTAAATACTTATGTGCTGATTTGTGCGTCCTCCTGCTAACATGTAAGCCCTGCCAGGAAGGGAACGGACTGCTCCAGGGTGTGCCCAGCACCTGGAACAGTGCTTGGCAATTAACAGCCACCCCAGAGATACCAGGTGAGTATGAAAGAGTGTGAAAAGAACAAGAGAGCCATTGTTCAACAAGGGCAGTGTGGCTTCCAGTCATGCCAAGGACACGCAGCTGGACATGAGGCTCCTCCCACACGGCCCACTGTGTTTTTTTTCTTTTTTAAAACATAGTCCAGTCAGAGCCACCATGACTGAGTATCCATTACCGCTCAGGTGTAGCTGTCAACTCAGAATGAAGGCTAAATAAAGACCTTTTCAGATAAAAGACAACTAATGTGGCCAGCAGACCTGCGTTACAGGAAATGCTAAAGCAAGTTCTTCTGGCTGAAAGGAAACACCAGAGAGAAATGCAATTCTTCACAAAGGGATAGAGAGCACTGGAAACGGTAGATTAGAGAAATAGAAAATTATTTCTCTCTTAATTTCTTTAATACACATATGACTACTTCAGTAAAACATTCCAACCTTCTCTGCTGGCTTTAAAACAAAGGCAGATGTAGCCCACAGGAGCCCGGTACCCCATAGCAGGAGTTCTCAGCCTGTGGTGATGCTGCCCCAGGGCACACACGGTAATGTCTGGAGACAGCGCCCGTCAACCAGGGGGTTGCTGCTGGCCGCTAGCAGGGAGAGGACAGGGATGCTGCTGCACATCCTGCAGTGCACAGGACAGCCCCCACAGCACACGTCAGCATGCCCAGGAGAAGGCCTGCCTTGGAGGGAGAGAGGTACAGGGATCTGGGTTTCACTTGAAGAGGTCCACTATGAACTCTAAGGAGGCCGTGAGGTCAAGGATGCACGCGCACTCCCTGGAGCACAGATAAAAGAAAAACAATGCGTGTTCAATGGTCAACAGATAAAACTGAATCCTAAAAATATTCAGAAAACCCAAAAGAGGACAAAAAGGAGGAACAGGCAGACAAAAGCCAGAGGGGACAAACAGCAATCAAATGATGAAACGATAGCTCCGAATCCGACAACACACTCATAGACTTCAAGACAAAGACCAAATGTCAAGGGACTGGTTAACCTGAGGACCCTGAGCTCTGAGCTCCGAATGGTGCAGAGCCTAAGCTTCACACCATCCAACCGGCCGGAAGGTGCCATGCGCTGCCGAGAAATTAACCAAAAGGGCTGTTTCTAAGCCAACGAAGTCAGGGTGGAGGCAAGTTGAAATCCCCTCATAGAGAAGTGTTGCCAACACGAGCCACACCCAGAACCATTCCGTTAAAGACAGGCTCATTGACAAAAAAATGATAAAATACACGAGGAATTCCACTGCCAAGAGAACCCACAGATGAAACAATCAGGAGGAAGCTGAAACTGTACCACAACCTGAAAGGGTGAAGTCAGTGCTTGGAACTGTTTCGACAGACAGAGAAGGGAGAGAAGGCCTGGAATTCAGGAACCGAAAATTATAAACTATGAAAAGGCAGGTCTGAAAGAGTAGTACTGTGTTTTTTCACTTTTTCTTTGCTGGAACAAGCCACTTGAGACCTATAAGAATTTGACTTGAATGAAAATTTATACCAGCTTATAGCACCGGAAGATACAGCTTCTAAAATAGATGAAGCTATGTGTTCTACAAAATGTAGTTTTTATTGTAAGTCTATGATAAAGACAAATATTGCACAGCTGCTTTTTTTTTTAAGATTACACTTCTATCAGGTTGAGATAAGAAAGTTGAACTTCTAAAAAACTGTTTTCAAAAAGTGCATGTGTAGGTGCTTAAAATACATCGTTCGAAAAAATGTTAGTGACTGAACACTCCAGTTAACAAGCAGATGTTGTCAGAAGAGATAAAGATGCAAGCTCCAATTACAGACAGTCTACGAAAGAAACAAGTTAAATATAAAGATACAGGTTGAAAATAAACGGATGGAAAAAGCTACGCACGAGAACAGTGAGCCGAGAGGCCCAGTGCAGCTGTGTTAAGTTCAGACAGCAGACTTCACGACAAAACATCGAGGGCTATTTCAGAATAATAAAAGAGCAAATTCTTCCAGAAGACATGCAACCATAAACGACGAAGCGTCTAATACAAGAGTTTCAAGGACATTAAGCAAAATGGACAGAATTAAAGGCACAGAGAATCCCACAATTATAGCCGGAGATTTTAACATCCCTCTCTCAGCAACTGCATGAACGAGAGAAAAAGGTCAGTGAAGGTGATCTGAAAAACACCACCGACCATCTCGACCTCACTGATATCTGCTGAACACACCTTCCTCTTGAGTGTACATGGCATGCCCAGCAAGACAGGCCATCTGCTGGGCCACAGAGCAAGTCTGAATAAACTTAGAGTTAAAAACCACACAGGGTGTGTTCTTTGACCACAACAAAGATATATCAGAAATCAATAACCGTAGATATCTAGGAAAACCCCAAATATTTGATAACTTTTGAGCAATCCACAGGTCAAAGAAGTCACAAGGGAAGTACGCATGGCTCAGAAGGAGATGTGTGGCTTTAAGCGCTAAATCAGCGACCTAAGATTCCACCTGTGAGGTTAGACAAAGAGAAGGCAAAGTGAGGAGAGGGCAGGAATGATCACAGAACAAGAGGAGGCTGCGGGGTCCGCACCACTGCCTCCTGCAGTTACCTCATTGGCTGCAGCTGCCATAGGAGTCGGATGGTTGACGGCATCGCCCAGCGCGATGGCTAAGCGGAGATCCTTCTGAATGTATTTCAGGTAGAAATCGGGTTTAAAGTTTCCTTGCAGGATATCTGGGGAGGGAAAGCCACTTATCAGAAGAATTAAAAGGATCCTAAATAAGAAACTACCTACAGTACAATCAGGGCTGGACACCTAGCATTTCTCCCCCCTCAGACACAAGCTGAGACAAATTCCTGTCCTGTATCCCCACACCCCATTGGTCACATCTCTGGACCCCCTCTGACCCAGGGGCATGGACTGACTGGAGAGGGTGCATCTTTCACACCCAATGAGCCGCTGAAGAAGAGACTGTGCTGTGACTGATGCCTGACTCAGCTCCCCAGCTCCAATCAAGAATAAAGGGCAGGGAGAGAGGCCAAAGGCAACTTACTTTGGCACTTCTGGTCCAGGAAGATGCTGGCCAACTGTCCCTGATTGAGGATGTCCAAGAGTGTCTGTTGGGACTGGCCTGTCACTTGGGCCAGGGTGAGCCCCTCAGCGATGGTGGCCATGAAGCTCCCCTGGACCATGTTCACGATCAGCATCATCTTGGCTGCGTTGCCAACCTCACCTGCCCAGGGGAAGGAATCATGGTCCCTTCCCCAGAATCCCACAGGCAGGACTCTCTGCCCACCCTCATCCCTGCTCGGACCCACCTCTGCACCCAGGGAAGGCCCCATTCACCTGCCCCCGACAGAACTGGCTCTGACCCTCTGGCTCTTCCTCCTTCCAGGCACTGACTGTGCAAGTCAAAGGAAACCTTCCCATGGGGCCCAGGCAGAGAGGCCGTGCGGGACTGACGCTGTCATCAGTGCGGTCTAGAGGGGATGTGGCCCACCCAGCCTCCAGGCCTGCAGTGGCCTGACAGGTGGGCAGGCATGTTACCTAGAAAGAAGGAGGTCTTCCCCATTGCCTGGAAGCAGCTGCTGCAGTCCTCATATAAGCCCCTGTCTCCGGCTGCTAAGATCACCAACATCCCATCATTAGACAGCTGCTGATTCCCTGAGACTGGGGCTTCCAGAAAGCGGCCCCCCCTGGACACAATCACCTGGAAAGGAAAGTCACAGCTTCTGGAGGCCTTATCTCTCCCAGGGCTCTTGGGCAGGGAACAAGGAGTGTCCTCAGGTGGGAGCAGGTGGCCCTCCACACCGAGGCCCCAAAGCCGACATCTGTACAAGGTGCTGGACTAACGACACGGGAGGGTCAGCAGACCGTGCTCTGCAGATGCCTGAATCACGTACAGTAAACAGAAGCTGGGGGCTCCTCACAGGCTCCCATTTACTCTGAATTTCTTACCAAGGCCAAAGACTATAATCAAACATGGCCATGCCAATGGCTTGGCTGACCACATCTCCAACAGACACCGCCCTTCCCTGACTTCGGCCACCCTCAGAACACACATGGGCCAGAACTCACAGCCCCGTCCCCTCAGTGGGGCCTGGCAGCTCAGGGAGGAGGCATACTCTGCTAGTACCAACTGTAGACAGCTGCTTAAACCAAAAAGGCCGTGCTGGCAGCCTGGAGCACTCCTCACTCTGAGGCCGGCAGCTACAGGACCTGGTGCCCGGCCCTGCTGGGCAGCACCGCTTCTCTCAGGGCCACTCACACTAGCTGCAGCTTAGGAGGTAGTGAAGATAGGCCAGTCCCAAGGCTACTGGCCTCTCCTCTCCTCTCTGGCTTTGGTCCTAGGTAACCAAGGTGCCCACACTTGGGCACGGTCAGCCTGGGGCTTGGACTCCAAGTGAAAGGATGCTGGAGGGCCAGCCCAAACGAGGCCGCTACCTGGGCCAGCTCGGTGACTGTGTCCGCGTCCACTGTTGACATGTCCACGTAGCACTTCCCGGGGCGGATCCCTTGCAGCACACCACTGGGGCCCAGCACCAGCTGTGGGGACACAAGGGAGAAGCAATAGCCCAGGCTCCCAGCCAGATGCCCCAGAGCCCCTGAGACCTAAGGTCAGAATCCTGTTGCTTTTTTGACTCATTTCCCAATTATGAACTAAATATTAAGGCTGAAATGGGAAGAGCAAGCAAATAATCAAGGGAAAGAAAAGTATTTCTAGCATGTTCCCATTTATTTATCTTTAAAAAGAATATGTTTCTTTTTATTAAAAACCTCCCATTTAAAAGATGGAACCCCAGTATTTATTTTTGGGGCTTCTTTGGATTCACTCGGATTAGACTAGTGACCAGTTAACAGGACTACTGCACTTGTACTGCTAAAACATACAAATGCAGTGATAGCTAAACAGAGAACTTGGCACGTGGACCAAAGGCACACTCAGCCCCAAGCTTCCACCTCAACAAGGATACATGGCTGGTCAGGAACCACTTCAGCACAGACCTGAGGGGCCCCAGCAGTTTTCATTCTTTGTTCTGAATTAAAGGAAGTCTGTATTCAATTTATACAAACACCCTTCACAATGGGAGATGGCCCCCAGATGGGAAATTCAACCCTCCCACATGCAGACACTCACTCGGTGTGCAGGGGAGAAGGGGATGAGGCCAGCCAGCTTTCCTGGCCACAACCTGAGACGCTGAGGGGAGGGAGGGGATCCTTACATCCTTGGCTGCCTTTGGATCCGACACGCAGGCAAAGGTGATGTCACAAGTTGAAACGACTTCAGCGGGGGTTCTTCCTAGGCGGGCCCCCTCCTGGATGAACAAATCACACTGCAAAAGTCACAGATCCTAACGTGAGCTGCGGGCAGAGCAAAACAAACACACCAGCAGGCCAGAGACATGGTGCCCGGTCCTCCTGGTTGGCCTCCTAAGTCAGGAGGCTGAGGCCAGGAGCCGGAGCACCAGAGCTGGTGGTCTGATGTCTTGAGGGAAGTGGATGGGGCCCCTTAAGGACTGTCTTGTGTTTCTGCATACCTGGTGCCTAGAACAATGTTCTGCTTCACAGTAAGCACAAAGCAAGGGTCTGCTGCAGGCTTCCAGTTTGAAGAACAGGATGTGAGCAGTACCTGCGTGCAGCCTTCTGTGGCTGGCCCAGCTGTGGCAGACCCCGCCCAGGGCCCTGAGCTATTGGCACTGTGCTGGGGAGGCGGAGCTGGGGCTGGGAGGCTGCCGATCCTCCTCACGTGTCTCTGGGGGTCTAAAAGCACCAGCTTTTCTTTTCGGAGGATTAAAATCACCCAGAACATCTCATAATAAAACACATCATTAATATTTTGGTGTATTTCCTTTTTCAAAAGGCATTTGAAAAAGTAATTAGAATAATTTGAACATACAATTTTGTACCCGATTTTTAATACTTTGTATGACTTACATTTATCCATACTGTAGTCTTTCATAATTATCGTTTATAATGGATGGCTGCAGAATATTCCATCAAGAGATTCACCTGAATTTACCTAACAGCTCCCTTGCAGTTCAAATCCGGACTCCTTTTAATTATGACTCCAACAAATCATCTGCTCTATGTTTTGAATTTAGGCCTCCGTAAGTAGAATAAAACAGGCTCCAAATGGTTAAGTTCTTAACAAACGTAGACAAATGGCTTTCCAATGGGGCGGTGTCAATTTATAATGATCACCAGCAACGTCTCAAATCACCAGGACTGGGTACATCACTTAAAAACAACAAAGCACCCTGGGGCAGGCCTGGTGGCACAGTGGCCAAGTATGCGCACTCCACTTTGGCGGCCCGGGGTTCACCTGTTTGGATCCCGGGCGCGGGCCTAGCCCACTAGTCAATCTATGCTGTGGCGGCATTCCACGTAAAATAGAGGAAGATGGGCACAGATTTTAGCTCAGTGACAATTCTCTTCAAGCAAAAAGAGGGAGATTAGCAACAGATGTTAGCTCAGGGCCAATCTTCTTCAAAAAAACCAATCAAGCATCCATAAATACATTAAAATTTTGTTCTACCTGATGATTTAACCAGCCCAAACTGGCAAATTTCGTTTGATATATTTTGATTACTCCTGATTACTGAACTTTTTAAATACCTTTGTTAATTGTTTCCTCTTTTGTGAACTTTTTATTTATCAAACTGTGTTTAATAAAATCAACATATTACCCTTTTCCTATCATATTTCCTTTAAGCACTTTTAGTTGGCATACTTTTAATTTTGTTTATTTTTTTTGTTGTGAGAGTATTTTCAAAAACTCTTTTGCTTTAGTGATTTTTTTTTTCTGCTTTTTCTCCCCCAGTCTCCCCAGCACATAGTTGTATATTTTAGTTGTGGCAAGTGGGATGCCACCTCAACGTGGCCTGACGAGCAGTGCCATGTCCGCGGCCAGGATCCGAACTGGTAAAACCCCGTGCGACCAAAATGAAGTCTGTGAACTTAATCACTCAGCCATGGGGCCAGCCCCTCTTTAGTGATTTTGATTGCTTCTAGGCTTGAAAAATCTGTTAATATTTAAAATTTATTGTCTTTTGGTTTTTCCTTTTGAAAAAAAATAATTCAGTAATCTATTTGCAATATATTTTGGTATGTGGTAGGAAATGATAGGTATTTCCCCAAATTTCTAAGCAGTTGTCTCGAACATAATTATGACTGACCCTCTTTCTATGTCACTGGTTGCAGCAAGCCACCTCTATCAGAGAAGTCTCAGGCGGTCTGGTCTACCTGCTGAGGCTGCGTCTTGACTGCAGTACACGCCCACGTCGGCCTTTTAGTATGTGGCATTATAGCATGTTTTAACCTTTGCTTGGGAGAGATCTCCTCATTACTCTCTCTTTCCTGAGAGTTTAAGATGTTTCCTCTATTATTCTTGAAGAAGCAGAGTATCATTTTATCAAGATCTATCAAAAAAATTCCACAGGGCTTGTGGTAAGGATTAAATGGCTTTTTAAAGCCATTTACTATGTAATTCGTGCCAGGCACGGTGCTGAGTACTTCATCTCATTTCATCTTTACACCCCATGAAGCAGGGGCGCTTTCTGCTGTCATCACTTGACAGACGAAGACTCCGAGGCCCAGCAAGACAAACCGTCTTGCTCAAGAGGGTGAGCAGCAGAGCTGTGACCTGGATTTAGGTCTGTCTGATCCCAAACCCAAGTCTGGAAGTGCCTTGCTCTTCTGCCTTCTCATAAACTAACGTGGAAAGCAGGACAACCAGAGGCACTTCTGTCAAAGGGGAATGTAACCATAATGCAAACTCTGATTCTCTCAGTGTCCTGCAAGTGCACACATCTACATTTCCTGGTAACCCTAGCCTTGAATCACAAAACCTCCTGCTGACAGGGGCTCTGAGCTCTCATTCCTAGTTTAGGTCCCCAAAGTGTCTCCCACTGCCCAGCACCTGAAGCGCAAACCCCTTCGCACGGCCTCAGCGTCCTTTTCCGCAGGCCGCTGCAACTCTCTAGCCAGTTCCTTGTTATTCTTAAAAAGGACTTTCTTTCAGCAAAGTGAATTTTTCCTTTGCCTAGAATGTTTTTGTTAATTCAAATCCTTCAGCTCGGCCACCTCCTTCAGTGATCACACCTCCTTCTTCAGCTCTCACTTTGCTGCACACATGGAGATGCTCACTCAGGCATTTCACAAACATGCGCTCAGCCACACCTTGTTCCTCAAGAGGCTACCCCTTTTCAGTCTCACTTCCTTTGTTCCTGGCAACTGCAATGCTTTTGTTTTCTGGTACTCTGATTATGGTTCTTCACCTTTTCTTGGATGATAACTTGATGGAAGCCACGTCCTCTCTCCATCACAAGAGGTGCACATTCATAGACTTGGAATTCCATTTGTGGGCACACACAGACCCTTGAAGCCATGGACCACCGCCTTAGGTTGAGAACTTCTAAACCTGTCCTATCCAACATGGCAGCCCCTAGCCACAGGAGATTATTTAAGTGAAATGAAATTAAAAATTCTTTAGTCGTACTAGCCAGGTTCAAGTGTTCAAAAGCCCCATGTGGCTGGGGGCTACCACACTGGACAGTGTAGATATAGAACATCTCCACCAATACGGAATGCTCTGCTGCACAGCGCTGTTCCCAATCCAAGGGACAGAGTACAGTGCAGCCATCAAAAGGGATGAAGCAGATCTATCTACATGCACTTCATTATCAATGAATTCATAACATATATGCACACATGGATTTGCATGTGCATGGAAAAAAGGAGAGAAAGAGAAAGGGTCTTTTCAAATGTTTAGTTTTCATAACAACACCCTGAGCTTATATATTTACACCTCTACCTGCCTGAACTAAGAGCTTGGCTTCTCCAACTCTGCCGCATGCAGAATGCCGAGCGGAGACAACAGGAAGAGGTTCCTACCCTCAGTTACCCCAGCTCCAAGGGTCAAGGCTCTGTCCTACCCCGCCTGACAAGCACCATCCGTGAATGCTTACTTTCTCTGCAGTCCGGTTCCAGACAGTCACCGTGTGACCCATTTTCAGCAAGTTGGAGACGATGCCACTTCCCATGAGGCCAAGGCCCAAAAATCCTATCCTGAAAGAGAGAGAGATTGATTAGTTTGGGGCAGAGTGGGTGGGACAGGGGAGGTGTCCTGAATGCAGTAGAGGCTCTGCTTCCTTGCAAACCTGTGGGTGGCACCTCAGACCAGCAGGAGCACCACCTGGCGGTGTGATGACACTACGACTGCAGAGTGAGTGGGAGAGCAGGTGGAGTGTGCCTTTTCTCATTATGCCACGGTTTAAAAGTGTCCCTAGATTGAAATGGGCATTTCTCAACCCTCGACTACTACAGAAAGAAGTAAGACTTATACGATTTAGGGCAAGTCTTCCAAACTGCTTCCTTGCTGCTTTGATGAGGGTCTGATCTTACAACTCCATGACAGTGAGAAGGCAGACACGTGTCTTCGGCTCTTGCAAGGGTTTCCTGATCAGCTACCTTGAGTGCTAGGCCTTGAGATGCCACTTTAAAGCACATCAGGATCTGTGACGAGCAACTGAAGAAACATGTGCAGAGCCAGTCACCTTGCTCAGCCACAGGAGTCAGGATCAGAGCGGGCAGTCCCCTCTCCCGGCTCTACCCGCTCCACCACCTTTGCATTCTTTCTGCCGTCAGCAGAGACAGGCTCTGCGCCTCTTCTTCAAGCTCACCGCAGCTCTGGAGCACGTGAACTCTCCCCATCACTGCTCTCCACTGGCCTGTCCTTCTCCGCTCTCCACCTCGCCCTTCTAACTGCAGGCCCATGAGGAGCCTTCCCTGGCTAACGTGCTCCGACAGGGGCCAGCCGGGTGGCGCCAGCTGTTGAGTTCTCACATTCCACTTCGGTGGCCCGGGGTTCGCTGGTTCAGATCCCAGGTGTGGACCTACGCATTGCCTGTCAAGCCATGCTGTGGCAGGCATCCCACATATAAGGGAGAGGAAGATGGGCACGCAGGTTAGCTCAGGGCCAGTCTTCCCCAGCTAAAAGACGAGGATTGGCAGCAGATGTTAGCTCAGGGCTAATATTCCTCAAAAAAAAAAAAAGTACTCCAACAGACAGTACATTTCTGCTTAACTTCACTTCCTACAGCCTGCTCCTTCCTGCAACCCCCAGGGCTTGGGGGCTATTAGCTAGCACTGCTATTTCTACATGCTTTTACAGATGATTTTATCTTACCCAAAGGCCTTTTCTTGGTTCCTGCACTTCCTTCTCTCCCCTTGCATGTGACATGGCTAAACAATGCCTCTTTCTTCATTTCTTATTATACCATGTTCCAGTTTTCCACTCAGTTTTCTCCCAGCTCTAGATGTTGTCTGCAGCTTCTCCACTTTGACCCGCGTTATCTTTGCAGTATCTTCAGTCTCCTGGGAGCCACACCTGCAGTCACTTTTGCACACTGGCTCTTGTACAGAGGTTTCCCTCATCGCTGCCGGAATTCTCACACTCTTGGTCCCAGCTTGCTCTAGGTCATTCGAAGTAAACGTTGAAAGTGGCTCACCTTCCTCACCAAATGGCATCCTTGCCCACTAAGCTTCAAGCCGAAGCTTTACAAGGACATCTTCTGTTACTCTCAGCTATCTGAGTAGTGCAAGCTTTCCCATGATTCTAAATCATGAAAGACCAATTCTCTTTCCTTTTCTTGGTGTTCTAGGACACCCAAGCAGACCTGGGGATAAAGCTTCTGGATTTTTAACATGGCAACTGATAGTCCCTCAAGGTATCCTTGAGACGAGATGGAGAACATGGACAAAGTGGACTGGGTACAACGCAGCTAGTTCACTCTGCAGTTGGCTTCACACTCCTGTTAAAAACGGTTTGACTAACCACACATCTATGGACAGCTAATCTTTGACAAAGGAGCTGAGGGCCTACAATGGAGGAAAGAAAGTCTCTTCAACAAATGGTGCTGGGAAAACTGGACAGCCACATGTAAAAGAATGAAAATCAACCATTCTTTTTCACCATTTACTAAAATAAACTCAAAATGGATCAAAGACCTAAAGATTAGGCCTGAAACAATAAGTCTTCTAGAAGAGAATATCGGCAGCACACTCTTTGACAGCAGCTTCAAAAGAATTTTTTCGGACACCGTAACCCCTCACATGAGGCAAACAATAGAAAGAATAAACAAATGGGACTTCAGCAGGCTAAAGAGCTTCTTCAAGGCAAGGGAAAACAGGATTGAAACAAAAAAACAGCCCACTAATTGGGAAAAAATATTCACAAGTTATTTATCTGACAAAGGGTTAATCTCCATAATATACAAAGAACTCACACAACTCAACAATAAAAAATCAAATAACCCAATTACAAAATGGGCAGGGGACATGAACAGACATTTCTCCAAAGAAGATATACGGATGGCCAATAGACACATGAAAAGGTGCTCATCATCACTAATCATCAGGGAAATGCAAATCAAAACTACACTAAGATATCACCTTACACCTGTTAGAATGGCAAAAATATCCAAAACCAAGAGTGACAAATGTTGGAGAGGCTGTGGAGAAAAGGGAACCCTCATACACTGTTGGTGGGAATGCAAACTGGTGCAGCCACTATGGAAATTCCTCAAAAAGTTACGAATAGAAATACCTTATGACCCAGCCATCCCACTACTGGGTATCTATCCTAAGAACCTGAAATCAGCAATTTCAGAAGCTCTATGCACCCCTATCTTCATTGCAGCATTATTCACAATAGCCAAGTCATGGAACCAACCTAAGTGCCCAGCAAGTGATGACTGGATAAAGAAGTTGTGGTATATATATACAATGGAATACTACTCAGCCATAAAAAAGGACAAAGTCCTCCCATTCACAATAACATGGATAGACCTTGAGAGTATTATGTTGAGTGAAATAAGCCAGACAGAGAAAGACGAACTCGGTATGACTCCACTTATAGGTGGTAGTTAACGTATGGACAAAGAGAACTGATCGGTGGTTGCCAGGGGAAAGGGGGGTGGGGGCAGGGCACTAGGGGTGAAATGGTGTAACTACAACATGACTAATAATAATGTACAACTGTAATTTCACAAGGATGTTAGCTTTTATAACCTGAATAAAAAAAAATAAATTATAAAAAAAAAAAACCAAAAAAAAAAAAAACGGTTTGACTAAGAGGGCAATAAAAGCCTGGGGTGAAAGCTTTGGGACTCTGTCCTCAGGCCTGCCCTAGTCTTTTTCTTTTTTAGACCAACACAATCCTCATTAACTTAATGGGTGACATCTCCTTTTTTATTAGCACATAACAGGCCTGTATCTCCTCCTCTTTACAACGAGAAGTTCACCCAAAATAACTGGTAGAATCAGCCATTTCAACATTACAAAAAATTATGACTAAAATAAACGATGCACTGTTTTTCGTCTGAGAAAGAATCGTATGGAAGACACAACGGGAACTGAGACTGGGGCAACTTGCTCAGGAGAATGCTCCATCTTAGCAAAGAACCCTTTTCATCAACAAAACTCTGTAAACACAACTGGCCGACAGAGCAAGGGCAAAGGCAAGTGTGGGCGCAAGCAAAGGTCTGGGGACCACACTCGAGCCTTTCTGACCTGCCTGGGCAGGGCAGGGAGCAGCAGGCAGGTGCATGGGAAGGACCAGGAGGCAACAGCATGGAGAGCAGGGGAAGGCAGGATGATGGGCTTTACTCCAAACACTCCCCCCACCCCACCCCACCCCCTACAATTTCAGGGTTTTCACCACAGTTCTACTAACCCAGTGGTTCTCAAAGAGTGGTCTCCCGACTAAGCAGCAGCAGCAGGAGTATAGCGGGAGCATTCTGTCCAAAATGCAAATTCCTGGGCTCCACCCTAGACCCGCCAATGAGAAGCCCTGGGGGTGGGACCCAGCAATCAGTGTTTACAAGCAGCCCTCCAGGTGATTCTGGGACACAAGAAAGTCTGAGGACCACCGAACAGAGTGTTCTCTGCTCAGAGACTCACCAGTGAGCTACAAAGCCAGCCCCACCGTACACTTACAGCACGGATTCTGCCGCCGGTAGGTCAGTTTACTCCCAAATCATTATCAGTAAGAATGACAACTCTCCCCACACCTTTCCATTCAGTCCCAACAACAGCTGGGACAGACCCCTTAAAGAGTGCCCTTGGGGTCCCCCCATCCCAGCAGAACCAGAGCCCCAGGAAGCCTTTCCATCCAAGGTCCTACTTTTTGTCTGTGGGTGTGATGCTGCCGTTCACGGCCGTGCTGTCCGCGGCCTGGATGGAGGTGGAGCCAGTCTCCTGGGGAAAGGAAGCACAAGTCCTCAGGTGAGTCCGCCTGTGGCAAGGCCCCCAGGGAAAGAGAAAAGCGGGGAGGCGTGCAACCTACATACCTCTTCACATATTTTCAACTTCTTTGTGATTGCCTGGTAACAGACAGCTGGCTAATAAAGGAGGAGGAAAAAAGACCGCTTATTAAACTGAACGCTTAATCGATCTTCGTTGTAACTTCCCTAAAAGCTTAGGCCTAAAGTGGGATGTTAACATCAAAAACTTATTTGGTGTCCAATGTTATGAACCCCAAATGACCCACTAGAAAGTTAACACACATTACCTCATTCAATTCCTCATGCAACTCTGCAAGGTTCTTTTGCTGTTGATGACACAGACTCAGAGGCCTTAAGTCGTGTGCCCAGAATTAGAGAGCTGGTCAGCGTAATGGGGCTCGGAACCCAGGTCTGTCCACTCCAGAGCCACACCCTATCAACAGACCCTCTGGAGGCTCAGCCTAACCCATAGCCTTGTAGACACTTCGGGAAACTTTCCTTCCACATTCTAAGGGCTCACAGGGACTGTGTCAACCAGCAAGCCTGATACTGTGTCCACTGGCACACGGGCCATCTCGCGGGTGCTGAGAGGCCTTGAGATTCCGTTTTGGCACTAGACTCTGAAGGTGACCATCAAAGTCTCAACCACACAGCTGCTGAGTTTTCAAAGCTTGTTTGTTTCTTTCTTTGTAATCTTAACAATGCCTCACGAGTGGGCCTCTCCGTGACTGTCTCACTCGTTGCCCTGGGCAGTGCTACAGGCAGAGCCCAACTTTTCAGACCGGGAGGGTGAGGCTCCAAGGGAGCAGCACTCTCCCCTCAGGCCAGCCCCTGGACAAAGACAAAGAACAACTCACCTTCTCTGTTTGGCTGAGCAGGAAGTGATGGAAATGAGGGTCTGCATCTTTAACAGGCTGAAACCAGAAAATGATTAAATCAAACAAGTTATCTTCCACCAAAGGTCACTTCCTTCTGTCTGGTAAGTGGACTCTTCTCTGGCTGAAACACCCGTGGGAGCTGGTCTCGATTTTAGAACTGCCTGCAAACTCTTCTTGCAGTGTTGGTCTATGCCTTTTAAAAACGACTCCTGTTCCAGCTAGAGAAAAACTGGCTTCAAGTGGGAAAGAACACATGTTTCTGCCAGGTTGGTACACAAATTATTCCAGTAACACTGTGGGAAAATACTTAAAAGGCACACTAGTATTTTTAAAAGCCAGCCTTCACCAGTCACTTCAGATAACCCAGAAGACAAAGCCAAAACAATTCCCAGGACTCTTTTCCAATTTTAGTTTTGGCTTACTTGTGTCTGGTGCCAGACCCTTGAGTGTCTCATCCCACTGAGGATTGATATTAACAGAAATAAAGTGTTAATGACTGAAGAACTTTTCACAAGGAGGCCCAGTAACAGGGGAACAATGCATCCACACCGAGGATAAAATAATGTGCAGCTACAAAACGTCAAGGTTGAATACACAGACAGTCAAAGGGCGTTTATAAAGCGTCGAGTGAAAAACACTTGTGGAATGACCTCACTTTTGCGGAAAAAACCCTACTCCCAACAATAAAACCTACTCATGGGTATATAATCACATAAACGATGGGTCGCTGTACCAGCAGGTCTGGAGTAAGTTACAGCCAGCTTAACAATGAGCACCCCCGAGGGTGGAGACTTGTACTTTCTACCTCATACAGACCTCTTACTGTTTTGCAATAAAAAAAGGCTCACACACAAGAAAAGGTGGAAAAGGAAAAGCACACACAGTCGGGCCGGGGAAGCAGCTCTGAGGCGCCTTACCTCGCTCACAGTCGGCTGCCATTTAAACGCGGCCATGGGTCCGGCCATCACCCCCTTCACGGTACTAGACTCGGGGATGGTGAGATCCTACGGAGGGAAAGGCAGACGGTCAAGACATGGAGGCCATCTCAGTGGCAGGTGTCTTCCTGCCCCAAATCAGAGAGCACCTCTTCGCTGCTCTGCTTCGTCTAGTCACATTCGACCCCAAACTAAAGCCCCAGCAGCTCCACGGTCCTAGCATCAATCCAAGCCCAAGTGCCCAGGCCCGGCTCCGATGACCGTCCATCGGGAGAGACAGGGCGAGTTCTCGTCATCACAGACGGAGAGTCTTTCTTCTCTTGTTCTCGAAAGAATGCGTGCTTGTGCCTACACTTCACAAGGGTGGCGGCAACTGGAAAGCCCAACTACAGTGTGTGGTGTTGTCAGCAGGCCACAGAGGAAATTCCTTACGGCGAATAATGAACATGAAGAAAACGGTACTTGTTTCAGAAGGAATCCACCATATCTCAAACAAACTAAGCAAGCCACATGGTGCTGATGAGGAAATCTGCCCGACATTTTACAGCTACTAAGTGACAAATCCAGAATGTGAACTCAGGGCAGTCAGGAGCCAAGGGCCCCACTCTCCCCAGACTGACGCAAGGAGAGGACCCGTGGGATGGGGGCTGCTCCTCTTCATCCACGGCCTGGCCCACACCCTCCTGGGCAAAGGGGCTGCCCGAGCTTTGTAACCGGTCTGCTCTCATCTCCTCCACTGACTGTACCTCGTACTCCTTTTCCCCACTTGCCATCTTGCAGCCACGGCGGCCCTCCTGCCATTTCCACTTGGATGTCTAACAGGATCTTGACACGGCCCCCTGACCTCCTGATTTCCCCTGCCCAAACGGTTCCTTCTGCAGTCTTCTCAGTCTTAGAAAACAGCAACTGCATTCTGCCATGCCAAGATCTTTGGAGTCCTTCTTGATTCGACCCTCCCCTCCCCTCTAATCCATGGCAACAAGTACAGCTTTACAGTGGGGAATCTGCAACTCCTTCTCACCACCCCGACCACTAACCCCCAAACTCAGGCCGCTATCGCCTGTCACTTGGACTGCTGCAAAATGAATCTCCTTTTTTGGCTCTGGACCCCTACAGTCTAGTCTGTACGCAGCTGCCGAAGTGAAGCATGTCACTTCTCTGCTAAAACTGGCTTTCCGTCTCACACAGTACAGCTAACGCCTTTATTACTGTGGCCTACAGGACCCTACTTGTTAGCAACCGCCACTCCCTGCTGATCTCCCCCTCACCACTCTCCAGCTCACTAGCACCTCCTTGGCCCTCCACCCCCATCCCCCCAACACAACAAGCAGGCACCTGCGTCAGTCTTGCGCTGCTGGGAGCGCTCTTTCAACAGTTATCTTACTTGGCTCACATGCTCACTTCGGGTCTCCGTTGAAATGGCACCTTATCAGGGTGCTTTCCTTGATCTCCTTATAACTTCCCCTATTAGAACGTGATGCCGACGATGACTGTAACGACAGCAAACACTTGCACAGGGCTTACTGTGTGCCAGACATTACTATAAGCACTATTTTCTATGTGTGTTCCCATGTAATCCTCGCAACCTCATGATATAGAACTATCATCATCCTCATTTTACAGAGGAGAAAACTGAGGCACAGGTAGCTTAAGCAGCCTTGCTTAAGGTCACTGAGCTAGTAATCAGCATGGTAGATGAAATTTAAACCCAGGGAACTTGGCTTCAGGGTCTACATTATCATAAGCAAATTCTATAAGAGCAAGATGTTTGCCAATTTTGTTTACTCTACATCCCATGCTGGGAACCGTGCCTGGCACACAGTTGGTGTTCAATAGTTATTGAAGAATTGAACACGAAAGCGGCCACGCCTATCTTTCATGCTGCTTTATCTCTAGACACCTGGCCTACAGTGGAGCTACTCAGTCAACATCTGTTGAATAAAGAGGTCTGAGGGAAAAAAGAGGCCTAAGTGCAGTACCGCTCAAAAGAATTTTCTGCCATGACAGACATGTTCCATATCTGTGTTGTCTAATACTGTAGTCACTAGTCACATGTCACCATGGAGCACCTGCTACACGGCTAGTGTAACTGAGAAACTGAATTTTAAGTTGTATTTAATTTAATTTAAATGGTATGGGGCCAGCCCGGTGGTGCAGCGGTTAAGTTCGCACGTTCCGCTTCTTGGCAGCCTGGGGTTCGCCGGTTTGGATCCTGGGTGCGGACATGGCACTGCTTGGCACGCCATGCTGTGGTAGGCGTCCCACATATAAAGTAGAGGAAGATGAGCACGGATCTTAGCTCACAGCCAGGCTTCCTCAGCAAAAAGAGGAGGACTGGCAGTAGTTAGCTCAGGGCTAGTCTTCCTAAAATAAATAAATAAATAAATAAATGGTCACCAGTGCTAGGGGCAGCACAGCTCTAGTGACTTGCCTACAGCAATGACGACAGAATGAGGGTGAGGCAGAGATCACAGCTCTCCGTCGCTCTCTGCACTAGCCTGGGATTTCAGGGGAGCCCCAGGACTGACAGCTCCATTCTGTCAGTGGGTTTGTGCCCAGAGTTGCAGTGCTCAGCTCAGGACTCGGAGATAAGAGCCCCAGGAGAGGGTGAGATTGCATCTCTCAGCACGGCTCTTGCACCAAAGTCCAGACACAAACCCAGCCTTTGCCTGTATGTAATGAAAACCTCCGCCATCAAGGTCAGCCTTTTCCACTAATCCTCAGGGGACAGGGATTATGGCCCCAAACGGCAATCATCTGGGGCTTTGCCCAGTTATCAGCCTAGGCTACTGCTCTGTTTCAGAGAGGAGCTTGCCGCTCAAATGACAATTACTATAGCAACACACACACTCTTCGTAGACCACAGGATATATCAGGTCATGAAATGCACCAAAATTCCAAGCCAGCCACCGATTCCCTACACCCCTAAAGGCACTTAATTATGGCCAGTGTCTGAAGTGAACCTGCACTGCTGGCCAAGCTCCTTCCTCTCCTGATGACAAATCCTTCAGGAGAGGCCAGGCCAAGCACGGAGACTAGGTGGACAGGATCCCGCTAAGGATCTGTCAACAGCAGGCAGAACTCCTGGGTGGATACCTGGCTCTGAGAACAGCAGCAGAAATGTTACTACCCTCCAATTAATAATTCAGACCCAAGGGCAAAGTTTTGACTCGGAGCTTGTGAGAAGAGTCCCCAGCAGTAAGGCAGGAAGCAGCCTCTGGGACTGCACTAAAACAACCACGCTCTCCCTGCACAACGGCTACTGCTGACAAACAACAAACCGACGCAGTGTGTCACACACACTGTCCTAAGTGCTTTGCTTGTGTTAGTTATTTAATTCTCCCAAAAAACGAAGAGGCAGGGACCCTTATTATTCCCAATGATCAGATGAGGAAACTGAGGCAGAGGTAGCTGGCCAAGGTCTTGCAGCTGTAGCAAGTCCTGGAGTCAGAATTCCAACTCAAGGCCTCTCCCAACCTCTCCTTTGTACATACTTCTCTATATCCAAAAAGAAGTCCTTTCTCTCCAAGGTGAGCACAGGAGTTGGCAAAATCCATGGCTTAAGATACCAGACCATATGTATTTGGAAAATATTATAAACTTGATAGCTCAGATTATTCTGGATCCCCAGGAAATGAATTCAATTGGACCAAATTAGATCATACTGCCTGGAAAGTTCTTCATGTGCTGCAGCTGGCAGTTTTCTGAACCTTCTCCACCTGTGGCTGGTGGGTCCCTGTGCTCACAGTCACCCAGGATCTCCCCACTGCTATAGTGGCTCTCATCTACTCTCTGTCTCAGGTCATTTAACAGTGAGAAGGACCTTCTCTAACGCAGAGGTTGCACAGTGGCAGCCCACAGGCTGAATCCAGCCCAGAGAGATGTTCCTTTGGATCTAAAAGTGTTGTAAAAATTTGAATTAGCTTCTAATATTTAAAATTGGAATATTCTACATCAAAATCTGTACTTTCAGCCCCTCTTGAGAAAAAACAGACGATCTGGCAAAAGTTGGCTGGAACCCGGCCAGAGCATGACCTCCGCAGACGGCCAGCCGCCGCGCCCCTAACGCTCTCAGCACAGAGGCAGGGCTGGGCCGTGGAACCTCAGTGGGCTCCACTGGCTTCCATCACCTGCCTGGTCTCGCTGGCGCCTGAATTCGCAAGCCTTGACTTTTATGTCCAGCGTCTCATCACAGCCTCACCACCTGACTGACTGCCAGCCACCTGGCTTCCACCCCCTTGATCCTGCTCTAACCATCTCGTGTTTTGCCAGACCACCCATTCTCCTCCCTTGGCCTCTGAAACCTGACACAAATCTTTTGAGCAAGAAGGTGAGAGGCACATTACTTCCGCTTATTTCATTTTGCTGGCTCTTCTGCCTCCTTCCAACCCTGAAGTACGGGCACGCTCCCTGCAAAGCCCACTTCTGCCCTTCACTCTTCTCCTTCCTTCCTTTCCCCAGACAAACCCCATCTAGTCTCACGGATTCAACATCCTTTCTATGCACTTGCCTCCACGTCCACATTTCCATCCTGGCGTTCCTCCAGGGCTTCCTGGCAGTCTAGGCACTGCCCCAAGTGCATCACACTCACAGCAGAACTGGTCCTCTTGCCCCGTCAGTCAGCTCCTCTCCTGACCCCTCCGCTCTTAAGAAAGGTATCCCCATTTCCCCATGCACAAATGTGGGGTCAGCTCCCTTTCCCTTTTCTCCTCTGTCCCCTCTACCATCAGTTGCCATATCTCACGAACTCTTCCTCTGAAGTGCCTCTCACACAGCCCCTTTCTGTATCTGCTGTCACTCCTCAGCATAGCTCCTTATGAAGGCACACCTGGGTTTAGCCTGCTAATTGGCTTTGAGCCTTTCTTCCCTTCCCTCCGTGATTACCAACACACAGCTTGGAGCACACTGCCACCTCCACACCCAGCTCAAACACCTTCACGGCCCTCTACTAACTCCATGACAGTATCACACTGCTTAAGTAGACCTCAAGGCATTCCACAAGCCAGTCACAACCTATGTTTATCTCTCTACTCTCCTTCCTGCCCCCTACAGTACCGAGAATATCCACGTCAACATTAAGCCCCATGTGGGCTGTGCCCTCCGCCTCTGGAACACCTTCCCTTCTGTCTTGCTAAGGCCTTCCAGTGCCAGCCCTTATGTGCTGGCTCAGGTGGACCATTCTCCTGCATCCCCGATCTGGCAGAATGAGCAATCCTTTGCTGCCTTGTGTTCCTACTGCATGCTCGTGCATCCAGGCCGTGTCCCTCCCCTGGTCTGCAGGATTCCTTAGGGCAGCATTTAGCACCGGACTCTATGTCCACTCAGTGAGCTGAGGCATACTGTAGAGCTCAACTCTGCCGTATACAAATGGAATTCACTAATCCCAGAAGCTGCAGAGATAAAACAAACCTTCTCATCCTTTGGGGGCCGACCCCGTTTCCGGGGACTCTGCTCTTGGGCTCTTTTCAGAGGGGACTTGGAGCCTCTCTCTGAAGAGCCTGAAGACACCCTCTTCTTTCCTTCTCCCACGTTCTTCTTCACCTTCCCTTCAGACAGGCTAAGCTTGCGCTTCTCATCACCTGAGTTTGGCCTACTTCTCTCCTCACTGGAATTACGCCGATTCTTGTCATCAGCAGAATTGTGGGATGATGTCTGAAAGTTTAATAATAATAATGATAACCACCACAACAGCCGCCGCCATCACCACCACCATTTTTACACGAGCTACACCCTGTGATAAGCGCTTTACATGCATTACCCACACGACAACCCTATGAAAACAGGCCCTGCTGTCATCCCACTGACATTCGAGGAAGCAGATTAAAAACAAAGAAATCAAGTCACTTGTCCACAGTCCCAAAGCTAAGAAGTGAGATTTACAGCCAGGCACTGATGTACCCCAGAGGCTGTGCTCCTAATCTCTGTGGTGGAACAGGGCAAAATGGCCTGTGCTGTACTCAGAAGCTGAGATGCCTCTCCTGGGTCCAAGCAACTTTCCGAAGAGCAACAATCTATTCCAGAAAGGTCAGCTGCATGCATGGAGTTTCAAATGATTAGCAAAACGCTGATACCTTAGAACTGAAGTAGCTCTCTCTTCACGGGTATTTCATAAGAATAGAGTTTCAGATTTGGGTGACATTTACTCTGTTAGTTGCTATGCAAAAATAACTGGGCTGGTGTTGGCATAGAGTGAGAATCAAGGGGTCTCTCACCTGGTCTTTCCCTTTGGCTCTCCTGAGGAACTCTTCCACGGCATCCACAGCTTGCTGGAATCTTTTTCCCTTGTTGATCTTTATCATTTCCTCCTTATGCGCATGATATGGCTTTAACTGTTCCACTTTGATCCAGGCACTAGCAGAGAACACACACAGCAAGGGTATGATCCACACAGCCTGTGCCAACAAGCATCAAAGACCTCACCCGTAGCAGAACGCAAATATCCATTTGGTTTAACTGGACTTTGAAGCAGACCTGCCATTTTTTCAAAACATGCTATCAACACCCCAAATTCTTGAGCCTAAAAGTATGTTTTCTTGGAACAAGTCAAGCAGAACAAAAACAACAAACAAAATTAGCACATCCTCCACATGAAATCACCGTGTTGTAGACTGTTTCCACTCCAGTTCACTAGCCTTCTATGCCAGGCTACACACACCCTGCCACTCGCTCAGGACAGAGGAACACTGGAGATGCTCTTCCATTCTCCCCACACAGCACGAAAGGCCCCACATGCATACCAGGGAATCAGAGCACCTGCAAGCATTATCAACCGTGGCAGCATCACTGCCCGTCAACAACCTTAGCCAGACTGACGACCTGTCAATCAACTGAGAATCAGGGAGGCTACGAGGGCTAAAGAAATCATCTAAAATCTGCTGCTCTTACAGATATTTGCAGCCACGGAGCCTATATTTGTTCATAAATGATTGTATCCATGGCTACTAACACATGGTTTGGAATGAGGGCAGCAGTCACAAAAGGCGGCCTTTAAAAACAAGATTTTGTTTGTGATTAAAGATAGAAGAAAATATTCTTCTGATATTTAATTTTTAATTCCTGCCACTAACACATAACACAGGAAAGTGAAAAAAGCCATCAGTTGTCAATTTTGGAATATGTGGCCTACCGTCCTCACCTGAACAAACTTGCCCCAGCCGGCTTTCTGTAGTTTCCCTAAATGACATTCAGTTTACAGAATTCCAGTAAAGGAGAGAACTTCATAGGCTTGGCAGGTAACAGTTAATCTATATTTTACCCTGTAATACTCACAGGTTTCACAGTATAACCTTCAGAAAAAGTGGGTCAGGTTAAAGATGTAGAAACTGGGCTATCACACTAACTTACGGTTCTCTCCTTTAGAAAAGGCCTGAGAATATTCACTAATAATAGCAAAACTGCCAACCTCTGTACACAAAAATAATGCTACCAACCCACCATCAGCCACCTGTGCTTTGAGTGTTGTGCTAACAGTTGTGATGATGGGTCTGTAGGAACACAACAGCTCCAGGACCATCAGCCTGCAAATGCGACAGCAAACCAGGACTGAGCATGTCACCTATGGCTAAACAGAACTAGACAACAGAACGATGAATGGGTCTCAGATGCTAGTCTCATTGCATAGAGTTCCAACCAGGTGAGGCAAGCAGGTAACTTTCTAGCGACCAACTCATCTTAAAGTCTAAAATTTGACAGGATAGAGCCAACAGGTCCAATTGACAGGAAGGAAGAACAGAATTAAATTTCAACCCCACATTGCCTGGCAAATATACCACTGGCCCTCTTGCCTCTCCTTACCTTTAATGTTTCTAAGGATAGAACACTAGAGCAATCAGATGCAAAGCCAGACGCCCCAAAAAGCAAGTTAAGCTGTTACACTAACTGGCAGCTCTGAGATGACACAAGTATCAGTGATGAAGTTTAAAGAGCCATGTGCTCTGGACAGGCCTCCTCCTTCTCTGAGCTTCAGGTCAGAAGCTGAGACCCACACAAGTTCCAGTATAAGACCAACGGGGCCACTTTTATGGAGCCCCTTGAGATGGGACAACACACTCTCAAAATCCTAATCCCTGCCTCTCCGTCCCCACCCTAACCTCTGATTCAGTGTAAGGGGAAAGGTCAGAACATTTGCGGAGGAAGCACCAATAAACTCATGTCTTCATTGGAGCATTTTAAGTGGATTACTAATTTCTGCCAGGAGAACAGTACAGTCAAAATTCCACTCATCCTGAAGACCAGCATTTGAGATACTAAAATGAAATTTTCCTTTATGACCTTCTTTGAAAAGTGAAAGTGGTTTGCTAAACAAGCTGACACTATGACTTCAAGAGGAAAAATACAAGAAATGTTATATCTACTTAAGAAATCAATCTATTGTTGGGGAAGCATCCCATTGTACCAGAGAAAAAGCAAATAAAAAGCCAGCCCACCAGAGCTCTGGGAGGATCACCTCTTGAGAGGAAGCCAAACCGAAATCCCTTTGGCCATCTGAAAAGAATGTTTTCTCTAAAGGCCGTACTGCAAAACCCTGTCTCCCCAAAGAGGGTGTGCTTTTCTGCTGGAACTTCAATAATGCACCTCTCCCCGATCCACTGAGGCCCATCAGTGGGGCCTGGCATGCAGCTGGTGCTCAATAAATAATCCCTGAGTACACAATGCCTTTTGGGCACGGTCGGGAGGCTGGACTGCTGGCCTCTGGGTTAAGTGTTGTAAGGCTTTAGTGGCTTTTTGTGGTTGTTGCTGTTGTTGGTTCTTTAAGTCACTGTTCTGTTTCCTTCCTTGATATAAGCTGTAACTTGTGATTTCCCGCATATCATCCTTCCAATGCCTAGATGGAGCTGGACCTTTTCTGCCCGGTTTACTGCAAGCTGGGGAGTCAGAAAATCAAGTTGAGTTGAGTTGTGTCTGAAGTACGCAGCTTTGCTTTTAGGTACAAGGAAGTTAATTACACATCATTTGTAGAAGTAAAGCCTGGAAACGAGCTAACTGGCAATCAGTGAGGTTGCTCCAAAGAAGGGAATGGAAGGCTCCTCAAGACAGCTGGCTCAGTGGAAAAAAGAAAGATGCAGAGCAGTGTGTGTAAAAACGAGGAAAAAGGAACATGTAACTTTTTGATTATGCACCCAATATCTCTGGAGGGGCACGCCAGAAGAAGCTAGTATAACAGGATGCCCGTGGGCAGGGAACCACGTGCTGAAGGATGGGGATAAATGTATGGGGAACTGTTTCGTGGTTATAGCTTGATTTTTTTAGGGGAACCACAAACATGTATTATATTTAAAAGACAACAAATCAACAATAAAGGCCTCTTGTAGAACGTGGGCTATTCCAACTGCCCAGAGGGCTCCTCCGTGATTTCCTTGTTTGTAGCTTTGCTCAGGTGGGTAGCTACTGCCTGTGTAGCTGCACCTGTAACACTGCCCAGAGAGCAAACTTACCCTGGTATTCTGATCATGCCTCTGACAAATTCTTTTCATTTGCGAATATAAACGTTCCACTAAGCCACCCTCAGATTACACACTCCACTCAAAATGAATTTAAAAACCTCACATTTTCGGTGCCAGCCCGGTAGCATAGTGGTTAAGTTCGCACACTCCGCTTCGGCAGCCCAGGGTTTGCGGGTTCGGATCCCGGGCACGGACCTACACACTGCTCATCAAGCCATGCTGTGGCGGCGTTCCACATACAAAAAATAGAGGAAGATTGGTACAGATGTTAGCTCAGGGACAATCTTCCTCAAGCAAAAAGAGGAAAATTGGCAACAGATGTTAGCTCAGGGCCAATCTTCCTCACCAAAAAAAACCCAAAAAAACCCCTCACATTTTCAAAAACTTCCATAATTCTGACCTGCTTTCTCCTTAAATTAATATCATACCACGTAGATAGCATATTAAAGATGCCAGTCTATGAACAATCTCAAACACCCTCATACATGTGTCTCAGACTTCACAGACACACAATAACCTGGGCAGGAGTAGGGGTGGGGAGAGAACACACATGCAAGCACAGTCCAAAGGTGAGAATGAGGACGGGGTCAAAAGATGTGAGTTCGCTTCTCCACCTGGATTTGGTGAGCAGTACTTAGTAAATAATTTCTCTCCATCCCCCCCGCCGCTTTTAAATCATTGAAAGAGGCTGAGGATTACTGAGGTGTCAAAGGTCTAAGTCTAAGCTGTTCAGAAATCAAGACACCCCAAACCCCAAACCCAAAACCACCAAAAACCATAAAGAAAGTAATTCAGAATTTCTCAGTGAACTTCGAGCCATGATTATCATACAGACATCAACAAAGACTTGCAGACAAGACAGACTGAGAAGACTTTGTTTCCAAAACGAGAAAACATTCCCAAATGCTGGATGAGGCTTTCAAGCTGTGCTGCCTATGGCAACACGGCCAGCCGCTTCTTTCTGTGCCAATTTCTCTAATTCTGGTGCATGACACCTGCTCCTGGAGTCCACTGCCTCAGCCACGAAGGGTGTCACCTATAGGACAGGAGCCGCTGCTGGCGCTGGGAGGATAACCTAGTCTACTCTCTCTAGGACAGCTTTTGTCCAGCCCTGGCAGAGGGACCCTGCTGGCTCAGTCCAAATACCCAGAGCAGTGGCGCTCACTACCTGCTTGGCTCAATTCTGCAACTGTCACATGGTGTCAGGTGTAGGGAAAGTGCGTCAATCAGGTGCCAGGTGAAAAGAAAAAGGGATGCTTAGATGGTTCCAAACTGCTATGCTTCTAACTATGAGCCACAGATTTTTCTGGAAGAGTTACTTTAATACTCAGACATCTCACACCCGGCTTGTTCCACCTTATATCTGGTTTGAGGTAAAAAGTACCTCAGGCTGGGATCCTGGACATCTTATCACTTAACCGTAAATCTCCTGCCTCTCAGTTTGCATGTCTGTTAAGAAATAAGAACCAGAACAACCACCTCATCCACTTCCTGGAGGGCTGTCCCTTGCGGCTCAGAGGTGAGGACTGCTACAGAAACTCTCAGGGTGTCGTTTGGGATCTACACATTGTTTGTCCACAGTATTCTCCGAACTGCTTTGTTTCTGGTGGTTTCTGAGCACCTGCAAAGTAAACGAGCTCCCTCCATTCTGCCATCCTCAGCCACTGATAAAACTTTTAAACCCCAAGCTCAGTTTCTACTCTCATGGGCGACCACTGGTCCAAGGTGGGCCCTCAGGCACCTGAGATTTAGTCTTTGGTCGTGGTCACTTGGTGGAGTTGGCAAACTTACGCTGACCTTGTTTTTCCCTGTTATTTCCCTGAGATGGAAAACGACTGCAGGCACTTGCTGTTGTGGCCTCCAGCCTCCAAGAGCCGAATCTGGCCATCTTACTAAGTCCTTCCCCATGCAGGGGAGTCCGGTGAGCAAGGCTGGTCCTCCCTTCCTAACAATGGGATGTCAACATAATTTGTTAGATGTTTTGGCAGAGGAAGAGAGAGAGAGAAAAATTAGTTTCCCAGGATTGAAATCATCATTCATCTTGTCTTAAAGAGCTACCCGTTTCACTCTTCAGTAAAGGTCCTTGCTAATATAAAAAAATCAACTCTCTCTATATTTTTTCCTTAAGTAGCATGTCAGTTTTGAAACTGACTAACTCTGACTGAATCCCACATTCCTTAGGAATACAGGAACAGCCCCACTGGGCCAGACCTTGTCCACTGAGGCCAGTTTCCAGGAACCAACGGAGCCTCCACCCAGGACATGCCAGGCACGTCTGCCCCGCTTGCTGACATCCAGCATTAGAGGCAAGGGAGAGGCCAGCTCCTTCTGTAGCCATTTATGGCTTTGCCTTTCACAAAGCAGTTCTCATCTCTAAGAAGTCCACTTGCATTTCCTGTCTAAAACTCCTCTCCAACGTCTCTCTCATACAGTACTCCTTACATGTGCCCTGAACACAGTCACACGACTCATGGTGCCCCTGTTGAAACTCTGAGGCTTTATGAACAAGTGTCTATCTCCTTAAGGCCATTCGTTATTTCATCAATTCTGAATATGTTCTTTTTTCAGTCTTTGCCTTTTCCCATTAGAGAGTCCTACTGTTTCATCTGACTGGGCTCCCTTTTCTGATCTTGACTAGTTCCACCAGATCCCTTGGGGAGCATGGACTGAACTGCACACAGTACTCCTGCTGAGGCATGGTAGTTTTTACATAAAGGTGGAACAACATAAAAATAAGAAAAAAGACCCCTTCCCCCCAAAAAGGTGGAAAAATGTATTGTTTTGTGTTCAAAGCCTTTTTGGTCAAAAGAGCAGACCTGGCTGACATCCTCAGGAATCTCCAGCTCTCAGATGCCTTTCTTTCAAACACAGATCCTCTCTCTCTCTCATGGGCAGAGTCTGTGTCTGTCTCTCTTGTATTTTCCTTAAAGCCACTTGCTTCTTACCAACTTTCTTCCTCTCTTGTAACAGATCTATACCCCGACCTGGTTGTTGAACACCTGCTGTAGGACAAACCACACCATGAATAAGTGACACTACTTCTTAACTATGATGTAGGGAGCATTATCCTCACATATGGATGAGGGTGCAGAGGCTTAGAAAGGTGAAACAGCTTGCCCAAATCACAGAGCAGGTGGAACTGGGACCTGAATGCATGTCAGACCAGTAAGCGATCCAGAGCTCTTTCCCCAAAGTAATTTGCTGCTACCCAACAATCTGGAGATTTTGCTTCAGATAATACAGATATTAAATAAAATGTGCCTTAACACTGATCACTAAGAACACTTCTCCCTTCAGAGAAGTGCTTGTAGATCCTTACCCTTTGTTTCCCTCCATTAAGTCAACTGCATAGCCACAAAAAGAGAACATTAGTCCCAGGGCGACTTAATTTTTAAATCACGTTTTATATGGAACTCCAGCAACAAAGTTTAAAAGGCTTAAAGATATTATATCTAACAGTTGCCCTGTATCCACTTGACTATGAATCCCCTCAAAGAACTTTAGCCGGTTAGAAATTACATCATCGCCACCAACAACCACAGGAGGTTGTTTTCGTGTTCAGTAAGTGCATCCTTTTCATTGGCTTCACCTGTTCGCCTGGCTGTGCTGAAAGTCACTCAACTCCAATTTTCCGTGTCCTATCTGTTGTATTCCTCATACATCAAGGCCATATTTATTCTTCTAGCCTTCTAGCATTTTTTTGAATTATAAGAACATAACGGCTTTCAGAGCTCTTGTAATCCTTCTGTGCATTCCCACTCTGTTTCAGATTTGTGTACTTCATTTAGCTGACCGAGTTAGGCCAATTATACTGCCTCTCTTATTCCCAACCCCAGTTCTTTACCCCAGGCAGGGAGCCTCTCTCTGCCTACACAAGCAACTTGATGTCCAGCTGTTCACAGTATCCCCACTGCTTGGAACGCCCTTCTTGTTCCTGCCTATCCAAATTCTACTCCTCCAGAGCGGGGTTCAGATCCCATCTCTCCCAACAGCCTTCTCTGACCCAGCCGTTCTCCACCGCTCTCTCCTTGTTCTAGAACCCTCTAACAATTCCCTGCATCACTCATTCTGCCCTTAATCCCATCTGAAATATTTATGTCTGGTCACCTGAGTTCCTGGAAGGTGGGGACCACACATTTGCTTTCCTGGAAGTTCCCTTTGGTGTCAGCAATGTGGGGTGTGGCTGCACAATCAGCGCTTGTTTTATGTACCAGGACAATTTTTTTGTGAAATCCATGGCATTACCAGAACATTCCCTCTTCCAGAGTATCTCTGGTTCTCACAGCCCTGAGCCAGTGACTCCCTTGAAATATCACCATCAAAAGACTGCTACATTGGTTTGTGGCAGAGAACTGGGCCTGGGTCTTAGTATATCTGTATGGTGAAGGTAGACACACCATGCAAACTCTAAACCAGGATAAGAACTCGGATGTATAAACTCCTGAGTGAGAGAAGAACACTGTTCATAAGAGATTTTGCTATGGAATATTATATATTGCTTTCTAGGAATGTATATTTAAACCACTGGTGTTAGATTTATCAGAAAGCCACAGACGTTTTTCAAACCCAAAGCTACATCTTCCTCTAAGAGTCATAAATAGAAATACACATACTTAAAGAAATCAAACCATCTAGCTAAACCCAGGTAATCAAGTTGATATAGTGATAACGCTAAACAAACCACCCGAAACTCAAGTAAATACACATTCTCTCCCTCACTGTGACGTATATGGCCTATCAAAGGATCTCAAATTGATGGTCCTGATTTCAACTTAAGAAAGATCTGGTTAAAAAGCTTTACTGTTACAATATTACAGCAAGTCATCTAATTTTACAGAAGAGAACAGGATCAATCAATCACTTTTATTAAGGTAAATAAAATTTTAGTTTTCACCATATACCTCATGCATGAGCCACAGTGATAAACAGCCATTTAAAAAAAGAACCAAATATGGCCCTTATAATAGGAACTGCCTATGGAGTTGGGTAAAGAGCTGAGAAAAACTTTCTCAACATGATCCTCATATTTACAAAGTGGTGAACCTTCATTCTCACTTGACTGACATTGTTACTGGCCCCAGAACAATTTCTGCGAGATAAGAATAGCAGTTTTTATTTAGGTATGGAGCGAGAATGACATACCATTCTTACAGACTACAGTAAGACTGAACTAGGGTCCCTAGAATATTCTCAAAGCACCTCAGACCCAGGGCAATGCCCAAACAAAGGGAAAGTGAAGCTCTTGGGGAGCACTACTCACTGATCTTCTGTTCCAAAAAATTTCACAAAAAAGCATTTCTTTCCACGTGGTTTCTTCAAGTCCTTGGGCGGATTAACAATCTGGAGGATAAAAGGGAAACAAAGATTTTTTTCCACAGCTCTAAACTAATAAGAAAAAAATGAAATGAAAGGAATACCACTGAAGAACCCAGAGCCTAGCACATGTCCAAATCTGACACTTTTACTAAGATGTGTGCAAATGTGCAAATACTTTAAAAGTTTCCTAAGTCTAACGTGTAACACAGTGTTCAGTAGATACTATATCCCTTTTACTGCAATGGCTCTGTTTTAAAAGCAGTCGGAGGTGAATGATGTTGGTCTTAGTTTTAACTGCTTTTATTCATTCACCTCCGACGTGACCCTGTCATCACTGAAGAAATGCAGAGGACACTCTTAAAAATATTTGTGTGTGAGGCCGGCTCAGTGGCGTAGTGGTTAAGTTGGCGTGCTCGCTTTGGCAGCCCCAGGTTTGTGAGTTTGAATCCTGGGTGCAGACCTACACATCGCTCATCAAGCCATGCTCTGGTGGCATGCCACATACAAAACAGAGAAAGACTGCCACAGTTGTTAGCTCACCAACAATCTTCCTCAAGCAAAAAAAAAAAAAAGTGTGCAGAAAAAGTTGCGACAGGTAATACCGACAATGAAGGAGGCACTGAAAATGCCATATTGCAAAGAGATAGTCTAAAGACATTTCCCAGGCTCCTAGCAAGAAGATAAAAACAGAACATTTGGAAAGCTATGACGGATCGCCTCATGCAAAATCTGGAATGCCAACTTTTGCAAAGATGCACTGGAGCAGCACATATGGTAACATGGAAAGAAGATTTAAACTTAGTTGGGACAAAAATACTTTGACTTTTCACTAACCTACATTTAGATTTCTCTCTTCCTGGAGAATTTATTTTCTTCTCCTTTTGTTAGATTTTAGTGCAAAGCTGAATTCAAATTAAAATTGACTTCCAGGGTTAAAAGACTGCACGAAAACCATCTCTGATGCAAGAAACAAGGGATTCCTGCAGATTAAATGACCCGACTTATATTGCTTTTCCTAAACAAACTGATAGTAGAAGAAAAAAAAATTCTGAGTGCCACTTAAATAGGCCCAGTTTAATGCTAGAAATTGAGGGGAATGCATCTTACATTCTCCACCTTCTCAAACTCAACTTCAGATGTCTTCCTTTAGCAGCTTCAGGTAGTAGAAGACACTCACCTTTCCCGGCCAAGGAGGATACCGGCCGAGTTTCCCCCTAGAGAAAACACAGGGAATCAGCATTTGCCCTGGAAAAGCCAGTCCACCTCCTTTAACCCACTCAATATGCAATTTATCTTCCTAAACCTCCCCTCGCTCCCTCAAGTGCCAGAACATAAAGCTGGCAAACAGGACTTCTCAATCTGGTTTCCACAGCCGGGCCCAAGACGCCCAAAGCCCTCAGAGCTGGAACGCAAAACTGTAAACGTGTGTGCATAGGGTATGTGCACTCTCCTGGTGGCAGGGAACACATGACAACAAAACCACAAGAGGCACTTGTCCAGAGCCATCCCGGGACGCGGGCGGGGGGCGGCGCGCTCTGTAAACACAGACTTCCCCTCGCAAAGTCTGGTTTCATTCACCGCGGGCCGGCCGGCTCTGACAAACGCTAATGTGAGCCTTCCTCCGGGCTGGGAGGCGAGCTACGCAGCTCCAGGGAGGCGGCGACCAGCAGACTCGGTTCGGGACGCACAGGCGGACAACGGGAGGCACGCAGGGAAGGCACCGGCCCCGGCCGAGCCTCCGGCGTAAAGGAGAAGTCCCCACTCCACTTCTCCACGGGGCAGCGCCAGCAGCCGGGTTTCGACACCCCGGGCCAAGCCGCCCGCCCAGGTCGGTGCCATCGCACCGCGAGCTTGGACGGGCTCCCCGGCTCTGCCGCTCTCCGGGGCGCCGGGGCAAGACCTCGAGGAGCCGGCGTGCGCAGGAGCCGCGCGTCGCCGGGGTCTCCCTCCACCGTAGCCGCCGGCGTCCGGGCCCGCAGCGCCGTGCTCCCCAAGCGGCTTCGGGGCTCTGAGCCCGGCCCGCCGCGGCCACCCTCGGCCTCGGTCCCCCGGGGCCGGGCTGCCCCTTCCGCCCGGCGTCGCTCCCAGCGCCGGCACCTCGCCTTGCCCTCTCGCCGCGGCCTGGAGCGCATGGAAAGGCAGCTCCGCGGCTGGCAGCGCCCCCCGCGCCCGGGGAGCAGCTCCGCGGCGCGCCTCGCCCGGCCCCGGCCGCCCGGACTCACCACACCAAATCGCCGAGCCGCAGACTCACAGCCGCCATCTTACCACCCGACCACGGCCGCCGCACGGGCCGCCGGGAACACCAGGGCGCCCCGGCGCCGCCCATTGGAGTGCGCGCGGCCACGTGACGGGGGCCGGCTGTCACCGGCCACGCCGCTGCCCTGACGTCACCGCGCCCGCCGAAGCTCATTGGCTGGCCGAGCGGCACGTGACCCGGGCGCCGCGGTCTCCGCGCGCCGGAGCCCCGAGACTCCCGGCTCCTGTCCCCCTCCCTCCGGCTCGTGACAACGAAGCGCCCGCGGTCTGAGGCGGCGGCGGCGGCGGCGGCGGCGGCGACTGTGCGGCCGGCCGGGAGCGCGAGGGAGCCGGCCCTGCGCTCCGCCCCGCCCCCGGGCCCCGGCCTCCCGCCCCCTCCCCCTCGGCGCTTCCGTTACGGCCGTTAGTTCCGCGCGGGCCCCGGGGCCGGCCGCGTCGCCGCGCCGGCAGCTGCCCTGACGGACCTCGGCGCGGCCTGGAAGCCAGCCTCCGCCCGCGCCCGGGGCCCCGCGTCCGGCGAGCTCTGCGTGGCCGCGCCCGGGGAGCCGCCGCGTCCTTCGGAGCGAGCTTTCAGCCGGCCGGCGTCCGGGGAGCGGCTCGCAGCCCGCGTCCGCGCCGCAAGTTCTCCCGGGACGCCGGTGCCGCCTGCCCCGCGGTCCCGAGTCGCTCGCCCGGCCGACGTGGAGCCGGCGCCTCTCCGCTTCCTCCGGGGCCGGCGCGGCGGCGCCGCCGGCGAGGCTCCCCCGGGCGCGCGGGGCCCCGGCCATGGGCCGCGGCGCGGGCCGGCCGCCCGCCGGCGGGCATGGCTCGGGGGCCGGCCGCTAGCGGCGCCGCAGCCCGGACTCCCGGGCCGGCATGAGGACGGCCGCCGGGGGACGAGTGCGGCCCGCGGGGCCGTAGCCTGCGTCGCGCCGGGGACAAAGGTGCGTGTCTTTGTCGGGACGGGCTGTCGCTGGAGTTTGACACTTTGGGGGAAGTTGGGAGCGGGCGGCGGTGACAACAGGAAGGCAGCGCCCGGCGCCGCCGCGGTCCGGGAACGCTAACCCGCGAAGGGGGAACCGGCAGGGGATGAAGATTTCTAGAAGGTCCCAGCCCCGGCTGCCGACTCCAAGGAGTCAGAGTCCGGAGTCGGCTTAACTGAGAACCGGGACTTTTCTTGGGTCGCCTCCTGCCTGGCGGGTCCACGCGCGTCTCCGGGGGGCGTTTGGTTAGACCGCGGCTCGGGTTGTAAGCGGGTTGGCTCGTTGGCAGCCTGGTTTGGCTTCGGAGTTCAGTTTCCCTAAAGGGCCGTCGGTTAGCGTCGGGAGCTGTCACTCACTGTTTCGCGTTGTTTAAGGGCGAACTGATGGTTTAAAGCGTGTGTAAGATCCCAGGAGATAGTTTAATAAAGTTAAACGCACGCTCCAAATTTTAAAGCTCTTACTTTTTGAGGCATTGAAGGATGTTTGAGTGGCTTGATAAGAATAGATAAATCTTAAGTTGACATCACACTGGACTACAGGCATTCCCGTTCGTCAGGAACGTGGCAAACAGGATATCCTCTAATACGATGTGGAAGTTCTAGCCAATGCAATAAGACATGAAACAGAAATAAGAAACATGAATTTTCAGAAAGGAGGAGGTAAAATTCTCATTTCTGTGGATCAGCCTATTTTTGGGAAAAAAAATGGTTAAGGGAAAACCATTAAAATAAATGAGTTCACTTGTAAAGAGACTAATTATAAAATCAGCATACAAAATTCAGCTTTTCTTTGTTTCAACAATAATCAGTTTGAAAACATAATGGTTAAGAGGCTGTGTAACAAAAAAAATATACAATTCCTGGGAATAACCTTGGAGATACAAAAGGAGGCTAGCATTTCTTGGATAACATCAGTTGAGGGTTTTTTTTTTTGTTTTTTGTATTTTTTTTTCCTTTTTCTCCCGAAAGTGTCCCCCCCCCCCCCCCCCCCCCCCCCGTACATAGCTGTATATTCTTCATTGTGGGTTCTTCTAGTTGTGGTATGTGGGACGCTGCCTCAGTGTGGTTTGATGAGCAGTGCCATGTCCGCGCCCAGGATTCAAACCAACGAAACACTGGGCTGCCTGCAGTGGAGCGCGAGAACTTAACCACTCAGCTATGGGGCTGGCCCCCGTGTTTTTTGTTTTTTAAAGATTGGCACCTGAGCTAACATTTGTTGCCAATATTCTTTTTTGTTTTTTCCTTTCTTCTTCTCCCCAAAGCCCCCCACTACATAGCTGTATATCCTAGTTGTAGGTCCTTCTGGTTGTGAGTTGAGGTTTTTTAAGAGGAATGTTTTTGTGGGTAGAATGCTATGCTTTTACTTAGTATGATGTTCTACTCATTAAAGTTGAGTATTTAAGTACCTAGCTTTTCTTAAGCCTTGTAAGTTTTACTCACAAATCTTCTTTTATTTATAAATGTAAGAATGTTTATATAAAAATAAAAATACTTGCTGTTTGACAAAGCTTCAATTAAGCCATCAGTTTAAGAGATTAAATTTCCTTAAACAGTGAACTCTCTTCACAAAGTTAAATTCCCTTAAGTGTTTTAAACTGCATTAAAAATTTTATGTGCTTTTTCTCTCAAATACTCTAAACTTACGAAATGGTGAACTTACAAACCTAGTAGTAAAATCTTTCCAAGGATTTAACTCTTCTAAGTCTAATAAATGAGTGAGTGTAAGTCAGGTTCTCTTAAATGCATGCTTTCAAACATATTTTCTTAAGCATTTCAAATTAAAATTGTAAGTTTAACGTCTTTCATTAATATGTCTGATTCTCAAACATTTCAAATGATTTAGTAACAGGCAATGGCAATTATCATGATGATTATAAAACTTAGTGCAAAATGTAAGTGTTAATATGCTGTAGGTTTGATTTACTTTATTCTCTAGTCTTATTTCTGTAACTTCTCAGGCTTGCAAAGTCACCTCCACAACTAGGGGAAGCAGTTTTACCATATAGGTGGTTTGAAGTAGCTCAGCGACAATCTTCCTCAAGCAAAAAGAGGAAGCTTGGTAACAGATGTTAGCTCAGGGCCAATCTTCCTCACCAAAAAAAAGTCTAAAATTTGTGCCAAGATAAGGTTACCTTTTCAAATTACAGCCTGGACAGGGGCAGGGACCTGGTTCCCACTTCCAGGATGACCTTCCTGCATCCCATGGGTTAACTTGCAGATTCTTTTCTTGTAGTAAGACTTTGCCTGCTCTTATCATTGGGGGATTTCAGCTTTCAGCTGGGACTTATTGTCACAACCCAATGCATTAGGAAGGTCCTGGGGGCCTTGAAAGTTTCTTTTAGGAAAATTTCTTTCAACATCTTAGTGCATGATGCTCTTTTGTACCACCAACCTATTTTTGCTGCTGATCACTTTGTTGCCTAATTATTATTATTTGTGTGTGTGTGTCTGTGTGTCTGTGTGAGGAAGATCGGCCCTGAGCTAATATCTCTTGCTAATCTTCTTCTATCTTTTTTTTTTCTTTTTTTTTTTTTTTTTACGTGGGACGCTGCCACAGCATGGCTCGATGAGCAGTATGTAGGTCTGTGCCCAGGATCCAAACCCACGAACCTTGGGCCACGCGAGCTGAGGATGCAAACTTAATCACTAAGCTGGGCTGGCCCCCTAGAATTATTTTAATTATTTTAACTCTTCATTTTAGATATTTTACTCCCTAATTTTCTGGTCTTAAAGATTACAATTTTATGGTCACAATAGAAAGAAGGAATGTATATATACAAATATACATTCATATCTATAGATGTATATGATATATATAAATTTTCTTGAGCTAATTCATATTTATGATTCATTTACAATCAAAATGCAGTGAGCTTTTTTGGGGAACTTGTCAAAGTGATTCTAAAATTGATCTGAAATAATAAACAGTTTGGAATAGCTAAGGATTTTGAAAGAAGAAAGATGAATTTTTAATTCAACGTGTTAAAATATAAAATTTGTCAAAAGAATGTGGGACTGGTTGAGGAGTCTCTAGATACTAGATTAATATAACAGGATGGATTTCAGAAATAGACCTTAAGATATCCAGGACATTACATATGATATATGCCAAATCAGCAGGGAAAACAAGGGTTATTAGTGATCAATGGTGGGAAAAACCAGGTTACAGCCTCGCCTCTCACCATACAGCAGAGCAAATTCAACTTGGGCTAAAGAGTTCAATGTGAAAGATATATCTATAGAAGACTGCATGGGTAAATTCTTACAGAAGAATTACCTGGCTGGAGAAGGACATTCTAGGCATAAAAGAAATAGGGGAGACCATAAAGGAGAAGAGCCTAGTTTTGACTGCATCAAAAGTTAAAATTTCTTGGGGCCGGTCTGGTGGCTGAGTGGTTGAGTTCACCCGCTCCCTTTGGCAGCCCAGGGTTTTACTGGTTCGGATCCTGGACGTGGACATGGCACTGCTCATCAAGCCATTTTGAGGCGGCATCCCATATAGCACAACAAGAAGCATCCACAACTAGAACGTACAACTGTATATTTGGGGGCTTTGGGGAGAAGAATAAAAAAAAGATTGGCAACAGATGTTAGTGCAGGTGCCAATCTTAAAAAAAAAAAAAGTTAAAATTTCTTTCATCATACCTCACTTTAAGCAAAATTAAAGAGTAAATAACGAAGCAGGAAAGAGTACTTATAAGAGATGTGACAGGTATTTGATATTTATAATATATATGACATATCTATAACGTATCAAAAGCCCTTACACATCCACAAAAAAGCTATCGTATTTTTCCTTTGCAAACAATGCTGCAATGAATGTACTCATTTATTGATGTGGTAGAAAGTTCACACTAGGATGTGAGCTTAAAAAGGCAGGACACAAAATTATACATGAAGCAAATACATATAGCGTATATTTGCGTATTTATATTATGTAAATACTCAGGATTCTGGAGTTCACAATATACCTTGACCATTCCCAGGCAACTTGGAAGGTCCTGGCAGGTGGTAATTTGTCCCTCTGCTGAGGCAGCAGTCTGGGTGGTGAGAGGCTGGCAAGTCAGGAAGTGAGGCACGCCACGTGGCTCCTGAGGGCTGGCGTTTTACTTATCCCAAGGCAGGCAGCACCTTCTGGGAGCTGGTGAAAACGCTGTCATTGCCCTAAATGAAAGCCAACTGCTGGTGATGATAATAAAGAGGTCTTAGAAAAGAGATTGTTTTCAGCCAGGAAAAAAAAAATGTTGGATAAATTAAATGAAAAACAATAGGCACCAGGGTTCTTTGCAATTTTAAGAATTCTTTAAGGATCTGTCTGTGTGAGTTCTCTAATATCAAGAATCTAGTGACTGTGCATAGGAGAAGACTGGAAGGAAGTGTGCTGAACAGTGATTACCTCTGAATGCTAGGATTTGGGGTGCTTTTCATATATGTATTTTTATATATGGAAAATTTCCTATTTAAGATGACTAGTGTTTAAGCAGAAAAGAAGTAGTAACTGATAGTTAAGATAAACTTAACAATGAATTCTTCTAAACTTATAAATCTGTATAACCAAACAGGAAAAATCGTTTTTGTCATCTTGGTTTGACCTGGCCCTTCTTTTCAATGTTAACAGAAGCCATGCAGTGACACCCGCTAAGAGTTGTTGGTAGCCATGTCGGAGCCCCACAGGGTCCAGTTCACCTCTCTCCCAGGTTCTCTGAATCCCACATTTTTGAAGAAATCCCGGAAAGAGGAGGTTGGGGGAGCAGAACAGCATCAAGACCCTGAGCCGGCTGCAGCAGCTGTTCGGATTACACTCACCCTCTTTGAACCGGATCACAAGCGCTGCCCAGAGTTCTTCTACCCAGAGCTGGTGAAGAACATACGAGGGAAGGTGAAAGGCCTTCAGCCCGCAGACAAGGTACACCCCAGGGCCCAGACTCACTCTGCAGATCTGTTTCAGGGGCTGCATGCGGCACTGGGACTTGCAGGGGGTGGAGCCAGACGAGAGAGGCTTTGGCTGCCCCAAGGGCAAGACACTCACTCCAAAGCACGCACGAGGTTTGCTGCTTCTGTCTCTAGCACAAAGGGATGGAGTTCTTTCTTAGACCCATTCTCCTGATTTATGTTAGAGAAAACGTATATGGCACATCCAAGGCTAATTTGAATTATGGCTAATTAATATAAATAAAAGATATAAAAATCTATAAATAAATTTTTTCATGCCAAGGTGGTAAATGTTATTTGTAAATGCACCCTGTCCCTGGCTGTTCCAGTGCCGGAATTTCATGCTGGACATTTTTTTTTCCAGGGGAATCTCACTGTCTGCCTAGTGTAAGGGCAGACCAGAAAAGACACAGACTGCTCATTTCTTCTCAACACAATAATATTCTGGATAGTTTCTTTCCCTGGATGGGTAGAAACCTATTTTTGCCCTTTTTTTTTTTTGACTTTATTTTTTGCCAGAATTGGATTGTAGACTTCAGGGCTTTTGAGAAACACTTCGATTTCTTAAATGCTTTTGTAAATGATCTATTTATTTTCCTGGGAGATTTGTTTTAATTTTTAGTATGCAACTTTTCAAACATGCACAGAGTAGAGAGAATAGTATAATAAGCCCTTATGTACCCGTCAGCCCGCTTCAACTATTACTGCTATTTTGGCAGTTTATTAATATTGTGAAAATTTTTAATAAACTTTTCAATTGAATTATGTACATAAGAAAGTGCACACTTGATAGGGCAAGCCTGATAGATTTTCACAAACTCAACACACTTGTGTACCCTGCACCTAGGTTACAAAATATTGTTTTCCAGGACACGAAAAACCCTCCTCCTGGCCTTCCAAAATAGTACCCTGGCCCTGAGCAGTGACCACTGCCCTGATTTCTAATGGCTTAGATCACTTTTGCATGTTTTGTATTTTGTGTAGATGGAATCATACAGTACGAGTAGGAGCTAAGTGAAGAGCATTTGTAGACACCTACTGTATACCCATGTGTTAGGCTCTGAAGGAGAGGTTTGTAGGGTCTTGTACTTGCAGCATTTTGGTCTCTAGAGTGGATTTCAGTAAAATGGGGTGAGACCAGGACCTGGCTCACAGGGTGTCTGAGGGTGAGTGAGACCATGCAGGTGCAGTTTCTAGCAGAGTGCCTCCGTGGCCAGGGCTCCTTCGGTCTAGTCCACGGCTCTTTAGGGTGAGTGCCTTTGGTTAGTATTGTCCAATTTTCTTTGCTCGGATAAGAATGTGTTTCCTTGATTAAGATCTGAGTGGCTGAATGGAAGCCAGGGAGTTGTGCCAAGGGCCAACCTATTGTATGAGGGCCAGTAGGCAGAATGAGAAAAAATAATGTCAAATCCATTCACACTCCCTTTTCTAGAGTAGGAATAGTAACCTCTTCCTTGAGAGGAGGAGAAAGTAACAGGACTGGTTGAGGTATTTGTTTATGGGCTCAAACCAAATCAGTAGGTCAACTGAAATTAGGACTCTCATGCTCTGATTTCACCTCTTTTGGGGTCCAGGTGCCCTTCTCCATGTAGAAAACTGCATGAAGCATGCACAGAGAACTTTGGATCCAGTTTCAGGGGATTCACTCCTGGCCTTCAGATTCAGAACTCCTGAATCGATGTGTCTGCTCTGCAGTGTTCGAAGCACAATATAGTCTGACACATTCATGTATTAATTAGCGTATGTTTCTTATAACGTGAAGGCACTGTGCTAGATGCTGAGGACTGTATCAAGGTGGAGAAGCCGCTGTCCCAGCCGCAAAAGGACTTGTGATCTTGTAGATGTTTTAGGAGAATTATACCAACACAGGTAACAAGAGTCACAACGTGGTAATTGTTTAAGTATGGTGCACATACAGGCCCTGAAGGGCTTGGACAGAGGAGAACTTACATCCTTCCTGTGTTTGGACAGACCTGGACCTTCGTACATTCAGGAAACAGTAGTTATTGGATGACTACTGTTTGTAAGGCATTAAGGAGTACACATTGAATCCAGGGTTGCTCCAGATTGGTGCAATTTCTTAAAATTATTTTAACCACTTAAGTTATATGTGATCATTTAGAAAAATTAGAAGATACAGGTAAACACCTACTTTAGAGACTACCCATTTGTGGTATGTACATTTTATTTATGTTCCATAATATCCCATTATATGTATATGCACTAAATCATTTACCATCCTTTATGGGTGGGTGGGATTTCAGTAGGCAGAGTTGGGAGGGTTTTCTAACAAGCTTCCAGTCTTTAGTGTTTTGGCCTGCTCTGAAGTCTTAAGCATATTTGGTACAGGAGTCTTTTATTAAAATTAAGATTCCTTGCCAACGAAGCTTAAGGTCCAACTCTGGAAAATTTACTTGATGAGAAAAATGCAAGAGTAAGTTTATGGAGAAGAAATAAGCTTTGGAAAATGGCATGAGCATATTTTGAGTGAGTATTGAGATTGGGAGAAAAGAGGAGATGGCTAACCCTTCAAGGTAGGCTTCTAAGGAAAGGGACAGCCGTGAGCTTGGGTTTGACTTTGGTCGCACTGAGAGAAAAGCAAATTTGTATTACACTTCTGACCAGTGAGGCAGAGGAGCTCTTGAGAACTGCACTGCGTTTGGTGGGTTTTCACCTTTCTGAGCCAGTGACTGCTTTGGCAGTCTGGTGAAGCCTGTGAGCCCCTTCTTAGAATAACGTTGTTAAATGTGTGAAATAGTTTCAGGGTTACAAAGGAAGCCAGCTACATTGAAGCATGGTTCTGTACAGTGGAGCATCCCTAACTGAAGGCCCTCTGCCATATTTGGAGCCCTGTGGACCCGGTGGTGTGGTGTGCATTGAATCCTGTCTTGTTGAATTACATGAATGGAGATTGTGCTTTCTTAAATAACTGAGATGAGCACTGACAGGACGGTAGTGTGTATTCCACCTTGTCTTTTCTGAAAAACAGTTTTTATTATGCAGTTTATAGGTGTTGAATAGTCAGTGAAGGGACTATGAATAGGATTGTGGGATTTTTTTTGTGACTCTTATTTTTGTGGAATGGTCTCTTTGCAGAAGAAAGAACTCCCTGATCCTTTCAATGACGAAGAAAAGGAAAGGCATAAAGTGGAGGCTCTTGCCCGGAAATTTGAAGAAAAATATGTAAGATTTCTCTCTTGGCATCAAAACAACCTTGCTGGGTGGGAGAGGTTTCTAGACATTTCCATATTCCTGTAGTGGATGGTCATCTGATCAACACTGATGTGAAAGTAAATGTGAGCTTGAAGAGTACAGAATGCAATTGTTAAACAGATGCATTAAGGTACAGAAAATGCATGTCGCAGGAACTAGCGTGGGGAGTTAAATGGACAAATAAGAGGCCCCTGCACTCCTAGAATTTATCCTTAGAATTAATATTGGTACAAATGAATGTTTGATGCAAAGCATACAAAGCCATTTAGTTCCTTTCTCTGTCTTAGGCCATTATATGCAGATACAAATCTGTTCTATTTTAAATGGTCTTCTGGGAAGGAGGTTTTGGTGTGTGTGTGAGCGTGACTGTTCCAGTGCTTTACAACCTTTAGTCACTAGCTCATGGAGTTCAGTGCAACAACAATTCTATGTATTAAAAAAAGACATGTGACCGTAGACTTCAAAGATTGTTAAGAGAGTACATCTCATGTTATGTGTTCTTACTGCCATTTAAAAAAAAAGCGTATGACCTATTGCTGTTCATTTTCAGGGTGGAAAGAAGCGTAGAAAAGACCGAATACAGGACTTGATTGATATGGGGTATGGTTATGATGAGTCCGATTCCTTCATCGATAACTCTGAGGCGGTAAGTGCTAATGAAAATATGGTATCAGAACCACCACACCCTAGCTTCTACTGAGAGTGACCCAGAGGTGGGGGTGGGATCACAGTGCGTGTGCCCTCAGCAAGTGGAAGGACACTGAGGAGAGGGTGACACCCTGGCCCTGGTTCCCTCCCTGAAATTGTTGGCCAGATCTGTCCAAAGCACCTGCTGGCTTGGACATTTGAGATTGACCAGAAGCATGTCTTCGTGTGCTGTCTGAAATGTGACAGCAACAGACTCACGTCTGCTCTATCAAGACCCTCTGTGCACCTGTGGGCTGCAGGTAGTCCCAGAACCCGGAGCTGAACATTTGTTTTCCCCCTTCAGTATGATGAGCTTGTTCCTGCTTCTCTGACTACAAAGTATGGAGGATTTTACATTAACTCGGGAACCCTGCAGTTTAGACAAGCGTCAGAATCTGAGGATGACTTCATTAAAGAAAAGAAGAAAAAATCTCCAAAGGTTAGAACGATGCTCACTTTTGGATTTCAGAAGTGCTTTCTTGTGTGACCTTATAAGATCAGTAGGTGACTTGCCAGGAGATGTGCTGGTTTAGGATGGCTCAGGAGATTGACGGAAAGGCGTGAGCTGTGCCGAGGTTGACAGTTCACTTCTTACACCTGTGCCGTGGCGAGGTGCCGTGAGCCTGGAGGTCTCGGTCGTTGTGTCCACACCTGTGTCCCAGCAGGCTTGGCAGGGATTCGTTTCTTGAGGTGGTCTCAGGGCGGGGACGAGAGCAGTGAAGGGTATGGAGTGAAGGGAGTTTGTACCAGCCTTGCTGTGTCTCTTCTGTGGACATGTAGAGGACTTCAGTTCCCAGGGCCGTCATCCCAACGAAAACCAGTTAGCCTTAAGATAAGTTTATTTGAAAATCTTTTGACACTGCCTGTGTGTTTAACACAAGAGCTAGGACCCACATACAGCTCACTTCAAGCTAGAAAGGTTTCAGGCTGCAGAATGGCCTCTGGTGCCTCAGCCCCGGGTGTTTCCAGGCGACGTTGTCAGTGGGAATGCCGTATCGACCTGCTGCAGGTCTGTGGTCCAGGGACCGAGCCTAAAGCTTTTGTTCGTGAAGGCAGTAAGACAGCTCTCAGGATGTAGCCCGGGCGGAGCAAGGCCAGTGCTGTGTAGTGCACTTGCTCCCTGAGTTAGGGAGCCGTGTAACTGTGCCTTGTCTTTAATTCTCAGAAGCGGAAGTTGAAGGAAGGTGGTGAGAAGATAAAGAAGAAGAAAAAAGATGACACTTATGACAAGGAGAAGAAATCGAAAAAGTCCAAGTTTTCCAAAGCCGGGTGAGAGGCAGCAGCTTCTTTGCTAGGATAAAATCTGAACTGTTAGGGCAGGACACCTGGGAGCTGGCTCGCCCTCCTCCTCACAGCTTCAGAAGAGGCAGCAGGGCTTGGCCTTCCGGTCCCTTGCGCCTCCCGCAGCACCACTGTGGGCATAGTCGGTCCTCTCACATCTCTGTGTCAGACATCCAGAGCTCTGTCTGTCTCACTGTCAGTGTTGGCAGCTATTTCTGTCCCTGTGTGATTGCTGGCGTCTCTTGTTCTCTTGGGCGCCCCTCCTCTGCCCCAGTTCTCCTTCTGTCTCTGCTGTTTCCCTTCGTTTTCTCTGGTCCTGCTTCCTTTGCCTCACTCGGTCTCACCCCAGCCGCCCTTCAAGTTGCTGCTGCTCTCTGCTGCTCCTGCTTTCTCCCTTTAAATATTTTTCTTGTCCCCCCTGCCCTTTTTTGCAACCTTTTATTTCAGCCTGGCAGTGGTTTTAAAAACCCATCGGATATTTAGCATTTTGTGACACTGTTTTGCTAACCTGTATTAAATCTCAAGCTTTGGTCCCAGCAAGAAGGAGCTCCACATGCCAAGAGGAGGGAGGAGGAGTAACAGGGTGGACTTGTGACTGAGCTTCCTGGAGACCATTGCGCTGGGAGCAGGGCTGAAGTCCCTCTGTGTTTCCCTTTTGAAGTGGACTGCAGCCTTAGTAACCAATTTCCCCCTTGCTTGCAGCTTCACAGCCCTGAATGCCAGTAAGGAGAAGAAGAAAAAGAAGTATTCTGGGGCTTTGAGCGTTAAAGAGATGCTGAAGAAATTTCAGAAGGAGAAAGAGGCTCAGAGAAAGAGGGACGAAGAGCATAAGCCTGTAGCGGTCTCAGCAGCAGAAGCTCAGGGCCTGCGGGAATTGGAGGGTGCCTCTGACCCCTTGCTCTCACTCTTCGGCTCCACTTCTGACAATGACTTGCTCCAGGCGGCCACTGCCATGGACTCGCTGACTGATTTGGACTTGGAGCAGCTGCTCAGTGAGTCACCAGAAGGAAGCCCCTTCCATGATATGGATGATGAAAGTGATTCCCTTGGGGTGGGACTGGACCAGGAATTCAGGCAGCCCTCTTCCCTCCCTGAAGGCCTGCCTGCACCCCTGGAGAAGCGCGTTAAGGAGCTGGCTCAGGTATGGTGACACAGAGTGGCCGGGCTTTCCTGGAAGCGGTTTGGGCAGATGGATGCTGGTTCCACACCACATGGAGCTCGCTGCCCAGAGCAACCCTTAGTGAGGTGGCAGTTGCAGCGTAAGCTTTTCCATGCTCTCTTCTCATCCCGAGGGAGGAAACATTATAAGCTCTGCCTGTCAGGCATCATTTTTAGGCCTTTTGTGGTTCCTTCACTCCTGGAAAATTTACTTTCTTCTGGGGAAATTTTCTCTTTTTCCATTTTCTGCCTGTCGGTTCCTTTCCCAGAGTATCTTTCCTTTCATGCGATAGACTGACACCAATGTTGGCAGCAGGCAGCTGAGGCAGACGTCCATCTTTTTAGCAATCTTTTGAAGGTTTTGAAAACTCACAAGTATTTGCAGACGTATGTGACACATGCAGTGTGTGCTTAATTGCCACTGGGTTTCACTTGCTCCCTAGAGTTGCACATCATCAGCATTAGGTAGTGATTACAGGAATGCCTAAATTGTGATGAATAAAAAGGAGCTGAACCTTAAATGCTGTTCATGCCCCATTAAAAACAGCCACGATCTTCAGAATAGCAGCCATGGCTGCTCTTTTCCCCCCGTGATTGGGAATTGATCCCCGGAGTGCTAAGAACTGTCACTTCAGTAATATATTACTGACTATAACCCAAGCACAGATTGTTAGTTGTGATGACTTTTACCTTTTAGTTAAAATAACGTTTACCTTGGGCATCATAACTTATAACGCAACTCCAGTGGCATTTATACTCTGTAGCTGTAAGTTTTAAACTGGTGATTCTTAGTGTTTCAGAATCACTGTTATGTATAATATCCCTCATGTTTTAGGACAGGGTAAAATGTTAACCATTGCTACTCACTTCCAAAAAATACTTGAACACAACATACAAAGTACATTGAACATCTTATTCAGATTTCTAGTTCATCTTTGTTAGCCCATGTGCAGTGCTGGATATAAATATTCTATTTGAATGGAATGATTTCGATGAATTGTACTACGTCAGGGATTCAGAGAATGTCTTAATAGGACGTTAAGGTGGAAGCAGTTGAATCTGAATGTGGCATGTTTGAGCATACTGTCTTGTGTTTGCTTAGAATTTATGTTAAAAAAACATTACTCCTTGTTCTTTTCAGTCCTCTGGTTAATAATCAAATTATTCTGTAGCTTCTGAAGGTCTTGTTCAGTAAGTTGAGTAAGGTATATGTGGCAGTAGCCAGTCAATTTTTAGAGGCAAGTCAAAACAGTTCTTGGATGTGCCCCTCTCCCACCATAGGTTGTGTTCTAGTCTGATAACTCACATTCATTATTTCACTTTCTTGGGAAAGATGGACAAATTTAGTGGAAACAAAGCGGCATAACATGAAACAGCCTGGAGTTGTGATCCTAGAGAGCCTCAGTTTCTGGAGTCCACTAGATGGACACTGGGAGCCAGCTCTCCTTGCTCAGTGATGGCCAAGTCTTGAAGTCTGGGTTCTCTCTTGGGCCCAATGGAGACGGGGTGCAGGATCCCATAGATAAGGCGGGCTTCAGTCCTGGGAGAGAAGTGGTGACCAGGAGAGATTGATGTGCTGGCTTGAAAATACAGTGTTCAAATGTGAAATCAGGACTCTAGTCATCTCTGGCCCTTTTCCTCTAACAGCGTTCAGAAACTATGGGAAGTGGGTGGAAAGTGGGAATTACCCATCGTCCCCCACATCTGAAAACTATTTTCAATTTACATATTCATTGCTAACCTCTGTATATATGTTTTTATGAAGTTGTAATTATAGTTGTGAATAATTGTTTCCTGCATTTTTCACTTAATAAATATTATTATAAAGCCCTCATTACTTTTAATGGTTGCATGAAAAAGAAGGCTTATTTTAGAAAGTTACTTAATGCCACTCCACAAGATCCCCAGGTGCTCTGTTACCCCAGAGCCCTGCGCTTGGGGCCCTTGGAGCCTCCCCCTGTGTGCACGAGTGTACTAGACCCAGACTCTACTGAGAATCTGCTGGGAAAGACACCTTCCCAGGGGAAATGCCTGTGTACACAAAAACTGCATCTAATTTCAAAAGCCATACATGGATATTTGGATCCTTAATAAGGAGCCCTGCCCTAGATCTTGAACTGGACATTGCATTTTTAAAATTTAAATTAAACTTGATGTATATACCTTTAACATTAGCAGTGTTATGTGTTTCTCACTTTATTTTTCATGCCCCTTATTTTTCTTCTTTTTCCTGTTTCCTTTATTTTTATAATAATTTGTGTAGATGTTGAATCTTTTTTTTTTTTTTTAAGATTTTATTTTTTTCCTTTTTTCTCCCCCAAAGCCCCCCGGTACATAGTTGTATATTCTTCATTGTGGGTCCTTCTAGTTGTGGCATGTGGGACGCTGCCTCAGCGTGGTTTGATGAGCAGTGCCATGTCCGCGCCCAGGATTCGAACCAACGAAACACTGGGCTGCCTGCAGCGGAGCGCACGAACTTAACCACTCGGCCACGGGGCCAGCCCCTGTAGATGTTGAATCTTGACCCTGGATGATGTGTGTATCAGTTTCTACTGTTATCCAAAACAGCTCCCACAGAACGCAGTGGTTTCGGCAGTGGTTCTCCTTTCTCCTGGTGCTGCGGATTGGCTGGGCGGTTCCTCTTCGGGTTTTGTCTGGGCTCACTCTTGTGCTGCATTCAGCTGGCAAGATGGCTGGGATGGTTGGGCCTTTCCCTCCTCTAGTCTTTCATCCTGGGCTTCTTCAGGGCGTGGCAGTCTCAGGGCAACATTTCAAGAGGGTGAAGGTGGAAGCAGTAAGGCCCTTAAGATCTAGCCTTAGAAGTTGTATGTACCACATCACTTCTGCCACATTCACTCTATTGGTAGAGTGAGTCACAGGCACCAGCCAAATTCAAGGGTTGGGGAGCTAGTGGCCACCTCTCTGTGGGGGAATGCACATACCGGGAGGGGTGGAATCTGTGGTCCTGTTGGTGGTCTACCACAGTACGTAAGCAGATTCTAATCTGTTGTGTACTGATCCCTTAGGGAAAGATTTTTGCTGTGGGAAGCAAAAATTAGATTTATTTTCTAACTAGATGTGATACTTAGAACTTGAAAAAATATGTTTGAAAACTTATGTATGTTAAGGAGGAATTCCAAGAGGACAACCATGGTGGATGCCCAAGGAATGTTTACTGTTTTCTTCTCACATTAGCCCTCTTTTTGTTTCTCACTCCCTTGTACTATACATGCTTTTGGGCCCCAGGGAATCCAGTGATTTGTTTTGATGGCCTTACCTTATCTTCTCTTCATAGGTGTTGATTGTGTCTTTTGTCTAGGTGGAAAGCTCAGGTGTGTCACCCCGTCAGGTTACTGTCTTGATGTAGTTTGTCAGCTACTCAGTCTGGTCCATACAGATGACCCAGGTCTATCTTCGTCCTCTTCAGTCAAGCATAGAGTGAGAACAATGCCTAGAATAGGGAAGAAACAGAGACCTCATGTCCCCCATCCCTCTACTTTCCCGTTCACTGCTTACCCTCCTATAGAGTTAGAACCCTTGTATCGCAAATCCAGGGAGACTGTGGATCCAAGGAGAAAAAGGTCAGAAAAAACCTAACCTGTTTGATCTTTTTCAAAAAGAAAATTATGCCAGATTTCATTCTGTTCAGCAGAAAACAGGTACAGTAAGGTTCTGATCTAGGTGTTGAAAGGCTGCAAGTGGCTTTTCTTATAATAAATCAACTCATTAAAAGGCTATCGGAATTATTCTAAATCAGCACGATCAGGCTGTTTGGGTTAACTTCATTTCCTAGTTAATCTAGGATTCATCGATTTGTATAACTGCTTGGGCAAGACTATCTATTCTTACAGGTGAGGGACCTCACTTACTTCTGGAAGACTATCAGATATATATCGAATTGCTCTTTTAATTAGATTTATTTAAAAATGCAGCACTTGACTAATTATCTTCAGTATAAAACCAGACCCTCAGAGATACTGTCTACACAATTCAAAAGGCATCAGGAAAAAAAAATCCTTAAAAAAATTATATAGCTAGAAAGCTTCTGAAATATTAGAGAAATGGCTAATATTTAAAAATAAAATTTGATTAGAAACCTAAGGTGTTGATGGGTCTGGCAAATAGTGGGGCATTTGAAATGCACGTTAAAATACTCAGATTGAATTAATATGAAGGTGCTTCTGGATCTTATAACCAGCAGTGTATAAGCGTAAGCAAAAGAATGACTTAGTTCTATTTTCTCTCAAACTAAAATCATACTTCCAGTATATTAAAAGTGCCAAGGTAGAATTCTGAATCCTCATGAAAGTAGAAGAAATTGGCAGATGAGTGGATTAAAAGTCACCGCCCTTTCTTTGTTCCATTTCCATCTGTCCCTTTCACCCCCTTTCATCTCAGGCCTCTGCGCTCCCCCTGACCCAAGGGGTCTGCAGAAGCCTGCGTTTTGCGTGTCCTCTGCAAGTTATGTCTGCTTGTTCGGTACTAAGCTTTTCCTCCTCTAGTTTGCATTCTTTTGGTGATACCTGTTCATTTGTTCGTTCATCCATCGACTCAGCCGACATTTACTAAGTGTCTATTATGTGACAGGCAGCTGTGGGAAATGTATTGATGAATGAGATTCAGTTCTTGTCCTATAAATGGGCCAACTGTAAACAACTGACTATAGGACAAAGCGGAATAAAACAAGCTCTGTGATGTTTGGATGGCCAGGTAGATGGTCAGGGGGACAGCCAGACTTGAGGAGATAAAAGAGAAGCTGTGTTGGGGGTACATAGGAATCGGCCTGGGAGCAGCAGACAGGCTTGGCCAGCCTCATGGCAGAGATGGCCTTACGGTAAGCCAGGGCACATGGCTGAGGATGGGCGAGTTGTTGGATGGTGGGAACCCTCTGGAATGTGGCGGGAGATGGGAGCTGTGGGCGTAGATGGCTGGGGCCAGATCCTGGAGGACCCTAAATGCTACGTGAACGAGTTTGGGTTTGATTCTAGGCTTGGAAAGAGCTGCCAAAGGGTTCTAAAGAAGGGAGTAGAAGGATTTAAGAAGGATGGAGTACTGTTTTTAGAACACAGGAGGAAGAGCAGAAACCAGTGTGTTTGGTCTTGGACAAGTTGAGTTTGCATACCAGAGGGTCACCCATTCATAGAAGTAATGGGAAATTACTTGGAAGTAATTGAAAGTTCTGACCAGGGCTTAGACGAGAGGCTTTAGGGCTGGGGCTCAGATTTGAGAGACCTACGTGTGTGTGTTATTTTAAAGCTGTGAGGGGAAGATGTTACAGGGAGAAGTGGGTTCCACATAGAACCTTGGGGCTCCATCTGTGGTTAAGGAGCTGGTGGAGGAGACAGAGAGGGAGTAGTCAGAAGTAGGAGGAGGACCCAGAGGATACGAGGTGAGGAGGCAAGTGTGGCGGGATGGAGAGGAGGGTGGTTATCAGTGCCTGCTGTTTCAGAGGGGTGGACCAGGATCGATGAGTTCGTGGTAGACAGCCACTTTATTGCCTCTGTTTGCCATCATTATTATATATCAAGCCTGAAATTTTATTTTGCTTGAAGCCTTCAGACCGGCAACTCTTGGGTTTGGATCAGTGGTTCTCAGTCCTCTGCATGTTAAAGTTGCCTGAGTTACTTTTAAAGCGCACTGATGCTTGGGCAGACTCTTTTAAAGAGTACGGATTCCTGGGCCTCTGGGACAAGCCCCAGAGGTTCTGACATGATTGGTCTAGGGTGGGGAAGCTGCCAGGTAGTTCTAGTGTGCAGCCAAATGGGAGGAGCACTGGGTCAGACTTCGGCAGAGTTTCCTTTCCTCGCTCATGCACTCAGCGCCTCAGCTGCCTGCTGTGGTTGCTTCGGGGGCTCCAGGTTGCCCTCTAGGGGGTTCCCTGTCTTCTCATGGGAAGCCAAAGACTGCAGAGTAACCTGCTGTACCTTGTGTTAATAGAGGGCAAGGTGTGGTAGTCATTCCAGTGATCTGGGTAGTGGAGTTTGTGATACTCCGTACGTAGATTATAAATTTTCAAAGAATTAGAATGTCCTTAAATGCGAAAGCAGCACATCATCATTATTATTATTATTTTGGTGGATGAAAGCCTTTGAATTTGCAGATTTGTTAAAGTTCTTGATCGTTTTTATATGGTAGATGTATGGAAATTCCAACTCAGTTTAGATGATGGAATGCTGAGCACAGGGGTTAGCTTGCTGGCTGAGTCAAATGCGTCGCGACTGTTTTGACTCTGCGGTCTTATTTTATGTGACTGTTGTTTCAAGTCTTGGAAGGAAGGACAGTCCCTACATGCTTCAGCGGCATTTGAGAAGAGCTGCATCTACCATTTCTGGAGCATATAGTGATTACGGATGAACTTAATCTGGGGTTAGGGCTAAGCAGGGAAGGGCATGGTGAGGATTTTGTCGACAGGTGTTCTCTAGGGACCGACTGCTATTGTGCCTGTGGGTGAGTGTGAGGGCTGTGTGGGGAGAGGCCACTAACAGATGTTACTGTCTGCTGTGAACCAGGCTGCCAGAGCTGCCGAGGGAGAGAGCAGACAGAAGTTCTTCACCCAGGATATTAATGGCATCCTCTTAGAGTGAGTATCTTTTGTTCTTTGTATCTGCTGTCACCATGCCTGGGCTGAGCAGGCCAGGGGAAGTGGGAGTATGATTGAACTGCATAAAGGTGACCACTGATGAGATTAAAAAAAAAAATTGGTTTTTGTTGTTCTTTTATAAAAGGGTTGGGGGGGGGGGAATGACACCAATTAGCTGTCTCTAGGAAATGATAGACCTTACTCGTCTTAGGCAGCAAGCATTATTAGAACACTGTATATGATAATCATGACCTGTTGAAAGAGGATTTCTTGGCAAGTATGAGATGAGGCAAGAGAGAAGGTGTGGCTTGCCTGTCTCTGAGCAAAGGAGGAGACAACTTGGTATAGCCCAGGGCCCTGCTCTCCTGGGGTGCCCTTCAACATACCTGCTCAGTCTCCTCTTGCTCTCACTTCTGCTCCCATAGCCAGTGTACATCATCCTGTGACACTTCTGCCAAATGCCCAAGCCTCTGAGATGCCACACTGTATGAACTGGATTAAAAAGTAAAAAAACCCCACACGTATAAATCCAAACCAGATTCTTTGTATCTGGCCCTCCAGCTTTGCCAGCTTCTCTCCCGGTTGCATTATGTAGCAGAAGAAGCTTGTTGCTCAACAACTGAGGGGTTTTGCACATGTAAGAACAGTGTCAAGACTTGGGAATAGTCTAGCAAAGGACCTGGCCTGGCCAGGATTCGGATTGGCCAGTTGGGTCAGGAACCTGGGCTGTAGAGAGCGCCTGGGGGTCAGCACAGCTGAGAGGCTCGTGTCAGCAACACCTGCTGGAACCTGCCAGATCCAGAGAGCTGAAGGATTAAGGACAAATCCTGCTCTGCTCATCTAGATGGGGACCCTGGAGGGATGAGGAGTCCCCTGCCCTGCTAATCAGGGATAGAACTGGGAACTGGGAAAAAGAGGAAACACTGTAGGAAAGTATTTCCTGTCGACCCCAAGTAACTCGATTACTTTCCAGTTTGAAAGCTTTTATGTTTTGTATATGAAATTCAGTACATCAGAGCATGTTCTCTTGGGCTCTCTTTTCTTGACCACCTTTGACTTGGTCTTGTCTTTGACCTGAGAGACTTGACCCGCTTTACCTAGCCAAGTTCATCAGGTTTGGGAGTTCTCATGTGGTGACTGCTGGAGAGCTGTTGCGCTGGCCACTCAGTTACGTTGTGTGACCAACGAGATAGGATTTGACCTGCTCTTGGCTCCCAGCTTGCCTCTCTGTGGTAGGGGGACCTATGACGGGAGAAGCTGCGGTAAGCTGCGGGCCGTTGGTAACCCTCTTCTGTTCTTCAGCATAGAGGTGCAAGCTCGGGAGCTGAGTAGCCAGAGCCGTTCTGGGGTGTATGCCTATCTTGCTTCATTCCTGCCCTGCAGCAAGGACACCCTGGTCAAACGAGCTCGAAAACTTCACCTCTGTGAACAGGTAAATGGCTTTGGAGTGGGGCCCCTTGGCTCTAGGGCCCAGCGGAGGGGGTGAGTCTGCACAGATGCCACATCTGTGGCTGCACTGCCTCCGGGCCATTATTCCTGCAGTGCCTCAGTATAAGAATGAACCACACTTATGATATGTCCTGCTCTCTGCAGGGGGGGCGTCTGAAGGAGCCTCTCCAGAAGCTTAAGGAAGCCATTGGCAGGGCGATGCCAGAGCAGATGGCCAAGTACCAGGATGAATGCCAGGCGCACACACAAGCCAAGGTTGCTAAGTAAGTGTGTCCCATCGCTCTCTCCAGTATTCTCACCTTCTTATCTTAGAAGTCCCAGGGTGGGGAGGCAAGAGGTGGGAGGCGGTGGGCAGGAGGAAGCAGTTCTCCTGTGCTGACCTTAGGGTCCCATTTAATTCTGTTCACGCTGTAGGATGCTGGAAGAGGAGAAAGACAAGGAGCAGAGAGAACGGATTTGTTCTGATGAGGAGGAAGATGAAGAAAAGGGGGGCAGGAGGATAATGGGACCCCGGAAGAAATTCCAGTGGAATGATGAAATCAGGTGTGCCCAAACTGGGACCTTGCCTCATTGGAGGGTTTGTGGGGCCAGTGTCTGAGCATGTTCCTGTGTTTCTAATGAAGGTTAGAATCATTTACTTTAATCAGGGCTGCTGAAGCACATGATTGAAACCTTGAAGGAGCATTTGGGGTGGTTTGAAGTTCCTCACTTCTGCCTACTCCTCAGGGAACTGCTCTGCCACGTGGTGAAGATAAAACTAGAGAGCTATGACCTGGAGAGGAACAAGGCCCAGTCTTGGGAGGACTACGTGAAGGCATTTCTGGATGCCGAGGTCAAACCTCTCTGGCCCAAAGGCTGGATGCAGGCCAGGTGAGAGCCCACGAGCTGCCAGTATGGTCAGTGTGAGGATGAGGTGGGGCGTTCTCGCATAAAAGAAATAGCCGAGCGCTGCTTTTGTGCCAACAGTGTCCCTTCCCTCAGGGAAGCACTGTCTAGTTGACTCTGATGTCACCCAAGTAGTTTTGGGGCACTCTGGTCTCTAGGAAGGGGTCTTCTCAGTCTTCCCTAGAAGAGGGAAGGTATCTGGGGGGGTTTGTCTTTGTTATTCGTTGTCTCACTTCAGCTCGAAGTTGGCCACATGCTCTTGCCACCTCAATCTGCCCTTTCTTGTTTGAGATAACGGCTCCTACTAGAAGCTGAGAGACTGATTCATCTTAGGAACGTCTTAATGTTCCAAACAGAAGCCTCATTTGCTGACTACTTATTGGAGTTAGAATCCAGACTTTTCTCTTAGGCCGCTTTGTCTTATGTAGCTTCCCATGAATGGACTACGTCTGCAATACACAGTCACAGAAAGTTAGCTGGAACTAATGTTCTTTTAAAAACAATTTTTTTTTATTGTGGTAAAATACACTTAACGTAAAATTTACCATCTTAACCATTTTTAAAGGCGTAGTTCAATGGTTTTAAATACATTCACATTGTTGTGCAACCATCACCACCATCTACCTTTATAATTCATCTTGTAAAACTGAAACTCTATATCCATTAAACTAAATAGCTCCACATTTCCTCCTCCCTCCAGATGCTGGCAACCACCATTCTTTCTGTCTTTATGATTTTGACTTCTCTAAGTACCTCATACAGTGATCATACAGTGTTTGTCTTTTTGTAACTGGCTTACTTCAGTTAGCATGATGTTTTCAAGCTTTGTCCATGTTGTAGCATATTACAGAATTTCCTTCTTTTCTGGGCTGAATGATATCCCTTGTATGTATATACCACGTTTTGCTTATCCATTCATCTGTTAATGAAGACTTAGTTGCTTCCACATTTTAGCTGTTGTGAATGATGCTGCTGTCTGTGAACATGGGTGTACAAATGTCTCTTTGAGACCCTGCTTTCAGTTCTTATGGGTATATACCCAGAAGTGGAATTGCTTGATCATATGGTAATTTTATGTTTAATTTTTTGAGGAACCACCGTAATGTTTTCCACAGCAGCTGTTTTCATTTTACATTTCCATCAACAATGCACAAGTTTCCAGTTTTTTCACATCTTCGCCGACACTTGTTTTTCTGTGTTTTTCATTGTAGCCATTCTAATGGGTGTGAGGTGGTATCTCATTGTAGTTTTAATTTGCATTTTCTAATGGTTAATGATTTTGAGCATCTTTTCATGTGCTTATTGGCCACTTATATAACTTTGGAGAAATGTCTAGTCTTTTGCCCAGTTTTGAATTGGTTTGCTTGTTTTTTTTGTTGTTGCATTTTAGGAGTTCTCTATATATTCTGGATATTAATCTCTTATCAGATATATAATTTCCAAATATTTTCTCCTGTTTTGTGGGTTGCTTTTTTACTCTGGATCGTGTCTTATGATGCACAAAATTTTTAAATTTTATTAAGTCCAGTTTGTATTTTGTTTTGTTACCTGTATCTTTGGTGTCATATTCCAGAAATTACTGCTAAATCCAATGTCATGAAGCTTTGTCAAATGTTTTCTTCAGAGCTTTATTATTTTAGGTCTGACATTTAGGTCCTTGATCCACTTTGAGTTGATTTTTGTGTACAATATTAACTAAGGGTTCAACTTCATTCTGTTACCTGTGGATATCGAATTTTCCCAGCACCATTTCTTGAAAAGACGGTCCTTTTTCCACCAAGTGATCGTAGCACCCTGGTCAAAAATCACTTGGCCATGTAAGCAAGGGTTTATTTCTATTCCATTGGTCTGTTTTTCTTTCTTTCTGCCAGTGTCACACTGTTTTGATTACTGTAGCTTTGTAGGAAGTTTTAAAATCAGGAAGTGTGAGTCCTCCAGCTTTGTTCATCTTTTTCAAGATTGTTTTTGCTATTTTGGGTGCCTTGAGATTCCATATGAATTTTAGGATGGGTTTTCTATTTCTACAAAAAAATGTCATTGGGATTTTGATAGGGATTGCATTGAATCTGTATATCGCTTTGGGTAGTGTTGATATTTTAATATCATCTTCTAATCCATGAACATGGGATGTGTTTCTGTTTATGTCTTTAATTTCTTTCAGCAGTGTTTTGTAATTTTCATTGTACTAGTCTTTTCATATCCTTATTGAAGTTAATGCCTAAGTATTTTATTCTTTTTGATGCTCTTGTGAATGGAATTTTTTTTGTAATTTCCTTTTAGATTGCTCATTGTTCGTGTATAGAAATGCAGCTGCTTTTTGTGTGTTGACTTTGTGTCCTGCTGCTTTGCTGAATTCATTCTAAATTTTTTCTCGGAATCCTTAGTTTTCTATGTGTAAGATCATATCATCTGCAAACCGAGATAATTTTACTCTTCCTTTCCAGTTTGGATGCGTTTTGTTTCTAACTGCTCTGTCTAGAACTTCTGGTACCGTGTTGAATAGAAGTGGTAAACCTGGGCCTTGTTGCCTTGTTCCTGATCTTAGAGAATAAGGCTTTCAGTCTTTGACCATTGAGTGTGATGTTCACTGAGTTTTTCATATAAAGCTTTTATTATGTGGAGGTAGTTTCCTTCTATTCTTAGTTTGTTGAGTGTTTTTATCATGAAAGGGTGTTGAAATTTGTCAAATGGTGCTTCTGCGTCAGTTGAGATGACCATGTGGGATGATGATGTGGTGTTTCACAGTGATTGATTTTCATATATTGAACCATGTTTGCATTCCAGGAATAAATTCCTCTTGGCCGTGGTGTCTAATCCTTTTAATGTGCTGTTGGATTCTGTTTGCTCCTGTTTTGTTGAGGATTTTTACATCGGTGTTCATAGGGATATTGGTCTGTAGTTTTCTTTTCTTACAGTGTCTTTGGCTTTGGTATCAGGGTTATGCTGGCCTCATAGAATGAGTTTGGAAGTGTTCCCGCCTCTTCAATTTTGTGGAAAAGTTTGAGAAGGATTGATGTTAGTTCTTTAAATGTTTGGTAGAATTCACCAGTGAAGCAATCAGGTCCAGAGTTTTTCTTTATTGGGAGATTTTGGATTACTGATTCAATCTCCTTACTCGTTATAGTTTGCTCAGATTTTCTATTTCTTCATAATTTAGTCTTGGTAGGTTTTGTGTTTTTAGGAGTTGGTCCATTTCATTTAGGTTGTCCAGTCTGTTGGCATACGGTTGCTCAGAGTACTCTTTTAAAATCCTTTTTATTTCTGTAGAATCAGGAGTAATGGCCCCACTTTCATTTCTGATTTTGGTAATTTGACTCTTCTCTCTTTTTTTCTTAGTCCATCTAGCTAAAGGTTTGTCACTTTTGTTGATCTTTTTGAAGAACCAACTTTTGGTTTTATTGATTTTTCTCTTGTTTATTCTCTATTTTGTTTATCTCTGCTCTAATGTTTATTTCTGTCCTTCTGGTAGCCTTAGGTTTAGTTTGTTCTTCTTTTTCTAGTTCCTTAAGTTGTAATGTTAGGTTGCAGATTTGATATCTTTCTTGTTTTTTAATGTAAGCATTTATAGCTGTAAATTTCCCTCTTAACACCACTTTCACTCCATCCTGTAAGTTTATTATGTTGTGTTTTCATTTTCATTCATCTTTTAAGTATTTTATAATGTCCCTTGTGATTTGTTCTTTAATCTATGGATGGTTTAAAAGTTTTATTGTTTAATTTCCACAGTTTTCTTAGTTTTCCAGTTTTCCTTTTGTTTTTGATTTCTGACTTTATCCCGTTGTGGTCAGAGAAGATACTTTGTATGATATCTGTCTTATAAAATTTATTGAGACTTAACTTGTGGCCTAACATACGGTCTATCCTGAGAAATCTCCAGTCTTCACCTGAGAAGAATGTATGTTCTGTTGTTCTTGGGTAGAACGTTCTGTGTCTGTTGGATCCAGGTGATGTATTGCATTAAGTCCTCTGTTTCTTTATCTTCTGTCTGGTTGTCCTGTCCATTTTTGCTAGAGGGGTATCGAAGTCTCTAACTGTTATTGTAGACCTCTCTATTTCTCCCTTCAATTCTGTCCGTTTTTCTTCATGTATTTTGATGGTTTGTCAGCGACATGAGTGCTTATAATCATTCTGTCTTCTCACTGTGTCGAACCTTTTGTTGATGTAGAATGTCCTTCTTTGTTTCTCGTAACCTTTCTTGATTTAAAGTCTGTTTTGTCTGATGTCAGTATAGCCCCCCGCTCTTCTCTGGTCGCTATTTGCATGGAATATCTTCTTCCATCCTTTCACTTGCAACCTGATTTTGTCTTTGGATCTCAAGGGAATCCCTTGTAGACAGCGTGTATAGTTTGGTCATGTGTTTTCAATCCATTCTGCCAATCTTTCTCTTTTAATTAGGAAGTTGAATCTACTTACATTTAAAGTAATTACTGATGAGGGGCTTACTTCTGTAAGTTCAACAACATACAGAATCTCTGCTCCCTTACAGCTCCATCCCCACCCCTTTTGATTGTTGGTGTTACAAAATTACATTTTTATACATTGTGCCCCCGAAAACAATAAACTAATAATTTTTTAAAGTGCATTAGTCTCTTGGATTATGTAGAAAACAAGATTTGGAGTTACAAACCAAAATTACAGTAATACTAGCTTTTACACTAATTTTTTTTCTTTAAATGTATTAGTCTCTTAATCAGGTATAAAACAAAAAGTACGGTTACAAACCATTACTACAATACTAGCTTTTTTTATTACCTTTGTAATATGAAGATAATGTAATCTTTAATATATAAAGGTGTAATATAAAGGTAATAATATAAAACCTTTGCCCATTTATTTACGTTTTTGAGATCTTTATTTCTCCATATGACTTTGAGTTACTGTCTGATGTCCTTTCCTTTCACACTGCACGACTGCCTTGAGCATTTCTTGCAGGGCGTGTTTTTTGGTCATGAACTCCAGCTATTATCTATCTGGGAATAGGTTAATTTCTCCCTTACTCTTGAAGGACAGTTTTGTCAGATATAGGAGTCTTGGTTGACAGTATTTTTCTTATAGTACTTTGAATATATCAGCCCACTGTTTTCTGGCCTCCAAAGCTTCTGATGAGGAATCTGCTGATAATTTTATTGAAGATCCCTTGTATGTGGTGATTTGCTTTTCTCTTTGTGCTTTCAAGATTCTTTGTCTCTGGCTTTTGAAGGTTTGATTATTAAGTGTCTTGGTGTCGGTCTCTTTGAGTTCTTCTTACTTGGAGTTCATTGAGCTTCTTGGGTGTTTATGTTCATGGCTTTCATCACATTTGGGAAGTTTTAAGCCATTATATCTTCCACTATTTTCTCTGCCCCTTTCTTATTCCTCTGGGACTTGCATGGTGTGTGGTGCATATGTTGGTCTGCTTGATGGTGTCCCATAGGTCCCTTAGCCTCTTTTGCTTTTCTTCAAACTTTTTTCTTTCTGTTCCTTTTTTTTTTTTAAGGATTGGCACCTGGGCTAACAACTGTTGCCAATCTTTTTTTTTTTTTTTTTCTGCTTTATCTCCCCAAACCCCCCCTGTACACAGTTGTATATCTTAGTTCCAGGTCCTTCTAGTTGTGGGATATGGGACACCGCCTCAACGTGGCCTGACAAGCGGTGCCATGTCCGTGCCCAGGATCTGAACCCTGGGCCACTGCAGCAGAGCGCGCGAACTTAACCACTCAGCCACGGAGCCAGCCCCTCTTTCTGTTCCTAAGACTTGATAATTTCCATTGTCCTGTTTTCAAATTTACTGATTTTTTTTTTTTTGCCTGCTAAAATCTGTCTTTGAATCCCTCCAATGAAATTTTCGTTTCAGTTATTGTGCTTTTCAACTCCAGATTTCTTTTTAGGTCTTCTCTTTATTTTTTTTCCATTTTGTTCACACATCCTTTTCTTGACCTTCTTTGCTTCTTCCTTTGGTTCTTTGAATATCTTTAAGACAGTTGTTTTTATTAAAGTCTTTGTCTAGTAGATTGTCATCAGATTTTTCAGGGACAGTTTCTGTTGATTTCTTTTTTCCCTAGAATGGGCCGCATTTTCTTATTTCTTTGTATGCCTTGTGATTTTTTTTGTTGAACGCTGGACATTTGGATCCCATAATGTGGTAACTCTGGAAATCAGATTCTCTCCTTTCCCCAGGGTTTGCTTTTTTTGTTGTTATTGTTTTGGTTTTTGATTGCAGACTGTTTCTGTGCTGAGGATCAGCCTGAGGTATAGACTTAATGTTTTCCTAGGTCTCTTCTGAGCCTTTCCTTGGGCATGCGCAGTCACTTTCTAATTTTCCCTACATATGCAGTTGTTTTTGAATGTGCTAGTCTTTAACGTCTGGCTCCTGAAAGGGGAAGATTGAAAAATGAAGGTTAGAAAGAGGTGCTGGCCCTTTAAATCTCCTAGAAGTCGCTTCAGCTGGAGGGGGAGGGGCTTACACCAATGGGAGGAGGTGCAACAATGCTGTCTGCCCTCCCTCCTCTTTGTCTGCACCGCTGGGATCCTGGAGTAGCACTCAGCAGTCAGAGCACAGATCCCTGACCTTTGGAGGACAGGGTCCTTTTTGCCCGCCCTAGTTCCTCCAAGCTGTGTGCAAGCCCCTCCAGGAGCACGTGCATAGCTGTCTGCTGTGTGTCTGGCGGGTGTGGGTTGGGTAGCTGCTACTGTGCTAAGAGCTGAAATTCACCACAATTTACCTGTCCAAGTGCCCCCTGGAAGTTGCAAGGCTTGAACAGACTCTAGAGTTCCAAAATAGTTCCATCAGACAGATTCTGCCAGTGCAGTTGTCCTGGTGGGAGATGGTTCCTGGTGCTTGCTGCTCCCCATCTTCCTAGCTTCCCCTGCTGGAGCTCGTGTACTTGACTCTGCTTGATTCTTCTGTGGTTTGGACAAATCCTGGAGCCTTTTCTTGTCTCAGTGTCCCTTCTTTAAACGGAATTGCTCTACTCACTTATAGATTGGGCTTGTGAAGGTATGTAGGGAAGGGCATAAAGAAAACTTTGTTGGGTTTCTCTGCAAGAAGACATGCTGTGGGTCGCTCCACATTTTACCCTTGGAAGGGATGAGAATAGGCAGCAAGCAAAGCACTCCTGCCTTTAGGGGGAAAATCACTGGGAGAAGGTGGGGGGCCGAACCTGAGCTTTTTTGGTAAATCTTGGACTCTTGGCTTCCATGTGGCCAGTGCAGCCACTTTCGGTCCTTTCACCAGCAATGAAGCTCACCAGTCCACTGCCATTTAATGAGCAATAGCCACTGAGTAGTGGGGATGGTAAGGAAGCCCTAGCAGCAGAGGCTCTGCTCTCAGGGGGCTTACGCAAACTGCTCAGTGTTCTGCTTGTTTCAGGACTCTGTTTAAGGAGAGCAGACGAGGCCACGGGCACCTGACATCAATCCTGTGAGTGTCTGTGTTTTCACTTCTCAGAACTATTGCCATTTTTATCTCCTTCTTGGATCTCCTCTCAACCTTTTCTGTGTTCATTCCTTTGAACAGGGCCAAGAAGAAAGTAATGGCCCCATCCAAAATCAAGGTGAAGGTGAGTCAGCCTGCTTAAGTCACGTGCCATCTGTTCTCATCTCTCCAGCCGTGCTCACGAAACCTCCCAAGTGACCAGAGCAGTTCATGGAGCTTTGCTGGTCTGGGGGACAGCTCGTCGGGATGGCACTCTTGAGGCGATACCAAGAAGCAGCCTGGCCCAACAGAGGGGCCTGGGGTTGGCAGGCAGAGACCTAAGCCAGGCCACTTGTACCCTCCAGCCTCAGTTCTAGGAAACAGTACCCACCTAATCAGTTCCTGGGATTGTGGGATTAAATGAGGTCTTCCTGACAGCCCTCTGAGGAGTGAAGAGCAGATGTGAAAGTGTCAGACTAACGTATCACACTCATCATCGTCATCCTTTTACGGAAGAACACATTCCAGCCAAGTGCAGGTTAGCCTGGAGCCACAAGGGGCAGGACGGGTCGCTCTGTTGAGTTCACCTGACAGAAATGGAGGGAAGTACAGTGGTTGGAGAACACAGTGTGAAAACGATCTTAGATATTGCAGAAACCTCTCAATGTAGTAAAAATTGCTATTTTACCAAAATTGTTGCCAGTTCTGAGGCTTTGTAGTGCCCTTAACCACACCTCACAGTCCATGAGAATGAGCGGTAGGAACTGTGTATCCTAAGTGCCTCATGGGCTCCTGCAGTGTCGGAGACACACCCGTTCCTGCTGCCCTGAGAGGACTTTTGTTTTGAACCCCACTGAGGAGACACGTGCTGGGAAAAACCAAGGCGGAAAAGACGACTAAGGCGGTTCTCATGCCACACATACTTTTCTGATTGCACTGGGCGCACTCTGAGGTAGTGTGCGTGCCGGTAGGGAGAGCATCTTTGCTCGAGTCTGGTACTTGTTTGGAAAGAGAGAAGAGTGCCCGTGGGTGGGTGTGTACTTAGAGACAGAGCATACTTGGGTGAGCCGGCCCCCGCCAGACAGCTTCTAGAGGGTGATGACATTGCAGCATTTTCAAGTCCACAGACATGGCACCTCCTGTCTTCCTCCCTTGCTGTGCGATTACACAGGAAGGTCCAGTTCTTTGCACCTCGTGGGGTTCTCACACTTGTGTCCTCACAAGAGGGCCAGTGTTGGCTTCTCGGGACATTTCTAAACATCAGCGTTTCTGCTTTCCTTTAGGAGTCATCTACTAAGCCTGATAAAAAGGTTTCCATCCCATCAGGCCAGATTGGCGGCCCCCTTGCTTTGCCTTCAGAACACCCGGGAGGCACCCTGAGCCTTGGGGCTACGACCAGGGAGCTCTCGTCCCAGGCCCCTGGCAGCCTTGCTAATCCTGCTCCCATCAGCCTGGAGGACTCGCTGGATGGAGACTTGATCTGTAATTCCGCCTCCTCCTTGGAGGCTGTGTCCAAGGAACTGGCTGCACTGAACAGCAGAGCAAGCGGGAGCTCTGAGTTCACACTGCCCGCACCCTCGAAAGCGCCGGCAGAGAAGGTCGCGGGCATTCTGTGTACAGAAGAGAAAAGGAACTTTCCGAAGCCCAGCCCTTCTGCCCCACCACCCTCTAGCTCTCTGCAGTCACCTCTCAATTTTCTGGCTGAACAGGCTCTGGCACTGGGGCAGTCCTCTCAGGAGAAAAAACCGGAGAGTGCTGGCTACAAGGAGCTGTCCTGTCAGGCTGCCCTCAGCAAGGGCCTGCCGGAAGTGCACCAGTTCAAAGCAAAGCACCACGGCTTGCCACGGACGTCTCACGCCCCCCAGGCGGCCGCTCCCGTGCCCAGCCCCCCAGTCAAAGTCTTTCATGCAGGCACTCAGCAGCAAAAGAGCTTCACCCCGCCAGCTCCGTTTGTCAATAAGCTCCAGGGCCCAAAGCCTTCCTCCCCACAGTGTCACCGCTCCCTCCTCCAGCTCGTGAAGACAGCAGCCAAAGGCCAGAACTTCCACCCCTCAACGCCAGCGTCTTCGGGAGGCACGCCAGCCTCCGGCAGCAGCTCTCATAAGACCTCAGCCTCGTCCTCCACTGCCCTGAGCCATCCAGCAAAACAGCACTCAGCCAGCTCTTCAGGGCCATCCTACAAGAGCAGTCCCTTTGCTGGCTCTGTCCCCAAACACGGGATTTCTTGTGGCAGCTCTTCCTCTGGGGGAACCCCCGTCCAGAGCTCTGCTTCCGGGAGCCTGCCCCCGGGTGTACAGCCTCCCTCTGCAGGGCAGCCTGCCGGCCGAACCGTCCCAGGCTCCGCGGCGAAAAAACCACCCGTCTCCCAGAAGCTGACCCTGGTGGCCCCTCCGGGTGGTCCAAATGGAGATTCTGGTGGTGGGACCCAGGGAGTGGCCAAGTTACTGACCTCCTCCCTGAAGCCCAGCGTGGTCAGCAGCGTGACATCGTCTACCTCCTTGCCAGTGAGTATCCCAGCACAGCAGCCGCCCCTTGTGGGTCGTGTGGACACGGCTGCTTGCCCTGCCCTTGTCGGAGAGTGAGGTCTGCCATGAAGTTCAGGTAGGGACAGTAAACCTGGAAACTGGAAGGAGGACTGGGCTTCCTGTGTGCAGGTCTTTCCTTTTCTGGTGGCAGGACTGCCAGGAGAACTTGAAGCTTCTCCTTAGGAGGACAAGCAGAGGGAATGGACTGGTGCACCATGTTTGCATGGGGGCTTGGAATCCAGGTGGCGTAGAGTGAGCCACAAAACTTCCCTTCCATAGTCTCTTACCTGTCTGTCTCTCAAACCAGAAGATGCAAATCCTCCTAGCTTTCGGGTCCTTAGTTATGCTGAGATGTGCACGCCCCAGGAAGATGAGCACCTTCTAAGAGTGATTCTCTCCACTGGGTTTTGAAGGACTCTGCAGGTCAGACAAAGGCGGTTTGACAGAGTCTGGGTGTTAATGAGGCTTGCCTGGGGTAATTACAAGAAATCTGGGTGCAGATTGGGGAAATGGGGAGAGCTTTCTTTTTTTCTCGTTTTTCTAATATATAAAACAACTACGTGATTACAAAGACAAACCTATAGAAAGGTAAGTTCAGCGAGGTCCCACCTGCCTCCTGCCCTGCTCCTGCCGCCTCTGCAAGGGACCTACCTGTGTGTCTGTTTCCAGGGTTTTTCCCTATCTCTTTTTAAAAACAAATTAAGACATATGTGTGTGTCCGTGTAGTGTTATGTATATAAATATACACATACTCGTAATACATACATTGTGGATACTTAGATACAATAGTCTTCTCTTTCTTTCTTGCATAAAGGAGGCATATTTAATACCCTGCTTTTCAAAACGAACACTGACGAACACTGGGTCCTGGGAGCCATTCCGTGCCAGTGCATGGAGCGTCCTCTTCCTTCCTTTGGGACCGCAGAGTAGGGGGTGTGGTGCCTTCATGGGGGCAGTGGTTGGACATGCACGTGTCCCCACCTGGTGCATTGCCAGGTTTGGTTTGGGAGAGCTGGGGCTGGGGTTGGAGTTCTGACCCATTTGTGTGCTTCCTCCCCAGAAAGGAACGAGTGGGGCTGTGCTGCTGACGAGCTCCTCGCCCTTAAATCTGCTGTCATCATCCTACAAGTCTGGCAGCCCAAAGCTGCCCGGGGCTGTGAACTCAAACTCCCTGGGAATTATCTCCCCATTTCCTCTCCGCGTGCTTTCCTTTAGCACCGACTCCCCTGCCAAAGCAGGGGTCTCAAAGGATGCCATCGTCACCGGTCCTGCCCCTGGGACGTTCCACCATGGCCTCAGCCCCAGTAAGTGCTTCTCTCCTTCCTTTCCTCAGGCTGGAGGTACAAAAGGTTCCCCAGCACCTCTGCTGTGACCCACAAGTTCTGTTGTCGTGTCCCGGGTTCCAGTGTTTGTCTGGTGTGTGACCCTGGGCCGCTTCCCTGGGGACAATGCTGAGCCCCCACCCCTTGGGGTTTTCACCCAGAACTGGTCCAGGAGGTTGTCTGGGGCTCTTGACCGCCAGAGGTGCTTTTCCGTTCCTGTCTTCAATGTGTGTGTTTTGTTCTTTTCTCCTTTCCTTTGTTTTCTCTCAGGTCTCCTGGCTGGCTTGCACTCCAGCCCGCCCCACGCAGCGCCTCTCCCACACGCTGCCGTGTCCACCCACATCCCGCAGAGTCTGCCAGGTAATTGCCAGGCGGTCAGAGTGCCACACGCACTGTCCGCCAGTCCCCTCTCCACCCGCTGGATGCCTTGTCTGCTGCCAAGGGTTTCAGTGTCTTCCCCTCCTCGTCACTGTGTTGTCTTGGTTTGTCCTTTGAGGCTCTGGCTCTGTGGCTACTCAGAGAGAGAGGCACAGGTTTCTCCTGCTTTGAGATTTCCCCTGGGCTCCCATTTGGAACTGCCACTCAGTGGCCTCGCCCCGTGTGATCACAGAGGAAGTTGTGGTGGCCTGTGTGCGAGGCAGAGTGGGGCCCCACCCTTAGCTCAGCTTTTCCTCTTGAATTAAGAAAATAGATAAGGGTAATGGTGCTGGTTTTCCTGCAGGCCTGTAAATTCAAGCTGCTGCACCTGCAGGTGGCACCGGCTACCAGACGGCTCTGTAAACTTAGTTGAAGCGAAAGGGAAAGTCCAAGTAGTAGCGGGAGGTCCAGGGGCAAGGCTTCAGGAGGGACCCTTGGCTCTGGTGTTCGCATGTGTCTAGGAGATGAGCCGCCTTCAGCTCAGACGTAAGAGCAGGCATTTGGGGGCACAGCGGGAGCTGGGCCAGCGCTCCCTTCTTCTCTTGCTTTTCCTCTGCGTAGAGCAGTGGCTTTCACAAGGGACCCCGACAAGCCCTGGGTTTATACTTTGAGAAGAGGGCATAGATGCCCTGGCCAGCACCCTTGTAGTGAGCGGTTTGCCTCGCCCCGTCCCACGACCTCGAGTTTCCCGTGCACCTAATGGAATGTTGTGAAGCCTCAGGGGATCTTGGTTTTGGCCACCTGCTCTTCCGACTACTCTAGGCCTGCTCCACAAACGACGGGGCAACCTTGGTTGGGGAGAGCCATTCTTCAGGAAGCTGCGTGCGGTACCCCTGGTGGACTGGTGCTGGGTGGGGCTGAGACCGGGAGCCGCCTGGCTGGGCGTGCCCTGACCTGCTGCCCTGAGAGCATTGGTTCCAGCACCTCCTGAGTCCCTGTCTGCTCCAGATCGAGTCCCTGTCTGCTCCAGATCGGCTCTGGGTCCCAGCCCCGTGTCCTGAGGCTGACGCATTCATAGCGAATGCCAGAGGCCGTCTGGGTGCCAGAATGGATTGTGAATCTCCAAGATGGAAATGTTGCTTCTTCAGAGAGAGAAGGGGCTAAGCCTGTGTCAGCAGTTACTCCATTCTCCTCAGGAGAAGCAGTAAAATGCAGAGGACTCACTCCGCCAGCTGGCGGCTGTCACTGTAGCTGTGAACATAATGTAGGGGTCACAGAGCCGCCTAGGTGAGAGCTTGTGGTTTCTAAAGAGAGACTGCATGGCCTCTGCTTGCTTTCAGGAACATCGCTCTTGCAGGGAAACAAAACACAGCCGTGCGCCGCCTATGACATTTTGGTCAACGACGGACCACATGTATGATGTTGGTCCCATAAGATCTGTACCGTAGAGCCTAGCTGTGTAGCACTTGTGCACATCTGGGTCTGTGCAAGTACTCTGTGATGTTCACACAACGACAGAACCGCCTAATGATGTGTCGCTCAGAATGTATCCGTGTCGTAAGCGACACGTGACTGTAATCAAAGAGTCACTGGAAACATGAGTTGGTCTGTGGTGTTTTCAGCAGAAAAGGGAAAAGTGCTTTCTCGTACTGTTTCTTTGCTGTTTCTCCTCTGGGTATCCGAAGCTATCAGAAAAGCTTCTGGGCTAGGACAGGCTGTGTGAATAGGCTTTCCTCCCTCTGGATGTTCTTCAGCTTGCAGGGTTACAGGGAGTGGTTCTAAGAGAAGAGCTGCCTGCTCGCTTCAGCCGTGTGACTTGCATCTGCTTTGCGTCCTTCCTCCATGGACTCAGAATGCGGGTGCCCTGGGACCTGAGGTCTCCTGATGGGGAGAGGTTGCTCACTGTGGCTTGAATTCTGAGGGATCCTCAGGCCTCCCCATGACATCCCAGCCTGCCCCAGGATGGCAGCTGTAGCTGAGTTGAAGTGGCCCCTGTCGCATAGTGCAGTTGCTGCTCTGTGAACACAGCAGCTCCCGCAACCTCTTCAAGGCTTTCTTGGCTTGTTTGAGCCTTAGGACACTCAGCGTTCCAGGTCTTTTGCTTTTTAAGAAGTGATCCCCTTGAGGTTTGGTTACTGCTGCCTCAGGAAATCAGAGACCCTGAAAGACTCGTGGTCTGTTTTTGCTTATTCTTTTCCAGATGCTTCTCAGCTTCATGGGAAGGGGTCCGGTGTACCACGGAAATTGTGACCTCTTCAGAGGAAAGGCCGGTGGCTGAAGGGGAGTAGGTCTCGGAAATTGGATAATCACTGCGCTCTTTCTGCTGATTGGTTTTCTTCTGGAGAAGGTGTGAGTGCTAAGTGGAGCATCTCTTGGCACTTGTGACGTGCCTTCAGTTAGGGGAGCAGCCCTGTGTTTCTCCAGAGGCACTGACTGGCCGGGTGCTCCGGGCCTTGCGGCTCTGTCACGGACAATCGTTGGAGGGGCAGCTCTAGGCTGGGGAGTGCGCTGGGTCGCGTTCGGAGCTCTGGCGGCAGGGCAGAGCGGTTGGCACACCTGTGTGTGAAGTCTGCCCGATCCCCTGGCGTTTGGTCAGAGTACCTCATGGCGCCCTACTGGTCAGGGGCTCCTTCTGGCCACAGTAGGATCTCTGGATGCTCATGGTGTCCGTCCCATCCTCAGGCTGTGTGCTCAACAGGATAAAAACCTGGGCTAACGCCACAGCTGGGAGACACCTTGTCTCTCTGAAAACTACTCAGAACACCTAATGTGTGCTCATCGTCGGGGCCAGTTTCTCCGCCGAACATGACAATGAAGCTCTTTTAGAGAAAAGACCTTTGTAGACTCAACAATTGTGATAGGATTTTTAAAGACACCTATTTTTGGCTCAGTTTTCATCATTACCATTAAATGCATTGGATAGAATGGGACTGCTCTTCGCACGTCATATTATAGGAAGACGTAATTCCAGTGCCTTTATGGTGGAGCAGAATTAGACACACGTCCATTCAGCTGAGTGGATCTCAGATGAAGACCTTTTTTAAACATATGTCTGTATTTAAGACATAGCCTGTTTTGAGTTTTCTGCGGTTGCGCATCATAATCTGTGCCATCCTGACTCAAAGGTCATCTGGACCCCCAAATCCCATTTCAGCCAGGCCCCCATTTTGTTTTTCCAGAGTTCATACAGGTGGACTACAGAGCCCCAAAGCCCTTCTTCATCTCTTTGAGGGCCGAGGATATGAGGGGTTCCAAGTCACAGATAGACATTCCAGATTGCTTTCTTTAGAAATTGTTCTCAGGCAGAGCTGTGGGGCCAGGCCTCTGTGAAGCAGGCTCTGCATGTAGAAACGGGCCTTGGAGGCCTGGGGCTCTCCAGGCAGAGGGGCTGTGCACTGACTTAAGCGCGAGGCGCCAGGGAGCTTGAGAGCACATCAGAGACAGACTAGGACAGTTACCCTGGGCTCCCGTCACCACGCTCTTCCCACTCAACCAGTGGCTGCTTCACAAGGATTTTTAGGGCACCTGCCTGTCCTGTGAAGTCTGTGCCGCAAGGTGTGTCTGAACTGACTGCTCCAGCTAAGTGATTTCAAATATGTGGAGAATAAAGAGCCTCCTCAGAATGTACACCTGTGTGGAGACACAGGCGGCTCTTTGGTCCCTGACTCCCAGGGTGCAGTGCTCAGTAACTCAGAGTTTGTGCAGAGGTTTGCCGGGTTTCCAGGGGGGTGAGACCGCTGTCAGCTCCCCGGCCAGGCCTCTGCTCTGACTTCTTTTCTACATAAGAACCCACACGTGTTTCACATTGGGCTAAGTGGATTCCTTATCCCTTTATTATATCTATTTTTTGCAGCTTGGGTTTCCAGTTTGTTTACAGAATAGTCTTAGGTAGTAGCAAAAGAGCCAAAGAAGAGATTTGTATTGCTGAGCTCAGAGTCGCGCAGAGGCCGTCGGTGAGTGCTGAGCGGTGCGGGAACTCTGCAGGCGGCCGAGGACACCCGGTCCCCCCCGCAGGGCTCCCCCTCCCAGAGACCGTTGAGTGTGCAGCTGGAGCAGATACCCTCATTTTAGGAAGCTAGTGATGCCTCTTGCCTCAGGGAAATGTTTCTTTGATGGGGAGTTTACGAGATTTCTTTTTCTTGTTTATGCTTTATTTGTGGTAATGAGAGAGTGAATGACTTCCACAGCCACGGCCAGGCCCAGCTGCGGGCAGAGCAGGCTCCGGGCCGGGGGGCTGCGGCGCTGCAGGGCTTTCCCTGGCGCCGTTTCATAGGTGTGAAAGGGGCTGTGGCTTTTGTGCAGCGACTATGCTGGTGTTAGGGGGTGGTGTGGAAATTGTTAATCTTGTATAAAGCAACTCAATAAATTGTTTCAAGGTTTCCAAAACATCGTTTCTCATTCTTTTCTTTTTACCGTATTTGCAAATACGCCTTCCTCCTGTAGGAGCTGGTATATATGGAATATCCATTTTGGCTGAAAGCCAAGAGCAGTGGGGGAGTAAGCCTGACACACCAGAGGTGAAGAAACACACTTACACGAAGTTAGGATCAAGCCACCGGCGTTTATTTCTGCACTGTGAATAGAGTTCCTCATTACTCCCCTTCTCTTAGCTAATACATGAGATACAGAGAACCCAAAATTGGCTTGGTGAACAGTCAGCTATGTAGTATACCTAAACCCCAGTGAGAGAATAAGCAGGACATGTAAGGCATGAGACAGGCTAACAGCAACACAGCCCCCCGTGGAATCCAACGTTCTCTGCTGGTGCGTTGTCCTGGGACAATCTGGCTGACAATTAACCTTCACTCTAGCACCGAGGGACGGACACTGTTCTGGCTTCTTTGCACCTTTGCTGGCGTAGCGCCCGGATCTGTCTCACTAGGATGCCTCTGACGGAAGGTCGGCTCTCAGCCAGAATCCCAGGGGGGTGTGAAGGATGCAGGTCTGGTGTGCAAAGGCCAGTGCTCCATGGAGCGGGCTTGTCCACCTTGGTCGTCTTGTGCTTTAGTAGTTTTCGGATTGCTTCCAGGTGTCACACAAGGAGTCTATTGATGGGAGTGTGTAGGTAAAGGGAGAAAAAGGAAGGGCAGGGCCGTCCTGAATCATCGGAGGACCAAGTGGGTCACTCACCCAGGCTGAATGATGGTTCAGCCAGTGCCTGTCCCGCTTGTAGGTGAGCTGCGCTCTGAGCAACCTGACGGCCAGGGCTTGGGTGACATGCTCACTCTGCACAGACTAGGAGCCAGCGCAGGGCCAGGGAGAAGACGACAGCAGGAGGTCGTTGGGTAGGAGAGAGCCAGCCGTCTACTTCCAAGAAGATGGAGGGCAGGGCTGTGCCTACTTCTGCCCAGACACCAAGATGGCCAGCTCCTGGATGGACATATCCTTGTTGACGTAGCGGTCGTACTGAGCGGGGGTCAGCCTTCCATTCTGCAGGGCCTCTTCAATGGAAAACTTCTTGCCAGACTTCCTGTCGTGGATCACAGAGGACTCCCCATTGGGCCCCTTCACCGATATTTCCTCCCAGTCGCACTCCTGGCTCCTGAGCTTCACGAACATGTTCCAGTCGATGAGCCGGGCCCGGTGGGCTTCCTCTGGGGACAGCTCCCGGCCCGTGTCGGGGTCGATGACCACGATGGAGCGCCGCAGGTGGTTCTCCCTCTGCTCCCTCTTGACGGCCACGGAGCCCAGGCGCTTCTGCAGCTCGTCGATCTCCAGATCTTTGTCTCTGGAGAGCCTCTTGAGGTCGTCCAGTTCTCTCTCCAGGGACCACAGCCTGGAGTCGAGGTTCGTCCCAGAGTCCACCGCAGTCAGGTTCCTCAAGTCTCGTGTTTCTGTTGCCGCCATTTCAATTTCTGACTGGAGCCTTCGGGTCTCGAGCTGCAGGTTTTGCCGCTCCAGCTGGAGCTTGTGGTTTTCTTCCCTCAGGAAGTCCAGTTCCTTAGACGACTTGGAGTTAGAGAACTCCAGCTCCGACAGCTTGGCCTCCAGCCGGCTCACCTCCGCATCCAGTTCCCTCTTGCTCCGGCTCTCCTCCTCCAGGCTGCTCTTGAGCTTCTGAATCTCTTGCTCGGTGTCGCCTCTCTCCACCTGGACGCTTTCGGAGAAGACTACCTTCTCCTTGACCTCCATCCTCTCCAGGTTGGTGAGCTTCTTCCTCAGGGTCTCCAGCTCACTCTCCAGGACCTGCCGCCGGTGCCTTTCTTCTTCCAGCTGGAGTCGGAGCAGGGAGTGCTCCCGGGCCTGCTGGGGGTCCTGCTGCAGCACCACTTTCTGCTTGAGCGTCACCTTCTCCCGTGCCTCCCCCTCCTCCTCCTCCAGGTCGGCCAGCCGCTGCTTCAGCCGCTGCACCTCCAGCTCAGCCTCCCTGCGCGCCTGCCGCTCGCGCTCCAGCTCCTCCAGCTGGCGCTCCAGCTCGGCTCGCCGGCGCTGCAGCCGCCGCAGCTCCCCGCGGAGGTTGTCGATCTGCCGGAGCTCGACGTCGATGCTCTCGGTGAAGGCGTTCACCTCGGCCCGCAGGCCGGGCTCCTCCTCATACCTGACGACCTCCCGTGGGACCACCTTTTCCTTCACCTGGGAAAGCTCCTCCTCCTTCTGTTTGATTTTCTCCTCCTGGGAAGCCCGCTCCCTGTCCAGATCCACCTGCTTCTTCTGCTCCTCCGACAGTCTGGCCCTCAGAGACTCCACTTCCTCTCTGGTTTGGGGGTCTTCCCGGAACTGGAGGATCTCCTGGACCACCTCCTTTGTCTGCACCTGGGGTTTGCTGTCTTTCAGGGACTGAATCTCTTGCTTCAGCTGGTAGATCTCTAGATCGCACCTTTCGATGAGCCTGGTCTTGTCGACGATCTCCTCCCTGAGCCTCTGAAGCTCCTTCTCCATCTCGGGGTCAGTCTTGTACTTAATGACTTCCTTGGTCACTTCTTTGACTTCCACCTGTGGGCCCCGCCTCCTGAGTGCCTCCAGCTCGCTCTGGTAGCTCTTCAGCTGCTCCTCAGCCCCCCGGTACTTGCGCTCCTGCTCCACGAGCTCCAGGCGGAGGCTGGCCACTTCCCTCTCTGCCTTGGGGTCGGGCCGGACGATCTCCCGCACCTTCTCCTGCACCACCACTCTGGCGTTTTCCTCTTCCAAGGCCCAAATCTTCCGCAGCAGCTCCGTCTTCTCCTTCTGGTTGGCACGAGCCTTGGCGGCCTCGTCCTCGTACTGGCATTTGAGATTGCCGACCTCTCTCTCGGTTGCCACATCCTTTTCCACCTTGAGCACCTCCTTGACGGTGATCTTCCCCTCGGCCATGGCCCGCTCTTTCTCCAGCCTCTTCAGCTTGTCCTGGAGGAAGCTCAGCTCCTCCTCCTGCTTCTCCCTGAGCTTGCCCTCCCGCTCTTGGTCCTCCTGCAGCTGCCGGTACTCTGCCTCCAGCTGGGGGTCGTTCTGCAGTTTCACCACCTCCCTCTCCGTGACCTTCTCCTGAGCCCGGTTCTTCTCTTCGGCCAGGGCCGCGATGCGCTGCTGCAGGAGGACCGCCTCTGCTTCCCGGGTGCCTTTCTGCCGCCTCAGCTCCTCCAGCTCCTCCCTCAGCCTCAAGACCTCGTCAGCCTGGGCTCTGTCTGGCTCGATGCGCAGGACCTCCTTGACCACGTACTCCTGCCCTCCATCCCTGGCCTCCTGCTCCAGGGCGCGCAGCCGCAGCCGCAGCGCATCCAGCTCCTCCTGCAGCAGCTGGTTCTTGTGCCGCTCCTCCGCCAGCGTCCGCTGCATCTGCTGGAAGCTCTCCTCCAGCGCCGGGTCTGGCACCTTCTTCAGCACCTCCTTCCTCACCACCGCTTCCTGGGGGCTCCGATTCTGCAGAATCCGGATTTCCTCCTGGGCACTCTTGACCTCGTTCTCCAGCTGCTGCCTCCGCTCGGTCTCCTCGTCCAGCTCCTTCTGAATCTTCCACGTCTCCTCTGCTCCAGAGCCCGGCTTGCTCCCTTGCAGGGTCTCATGGGTCACTGCTACCTCTGGCTGCTGGAAGGAGAAGACAGCGCATGGTTAAAGGCAGACTCTCCGTACGGGCCATTCTCACCTGGCCGGAGTGCACCTGGGTCACTGTGAACAGGTCAGACTGGTTGTCCTCTGATCCCCAAGGATCCCTCAGGGCTGGGTTCTCTGGAATTCTAGGGTTACTTCTGAAAACAGTAAACAACTAGTTTCAGTTTTTTCAGTGCATCTGGTAAAATATTTTAAAACAGCACAAGATGTGAAGTGAGTCTCCCTCTCTGGTCCTGTTCCTAGAGGGTATCTGTCCTTTGAGACCCGTGTGTCTTTAGTGTGCACCATGTGTTTATTTGTTCTGCACAAATGGTAGTGCCCTGCTGCGCGCTCTGCGTATCACACAACACAGAGAGTGAATTCTGCTGTGGCCGCCAGCGCTCTGCTTCTCTGTAACAGCTGCATCATCTCCTGTCTATGGGCGGACCTTAATGTAGTTCACCACCCGCTGCCAAGCCATGGTGATTGCATCCAGTGTCTCGCTATCACAGTGCTGTCACAGACATTATGGACCTTAACAAGGGAGTGCCCTTTTCCTGGGCACTCAGCAACCGTCTGTGGGATGGAACACGTAAGTTATACGCATGTGAACAGAAGCACTGGCTCGGGCCGGCATTTGCGCTGGTGCTGCCAGCTGTGTTAGCAAGGGGCACTCCCACTGGCTGTTTCTTTGAGGCAGAATGAGTCTTATTTCTCGCCTGTTGGGACAGTTTTGAGTCGAACGTCTCACTAAGATCCATTACCTGCCTCAGGAGATGCAGCGCAAACTCCAGGTTCTGCAGCCTCTGCCTGTTGATGGCATTGACCTCGGTGAACTTGGCAGCCAGCGCCGCTTCCTGCAGGAGGGCAGTCAGCAAACAGCAGTCAGCAGGCTAAGCGAGAGAGAGCTCGGACAGCACCTGGAAAGGCTGGCCTCTGGGGATACAGGGTAGCTGCTGCCCCTTCCTACCTGGACTTAGACTACAGTCTCATCTGGTGGAGAGAAGTGGATTTAGAGTCAGGAGTCTAAACCTGCAGGGACCTCGGCAGTTCCTGTCTCTGAGCCGTCGTGTCCTCATGCACAGAAGGAGCTCATAACATCAGCCCTCCTTCTGTACCTCCTGAGGGGCAAAGTAGGAACCTCCCACACGCGTGCTCCGGCCAGAAGACTCCCGTGGGCTTCTCTGGGCGCACCAGGGTCGCTGCCCCAGAACAAGTTCATTCTCCTCTTACAGACCGTCTGCACCCGGGAGGGCTCTCGCCCGCTTCCCCTACTGTGAGTGCATCTCTGAGGCTTGCGTGGCACACTCCCTAGAGGGTGGGGACTCTGAGAAGGCCCGGCCCAGAGCTCACCTCTTCCCGCACTTTGGTGGCAGGGGACTGGAGCCTGGCCTTCTTGCTCACATGGCTGCTCCTTCCATTTTCCAAGTCAAGGAGGGACCTCAGCTTCTCTGCTTCTAACTCATAGTCCTGGGAGACAGACACGGCAGAGGGCAGACAAGGGTGGCTGAGACTGAGACATTCTTCCATCCCTTCCGGCTGCCCGCAGAGCTCCTCCACAGCTGCCCTGCACTGCCCGCCAGGGGGTTCTGAGAAGCCACGACACGTCAGCAGTCCAGAGCCATGTCCAGAACCACCACCAACCAGAAAAAGAAGGCCCATGGTGCCCCTGCACCCCCAGAGAGGGCTGCCCCAGGCCCCGAGAGTGTGACATTGTGCTGTCTTCATTTCACACTGCACCATACGCCCTGTCTCCTGTCACCACCTCCCGACCCTCCTGTTGGGTTGATCAGTTTGATGACTTTATAATCCATCAGGTGGGAGGGTGACAATTTCCTCAGCTGTTCCCCTCCTATTGGACATTTAGGCTATTTCTGGTTTGTCTAGTTTGCTTCCATAAGTGACGCTGTCACAGAGATTTGTTTATCCTGCGTTAACTCTTTTGTATCTTTTCCTTGGGGCCAAGTCCACCCAGTTTACTGCTTCAAAGAGTAGAAAACCCTTTTCTGGTCTTCGATGCCTGGTACCATACAGTTTCCCCAGAGGGCTGTGCCAGCTTGCAGGGCTGCCAGCAGGGCCTGAGGAGGACACGGCCAGGCTCGCCTGGCGGAAGGAGGCCCTGCCGGTGGACGCTCCGGGCGGGAGCGCCACGTCTCACCTTGACAGCTTGCTGGTACTGCTGGGAGTGGCTACAGATTCTCTGCACTTCTTCTTCCCTTCTTGCTATTTCATCTAGCAGGTTCTGTAAAACAACAGAGACTTTAAAAGTCAAATTTTAAAAAAACCAAAACCTTGATAAAGTAGCTAGATTGCTTAGAATCTGAAATTATTCTGTCGTACAAAGTATAAGGAATGGCTTCCTTGTATACGTTTGTTTGCTAGAAAAGGAAATTCTAAGGCCCTGTGAAGAAGGGCCAAGAAAATAATTATCTTCACCAGGAAACGAATGCGTATGGAGTGCTTCAGAATGTCAGCGCTGTTCTGACAGCTCACTTAGATGATCTCCTTTAATCCTCCACCAGTCCTGTGAGGTCATTAAGCACCATCCTTATCTCCAGTTTATGAGTGAGGAAACTGAGGCACAGAGAGGCTCAATGACTTGCCCATGGGGTCATGGCTAATTGGGGTGGATCTGAGTCTAGGCTGTTGGGTTCTCATGTTCCTCACCCCCCACCCCAAGGCCTTGCTGCCTTCTGAGGAGCCAGGACTGAACTTCGGAAATGGGATTTTTCCCCACGAGGGCTCCTCATGCTTCTGCAGCCACTCGCTGGTTCAGCCAGCCTGCGCTGTTCCCCTCTGGCCGGGGCATGCTGGGCACTGAGGAGGGAGGAGGGAGCGAGACATGGTTCCTGTTCTCAGAGAGTCAGGTGCTGGCGGCCAGGCAGGGCCAAGGTCCCGCGAGGACACAGCTCTGCCAGGGCAAGCAGCAGCCACTGCCTGGCTGTCCTAGAAAGGGGCTTGCTGACTTCTGACCCCGCCCCGCCCCCGTGACCATATGCCTGTAGACGTGGAAGCAGCCGTCTTACCTTCTGATTCTTGAGCTTGGTCTCCATCTGGCTGAGGCTGTCTGTCTCCTGGGGCTCGTAGCTGGGGATGTTGGACAAGAACTGGAGCAGGCGGTCGCAGCTGCTGCGGTAGTCATCGTAAGCAGCCCTGGCGCTCTGCAGGCTCTGAGCCCTGCGGGGCAAAGCCACGGTCAGGCAGGCCTCTGCCGCAGCGCGCGGATGCCTCACCGGAGGCTGCCTCCCAGCCCTTCCTAAAGAAACCATCTGCTCTTTTTTTTAAAAATAAGGGGGGAGGGGGAACCAAATGTAATTTAAACGTTCGCCAGAAAGGAAGCAGTTCGGTGCGTTATGGAATGTCAAGTTGGAGTACTCCGCGGCCCCTGTGAAGAACAGGTGTGTCCACGTGGACTGACTTGCAGAGACACCCACTGTGTATCATGGGGCCCGAACAACCCAGCGTCCAAGGAGAAACCGCCAGCGAGGTGAGGAAATCTTTTGAACTCACGGAAAATAAAAACATCAAAATTTGTGGGACACAGCAAAAGCAGCACTTAGAGGAAAATGACTCGTATTAAATGCTTATATTAGAAAAGAAGGAAGCTCTCGAATCAATCTAAGCTTCCACCTTAAGGGAAAAAAAGAAGAGCAAATTAAACCCCATGTAAGCAGCAGCAGGAAATAATAGAGAGCAGATGTCCATGAAACGGAACAAGGAAACAGGAGAAAGATTATTGAAACCAAAGATCGTTCTTTGAAATGGTCAATAAATTAATAAACTTCAGACAGAATGATCAGGGCAAAAAAAGAGAACATACAAATACGAAGAAGAAATGAGGGAGGACATCCCCTCAGATCCTGGAAGGATGAGTATTATGAATGATTTTATGCCAGTAAATTGAACAACTTGATGAGATGGACAAATTCCTAGAAAGACAAACTAATGAAGTTGATTCAAGAATGAGATGACCCATGGGGTCGGCCTGGTGGCATGGTGGGTAAGTTCGCATGCTCTGCTTTGGCAGCCCAGGGTTTGCAGGTTTGGATCCCAGGTGTGGACTTACACACCGCTTATCAACATGCTATGGCAGGTGTCCCACATATAAAGTAGAGGAAGATGGGCACGAATGTTAGCTCAGGGCCAATCTCCCTCACCAAAAAAAAAAGAGAGATGACCCACCTAGTCCAGTCTCTATTAAAGAGGATGAATTTGTGGTTTAAAATCAAACAAATTGCAGGCCCAGGTGGCTTCTACCAAGCATTTAAGAGAGAAATATCAATTCTACACAAACTCTTCCAGAAAACAGAAGAGGAAGGAACCCTTACTCATGAAGTGGTAAAATACATGACAGGGAAAACAGCAAGATGCCGTGTCTGTGGTGTGCTGTCGTCTGTCTGCCGTCTACCCTCCCGGCTTGTACAGCGTATTTGGGAAGGAGACATGAGAAACTGGAAGCAGTGCTCACCTTGGGGGCAGAGGCTGGTCCTTATGACCACGGAGTTTTTCACTTTGTATGTGGATTGCTTTTTTCAAAAAGAGGAAGTTAGTTAGAAGACAAACAGCCCTTGGTGGCATCAGCGGAGAGCCCACTTTGGCAGCCCCTCACCTGAGCTCCACCTGCTGGCGGAGGTTGTCGAAGCGCTGGCCCAGCTTGTGCTCCTCGGCCTCCTGGCGCTCCAGGTCGGGGCAGTGCTCCTGGAAGCGGCTGGCCAGCGAGCTGGAGCACTGCTTGGCCGCTCGCAGGTTCTGCTCCACCTCCCCCAGGAGGGCCTTCTGGGCCCGCAGCTCCGAGGCCATGGCCTGCCAGGGTGGAGCAGACGGTGGGCGCTATGGCCGGAGCTCCCTGAGCCGGGGCAGGACTGCCCCCAGTGCTTGGGGCCTCTCGCCTTGTGGGGTGGTAAGCCTGGGCCTGGGAAGGGCCAGGGGCTTTGCCTCTGCGTTTCTCTGCAGAGTTCCCTTACAGGGAACACAACCGCCAAGATGAACTTCTAGACCCCATGGCCGGCAGCACATGCCCTGTGACACTGTGCCCAGACATGGGCGCCCCGCTGCCCTGAGGCCCCCAGGCCTTGGCGAAGGCTTCATTCTCAGAGCCCATTTCCTCAGCTCTGAGGCGAGGCTTTCAACACGTGGCAGGGGTTTTATGAACTGGGGTGTGGTCGCGGCCTCCCACAGGCCCACAGACTTGAATGGGAGCAGCGGTGAGGTGGGCTGGCAAATACGGGAGGTGGGCCCAGCGGCAGCTGAGAGAAAGCAGACGCAGGGGCAGGGGCAGCTGCTGCTGTGCTCTAGCTGACCTCACCCGGGAACGTGCAGGCCCAGGGACCCTGGGAGTCTGGGGGTTATGTAGATATTTGGTTTGCCAACACTAGCACCTGATTTCCACAAGCCTCAAACCCTGTGAGCAGCTGGGATTCGTGCCAGGGGCCTCCACTGGCAAATTCCAGTTTGGCACCCTGCAGGCATTCCAAACCTGGAGAAACTCGCGGCTGTGGCCCTGGGAGTCTCGGGCCCTTTGTCTGTCCAGAGATGCTGGGGTGGGAGCACCAGGAGAGAAAGGCTCCCGAGGCCCAGGGTCCCCACACTCACCGCCAGCTCCTGCCTCTTGCTGTCCAGAGCGCGGCCAGCCTCAGGCACCGTGTCATCCTCCATCAGCTGGTTCTCGTACGTGGCCAGCACCTCCCAGCCCTGCTGCAGGCTCTTCTCCAGGCGGTTGGCAACGCTGACCCTGAGGACAGGGGTCAGGAGTGGGGATGCCCACCTGGCCCTTTAACCCGGCCTGACCTCCCCGCTGCCCAGCTGCCACTCACTTCTCCTGGGCCGAGTCCAGCAGCTGCACCAGGCGCTCATATCTGCGGTTGGTGTCCTCCACCCGGGTCCTCAGCAGAGGTGCGCTGCCACTGCCCGGCAGGGCCTGCAGGAACGCCTCGCACTCGGCCGTGCTGCGCGCCTTCTCGGGCTCGATCCGCAGCAGCTCGTTGGTGATGTTCTGCAGGGACCAGAGACCTTCGTGTTGGCCACAGCCGGGCAGCCCCCAGGGGAGTGCCCATGCTTCAGGGGACAGTGGAAGCTGCTGGGGAGGCCTGATTGGAATGCAGGGGCCTGGGCCCTCCGGGTTTGGGGCGCCAGCCCAGGAGTCTGCATTTGTTATGAGCATCCCAGGGAATTGTGATGCCTGGACCGTGACTCACAGGAGTGATGAAAACAAATGGTAATTAGCGAGCACTTACTGTTGCAAGCACTGCACGTGGGGGATTTCATTCGTCTATGGGGCAATTCTACGAGGTAGGTGCTTTGCTCTCCCCATTCACAGGTGGAGACCCCGTGACTCCAAGCAGCTCAGGAAGGGACGTGGTGGGGCCTGGCCATGCCCCACCCTGGGACCAGGCACCCTCCAGCTGTGAGCCCCTCCCAACCCCGACGTGAGCCGCATCAGGGCCACTGCGCTCCTCTGTAAAGCAGGGACGGTCACGCCCATGCGCAGGGTGCTGAGGACCTGCGAGACTGTGTGTGTGAGGGGGAGCCGTGGCTGGTATCACATGCATCGTCTCTGCCATGTTCCCACAGCCCTGCGAGAGGGGACCAGCCCATTCTACTAAAGAAACTGAGGCTTGGGTTTCAACAACAGGTCCGTGGTCAGGCAGGGAGTGAGCCGACTGTGTGACTGAGTGCCACCATGCACTGGAGCCTCACTCCGCTCGGGCTACTCAGGCCACAGGCACTGCTGGTGTCAGTACAGTCATGCGCCACAAAACAACCTTTCAGTCAACAGTGGACTGCACAGACGATGGCGGTCCCCTAAGGGGAGTCCTGTGGAGCCAAGGCGTGCGGTAGGCTGTTCCATCTGGGTGTGTGTAAGTCCACCCCATGATGTTCGCACGTTTCTTAGACCACATCCCTGTCATTGAGTGACGCGTGACTGTCCTGCCATGAGCCCGTGGGCGACAAGCCGTGCAGATACAGCGTGAGCCCTGCCAGCCCTTCCTCTGGGGACGTGTCGGGGGGCAGGGGCCAGGGCTCAGCACCTCCTCTGTCCTCAGCCTAGAACAGCCCCCCCTGCTCCCTGACTCAGGGCTTCTGGGCTACACGTGGCAGGTGGTCCCTGTCGAGCACCAGGACCCCCCTGGGGATGCGACCTGAAGCAGGAGCCCTAGAGAGCCAGGGGCCAGCCTGCGCCCTCAGCCTGGGGGTACCTTGAGGTCCTTGGCCCTCTCGGCGCTGTCCTGCACGGCCCGGCCCTGCTCCAGTGGCGGCCGCAGGATCCCCGTGATGGCCTTCTCTTGCCGGTCCAGGTCGCTGGCCACCTTGTCCAAGCCAGCCAGCAGCTGCCGCCCCTGGAGGTCAGAGGCATCTGCCAGAGAGAAATCACAGAATCAGGTGACGGTAGGGGTGGGGAGGCCCAGGGAGGGGGCCTGGGAGGCCTGCTGGGACCTCCAGCGCCAGCCCACCCCTCCCATGCCCAACCCTACCACCCACTCCGAGGCATAGACCTGGGTCAAACCCCTCTTCCTGGTCTCCCCAGGGCCCCGGGCAGGAGCCCCAGCACCCACCTCCAGGGTTCTCTGCCTTCAGCACCTCATGCCGCTGCTGGAGTGCACTCCGACTGCCCGCTGCTTTCTGCCGCACGCTCTGGTACTGGCTGCCCAGGCTGTGGGAGCAGGGACAGGCTGGGGACCCCGGCTGCCCACGGCCCCACCACCCACAGGCACAGACAGCCCAGAGGAGTCAGGGCTCGTCAAAGCGCTTTGAAAACTTAAAACACGGCACACACAGGAAGGATTTGCACTAACACTGGTCTGCCTTTGCTCCCGGGTTCAGACGGACTCCCGCCCCTCCCTCCCTCCTTCCTCTCTCTGCATAGTAAGTCTTGTGCCTAAAACTCTCCTGTCCGTTCCTTTATCTGCCCCACCAAGAGGCTGCCCCTGAGGAAGCAGCGCAGCAGGTGCTCACTGTTCGCTGACTGAATAAATGAAGGCGCTCCTTAAGTCACTCATTCACTCAACAGAGATTTCTGGGGTACTTACTGTGCACAGGTACTGAGCAAGGCCCTGGAGATAGTAAGTCTCCCCAGGGAGCTCCTGCCCAATGAGACTGACGCCTACACAGGGCATCCTGATAAAGAGTGGTATGTGCAGGGGGAGAAGCTGCGTGAGAGCCAAGAGGGGGCAGCACTTCTGGAGCCAGGGTGGAGGGCCAGGGGGCAATCAGGGAAGATTTCACAGAAGTGACCCCGGGGCTGGGTCTTCAAGCCAGGAGGCCTGAGCCAAGCAGGCAGCAAGTAGGTGTCCAGGTAGAAGCAGCAGCAGCACGTACAAAGGCCCAGAGGCACTTGCAGAGAAACTGCTCTCTGAGCTGTGCCCACAGTTGGACGTTCACACAGCAAATGAGCCCAGCCAACAGGATCCGCTCCTGTCCCACTTGAGCCTCCAAGGGGGTGCAGGTGTGGGAATGTCAGTGGCCTCCTGAGGCTGAGTCGGGATGCCCAGGGCTGTGAATGGGACCTGAGGGGCCCGAGGAAGGGGCTGTCAATCCAGGCTGGCTTCCTCCCTTGCCCCTGTACCTGTCGGCCAGAGCCAGGGCCTCGGGGTCGGTGGGGGGGATCATGAAACAGACGGCCGGGGCGGTCAGCTTGTTCCCCGCGCTGTCTGTGAGGTCCCAGCTCTCCCCGTTGTTCCTCTGCAGGGTGTAGCTGTAGCCCCGTGAGATCACGCCCTGGCGGGGGCAGGCCAAACGGTCAGAAGACACGGACAGACCTGCCTCGGCCAGCGGCCTGGGAACCCCCGTCCCCCAACTCCTGGACCTGGGGTGCGTCAGCCCATCTCCCAGACCCTCCCCGAGACCTTTCGCCATAGAGCACTGGGAGGGGCCGGGGGATGTGTGTTGGGTCTGCGGGTCCAGCACCCGCCTGGATCTCTCTTTGGGGAACCCACCCCCCATTCTCAGTCCACGTGGTCTCGTCCCTCCTCTGCTCCCAGTCCCTGACTGCCACGGGTGGACAGTGAGTCAGGCCCGGTCCCTGGAAGAAGGGCATCATCCCCCCCCAGGCCACCATGATTGGTTTAGGCTGGACACGTGATTCAAAGTGGGCCAATGGGGACCCTCCCCGGGACTTCCGAGGGAATGACTGGGCTTGCTAAGCGGGACCAGGAGGCCAGGGCGGCTGGGGGTGGCGGCTGGCAGAGAGCGACCCCAGCGACGGGGACGAGCACAGGCTCCTGAAGATGTGTGAGGCCCCACATCCAGCCACGTCACCCTGAAGACCTCCCGGTGACATGCAAAGGGACAGATCTGGGCCCGGCCTGCCTGGGGCTCCGGGGGCACATGGGCAGAGCTCACCTGGTCGCCCTCAAAGTCACAGAGCGCCTCCACGGGGATGGGCTTGAGCGGCGTCTCCCGGCGGTACTTGAGGGGCACCACCTGCTGCCCTCGCTTCTGCAGGCCGCGCACCACGTGCTCATACTTGTCCAGAGCCTTCTCCTGGTCCTGAAGGCAGGGGGGGAGTGCCTGGGTGAGACCACGCTGCCTCCCTGGAGGCCGGGGCAGTGGGCGGGTAGGAGCCGGGAGGGAGGGCCGTCACTCACATCCAGCTCCCGCAGCAGCAGCTCGATCTGGTACCGGTCCTTGAAGTCGGGGCTGTATTTCTGGTTCAGGTCTGAGTCCACCTTGCGCAGCAGCTCCTGAGCATCCTTCACGTCTTTGTGGAACTAGGGGAGACCAGGGGCCCAACTGTGGACAGGAAACCGCCAGGATGCAGGGGCTCATCCTGGCTGTGGCTGCAGGAGCACCCCCGGGCGGGGCTGGGCCTCCTACTCACCCTGAACCCAAAGGCTCTGCTGCTCGGGGACACCCCCAACCCTCCCCAGCCCAACTTCTGGGGGCCCCACGGGGAAGAAGCGGGTCCCTTCCCACCAATCCACACGACGCCACCTCAACGACATGAACCTTTCACGTCCACCAGTAAGCTCTGGGCTCCCTCCCGTTCCACTCCTCTGTGCCAGGGACACCCTGACTTAATGCTGTTTCCTTCCAAGTCTTGATACACAGAAGACAAGCCTCCCCACTCTGTTCTAGAAAATTCTCTCGCCCATTTGTCAGTCTATCAACTCTGGAATCGTTCACTGTCAGCTGTCCTCTGACAGACATTCCCACAGAAACAACCAGCCGCCATCAACGGATGAGCGGATAAACAAAAGGTGGCCAATCCATGCAATGGGATACTATTTGGCCATAAAAAGGAAGGAAGTTCTGATTCATGCTACAGCCCAGGTGAGCCTACGAAACACGTTCAGTAAAAGAAGCCAGACACAAACGGCCACACACCAGGTGACTGCACGTATGCGAAATCTCTAGAACAGGCAAGTCCGTCGGGACAGAAGGTGGATCAGAAGTTCGCAGGGGCGAGGGAGGGAGGGCTGGGGAGTGGCTGTGTAACACGTACAGAGTTTCCGTGCGGGGTGAGGAAGGAGTTTTGGAAAGACAGTGGTGCTGGTTGCACACCACCGTGAATGCAATGAATGAATGCCCTGGGTTAGACACTTAAAAATGGCCAAAAGGGCAAATTTCAGTTCAGATCTATTTATCACAATGAAAACGCCATACGCTCATTTCTGGGGCGCACGCTGACCCGTCGAATCAGACTCTCCAGCCCCAGCCCCCGGGGAAGACAGACAAAGGCCCAGCAAGCTCGGGGCTCGCCCGTGTATGTGGTTGGGAGTGTGGGCGCTGCGAGGCTCGGGGGAAGCGGTGCCAAGGCCACAAGTGAGCCAAGGTGGCACAGAGCACCCCCACCACTGGGGCCTGGCGCCCGCGGATACCTGGTGGTAGTCTTCCATGTACTTCAGGTGGCTCTCCTCGCAGATGAGCAGGTTCAGGTACTCCTTCCAGTCTGCATGCACGGCCTCCATGTGAGCCTGCCAGGAGAATGGGGCAGATGGCTGCTAGGCAGGTGCCTGGGACACCAGGGAAGGGATGCTGGGATTCTGGACCAGAGAATGGTGGGGTAGGAGGCCTCTGGCGTCTCTCTGGGTTTGGCTCCTGCAGAGGCAGCCAGCTCCTGCCCAGGGGTGGGAGGAGGAGAGCGGGGACGTGCTGAGGAGCCAAGCATGGCTGTCGTGTACTGGTGCTTAGGTTGCGCACTGCAAAAGGGGAAAGTGGGGGCTGCGTTTGCCCAGACAAAGCAGTGCTTTTTTAATATTTTCACAAAGGCACGGTAGGGGTTTGAATGGGGTCCCCCCCATACCCATAATTCATTTCCACCTAGAACTTAGAATGTGACCTTATTTGGAAATAGGTTCTTTGCAGATGTTACTAGTTAAGGATCTCAAGATGAAATTATGCTGGATTTGGGGTGGGCCCTAAATCCAGTGACTGGCATCCTCAAGACGAGAGGAGATGACACACAGACACACAGGGGAGGAGGCCCCATGAAGATGGAGGCAGAGATAGGAGTGATGCTGCCCCGAGCCCAGGACCACCACAGCCTGCTGGCAGCAGCACATGCCAGGAGAGCGAAGGACCGACCCTCCCTGAGAGCTGTCAGTGGGAATGGGCCTGCCGACACCTGGATTTCTGACTTCTGGCCTCCGGAAGTGTGACAGCATAGATTTTTGCTGCTTAAAGCCCTTTTTCACAGCCCTCTAAGGAAATGAGGCATCGTATGGACTTCGGAGGTGAGGGGCCGAGGGCAGGATGCAGCAAAGGATGGAGTGAAAGAGAGGAGGCGGGGTCAGAGGGAGCCAGACAAGACAGCGAAATGGAGACAGACACACAGATGGACACAGGACACAGGGCTGCCCGAGTCTAGCAGGCCCACCACAGAGGCGGCCCTGAGGCCACCCTGGAGGAGGCGTCCCCTCCCGGGGCACACGCACCTCGATGGAGTTCCTCCCGGGGTGCTCGGCGGCCAGCAGCTGGTCCCCCTCGCTGTGCAGCTTGTTGATTCTCTCCTCTTTGGCCTCCAGGTTCCGGTTGATGAAATTCTGCAGGGGGTGGCGGGGGGCACTCAGCCTGGCAGCCCGGCGCTCCCTCCGTCCCGGCCCGCCCAGCCCGGCCCGGCCCCCACCTCATACTGGCGCCGGCGGCTGGGGTAGTCGAGGTTGCGGTCACTCCAGTCGTACTGCAGGCGGCCGCGGGCCTGCTGGTCCAGCCAGTACAGCTCGTTGGTGCAGCGCTGCATGTAGTCCCTCAGCGAGCTCAGGTGCTGCTGACGCGCCTGCGACGCCGCCTGCGGGCGGCCGAGGACAAGGCTGGGGCCACGGGGACCGCCGCAGACCGCCCCCTCCATGCCTCCTGCCCGCCCGGGACAAGCCCGGCTTGGCCACTTCCCGGCGGGAACCACCTGACCCTCTGACACTCATTCATTCACTCAGCAAACGTTCATCGAGCATCTGAAGTGCCGGGCATGGCTCCAGGCACTGGGGGGACGACGACGTGCAAGACACAAAACTCTCGCGGAACCGACACTTCTGTGGAGCCTCGGTTTACTCATCGGCGAAATGGGGATGGCCACACCACTGATCTCAGAGGGCACAAAGACTGGCATGCAGTTGGTGCTCAATCAGTGCAGCAGCTACAGCTCCCACTGTTACTTTTATCACAAAGGACACACCGTAGCAAAGTGAGAAGAGGTGGGGCTGGGGCAGGGGGCCCGGGAGGGACGAGGGAGGGCTCTGTTTTGCTCTGCAAATAACAGCCGCTCACACAGACACGGGCCCAGCGAGCGCCAGGACGGCGTCCCCCAACATTAACGGGCGCCATCCTCAAAGCAGTCCTATGAGGCAGGGACTCAAAGGAACTCCAGTTTACAGAGGAGGAAACTGAGGCTCACGGAGGAGAAGCTGGTGGCTCAAGGGCCCCCCACCAACAAGGGGAGGAGGCCGTCTGGCTCCCAAGCCCACTCAGGGTGACCCCGTGCCCCCATCAGAGGTGATGGAAGCGTCCGCAATGAGCACAGACGCATCGCTTGTGCGGTTTTAAAAAGAACGCATTCTGTCAAGGTTTTACAAAGGGTAACAGAAAACTGCTGCCAATAGCACGTGGCACCCAGTAGGCGCTTAATAAAGAAAGAAGCACATCGTAGGATGGGCTATGGGGGTTTTCCATGAGCACAGGGCAGACTGGGTGCCGCTCAGCTGGGGGCTGGGGGTACCGTCTCTCCCCTTCGCCCCTTCCGTCTGTGGGAGACGTTCCCCGCACACGCGTCCTGTCCCCGGTCCCCACCCCTGCACCCGGCCCCCGGGGCGCCTCACCAGCAGCTTCTGGTACTTGGCCTGGAGCTCGCTGCTCTGCTCCTGAGGACAGAGCCGAGGGTGTGGGTTAGGGGGTGCAGGTGTGAGCCCCGCCTTCCCCGGGGCCCTGCCAGCAGCCGGCGCCCACCTTGCCCCCGTCCTTGGCCAGGTGGGGCCCGATGGCCTTGACCTCGTTGTGGAAGATGTTGTGCTGCTCCACTTGCTGGTCCACCAGCGGCAGGTCCGTGCCGAAGGTCTGGCTGCTCAGCTTGTCCTGGGCGGGGCGGGCGGAGAGAGCACGCTGGGGCGGGTGGGGGCCTCAGCTCTCCTCCTCGCCGCCGGCCGAGGAGCCAGCAGAGTGACCCCATGACAGACACGGGGACAGGCTGTCACCTCGACCACTGCATCGGCACATGTCATCTAACCTCACAGCCACCTCCAAGGCCCACGTGGTCACCACGTCCATTTCACAGATGGGGAAACAGAGGCTCGGCCAGGGCAGCGGTGGGGAGGGGTCACTTGCCCAGGGGCATATCACGCTTTTCCCAGGGGCTGGCATGGACACAGGAAGGGCAGCGGCCGGCCAGAAGTCTGGCCACTCCCCCCAGGCCTGACAGGACTCCAAAGAGCCAGGGTCGGAGGGCGACCTCGGGAGGGTCCCAATCTCTACCGCTTCTGCTGTGTGACCCTGGGCTAGGCACTGCACCTCTCTGAGCCTCGCTCTTCTTACCAACATGATCATTGGGGAAAAAACCGGGAACCGTTCCCCCTCCGTAGGGCTGTGCACCCATGAAGTGGAAGGCCCTCCCTGCGCACACACGGCGCCCCCCCAGCTGACGCCTGGGCCGTACCAGCTTTTCCTCCACCAGCGCTGCCCAGTTGACCTGCGGGTTCACCTCCTTCACTGCCAGGTCGTAGATCTGCTTGTGTTTCCCACGGAGGTTGGCCACACGCTCCTTCAGCTGCCGGATGCTGAGCGGGAGAGCGGCCACCCTAGTTAGCAGGGCCAGCTGGCAGGGGTGCTGCCCACATGCCCCCCAAGGAGGGGCCTCCTCCCCCTGGAGCCTGGCTTCGGGCTTTCTGCTCAGCGGCTGGGAAGGGCAGGGGGTGGCCTTGGGGTGTGGACAATCACTCACACCCTCCTCCCATCCACCTTCCTCCATCAGCCTTTCCCCACTGCCCACTGTGTGCCCAAAGCCGTAGAAGGTTCCAGAAGAAACAAGCAGGTCCACTGTTCTCTGGGGCCCACCACCCAGCGAGGGCCCCAGGGGCAGTATGGGCTACAATAGGGACAAGTGCAGGGCGTTGTGGGGCCAAGAGACCCCTGCCCCTGCCAGGATGGGAGGGTCGGGACAAGGGAGCGTCTTGGGGGCCATTTATCCACATCTGAGCTGAGGCACCAGCTTGAGAAGCCGTCAGGCGTCCGGCAGCGGGCAAGCGTACTCACAAGCTGGCGGTCAGACAGCGCGGTCACACAGTGACCAGAACAGACGTCGGTGCTCTAAACCTCCGTTTCCCCAACTGCAAAACGGGCTGTCACGAGGACAGTGTAAGGCATGTGACAAGCCCTGACTCCAGCTCCTGAGCACTGAGCGCGCCGCAGCCCTCCTGCCCTGGCCCCGAGTGGCTCCCCGGGACCCGAAGCGGGGGACCTACTCCTCGGTGATCATGTCCCCCTGGGGATGCTTCATGTGCTTGGCGATGGCCGCGTCTGCCTCCAGCACGTACAGCAGCTTCTCAGAGTCTGACACCTTCTGCAGGGCCACATCGCGGTGCTCGGGCTGCCCGCCCTCCTGCAGCCGGGCCAGGTCCTGCGAGAGTCACGACGGGGGACAGAGGGAGGGGAGACTCAGTGGCCACTGTGGGGATGGGAAGGGGCGGGAGGAGAGGGGCCAGCGAGGGGCTCCCCCAGCCCCACCTCGCCTCTCCTCTGGTTCTCAGCCAGCGGAGCCCGAGTGTCTACTTGTGGGGGCTCTGGGACGCAGTTGTGAACAAAGAGACACGGCTCGCCCTAGCCTGGCAAGTCTCGGATAAACTTCACAGAGGCGAGTGCAAGTTCATACAAGTCCCTCTTTACCAAGGACACACACCAATGGTGGAAGGAAGGGCACCTGCTTTAGCTCCAGTGGGCACCCTCTGAGGTGATGACACAAGCTGAGAATGAAGGATGAAAGAGCAGAGTGTTTGAAACAGAGGGAACAGCCTGTGCAAAGGCCCTGAGGCAGGAAAGGGCAAGCTGTGATTGATGACTGAAGCTGCCAAGGCTGGAATGCAGGACAGGGGAGGCAGTGGGAGAGGGGGGCAGGGCAGGGCCAGAGCAGGAACGGCTCTATGGAGGGAGGGACATGGCCCCACCTATCCTTAAAGGTGATGCTGCCGGGGACTGTGCAGGGAGGGGATGAGCTGGGAGGGCAGTCAGCAGACATGAGAGCAGTGCCTGGGGAGAGCTGAGGGTGCCCACATATAAACTGGAGGAAGATGGGCACGGATGTTAGCTCAGGGCCAATCTTCCCCAGCCAAAAAAAAAAAAAGAGGATTGGCAGCAGATGCTAGCTCAGAGCTAATCTTCCCCCCCACCAAAAAAATTACTGAATTGTACACTTGAAGTAGGAGCATTTTATGATAAGTAAAATATGCCTCAATAAAGCTGTTAAGAAGAAAAAGGAAGGAAGAAATGGCCAAAGGAAAAAGAAGTAAGAGGAGGTGACGTGGTGCCCGGTACAGAGCAGACTGAAGTTCCTCTCAGAGGAGTAAGAGGGGTCCAGCCTGCCTTCCAAGGCACCCCCAGGAGGGCGGAGGGGCGAGTGGGACCAGCGCCCCCAGGGGCCCGAGTGAGGCCCACGTGTCAGGAAGCCAGAGGAGCTGGGCCAGCCCCCTGCCCTGGGGTGGGTCTGGCCAGTTAAAAAAATTACAACAAAATATTGTGGTTCTTGGCTGGGGTGGAATTTCATCCCCTCCGTCATCGCCACCGGCTCATCTGAAGCTCTTCTGGGCTCACAGTGTCAAAGGTGAATTTTGCAAAAAGGGGAAAGTGAATCAATGGTTACCTGGTTCACCAGGAGCCGAGTGCGGAGGGAAGCGCTCTGCAAACACACTAGAGAGAGAGAGAGTGCGCCAGCCGAGAGCCCCGGGGTCGCACGAGCTCAAAGCCGCAGAGCTGATGGAGGGGAGAGGGTCTGCATAGGGGCGCCTGCTCGGCAAGGTCACCGGGGGGTTTCCGGGAAGCCTTGTCTATCCTGACGTGAGCCGCGGCCACGCGGTCCCTACCGATGCCAAAATTCGGGGCGAGCCCTCAAGATGTGGACACTTTCCATTGACCTTACCTCAGTGACACCTCCTAAAAAGGTTTTTTTAAAGTAAAAAGAAATCATAGGGATGGGCAGCTAATAAATTACACACGCTGAGGGACGGAGGAGAGAGAGCAAACCCGGCCGAGGGGACAGCTAGTCTGGGTGGTGGGGACACCGATGTTCTCTGTGCAACTCCTTCCACTTTTCTGCGCATTTAAAAATTCGGATAGACAAAACAGGCCACATGTGGGATCCTGTTTATATGAAATACCTAGAATACATAAATCCGCAGAGACAGAAAGCAGACGAGTGGTCCAGGGGCTGAGGCCGGGCGACGGGAGGGACCGCTAATGGGTGTGGGGTTTCTCTGTGGGGTGATGGACAGGCCTCGGAGCCAGACAGAGGTGATGGCTGCAGGCCACTGCGAACGTCCTAGATGCCACCAAACAGCACACTGTAAATAGTTAATTTTACATTATGTGACTCACACTTCAACTGAAAAAAAAAAAACAGGAAAATTCAAGAGAACTTATGGATAATAAAATTAATAATGATGTCCTCTGAAAAAAGAAAGGGAGGAAGGAAGAGATAAGAAAGAAAAAGATTAGACCATTTGGTCTTCAAAGCACAGTGTCTTAGTTCAAGTTTGCTCATTTGAAGTTAAGAAACAGTTCAAAACTGGGCCAGCCCTGGTGGCCTAGTGGTTAAGTTCAGGGCACTCTGCTTCAGTGGCCTGGGTTTTGGTTCCAGGGCATGAACCTACTCTGCTCTGTTAGCAGCTATGCTTGGCTGGCAGCCACACACTAAAAAAATAAATAAAAAGAGGAAGATTGGCACAGATGTTAGCTCATGGCAAATCTTCCTCAGCAAAAAAAAAAAAAAAAAAATTATCTCCCAAATACATCTTTGTTACTATGAGTCATTAAGCAAATAAAACGAGAGTGCTAGACCTTCTTTCCTCTCTCTCTCTCTCTCGCTCTCTCTCACACACACACACACACACACACACAAGAAAAGGTCAGACACACCACAGTGTTAACAGCTGATAGATCTCTCTGGTGGTGGAATTCTACCTGATTTTAATTTGCTTTGCTAAACTTGTTTATCAGTCCTGAAATGTTTGTAACACATATTACTTTTATTAGGAGGAAAAAAGGACGCACCCCAAAAAGCTGTGTTCGTTTAGGAAAGAAACAATCACCACAGTGGCCAGCAGAGAGGAGCAAAAACATCACAGGCAGCTGGGAGGAGGGTGCAGGGAAGAGGGTGCAGGGAGGAGAGGCTGGGAGGAGGGTGCAGGGAGGAGGGTGCGGGCAGGCAACCATAGGAGGAGGTAGGGGAGGTGGGAGGTGGAGGGGCAGGAGCCCCCACCCAGGAACAGAGTCCCCACTCACCTTTCCTGCCCCCACGCTCACCCCCCGCTGGGCCATCCCCACCCACCTCGTCCCTGGGGTCTCTGGGCCGCCTGCGGACTGGCCCTCAGGTGGGTGGACAGCTGGGCCGTCAGAGGGAGGGGCAGCCACAGCTGGGCTTGGGGACAGCCCTGGGGCCGGCCAGCCTTTGAACTCCTTCATGACCTGTCCCCCTTCTGTCCCCCCTCCTCTGGACCCGCCTCCTAGCCACCTGGGTCAGAATGCAGATGAAACACGGACCACCCAGTTAAATCTGAATTTCAGGCAAACGACGGGTGATTTTGCAGTAGGTATATCCCAAAGAGGACGTGGGACATACTTGTACAAAAAAACAAATTTGTGTTTTGAAATTCAAATTTAACTGGATCTCCTTTATTTTATTCTCCAAGTCTGGCAACCCCACCTCCGGGATGCTTCTGGGGCCAGCTCTGCGATGACCAGTCAGTGACTGCTGTGCCAGAGGTGACATAAGCAGTAAGAACGACACCGACAGTCACGTTGAGCCCCGTGCCACACCTGCGTCATCTCACTGACTCTTGACAGTGACAGCCCAGGAGATGGGGATGATCACTTTTGCCCCTTCAGAGGGAATCACGTGCACAGAGAGGTAAGGTGACTTGCCCAAGGTCACACAGTAAGTGGCAAAACTGGGATCGTAACCAGGGCCTGGCTGTCCTCCAGACAGGGCGCAGAAGCTGCAGGGAACTTGGTCCCTGGGCTGGGGGCTGGTATTAACAGCAGTCATGTGGTTCCTCCACCCGACGCTGTGGACACGGGGGGCTGGGTCACTCTGTGTGGGGGGCCGTCCTGTGCTCTGTGGGACGTCGAGCGGCACCCCCGCCCTCCACCCACTGGATGCCAGGCCACCGCACTCCCCCAGCTGTGGTGGCTAAAAGTGTCTCCGGACGCGGCCACACGTCCCCTGGGGGGCAGAGTCATGCCCAGGGGAGAACCGCCGGTCCAGACGAGGCCCCGGGCGGGGCTGGGGCACAGGGGGCGCCGGGGTGGGAGGCGGGGCCACTCACGCTCTGCATCTTGGCCTCCGTGTCCACGATGTTCTTTTCCACCTGGTCCGCATTCTTCTGCAGCTGCTCGATCAGCTCCGACAGCTCCTTGTTAGAGATGCTGCGGCAGAAGACGGGGGTGGGCGAGGGCCTGGGGGGAGTGGCCGCGTCCCCACCAGCCCCCCGGCCCTGGCTCTGAGCTGCCCAATGGGCCTCAGATGGAGCCTGGCTGTCCCCTTGGGGGACGATGTCACTGAAGCCACAGAAATGAGGCAGCACCTGGGGGCAGGTAACCAGCCCCGCCTCTGGTCACTTACTCTAATGCTGCCATTTTGCCATGTTGGCTGAGCGCTTTTCTTCTTTTTGTCCCCCAATTTTTTATTTTTTATTGAGATATAATTCACAGACCATAAAATTCACCCTTTTAAAGTGTATACTTCAGTGGGTTTTAGTATATTCACAAGTTATACAACCGTCATCACTATCTGATTCCAGAATGTTCTCATCTCCCCAAAGAGAAACCCCACGTCCGTCAGCCGTCACTCCCCACCCCCTGACCCCAGCCCCTCGCAATCGCTCATCCGCTTCCTGTCTCTATGGATTTGCCTATTCTAGACACTTCACAGAATTGGAAGCACACAATATGTGGCCTTTTGTGTCTGGCTTCTGTCACTTAACATAGTGTTTTTGAGGTTCATCCACATGGTTGTGCAGGTTGGTGCTTCATCCTTTTATGGCTGAGTAATATTCCATTGGGTGGACATGCCGCATTGTGTTCATTCGGTCATCTGTTGATGCAGACACCCGTTGATGTTTCCACCTTTTGGCCATTACGGATCATGCCGCTACGAACATTCGGGTACAAGTTTTTGTGCAAGTACCCTTACTGTCACATACCTGGTACTTTCCTTTCAATCTACTCACGCTTCATATTTAAATAAATTGACTTAAAAAGGGTACTTGCTCTCCCCACTGTAAACAGAAAACCAGAAGCCCTTGCCATAAATGGGAGTAACCACCAAAATCAATGCCATGGGAATAAAATAACAGCACGAGGGGCCGGCCCGGTGGCGCAGCGGTTAAGTGCACATGTTCTGCTTCAGTGGCCCGGGGTCTGCCGGTTCAGATCCCAGGTACGGACATGGCACCACTTGTCAAAAAGCCGTGCTGTGGCAGGCATCCCACATATAAAGTAGAGGAAGATGGGCACAGATGTTAGCTCAGGGCCAGTCTTCCTCAGCAAAAAGAGGAGGATGGGCAGCAGTTAGCTCAGGGCTGATCTTCCTCAAAAATAAAAATAAAAAATAAAATATAATAATAATAAAATAATAGCACGAGGTTCAGGCTGGACACGCGGCCGACTGCAACATCGAGATCAAGCCCTTGGAATAACTGTGCCTTTCCTGGCGGCTGTTAGGAACGGGAGCGGGTTATGCAGGCAAAGAGCCGGGCACATAGTAAGTCTCACAAAAGTTTGTGATTATGGTTGTTAAAGAGCTTCACTGACTGTCGTCCAGCTGCCTTTGTTGTTGTTTCTTTTAAACAAAGACCAGAGAGGGAAGGCCACTCAGTCAATATCATCCAGCCAGCCAGCGTTGGTTGGTAAGAGAAGATTAGTGCTTAGTCCCTCAGTCTCCATTGAAGACCCTTTTGTCCCAGTCACAGTGGGGCCGGAGCAGCTAAGCACCCAGAAGTTTCATTGCACCTGCACTCATTAAGCACCTACTGTGTGCCAGGCCCGGCGCTGCACACAGACACAGCCTCACCCTCTGAGAGTTCACCCCCTAGACCAGGAGGAAAGCAGCATTTACAGACACAGTCACGAGACCGAGGCAGGCAGGGGGGCTGGGGGCGCCCAGAGGAGCCTCCTGACCGGCCCGGTGGAGACAGGGATGGTCAGGGAAGGCTTCCCGGAGGAGGTGGTGGTGGCTGGGTCTGAAGGACGAGGAGGAGTTTGGGGTTCATGGGCAAAAGGCTCCCATAAGGAAAGAGGCGGGTGCTGGGTGTGTCCCCGGGGTGGGGCAGGGCAGGACTCTTGACCCTCAAGACGGAAGGGGCCGCCAGCTCTTCAGAGCGGAATTCCTGCAGTCGAGGAATGCATGCTGCAGCATGAAACGTCCAGATTCCAGGCACCCACCCAGACCCTCGGCACGCGGACCTCCCGAGCTGGGCCCAGGAAGCGGTCTGATCATTGCTCTTAATCTTACGGGTTCCCCAGGGTCCCCGGGACCCCCCGAGTCTGAGGTCCACACGGCAGGGACCGCTGGCTGGCGTGGGGCAGAAACGGGCACGGCAAACAGCGCCGTGAGTCTGTCCATCCATGTCCCAAGCCCCGCCTGAGCGCCTGCTCTGCGCCAGGCCCGCTCTGCGGGCGGTTCTTGGGGAACAAGACCTAGGCCACACCCTCTGCCAAGTCGACAGAGGAGGCAGCCTCTCCCAAAGTGGGACCCCCGGTCCTGTAGATCACTCCAGAATGAAGGCTCTGTCAGGCAAGGCGGTTAGGAAAGCCCAACCCCTCAATAAGCTCAGGAGCCAGTAAAGGCTCTGAGAAGTCCTGCAGTGGAGAAAGCTGGGTTTCAGTGGAGCGACCAGGAAGGCTCAGAAGGGGGCACTGTGGATGGAGGATCCAGGTAAGAGCTGGGCTGCTGGGTCATGGCCCCCTCCACAGCCCCCGCCCTTGGCTGGGCGGACCACAGCGGGAACGTGAGCACCTCCGGGCCCCTCAGCCCCACCCCAGCCACTGGGCCTCTGCCTGGCCTGCTGCACCCAGACGCGTGAGTCTCAACCCAAATCCTTAACCCCTGACGGCTCGGGCCTCAGTGTGTCAGGAGCCTGCGTGTGAGTCAGGCAGGGCCTCCGTCCCTCGGGGCTTGGGGCCAGCTCCCAAACCAGCCCCTTCACCCGGTGGGGCAGGAGCAGGCCCCTCTGGACGCCGCCCTGGCTGGCCCATTACTCCAGCAAAGCCCAGCACCGGAAGGGACGTGGCGCGGGGGACAGCCGGCCCCAGGGGCCTGGCGCTCCTGGTGGAGAACAAGGGGGCTCAGTGGGAGCTGCAGGCACACAGGAACAGCCTCTAAGTCCTGCTGGGCTTTTTATGGCTTGGACCATCTCAGGCAAGCACCTTATCCTTGAAGTGCCTCAGTTTCTCTATCTGTCGACTGGGGATGACCACAGAGGCATCGTGGCAATCTGACACTTATTGCACACGCCTCACCAGAAATCAGACGTGTTCACAGGCATCGCCTCAATGGCACCATCACCTGAAGTCCCCGGGGGAGGTTTGTGTGCCCCTTTACAGATAAGGACACCAAAGCTTAGAGATGTCAAGGCACTTGCCCCGGGTCACACAGCTTGTGAATAGGGAGCCATCTCGGGCAGTCTCGGTCCAGAGGCCACAGGATCAAACACTGAACTAACAGCTACTCATAGGGGTGCTGGGAGAATCATAGGAGCTGGCACCCAGCAACAAGCACCTTAATAGTAGGAGCTCATATTTCCTTCCCACGTGCCAGGCTCCCTACTCACTTCTTACTCTTCACTACAACCCTGTGAGGTAGGTGTTGGCCGATGGGGAATCATATTATCATTCCCACTTTACAGATGTGGAAAGTGAGGACCAGAGAGGTTCAGTAACTTTCCCAAAGTCACACAGTAATTAAACGTCAGAGCCAGAATTCCAACCCAGGCAGGTCCTGGAGTCCAGGCCGCTAACAACCCCAGGTGACAATCCTGCGGGACTCCCAGCACATCGTAGGCACTTAACAGATAAACTTAACGTGCCAAGCACCCCAAATCACAATGGGATACCCCTTCTCACCACTGGGATAGCAATAATCAAAGAGATAGTAACGAGTGTTGACAAGGATGTGGAGAAACCAGAACCCACACACAGTGGGGTGGGAACGTGAAGTGGGGCGGCTGCTCTGGGACACAGTCTGCAAGCTCCTCAAAAAGGTCAGCATAAAGTTGCCATATAACCCAGCAGTTCTGCTCCTTGATACCCACCCAAGAGATGGGAAAACATACGTCCAGGGGCCGGCCCCATGGCTGAGTGGTTAAGTTTGTGCACTCCGCTTCGGTGGCCCAGGGTTTCACCGGTTTGGATCCTGGGCTCGGACATGGTACCGCTCATCAAGCCATGATGAGGTGGCGTCCCACATGCCACAACTAGAAGGACCCACAACTAAAAATACACAAGTATGTACCAGGGGGCTTTGGGGAGAAGAAGAAGAAAAAAAACAAGAAGATTGGCAAGAGATGTTAGCGCAGGTGCCAATCTTTAAAAGAAAAGAAAGAGGTCCACACAAAAACCCGACCCGAACGTTCACAGCAGCACTATTTATAAAGCCAAAAAGGGGAAACAACCCAAGTGTCCTTCAACTGATGAATCGACAAAATGCGGCCCACCCACACAGGGGAATACCACTCGGTCCCGAGACCGGCTTCACTGTAGAGAAACCCTGAACTGTGACGCCCAGAGGAAGAAGCCAGACACCGAAGGCCCCAAACTGTAGGACTCCATTTCTACGAAATGTCCCGAACAGGCAAATCCACAGAAGCGGAGAGCAGGTGAGTGGTCCAGGGGCTGGCGGGGGAGGGATGGGGAGTGAGTGCTAACGGTGATGAAAATGTCCTAAAATCGATTACAGTGACGGTCCTATCATTCTGTGAATATACTACAAACCGTTGAGTGACACACTTTAAATGAGTGAACTTTGTTAGCTCCCAATAAAGCTGTGACCGAAAACACTGGCAAGTGCCACTGACGAGTGAGAGGGGTAGGTTCTTCTCCCCTGCCCCCTCGGGTCGGTCCCGCCTTTTATCCTGTCTTCCACCGAGGCCGGGCCAGATCCGGGTTCTGCCCAGTTGCCTGGAAGATGCTAGTTAACGCTCACAGAGGGTTGGCCCCATGTGCGGCCCGTGCTAAGCAGGTCACATAGAAATTGTTTCGTTTAGTCCTACCACCCTCTGTTCTCTCATCTTACAGATGGGGAAACTGAGGCACAGAGCCATTAGTCCCACTGCCAGAGAGCAAGGCAGAGCTAGGATTCCAGTCCAGCCTCTGGAGCACAGACCCAGCACTTCTGCCTTTCGGGTTTGGGGTCCCAAATGAGAGGCCCCAAAGGTCCCTGCATTCCTCCTGCTGTCCAGCTGGCCGCAGGAGCTGACGCGTGTCCCGGGAGAGCCCTGTGCCAGGAGAGCAGGAATGTGGGCGGGCCAGGAACTGCAGGGAGGGGGCGCAGAGCCCAGGAGGGCTGGGAACTGGCCGGGCTGGTCCAGCTTTTCATCTCAATAATAAGCCACACGGGGCAGCCAAATGTGGCCTGTCAGCCCAGCTGATGGGGACCCAGATACAGCCCTACACCCTCATCCCAGTCCTGTCCCACCCACAGAGACGGCGGAGCCAGGAAAACCAACGAGCTCCCACCCCAGAGCCGGGAAGGGAGAAGGGAAGAGAAGCAGAGCTGGTGACACGCTGAGAGAGGGGCCCACCCAGCCCATCCTCTATGCACTGGGAAGCTTGACACGGACACGGGTGCTGAGGGGATGGGCCGTCGGCCCTGGAGGCTGCCTCAGATGTCATCCAGCCACACCTGCTCATTACACAGATGAGCAATCCCGGGACCTGGGCAGCGACGGCATCCACCCTGGATCACACAGGAGGCAGCTGGTGCCCGGAGCCAGCCAGGGCTCAGATCCTACTGACCGGCCATCAGGGTGACCCTGCAGGAGGCACTGGACATTTCCTTTTTTTTTTTTAAGATAAATTCTTTTTTTTTTCTCTTTCTTTTGAGGAAGATTAGCCTTGAGCCAACATCTGCTGCCAATTCTCCACTTTTTGCTGAGGAAGACTGGCCCTGAGCTAACATCCGTGCCCATCTTCCTCTACTTTATATGTGGGACGCCTAGCACAGCATGGCATGCCAAGCGGTGCCATGTCTGCACCCAGGATCTGAACCGGCGAACCCCGGGCCACTGAAGCAGAACATGTGCACTTAACTGCTACGCCACCGGGCTGGCCCACCACTGTACATGTCTGAGCCTCGGTTCCATCATCAGCAAAATGGGAGGAGTGCATCCTACCTAGTCAAGGGAGGTGGACGGACCATGGTCAGGGCCACGTCTGCAAACACCTGGATCGAGTTTCAAAGACCATTTTGGGGTCCGAGGATGAAGCTGGAGGTTCAGAGCAGGCTCTGGGGGCCCCACAGCAGCTCAGAGATCATTTAAGCTCACGACAAGGGTGTCACTGGTTTCACCGGCGCCTAAAACAGCACCTGGCCCCCAGGAGGCGCCCCACAACGCTCCGCTCACTGAAGGACCGCGAGTCACCCAGCACGCCGTGGGGGCTCCGGAACGATGACAATTCCATTCCCTCAACGGTACTCATTGTGCTTCACTCCCCGAGGGGCTGCCGTTCACGCCAAAACTGAGCCCTTATCTTGCTCTCTCAACTGTGCGTGGGGTTCTGCCCACGGCCCCCCTTCTTCTCCTGGGGAACCCCCGCTTGCCAGTAGCGCTTGGTCCCGTAAAAGAGGTTCCTTCTGAAAACAGTAACTTCCAAAGGTTGACATCACAGGGAGGAGGGCCCATCAACATGGTGGAACTGCTGACTCATCGCCAGAAGCCGCAGACAAACCCAAAAGGAGGGGACAGTCTCCAGAACACCTGACCAGTGGCCAGACTTCTTCAAAAGTGTCAATGTCGGGGCCGGCCGGGTGGCGCAGTGGTTAAGTTCGCACGCTTTGCTTCAGCGGCCCGGGGTTTGCAGGTTTGGATCCTGGCTATCGACCTAGCACTGCTCATCAAGCCACGCGTCCCGAGTAAAATAGAGGAAGATTGGCACAGATGTGCGCTCAGGGCCAATCTTCCTCACCAAAAAAAAAAAAAAAAAAAGCATCAAGGTCACAAGAGACAAGACTGAGAAACTGTCAGACTGGAGGAGACTAAGGAGATGTGACAACTAAATGCAACATGGGATCCCGGAACAGAAAAGGGACATCAGGGGAAAAACTGGAAATTAGAAAAAAGTTGATAGTTTAATTTTTTTAAAAAATGGTTCCTTCTAGACTTCTGGGTTTTCTGGCAAACCCTTATAGGAGTGGATGCTTCTGGGTATTAGGTGCCCAGGATGCCCACCTGCAGACAGGCAGGGAGGAGGTGGGGTGGCATGGCCCGAGACCCCCCCGGTAAAAGCCGATGGGGACGCAGGACTCTGCTGTCCCCAGAAAGGGCCCCATCCGCCCAGCCCAGGCTGCAGTCAGGAGCTGTTGTGCAGGTTTCACAAGCCAGGTGGGGGTCACGCCCGGCCGATCAGATTGAGGCCATTTCTCCAGAGAATCAGCCTTTGTTTTCTTCATCCACGCTGAGGAAGCGGGAGTCTGGCGCGGGGCCCGGGCCGCGCGAGTCCCATTCAGGGCCCCAGGAGCCCAGTCACCCGGCCTGGTCTGCGGATGAGACTCCCAGCCAAGAAGGGAGAAAACGGGGTGCAGGTCAGCCAGGGGTTGCCAGGAGCCACCTCAGAGCCCGGGGCGGGGTCTGAGGACACACACAGGGACGAGCCAGGGGTTTCCGGGGCTGAGCCGGCAGGCGCCAGCCTCAAACAGGCACCTCATTGTGTCCCAGACTGTGTCCTCAGAGCGCTGGAACCACGCGGAGGGCCCGGGAACCTTAAACGGCATCAGGGACCCACACTCTGTCCCTGGCAGTTAGAAACTCAATAACCACGGCCCCACTGCCTCCCAGGTGGCCGCCCCTAGCCGAGGCGGTCAGCTGCAACGTGGGGAGCTGGGACCAGAGGCCAGCGCTGTGTGACACCGGGCATGGCCCAGGACAGCCCACGGTCTGGGCAGTGGGGATGCTGACCAGAGAGGCAGGGACAGAGGTGGCACCCCGGGTCATCTGGACACCACGGATAATCCATGTGGGCCAAGAAAGAGAAAACAGGCGTCTCAGGGGACCCTGGCCCCCAACCCGGCTGGCCACCTCTTCTTGTTTTAGCTTTGTGCGGCACCCTCTGCCCTTTTCTGCAGCTCGAGGGGCAGGATTGCCTGATGGTTAAGCACCCAGACTGACGGCAGACGGCCTGGGTTCGGATCCTGGCTCAGTCCTTATTAGCCTGTAAATTACTCCGCCTCTCTGAGCCTCAGTACCCCCCATCTGTCAATGGGGGTCATCATGGGATGCCCGCCACAGGGCAGGGGCAGGGGTTACTTGAGAGAGAGGATGTAAGCGCTGCCTTGGCAGAGAGCCTGGACTCTGCTTCCACCTGGGGCCGCTGTCCAGGGATCTGGGCTCCTTCTAAGGAGCTGACACAAGCCAACCCTCAGGAGGCGGGACATGAGAACCTGTGGCACCGGGGAGCTAAAAAAAGACCCCGGGCCGCCCACGCCGTTCACTCCCATCCTCGTGCAAGCCCAGACACGGTCCGGTTCTGCCTTGCGGATGTCACCTCGCCCAGGCGTGGGGAACTCGCAAGTAAGCTCAGTATTTGGAAATGACTCCTCCAAACCCAGCAGGGAGAGGCTGGCACACGTTTACGGGTAATGAGGCTGCCAACACACACACAGACACACACACACACACACACACACACACACACACACCCAGATCCCAGATCCCAGGTCCCAGGCCCGGTCCAGCTAGACCATCTTGGGTTCGGGCTAAGAATCAGGTCAGCAGGTTCGGGGACTTGAGGGGTACAGGGCGTTTCCCGCAGCGTTTCTGCTGCTCTGAGAATTCTCCCCAGTCTGAAGGAAAGAAACCACAGAAAGGGTGGGTGGGGAGGGCCGGCCTACCCGGTTGTTCATGCAGAACCCCGAGAACCGCCCCAGATCGCGGCCTCTCCCTCCCCTGGCTCCTGGGAACACATCTCCCGTGCTTCCATCCTCCCTCCGCCCCCGTGGCCTCCACCCTGCTCAAGGTCACCACCTCTCACCCGAACCAACGCAAGAGTCACCCCAAGCCAGCTCCCTGCACCCCGACTCTCCTGCACGGTCATCAGAGACACCTCATAACGACGCAACCTGGTCTCGCCATTCTGCGGCCTCCAGCTCGCCAGTGCCCCCAGATGCCTTCACGTTCAAGGCCACTGCCATCTGACAGCAGCCGGCTGCGAGGCACGTCTACAGTTTAAATGTTCCTAGTAGCCACGTGAAAGGAGTCAAAAGAGAACACGCGAACTTAATTTTTATATGATGCTTTATCGAACCTACTGTATCTACGATATTATTTTGACAGGCACCGGACGGAACAGCACTCCTCAGGAGAGAGCTTACATCCCTTTTTTCATCCTGCAGATTTCACCGGCAGCTCATCTCTCATTTGCTCTCACACAAAAACTCTCAGATCTCACATGGGCCAGTGGTTACCAAACAGGACAGCCCAGTTCTAGGTGATGCTGTGGCCTCTGGACCACTTTGCTCTAAGCCCACAGTGGCTGCAGCCCAGCAGCTCTGCCCTAACGCAGCTGACAGATGCTCAGAGCATCTCTTTGCTCAGAGCCTGGTGCCTAGGGACACTTAATAAGTGATCATTCCCTTTGCTCCCTGCCACTCTGCCACCAGACCCACACAGGCAGGCCAGACACCTGCCCCAAGGCCAGGTCTCGTCTACGGGTCCCTGGCTGCCTGACATCAAAATAATCTAGGGCTCCCGGCTGTACCCAACCAAGCATGGTGCCTGGGCGTGGAGCACCAGGGCATGCAGACCACAGCCAGACACCCTTCCCGGACCCCCAGAACTGTAGGACCCTTGCCCACAGGCCAAAGGACAGAGCTGGCCACACTGGGCTTGTTCCCGAGCTGTCCCTCCCTTCAGGCCAGGTGAACGGCCTCTTTCCTGATCTGCCATGCAGGGGAACAGAGCTCACCCCAGAGACCACAGAGAGCCCCACCCCCACCCTAAGTCTCTGGCCCTACCGTCCCTGCCTGCCCAGAACTGATCTGTCCCCCGTCCGTCACAGCCCCACTTGCCCTCTCCTTCTGAGTAGAGATGGGAACTGGTGAGCACACGGCGTGTCTGGGGAGGACGGCCCTCCCTCCCTGGCCAGGGCGACTCGCTCTCCAGGCCTGAGTCAGTGCCCATGTTCTGGCCCTTGATAGGGACTACGGGTCCTCCCTGTGAGGGTTAATTCCGTTTCAATGGGTGCACACAGGGGGGCGGGCGGTGTCAGCCTCAGAATGTCTGGAATGCAAGGAGCGCACACCTTTCCCAAAACCAGCCTCGCCCCTCCCAGAACCCAGAGAAGGGGCCTGGCCTCCTGCTGGCCTCTGTCCTCCTCTTCTGTGTCCTGCCTGCCTCCAGGGTCTGCTCAGCTCCCTGGGGACCTCCAGGCATGGTGGAAGGCTGACCTCGGGTGCCGGGCAGCCCTGGCCTCCACCTTCTTTAACCACTGCCTGGCTGACAGGCAAAGGCTCGTCACTCTGGGACATCTGTCCCATCCCTGACACAAAGGCACCCCTAGGAGGGACTCAGGAAATGATGGGTGAATATGAACAAGTGAACCAGGGGCCTATTGCCTGCTTAGCCACTCATGCATCAGCCGTTGAAATCTCAAAGCCCTAGGAGAAAGGCACCCTTATAGTCACCAGGCACTTTTTCTTTTTCTTTTCTTTTTTTTTTTTTGAGGAAGATTAGCCCTGAGCTAACTACTGCCAATCCTCCTCTTTTTGCTGAGGAAGACTGGCCCTGAGCTAACATCCGTGCCCATCTTCCTCTACTTTATATGTGGGATGCCTACCACAGCATGGCTTGCCAAGCGGTGCCATGTCCGCACCCTGGATCCGAACTGGCGAACCCTGGGCCGCCAAAGCATAGCATGCGCACGTAACTGCTGCACCACCAGGTGTACCCCAGGGCACTTTATGCCCATTAGGCTATAAACTTTTGGACACTAAGGACTCACTCCTCTCCTGGGGGCTCTTCTGTAGCCCTTGTCTCCAGCCTCACGTAGGCTGGGGGCTCCATAAACAGGTGTTGGGTTGAGCAGATGTTTTATGGCACGTCAGCAATTCCTATCTCCCCATTTTCCAGATGAAGATAACTGAGGCTCAGAGGGGTTAAGAAACCTGGCCAAGATCACACATCTGGGAAGTGGTGGCGCTAGGATTTGAACCCAAGCTGCTAGGTGCCAGAGCCACCTATGCAGAACAAGAGGGACATTCACACCAATCCACAAAGTGACAGGGAGGCATCGGGGAGACGAGATGAAGCAGCAAGGTGCTCACCACCCATGGGAGGCACAGCAGTTTACATCTCGCTGGCATCTTCGTCGGAACAATTAATTTCAGTGGTTGGGTAAGAATCAGTGGTGGAAACTCAGGCTGAGTCATTCTCCTAAGATGCCACCACAGGGGGCTCCCAGTGTGTCCCTCTGCCAAAAAGCCTTTCATGGGGGAGGAACCAGCTGGAGGGAACCCCTCCCTGGGCCACACTGTACCCCGGTACGGGACACGTGTTCATCCTTTGATCCTCATAACGACCGGTTGAGGTCGGTGCTATTATCGCTCCCGCTGCAGATGCACAGATTGCCGCTGGGGAGGAGGGGAGACTTGCTCGGGCCACCGGGTTAGTGTCTATGCTTGTGACTGCTGCCACCCCAGCTAGTTTTCTAGATAGTCAGTACTTCTAGATAGCCAATAATTGCTGGATAAATTTCCACCCCCAGCCCCCAACTCCCTGACATCTGTCTTTCCCTCTTTCGGGCCCTGGGGACAGCCCCTCCTCCATTACCAAGCCCCCAGAGATAGGCGTTGTCGACGTGCAATAGAAAGTCTGTGCAATTCTTCAATACCTATTTATTGAGCCCTAAGCCTACGCAAGGCCTGGAATTAAGAACTACAGAAAGGCCCCCCCCCCAGAAGATAAGTCCTTATTGTGCAAAAGTTTATAGCCTAATAGGTAGGATTAGGAAAGCACCCCAATGACCATAATGACAGAGATTCAGATTGCCTGGGTCAGGGTATTTTCATCTGCTCTGTCCCATGCAGGCCTTATATCCTAATTTAATTGTGAAAATATAGCTCAGTCCAATAAAAAGCAGAAAGAGAGCAAAAAGGAAACCAAGAGAAAGCATGACAAATAGGAAATACACAATAATATGGCGGGAGTCGGTCCAAATGCAGCAGACATTATGATAAACACGAATGAGTTAAACTCGCCTGCTCAAAGAGACGGACTCCCAGATGAGAATACAAAAACAAAACAAAAGCCAGCTCTAGGCCATTTTATAAGACACACACCTGACACAAAATGATATAGGAGGGTTGAAAATAAAGGAATGGAGTGTGACATACCAGGCAGCTGCCAGGGAAGAGGGAAAGCGAGGCCAAGACGTAACTCTAGGCCAAGACGGAGCGAGGCGATCAGTGTAAATACGTGGTTTGCACCCCTGGCTGCACATTGAAAGGCTGAAGTCTGGGCCCTGCCACAGAGACTCCGACTTAATTGCCCTCGGACGGGGCGAGGGCATCCCTTTTAAAGCTCCTCAGGTGATTGTAACGTGCAGCCAGAGCTGGGAACGAGGAAATGAACCACAGCAGTGTGCCCAGGGCTAGCGGGGAGCAGACTGAGGAAGAAACCCCATATTTCTACAGGGAGGAAGTCTTGTGAGAAAGCTGTACACAGGAAGCACCCAATGAATACCGGATTGATGGGTCAATTGACTGACACTCTTTCCTTCTAGAAACTTCCATGGTCATTAGTAAATTCCTCCACACCCAGCTATTAATCGTGGGGAAGTCAACAATAAACTGAGAGGATTGCTGGTGTAGCAACAACAGCTCCATTTCGTGGCCTCATCTGTTTCCGCCCAGGGAAGGCCACCACCTCTGGGCCCATGTCAGGCATGTGCTTTTGGGCTCATTACAGACACACACAGAAGTTCAAGCTGCTTCGGTAACACCAGGGCGTGTCTTGAAGATCTGTGCAAGGTTTAAACAGGGCTCAAGTCAATCTCGGTGCCCCAGGGTGTTAGGATGTCATTCTGGGTTCAAGACCTGTTTACTAAGCACCTACTATGTGCCTGATGCTTTACACACAGTCTCCAGTCCTCTCCACATCCTGCATGCCTCTCATTTGCAGATTCAAAGCAGACCTTCCACACTGCTTACTGAGCACCTACGATGTGCTAGGCACAGGTCTGGGGGGTACGGGAGTGACCACACAGCATGCAAAGCCCCTGCCTTTATGAAGCCCAGAGAGGGGCAGGAATGTGGCTGGTGGCACAGCTGACAAGTGGTACAGCTGGGCCTGGAAGGCGGGTCTGTGGCTCCCAAACCCCCCTCCTTCTACTCTCCCCCGCCATGGCCTCCATCCCTGCCCGTGGGCCTCAGCCTCATGCCCAGGAGCATGGGGGTTTGGCTGCCCATTTTATAATCGGGAAGAGTCAAGCTCATTATCCGGAGCAGCAGGACCAGAGCCCTCTCTATTCTTAGTGGCACAAACTCAGAATCCTTCCTCAACATCCAACTGGAACCCAAAGGTCCCCACATCCAGGACGGAGAAGTGAAAACCCCAAAAGGTATGAGTTGGAGACCCGAGCGATGCAGCTGGGGCGGCAGAGAGCTCTGCACAGCGCTGTTTTCTTGCAGCCTCGCGACCACAGCTGCCAGCTCACAAGCATCCTAGGAAATGTTCACCCGACAAGACGCGACGAACCCCTCTGCCCGGGAAAGGATGGGCCAGGTGGGCAGCCAGGACACCCCGCCAGCCACTCGCCTGCTCCCAGCTCAGATGCCCGGGTTAGAGGTGCTGAGAGTCCTTGGAAAGGTGACTGACATTCTGAGCCTCACCTGGGAGAGCGAGTCGAGGGTGCCATTATCTAAGGAAGCCAATATAACAAAGCTAGGACGACCTTCAGCTAGGACAACCCAGGATGTCCACACATTTCCAGCCCGTCCCCCCGCTTCCTGAGACTTTCCATCTGACTCCCCGTCCAGAACCATCCTACCTGACCTCCATTCTTGCCCCCCAGGCCTCGGGCCCCCTCGCCTCCTGAGGCCGCCTCCTCTTCCTCCCCAGAGCCCCTTTCTCTCCCCACTGCCTGCACTCCAGGACGCAAGACTCCCGGCTCTCGCCCACGGTGTTCCCACCGCCAGCTCTCCTTGTCCATCCCAGCCCTCCCTTTAAAAAACCTGAAATTCATGACCTAGCGCAAACATGCAGAAGAGTGTGGAAAAGAATCCGACCGGAGACTCAGCTGACGTTCCCTATTTGCTTCAGACTGTTTAAAAAGAGATACAATGTTATCACTCAGCATCCCTTCAGCCCCCTCCCCTGGGGCAGCTGGAATTTTGTAGCTGCTGCTTTCTTCCCAAGCCTGTTGGATACTTTGAGCACACATCCTCATCTGCCTCCAGAAACCTTCTAGGGAACTGCTTTGTATGGCTGCTCTCCTAAATGTACACGATACTCTGTATCCTTCATCAACTGGCTGTGTTCATGCAACACAATTCAGGTTTACGCACAATTCAGGTTTATGCCTGGGGACTGCGTCTCACCCCCTCAGGCGCTCTCTCCATCCACCATCTTCTGGTGGTCTACAGGGCTGCTTAGATGCCCCCTCCTCCCAAAGCCCACCTGGCTGGATGAGGGCCCCTTTGCCTCCACTCTTGGCACCTCCCACCCTGCATTGTTGCCGCCTGTTTACTGAGCACACAGAAGGGGACTGGGTGGGGCCAGGGTCAGCGGCTCCGCTTGCTCTGCTCAGGCCCTCGCATTCCTTTCCACTAGACAGAACCGTCACCCTCCCACCCACCCCTTCTAGGTGGGGGGTGAGGGGTGTGTACGCACCAGTGTGCGCTCCCTGAGATGTTTAAGGAGGGGGAGGATCTTAGCAGTCCTCCGTGTTCCCCTCACCCATTCATTTCTTCCCTTAGCACCTGTGCTGCACAGCCCGTCTCTGAGGGAGACGGACGTTCATCCCCACCTGGCCACCTCGCAGAGTCAAATGGCCGCTGAGATAAGAGTGACAAGGGGTTGGGGGGGGCGTCCCTGAGGAACAGAGACCAACCAAGGAAGAACAGTGAGCAAAGAGGGGTGGGAAGAGCATTCCAGTGAGGGGGAACAGCGTGGGCAAAGGCCAAGAAGCTGGAGGCAGTGTGGAAAGGATGTTGGTGGCCCGGCCTGGGATGCTCACTCTGGAGGCAGGGAGAAGTGGGAGAAAGGGCCAGGCTGGGCCCTGCCAACAGCTCTGTCCCACCTGGAAGCAGGAAGGGGAACCAGGGACTGCCCTCCCCAGGCTCAGGAGGCTGTGACACAGAAGACCCACCAAAAGCGGAGAGAACAAAGACCAGAGGCCATTTCCCTCTTCCTGCTCCCAAGACAGGCCAGGGCAGGCAGGCTGGGAAGGTGGCAGGTGGTACTGGCAACGCCCCGCACAGCCCTGCGTTGGGCAGAGAGGAGCTGGGGATCCTGGGTCCTCCTCCCTTGATAAAGGAGCCTCCCCCGAGCCCCCAGGGCCCTTCTGATGCCCCTGCCCTCCTTGGGGTGTTGCCTAAATGGTATGAATCGAGCTAAACCTCTCCCCCAAAACTCCCTGTTCCCAGGTGCCCGCCCCTGCAAAGGCCCCCATCCGTGGCCATTCTTCAAGGTTCTGCTCGGTTCTTCTCTCAATCTAATTGATCAGGGCTCGCTCCCTCTGCCAGGAGAAGGACTGGGCAAGTGAGGGCCAAGCCAGAGAGAAGAGAGGTGGAGTCAGGGAATACAAAAGCCAGCGACTCCGCCATCTGGCCCACGGCAGTCCCTGGAGACAGCTGCCACCAGCCCCAGGTGTGGGAGGGGAGACCTGGTTTCCCTCCCCAGGGGGCCCTGGGCCCCCAGCAGTGGCCATGTGAGCTGGGAGCCCACGGTGAGTGCCTTGATTCTTGGCCTCAGTGTCACCCTCTGTGAAACAGGACACCACCACCAGCCTCGCGGGCACAGTGTCCAAATGAGATGCCGTAATGTCCATGGCCGTGCCGGGCACATGGCAGGTGCTTGGGAATGGCTGGGGGCATCACTCCAGTCCATGTCACCCACACAGTTGGAGGTGGGCATGGCTGACCGGACCCTCCCCCAAATCTTTCCGGCTTTCCAGCTGTCAGTGATCAACGAGTACATGGGCGTCGCCATGTGTCTGCTGGGGGCAGGGGGCCATGTGAATGTTGGGGTGAACGGAAGAGTCAATCCCCCATGGGCTACAGCCTGCACAGCTGGAGGAGGCCAGCTGCCAGGTCAGCTCTGGGCTCAGACTGTCCTGACCCTTCTTAGCAGAGTGACCACTGGCTGCTGGGATGCACTGAGCCTCAACTCAGACTGAGGCCCGGCCCCTCACGCACGTTCCCTCACTCCAGCCACCCAGCGGCCTCAGCCGGGGGCTGCTATCCCCGCTCTCATTTCACAGAGAAGGAAATCAAGACTCAGAGATGTGAAGTGAACTGCTGAAGGTCACACAGCTCAGGAGAGGCAGAGCTGGGGCTTGAACTCATACCTGGATGACATCAAACTCTGCTCTTACCCACTCAGAGGCTCGGCACCCCAGCCTCCAAAGCCTTGGGCCCTGCCTCCCATGCAGGGGCCCCCCATTAGGACCAGACCATTCTTTCGGGACCCTGCCCAGGTGAGGTCGGAAGGTGAGGCCAGGCTGCTGGGTGCTCAGGGGGACCCAAGTCCAGGTGGAGGGGCAAGAGGAGCCCCACTTCACGTCGGGGAAGGTGAGGCCCAGGGAGGCCAAATGTCTTTGCCCAAATCAAACAGAGGCAGAATTCAGCCTAACTCCAGAGCTGGATTTTAACCACTTTACTCCTCCCCATGACAGGTCAGACACCTCCCCCGGGAAGTCCTCCCTGATGTCTCCACCTTAATCCTGACAGCTCTCACTTCAGACCAGTCAGGGAGCACCGGAGCCGTCAGGCTGGAGACCTCATCTGTCCAGCTCCATGTCCCACTGCCCCCACCCCTCCCCAGACAGTCCCGTAACCATAATCGTAATGAAGCATAGCTCCCTCAAGTGCAGGGAGACTGTCAACGTCTCCTCCACTCCCACTCCTACCCCCGGGAATGGCACTCCTGGAGTTGTGCAGTGCACCGCCTGCCCATCAGCACCCAGTTCAATCCCAGGCACACAGTAGGTGCTTTATCTGCATCCATTCAATAGTTATAAACATGACGGCTGCCGTGGACTGAGGCCTCCCATAATTCTCAACCCTTTCCCTGCATTATTTCATTTAATCCTCGTGCCAGCAATATCGCCAGGCAGGTACCATGTTTATGCCCATTCTAGGCTCAGAGAGGCCAGGCAGCTCTCCCCAGGTGGCAGAGCCGGGAAGCAGCGGCTGGCAGAGCTGCACACTCAGCCCTGGAGCAGGAGGGGGAGAGCAGGTCCCCTCCCGACCCTCCTCGCTGGGCTGGGCTGGGCTGGGCACCGTCCTGGGTGACCTGTGCCATCAGGCCTGACCCTGTCATTAGCTCAGGTGTGAACGCCAGCTCCCACACCTGTCATTAGGAACGAGGGTGACAGGAGCAGCGGGGTTCACACCCTCTCCCGGCCCCCCCCTGTTTCAGCTGCTAAAAGGCTGACAAACAGGGAGGGGCTCTATGGTCACAAACTCGGCACCTGGGCAGCCCAAAGCCCACAACTGCCTGGGTGTGAAGGTCACGACTCCGGCTCCTGGGTCCCTCCAGTGGGGGCGGTGGTGCTGACCCTTTGTCTGGGCTCTTCCTACGCACTGGGGGTGTCCTCTCCATTGTCACATTTGCTCCTCCAGCAACCCCGTGCAGGAGATACTTATTCGCACCATCCCTCCTTGCAGACAAGGAAACTGAGGCTCAGAGTGGTTCCCTGACTTGCCCACGGCAGATGTGCAAGGCCAGCATCAGAAGTGAGGCATTCTGCTCCCAGGCCGGAGCTCCTGTCCACCTTGCCCTGCTGAATCTCACTGGCAACCCCACCCGCCCCCAGACAATGGAGAGACCCCAGAGAACTCAAGGGGAAAGAGTCACTTGGGGGTCAGCCAGGTGGCATAGTGGTTAAGTTCGCACGTTCTGCTTTGGTGGCCCAGGGTTTGCCGGTTCTGATCCCGGGCGTGGACCTACACACAACTTATCAAGCCATGCTGTGGTAGGCGTCCCACATATTTAAAAAAATAGAGGAAGATGGGCACAGATGTTAGCTCAGGGCCTATCTTCCTGAAAAAAAAAAAAAAGCCACTTAGCGGTCAGTGCCCCCAACCAGTGACCACATCTTAGAGCCACAAGACAGGGCTAGGCACTGGGTAACGCTCAAGAGATTCTTGTTGAGAGAATGAGACAAGAGGTCGTGCCCCACCCCACAATCCAGTCTATAACCTTGGCCCCACCAAGGGGAAAGGCACAGGGATGCACTGGGCTGGCACGACCACGCAGGGCTGTGTGTGCTCGAGGCCACGGAGGGCGGGAGGGGGCATGGGAGGGGTCTCTCACTCCATCCTGGGGAGATTCAGGAAGGCTTCCTGGAGAAGGAGCCCTCTAAGCTGAGATCTGGGATCCATGGCTTCAGGCAAAGGCATTGGGTGGCTGCCTTGGGCCAGGAGTGCAGAGACGGGCAGGACCCCACGTACCCGCCACCCCAGGCCCTGAGAGTCCCCGCAGCCGAAAAGGATGGGAACCCTTCCTTCCTACCCTCTGCGGGGAAGGCCAAGACCCTCTCAGCTTGTCTGGGTTCATTACAACCTCCTGTTAGGTCCAAGCCCTGGCCTTGGGGGACTGGATGCAGGGCGTGGCCTGGCCCATCTCCTGGTGTGTGGGCGTGTGCATGTGTGAAGGACTGGAGGGGCCCCAGTGTGGTGGGGAGAGAACAGAACAGTTCTCTATAGCTGGCACAGAGCATGCGGTTGTGCAATGCCCCAGAGAGCAGCTCCGGGACTGGACGGGACCCCAGCTGGGTTTGAGAGCCAGCTGGACCCAGGCACAGAGGAACAGCATGCAGGGCCCCACCCAATCTCTGGGGTTGTGAAACACTGCAGGAGGCTGTGCTGGGGGGAGACCCAGGAGGGGAAGAAACGCCCAAGGGAGAGACGGGGGTGGGACCACAGGGCAGCCGACTTTTGGAAAAAACTGCAAGTCACAGAAATGCAGGGCCCACACTCCCTCTGCCACCCGTCGGACAGGTCCGCCTGGGCTGGACCACAGGGGCGGGGTGGGAGCCCCAGCCAGAGTCTTCCCCTCGCCTTCCTCTGCGGCCTGGGAGGGGCCGAGGAGCCGCTCCGGGGCAGGCGGGGGCTCCCGGTGAGGGCACCTTGGGGTGGCTAGTCCCAGGCAAGTGGGCTGGGCTGTTCGCTGTTCTCCGGCCTGAATGAAGCCCTTTGTCGGGAGAGGCTTGGGCAAGTGCCCCTTGCTAGCCAGGAGCCCCCACCCCATTCTCCCTAGAGGGGGAAAGAGGCAGGGGCCCAAGTCCCCCCCCCCCCCCAAATCTCAGCATCTCCACGAGGCTCCCCTAAGCTGGTTATTAAGCGAATACATTAGATTTATCTAAACAGACGTGGGCTGCTGTCTCCACGCAAACACATCGAGACATGTCATTCCCTTCCCAGGAACCCTGGGAACCCGCGGCTCAGAGGCGCTGCCGGTTTCGGGGCCAGGGCGGGGGAACTGCGGGGGGGCGGGGGGAGCCACGCCCCTGAGAAATCGCACAGCGAGGAGGAGGACCCGACGCTGCGCGGGGTTGGGGGGAACTCGGGGTGCCTCAGCCTGTGCCCCCGACCGGATCCCGCACCCGCCGGTTGTTCTCGGCGAGGCTCTGGAGCGCAGGATGGCAGGTGCCGGCAAGCGCCGCGGCAGGTGGCGCCACCCCCACCTCTCGCCTCCCCGACGCCAGGAGCGCCGGCGCGCTCTCGGAGAAGCTCCATTTCGCTGCCCCCGGTGCGCCCCTAGACGATGCTTCCTAGGTCCCCGGCCCCCCCCACCCAGCGCTGGGTGTAGCGTCCTCGGGACACGCCACTCCCCGTCCCGGCGGTGCTTCCCGGCCCACGAGAACCCCCGGCGCAAGAGCGACCCTGGGACACGGAGGTCCCTTGTAGCTCCAGCTCAGTTCCCCGCCCTCTAGGCGCACAAGTGAGAGCTCCCTGGGCTCTAGAACTCTCGAGTACCAGATAGCGTCTTTCTCCTCGAGCGCCCCCTGCCCATCCCCACTCCGGCGGGGCTTTCCAGCTCAGGGGCGGCCCTCGGGCCCCGCGTTCCCGCGCGTGGCGCACTCCTGGCTCCGTTCTCCACCCGGGGGGCCTCCCAGGGCCGTGCTCTCCGGGCCCCCTGCAGCCCTCGAGGCCCGACCGTTCCTCCAAGCCCGAGGCGGAGCTTCCCGGCCCAGGGCGCCCCCCAGCGCGCGGGTGTCCCGGGCGCGGCGTGCGGGTGCCTCCTCACCTCCGGGTCTGCACCTTGGGGCTGTATTTGCCTTTGTTTCTCTTCCTGAAGAGCGAGTTCATGGTGGCGTTCGGGGTGCGCGGGTCGCGGCGCCGGGGGGTGGGGAGCACTGGGCGGCGGGCGGGCCCGGCGCGCACCGAAGGCAGGCGGCGGGCGCACGGGACCGGCGGCGGCGCGGGACCCCGAGTGCGGCGCGGCGGCGGCGCCCGGGCACTACTCGCGTGGGGCGGGGCGCCCGCCGGCCCCGGGCTCTCCCGGCCGCTCCCCGAGAAGGTGGTGCTTACCTTCCCGGAGGAGGGGCCACCCGCGGGCGGGGCTGCCAGGCGCGTCCTGCGCGCGCCCTTGGCTCGGCCAGAGCGAGCCGGGCGCCTGGCCTGGGCTGGGGGCGGGGACGCCGGGTCTTGTCGGGATCCCGCCCATCCCCCCCAGCCCGGGCACTCCAGCGTCTGGGCAGGCGGTGGGGACTCACAGGCCGCTTTCCTGTGCACGCTCCGCCCCACAGTCCCCCACCCCCACCCCAACCCCCGGGCCTGGCGCGCCCCCTGGCTGAGTGCCCTCAGTTGGCTCTCTGCTGCTCCGGACGCTCAGCGCTCCCCTCTCGTTGGCTGACACCCAGGTGAGCCCCAGACAGGTGTGGCAGAGACCGGAGGGGTCTCCGTGTCCTGGTGATAGCAGTGTCGAGGGCAATTGAGAAAAGGGGGCTCTGGATGCGCCTTCAAATCCTGCCGCCACGGTCAGCGGACTCCTGCTCGAGGCTTTTTACCGCTCCCAGCCTCAGTCGCTTGATTTGTCACACAGTAATAACAAACACCCCCCTCCCAAAGGGTTGTGAGGAGATTCCTGTCGATAATGTACACAAAGCACTTAGGACAGCGCTGGGCCGAATGTGCAGGAAGCTTTGCTGGCGCGATCATCATGCCGTCCAAGGCGGACCAAAAATCCTTGGAAACTTTCAGAACTCCAGGCCCTGGCATGATAGACATACTTCGTGGCTGGTCATAGAAGCTGCTCGATTCCGGTTCAGAATACCCACAGTCACGATTCTCCCAGCATGTGCCCGGGTTACTCCGACTGTCGCTGTGTGCCAGGGTTCGACCGCGGACCAGTGTGTGCCAGGTTGCACTGCGTGCCAGTGGAGGAGGCTGCAGCTGGACAGACTCTATGCCAGTCTGGCGGCCAGCCTGAGTGGGGCCGGCACAGCTGGGAGGTTTCGGCACCCGGGGGTCTGGGCCCGGCTGGGAAGGATGGGCGCAAGGTCTCCAGGGTAGATGCCAGGAGGCGGCGAGATAAGCTATGGCCACCAGGCCCTTAGGGCTCCGATGGGAGCAACGAGGACTGCAGGAACGCCGGGCTGGGCGTCCAGGCCCCAGACCAGTGCGTCCCCCACCTGCTTGTATTTATAAAATGAGGAGTTTGGCGGGGAAGTTGATTCCCAAGGGCTTCTCCTGAGAACACCCAGTCCCTTTAGGCCATCTCTTCTCCCTGCCACAAGAGGTCTGTGGTTTCAAAGGGTTACAGAGACTCCAGGAGAACCTTATTCTTAATGGGGCATCGGTGGGTGGGCTTGGGGGGGTCTGTGAATCCACCTGCGGTTGCTTTCAAAATGTGTGTGTCCGCGCATCAATTTTCTGGGGGAGAGTCTGTCTCTTTCAACGGGTACGTTCATTCATTCATTCAACAGACTCTTATTGATACTCTCCCAGCCTTGGTGCCTGGTTCTGCCTCATTGATGAGAAAAGGCCTTCCTCTTGGTGGGGGTGGGAGGGGGAGTGGGGTACATACTACTACTAATAAAAATCAATTGATGACCCTCAAATTAACTTTTCAAAAGGGTCTGGGAACCTAAAAACGATGAAGGCCCCTGAGAAGCACCACATCTCCGAAGGTGTGCATCTGGATCCCCAGGGAGCTTGTGAGAATGCAGATTCCAGGGCCCTGACCCCTCCCCCCCCCCCCCGAGCTCCGGACTGGGGAGCATGGGGAGGGGCCCAGGCATCTTTTGGCAAGCCCTCCTGGTGGTCCCGGCCTCTCTGTGAGAAGCCAGGAGCGAGGGATCCTGCCCGCAGCCCCCGGCCCAGGCACTTGGTGGGGGGCCCTGAACACATCTTCCGGCCACACCTAGCCCACTCCTTGCCCTGCGAACTTGGCTCTGCCTGGTTCCTCTCTCGGGCTCTCCTGCAGGCCAGGAGCTCCTCCGGGGCAGCTCAGGGGTGGAGAGATTGCCTCTGTCCTGAAGTGACTTCCCTCTCCAGGTCTGAGTTAGGACGGGAGCTGGAGGGCACCCAGGGACTCGCCTTCCAGCCAGCCGACATTGGGAGCAGGTGTCAGGGAGGAGGCAAGGTCTCAGCACACAGGTGGGGGGGCACCTGGACCTGCAGAAGCCTGGACTCAGCACAGGGCTGAGGACCCCTTCCCAGAGCCCCAAGTGGGCCATGGACCGGGGGCTCGGGAGGGACCTTGCTGGTGCCCACCCCGCAGCTCTGCCTGGAAACCCTTCCTTCCTCTCCCAGTACCGTTCCCTGCAGGGGACTCCCACCTGGGGGCTGAGCCTGTTTGAGGGGGTGTTCCCAGGCAGGTGTGTTGGTGCCGGGGAGGAAGGCTTCTGATGGCCAGCGGGAGCGGGTGGCTAAATAACCCAGGGCCAGCAGCGGTTAAGTCTGCATGCTCTGCTTTGGCGCACGGAGTTCGGTTCAGATCCCAGGTGTGGACATGGCACCGCTTGGCAAGCCATGCTGTGGTAGGCGTCCCACATATAAAGTAGAGGAAGATGGGCACAGATGTTAGCTCAGGGCCAGTCTTCCTCAGCAAAAAGAGGAGGATTAGCAGCAGATGTTAGTTCAGAGCTAATCTTCCTCAAAAAAAATATATGACCCAGGGCAGTCCACGCCGGGGAGATGGTGCAGATGGAAAAGAAGGAGAGGCGGATGGGGAATACCCCTGAGACACGCGTGGAGTCAGGCGCCAGCAGCAAAGTTCGAGGGCGAAAGGAAGAATAAATGCGTGTATAGACACAGAAAACTTCTGGAAGGATCCACAAGCAACTGTTAGCTGTGACTCCTCTCAGGAGGGACAAGAGAGAAATCTGAATTTCCATTGTACACCCTTTTATAATGTTTGGATTTTATTTTTATTTTTTAAAAATTTCTTTTGGGGGCTGGCCTGGTGGCATAGTGGTTGAATTTGCGTGTTCTACTTCGGCAGCCCAGGGTTCACAGGCTCAGATCCTGGGCACAGACCTAGCACTCCTTGTCAAGCCAGGCTGTGGCAGCGTCCTGCATAAATTGGAGGAAGATTGGCAACAGATGTTAGCTCAGTGACAATCTTCCTCACAAAAAAAAAAAACGGCAAAAAAATATTCTTTTGGATTTTATTTTATATGAGCTTGAATTGCCCGTTCAATGGCTTTGCTCAATTTAAAAACCCGTTTACGAGTCTGATGTGCCCTCTTGCCAGTCTTCCTCCTGCCCTTCCTCCGCGCCGCCCCGACTTCATGCCCCTCCGTCAGCATCCCCCACTGTGTGCGAATATCGGCCTTCCTCGTCAGACTTTCTTACTGGACTGGGAGGTACTGGTGGATAAAGATTATGTAAGATATGAAATTTGGGCAAAATAGAACCCATGCCGCTCTGCCCTCAAGTTGCTGGGAGTCTAAGAGTAAAGACGCAACTACAGAGGCAACCTGGACAAGTCCGGCAAGAAGGGCGTTGTCAGGGCTCCAACGACAGGGAGGAGGGGGTGCAGCCTGGAGCGACGCGGGCTGGCATCCTCACTCAGTCCCTTCCGGCTGTGTGAACATGGGCAAGTCATTTTGCCTCTCTGAGCCTCGTTTTTCCTCATCTGTGAAATGGGCACAACCGTAGCATCCCCCTCGTGGGGTGAGATCCGGTGTGTCAAGCACTTACCATGCCGCCTGGCAGTCAGTGGGGGCTCGACAGATGTGGGGGTCGGGCGGTTACATCCGTAACCGGAGGCTCGATGCCTGTGGGGCTGCGGGGTGCAAACAATCACAGGAACTCCACACTGCGTTACAACTCTGGACTTCTCCCAACTTCCAAATTTCCTTTTGCCGCACCTCCTGGGAAGGCAAAGGTCAGCTCTGGGGTGGGGAACGGGACTAGAGATGTCCAAGTGAGGCTTGCAGCCCAGCCGCTGAGTAACAGCCGTGACATTGGTCATATTAATGCCATTGCTCATTTACTGATGTCTGACTCTGTGCCAGGCAATGTGGCAGGTGCCCAACTCCCCTCAGCCAATTCATTCTCCTTGGGACCCTCACTGGGTGCAGCTGGCTGGCGCTCCACTCATGGAAGACACTGCTTTCTGGTCTCATTTTCCAGGGAAGGGCCCTGAGGCCCTGAGAGGCCCGTGCCCGGCTGGGCTGTTTCCCGGGTTAGCCTGCTCCAGCGCCCGAGCTCTGGGACCCCCCACCCGCCTCCACCCTCCCAGGCTCAGGGCAGCTGGGCCAGGTTCCCGCTGACTCAGCTGGGCCCAGCCCAGGAGCTTTGGGGAGAATTAGCAGGTTTAGGGAGGAATTTGAGCTGTGCCTCACCATCTCTCCTCCTTCCACTCTCTAAAAGCTGGGCTCCCGGCTGGCGTGGCTGTGTGTGTGCGTGCACGTGTGGACACACGTGTGCACGACACTCGTCTGCGGGCAGGCCGGATGGGGTGGGAGCCGTGTCCCGGCCCCACGCATCCTCCTCTGGGCAGATGGGGTTTGTTTGGTTCCAAGCAGCCCTCTTTGCCGAGTGACTCATCCACTCCACCGACGTGGGGTGTGGGCGGCGGGGGGTGCTGTCCTGGTTGCTTGACGGTTAACCCCACGGAGACAGCACCTGCAGGGCCAGCCACTTCCCTGGCAACCAGGCCACCCTGGGCCCCTGAACCCTGTCCCCTCTCTGCTGTTGGGCCAGTCTGCAGCTCCCAGGAGGCCACAACGTTCCAAGTGTGGCCCACACCCTGCTTGTTTGCTGTCATTGTTCCCCAGGAGCTGGAAGGGCACTGGCAGGCGAGTGCCCGCTGGGGTGTTTCTGTGAACCAGTTTGAAACAAGAAGGGCAGCATTCCCCCAGCCCGGGAGAGGGGTGTGCAGGACCGGAGGCCTGTTCCTTCCCGCAGAGGCTTCTCCTTCCGGCGGGGGGGCCCAGCCTGTCCTCCTGCGGACAGCCATTCTCCCATCTCCAACCGTATGGCTCACCCCCACCTGGGAAGCATTTAAAGAGGGAGATTCCACGGCACCCCCTCTGAGATTATGGTTGGCCCAGGAATCTGATTGTTAACATATACCTGCCCCCTGGGATGCTGAAGCAGGTGGTTCCCAGGCCACCGTGAGAGACACAGCTGTCAACAGAAAGAGATGTAGCACCCACTTGGGCCCTGGTCTACACCCGCCTGGGAAGAGCCCACAGGCTGTAGCTTGGAGCCAACCTGGGTCTGAATGCTGGCTTTACCATGCATCCAGCTGTGTGACCTTGGGCAGGTGGCTTAACCTCTCTGAACCTTAGTTTCATTCTCTGTAAAATGGAGAAGAGCCAGTGTGCTGTGATGTGTGTGGGGCGCCTGGCGTGGACGCTCTCCTCCTCCCTGCCCTCCAAGGGGATGGGAGGGGGCTGACCCAGCTTCACCCCGTGTTTTGTAACATGTATTTACTTTTCTTGCAGAACAATGCAAGGGATGGAAAATCATGCTAGCCCTCCAGCCCAGATGGGCTGACTCACACGCAGTCCTGGGCTGGGGGCCTGGTGAGCTCCCCACAGCTCCCCCGGGGCCAGAGGGGAGGCAGGGCCATGGCGGCAGGAACAGAGGGGGTCTGGGGTGAGTCATGCACGATGCCTGCCTTGAGTCATCCCCCAAGAATGTGCCTGGGCCCCACCCACCCAGGTCCCCTGCCAGGTTGCCCCATCCTGGCCACTTCCCCACCGCCTGCCAGGAGCCGCTGCCCGGATGCCCTCCTACAGCCCTCTTGGGATGCAGGTTGTACCTGTACAGCTGTGTCTGTTGTCAAGATATCGGAGCAGCTCCCAACCTGCTCTGAGCTCTCGGTGCCCCCGGCCACTCTGGCCCTTCTCCCAGGACCCAGCCACTAAGTGGTTAACCCTCAGCTCGGAAGGGGCCCCTTGGACCCTGTGTCCCCCACAGGCTGGCGTCCACTCTGACCCAGCCATCCTGCGCCATCAGCCCCTCTGGCAGATCCCGGCCTCATCCTGAACCCTGGATTGCTTTCCAGCACAATGTGCTCCGGGCACCTCGTTTCCAGTCCGTCCCTGGGCCTCTCAGACCAGGCTGTGAGGGCCGCGCACCTGGAGAGGAGGTCACTCTGTCAGCGCAGAGAGTGAGCGGGGTGGGGCCTGACAGGTTCCTCCGGGCCTGGATCCCTGCAGGACAGGCTGCCCAGCCCAACCCCAAAACCCCTCTCCTGCCCACAGCGCCCCAGCCTGCTTCCTCCTGGCCCGGGCCTCCTCTCATGGCCCTGCCAGAGCTCACGCTGCCCAGACCGGCTGGGCTGCATTTCTGGGGCCCATGTCCGGGGTGTGACAGCCCCCGGGGATGGCCCAGGTCAGGAGGTCAGGACTCCATTTCCTCTTGAGCTTGGAGGCCTGAGTGATGGACAGGTCAGGCCGCAAGGGGCAAAACACAAAATCAAATCAGGTTTTAGCTTGAAGCCAACCTGGGTTTGAATCCTGGCTCTGCCATGAACCCAGCTGTGTGACCTTAGGCAAGTGGCTTCACCTCTCTGAAACTTAGTTGCTCTATCTGTAAAACAGAGAAGAGCCAGTGAGCTAAGACGTCAAATCCAAGCTCCTCCATTTCCTAGCTGTGTGACCCTGGGGAAATGTCTTCACTTCTCTGAACCTCAGTTTCTCTGCCTGCAAAATAAGGATACTCTGGCAGCTGCTCCATAGTGTCTTGAAAGGATTCAGTGAAGTAAGACACAGAATAATGATGAAAAATGGCTTTTGTTGAGCATTTACTGTGGGCCAGGCCCTGTGCTAAGTGCTTGGCTTGGTGCTGGGCACCGTGTTTTCCAGCCGTGCTGAGGACACACGATAAAGTGCACGTACGTAAAGGGGACCAGCTGGTGGGTTGGACACAAACAGCCCAGGGTGAAACCATCGCCACAACGAAGATGGCGCCCTGGCCCCCTCTGCTCCCCTTCTTTCAGAGTGGAGACTGATGCTCCAGGCCGTTACGTGCCAGCTCAGGGCCACCAGGAGGAGCCTCAGGCTTGAAACCCTGCGTTCCGAGCCCTCGTCCTGGTCCCCACCTCTGCCACCCTTCAGCAGGGGGCCTGGCACAGATGATGTCATGGTTGAGTGAATGAGTGAACGAATGGGAGGTGATCGCAGGGACGTTCCCCAGAGGAGGACCCACCTCGGGCTGGGAGGTCCTGAGTCGGAACCACAATGGGAGAGAAGGGCCTCATTCATTCAGCTACTCATTCATTCACCTAACATGCCCTGAGCTCCCCATCTGTGACAAGCCCTGCTCTGGGCACTCAGGACACGAGATCGGGTACAACAGACGGAGGTTCCCGCCCTCAAGGAGCCCGCGGCAGAGGACGGGGTGGGGGTGGGGGGGACGACAGGAGTTTGAGGTCACCTGCGGGTGGATGATGGCACCTGTCCCGTGTCCCCAGTGACGGAGCACCCCAGGCAGACAAAGTCACAGAGTGGGGGCCTGGGGACGCTGTGAGGAAAGTGGCCAGACCCCTGGCCGAGGGTGGTGGGAGGCCTGGCGAGGAAGGGGAGGAAGACCCTTGCTCACAGCGACCCCCGGTTCCCTCACCATCGGCCCTCCTGCACCTCACTGACACTGCCGTGGGAATCAGCTGCTCCCTGGCCATGGGGTCGGGGGGATCTTGACCTCTTGCCCCCACAGTGCCTTCCACACATTTGCTCATCCATTTATGAAGCACCTACTGTATGCCCAGACCTGGGGAGAGAGCGGCTAACGCAACAGCCTGCGTGTTCCCAGTCTGTGGAGGGAAAGGGCTAGAAAACCGAGCGGACAACCACATTTGTAAGGAATGAACTAACCTACGTGCCCATCCGTGGGGGAGTGGCTGTTGGACGATGAAACCACCACAGTCTTCGAGGGTGGAGAGGGGTCAGCGTGGGGGGTCTGCAGGCCTCAAGAGGGCGTGGAGGGTGACAAAAAGAAGTGGCCCACCCCTCGGTGTCGTATTCTTGCCATTTGCGATGTAGAATAGAGCTGCCCCAGAAGTACGTGGGCTTGTCCTCCCTCACGCACGCCGGCTCCGTCTGGCCCTGCCCAGGCCCTTTGTGCGCTCTCTCTGCTGAGGTCAAGCATTCCTGCCCGAGACCTGGTGCCCACCCCCCACGGGTCGCCCTCCCAGGCCATTCTCTGGTCACCGGCTCAGGCTTAATCCCTTGGCCGGGCCCGGGCCTCCGGGACTGATGAGTCAACACCAGTCAGCTACAGACCGACACCGTCCTCCCAGCCCTGAGGTCCCCGCCCTGCCCAGTCCATCCTGGCCCCCAGTGGGCCCAGCCTCTGCAGGTCCAGACCGACTCCAGAGCCACCCTGTCAGCCGGAACTTCCGTGACGGAAGTTCTGTATATATGGGAAGCAAGAGCCGCATACAGCTACGGGGTGCTTGAAATGTAGCTAGTGCAACTGAATTTTTAATTTTGGTGTTTATATTCTATTTATTATTATTTATATAAATATGTGATCGTTCACATCCATTTCATTAATTTAAATTTACATAGCTGCCTGTGGCTGGTGGCTGTCACGCTGGGTGGCTGCAGAGAGTCAGCCCGGGCCCAGGCATGGAGGACAAGTGGACGGGGAGACCCTGGCCTCTCCCCCAGGCAGGGGCAGCTCGGGGGCGGTGGTTGGGCAGCTGGGGCCTCAGGGACTGAGCTGGGGGATCCCTGGGGGTCTGCTCTGTTGACGGGGCCGAGCTTGGCTCTTGGTGCCCGTGGCCACCCCCTACCTGCCCGGCTCCGGGTCTGACCCCAGCTTGGTGGGCAGGATCATCACCCGAGCTGAGCTCTTAGTGTTGGCGCGCCGCAGTCCAGCCTGCTGCATCTCTCCCGGATCTCTGACCGGCTCCCTCTGCCTGTCCCCGCTCCCCCTGCGCTGTTCCCGACTCTGGGGGGTGGGGGGGTCGACGTCACATCTGATCTGCTTGAGAGTCAATGGGGATGTGTCCTCCTTCCAACCAGGAGGAGTGAGAGGCTGCAGCTATCCTGGCCTGGGCCCCCCGCGGCCAGAGCTGGGGTGCAGGGACATTGCTTTTGGAAGTGACCTCAGGGCCCAGGAGTGGGGCTGCGGAGGGAGCACCAGGGGAGACAGACCAACCCAGGGTGCGGTTGCAAGCTGGGCCCTGCAGTGAGCTGATGGCGGACCCCCAAAAAAGACAGGTCCAGATCCTCATCCCCTGCAGCCTGGGAATGAGGTCTTATTTGGAAAAAAGGTCTTTACAGACGTAATTAAGGATCTCGATATGAGATCATCCTGGATTTAGGGTGGGCCCTGCACCCAATGACAGGCGTCCTTATCAGGGAAGGGCAGAGGGAGATTTGAGACAGAGACACGCGGAGAAGGCCTGCGATGACCTTCGGAGGCAGAGATGGCAGTGACGGGATTTGAGGACTAGGAGGGGCCACAAGCCAAGGAATGCAGGTGGGCTCCAGAACTGGACAAGGCCGGGACCCGGGTCCTCCCTTCAGAGGTTCCAGGAGGAGCTGTACCTGACACGCTGACTTTAGCCTGGAGAGACTGATTTCGGATTTCCAGCCTCCAGAATGGTAAGAGAATAAATTTGTTTTTTAAGCCATTAGGTGGGTGGTAATTTGTTGCAACAGTCGTAGGAAATGAGCATATGGGGGTTCCTTCTTCCCTGCCCCACAGGGGGACTTTGGGCTGCCATCAAGGTGACTTGGGCCCTGAGGAAGGTCATGGGTGAAGATGGGACAGTGTCTCCTTCCACCCTCTGCCCCCTTCCTCTCCCGGTCCCCCGGGAGTCCACCCAGGCGAGTCCACCCCTGATACCCCCACCACTGCAGTTACCCAAAAGGTGGGGCGGCACGCTGTGGTCCCCCTGAGGCCAGTGGGTTGATGCTGCCCCAGGTGCAGATCTGGGCTCAGACTCTGTGACTCTGTCCTCGTGGGGTCTTCACTGACGCCAGGTCGTTAGTGTCAGAATCGAGGTGAATTGTCAGACGCCCCGTCGGGCTCCGGAGAGTTGGAGAATTGGTTGTTGGTGTGGGAAAAAAGCCTACACATTTGGTGTCAGAAGCGTTGTGAGTAAAAACAGTTCAGCTGTAAAAAGGAAGGGAGCTCTGACACCTGCTACAACATGAATGAACCTCGGAGGCATGATGCTCAGTGAAGGAAGCCAGTCACAAAGGCCACACAAAAGCGCATGATATGAAATGTCCAGAATGAGTGAATCTGTCGGAGACAGAAAGCCGGGCGCAGGGGGAAAGTGGGGAGTGACTGCCAATGGCTGCGGAGTTTCCTTTTGGGGCGATGAAAATGTGCTGAAGTTGGTGATGGCCAGGGTTGTGCCTCTCTGCGAATATATGAAAAATCACTGACTCGTACACTGTCAATGGGTGTATTGTATGGTGTGCGAATTGTCTCAACAGAGCAGAGTTATCACTCTCCCGATCTGCACCATCTCAGATGCCACCTCCCCCCCCCCCGCCGCTAAGTCCCATGGAAGTCGGTCCCTCCCTCCAAGCTAGTGCTAGCTTTTCCCCTATTTTAAATTTTTTTTTGGGGGGGTAAGATTAGCCCTGAGCTAACTGCTGCCAATCCTCCTCTTTTTGCTGAGGAAGACTGGCCCTGAGCTAACATCCGTGCCCATCTTCCTCTACTTTATATGTGGGACGCCCACCACAGCATGGCGTTTGCCAAGCGGTGCCATGTCTGCACTGGGATCCGAACCAGCGAACCCCAGGCCGCGGAAGAATTGCACATTTAACGGCTATGCCACCACGCCGGCCCCTATTTTAACTTTTTTTGGACTCTTCAGTGTGATTTTTTGTATTATTGTGGTAAGATATACATAACATAAAACTCACCAGTTTAACCATTTCCAAGTGCACAGCTCCGTGGCGTTAATAACCTTCACGCTGTTGTGCACCGGCCCCACCATCCTTCTCCACTTTCTCTTCTTGCAAAACTGCAGCTCCACGTCCGTTAAACATTAACCCCCTGTCCTCCCACCCGCCCGCCTGCCCTGGGCACCCAGCCTTCTTCTTTCTGTCTCTGTGAATCTGCCGACTCGAAGGGCCTCTTGCAAGTGGAATCGTACGGTATTTGTCCCTTTGTGACTGGTTCCGTCGCTCAGCGTCATGTCTTCCAGCTTCATCCATGTGGTAGCGGGTGTCAGAATGTCCTTCCTTTTTAAGGCTGAATAATCTCCATATTTCCCCCCTTTGAAAGGTGGGGCCACTGTGACCACATACACTGGAAGGTGGCAGGGCCAGAACTCACACCAGGCTGTCCTGACTCCACACCCTCCACTCACCACTCTGCTACCCAGCCCCCTCCCAAGCCCCATGCTGACTCCCCCCAGCCCCACCGCACCCCTACCCTTGCTCTTGCCCCCTTTCCTCCTCACTGAGGGCTCCTAGGGCTCAGATAGCCTTTTACTCACCTTTCACCTTTGGACGCTGACCCCACATACAGTGCCTGGTGGAGTCCCAAAGCCCAAAGCATGTATGGAATTGACTGGACTTAGAGGGCCTGGCTGGGGGTCAAAGTGGGCAGAGCCTGGCTGTGCAGCCCTCTGGGTCAGGCTCCCCCAGAATCAGCCTCTGCTAAATCAAAGCCACCCAATGACCAGGAGCCCTGCAAAGAGCTGTGCAGTCTACAACCTGCACAACTGTACATGGCCATGCTGCCCATGGCCCTGATGGCTCTGGAGGTTCCCAAATCCAGGGGGCCTCTGAGCTGTGCTCTGAGAAGGGGAAGAAGGAACACGACTTAGAGGAGCCCCAGGCAAATGAGATGTGGTCCAGAGAGCAGACTGAGGGTTGCCAGGGGCTGGGGGAAGGGAGAAGGGAGGAGTGACTGCCTGACGAGTACAGGTTTCCTTCTGGGGTGATGGGAGTGTCCTGGAACCAGACAGTGGTGACAGGGGCACAACCTTGTGAAAGTACTAAAAGCCACTCAATCGCGCACTTAAAAAATGGTTGAAATGGTAGCTTTTATGTTATGTGTATTTTACCACAATGATAAAAAAAAATGCCTCGCCCCCACCCCCAGCTTCAGCACCATCTCAGGGCCCTTCTGTATTGTGGGGCCCAGGTGGAGGGCCACTCATGTCCCACAAGGGTCTGGATCCCGGACCCTCTCACTCCTATACCCCCCTCACCCCCCTGTTGTCGGTGTCACACTGAGCTGTCTAGCTGAGGACCTTTCTCCGCAGGATGCCTTCCGGGGGCTTCTTCATTTGGGCCCAGGGTTTTACTCAAACAAATGCTTTTCTAATGGTTGAATTTCCTGAGGCAGTAGCCCATCTTTGGGGAGATAATAAGAGATGTGGGGTGGTTTCTGGAGGCTTCGAAACCCACCTCATCAAAAGGCAGCTCTGGCTTCATCATTCCCACAGGGTGCAGGATGCAGCAGGTCGAGGCTGAAGGTCCCGCCCTGGGACTGACTTCATGCCCCCAGTGTTCCCATCGAATCAGCCCACCCTTCTGGTACCTTCTCAGTCCGGGGCCAGGATGTTTGGATATCCTTGCAGTTCTGACTGGAAAATCACATCTTCCTGGCACTTCCACTGCATCCCTGGAGGAAGAAGGCATTGAAGAACCAGAGTCCTGGGTTTGAGTTCCTTACTAGCTGTGTGACCTTGGGCAAGTTACTCAACCTCTCTGTGCCTTCGTTTCCTTGTCTTTAAAATGAGGATTAAACTAGTTTTGACCTTGAGGGTTTTTTTTTTTTTAAATTTAGGCAATAATCATATAACATAAAATTAGTCATTTTAATGTGCACAATTCGGTGGCATCGAGTGCATTCACAATGTTGTGCACCCACCACCGGTATGGCGTTCCAAAAATGTTTTCATCATGGCAGGGATTGTTTCTGAGATCAAGTGTTTGAATGTTTGTAAAGCCTTAGCGCAGCGCCTGGCACAGCGAGTGCCCACGAGCGCTATGTAAGTGGGTAAGTGGTAGGAGCAGTGCTTACTAGAAGAGAGCTCACTATAGATAACACGTGGCAGGCGGGGCTCTTATTAATCCGATTCCCTGGGGCTGGAGGAGGAGTTAGGTTCTCGCCACCCCCGCCCATCTGGGCGGTGTTTTCCACTTTGCGCTCTCTGTGCCCACCCCGCTGTACCCCCGCCCCAGGAGTCCTGTCCTCACTGATTTGAGGGGCAGGGGAGGCGCTGATGGGAGCCAGGAAATCTCGAGCCGCCCCGAAAGTCCCAGGGCCTCTCCTCTGCTCCTTTTGGCTCTTCTTGGCCTCGCTCCCTGCACCTCCCATGCCCACTCCTGCTCCCCCAAGCTGTCACCTTCTGTGGCAGAGGACTCCCGTGTGGGGGTGGGGTGACCGGGAAGATTCCGCCTGGGTGGAAGAGAATGGACTCGAGTGGAAGCACACCCACCTCTGGGAGGAGCCCTTATGACCCATTGTTCCTCCCTTAGGAGAGCACCACCTCCCTCCCCAGGGCCGGTGTGGACCTTGAGAAACCCAGGATCCCCAGGCCCTTGGAAGGACTCCCAAGATCTGGCAGCCAGCACTGCCAGACTTGTCCACTTAGGAAAACCACTGGGGAGCCTTTCAAACAAGCAGATTCTGAGCGATGCCAAGGAATCTGCATTTTGACATGCGCCCTTGCCGCGAGGAGCCTTAGGAGCGGTGAAGCTTGGGACAGTCTGCTCCGCCTCGTCCTTCCAGGTGTAAACCTCCCTCTCTTGGTCACCTTATGCCAACTTAAGGCCTTTCGTGCTGTAACAACAGCTAAGTGTTCATGCTCGCTGTGCGCCCTGCACTGACGCCCAGGAGGAGCATGGGAGTTTCCTTGATGAGCACGGGGTACAGCGAAACATCCCTGGACGGGGTCTCCCCCGACAATTCCCCTTCCTGGAGACACCCAGGAGCCACGGACTGTTGTTTGCTGCCACCTTGTGGCAGAGATGGGAATTTTGTGCTCCATTTCCCTCCTTGATAACCTTAACCAAGAAAATGCACTGAGCACCTACTGTGTGCCAGGTCCCCAGTAAGATCCTGCGGACAGGGGACAGATGAACAGGACAGACAAGGTCCCTGCCCTCGCAGAGCTCACAGTCTCCCAGGACACACAATCGGTAACCCACAAATAAATACAATGAATGAATGAAGAAGATGATCACAGAGCGTGATCCACGCTAGAAAGGAAACCAGCAGGCTAATTATCACAGGGTGCGAGGATATATTTGATAAACGGAGCGTTGTCTGTCTCCCTCCCGATCGGCACCCCTTCTCCGTGCCCGGGACTGTGGACCACCCAAGGGCAGGCGCGTCTTTCTGACTCCCTCCTGTGAATGGGTGAAGTCACTCAGTGCTGGCACATAGGCGCTCAGTAAATGTCGAATGAATGACTACACTGATGACGAGGCTGTCCAGAGACAGCTTCTTGGCACTTCCAGGCAGAACAGACGGGGAGGGAGAAGGGAGGGCTTATGGACGGGACGCTGGGTCCCCAGAGATCCTGGGAGGGCTGGAAGGGTTTGGCTGCGAGCTAGAATGAGGATGATGGGCAAATGGCACCCTCCCAAGGAGGCCCCAGTCACCCTGTTTTAAATCGTATCCTCACTCTGCTGGCTTCTTGAACCCCTTCCCTGCTTAGTTCTTTCGCCATCTCCAACAGTACTGCATATTCGCCTTATTCGGTTAAGGTGTGCCCCCCTACCCGAATGCAAACTCCCCGAGAGCGAGGATTTTTGTGTTTTGTTCACTGATGACTCTCCAGAGCCTGGAAGGAACTGAAATTTAGTAGTTGCTTAGCAGTAGGGTGAATGAATGATGATGGGCGGGGTTAAGGCAGGGCCATGAGGGCCCTGGGGCGGGGCCCGTGGGAGGGGCGGGGCTCGGAGCCCGGGAGGAGCGAGTTGATCCGAGTTAGGGGAGAAGCCAAAGCTAAACCTTCCCAGGAGGGGCGGGGCTGGGCGGGGCTGGGCGGGGCAAGGGTCCTCCTGGGGGCGGAGCTAGACTGGGGGTGGAGCCTTGGGGCGGAGTCTGTCTGGGGCTGGGCCACTCCATAGGCTGGGTGCCTTAGGGGGCGGGACCACTATGTGGGCGGGGCCTACATGAGGCGTGGCCAATCTGGAGGAAGAGCCGTGCTGGGGGCGTGGTCAAACGGAGGGCATGTAAACTAAAGGGAGGGGCTACGGTTGGGGCGGAGCCCCTCAGGAGGCGGGGAAATCTGGGCGTGGCCACGGCAGGGCGGCGTGGGCGTGGCCAGGCTGGGGGCGGGGCCAGGCCGGGATCTCCGCTGTCCTGGGTCCCGGAGTGCTCCCTCCCCGCAGGTCTCTCTCCAGCCCCGCAGTCGTCTCCCTGGCCGGCCCGTCTCCAGGGTGCGCAGGGCCCGACGCCCCCGGCTCCGCGGCCGCGGTCGGGCCTCGGCCCCCGCACTGCGCTCTGGGACAGGTGACCGCGGGGGCCCCAAAGAGCTCAGCTCCGCATCCCCGGAGACTCCGAGGGCGAAGGTGAGCAGGGCTGCGGGGACCGGTGTGTGCACGCCCGTGTTGGTGCCTGTGTGTGTGCATGTGTGTGGACGTCTGTGCGCACCGGGGGAATTCTCTAGGTGCGTGGAGTTGGAGAGGTGCGTGCTCCGGGGAGCTTTGTGTGTGTGCAAAATTTCAAGAGCGTGCAAAAGTAGTCCCGTGTGGGAGGAGAGTCGTGCATATGAGTGCGTGTGTGTGTGAAAGAGACAGTGGGTGTGAAATTTGGTAAAGATCATGTGTGTATGTCAGGGTGTTTTGGAGGAAAATGGGAGGGCAGGTGCAATGATACTTGGGGGCACTTACAGCATCAGGATGTCTGTGCGAGCTGTGCGGGTGCGTGGGTGGTGAATTGTGGGAGTGTAAGAACTGCGAATGTGTGTGTTTCCATGTGAGTGGCGGTGAGGGGTGCTTCTGGGGTTCTCAATTTGAAGAGGTGGGGACCGAGGAAAGTTTGGCGGTGCTGATTGCTCTTGGAGGGGGAGTGTGGTCTGAGGCTGTGGGTAATGGACAGTGGAGGTGTTTGGGGCCTGGCCAGGAGTAATTTGGGGATCATATTGCCCCCCCCCCCCGGCTTTGAGGGCTGGGGAGATGTGTGGGCAAGGCCAGAGGGGGCTGGGCCTGCCCCTTGCATGGGGAGCAGTGGGCAGGGTTCTTGCTTCATGTGGAGGGAGCGGCTGCCTCACCAGTCCCCTGTCACCCAGGCCCCGTGCTCACTCCTGCCTGGCTTCAGTTGGCGCTCCTGCGAGAACATGGTGCAGAAGTACCAGTCTCCCATCCGCATCTACAAGTACCCGTTCGAGCTAGTCATGGCGGTGAGTGACCCTGGTTCTCCGGCCCCCGTATGGAGGTTGGAGGGACATAGGAGGTCAGCTGTGATGGGAATGAGAGGGAGCCCCGGAGACCCCCCAGATCAGAAGGAATTTTTGAGCTCCTTCACTGACCTGGGGAGTCCAGCTGCTAACCAGTGACTCTCTACCTGGCCAGCCCACCATCCACCCAACTTCTGGAATCCTTGCCCACTGACCAAAACACAAGGTCTTTCTTTTTCCTTGTTGAAGCTTACATGTTCTCTCACCTCAGCCTTCTCTGACAGGAAACAAGGATATCAGGGGCCAAGCCACTGCTGTCATTTTTGTGTAATGATAATAATAATAGTAAATATAACAATGATGGTGATGACACAGCCATTCACTGAGGGTGTACGGTACTGTCTTCACATCCGTGGTTTCATTTAATTCCTAACAGCTGGCATTGTTCTCATTTTACCTCTGCTAAACTGAAGCTGGGATGGTCAAGGGATTGGCCCCAGGTTCTGTGGCTAGCAAGAGGTGGAGCCGAGGCTCAGAGCCACGCGAGGGGGACTCCAGAGCTGGGATTTAACTACAGTGCCCCCCAGGGTCCTCCTCCTGCCACACACTGCCTCCCTTTCTCTTCAAGGAAGCTGAGACCAGGAGGAGCATGTGGGGGTGGGGAGGGGGCAGGAAGGGTCTGGGAGCCGTCATTTTCATACTCAAGTCGGGCAGCCAGTCAGCTGGGGTCCTAGAATTGGCTCCCAGGCTCTTGGGCTCCTAGATCAGTGGTCTTTGTTCCATGGGGTGGGTGCTGGAGCCGGTGGACATGGCTTTCCTTCTTGGCGCCGTCCCCTCTGCCTGTTGGAGCCACCCTTCCTGGTAAAATAGGGGCAATGCCCTGGAGGTGTGGGGAGGGGGAAATGAGGTAACGCCTGCTGCCTCTGGCTCAGTGCCTGGCACACAGTAGGTGCTCACTAAATGTACCTGCCCCTGTTATTACACCACATGGTATTATAAATGATTGTACTGGAAGTGCAAGGAACACGGGCAGGCATCCACCCCCGTCCCTCCCAGCCCACCCCTGGCTGCTCGATTCCAGTCTTTGATCCGAGGACTTGCGTATCAGTTGTGCCTCTGCGCGTGTGTGTGTCCTGCCTGATCTTATTCTATGAATCCACCTGCATATGTGTTTATAGTCCCATAGAGGATTTAAAAGCCTCCCTGGAGCCGTCCATCCGTGTGCTGTTATGGGTAGATGGTTCCAGGTCAGGAAAGAGGCAGGGACAGGCCCGGGGTCATAGTGACTAGCTGGGTGAACTTAAGCAAGTTACTTACCCTCTCTGAGCCTTCACTCCCCATCTCTAAAATGAGGATTCCATGGTTTCCAAATCTGGGCATCGTGCTGTGGATTAAACTAATCAATGCGTGTGAAGCTCCCAGCGCAGGGTCTGGCACAGACCAAATGCCGTTACTATTATTGTTACTGTTGTTAGTGTTGTCGCTGCCTGCGGCTGTGCGACTTTCCTTCATTTGTAGAGTGGGTAGGACACCAGGGATGATGAAGAGACTTGGGGACAAGCGGTCAGAAGCACTGGTCCCTGCCGCTGCCCCGCCTGCTCTGGCTGTGTGTCCTGGGAAAGCCACTGAATGCATCTGAGCCTCGGTTTCTTTTGTGAGATGGAGATGGTTGTCACGAGGATAAAGGTGATGCCAGTTTGTGGGGGTGGTGGGGGCGGGTGCCCAGCACAGGGCTCCATCCAGACTAAGTAGCTGAGTATAAAGACTCGTCTTCCGTCTAAGGCTCCAGGGAGCTCACGTGTTCTAAGACCCCGGGACTCATTCATTCATTCATTCACTCAGTAGAAGAGAGGCATTGTCCCCAATCTTCTGGAACAATCCAGGCACCCGATTCTCTGCCATGAAGCTGAGACCAATAAGTATAGAATGGAAAACGAATAATGTTTCAGTACTGCATGAACTTGATAAATGCAAACTTAATTTAGCATGTTTAGGAGTCTCAAAATATTTGCCATCATTGCACTTTGCGATAAAGCATGCCCGCTGAGGTGGCACTGAAGACTTTATTAAAAGGACTAGTAACGCACTCGCATGGCCTTCACTGGAATATGTTCAGCGTGTTTTGTAAGCATCGAGTTCCCTCAGTGAAGGCAGAAGGATGCGCTTGCCCCCCGGGCTGCTCTCAGTCTCTGGGCGTCGATGTGTACACGCTGTGGGTACAGGAGGAAGCAGAGGTTTTCTGATATTTGCTCTGTAAATGAGCTGATGTGTCTGAGCTAATGTGAGTTACTCGTAGTTTTCAAAGGGACAGCCGCAACCATGTCGTCTTATCTTCCATACAATCTTTGTCGGTGAGAGGGCCCCCCAACCGCAGCCATGCCGCTGACAAAGCCACTTTGCCGACTGTTTACAAAACACCATTGTCCCCAGTAGCCTGCATAACTCAACAGAACTCGCACGCTGTGTGGGCACAAAAGGGGTTTTCTGCGCTTACTGTCCGTCTTTGTTTCTCAGCCGGACACTTGTCCTCAGTTCGGGTCAGATGCCAGGGAAGTGTTGGGTGCGTTCAGCTCTTTTCACTGCGTCCGAGTGCCCGGACGAGCTGGCCTTCTCGGTTTCCTGTTTAACAAAGCCCACTTGGGAATCAAAGCGTCCCTTGCTCCTTCAGAAGTGCACCAGCGATGATACGGATGACCGGAATTGGGCCCGTGGAATTGCTCATAAAATATCACAGAGGCAACCTTTCTAGACCCAGGTTCGAAAAACCTTTAAAAATCATTTTTCTCTTTCATTTCAAAGATTTAACTACTGTAATCCAGTGAATGGGCGTCTCTCTCCTTGGGCCAAATCCCTGGACGGGAATTCTGTTCCTGAGGGCGGCGTTCCAGGTGGACTTTGCTTTCTAATTCTTGAGAACATTCTCTGTTATTTGGTTCAGGACAATCAGCTTGTATTATCTTGGTAAACAGGGGAAAGCAGTTAAGATAATGGAGGAGCCCGCTGCGCATCCAAGGTTGGAGCGGGTCCTTGGTCCCTGTCACTGTGGGGTCTCAGAAGGTCAGGAGGTCTTTGTGGAGATCCCTGTGTGTGGAACACAAAGACTGGGACTTGAACTGCGGCTTGTGGTCCCATGAGTCCTGACAGCCACTCTCAGGTCCACACCCGGAAAATGGAGATGACAAAGGCCCCTGCTCCTCAGAGAGCTGAAGCGAGGATTAAATGAAGGGACATGGGCACCCGGACAGGCCTGGCACATTGTTTAATGCTTGTGAAATGTTACTTAAGCTTATTATCATTATTTATTGTTTGAACAGCTTTATTCAGCTATCACTCACATACCATAAAATTCACCCACTTAAAGGCACAGTCAGTGGGTTTCAGTGTATTCATAGAGCTGTGTAACCATCACCACCGTCAATTCTGGAACGTTCTTATCACCCCAAAGGGAAACTCTGCACCGCTTAGTCACCATCCCCGAATATCTCCAACCTCTCCCCACCCCAAGCAACTATTAGTCTACTTTCTGTCACTATGGATTTGCCTATTTTGTACATTCCATATAAATGGACTCATACAATATGTGGCCTTCTCTGACTGGCTTCTCTCACTGAGCATCGTGCTTTCAAGTTTCATCCCGGTTGTAGCGTGTGTCAGTGCTGCATTCTTTTTCATGGCTGAATAATATTCCCCTCTATGGATGGACCACATTTGCTCATCCATCCATCGGTTGATGGACTGTTTCCATTTCTGGGCTATGATGAATAACACCGCCATGAACATTTATGCACAGTCTTTGTATGGATATATTCCTTCCAAAGAAATTCCTGCTCTGAATGGTAATGGTTATTGGACGAGTTTAAGCAGATTCTTGTTTAAATTTTCTGTAACAAACAGTACACAGAACAGACTAGGTCCCAGGCACTGTTCTGAGCGCATTCAAAGATTAACTCATGGGCTCCTTTAACCAGCCCCTGAGATAGGTCTGTGGGTGCTCTGTTCTGCAGACAACGAGACTGAGACACAGAGAGAATAAATGGATTACCCAAGGCTGCAAAGCGAACACACGACAGGTGGGGACTTCATTGGAATACGTTAAGTGAATTTTGCAAGGCAGTTTGGCTCCAGAATTTATTTATTTTTTTTTGAGGAAGATCAGCCCTGAGCTAACATCTGCTGCCAATCCTCCTCTTTTTGCTGAGGAAGACTGGCCCTGAGCTAACATCCGTGCCCATTTTCCTCTACTTTATATGTGGGATACCTGCCACAGCATAGCTTGAGAAGTGGTGCCATGTCTGCACCCAGGATCCGAACTGGTGAACCCTGGGCCACCAAGGTGGAACATGCGCACCTAACTGCTGCGTCACTGGGCCAGCCCCCCGGCTCCAGAATTTACATTCCCCACCACGAGCTTTGCTGCTTCTCAGAGCTGAGGACCTGAAGTTATGGGGGTGGCATCTGGACCGAGTCAGTGGTCCCACCAGGGCGGTTACCATCAGGACTGCGTCCAGAATGCCTGCACCCTGTCAGGACCCTGCAAAGGGGAGCACAGCCAAAACGCACGGACCCTGGCCTCTCGGAGGACAGACATGCCAGCAGGGCCTGGGTGTGTTCCCTGAGCAGTGGGTGCACAGCCCCTAGGCCAGCTCAGAGGCGGGTACCAATACAGCAGCCTTAGCTGTAGTAGAAGGGGAAACAGGCTTAGACAGATGGAGGAGACTGTCCGTTAGTCAGTGTATTTGTCAGTGCTGCATAACAAAGTACCCCAGCTGGTGGCTTAGAACAACAAAAGGTTGTGGCCTCAGTTCTAGAGGCCAGAAGTCCAGATCAAGGTGCTGGCAGTGCCGTGCTCTCGCTGGAGGTGCCAGGTGAGGATGTGTTCCGGGCCTCTCTCCTGGCTTTTGGTGGCTCCTTGGCTCGTGGCAGCATCACTCCAGCCTTCACACGGCTTACTCCGTGTGCGTGTGCCTCTGCGCCCAAACTTCCTCTCTTATAAGGACGCCAGTCATAGTGGAATTATAAGGTCACCCTAATGACCTCATTTGAACTTGGTTACCTCGGTAAAGACCCTATTTCCAAATAAGGTCATATTCTGAGGTACCTGGAGTTGGCACTCCAGCATTCCTTTTTCGGGGGCGGACATAATTTAGCCCCTAATACTCAGTAAACGGCATTCTCAGTCAATGGCAGAGATTCTATCTCAGGGAATCTGACCCCACAGCCCGAGCTGGCAGCCAGGCATTCTGGATTCTGGCTCCGATGATCAGTAGACATCTGTGCACCAGTGGCCGCCTCCTGTCCGGCCACTGCCCAGGAGGCCCTGTGGGGCTCTAAGGGCCTGGGGCTTCAGGTCAGCTCAGATTCTGCAAACCTAACAAAGGCAGATGGTGCGGAGTTGAATTTCCTCAGCAATAGGATTTTCGTGCGGAGCCAGGGTTACGGAGGGGAGGGCCCTTGTCCAGCAACGAAGTGTTAAAATATTTAAAGACCTGGCCTTTTGGATTGATAAACAGCTTGTAACTTAGCAAATGGGTTATTCATAAGGAGCGGCCTCTGAAGGCAAATCCTTGCAGCCCAGGCCACGGGCACATCCAGGTGGAATTGTTGTCATGGATGTAGTTTTGACAAAGCAGCAGGGGCCTTATTTAAATGAGTTAAATGAGTTCCCTGGGGCCCGTCATCTGATCCTGCTGCTAAAAGATTAAGGGAAGCGACAGTTTCCACCCTGGATTGCTTACAGGGCCCTGACGCTCCGATTTGGGCCGGGAGAATGGAGGTAGTCCGCTGCCCAGCAAAGCTATCTTCTGGTTCCAGAGGCCCTGAAGGAAGCTGTGGGCCCTTGTTCGTCCGTTCACGCGTGCATTCATTCGTGTCCGCGAGCGTGTATGCGTTTGGCAAATACGTATTGAGTGTCCTCTGGGTGCCAGGCACTCGGCTGGGTGTGCGTTGATTCCTAGCACTTTTCGAAACACATCCTTATTCTGTTCGTTGTCTTGCTTCCTTGTTTATATGGGTGTTTTTCATGAAAGTAAGCTTCTGGAAGGTGGGGGCCGTGTCTGTCTTGTTCTGGTTCTGTCTTGACTTGGTTCTCCTGACATGGTCCCTTTCTGCCCTCATAGAGCTGGCAGTGTGGGGGGGGTGTGTGATGTGTGATGTGTGTGTGAGAGAGACAGAGACAGAGAGAGAGAGAGAGAGAGAAGCCCGGCCAGTGTCATGTAGAATGATTTGTACTAGGGGAAGAACAGGGCATTGTAGGAACACAGAGAAGAACCCATTGGTCACCAGCCGAGGGTCTTTTAAGCCAGCCAAGCAGAGCCTTGCCGAGGGGAGGAAGGCACAGCATGTGCAAAGGCCCCGGGGCAGAACTTGTCTCTCTACAGAAATGAATGTGGCTCACTTGGGCCCCAGTGAGAGTTAAAAAGAGACACGCAGGGTCAGTTGTCTCTTCAAGGACCTTGGGAGCTTGCGACGGTTGGAAGCAGGAGAGTGACATGATGAGATTTGCTATTTAAGTGGGTTGGAAGGAGGTTTTCATCCCGGAGGCCTGGAGAGCATGAGGAAAACAAAGGAGCCGAGGCGCGTGCATTCCTGGAACACTTGGAAAATCTAAGATAGCATTTCCCTCCCTTCAAGATCCTGACATGCCGCTAAATGTCAAGACATACTGGGCTGGACTTGCTGCCTCCACGTCTCTCCCTGAGCCAGCAGGGGCACCAGCTGATCCTGGGAGTCCGTGGGCATGGAGCCTGTTCAGAGGAGGGCACCCCCTGCCCTGCTCCCCACGCCCGGGGGAGAATCCGCGGGAGGTTTTTGTACAGTCGCCAGGCCGGGCAGCCGGGCTGCACGCTCCCCCAGTGCTGGAGAGGCCGGGCTTTCTGGAGGTGTGAGCTCAGGTGGAGGACACGTGGTCCCCGCTGGGGCAAAGGGCTGTCCGAGTCCTGGCGTGCAATAAGGCGACAGAAGCAGAAAAAAATAATACCTAGACCCCACTAACTGTGCCCCTGCTGCAGCCTCAGGGCAGGAAACTGTGAAAAACGGCCAAACGGTGCCTCTGCACCCTGTTCAGGGCAGTTCGTTGGCCAATAGCCCCGGCTGCCCCCGCACTGTGACCACAGAGGGAGCCGCAAGGGCCTTCCTTCACCTGAGCACTGAGCACCTGCCAGCACCCAGCTCTCCAGGGCGGGGCAGGGAGAGCCAGATGCAGGCCTGGGCCCCTCTCTGGGCTGTGCACCTGCCATGGTCACCAGCGGGTGTAGACAGAGGTCCACGCACGCTGAGACGGGGGATCTGTGCAGCGACCTGCTCTTGCAGGTGTGTATGTGACGAGGGCTCCAGCTTCCTGCCGTCTTTCCCCAGCATCCGCCCCCTCCTTCCCGCCTCCTCCCTCCCTCCCTCCCTCTCTCCCTTGGGCAAATATTGGCTGATGTCTACGGAGTCCCAGGTGTTGTGCGAGGGCACTGGGGAGTCCACTGGCGAAGAAAGCAGTGATGGAGGCGCTGACTGGAAACAAATAAACACAGACTCGACATCCTATTACAAATCATGATCGATGCCTCTGATAGGACCATGAACCGCTCAGGAGATGACTCACTCTCTTTTTTTTAAATTGTGGCAAAATATATATAACACGAAATTTCCCATTTTAACCATTTCTTGTCTTTTTTTTTGTGAGGAAGATTGGCCCTGAGCTAACGTCTGTGCCCATCTTCCTCCATTTTATGTGGGATGCTGCCACAGTGTGGCTTGACGAGTGGTGCTGGGTCCACGACCTGGGTCCTGAACCTGCGAACCCCAGGCTGCTGAAGTGGAGGGCGCGAATGCAACCACTACGCCACCGGTCTGGCCCTCCGTTTTAGCCATTTTTAAGTGTCCAGTTCAGTGGCATTAAGTACACACACATTGTTGTGCAGCCATCACCACCATCCTCTCCAGAACTTTTTCATCCTCCCGAACTGAAACTCTGTGCTTCTTAAACGCTACCTCCCTGTTCCCCCTCCCCCAGCCCTGGTGACCACCATTCTACTTTCTGTCTCTACACGTCTGACTCCTCCAGGGACCTCATATCAGTGGAATCAGACAGCATTTGTCCTTTCATGTCTGGCCTCTTTCACCAAGCATCATGTGTTTGAGGTTCATCCATGCTGTAGTGTGTTTCAGTACTTCATTCCTTTTTTATGGCTGAATAATATTCCACTGTATGGATAGATCACATTTTGTTCATCCTTTCCTCAGTCAGTGGACACTTGGGTTGTTTCCCCTTTTTGGCTGTTGTGAATAATGCTGCTGTGATGTGCAAATATCGCTTCAGATCCCTGTTGGTTTACTCTTGTTCATTAAAAAACATCGACTGTGCGGTGTCTGGCACTGTGCTAGTGCCTTACACGTATTACCTCCCTTTTGTCTTTATAGCAGTCCTTAGGAGGTGGGTACCATCCTCCTCCTCATCCTCTTTCTTTCTGAGGAAACTGGGTCTCAGGGAAGTTAAGTTGAGGTCGCCCAGCTCCCAAATGGCAGAGATAGCATCTAAACCCTAGGTTTTTTCTCTGCTTTGTCCACCACACCCAGCCTTGCCCCCTCGCCGTGTCCAGCTGCCCCCGTCTCCATCTTTCCTGTCTCCCGAGCTGGCTTTGACTAGAATAGCAGCAGGTTTTCAGCGACAGGGCCATCTGGGTATAGCTGTTTTTAAGATTGTATACAGCAGTCATTTCGAAAGGCTCCAGAACAACCTCCCCCTGGTTCAACCGTGCCCGCTTCCCTTCATCAGCTGGGATGACACTGCTGCCATCGGCTGGCGGATGGCTCATTCACCAGGCTCTGGTCGAGCAACTCAGCCAAGAGTTGGGAGATCCACAGAGTGGAATATTATTCAGCCATGAAAAGGGACGAAGCGCTGGCACCTGCTGCAGCAAGGATGAACCTCGAAAACATCATGCTCAGGGCAAGAAGCCAGACACAAAAGGCCACATGTTGCCTGATTCCAATTACACGAAATGCCCAGAAAAAGCAAATCCATAGAGATAGAAAGTAGATTAGCGGTTGCCTAGGGCTGGGATCGGGGGGATGAGAAGTGACTGCTAATGGGTCTGAGGGTTCCTTTTTTTTTTTTTTTTTGGTGAGGAAGATTGGTCCCAAGCTAACATCTGTTGCCAATCTTCCTCTTTTTTTTTTTTTCTCCCCAAAGCCCCAGTACACAGTTGTACATCCTACTTGTAAGTCCTTCTAGTTCTTCCATGAGGGACCCTGCCACAGCATGGCTTGATGAGCAGTGTGTAGGTCCATGCCCAGGATCCGAACCCACGAACCCCAGGCCGCCAAAGCAGAGTGTGTGAACTTAACCACTCTGCCACCAGGCTGACCCTGGGTGTGGGGTCTCTTTTTGGGGTGATGAAATGTTCTGGAATTAGTGTTGATAGTTGCACAACTTTGTGAATGTACTAAAAGCCACTGAATTGTGCAGTTTAAAAGGATGCATTTTATGGTGTGAGAATTATACCTCAATTAAAAAAGGATTGATGCCTGTCTGTCCTGGGGTCTCCCAGGCTGGCAGGGAGAGAGGGGGGTCGTCACGGAAGGCTCCTGAGGACTGTGGGAGGGGAGGAGTGCGCCTCGTGCAGTGGTCGCATGGCGGGCAGCGCCCCAAATCCGGCCTGCACGTGGAGAAGGAGGGCGAGGCCCTGGGCCGGGGTCCGTTGGTGAGGTCTGGATAGTCTTGGCATAGTTGCGCTGGGAGGTTTTGGGTGAGCAGCTCCCTCTGAATTTGCAGGAGGAAGAGCAGGAAGGAAGGAGGGAGGGCGGGCGGGAGGGAGCAGCTGTCAAGTGAGTAGCAGAAATAGCTTTTCTGTACTTTATAGAATCTCACTCTTTTTTAAAATTTAAATTTACTTAACAAATGCTGATGGAGAACAAACCGTGTGCCAGGCACTGTTCTAAGCACTTTCCAAAAACCCTGCTCCTTTATTCGCCCCGCCATTCAGCAAGGTCGCCACTTTTCTTATTCTCCTCTTAGCAAATGAATGAATGAAGGAGCCGAGAGCCTGATGATGTCAAGGTCAGGCAGCTGGTAGGAGGCCGAGCAGAGATTTGAACCCAGGCCCGGAGTCCACACCCTGAGCGGCTAGCTCGGCGCTCATTCGCTTGTTCGTCATGCAAATGTCTGTTGCGTGTGGACTATGTGCTGGGCCTTTTGCAAAGCACCGAGGGATTCAGAGGTGACAAGCCGGGTGCCAGGGGACCGAGGACTTCCCACTTCAGCAACTGTGACGCACGAAGGAGGGACACAGAACCGAGCGCTTGTGGGCAAGCTCTGCGATGACTCCACTTACAGATGAGCTGAAGGGACAAGGGACGTGCTGTGCTCAGGGTGCCCGGCCTGGAGGTGGGCACGTCTGGCTAGGCATCCAGCCTCCCGTGTCCACGTGTGAAGTGTCAGCGTGGCATTTTGCAGGATGGGGGCCCATGGGAGGCATTCCGGGGCTGTTCCCATTGGCCCCTGCCTGCCCCAGCCGCATCCCTGCATGCGTGGGTTCTGGGCCTGGGATCAGCTCCCTTTCTGAGCTGAAGGGCTGGGGTGTCCCTCTCCCGCCACCTGGCAGAAGGGCTGTAACCAAATCCTTCTGCTACCTTGCATCCCTGAGGGGGCCTAACCACGTGTCAGTTCAAGGGGGAGCAGCTCAGGCCTGAACTGTGGGGACAGGCGCCCACAGGGAGGGCCCTGGAACTGTTTGGTCCCGTAAAACCCTGTGACCTGCCAGAGGCAAAGGGGCCCCTGATTCATGGGTTTTAGGTCCTCGTGACTCAGCATTTCCAAACGCCGACACTTGTGATGAAGCCAAAGTTCCCTGAGAGGCAGGACCGGGTACTTCAGGGCTGGGGCCTGGGTCTGACGGGCCTGCACTCCAACCCCCCACCCCCTGGCCTTGTAATGCCTTCCCGAGCCTCAGCTTGCTCATCTGTAAAATGGGGAAATCTAGCTGCCATCTCCTCAGGGCGTCAAGATTGACGATAGTGGAGCCATTTTAAACGGAACCGGCACTCCCTTTCAGCTGCTTTGCTCTCCTGAACCTTTGGACTGGACCCAAACGGGAATTGTTTCACAAGTAATTGTTTGAGAAGTCAGCAGGAGAACGGACACCATCACAAAGACGGAGGACGGTGGACTTTCTGAAGACGGAATCGACAGTCAGTCAATGTTTGGCCAAGACTAACCCTCTGCCTCCAACTCCAGTTAAAGCTCTTCGTAATGCAAACTCTCTCCTTTGCCTCGAAAAGCCCCTGACTTTTACTCCCTAGCGGGACACATTTTGGGTTTCTGCCTGAATCTCGGCTCCCCGAATTGCAATTCTTGAGACCCCAAATACACTACTTGCTTCCTCTCAGTTTATGCCTCTCACAAGGGCGATGTGACAAGTCAGTGCTCCGTGAACGTCAGTGACAACAGTGTCCGACGATAGACCTCACCACCCCAGGGACTCTCCACCGGCAGCCCTTGGACACTGGAGAGCTGGCCCTGGGCTGCACGCCTTAATTTGGGGTCCTTGCCTTCCAGATGGAACCTGAGCTCCAGGCGCACCCCGATGCCTGGGGTGGCTCCATGGCTGGAGCAGCCGCAGGCTGCCCGAGGAAGGCAGTGGCTCCCTTCACAGTCAGGGGAAGTCGTGCCCAAGCGCCCGCCTGCTGCTGACCAGCCCCCCCCCCGCCTTATCTGGGGGCTCCAGACGGGGCTCCTCTAACAGGAGGTTTGTTATGGCAGGAAGTCGGCCCGGTGAAGCCACTGCCGTTGGCTGGCATCGTGCGCTGAGCCCACGGCCTGTCATCCTCCTCCCTGGACACCTTTCTTGGTGCTATTTGGCCCTTTGGCCAATTTAGATTCTTTCTTTCTTTGCTTGTTCGCATTTCTCTCAGGCCCTAGTGGGTGAGGGCCCAAGAACTGAGATGGATGCAGGAACAAGGTCAGTGCTGCGGGAAGGCACGCAGTCGTCCTTCGCAGCCCAGGCCTTCCGCACGTCGCATGCAAGCAAGTACATGGTTAAAAGGTGCATTAAGTACCACCAGGAAAATGAGCAGGCTAAAAGGACAGAGCAGGTGGGAGGAGGCAGCCTTGCAGGGGAGAAGGAGGGGAGGATGTCCCGGGAAGAGGCACCAGCACGGATGATGAGTCCCTGAAGATTTGTGTCCCCTCAGCCTGGATCCGGGTCTCCTACCCCTGTGGGAAACCCCAGGAACTCAGGCCTCCCTCCCCCTTCACTGTCAAGTGAACCGATTAGTGTTCCAAGTAGAAGGAACAGCAGGTGCAAAGGCCCTGGGGCAGGAACAAGATTGGTGGGTGTTTCCTGTGACTGACCTAACCAAGTACCACAAACTGGCTTAAACAGCAGGAATTTTTTTATCTCACAATTCTGGAGGCTAGAAGTCTGAGATCGAGGTGTCGGCAGAGTTGGTTCCTTTGCAGGGCTGTTGGCGAGAATCCATTCCACGCCTCTTCTGGCGTCGCCCGTAATCCTTGGTGTCCCTTGGCTTGTAGAGGACTCACCCCGATCTGTGCCTCCACCTTCACATGGCCTTCTCCCCGTGTGCATGTCTGGGGTCAAACGCCAGTCATATTGCATCCGGGGCCCCACAACTCTAGGGTGACTTCATCTTCGTTAATTACATCTGCAGCGACCCTCTTTACAAATAAGGTCACACACAGAGGGACTGGAGGTTGGGACTTCCGCAGATGAATTTTGTTGGGGGTGGGGGGACACAGCTCAACCCCTGACAGAGTGTTCTAGAAACAGCAAGGCTGGCCTTGCTGGAGCAGAGGGCAGGAGGCTGGCTGGGAGGGAGCTGCTGGGACAGACCACCCAGGGCCTGGGGGGGCCACAGTAAGGAGTGTGCAGAACAAGGTGTGGCCACTGCCTGGCAGGAGTGGAAGGGCTGAGGGTGGAGAAAGGAGAAATTGTGACCACACAGCCCCAGAGGGCAATGCCTGGCTCTGGTTTCCGAGCTGCTCAGGAGAACAAGCCTGGCTGCTGAGCAAGGGGTTCCTGAGGGAGCGGGGGCTGGGCCGGCCTGGGATTCAAATCCAGGCTCACCATTTTGTGCTGTGTGACCTTGAGTAAGTCACTTAGCCTCTCTGGGCTCCAGTTTCCTTATTTGTGAAATGAGGATGCCATTCAGAAGATTAAATGGAGGAGCAGAGTCAAGGCTTGGTGCATGCTAACTGCTCTGCGACACAATCTGGCGACATCCTCACCGCCACCCCATTTTACAGATGAGGAAACGAAAGCTCAGAGAGGGCAAGGAACTTGCCCAAGGTCACCCAGTGAGAAAGTAGCAGAGACTTGGGAGTCCCACCGTGCACTCTCCCCTGGAGGACAAGGGCTCCTTATTATAACACTGGTGTGTTTGTACAAAGCAACCAGCCTCGACATATGGCAGGAGGCCGCCCTGTCCTCCTGACCCTGGCTGAGGACGCGCTGGGCTGGCCTTGCGGGGCCTGGGGTGACATCCAGGGCGCCCGGCACATTTCCATGTCCTCCTCGCCCCCTCCCCCACCCCTGCCCTCAGAGCGGCGTGGGTGCCGCCTCTCCTCTCGGTGCCGGGGGGCGGGGGGAGGCGTGTGTCCTCAGATGCCCGCGCTATTTTCGGAGCTCGGTTTGATCCTGATTCCGGCACGTGGGCCGTGACAGGCACTGGGGGCCGACCTCGCTGGAACAGCGTCAGCCACGGATGCTGGCACTGCCCCCGGCGGCCCAGACCCCGGCTCGGCCGGCCCCGGGCACAGCCTCCCATCCTCCCGTCCTCCCATCTGGATGCCTTTTCCTCCTTTTCCTGCCTAACCGCCCTGCCCGGATGGAGGGGCCTGGGCAGACAGCCCTGCCTCGTTCCCGACCCTCGGGACCAAGCGTTCGCAGTGTCACCGCTGGGTGTGATGCTAGCTGTGGGTTTTTGTAGACGCCCTTTATCAGGCTGGAAGAGCGCCCTTCTATTCCTAGATTGTTGAGTGTTTTTATCAGGAAGGAGTGTTGGATTTTGTTAAAATTTTTTCCCCCTGAAAGATGCCTTGTTTTAAAATGCCCCACTCTTCCTTCTGAGGGTGACAACTCGAATTTGTGATTTTCCCAGTCCTCGCTCACGCACTTCTGCACGTCCGCCTGCTTACAGCAGGTGTAGAAGTGATGGGCGTCTGGTCACCGTGCTGTCCGCGCCCCAATGCCTGTCTGCGCGCTCCACGCGGCCCACGAGGAGACAACAGCCCGGCTAGGGCGGGGCGGGCCGGGGGTCGTGCTGGGCTGGGTTGGGGGGGGGGGCCCTCGGCCAGGCTCACTGGCGCTCTGCCCCCAGGCCTACGAGAGGCGCTTCCCCACCTGCCCGGAGATCCCGGTGCTGCTGGGCAGCCAGGTGCTGCGCGAGGCCCGCAGCGCCGACGGCGCGGTGCACGTGGTGGAGCGGAGCTGCCGGCTGCGCGTGGAGGCCCCGCGGCTGCTGCGCAAGGTGGGCGCCTGGGGGGGGTGGGTGGCGGGGATCCGGGGGCCAGGGGGCGGGCCTAGGAGGTGGAGCTAGAGTGTGTGTGTGTGTCGGTGCCAGGAGGGGGGCTCAGGGGTGGAGGGCGGCGGGGTCTGGGTTGGTGGGCCCACCTGGGTCCAGGAGGCTGGGCTGGAACTGGGTGGTGTCGGGGTACTAGGACCAAGCAGGGGTCCTGGGCTCGGATGGAATCGGTGCTCCGGGCTGGGGTTGGTGGGCTGGCGGTGGGGCGGGAGTCGGGGGTCCTGCGGGCCAGGGGTGGGAGTGGGGCAGGGTCCGGGGATCCAGGCCTGGCTGGTAGGCAGGCGCTGGGGGGGGGGAGGGGCACTGGGGATGCCCAGGGTCTTGGGGTGGCCGGGCCGTCCCTAGGGATGTGCGTCACCCCGGCTCCCCTCTACGTCCTGCACGCCCCGCTGCCCCTGCCTTTGCAGATCGCCGGCGTGGAGCACGTAGTCTTCGTGCAGAGAAACGTGTTGAACTGGAGGGAAAGGACGCTCCTCATCGATGCGCATAACGAGACCTTCGCCAGCCGCGTGGTGGTCCGCGAGAACTGCAGCTACACGGTGAGACCCCGCCCCCCGGGGGGCTGGACCGTCCCTCCCGCCCAGGGCCTTGTGGGTAAGATGTAGGAGGACCCCTTACACCTGCAGTTCAGACACACACCTGATACTTAGTTTTCTTTTAGTTTAAGTCGTCTCAAATACTGCTTGGGACGTTCATACTAAGACGTTCTTTGTTTCTCTGAGTTCAGATGTGACTGGGCGTCTTGCATTTTATTGGCTAAACCTAGCAACTCTGCCTCTCCCTCCCCTCTCTCTCCTTCCTTCCTTCTTTCCTTCGTGAAGCTCTGCCTCAGTTTCTTCATCTGCAAAATGGGGTTGATGATCATTCCTACCACCCAGGGTATGGCGAGGATTAAGTGAATTATCCACACCTCTTAGTGCCTGGCACGTGCTGCGTCCTGTGTGTGTTACCTTTGAATATGAGTAATGATAATTATGGTTCTCCAGTACATACTGACTGAGCACCTACCATGTGCCGGGGACCCCGCTGAGTGCCGGGCACCCCGGGGTGGAACAGTCTGCCTGACTGTTGCACTCACAGAGCTTCCATTCGAGTGGGAGATGCAGATGAAAAAACCACAAATCAGTGTATACTTACAACTTTGTCACAGGTGCTAAGAAGGGATCCAGGAGATGGAGTCACCTGAAATCAAAGGAGGACACTGTCTTAGGTAACAGTGTCTTAGGGCGTCTCTGACACTGAAGCTGAGACCTGAAGGCTGAGAGAGCTGGGAACAGAGTTCTGAGGGAGGGAACAGCATGTGTGAAGACCCTGAGGTGGCTGAACCGGGTCTGAGAATGGGGGCCACAAGGTCCTGCTGACCCTGGGGGCTGGAGCGAGGAGTCTGGAGGCATTGGCTGGGAGGGAACCCAGCTCTGCCACTTTCTTGCTGAGTGACGTTGGGCAAGTTGCTTCCCCTCTCTGGGACACTGTTCCATATCTGTGAAACGGGGATGTCAGCAGCACCTGCCTCATCGGGTGCTGGCCCGAGTACATGGGGTCATGTCGGTAAAGCCCCTTGGCCTGTGCTAGGTCCTCATCATGATAACTCCAGTATAGCAACCACGGCCCATTAGAGATGTTTCTCGTGTGTCTTCGCCCAGCCCCACCAGGGGGGGACCTTGCCTTGCTCATCTATCTGGTCCCCAGCACTTAGCATGGTGCCTCGTATACAGCAGGCATCCAGTAAATGCCCATCACTTTTTCTTTCCACACCTCCACCCCTTGGGGCCTCCTGGGAACCAGGCCCGGGATGTTTACCTTGCATGTAGTTTTTTGTAAATCCCTTTTAGTGTAGTGTCTCTCAGATCGAGTTCCGCCAGCAGCTGCATCAGCATCACCACAGCTGCTGGTGAAATGCAGATTCCCGGGCCCCAGCCTGGACCTGTTCCGCCCAGGCACCTGCATAGTTAATGGACTCCCTGGAATGCTTCTGCTCATGGAAGTTTGAGCGTCACTAAGCTTGGGTCTGCCTAGTGGCTCTGTCAGCAAAGTTTGTCTTTCCTTCCATATGTATAAGTATTTATTTACAATAAATATATATTATTATATATAAATACCTAATATATAGTAAATATTTAAAAAATATATATCTAGAATGTATAGTATTTATGTATAATTATATATTCTATTAATGTTACATGTTATATTAAATATATGCATATTATTTATATACATCATTATATGCATACAGTATCTTTTTTTTTTTTGAGGAAGATTAGCTCTGAGCTAACATCTGCTGCCAATCCTCCTCTTTTTGCTGAGGAAGACTGGCCCTGAGCTAACATCCGTGCCCATCTTCCTCTACTTTATATGTGGGACGCCTACCACAGCATGGCTTGACAAGTGGTGGCATGTCCCCACGGGATCCGAACTGGCGAACCCTGCGCTGCCAAAGTGGAACGTGTGACCTTAACTGCTGCGCCACTGGGCCAGCCCCTACATATAATCTCTAAGGGACAGGAGCGCAGGGGTCAACCCCATTTCTCCTTGGAAGGAGCTCTGCTCTCTAACAATTAGCCTTTGTTCCCTCGCAGGGCCCCTTGGTACCACTGCCCCCTCGGGTGTGGCCGGGTGTGATGTGCTGTCCACTGCAGGCTCTGGCCGGGCCCAGGTCACAAGAGAGCCCCGGGGGAGGGCAGGACGTCCCCCACCCTGAGCCCATCTCGTTGCCCCTGCTGGCTCTCAGGTCCACCCCGAGAACGAAGACTGGACATGCTTTGAGCAGTCGGCCTCGCTCGACATCCGCTCCTTCTTTGGGTTTGAGAGCGCCTTGGAGAAGATCGCCATGAAGCAGTACACGGCCAACGTCAAGAGGGTGAGGGGCCGGCTCTGTCGGTCACGGAGGGGAAGGCGCACAAGCCTCAGAGCCCACTGGGCCCGGTTCAAGCCCCCTGACACCCCGTGTGACGTCGGCCTCAGTCTCTCCCTGTAGACCGAGGGCTCTAACGATGAGCATGTCACGTGAGATAATGGATGGAGAGCACCTGCCCTTCATGGGGGCCCCGTAATCCTTCTCTTGATGCTCCCGGGCTTGTGTGGTGATCTCTCTGGGCAGAGGAGGGACGTCGTGTGGTGCTTCTTTCTGTTTAAAGATCTCAGACCCATCCTTGAGTAGAGGCCTGTTCGTGTAGTGAAGCAGGCGACATTAATTTTGATCACATCTTTTATCCCACGTGCTGTCAGTATAGAGCTTCTCCATGAGCTGCGTTATGTTCTTTGTTTCGTACTAAGTCTTGGAAGTCGCTGTCTGTTTGACACTCGCACACGTCTCCATTCAGACCGGCCACATGTCAGCTGTTCGGCAGCCACGAGTCAGGGCTGGGACTGGAGCCGGGGCGGGGGGACGCCCAGGCTGGCATGGTTACCCCGCTGTCCTGCCCCGGCGCTGATGTGACACGGGTCTCCCTGTCTTCCAGGGGAAGGAGGTGATCGAGCATTACCTGCACGAGCTCGTCTCCCAGGGCATCTCTCACATCCCCCGGTGGACACCTGCCCCCGTCCGAGAGGAGGACGGTCGTGCCCAGGCTGGGCCCAGGGATCCCGGCTCCCTGGAGGTTGGTGGGCCCAGCAACCCCCCCACCCCCGCTCCGGAGACGGTCGGTCTGGACGGTAGGTCGCTGCGGCGGAGGCTGGCCTGGTCTGCGCCCTCGGGGCCCCCGCAGTCCTAGGAAGGCTGCATCGGGTCCGCTGGCTCCGTGGGGGGAGAGTTGCTGCAGGTCCCTTGGGGACGGGCATGGTCCTGGGAGGACTCGGCTTCCTCCCTCTCTACACTCGGGCCGAGAGCCGGAACTGGTTTATTTCTAGCTCAGGAATTGACCTGCTCTGGTGCCTCGGGGCTGCCCTTTCCTCTGGTTTTATTACTATTTTTAATGATATGAGTAATGCATGATCATGGCAGGAAAAAAAAATCAAACTGCTGGGAAGATGTGAAGTGGGAACTCAGACTCTTTCTTCTCCCTAGAGGCAGCAGTGGTCTTGTGTTTATATTTCCTGAAACTGTCCGGGCACGTATACGTACATAACACGTATGTGCACACTTATGTACATATGTGTGTACACACGTGTATAACTTACATTGAACGACTGAGAGCCTGTCGTACATCCTGATATTTTGCTTTTATTCACTTACTAATGTTGCTTGAACAGCTTTCTCTGTCGGTGTGTGTGTCTGACTACTTGGCAGTATTTCGTGGTGTGGTTGCTCTGTAACTTTTTATTTTTTATTTTGCTGAGGAAGATTCGCCCTAAGCTAACATCTGTGCCAATATTCCTCTATTTTGTTTGTGGGCCGCTGCCACAGCATGGCCACTGACGAGTGGGGTAGTTTCGTGCCCAGGAACTGAACCTGGGCTGCCAAAGTGGAGCATGCTGAACTTACCCACCAGGCCACGGGTCTGGCCCCTCCATAACTTTTTTATTAATAAACTTTTATTGATTATCCATCATTTTTAATTAGTTTATTTAGCTAGTCCCCTATTAAGGAATGTTTAGGTTGTTTCATTTTTTTTTAAATACAAAGAATGTGTTACATCTTTGTACTTAGGTTTTTAAAAAATATTTCTATGAGTATATATGTAGCATACAGTTTTAAAAGTGGAATTGCTGGGTCAATGGTTATATGCCACTAAAATTTTGGTAGATTTACCCATTAGGCCTGCAAAGAGGTTGTCCTAATCAATGTTCCCCCAAAAGGGTGTGGCTGTGTCTGTTCCTGACTTTACCCTGGCTCCCCACGACATTCTTATTAAACATTTCAAACTTTGGAAAGGCAAAGAGTGACCACTGGGAGATGAGCGATCACGTCTTTCCTTAGGAGTGAGGTCAAGTACTATTTTTTCATATTTAGTGACTCTTTTCCTTTGTGAATCCCTGTTCTTATTCTTTGTCCATTTTTCTGTTTACCCATCTATTTCTTATTGGTTTGTGAGAGCTCTTTGCATATTAAGGCAATGAGCCCTTTGGCATATTTCAGACTTATACTGACATGGAAAACGTTCATGATATGCTATTAGAGAAAAAAAAACCTAGGATACAAAACTGCACGTACCCCATGAATTCGGTTTTAACCATGTGTACTTGCACTCACAATGATTCAGTATTCCCTTTGGGGTCACTGAAGTGTAAGGGTTTGCCCAACTTGGAGATATGCCATGTAACCAAAAATACATCGGGGACAGGGTTTAGGGAGAACAAAATTCATTTGTTCAACAAATATTTATTCTGCACCCACTGTGTGTACTAGCTGGCTACTGTTTTATGTGCACTTTAAAATAGTAAAAAAATTAAAACTTCTTCTGCCTCTTCCTGTGCACACACTCGGCGGGTCATGCCCTGTGCCTCATTTTGCACCAGGCCTTTCCTTCCTTCTCCGTCTGGGCTGTCCAACAGCAGGGCTGGTACTCAGGATGGCTGGCGGGAGGCACAGTCATGCCCCTTCCTCTCGGTTCTGAATCACTGAGCCTTTGTGCTCGGAAGGAGAAAGGGGCCTTCAGAACCGCCTGGAGGCCGGAAGGATACTGGTCTCTCCTGCCTCCCTCGTGGTCTCTCCCTCCTCCCCTCCTCGCCCCTTCCCTGTCTTCAGCATCTCCCCTTCTGACCACTCAGAGCTGTTGCAGCGTCTGGACAGTCCTCCCACAGCATTCCTCCAGCCTCTGTTTACCCAGATGCCTCCTGGCACAGTTCCCGTGACCACCAGCCCTGGGCTTTTTTTTTTTTTTTGAGGGAACCACTGGGTCTTGCTGCTGGATGTGCAGACATTTCATCCGCTTTCTTATTGTGCCATCTGCACACAAGGGATGGGCTATGCCCATGGGGGCTGTTTTTTGTGGAACGTCTCCACCCACTGCCCAGAGGCCCCACCTTGCCAGCACCGGCCCCCTGCGACAGCTAAGAGTGGGCAGCAGGACCCCAGGTTGGAGCCTAGTCTCTAAATGGCGGCGCATGCTGACCCCAGACAGCCACATTGTGTGAGAGGGCATTGAAGGGTGGGAGCGATCCGTGCAGCTCCCGGGCTGTATTTTGGGTCCGGGCTCTATCTCCCAAAAGCCTCACACCTCACGAGGAGACTGGGGAGGCGGGAGGGCAAGAGGAGCTGGTATTTACTGGCCACCTCCTCTGTGCTGGGCACACAGCATGCATTTACTTGCTTGAGTTACTTAACCTGTCCCGGCCTCAGTTCTGTCTTCTCTAAAGTGGGAACAGTAGGGACGTCCGCCTCACAGGGGTGTTGGTAGGACTCACAGAGACCAAGCCTGTCAGTGGACGTGAGCTCATATTGCTAATAATCTTCAGAGGGGGGACAGCTCCAGAGGGCACAAATTATCTTGATTTCCGAGGGTGAGCGGGGGACAGATCACCTGCCACAGTGAATCCAGGCTTGCCCCAGCACAAGATTTCAGAACCACCTTAGAAACAGGTTGGAAAGAAAGACCAGAGGACGTGGCGCCCACGCAGATGCTGTTTTGGTGAAAGGGCCACTGTGTCACTTGGAAGTCCGTCTCAGATCCGAGGCAGCCAGGAAGGCAAGGGTTCCAGAAAGGTGGACCACGTGGTGAAGAGAGGCGGCATCTCTTGTCCTGCACGCCCTTCCTCTCCTCCAGGGGACAAGCTGGACGCGGACTACATCGAGAGGCGCCTGGGCCACCTCACGCCTGTGCAGGAGAGCTGCCTGATCCAGCTTCGCCAGTGGCTGCAGGAGAACCACAAAGGCAAGGTGGGTGCTGGGCTGGGGCTAGAGGAGCAGATACACGTTGAGTGATGGCTGCCAGCCTCCGGCGCTGGGGGAGGGGGCTGAGGAGATAGGTTTGTGTAATTAGCAACGCTGGTTACCTCCCTTTGATTCTTCTCTGTCTCATGTAGACACGACACCTGCTGTGTGTCCGGCTGCCTGCAGGGTGCTCGTCCTCGCACTGCTGACATTTGAGGCCGTCCTGTCCTGACATTTATTGTGGGGGCCGTCCTGTGCTCTGTAGGGTCGAACAGCCTCCCCAGCCTCCACCCGCTAGATGCCAGGAGCTCTTCTCCTGCAATCGTGACAACCAAAAATGGCTCCAGACATCGCAACTGTCCCCTGGGGGGGCACAGTCACCCCCAGTTGAGAACCACCCCTGTACACCCACGTTCACAAAACCATGTATCCTGTTCTTTTCTAAGAGATTTAAAGACTCGCGGGGGTTGATTTTAGGCAGCATGTGGATTTTGCCTTTAGACTCTAAGCCCCACAACAGGAACGGCCACCGTGCACGGAGGGTCCCAAGCACGGACCTGACCGTCGGCTCTGTTGAATACGAGCGTGCAGCTTAGTCGTGAGTTGCTTGCTCTTCCTCCCCAGGCCCCCTCCCTGCGTTGGGGGCAGACGAGGGGGGCAGTGATGTGACCTGCCTGCTCCTGGATCCTCGTCAGTAAGATGGGGTGACGTTAGCATACACCTGCTAGCGCCCATTCCAAGGGATGATGGATGAGAAGTGCTTAGAGCGAGCCTGGCTCAGAAGAGCACTCCGCAAAGGGGAGCCTTTCTGGGGGCTGGCTCTCCCTTGACTGTTGATTTTTGCCTGACGGAAGGAAGGGGAGTTGGCGCGGTCCAAGCCTGTAATCGCAGCGTGTTCACTAGACTCTTGGGGTTAAAGGTGGTAGGAATGCAGCCTGAATCAACAAAGCAAAAAAATGAGGGGGAGATTTATTGGCTCCTACAACAACCTGTTAAGAGGGTGTGTTGGTTTCCTAGAGCTGTTGAAACAAAATGCTGCAAACCATGTGGCTTAAAACAACAGAACCTTATTCTCACACTGGAGGCCGGAATCTGCAGTGAGGGTGTCCGCAGGGCTGGGTCCTCCCGGACGGAGGCTCTGAGGGAGGGTCCCTCCCATGCCTCTCTCCTCGCTTCTGGCGGCTCCTGGCAGTCCTTGGCTTGTGGACGCATCACTCCAGTCTCCGCCTCCGTCTTCACACGGCCTCCTTCCCTCTGTCTGTTCTGTGTCTGTGTCCACATTTCCTCTTCTAATAAGGACGCCAGACGTTGGAGTCGGGCCCACCCGGATCCAGTATGACCTCATCTTAACTAATTACCTCTGCAAAGACCCTGCTTGCAAATGAGGTTGCATTGTGACGTTCTGGGTGGGCATGAATTTTGGGGGGACACCATCCAGCCCAGCACAGGGGGCCGTGCAGCCTGTCTCAGGGATGTCCTGAACGAGGACTTAAATGCTGTCGGGAGCCCTTAGCTCTCGTGTCTGTTATTTCGGCTTCGTTCCCGCAGACACAGTGTCTTGTTGAGCTTGGAGCTGGGGCTGCCACCCCTCGGCCCCCGCAGAGAAAGGGGCTCCTGTCTCTTTCTTCTGATTTAAAACTGTCTCAGTGCTCCGATGGGCCCGGCGTGGTTGTGTCCACCCCCGACGCCTTGGGAGTGGAGTTCTGTGATTGGCTGCGCCGACTGAAACCACGATTGCAGTGGGGGACTCTGGTGCGGGGGAGACGGTTCCCTAAAAGAAAAGAGATGCTGTTGCCAGCGTGAGGATGGAGGAAGGTTGGCGGCCAAAACTCACAGATACTACAGTCCCCCCTTTGACTGTGTTGTGGGTGAGCGTGTGGTCCTTTTCCCAGCCAAACATTTTGCAGATAAGACAGGAGACTCATTCTCCACGATTTTACCTGCCGCGTTAGGGAATACCACGCCATGCGCTTTCTCCTTCTTCTCTCAGATCCCCAAAGACCAGCACATCCTTCGGTTCCTGCGGGCTCGTGACTTCCACCTGGACAAGGCCCGGGAGATGCTGTGTCAGTCCTTGAGCTGGCGGAAGCAGCACCAGGTGGATCTTCTTTGCCAGACCTGGCGGCCCCCCGCCGTCCTGGAGGAGTTCTATGCGGGCGGCTGGCACTACCAGGACGTAGGTGCGTTGCTTTACCTGTGTCGTGTACAGTGCACCCTTCGGTCATGGCCGAATGCCGCTTTTCATGCTAGCATCTTATTTTCCTTTTGATCCTTCCGGGCATCTGGAAATGCCTTTGAGATGACAACCTAGCCATGAAGAAGGCAGAGCTGGAATAGACTTGTGGGTCTGAGGCGAGACATTTCTCCGTGGGGCTGGGTTAGCCTACCAATACTTTTGTTTTCTTTTTTTTCGGTGAGGAAGAGTCACTCTGAGCTAACATCCGTTGCCAATCTTCCTCTTTTTTTTTTTTTTTTTTGGTTGAGGAAGATTAGCCCTGAGCCAGCCTTCCTCCACTTTGTACGTGCATGCCTCCAAAACATGGCTGAGGAGTGGAGTAGGTCTGCGCCCAGGGTTCCGAACAGGCAAACCCAGACCTCTGAAGTGGAGCACGAGCAACTTTAACCACCGTGCCACGGGGCCGGCCCCGAACCCACCATTACTGTTGATCTTTGGGATCCTACACATAACGGCTACATGAATACTGCATTTGTGTCCTGGGGCTGCCATCGCAAATGACCACAAACGGGCTGGCTTAAAGCAACGGGAATTTATTCTCTCACTGTTCTGGGGCTAGAAGTCCAAAATCAAGGTGTCAGCAGGGCCGTGCTCCCTCTGAAGGCTGCAGGGGAGAGCGCTTCCTGCCTTTTCCAGCCTCTGGTGGCCCCAGGGGTTCCTTGGCTTGTGGCCGTGTCACCCCAATCTCTCCCGCGTATCTCTCTGTCTCCCTAAAAACCCCCAGGTCATTGGATGTAGGACCCACACTGATGCAGTGCGATTTTGTCTCGAGTTACATCTGCAAAGACCCTTTTTCCAAGTAAGGTCACATTCAGAGGTTCTGGGTGGACATGAAATTTTGGGGACACTCTTCAACCCACTACAAATACCGTCTCTGGATTTTTTAGTAAACTGCCATTGAAGCCAGTGCCCATTATGCTTTTCAATGTCCTTTATGTAAAAATTCATCTATATTGATTAAGGCCAGTGCCTGACTCTCCCGAAGGACTGGTTGGCACCCTTTCTGTTAGTATACCCTCGATCCTCATTTTCGTGGATGCATATTTGTGAATTTGCCTACTCACCAACATTTATTTTTAACCCCAAAATCAATACTCAGGGCACCTTCGGGGTCACTCACGGATGTGGGCAGAGTGGTGGAAACTCTGAGTCACCCGACCTGCGTGCCCCCATCTGACTGAACAAGCCATCCCCCATCTCTCATCCTGTAAACCAGTGTCCTTGTTGCCGTCTCTTTAGCGCCACATTTTTTGGGGTGATTTTGCTCTTAAAAATGGCCCCCCAGCAAAGTCCAGAAGCACTCTCTAGCATTCCTAAGCTCGAGAAGGCCATGATGTGACTCACGGAGAAAATATGTGAGTTAGAAAAGCCCCATTGAGGGGCTGGCCCAGTGGTGCAGCGGTTAAGTTCACACGTTCCGCTTCGGCGGCCTGGAGTTCGCTGGTTCGGATCCCGGGTGTGGACATGGCACCGCTTGGTAAGCCATGCTGTGGCAGGCATCCCACATATAAAGTAGAGGGAGATGGGCACGGATCTTAGCTCAGGGCCAGTCTTCCTCAGCAAAAAGAGGATTGTCAGCAAATGTTAGCTCAGGGCTAATCTTCCTCAAAAAAAAAAAAAAAAAACCAGAAAAGAAAAACCCCATTCAGGTATGAGTTGTGCTGCTGGCCATGAGTTCAATGTTAAGGAATTGACAATATATATGAAATAAAGTGTCTTTGAATAGAAACACACACAAAATCAGGTTATGTATTGATGGGGTGACAAACACGTTAGGACCAGAGGCACGCAGACCCTAACCCCGTATTTCCCCTAGAAGCCGTGGTTCCGTATTCGAGGTGACTTTACAGAACGTCACTACCTTGAATAACAAGAATCAGCTCTCTTAGGGTATCGTTCTTTCTGTTTCCTTCTTGGTCCTCTCTTTGCCTGGCCCCGCCCACCAAGACGGCCGCCCCCTGTACATCCTGCGTCTGGGCCACATGGACACCAAAGGCTTGATGAAGGCCGTGGGGGAGGAGGCGCTGCTGTGGCACGTGAGTGGCCACGTCCCCACCTCCGGGAGGTCCTGTGGCTGCCGGCGGCCGGAGCCGCCACATGCAGGTGTTCCAGCACATTCTCTGCCTTCCAGGTTCTCTCTGTCAACGAGGAAGGACAGAAGAGGTGTGAAGGGAACACGAAACAGTTTGGCCGTCCCATCAGGCAAGAACCCAGCCGGGAACACATTCCCCCGAAATAGCAAACACAGCCGAGGTCCGCTGAGCGTGGACGCCGTGCCAGGCACTTCCCAGCAATGTCCTCACTTAATTCTTACAATGCTCCCGTGAGGCAGGGACTGATAGCGTCTTGGTTCTTTATGGGGGGGAAATAGGCTCAGAGGATCAATGCTCGTCCGGGGTCGCTAAGTGGGCAGGTGGTCGAGCTGGGACTTGACTCTGTTCCTGTCCGGCTTCTGCTCGAGGACTTTATCTGCCGGGCTGTAACTCAGCCTCCTGGACTCGGGACCAGGTGTCCCAGCTCAGGTTCCACCTTGACTCCGTCTCCCGGGCGGGTGGACTTGCAGGTGTCACGGCACCTCCAGTAACCCACCGTCCCTCTCTGACTTGCCCCGACTTCTCTTCCTGAACTGAGTTTCCCGCTTAACCTTTCTGAGCTGCAGCGTCCTCGTCTGTAAAGCAGGACTAACAGCCCTCGTCCTCGGGGGTCTTTCTGCATGATCAAAGACACAACTGTGACGAGGTGATGCAAACGCACACGTAGCACTAGGCGGGTGGCAGGTCTTCTTCGAAGCAGCTTGATTCCCATCGTCCTTATTTCAGCCCTGGGAGGGAGGGGCGGGCAGGACCTGCTGCTGAAGCGTTTTATCCTGAAATATCCTCATCTTGGTGAAAATGAACGTTTTTTGCTGTTTGGAGCTCTCCTAAGGGCATGTATGTTGGGGTAGCAGTGGCGAATTGAGCAGCCAGGGTCCTGGCCGGAAGTGGAATTCACCCTAGATAGCTCAGATGACAGGGTGTCACAAAGGAATGCCTTGCAGAGGTGCGGGTGGGGTGAAGAGAACAGAGCCAGGACGCAGAGGCTCCCAGGGACTATCCGCTGCAGGAAAATAGTTATTTTCCAAATGAGTTAGTACTGATGAAACAGAGGCACAGAGAGGTTAAGTAACTTGGCCAAGGTCACACACTGAGCAGCAGAGCTGGGATCTGAACCCGGGCCGTCTGGCTCTGGAGTGTGTACTCATGGCACTTGTGTTCTCTCTATTTATCTGTCAGCATCTTTTCAACATTGCTGGTAATAGCTGGCTTTTCTTGAGCACGTGCTATGTGCTGTCCTTGCAGAGAGCTTTACGTATATCATCTCCCTGCCACGTGGCCTCCCGTGGGGACAGGATCCACGAGAGTGTCCAGGGGCCCCTGCCCCTTCTGCTCCCGCCCCTGCCTTTCTGAGTCTTTCTGTCCATCCCTGTCTGTCGGCCCCGGGGTCCCTGAGGAGGGTGTCGGAGGCCCCGGGAGGTGGCAGAACGAGGTGGAGCAAGGGGCCCGTCTCTGCCGCAGCTCCTGGACCTGCCTGGTGGACCTGGAGGGTCTCAACATGCGGCACCTGTGGCGGCCGGGGGTGAAGGCCCTGCTGCAGATGATCGAGGTGGTCGAGGCCAACTACCCCGAGACCCTGGGCCGGCTGCTCATCGTGCGCGCCCCCCGTGTCTTCCCTGTGCTCTGGACGCTGGTAAGAGCGGGAACCTGCACCAGGCCCCCCCCCGTGCCCCACGGAGGCCGAGATGGGGCTTCCCTCTGTGAGCTGCCCACTTGTCCCTTCTCATTTCTTCTAAATAATAGCTTTAAGGTATGACTCATTTCCCATAAAGTTCACCCTTTTAAAGTGTAGTTTTTAGTATATTCACAGAGTCGTGCAACCGTCACCACCATCCAATTCCAGAACATTTGGATCACCCCAAAAAGGAAACCCCGTACCCCTCAGCAGTCACTCTGCATTCCTCCCCCGGCCCCTGGCAGCCGTTACTCTACTTCCCGTCTCTATGGATTTGCCTGTTCTAGATATTTCCTGTAAATGCAATCACAGGACTTGAAGCTTTTGGTGTCTGATTTCTCTCACTGAGCACAGTGATTTTGGGTTCATCCATGTTGCAGTGGGAATCCGTCCTTCATTCCTTTTTATGGCTGAATAATATTCCATCATTTCACGTATCCATCGCCCAGCTTTGTGGACACGAGAGTCATACTCAGGATTGGGCGGTGACCCTGGGGCTCCAGTGAGCTGGTTCCGAGCTGCGTTGGGACCGGTCTATAGGAATTTAAAAACTTTTTGCTCCACGACCCACAGTAAGAAATAAGCTTTATGTTGCAACCCGGCATGTGTGTGGGTACAGACACACACACACACACACACAAATAGTCTAGGCCACTGACGTGTGGTCCCCAGGCCAGTGCTGCGGGTCAGGCCTCTCTCAGCCCTGCAGACTCAGCGGCAGCATCTGACCGAGCGCCCCCAGGGATCCAGGGCCCAGGAAACTGAGCAGTCACGCTGTCAGTAGTGGATCAATCAGGATCGAGATTCCAGAGTTGAGAGTTAAGTGGATGCAGTGTTTTAGTAAGCACCTACTATGTGCCGGGTACCTTTCCAGGCCCTGGGCATTCGGGGTGAACAGGCCAGCCACCGTCTCCCCCACTGTCATCGGGGGGAGAGAGAGCAGACAGCCCCCCACCAGTAAAAGTGTCACAGTTCCCTGTGACGAGGGCGTGAGGACCTTCAGGGTCCTTGGAGAGACTAAGCCAGGCAGAGGGTGACTCGGGGGTGATTTAGGTTGGGGAAGGTCCCCTTGAGGAGGTGACAAGTGGCTGAGACCTCAGGAAGGAGCGGGAGTCGAGCAGGGAAGTGCAGGAGGAGGACAACCCGCACAGCACGGCCAGGGCCTGGAGGTGCCTGACGCCCTGGAGGAACTGGGAAACCAGTGCAGGGGGCTGGAGCGAGGAGGAGCCAGAGGCCGCGGCCCCGGGGGAGGCTGGGAAGATGCTCAGGGTCCGGCGCTGATGGGACCTTGTCCCGGGGCAGCAGGGAGCCACGGGCGGGTTGTCAGCAGAAGAGGATGTGAGCCGACTTCCGAGGCGGAAAGTTCTCTGGCTTCTGTGGCTACATCAAGGGGCTGGGGAGCAGGAGCTTGGGGGATGGGGTGGGGACAAGCAGGACCTGCTACTGCAGCTTTTTACCCCAAAATATCCTGATCTTTGTGAAAATTAAGTTCCTTCGCTGTATAGAGCTCTCCTAAGATGGTGTGCATTGGGTGGGGGTGGGAGCCGATCAGCTGGGGTCCTGGCCGGACGCGGGATTCACCCAAATGGCTCAGACGGGGTGTGACATGAATGGACTCCTTGCAGAGGTGTGAGCAGATGGAGAGGCTGTCAGGGACTAGCCGTTAGTAAGCGCAGACCACCCCAGGGCAGGAGGGACCAGAGGAGTATGGCCTTGCTGGTGTAGCCCCCTGAGAGCTGGAATGGGGGCGGGTGGCGGGGCTGCCCGTGCGAGCTGTGCCTTCTGGGCGGCACTGAGGTGGGCAGGGAGTGGCGAGAAATACCCTGGCCACTCTCTGTTGCCACCTCCCGTCTCCTGCTGCTGCCCTCCCATTGGCCACACCAGGTGGACACCAGCAGCATGGAGCAGGGGACCACTGTGGGCCCAGGGTGGGGGCTGAAGGATTCCCAGTTCCTGACCCATGTTTGGCCTGTGGCATTCCCCGCTGGATTGGCTTGTGCCCTGCCATGCTAAAGGCCTCAGTCCTTCCTTCCTTCCCCAACTACGTATTGAGTCAGACAGCACGCCAGCATCAGGGGTGCCATGAAAAACAGATCAACAAGCAGCTTAGAGCTTGGCATTAAAATAACTTTCCATCTGTAACAAACAAAACATGGACTAGGGGCTGGCCCAGTGGTGTAGTGGTTAAGTTCATGCATTCTGCATTGGTAGCCCAGGGTTCGTGGGTTTGGATCTGGGGTGTGGACGTGCAGGCCACTCATCAAGCCATGCTGTGGCAGCGTCCCATATATAAAATAAAGGAAGATTGGCACAGATGTTAACTCAGCGACAATCTTCTCTATCAAAAAAAAAAGAGATCTTTCTGTACAATGGAAGATAACTCAGCCATGAAAAGGAATGAAGCACTGACCCCTGCTACAACACTGATGAACCTTGAAAACATTGTAAGTGAAAGAAGCCAGACACGAAAGACCACGTGTCATAGTATCCCATTTCTATGAAATATCCAGAATAGGCAAATCTATAGGGACAGAAAGCAGATTGGTGGTTTCCGGCGGCTGCGGGAGAGGGGGAGGCGAATGACCGCTAATGGGTACCGGGTTTCGTTTTGGGGTGATGGAAATGTCTCGGAATTACGTGGAGGGGATGGTTTCACAACATGGTGAATGAACTAAAAGCCACTGATCGTCCACTTTGAAACGGTTCATTCTACGTTATGCGAATTAGACCTCAATAGAAAGAGCTTCCGTCTCGCCTCCTCTCCCTCACTTCAGATCAGCCCCTTCATCAACGAGAACACCAGGCAGAAGTTCCTCATCTACAGCGGCAGCAACTACCAGGGCCCGGGCGGCCTGGTGGACTACCTGGAGGAGGAAGTCATCCCCGACTTCCTGGGCGGGGAGTGCCTGGTGAGGCCCAGCCGGGCGCCTGGGCTCTGGAACGGGGACTGCCTGTGGATGCCGGGGTGGGGCTGGGAGGGGGGACCGTCTGTGAAGGCCGGGGTGGGGCTGGGGGCGCCCTTGGTGGGTGACCTGGGCGGGGTTGGGAGGTCCACCCGTGCATGGTTGGGGCAGGGATGCCGGGCGGAAGGAGGCTGGAGCGGGCAGGCCGTCGTGTGTGGTGCGAGCTCGTACCTGGGGGGTCCTGTGGCTCCTTGGGGGCAGCGCTTGTTTTAGAAGCTGCCCCAAGGAGAGACGACTTCTCTCTGCAGGAGGGACCTTACCTTGGTTCTTTCAAACTTAGTGAGCAAGAGGGAAGTTTCTGGAAGCCCAGGGACCAGGCCAGTCAAATGCTTACCCCTCCGTGGTCCCCATCCAAGACGTTGCCGGCAGCAGTAAGCGTTCACCTGCTGGCTTTGCTTGCTCTGCTGCAGGAGGCGGGGTCTGGAACGTCCCTGTGTCCTGCACCCGGGAGCTGGTACCCAAAGGATGTTTCCTAGGAATTTTGCCAGGCTTGCCCATTCTCTCCAGTTGTTGTGATACATAAACATGTCTTATGCATGGTTTGTATTTAGTAAATGGGCCTGCAGGGGAGTCCGGGGTCTCAGTCCGGGGTGTCTGAGAGTGACTTATTGAAGGACAGTGACAGTGACCTCACTCTGTTGATATTAGTATTTTTGCAAATGAAACGAGGGGGCAAAATTCATCGTTTGACTCAGCCACTTTCTGCTGTGTGATCTCTGGCAAGTGGCCTGACCTCTCTGAACCTCCATCTTCCTCCTCTGTGAAATGGGAGGAATAATAGTTCCTACTGCATTGGTGGTTGTGGGGGTTAAATGGGGTCACAGAGCACCCTTCTGTGGGTCAGCGGGGCCTGGCTGGGCCCTGACCTGCCGCCTTTGTCTTTTGTTTCCCAGTGTAATGTCCCTGAAGGAGGACTGGTCCCCAAGTCCCTCTATCTGACGGATGAGGCACAGGAGCACGCGGACCAGCTGCGGCAGTGGAGAGACACCTACCAGTCGGCCAGCGTGCTCCGCGGGGCCCCCCATGAGGTGCTGGGGTCCTGGGAGGGCCGGCTGGGCTGGGTGCTGTCTTAGGTCAGTGTCCCCCGAAGCAGAGCCTGAAGCAAGGGTTCTTGTGGCAATGATTTGTTGAAGGCGAGCTCTCGGGGCCCTGCAGGATGGGCTGGGTCTCATACCCTCACATCAGCAGGTCGTTGGCTGTGGGTCACCCCCCACAGCAGGGTGGAACCTCCCAGGTGTGGCACAGAGCGGGGGTCCCTTTGCCCAGAGCAGTTCTTGGACCCGGGCCTGAGCAGCCATCCGCCCTGCAGTGGGGAACGGAGACCCCGGGGGGCACCCACAGCACCTCCTGCCGCCGATGTCTCCATCCCAGCTCCCCGTCCCGCCGGGACTCCAGACTGGATTCTCAGACCTCGCCTGTCCCCTCGCAGGTCGAGGTGGAGATTCTGGAGGGGGAGTCGGTCATCACCTGGGACTTCGACATCCTACGAGGGGACGTGGTGTTCAGCCTGTACTACACCAAGCGAGCAGCCAGGCCGGGCCCCCGGGAGCCGGGAGCCAGGGCCGGCGGGCAGCTGACGGACAAAGGCTGGGTCCTGGGCTCAGAGTACAGCCGCGTGGAGGCTCCCCTCGTCTGCCGGGAAGGGGAGAGCATCCAGGTTTGCGTTCTTGGGTTCATTTATTCATTCATCACGCAGGGCTGAGCATCTCCCGTGTGCCACGGTTCTGGGGGCACAGCAGTGGACAGACTGGATCTGGTCCTTGGCCTCAGGGACCGTACGGGACAGTGGGGGAGAAGGATCCTGGCAGATCCAGGAGCCTGGGGAACCCCAGGACCCCAGCCTCAGAATGCCCTGGGACTCTTGTAAAGATGCAGGTTGCCAGGCGGGCTCGCTCAGGCGCTCTGGGCAGGGGGCCTGGAGTCCGCGTCCCTTGCCCTCCCCAGCTGCTTTCTGGTGCGCACTCAAGTGTCAGAAGGCACGCAACAGAGAAGCTGTGGGGCTGGGAACAGGACTCGGCCGTGTCACTGGAACATGAGCCGCCCCTGGCGACCCCACGTTCTCCACGAGGCAGTGTTTGCAGGTCAAACATCACCGACCCCAAACACACGCTCACACGCACACACACACTAACACTCACACGTGCACTGGCGAGCACTGCAGGTCTCACGGACAGTTCCGTGGGAGTGAGCAGAGGGCCGTCTTGCACATGGCACACCGGCATCTCCCCCCCGGGACCCCCCTGAACATCCCAGCCCTTCCCTGCAGTTGCTCTTCCTGTAACAGCTAACGCCCCCTTTCTCGCTGCCCCTCGGCCCTCGACACACGCCCGCCGCCTGCCAGCTCCCTGCCCAGATGCCTCTCCACCTGCCTCCATCTGCAGAGTCTGCTCAGCAGAACGAAACTCAACAAAATCCAGGCGTTTAACCAGACCATGCCTCTGTTGTCCCGCAAACCCCAACCCCAGGCCTCCACTGCCCCAGACCCAGAGCGGGGCCCTCAGCGGCCAGGGCTGTGGGGTAGCAGTGGAGGGGGACAAGGATGACTCCGGGAGGCCCCTAGAGGGAGGAGTTGCTGGTGGAGTGGTTTAGCGGGCACTCGCTCCCCAGGAGGACCGGGGCCTCAGGCCTGGCTGCTGTGTCTCAGGGCTCCCATGTGACCCGGTGGCCCGGAGTCTACTTGCTCCAGTGGCAAATGCACGGCCCCCCCAGCCACGTGGCCTGCAGCCTCCCGGGCATGGAGGACGTCTTGACGGCTCTGCACAGCCCCGGCGCCAGGTGCAAACTACTCTACTACTACGAGGTGCTGGCTTCCGAAGACTTCAGGTACGAGAGGCCGGGAGAGGACCTGGCACCAGGGACCCCCGGACTCCCCTCCAGGCCAGGCCCGGGCCCTGAGGTCCCTCCTAGAATTCCATAAAACAGAGTTTGGACTCTTCTAGAACATTCTAGAATAGTGCCTCACAGACAACTCTCCCCAAGTGTTGCTTTCAGAGAGACAGGGCAGTGTAGTGGTTAAGACCTCTGGCACTTCCTGGTTGCTGTGTGACCTTGGGCAAGTCACTTCCCCTCTCTGAGCCTCAGGATCCCCCTCTGTTAATTGGGGTCCACTGGAGCCCCTACGTCGTGGGGTCATCAGGAGGATGAGATGGTTGGGGGAAGCCTGCCCTTCCGCTGGGCACACTGTAAGCGCTTGACGGCAGAAATGCAGCAGAGGGTGAGGAGCTGGACAGGCAATTTCTTCCAGACCTCAAGTTTTATCTTTTAGAAATGAATGTGATTTCGCATCCTGCTTCGTGACGTACTATGTTGGTTTCCTTCTAAAAATAACACTTTAAGTTCTTTACCACCATGTAAAATTGAGGTTCCAGGAGGGTGTCACATCTGGACCCACGTCAGGGATCCTGGGGGCCCGTGCAGGCCAGCACTAGAAATACGGGGCCAGCATCTTTACTCCAAAGAGAGACCCGCAGAGTGTCGGGGGGCTGGCATCCCCTCTTTGGGAAGCAGCCTGTTTTTGGGGGAGAGAGACTAAGGCAGAGGGACCCAGAGCTGTGGACGTGGGCATCGGGGGGCGGCTGCCTCTGGGAGGAAGGGTGGAGGCTGGCGATGGGCCGGATGCTGCTTGCCGCTCTGTCTGGCCGCGTCAGTGTGGGGAATCCTGCCGCCCTGCCCTGCAACAGCCTCACGAGAGGACCAGTTCGAGGGCTGTGGCCTGGCCGCCCTCAGTGGGCAGGTGCTGGGCTGGGCCCTGGGGGGGAACTGGACGGACACGGTCTGCCATCATGGAGCCACAGAACCACAGCTGTGTCATCAGGAGCAGTGATGGAGGCCGTGGGGGTATGTCCAGCCTGGGGTCCCTGCCTGAGGTCACACAGCCAGGAGGTGCTGGCGATATTCACACAGGGCGCTGTCAGAGCCCAGAACGCGGGGCCCGGCACAGGGCGGTGGGGGGTGTGGAGATGGTGTCTGGGAGGTGATGTGGGAGTTGAGACCTAGGTGGTGTGCGCCCAGGTCACCTGGGGGTCTCTTAGAAAGGCAGACTGTCTCCAGCCCTGGGGCCGCCGAGCGTCTGCCCCTGTAACGGGCTCCCGGCGCTGCTGGGGTTCCAGCCACACTCTGAGTGGCCAGGCCCTAAAGCTACACGGTCCAACCCAGGACACTGGCCACGTGAGGCCATTTCAACCTGGCAATTACAATTAAATAAAAGTGAAGATTCAGTTCCTCAGTGCACCAGCCACGTTTCCCGCACTCGGTAGCTCTGCGTGGCCCATGGCTGCTGCGTCCTACGATGTGGACCTAGAACATGTCTGTCATCACAGAGGGGTCCCCGGAACGGTGCAGCTCTGAAGTTTGCAGTGGGGGCTGACTAGACAGAGCAGGCAGGAGAGAAAGAGGCTTCTGACGGCAGGTGCAGACATGCAAAGGTCCCACGCAGGGGAGGCGGGTGCCAGAGGAGCTGACAGGGGCTGGGGGATGAGGCTGGAGATGGGGCGCCCTCTGCGCTGGGCTCGGCCCCCAGGTCGGGGAGGCCCCTGAATGGTTTGCGGCAGGCTGGGCTCTGTGCTTGGGGTTTGGGGGTGCAGGAAATGGCTTCACTTCTCATCGTGGCTTCACTTGCTTTTGCCCCTGCGCCCTGGGGCAGTTCCCCTCCCTAGGGACGGAGCCCTGGGGCCTCGTGTGCAGCATCAGCAGATTTTCTGCTGCTCCGTGTGGGCCCCGGGGCTGTGTCGGACCAGAAGGTGACGCGTGTGTGGCGCCCTTCTTCCCCAGGGGCTCCATGTCCAGCCTGGCGTCCTGCACCAGCCGCTTCTCCCAGCTCAGCGCCGCCACCTCCTCCTCCTCGTCGGGCCAGTCTCACAGCGGCTCCCTGGTCTCCAGATAGCCGGGACCAAGCCCTGTGGGCAGCCCGCTTGCCTCCCGCGCCTGCAGATACCCAGAACCAGAGGCCGGCTTGCCGCGGGGACTGGGACCACATGGCTGCAGCCTGGTCCGGACGCTGCCAAAGTCGGGGTGTCTGGAGCCGACGGCAATGATCCAGCTTGTGGACTCTTGAGGTTGCAAGGACAGGGCCATCTGCTTTAGGGGTGGACCGACCACCTTCTGGTCTTCCAGATCAGGGGGCTCAGGGATGTCACCAGCTCAGCGCCTCCTCCACCTCTGGCTCTGCTGTCCCTGGGGTGGCCTCCTTCTCAGGTGCCTTTGCCACACAGGGGACCCCATCACCATTAGGCTCCCTCCCACCCTTCCCCAAGCTTGGCTAGAAGGAAACGTCTCTCCCCCAAAGTTCCATCCAACATTCCAGGATTGAGTCTATCAGCCTGCTTGGGTCCCGCTCCATCCCTGAACCAGTCAAGGTTGCTAGGGGAACTGGAGAACAGTGATTAGCCAATCGTGGTTGCCAGGCGAACGGAGAACACTGATTGGCCAACAGGGCCCTGTGTTCAGTCTGGACCAGTCACTGTGCAGGGATGGGGATGCAGTAATTGGCCAGCCTGGATCACGTGCTTGTTCCTGGAGCCAATCTCCTGGTCTGAAAAGCACAAGGGAGGTGCCTCTAGGAATACTGGGGTCCCCCCAGAAGAAGGGGGAAAGGAGGCTGGGCAGGCAGAAATGATCCATGCTCAGCATGGCATCTGATCCCATAGGGATGCCCTGTGTCCCAGCATGTGCACGGTGAGTAGTTATATCACCTATAGGCTCCGCTTTCTGTGGGGAGCAGCCCATCCTGGACTTGAAATCCATTTTCCCAGTGCTTGGCTGCAAAGGCCCAGGATTTCTGCTAAGTTCCAGGCAGCAATATGGTAGTTCTGACTGTCTTTATACTCTGTGGAGGTCGCTGTCTCTCCTGGGAGCTGTTTAATTATGTCTTCTTGTGGTTGTAAGTCACAGAGACCCACACAAAAGGCTAACCTTTCATGGGCACATGTAACTGGCCAGTTCAGGAGGGCTTACTTCAGGTAAGGCTGGATCCAGGATCTCAACATGGCATCAGGACTCCCCTGTGGGGCGGGGGCTGTGACTTTGTTGTGTCTGCTGTGGGGCAAATTGACCCCTGGCACGAGCTACAATATTGACAGACTTTTCCCAGGTTCCTGCATCAGAGAATCTTGGGTCTCCTTGGCGTCTGAGGACATTTTTCCTTTTCTTTTCTGGGCCTCCAAAAAGGCAACAGGCTAGAGGTCACCCCCTGGCAGCCCACAGTCTGATCTGGCCTGCCTTTAGTGTTTTTGCTTTTTGCCTATACAGGGATTTAAAACTTGGGGCATTTCACACAGAAATCAGGATTTCTGGTTTCCCTTAGGCATTTGGGAGTGTTGGCACAACGGGCCTCTATTGCTGCATAAAGGCAACACAGCTGTGGCGCTGGATGGGGCCACCGCAGTCCCCACTCCTCTCTGTGGACCCACACATAGCCTGCCCCCTTCACTCACACTATCTGCCTGGGCGGGTGGGACCTCACTGAAATGGCAGCCTGGGGGCAAGCTGGGGCTCGGAGGCTCAGTGTCACTCTTATCTTGGTGCCTTGTTTGTATTGAGGGTCATCTCTGGCCGGCACCCACAGTTGCTGGGCCCTGCCCAAGGGGTGGGGCAGGTGGCCTCTGTGCAGGCTCGGCGTGCTGGGGCAAGGACAGCAAGGACTTCCTTCCGCACAACCTCATCCCCACCCTGGAGCAGAGGGAAGGGCCATCCTCTCTGCAAGGAGCCAGCCTCGTCCGCCTTCTGCTGGTTTTCTGCTTACTTCTCAGGTATAGGAGCAAAATCCAGAACTCCGCGTCCCGTGTCCAGGTGTCTGTGCACCATGGGAGGGAGAGAGAGAGGTGGGGGAGACTGGAGATGTTCTCAAAACTGATTGCTCCCCTGTCACCAGGCATTTATCGCTGAGAGCAGTTTGCGATATTTTCAACTATCTTTCGATGAATTTCTAGCTTGCCTCTAAAAACTAGGTGTCATCCTAGAAGCACTTTGGGGTAAGCTGCCCCGGCGCCCCCCGCACATTTATTGTCTAGGACTAGCACCCAGAGAAGGATGGAGAAGCCTTTCCTTTTCATGGGGTGATAAGTGCCTTTTCACAACTGGATTCCAGAGAACAGTGTCTGCTGTCAGCAGTCCAGCCTTCACAGTGGGGACGAGGAGCCTCAGCCCTCTCTGCTCTCCCCCGTGAGCCCTCTCTCCCTCTCCCTCTGTAGAAACCCAGCTCAAACTGGCTTGAGCAGCAAAAGGAATTCCCTGGCTCCTGTAACTGGGTTGGCTGAGGGTGGGGCTTACTCCAGGGATGGCTGGATCCAGGAGCCCAGTGTCCCCAGGCTCACATGCTCATCCTTTCAGCCTCACCCAGGCCTCTTGGCTCTGCATCTCCTCTCACACTGGTCTCATCCTCTCCCCCACCTGGTGGGAAAGGTGACTGGCCTACCGCCTGGCCTACACCCACAGGGCTCACGATCTCTAAGGCTGAGAGAGACACTCTTTCTGTCTCAGATCCCACAGAAGGCTCTGAGTGGCCTGGGAAAATTCCTGTGCTTGCTCCTGTGGATGCCCAAGGGGCTGGGGGCCTTGAGATCGACATTCCCTCCAGAAGCGACAGTGGGATTGGGGGGCGCAGTTGCCCAAGCACAAGAGAAGCTGGGCCACAAAAGCAGTAGATGGCCAGGGTGGTGTCTGTACAGCTCTCCTCCCATGCTGGAGGTCTCTGGGGCCCACCATGGAGCATCATCAATCAACAGGCGGTCCTTACCTTCGGGGGGCTTGGAATTACAAATCCAAGGAGAGGCTGCTGAGCCCTTGGCTTCTGAATTTCCCCGGACCCCAGGGTTCCCTGGCTTGGCTTCTTTCTCCATCTTGTTCATTAACCTGCTGTGGCCAGGACAGAAACAGCCACTAGCAGAAGGACCCTGCCTAGGCACTGGGTTTAGGAGACTGGGTCTTAAAATTCAGCCAGGGTGGGCTCCAAACCCCAGCCGTCTTTTCGCTAGCTGTGTGACCTCCAGCAGGTGACTTAACCTCTGTGCCTCAGTTTCCCCGTCTGTAAAATGGGGATAGCAGTGCCTACCTCATTCGCTGGGCTGTAGGGGGAAGAAGTGAGAGGGGCTGTAGAGGCCGCAGCTCGGCGTCTCGCACATAGAGCACTCGATCAAAGTCAGCAGTTATTCTGGTTATTTATGGCTTCTCACCCAAAGACTGCAGGCTCCCCAAGGACGCCCGTTGCTGTTTCTCCAGAAGGCTCACCCCATGCACGCGGAGCGGAGTGGGTGTCGGGATAATTCCCTGGGACTTTCCCTTTCGGAAACTGCTTGTGTTTTGGGGGCAAATCCGCTCCCCTGGAAGAGTGTCATTCCCAGGGGCGTCTGCTCAACTGGCCGGAGCGCCTTCTGCCCGTCGGCAGACAGAAGCGGGGTTTGAGACTCTGTCACCCCCCTGCAGCCTCTGGGGTCTCTCCCCCATCAAATGAATGGTTCAGTGAAACAGTGTGATTCCTCCCCTCACGGTCTGTTTCAGCCAGCAAAACACGCTGTCTCTTGTTGACCTGATCGTTTGCTCCACCCAGAGGCATTAAAGGTGTTCGATTTGGCTGTACCTCTGTCTACTTCCTAAAACCCTGGGGGTTTCCGGGGCTGGCTCAAGAATCGCTCAGCTGTTGTTTCTAAGACTCAGGAGCCGTCTGGGGGGGGGGGGCACTGTCACCCTCAAGGGGTTGCACGTTGGTTCCTGGGGGAGAGAGGGCGCCCAAAATACATCACATTCCCTATATATAAAGCATGTAACACTGTGTTGGTTTCCTAGGGCCATAATAATAATGACCAGAAACTTGGTGGATTAAAACAACAGAAATTGGGGCCCGGCCTGGTGGCTGAGTGGTTAAGTTCATGCACTTTGCCTTGGCGGCCCAGGTTCCTGGTTCAGATCCCACGTGTGGACCTTATGCACTTATCAAGCTGTGCTGTGGAGGTGTCCCACGTACAAAAAAATAGAGGAAGACGGGCACAGATGTTAGCTCAGGGCTAATCTTCCTCAGCAAAAAAACCACAAAAAACCCCACAAAACAATAGAAATCAATTCTCTCGCAGTTCTGGAGGCCAGAAGTCTGAGCTCAAGCTGCCCACAGGGCCGGGTTCCCTCCTAAGGCTCCTGGGGAGGACCCTTCCTGCCTCTTGGTGCTTCTGGAGGCTCCAGGCGTTCCTTGGCTTGAGGCCGCCTCACTCCCGTCTCTGCCTCTGTCTTCACATGGCCTTCCTCCCTGTGTGTCTCCTCTTCTTACAAGGACAGTGGCCGTTGGACTTAGGGCCCACCCTCAATCCAGGATGATTTCGTCCAGAGGTCCTTCACCAGGAGCATCTGCAAAGCCCCTACTTCCAAACAAGGTCACATTCAGAGGTTCTGCCTGGACGTGAATTTTGGGGACATGCTATTCAACCCATTGCCTGTGGCTGCAGTGCATGAACAGGTGTCTGTGTGGCGTGTCAGTTGTATTAAAATGCAGATCCTGGGGCCCCCTCGGTGCCACTGACTCGGAATCTTGGGGGTGGCTTCCTGGATTTCACTCACCAGGCACCCAGGTGAAGGTGAGGCCCTGCCGTCCGTCTTCCTGGGCCAGCCCTGTCCCCTGGGGATTTACCCAAGTCCCAGGCCCCAGGACAGCCACCGTGCTGATGAGAGGAGGGGGCGGGGGCCTGTCCGGTGAGCTCCCTTGGGACACACATCATGGGCTTCTGAAGAGGCTCCTTTGTTTTGGAGCTGGAGGCCAAGGAGGGGGAGCAGAGAGGGTGCGGATCTTTGGTGTGATGGTGGCAGGGCCCCTATCTACACCGGCTTCTGCTTCCCAGCCCTGCCCAAGACGTCTCACCGAGGGAGAGGAAGCTGCCCTCGCCTGCTCTGGCATGGCCACTCGCTCCCTGCGACTCCCCCGTGGATTTCTCTGGAACTGTGGCTGAGGGCTCTCAGGGGAACAGCCAGGTGACTCTCGGGTGTGGTAGGTGTTGAGAACGAGCTCCCTGGGGCAGGCGAGCTGGATTGGTTCTGAGCCGGGGGTCACTGCTGACATCTGTGCGCAGGATCGCTTCTCCGGAAGCCCCCTGGGGTTTGGGCCCGGAGAGGGCAGAACACACTGGGGCTCCCTGTGGCCCAGAGGCCGCTCCTGGGACCAGTTCTTTCTCCTCCGAAGCCGGGTCTGGAGGCCCTGCAGAGGCGGCCGTCGGGCACCAGAGGCTGCCGTGGGAGTTTGGACAAGGCCTGGAAGGAACCGGAAAGAGCCAGAAGGAAAGGCACCAGGTAGCTCTCAGGGCCGTCAGAGGCGGCTGTGGCTTTCAAACTTCTCCCCAGCCTGTTTTCCCCTCCCTGCCCTTCAGTGCCCCCTCAAGGCATTTCTGAGGAACACAGGTCCCCAGAAAGCACGATCTGAAACCTCGGACTCCAGGGTTTTCTGGAGCCAAAATTTTTCTGTGACACGAACCCTTTTGAGAATCTGATGAAAGCTGTGGACGTCACGCTTGAATTCTGTTTCCACTTCCCGGCTCCTACGAGCCCTTGAAAAAACGCAGCCATTGACCCCCGGGTGGGAAGCTTTCTCTGGAGTCTGTCCCGATGCTACAGTTTCGTAAAGAGCATCCCCACAGCGGAGACATGTCACCATGGCAACTGCCCAGCACACACTCGGGGTTCCAAGTCAGTCCCCCGGGACTTCTGGTCCACAATGTGTGCCCAGGGGTCTTCCATCACCACCATGAGGAGGGGAGGGCATCCTCACTTGGCCATAACTAGTCCATGTTAATCCTTGACCAACAATCCCGAAGCTTGATGCTTGACGACTCTAGCTCTTGTATATTTGCGTCACATCATGCATCCCCCCAACAAAGGTAGGTACTGGAATCTTGGACACTTTTCTGCCTCCTGTTCCATGTCTCATCTAAGCTCTGCAAATGCCTGAGTCCAAAATGTGCCACTTCTGGAACGGTACGTCATAAGCGTCAGACTCTTTGGGTTGCCAGAGACCCAAAAAGCCAAAAGAAACTGCCTCAAGCAAAAATGGGCATTTACTGGTCCATGTAATTGGGAAGTCCAAGAGTGATTCTGCCTTTCAGGTATAGCTGGATCCAGGTGCTCTCTCTCTGCGTTCTTCCCCACATTGGCTTCACTCTCCTCTGTGTGGCCCACACTCTGGAAGCTGGACAATCCCAGTGGAGTGTTTCTTCCCCCCAGTTCCAGCACAAGTTCCAGGGTGCACTCTGACTGGCCAACTGGGACAGATGCCTATCTCCAAACCATTCACTGAAGCCACCTGGAACTTGGAGGGGATGGTGCCAGCCAAACCACAGGGATGGAGTGTGGGGGAGAGGTAGTGCCCCAAAGATGTGAGGGAGGCCCACGGTCATTACCGGAGAGGGCGTCTGAATGCATGAAACTGCAACTTGCTCTCTGATGGCTACCTCTGGTTGTGGGAGCATCCTCGGCCCCTGTGCAGGGCAGGCTGGAAGTGCCAGGGAGTTAACCCCCATGAGCAGCCCTCGACACATGATGAACAAGTGTAGGCTGACAAACACCCCAGCTTCCCCACCTGCATCCTCTACACTCTCCCAGAGGCCCTGGGGGGGGTCAAGCCTGTTGCCCACGGCGGGGAGCTGCTCACTCACACACCGCATACGGGCCTCCTCCCCTTCCCTGCCTGACTTCCCTGTCCCCCACCCCAGCTTCCTGGGGTCACCTCCCAAAGAAACTACTTGCCCTCACATGCTTGTGTCAGGTTCTGCTGCTGGGGGACCCAGCCTAAGACGGGGCAGTCACTAAAGGTGGAGACTGGATGGTGGGCAGGCAAGACAACAGGTACCCCTAGGACAAACTTTAAAAACACAAGGGGCTACAGGAGGATGAGTGCGGGTAGGACTCACATTGCTCAGCATGTCCTAGTCACTGAACCAGGGACCCCTCCGGCCTGCATGGTGGACCCCCTTCAGGTACTGCCATGGAAGCCACCAAGCCTGGACACAGTACCGTAACTTCCCATCTCAGGGGCCAGCATGGCCTCCGACACAGAGGACTCCACGCAGATCAGAGCTTTTGGGACAAAGTTTCCCCCCATCTGTTGCCTCTGAACTCCTGGGGGTGCTCCTGGTAGATTCCCAGACCCCCCTCCCCCCCATCCTGAGATTCTGATTCAGCAGACCTGGGCCAGGGTCCACAAGTCTGCAATCACAGAACATCCCTAGGGAATACATTCTGCCCTGTGGCCAGGCTTGGGAACCGCGTCCCTGGATTACGCCAGAGCGATCCTGGGAGCCTGGGACCTGTCCGAGCTCTGGTCACTATTTCCCAGCCTTGAACACGGGAGCAACATCCAAGCCGCCCAGGGGCCACTCGGCGCGTTAAAGGAAAGCAAAACACGGAGTGAAACTTCCAGGTGGACTTGAGACACAAGCTCCCTGGAGGAGCCCGTGACCTTGGTTGTTGACAATCCTGGAAGGAGGAACGAAAACTCCCAGTGTTCACTGGGTTCCTTGAACATAGTGGCTGCCCCCGAGTTCAAGGACATTCGTCCCTGGACACGCTGTGAGCGCCATCCTGCTTCTCCCGCCAACCTGGGTCACAAACCCGGGAGAGGGGCTGGGTCAGGAGGTAGAACCTGGAGCAGCTTGGCGGGCGGTACTGTGGGCTCCGGGCGGCTGGTTCACCAGGTGCTCGATCGGCTATGCCAAGGACACCGACAGCCTAGGCCTGTGGCACCTACTGTGGGACCAAAACATACGGCCCCGTAGGGAATCTCGGGGGCTGGCACAGCGGCTCTCCACTTGTCTATCCCCGTCTTCGAAGGAGACACAGAAAGACACGCGACCCACAGACACATCCCCACAGGAACTCAGGTGGGAGCCAGCCTGCGCTGGTTCACCCATCTGAACCGAATTCTTCCTTTCTAAAGGGAAACGTGCCCAGCAGGGTAGTAGCTCACGGCTGGGCTGGGCTTGATTAGCCGGCTGTGTTCAGGTCCCCTTGTAGCTCCTCTCCTTAAGGAGGGGGGAGTCTGTCTCCCTTCTCCTTGAATCCGGGCTGGCCGGGGCACTTGATCTGATAGAACGTGGTGGAAACGAGGTCATGGCATTCGGAGCCGAGGCTTCAAAAGCCCTTGCAAGCGCTTCTGTCCCGGGAACCCTGTCTCCACCTTGACCCCGAGCCTGAGCCAGCCTCCCCGAGGCTGAGACACCACGTGGGGCAGAGCCACATCCTCGGCTGTGGCCAGCCCAGCCCAGCCCCCGCCGGCCCATTAGCTGAGTGCAGACCATGAGTGAGCCCCGCTGAGACCACTGATCCCCGTTTGAGCGCCGGAATGACCCAGTTGACCCCAGAATCACGTGCAAGCATTACTTCTGACGGGAAGCAATAACTCGGTGTTGCTTTAAGCCACTAAGTTTTGGGCTGTTTGTTATGCAGCCCTAGAGAACTGCCAGTTACGCCGTGTCTCAGTCTCCTGGGGCTGCTGCTACCAACACCACAGACTTACTTCTCACGGATCCGGAGGCTGCAAGTCCAAGACCAAGGTGCCCGCAGACTCAGTTCCCGGTGAGGGCCTCCTTGGCTTGTTGGGCGGCTGCGTTGTGTGCTCACGTGACCTGTGTGTGCGCGCGTGTGCGCACGCGGAGAGTGCGCTCTCTCTTCCTCGTTAGGAGGCGCTGACCCCCTCAGCAGGGCGCCACCCTCATGACCTCACCTAACCCTGCTGAAGGCAAGCCCCGACCTCCTCGCATCATCACATTGCGGGGCAGGGCACGTTATTCAGTCCACGACGTGCGAGGACCTGCTGAAGGCTTGGCACCTCCTCCCTCTCACCTCCCCAAAGGCCACTGGACCACAGTGTGACATGTGTTTATGGGGGCATGGGGCTGCCGGGCACTTCCTGAAGACCCCTCACGGCCACAGTGACAAGCTCGACGCTCACAGGGCTGGCAGGTCACAGGCGAGGGAAGCCGGCTGCTGGGGCTGTGACGGAACAGCAGGCAGGCCAAGCGGGACTGTGGATTCGTGGCTCTGGCAAGTCACCGCCTGGTGAGGGCGTCAGCTGGGGCTCCTAGCTCGCTCTCTCTTAAAGAGAAACTAGAAATCTGGAGCGTTAACCTCTTGACTTTTAAATGCTGGTAACTAATTTAAATTAAATCACAGTGTGAACTCATCAATCTTTCCCACTCAAAGTGTGGTCCAGCCACCGGCAGCCTGGGCATCATGGGGGAGCCGGTCAGCTTGCAGACTCTCAGTCACCCCAGCCCAGAAGCCACATTTCAGCAAGATCTCCAGCTGACTCAACGCGGGAGTCACCCAGGACTGAACGAAACAGACCAGGGAGCTGGGTGTGCGCTGGGCCGCCCGTTCCGGCCCCCGACCCAGGTTCCCCAGCCTGACCTGTTCAGTCCTGGGAGTTGCCCAAAGTCCACGATCTGGAATTCAGATGCCCTCGGAGGCTCCTTTTATTATCTAAATTTATTCAAGTGGTAAAAAACTCTCTTGGCGGCAGGATGACAAAATAGAAACCTGTAAACATGATCTCACCCCCCATCCCTTCTAAGGAGCTTCCCGTGACAGGAAACAGAATTCTTGTCGGCAAAGTTGGTGAGGAGGTCTGTAGAAAAGGATCCTCTGAGGAGGCCATCATCTCTTTAATCCACTCCTGTCCAGGGGGCTGACCGGCCCCCACCACTTTGGCGCTGTGTGGCCACGGTGAGTTCCGTTGGCGGGTGGCCCTGCCCAGGGGGCCGGAGGCTCTTTGGCAGCGGGCCAGGCCCTGGGGGACAGGCCTCGTGAGCAGCAGACACAGGCAGGCGGGGGAGGAGGCAGTCTCTCTCCGGGGAGCACTGTATGGCTGGGGGTGCGAGCGCAGGCAGCCAGGGGAGGGCCGAGGCGAGGGGCTGAGGCACAGGGGCTATCAGAAGCTTGGCTTGGCACCAGGGCTGAGACCACCCCAGCAGTCAGTGGCCTTGGCGTTTCCCCTGCAGAAGCGAGACCGTGTTGAGACGAGCCTCCAGAACAGGCCAGGAGGGCTGCTTTAAGGCTTCAGTCCTTGAAGGGGTTCTGGGCGTCGCCCGGCTGCTCCTTCTCGGAGGCCAGGAGCTCCCCGTTCATCTCCTGCAGCGGGTGGTAGACGTACGTCCCGTCCAGGTGCCGGCTCCGCTCTGCTCTGGAGCCGAGGAGCAAGGACACGTTCACCACCGTGCTGACCAGCAGAAGGAAGACCAGGGCCAGGGTGAGGGCCAGCCAGGTGGTCCTGGGGGCAGGAGAGAGACCCCGAATGGGGCTGTTGGGATGGGGAGCGATGGAGGGGAACCCTCCCTCCCCTCCTCTACCCAGAATGGGGGCACAGAGTTTGGGGTCTCTAGGGACCACATGGGGGGACTGTCGAGGAGCAAAATGGGCCCGGCAAGGCTGGGGGCACACTCCAGACACATGTGCAGGAAGCAGCAGGGTCAGTCACTATATGGGACGCGGGCCAGCACTGCCACATCTGCTGATAGTTCAAGAGAAGCCATGGCGGGCCGACCCTGTGGCCGAGTGGTTAAGTTCGCACACCCTGCTTCCGCGGCCCAGGGTTTCACCGGTTTGGCTCCTGGGCGCGGACATGGCACCGTTCATCAAGCCATGCTGAGGCGGCATCCCATATAGCACAACTAGAGGCACTCACAACTAGAATATACAAACTATGTACTGGGGGGCTTTGGGGTGATGAAGAAAAAAAAGGAAGATTGGCAAGAGATGTTAGCTGCCAATCTTAAAAAAAAAGAGAAGCCATGAAAAAAATTTTTATGTAAATATTACTGATTTTCAGGTGCTGCTAATCCATCTTAAATTTTTACATCGTGCAGGCCAAAGAAAATACAGGTGGGGACTGAATGACGCCTGGGAGGTGTCAGTTTGCATCCTGTGCTCCAGGGCCCTTGAAGAGACAGAGCAGCGAGAACAGGCACCCCACCCTCCAAGGCAGGGTGCAGGCGGGTCTTTCTATATCTTTTTTTTCACTGAAGCCCTCAACACAGAATTGGACACAGGCAGGCTGTGGCAGGGCGGGGCCTGCAAGCCATGCCCGTCAGCCCCCGTCTCCCCTTCTTTTGCTGGCAGCTGCCAATGCTTCAAGGTCTGCATGGTGTGGGGGCTCCAAGCCTCGCATCTGAGGAGCCTGAACTTCAGGCCCGGGGCGTGGGGCTCCCGGGAGCCGCTGTCCCCACTGTGGTGCATTTTCAATGCACATTCCAGGAGTTCCCTCGGGGCCTCACCCAGACTTGCCGGGTGAGGACGTCCTGGAGGGACCTGGGATCTGCATTACTGACAAGCTCCCAGGTGCTGACCGGAGGACAAGGCCGGGAGCTCTTCCTTCATCCCCACACCTGGTTCCCACCTCTGGAGTGGGCAGGGCCATGGGAGGTGAGAACCAGGAGAGAGGCTCTCAGAGCGAGGTCCCCGGCCCAGCAGCATCAGCATCCCCTGGGATTGCAATGAAATAAGATTCTTGGGCTCCACCCTAGACCCACGGGGCAGAGACTCCAGGGGTGGGCCCAGGTCTCTTTCACTACGCCCTCCTGGAGGTCAAGTGTAAGACCCACTGAACTAGAAAGCAGAGATAAAGCCCCACCGCAAGGCCCGGGTGCACAGAGGGGCCTGAGACATGACGTGACCTCCTCAGGGGTCGGTGCTTCTGCCCCGGGAGCTGAGAAGCCGTGAGTCTCCCGTCCATGGAAAGTACACCTTGCCTGCCCCCTGGACTCCTGCTGGGGTGGTGACCAGGGTCTGCTCACCGTCTCCCTGGATGGTTCAGGTGGCGGCATCAGTGTGACTCTCTGTGCTTATGTTGGAGGAACGTCACCTGGGTGCCCAGCCGCCACCTCCTAGCCTTTCCCAGTCCCTGAGCAGAGGCCACGCCCGCCCACCCACACCTGCTCCAGCTCCCACCGGACCTACCCGGTGAGAAGGGAGAACTCTCCTGTCCTCACGGTGGCCTCCGATGGCTGGAGACACTGCTTCACTGTAACACACCAGGGAGAGGCTGAGGGGCTGCGAGGAGAGGGGCTGCCCCCCCCCCCGCCCCCGGGGACCTGGCAGGGGCGGTACCTTGGGAGACGATGTCGTTCAGGGTGGGTGCCTGGGCGAGGCTGCAGTTGCCGGTCTGGGGGTCACAGGGACACCTGTGTTCACACTCACAAGGCCTCCGGCAGCCCGGCCCGTACCAGCCGAGGGGACACTCTGCAGAGAGGAGACAGGAGGGCCCTGGATGTGTGCAGAACCCGGCTGAAGGAGAAGTGCCCCCTGGGCTCCCCGAGGCCAGACCTGGAGGTGCCCTTGGAGTGCTCCCTCCCGGCTGACTCGGGGGCTCGTCCAGCTTACCCTGCACACAAGTGTCTCCCGTGAAGCCAGCGGGACAGGTGCAGGTCCCCCGAACCGGGTCACAGGCAGCTCCATTTTGACACCGGCACTTCTGGGCACAGTTCTCCCCGAAGGAGCCGTTGGTGCAAGCTGGGATGGGGGAAGAGGGTGGGCTCTTTGCAAAATCCGGCCCTGCCCAGCCCAGGCTGGGGCCAACAGGACTGCAAACGGGTCTCGGTCACCCCCAGAGCGGTACGGAGGCTCACATGGTCTCCCCACAGCAGCTACGGAGAACTTACCACCCACCAGGCCCCAAGGCCCTGCCCTCACGGAGCTTCCGGGCTCGGAGGCCGGGCGGCCAGCGAGCCAGGCAGCAAGTGTCAGACGGAGCACAAGTGTGCACAAGCATGAGAGGGAAGTGACCGCCTGTGGCAGCTGCGGCACACCGTGGAGGGGGCAGGGAGGCCTCTGAGGAGGTGACACCTAAGCTGAGACTCGCCCATGAGGAGCAGAGTGGCCGCAGCAAGCAAGGAGGGGCCCGAGCGCTGGGGCCTGGCAGCTCATGCTGTGAGGTTCAGGTTTTCCATCAAGTGCAAAAGAAAGCCACCGAAGGGTTTTAGCTGTGGGTGGTGGCAGTGGGGTGAAGTGTGCCTCCCCAAAGCTATGTCCTACTCCCGGAACCTGTGAACATGAGCCCATTGGGAAATAGGGTCTTTGCAGGTGCAATTAAGTTAAGGATCTGGAGATGACAACATCCTGGATTTAAGGTGGACCCTAAACCCAGTGACCTGGGGTCTTGGTAAGAGAACAGAGAGGGAGACTGGACACACAGGGGCAAGGCCGTGTGAAGATGGAGGCAGAGACTGGAGCCCCCAGGAGCAGGAAGGGGCAGGAAGAAGCCTCCCCTAGATCTTTCTAGAGGAGCACAGCCCTGCCGACACCTTGATTCTGGAGTTCTGGCCCCCAGAACCGTGAGAGGAGGAGTGTGTTGTTTCAAGCTCCAAGTCTGTGGAATTGTAGCGGCTGCCCCAGGACCCTATACGGGGGTTTATGTCTGAGGCAGGAGCGAGACAACAGGTGAGAGCCCTGCAGATCAGAAGGTGGGGGGACAGGCCTCAGAGGCTCACAGCTGCCCCACCCTGTCCCCACGTGCCCGGCCGGCCTGGCGGCTCTTACCTTCACTGCAGTTGGACCCTGTCCATCCAGCTTCACAGCGACAGCCAGCTGCCAAGACAAGACCGAGGAGGCCAGGTGGGCAGGACCAGGGGGACGGAGCTGGGAGCCCAGCTCAGAGCTGCCCCCCAGAGCCCCTACTCACCCTCTGTGCAAAGCCCGTGCTGGCTGCAGTTGGAGGGGCCACAGTCCAGCTCGTCGCAGGCAGCACCCCGCCAGAAGTGCCCTGTGCACTGGCAACGCCCCTCCACACAGGTCCCGTGGCCGCTGCAGTCAGGCGGCTGGCAGCGGGGCTCATGCAGACACACCACAGTGGACACGTGGCGGGCACAGCGCCACATGTTCTCCTGGCTGCAGAGGGACATGTTATGTGAAGAGAGGCCTCAATGCTGGCCATCCCCAGCCGATCCCTCAATCCCCTTATTACAGCCCACAAGGGGTGCCTCTCTCTCCAATATCCCTTTTCCAACCTTTTATAGGTTCTTCCCACCCCTTATAATCCCTCCCACCCCAGGGCCTTTGCACATGCTGTTCTTGCTGCCCACAGACTGTCACCCCCACGGAGCCACCTCTGCATGCTTCAGATCTCAGCTCATGCTTCATTATCATCAGAGAGGTTTTTCCCGAGCACTCAACCTCCTTTCGTCCCCTTGGATCATCCTGGAACACTGCGTATACTTCCTAAAGCAGTGAGACGCCGGGACCTCGGCTCTTCTTGCTCACTGCCGAAGCCCCAGGGCTTGGCACACAGTAGGTACTCAATGTTTGTTGACTGAGACAGTCGGGGACAGACCTGGCCTTGGACCCTCAACCAGGGGGCTCTGGCGTGCTTACCAGTGATCTGAGGGGTAACTGGCCAAGGTCCCGTTGAGCACGAAGGTGGCGGAGCCCCCTCCGTCCAGGTTGATGGCGTTGACCACGTCCTGTTTCAGCAGGAACTCCGCCATTTCCCACAGGTTCACGCTGCGGCACAAGAGCAGTGCTGCCCACCGCGCCCACCGCTGTTTCTGGGCTAACGCATCCTACTTCCCACGGCGGGGCCACCACACCCAAATTTCTGGATGGCCCCCCACAGATGTCCCATCCCAATCCCCGGACGCTGGGAATATAACCAGAGATCACTCCCGTGACCGTGTTAGGTTATGTGGCACAGCTGTCCACAGAGGAGGATGCTGTCCCGGGACAGCTGGGTGGGCTCAGCTGAGTCACAGGATCCCTGAAAAGCAGAGAACTTCCTCTGGCTGGCGGCAAAAGATGAAGTTCGAAACTGGATATTCGAGGGAATTAGCGGGATTCAACACACCTTTGCTGGCTTGAAGCCGGGGAGGGGACACACATGAGGAGGAAGGAGGGCAGCCTCAGGAGTTGAGAGGCCCCCGGCCCACGGCCCGCAAGGACACACAGACCTCAGTCCTACAACCACGAGGAACTGGATTCTGCCAGCAACCTCAGTGTGCTGGGAAGAGGATCCTTTCCAGAAGCTCAGTGAAGCACCTGGGCTGGCCAGCAGCTTGGTTTTGTCCATGGGGTACCCTGAACACAGAACCCAGAGGAGCCCTCCCGCACTTCTGACCTACAGAACTAACCCATGGGCGCTGCTTGTGCTAATTTGCTAGGAAGCAACAGCAAACTAACATTCTCCTTACGGAGGAGGAAACAGTGGCTCAGAGAGGTTGAGTGACTTGTCTATGGCCACAGAGCAGATGGCCGAGCTGGGACTGGAACCGAGGCCTTCTCCCTGCTAACTCTGTGATACCTTCCTTCACCCCAACCAGGGCACGGGAGAGTTAACCTAAGCTGGGGAGACTGAGAGCAGGTATGAGGAGGATGGTGAGTTCTCGGAAGTGGGACAGACCTAGGGGCCCTCTTCCGGTGGGAAGGTGGGGCCAGATGGGTGTGAACATTCCAAGGAACTGCTGGGGGTCAGAAGGGTGGCTACTGGGTCGAAGCTCCTCAAAGCCGACACAGCCCAGGCCTGGAGGCCCGGTTCCCAGCACTCACCCCCGCTGCTCCGTCTGCCCGTCGGCGTGGAAAAGCACCAGCTGCCCCTTCCGGTCGTGGCCCAGAGCCGTCCTGGCGGACATCACGTTCACAAATTTGCTAAAGGAACCTGAAAGAGAGGCCGCTGGGCTGATGACCTGGCCCTTTGGGAGGCCTCCTGGGCTCTGCCTGCCCCTGCCTGCAGATCCACCACGACCTCCTGGTCCATGCCATCCAGCATCTTCCTGCCTCCCCCGTGACCGCCCCCCACACCGTCCAGTCCCAGCCAGTGTCCACATAGTAGCCAGAGGGCTCTTCTTAAATGTCAATCAAGGGGCATCAGCCTCCAGGTAAAAACCCACCCACGCCTTCTACGGTTCTGAGAACAAAATCCAAACGCCTTAGGGCAGGGAGCAGGGACCTGTCTCAATCCCCACCGAGCCTCAGCGCTTAGAATAGCACTTGTGGAGAGATTTAAGAGCTGCCCCCTCCCCGCCCCCACCTGTCTCCTGTGTCTCATCACACTCGGTCGCCTGGCTCTCGTTGACATAGACGCTTCCATTTCGAATCAGCCACACGACCCCGCTCACCAGCTGCACAAATGGATTCTCGGTGTCCAGCACCTCCTCCTCAGACAGGTACCTGGTCACAGGGAAGGCGCGAGGTTCACTTATCAGCAGGGGCAGCTGGGGGTAGTGGGGCTCCCCAACCTGCCCCAGTCTAGCTGCTTGATTCCTCCCAGTGCCCCAGGAACCTGTCTGGTCCTGGACTTGAGTGCAGCCTTTGGGAGCAGTCTCGCATCCCAGTCTACACCTCATTTAATAGAAACCACCATCCCCAACAGATGTCAAGTTCATCTCGGGCCCTCAATCTCCGAGTCCGTCAGCCTAGCCAAACCACCACCTGATGCCTCCAACAGCCTCTTTATTGGCCTCCTCGCTTCTACTCCAGCCTAGTCTCCAGGCAGGGTCAGAGCAAGCTTTTAAATGATCAAAGTCAGCCCTGTCAACCTCTGATACTCTGCTCCTTCCTTCAGCCCTCACACGCACACAGCCCGGAGGCACCTCTGAGTCTCAGCGCTTGCTGTTCCTTCTAACTGCAACACTCTTCCTCCAGTTTTGACCTTGACTGACTCATGATGAATCTTCAGGTCTCCATTCCAAGGTCTCCTTCTCAAACAGGCCTTTCCTGATCCCCCTCCCTAAAATCAACATTCTATTTACAATTGGTTTGCCTTGTTCACTGCTTCGCTGCACATACACAATTTGAATTGATCTTAATTACTTCCTTAGCTTTTGTTTATTTTTCCTGGCACCGAGGCAGAGTCCGTGAAAGCAAAGGCTGTGTGTGCCTGTTCACCGCTGTATCCCCAGCGCGCCGCTCACTGCCTCACACGAAGCAAGAGCTCCACGATTCTGGAGGATGAATAAAGTCTGCAAGGAAGGTATTCCTGTCCCCATTCTGCAGATGGGGACACGGAGGCTGAGCTTGGTTGGCTGACCTGCACACCCAGATCTCAGGCCCTCTGCCCTCGACAGTCGCGGGGGCTCCCTGCCTCCTCACCCGGTGACCAGGGTCCCGTCGCGGCGGATCCCGAACTGCGCGTTCTGCAGCCCCCCGGCGCTGCTCACCCGCCGCCCGTCGCTCACCACGTTCCCCAGGCACTCGCCCGTGTTCATGCGGAAGAAGCCGCCGTTCTGGGCCACGCTGCAGCCGGCCGCCCGCGCCGTCTGCTCCACGGTGGCGCGACGCCTCGCCGCACAGCCTCCGGGCCCGCCGGGCTCCAGCACCGAGAAGGTGCGCAGGGGCTCGGCGGCCCGCGTCAGGTGGCCGGCCACCGCGCGGCCTGCGAAGTGCGAAACGAAGGCGCGCACGGCCGGGCCGCGGGCGTCGGGGGTCGCGCGGGCGGGCGGCCAGCTCTCGTGCTCGCGGGGGCCGGCGCGCACCCGGGCGCAGTCCCGGGCGGGGCGCGCGCGCGCGCGGGGGTAGGGCAGCAGCACGTCGTCGTCGCGGGAGGCCCTGCGGGGACCGGGCGGCCGTGAGCTCGGAGGGCTGTGCCCCGCGCGGGGGGACCCCCAGTCAGGCTCGCCCCCCGACCCCTCCACGGGGAGCTGTACTCACCCCGAGCCGAGGCCGCCCGACGCCTCCCGGAGGAAGCCGAGCAGCGCAAGGAGGAAGAGAAGCCGGCGGCCCATGGAGGCCGCCATGTTGGACTCGGGCGTCCGGTCACGTGGCCTCTTCCCACGTGACTCAAGATCTGCGGGGGTCGCTTTCGGCTCTGACTCAATTGCTTGCGCTCCTTCAGATGTCGCGAGATCTCGTCCTATAATTTACCGTGTTTTGGGAGGAGGCTGGTGCTGGGAACTTTTTTATGTTGATGTGATTTCAAACCTGCAGAAAGTTACAAGAGTGGAATAATGAACTCCGGTATACTTTTTACTTATCTTTACTGGTTGTTAACGTTTGCCCCATTTGCTTTGTCATTTGTACTTTATTCATACATTGTGCATTTTTTTGGGAACCGTTTGCTACCAAGTTGCAGGCATCGTGATCCTTGGCCTCAGTACTTCACTATGTACCCTCTAGGTACAAGGACATTTTCTTTTCTTTTTTTTTTTTTTGAGGAAGATTAGCCCTGAGCCAACGGCTGCTAATCCTCCTCTTTTTGCTGAGGAAGACTGGCCCTGAGCTAACATCCGTGCCCATCTTCCTCTACTTTATACGTGGGACACCTACCACAACCTGGGTTGACAAGCAGTGCTGTGTCTGCACCAGGGACCCGAACTGGCAAACCCTGGGCCGAAGCAGAACATGCGAACTCAACCACCGGGCCGGCACCCAAGGACATTTTCTTACGTAACCACAGGCCAAGTAAAATTAGGACAACTCACTTTGGTAGAATTCTATTAACTAACGTGCAGGTCACATGCAAGTTTTGTCAATTGTCCCTATGATACGGGCTCAACACAAGGTTGACATAAAGGAAGCCATATTATATGATGCGGGCTCGGTGAGTCGAGGAGTCGAAAGCAAGATTTCTTGGACTCTCAAGGTCTGGCAGTAGTGCTCTTTTGTTTAGAGAATAGCATGGGGACAGGACCCACGGGCAGTGACGAGCTGCAACGGGTTGAGAGTAGGGCTAAATTTAAGGCATAGGTATGTGAGTTATCTCTTTACAAGACAAAGGAAAGATTATGTAAAGAAAGTCATTAAAATGGTATCAGTGTAGGTGGAGTCTGCTTATTGGGTGGTCCTATAGCTTTAGATAAGAAATCAGGTCAGATCCGGTCAGGAGTCCCCTGCTTCCCGAGGATGATACAGATGAGTATGTAGGGCAGGACGCCTTGGGTTTCTCTCCCTGGGGCAGCCTCGATCCTCCTCAGTATTAAGGAAGAGTTCACTGGTGCTCCATCAGGTAAGGCTGGGTTTGTACTTCAGACATTGGCCTGAGGTTTGGTCATTAGGCAAAAGGCTAGACTTGTACTTCATCAACTGCTGAGTGATCTGGTCATCAGCAAAGTCCTGCTGCCATCAGTTCTCATAAACAGGATACCCTCATCCTTACTGACTTCTGGAATGTTGGCAGTTTGGTCCAGTTAGGAAGATGAAGAAAACAAGACGTGCAAGGCAATTCCTTTGAAATGGCTGCTCTGGCTCTATTTTAATATGGCTCCACTCGTGTCATCTTTCACAGGATCTTTGTTTAAAAATTAAGACTTTCAAGATGGCGAAAGCAGAGTGTGAAAGCAAGCGTGGGGCTCTTTCATGCACAGGCCCTGTGCACCTGCACAGGTCAGACGCCGTGAAGCTGGCTAGTTATTTTGTGCTTTGAGCTTCTTTTGAGAGGATGCCTCTCTTTGGGCCTCTGGTCCGGGGCAGTGTCCAGGGTTAGGCAGCCTTTCGGCGCCCGTGCAATACACGGGCCACCCAGGAGCCAGCGCAAGTCTAGTTCGCCTTTGGTGCCAGGGATACTTGGGGCCAGGCCAACCCCTTTCTGTCCACAGTCAGCACCGTTAGAGCTTGAACTCTGGCCCTTCGTTGAGCCACGCCCCTTAGAGACAGCCAGGGTCAGTGTACTGGGTTGGATAGTGTTCCCCCAAATTCACGTCCTTCCTAGAACCTCAAATGTGGCCTTCATTGGAAGTAGGATCTTTGCAGATGTGGTTAGTTAAGATGAGGTCACACTGGAGTGGAGTGGGCCCTAAGTCCAGTTTGACTGGTGTCATTATAGGAAGAGAAGAGACACACAGAGAGATAGATGCACAGAGGAAAGAAGGACAGAGGCAGAGACTGGAGCAACGCAGCTACCAGCCAACGGAGGCCGAAGATTGCCAGCAACCACCAGAAGCCGGGAGAGGCTGGGACAGAGTCTTCCCTCAAGCCTTTAGAGAGAGAGTGTGGCCCGACTGACACCTTAACTTTGGCAGAACTAACAGAGTCAGGGACCCCAAATGGGCCCCCAAGAGCGGTTCTGAGGCCTATGGGGAAACCATAGTTAATCCTCTTCTGTTAGCCACACTCCCGATGACTGATCCTCTCTGGGTTTAAATGACCTGGCCTGACACAAGTATACTGACGTGGAGGGATCCTGTCTTTCTGATCTTTACAACCAGGCTGCCCCAAAATCATCAGCAAACAAGCCAAGGCCTGCCGCCCACTTCCGTGCCCCGGAAGTCCTCTTTTCTCCATGGCAGCCAAGAACTGGGGGTACAGGCCATCCCTGGTGAGTCTCCTACCTACCCTGCTGTTTGTCACTCCTTTCCCAAGTTGTTCTAAGCACAGAAGTGCCACAGAAATGCTCCCCTGGAACTGAGCAGCCTGTGATGTTAAACACGGAGGCCATTAGACTGGTGTGGCTCTAACGCCGTGGTGGCCTACGTAAGCAAACCAAAACCTAAGCCTATAAATGCCTCAAAGCTGTGAAATCAAAATGCACAGAACAACCAGTCACAGACAGCCAGCTAGGCAAACGAGCTAACCAACCCAGCTTTCTCCGGTGCTCACACCCACGCTTCATTTTGGAAAACCTTGGTCCCTTCTGAGCATCCTCATGCGGGTTGTGCCATCATTTGTGGATTCAACAAATTGAGCACCTCCCGTGTGCGAGAGGCTGATGAAACGGACGGTGGCCCTGCCCTCGTGGAGCTTTGATTTTAATGGCAGAGACAGACACTAAATGATGCAAGCGTGGTGAGGGCCTGGAAGAAGCAGGGTTGAGAAAGAACGATGTCCTGGGGGTGGCAGGGAAGGCTTCTGTAAGCCCAGACGTAAAGGATGGGACAGAAGGGGACAGAAGGGGACAGCCGTGGGGAGATGGGGCCAGAGCTTTGCAGCAGAGGTCACTACAGAGCCGGGAGGTAGGACAGAGCTTGGCCAGAAGAGGAGGAAGATGAGCCATCGAGGCAAGCAGAGCGTGTGGGGAGGGTTGAGGTGGGCGGGCCAGGCCAATGCCAGATCCCGCAGGGCTCCGGGGAAATGAGTTGGGTTGTCAGCCGAGTGAAACAGAAAGCCACTGGAAGGTGGTCTTTTTTAAACTTTATAGAGGTATAATTTACATACCATAAAATGTACCCGTTTTAAGTGTACACATCAATGATTTTTAGTAAATGTACAGAGATATCTCAGCATCGCCTTAGCCCACTTTCAGGACATTCTCATCACCCCCCAAAGTTCTGTCGTGTGATTCCGTTTGCATTAAATGTCCAGAAAGGCAGATCTGGGGAGACAGGAAGCAGATTCGTGGTTGCCTGGGGTGGGGGGCGGGGTGGGAGCAGGGGTGTCTGGGGACAGTGGGGAGGATTGAAGCTTGATGACGACAGGATGGGGCTGGGGGTGGTGGCCTCCTCCCTGAGCCCTCGAACCACACGCTTCTGAGGCTTTATCTGCCCTCTTCAGCTTTGAGGCGAACATTTCCTGCTGCTGTTTAGCTTTTCCGTGCATCTAGCAGGTTCTCTGACTGAGATCTCTGAGCTCCGACAGGGATGGAACAGAGCCGACGTCTGTTTCCTCCATTAATCTAGAACATGAACAACGTTAAGGTGTTGGAATACGTTTATCAACTGAGGAGAAGGATACAAGGTTGAAGGTGGGTACCCAGTCCTTCCCTCCCAGCAGCTCCATCTGTTTGATGGTTATTGTTTGCTCATGTCTGTCTCCCCACCCCACTGTCATCTCCGTGAGGGCAGAGACCATCGCTGCTTTTCACTGTTTTTCCCCAGCACTCTGCACAGTGTCTGGCGCACAGTAGGTGCTTCACGGATATTCCTTGAATGAATGGATGGGATCGGGGCCCTTGTGGCCTGTGTCCACCTGCATGAATCATCCGGGGAATCTTGTTAAACATGCAGATTCCCAGGCCCTGCCCTCAGAGACTCATTCAACCACCAGGAGGGGCCCTGGGAACCTGCATGTTTGACGAGCTTTCAAGAGATAGTGACGCTTGCCCAGGGTGGGATCGGCTGCGCCCACAGGGCCTGGCGCCACCCCTGGCACATGGTAACTGCTCAGTAAATATTTCATCATTCAATTCATCCAACAAAGACCTTTTGGATGCCCATGTCGCAGGTGCTGAGGGACTGCAGGGCACGGAACAGAGTTCTCATGGAGCTGACGCCTCAGTGACAGTGATAAGCAGTTACATGCCGATGCTGCCGGTGGTGATGCTCTGAAGAAAGATGGAGCCGAACAAGGAGCAAGGCCCTGCGGGGAGGTGCTTTGGTGTCTGTGTGGGTGGAGGTTAGGTAATGAGCCTCTGATAAGGGGGCATTTGAGCAGACACTGGGAGGAGGCGGAGGGTCACGGGAAGACTGTTCCAGAAAGACAGGAGAGACTTGCAGAGGGCGTGAACTTGGTGTGTGCTTGCCATGTTTGTCGAATGGATGGGCGAATTCCCAGGAGTTTTGGGTATGGTTTTGTGGTCTGCCGTTGAGAAAGTTCCTCTTTTAATTTTCGGTCTAGCGTCCATCATTTTAATAGAGGCCCAGACTGAGAATGAATCGGAATGGCTGAACTGCTTTCCCCGGGGCTGCTGGGTTGCAGGGACCTTGAGAATAGAGATGGCTCCTTGAGGCAGGGCTGTGTTAGTGTCCTGGGGCTGCCATAACACAGCACTGCAGACTGGGGACTTCAACAACAGGCATTTATTGTCTCGCGGTTCTGGAGGCAGGAAGTTGCAGATCAAGGTGTCAGCAGGGTTGGTTCCTCGTGAGGGCTGGGAGGGAGAGTCTGCTCTCGCCTGTCTCCTAGCGGCTGGCTGTTTGCTGGCCATCCTTGACCTTCCTTGGCTTGTAGGATTCTCTGCCTTCATCTTCACATGGCATTCTCCCTGTGTGCACGTCTGTGTCCTGTGTGGATGTCTACGTCCAAATTTCCCCTTTTATAAGGACATCAGTGATACTGAATTAGGACCCACCCCAATGACCTTATTTTAGCTTGATAAAGATCCTGTTATCAGATCAGCTCACGTTCTGAGATACTGGGGGTTAGGACTTCAACACATGAACTTGGGGGGGGGCACCATTCAACCCATAACAGGCACCAACGTCCCTTCAGGTAGGCTGAGGAACATGTGAAGGGAACGGATGTTATTTATTCCTCTGGACGTACATGCTCAAGGCTGCTGCCCTGGTGTTCAGTATAGATGTTCTGTTTATCTGGCACCTGATATCACAGAGGTCCAGGCTTTGGGGCCACCGCAGTTCCCAAGCTAGCATCAGTGTCCCCTAGGGGCTTGGCAAACAGGCATGTTCCCAGGCCCCCTCCTGGAGGCTGAATGAGTCTCTGGAGGCAGGCCAGGGAGTCTGCGTGGTTAACAGGATTCCCCTGGTGATTCTGACGCAGGCGGCTGCAGGCCACACAGTGAGAAACTCTTCCAGGGGGGGAGTGAGCAGCAATGGGTGGACTGACCATGGTGGGGATACAGGAAACGAGGCCCTGCTCCCGCCTCCGCATCATATTAAATGCTCACAGGGTTCATCTTCAGTGAGGAGAAGCTGAGGGCTGAGGTGGGGACAGCGGTGAAAAGATCATCGCTGGAGTTTTTACCTCTTTTCAGTGCCCTGTGGTGAACGAAATCCAAAGAAGCGATGACTCAGGCGGGTTTGTCTTGCAAGTTTTTCTTCCCATGTCCCATTTTGCCTTACGATCTTTTCTTTCTTCTTCTTTTTTTTTTTTTTTTGAGGAAGATTAGCCCTGAGCTAACATCTGCTGCCAATCCTCCTCTTTTTGCTGAGGAAGACTGGCCCTGAGCTAACATCGGTGCCCATCTTCCTCTACTTTATATGTGGGATGCCTACCACAGCATGGTGTGCCAAGAGGTGCCATGTCCACACCCGGGATCCAAACCAGTGAAACCCGGGCCGCTGATGTGGAACATGTGAACTTAACTGCTGCACCACCTGGCTGGCCCCCGGTTAGGATCTTTTCTTGAAAGTGACTTGTAAGCTCAGGTTTCTCCTGGAGTCATTGCTCCCCTAGTTTAGTAACTTGAGCCTTCTAAAGATGAATCAGTGTCAGACTCCAGTGGCTAATCCATCTCAAATTCAGGCGGGATGGGGTGGGGCATAATTCCCCCCTAATCCGGGTGTGTGTTTCCTGTGGACTTCTCCCAAGGTTTCGTGCCTGTCTTGGTAAACGTTTGTATGTGAGGCAATGTGGGAGAAATCCTTGAAGCATACGGAGTGCCAAGTGGGTATTAAATTCTGGCTCCTGGTTCCCTGAGAAAACCACAACCTCAAAAGCAAGTCACACTCATCAACAACATCCAGGAACATTCCTGTGGGCCTGACAACTTAAGAGCGCTTGTGGGAAAGCATCCAGCAGCAGCAGCAAGGAGGATTAGACAGAGGAGAGTAACTCCCACAGGAAAGATTCAGAAGAACCACTCCCTCCGCCGGATTACTCAGCTGGGCACAGAGGGAACAAAGGGGATTTTAATTCAGATTCTCAGTATGATTAAATTGTCACATAAGGATGATCAGCAGCTATTTTCCACTTTGAGGCAAAGCAAGATGATGGACTTGAAGAGTCTTCCAACTCAAGAACTGGGTGTTTAGCTGGTTTTTCTATCCTGGATCTAATTCTGACACCTGTCTGCACGTTGGCTGAAATCAGCACCACAGACAGCACCTGAGCCCATAATAAGGCTCCAGAAGGTCTTTTCTCAAACACTAGTGTCAGAGCCCCAGCTGACACCGTTTAGATACACTCACAATGAGGCAGAGCAGGGGGAAGAACCACAAGCTGGGAAAGAGAAACGTTGACGAATCAGCTGCTCCTTCCTGCTGCTTCTTCAGGACACGCCCCCACGGACGGTGACAGCATCCCCATTGTGGTAGCAGGTAATGCTTACCTGGCACTTACTATGTTACAGGTACTGGTCTCAGTACTCCACAAACATAATTCTCACAGTGGTGGAGGTAATACTGAGGTAGGAGCTATAATCGTCCCAATCGTACTGATGAGGAAACTGAGCCACAGAGATGCTAAATGGCTTTGCCCAAGGACACCGAGCTCATTAGTGGGACAGCTGGGATTTGAACTCAGGCAGCCAGGGCACAGAACAACACCATACCCATTAGGCTGCACTACCTGTTGTAAAATGGCATGACTGCGACATGAGGCGACACAATGAGACTGTGGAGTTCTCTGCACACACTATGAAGATCTTATGTGCTGCCTTTTGTGGTCATATTTCTCGAGTTCTAGGTCATGACTTGAACTGCTATTTTCAGAGACCCTTGTTTCTCCCACTGGGAATGATGCAATGGTTGATGTCTGGACAAATTGCCTTTAAGAGGGGCCAGCCTGGTGGCGCAGCAGTTAAGTGTGCACGTTCCGCTTCGGCGGCCCGGGGTTCGCCGGTTCAGATCCCAGGTGTGGACATGGCACCGCTTGGCAAAGCCATGCTGTGGTAGGTGTCCCACATATAAAGTAGAGGAAGATGGGCACGGATGTTAGCTCAGGGCCAGTCTTCCTCAGCAAAAAGAGGAGGATTGGCAGCAGATGTTAGCTCAGGGCTAATCTTCCTAAAAAAAAATTAATTGCCTTTAAGATTCAAGTTGATGGGTCTCTTTAGAATTTGTGTGGAGCGGGGTTGAGGACTCAGAAGAGAGCCCCAGAAGTTGTGCAAAAGGCGGAGAAACCAGACTCGACTCCCTGCTCAGCTTCACTCTAGATTTATTCACCTGCTCCCACGCTGGCTGCATCCCAGCCCCGCTCCCCAGGGGAGGAAGCTGGTTGCTCTACTCGTCTGTTTCTTCAGCGGCCTCCTTCTCAGGATGTGGCCCAGGACTTAAGGAAGGAGGGACTGAAGGCACATGTTTCGTCTTCCTGGCGGGTGGCAGGCGTGGAACCATGCGTGTCAGTGGCCGTTGGGTGGTGCCAGCATGGACTGCCCCAACTGCCCGTTTCCCGGGGGGTATTCTGCCAGGGCATAGAGGAAGCCGCCCAGGGCCGCCACGGCCATGGCTGTGTTGTGGGAGGAGCAGCCATCTGGGGAGAGAGTCCCTCTGTGAGGGCTGGGTGGCAGCCGCAGTTCCATCGTGTGAGTTTTTCAGATAGTCCCCCAGCCAGCCAGGTGCCGGCTGATCCCCTTTGCTGGACCGGGCACCCATCTGCCACCCCCGTGAGTGTCGGCTGCTAATGTCTCCCTTCTCCAGAGAGATGTCTTGCACCCATTGGAGCCTCGTCCCGATGACTTACTAATACAGGGACACAAAAGCTGGCCCCCAACTTGGGGGTGCCTCCGTGGGACGATTCCCGCTCCAGAGCCCCTCTCCTGCAGGATCGGACCTGACCCACCCCCTTGTCCAGCGCCCTCCCGCCTTCCCCTGCTCTCAGGCCCTCGTGAGACCTAGGACAGCCTCTCATAGTTCCATACAGATGGGGAAACTGAGGCTGAGGCAGCAGAGCCGAGGTCCTGGTCCTGGTGACTCCACAGCTCATTTCTTCACCCCCACGGCCGCCCTCATTGCTGCCTCAGGCCTGCCGGGTCCCTTGTGACCATGAGCACCTGCCTGTGACAGAAACCCCTTAGATGTCATTCAGTTCTCTGAACTCAAGGTGGGCTGCCCACCTTTGGTCTCTGGGCGGGTGAGGGGAGCCAGGACTTTCCTCTCCCCTCACAGTCTTGGAGAAGGGAAGGACCCCAGGCAGGCCCCTTAGAGGGAGCAGAATGCAGATTTCAAGGAGACTAATCTCTAACCCTGGCCGTCCACGCTTCTCGGTGGCCTACCGAACACCAAATGCTGTGGCAGCTCTTTGCCCAATGACCTGATGTTGACCCCCAACAGCCCTATGAAGGAGGCGCTGTCTGGCCCCATTTTACAGATGAAGAAACTGAGGCTCAGAGTTGAGCGACTCCCACGGTGAGTAAAGGGCAAAAGCAGACTCGAGCCCAGGCAGCCTGACTTCAAATCCTGTGCTCAGAGCTCCACACCGGCTGCCCCTGCTGCATGGGTGTGTGTCATAGTGAAGAGGAGAGCAGGCTGCTCCCTCCCGTGCAGTTTTCTAGGTCATTGGTCAACCTGCAGGGGCCCCAGGAAGGACCTTGGGCTTCGAGATTTCTGCAGCTCTCTCTCGAGCCCTCAGGACAGTTCTAGTGTCCAGCTCTCCAGGGCATGCACAGCAGGCCCCCTACCACCCGGCCGTGGGCAGCTGCAGCCCCCCCGTGTCAGGCAGGCCTAGCCAAGGGCAGGAGGCCTTTAGAAATCTCCGGAGAACTGCTTTGCCTTCTCCTGCCCAACCTTTGGTGGCAGCAACCAAATGGACCCGTCAGATTTGTGCTTCCCCCAACTTGTCTGCCTGCAGGTAGATGACGAGGCCTGCAGGGTTGACGGTTCCCCGAATCATTCACCAGTGGATGCTGGATATCTACTCAGAGCTGGCGATTCCATCTCCCTTCCTGCTTTTGCCTAGAAGTTATTGATTTTTTATCAAGGAAAAGTTGAAATCAGGTCTCCTCTTCCTTCTTTCTCCCTCTGTCCCCAGCTTCTGTATTATATCTGGCCTTTCTTCCTTTGCTAATATAGTTACAGCCTAGCCTCAGTTTCTCTACGTTGGCGGACTGACCACATTATTGATCATCTCAGCCAGGACACTTTCGGGAGGAAAGGGGGGCACTATGCCTAATGGCTCCAGGACAACAGGTGTAAGCTGGGGACACCAGGATGTGTGGCCACTGGGATGTGATGGTCACTTGCCTGCTGGCTCAAAGATTTCCTCCCTGCCCTCCTTTGCTCCAAACCCTGGTGCACTGACCCCTCCAAACTACATTTCCCAGGATGCCTTGCCCACCAGCTTCCAGTTGGGTTTGACTAACAGCAGACACAGGCAGAGGCAGGGGAGAAGCCGAGGTGTTTCTCCCGCTCTCTCTGTCTCCACGTCCAACCCCTGCAGCCTCTGCTGACACCACCTCCTCCCACAGTCCCTCCAGCTCTGCCTCTGGCGGGGGCAGTGGCTTCCCTCAGTGGTTAATCTCTGGCTTTTCTCACTTTTTTTCATTGCCAGCTCTTGTAACACCTCTGAGACCAGTTCCCTATCTTCAATTCCTTCTGCTGAAGTTTTCGATGCAGGTTCTGTTTTCCTGACTTGATCTTGGCAGAGAGGGGTTATCTCTGTGCTTTTCAATAATACACTGAAACTTCTCTTTTATATACCTTTCACTGGAGTCAGTAACTCTGGACCCCCCACTTTCTGAGAGGAGGGCCTCAGAGACCCCTTCCCTTCCCCTAACCTCCCAAACACAAAGGCCCTTCCTTCAGTGATGCTGGGGGCCTGTTTTCCGTGGACGATGACAGCCTTTCCAGGGTGTCTCGGCTTCATGCCAAGAAGGTCCCTTGGGTACTTTCATTACCTGTAAATTGTTTTTCTCGCCTCTTCACTCTTGTCAAAAAATGCTGTTGGTGTTCAACTGCTCTCAATAATTCTTCATCTTCAGCATCTGGGAGAAGACAGAAAGGTGAACTTCTCAGGATGGATTTTAAACATTACTCACGAAACCTCCTCCCCCTCAAGCAACTCAGGTCTTCTCCTGAATCTGGGGGCTCTTCCTCGAGCACCTGTCTGCAGATCCTTCCACGTGGCATAAGTTTGTCGTCTACTGATGTTTCTCAAATTGTGGTCCCCCAACCGCCCAGATCAGAATGACCAGGGGAGCTCATTAAAGATGCAGGTTCCGCAGCCCCACCCTCCACCTGTGGAAGCTATCGGTCTGGGGTCCTGAGAACCTTCATTTTATAAACTCCTCTGTTTTAAAAATAGACTACATGTGCTGCATTATGACGTGTCAGTCAATGATGGAAACGGTGGTCTCAGAGGATGAGTACCATGGAGCCTAGGTGTGTGGTAGGCTGTACCATCTAGGTTTGTGTAAGTACACGCTATCATGTTCGCACAATGATGAAATTGCCCAGTGATGCATTTCTCAAAATGTATCCCCATCGTTAAGTGATGCACGACTGTATCTTATTTCAAAAAATGTTGCCTCTTTGAGCATCCGAAGCTTCTCATTTAGGATGCTGGCATTTATTGGGAGCCTCCTCTGTACCCAGCACCAGCCAGGGGGGTTCACGTGCATTATGTGTACTCCTTACAGCTCAGGAAGGTGGATATTGTTATGCTCGGTTAGTTACACACAGGGAAATTGAGGCTCAGAGAGGTGAAGTGACTTACTCCAAGGAGGACCAGCTGTCCAGTGTCTCATGGCTGCCTGCTCTGCCTCCCCCAGACACCCCCCCTGATCGCACCACCTAAAGAGCTCTCCCCGATGCTCTGTTCTTTCTCAGCCTGTCGTCTCCACCACAGCCCTTATCAGAACTCACAATGACTTCACTTATTGGTTTGTGTAGGTGGTCTCTGCCTCTTTCCCTCAGAGCCTCAGTTTCCCCAGAGCCTAGAACAGTGTCCGGCACACAGCAGGTGCTTAGGGAACACTCGATGAAGAAACAGATTTGTTAATGCAGGTGTAGGGGACCAACGTCTTCCGACAAGACTGCCTCCCATCCTGCAAAGTTCGGGCTTTGAGCCCATTTCCGTGTGTGTGTGTGTGTGTGTGTGCGTGTGCATGTGCATGCACATGGGTGTTGCAAATCTCTTTCCGCACCACTAACACCACTGCATCCTTTCCCCACCTGGCCAAAAGACCCCAGCCCTCCAACCCCGTCTTGTGCTCAGCCAGGATGGAAGTGCAGCTCACCAGGCGTCCCGAAGCATCCTTCTCGCAGCTTCTGCCAGGCAAGAATGACCTCCAGCCACCGGAGCTTGTAGAAGTCAGAAAAGCCAGCGATTCCACAGAGCATGACTGGAAGCAAAGACAGGGGACCCTCTCCAGGCCTGCCCCCCATGCCCACCTCCTGCCACTCCCCAAGGCCACCTTGGCACCACCTGCCTCCTCCTGCCGGGTGGGGCAGCACTGGGAGGTGGGCCTCAGTGCATGTAGTGTCTGCAAGGAAGCGGCGGGGGCTCTGCCTTGGCGAGCAGGGGCACCCAGGCCCGGATCCTGCCTCCCACCTGGGGCCTTGGTCGGGGTCACTCAAGAGTCAGGCTCAGCAGAGGGATCTGGACACCCAAGCCAAGGAGCGGCCTGCCAGGGACCCCCTTTCTGCCTCATCTCTAAGGCTTTGAGGGTTTGCCATCAGCTGGGCAGTCAGTCTGTCCAGAGCTCCATCACTGGGTCAGCCTTTGGGGGCAGGAAGCACACAGTGGCAGAGAGAACAGAGGATGCCCAGTTAAATTTGAGATTCTGATAAACATGAATAAGCATTTAAAGTATAAGTATATCCCATGTAACGTCTGAGATATACTTATACTAAAAATGTATTCATTGCTTATCTGAAGTTCAGACGTACCTGGGCACCCTGTGTTTTTATTTGCTAAACCTGGCAGCCCTGCTCTGTGTCTGTGTGTGTGCACGCATGCACATGTGCGTGTGCCCGGAATTGGGGACACCCTGCTGCTCTGTCCCCAGGGCAACACGCCGGGGCCCACTGTTTTCCATGAAGATGTCCCGGGTTGAGTAGGCATATCCGATGGCCTCAGCTCTCTGGTTCAGGTCCATCATGTTGGCACAGAAGAGGTTCATGTAGAGCTGGGTCTGGTGGAACAGCCCCTCCATGCATCCCTTCTGGGGGAACAGACACCGAGAGACAAGGAGGTTGGCGGTCTGGATGAGACAGACTCTGTCACGGGAAAACACTTGCAGTTCTGAGCCAGTCTTGCAAGTGGCTGCATTCGGGGCTGATCGTTTCCCTTTTCCCAGAATTTCTTCCTCACCCACACTCCCTGCTGGGGGCTCAGGCACTAGGGGTCAGAGAGAGCTGGCTTCCAGTCCTGGCTGTGCTACTCAGGAGCTGTGTGACCTTGGCCGGCTATATTAACCTCTCTGAGCCTCAAGGGTCTTCTCATGGAAAGGGCAGTGCCTCGAGGGGAGAGCTACACCAGAGGGGTGCTCCTGTGGGTGGGCGAGACCATAACTGGGAAGTGCCCGAGGCGACCCCCGACACTAGGGGGCCCTAAAGCTGCTAGCTGTCATCATTCATTCTGGTTCCACACTAACAGTGCTACTCAAAGTGTGGGCTGTGGACCGGTGGCCGGGAGAGGAGGACAGGAGATGAGAACAGGCTTGAGAAACTTCTGTGGCAATGGATCACTTTCTACCTGCCGAATCTAATCAAAATACCTTTCCTCATTATTTGGTTTTTATTGGATTTACAAAAATACTAGTCTATGATGGTTTGCAAATAAATAATAATAAAAAAGCCTGTCAAACAAAAACAGCGAGTTCCTTCTCGGCTAAGAATTTCTGGACTTCGAACAACATTTTTGGATAGAGGTAATGAGCCCTACCTTTCTCTATAAATAAATATATGTTTAAAAATGATGATTATTCAGCAAAATTTGAGCTCTTGGGCGGGCGCTAAAGAGGTGGGGGCGGGGCTGGTTTGGTTTTCTGGGAGCGCCTATTGACGACTGACTACACATTCTAAGTCCTTTTCCACTGGTTGTTGTCGGCTGCGTTCTTTCTGCTGCTTCTCTGACTCCCTCTCTCTGTTTTTGTTTTTCTGATGGCCTGTGGTCCAGTCCAGCATGCAAACCTCTGTGTCCAATAGAATCCCAAGCCACTCCTCCCCTCCCATAGTTTGGTTCAATTTTATAGCCAATGGATGGCTGGCTACCTTCCTCCTGATGCCCGAAGCACAAGTCCAAAAACCCGCTTATTTTCCTGGTGTGTAACGTACAAAACCACACGGCCACCAGCCCCCCCCTTTTTTTTCTTTTTTTGAGGAAGATTAGCCCTGAGCTAACATCTGCGGCCAATCCTCCACTTTTTGCTGAGGAAGACTGGCCCTCAGCTAACATCCATGCCCATCTTCCTCTACTGTACCCATGGGATGCCGACCACAGCATGGCTTTTTGCCAAGCGGTGCCATGTCTGCACCTGGGATTCGAACCAGTGAACCCCGGGCTGCCGAAGCAGAACACGCGTGCGCAATTAGCTGCTCCTGCACCACTGGGCCGGCCCCCCACCAGCCCCTTTTTATGGTTCCTTCTCTCCCGGGGGCATCGCCTGGCACTCACCATTCTGGCCAAGAGGAAGAAGAGCAGCTGGTGCGACAGGCAGTAGCCTGAGCAGCCGGGTCTGGTCATGAGGGTCCTGCAGAAGTCTGAGAGTCTGCAGGGCTGCCTGTCGTCCGCCCTGGGGGAGATGGTTCCAGGCTGTTAGGAGTGTCCTAAAGGGAGCCGAGCGCCTGGAGCCTTCCCTGGGCCCATTCCTCCACTAGTTATCAGGACCCCCTGTAGGTTCCAGGCACCCAGCTGGGCTCAGGGGGCTGCCAGATAAAACACAGGTATTCTGTGTCTTGATCGGCTAAATCTGGGACCCTTGGCATGGGGGAGGTGATGCTGGTGCTATCCTGGGTTGGGGGAGCCCCAGAGGGCTGCAACTTCCCCAAGCACTGCCCTAAACAGCACATCCCTGAACCCAGACAGCTTGGGGTCTGGACCCTGCATGCCCATTCCCTCTGTGCCAGGCCTGCCCCCAACAGGGACAGAGCACCACGGGGCAACTGGAGCTCAGCCCCTCTGCGAGCCCAGCTGTGTCCTGGCCCCAACGCCTCTCTGAAGGATGCTGAGAGGATGGGGGCCCCGGCACCTGCTGCCCCTCCTGTCCCAGGATGGGTCCCTGCACCCACGGCTGCCCTGGGGGGGTCTGCGCAAGGCCCACTGCACAGAGGGATAAAATAGCGAGTGAGTCTGAGATCTACAGCCCCTTGGGGTGGCAGAACCCTAAAACAAATGTACGCTGCCTCTGTGGCTGCAAATGGTGCCAGGAGAGCCAGCCCAGCATGGGAGGTCAGCCTCCGCAGTGGGGTCAGCGAAGGTTCTGGAGGAAAGAGGCTGGAGCTGGCCCCGAAGTGGGAGCAGACTTACTTAGGCACAGCAGATGGGGTGGGGCAGGGTGGGAAGAGGCCCCCCCGGTAGCGACTGTGGCAAAGGGAGAGGCTTAGAAGAGGGAAGGAGCCGGTGCCTTTGAGGGTCTGAAAAGAGGCCCCAGGGGCTGGACGGAGGGGCCTGCGGACATGGAAGGGCAGCGGGAATTGAGGCTTCCTCCTGAGAACAACAGGAGGTTCACGCTGGCGGTGGGGTGTTCAGCTGCGGTTTAGAAATGATCCCTCCGGTGTGGCGGCCTGCCAGGAGGTGGGGGTGGGGGCGCAAGGGGGGTGGGGGTTGCACCGGGCTGGAAGCCACTCGTGGTGGGGTGGGAGAGGGCGGGGTCAGGGCGGCTCTGCGGGGAGGGGGCTGAGCCTGGTTTTGCACAAACCCGTGGGGAGCTGCAGAGTGAGTGGGACAGGAGGACAGGCTGAGAGCAAGCTCTTTTGGGTTTTTGGAAATCGGGGCAAGTCCAGGGGACCCACCCGGTTCCCAGCAGCTGCACCAGGCACAAGTCACTGTATTCCTCTGAGAAGGAGTCCTCGGGCTGGAAGGTGGGGTAGACCATGGAGGCGTTGGTGTGGGTCCAGGCCTGTGGGAGCTTCCAAAACCCGGGCTGGATGGTTGGCTGGAACTCTGGCAGAGAGGAGGGGGCGGGGGCAGACCACGCTCTGCTTCACGGCCCCCAAGCTCCTGTGGCTCGGAGCCAAGGAACTGGATGTCCCTCCCGGGGCAGCCCTGACCACACCCGGGTGCCTGCTCGGAGCTGTAAGGCCCACCTGCTGGATGGGCGTTGCCTTTGAAACACTCAGGAAGCTTCTGCTAAAAGAACATTAAGAAAAAATCAATAGGAACAGGGTTGGGGCAGGCTGGGAGGAATCCACTGTATTCCATGGAAGCTTGAGACGTGTAAAAAGGGCTAGTCGCCTCCTCTGGTTGGGTTGGAAAGTGGAGCTCTTATAAAACAGATGCCCAGCAAAGGGGCTTCTTTAGGTTGCCACAGGCACGGATGGTCTTAGGGACCAGGCCTGGGAGAGGGTGGGGGACCTGACTGCAGAGAGGCAGGCCAGACCTACAGACGGCTGGGGTGTGGTCATGCAGTGGGGCTGTGGTCTGGCCAATGATCCCCCCACCACCCCCAACCCAGGAACCACTCAGGCCAGGCTTACAGGGGGGCCCTTAGTAGAGTAACTGAAGGCCGACAACAAGACAAAGACTTAGCATTACAAGCCACAAAAGAGATACTGGCAAGATGCTAACATTTGCCGTGCAAAGGGTCAAATTACCTTTTAGATGTCGCACCCTCTGCGACAGACCCTCCCCTCCCCTCTGGTCCAGGGTGAAGGCCCCCAGGCCTGCGCATGAGCTGGACAAATTCGAGGAGACATAGTCCCTCCTTCCCGCCCCCTCTGTGTGGGTGGGAGAGGTCATCTCACCCTGAAGTCAAGGATGACCGAACAGCCCCCAGGGTCAGCCTGCGGTGTGCTTGGCTGACAGGACGCAGCTGGCTACCGATGGTCCCCAACCCTCCCTGGCACCCTAGGGCACCTGCCCCAGGTCATTTCAGGAACATCCCCAGCTGCCCTGTTCCCGAAGAAATGACATCCACCCCACGCTCTTACCTCGCAGGTACTCGGGGTCACTCAGCCTGAGGTAGAAAATGGATCTGTGGAGGAGAGGCGCCAGCCTGGCTGCCAGCTTCCTCACACGCAGGTTCAGTGGCTGCAGGAGGGGGTCCCGGGCCCACTTCTCTTGGACGCCTTGTAGCTGCCCTGGGAGGGAGCAGAGTTCATTCGTTCCACCATGTGACGAACCACGTGGACAGGAAAACATATCTTAAGTTGTGACACTGCGGGAGGACCTCTGCCTCCTCCAGCTCCCGAGGGGAAAGAGCGTGCTGAGCTTACTGGAAATCAGGCCTCTGTGGGGCTCAGCTGGGTTGGGGGTCGGGGTGGAGCCACGATGACAGAAGGTATTGGCTAAGAGCTTGATTTCTGGAAGTGGGCCTGGGTTCAAATCCTGACTCTCATACTTTTTTTTTTTTTGAGGAAGATCAGCCCTGAGCTAACATCTGCCAATCCTCCTCTTTTTGCTGAGGAAGACTGGCCCTGAGCTAACATCCATGCCCATCTTCCTCTACTTTATATATGGGACGCCTACCATGGCATGGCTTGCCAAGCAGTGCCATGTCTGCACCTGGGATCCGAACTGGTGAACCCGGGGCCACTGAAGTGGAATGTGATCACTTAACCGCTGTGCCAACGGGCCAGCCCCCCTCATACTTTCTTGTTGGGTGACCAGAGAAAGTCATTTATTTTCTCTCCATTTCACTTTCTTCATCTATAAAATGGGGCTAATGATAGTCCTTGCTTCTTGGGGGGTTTGCAAGGATTAAATGAACTAGTGCATAGAGAGGACTTATCATTGTCCATGGCACCAAAGAGGCACTTAATAAAGTTTAGCTATTAGTATTATGAGGGAGACTTAACTTCTGCTGTACAGGAGAAAAAAAATGAGAGAGGGATTCAGATGGCAGGGTGGAGAGCCACTGTGTACAGTTGAGCAGGTCGCACACTGCACAAGGGCAACGTCCATTCCTATCATGTGTTTGTATATATATTAAGACAATTTTCCAGCAGACAGCAGTCAAGTGACTCAAGGAAGGGGGTGCCTTTTTCTAATCCTCACAAAGGTGCCCTGTGGACTGGACTAGCAGTGGCCCTGCAGGGGTGGGAGAGAATGGTGGTCAGAGACGGGAGAAGAGGTGGCCAGAGAGGAGATGGAGGGAGAGCAACAGCACAGGGCTGGGAGGGCGAGAGGTGAGGAGGGCAGCTGCCTTCAGGTGGAGAACTGTGTGGGGGAGGGTGGGAGAGGCTTAAGGAGGGTGTGAGCAGGGCTGTGGGGTGAGGGGCTCTGTGACGCCCCTCCCCTGCCCTGGCCCCTCCCTGAGCACTTGGCTGTAGCAGCAGACGGAGGCGCTATAGTGTCACCCACATGGGCTGCCCCGGTCATCAGTGAGACCAGGAGAACCCGACCCGACCTCATGGCGACCTGGGTCCTGAGCCTTGTTCCTATGTCCCCCTGCGTGTGTGGCAGCTGCTGCCACATCCTGGAACCCCATCACGGCTGCTGGAGCCAGCTGGAGGGTCCCTTTGCTCTCTTAGGGCCATGGCCCCAAGCAGAGACCACCCAGCAGATCAACGGATATTCTGTTGCTGCTTTAGTCCCCCTGCAAAAAAAAAAAGGTGACCTCATTTCTCTCCCTCCCAAGGGGGCCCAGGAATGAAGGTCGGACCCTCATGAAGAGTGCTGTGGCGGTCAGCTGGTGTTCACGCCCTTTCAGCCCCCTCCCACATTGAACGGGGCTGACCAGTGAAACCAGTAAGATATTGGGGAAATGAAGGCTCAGTCATAAAAGACCTTGAGGCTTCCGCCTTGCTCTCTCCTGGGCCACTGGCTCCGGGGGAAGAGGCTGCCACATTGTGAGGGCACTCAGGTGGCCCCGTGGAGACGTCCATGTGCTGAGGAGCCGAGGGCTCCTGCCAACAGCCGGCACCAACTTGCCAGGCCTCTGAGGGAGCGAGACAGCTCCTCCTGCCCCGGTCCAGCCTTCAGATGACCACAGCCCTGGCTGACATCTCGACTCAACCCCATGGGAGACCCTGAGCCAGAACCGCCCAGCTACGCCGCTCCTGGATTCTGGATGCACGGAAATGGCGTTATTGTTTGAAGCAGCGAAGTTCCGGGGTAATTTGCTCTTCAGCGATAGATTACTGCAAGGCGAGGGGGCCCAGCTCTGGAGAGGGGAGCAGGCAGATGGCAGGAGAGGCCTCCCCAGGAGGGGGCGGCCCCGGTCTGAGGCTGGTATGTGCTGGCGTGGACCCCCACTTCCCTCCTTCCCAGGCAGCCCCACCCTGTAAGGAGAGTCAGACAGAGGAGGGTTCGAGCCCACCTCCCTCACTTACCCGCTGTGTGACCTTGGACGTTCTCTGCAGCCCATCCCCTCCCTGGTTCCACGGGATGATAATGATGGACTGACTGAGAGGGTTGTGGGAAGAATCCCGTGAGACCCCTGACGCATGCACCCGGGGGGCCAGCACCTAGGGGGTTCTTACGCACTTTGGCTTTTACTATGGCGTGCGCCCCAGAAAGCATGCAGCCCAGGGAGCCACCTGCCCCCCCTTCTCTGTCCATGAGGAACCGACAGACCTGTGGGGCTGCAGCTGAGACGTCTGTTGCCTCATCCTAGGAAGTTTTACCAACCACTGCTCCTCGCCCAGCGCTGAGCTGGCGCCGAGGGCTGACCAGGAGTGAATACGACGCACCTGCCCTCACGGGCTGTCACAGCAGGCGAGGTGGGATCCTGGACCCACCATCTGTCTGGCTGTGAGGCATCAGGAGGCTACTGAGCCTCTCTGTGCCTCAGTTTCCCCACCTGCAGGAGGAGCAAAACAGGGCACCTCCCTCTCTGGGCTGTTTGGTGAGGACACATGGCAGGTGGCCAGGAAGCGCCCAGCTCTCCTTTGAGGGGCCACATCATGGGATGTGGCCCAGAGACTTTTGTCTCTGTGGGTCCTTTTCTCCATTGAAACAAAATACATTAAAGATTGCGTCTTGTGACTGTGTTGGTACGAAGATGGATATGTTTATACTATCTATTAGAGCATTTTTGTTGACTTAGTTAATTTCTTTTTCTGGTTTTAAGAGAAACTAAAACGTTTTCATGGGCCCCTAAAGGTATTGTGTGCCTGATGGGCAAGCCGGCCGTGCTTTGTTACCAGCTCCTAGAGGAGTTGTGAGCCACGGCTGGAATTAATGAAGGAGCCGGTGCCGTCTGCATTGCCACACCCTGGTCCTGGCCTGCAGGGGAGGGGCTAGGATCTTGGGGGCCTCCAGGATGGGGCCTGGGAGCTCAGGGTGTGGACACAGGCCGGGACAGATGCAGCCCCGTCCCAGAGCCCCCCCTTGCGCTGGGACCTGGCGTCCTGGGGGCGGGAAGCTGCACGGTTGATGCAGAGTGAGAGCGGGCCGGCCAGACCCCAGGCTGACCGAAAGCTGGCTCTTGGCTCTTTGTCACGTAGGCAGGTAGTAGGTTGGGGTGGCCTGGGGGAGGGGCTCACACAACTCCAACTCCTTGGTTTGTGTGGGGGCGGCTCCTGTTTGCCTTGGCCCATCTCCAGCCCCCCTCAGGGGATCTTATATCCCTCAGAGCAGAACAAACACTTGGCTCTTTTCTCCGAGCCTCCAGGCAGCTTTGGCTGGAAGTGGGGGCAGCCAGGACTGGAACCCCATGTTGAGGGTCCCCCTTCTGTCAGTAGCCACCCTCCCGGCAACACCCCTTCAAAGGGCACACTCCCTCTGCCCGCCTCGTTCGTGGCATATCAGGAGGGAGGGATTGTCAAATGGGTCCTTTCTTCCCGGGAAAATAATAATTTCCAGATCTTTCCTTGTGTGGCCTTTGAATCCTTCCTGCTTCCCAAAAAACTTGGGAACAGTGGCGCCCAGATGCCCCAAAGGAGCAAGCTGCCCCCAACCCCTCTTTCCTTATCGTCAAAGCAGACAATTCAGGAGTCAGGAGGTGGCCAGTTCCCAGGGGTGCAGAGCAGGCAGGTGGCAGGCTGAGAACTGGTTTTCTGGGCGGCCGGGCCAGGGGAACGAGCGCACCCACCTTCCAGCACCCGGAACCCCACCACGCCGTCCAGGTTGACTTCAGGCAGCCTCTCCTGCAGGAAAGAGGTGGCTCTCTCCAGCGCAGAGAGGATGAAGCCCGCGATGGTGGCCTTGCCCTCTGGGGTGTCCGGCGGGGGCAGCGAGGAGGGCCACAGGGGCCGTGGTGCCAGCAGCAAGAGCAGGAGCAGGAGCCCCAGGCTGGCCATGGCTGGCGTCTGCTCGCTGGGAGAGCACACACGCCCTCTGCTGCCTCCTCCTCCCACCTCCTCCTCCTCCCCTTCCCCCGCGGGGGCAGGGCTGACCCAGCAGCCCGGGCGCCCGGTGGTCTGGCCAGCACCGGACATGGAGCCAGCTGGTGTAGGGCCAGGGAGAGGAGCCCCCACCCTTCCTTCTCACCCCAGATTCTCCAGGCCCACGGACAACATCTTTGATCTAGCAATTGTAGTTAGAAACCTAGATATTCAAGAGCACTGAAATGCAAAGGTTTTTTTTTTTTTTTTTTGGTGAGGAAGATTGGCTCTGAGCTAACATCTGTGCCAATCCTCCTCCACTTTGTATGTGGGATGCTGCCACAGCATGGCTTGATGACTGGTGTGTGGGTCTGCGCTTGGGATCTGCACCCAACCCAACCAGGCTGTGGAAGCGGAGCATGCAAACCCAACCACTCGGCTGGCCCCACAAAGTTCTTTTTTAAATAAGTTTGGAATAAGCTCATTTGAGGGCACACCTGCGAACTGTTGGAAGATTCCTTCCAGCAGTGCCCGCTCAGCAGAAACAGAATGCAAGCCACAAAGGAGAGCTGCATGGGCACCTCACAATGTTCTAGCAGGCACATTAAAAAAAGCAAAAAGAAGCAGGTGAAATGAATTTTAACAGTCTATTTTATTTGAACCGATACATCCAAAATATTACCATTTCAACTTGTAATCAATATGAAAATGACTAAATTTTTTACATTTTTTTCTTTTTCTTTTTTGAGGAAGATTAGCCCTGAGCTAACATCTGCTGCCAATCCTCCTCTTTTTGCTGAGGAAGACTGGCCCTGAGCTAACATCCGTGCCCATCTCCCTCTACTTTATATGTGGGACGCCTGCCACAGCATGGCTTGCCAAGCAGTGCCATGTCTGCATCCGAACCTGCGAACCCCTGGGCCGCCGAAGTGGAACGTGCGCACTTAACTGCTGCGCCACTGGGCCGGCTCCTACATTTTTTTCTTTAATGTCAGCTTTCTCATACGAAGTCTTCGAAACCCAGGCAGTGTTTCACACTCGTGGCACATTTCGGCTCGGGCGAGCCACCCTTCACAAGCCCCGCAGCCACATGCACTCCTGTACCGGACAGTGAGGACCCAGAGCGCTGGCGTGGCTCCCCTGGTGTGAAATTCTGCTCACTCTGTGGAAATTTTCATGTTGGCTTCCTGGGTGTGTTCCAAAACATGCTGGGACTGTTCCGTGTACGTGTGCCATATGACCTCTCCAAAATCCAGAACATTCTGAATTCAGAAACACACCTGCCCCCAAGGGTTCAGTTAACATATCACAGATCTGTAAGAATAATAAAAACACCGCCACCAAAATGTGCATCTGATGCTCTTTGTGGGCAGCCGCTAGGTCAGGTTTTGTAGCCTTTTTATTTCTTTCTTTATCATTCGTTCATTCATTATTTATTTATTTCATTCATTCATTTCCATCACTCCAAAAAGAAACCTCATATCCATCAGCAGTCACCCCCTTCCCCCACCCAAGCCCCTGGCCTCCTCTAGCCTACTTTCTGTTTCTGTGGATTTACCCATTCTGGACATTTCATATAAAGGGAATCCTACAATCTGTCGCCTTTTGTCTCTGACTTCTGTCACCAAGCATAAGGTCTTCCAGGTTCATCCAAGTTGTAGCAAGTGTCGGAACTCCATTCTTTTTCATGGATGAATAGTATTCCACTGTACGGATGGATCTCATGCCATCCATTCATCAGTTGATGGACATCTGAGTTGTTTTCACCCTTCGGTTATTGGGAACAATGCTGATAGAAACATTCATTTACAAGTTTCTATTTGAAAACCTGCCTTTGGTTCTCTTGGGTTGATACCTAGGACTGCAACTGCTGGATCACAAGGGAATTCCATGTTTAACCTGTCAAGGAACCGCCAAACAATCTCCTGCTGTGGCTGCACCATTTTACATTCCGACCAGTGATGTACGAGGGCTCCTCATGCACAAGGTTTTGTGCAGAATGCCCATGAAATTTTAATACTGTAGATATGCTGTATATTTGTTTGTGTGCTATGTCTAGATCTGTGCTTTATACATAAAAACAGTAAGTACTTTTTCCTCCCCACCAACCACTTTTTGCCCCCTTGGGTGTGCCATTGAGAACGAATGTTCCAGGTGAAGCTTGTCACTATCATCACTCTGTTAATCCTGTGTCAGCCCCGGAAAAGGGTACTATTTCTTATGCCCTTTTATACCCTAAACAAAATCGTTGGCTCTGAGGAAGTAAGTGACTTACTGTGACCCGCTGTCCCACAGCTAGTAGGAGGTGACACAGGGATTCCAGCGCCCGAGTCCAATCTTAACCATCGAGGAAGCCTGCCAGGGTTCAGTCTCCCGTCTCTGGGAGGGAAAACAATGCCCTCTTGCCCTCTGGAAGGACTGAATTTCATGTGATGAAGGCCAACGGGGCAACCAGGACAAGCAGGGCTGGCCCAGCTCTGAAGCATCCCCGGCTGGTGATGCATCTTGCTCCTGTCTCCACAGGAAAATGATCCCATTCCTTTTCCAATCAGGGTTTCATCTTCCCAAGCCAGGCATTTACTCTTGGCTTGTCTTGACTACGGTGCCTAGTCCTTATCTGCTCAGATCGTCAGAGCAAGAGGGGCTCTCTGAGAGGTGAAGTCCCCTCCCTTAACTTACAGGTCAGGAAAGCCACTTGATCGACAGTTCCTTGATCAAGATCAGGGAACCCATGAGGCTGAGGTCTCCAGACCCCAGCCTGTCCCACCACAGAGGGTGGACCGAGTGGGCAGAGCATGTGTTCCAGCCTCCCACCCCCAGCACATGCAGTGAAGGCAGGGGTCTCCCTGGGAGCTGGGGCATTAACGAGGCTGCCCACCGTGTGCGTCTGCCCATCCCTTCCATCTCTACATATTTACCCGTCCTTCCTTCCCATCTTCAGCTCAGGTTCAAAGCTCTTCCTCTGCCACATACTCACTAATGGTGTGACCTTCAATGTCCTTATCTGTAAAAAGGGGAGTCAGAGGGCTATTGTGAGATGCCAATGAGAAATGTGCCAAGACCTGAGCTGGGCTGTAGGGTGGCTGGGGAACCACATCAACACAGGGCTGCCCTGCCCAGCGGGTGCTGCCCTGTCCAAGCTCTTAGCAAGGCAGGAAGTGCTGCTTTCTCTTTTCCGTCAAATGCGTGAGCGGGTGAGGCAGGCCCCAGGCAGATTCCGGGCCAGCTCTCAAGGTGGGGCAGTAGGAGTGGCTTTACCAACACGCCCTCAATGTTTCTCAGCAGGGTGACCCCTTTCAAAGTCAATGGCTGTGACAGGGACACACACTAAACTCCGAGGTGCCTACTTTGGAGGTGAAATGGGCGGGTCAGTGGAGAAACCATCCCTTCCTACTATGGGCACTTAGAATCATTATGGTTTTTACTTCCTTCTTTGTCCTTTTCTCTTCTCTCTCTCTCTCTTTTAAATGTTTTATTCAAATACAACATACATCCCGAAAAATGAATACGTTTGCTGCTTGACGGGTTTTCCCAAATGGAACACACCCCGGTTACCAGCACACGGATCAAGAAACAGAACATGATGCACGACCCCCTCCAGCTCCCCGCTGGCCCCCTCCCACTCACCCCGGACCCTCCAAGGCAGGTCCCTCTCCTGACTTAACAGCAAAGAGTAGTTTTGATTTTATAAATGGAGCCAGCCAGTGTGCCCTCTGGCATCTGACCTCTTTTCTCAACATTATGCTTATGAAATTCACCCAAATTGTTATCTCAGTGTATTTTGAAGTTATCTTAAAACTTTGAAAAAAAAATGTTCCTAGATGCCCGCATGGTAACAGCTTTACCCGAATACGACGAATTCTTGACCCTTAGGGGCTGCTCAGAGGTCCCGCGGGCCCCCACTTAGGGAACCAGGTCCCCGCCTCCCTTCTCTCCGCCCATCTCGGAGGTTCGGTCTGCGGCTGCGCACAGCGCGCCCCGCCCGCGGGGGTGCGGTCACGTGACTGCGGCCGGCCCGCCAAGATGGCGGCCTCCTGCGTGGCCCTGGCGGCGCTCTCGCTCTGCCTGCCGCTGCTTCTGCTCGTCGCGTGGAAGCGCTGGCGGCGGGGGCGGGCGGCCCGGCACGTGGCGGTCGTGGTGCTGGGCGACGTGGGCCGCAGCCCCCGCATGCAGTACCATGCGCTGTCGTTGGCCAAACGCGGCTTCTCCGTGACCCTCCTGGGTTTCTGCAGTGAGTGCCCGGGGGGACAGGGAGGGAGGCTGCCCTCTCAGCCTTGAAGCCTCGGCTTTGACCGCCCCAGGGGGGCCGAGGCAGGGGCGCGCCGTTTCTCTCCCCTCCCTCGAGCAGCCCACCGGGATTGGCTGCGTCCTGGTCTGGTCTGGACAGCTGTTGCCAGGGTTCTGCCCAGCCTCTGCTGGGTGGGTCTCTAGGATCAGGTTGCCATATGGCAGCGATGTGCTAAGCTGCGTGAACTCATTGCATAGTCTCACTTAACCCTCCCAGTAAGTGGAAAGGCGGACTGGAACCTGGGCGCATGTGACTCCAGGTCGAGTGCTGCTAACCACATCTCCCTGGGGCTCCTGTCCTCAGGCTGTGTCTGAGCCGGCAACTTGCCTCCTCGCCATTCCTCACCCTCAGTGCAGAGCTCTGCAGGCAGGAGATGTTTCCTGTGCGTCTCTAGAGGATAGTTCAACCCCGGATCAGGGAAACGCGGGAACAGCGCTGCTTGCCTCTGGTCCCCGTTTAGACTCTGCTGTGCCAGAGTGACTCAGGGAGAGGCGTGGGACTTCCTAGGCTCTCTGTGTGGTGGGATAATTCCACCATCCAGGGAATCTGGATCAGTTTGAGTGCCTACTGTGTGCCAGGCATTATGTGAAGTAAATAAAAGTGGGTAAGATTCGGGTCCTTGCTATGTGGGCAATCCAGTGGAATCTGGACGAGAACTGGCCTCATTCTCTGTTCTGGCTGCTCAGGAACAGAGAGAGGTCTGGAAAAGTCGTATTTTTTAAAATACTCTCTGCTATTCGACCTGAGCTGGGGGTCATCTTGACTTTAAGTTAGATCGCCTGTTCAGTACCTTAAAGGGGACATTCTTTTCAGACTCCAAACCCCGCGAAGAGCTCTTGCAGAGCGACAGAATTCAGATTGTGGGTTTGACAGAACTTCAGAGACTCACAGGTACGGTGCAATGAACTCCCGATTCCTTTGAGTCTGTGTGTGTGTGGGTGCGTTGGGGGGAATCTGTAAATTGCCAAGAGGTCTTTTGGTAGTGACAGCTGTTTTTTGCCCTGCAGTAGGGCCCCACATTCTCCAGTATGGCGTCAAAGTCGTGTTTCAGGCCGTGCACTTGCTATGGAGGTTGATGTGCAGGGAGCCAGCAGCCTACATCTTTCTCCAGGTATATGTCGGCCCCCGCCTACCTCTGTGAGAACCACTGTTAAGGTTTCTTTACTCTCCAGCCTTTAAAAAATGCACAAATTGGTAAATAAATTGTATATTCTGTGTGTGTGTATATATAAACTTTTAAAAATGTGAGTAGGAGCTTATGGTGTGTGTCTATTCCATGTATGGTACCCATCCATTCTGTTTTTCTGTGTCGTTATAGATGGCGTCTCACATTGTACTTATTACACTTATCTCAGTGTTTTACGTGTATTAACTCATTTATTTCCTCACAGCAATCCTAAGAAGTAGGTTCTGGTATTACCTACCTTTTAGAGGTGGGAAATCCTAGACCCGGAATCACACCCAGAACTCTTCCTTGCACTGCTTTTTAACAGATAGAAGCCCCTCCTTTTAATTGGCTGCACTGTGTTCCTGTATGTGATGTACCCAGTGCGTTTATTTGGTCTCATCTTAATGGACACTCAGATTCTTCTTGACTTTTTCACTTTTACAAATAGTGTGGTGAAGAGCACCAGGGAACATGGGTTTTTTTGCAGTTTCTTCCTTAGGAGAAATTCCCGTGGGTGGACGTGCTTGGTCAGAGCTCAGGCACTTTTGGGGTGTGCCCCTGGAGAGTCCCAGAGTAAGGCTGGGTGCATTTATCCCCACCCGGGGGGAGGGGGGCTGCCTCTCCTGCCGCCTCCTCACCACCACTGGCTGTTGCCAGGTGTTTCAGAATTCGCATTCTGATAGGTGAGAAATTCACCTCCTTGTTCCATTTTTCATCTCCTTGATTATTGATGATCTTGGACTTGTCAGGTTGATCAGTTTTGTTTCTTTTATGACTTCTTATGCCTCTTTTGGTGAGAAAGAGGGTCTTTCTTCTGCTTAATTGACTATCAAGAGCTCTGTAAAGATAATGTACGTCGCAACTGTTTTCACTAAGTTTACTGTTGACCGTGGTCTGGGTTCCCTCCTGTTCATTCGCGTCTCTCTTTCCCAGAACCCTCCAGGCCTGCCCGCCATTGCCGTCTGCTGGTTTGTGGGCTGCCTCTGTGGGAGCAAGCTTGTCATCGACTGGCACAACTATGGCTACTCCATTATGGGTCTGGTGCATGGCCCCAGCCACCCCCTTGTTCTGCTGGCCAAATGGTGAGGGTCTGGGAGGAGGGTGCACACCATCCCCAAATCATGGTAGGAAGAAGGGCGAGTGCTGAGACTCAGGGAAGCTGGTTTTCCTGGTGCTCTGGGGGGCAAGGGCAAGGCTGGAGAGTTGGGCGCACGCTGGTTCCAAGTGATAGAAAGAGGCCTAAGAAAAAGACGGCGTTTGCTGATCCATGAAACTGGAAAGTTCAGAGAAATGGCTGACTTCGAGCTTCAGACGCTCTCCTGGAGGCGTTTCTCAGGTCTCAGTGGAGAGAGCGAGCCTCTGAGATTGGCTCGTGCTCCCTGCCATCCTCTGACCCCCACTGACACGGGGGGCTGCTGTACCCTGGGGTCTCAGGCTTGGGAGAAGTGCTCCACTGCAGAGCTGGGGTCCCAGGTCCACCCAGATCAGATCCCCCAGTTAAAACCAGGGGCTGCTGCTGGTGGATGGGGACACGGACCACAGTGTTCTGCCGCTGAGGAGACAGGGAGGGAAGGCCCTGTAGGAGCGGGTGGGCCTGGAGCGGGAGTCGGTCATGTTCTGAGCCCAAGTGTATAACATCTGCCTCCGTGTGGACCTGCAGCCTCAAGCCGTGGGCTGCGGCCTTTCCCGATGGCTCATACATCCTTGGTGGTAACAGTGGCAGCAATCAGTGAGCGCTTGCTTCATGCCAGGCCTCAGGCCAAGCCCTTTATCCCTTCAGTCTCCACTGCCCCCAGGGAGGCTATCCCCTGACTACCCCCCTTTACAAGCCAGGAAGCCGAGGCTGAGAGCCCTTATGCCGCTCGCCACAGAGCTGTTAAGTGTGAGGACCCAAATTCAGTCCCAGGCTGTCCAATGCTGGTGCTTTCTCTGTATCCAGTAGGGAACAGGTCATGAAACGCCAACAGCATAAAATAACCTGGAGCCGCTCATTCCCCTGCAGGTCTCTTTCAGCCTGCCCTGTCCTCAGGGCTCCGGGCTCAGCTGGGAGCTAATCAGCCGCGGAGGCCTCTCTCACATCTGCTAACCTCCACTTGGATGGCCTAGAGAGTGAGCCCCTGTGGCCCTGGTGCAGTGTGGCTGAGACTGAAGAACGAGGCCTTCATTGCATTCCTTCCTTTTATGGCAAGAGAGTCTGGATTTTCCCTTCTGTAATCATATATGCTTTCCTTTTAAAATAACGTATTTAAGCTGAAAAGTGACAAATTAAAGAAGGGTGTGAAGGAAATGATAGCACAGGTGGACTCAGCGTAGACACCAGGAAGGTGCCAGTGACTTGAGTTGGGAGACCCCAGCTCTGCAGCCTCTTCCGTATCAGGGGGTGTCCAGTGACACGCGGTGGCAGTGGTGGTGGGCTCTGGGCTGACCCGTGCTGTGTCTTTTCAGGTACGAGAAGCTCTGTGGGCGCCTCTCCCACCTGAACTTATGTGTGACCAACGCGATGCGGGAGGATCTGGCGGGGAACTGGGGCATCAAGTAAGGGCCAGGGGAGCGGGGGGTCCTGGCATGGCCAGTCCCAGCTGCAGTGCCTGCTGTGTGCTGTTGACGAGGGCTCTAGAAATAGCCAGGGGCCTGGGAGATGGCTATTGGTTTGAGGAAGCCGAGGGAGGGGGAGGCCGGAGTTTCCTTCCCAGCCAGCCAGGACAGGCGCTTTGGTTTTAGGACCTCTCTCTGTGCTTCCCCAGGTCCTTCTAAAGCTTCCTACTGGCCTTCTCTAAGACCAGGATCCTCTAAGTGCCCTTCTTTTTCTGGGTCCTCAGGGGTCTTATATTCCTCAGGCCCTTCTCTGGGCCTCCCTAGAGCCCCCGATGATCTCATTGCAGAGCCGTGACTGTCTACGACAAGCCAGCATCTTTCTTCAAAGAGACGCCCTTGGACCTGCAACACCAGCTCTTTATGAAGCTGGGCCGCACGTACTCTGTGTTCAGGGCCCGGTAGGCATCTGATCTTCGGTCTTCAGCTGCCTTCTCTTCCCCTCCCTGCTGTCCCAGCCTCTCCCCTCCCTGCCATCCTGGCCTCTTCCCTGTCTCGTCCCTGCTCTCCCGGCCTCTCCCCTGTCCCCTCCCTGCCATCCTGGTCTCTCCCCCTCCCCTCCTCCCTGCTGTCCCGGCCTCTCCCCTGTATGCATGCTGCAGACCTGGGAACCCCCTAATCCAGGGCTTGGCAGACTCCGGCTGCAGCCCTGGGCCTGTCTTTGTAAATGAAGCTTTATTGGGTCACTGCACATCCATTCATTTTCACGCGCTCCATGGCTGCTACGGTAGCAGAGCTGTGCTGTGCAGCAGAGGCCCGTGGCCCCGAGTGTTTGCTCTCTGCCTCTGTAAGGTGATGTTTGCCTTGCGCTGGGCTGTGGCCCCTTTCCAGTGGGTTCCTGCCCTGTGGCAGGGTTGTGGGCCTGCATGTTCTCTGGGGCGTCTCATGGGGCTGAGGGGAGGCCCTGTGTGAGCTCTTCCCATCCGGGCGTCCTCTCCTCCCAGTGACCCAGGAGCCAGCGGGAGGGCAGCACCATCCTCCTCCTAAGTGGAGGTAATGACAAGAGCAGTCAGTCTGCCCTGAGAAGGCAAGCTGAGTCGGGCTTGTCTGCTGCTGTGACCTCAGCGCCTGGCAACAGATGAATACTGATAAAGAAGGAGAGCCAGGCGCGTGTCTGTGTTCCTGTGCTCCAGCCTCGGGCGGTGGGGACGGCCTGTTGGCTCTGATGTGGCCGAATCCCGACCTTCGGGAACCTGCAGCCTGTGTGGCAGGAGATGGCCGTCCTGGGGCTGCGGGCCTGTGCTAGGCCATCTCTCAGGCCCCGTTTCTGCTCCTTCAGCCCAGGACCCTTGGACCCGGCCACAGAGAGGTCGGCCTTCACAGAGCAGGACCCTCGGAGCGGGACAGTGATGCATCTGCACGGGCGGCCGGCCCTGCTGGTCAGCAGCACGAGCTGGACAGGTCTCGGCACCCTCCCGTCCCCTGGGGCTTGTCCAGGCACCTGGCTGAGCCTGTGTTCCCCCCCCAATGTCTTTGGAGACACTGGGGCCCCTATGAGAGAGGGGACGGCGTTGAGCTGGGAGGAGAAACATCTAGAAAACGGCCATGACACTGTTCTCTTTTCTTGTAGAGGATGAAGACTTCTCCATCTTGCTGGCAGCGTTAGAAAGTAGGTGTGTGGCTGTCAGCAGGAGCTGGGCTTGTGGGGCGCTTGAGCTGCCAGGTGCTCGCCGGGCCTTGCGTGGCGTCCTCTGCACCATGCTCCTGCCCCCGGGGCCACCGGGTGGGCCAGCCTGAGGGCACAGGTGGTGGAGGTGGTGGCTCTGAGTCCCCATTTGGGTCACTGAGTGACCAGGCCCTAGATCTGAAGTGCCGCCTCCAGGAGCCAGACCTTGTGGTTGGGATGGAACCCCTCCCCCCCCCAACCTCCCCCCTCCAACCTCTCCCAGCCCTCCCTCACTCCTCCACTCCAAACTCCCCTCCTTCCTCCTCCCCCACCCCTCCCTCCCTCCTCCACTCCAAACTCCCTTCCTTCCTCCTCCCCCACCCCTCCCTCCCTCCTCCACTCCAAACTCCCCTCCTTCCTCCTCCCCCACCCCTCCCTCCCTCCTCCACTCCAACCTCCCTCACCCCTCCTCCCCCCCATTCCAATCTCCTCCACCCCACCCTCACCCCTCCTCCTCCCTCCACTCCAACCTCCCCCAGCACCCCTCCTCCTCCTCCCCCACCCCTCCCTCACCCCTCCTTCTCCCTCCACTCCAACCTCCCCCAGCACCTCTCCTCCTCCTCCCCCACCCCTCCCTCACCCCCTCACACACCTGACTAGATGATCCTGGTTCTCATTTATTTATTTTTTTAAACACAGAGTTTGAACAGCTGATCCTGGATGGAGAGAGCCTTCCTTCTCTGGTCTGTGTGATAACAGGTACCGCCTGGGACCACCCACGTTCCCGGATAAATGGGGGCAGTGAAGGGAGGAGGGCACCTGCCTTCATTGGGTGCCTTCCCCACCTCCGCACGTGATGTTCCTGGTCTCCTTGATTTCACTACAACTCTCTGACAGAGGGTTTCCTACCCCAGCTTGACAGAGGGGGAAACAGGCTCAGGGAGGCCTCAGGGCAGGGCACAGAGTCTAGATTTGAATCTTGGGGAGCATGAGTGCAGAGATCCTGAGCTTCCCACTTCTGCAGTGGTTCCCCGGCTCCCTTTTTCAGACAAGAGTCCGCTGTTCAATGTAAAGTTGCTCCCAGGTAGCCCAGTGGAGGGAGGGAAGCAGAAGAGCTGAGGCTGGAGGCGCGTGGGCCTGGGACCGCTGCCCGCCTTGCGCACTCCCCCGCTCCTGGCTCCTGGGCTCCCAGGGTCGGGGGGCAGGAGCCCACCATACACACCGTGCCACCTGGGCTCCTGGTGGGGCACAGGGGTGTGTGTGTGTGAGGGGTCGACACTCGGGTGCCCGGCCGCCTGCCCAGCCTGAGGCCCGCGGTGTGGGTGGCCGGGGGAAGGCTGTGGGCTCAGCGGTCAGGGTCCGTGCCTCTGCGGGGTCGCCTGCTGCGCACGCCCTCGCAGGGGCTCCCCAGGCCTGGGGCCGCAGATGGGCCGTGTGGTGACTGAATTTCTCTGCAAGGCAAAGGGCCTCTGAAGGAGCATTACAGCCGCCTCCTTAGCCAGAAGCGTTTCCGGCACATCCAGGTCTGCACCCCGTGGCTGGAGGCCGAGGACTACCCCCTGCTTCTAGGTGAGGGCGCCGGCAGGGGGCCTGCGGGGAGAGGCCTGAGGTTTAAAGGGGGGCAGAGTTTTTCTGAAAAGGGCCAGAGAGTAAATATTTTACCAGCCTGTCATGTAGTCTTTGTTTTTACAACCCTTTGACAGTTAAAAGCCGTTTTCAGCTCAAGGGCCATGAACTTGAATTTTCAGCTGCGGCCACACACCCACCCACACACACACACACACACACACACACACGCACACACACACAGCCTCAGGCTGGGTTGGGCCCTGCTCCAGGGCCACCTAGGGCAGGAGACGCCGGCTCCAGGAACCTGTCGGAGGAGCTCTGGGCTGACCTCCAGAGGAAGTCCTTTCCCGGTGTGCCAGCTCCTCCCTGCCTGGCCCGGGGCTCTGTGCCCAGGGATTCCAAGGGGGTGCGTCCTCCCAGCTTCCACGCCTCCATTCAGTCCTACTGTTCTGTTCCCAGCAGAAGGGCTGGGCCTGGGCTGGAGTTGGGGCCCACCAGACCCCGCTCTGCTGCTCCCGTCATCTCCTCCGTCGGCATTACTCAGGGAGGCAGTGTCGGCCTGGTGCAGGTGAGCCTTGGGCCTCCGCGTCCTCCCGCCAGAGAGCACGGGCGGAGGCCGTGGCAGGAGCTCCCAGCCTGTGCTTAGGGACGGCAAGTTGTCTGTCTGGCGGTCTTTTCACAGCGACAGCTGGTTTTCTGTTGTGTCTGTGGAGTTCTTTTTCTGATTATTGTGATAAAATATAAATAACAAAATTTGCCATTTTAACCATTTTTAAGTGTATCTACAACTCACTGGCATTAATTACACTCACTGTGTTGAGCAATCATCGCCACTGTCTATTTCCAAAACAGTTTCATCACCCCAAGCAGAAACTCTGAACCCATTAAGCAATAATTGCTATGGGTTCTTTTAAAATAAATTGTGGCGAAGTAGAAAAAGGGAGTCAGTTTAAAGAAAAGTAGTAGTGGCAGGCAGGTGGTTTTGGAGGGGGCGAGCGGCCTGGAGTGGCTAGGGAAGCAGTGCTGTGTCCCGGCCCCGTGCCAGGCTGCTCAGCTGACTCCGGCCCGTTGTACGTGGGGTTGGGGGTGTTGTTACCCACTTCCCACTCCACAGCGGGCGGCAGTCCACAGTCCTCTGGGGTTCGTGTTCGCAGGCTCCGCGGACCTGGGCGTGTGCCTCCACAAGTCCTCCAGCGGCCTGGACCTGCCCATGAAGGTGGTGGACATGTTCGGGTGCTGCCTGCCCGTGTGCGCCGTGAACTTCCCCTGGTAGGAGCGGAAACCCAATCTTCCCAAGTTCGGTTCTCAAGTCAGCAGCTGGGGGGCGCTGTGCTGTCAGGATTCCCCGGGGAACGCCCCAGAAAGGTGCTGCCTCCCCGGCCTCGCAGCACGGCGGGGTTCCTGCGGGAGGGCCCCACGGAGGAGCTGGCCCCACTTAGTGCTCATGTGGAGTAAAAAACACGTGTGTTAAATGCTCTCCCAGGGGCTTGTGCTCCCGGGAGAACACGTGGCTGGAACTGCCCGCATGGTGTACGTGGTTTTAGTTCTCTTTCTATGTCCCTTTTGTCTGAGCTCATCTAGTTGGATTCAGATCAGTTAAATGAGTGTAATTCTCTGTCTCCACTTTTCCTGGCAAAGATGGGCGTTTGGAGAGGGCAGTGCTGGAAGGGCTTCTGGAAGCGGTAGTCCGCACGGCGGGGGAGTCAGTCGCTGAATGGGAAACAGGATGTTAGGCCCCCAGCTCCTGCACAGGCTGGGGTCAATGCCCTGCTTATCCAGAAGAATCCCCTCACTGTGCCACGCCCGCCTCCAGGGAGGCTGCCTTTTTTCCTCTGCTGTGGAAGTGAGGAAGAACGCAGAACTCATTGAGCACACTCTCACCGAAAAAAGCAGTGAGCAGAAAAGGCCCAAATCCCCTTGATTGTCCCTCCTTCCCCGAATCGGCCTGAATTGTTAATGTGTGTCCTTGCAGGTCTTTTTCCTGCTTAGACACCAGATCTAAGAACAGACTCAGTGAAACCAGGCTGACTGCTCCTGACCCCAGCTTAGCCTGAGGGTGGGGCAGGGGCCCCGTGGGCAGCACCGCTCGGGTCTCCTCCAGGCAGCTCTCAGGCCTCCCTCTGTTCTCTCTGTAGCTTACACGAGCTTGTGAAGCACGAGGAGAACGGCCTGGTCTTCGAGGACTCAGAGGAGCTGGCAGTTCAGCTGCAGGTGGGCACGGCCGCCCCCACACCAGGGCTGAGAGGGTTTGCAGGCTCGCACGGAGCCAGCTCCCGGATTCCTTGTTCCTGCAGCCGTGGGCCTGTGCTGGGTCTGGATGAAAAGCCGAGGGAGGGAGGGAGCGGTAGTCTCAGAGGCTGGGCGTCAGCGCCTCCGAGGAGTTAGGGCCCACCCTGGCTGCCCTCTGGGCTCCTGGAGCTCACACCACACTGACGCTAGAGCCAGGCGGACCGTGTGTGCGTTCAGGGAGCAATCGATCGGGTCTGAGGAGGGGGAGTGAGGAGAGAAGGGAGCCTCCTGGACCAGCCTCTCGGGATGGGTGGGGGTCTTCAAGGCTCCTTATTTCTCGTTACAGAAAGTAGTGCATCATCACTCTTGACAGTTGAGACCAAAGGTGGCAAACTTTCTGGAAAGGGCCAGACAGAAAATCTTTGAGGCTTTGCCATAGTCTTTGTCAGAACTACTCAACTCTGTTGTGACGTGAAAGCCGCCACACACGATCTGTGAATGGAAGGGTGGGGCTGCGTTCCAATGAAGCTTTATTTAATGACAGGCGGAGGCCACGCTGGGCCGTAGTTCACAGGCACGTGACTTAGTTTAGCAAAGCTGGAAAGAGCACGGATGTTGCCCGCTTCCCAGCACGTGGGTCGGATGGTGCCGGGCAAAGGCTGAGGGGTGGGTGCCGTTGGTGGAAGGAACAGCAGAGCAGAGGGACAGGAACAGCTGCCACAGGGCACGGTGGGCGGGTGGTGTGGATGGTGGCCGCCACAGCTTGGCTGCGCTGTCAAGGAGCAGCAGCGTAGGAGGTGGAGCGTGGCGCGGGCCTGCGGGGTCTGCTCTGCCCGCTGAGGGCAGGGCTTGATGGGTGGAGGGTACCAGGCTCAGAGCTGTGTTTGAGGACGGCAGTTAGCCAGGCCTGCCGTGGAGGCTGGGCCAGAGCGGGGAGGCCTGCCGGAGGCTGGAGGACACGGCTGCTGTCCTCAGAGTGTGGTGACGGGAGGGTTTCAGCAGAATCCCTGGCCTCCCTCCCGTGTTTGGGGGGGTGGGCAGGGATCCAGGCTGCTGGGAGGGAGGGGGACAGCTCCTGGGTGGGACCTGGCATCAGGGTGGGAAGTGGAGATGAGGTAAGTTCTGTCTTACTTTCCTTCTAGATGCTTTTGTCTGAGTTTCCGGATCCTGCGGGCAAGCTGAGCCAGTTCCGGGTGAACCTGCGTGAGTCAGAGCGGCTTCGCTGGGATGAGAGCTGGAAGCAGACGGTGCTCCCTTTGCTTATGGACACGTGACCACTTGGGCTGAAGCCCCTGAGCATGTCCTCGTGCTGGACGTCGTGAGGGGAGAGACCCTCACGTTGACACCACCCCCTCCTTCCATCCTGGGAGCCTGGCCCACTTCCCTCCTGCTGCCCCAGTCCCTCTGCAAACTCTGCAGAGCGGCGCCTCCCAGCAGCCGGCAACGGGAAGGACAGCCATGGGCGCCGCCTGTGGAATGAAGTTATTTTTATAACAACCAGGAGTTGACGCCCAGGAAGCTGGTCCAGCCTGGTGTCGTCTCTGCATTACTTCCCTCTCTCCTTCTGTCTGTGACTCTGTCTTCCCTCCCCAGCGTATTCCTGTTCTGTTGTTTGCTTGCGGCGTCTTCAACATCTTTTAGTCTGTTTTTGTGTCCTGGTGTCTGTCTGCCTTTCCAGCATCTGCCCTGTCTCGGCCCCGGTATTCTCATTCCTGCCTTGAGAACAGGCCCCGCAGCCCGCTGCGCTGTGAACGGACGATGCGCCACGAGGACAGCGGGCTCGGCTTCGTGAGGGATGCGTGTCCAGACTGGGGGGAAAACATACCCGATGTGTGTTTCTATTTGCACAAATGGAATGTTTCTCTCTGAGCCCGAGTTTTCGTTTCTGATTTTCTTGCTTGAGCACCAGGACCTCTGACAGAAGGGGCGCTACACGCATGCAGTGTTCATGCTTTATGAGAACACGGTTTGTGCTTCCTGTCTCGGGCTTTGACGTTGTTCGAGCATTCAAGTCCAACGAAAGGTTCCTCAGCTTTCCCACGCGTAAATTCTTTCCGGTAGTGATTTGACGTTCACATGAATCTCCAAAAACGTCTGCAGCCCTACAGCGTCAGTTTCAGGATTGCCGTCTCCGACTGCTCATCATAGGGAAACAGCTTCTGGTCGTGACGGGGCTCTGTCTCCCACTGGATCCCGGCCCGGCCTGCAAACGGAGCATTCGAGTCTCAGGATGGTGGGGTCTGGGGACAGGTGCCACCCCATCCACGCAGGGCTGCAGGACAGGCTGGGGGGCGTACAAACCACACATTTCCAGGCCCCCCCCCACACCCCTCGACTCGGACTCCGGGGGCGGGACCAGGAGTCATTCAACAGCTCACAGCAGCCAGATTTGCTGCCTCCGCCCACCAGGCCGGGCCCAGCCCTGGAAGGTCACGGCCCGTCTGGGTGCCCTGTCGCTCTCTGCGCCTGTCTTCTGCCTGTCACCGGCACAGCTGGGGGGGGGCCGAGACTCAACCTGCATCCGCCTGGGACCTGTGTCAGAAGGGCTCCTGTGCGCTGTGTGAGCAATGGTGTGCGAAGAGCCCTGGTGGGGATCATCTTGTCATCACCATTTTTTATGAATGAAAAATTAGTATTTACCAAAAAAATTAGACATAAAAGTGTCACAATCCTGCCATCCAAGTGTAACGACAGTTAACTGGTGTATATTCTTCCAGATTCCCCCCATACGTATTTCAGTATGAAGATGAGTTTTTAGAATAAAAATGGGCTTATGCCGTATATGCTGTCTGGCACTTTGCCTTAGAATATGTTGTGGATATGTTTTCACATGAGCATCTGGGGAAGGGCGTGCTCCTTTTTCGAGGCTGCACAGTGTTCCATCTGTGGGACACAGGCCCCTGTGGAGGGGCGTGTGGGTCGTCTGTGTGAGCAAAGGGGGCTCGGGAGGGGTGTGCTTGGGAGGGAGGTTGGGGCAGACACAGGGTCCCGCATGGCCGCCGGGCCACATGTGGACCCCTGGGCGGACCTGGCCCTGGCAGGGAGTGAGGTTGGTGGTCAGCAGTTATGGGGGGCGTGGTGGGTGGGGAGCACGGGTGCTGCTGGCTCTAGTCTGGGGAGCTCGGGCGGTCACTCAGCCTCCCTGTGCCCCGCGTCTCCGTGGGTGAGAGGGAGGATGGCAGCGCCCCTCCCCAGTCTGGGGGCTGACTCGTGTCAGGTCTGAGGGCAGCGCCTGGCCCGCAGCGGTGCCAACCCAGGGCTGTAAACGGCACACGCTCCCTTTCTCTAACGTCATCCCTCGCTCTTCCTCCGTTTACTGGGTGCTTAATCTCCTAACAGCAGCAGCTACCATTTCTCCGCGTGCTCCCTGTGAGCCAGGCCCTGTTCCACCTCTGAGGTGGGCGTTTCCACTGTAAGGATGAGGACACGGAGGTGAGCGAGGGCCCAGCTCCACCAGGGTGGGTGGGGGATCCACCTGCACAGCGTGCGCCCAAAACCTTGTCATCCTGACACCACTGGCCGTCCCCTCCACTGTACAGACAAGGAAACCAAGGCCTTCAGGCTCTCGAAACCTGTTCTAAACAGAGTGGGGCCGCTGGTCCCAGACCTTTGGGATCACTGCCTTCCTCCCCGCAGAGCGCCCGCTCGCGGCCCTGCCTCCTCCGCTGACCTCCCGCGTCAGGGGCATCGGCCTAGCTCATTGTGCGGTCTGGGCTTCTGGCTTGGTCTCCAGGGCTCCATTCTTTCACTTTCCTGATTTCTGCCTCACTGGACTCCTGCGTGGGGCCAGCATAGTGGCCCTGCAGGCCTGGGTGACCTCTGGGAGACAGCAGCCCCTCCCAGGGCCCGGGGCTCACCTAGCTCGGCGGTGAACAGCTGGCACGTCTCCGGGTTGCGGACAGTGAAGGCGACGTAGGCCTCCAGCGCCTGCTGGTCCTCGCGGCACGCAGAGAGCCTCCGCAGGACGCCGGCCAGGGAGAGGGCTGTTTCTGGGCTGTACAGCACATCTGCGACGAGAAAGCCCAGTTACTGCAAGGGGCGCCCTGTGGGATGCAGGGCCCAGGAAGGTGGGTGCCGGGCTGTGCTGACCTCGGCAGCAGGGTGAGGCCTGGGTGGCCACAGTTCTATGAGACGGGGAGAAAATCGCTCAGGGGAAAAAGGAAAAGCCTTAGGAGAGAAGAAAAGCTGCTGAAACACAAAACTATCAAGGGTTCGTTGGTATTCCAAGAGAAAAAATATCAACTCCTTGCCTATGGCCTATTTCACTGTTGGTGCCCTTGAGCGGATTCTGACTCCCAGCGCCCCTGTGCACAGCAGCGGAACCCTGCCCGGTCTTTCTGTGCCGTCCTCACCTGCCAGTCCTATGTCAGACAATGCTCTGCTGCTCTTTACAGGGTTTTCACAGACAACTTTTTCAGAAGTGGGTGGCCAGGTCCTTCTTCCTAGTCTGCCTTAGTCTGGAAGCTCCACTGGAACCTGTCCACCATGGGGGACCCTGATGGTATTTGACATACCGGTGGCACAGCTTTCAGCATCACAGCAACATGCAGCCACCACAGTGTGACAACCGACAGACGGGTGTGTGGTTCCCTGACCAGGAAACAAACCTGGGCCGCGGCTGTGAGAACCCAGAATCTTAACCACTGGACCCCGAGGGCTGGCTACTTAGAAGGCTGGCTTTTCAGAAGACGCTTAACGAAGCCAACCCTGAGTGCCTGCCTTGGTCCTCTTATTCTGGTGGCCTGCCACTTTGTTAGCTGCACTGTGGGGGACAAGCTCGCTCCCGCCCATCAGCTGGGCTTGCAGGGCCAGACGTCACTGTGGGGTGCGCTGCCCCGGCTCTGCCTTCAGACGGTGACGCAGGAGCAGAGGCACAGCACCGTCAGCCACGTAGGGGACCAAGTGAGCTCGGTGGAGGACGAGGGGCCTGTTGGTGGCCACGCCAAACATCCTTCTCTCAAGGACCCTGTCCTTGCACCAGAACTGGGTGGTCCCCTCCCTGAGGTGGGGGTCACCTCTGAAAGAGGCCGGGGCATGACCCTAGGATAGAGATGCGCAGGCAGAGCTCTGGGCCTTGGGGACATGTAGTGATAACACGGATGTGCACGTAGCAGCCAGAAGCAAGCGCTAACAGGGGTGGGGACACTCGGAGCGCATTCCTTGACTCGGCCACACTGCAGCCTGGCCAGGGCTGGGTGTCGTGACACACAAAGGAATCCAACATCGCCCTAGGAGAATCAGGCTGTTCTTCGTGGCCGAGACAGGCTGCCTTGGCCACTTCCGCCCCACGTCGGAAGACAGGGTAGGGCTGGAGGTGGGGCTGGCTCGGCTCGCTGGCTTCGCGGGGCTGCTCTGGACACTTCGTTTTGGTTCTGGATGGCAACCGAGATGCCTCCCTCAGGCTGCTGGAGACGGACATGCAAGTCTGTCTACTGGGCTGCAGCCGGCCAAGGATGGTCAGACTGGTCTGGTGCTCGGGGGCCTGATCTGTTCACTCCAGGCCTTGCTGGGACGAGCCAGGGTCCTTTGATGATGGAACCATTATAATGGAAGGACATGGTCTCATTATAATGTGGCCATGGTCTCAAACGGGAGGGCTGTGGCTTGAGGGCACCCAGGAGGGACACTGTGTGCTTTGATGTCTCCCTGGGGGCCCACACGACCCTTCTTGAGTCCCAGCACTGCCCCACCGCGCAGCCTCCAGTGTCCCCTCCCCTGAGCTGAGAGCTGGGTGCAGCCGCTTGCTCCAGTGGCCTGGGCTGGGCGGTACCTGCAGCGATGACGATGTCTGGCTGGAAGGCAGCGAGCTGAGGGACCGTCACGACATCCCAGTCCAACCAGGCCACTGTCACCCTGGGGCTCTCTGGGTCGCGGGTGTCGTGTCCTGGGTGCTGCACAGGAGCGGTCACATCTGGCTCCAACGAGAGGCCATTGAGAAGGACGTTCCCCCGAAGCTGCTCGAGGACACGGCTGTGACAGTCGCTGAAGATGTATGCTCTGGGTCGGCACATCTTGCAAATGGCCAGGCCCGTGAGGCCAGCTCCACTGCCAAGCTCCAGGACAGTCCTGGGTGGGAGAAGGGGACCCATGTCCGTGACTGTGCAGGGGCCAACCTGCCTCGTCGCCTGCCCTGTGCCCCCAGGTCACCTGTGAGTGAAGGCTGCTGGGTGTTCGAGGGCCCACTCCGTGAGGTAGAGGGCGGCGTTCCAAGTGACCAGGCCCGTGGTGCCATGGGAGATGATGGCCGTGCTCTCAGAGAGCGTGACCGAGTCCCCGGAAGGCTGGACCGAGACAAAGAGAGAGAATTAACCCAGCCACCAGGACACAAGCAGCTGGCATTAAAAAAAAATCACAACAGGTGGATGGCTAAACAAACTCTGGTCCATCGATGCCACAGAACGCTACACAGCAATGAAAAGGAACACACCACCGGTGCGTGCACCCACCTGGACGGATCTCAGGGGCACAATGCTGAGCGAAAAAAGCCAATCTCAGAGGGTCACATGCTGTGTGATTCCATTTATCTAACATCCTCAACAGGACGGAATTGTGGAGATGGAGAACAGATCGGTGGTTACTGGGGGTAGGGATGGTGGGGACGGGGATGGGTGTGACTATCACGGGTGGCATGAAGGAGGTCTTCGTGGCGAGGGAACAGCTTTGTATCCTGACTGCCGTGGTGTCTGAGCAGATCCACATGGTTGACAAGTGACGTGGAGCTACACACATGGTGCCAACATCAACATTCTGGTTGGATGCTGCACGACTCATGTGGGATGTTCCCACTGGGGAAACTGGAGAAAGGGCCCACAGGACCTCTCTCACTATTTCTGCAGCTTCCTGTGAATCTATAATTACTAACGAAAAAAAATCACAATTCTCTGGCATCGTGAGCTTTATGTGAAAATCTCAGCATGTGGGGCCTTCCTCAGTTCAACCTGACGTTTGGGGTTGGGAAGTCTCGGCCTTTGGAGTGTCTGGTTGCTCCCAAAGCAGGTGGATGACGCCTCGCTCGGTTTGCGGGCAACTGCTTCCTGGGACACGTGGTCCTGGAACGTGTTCTCCAAGCCTGGGCTGCTGTGAACGGCACCCATGACACGCGATGGCCCGAGCCGGGGGGCGGAGCAGGGGGCTTCTGGCTGTCTGACCTCACAGAGCTCAGGTGGGGGTTCAGGTCTCTGAGTGTCGTTAGCATCATTTGTTCACACATTCATCCACTCATTTTTCCTGAGCATCTACTATGGGTGCTGGGGGTTCAGCTGTGACAAGATGAACTCATTTGCTGCCCTCACAGAACTGACGTTCCAGTAGAGGATACAAACCATGATAAACAAAGAAGGGAATGTCACAGCTATGCAGTGTTAGGAAGAAAATAAAAAGGACCACATGGTAATAGGAGACTGGACGTCTACTTCGGATAGATTGGTCAGGGGCAGCCTCTTTGAGGAGGTGACCTGAGATCTGGGTGAAAAGGAGGCATGTGGGGGTCTGGGGAGAGAGCATTCCTGGCAGAGCGAGTGCAAAGGCCCTGAGGCAGCACTGTGGTTGGTGAGTTCAGGGAAGAGAGAGAAGCCCAGAGGTTGCGGTGCAGGGAGAGCAGAAGGAACTACACCAGAGAGAAAGGCCGGGGCAGGGCATGCAGGGCCGTGTGGGCCACATAAGGAAGGAGGATTTGAGTCTAAGTGCGAAGAAGGGAGGCCACGGGTGGGTTCTGCGAGGTAAGTGACTCACGTCTTAAATCAGGGGGTCGCTCTAGGGGATTCTGGGAAGGTGGTGGCAACGCTGTTTTGAACCTTCCTGAATCCCCACATAAGAACAGACAGAGCAGCTAGACACGGGCAACATTTACAACAAAACTGGGGGAAAAGGTGCGATGAGAAAACAACTTTGTTTTTCTGAGTTGCTGCCGTGACATTTCACAGTATGATAGCTGTGCTCATACCCAGAGCCTGGACGCTCAGACAAGGACTTGAGTTTAGGATTCCCACCAGTTTCCTGCTTTGCTCCTCCCAGGGCGCCTTTTAAAATAACCAGAGTTAAGCCTTTGGAAAGTGAGTGACCTCTGCCCCAACCTCCTTCGAAGTAACAGGGGCTTGGTCCCCTGCTCTCAGTCTCCTGCTCGCCTGTGACCTGGGACCTCTCCCCAGCTCATTGCACACACACACACACACACACCCCTGCTTCTGGGATCTGTAAGCAACAAGTCTTGTGACTCTACCCGCTTTGTGTCAGAGTATTGAAACTGCGCCTTCAACCAAAACAACCCCGTGGATTTCACTCCCCCAGCGTGGGAGCGTGGATGCCGACAGCTCCCTGCTGGCCCGCGTGGGTGGTCTGTGGCCCCTCACTCCGCAGGTCATAATCCACATATTCTTAATTCAATACACCAGCCCTGGGTTCTCAACAAGCAAGGATCTCTGTAAACCCGAAAATACCGACGGGGCGGGCAAAGCGCAACAGACGTGACCCTGGTGTGCTCAACATGTCTGCCCAGATAGAAGAGGGGAGCAACGGGTGCGTGACAGGCCTGAGGACAGGAGAACCTCAGCAGTCAGCAGGCATTCGCTGGAGACGCAGGGGCCGGCCAAGGAAGGAAGTGGCCTGCTCCAGTGGGGGGTGGTGTGAGGGACCCGGGGCCAGGCCTGATGGCCGCCAGCCACACTCAGAAATGTGTGACAATAACAGAAAACATCATTTCTGAAATAAAGACTACTTGAAGGAACATGAGAATGAAAACAGACAAACCCTGAAGAGAAACAGGAGGAGAAAAGGGGTGAAATTTTAAAAATCAAAAAGAAATTAGGAGAGAGACTGTCATGGGTCGAACTGTTTCCTCCCCAAATTCATATGCTGGAGTCCTCACCCCCAGCACCTCACGTGTGACCTTACTCAGAGATGAGGTCTTTACAGAGGGAACTGAGTTAAAATGAGAGCGTGAGGGTGGGCCCTAGTGCAATGGGATCTGTGTCCTTAGGAGAAGAGATCAGGACACAGACAGGCACAGAGGGAGACGATGTGAGGAGACGGGGAAGACGGCCGCCGAGGAGAGGCCTGGAACACACCCTCCCCTCACAGCCTCGGAAGGAACCAACCCTGCCCCACTGGGATCTCACACTTAAGCTTCCGGAGTTGTGAGATGATACATTTCTGTTGTTTAAACCATCCAGTTTTAGATATTTAGTTATGGGGTGGGGGGGGAAGCAAAGAACACTAAAAATCATAATTCAAAAAAGCATTCCAGAAAAAACAAGATTACTGATCCAGAAAGACCGATCTCAAGACATATTCTAGTAAAATTACTGGACTTTAAAGCAAAAATCCGGGGCCAGCCCTGCAGCTGAGTGGTTAAGTTCACGTGCTCCGCTTCGGTGGCCCAGGGTTTTGCCGTCTTGGATCCTGGGTGCGGACATGGCACTGCTCGTCAGGCCACAGTGGGGCAGCATCCCACATGCCACAACCAGAGGGACCTACAACTAGAATATACAACTATGTACTGGGGAGCTTTGGGGAGAAGAAGAAGAAGAAGAAAAAAATTGGCAACAGATTTAAGCTCAGGGCCAATCTTAAAAGAAAAAAAAAAAGGAAAAATCCTTTGGCTACCTAAGAGAAAAGGGCTTGTGCATAAACGGGAAGGAAAATTAAATTATCCTAAGGCTTTTCCACTGCAAAGCTTTATGCCAATGAGAATGGAGAGAAAATGTGAGCCAGGATTCATGTGTAAATGGCTCGAACTGTTGTCAACATGCAAGAACTCTGGGAAGGTCAATCCTGTGAGCACTTCTTAAAGAACCTACTAGAAAACGAACTTCAGACAACCCAACGGCTGGGGTGACATCAACATACGGACTGATGGAGGGCTCTAAAGATAGTCACCTGTTGAACTAAGACTGAATGGGACTGAAAAGAGAATGGTAGGCTTGCTTGGTCAGACAACATTTACGCCCCAACCCCTGGGCCCTGTTTCTTAGCAAAGGGACTCTGAAGATGCGCTTATGGTGCAGAATTCAAGATGGGGAAATTATCCTGGATGATCCGGGTGGGCCCAACTTAGTCATCTGAGCCCGTAACAGCGGTGCTCCCATCTGAGAGATGCAGAGGAAGAGGCAGGAGAGATCTGAACCGCGAGAGAACGTGACCAGCTGTCGCTGGCTTTGGAGATGAAGGGGCCATGAGTCAGGGGACACTGGGCGGCCTCTGGAAGCTGAGAACAGCCCCTGACCAAGAGGCGGCAAGGAAATGGAACGTCAGTCCTGCAGCCACAGGAGACGGAAGTGTGCTGACAGCCTGGACGGGCCTGGCCGCGGGTTCTCCCCCGGCAGATGCCCTGACTTCAGCCCCGTGAGACTCAAAGAGGAGAGGGCAGCTGGGCCGATCGGCTCTGACCCGTGGAATGTAGGAGAACACGTTTATGTTGCTTCCGGCAGCTGAGCTGTGGTAACACTGCGTCATGGCTCTAAGATGAAAATATAGTTATGGTACGGCCACGAACAAACAAAACGAGGGAGAATGGGGATAACATGTAAAAACGGACTGTTTTCAGTAACCATAAGACAGTGGGAGGGATTAGAACCTTTGAGACGGTGGCCTGAGTTCCATGGCGTAAAGCAAATAGGCCGGTGGGGGACGTCACCCGCCGTGCTCTCGGGAACCAGAATTTCCAGTGCAGAAGGGAGACACAGACGCAATGTAAAGAGGTCGCGTGAAAACCCTGCGTTCTGATTTTGAGTCAGAAACATCAGCATGGACTCACGAGGTTTTCTGTCTTAAGTACGGGTCTCTGTCACCACCACATCCCAGCTCTGCCCACTGGAAGGGCCTGGACAGGAGCCAGGAGCATCCCTAACGCCCAGACGGTGGTCTCTAAGCATCATTTCCCTCGAAAGGAAACCAGGGCTTCCTGAAGACGTGGCTGATTCCAGGCCTGGGGCAGGAAATACACAGCTGAGTCTGGAAAAGCTTGACAGAAAATGGCACAAGAACACTATGAGGGTGATGTCAGAGGACTCAGAAGCCCATTTGAAAAGGCTCAAAACAGCACAGTTTGAGCATCAACAAGGGTGTGATGGCAGGGCTGGAATCCCTTCTGGGGATGGTAAGAAACTAATTCACCATGTTGAAAAGGCAAGAATCAGGCCTGTTTCCCTCCTTTCCTCTACGAGCTGCACCACCGGGGAACCAAACAGTGGACGAAGGGAGGCATCTCCTGATAAAATTTCTCCACGTAATGAATGGAAACAATGACAGAAGCAGAAAATCACCCTTTTGCATCCCCCCGTGAATTAATGCGTCTAAGCTTTGGGCACCCATAACTGCTACCATTAAAAGGGTGAAAAAACAGATACGATGCGCCTCCTAGAACCCCATACTGTGTTCTTGCCAAGAGGATCAAACGGACGTGCGTCTGAGCGGGCCTCTGAATCCAGCTGCCATAGGTGGGAAACAGAGGCGACAGGAACAAGCTGAACAGCACCATGCACGTGCACCCACATCCAGCCTGCGGAAGGCTGTGCAGGCCACACCGCCAGGGCTGTTCCACAGAGACACGGCCGGGAAAAGAAAGAGCTGGGGGGACCTGTGGACAGAGGGGGACATCACGCCAGACCTAGTTAACGGGCAAGACTGTATGTCAGTGTTCAGAGATGCGCACGGGAGTGACTGTTACGAGAGGCAGAGGGCGGTTACTTCTGCAGGGAGGGAGGGCAGGGATGGGGGTGGGGCAGGCGGGGGACCTTGGGGGCCGGCTGCCAAAGTCCTGGACCAGATTGGCGGTTACCACGGTGGCCGCCTTGCAACGATTCAATCATCTGTGTATTTCCTTTGTGAGATATCCTACATCTAGGTTTTATTTTATAATAAAAGGTTAAAACAAGTAAACAAAAGACCCTGAGGTCCTTCTGTGAGTTGCGTGTAGAAGGGATTTTTGTGGGGCAAGAAGCTGCGAGACCAGGCGGAAGGCCGTGGCACCTGTCCAGGCGGGTGAGGACAGCGGCGGTGGAGGGTGGGAAGAGACTGCTGTCCCATAACCCCCACCTATCAAGTATTTATTTATTTATTTATTTATTTGAGGAAGACTAGCCATGAGCTAACTGCTGCCAATCCTCCTCTTTTTGCTGAGGAAGGCTGGCCCTGAGCTAACATCCGTGCCAATCTTCCTCTACTTTATATGTGGGACGCCTATCACAGCATGGCTTTTGCCAAGCAGTGCCATGTCCACACCCGGGATCCAAACCGGTGAACCCCGGGCTGCCGAGAAGTGGAACGTGCGAACTTAACTGCTGTGCCACTGGGCCGGTCCCCATCAAATATTTATTGAGCGCTGAGTCCCGGGCCCCTGCTGTGCAGTTACTGGGCGTTCCCAAATTTAACCCCCAGCCATCCCATAAGATAGGTACCATTATTTGTTGAGGTACTTGGTTTACAGATGAGGAAACTGAGGCTCAGGGAGGTTAACTGGCCCCGTCTAAGACCACAGAGCTGCCGACTCGGGATGTGAGCCCACGGGAGGCTGCCCGGAGCTTGAGTTCTAACTCTGCCTCTGATTGTGTTCTAGCTCGGCAGTCTGCCCCGGGTGGGAGGGGTGCAGGTCTCCTACCAGCAGATAGCTCCTGTGGCAGCGGGTGCGCTCCTCGGCCGTCAGGACCTCCGCCAACGCCTCGTACAGTTCGTCCAAAGGCTCCGCATGGACAGCCTCGTGCTGGGGGTGGACAGAGCGAGAGCTTCAGCCAAGAGGACCAAGTTGACCTCATGAATCAGACGGAGGTCCTATTTGCTGTTACTCTGACTTCTAAAAGTGGACGGAGGATTTTCAGCAAATTTGGAGGGGAGGTTCGGGATGGACTGACTGAATACAGGCCACCGGGCATATCAAAAACTCGCTTGGTGGGGGGACCTGGGGGAACCCTGGAGAGGTGTGGAGAGGGTCATGTGCCCTCTAGGGCGGCAGAAACGGGACTGTATGAGTCACCGTGTGATGGGGACAGGGAGCTCTGCCCTTCCACCCTGCTGTCGTGGATGGAGGAAACAGCGAGCCCCAGCAAGGCCACCAGGACGGACACTCCATTCCACGGGGGGTGGTCTCCATCAAGCTGCTTCTCAGCGGGCAGGCCCCGTCACGCGCCTCACAGGGCAGCAGCAGGCAGCCAGGCTTCTCCTGGTGGCGCTGGGGAGGCCTGTTGGCAATGACTAGATGCTCCATTTGCTGAGAACGGGGGCGGGAGGGCGGGGGTAACAGAGAAGCCGGGACCGTGCCGTGGCTAACCCTGGGTGAGGCGCAGTCCTCGTGTTTGGCGGCTGAGCACACCTGGTCTGCTGCTGACCACTGAGGAGCCGCCTCTCTCAAGTCCAGTCTAATGTGAAACCCAGCAAGTCTGGGCTCATCCTTAGAAGCCATCCTGTATCCATCAGGAAAAGAGTCCACACCAGGTCGTTCACCGGTGGGAGGATGCACTAATTACAAAGGTACTGCCAGACCTAAAACCTCCAGCAGAGGCCAGCGAGGCAAGCCAGAGACTGGCAACGGCAGGAAACCATCAAAACCCCTCTGGCTGGGAGGACAGGGGGAGAAGGTGGCGTTCCTGAGCTCAGGGGCTGCCGGGTAGGAATGAGAACCTCCACGAGGCGGGGGTGGGGGGTCAGGAGGCTAGGACCATATGGGAGATGCAGCTGCTGCCAGAGACTCCTCGAAGCAGAGAGGGAGAAATACCTGGCCTCTCCCTTCCTCCTGCCCTCCATGGCCTTTCATTGGTGCAACTCAGCTAGGAGCAGTTGCCCAGATCTGAGCTCCAACAGGCAAAGCCAAGTCACAGAACCCACCGCTGGACAGCCAGCCGAGACCCAGCTGCTGCCTGGGTACTGGACAGGCAGTGCCCATCACTGACCTTTCTGATGAGCTCTGAGAGAAAGCCCCGGGTGTACTTCACTGACGGCGGGTGCTTCACGCACAGAGGATGCTTCACGGTCTGTGACAAAGGACACGGGGCGGTTGCTTCAGTCTCCCCTGAGCTTCAGCTGAACACAGGGCAAACCCAAGGAACCGATCCCTCAGCAAAGACGTGCACAGCCCCAAGGGTTCTGGCCCCAGCTGACCCTCACGCGTCGGAAAGAGTAAGTCTTAAGATAAAAGCTCTTTCCTAAAAAAATTTCGCCACTGCAGCAGCACAGACTGTGGCAGTGTTTCTAATGCCCGTTCTGGGCAGGAACATGGGGCACACAGATCTCAGATAACATTCTGCTGTAGACTGAGTGTTTGTGCCCCTCCAAGGTTCCTATGTTGAAATCCTAACCCCCAATGTGAGGGTGTTAGGAGGTGGGGCTTCAGGACAGGATTAGGTTATGAGCGGGGAGCCCTCAGGAATGGGATTAGTGTCCTTATAAGAGACCCCAGAGATCTCCCTCACTCCTCCCACCGTGTGAGGACAGAGCAAGAAGACGGCCGTCTATGAAGCAGGAAGTGGCTGGTGGCACTTTGAACTTGGACTTCTAGCCCCCAGAACAGTGAGAAATGAATTCCTGTTGTTTATAAGCCACCTGGTCTCTGGGATTCTGTTAGAGCTGCTGGAAAGGACTAAGACACAACACTTCCCAGGGCAGCCGGCACGAACCAGAGATGGCAGTGAGGACAACTGTGGGACTGCCCGGCTCCGTGAAGAGGTGAGAGCCCAAATGTTGGGAAGAGGCAGATCGGGCACCTGCCCTCCTGGGGTCACATCCCAGGCCAAGGAGATGAGTGGGAGCCAGGCTGTGAGGAGCGCTGTGATGGCCAGGGCAGAGGAAGACGGGCTGGCGCGGGGTGGGCATGGGGGTGGGGGGTGGTGTTAGCTTTTAACCTCAGGGTGGCAATCAGAGCTGGCTGCAAGACACCGACCTCAGAGCACGGTCCTGAGCTACTGGACGGCCCTGGAAGTCTTCCATAGCTACAGCCGCATCTTTCCCGCGTAGGGGTCAGATGGATAATCTCGGGTCGCCCTCCACACAGGAGTTCCTACCCTGGGCTCCTTGCACAGGCTTGGTGGATGGAAGGGGGTCTGTGACTCCCCTGAACTTGTACACAAAAGGCATTCTTCTGGTGCACTTTTTTCTGGGGAAAGAGTCCACAGCTTTGGGCTTTCAAAAGGGTCCAGGGCCCTTAAGAGGATTAAGAGCCAAGATGCACTCAATCCACGTGGCCAGGGGCATGGTGGGGCCAGGCCAGGCAGAGTGGTGGTATCACCCCTACCCCACACCCAGATGCACCTTAGAATCCAAACCCCACCTCCAAAAAAAGCAGGGGCTCATACGTGTAGGGGCAAGACTCGCCTCCTTCTTTTTTCCTTAAATGTAAAGAAGAAAGTCTCTGAGCAGCTAGCAAATGCCAGAAGACATTCCCACAGCTGTCATCTCTGTTTTCACTGCAGACAGTGTAAAAACATCCCCTAGGTTCCCTCCTTTCACGCAGATTTTTGTACATTCTGATGTCTTTATCTAAGGAAACCAAGGAGCCGGAGCTGTCTGAGGGGCTGCCCCCCAAGTGCAGTGTCTTTCTTTTTAAAGGATACGAACGCTCCCAATGCGCTTCTGTTATGGGCAAGCCAGGGGTGATTCTGCGGTGCTCACCTTCTGCAAAATATCCAGCAGCAGCTCGGAACCCGATGAGTCTCTTAATTTCTCTTCCAGGTTCTATTCGGAGAAAGGGGGAGGGGGAGAGAGAAATCTCAGGGGCATTTTCACAGGAACAGTAAATATGAAATAGGACATGGTGGCCAAGCGCTCAGTGATCTCTCCCCAGGGATCCGGGGCCAACTGGAAGTGGAAGCCACAGGCGGCTGAAGCCTGACCTTGAGAAGTCCCGGGTCACACCTGGGTGAGTTAGAAGACAGACTCTGGCTGTGCACCAATCCCGGCTACTCAGCCTGGCGGAGGTCACAGCCCAGCTCTGAGACTGAAACGGTCGGCCAGGAATTACGGGGGAGCCACGGCAGCCACGCCTGATGGATTCGCCCTGGACTTGACACCTGACTTAAATGGACAACAGATGTGCAGCCGCCAGGCCCGCTCACGCTGTCCTCTCCTGCAAGGGGCTCCATCCCAAGAGGGAGCTCAGGTTCCGGGAGGAGGCAGACCAGCCCAGCCGGAGTGCGACATCAGGAAGTCACTTCATTTCTCTGGAGCTCCTTTCCAAGCACTAAAAGGCTACAAGACCTGGCCCTGGCCGCTCTCTCTGACCTCGTCTGCCACCACCCTCCTCCCATCCCTGCTCACGCCACTCCGGCCTCACCGGCCTCCTAAGTGCAGCTTCTTCTCACCGGCAAGACCCTCCCACGGCTGCCGGCCACTGTACTGTTCAGGTCCTGGCTCAAATGTCACCTCCTCGGGGAGGCCTTCCCGACTCTCCTACTTTGATGATACATTTCCCTGTTTTATTGACCGTATAGCCACTGTCATCTTCTGGTGCTTTCTTGCTTATTCATTTACCTGCTCATTCTCTGGCTCTCCCACCTGAGCAGGGCCTCATCAGTAACGTGTACCGCTGATCCTGGTGCCTGGCTCGTGGCAGGCATTCAGTAAACATTTGGTGACGGAATAAAAATAAGAGCCAACACTTACATTCACTTACCACGAGCTGGGCACCAGGATCAGGTAACTGCCTCAGGTGCTTCTTAATCATGTAATCCTGACAACAGCCCTATGAGATGAGCATCATTATACCCCCGTTTACTAATGAAAAAACTAAGGCACAGAGAGATGCAGTCACTTGCCCAACGTCACACAGCATGTATGGGGTTGGGCCAGGGTTCAAAGCAGGCAGGGTGTCTCCCAGGTCTGAGCACTCCACTTTTCTCATCCAACAACCTTTCTGGTCAAACGCAAATGACAGTAACAGCCCACAACCGCACGCATGCTGTGGGCCAGCCTAGGGAAGCAGTGAGCACGACTCTGGTGCAGAGTAAGCATCCATTTCATGTGAACCATTACAGTCGATGTTGAATTGGGACCTGTGCATGCTTTTAGGAAAAGATTTAAGTTTTGAGTTGAAAAGTTTCTGATCAGAGACACTCTCTCAGAATGCTAACCGGTTTATGTCAACGAGGCAAATGACTAAACACACCGGCCCTCAAGATGGGCAGCGAAGGGAGCCATAGGTATCCCAACTGAGTCAGCCAGTGAGCTCACCGCACATGAATTACACGAATTACGAAGGAGACGTGTCATCAGAGCCCCGGGCTTGGCGCGTCCCAGGGCAGGCGGGTGAGCTGTCTCTTTCCAGGCCTGTGTTGTACATCTCTGTCGCTTCCATCAGAGGCGTAAGAGCCTGATGCTGATGACACAGATAAGAACAGGAGGCCTGGGGGGAGGTCTGTGACCTGGTCACAGCGCCCACGGCAACGTGGTCTCCGGCTGGCCTGAGGATGCCGCTGCCTGTTTAAACGGGCAGCAACAGCTGTTATCCAATGTCCAGGAGGATAACTGGCTAAAAAAACAAAAGTAATGAAATTGATCGTGAACTGTCTATGACCCTAAAGACCCGAGTGTAAAAGGGAGTTGGGAGGAAATCCCGCGTTCCTTGAACATTTAGCACTCAGTCTGAGAAAGCAGCGAGGGCGGGAAGGGCCCACGCAAGGAGGGAGCTGATCCTGGGTGCAGCGTGGGTCCCCGAGGTCGCGCAGGTGCGCCCCCTGCTCCCCGCTGCCCTCCCGCGTGGCCCCGGCGAAGAACCGGGACAAGGATCCCGGGACGAGGACCGGCCGTGCGGTCCCGACACGCGAGGGAGCCGGGAACATCACGTGGCGGGAAGGACGAGGTGGGAGCCCGGAGCGCAGCCCGCGCAGCCCCCGCCGCCCCCAGCGCGCCCCGCCGCCCACCTGCCAGGGGAAGGAGCGCAGCGCGCGCGCCGCCAGGAAGCGGCGCTCGAAACTCCGCAGCAGGCGCGCGGCCTCCTCGCTCTCCTCGGGCGCCATGGCGGGGCGGGGCTGCGGCGTTGCCGGGGAGACGGGGCGGGAGTCGGGCTGCGCCCGGAGGAGGCGAGCCCCGGGCGGGGTGCGGGCTCGGGGGCGGGGCTCGGGGCGGGGCCAGGCGCCGCTGGCGCGGTGGGAGGCGGGGCTTAGGGCGGAGTCAGGCTCTGCTCGAGCGCGGGAGGCGGGGCCTAGGGCGGAGTCAGGGGCGGGGCTAAGTGATGCTTAGGTCTTGGGAGGCGGGCTTGGGGCGGGTTCGAGGTGGGCTCATGGAGGGGAGCTCTGGGGCGGGGTTTGGGGCCTGGGTGGTGGGGTCCGGGCGGGGCCGGGGCCTCGGCGGGGAGGAGTCCAGGTTTGGCGCGAAGTTGGGCCGGGCGGGGCTGCGAGGGCTCCCTGGGAACGTGCTGTCCGGCCCAGGGCCAGGTAATCCTTCTCGCTGTTCCTGCCCCTTCAAGGAGGGTCTTTCTGGCAGGGCCCTGTGGGTGGACGCTGCGCCCGGCCGGCCTTATACTAGCCCTCTCCCCATCAGGGCCGCCCCTCTGGGACTGGGCGGGAAGGAGCCTGACGGCCCGCAGGCCCAGCGCAGGTGCAGGGTGCCTCCTCAGGCGCAGGGGCCGGGGGCTCAGGCCATCACCGCCCTTTCTCTCCTTGGACAGGGCATTCAGGTCAACGTCTTGGTTCACAAACTGGCCCCCATACTCGGAGGGCAAGGAGGGACCGAAGAAAGAGCTAGATCACTCCAGACTAATAGGTGGCAGGTTTAACAAGCAGGAGAACTCACTTAAGAGGTTTGTCTTGGGCTGGGCAAGACGAATAGATCTCCACATCGCCTTCCAGAATCTTAAAAGTTTATATAGGGGTCTCAGTGGGGTTCAGCCACGTATACCGTCCAGATGGTCTCAACAACACATTGCTCTCTCAAGTCTGTGCCTGAGAAACAGCTTCTACTGCGGGAACAGTGGGCAGAAAGTACATTCCAAGGACAAGGGAGGGGTGAGGAGCTTCCAGTTGCCCGGGGCCAGCCCTCAGGTTAACCACCCGTCTGTCCTCCTGATGACCTCCTCCAGCACAAGGCAGGAGCCCCGAATCCCTCAGCCTTTGAGTCTGTCCCTAACCCATCGAGTCTTTTGTTCACCAAATACTTACTAAGCACCTATTATGTGCCTGGCATTGTCAGGCATTGGGGAATGCAACAGTGAGAAAAACCAGGAGTGTCCCAGCCCTCCAGGGGCTCAGGGTCTGGTGGGGGAAGCAGACATTGAACTAATTATCACACAAATAAATACAGAAGTACAATGGCGACATCTGTTGTGCAGCGGAGCACATGGAACTGTGAGAGCTTACAGCAGGAGTTGTGACTTTGCAGGGAGAGGAATCCCAAAGAAGAGTAAGAGGGCTTTTGGGGCTGGTGGGGTGGAACAGAAGTGGGGATGGGAAAGAAAAGAAAAAATTATTTCCGTTTGACGTTATTATGTCCTGAGTGAAAGCCAGGACAGATAGTTGCCGCCTCTGGAGTTGAAATTGTGTTCGAAGTCTAATATGCTCACCTTCACAAATCTCTCAGAAAACTCCATTTGGAAGAGTCTGGAGAACTAATTTGTTAAATATACTTGCCGAAGGTAGATGAGAGGACAGATGAAATCTTATCCCTTTCAGCTGAGAAACACTCAGGCCTTGCTTGGCTCTGAGCACAAGAGAGGAGAATGGATTCTAACTGAATGTGTTTATCCTCTATCTGTTGGGCTTCCGCCAGGACCAAGTGAGCACAGAGTCTGACACAAACACGACTCGTCCTTTATTCCCTCAGCACCGTGGATTTAAATAAAGAGGGTGCACTGTGGTTATTGCTGTGTTTTTACACAGAATTAACAGTTTCTGGGGCTGAGTCGTTGTGTAAATCCTCTTAGTCACGGCGTGCTGAGACAGAATCACCTGAGTTACGACAGTGAGTTTTAACCGCGGCTGAGTCTTGGTCCTAAAGGAACGGTGCTTCAGGGCTGGGTCAGGCGCGCTGGTTTACTTTTGCTGTTTTGATCATCTCTCTGCCTGCAGTAGACAATGAAAACCAATGGGAATGGGTCAGTTAAACTCATAAATACCAGGCTTATTCTATTAACAGACATAATAGCTATTAATTATCTTTCCTCTGAGGAGCAAAAGGGCATGTCCGGTCACTGCCATTATAACTCATGCTACGTGATGTTATACTAAGATATTAACAAATCTAGGCTGGGTCAGCCTTTCCTGATGCCTTAGGTGGGAAGCAGATTGGGGAAGGCCCTGAGTGGGCCACAGCACTGATCTGTGCACAGAAGACACCTCTATCTTGGTGTGTGGGCTCTCAAGAGGGACAAAGGCCATAACATTGTATATATCAGATCTGAATCTGGAAGGATCAAGGAACTGAGGGAATTTTTGACATCCCACGGGCCTCACAGGTGTGGTGTGTTCAGGTGTAAGAGAAGATTAGGACTGCTGTTTGTTTATTTATTTTTTGAGGAAGATTAGCCCTGAGCTAACTACTGCCAATCCTCCTCTTTTTGCTGAGGAAGACTGGCCTTGAGTTAACATTGGTGCCCATCTTCCTCTACTTTATACGTGGGACGCCTGCCACAGCATGGCTTTTGCCAAACGGTGCCATGTCCGCACCCGGGATCCAAACCGGTGAACCCCGGGCCGCCGAAGTGGGAACGTGCGCACTTAACCGCTATACCACCCAGCCGGCCCCAGGACTGCTGTTTAAAACAAAAAGAATTCCGGGTGGTGTTGCTATGGAGCGAGGCATTAGGATAGGCACCAGTGGTCCTGCCAGTGGCAAGAGGGCATGTGCATGTACACAGCGATACTAAAGATTCAGCTTCTCGATTTGTAGCTTTCTTTAATGATAATAATAAAAAAAACCTTAATGCACTTTAACTGTATGGAATGGTTGCGTTGTAGAAATTATGCTGTGGGCATGGCAGTTCGATCAGGACAATGAAGTTTCCCCTTTCTCTCTCCTACAGCTAATGGTTTTTGTAGAAAAGGACCAATTGATTTCTTTCTAAAATGTTGCTTCAGGGTGCAGAGACCTTTATAGGTTGTGTTCCCACTTATAGGAGAATTCTATAGTTTGAGTATAAATTATGTTAAATGTGGGCTTCATAATGGAGTTAAGGTTAAGTAAAGTTCTGACTTTCCTTAGGCTGCTTAAGTGTTCAGGCGGCCCCCGTGCTATCGAGACAGGAGCTACGTTAAAGAATGTTCAGAGTTGGGCATAGTAAGGAATGTGGGAGGCTCGGTCTAATGACATAACCATTAAGATGCAGAGGTGCGCCAGGCCCATATACCACTTTGGTTGGTGGCAGGACAAGTGTTATGGGTTGAACTGTGTCCCCGAAAAAGATATATTGGAATTCCTAACCCCTGGTACCTAGGATGGTGACCTTGTTGGGAAATAGGGTCTTTGCAGATATAATCAAGTTAAGATGAGGTCATGCTGGATTACAGGGGACCGTAAGTCCCATGACTGGTGTCCTTCTAAGAGAACACCATGTGAAGACAGAGACACAGGGAGAAGATGGCCCTGTGATGGCGGAGGCAGAGATTGGCGAGATGCATCTAGAAACCAAGGAACGCCAAGGATTGCTGGCGGCCACCAGAAGCTGGAAGAGGCAAGGAAGGATTCTTGCCCACAGATTTCCGAGGGACACCTTGATTTTGGACTTCCAGCCTCCAAGTCTGTGAGACAATAAATTTCTGTTGTTTTAAGGCCCCCAGTTTGTGGTCCCTTGTTATGACAGCCCTAGAAACTAATACAACCGGTAGGTAATTTTCAGAGTCCAGTGAAAAATGAAAATACAAGGCCCTTGTTTAAAAATCAAGAATTTCCAGATAGTGACCATAGATTATTAGACTGAGCCAGGGGCTCCCCTGAGCCCTGAGCCTTGGGCCACTGCCCAGGTTGCAAGGCCATGAAGCTGGCCCTGGTTGCTAGGTTTTCAAAGTGTTGGACCCCGCCATAGCATGCAACAAGTGGTTGAAGTGAATTATTACAGTGTACACTGATCAACCACAGGAAACAAAGGCCACTCACTTCTTTTTCTGACGAATGGCTTGTGTATGTCACGTTAGCGACAAACAGAACCGCAAGAACTCCTGCAACAATCCTGAGACTGATCACTGTATTTCGGCGAGCAGATGCCCTCTGCGTCTTCCCTCCTGTTAAAAAATCAGACGGTTTTTAATTGCCAGATTATTAAGAAGCTGTTCTGACTGCTCCTGGGTCCTTGGGAAGTTTCCCATCCAGGCGCTAGTGAATATTAATTATGGAAATGAAATGTACATTTAACCCAAGAAAGTACTCACTGTAGAGAAATCTCATAGGGCAAGTCGTTGAAAGCCGATTTACTAAACGACCTATTCACCAAATGATCTATTTGCCTAATGACCACTTTGCCGAATGACCAATTTCCTAAAAGCCAATTTGCTGAAAATCAGTTGAGGGGATGTCCTGCTTATCAATAACCGATGGTCAAACACACCTTACCCCAGGCTTGCAATGCACTATGGGAGGGGGTGGGAGGGCAAATAGTTGTAGCCAAACTCGCAAACTTAAAAAAAAAATCCTCAATAATTTGGTGAATTGGTCATTCATTTAATTAGTTTTCTGCAAAATGGCTGCTTCCTGTGTATTCACCAGAAGATGGTGGGCAGTGGCTTGGAAGGTGGGAGAAGGGTGCAGGAAGCTGTTCTCTGCTCTCCGTGTCCACGAGCTGTGGTTGCCCTCAGCACTCTGGAAAGTCATCGGGGGTATCCAAGTTTCTCCAGGCAGAAGAAACGCTGGCCAGTGTTTGCAAAACAACTGAATTCCCAGAGATGATCCCTTTCTTCGTGTATGGCGCCCAGATGTGGGATTTTGAAGTCTTGAGAATTAGCAACCCTAGTTTATAGGAACCCTTTTCCAGCAATGAGTGGAATGGTAAGGCTTTGTTATTCCCCTACGAGCCGCTTTCTTCCAGGCACCCGCATGCATGGTGATGCTAAAAGAAGGCTGATTTTGGATACATCTGGGGGCCGACTGTGCACGATATCTGAGGATCAAAAGGATTATCACCTGACTTCCTTGTGAAGTTGGAAAGCATCAAATTGAGTTTATTCAGGAATAGCCGAAAGAACTGCAACTCGGATGTGCATGCTTTGGCGAACCATCAGCAAATCCAACAAAGAAAGGAGAGGAGATGCTTTTATAGAGAAAAAGGGGGAGCAGGGAGAGGCTGTTCTAAAGGAAACTCCATTGGGAGAAGGTAACAGTTGAGGGTGGCAATGGCTTCTCATTGGCAGGGGCTGCCCCGTCTGATTGTCTGAGCTGCAGTATTTATCATTGGCTGAGCTGCCCCGTTTCTCATTGGCTGGGCTGCCATGTTTCTCATTGGCTGAGCTGCCTCATTTCTCATTGGCTGGGCTGCCATGTTTCTCATTGGCTGAGCTGCCCTGTTCCTCATTGGCTGAGCTGCCCTGTTTCTCATTGGCTGAGCTGCCCTGTTCCTCATTGGCTGAGCTGCCCCATTTCTCATTGGCTGGGCTGCCATGTTTCTCATTGGCTGAGCTGCCTCATTTCTCATTGGCTGGGCTGCCATGTTTCTCATTGGCTGAGCTGCCCCGTTTCTCATTGGCTGGGCTGCAGTGTTTCTCATTGGCTGAGCTGCCCCGTTTCTCATTGGCTGAGCTGCCCTGTTCCTCATTGGCTGAGCTGCCCCGTTTCTCATTGGCTGGGCTGCCATGTTTCTCATTGGCTGAGCTGCCCCATTTCTCATTGGCTGGGCTGCCATGTTTCTCATTGGCTGAGCTGCAGCATTTCTCATTGGCTGGGCTATTGCTGGATGGGGAGAGAAATCATCCTTTAGTAGTAAAGCAGTTGTACATCCTATGGAAGATGCAAATGTCTGTCTCTTCCTGTTTGGTGTAATCAGGATGCGCAGTTGTAATTGACGACGTGAGCTCTCCCTACAGGCCTTCCGGACTCCGATTTAGTTAAAGTTTCTTTTATTAATTTCCACATCCTCTATGGAGAGCCTTCCTTTTGTCCCATTGACACTAAATAAAATGTCACCAGTGCTTGGAGGGTTTCCCTCCTTCCTCTGCTATCTTTTAGAGCTGCTGCTATCTTGTGCTGGAAGCACCAAAGCTGCTGGAAAGTAGGATTATTCTGCTTTATCCCCCCCTACCCCCTTCAGGAGACCCCTTTTTGAATCTTTTCTATCTATGGATAGACCAGACCACACTGCCAATTTTCTGGTGGCTACTTTTGTGTCTCACCTGGTCGTTGGTCGTAAGAGTCTGCACACATTTCCTGGGTGACTTCCACAGAGCCATTGAGGGGCTCGGGGGTAACCCCCAGGAGCTTACACATGATGTGGATGCTGTCCAAAGGCTCAGCCAGGTGATTCTTCTTGAAATCTGGCCCGAAAAGTCTGAATATGATCTTCACGTCCGTGAGGACATTATCAAAGCCACGGTCTCTTTGTTGAAATATATTATAATTTGCTGAAAAATAATAATAACAAAAAAGCCATTTTAGATTCCAATTCCTTGAAAGAAAACTGCCCCTTCATCAATGTCATGCTTGTCGGATCCATGACATCTTTGAACATTTAAACAGAGAAGGACGCTGCTCTCTGTGGTGGCAGAGAGAAGATCAAGGAGCCAGAGATCTTTGGGAAAGAGAATAAAGAAAGCATACCTGTTAGAAACGGCAAGAAGATAACACTGACAATCATTATAAGTTCAAACATAGAGCAGTCACTGTGTACCACGAATTGTTCTGAATGCTTTATAAATATATGTTAACTCCATTTACTCTCACAGCAGCCCAGCGAGGGAGCTATAATTATCATCCCATTTTAGAAATGAGGAAACTGAGGCACAGAGATTAGGGAACCTGCCCTGAGTCGTGGAGTAGCAAGTGCTGGAGCAGGCATTGGAACCCAGACTGTCTGGTTCTGGAGACAAGTATGTTTCTTATGGAACAAAAGTACATGTGTGTATATATATATATTTTTTTTTTTTGCAGGGGGGTTGGTGAGGAGGGAGTAAGGACTATAAATAATTGTTTAATGAATGCTAGGCAGCTTTTTGTCTCTCCCCGCTTTCAAACGACTAAGTAACATCAGTCACAACACTGCTGATATTTTCTTAGGACCGACACATATTCTAGCGTGTGGGAAATATGATGCTCTGCACATTTAGAAGTTGGTCTCATATTTGGCCTGGTGAATGCAGAAGGCGCCTGCCCTTGGCTCGAGTTCCCTCGCCCTGGTCAAAGGAAGCAGTCCAATAGCCTCTGAGGCCGTGGGGCAGCTGGTCAAGAGCAACTGCCTGAGTGATGGCCTCATGTGCTTTGCTACCTCCTTGTTCCCTGAAGAGAGCAGAGTACATTGCTCTACTCTGCACATCAAGGCAGGCAGGGAATCTGAGATGTGTACTCTGTGAGGGGCGCTGAGACCGAAGAACTTTCAGCCTAATGGTCAGTTCTCCAGAAGACTGAACTGATCCTGTTCCCACAAACTAACCGGTTGGTCAGGTTGGGAATGTGACCGTCCCATTAAATGCCTCCACATCACTTTCAACCTGGTACATCATGAACTGGGTTTACTGAGAGGCCGCTGACTGTGGAATCTCTCCTTGGCAAGGCCTTGGCTTTGGGCCCACATCCTTAGTGTTCCAGGCCTTGAGGGGTTACAAAATACCCGTACCCTGTTGCATTTTACCATAAGTGTTTCCACCAATGTTAGACAATAACCTTGTGAGTTTTCCCATATGTGTTATATAGTAGACTCATAGCAAGCTAAGAACACACAGATTGCCAACAGTTATAATGTTTCCTGTCCACAGTCTGAGACAAGGGTCCTTCAAGCTCTCCCTGGGATGGTCTTCTGTCATGGGGTGTTTAAACCTCACCCAAACTTTGTTCTGCCACAAATTATTGGTTGGTGGGTAAGGAAAACCAGACCACCTTATTTAGGTTTTGCAATTGGCATTGATTTCGGTATTTTCTTCTCTAGGCTTGCTTATTTATTTATTTATTTTTTAAAGATTTTATTTTTTCCTTTTTCTCCCCAAAGCCCCCCAGTACATAGTTGTATATTCTTCGTTGTGGGTCCTTCTAGTTGTGGCATGTGGGACGCTGCCTCAGCGTGGTTTGATGAGCAGTGCCATGTCCGCGCCCAGGATTCGAACCAACGAAACACTGGGCCGCCTGCAGCGGAGTGTGCGAACTTAACCATTCGGCCACAGGGCCAGCCCCTATTTATTTTTTTTATAACAGCTTTGTTGAGATGTATTCATATACGGTATAATCCACCCACTTAAAGTGTACAATTCAGTGATTTTTAGTGTATTCACAGAGTTGTGCAACTATCACCACAATCAATTTTAGAACATTTTCATCAACCCAGAAAGAAACCTTGTACCATTCATCAGTCAGTCCTCATTCCCCCTGTCTTTCCCCCAAGTCCTAGACAACCATCCATCTATGTTCTCTCTCTATGGAGTTGCCTACTCTGGACATTTCATTTAAACGGAATCCAGAACATGTAGTCCTTTGTATTTGACTTCTTTCACTCAGCATAATGTTCTCAAGGGTCATTCAAGTTGTGGCACGAATCAGTACTTCATTCTTTTTAATGGCTACATAATATTCCATTGTACAGATAGACCATATTTTATTCATCCTTTCATCAGTTGATGGGCATTTGGGTTGTTTCCACCTTTTGGTTATTATGAATAATGCTGTTATGAGCATTTGTGTATAATTTTTTTTTATGAACAGGATTGCTTATTTTTTTGGTATGTGCAGAGGGGAACCAGCAGGTGTTTCTTTTGGTGAGTCTACTGGTAATCTGTGTGTAATGACCAAGCATGCAGGCTTGGTTAAGACCTCAGCCATACGCTTCTAATCCCAAATGACTTCTCTCTAGCTTTGGTTTCTTCCTGTTAAAATAGGGGAGATAAAAGCATCTATCTGTAGGGTTGAGAAGACAAAAATGAAATAACTCATGTTAAATTTTTAGCACAGCGCTGGTCACTGAGCCTTGGTCAGGGATGTTTGTCATTGTTATTCCATAATCGTAACTTGGGGCGGGGTTGGTTGGCTGGGATGGGGGTGGGAGTGGGGAACACTTGGAAAACGGTGGGTTACAACTCACCATGCATGCAATTATGTTTTAATTTTTTTCAGAAGTGTCCCTCCCTAGTGACTGTTGCCCGGATCCAAGATGACTTTATCCATCTTAGAATCAACTCACCCCGTTGGTGTTGTAACCAGAGTTGGTGTACATCACGATTGGCAGGACCTGCCTGTGCTCAGCAAAATGGAAGCATTCTGGAAACTCCTCCTTCTTGTAGACGTTGAGGTGAGGGTATGCGTTCTTCGGTGCTTCGTAAACAGATTCGTTTTGCCGTGGTTTGGGCAGGAGCATCCCAAAGCTGCTGTAGTCCACGGTGTCAGACTTGACCACGTCCCTGAACCTGATGCAGTTGGTGAAGAGGATCGCGGTGACACTGGGCTTCTTTTTTACTGTGGTCCTGCCTTGGTCTGATTTGATGATGACACTGAGATGCTTGATCAAGCTGTGCTCTCAGTGGCTTCTACCAGGTACGTGAGGGTTCTGTTGATTTGTTGAGTAATCACCCTCTGTTCTCTGTCTGAGGCCTGAAACGGTGTCGCATGTTGTCCAGCCCTCCAGGGTACAGAGACACAAAGTCAGCCTTCCTTAATGAACCAGTTCATGACCATATCGGTGTTCTCCCTCCGCTCTGTCTCCTTGCTGTCCGCGTGGGTGTGAGACTCCCTTAGGCTGACCCCTGGATGGCCTCACCTGTATACTTTGCACCTCCCCCGGGATAGTAAAAGGATGCTGTCTTCCTCCCCTGCAAATGCGAGAAGAAAATCCTATCAGGGCCATTTCTCATATCTTTTTCATAATAAGCAAGGCCCAACTTGTTGACATCCCTGCCCTGGTCCAGAGGCAGAGGAAACACATGGGCTTTGGAGTCAGGAGGGTTGGACTTCATTCCTGGCTTCACCAGGATCTTGTCAAATCTGAAACACCCTTCGTTTCGAGGTGTGCTATTATTTCATGCGCTACCGGAAAGAAAGATGCTGCCAATTACATCATGACACTCCAGCGATTGCAAGATGCACTCTGACTTCAGAGATAGCAAAATGAAAAAAAAAAACAAAAACAAAAAACCCAGTTCTTTAGAATGGAGAGCAAATGGTATTTTCTAAGTTGGTGATGGTAAGTGAGTTCTTTCATCTCTTCTGCTTCAGTGTTTCTGCCTGTAAAATGCCAAAAAGTTGACGGGATTTTTGTGAGGATTAAGCCAGATGTGTTTAAGATAAAGTGTGGGGCATCATGTTTTGGCACATAGTAGGCACTCATTTCTTTGCCTCCGGATGTGACAAGCCACCCCCGGCCTTCCCTGGTGTGTGGAGTGGATAGTAAATATATCTACCCACCCGGCGCCCACTCCTCCGTGTGCTGGTTCAGAGCACCCTGACTTCCCTCCTAGACTCTTCCCTGCTCTTGCTCCATGCCTGGTTCCAGAAGTTTTGGCTCCACTTCAGGCTTCAGAAGTAGGATGTGGCTCTGGGCTGGCCAATCAGAGGACACTGCATCCCCTGGCCACAGCAGTTGGTTCAGCCTCAGGCCCATGTCCCAGTCAGAGCCAATGAGAGGTGATCTTGGGACTTTCTCTGGAGCTGTTGAGGAGGGGAGAAGATGCCCTGCTGGTCCTCATCTCTAATGCTTGTAAAATTGGGAAACATTTGCAAGAAGGGGAGACTGTCATCTTGTTTCCTGTACAGAAGTCTGCTCAGCCACTGGGCGTGACGACCTACTCAGAGGCAGAACAATATGGCGGTTGCGAGTGTGCTCTGATGCTGGCTGGCCTGGTTGTGTCCTTTCTCCACCACCTGGATGTGTGTTACTCAAATCCTCTCCACCTCAGTTTCCTCATCTCTAAAATGGGGATGATAATGCCAACTCACAGGGTGGCTGTGAGGACTAGAAGCACATAGAACACCTCAGTAAGTGTTCGCTGAGCTTAGCTTTTATTTTCCTGGAGGGGGAGAAAGAGCATTGGGCCAGGTGGCATGGTCAGGCGCAGAGGGGGCAACAATTATCTCCTGTAGTGTCTGTCTCCTGGTGGGTACTGAAGGTGGATCTGGAATGTGCCTGCGGACCCCAGGGAAGATAAGATTGGGGGCTCCAGTCATGGCAGAAATGGCTGCATCTTGGGGCATCAGAGGAATGGGGCGGGTCAGCCATGAAATGTGGCTGAGCCTTGCAAGGTGACCTTCACCCTTCTATGTCAGGCTCTGGCTGACTGCATAAGGCAGAAGGTTACAGCCAACAGGCAGCGGGCCACTGCCGCCCCATAAGCAGTCGGAGGAGGAGCTGACCTCTCTTCCTCTCCTTGTCTCCAAAGGGTAAACCAGGAAAGGGAGGCTGTGCCCAAGAGAGTAGACCACAGGCCATGCTCCTTCTGCTCCAGGCTGCTGAGGCCACAGAGGGTCTGCGGTGAGGGTGGGAGCGTGCTGGGGAGAAGAGCTTTGACTTGGGTATAAGATGAAAGTTTCACCCTGAGCAGAACTGAGTCTTCAGCCCGGCAATGAGGCTGTTTTAACAATACAAGTGATTGCAACGTTATGGAAATCTTCAGTGATCTGCTCCCCAGCGGAAAGGTGGTTTTTGACAAAGCTTGGTAAAATTATAAGGAAAAGAAAATAATTTCATGGATGCTCACCCACGGAGTTAACAGCAAGCTGGACACGTCTCACTAAATAGGTTCTGTTGTTGGAAAGCAGATGCTCAGCCAGGGCCTGGCGCATAGTAGGCACTCAATAGATTTTTTGTTGAATGGATGAATGACCTTGTTTGGGGAGGAAGTGCTTTCCTTCATCTCAGCTAGGCTATTAACTTGAGGGCTGTTCTGTGACACTTCTTGTGTCACCCAAGATTTGGATGTTCTGATAAACAATCTAAAGTTCATTGGCTTTAGTAGAACCAAGAGATGGTCATGCTGTAACGATGTCAGTTTGGTATGGAGAATAAATGGCCGGGAAGAATTTTGGGATAATGGCGCCTGGGTTGTGGCTATTTGGTCAAGAAACGAGCAGAAAAGTATAACCAAGTGTAAAGCTAAAACTTCCCACGTACCATTTGAGAGAGAGAAGCAGGAAAATAATTTGGAACTTGTAGGGGATGCCGTTGGTGGCCCACCCGGACCCCCTTACTGGGCCAGTGCACCACACCCACTTCTGTGAACATGGCTGCTGATGCCTGTCAGCTGCCCATGTTCTGGAAAATTTCCCTCAGCCGAGTGGCCCTACTTCCCCTGGGAAGGTGTCCCTTGCTGCTCCTCTTCCCCCAGGGGCTGGTGGCCAGTGACTGACTGACCGGAGGACAAAAGACCAGCTCCCAGGCCTGAGGATGAGATAACGTTGGGGTGCAATTTTGTCCAGCTGGGGCCATTTTTCTCTGAGCTCATTCCCCTGCTCTGTCAGTTTTCCTCGCTCCTATCTCCTGAGAGCTCTCCCTCAATGCACTACATGCACTGAATCCCTGCCTCAGGCTCTGCTTTTAGGAAACTTGACCTAAGACAAGAGTCTCAATAGTACTTTGCAAGGCTCCAGAAGCCCTGCTATTCACAGCTATAGGTGAAATATCGTCCCCTCTGCCCTTCTGCATCCACTTACTATTTTGTAATCCAGTTTTATTTTATAAAACGCTTTCCCCAATTTGAAATTATCTTCATTTGTTAGTTATTTGCTGTCTATTTCCCCCTATGATGTGAGCTCCATGAGATCAGGTGCTGTGTTGATCTTTTGACCACTCTTTTCCTGGGTCCTAGAACAGGCTTTGCTCAGAGTAGGTGCTAACTGTTAGTGGAATGCATGTTAAATGAATGCATGAACTGCATCTCCTTTGGTGGGTGCAAAACCTGTCTTCTTCTCACTCCTGATTAACTCATGGAGATAGTCACAGAAACTCTTTCTCTTTTGGGTTCTGGCATCTTATTTGTAACCTCCACAGGTAACACATTTTCCTTTCTGATAATAGAATTTCTATGGTTGCTTTAACTTGCAAATCCTCTAATATTTATTTATTGCATTTCTGATTGGCATTAGACGTAATTCTCAGTTTTTAGCGATGGGGCTTTGTTTAACTTACATACGGTATAAATTGGCTTTGCTCTGAAGTATGGAATTGACTGGAAGGATAAAACTTCTAACATGTTGCAGAACATAGTTTGACTGGCTATTTTATTATTTGGAATAAGGCGACAGTGACATTTTGAGGGCCTTAGGCAGACCTGCATATCCAGTTGAGTTCCTGACGTTTGCGTTTTAAATCTCAGATGTTCCCAACTTGAAATTGTTTTCTTGTGCTGTCTTCTCAACACACACCTTCTTTAAAGATCTCCTAAGCTGTAGTCTTAGGAAACTATGATTTTTCTCGCTTGGTCCCATAGGAATTTTAGGAGTTATGCTGGTCTATGAAATGAGCTCCAGAGAGAAATGTGTGTGCAAGCACGCATACACACACACACACACACACATACACACACACACACACACGCTTGACTCTGTTTATTTGGGACCCATGATAATCAAAAGTGCTATTTTCAACAAATACTTCTGAGAAATAATCTGAACACTTAATTGGATGCAAAAGAGTGGGTATTTACTATTCTACCCTTTAATTAGCATAATCAGTGTTTCCAGTAGCAATAGCAATTGGAAAATCGCTAGTTTTATTAGCTTCATTATTCTCCCTTAGTGTAGTGTTGCATCAATGCAGCTATTACTCGTAAGGTGCTTCTTTAAAACAAGAGTTGGTACTTCCTACGGGCAAATCTTCCCACTTGGGTTTTGCACAGAGTCCACCGAACCCTCCAGAAGCGATCATTAGAGGAAAAACTTCAGTTGGGTTTTGCATATTTATCTTGTCTCTTTCTTTAGTTGATGGAATGAACGAGGTGCGCGGTCCATCACGGTTGTGCTTTGGTGGGAAGCACGTGTGGTTTAGGGAAAGGAGTTAGTTACCCATTGCAGGGGATGATTGAGTGGAAAGAGATGGACGCCTTGTGTTTGAAATTCAGAAGTCAAGGCTGGTTCTGATTGTTTTCGTGGCTCCAGAAGAGTCACTGAACGGAAGGAAACTGGATGGCCAAGATTCTGTGTTTCTCCCCCTCCCACACCCTCTCAGAGGTCAGGTTATTATTCTTAGAGCCTTCGTGATGCATGATAAGGACACAGTTGGGCCAATGTTGGGAGGCATTATCTTGCTATTAACACTCTTCTAGGGGGAAGCTGCTCGCACCATCTTGCTCACAGCTCTTCTAGGTTCGGAAGCTATTGTCCAGGGAAACTGGCTTATGCCCAGAACTGCGGCTGCCCTCCCTGCTCTCTCTCCCACTCCCCTCCTGGCAGCAGCCTGCCATGGTCCTCTTACAGACTCTCGGCAGCCACGAGCATCTTACTCAGGTCGTCCTCTGTCATTTCTCTCCTTGATGGCCTCTATAGCTCCCCCAGAGAGAGGCAAAACACACCCCTAAGGGTCTGATGGCTTTCCTGGGTCTAACAGTCATGGCTGCCTGCCTTTCTCTGAGAATTAGGACTTCTGGAACTTGGCGAAACACCTCAGACATTGATCATGTTCGATTACCGGGGGCGCTCGTTTAAAATCCAAGCTTGCTCTAAGGGGAGCTTCTCCGTTTATACCGTGACCGTTAGTGAAGTCCTGCTGGATGTGGATCTGCTCGTGGGCTGTGAGTAATGGGCACAGGGGGTGGTCAGAAATCTTGTCTTTCAGGCATCAGCCACCAAGACTTGTCACTTGTCGTGTGTCTTGATGGACTCCGGCAGCATTAGTGTCACTGAAGAAGGTATTTTAGTCCTATTAAAGGCTCATGCATCCATCTCCACAGAGCTCGCCTGGGAGAGACGTGGAAGAAGGCTGGATCTTCCCAGTGATGGAGGAGGCAGGCCACCTCCTCCAGCCCCTCCTGGCAATGCAGGAGTGCCCCTGGACGGCACTGGGGGCCAGCTGGAGTGCTGTTCCCAGGGGGCTGGCCTGGGGTAGATCAGGTTGTCCCGACTGCAGTGGCTTTTCCGCCCACGCCTCAGGGAGCTGGCCAGTGGCCCTGTCTCCTGGCCCCGTCCCCTGGCAGGAGCCGCCAATGGCAGAACGAGATGCACCAACTTGACGCTCGCTTGCCAAACAAGTGGCGTCTTGTCAGTCGCCTGGCCCTGCACCAGAGCCTGTTTTTGCACAAGCACTTATGGATTCAGCAAGGAGGAAAAGCTCTCCGATTATGAATTGAGCAGAAGGAAACAAGTCCTGCAAATAAATGACAATGAGACAAGAGCCATGAATAAGAAAAATGACAGGAAAGGAGAATGCTACCAGGAGCTACATGCCCGTGAGCAAATACCGTGGCAAGAGGCTAGAGAGGCCCGGGCCTTTGAGCAGTGAATTAAGGAAGACTATTCAGACCTCCCTGGCAGCAGGGCAAATATAAGATTCATTATGAAATCCTGGCTAAACCTTTTGGCCACAGAAGTAATATTATGTCACGGTTAAGAATTGTTGAATGCTGAGTGAGTTCAAATGCCAGCTCTGCCTCTTGCTAGCTTTATGACTTTAAAAAGTGATGCCGCCACTCTGTGCCTCAGTTTACTCATCTGTTAAGTGGGCACAATCATAGCACCCACCTCAGAGTTGTTATAAATGAATATAGGTAAAGCACTTAAATCAGGGCCTGGTTCACAGCGAGTGTTACGCACGTTATTTTCTCGGCAGGACAGAATTTATTTGCAGGGTCGATGCCTGCAAATTTAAAAAATGTGACAGAAGAGGAAGGAATCTAGAGCCCAATAGTTAGGGAAAGAAATGAACCTGAGGTAGGACAGGGTCATCGACAACCCCCTGTGTGTCATCTAGAGCTCCACTATCCAATATGGTAGCCCCTAGACATGTGTGACATTTAGATTTAAATGGAAATTAGTTAAAATTAAGTACAATTAAAAATTCAGTTTCTCCATCTCACCAGCCACATTTCAAGTGCTCGATAACCACATGTGGCTAGTGGCTTCCATATCGGGCAGTGCAGGATGGAGCATATCCATCATCACAGAGTGTTCCATTGGGTAGTTCCGGCCTAGAGCTGTAGTGATGGCTGAAGTCGTACTAAAATTATTCAGCTTCCATTAATAAGAATGACTGATAGTTTTCGACCATTTAGTTCTAAGCACCTACATGGGTCATCTCAGTTGATCTTCTCAGTGAGCCTATGAAACAGGGAATCTGACATCTTCATTTACAGATGGGGCAACTCAAGCACAGAGAGAAAGTCATTGCCCCAAAGTCACACAGCTGGAGAAGGGCAAGGCCGGCCAAGACCCTGCTCCGGGAGTCTCAGTCCGCAGCCTGTATTCTGAGCAGCGGCACACACCACCTTGCAATGTGACATGTACAGTCTGGGCTTGGAGGCCAGGCATGAAGCGCCCATACCAAGGGTGGCTTTGGAGCAAAGGCTGGTGGTGTCTTGGGGAAGAAAGAGATCCTGTTGGGAAGTGGTGACTTCGGAAGCTCATTGAGAAAACGCAAAGCTGGCAACGGGTTTTGGGGCTGGGAGTTAAACACACAACTCTGACTTCTGCTTTTTTGAAACAATAATGAATGGCCGCTGGAATCCTTTCAAGTGAATGTCCTCATCAGAACTTTTCATGGTCTGAGGATGCATCGAATGGTCAACTTCGTTCCTAAGGGCTTTTATGCTTGAATCTGAGGCAAGGGTATAAAGAGATATTTGTTAAACAACTGGTGGGTTGGGTCCAGACCCTAGGGTGAGCCCTGGAGGTACATGATTAAGCCGCACTCTGGCCCGATGGAGACTCATCCACTGATAACAGCTAAAACTTACTGAGGTATGCATTAAGTGCATATCTCATGTAATCCTTACATCAAATCTATTTAATAAGCGCACCATCAGGATCCTTGTTACACATTTAGGGAAATGATGCTCAGAGAGGTTAAGTCACTTGCCCAAGGTCACACAGCTTCTAAGTCCCATCCCATATGCCTAGGAATGAGAGGTGACGTCCCTGGAAGCCAGCCTAGGGTTTCTGGCAGTACCTATCTCTGGGCTGTGATCCAGAGGGGGAGAACCTCATTGTCCCACCGCTCAGTCTTGTTCTGTGTGGTCTTGAAAGAGTACTTCCAGAGTGTCTCTCTGTTAAACGTCGTGTGGTGAATGACTCTGTGATCGTCAATCCAGTGACCTTGGCATAAAGGAGGGAAGGTATGGATAAGTTCCATGAACGGATGCTGCCATGGGTATCAATGTGGTGTTAAGACCACCTCCCCAACATCCTTCTGGTTGGCTGACTTCTCCCAGGGCACTGATGCTCTGGGTGGCCACCCCCGGGCTCCAGACTTGTTTTTCTGGAGGTGCAGACGTTGGTAGCCAGAAAGGAAGGTGTGACACCTGCCAGATTGGATCTGCTCCCTGGAACAGCCCTCACGGCCCTCGGGGAAGCTGGTGTTGGCTGTGGGAGCTGCTGAGGGGGGAGCAAAGGCAGGGCCCAGGGAGGCCGGTCTCCTTGGGTTATTCTGCGTCCAGAAGCTAAGAGCCTGGGGTGCGGGCACTTCCTGGGAGATTATTTTTCTCATCTTCTGCTTATGATGATCCGATTCAATATTGAACCTCCAGTGGGCCTGATTCTCGGCAGACGTCCCACGTTTCTTCTAGGCCTTCCGCGGGCTGTGCTGTTTGAGGGGACCCATGGAATCAGGAAGGATCTTTAGACATAGATGGGTGGAGACTTATTTCTCTCTACTCGAGGGAGGGAGGTAGACGTTGGGAAATGTGAGTAAGCTAGATTCTTCCTGAAAACATAGGAACTGAACCAAGTATGAAAAAAACCTATGATCTTACATTGTACTGGGGGAAAAGGGGAGAGCATGTGGGGGCCAGTCTAAATCGCGAGCCGAAAGATCCAGGGGGAGAGCTGAGTGTCCACTCCCCCACATGCTCAGTGCCCCCTTGACTTGGCTTCTGAACTTGCTGTGTGAACTTGAACAAGCCCCTAACCCACCTGTCCTTGGTTTGCCTGTGTAATAGGGGGCAGGCTCGTGTGATGAAATCGTGGCATGCATTCACTGTCCTGTCATAGGCCAACACCTTTCCCAAGTCCTTTGGGGCCGTTAACTCATCTAATGCTCCCAACAGCCCTGCAAGGTGGGTACTATTATAGCTCACTTTTGGAGATGTCCCCCTTTACAGGAAACAGGCACAGAGTTTGCTCAAAGTCACACGGCAGAGCTGGCCTTTGAACCCAGGAGATCTGGTTACAGCCCATGTTTTTTTCATTCAGGTAGAATTCGTGTAACATGAAATTAACCATTAGCATTTTAAAGTGCACAACCCAGTGGCATTGAGTGCAGTCACGACCTTGTGCAGCCATCACCTCTTTCTAGTTCCAAGGCATTTTCATCACCCCAAGAGGAGACTCTGTACCCATTAGAGTCACTCCCCAGTCCCCCATTCCCCTGTCCCCTGGTGGCCGCTGATCTGCTTTCTGTCTCTATGGATTTACCTATTCTGCACATTTCATAGAAATGGAATCACACAATATGTGACCTTTTCGTGTCTGGTTTCTTCACTTGGCTTAATATTTTCCAGGTTCATCCACGTTGTGTCATGTGTCAATGCTCCATTCCTTTTTAGAGCCGAACAATATTCCCTGTATGGATAGACCAGAATTTTCTTATCCATCCGTCAGTTGATAGACATTTGAGTTGTTTCCATTTTGCGGCTACTGTGAATAATGCTGCTGTGAACATTCGTGTCCAAGTGTCTGTCCGAGTCTCTGCTTTCAGTTCTTTTAGGTATATACCTAGGAGTAGAATTGCTGGGTCATTCTAATTCTGCTTAGAATAACTCCATTTAACTTTGTGTGAAACCACCAGGCTATTTCCCACAGTGTCTGCTCCGTTTTACATTCCCACCAGCAACGTACAAGGGCTCCGTTCGCTCCACGTCCTTGCCAGCACTTGCTATTTTCCTGTTCTGATTGTGGCCAACCTAGCGGGTGTGAGTGATATCTCATTGGGTCTTGACTTGTTTCTGAATGACGGATGACGTTGAGCATCTACAGGCTGTGCTCTTAATGTCTGCCATCCTGTCTCTTGGGAGAGGGGTTGAATGCCACGAGTGAGAGGACTTTCTTACGGGTTGGTAGAGGCCACAGGACAAGAACCTTTTGAGGCTCAGAGATGAGTAGCAGGAGGCTTCTGAACCCTAGGACGAGCCCGTTTATTATGGTGCCTGTGCCTTCTCACGGCCGAACCGCACCACAGCACCGTGGAGGGGGCGGAGGCACAGGGATAATCCACCCAGGGAGCAGGTCATCTTTGCCTTTTTTCTTTAACCTGCAATATCCTGGATTCTGTTTTTTGTGACTCTCCCTGTCTAGCAGAGAGCAAATCACCCTGGATTACAAACACCCACCGTTTCACCTCGTCCAGTGTTTCTCATGGTATTTTCTACTACCACATTTAGAACTGAGTTGCTTATTAAACATGCAGATTCCCTGGTCGCCGTTCTAGCCCTTGCCGAATCCGCACCTCTGGGGTGGGGTCCGGGAGTCCGCATGTTAACCAGCTCTCTGGGTGGTTTTAGTGTCCACTAGCATGTCAGGACTGCTGGCTCGGGACTGCTAGTCATTCACATGCATGTGGATTAATTCTAGCAGGTCGCCCAATCCGGGTTGATAGCAGTGCCCCCCAAGGGACAAGGGGGTGGGCAGGCAGCTGTCAGAACCTGGGTCATTCTGGTATCTGGGGAAGCTTGGGGGTCCAGAGCCACTGGGAGGACATGGGAGGAGGGATTGGAGGAAGCATGGGGTGCCACATCACGGAAGCTTCCCCCTCCTGCACCTTGAAGATGCTGGCTTGCCTACCCTGAGACCCAGAGGTCAATTATTTTATCAGTTAAGTGGACCAGCCTGGGAACCAGGCATAGAATCCATTTTCCCTTCAAAGTGATGTTACCCAAGTTCCAAAGAACTAACCTAAAGTGAGCTCAGGGAGCGTGACTCTTCCGTTCTATGGCACGGCTAGTCCCAGTAACTGCACAAAGGGAGCCATCTCCGTGGTGTTTGGGTTATTTCCACCCTGACACTTAAAGGCCTGTTCTAATCCAACCAGCGGCTGGCACCACTGATGACCCAGCAGAGGTTCCACTGCCCCTTCGGTTCCTCCTTCCTGCTGCTCCATCCTCTTTATCCTGGTCAAGGGCCAGTTCTGGAATGTGGGCAAAACAAGACAGAGGAGAGGAAAAGCTAAGACATGGACGGCTGCAGGGAGCGGCAATTACTGGTTCACTAAAATTGCATTTTCTACTCTGGAGACAGTCAGGGACCCAGCTGGAAAAGTGAAGTGAAGGCAACATTGTTGGCCGAGCCTGGAGCTCCAGTAGCTGCAAGGAGCTGGTTTCACCTGGGTCCGAGGATGCTGTCCTCACTGCAGTTCAGTGCTACAAAAGGGGGCTGGACTGGAGAACTATCCTAGATTGTCCCATGGTATCTAGGGGGCAGGGGAGAGAAAGAGAGTTAAAAGGAGAAACACAGTGTTCTGGAATGCCTGCGGTGCTCATGGGTACCTTCTCTTGGAATTCCCCCACCCTCTGCTGAAGGGCAGGTCTAGACCCCATATTTGCACCATGTGACATCTCCTCCCTGTATTCAGTTGGTTGGCCAGAAACCCAGTTCTCTTTCCCTCTCAAGGATTCCTTCTCTCTCAAGACTTAAGCCAAGAGACACATTATCTAATGAGCCGGTGGTGGACTCTTCTGTCTACCATGATGGACCAGGAGCGAAAAGAGAATCTAGTTGCGAGTGGGAGAGGTAGAGATAAGAAAGTCTATGGGGCTGATGAGAAAGACCACCAGGCTTCCGAGAGCCAGAAAGAGGGAGTCTGGTTTCTATAACTCCAGCGTCCATTCTCTAGTTGCCTCTAGTTTGGTTCCCATGCACATGAGTTTGCCCGTTGGAGCCTTGCACAGCGCTCCTGTTCCTTGAGCTGGTGTGGATTTCTTTTTCTTACAACTGCTGCTGTTCCCTGCTGTGGCTGAGGGTAGGGCTGTTCCTCATTTACTTTGGTGTCTCCCTGGCACAAAGCGTAGGAGGCATTCAACAAATGGTTGCTGAATTTTAATGGAACCAACTCCCTCCCACCCTCTGGCGCATTTGTTGATGGCCAGGTATGACCTGAACAAGTAGGAAGCAGAACTTGACTGAGTCCAAAGTCAGTTTGGGAAAAAGTACTTTAGTGGGATTATAAGAAACCATACTATAACTTAATAACTTGAAAAGACCAGCCCTCGTCCCCAAACACTTCCTACCTACTGATTTCAGGTGGAACAGTATATATTTGCAAATAGTCTATTCGGACATAGACACACTTTTGTGCATTAACTTTTTAACAATAATTTGAGGACCTACTATGTATCATTCACTAGTTCCTTTGAATTAACCTACCGTAAACATATCTTTAAACATACCATAAACATAACCTACCACAAGCCATAAGCACATCTTCATTTTCCTCCTGGTTTGTGAGGTCCAGTGCTTCTCTAAGTTCGCATTCCAAAAACTCAAGAAGAAATGTCTTATTAACTACCCAGGATGAAGTCAGCAATGAAGAACAGCTGCCAAATCAAGTCAACCAACCCCCTTAAATTAACTCAATCTTGAGCGGACCAGCTCATTCAGAACCACAGCCAAGACACTGATGGAAAAATAGCCCCCACTGGGGCTCAAAACCACACTCACCCCAAGTCTACACCCCAGAGTGCCACCCACTGATAATCCACTGGAACCATACCAAGAGTACTTGAAATGAGAACAGGTGGCTCAGTGTGCCAATGGAAATTTAAGGTCTTATCAATTCCTGCTATAGAAATGAGGCCTGTCCCCAGTGCTAGTACCCTCTGATGGCAGCCCTTTTCTAAACAGAGAAAATAAACCCCCAGCACACCCGTTTTACTAAACCGTTCTTGCTCATGTGCAATTGCAAATGAAAAACGCTGACCCTGCTTCTTTTTGACTTTGCTTTTTAATTACGGCCATCAATAAATCATTTCATCCTTGAACAAGACTTGAGAATGGCCCTAAGGCAGAGGCACGATTCCTTAGGAACGAGACCAGCAGAGAGCTGGCTTTCTCATTCCTGCCTCTTCCTTTTCTCTGCTGTCAGAAACAGAGACGTTCTCTCTTTAAGAGCTGGAAGAGGATGGCTGCCCTTGAGTTCCGTCTGGGAGTCCTGTTAACACGCAGTGCCTTACTGGCCACTGTCACAGAAACAGATCTTCCTCTCTTTGCATTTTTTTTCTCACTCTATGGTTTGCTCTTACCAGTGTAAGGGGCTGAATGGTGCGCCCTCCACCCCCCAAGATATGTCCATATTCTTATCTCCAGAACCTGTGAATGTTGCCTTATTTGGAACAGGATCTTTGCAGATGTAGTTTGGTTAAAGATCTTGAGATGTGGAGCTCATGTTGGATTATCTGTGTGGGCTCTACACTCAAAGACGGGTGTCCTTATAAGAGGCAGAAGAGAATAAGACACAAACAGAAAAAGGGGAGGCAATGTGACCATGTAGGCAGAGACTGGAGTGATGTGGCCACAAGTCAAAGAATGCTGGCAGCCACCAGCAGCTAGAAGAGTTAAGGAAAGATTCTGCCCTAGAACCTCTGGAGGGAGCACAGCCCAATGACACCTTGATTTTGGACTTTCCTCTGGACTTTCTGTTGCATTCAGCCCCCAGCGATGGTGCTTTGTTACAGCAGCCACCAGAAGCGAATACACCTGTGCTGTCCTTCTCAAGTGATTCCAGCTTCTCGTCTCACTCAAGGCCTTGGAATCCAGAGCAGCCGTGATCTTTCGCTCAGGTGCTGTGGTGTTTTGGGCCGACCCTTTCTCTCGTGTGATCCACGGCCCCACAGCATCACCCGGGAACGTGGTGGAAATGCAGCCTCTCCGGCTCCACCCCCGACCCACTGAACCCGGATCTGCATTTTAACCAGGTCCCCAGGTGACTCGTATAGATGTCCAAATTTGAGAGGCACCAGTAGGAGAAACTCTGAGGGGGCAATTAGATCTTTTCTCCACCTTGAAGAACTCTAGTTCCTTCATGTTAAATCTGCTAAATACGGCATGGAGGTTCTGTGGAAACCAAACCAAACCAAACCCGTAGGTTAGAAATACATATTGATGTGTTGTGGATGACATGACACAATGTCTGGAATTTGCTCTAAAAGATTCCAGAGAGTAAGGATGGAAGGAAGGAAGGACAGGGCGTTGGGTGGGAACAATGGAACAATACTGGCAAAATGTGAACAAATTCTTGCAGCTCGGTGCTGGGTACATGGGGCCTCCTTGTGCAATTGTCTCTGCTTTTTCTGCATGTTGGAAATTTCCGTACTGAAAAATCAGGAAATATCCTGGTTTCCCAGCCTTCCTTGTTGTCAGTTTTTTTCATGTGTCTATTTTTTTCTCCCTGTATGGAAATAACTGATATTGGTGTTGATTTTGTCTCAATCTGTGGTTGTCTTTGCCCTGTTCGCCTGTGTCTGAGGCTCTGTTGACTTTTTTTTTAAAAGATTTTATTTTTTCCCCTTTTCTCCCCAAAGCCCCCCAGTACATAGTTGTATATTCTTCGTTGTGGGTCCTTCTAGTTGTGGCATGTGGGATGCTGCCTCAGCGTGGTTTGATGAGCAGTGCCATGTCCACGCCCAGGATTTGAACCAACGAAACACTGGGCCACCCGCAGCAGAGTGCGCACACTTAACTGCTCGGCCACGGGGCCAGCCCTCTCTGTTGACTTTTTTTTTTTTTTTAAAGATTTTATTTTTTCCTTTTTCTCCCCAAAGCCCCCCGGTACATAGTTGTATATTCTTCGTTGTGGGTCCTTCTAGTTGTGGCATGTGGGACGCTGCCTCAGCGTGGTTTGATGAGCAGTGTCATGTCCGCGCCCAGGATTCGAACCAACGAAACACTGGGCCGCCTGCAGCGGAGCGCGCGAACTTAACCGCTCGGCCACGGGGCCAGCCCCCCGTCTCTGTTGACTTTTTAATGGAGAGCTGTCCCTTGGGGAGCAGGATGGAAGCTAATTCAGTTTTCTAGCACCTTCTAACTGGGTTTCCAACAATGTCTGTTAGGCTGTATCTTTATGGCAGCAGGAATTTAATTTCCTTTCTCTGTCCTTAGCCCTCTTACCTCTCTCAGCCTCTGTTGCTTCACTGGTTACAGAGTCACATATGTGACACTGATTTGCATATTATAATCTAGTCCAGGGGTTCTCAACTCAGGGGCCATTTTGCCCCCCAAGGAACACTTGGCAATGTCTGGAGACATTTTTGGTTGTCACAACTTGGGGAGGGATGCTGCCAGCATCTCGTGAGTAGAGGCCAGGGATGCTGCTAAATGTCTACGATGCACAGGACAGTTCCATAAGACAAAGAAAGATCTGGTCCCAAATGTTGATAGCACCGAGGTTGAGGAACCCTGAACTCATCTTAAAGATTGGCCAAGTCCATTTGACCACACTTCCTCCGCTCCTGTCTCATGTAGGAGAGGTGGACTCAGGACCAATTACAACATCTATGGGGAATTTTTGCCTCTTATGGGTTGATTTTAGGATAGAATATAAGTAACTGATCATCTGCACAAGTTGAGCCCTGCGCACCTCCAGGGGGCACCACCCACATGGTATTCACGAGAACAACCCCCCCCAGAATTGTGCTGTACACGATCTACGTGACTATAAGTGGTTGCTCTGGGTGTGGGCTTGCCCTGGGAGGGGAGTTCTGGAATGAGGAGAGACTTTATTTCTGGCCACCAGGGGCCCTGAGTCTGCCATCGAGTATCCTTTAAGGAATGAGAAAATGTTGCCGAGGGAGGACCTCACTATTATTATTCTCAACCACCGTCTAGTTACGGAGCATCTCCTTCTCACCCCTGGGCTGTATCCATTTGACTAGATCTAAAATTGTCAAATTATAATATCATGGCTTACACCTTTGGCAGCTTTTGTCCGAAACATGGCGGTGATAGCTTCTTATTTTCAGTCAGTTGCTTGGCGAAGAAGATATACACTGCCACCGTAAGACCTCCCATCCACCCACTGTTTGCTTGGCGGGATTTCCTTAGTTTCGGCAGCATAGCTTATTCTCCTGGTCCTCCGTCACTCGGCAATAAAAGCTGAGATTGCAAGAATGTTCATTGTCATTACCATTGATGGAGCAGCAAGCACAGGGAACCGTGTCCTAGGGGCAGCCCCGTGGGTGGAGTTGTGATTTCTTGGGACTGAGAACTGAGTCGCCCTCCCAGCACGGTGAGCCCAGGCCGGGGTGCCAGACCCCTGCCGTTTCTGTCACTCCTTCTTCCACTGCTCCTCCTTCAGTTAACAGTCCCTGATTTTCCACTGGAGACCCACTAGCCCCCTACTTGCAGTCCACATGGTTTGTGTGGGGCTTGCCACCCCTCACCCTGACCTGGGGGTGGGCACTTGGTCCCAGCTTGGGTGATCAGCATCATTCCACCCCCTTCTCCCCCCAGCCACAGCGATTGGTTCTGAGAAGCAAATTGGTCCAATGAGAGTCAATCTTAGGAATTTCATGGTCACTTTTAGGAAAGAAACAGAGAGAGAGAAAGAGAGAGAGAGATCGATCATTCTGATGACATAATTTGAGAACCTGGATGTAGCCATGCCTGTAGCTATCAATTAATTACGTGTTATAGTACAGTTAGGGGTTGAATTCTGGTCCTCAAAAAAGGTGGGTTGAAGTCCTAAACCCCGGTACCTCAGACTGTGACCTTATTTGGAAATAGGGCCATTGCAGAGGTGAGGTCATACTGGAGTGGGGTGGGCCCCTAATCCAAATAACTGGTGTCCCTAGAAGATGGCCATGCAGAGAGAGAGACACAGGAGAGCTCCACGGGTTGGACGGAGGATGGGGGTGATACAAGCCAAGCCTCGGCAAGGATCGCCAGCGGACCCCGAGAAGCTAGGAAGAGACAAGAAGAATTCCCTCCAGGTTTCAGAGGGAGCGTGGCTCTGTCCACATCTTGATTTCAGACTTCAGTGAGAGGGAAAATTTCTGTTGTTCTCAGCCACCCTCTTTGTGGTTCTCTGTTTTGGCAGCCTAGGAAATGAGTACAAATACTTTCAAATTAATAATCCTCCTCTTTCTCTTCCTCCTCCTCCTCTTCTTTTTCCTCCTCTTCATAATCCTCCTCCTCCCCATAATCCTCCTCCTCCCCATTTCTGCCTAAGCAACAGAAAGGGTCTAATACTGTGTCCTACTGATGTGCTGACACACTACGATGTGGGGAGCCCAACCTCCGTGCACATTCATTGCTCCTCTTGCATCAACCCACGGGACTCAGGGGTTAGACCATAGTTCTGGGGGCTTTTGGAACTCCACGCTGGGGCACCGTCCCCTGTTACCTTTGAGCAAAGACTGATGCTCACCTCCTGGTTATTGGAGCCCCACCAAGGACCTATTTCTGGTAGGCAAAATTCTAAGTGGCCCCCAAGTTTCCAGCGCCCTGGTATATGTGCCTTGTATGATTCTCTCTCCTTGTGCATGGGCGGGACCTGTGGCTGGCTTCTAACCAACAGAACTTGGAAAAGTTGAAGGGACTTTGCAGATGTAATTAAGGTTCCTAATCAGTTCACTTCGAGTTATTCAGAAGGAGATTATTCAGGGTGGGCCTGACCTAATCAGGTGAGCCCTTAAAGGAGGGTCTGGAGGAGAGAGACACTCTCCTGCTGGTCTTGAAGAAGCTGCTGTGAATTCTCAGCTGTAAGGAAATGAATTCTTCCAACAACCACACGAGCTTGGGAGAGGACCCCACCCCGACCGACACCTTTATTGCAGCCTGCTGAGACCCTGAGCAGAGGACTGAATTCAGCTGTGCTAGGACTCCTCACCCACAGAACCTGCGAGATAATAAATGGGCGCTGTTCTAAGCTGCTAAGTTTGTGGTATTTCTTATGCAGCCATAGATTATTAATACGTCATTCCGTTTTAAGGAGCTTCCAGGAGTGATGGGCAATCCCTTTGTGTGTGTGTGGCATGGAGGTGGGAGGGATGGAGCCACGTGGGAAGAAGAAAACTATCTTGGAGGGTGTAATAGCCTTTCTTAAGAGGGAGGGGAAGAGCTTGACCCATACGCAGCCTGCCCGGTGCCCAGCCTCGGGGCACTGGGGGGAGAACATCACCCCGCAGGCAGCTCTTGCTTTGCACTTGGGGACTCGACCCTCGACAGAGGACCCGCTGCCCCCTCTTACAGGAGGTGCTGGAGCGTAAATACCTGGAGGAAAAACACACACCCTTTGTAAGGATGCGAAAATTTTCTCCAGTGGAGAGATGATGAGGTGGGCTATTTTGAGTTAATAGCAAATTTAAACAAATCCTCTCTCCTTTCCCTCATTCAAGCAGCCAGGACTTCTGTTTTCATGCTTCGAGGAAAGGAGGCTGTGGGAGAAACCGTAGAAAGCAGAGACTCCTTCCGGCTTTGGAGTTTCACAAGCTTAGATGCTTATGGGCGCCACAGAAGAGTTGGGGCACAGAGAGAGGTCTGGGGGGGACACAGGTGAGTAGGAATGAAGCTCCCCTGATTCCCTGAGCTGTCAGAGAAAGGGAGCAGAGAGGCGGAAGGATTCCCAAGAAAGCGGACATGTCCTCCCTGGTGGAGAAAAGGTCTGTAGGATCCGAGAGCAGAGAGGACGTGAGCCCGTGTCGTGGGACAAGCCCTGGAAAGATGGCACGACCCTGGAGAAGCGTCAGGGTGTAGCTGGCTGCCGTCCCCACTGCCCAGCCCCACGGAGATGCTCAAAGAATATTCCTCGAATGAAAGAATGAATACAGCGTAAGCCCCCTAAAAACCTCTCCGAGGTTTTTTCACAGCAGCAAGGAAAGCTGATAAGGGTCCTGTGACCCTGCCTCCACGGTGAGGGCCGAGCTATCCTGCCCTCCTTACTGATGGCCCCCAAGCAGAGGAGGCCCAGCTGTCTGGAAGTGGACCTGCCGGCGGGGCCAGGGTTCTGACCCAGGCAGGCAAGTGAGCTCAGCCTCAGGGAGGCCCACTCATGGGCCCCTGAGCCCGGGGCGTGGCCTCTCCAGCCTGGCTCCCTGCCTGGGACCACCGGGCCCCTGGACTCCGTCTAGGAAGCTCAGAGGGGTGGCCACCTGGCTTCTCTGACCTGAGCCCCTGTTGCAGCCGGCCCGTGGGAGAGTTGTCTGTGGTACTGCAGCCAAGATGCGAAGCCGAGCAGCCGCTCCCCTCCTCACCTCTCCCCGCTGTTCAGCTGCCCAGCGGTGTTTGGAAGAACACAGTTAATTAGTCGTCGGGCCAGGAGAGCCCCTTTCATCATAGTTTGTGTCAGGCCTGCCCCCCCGGAATCTGATGAGGTCTTTGGGTGCTGGCAGCACCAATTTTTATCCATTATTTTTTCTATTACGGATGATTCTCTTCCACGTGGGAGTCAGACAGAGGTCAGCTTGAGCCCAGCTCAGGAAGACAAATGCCGATGGTTTTGCTGGGTCCAGGATGGCCTCTGTTCCATTAATACACCATATTCAGGATATATACTCGTAGCCTGGAAACTCCGAGGACGGGCAACATTCAGAGGGGTTTGGAATGACTCCTGCAGTAGAACCAAAGAACTCGAGGGCCATTGTCACGCTGGAGGGCAGGGCTTGAGGACCCAGCATCTGGACCGGTCCAGGGCCGAGTTCCACTCCTGCTTCTGCGCCGGGAAAGGTTTGTACGTTCCGGGAGCCTGGGATATCTCACCTGGGAAGAGGGTCACTGTTCTGACTTCGTATCCCCCTTACGAGAATCGAAGGAGAGGTGATCCTTGTATCTGCTGAGCTTTCTCACGAGCCGGGTACTGGGTTCAGCCGCTCAACGCCGTGGTTCTCAGCTGGGGTCCAGTTTGCCCCGCAGCGGGCACTGGGCAATGTCTGGAGACCTGTTTGGTTGTCACAATGCGAGGAGGGGGTGCTGCTGGCATCTAGGGGGTGGAGGCCAGGGATGGTGCTCAACACCCCACAGTGCACAAGATGGCCCCACCACAGACACCAATTCTGTCCCAAACGTCGATGATGCCCCGGTTGAGAAATCTGTCTTAAAGTCAAAGCAGAGTCACTGTTCACCAGCTCAGTAAATGTCAGGTCTGGTTATAAATAAGAGGGACAAAGAAACATGATTTTCTGCAATGAGATAAAATGGTTATTTTATGGCACTTTGTTATTCATAGGCAATACATTCACATGGTCCAGGATCTAAAAGGCACATGGTGTGTAGTCCAAAATCTCCCTCCCACCCCGGCCCCTCCCTGGAGGGACCAGCATTACCGATTTCTTGTTTCTTTATTCAGGGGCCCTCCATGCATCTGTAAGCAATCGCATGCACATACATACACACGTCTACTATATATGCACATACACATGCGTGCTACACGTGTTCTCTGCATCTCGCTTTGGTCACTCAATCCGTCTTGGAGACAGCTTCCTATCAGGCACAGAGACCTTCTCATTTTTCTTTAAAGGTGACAGAGTATGCTATTCTATGGATATATTTATTCAGCCACTCCCCTCTGGATGGATAGCTAGGTTGTTTACTTTTTCTTTTGCGCTAAGTCAATGAATAGCTTTGCATGTGCATCGTACATCGTTTTCCACTGAGCAGCTCTCTCTCTGTAAGATAACGTCCTACAAGTGGAATTGCAAAGCAGGAAAGTTTGTGCATTCTTAATAGTATTGGATGTTGCCAAACGACCCTCCATTGAAGCTGTACCCACCGGCCATGAATGTAGGAGAGGAGTTGGGGCTATTTTGTAATTTTAAAAATTTGCTCTCCCTGTTTACATCTTCTCGTCGAAAACCTTCTGGGAATACGTAAAAAGCGGGCGTGCCTTATAGTATTCTGTGCCCATGATATTCTCAGCGTTCAGGGACCCAGACTCTGCCCACGGGAGATCTTTTACGCGTTATGAAGTTACTGCTGCTGGGAAGTGGCGTTCGCTTCCTCCAGAAAAGAGCTGTTTGGCTCCCGCTTCCTGGCCCTAACCGTTCCCAAATGACCCGCCTCTCCGAGAGTTTACATGTAGGAAAAGCTCTCTGAGCTAATCTCCCTTCGAGTGGTTGTTCAGCTTCATTTTGTGAGTTTCTGCTTCCAGGGCCCCTTTGAGTCTGACGGGAGTGATAACCTCCCCTTGCCCTAAGAAGGCCCCAGCAGCTGGCAGATCATTTCAGAGGCTCCTGGAGCTGCCCGTGGACCCCCAAGGGAGTGGCCCCTGGTTAGCCGGTGAGGCTTCCACTCCCAGGCACCCCTCCGTGTATGAGACAGGGGTCTGCACGTTCCAGGCTCATGACTGGGCAGAACCAGTTCCGTGTGGCCAGGGACACCCTGGATCTGGGCCTGACTTTCCCTTTCTCTGCTTCCCGGCCGAGGGACTAATCAGTTATTCAGCCTCTCTGAGCCTTAGTCGTCTCAGCTGAGGAATGGGGACAACACTTGCTTTGCAATATCATTATGTTGGAGACAAGGAAGGCAAGGCACCCAGCACCATGCCCAGCTCAGGCCCACGACAGAGAAATGGAAGTACTGTTATTCTTAGTAGAGTGGAGTCCTTTGCATTCTGGCAACTGGAATATTCTGGAACGACCGTGTTCCCTCCTGTCCAGAGACCTCGAATACTCTGTTCCCTCTGCCTGGAATACTTTTCCTTCCTCTTGTCTCTCAAGGTCTATTTCTGTTTTCACTCAACTGCCCCATCTCAGAACCTCTTCCCTGCCTCTGCACTTTCCCATCCATCTGCCCCTGCCATCTTCTCCCGGAGAAACTCTGCTTTTCCTTTTTGGTGCCTCTCCAAGTTGTAACAAGATCTATCAGAATGTTTGCTGTCTAGTGTCTGTCTCCTCTTTGACTACACTCTCCAGGTGAGCTGAGGGGACCCATATGTGCAAAGGCCCTGAGGCAGGAGGGGCTGGCTACAGACCCAGGCAAGGGGCCTTTGTGACCTGGTGGGGAGGCTTGAGAGGGAAAGAAAAGCGAGAGAAGCCAGGAGAGAGTGGGTCAGAGGCTGGGCTAGGGGACCTTCTGGGCCACAGAAACACAAAATCTGAATTCTCTCTGAAGAGCATTGGTGTCCCTCCAACTCGCCACTATGAAGCAGGGAATTGCCTGATTGAATTGAATTCTTTAAACTTTAATGTTTTATTATTTTTATAAAATTCTTTTAATGATTTACTTTTAAAAAAGATCACCAGGGGCCAGCCTGGTGGTGCAGTGGTTAAGTTCGCATGTTCTGCTTCGGCGGCCTGGGTTTTGCCAGTTTGGATCCCGGGTGCAGACATGGCACCGCTTGACAAGCCATGCTGTGGTAGGCGTCCCACATATAAAGTGGAGGAAGATGGGTATAGATGTGAGCTCAGGGTGAGTCTTCCTCAGCAAAAAGAGGAAGACTGGCAGCAGATGTTGGCTCAGGGCTCATCTTCCTCAAAAAAAAAAAAAAAAAAAAAAGATCAGCCACTGTGTGAAAAGGGGAAAGGCAGTGGGGAGGGTGGGGTGGGCCTGAGGAGCAGGGACATCCCTGAGGGGCTGCAGGCGTGGTCCTGATTCTGTCAGCAGACCAGGGCTCCATAGCCCACAGCTGTCCGAGAAACAACTCTGAGCATCCCGGGATATTCTAAGCTACTGCTTCTTCCAGGGGCTGACCGCAGGTTGCATGAGCTGCCTCGGTCTCCCCAGAGCTGACCGAGAGTGGGTTGCATCTCCAGGAACGACAGAGGCTGGGGGCTTCCACCAGCTTTCGCGGACTGGCTGCACAGCGGCGCTTACCCTAGATGGTGGTGAAGTGGGCCAGGGAGGTCACTGTCACAAAGGGCGGCGTGAGGTACGTGGCCTTCACGCCCTCCTAGGCTAGGCGGTTCCGTGGCGGGAGGTGAGTGTCCGCGTCCTGGTCGTGGTCCCAGCGGAAGCCATCAAAGATCAGCAGCAGCTTATTGAAGCTCCTACTCCTGGGGACGGAGTGGCGGCTGGCCCAGCCCAGCGGGACGGGCAGCAGCAGCGCCAGGGCCCCCAGCCCTGTCCCGCCACAAGCCCCTCACATGCACGTCTCAGAGTTCATGGGCCCGCTCCCATTTTCTCCCTTTTTCATCTGCGCTGCAACAAAGTCCAGATTGGTAACTCTGCCCCGGCTCCTTTGCGGATCGAAGCACCTGGAGTGTAACGAGACGCCGCGTTTCACGTGATGAAAATGTTCTGGAGGTAGACGGTGGTGATGGTTGCACAACACGGTGAATGTACTTATTGCCCCTGAACCCTACACTTTAAAATGGTGAAAATGGTCAATTTGATGTCAGGTGTATTTCACCACGATAAAAAAAGTCAAACCGTGTGAAGTATTTTGGACTCTTACACCAATTCTGTTGTTGTGAAGATTTGGGGGACAAATTAGGTCGGCTCTTTCCTCTGCTCAGGATATCCTGTTTTTATGGGGAGAACAAATCATGGCTCATTATGATTTTTTTGGGGTGGGAAGATTAGGCCTGAGCTAACTGCTGCCAATCCTCCTCTTTTTTTGCTGAGGAAGACTGGCCCTGAGCTAACATCCATGCCCATCTTCCTCTGCTTTATATGTGGGACACCTACCACAGCATGGCTTGCCAAACGGTGCCGTGTCCACACCCGGGATCCAAACCAGAGAACCCCAGGCCCCCGAAGCGGAACATGCGCACTTAACCGCTGCACCACTGGGCTGGCCTCTGCTCATTATGATTTTGAGAACAGCCACCTTGGGTTGCGTGCCCATTGGGGCCGGGAACTGTGTACACATGATCAATCCCATTTAATTATTATCATTATCATTATTATTGTTATTATTTTTAAAGATTGGCACCTGAGCTAACAACTGTCGCCAATCTTTTTTTTTCCTGCTTTTTCTCCCCAAATCCCCCCAGTACATAGTTGCATATTTTAGTTGTGGGTCCCTCTAGTTGAGGTATGTGGGACACCACCTCAGTGTGTCCTGATGAGCGGTGCCATGTCCGCACCCAGGATTTGAACCAGTGAAACCCTGGGCTGCTGAAGAGGAGTGCACGAAATTAACCACTCCGCCACGGGGCTGGTCCCTAATTATTATTATTTTTAAATCCTAGGAAAGTCATTAGTTGAAAATTCCCCATAAGAATTTAAAAAAATTGCTGTGGTCAAATACACGTAAGATAAAATTTACCACTTTAACCTTTTGAAAGTGTACACATTCAGTGACGTTTAGTACATTCACAATGCTGTGCGACCATCACCACTATCTAGTTCCAGAATATTTTCATCATTCCCAAAGGAAACCCTAACCCATTAGCAATCACTCCTCATTCCTCCCTCCCCCAGCCCCCACCAGCCACTAATCTGTTCAGATTTACCTATTCTGGACATTTCTTATAATGGAATCATATAATATGTGGTCTTTTGTGTCTGGCTTCTTTCACTGAGCATAAAGTTTTCTAGGTTCAGCCACATTGTGGCAGGTTTCAGTGCTTCATTCCTTTTCATGGCTGACTAATATTCCATTGCATAGATCTTCCACATTTATATATTCACTCACCAGCTGAGGGACATTTGGGTTGTTTCCACCTTTTGGCTATAGTGAATAGTGCTGCTATGAACATTTGTGTACAAGCTTTTGTTTGAATAATGCCTGCATGCCACTTAATTTTTACAATGTATCTATGAGGTGGTTTTTACTTTGTAGCTGAGTAAACAGCTCCAAGAGGCTAGGGGATCACTCCCAACTCACACAGCAGAAGTGAGGCCAGGATAGTAGTTTCAATACTTGGCTACATGTTTGCTGGGTGCAGGGGGTTACATTCCCTGAGGGAAGAAATTGCTGGGAACGCGCTTAAGCATCCGCCCATCCACCCCACATTTATTGAGCACATGCTAGTGCCAGGTACAGGAGATACAAGTACAGATGCCGAGGTTGCCTGTGGGTGGCTCAGAGTCCAGGGAGCAGGCAGACAAGGAAAGGGTTATATGCAATGGAAGGGCCTGCTGGAGATACACATGGGAAGTGATGCAGGAATACAGGAGGAGGGTTTTAACCATGGGAAGCCAGGCAGGGGAGGGCTCCCTGGAGGAGGTGGTGCCAGACTGGAGTTTTGCAGAATTAGCCTGTGGGAGCACCTTGGCTCAGCCACCCATCTGGATATGATAATGGTCTCCTGACAGATCTTCCCACCTCCAGCCTCTTCCTGTGGGTACACGGATGACATTTACCTCTGCACTTTCGGAAAAATCTGTTCTTCGTATAAAGATGTCACCAATGGGTTTTCCAGTGATGGGAGGTGACAGTCCGCCCAGGGTTTTGGGTGAAGCTTTTGGAAGGTTTTTGTCTTGACCTGGGTGGACCGGAGGCTGGATCTCAGACCCAGATGGGATGACCCGTTTCCGCCTTGCTGAAATTGCCTGTATTCCCTCCAGGCATTTGCTCAGGCTGGATCTTCGCTGTGAGGAGGTGGGGTGTCGGGGGAGCGCCACTTTGTTTCTGTGTAACTCAGCTTCTCCTGTCTGTTAGCTCGGTGTTTTGCTCTATGAGGGGTTTTCATGGAATTTTGTGGTGAGTCTGCAGCACTGTAGTTCAGAGGGTTGTGAGGTTTGCCAGGCCTGGGTTCACATCTCAGCTCTGCCACTGACGATCTAGGACACTTTGGGACAAGTCCCGTAACCTCTCTATGCCTCCAAGGGAATAACAATCTCTCTCCTAAGGTTGTGAGGCTCTGATCGTTTATGCATGTCAGCAGCAACGCTTACGGCTCCTGGGGTGCACATGTGCTCGCCCTCGTTTCCCACTCGCCTTGTAGTTATGGTGTGTGTGCTGGAAGCCACATGCGTCACTTCCAGCCTGAAGCTTTCAAGGGCTGGTGCGTGACCGTCCCACTCTCTCATCCCCTGCTTTGGTAACTGGAAGCCTTGTGTTGAAATGGTAGAACTTCCATCATTCTGGGTCTCTGAGTGACCACATGGAGCCTGGTCCCCAGCCAAATCATGGTGGACATGGAATGTGAGAAGTCAGCCTTTGTTGCCACACCACTGAAATTCTAGGGTTAATCTGTTACTGTGGCACAGCCCAGTCTAACTGGGCAAATGCGCCATGTGAAGCACTTACATTGGTCCCTAGTAATGCTAAGTGCTCAACAGGTCTTAGTGACTTTTAGTGTGGTGATACATTGCCACTGATAGTGTCGTTGTCTGATCTGATGATGCCAATGATGCTATTCTGTGCTTGGACAAATTGGACTTGGCACTTCTTCCAGCACATGGGAGGGACAGGTGCTTGAGGGCCAATAGAGAATCATTATCTTTAGTTTCCATCTCTGAATACCCTTGGTGGCAATGAGCAACGTACGCTACTCTGAGAAAGCCAGGCTCAGAGGAGAGTATCTGTTGATACCAGGATTGGGACTGCCCAAGGCCAGGCATTCTTTGATCTGGAGAGAACCTTGAGTCCCTGCTGTGTACATTCTCCAAGGGAAGGCGAACACTTGTACTAAGTGGTTTGGCCCTTTGGGAATTGTATACAATTCCTAATCAGTTAGGCCCTTTTAGGGACGATCCACACACATTCTATATTCTGGAAACTCAGAAAGAATAACCAGGAGTCATGCAACAACCCACCACGTCCTCTGAAAATGGCCTAAAGTGCAACATTAGTGCAAGCGGTAGAGCTTAGTGGAGGTGGCTGGCTAGAGAGGACTCTCTTTATAGTCACCGTGATGCTTATGGTCACGGCATTGTGTTGTGTCTCGCTGTCTCTTTGGTGAGTTCTGGTCTGGAAGGCACAAATCCACCGTTTGTTTTGCAGATATTTATTGAGTCTTTGGATGGGGTGGACAGTGAAATATGGAGGAGAGACTAAATCTCTTCCTGAAACTATGCTTTCAAGCTGTCCTGGTACTCAGCTGGGGGCCATGCAGGCTTGAGGGCCCCACAGTTCCAGAAGCATCTCCCAGCCGTGCCATCCTGAGCCTGACTCCTCCTTTCAAGTCCGGTAGAACCATCGCCGACTCTCACCTTCTTTTGCACGGCTGATATTTCAGTCACGGGGAACTGCTAGGGAAGTGCTATGCGTTTTGTGAAACTTAAGGTTGATGAAGAACACCATTAAGCTTTGCTAACAAATCTACATATTTATGACACAGTCCCTGGAGTGGAGATGGAGAAATTCCAAACACATTTGGGCATCATCCCAGAAGGAGGTAACAGTCAGAACTCTTGGTTGCCAGTGACAGAAGCCCACATCTTACTGGGGTAGCTAAGAAAAGGGAACATGTTTTAGTCTGGTCTTCCCCTAAAGCAGATCCTGAAACAGGGATGGGAATGCAAGTGGTTTATTTGGGAGCTGAATCCAGGGAGACCCAACAGGGGAGTGGGGAAGCGATTCAGGAAGGGAAGGAGGCCAATATGGGGTGCTTTAGTCTTGGGTGCATGTGGTACTGGGATGATGAGCATCAGTGGGCCATGGGCACGGCATCTGCTACAGGCCTTTTGGGGCATGATTTCCATGTCACTGAAGTCATTCTGTGAAAAGGCAGAGATGCACTGGGCTGCAGGAGCCAGCTGGGCTCACACACTGCCAGATCTCTCTCCGTCTCTGAGTCTGCCTTTGCCTGCATTTCACCTTAATTTTCTCTCACTCAGGACTGGTTTTCTCCATAAGGTGAAGAATGTGGCCACAATAGCTCCCGTTTTTCTCTTTCCATAGTTCCTTCATCACAGAGAGTGACTATATTTTTCCCGTTCCAGTTAGGGAAAAAAAAAATCCAAGGGAAGAACTCTGATTGGCCTATTTGGGTCAGATGCTCATCCCTGGACCAATCAACTGTGGCCGGGGGGGGGGTCATGGGAGATCATGGCAGCCCCCACTAGAGCCACGGTGGCTGGAGTAGGAAGAGGTGCAAGTCTCAAGAGAAGGCAGGGGTGGTCGGCTGAAAAAACAGTAGACATCTGTGATGAAAGGAAAGCATTAGGAGATGTATCCTATTAAACTTGTTAATTATTGGGGCTTTAAAATTTTTTCGAAGATAAATTTCATTGTGGTTCCCTTAGCATGGTTTAGCAGAAGGAAAAAACCCACCAGGAGCTGAACATTTCCTATGCACAGGCTGTTGCTGTGGGTTCAAATACTTATTGATTGATCCAAAGATCAATTGCAATACTTCTTGAGAGATGTAATCTCTGGTAGGGTCTGCTTATGATGGGGCTGAAGTTAAGCAAGAAGAGAACTGGTGTGTGGGAGACACTGATTTCTTTTCTTCCACTGAGTGGGGCCAAGTTTAGATTCTGGCTGGCAGTGGATGCACCTTAAGGGAGGGTTGCGTATAAAGGGGTGTGTGTGTGCGGGGGTAGGTAGTTCCCAAGGATGTGTGCAGCATCCCACAAGTGCCCTCTTGCAGTGTGACGGCGAACCCTTCCACCAAGAGGTGGAGTTTATTTCCCTCCTCTTGAACCTGGGCTGGCCTACGACTTGCTTTGACCAATAGAATGAAGCTGAAGTGATGGTGTCTGACTTTTGGTCCTAGGCCATGAGAGCCCTTGCAGCTTCCTTTATTTTTGTTCACTTGGAAGCCAGCACCAAGTGACTGGCTCTTGTGCTCAAGGGGCCATGTGAAGTGGGGCTCTGGAAGATGAGAGGCCACGTGGAGGAGAACAGCCAGCATCACCTGCCAGGCATGTGCATGAGGCCATCGTTGACCTCCCAGCTCAGCTGGGCCCCCAGCTGCATATAGCCACACAAGTGAGCCCAGGTGAGACCCGCAGAGGCAATGCCCAGCCAACGCAGAGAATCATGAGAAATAATCAGTTGTTGTGGTTTCAAGCTGCTAAGTTTTGGGTGCGATAGAAATAGCCCATGAGGGTATGAGCATGTCGTGTACGCATTTCCCATCTGCTGAAGATCCGTGAGTTTCTAGGATTCAACCTAGACCTGACTTCTGTCCTCAATGTCCTCCTTGTTTGAAACTTCTATGAGAAAATTCTTTAAAGACTTAATTTTTTTAGAGCAGTGTTAGGTTCTCAGCGAAATTGAGAGGAAGGTGCAGAGATTTCTTGTATACCCATTGCCCCACACATGCACAGCTTCCCTCATTATCAGCATCCCCACCAGAGTGGTACATATTTTACAGCTGATGAACCTACATGGACACATCATAATCACCCCAAGTCCGTGGTTTATGTTACAGTTCACTCTTGACTGTAACTTCTATGAAATATTCCCAGAATTGGATCATCTCAGGGAAATCCCTAAACCCAGAAGTCACTTAGTCTTCTGGAATCTTCCACATGTGGTTGAGCCTTAGGAATTCCTGAGAAGGATCTGAAATGAAAGAAAAATTAAAAAAAAATGTATTCCTATGGCTTCCCTCCAGCAAGATTCATGTTGAATGTTCACCTAAGTGCTGGTGTTAAGCCAGATCATGTTTTCAAAGCCTCATATGCCCTCAGGGTTGGCAGGATTGGAATGGCCTCCCAGCCTCTGTGATGTACCCAGATGGGTTGGTTCAACGGGAATGGACTCAGGTCTCTTTGGGCTGATATGCTATTTCCTTAAGACAGATGTCACCACGTCATGTCCCCTCCTCTAAATCTCCCCAAATACAACCCCAGAAGCATTGGCAAAACATTGCTTGAACTGAGGATTTCAGGAGAACATAGAAGAAGAGATTCTGTCGCACACCACATGGTAAAACCTCCATCTTTCATAAAGCTCCTCATTATATGGCCACATCACTCAGTCTCTCCTCCCCATAATTTCTCCTCTCAGCTCTCTCTAGCCACAGCCCTTGCTCCGTCCTCATCCTGCCTTTCAAAACCCCTTCAGCTTGCATGCTTCCCGTAGCAAAATCTTCAGCTAAACCTGCGTGCCACTGGGGAACCGCAGTCCACCTGCCGCACGTGGACATCCAGCGACTTCATCTTCGCTACTCCAGACAGCCATTCTGGTGTGGGGTCCTTATATTCAGCTCATCTCTTGTCCCGTAGCTTCAGTCTATTGTTCCCCATTTGATATCTTGGGCCACGTTGAACAAGTTGAATCGCTCTTTCTTACAACAGATGTTTGAACAGCCATATGTCCGCTTCATCTCCTCCTCTTCTCCCTCCCTCCTTCCCTTCCTTTCAGAGCTGCGTTGGCAAACTTTTTCTAGAATGAGCCAGACAGTAACTATTTTAGCCCTCGCAGGCCTTACTGTCTCTGTTGCAACTGGTTGACTGGGCCACTGCAGCGCGAAAAGCAGCCACAGATGATATGTAAATATATGGACGTGGCTGCGTTCCAATAAAACTTTATTTACAAAAACACGGGGGCAGGTCAGATTCAGCCCACGGGCCATAGTTCCCTGAGCCCTGCTCTAGAATATTCTCTTCAGCCTCAACATCTCCAGCTTTGACCACTGCTTACTAGGTGTGGCTTTGATTGTCTTCCCCATGTTGGTAACTGTTTTCTGGCTGCCTGTTTGTCCATCTCTCCTAAAACGGGGTCGCTAGAGCAAGATGCATCGCTCTGCAAACGTGACAATGTAGCACTGTCTTGTGCTACATCTTGAGCAGGGGAAAGAGAGCGAGATTGACCAGCCCCCTCGGAAACTCCGACCTCTTGAAAACTCAGTGAGACTGCTCCGAGAAGGAGGTAAACTGTCAATCCCCAGGCTGGGAGGAAAGAAACCGGAAGCGTGATCTGTCCAGCTTGAGCTGAATATTTGAAGCCCAGAGATCTCTGACTTTTCTAATAGAAATCAGAAGGGGAGACTTGTCCACAGAAAATAACTTCTATCCACAGGTGAGGGCCCAGCAGATAATCCTGTGAGCTCAACTTCCTGAGAACTGAGACGAGGGGAAAAGGTGGTGTTGGGAGAGCCAAAAGGTCCAGAATCAAGGCTGTGGCTGGGCTGGGAGAGGGGGCAGAAGAGCATTCAACTGCCCGGCCTGACTGATGAGAAGTCTTTGATGGAATCAGCAGTGCAGGACAGAAACTGAAGACTTCTTCTTCCCCTCGTAGTCAAAAGTTTTTGCTTAGACTGGATGGGGGAAGAGAAGGCAAGTATGTTGCACCAAGTGTGGAAGGAGAATTTTGGAGAAGGTCTCAGAAGAAAGAGCGACGTGTGGGGGTTCATTGGGAGTCTCCAGAGGCCGAGCCCCCGCTTGGCATAAGGCAGGGGTGGGGGAGGGGGATGGCGTTCAATCAGGTCTTCGCGTGTCCAGCAAATCACCTTTGAGAAGTTGGCTCTTCCCAGCCTGGTCCTGACGCTCTGCTCTCTCTGGACTTGCTCGTGAGGTGGGCCCGTCCATTTCCGTAGGTTTAGCTGCCGCTCCAGGGCTGATGACTCCCAGTGTCCGTCTCTGGCTCGACTTCTCCTCTCAACACCAGACTTACACATCCAACGTTTTTCTTGATTTTTCCACGGGTCAACAAAGTTGACATCTCAAGCTTAACATGTCCAAAGCCACCACAGCCAAACTCTTGCTTTTCATCCTCCTCCCTCCCTGTGCCCCATCTGTGCCTCCCCCATTCCTTAAGTGGCACTACTGTCTACCTGGCTGTTCAAGGCAGTAAGCCAGGGTGTTGTCCTCTTTCAGCAAATCCTGTGATTCTGAACTTTGTCTCAAGTTATCTATTCTCTCCATCTTTACTATCACCATCTTAGCCCAGGGCACCGCCGTATCTCGGCTGGGCTCTGCCAGCAGCCTCCTGACTGGTCTTCTGCCCCTGGCAGCTAGAGTGGTCTTAGGCTCTCTGCTTTGAATTCCCATTGCATGGAGAATAAAATCAAGACCTTGAGTCCCCCTCCTGCTCCTGCCCACCTCTCCTCCTCCCTCCTGCCTCCCTCCCTTTTGCCTGCTCTGCTTCAGTCTCCCAGGCCTCCTTTTGCCTCTTTGAACGCCACCTCAGGGACCTGTTGTTCCCAGGAATGACTTTCCTCTGCTCCTCCCCAAACCATCCTCTTATCATCCTTTAAGTCTTAGCTAAATGTCGTCTTCACTCCACAGGGGTCTTTCCCGACCCCCTTTCTCAAGTGGCCTCCATCTTATTCTCCACTTTGGCCTCTTGCTACTCCCTTCATGGATCTGGTTATTTTTTGTTTGTCTCCTGCAACAGCCCATAAGCTCCTCCAGGGCAGGGCCACACCCACCTTGTTCATCACTGAACGGCCAGCACTCAGCACAGCACCTGACATGTGATAGTCGCTCAACAAATAAATCCAGAGTGAACAGAGAAATGAATGGAGAGTTACTCCTCTGAAATACAATGAGCTTAAACACTGTTTTTCATCCTCAGACAGTATGTGCAATTAGGCAGCCAATAAACAATGATGGTGATAACATCTGTGTCTTGCCTGCTGCCCATCACCAATCATTAAATTAGTCAGTTGTGCCTGTTCTGACAGTTCTGTTGTCAACTGAATGATTTGTCTCTTTTAACTTACAGCTGTTGGTTTAGTTAGCCTGACAAAGTGGCAGATTATATTGGTATTCGCGCTTCTATTTACAATGTCATTAACTTTAAAAATGCCTTTGCTTTGGGTAGGGCGCCTTACTTAGGGCAATGTATTAGTCAGGATGGTTGGAGTTATGCTGTTGTAACAACAATCCCCAAATCTCGATGGCTCAACACAGCAAGGTTTATTCTTGGTCATGTTACATGTCCAACGTGTGTCTGGGTGTTTTGGGGGTGGTTGATCCATTCTGGTCACTCAGGGATCCAGGCTGGCGAAGGCTCCATCTGTATATGTTTCTTTGATCACCATCACAGGGGAAGGGAGCGTGGGGAGTCACCGTCTCTTAACTCTTCCACCCGGAGGGGACACAAGTTACTTTTGCTCGTGATTCATTGGGACAAAGTAGATCACCTGGTCATGCCCGACTTCCATATGCCCGGAAGGAGGACCGAAATATCCGTGAACAGCCTCACTGGGTACTCCATCAATTACCCAGAAGGCGTCCTTTAAATGTAGTTACTTATTTGTGATTCCCCCCCAAGTTCTGAAGTGAGTTGTAATCCATTAACCTCCAGAAGACATGTGCATTTCCCAGCTATTATTGGGCACCGTTTGGTTTCAGAATGTCTGACTTAAGACTTTTGTTAGAGGACAGTATAGCGTGATGGTTAAAACCGGGACCCAGATGTTCGTTTGACTGGGTTCAAGTGCTGTGTCTACTGCTTTCTGGCTGTGTGATCCTAGCGAGTTTCTTTACCTTTTCATGCATCAGTTTCCTCATCAATAAAATGGAGATGATGATGATAAGAATAATAATAATAATTAATAATAATAATAATAATATCATCTTTCTCCATGGGGATAGCCCAGTGCTCGAAACATATAGGCTCAAAAATACTATTTATTATTTTTATTAATTTTGGAGGCTAGTTACTAAATTTTGTCAAAATCAGGAGTTCAGGGGCTTTCAACACTTGGTTGGGATCTCTCTCTGAAGGGACAGGTTTCTGTAGAGCCAGGCTGGAGGAGAGGGGAAAATTTAGTGGGAGTTTTAAAGGTTGTGGACTTTAGCTGAACAGACTCGGGGCCGAGTTCTGGCCCAGATTGCGAAGCAGCCTTTGCTGAGTTCCATCGCTTCTCTGGGCTTCAGCCTCACCCGGAACAAATGGAGTTAATAGCATCCATCTTTCAGGGCTGAGGTAACGATGATCAAGCAAGTCAGAGGCGATGGTCAGAAGTGTTAATTTGCTTCTGTATTACTTTTCTATTGATGTGTAACAAATTGCCACAGGTTTAGCAGCTTAAGATGACACCTGTCTATTAGCTCGCATTTCCTTGGGTCAAGAGTCTGGGTCTCCCAAGGCTGCAGTCAAGGTGTTGGTTGGGGTTGGGGTGTCACCTGAGGCTCAGGGTCCTCACCCAAGCTTATTCAGTTTGTTGGCCAAATTCAGTTTCTTATGGTTGTTGGACGGAGGCCCTCAGCTCACAGGGGCTGTCCCTCTCCATAGGCAGCCCACAGCGTGTCTGTGTGCTTCTCCTTGGAGGCCAAGGGGTGACTCTCTCTGAAACTTCACCTTTTTTAAAGGGCTCATCTGATTAGGTCAGGCCCACCCAGGATGATCTCCATTTTGATGAACCCAAGTCAACTTGTTAGGGACCTTAATCACATTGGAAAATCCCTTCCCCTTTGCCATGTAACCTAATCAAAGAGTCTGCCCACACTCAAGGAGAGGGGATTATACTGGGTATGGGCACCAGGGGGTGAAAATCTTGGGGGGGCCATCTTAAAGTCCTGCTAACCACAACTTCTTTCCTCCAAAAAGAGCAGATGTGGGGAGTGGGGGATTATCACAGATGAACACAAAGGTCGAGAGAGCCTGGTGGTGAGCTAGGATGGAAGCAGCTGAGAGGTAGGGGTGACAAATTTTGTCATTTTGTGCTTCTCTTGGGGCCGTACCTTCCCAACCAGCCAAGACCAAGGTAGGACCAACCTGTTCAGATTCCTTTTCTTTCTTTCTCCTGAGGCAGTGCCTGCAACCCCCCAGCCCTGCCCCTCCCAACCTGAGACCCACCATCTGGGGGTTGGAACCACCAGGTGCTGTGATCAGAGATGCAGGTAAGCAATAGGTGGGATCACAGGAATGGAGGAATACCCTCGACACTTCTTCCCGATGGCTTTGCAGACCGCAGGTGAAGGAAAACAGACCTCAGATGAAATAAAACCCAGAGAGAAAATGAATTTCAAGCGGTGATTTTTCTTTGGAATCCGCCAGATGTCAGAGGCTCTTGGAACAAAACGGTTGCTGTCTCGGTTCCACAGAAGGAGGCCTGGAGAGGCTGGTGGGTTGTGCCGAGAACCGATTACCAACCACCTGTGAGGGAAGAATCTCTTGTTGCCCACAGGGCCGTGAGGTGCACTTGCCAACAAGAAAGAGGGAAGTCAAGGTTGGCCAGAGACAGAAAGCCACTCCCCCTGAGGTCTCTGCAAAGCCTTGAGGGTAACAAGGTCGTTCCCAGGGAGCAAGCTAAGAAGGTCACTCTGAGACCCCTTGCAAAGGGCCTGGGATGGATGCCCACCGCTCCCCTAATGGGACCGCAGTGGGGGAAATACCCAGAGAGGTCTTGAGTGGGTCCCACGGCCCCCTTGCCTCCTTCCACAGAGGCAGCTCCATTCCCCGCTTTGAAATGCCTCTCAGGACTTGTCAACAGCAGCCCTGGAGGACGGACGGAAATCGCTTGCTTGTACATCACTGCCAGGCAAGATGGAGAAGGACCCTCTCCCGTCAACAGAAAAGGTGGCATGATAGAGTAAGACGGAGCATCAGTTTGGATTATGAAGGATTCCTAGAGTCGATATAATTCCAGAGGGGGCGGGAGAGCGCCAGCCAGCCTGGGTTTGGAGTGACATTGATGAAGCTGGCGGTGCTCAATGGGATAAAGATTAGGAGGAGCCTTTGTTCTCTCCGGTGCTAAATGGGCTGCCTGCGCGATGAACTAAGATTCAGAGTCGGTAAACAATTGCACAAGACCACGAGGCGTCAAGCGTTGTTGATAAATGTTAATGAGACGGGAGCCAGTGCTGAGATTGGGAGGTATCGATTAAGAGAGGAAATAAAATGAGCTGAGGGGTTCTTGGAGATCTAAGGCGATGGCTGCATTTTGTCTGAAGCATCTCTTGCCGCAGTGTACGTCCTTGTAAATCTCCATCGTGCCGTGTGCCGATGTCTCCTCCCCTTCTTCCCTAGTCTTGCCTTGCCATTCATTCTGTTGCTCATTCATTCATTCAGTTGACAAACATTTGAGTGCCTGCTATACACCCACACAGTGCTGGCTGCTGGAGTCAAAATGGTGGACAAATAGACACTCCTGTTTCCCTCTTGGAGTTTACGTACAGTGTAGGAGAGATGCTTGGAAAGGCAGTTTCAAGCTATGGGGTATAACTTGGCAAAAGATGAGGCCCCTTTAATGAGGCACTGGATGCAGGATAGGCTTCCCTGGTGAAGTGATGGCTGGGCTGAGACTGAAGGATAAGTAGGAATGAGAGGAAGGATGCTAAAAAGCACCCCTGGGAAGGCATGGCGGGACAGAGCAGAGTTTCCAAGGGTTGTGGTGTGGGCACCTGGGATGGGCGGGGACAAGGGTAAGAAATGAGGCTGGAGGTGAGTGTGGTTAGTGGTGTAGCGGGTTACACTGTGTCCCCTCGAAAGGTGTGTCCAAGTCCTGTCCGTGGTACCTGTGAAGGTGACCTGATCTGGAAATGGGGTCTTTGCAGATGCAGTCAGGTTAAGATGAGGTCATATTGCATTGGGTGGGTGGGTGGGGGCAGGTAATCCAAGGACTGGTGTCTTCACAAGACAAAGAAGACGGAGATTTCGATACAGAGACACAGAGGAGACCCAGGGAGAAGGCCGTGTGCGGTGGAGGCGCAGCTGGGAGTGATGCAGCTATGAGCCAAGGAATGCAAACACTGCCGGAGCTCCCGCAGCTGGAAGAGGCAGGAAGGAATCGCCCCCAGAGCCTTCGGAGGGAGCCCGGCCATGCGGGCACCTTGATTTTGGACTTCTGCCTCCAGAACTGTGGGACGATACATCTCTATGGTCTTCAGCCAACTGGTCTGTGGTACTTTGTTACAGCAGCCATAGGACACTAACACTGAGGGGTAGACCATGTGGCTGCTCCCTCAGCTACAGAGAGCTGTGTAAACACCAGAAATGGGTGATAACCCAGGTGGCCCACTCAGTTGCCGACAGGGGCCGGATGGGGGCCGGGGCGATCAGAGGCCCCGTCTAGAGGAACAGCCACCTCTCAGCTTCTGCTCGCTGTGTCCGTATTCTGATTTTTTAGTAGACATTAGAAACCAGATTTAAAAGAAATTGTAGAAAATCCTCATTTTTGAATATTGGCCTCTGATTAATAAAAATTTAAGAGCACCGTGCAGGCAAACCAAACCAGTCTGCAGCCCTCAATTGGAATGTGGTCTGACCCTCAGAGACCTCAGGAGAGAAGTTTAAAAGGATGGATGTGAAATCAGTGATGTAAATTGCCAAACACAATTACGTTTGTTTGGGGACCGTACGAAAAGGACCAATTTCCCGTTAATACTGAAAAACATGTATACTGAAGAAAAGCTCTGAGGGCTGTCTCTAGGGAGCCCTGGAATGACCGTCACGGAGAGAGCCGAGGTCCAATTTCTCCACCCCCACACTTTCTGAGGCAGGTGCCCCTACACGTGCAAAGGATGTCAGCTTCTGTCCTGAGGACCGTGGGGACCTCAGACTTTAATGTGTGCATACGGGTCGCGTAAAGTTCTTACTAAAATGCAGATTCTGATTCAGAGGTGGGGTCTGAGGTTGTGCATTTCTGACGAGCTCCTGAGTTGGTGCCATTGCCAACGCCGCTGGCCCCAGACCCTCAATTGGAGCAATAAAGTTTTAAAGTACCACTGTGCACATGGGAGGAGGAATTCCCCAGCTCTGACGGTCATTGAACCCTACCTGTCTGGGGATGGATGGAGAGGGGAAAACGCACTACCTTCGCCTTTAGGAGCAAGGACTAGGGAGCATTGCCCAAGGTGACAGGTTTTGGAGAGGTTCCTTGCTGCCTTTGGCTCAGTAGATGTAGCAGGAAAAGGGCGAGTCTGATAGAGAGGCCACCAGGCATTTGGGGAGCCAGCTGCCCTCCCCAGACCAAATTCCAGATTCCCCTTCGGTCTGCTGGAACCCTGCCGTCTCTCCTCCTCACCCCAGCCTGCGGCGTCTGCCCTCTCTCCTCATGCAAACGTTTTTCTTTGCACTCCTGGAAAAATTGGACTCATAAATTGAAGCCGCCTTTAGGCAGTTTAACTTGCCTGGCCAGCACTTACTCAGCAGATAACCACCAGCCTCATTAACCTTGGCTTGTTCTCAAGAGGTTTTTTTTTTTTTTTTTTTTAGGGAGGTGGTGCTGGTGGTGGAGCTTATGCATTATTCTTTGATAATTTCTGGAGAACGTTGGGAGCAGAGTCATTTATTTTGTTGAGTAAACATGGCTAGTGTTCCAAGCCCCACTGATGGTGTTATTGATGTGTGCGTGGACGTGTATTGTGTGAGCGTCTGCACGCACACACTCGTGTTAAATGCCGAATAGTGGCCTGTCCCCAAAGGTGTCTCTTACCCACCGGTGTTGCCAGGAGACCTGGAAAACCAACGCCTCGGATTCTATTAGTGCTGTGTTTCTCAGAACACGGTCCTTTGCCCGCTTGTATCAAATCACCCGGAGAAGTTGCTAAAATGCAGATTCCTGGGCCCCACTGGGGACCTGCTGTGTCAGAGTCTCTGGTGCTGGAGCCCAGGAGGCTGCATTTTTGTCAACTTTCCCTGGTGACCCCGATGCGTAGGAATCTGTGGACTCGCTGCTGTAGATGAGCCTCAGAGGCTGTCTCTGCATGGCCCCTAGGTCATTCCCCCGATCGTTGGTGGTTGTCTTGTTCGTATGATGTACTTGTATGGCATATTACAAAGTACGTGTGTTTCTCAGGGACCACGGAGCTGACTTTTTAAATGATCACGGTGGCCCAGCATAGTGGCATTTGCTGCTTGCCTTCATGGCCTCATGTCCTGTCAACAGCTCTGATCATCTTCTGGAGGCACTTGCTTCCCCAACTCCCCAGAGGCCCTACAGCGGGTGGGTGGCGGAGTCAGGCCTCCACCCCAGGCAGCCTGGCTCTCCTATCCATGGTAGCATGTGGCTTTAGCAGCTGCTGCAGGGTCCCCACTTCATTTCTCAGCATGCACTCTCCTTTGTACATGCACCCGTGAGCATGAGCTTGCTCAAACAGTGCGTGTGGTAGACCAGAGATGGAGTGAGAAGTCACCGCGCCGGGAGCGGTCCTGAGCCAACCACAGCGGCATGGGTGCCTAAGCCCCCGGCTTCCTTCCCCTTCCGGAGGGAAGCTTCTGAGACACACAGCATGAAGTTTCTCTGAGTTTCTTAGTGGCATTGAGCCCCGGTTGCCCACGGCAGGGGCCTGCTCATCACACCTCAGTATTGGCCTTTTCCTGTCACTGTCTATCGTTTCCACCCCCCTAACTTCTTAGGATCACCTCCCAAATCAACGACCTATGCCCAAATCCTCATGTCGGGTGGGGGTCTGCTTCTGGGGCCTCATGCGCTTAAACCGCCTTAAACGTAGCCTCCTGTTTCATCTTCACGTCAGCCTTGCCCAGCAGGAACCATCATCAGCTCCATTTCATAGATGAGGAAGTGAGGCTCGAGAATTGAAGCCGCTTGGCCAAGCGTAGTTTCCGAGCCGGGACTGGAACCTGGGTCTGCTGGCAGCAGTGCCCAAGCTCTCGTACTTTGAACTTCGGGGTTTGTGGGTAAGTGGTGGGCGGCCGGTGGCGTGTGTTGGAGTTGGACTACCTTCCCGTCTTCTCTTGCACGTCCCTCATTCTAGCTGAGAGGAGCATTCACGGTGCACCTCTTTAATAACATGGGTAGAGAAGGCGAGGACCCCAATCTCAGGCGTGGCTGCCATACTCGCTGCTGAGCCAGCGTGCCCACCTCAGGCCTGGCTTGCTTGTGGTCTGGCCTTTCGACAGCGGTTCAGGATGAACTCCGCAAAGTGAGCCCAGGTCAAGACACATCCTTTCTGGAGTTCTCCCTGCTTCCCACGGCCCCGGGCCTCAGCCGACCCGCCCATGAGCCGACCCCTGGGTCGCCCCAGCAACATGCGTCTTTCAAAAAGGGCTTTTCCTGGTGGGAAGGCCTTACAGGGTTTCTGTGCTGTTCGATTTCAAGTCTGTGATCTTGTTCGCGGCTGTCTCAGCTGTTCCCAAGGTCTGCCTTCCTGTTATAACTTTACACTCAGGCCCACAGGCTATTCTGCCAAGAGTAGACTTTCTATTTTAGAAGAAGAATAATAAACTGCTCTGGAATGGTAATCAACTTCCAGAGCCTCCTTAGGCCCAGCGTCTGCCTTGTTCATCCGGGGAATTCAGGGAGTTCTCAGGCTCCACAGATACGAGGAAATAAAGATGGACGCCCGCCTGGCAGAGATCTATGGAGTGATTGCTGGTGCCAAGTAATCACAGACACAAGAAGGGCTGTTGTGGAAGAGAAGTGTTGATATGACAGGATAACAGTGCGCCAGGTTTTATAACCATTATTTGGTTTGTTGCATAGATTATTATAGAATTTATAGATTTTATAATTCAATCATTGTAGATCTTATAATTGTCTGTAATAATAATTATAGGTTATTCTCCATACTTATATTCATATAAACACGCACACATGCAAATAAATATTCTTTTTCAACGTGGTGTTTCTTTTACTTTAGAATATCTCACAGACTTCTTTCCAAGACAGTACATAAAGACTGCCTCATTTAAAAAAACTCTTTAGGATAGAAATTTTCACACGTATACAAAAGTAGGAGAGAATAGTAAAATGAATCCCCCTCACCCTGTTTCAAGAATTATCAACTCCTGGCCAAATGTATTTCATCTAGATGCCCACTCCCCCATTCACTTTCCTATTTCCCATATTATTTTGAAGAAAATCTTAAACATTGTATAACTGCATTTATAAATATCTCGGTAGACCCCGTTCCTTTTTAACTGCTGTGTAATATTCCACTGATAAATATGCAATAACTTATTTATTCTGTCTCCTATTGATGGGCATTTCAGCTGTGTTTAATCTAGGTAAAGACACATTTTCTAGATGTAAATGTTGGATTAAATGAAAGTTTTTTTTCCTCCTCTCACGGGACTCTTATACTGAGGATGCAGACTCTAGACTTGAGTGAAACAGAAGCGTGTTTCATTGCTGCCTCCTGCCTCTTCCAGACCCAGCGAGGAGGAAGGAACAGGTCTCTGAGCCAGGCAGTGAGGGATGAGGTTTGCTGGCCGAGGGCTGGGGCCGGGGTGGTCATCCCCCCAGCCTGAGAGGCCCCAGGAAGAGTGTGAGTCGGGCCATCTGGCCAGAGAAGCACAGCGGCTTCACTGGTGGGTCCCAGCAGAACACAGAACAGACTCGAGTCAATGCTGTGGTTTCCTGGGGCTGCCACAGCAAATCACCACGCACTGGGAGGCCCAAGAGAACAGAAACGGATTCTCTCACACTCTGGCAGCCGGAAGTCTGAGATCGAGGTGTCTGCAGGGCCATGCTCCCCCCTAAGGCTCTCGGGAGGGTCCTTTCTTGTTTCTTCTGGCTTCTGGTGCTCCTTGCTTTGTGGCTGCGTCACCCCAATCTCTGCCTCTGTCTTCACACAGTCTTTTCCGCTGTGTATCCGTGTGTCCTTTTCTGTCACTGGTTTTAAGACCCACCCTAATGATCTCATCTCAATTCTTACCTTAATTACATCTGCAAAGACTCTATTTCCAAATAAGGTCATATTCTGAGGTTTGGGGTGGACATGACTTTTGGGGGATACTGTTCAACCCACCACAGGGGGTGTTCTGGTACTTCCAGTTGCCCTGTGCAAAAGCCAAGACTTCTGAGGCTCAGTGGGTGTTGCTGTGACAGCCAGGCAGTCACAGGTAAGGCCATGGAGCAGTTAGGGAGAATTCACCTGCAAGCAACCAAGAACCCAGGTTTTGGCAGGTGAGTGGGAAGATCCATAAAAAGCCTGGTGGTTGGTGTTTCTGGGGATGGCTCAGCAGCTCTGTATCAGGGCTCTGGGTTGAGGATTCCACAATTCTCTTGGCTTTTCCCTCATGGTTGCAACATGGCTGCTGTGGCCCAAGCAGGAAATCTTCGCACAGCTCCATCCCAAGGTGTGAAATATGAGTGAGTAAGGGGGCACTGGGGATGGCCAGGGTTGTATGTGTGTGTCTAAGAGAGAGAGAAGGAGAAGGGAGGGTAGGGGAGGAAAGGAGAGGAGGCAGATTGGTTTTTCTATGAAGGAGGAGGTATCTTTCCCAGGAGACCTCCCTTTACATCTCATTGGTCGAGACTGGGTCACACGGCAACCCCTAGCTGCAAGGGAGGCTGGGAAAGTAAGCACCTCCTTTGTTCAGTTTCTGTAGATGGATGCAAGAGAGAAAGAGAGCTGAGGAGGGGCCTCTACCTCTGAACAAACAACCCTCCAACTCTCCTAAATAAGGACCCACTAATCCTTTATGCTCTTCCATTTCACCGCATCAGTCTCTCCCGCTGCAACAAGTCACATCCTCTTGTTTATCACTCGAGACCCACATGTGTCAACTTGTGTCAGGGACTGTCTCGATACGAGGCTGCTTTTGTTTGGAAGGCTCATGCCCCAAGAGGGAGACTTTCTGGAGAAACCCTATTAAATCAGTAGCTTTGTCCCCTTCCCCCCGATTAGGATGATGCTGAAATGGACACCCTCATCCATAAATATTTGAACGTCCACGACTGTATTTCGGTAGGTAACATTTCCAGATGCGGGATTGCTGTGTTTGAATACCCTGTTTGTTCATTTTGGGAGCTTTCTCCAGGGCTGGGTGAAGATCCTACTTGCTAATCTTCCAGCTGACAGTAGCCCATAGTTTTCCGGGGAAATCGAGCAGGAATATGTGTTTCTTTTGCTTCCCCCTCGCATCCATTATCTTGGCCCGCCATGCCTTCCTTGTTTTGGCAGCAAGGTTCTCTGATGACTCTGGAGCTGTGGCATACATTATTCATACATCTTTTTATATCACCCATGGTGGCACCAGCTGGGGACAGCAAATACTACAAACATGGCACCAATAAAAAAGAATGTGTAATCAGTCTTTAAAAATTCCTTCTTGTCTGCCAAGGGTGGCACGTGAGGGTGGAAAGTGAGCAGCTGGCTGGTCCTGCTGATTTCGAGGCGGCTTCACTCCGAAAATGATGGGCTGCTTCATCAGTCTCTCCCCGACCTCTGGGAGAGGCAGATCCCAGGAGTTCTGGCAGATTTACGGGGAGGGAACACACGTCTGATGACATAAGTGAGGGGTGTGGGGTCCAGGACTCATCAAACAGGGTTTGCACTCACCCACGAAATTCTTCTCAGGAGGGTCATCCATTTGGGAAAGGAGAGAGAGTGCTGACTAATTTTGTGTGCTTCTAAGCTATGCCTTGGAGCTGGGGATCCACACAAGAACTGGTACATGAATGTTCATAGCAACACTATTCATAATAGCCAAAAAGTGGAAACACCCCAGAATGTCCATCGATTATGCATGGTAATTGTTCCACCACTTTGTGAATATACCAAAACCCACGGAACCGTACCTTTTAAAAGGTGAATATTATGATACATGAGTTACATCTTAATAATAATAAAAAACTTTCATCTGTGATGACACAAGGAGCATTGTCATGGCCAAAATGAACCCAGGCTGCTGTCTACATCTGGGGCTCAACCTGGATCCCATCGTGTCCAGACCCTCCCCCATCCAAGTGGGTTATGTCCATGTCATGCCTAAGAAATCCCAAATTACTAGTTTTGTGTGCTTTGGAGGGGAAACATACGTTGATCCAGGAGACAGTGTCACAGCGGGGTTGAATCACTGATGGAATCTCTGCTCTGTCACTCATCAGCTGTGCCTCAGTTTCCCCATCTGGCTAATGTGGTTGATACTAACAGTGATGTCGTAGGGTTGCTGAGGGGAATAAATGAATTAATGCATGTGATATGTTTTAAAGCATGTCTGGGTGGTGGCAAGTGCTCAAAAAATGTTTTCCTGTCTCTTTCTGAGTTGTCAGGGACCTCAGTCTGGACCCTGGCTTGTCATACGTGAGCTTGGTCATGTCCGAGCGATCAGTGGTAAGATCAGGCTGATGCTGTGGTCCAGGTACAAAGACAGGGAAGAGCAAACCCCTAGGGACTGATGACACCAGACCAGCCTTTGTTCCTTGCACATCATCTATTTTCAATACTCCACAGCCCCGATTTTGAGCAAGACGTAAGTAAAGCTTAAAAAGAGCTGATGTTACAGGGGCCACATAGTAATCATGGCAAGTTTTAATATTCAAATTAGAATTTGAGTGAACTTAGATAATCAAAAACTTTTGAATTCAACTCCCCATTCTCTGCTAGGTCTCCTCAAGGCTGAATAGCTTTGAAATAGCCATAAATTTGCATAATGGCTTCCATAAAGCTAATCACTTTAGGTCTGGAAGCATTTTTGCCTGGGGCTATTACAGTCTTCCGCTGTTCCCCTAGCTGAGATATAAAATCAGAGGAATTGAGGATTTTTTTAGGTGGAGCAAGGGGTGTCGAAGAGTCTAGCAGCGGTCTTCTTGGAGCATCGAAGGACAGGCCAGGCTCCAGGACAAGATGGCATGCGAGCTTGTTTTCTGTCATTTTGGGGTATGTTGGGGAGGGAGTGGAATCCGGAGGAGACTGGAGAAGGTCTGTAATATGAGTTTGTACATTATTTGGGGGAAATTTCCTCTGTGAGTCAATCTCGAAAGGGGCCACTGGCCGACTCCCTTTGAGTTGGTGAATGCCAGGTGGCCAATGAAACTGGTAATTTTGTGTTGATCTGTCCTTCCCAGGGACCCAAGTTCTCTCGGGGGCCCCAACCACTGGGAAGTGACCCCTCCGTTTCCATGCTTTCTGAGTTTATACATTTTAAGTAATCTGATCTTTGAAAATCTGTATGTCAAAGTCACAGAGGGAGATTTACTTTAATGGAAATTTTATTGTTTTTATGAGCCAATACATTCCACTGATGCAAAACTCGAAAGGTACAAGGGGATTGCTGTAGACTGAATGTTTGTGCCCTCTCGTCTCAATTCACATGTTGAAACCTAACCCCCAGTGTGGTGGTATTAGCAAGGGGAGCCTTCAGGACGTGATTAGGTCATGAGGGTGGAGCCTCGTGAATGGCATGAGTGCTCTTATGAAAGAGACCCCAGGGGGCTCCCTTGTCCCTTCTGCCATGTGAGGACACAGTGAGAAGACGGCCATCTATGAACCAGGAGACACCAAATCTGCCATCCCCTTCGTCTGGACTTCCAGCCTCCAGAGCTGTGAGAATAAACTTCTGCTGTTTATCACCACCCAGCCTGTGCTATTCTGTTAAAGCAGCCCGAATGGACTAAGAGGTGACGTCGAAAAGTCACCTTTCCATCCTTTCTCCTTTGCCACCAGTTCTCCCCAAAGGCAACCTGTGTCACCAGTTTCTCGTCTCCTTCCGCAAAGTCTGGCTATATCTATGTCCATATCTATACCTATATCTATACCCACTCATCTTCTATAAAGCATAGTTTACTATAAACACTGTTTTGCACCTTGCTTTTTCCATTTAAATTTTGTATTGGTTTCCTATTGCTGCTATAACAAATTACCACAAATTTAGTGCTTAAAACAGCACTAATTTACTTTTGTACAGTCTGGAGGCCAGACATCCCAACTGGGTCTCATTGGGCTAAAATCAAGTTTTTCCCTGCCCTTTTCCAGCCTCTAGAGGCTGCCTGCATTCCTCGGTTCATGGCCCCTTCCTCCGTCTTCAAAGCCAGCAGTGTAACATCTTCAAATCCCTCTCTGACTCTGACCTCCTTGCTCCCTATCATCAGGGCCCTTGTGACTGCCTTGGACTCACCTGGATAATTCAGAATAATCTCCCACTCTCAGAATCCTTAACTTAATCACACCTGCAAAGTCCCCTTGGCCATGTAAGGTAACATATTCTCAGGTTCCAGGGATAAGAACGTGGACTGCTTTGGGGGGCCATTGTTCTGCCCATCACAATTTATCTTGGAGATTGTCCCATGTCAGGGCACAGAATGATCTTTTCTTTTTATTGGCTAGATACTATTCCCTTGTTTGGCTGTGCTGTAATTAACCAATCCCCTCTTGATGAGCACTTAGCTTGTTTCCAGCCTCTTGCTGTTACAACCAGTGCTGTAAGGAGTAACACTTCATTTGGTACCTTTGCTAGCATATCTGATGAATTTTAAGAAGTGGAATTGCGGCATCAAAGGGTATGTATGTCTATAATTTTACTAGATATTACCCAATTGCTCTAAGGATGGTTAAAAATTTATTACAGAAAATTTCAAATACATAAAAAGTAGAAAGACTAGTTTAGTGCATGCTGTGTACCCATCACACAATTCAACGATGACAATTACCAACTCATGGCCAGGCTTGTTTCATCCTCATCCCCATGGGATGCCCCCGAGGGCCTCATTTATTTAGAGGCAAAACCCAGGCTCCTATATTCCAAAGGAGAGATTTAAAGGTTGGAAACATGGCAACATCTGGTAATGAGATTCTTGTGGCAGGACTGAACCAAGAGGAGAATCCTTCGCACATGTCACACTTGGAACACCTGTGTTCCTAAGAAAATGACCATCTACCTGGGAGAGCCCAGGTGTCTGCCATGGGCCATCATTATTGCCGTGGTTGTGGAGACAACGTCCTATCCCACCCCAGTCCCGAGGGATGGTTCATTTTCACCTGGGGGATGATCTCAGAAATCAGCATTGCACAGCAGATTTGCGGTGATGATGTTCTGGAAGGCGGAGTGGTTGGGAGCGAGCTGACTCAGTGGGTGCTTCGGCACTCCAGGACTGAGCAGCAACCCCGAAGCTGTAAGAAAGTGCTTTTGGACCCGGCGTATCTGCACATTATCAGCAAGTGAGAGCCCTCTCTGACTACACCAGAACTTTGATGTCTTGCCTTATCAAATTTTCACACCACTTTCCCGAGAGTAATAAAAAAGGATCCAAGTGGGGACGGGCTTTTGGGGAGACTGGCTTTCTGTGGGAAGCAGGGGCGGGGGGTGTGTTTCTCCACCGCTCATATCTTGACAGAGGACATACTCCCTCTCAGTGAATTCGAGGGTGCTGGGATGAGGACAGCGTAACCAGGCCGGTAAGGTCCATATCACGAGAGCCGGCTCCCCTGTGAGTCTTGCCGGCCTTTTAGGTCATGGGATCGAACGAAAATCCTAGGGAAGCAGGTAAGATGACGCTGTGCCTGATTTCAAGATGGAGGAAAAGAAGGCACAGAAATGTGAAAAGATATTAAAAAAATGCCTCTCGAGATTCACTCTCCGCCTCCCATCCTCACACTGACTCTCACCAACGAGTCCTGGGCCCTGCCATTCCAACACCTCCGGAATCCAGCTTCTTCTCCCTGCCTTGGCCCCCACAGCCACCACCCTGCACCAGACCCACCTCTTCTCTCGTCTGGGTCACTATAGCACCTTCCCAGTGGCTCTCCTGCTTCCCTCCTTCCTCCTGGAGCAGCCAGGACTCACAACGCCTCAGGTGGCTCCATCTCACTGGGGCAAAGCAAAGTCCCCACCTCCAGCTGCTCCACCCTCCCTAACCTGCTCCTGGTGCTTCCTGCAGCAGACCAAGCCTCAGGGCACCCGCTCTTGCTGTTCCCTCTACCTGGAATCTTTTCCTCTCAGAGAGCTACAGGGCTTGACCCTGGTCTTCAAGGTCATCTTTAAAGGAAGACTTCTCTGGCCACCCAGCTGAGCTGCAGCTCTGCCCCCACACTCCTTATTTCCTTTTGCTTTCCTTTGCCCTTTAGCACTTTAACTAACTACCTATATGTATATATTTACATGTAATGTATATATTGTATATGTAATGTCTAAATATATAGTTAAATGTATCATATTACTATATATTAATTAGCTACAACTGTATTTGGGACATTCCGTACCTGATACATTAAGAACACATGTTAATACGTTGATAGTTGATACATTTTCCTTGTTTATTGTGTGTGTCCCTCAGTTAGACCGTAGGCCCCATGAGCCCCATGATTTTGTCTGTCTTGCTCACTGCTGTATCCTCAGCACCTGAGTCGGTGCCTGGCACACAGCAGGTGCTCAATAACCATTTCTGGAGTGATGACTGGGTCCAGGGCTGGTCAAGCAACTCTGATTACAGCACCCACGTCTCGGAGTGGACAGGGCGTCCGTTATCCTGAGAGCCATGACTTAGACATCTTATTTTTGTTCATTTGATTTGATTTTTTTTGAGTGTAGTATCACAGAGTTTAGAGGGATTTTCGTTTCCTTGATTAATACGATTTTCCTGGTTGTTGCACTGGGGGCGTAGCAGCGGCCTCAGCCTTAAACTTTTTGTTTCTGCTCCCACCCCTGCAGCCTGGGCAGCATAGGAGGGGGTGGGAAGGGTGGGGGTGTGGTGGGGTGGTGGATTTGTCCACCCCCTGCGTGGCCCTGAGCCAGGTACCGCTATTGTAAAGAAGCTCCCTCAGCAATTCAGCTGGTTCCTAAAAGACCAAAAAAAAAAAAAAAAAAAAAAAAGTGTGAGTGAGTGAATGACCCATGTTAAGTTAGAATGATAGAATCTGCATAGAAACTTTCCAATTCAGGTTGAAATTTGTGACGGACTTTGGTGTTTCCGAGGTGGGGGCGAAAGCGCTAATCGGCTGGGCTTTCCTGGTGCCCAGGATGGATCTGAATGTTCTCAGAGCCCTGAGGTTGATACCAGAGGGGGGCTGCAGGCACCCTCCCCCCAAGTCAGGACGGAGCAAGAGCAGATGGAGGGGGTGCCAGGGGCCTCCCTCGGGGTGATGGCACTCAAGGGCAGGTGGGTTGACTCTGGCATCCCTCAGGGGGGCTGCTGTCCGGCTCCTCCCTGAACCACGTTTTATTTCCCATCATCTTTCAGCCTCGGTCGTAACATCAGCCACAGAGTTCACAAACACATGTCAAACAAGACACTCTGGAATTAACTCTGCTCTGGAATTTAACTCTCAGCCGGCTGTGGGACTCCCGGGCGCTGGCAGAACCTGCAGGAGGACAGGCGGGGCGGCACGAGCCATCCCCCTGGGAGACGGAGGCCTTCCCAGCTGGGTGTGCTTTGAGCTTTTCAGCAGCTTCAAGGTCATTTTGGATGTTGCCTCAGAGGAGGTTTAGGTGTTTCTCTAAGTTTGTTTTTCTTGTAATTGATTATTCTCTTTTAAATTGTGCAATATTTCAAACATACAGAAAAGACCAAAGATGAGGAAATAATTCAACAGACCCCATGAACAACATAATTTTTCGATATTTGCTTCAGACCTTTTTTGGGTTCTTAAGAAATCACCTCACAGATATAGATAAACCACCTTCATGTGTCTCATTTCCCTCCTTCCCAGAGGGAACCACCGTCTGAAGCTCCTTCCTGTGCTCCTGTCCCTGAGCACGCGCCTGTCACACAGGGCTCACCTGCACAGTGGCTCCTGGAAAGGGCCTCGCACGTCCAGGGCACTACCCCAGGGACAAGTTCCTCCTTGGCCCCTTGGCAGACGATAAGACGAATGGCCTGAGGTGCTAAAGAGAGATAAGTATACAGTCCAGTCTCATCATTTGTTTTACACACGTGTGTGCATTATCTGATATCACTTTATTTTCTTTCTGTCAGTTGCAACCTGCTGCCAAAAGTTAAAGTAAAATGGAAGTACTGAGGCGGCTCGGGGACCGACTTTAGTTGCTGTGCGCATGCTCCTCATGGCGAAAGAGCTGCCTGAGCAATCGTTTGCCTCTGTCACTGCACAAGTTCGCGACTGTGTCCACGCTCACCGTACCCCCCTTCACAATAACGCGTGGTTGCTCCTTTTGTGGCTGTGTTGTGGCATAATTCAGCTGTGTTTGGGTCTCCAGAAGAGAGAGGAATATTCTTATCAATTACAGGTTGCAATCAAGGTAGGGGTGGAATGACTAACTTCTGCCTTCTGGACTAACGATGGGAGCAGAAGCCAAGTAGCTGAACGAATGCATGTGTATATGTGGTTTTATTGTCATTCGGTTATAAATATTGAGTAATTTCTTTTGTGATTTTCCCTTTAACTAATGGATTATTCAGAAGGATATTTTTAATTTTCCAAATGTATGCTTGTGTGTAGCTATCGTTTTGCTGTCAATTTATAATTTTGCTGCAGTATGGTCAGAAAATGTGGTCTGTCCAACACCAATTACGTGGTGGGTTTTGTTGAGACTTCTCCCATGGCCTCATATGAGGTCAGTTTATTTGCAAACGTGTCGTGTATGCTTAAAGGGAATGTGGGTGATCTGTTTTTTAGGAGAGCATTTTTATTTTTTTTTTTTGAGGAAGATCAGCCCTGAGCTAACACCCGCTGCCAATCCTCCTCTTTTTTGCTGAGGAAGATTGGCCCTGAGCTAACATCCATGCCCATCCTCCTCTATTTTATATGTGGGATACCTGCCACAGCACGGCATGATGAGTGGTATGTAGGTCTGTGCCCGGGATCTGAACCGGCAAACCCTGGACCGCTGAAGCAGAACATGCAAACTTAACTGCTGCACCACCAGGCTGGCCCCGAGAGTTGTAATTTTTAAGTATATAGTCAAGGTTAGGAGTGTCATTGAAGTCTAACTCCTTTTCACCTACTAGATCTCTCAGAACCTTATGTGTTAGTGAGGGTGATGCTAGACAATGCTGTTGTGACAAATAAACCCTGAAATCTCTGAGGTTTCACACAAGAACCATTTATTTATCACCCACATCACAGTCTAGCACAGTCGGGGGCTCTCCTTGGTGGCCTTCCCCCAGCAGTGTTGCAGAAATCTTGGAGGTTTCCATCTTGTAAACTATCTTGTAATTCTGCCACCTCAGAATTCTGCCACATGGATGGGAAAGAGAGGAAGCAGGGAGAACCCACGCATGCTTTTAATTACGTTGGACCAGAAGGGACGTGTGATTTCTTGCATTCCTGTTGGTGGAAATGCAGCCACACAATGCCAACCTAACCACAAGGGAGGCTGGGAAATGTAGTCTCCTTGCGTATTCAGGAAGAAGAATGGTTTGGTGAACGCAGGATTGCGTCTGGCATGCTGAGAGTATGCCAAACGCTTCTTATCTTGTTAGGGATTTGTCTGTCTTTCCATGTAACTTTCTCAGTTTTTGCTTACATAGTTCCAAGCTATGTTGTTTGGTGTATTCAGCTTGACAATTATTGTATCTTCTTGGCAAAGTAGTCAAGATCCTTGTTAGTATGAATAAAAAGGATTTTATAGATAGATGGGATTGTGAAACAGTACTGCATCTGAGGGGCTTTGAAGGCCCTCTTACTCCTCCATTGTACAGATAGGAACAACTGAGTCCTAGCGAGGGGAAGTTCTCAGTCCCACTGATTAGTGGTAGGGTTGAGCCCAACACTGCTGTGGCTTTGCCTTTCTGCCATCATTTTGTTTTCCCTCTATCTTCACTCTACTGATTTTTTTTTCCATTTCTCCCTACAAACCTCCCAGTGCTAAGTACATAAAGATAGTGATGAATCTGTGCTTCTCAAGAAAGTCCTGTCCAGATTGGGGTTGGGAACAAGAAATCTCAGCAGATAAAAAGCATCAAGTAGGAGCACTTCTGTGAATGGCTCCCAGATTAGTCCTTTTACCTTTTATCTGATTTTTTTTTCATGAAGCAGAGTTGCAGGAAACACACTTAACCCGATACGAAGCACATACTGGAGAAAGGTTCTCTCCATAGCCTTATCTATTACTCTAATGAGCACGCGAAAGGGGAGAGGGGACGCTCTCTCTCCAGCTATTATTACCTCCACTGTAGAGTTGACATACACAAGCTCATTATTGCGTTATGTTTTATTCAACAAAATAACTTTAATGTTGTAGCTTAAATTGAATTCGCTAAAACATCTTCATCTCCAGCATAATGTGCCTCCAGTGTCTTCTTGGTGCCTGCGTTTTCTGCAGAATTATAGTGCTGAAGCTATGGAAATGGCGAAATTATATGCAATCTGCTAAACAATGTGGCTATAACGTGGTAATTGGCCTTCCACATAATTAAAGGAACATTTCCTCATCAGATCTGTTCCATCAGAGACCCGAAGGCTATCGTTGTACAAATCATCCACTTAGGAAAACCTTTATTCCCAGTCGCCCATAAAAATCTGGTTATGCAAACAGATTTGCTTATTCAGTAACATTAATGACTCCTCACAGTTAAAAAATAATCAAGGTGATTGACCCATAATCTGCCTCCTTCGTGACCGAGTGTCATTTTTATTTTGATGGTCGGGAGCTTTTCGACCCTGTGAAAATTATTCACAGCTGGCATCAAGAGCCAGAGAAGGGAATCTCAAAAACCAACAAGCTGTGTATTCCCAGCCCGTTAATCAATAGAAAATCGCTTCCACAGGATGAGGAGCTCGTCCCCGGCAGAAACGCTCTTACAGACAATGGAATTGGATTCTCATACTTGATGTGACACCCTCTTGAGTCAGATCAGGTTCTCGTTTGATAGACGCTTTCTGGAAAATTGCTTCAGGGTCGGTGCAATCGCTGAGCTCCTGTTTTTTTTCTTTTTAATTTTTCTTGAAAAAGCAGCATTAGGTGTTTTGAGACCTTCCCAGCAGTTATTTTGAATACCATCTTTAGAGATGGTCCTGAATAACTCACCCTGAGGAAACCTGCACTCAGCGTTTTTTTGGGAAGTTGTCTGATGCTGGGTTGGTCTTCATCACAACTCTCTCTACTTCATCTGTCCCCTGGGTTCTTTTCTTATTCCTCTGTCCCTTCCTTGCGGCGATCACCTACTCCCAAGGTCCTTCAATCTTTATTTACATTCCAGAACTCTCTGCTTGACTCTGCTGCGGCATATCCAACAGCCCGTTGGTCATCTCCACTTAGATGTCCATGTTGCACTGACCTCAAGCTTACCCTCCCTCTCCTGATTTCCTCTTCTGCTTGGGTTCATTAGGTCCAACTAACCCCACCATCCCCCAAGCTTCCAAAAAACTTGGATGGCACCCTGCATTCCTCCCTACCCCTCAGTCAAGTTGGCCCGCCCTCTCCTCTCCATCCACATTCCCTCAGCCTTGGTCCAGCCAACCGCCTTGTCTCACTTGGCTTATTGTAGCCTCTGACTTGGTGTCCTCCCCTCCCACCACTCTTGGCCAGACTTCTCTTGTTATAGCACAAAGAGGATGGTTACTCCTCTGCTTAAAGATATCTACCAGCTCTCTTTGTCCGTGGGATAAACATGGCTGACAAGAACCGTCATGATTTGGCTCCAAATTCTACATTCCTCAGCCCTTACTTGTAAAATTATATGAACTTCTTTCAGCTCCTCAAACACTCTTTCACTTCTCGGTCTTCACCACGCTCACCCCTCTGCTTGGCACAATCTTCCACCATCCTCCTCATTCACCTGGATAACTCTTGTCATCTTCTAGTCTTCAACCTAGGGGTTGTTTGATGGGGAAGTATTTCTGACCAACTGATGCTAGATTAGGGGCCCCCTCCGTGTGCTCCCACTGCCCCGGGCGGTCTCTTATCATAGCCCTTACCACTCTGAGTTGCAAATGATTGTTTTTATTGTATATTTTCCTCATGCATTGCAAGGCTCATTGGGGAAAGGACCCGTGGTTGTGCGCTGCTGTGTTTCCAGTACTTGACATGTGACAAAATTTATGTTACTTCCCACGTGCCTTGAGGTCCATGCTTGGGCTGTGCACACACGTTCAGACACCGGAGAATGTCCAGTAGCTCTTCTGAGTTGGATTGAAGAAAATCCAGTCGGTTCTTCGCAGAATATGAAACAGGTTAGCTCAAACCTGAAGTTCTTCCACTTCAGGGTGAATTAGACCCACCGGGGAAGCTTGTTACAAACGTGGACTCCTGGCGCCCACTCTTAAAGAGTCAATGAGTTGCTCCATCTGAAATGCATCCAGAATGCAGCCCCTCTTCAGCACCGGACTGGACTGGACCACCGTCGGCACCCACCTGGACTGCTGCAGTATCTCCTTGCTGGTCTCCCTGCTTCTGCCCTTGTTCTCCACGGAGTAGCTGGAGTGACCCTTTTAAAACACAAGTCAGGTCATATCAGTCCTCTGTTCAGAACCCTCTGATGCCTCCTGTCTCACTCAGAGTTGAAGCTAAAGCCCCGGCTATAGCCTAAAAGGCCCTCTGTGACCTGGCCCCTGATTGCCTCCTCTTCATTCTCATCTGCCACCACTCTGCCCATCATTCCCTCTGCTCCAGCCACAATGGCCTCCTCTCTGTCCCATGATTATGCTGGGCCTGCTCCTGCCTCAGGGCCTTTGCACCTGCTGCACTCTGCCTGAAATGCTGTTCCCCAGACATCCACATGGCTCTCTCCGTCTGTCCTCCAGCTGTCTGCTCAAATGTCACCTCTCAGGGAACCTTTCTTAGCCTCCCTATCCTCTCCCTACTTTGTTTTCTCTTGCTTTCATCTCTAATCCATAAGCAGTTAAAGCATTTATCTTACTTATTTTCCATTCCTCCCACTGGAATGACAGCTCTACAACAGCAGAAACTTTATCTGTTTTGTTCACTGCTGTATCTCCAGCACCCAAACGGTGCTGGGCACACGGTGAGCTTCCGTAATTATTTGTTAAATGAAGGGTGAGACCCAGGAAACTGCATTTTTTTTGTTGTGGTGAAATACACATAACATAAAATCTACCTTCTTAACCATTTGAGAGTGTACAGTTCTGTGGCATTTAGTACATTCACAGCGTTGTGCAGCCACCAGCACTGTCTAGTTCCAGAGCTTTTCTATCACCCCAGAAGGAAACCCTACACTCATTCACAGTCTTTCTCCACTCCGCTTCCCCAGCCCCTGGCAACACTCATCTGCTTTCTGTCCTTACGGCTTTGCCTGTTCTGGACATTTCGTATAAATGGAATCACACAATATGTGACCTTTTGTGTCTAGTTTCTTTCACTCAGCAAAACGTTTTCAAGGTTCATCCATTTATAGCAACCCGCGTTTTTAAGAAGCCCCATCCCCTAGAGATTCTGATGCAAATGGGTCCGAGCGCCTCCTGCCTCCTCTCACCTCTCTCTCTGCCTTACAGGTGCCCTGGGGACAAGAGTGCCACCTTAGGTGTCCTGTCATTCTCCTCTGCTTTCACACTGCGGCTCCCTCGAGTTGTGCCTTGATCTGAGTCCTTGGGCCTCTGTCCATGTTGTCTTTGGTGGACGGGCCGCGCTGTTTCTCACGTAGTCTGTGGCTCCGTCACGACTCCTCCTCACTCTGTCGCCCGTTACTCTCTCACCTGCTTGAATTCTCCTCTAAGGCCATCACCTGTATTTCTTCTCTCCCCACCCCCTCCCCCAACACAGGGTGGGTGACCTCTGTCTGCATCCCACTAGCAGAAGGAGTTCAAGCACCGGCTTTGGGGGAAGAAAGGATCATTTTGAGTCCCGGCTCCACTGCTCACTAGCTGTGTGACCTTTGATTAGTTACTTAACCTCTCGGAGATGTGTTTCTGCTTCTGGAAAGTGGGAATTGCAAGGATGCCCAGCTTGTGGGGCTCCCAGGAGGATGGAAGGAGCTCGTGCTCAGCTCAGGCTCCAGCCCTTGGTAACATTAACCACCAACCCCATTGCTGAACCCAAGTCCATGGCATTGCTCTTGCTGAAAATCAGTTTCCAAGTTCCCAAGAATCAAAGTGGACTGCGGATCAGGGGTTAGCCTGCAGCTCGGGAAAAAAATATTTCCTCTCCACACAGAGACTCTAAGATGCTCAACAGAATCCACTCTGAAACCTGTTTTCTCATCTAAGGTCAACGTCACCCAGGGGCTTGTGGGCTGGTGACCATTTAGAGAGCGACGATGCTTTGAGAAGACAGCTGGAGAGCAGTGTCCTTGACGGATGGCACCTCAGAGCACAAATTAACCCTGAAAGAGAAATCGCCCCGTGGGGGAAAATGTGCCCAGTTTAGCAGCCACCCAGGGATGGAGGGCTTTTCCCGCGGGGTCTCCTAGGTCCCTACAGCCGGAAGGTTTTGCTTTGTGAGCTAAGGGGAGCCGTGTTCCTCACTGCACGTTGCCGTCTGCAGCAAATGTTTATTCCTGTTGTATTGATTAGAAGGGCCTAGAGAAGAGGTTTGAAGGGAGTGGTGACAGCGTGAGTTATGGCTCTGCCGGCTGCTCGAGAAGCCAGCCACTCTGCACGGCTGTGCAAGGGGGTTTTTCAAACGTAGCTGGGCCCGCCAGGAGTGACGGGGTGTAAATGTCACTGCCACAACATCTCGCAGCCTGGTGGGGGCTGTTTGCCGAGCCCAAAGCCAGGGCGCTTTTCAGAGGCTTCAAAGGGCTTGCCTTCCTACCCCGTCTGCTGAGCTGTCTGTTTGCATCCCCAATCGCATTTAACAACAAAGTAACCCATTGCCCTCCTCTGGTCTCTGCTTCCTACTGCCTCTCTGGCCGGGGCAGGAGGAAATCCTTGACAAAACCAATTTACAGGACTGTCTGGAGGACTCTGGCTGGCCTCCGAGGTGTTTGCATTTTTAAATTGGTTACTGGTTATCTCACATGAGTTTCTAATTAGTAGAGCTTCAGGCACTGCAAGGAAATAAAGTGAAAATACATATATATAGTGGGGGAAGACTCCCCAGGAGGGGCTTTGACTTTTCCTAGCTTATTTGCTGAGTCCAGTGACTTTCTAAGCTCTTAGTTGGGGTTCCCGGGGCCGGGTTGTTGGGGTGGTTATTTTCAAGTCAGGTTTGTAAGTTAGGGCAGCCTGGCGAAGTCACGCGACACACTGTTTGCTGTGGCAGATTGTATTCTCTGAAGATGGCCACAATAATCTCTCCCATCCTATGGATTCTTCTCGAAGCTTGTCACGCTCCCAAGGAGAGGTGGAACACGAGTCCCTTCCCTTTGAATCTGTTTCCATAAATAGGACGCAGTGGGCAGTGGCTCTCTGTGACTCTAGAGGCTGTGTTATCAAGGGCTGTCCAGCTTCCCCCTGGTTCTCTTTACCTGCTCACTCTTCGAACCCAGCCACCATGCCCTGAGGAGGCCCAAGCAGCCCGTGGCAAGACCCACGAGGAGAGGAACTGAGGCTTCTGGCCCACAGCCCTGGCTGAGCTCTCAGCAGACACTGGCATTAACTCTCCAGCCATGGCATGAGCTGCCGTGAGGGTGGTCCCTCCAGCCCCCACTCAAGACACCCCAGCTGACACCGTGAAGAGCAGAAATAAGCCCTTCCTGTGGAGCCCTGCCCAAATCGCAGATCTGTTAGCAGGACAGATGATGTATTTTTTTCTTTTTTGCTGAGGAAGATTAGCTCTGAGCTAACATTTGTGCCAGTCTTCCTCTATTTTGTATGTGGGTCACCTTCACAGCATGGCTGCTGATGAGTGGTATAGGTCTGTGCCTGGGATCTGAACTCAGGCCACCAAAGCGGAGTGTGCTGAACTTAACCACTAGGCCAGGGGCCAGCCCCCAGATGATGTATTTTTCAAGCCAGTAAATTTTGAGGTGATTTGTAATGCAGCAGTAGATAATCAGAGCATCTGTTTTGCATCAATCCCCTGCTCTGTGGGGGCGATTAGGAGGAGTCAGAATGCATCAGTTCTCCATCCTGCTTCATCCAGGTGACTTATAGCAAAGTCCTCACGCTAGTTGTTTCCCAGATTCCTCATCTGTAAAAGATGGACGATAATAACATCTACCTCATGGGTGTCAAGAAGGTTACATGATGATGATTCTGTCCCATGAATGTGAATTCCTTCACAAATATTCTGGAATGCCTGTGGCATGCCAGCCTGTGACAGAGAGAGAGTGGTGAGAAAAGCAGCCCTGGTCCCTCCCTCCTGGAGCCTACAGTTTGGCGGGGCACAGGGACCTTAAACAAATGAACAACAAGTCAACATATGATGAGCAATTATGACAGCTTTTCTGAGGAGGCGACATTTAGGCTGAGACTTGGATGAGGGTGGGTATTAGCCAGATGGAAAGCTGAGGGGAAAGCATATGCAAAGGCCCTGAGGTATGAAAGAGAGGACCTGGACCCCAAATTTGGGCCTCATTCAATACTGTCTCACTATCAATCACCTTTCTTTGACATCTGTAAGCGCTTCTTCCTGGCAAGCATCTAAATGGTTTCTGGCTCCTTTTTATAGAATTGCACCAATGCCCACTGTTTGAAATATCCTCGGAACTGCTGGCTCTGAAAACAAAACACAATGAACACAATAAAGCGTGCATCAGCCAGGGTTCTTGGCTGCAAGCAACAGCAACGAACCCTGTCTGGGAAGCAGGACAGAAGTTCACCACGAGGCTCTTGGGGGCTCTCAGAATCCCCAGGCAGTGCAGGACCAGGCTTGGGGAAAGGGCAGGAATGTGTGTACATTGGGGCAGGCATTGCAGCTGGCCGGCTGGACCCATCCATCGGGCAAGAGCTGACTCCCTTCTTTGCAAAGCCCTGGTAGAAGCATCCTGGGTGTTTGGGAAGGGGGTTGACAGTGAGAAATGGGCTTTGGGATTCTCCCTCTGCTAAGGCCGTACACAATGAAGACTTCTCCCCAAAGACAGGGCAGGATGCTAATGGGGGTCTCGGCCACAGACCGAGAAACGTCCACTATCACATCCTTCTTGGAATGCTTTTCACAGAGAATGAGAGAGCGGCTGTGTTCTGGGCACCGCCCCCCCTCCCCCTTCCTTGAGGGAAGTAGCAACTCCAGGATTTATTTCTGCCTTTTCTCCACCTTCCTCTCCTGATGGGAGGCACCGTTCTGGTCTGAGATCTTTGTCTGACAGGGAGGCGAGCGCCAACCTTGCTCTGAGGCAGTGGTGCTACCTGACGATGTTCTCACATGACATCACCGCTTTGGATTCCTTCCTAACTCACTTGTGGCTTTTATAGCCTTGGCTTCCTGACACAAGTGAACAGCATTTGTCATTTAGGGGACTTGGTGCGGGCTCAGGGGCTGGTCTTCCTCATTTCTCCTCTGCTCTGGACTTTTATTTTATTGGAAATAAGCCAAAGTGTTCTCTCCTTGGTGGCCGGGGCAGAACTTGACTCTGAACTGGAGATGGAAAATTGTGACCCTTTATCAATATGTGAATGGATTTGACCCTGAGGCATTCTGGGCCTCCCTGGGAGGGGCTGATGGAGACGGACTGCGAGACTGAGCAGAGTCATCTTAAGGACGGAGTAGCGAAGCCCAGCATTCTCAGTTACCAGCCAGAGAGGGGCGTGGAGGATGTGGGCAAGCTTTGGGCTGGTGACGCTTACCGAGGGGGTCCAGCCATGGCGGTGGGGCCAGCAGCCGCAATTTTGAACCAGTGCTGATCCTCGATCCAATTTTGGTGACCTGAGGATTGGGAAATAGGTGCTACCCAGTGCCTGATGGTGTGGGTGATGGGGTCCAGTCTCTTGCGGGGAGCTGGGAGGGTCTGGGCGGAGGTGCACCTGGCTTTGGAGTCAGAAGGAACTCATCTGGAATCCTGGCTGTGCCGCTGACTTGGTGAAGTGACGTGCTTTCTCTGAACCTTAGTCTCCTCATCTGTAATATGGAGACAGAAATGGAATTCATACCTCATAGGGTTACTGCAAGAATTAATGGAGGTGATGCCTGGTAAGCTCTTATCACAGTTCCTGGCACCTAGAAAGGGCTCAAAACCTGTTCGCTGTTGTTGCTAAAGACTGGGGAGGCTGTGGCCCGCTGGGTATGCAGGTGGATCCTCTGAGCTTATCCTAAGACCTCTACAAAGAATTCCACAGCAGCAAGGTGACTTCTAGGAACCATGGCTGGTGCACCTGAGCTTGTTTGTCAAACTGGGTTCACATCTTCGATACCTATGCCCGAGGCTGTAATCTCCTCTAAAATGGTGGCAGCCACTATCTCATCGCCACGGGCAGTCCCTCAGCCTCCCCCCATTCTTCTTTGAAACTTCCCTCCCCTGGGATCCTCACATCCTTTGTCTCTGTCTTGCCTCTTTGGCCAGCCACCCAGCTTGCTTTTTTGTTTCCCCAGGATGCTGCTTCTCTTTAGGTAGCCCATTGGCTAATGGTACCCACCAGGTACCAAGCCCATGTTCCCAGACACCCAACTCCAGGCAGTCCAAGAGGGGTGATCAGGTGCTCTGATCGCCTGGTTTCCTGGGTGGAGGTTGGCTTACAGATAGGAGGGGAGGAGTCTTCCCCAATTCCTGCAACTGAGGAGGATGGAGGGGCGGGAGCCAACAGCCTTTGTTATTGGCTGGTGAGATTCTTGGTCTTTTGGATTCTGTCAGCTAAGTTGGGTGTTAAGGATCAGTTAAAATATGCGAACACTGACTTTAGCAAGGGCAGAGGGGTAGGTCTCCCGTCATGGGGAATTCTTGCAGAGTTCTGCATCTGACTCATTGAAGCAGAAAAGGGAAGGTTTTGGTTGATACAACCAGCCCATAGGGCAGCTCTCTCTGGCTCATTTTCTCCCTCTCTCTCACCTCCATGTCTTGGTTTTTTTCCTCCTACTGTAGTTGGAATTTTTGCATATGGTGGGGATCTTGGCAGAAGTATCTTGGCCATTCATCCTATGGCTTTGTCACCAGGAAGAAAATTGACTTCCCTTTCCAAGCTCCAGTGTGAAAACTCCCAGGAAAGCGTTGTAATGGATCCTCCTGGGCGACTTGTCCACCTGTAGACAAGGGGTTTGAGATGCTAGGATTGGCCCAACTTGAGTCCGGGGTCAGGGTTGGGTGCACCTGCAACCAGAAGAAGGGCTGGGGGCGGGGCACAGACAAAGCCACAGGAGAAACCACTGTGAATTGGATCGACCACAGTGGGTGGTTCTGACGAAGCTATTTCCAATACACTATGTTCTTAGCCACGACGACTCCTCTTTGGAGCAAGGCAGGGCCCCAATACATTTATCAATAAAATATATGATTTTGTTATGGCAGAAATGAGGGTGAAGTTTAAACAAAGAAACCCACATTGAGTTACGAGTAATTGGGGAATGACAAATAAGTCAGTTCTGCCTTATTGTTCTTGATTATTAGTTTTGAAGGCATAGGTGGATATAAGATCAGGCTTTCAGCCTAGAGAGAGTTTGAAGGTGGAAACCCAGTCCTTCACATTGTCACGGGAGTGTCTTCACAAACCTAGAGTATGCAGATGATGGGGTCTGCGTGGCCTTAGGAAGAAACGATTCCAAGACTTGGGAAGCCCTGCGGACCCAATGAGGCAGTGTCTATGGGATGCCCCGGGTTATCAGTAGAGCCAAAATATTACATTTGAGGTCCCCATGTAGAAATATTCTGGAACTACGTTTATTTTCTTGTCTGTGTAATTCTGCATTGCCCTACACGGTGGCCTGTGTGGCTCTTAGCCTAATGATACACAAGGTGGGTGGTGTTTGCAGAGGGATGAGGTAACCTAACTACAGAGGCGGTGCCACATTTTTAATTAACTATTGATTTGTAGGATTCGGGCATTGAGGTTAATCAGGTCCAACAAGGACAGATAACTTTACTTGGCTTCCTTTAAACTCAAGTATATAAATCTGATGTGGGGTGACTGTATATTAGAAACTCTGCTTTTTTTTTTTTTGGGTCTAGAAGTAATCAATGCAGCCTCGAAGCTGAGAATAACAAGCACAATTCAACCTTCTCCTATTTGTGAAAATCTGCATTTTATTTTCTTCTTGGGTCATGGAACAAAGGGGATATGTTTCTCCCTCTTGGGTTTGGAAAAACCTCACTACCTATGGTCACAACAGCCCTTACGATGGAAGGGACAAATGCGGTACTTGGCCAACCCAGAGTCACCTTGTATTCCCAGAGATAGCCGGAGTGGAAGTGCAAGGGTTTGTCAGGGAAGAAATAGTGTTGAGCTTCCTACTAACTCAGGAGTGTCTTTGGGTTAAACCTGAAGTTGTGGTGACACGGCTGAGGAAAACACACCAAGTGAGATTTCAGACTTGCTGAAGGATGATTGCTGCTCGATACCGGGTCTGTAAAGCCATGATTGCAGTTGTCGTGAGTGTGGGATCCAAGAGTGAATTTTAGCCTCACGGTTCTTTATCTGGCAGCCTCCCGAGAGAGCCTGGAGCTCACATGTCTCTTGACTAAATCAAAACCAACCAATAAACAAGCAGCTCACCTGGCTGTCCTTTTGGAATTTGGGAACAGCTGTAGGTTGTCAAGCCTGGGTAGAGAAAAGCCAAGGAGAGGCTCTCAAGGTACCAAATTATCTCCTTCTTTGGGGTCCTAGAGCATCACCCTCTGTGACCTTCTTAGCGCCCTTTGTTGTTTCAGATGTGCTTGTTGACCAGTGGGCACAAAGGGCAGGTTAGCATCTCTCCCTTTGTGAACCACTCGCTCCCACTTTCAGAGTAACCTTGTTTAGGTCACGTGGTTTTGGGTGGTCCTGTGACTCAAGCTTGTCCCATCAGAGGGCTTGATCCTGCCAGCCACGTTGATTGGTGCAGGATTGAACATATTGTAAAAACGGGGCCAATCATGGTTTTCCACAAGTCTTTCCTTAGAAGTTTCGGGAAAGGTGCTTTTTCTTAAGCTGGGCTTGAGAGCTGTGTGTAGGACACAGGCTTGGGGCTGTGGACTGCCATCTTGTGTCCTCCTGGATCAAGCTTGTCTGATAATAAAGCAGAATTGAGTTGAAGGATAAAGAGAGACATACTGAGAGCCCTGATGACATTATTTGAACCTGGATCCAGCTGAGCCTAAAGCTAGGACCATCCCTTCAAACTTCCTGGGTATATAAGTCAATAGCATTTTAGTATAAGCTAGTTTGAATTGTGTTTCTGCTATTTTCAAATGGGAGTCTTAATGAATGCATTGATTGAGTCTGGAAAGTTGCAAACAAATTACTTCATCCAGAGAAAGAGGGTGGTGTCAATAGACAAAGCAAAAACATCGAGCTAAAGAGTTTTTATTAAAACAAGAATGTCCGATGGCTCCAGCTAGAATGTTTCTGACCAAACTCCCCCCCCCACTGAGAGGTGGGATCTATGTTCCCTCCTCTTGAATCGAGGCGTGTGACTGCGGTGGGAATGGCACTTTGTGACTTCTGAGGCTAGGTCATAAAGGGCAATACAGATTCCTCCTTCCTTCTCTCTGCTGGGACACTTGGTCATGGAACCTAGCCACCATGTCATGAGGAAGCCCAAGCAGCCCATGGAGAGGACCACATGGAGAGGCACTGAGGTCTGCAGCCCACAACTTTCCCTGGGCTCCCAGCCAACAGCTGGCACCAATTTGCCATCCATGTGGGTGAGCCATCTTGAAGGCAAATTTTCCTCTAGCCAGGTTGCTGCTGCCTGGAGCAGAGATGAGCTGCCCCGCTGAGCCCTGGCAACAGTGGAGATGTGGGAGCAAAATAAATCATTGTTGTTGTTTTAAGGCACAAGTTTTGGGGTGGTTCGTTATGCAATGATAGGCGGCTGACACAAGCCCTAAAGGAAATGTGAGGTGACCTTACCCGGAAGAAGGGGATTGGATGCTCACAGGTCCACAACAATGCCACCACTTGGCTACTGGCTTGGCTGTTTACTCCAAAACACACGTGTATATACCGGGCTGCTCACAAACACTGGTTCCTGGATTGAGAGAACTAAATGACATTCCTTGAAGTTTAAAAAGAAGCAAGAGCAAAAGGAAGTGGCGTTTTACCGCATGGGTGATAAACTAACAGAAACTTGTTAGTCTAAGAGGTAACATTGGCTGAAAGTGATAAACAGGTTGGCGGTGGGCACTGGGGGTGACGGACCGACAGACTCCACACCTCAACTGGCCAGGGAAGCCAGGGACCAGAAAACTTGTTCTGTAAAGGACCAGATAGTAACCATTTTAGGCTCTGTGGGTGACATGGTCTGTTGCAGCTACTCAACCCTGCCAAAGCAGAGAGAAAGTAGCCATGGGCAATATACGAATGAAGGGGCGTAGCTATGTTCTGATAAAACTTTATTTACAAAACCAGATGGTGGGCCAGCTTTGACCAGGAGACTGTAGTTTGCTGACCCTGAGTGAGGCTAATTGGTACACATTGTTGCTCTGGTGGCTATTATCTGTCTGGTCAATGTATCCCAAAGTTGACCTAGTTTCGCTGAAGGCAACTTACATTTCATGTGTGAGGGAGACAGTTTCTGCCCATCTGCCTGGACATGAAAATGGAGCATGGAGCCCCGAATGCCATCACAGCCATCCTGCGATCAGAAGGGGAAGCAGCCTCAGGATGGAGCAGATGGAGGTTGGCAGAGGAGACAGATGGAAAGAGCCTGAGATCTTGATGGAATTATCCAGAAGCATAAGGCACCTCGACCCTGCCCTACCTCTGGCCTGCCACTTGCTTGAGGGAACAAACGTCCTTATTGTGTGAGCCAGCTTGAGTCTGGGTCTTCTGTCACTTGGCCCCAAAAGGATACTAACCAACACAAGGTTCAAATAGGTTTGGTTGAATCCATGGGTCATCAGTCACTGAGTGAACCTGAGTGGTTTGGGTGGCACAGCCTTAAACTTTTGATGGCGATGTCACGAGGGGAAGCCACATATCCTTCAAACCACCCCAAACTGGGACTGTTTGCCTGGGTAGAAATTTTTATTATGTAGAACATGGGCTCGGAGCAGAAGAGAGTGAATTTGGGATTCATGAGTGTTGTCATGAGGCTACTGTCTGGTCTTTTGACTAAATTTGAAAGTAATTTGTAATTGTCACGGATCTATTGATTTAGGATGAAATGTTTTCTCAAAGAAAACCAAAACAAAAGAGTTTCGACCCTCTGCTTTGGGTTGAAGGCAGGAGGGTAGGGCAGGACACGCGGGGCGAGGCTGGGTGGGTGGTACCCATGGCTGAGCCTGCGTCTCCAAGCCTGACCCTGCCCAGCTCCCTCAGGTTGGTTCCCCATGGATTTCCAAGTGGTTTAGCAGAATAGCACATTTTAAAAACTTTTTTTTGGTGGTGAAACACACATAACATAAAATTTACAATTTTAACCATTTTTAAGTGTACGATTCAGTGACATCACGTAATTCAAATTGTTGTGCAACCATCACCACCATCCATCTCTGGAACTTTTCATCCCCCCAAACTGAAACTCTGTCCCCATTAAACACTGACTCCCATTCTCCCCTCCCGCGACCACCATTCTACTTTACTGTCTCCATGAATTTGACTGCTCTAAGCATCTTATGTAAGTGCGTTCATGCCGTATTTGTTCTCTCGTGTCTGGCTTATTTCACTGAGCACAACGTCTTCAAGTTTCATCCACGTTGTAGCATGTGTCAGAATTCCATTCCTTTTTAAGACGATAATATTCCATTATAGGCATGGACTACAGTTTGCTTATTTTTTATTTTTCTCTTTTTATTTATTTATTTTTGGGAGAACAGCACATTTTTTAGAAAATGATCCCAAACACTGAGTTCAGAAAGAGAGAGAGATGCAACAAGACATCAGAACTAGCCTAGAAAAAAAGAGCCAGTTTGTACCCCCGGGCTCTGCTCAGCGTCAGCACTTTTGACTGTTTCAATTTCCTTTTATCTGTCAGCGGGATCGCGCCTTCGAACTGTGCTCTGATCTCCAACGTGCGTCTGTCTGTGCCACAGGGCGGAGTGGGTGAGAGCGCAGGTTGTCATTTCCTAGCTGTGGGACCTTTGGGTTCTGAGCATCGGCTTCTTCATCTGTAAGATGTGGATAAGGACTGTGGCGGGTGTGTGTGTGTGTGTGCATGTATGTGTATATTTGTGTGGGTGCGTATGTAGAAGCACAAAGTCACACTCTGTACAACATTCTAAACTTCTTTTTTTTCGTAAACAGTATGTCTTGGAGATCTTCCCGTGTCAATGCATAAAACCTTGCTCCGTTTTTTAGTAGCTGCATCCATTCTGCTTTATGGCCGCACCGTGAACTCACTCAGCCAGTCTTCCACACACGGACACGTAGATGGTTTACTTTCCCAAATGATTCTGCAGCGAGGTTCCTCGTACACCGTCTCGGCTCGCTTGGGTGAGCCTGTCTCTAGGATCAATCCTTAGAAGCGAGATTTCCGGGGCAGAGGGGATGAGCATTTGACATTTCGAAACATATTGCCAAATTAGACAGTTTAATTTGCAAGTGTGTCTTTTTAGGAGAAAATCTGTTAGATTAAGTCCACCCTGTAAATGCTATATTTGAGTAGTTCATTTATTAAATTGATTTGTGTTCTGCCTCTTCCCCAAAAGGGCCCAAGGAAGCTTACAGCAAGAGGCAAATCAAATAAGGTTGAAAATAAGAAGCATACAGGGAAAAGCCAGTGGGGCAACGGGAACAGCAAACACTTACTCTGAGCGCTTGCTGCGTGCCGGACACTGTTCCAAGTGCTTTATAGGTACGAATTCATCTAAACCTCACAGTCTCATTAGGATGGGATTAACACCCCCATTCTATAGATGGGGAAACTGAGGCACAGAGGAGCTAGGTAACTTGTTCAGTGTCACACAGTTAATAAGTTGTGGAGCTGGGACTTGAACCCAGGCAGTCCGGTTTCGAAGTCTGCTGTCTCAGCCATTAGGATGCCCGACCTTCCCAAACCAGGAGTCAGAGAGAGGAAGGAGGAAGCCGGACTAATAAGGGTTATCGTTATGGCTGTGATTCATTTATTCAACCCTTCATTCATTCAACCATTAGTTTATTCATTCACTCATTCAACAAATAATTATCAAGGGCAGCTCTTCGCCAAGAGCGCTGGGGATAACGTTGAGCAGAAGTATACGTGGTCCCCACTCTGCTTGACTGTGAAGGTCAAACGGCTTCGTGAGTGTATCCCCTCGGATGGGAGACATTCTGATCAACGTGTTCATTCCAGAGCGAGGACTCTCTGAGACCCCGGGTCCTCAGCCTCAGTACGACCGCCTCAGTCCCCCTCTTGCACCAACAGCCAGAGCCCTTGACCTGACCTTTGAAGCCCGTCAGGATCCCCTGGGAGGGGCAGGTGGGACAAGTTTGCAGGCCTGGGCGCTGAGCTGAGCAACGACATCCTCACTGTTGACGTGTGGTGGCCTCAGGTCCCAGAGGGAGCAGGGGCAGCCTCAGGTTCCTGTCTTCTGGTGGGAAAAGCGCTGGCCATGTGGGCTCTTGCCTTGCTTGACACCCGATTGGCCAGGCTTGACTAAATCGAGGTTTCTAGCCTTAGCTTTTCCATCTGTAAAATGGCAAAAATCAGTGCCACTTCTGCTTCGTCTCTTTAGAGACTGCATGAAATGAACACAACGCAACAAACACAATACAACAAACAATTCATTCAACAAGTATTTTTTTTAGTGCCCAAGTGTGCCAGGCACTGAACAGGGTCCCGGGGGTGCCATGAGGAACAGGATGACCAAGCCCTATGATCTTGGGGTACATAGGCTGGTTGGGAGATAGATATGAATCAGTCACAACACAAATAATAGCAAACATTTCTGGAGCGCTTGCTATGCATCAGGCACACTTATAAGCACCTTTCAGATTCAGCCCAGTTAACTTTACAGGAGCTCCAAGAGGTGGGTGCTTTTACGACCCCCACGTTACAGGTGAGGGACTGAGGCTCAGCATGATTAAGTAACTTGCCTTGAGTCAACATCTAATAAGAGAAGTGAGGATTCATCTGCAGGGCCCAGCTCCTAAACCTGCCTCTCTAATCAAGACACCATCTTGCTTCTATGCTATAAAGAGATATGGAAGAAAAGAACAGGATGGTCCTTGAGAGGATAATAGTGAGGACCTATACCAGGATGTTTGGGGAAGGCCCCTAGGAGGAGGTGGCATTGGAGAAGAGATATGAAGGAAGAGAAGGAGCCAGGCTTGCAGAGCAAGGTGTGTGTGGGGAATTGGAGAGCGGCAGTGGGAACAGCACATGCAAAGGTCCTGAGGTAGGCAAGATGTTGGGGGCATTTGCAGAATAGAGAGAAAGCCCCTGTCACTGGGATCATTGAATTGGAGGTGTCTTTGAGGCTCAGGACTGTTCCTGGCATAGTGGTGGAGCTCAGTGGAGGTTGGCTCTTACTGTGTCCTTTCTGAAAGATAAGAAATCAGAAGAACCAGGGAAACCAAAGATTTCAGGGAAGGCCTGCTTCTCCAAGACTGTGGGTGAGCACAGCAGGGATCATCTCAAGGCATTAACAGTAGAAACAGATAAATCCCATCTGGTCACCTCTGGCCTTGTCTTGCAGGTGTGGGTCCTGCAGGGGACCCCTTTGCTGGGGGCTTCGGGTCCCCACCTTTCGAGCAATCCTCCTTTGTCAGATTCACCATGCGTGTTTCCTTTTCCTCCATCAGCCCTGGGATGGGAAGAAGGCAGCTCCAGCCAGCTTTGAGAGCTGAGCAAATAAAGCTCTTCCACAATTGGTTCCATTGTAGAGAGAGCATTAGACTGATTTATTCAAATCAATTCTGGGTAAAAGCCATAAAAGGGAGCTTAAGAATGAGTTCTGTTTCCCCAGGAAACCCAGCTGATGGATTAGCACCTGAAGCGAGGCAGGTGCGTGACTGGCTTCAGAGGGGACCGCGGGGCAGCTGGCGCTCCGGGCAGAGTCAGCGAGCGTTTTCCCGGGGGGCTGAAGTCAGACGTGGCCCCCACTGGTGGCTGGAGAGGCCCCGCTCCTTACGCTCCTGGGCGGGAAGAGAGGGTCCTGTTCTCTTCTTTTTGGCTCCTGAAGGGAAGGAGTCCTTGTCAGGAAGCTGAAGCACATTTTGGGAGAACAAGCTGCCACAGCTGGAGGAATCATCAGATAACCGGCCGGAGCCCCTCCTTTTTGGCAGCTGGAGGATGGGTAGCATAGAGGGAAGCTAAGACCCAGAGAAGGGAAGCGAGTGGGCAGAAGAGCAAGAATTCAAACGCAAGTCTCCAAGCTCCCTCGTCCAGAGCTGTTAGCATCACCGCATCAATGTCCTGGCTTAAAGAAATACACCCCGACAGTAAGGTCTATCATGTACCCAACTGAAAACACTTACGCTTCGATTTAAGTCATTTTCTTTTTCTTTGGTACTCCATACACCTGGAGAAAACCTCATCAGCATTTGTCTTTATAAAAATTCTTTGTTGGGATTGGAAGATAGGAGAAAAAATAATCTCTAAGCTCGCTCAACCCTAATTCATTGAACTTCTCTGCGTAGGACTAGTCTCTGCCCTATAAACCATGTTGCTCTTGCCTTTTTTAATGCTTATGTCCGCATCTGTCCCTTACTAGCTGTGTGACTGATCAAGTTACTCAACATCTCTGAGCCTCAGTGTTCTCATCTGTACATTGGGAGTAGAGCCTGCTTCACAGAGTTGTGGTCATGATTGGATGGCACGATGCGTAGAAAGCAATTAGCAGTGTCTGGCTCTATCAATTGCTAAAAATGTTAGCTCTTGAAAAATTATTTGCACAGGGTAATGAACTTCCTCCCAGGTGGATAACATCTGTTATTTTTGCTGCTCTCAGGTGGATCTGGCCTGCGTCCTGTCCTGTTGCCAGGGTTGTTCGTGGACACCTCCCTCTCTACCTAACCCTCCCCACCTCCCCTACATTATATATGTTCAGAGAGCCAGTTAAATCCGCACTTGGGTCTACATTACACGGACTCTCCTTTCTTAGTTGCAAGTAAGAGAGGGTAGCAAGTGTGGGTGGTGAGAAAGAATCTGAGTCTTTACTTCTCAGCCCGTTGATTCCCCAACATTTTGCCTGCTCTGGACAGGGATGGAAAAATGTCACGTTGGGAGTTAGTGCAGCCTGGGACTGACTGATGCAATGTGGACCTCAGTATTTAACCCTTTGGATCCCTTGTCTCTTTTCAGGGGCTCAGTGCCCAAATCAGCCAGACGTCAGAGCCAAGACAATGTATCTCCAGGTGGTGCTTATGCCTGGGACCCACACAAGCTGTGTTTTCTTGGCCAGCTGGATTGTGTCCCTGTATCTGTCACAGAAACTTCCCTCCTTGGGCACAACTTTGACTTCGCCACAGGTGTGCTCAAATATCATTAGGTAGAGGGGAAGAGGAGAGGAAGGAGGGGTTGAGAGAAGGAGAGTAAGAGGGAGTGAGAGGATGGATGCGGAGAGAGGGCGAGTCAGAAACCCACAATCACGCCCTGCTCTGGAGGAAAAGGGGAGATTTGCTCTGGCCACAGTGCTGAAGTAGGAGTCTAGGCGCGAGGGACTGGAAATAGAGACATAGCCAGTGATAACAGGGATATTTGGCAAGGGTCATTAGGGTCTATGTATTGCTTAAAACAGGAGGAATCCTAGGAAGAAGAGAAGAGATAGTTATCAGAGACAGAGAGAGAGAGAGAGAACAGTATGTAGAGAGGAAAACGATGTTTGCATACAGATAGCAGTGGAATGACTCCTGCCTAGATGAAAGGTCGAATGCCACAGGTCTACGATGGGGAGACAAGACATATGTTTTTTGCAAGCACTTCCACTCACTTAAATTATGTGTGTGTGTGTGTGTGTGTGTGTGCACGTGTGTGTAAGAACAGGGGTTCTTGTTACTATGCGAATTCCGCTCTGCGTTGGAGGCATTGCTTGGCAAAAGATCTTACTCATCCCCATAAACAGGACAATGGTATAGCTGGGGCACAGACACAGGTGGCCTTGCCCGCTGGGACTCTTGCTGAGGGTTGGCAACTCTGCGGGAGGAAAGATGAAAGACACTTCTGTTCTGTTTTAGGAGCCTTTGACTCCTTGCTCAGAGCAGGGGTGGGGAATTCCCTACGCTATCTGAATAATCAAGGGCATCTCCGAACCCACGTGGCTGCCATTGGCTTTCTCTGGTGTAATCTCCTGGAGGTAACCAGAGGCTTGCTGTCTACCTTCTGTGTCTCACACGGACCTTCCAGGGACCCCACTGCCTTCCACTAAGCCCAGGGCTTTCTATGCAGGGAGATAAGCTGTTGGGCTGGTGGCTGCTTCATGGCTTAGGGCTCAGGCTCAGGAGACAGGCATACGTGGGCTCAAACCTTATTTCCATCACTTACTGTGGTCTTGGGTGGGCTTTCTTCACCTCTTGTCTTGTTGCAAATATGGATGTGGAGGCTCCTGGGTGGTGAGTGGTGTCCGGACAGAAGAGAGAACTAAGGATGGGGCTCTTGCTAATGTTCACCCTGGACTTATCACAGAACACATTGTGGTCTTTGCTGGTCCTAAACAGTCAAATCAGCCTGATCTTATAGTGATCGCCAGAAAGTTCTGGAAGGTGGTGTCGCAGAGAGGCATGACGTGGGCTCGAGGAAGATAATTGAGATGCAAGTCCCAGCTCCATCCATTACGAGTTGGGTGACCTTGGGCGAGTTGTTTAACGTCTCAGAGCTTTAGCTTCCTTATCTGAAAATGGGGATAGTAAAGATAGTAATGATAATGACACCCACCTCAATGAGCTAATTATTAAAGATTAAGTGAGCTAATATACATAAAGTGTTTAGAACAGTGCCCGACACATAGTAACTCCTGAACACATCAACTATTATTATTTTGCTAATATTATTAGCATGGGTCTTATCAACTGGATGGCATGTAGAAGTTACTTGTACTTCTTGCCTCAGTCTCCTTACCTAAAAAATGGGGGTGCTGATGGTCATTACCTCACAGAGTTAGTATGAGAAAGAAACGAGATAGTTCACATAAAGTGCCTCACGCAGAGGAGGCATCCAAACAACGATGCTTCCCCTTTTCTCCTTTCCTTGGTCATATTCGACATCAAGGTATACTAAATACTGGAATAGATGCACAGTTTGGTGATTTTTGCCTTTTTGGGGGTCACGGGACCCTTTGGAAATGTGAGTGCAGAGTCATATCTTCCTCTGAGCAAAGCAGAATATGCACATATAATTTCAGTGGGTTCAACAGTTCACGAGCTATTATGGGTTTTTAGCCCATTGCCCACAAAAACTCATTTTAATCTCCACTTCACACAACGAATTAGAGTTTTCTGGAAAAAAACATAACCCACAAAAATGAGTCCTTAAGCGTCAAGCTCTGATGACGGCAAGATGTCAAGGGTCTGATGGCCCCAGAGGGCTTGCCTGTGGGTCTGTCCAGAAGCTTCTGAGCTCAGGACCTCTCAAGCTCTGGAACCACTGTGCGCACTCCCACTGCTGCCCCATGGCCCCCTCTGGGGCCATCTCATGGCTCAAGATAATGGTGTTGGGGATGGAGGGTCCTGCCTTCCTCCTCTCCCAGTGCTGTCTTTCATGCACACAGCCTGCGTGGGCGCTGCCTTTAATGCTCTCTCTGTAAACTCTGCAATTTATGGTACAGTCATGCCAGGGAGAAGGCAAGGATTCGTCTTTGTTATAAGTGTTGTGTGTGTATTAAAAGGCTCTTGCAGCAATCAGCACCCCATGGCAGAAAACGATGGGACACAGCATGTACCCATTGAGTAAGAGCAAGAGGAGAGGAGACTTGGATAATCAAGACAAATATCTTTGTGCCCAAGATGCTTCCAGGAAGGGTGGCAGGAAGGGTTTAGGTAAACGCTGATGTCTGATGTTTGTGCCATTGTTCTGGCAGACGTCTGCTAACCAGTTTGGTTCAGGGCTGAGGAGGGAAAATTTGGGGTGGTGGGGGCCGTTTCTGGCTAGACCCCCAGAACCCTATGCACGAATTGTCTAAGTAGGTGAAGAACTGGATTGCAATGATCCTTGGGAGGAGAAGAAGAAAGACACAAGATTCCATTCATATTCCAGAGTTAAAGGTAAGGTGGGCAAAAAGTGACATTTTTCACCCTGGAATCTGGTGACTTGTTGGAATGTCATTTGCATCTTGATAATATAACAGGAAAATTTAGAATTAAGAATAAACTACCACTAGGATTATTCATTCAGAGTTGGGCTGATGGAAAGCTCATTGAAGGCCCTGGTAGGAACCATGGGTCTCCGTGTAATTTACAGGTGCTGAACACACAGATACACACACGTTCCACATGAAGTAGAAGCTGAGAGACTTTAAGCAAAGAAACGTGGTCATCCTAGGGGTATGGTTTGGGAGGAGAAAGCCATACTGTCCCCAGTGACTACTGATGGGAAGTAAGATAGGATTTATGCGATTCTCACTAATGGTGCAGAGCAGCACAAATCCTGACTTTTCAGTTTAGCACATTGGGAGTCATGGTTGACATAGGAGTCATGGCTGACATTGGGGATCATGGCTGACATTGGGGGTCATGGCTGACATGGGGGTCATGGCTGACATGGGAGTCATGGCTGACATTGAGGTCATGGCTAACATTGGGAGTCATGACTGATATTGGGGATCATGGCTGACATGGGGTCACGGCTGACATTGGGGGTCATGGTTGACATGGGGTCATTGCTGACATTGGGAGCCATGGCTGACATTGGGAGTCATGGTTGACATTGGGGGTCATGACTAACATTGGGGGTCATGGCTAACATTGGGGATTATGGCTGATACTGGGGGTCATAGCTGACATGGGGGTCATGGCTGACATGGGGGTTATAGCTGACATTGGGAGTTATGGCTGACATTGGGGGTCATGGCTGACATTGAGGGTTATGGCTGATACTGGGGGTCATGGCTGATATGGGAGTCATGGCTGACATTGAGGTCATGGCTAACATTGGGAGTCATGACTGATATTGGGGATCATGGCTGACATGGGGTCACGGCTGACATTGGGGGTCATGGTTGACATGGGGTCATTGCTGACATTGGGAGCCATGGCTGACATTGGGAGTCATGGCTGACATTGGGGGTCATGACTAACATTGGGGGTCATGGCTAACATTGGGGGTTATGGCTGATACTGGGGGTCATAGCTGACATGGGGTCATGGCTGACACTGGAGGTTATGGCTGACCTTGGGAGTCATGGCTGACAGCCAGTGGACATGCTGTAGGTGGTGTGGAGGTGGCACTAGGTTTTGGCAACAGGTGGCACCATGTGGTGGCACCACATGGCTTGTGGGGCAGTTGCCTGAAGAGGTTATGGGTTTGGAGGGGTCAGTACCCACTGTCGAGATTTCCCATTGGAGAGGAAGTGGCAATGCCTTGGGACTAGGGGTCTGCCCCATGGGGGCCAGAGCCTGGATGGCTTGATTGGGTAGAGGTTGAGGAGGGTGCTTGTCTCATCTTGATGGAGCCCGGCCCTCCGCCAACTACCTCAGGTGGGCATTCGTGGGAAGAGGGTGGTCCTAACCGCTGGATTCCTCCCCTAATGTCCCAAATAGTAGAAGTTTGCAAGAGGATTTTCAGCAGGGAAGCAATGGGGTTTGTGTTCCTCATGCCCTAATTCATGGCCAGCTTAAGATGTCAGACTCAGAGCTTCCTGTGGCCGACCTGGCTCCAGCCAGAGCATGCAGCTGTGGCCCGGCCCTTGCTTCTGACTTCCTGGACTTCGGCTGTCAATCTCAGCCTTATTCAGGCTCCCTCCTTCTCCCCGTCATTGCACCTGGAAGCCTCAGGACCCTCCAGCTTCAGGGCCAGACTTGCCTTCCCTATAAAAAAAAAAAATCACAAGTTAATGATATTTAAAGACAGATACACTTTCTTTCTGAGTCCTTATTATGTGTCAGGCTAAGAGCTTTAGATACATAATTTTGCTCACTTGTTGCAATAATCGCACCAAGTAGTGTTATGCCCATTTTACAGAGGAGGAAACTGAAGCTCCCAAAGGTCACTTTCCCTGCCTGAGGTTATGCAGCTCAGAGCACAGCCAGAACCCCTCTTGAGCTCTGTCCCCAGAGCCCGGCTGAGCTCACCTGCCCTCGAAGCCCCAGTGTGGAAGGGTGAGAACCCAGACATCTTCGAGACCAGCCAAAGGAGATTCCCCATCTGCACCCCAAAATCCTCCTGATGCCATCCTGCTTCCCCTTTCCTTGCTGGGGTCGGCCTGGCCACAGCGGGGTGAGGCTCGTGGCAGATGATGGGGTCCTTGCCCATGTCCCTTGTCCTCACCACTTCTGTGCATGCTGATGTGCCTTTGGCTCTCTGTGGCCACCGACGCCCACTTTGCCAGAAGTACTCAAGAACTCAGGCCCTCAAGGGAGTGGCTCTCAGTCAAGATGGTGAGACTTGGTGGGTGAACACTGCAGCTCCCGCACCCCAAGTTGGGATGACTTTGAGGTGCACTGTCTACACTTTCTCCCAGTCGGGTTAGCTCTAGGCATCCACAGTGGTGACTTGGTTGACAACAAACCTTTATAAGCTTCCTCCCCTTCTCCATCCCATGTCCCCATCTATCACAGGGTGGGATCCTGTCCACAATACAGTTTGAATGCATTTGAATCCTTGTGTTCGATTCTGCTTTTGGGGGGACCCAGGCTTTCTTTGGGGTTGGACGCATCTTCTCTGTGGGTGTGTGGGTTAGGAGGGCGTCCCAGGACCCTGCCAACGCTGAGGGTGTGTATCTTCCTTCAAATGGTCTACAAACTCTTTCACAGTTTCCATCACTCACTTAAGCTTGTTGTGTTATTACTTATTTATTCTATACCTGAGGTGGCCTCCCAAGGAATTTACAGACTTTTGCCCAGGTGAGAGTCCAAGGGTTTCCTCCACCTTGACTATCAGATCTAGTCAAGCCAGCAGGAAGTTGAGGAGTGGTCCCTGGGGAATCTGGTCCCACTGGCTTGGTAAACTCATATCCTTTCTTTTGACGTCAGGTCTTATGACATTTTGACTGTCCTTAATTTTCCTCATTCATTTCAAATGCTGCAGAAAAAATTGAGTTGACACTATGACCTTGGGCCAGGCTGGGAGAGTGGGGGCCGGAACCCTGAATTATACTTGCTTACTGGAGATGTCAGACTGCTCTGTGGTTAAGAGCACAGCCTCCAGGCTGGATACCCTGGGTTGGAATCTCAGCTCTGGCCCCATGTAATAACCACAGGACAGCTTTGCAGTCTCGCTGGACCCCCTGGGAGAGGTAGTTGAGATAAAACTCCACTGACCACCTGAGCTCTATGGGCCCAGCTCTGGCTGGTGGACCCCGGAGACCTTTCAGTCTCCTAGAATTAGTTCAATATCGAGCTGTGTCCAGTGATCCTAGAAAGCTCTGATTATTTCCTTTTCCGCGATACATTCCCTCTGGTAAAAGTCTGTTGGTCCCTTCAGGAAAGGCTGGGAGAAAGATTAACAGTATACGTTTTTGGCAGTGTACCAGGATCGTTCCTCAAGGGGACTCGAGCTCCTTTCCATTCAAGGGGCTCTGGGTGTGTGAACTGGCTCAAGTCTTCGCATTGAGTGAGGAGTCATGACTCTGTTTTCATGATTCAAGTTAGACTTTGTTCACTTGCCCTAGAACTCTTCTGCTTACACAGATCGAGTAAGAATTTTGCAGGCGTCCCATCTATTTCACTTGTGGGAACACCATGACCAACCAGCCAATGCCGTGAGTCTGTGCACGGGACTCTTCCGATGGCTGCCTTGACTCTGCTGTCCATTGTGGGAACCACTCCCATGTTGCCCTTGGCGGTTGAGTGACGCCACGTGGCCCCTGCCACCCTGGGATCCAGTGACCCCCATCGCATTTAGGTCTCCCGACTCAGTGGCAGCAGTTCCCACTAGAGCGTGCCTTGGGCGTGTCGCTTACCTTCTTTATGCCTCGATCTCCTCCTCCTCTATACAGCAGGGGTAATAACAGGGTTGTGTGAGGTTTAGACGAATTAATATGTGGACAGTAACAGAAGAGAGTCTCAAAGCCCCTCTGTGGTGACTAGAATTATCGGTGTGGGGAGGGGGAAGAGAGGCAGGAGAGAGCAAGGGGCTGGAGCAAGAAGGGGAAGATGTGGGATGCAGAGAACCCTGGGCGGGAGCAGATCCGTTTACTCACCCAGCAAATGTTGCTTGGGCACCTACTATATGCCGCCCACTGTGAGGGCTTTTAAGGATAAAATCACGAACAAGGCAGAGGCAGTGGGGGAAGACGGGAAACAACTAAACAAGCAATGGTAACATGGTCTGAACGCTTGGCTGGGGAACGTAGGAGCCTGGTGCTGGCTCAGCCTGCCCTGGGCACTGGAAAAAACGCTTAAATGTCCAAAAAATACCTCCTGGTTCAACTTGCCACACAGACAAGGAGGGAGCCCCACAGTGATGCTAAGGGCATATCAGGGGCACATTCAGAGTGGTCAACCCATCACCCCAAAATATTTGCCCAGCTGCACTGCTGCTGTGCTGAGCGCCTGCAGTGGTCCTCCAGCTGGTCCAGCCCTGCATGCCTGGTCCCCGCACCCACCACACTGCTCTCCTCTCACCCCGCAGGCTTCTTCCTGCCTCCCTCCCAGCCTCTGGGCTGTTGCATGTGCTATTTCCTCTGCCTGAATGCCCTTCACTTGGGTGAGAACTACTCATCTTGCAGTTTCCATTCGGGGGTCACCTCCTCTGCTCCTTTCCCGGCCCTAGACCTGCTGAGGCTCTTCTCTTTGGTTCGCACGCACCCACCACTCTCCCGCAGCCTTTGCCTCGCTGACCACGTCAATCAGTCAGTGCCTTCCCGCACCAGGCCCTGAGCTCCACATGGCGGACACAATGCCTGTTATGGTCACTGGTACAACCCGCTCCTGCATCGCCGTCCCAGGCTCGTAGCGATGCTCCATCAACGTTCTTAATAGGGAAGCACAGCTTTGAAAGACGATGCCTTTGCATTCAGCGTGTCATCCTCCAGGCCAAATTCTCGATGCGTTTTGAGCAGCCTCAGTTTGCCGGCCACTTCCAAATCATTCAAGATGCAGAATAATACCAAAGGCCAGGGGGTGCATGCGTCTTTGCAGGGCGTTGGAGAAGCGGACGTCCATCTGTCCCTTCTCTCCTCCCTCCCTGGGGCGGGGAGACCATCGGGGTACAACCCCGGGGGCAGGGATTTGCCAGCGCGGGCGCTGCCCGGGGCAGGTGAGACCCGCGCAGGCCTTTCACGCGTGCCCGCGGTGCGCGCGAGCAGCCAGCAGGGGGCGGCAGAGAGACAGGAGTGGTCCACGGAGGACCAGCTCCGCGCCGAGCCGCGCGAACCCACCAAGCCCGCGCTCAGAAGCCGGATCTCCCACCGACAGGCCGCTGGGTTCCGGAGGCTGCTGGGTCCTTCCTCTCCCCCGCGTGCAGGCAGAGCCCCTCGAGCCATGGCCAGCCCTTCCGGCAGCTCCGAAGACACGGGCAAGCTCAGAGGCAGGGATGGCCGGCAGAGGCGGGAGGAGGAGGACGCCCCTCCGGAGGAGAAGAGGTTGAGGCTGGGGCTGGAAGGAGGAAGCGCAGCGAAGGAGGAGGCAGAAGACGCGCCACGTCTGGGCAGGGAAGAGACCGGCACCCAGACAGGTGGCGAAGGCAGAGGTGTAAGTGAGCTGGGGCGCGAGGCACGGGGGCTGGGGGTGGGCAAAGATGCTCCCCGCCGGCTGTCGGGTCCAAGTTGATAATTGGGCAGCAACTCCTGCGGGCCGGCGCGGTGTGACGGCTTGTGGGAACCTCCCGAGAAACTAGATGCTCGGTTGTTGCTGGCAACCCCCTTCTTGTTTATGTAGCATCGACTTGCTGATTCTCCCGCGACACCCGCTGGCTGGGAGACCCGTGGGCTCTGTGGCTGCCCGAAAGAGGGACGGGGAGCTCTGTGTCCTGGGGGACCCCGGAAGGGAGAGGAGGTGGGGTTGCTCTGAGCAGCCCTCCCCCTGGGGGCAGTGCGGTTTTTACGTGTCTCTCTGGGACTTTGCTGGTTGTGTGTGCCTCTCCCCAGGTAAGGGGCTGGGGTGGCATGTGCCCGGGCACAGGGTCTGCCAAGTCTGCCCTGACAGCATGGGGGCTGGCAGCAGCTCACCAAGCCCCTCGCTGCCCCACATCTTCCTGTCATTGATCCCCTTGTTGCTGGGCAGTGAGAGTTGAGAGAGACGGCAGGTGGCTTCCACCCCCAAAGTCACTCTCCTCTCCCCATCCCTTCAGAGAGGGACAGTGAGGCAAAGTTCTGTGCACCCCCTGGGGCGCCGCCCGGCTCCGGTCCCTGCCGGGTGAGGCCGTGTGTTTGGGTGATTTGCGGCATATGTGTGTGGGTACATGAGTCACCAGGTGTGCGTGAGATGGGGCTGTGTGGCCAGGTTGACCTCCTGGCCCCTGCTTTCTGCTTCTTCTCCCAAATCTTCCAGCTGTGACCTGGCTGACCTTCCCTTTGGGGAGCACGAGTGTCTGGCGGACAGATGAGGCTGGCTGGACAGCTGTCCCCATGGCGAGGGCTGCCACCTTGAGAGTTTTTAAATGAATAATGGGGTTGACCTTTTTGTTTCTTCCAAATGTTTTCACTCTTGACCGTTTGCTTGGCTGAGCCTGTCTTAAGAATTTGATTAGTGGCCAGTGAGCCCCATGAGGGAGAGTCCCCCTTCTTTCTGTCACATCCACGTAGGCAGCACGGCCCCCCTCCCTCCTGTTTGCTGGGCTGCATTGAAGCCCAGCTGGCCGGGCGTGGGGCTGCTCCCCGGTGCTGCTTCAGAGCCCTCGCCTTGCCATGGGCGTCATTGTGTTCAGACCCGGGGCCACCTGGACACCCAGAGCTGGTGAATTTCCCTCTGAGATCCCAGGAGAAGGCTACCACCTAAAGAAGAGTTACTGGGACACATCCTGACAAGGATGAGAAGGCAGTAGTGTTGCTGTGTGGTGAGGGGAAAGGGTCTGGTCTGGAACACACTCTCGGGGCAGTGCCATGCTGGGAAACTTTTCCTGTTAGAAGCCCCTCCCTCTTCCTGTCACCTCCCTCTTTTACATGGATCTTTGCCAAAGACCAAGACCCTAGAAGGAGTGAAGTGGCCAACTGCAGTGGCGTAGGAAGGTGAGTTTGGAGCCAGACTGCTTGTGTTTGAATCCTGGCTCCGGCCCTCCTGAGCTGGGTGACCCGGGGCACGTTACTTAACCTCTCTGAGACTTAATGTTCTCCTTGGCAAGATGAATACATTAGCAGGCCCCATTTCGCGGGGTTATTATTACTGAGATTGAGTAAAGTTTATCCATGGAAAACACTCTGCACTGTGCATGGCCTGTAGTATGTGCTCAGTAAATGGGATTTAGGGTCGAAATTCGCTCCATGCAGCTTGCTTGCTGTGGTTTGGTTCTGGGGGTGCATCACAAGAGATTAGGGTCTCAGGCCGGAATCTCCATGTTAAATGCTTTCTGGGGGCCGAAGGAATTATGTGTAGATGATGAAATTTTTCAAAGGTAGAAATTCCATTGGTTCACAAAAGAAATGGTTTGAAGGATTATGTCGTCACTGGACAGAAAGCATCCTTGATTCCTGAGGCTGAATACAATCCTCTCCTGGGGCACCTGGATCTGCTGGGGGGCGGTGGCACCTCACAGAGAGGGTGTCTTGGTTTTCAAGTTTAAAGTTTGGCCACCGCCTGGGCTGCCCAGAATGCCCGTCACACAGATTTCTCCCCTTTTTTAGTTTTTATAGGAATATTCCCTTTAAAAAGCCAGGAAGCACTTTTAGGCTGGTGCCAGGAGCAGCAGCTACGTCTTTGAGGGACCACATCCAAACGGATCAAGAATAACAGAATGCTTTTTTCAAGAGATTTTGTCTGTGTAGACCATTAGCTTGGCTGAAATGTCAAAAACATCCTTGTTCTTTAATAGCAGATTATTTTTAGATGCAGATCATTTTGGGCTTTCCTCTGCAGAAGCTGCATGGGTGACACCTCTCCATTCATGTCCTCTCCAGACGTTTTTCGGGATAAAATAGCCTTTCTCATCACTGGGTCCGGTGCTCAGGATGGCTGAGGTTTATGTGTGCCTGCCTTTCCCTCAGAGTGGCTCCCAGGCTCCCATCTTGGCTTTAAGGAGGGGGTCACTTCCTCTGGTGGTTGCTGGAGGATGCTTTTAGGAGGTAAACTCAGTGCCCAGTCCTGCTGGAGGTGTGGCAGAGGAAGGGGTGTGCCTGGTGGAGGCTGCCCCCCCCCCCCCCAGGGATGAGAACTTTCACAGACTACTTTTGCCCCCTCCAGGACCAGGGATGCTCAGAAGGGATCGAAGAACGGGTCCTCCCAGAGCCTCTCTTGGTTCCCTTACAGTGACCCCAGGGTGAGTCTGACCCACCGCTCTTCCTGGAGGAAGAAAAACATCTCTCCTAGGTAACTGGTTATCAACATCAGCCGTTTGTTCTGCTTTTCCCAAGATCAGGCAGCTTGGCATAGATTTCTGGGCTGTTCCGAGCAGAACGGAGCATGCAAGGGGGACAACTCGTCAGAATCCTTGAAATCCCCTGAGGGAGACTCTCCACTCAAGAGTCCCGGTGTTGAGACAAGAGCAGGAAGGCTATTGTCAGCATGGGGCTCCCTGTAGGGTGAATCCACACTGCAGGTCTTTCCCTTCTCGTTGCTGATGGTCTGCACCTGGCTGTAGCTTGGGCACTGTCAACATTTGGGGCCAGATCATTCTCTGTTGTAGGGGCTGTCCTGTGCACTGTCGGATGCTTCTCAGCATCCTTGGCCTCTAGCTACCAGATGCTGGTAGCACTGCCTTCCCACCCCAAGTGTGTTAACCCCAACCTTGCCAATTGCCTGGGACTGGGTGAGGAGGCAGGTGAAATCGCCTGGGCAGAGAACCACTGGTTTACACTTGCAAAAATGTTTCAGAGTGTGGCTGTTGGGTTTGGGTTGTTGCCGTACCACTTATGAGCTATGTGGCCTTGGGAAAATTTACACAACCTCCATGGGCCTCAGTTTCCTCATCTATAAAATGGAGATAATGAAATACAATCTCCAGGGAGGGTTCTGTGGGAGTTCCATAAAATTACAAGATAATAAATGGAAAATGCTTGGCGTAGCATTTAGACAGAAAAAAAGCACAAACTAAATGGTCAGTGCCGTTTTCAATTACCTGGGTGAATCAGACTCCGCCCTCCATCCCGGTGTCCAAGGTGAGATCTCATCCATCAGACTGGACTCGGGGAGCATCTTGGCTTTCTGCTTGAAACTCACTGGTTTCCCCTCAATTTCTCCCTTGGTTCTCCAAGTCCGGGATTCCAGGAGGCAGGGGTGTGGGGAGGCAGGGCAGGTGGCGCTTGAGGTTCACTCCCACACTTGCCGAGACAGGGCATTTGGACCAACATCGGGGTGTCTGGATTCCTGTTTGAGCACGGCTGGACTCCGCTGGGTGGAAGCGCTCTCTGCCGAGATAGAGATATTTCCCTGGCAACGATCTCTCAAGCTGACATGAAGACATGGCCGCCCACCGGAACGCGGCGTGTCTGCCTGGGCTCTCCTGTAATTTGTGAGGCGAGCTTCTGAGGAATGCAGTGCGTAAGGAGGAAACGGTAGGAGGTCCCTTCATCCTCCAAAGGCCAAAGGTGGGGCGCAGGTTGGTGGAGGATCTTCCGGGGAGGAAAGAGGCGTGGAGGGCATCCCTTCAGGGAGAACAGAGAGGCCCAGGGCACGTGCTGGACCGTTCCCACTCCCCCGGGAGGCCAGCGCCTCTATGCCTGCGGTGGTTTTGGAGTGTGAGCTGTGCTGCCCTTGGCTTTAGTCATTTCAGAAATATTTAACTCCAGAGCTTGATTTGGGCTTCTCAGCTGGAAAGACCCGGACTGCAGACCAACGTCCTCCTAATTCTTTTAATTTCAGTGAAACAGTAATCGCCTCTTTGTGTCCTCTGGAGCTTGACTTGGAGCTCACGGAGCAGGAGGGAGACCAATGTAGGGGCTGGGGCAGGGGACTCTGCCGGGGTGCTGGTGGCTTGGAGGATGGTGTTGGCGGTGCTGGCGCCATTGTGTGCTTGAACTGAGGAAAACTTCTGAGATCCACTCGAAAGGCCTTAAGGATCTATTAGGTATGGGGAATGAGAAAGAGGCAGGATCACGTTGACTTCCAGAATGGCAGGGAAGACCACGAATTTGATCTTGGATGCTGGCTAGGTTGCTCTGAAACCCACGTGGCAATGGCCAACAGGATAGAGGGGTCTGGGGCTGGAGAGTCTGACCTGAGGGTCATCAGTGTAGATGGTAGTTGAGGCCATGGGAAGACCTGGGGTTGAATGGGGAGAGAGGGGAGTGCAAGAGAGGGGGCTTTGGTAGAAGCCTAGGGAAATCATAATGATGAGAGGAGAAGAATCCACAGGCGGGGTCAGGGGAGCTGCAGGCAGAGGACAGGGGGCTCCACCGATAGGACAGGGAGAAGGATGAGGGTCAGCTGTGTTGAAGAGAACCCATTGGATTTAATGTATCATGCTCATTGGCTGTTGCTGGAATTTTAATGGAGGCCTATTTGGGGGGTGGGTACAAAGATTCACTATAAGTCTGGGCACTCCAGCTCCCATCCAGGGTGTGGGCAATGAAACGCAGGATGCTCATGGTCTTGACTCTCTTGCAAAACTCTAGTTTGTGTGCCTCTGTGCTCGCCACAACACTTGACGGTCACTTTTCCACATTACCCTGGAACAGGACCCAGCCTTGGTGGAGAGCCCTGCCCTGGCTCTGTTCCTCAAGGTGGTGCCATTGGGAGACCCTGGCCTCTGTGTGCTGAGGGCCATTTGCCTTTCTCATACCTTCTCCTGGTATTTGAGCAGCTCCTATGTGCCAGGTGCTGGTCTACACCACAGGTCAGTCTCTGTCCTCCTGGACACCCTACTCCAGCGTAGAAGACAGACTCTAGTCCACGGCCAGCCCCCCGCCTGGGTTTGTAAATGAAGTTTTACGGGCACACAGCCACACCCACTCATGTACGTATTGTCTGTGGCTGCTTTCTGGCTACACAGTGAGAGCTGAGTCGTTGGGACAAAGACAGTATGGCCTGCAAAGCTGAAAATATTCCCCATGAGAGTCTCAGGTGGAGGGGCTTTGCGTCCCCCGTGGTGTCCCATGGGGGCGTGAGTACAGCTGCCCTTGAAATGCACGCAGCTCGGGGGCGGGGTTTCAGCAAGCGCACAGCTTGTGGGACTCCAGAGGGGAGGGCGAGAAGTCCCTTACGCTCGATTTTGTGGGTCATTGGTGTCTGGAGCAAGACTAGGATTCTGAGTTGTCTTTCCTCATCCCTGTGGCCGGGTCCCGGGCCAGCACCGCCCAGTTTTTGGATGGGGGAGAGAAAGGAAGGAGAGAATGGTGATTTGTTGTCCCCTTCCTAATGATCCCCCTAAGACGGGTCCTCAGCAAGTGTTTGGGGCCCCACTTTGCACAGTTGCCAAAATCCGGTCAGGTCAACCTTCTCGCTGCTCTGACTCAGGTACAGGGCCTCCAAATCATAAAAAGAGAAAGAAAAGAAAGATGGGTTTTGCCAGCACAGGAGCTCGGATTATGGAAATGAACATTCCCCCCGAAGTTTTCTAATGTCTGGGTGTGCACATGTAAGTGTCTGCCTCTAGAGCTCTTTCTAATAAGCAGATGGTGCATTTAATTTCCTTTTTTTGTTCTCTGAGCAACGCACAGCTGCCTGCACAGCCCTCCTTGCAGGCGACTGCACGTGGTGGTGACAGGACTTCTGACCATCGGCACCGATCCTGCGAGGCCGCCCAGAGCCCTGTATTCCTGGGGCTGCCCTCGGAGGAGCTGGCCTTCCCCCTCTTTTCAGCCCCAGCGGGAAGTTGTCAGGTTACTCGCGGCTCACAGCCTCCTGCCTTTGCTTCTCCAAAGAGTCTGGGCTGCAGCTGACCCCTCTGGACCTCACCAGCTGGGGAGCGGGGGTTCTGGGTGGGCTGAGGGGCTGAGTGCAGCCCCAGAAGGGGAGGGGGGCCTGGGAGATGCTGTGGGGAGGCTCCCAAAGGATGGTAGAGCCAAAGAGGAAGAGAGGAGGGCTGACGCGAGGAGCAGGCACAAAGGAGCAAGCTCGCGCTGCCGAAGAACGAGCAGAGCCGATGCCTTCAGCGTGCCCCAGGTGTGGCTGGGCTTTATGAATCCTGCTTGTTTTCCTTTTCCCTGGCTCCTCTCGCCGTGTTCCAGGGTGTCATAGAAACAGGCTCACGGGGGCTCTGTGCAGCTCTGGGTTCTGGTGGTCTCTAGGGAACGGAGGGGCTGCCTGGTGAGTTTCCTTGGCTCTGTGCCCCCTCCTGTCCAGTCCTTCTGCCTGACTGTGGGGGACCCGCCTTGCCCGTCCTGGAGAAACCTGGGCAGGGCTCAAGGCTCTGCTCTGGGGCTTGTGTCTCGTGTCTCTGGATAAGGAAGACTTATGCCTCGGAAAGCTGCTGGCTTACGTTGGAAGGCGTGTGGCGTCCAGGAGGGGAACTCCACTGCCCTCTTCATTTTTCTTTCGGATTCTGTGTTCTGTGTGGTCCTGATGGAGTTGTAAGTCCTGGCCTCTGGGAACCGGGCTGGATGAGAGAGTCTTCATGGTCTGAGGATAATTTCTTGGCTTTTGTTCCTCTTCTTAGAAATACAAATGATCATTTGCTTATTATAAAGACTTTCAACAGCAACACTATATATAAAACAAAAAGCAAAACAGCTTCTTTATTGGTGTCTCTTCAATCTTGCTTCTCAGAGGTGACCGGGACAGGCCGAGGTGTGTCCTTCCCCATCTTTCTCTGTGTGTATGCAAACGCATATATTTGCACAGAAATAGCTTAACTTTAATCTTCTTTTTAAAGTAAAAATGGGATAATGCTATGCTTATTATTTGGAAAAGCTTCCTTTTCACTCAACGATGTCTCTTTGACATCATCTCACCTGGAACCCGGGCTCCACCTTTATCTCAAGGCCGTTATTCAGCCGAATGGATGCGCTGCTCGTTATTTGGCCAGCCCTACATTGATAGGTCTTTGAATGGTTTCTGCTTCTTCCCGGTTGCAAAGGGTCTTGTGACAACTATCCTGGCACACATCGCTTGGTGCTCTGTGCCTGTGTTTCTGTAAGACATTCCTAAGAGTAGGATATGGAGGTCAGGGGTGGTCTGTGCTGAATTTGCATCCTGGTTAAATATCTCCCGCCCCCTCCCCCACCCCCCACAATGCCCCAAGGCTGTACCTGGTACCACCCTCTACAGGGCTTACCCTGTGAAGCCTAAAGGACACTGGTGAGAATGGCACTGGCCGCCCCACTTTTGCCTACATCTGCTGGTACAGCTGCAAATCCCCCGCCCCTATTGCCCTGGAACTATAATCTGCATCTTGTCACAACTAGTGGCAATTTTTCCTTTTCTGCAGAAATAACTCCTCAGTCAAGGTTTGAGAAATATCGCCTGCATGCCTGCACTTTTCTGCATGACTCCACAGCTGGCGCCCCTGGGGCCCAGCCACCCCCAGCAAGAACTCAGGATTCCCAGCTCCGGCAGGCAGCCTCACCCTGGAGGGAAAGTCCGCTTTCCCCGGGCCTTCTTGGTGTTGTTACTGCAAGTTCTGGGGTTGGCGTTTGCCTCCTTTAGGACTTGCCACCTGCTACCTGTGTGTCCTTGAGCAGCCCGCTCCAGCTGTGGGGCCTCAGTTTCCTCTAAGGTGAAATGGGGCTGCTAGAATAAGAACAGCTGCCTCCTTGGGCCGCTGGGAGGAGGCAGTGAAGTAACCAGCCCTGCCACGGGGCTCGGCTTTTGTGCACATCCCGCGAGTGCTGGGCAGGCCGTTGCTGAGTTTTCGGCTGCTGGACTGCGGCTTTCCCAGCGGCTGTGTCTTCAGCGCCAGACCCTGAAGAGCTGCTCGATAAATGCTCAGGGAGTGACTGAGCGACAGGGTCTGTGACTGGAGCAGACGAAAGGAAACAGGGCTCCCAGTGGGTCCGCAGCCAGTGGGCTCCAAGAGGAACCTGCAGCCTTGGAGGCCCTGTCCCCTGCCCGTACCTGCCAAGGCTCAGGCGGCTCTGCCCCGTCTTCCAGGCCAGAGAGCAGGAGCGGGGCCTGGGCAGGTGCTGGCCAGTGTCCTGCTCCTTCAGTCACCTCCCGTCCCAGCCTGGCCTGGAAACTCAGTGGCCCCAAGGTGGTGGGGACTCTGCTTGTTCTGACCCTCATTTTGGCCCTTGCTTTGGACTCTGCAAGGCGGGTGGGTTTGTATGTGTGCGTGTGCATGTGCGTGTGCGTCTTCTTGTGCATGTGTGACCCTCTCGCTGAGTTTCCAGGTCCTAGGTTGTGTTGGTGTGGATCTAGGGTTGCCAGATCAAATGCACGAGTTCCAATTAAACTTAACTCTAAGATTAACCAATTTCTTTTAGTTTAAGTATATCCCCATGCCGTGGTTGGGAGCTATGGACGCTAAAAATGCTTCGTTGTTTATCTGAAAGTCAAGTTTAACTGGCGTCCAGTGTTTTCACTGGCTACAAATGGCAGTCCTGTCTGGGGTTGTCGGCGTCTCTCCACAGGAGGGACTGGCCGTAGGTGCCAGGATGGGGATGGATCGCGAAGACCCTCCTGGCTACTTTCGTGGTCCGGAGGCCATGGGGTTGGAAGCTGCAGCCCCCAGGCCTGCGCGATGCTCCCCAGCACCTGCCTGCCCCTGCCACCTCCGTGGGGGCTGGTTTCCCTCCCGTCTCTCTCCAGACGCAGGGCGAGAGCTGCCCCACCCCCACACCCCAGCCTCCTTTGGAGCCCAGCCCCTCAGCCAGACAGACACAAACAGCACTGATGGCTGCAAAGCTTTCCCCAGCTCCCTCTGCAAGCGGCCTGCAGGTGAAGCAGGAGCCCTCGTCCTCACTGCCTCCCCTTCCGGGAGACCCGGCCAACCAGCCACAGCTTTGGAACCAAGCTGCTCCTTCCCCTGTCTCAGCTTCCCTGTGGTTCTTGATGTTTGTTTGGGATTTAATTCAACCCAGGCCCTGCCCAGGTATCACAAGCCCAAGGGTGCATTTGTGTTCAGCTGGCTGCGGGGCTGTAAGGAGGACATTGGACTTTGCCTCTGAGTCCATGGCAGCCCTTCCTGGGAAATACCACCAAGGCACCCTGTCTTGTGCTAGAAAAAGTACTGAACTCGATACAGACAGGGTCTCAGTTTCCCTGCATCTCCTCTTGAGGGGGTACTGTGATTGGCTGCATGTTCACTTGTTCTCTCTAGTCTCTTTCAAGCCCCTGAACTTGCTATGCTCTCTTCTACCACAGGGCCTTTGCACATACTTCCTGGAAAGCTCTTTCCCTCCTCTCTTCACCTGGTAAATGTCTCATCTGCCAGCTGAGTCACCACTGCCTCAGGGAAGCCTGGCCGCACTGATGCAGGCACAGCAACCTCTTGCTATCTGTTCTCATAGCACCAAGTGTCTCTCTGCTGTAGGTCTTAGCCCAGCTATAGCTACCTATTTCTCTGGGTGTGATTCTGTGATGAATATCTGCCCCCTTCTCACTATGCTGGCCGTGAGGGCGGAGGCTGTGCTTGTTCTTGATTCCCACTGGCCTCTGGTGTTTAGCACATGCTCAGATAGAATTTGATTAATGAATGAAGTGTACTCGTTTTACAGATGGGGAAACTGAGAATCAGGAAAATGACATAATTTGTCTGTTGTTGTACAGTCACTCAGAGGTGGGGCTGGATTTGAACCCACCTGGTTGGTCCCTGGGTGCACACTGTTAACCGCTTAACTATGGTAGCTTTCCAACAGTAGAAATGAGAGAGAGCACATAGGACACGTGCACCCAGACTCCCGGGAGTCGTCCAGAAGACGGTGTCAGGGACTTTCCTGCCTGTGGACTTCTTACTGTATTGCGTAGAATGTCCCATCTTTCTGAATGGCCCTTAGCAAAGCCCTTAGTAGTATTTTAAGCACAGTCATCAGTGTGGGAGGATGGATCTTTACAATTAAGAGAAAAAAGAGACTCTATTTCTTATTTAGCTTGTGGTCTGCCATGGCCCCCTGATCTTCTCTAGCTTCAGTCATGCAAGGTCCACACTGCCTCTCTTGCTAGCTGTTCAGTTTCTTTTCCCTCTTCAAGTTTGCTTAGAACTTGATCCCATCTCTACCCCATCCCTTACCCAGGTTGAGCTGGATTTTGTCAACAGCTGTTCCAGCCTTTGGTAAGGTCCAGATTGAAGGAAAGCCTTGAAAAAGAGGATGTGTGAAGAAAGATGCAGATACCTCATGGGTGGGTAGTCACTGGGGTCAATCCAAATGCTGGAAGAAGGCCTGCCCTGGAGGGCTGGGGGAGTCTCAGGGCTGAGGGTCAGGCCCCGGTGGAGGAAGGGGCTGAGCCTGCCGGGGTGAACTGCGAGTATTTGATAAAGTCCTCTTTCTCTTCCTGGTTGATGGGGACTTGATGAGGCTGCTTTATTTGATGGGAGGATTAAAGAACTCCTTGGTGGAACTTGCCCGGTACGACAGCAGGGTGACACAGCCTAGTTACTGATTATTGATTGCCCAGCTGTCATAGGCTCAACAACCTTCAGTTATAGCTGTAATTTGCATTAATTGTCAATGCAAGTTTTGACTTTCCTCGTCAATGAAGGGGGTGTTCAGAGAGCAGTGATGGAGGCTACCCAAAATGGTGGATATTTCATGGGCAAGCCTCTTTGCCCGCCCATTCACAGGTGAAGAGAACTCTTTTGGTTTTTTTAGAGGACCCTGAATAAATGACAAATAATGCTGCTCAAGTCCCTCCCTCTTCCCATCCATCCATCCACTCACCCACCCATCCACCCATCCATCCATCCATCCATCCACCCATCCATCCATCCATCCATGATCCATCTATCCATCCATCCATCCATCCACGATCCATCTATCCACCCATCCATCCACCCACCCACCCACCCATCCACCCATCCACCCATCCATCCATCCATCCACGATCCATCTATCCACCCATCCATCCATCCACCCATCCACCTATCCATCCACCCGTCCATCCATCCATTTGTCCGTCTGTCCATCTGCCCATACACACCTCCATCCACCTATCCACCCATCCATCCACCCACCCACCCACCCATCCACCCATCCATCCACCCACCCACCCACCCATCCACCCATCCATCCACCCATCCACCCATCCATCCATCCATCCATCCATCCATCCATCCACCCATCCATGCCTCCACTCATCCACACATCCATCCATCCACCATCCATCTGATCATCCATCTGCTTTGTATCTCCATTCATTTATTCAGCAAAGACTCATTAACCACCTGGTAGATTCTTGGAAGGCACCCCCTCTAATGGTTGAGAGCACAGGCTCTGAAATCTGGTTTCCTGGGCTCAAACTGAGTTTCACCACCTCCTAGCTAGTTCCTTGGGCAAGTTATCCAATCTCTCTGGGCCTCTATGTTCTTATCTAACAATTGGCTGTTAAGAGCTCCTACTATTGCAGATATAAAGAGGATTAAGTAAGATGCCACATAAAAAGCACATTGTCCACGCTCAACAGACGTTAGATTTTCCCATTTATTCTTACTCTTTGTAGGTGCTGCAGATAACATGGTGAGCATAGGGAAGACACACATTTGGACAAAGAGTGACATACAGGCTGATGAGTTCTGCATGAGGGGAAGGCCAGACGGTTATGGGGGGGGGGGCCTCACCCAATCTTGGCGGCTCAGAGAAATGTTCCCTGAGGAATCGCTGTCTTGGCAGAGGCTTGCGGGGTGGGTAGCAGTTGGCATCTCACCTGAAGATTCCAAACAGCGTGTAGCCGAGTGACCAGGACCTTGCAGGGTTGCGTTCTGGTCCCCCCTGGAAGAGTTGAGTGACCCAGCACTCCTGTCCCCTCCCCTGGAAGCCTACCAGATCTGGGAGTGGCTTGGTGGGGGAGGAGCATGGCAATGACCATTGCTTCACCGTCATCACACTTCCAGTGGGTATCTGCCAGTCCTCTGCCTCAGTCTCCTGTCTGGGGAGGGGGTTAGGAATGCCAAGCCTGCTGCTCTCCCAGCACTGTCAGGAGGTAAGATTTGATGGCAAGCGAGGGCCCTTTGAACGTGAAAATGTTCTATTTGAATGCAAAATATTCTGTGACTGTGATATTTTCTATCCTGTAAAATCATTGTTGACCCTGAAACTGTCTTTTCAAAAAACGAACAGAGTTAACCCTTCCTCCGTATTCCACCGGGGGAGGGAATTTGTCAAAAAGATTGTTGTTGCTCTTATACGCACGGGGAGAACTAAGGAAGGTGCAGAGAGGGGACCAGGACCCAGGACTCCTGACTCCCTATCTGTAGGGTCTCAAATAGGGGAACCACTTCAGGTTCTTTCTATAGGGTTGCTCTGTAAGAAACAGCCCTCATCTAATATTCGCAGAGGGATCTTAGACAATATCCAAAAACAGAAGTGAATGTTGGGTGCATTCAGTCGTCTCTACAACCAGGACAGCTCCAGGGCTGAAGCAACTGGAAACATTTTGGGAGTCAGATTTGGGGTTGAATCCCAGATTTTGGTGGTTAAAAGCTGTGAGAACTTGGGCAGGTTTTCAACATCTCTGGGCTCCTGTGACCTGGGAAAATAGGATACATTGTGCTAAAACACGTGGGAGGACTCCCACCTGGCTCCATGGGAGGAGGGATGACCGGCGGGGCAGGATTCCAGTCTCCCAGGCGCCTGGTTCTGATACCAACAAAGCCCACGGTCATTTTCACAAACGCTTTCCTTGTAGGGTTATTCTCAGGGTCAGGGGTCATGCACGCGGGATGTCATCACAGTGTCTGGCACCGTAGTCACCATTTATGGGTTTGTTTTAGTGCATCCATTGGTGTTTTCCATTGTTCTGTATTTCCCCAATCCTTAGGAGCATCAGAATCACTTTGGGAGGGCGTTTATTAAATATGCCAATTCCTGGGGCTCACTTCCTGAAATTCTGATGCTTAAAGGCTCAGCTGGGACCAATGTTTGCTGAAACTCCCAGGTGAGCCTCATGGAGCCAGCCTGGCTCTGGCTCGGGGACCCGGTTTGGGAGCCAGTCCTTGGTGCTACTTTGCTTAAACGTCAAGTTTGGCTCTTCTCCATCTCATATTGTCGTCGCTTGTGTTCGGGTCCATTTCTTCCTCCTGGGCTGTCAGATCCTGGATGTCAGGGTCATCTCTGGCTTGAGTTTGCATCAGCGAACCAGGTTTCCATAGGTGCTCAGTGGAATGACATTGCTTGCTCAGTGGGGTCAGGCTCCAGGGAGGCGTGTGTGTGTGTGTGTGTGTGTATGTACGGGACGTGAATCTTTGTTAAAAGAATCTGTTTGTCCTTCGTCTGTATTTGCTCTGCGTCAACGTGATTTACTATAATGGAAGCCAGTGCAGCTTAAGCAGAGGCTTTGCCCTGAGATGCAGCGAGGTTATGGATGCACAGAGCTGCCCAGCACCTTCCTGGGAAATGCTTCAGTGTCATCCTCGGCTAATTGAACACAAGTTTCCACTTGCATCTAACACCTCCGTGGAGGCCATCGTGGTTTCTCCTGCAGAGTGGGCACTACTGGAGTGCCCACGTGTATGTGAGTAATTGGCATGGAGGGGCTTCATCCGCTGAACGAAAACCATGGGATACTGAAGCTGGTGGAACAGGCGTCACCATTGGTTACCACGTGTGAGATGGGGAGTTGGTATCCCAGAGAGGGCCTCCTTTTAGGTCCTTGACCTTGATCAAATCAATCAAACGGTTTGATTGATTCCTCATATACACGTAATCAGTACCATGATTGGTACTGATTGGGTGATACCTCAGTTGCTCTCTGTGCAAGGCAGAAAAATAAATTGTAGAGCCAACTTCCTTGAGGGTCCTTTCTTTAGCACCAGGGCTTCTCAAAATGCTGCCCTTAGAATCCCTGTAAGAGAAGCATCTGAGGTGCTTTCTAGACATGCAGATTCCAAGGTCCCACCCTTCTGAATCAGAATCTCTGGGGCTGGGGCCACAAAATGAACTGATGACTCAAGAAGTTTGTAATCAAGTGGGGAGATTAGATGAGTATGTGAATAAGTATGATACAAAGTGGATTGAAAAACACAATACCTTGATTATTTTTAATGAAATGTGTGCTTCAAAAGAAATTCAAGGAATACAGAAAAGTACAAGAAAGAAAGAAAAATCACCTCAAATCTCACCACCCCAAGAAATAAACCTCCTTAATATTAAGTGAACATCATCCCGGACTAAGCCTGTATACAGATAGAAGGATGCTGGAGAGGTGGACAGGTAATTCTGAGCAGACAAAATGGGATTTTTGAAAACAAAAAGTGCCAAACTTAATGTTACATGAATTTAACTGAAGAAAAAGAAACTGGAGGAACTGGAGATGACTGTGGGGTCCAGGCTGGTGAGGAAGGCAAAATAAGAAGGGGTCATGAGGTTGTGAAGAGCAGGTTTAGGAAGGATATGAGGGGCCAGGAGACGCAGAAGGTAGGAGAAGGGAGCTGGAGTGGGAATTTTAGATCTTGAGACCAGACGGCTTTACAGTGATGATGATCAAAGAGAAGTCATCAGAATGGAGCTATCAAGCCCCACTGCTTGAGGCTGGGATGTGAGATGCTCCCCGTGGACATCTGCTCATTGATGTGAGAATGCGAGCATCCTGGTCCTGCCAGATCATTCCTAAGGAGGACTCTGTGCCCATCACTGGGCTCAGAGCAGTGGTCCCCAAATGGTGTTCCTTGTACCATGACAGTTCTGTATAAAATATTTATGGGTCAAGGATGAAATGAAGAAAACTGAGAAAATGTCACAGAAATATGCCCTTTGGTGAAAGATTGCTGGTTGTCATTTCTGGGGGATTGTTCTTTATTCTGAAATGATGTCTATTCTATTAAATTTTATTTTGTATTTTCAGATTTTTTTCTTTTATGAAATGCTATGGGGTCAGAAATCTCTAATACTTGCTCATGTCGGATTCTCCTCTCCTTCTTGGCAATGGGAGGGTTACACCTGCCTCCTCCGTTTCCATGGCGGAGGGGATGTGACTAGTACTGGCCGGTGGGCTGGGGGCAGAAGTGCGGTGTGTGGCGTCTAGGCTGGAGCGTTTAATTCCTGGTGCACGGTCTTCCAGCACTGTCTTCCCTCTGCTGCCCTGACAAAGGATGGAACGTCCACCAGCTCGAGCCCCAGAGTAAGTTCAGTGTGGAAACAGAGCCCCCAGAGCCCCCTGCTCCTTGAGATGCAATGCACATGTAGCATAGGGAGAAACACAATTCCCGTTGTTTTAATTCCCCGAGACTTAGGGGTTGTTTGTTATTGCGGCAAAACCTAATCTAGCTTGACTGATTATGGCGTTTTTTGTTTGACTCCGTTCTGGTGGTAGGATCCCCTCCTGCTTCAGAGGGAGCTTCGTGCTGCTCTGGTATCTCAACCCTTTAGAGGTGTACTGTCCTCACCACATTAAATGCTTCTGTCCTAATCACGATGCTGCTGCTTCCTTGTCCCCCGAATCAAACGCCTCTATCACGCCAACACACCCAGTTAGATTTAGTGGGACGGATTCCCAATTGTCACTAAGGACATAATTAGATTATATATATATTTTTCCCAGTTCAACTAAAAGAAAATTGACAATAAAATGCTGATCAATATGGGCAGCTCAGGAAGTGCAGCCTGCTTCGAGAGGCAGAAGTGTTTGTTTTTTTTTAAATCTGTATTCTTGAGTAAAGAAAACAAATCCATCTCTCCTTCCTAGAGGGGGAAGACTGAGAGCTGGGCTTAGCAACAGCTGGACCGTCGGAGTCTGAGTTCAACACCCAGATGCCTCCCCCAACCCCGGGTGGAGGGCGTGTCCGGTCTTCAGGGGGCCGTGCTGCTGTGGTGAAGTCTGCTCTCTGTTGTTGGTGCTGTGCGTGTGTCTCCGGGTGTGTGTGTGTCTGTGGGTGGATGTCTGCACGTTAGTGACAGCGTGTACCTGTGTGGGCGTGTGCGACATTCCCATGTGAACCTCAGCTTTGCGGGAATCTCAGGGCCCTGAGCCCGGCGGATGCCGTTTTAAGAAAAATCACTCAAAAACGAGACAGAAAGAATTGAAATCAAATCCCAGCTCTGAAAGCACCAGGTTTGTGGGCGGCTCTGGATTTCCTTTGTTTTCGATTCTACCTGCCTCCAGATGACAGTTTCGCTTCCTATTAAAGGATCGCAATCAAAGAGTTAAAGCTGATCGTGAGCACAAGAGTCGATGCGGTATGATTCTCTTTACGTCAGGGTTTCTCAGCCGAGACACTATTGATGTTTTGGGTTGAACATGTCCCTTTGGTGGGGCTGCCCTGGGCATTGTGGGATGTCTGGCAGCATCCCTGGGTTGCACCCAGCAGCTGCCGGTAGCATCCCTCCCCCAAGGTGTGACAACCACACGTGTGTCCAGACATTGCCAAATGTTCCCGGGGGGCGAAATCGCCCCCAGTTGAGAACAATGCCCAGCACAAAGCACCAAATCAAAGGAAGGGAGTGGAGGCCGTTGGCGATCAGGGCTGAGCAGTGAGTGAAAGTGGGGTGGGTGCATCTGAGAGGGGGGCGTAATTCTCTGCTTCTGGATCTGGGTGTTGGTTATACGAGTATGTTCGGTTTGTAAAAAATTTAATGAGTTGCCTCTTCTATGTGCACACTTCTATATGTATGTTATACTTCAACAGAGTATTTACAAAATCAGTCATGAGAGGAACGATTTGCAGAATCAAATGATTGGCAGGAAGGCTGATCGCCTTAATTTGAGCTGCTCTCCAACCAACATGAGGGGCCACCAAGGTGAGCCTTTCAGGCTGTCGGCCCTGGGGAGGGGTGTGTGCGCACTTGCATGTGCACACGTAACAGGGTTTGCTGGTTACACAGAAGGATGAGCCTTCTCCCGAGGGAAGGAGCAGTGACACAAGTAGAATACCAAAGTTTTGAGCTTTCTGAATGGATTTGCTAAAATCTTGTACACGACTCATGCTCCCAGCACACAACTGTGCCCATATAAACATGAGTTCTGCAACAGGGGCCACACATGGGGTTTGAGCTGAGATGGAGAAATCGTGGTGAAACTGAGGAATTTGGCCACAGTTTCTTGGGGATATCTACAGTTTCTGGGATTCTGACTGCACTTCTGGAATTCCCAGTTGCCATCTGCCTCTTGTTCATTCAACAAACGTGTGGAATCACTGTGTGCCTAGAACTTGCCAGGAGAGGAGGATAAAAAGATGATTGAGATGTGAAATCCATCCAAGGTGACTCCACCCTCACACAAATCAGATAAGAATCCGAGGTCTTGCTGGGCAAGCACCTTGATAGACCCCATCCTGCAGCCTATATGAGAATAAAGGACATCTTTTTTTTCATTACATAAGAAAATGCATTGTGCTTCATATATACAAATGCGATTTGTGTTAACTCTGTAGTGTAACTGTGGCTATATTCTTAGCATTTTTTTTCTTTAGAGAGAGATTTGTTTCTCAACAAATCATCTCTAGAATCTGTTAGATTGGAAATTTACTTAGAACCAATAAAAAGTACAGGACAGTCAGGCCTTATGCAGGAGGTTCTAAAGTTAGCGGGTGAAGCAAAAAATTCAGTAGAGTCAAGATTACCCCTGAAAATTCCCTCCATCTTTCACAAAGTAGAGAAGTCAGACTCACCACCAGGTCCAACCCAGCATGTCTTCCTCCTGGGTTGGAACAGACGGTGTTTCCTTTGGTGAGCAGCAGATGAAGTCATTGAGGGACCACATTTTATGCATAATTGTGTCTTCAACCCCAGAATCCTTCATCAAGATGAGATGCTTTCACTGGAAAAGGCAAATAGCAGCTGAACTCCTGCTGTGAAGGTGGTGTTTGCACCTCCCATTTCTCTCTCTCTTTCCTTCTCTTTGTTCTTGCCAAGCACCAAGAGTTCATTTTCCACAGATTAGAAGAGCCCAGGCTGGTCTACAGCTATGAGTGGAATTCCTGGGTCATATGACAGCTCTGTATTTAATTGTTTGAAGAACTGCCACACTGTTTTGCAAAATGGCTGCCCCCGTTTGACCCAGCAGTGTATGAAGGTTCCAGGTCTCCACATCCTCACCAATGCTTGCTATTGTCTGTCTTTTTGATTCTGGCCATGCTAGTGGGTGTGAAGTGGTATCTCATTGTGGTTTTGATTTGCATTTCTCCAATGGCTAATGATGTCGAGCATCTTTTCGGGTGCTTATTGGCCATTTGTCTATCTTCCTTGGGGAATTGTCTATTCAGAAAAGAAGACATTGGTCCACGTAAAAACTTATATATGAATGTTTAAAGTAGCATCATTCATAATAGCCAAAAGGTGGAAATAACCTAAATACCCATCTCCAGATGAATAGATAGACAAAATGTGGTATATCCACAGAGTGGCTATAAAAAGGAGTGAAGTTCTGTTACCTGCTGTAACATGGATGAACCTTGAAAACATGATGCTAAGTAAAAGAAGCTAGACACAAGAAGTCATGTACTATATGATTTAATTTATATAAAAGTCCATAAAGGGACATCTACAGAGATAGAAAATAGATTGGTGGTTGCCTAGGGCTGGTAGGAGGATGGAGGTGATAACTAAAGGGTATAGGGTTTCTATTTGAGGTGATGAAATGTTTTAAAATTGACTGTGGTAATGGTTGCACATATCTGTGAGTATATTAAAAACCGTTGAGATGTTAAAACAAAGAGCCCAAGTTGCAATTCTGTTGATTATCTGATGGACTTTAAAAATACAGATTCCTGAGCCTACCTCCAGTGACTCTGACTCAGTAGGTCGTGGGTAGGGCTTGAGTGTCCGCAAGGGGTTCTGCTGCTCCTCCTGGTTTGGGGCCCTTTGTGTCCATAGGGCACCCTCTGTCCTCTGAAGTCTAGAGGTCATGGTGATGATGGCCCATGTTTGGGAGAGCTCACCAAGTTCTTGGTACTGTGCTGAATACCTTTACTCTCATCATCCCTTACTCTCAAGGTAACTTTCTTATGGGGTGGATAATATGACCTCTGCTACAGAGATGAGGAACTGGAGTTTTAGAGGAATTTAAGGAACTTCTTCAAAGCCCCAGTAGGAAGTGGTGGAGCTGGGAGATGCACTGGGGGCCACTTCTTGGGAGCCAATGCTCTCAAGCCCACAAATTCCATGGTCCATGGATGTCTGAAGCCCTGCCTGAGATTTCTGCTGAGACTGAGGTGGGGGCTCGACGTCTCAGGACCACCCTGGTCTCCTGGGCACTCGAGTCCACGTCTGCCGCCTCTGTCCTCTACTTTTCTGCCAGAAACTTGGTCCCTGCTTTGATTTCTACAAGCATAAGCCATGCACTCCAAGCACTAATGGTTTTGTTGACTTGTTGAGATTTGGGACCTTGGAGAGGGTCACATCACTCTCTGCTTGTTCTTGGCCAACTCAGTGACTTCTCTCATGTTGCTTCATCCATTCGGTTTCCTACTACCTCCTCCCTCCTGGATGGCTCTGGGAACTCTGAGTTTTTGTCCCTTTGTTTTGCAGAGCACCTTCGCTCTTCTCTGCAACTAATCCCCAAAGTATATAGCTGAGCCCAGGTCAATGCTTGACACGCAAAAGATTCCACAGATGGGATCCAAATGGAAAGTGGTGGTAGTTACAGATTGATGTGGATGCCACTTTGTTTTTCCCTATAAAATATACTACTTAACCAGCAAACTCTTGGCCCCTGGTTGCAATCCTTGGCTGGCGACGGTGGGGTGGATGCTACTCCTTTGTAAACAGGGGAGGAACACTGTGCAGTTAAAGAAAGAGAAACCGGCTCCCTTCAAGAGGCAGAGGAAGGCTTCCCGAGCTGATGCCAGCTTGTTTTCAGGCAAAATGGCTGTTATATTAAAATTGCCCGAACTTGGGCTGGTGCCCTGTGTGTTCAGAGCTCAAAGCCATGATTACTTGAATTATTTTTTTCTTGTTGTTGGTTGGTTTTCCATCCTGCTGCCTGGCAGCTTCAACTTCAGGAGTTCAGTTCAACAGACACCAGCAGCACCTACTATGTGCTGGCCTTAATAGCACCTACTATGCGCCAGGCACTGGGGATACAGTGTTGAACAAAATAAACACAGAGCCATTTGAACAAGAGAATGTAGTTCCCACTCTCAGCCCCTCTGAAAGAGAGACCACCATTGGGCTTCTGAAGATCTCAGGCACCCCTGCATCGTCTCCCTGAAGAGGGAGGGTGAAGAGCTTTGGTGTCTGGGGCCCGTGGAGGAGGATTTACGTGGGTCATCGCCAAGGTTTGGAGTGATGGGGAGGAGCTGGCTTTAGTGTTTAGAGGTGAGAAAGCGGGAGTGGCTTGATCTTAGGGGAAGCTGAGATTAAGAGAAGGCTTTTTGGAGTTTCCGTATGTACTGGAGACCTATACGAGGGTCCCTGTGGCTGAGCCTCTGGTCAGTGGAGTGACCATATGAGGATCTTCTTATAGCAGATGGCCCCGAAAGGTTAACAGATTGGGAGCAGCTGCAGTGATGGTGACCTCCAGGGACCTAGTTCCTTCTTGGCTTTCCAAACAATGTGTAAGCCCAGAGGTCTTATGTAAACTCATGGAGAAGGGAAGGAAGCTCCGAGAATGACAAGAGTGAGTTCCCCACCTGCCAGGCCTCCCGGGACTCAGAGCAGATTTAACCAGAGTTACAGAAATAGGAGTGTGACATTTCTTACACCCGGACGTGGTGGAGCAAAATGTATTCCCTCTGGTTTGGAGGGAATGAGAACACTGCAGACACGACTCCAAGTTTCCATTCTTAAACCCCATGTCTAGAAACGCCGATTCTGCCGGGTCCACAGACCAAAGCTCCATAAACACATCCGTTGCTGCATCTCTCTTGCCTGGCACTCTCCCCAGCTTTCCCTCTTTGGCCCATAGAGGAGGGAAGTTCCAGCATGACTTCTCTCCCCTCAGGCATGAGCTGGGATGGGAGCGTCCATGTTTCTCTCTGCCCCTTTTGTGTGAGGACAAGATGATGTGGTTGGGGAGACTGAGCATACGCTGACTCTAACCAGCCAAGTTCACATACTAGTGAATGGGTTGCTTTACCTAAACTATGGCAGCAGGGTCCACCTTCTTGGTCCCTTGCACAGGCTCCAGGCTTTTTGGGGCAAGTAGTACAGGCAAGACCTGCCTCTAGTAGGGCCAGCCAGCAAGTGACTGCCCATCTTGAACAGTGAGGGTTTATCGTCTCACATACAAACACCAGAGATAGCCAATTCCAGGGTTTGCTAAATGCATAGCTTGAGATGACGATTTCTTGTTTGACTTTTCTATTGTGCTCTTGTCTTTCTCCTCGTGGAGCCTGCCACAATCCAAATATGAGGTCCTTACGTGACAACACCCAAAGGCAAGGAGGAAGGGGCACAGTGTCTCCCCCCACATTTATATACTTAAGTCTCTTCCAGCAAACCTCAGTGGACTTCCTGCATCTCAGCCGCATCTGCCCTGGGCTGATGGAGCCCTCAAGAGAGCAGTCAGGATGGAGTCTGTGGACGGGTCCTAAACCTATCACTGGCCAAGGGGCTTGATTAACATGATTAGTTTAGAATCTAAGCCTTAGACTAGAGAACGGCAAACTTTTTCTGTAAAAAATGGTACTATTTAAGGCTTTTTGGTAGAGACCCCTGTGTTGCAACTACTCATCTCTGCCATTGTAGCGTGAAAGCAGCCCCAGACACTGCGGAAGTGAGTGGGCGTGGCTTTGTTCCAATAAAACTTTATTGACAAAAACAGTCAGTGGGCCGGCTTGGCCGCTGGGCTGTGGTTTGCCAAACCCTGCTTAGACTAATCGTGATTTGTCCCCTGGGGCTGGGCCAACACTTCCAAGAAACAAGTCAGCCCAGGACCTGAGTAAAATGGGGGTTCTGTTAACAAGGAAGAAAGAAGGAATAGCCGGTTTCTGGGTAGGTAACTGATAGTGTCAGGGCCAAACCAGCTCTCCAGTCCACTTTGCTGTAAGTAAAGGCAATGGGAGGATCCCCATCCAGCTGTTTGTCTGTTCAAATTTGGTTAAAACCTGTAGAGAGAAGGGACAATGACCTTTGTCTCAGTTAGCTACTGCCACAAAAGTGCTGTGGAACAAGCCACCCCAAATCAGAAGCTTAATACAATAACACTCTGTTTTTATGGATCTGCAGGTCAGCTGAGGGTTGGTCAGTCTAGGCTCTAGGTACATCTGGGGGACACTGCTCTGCTTCTAGTGTGTCTTATCTTCTCCTGGGACAGCAGCCCCACCAAGGCGCATTCTCATGGTGATGGCAGAAGCATCAGAGTGCAAGCAAGAATGAACACCCACTTTTCAAGCTTTTGGTCACATAATGCCAACCAACATTCCATTGGCTAAAGCAAGACACATGATTAAACCCAACCTCAAGGGCTGGAGGAGTATACTCTGACTCTCTCTCTCTCTCTCTCTCTTTTTTTTTTTTTTTGGTGAGGAAGATTGGCCCTGAGCTAACATCTGTTGCCAATCTTCCTCTTTTTGCATGAGGAAGATTGTCCTTGAGCTACCTTTAGTTTGTATGTGGGACACCGCCAGAGCACTGTTTAATGAGCTGTGCATAGGTCTGCACCTGGGATCTGAATCAACCAACTGCAGGCTGCTGAAGCAAAGCGCATGAACTCAACCACTACATCACTGGGCTGGCCCCCTATACTCTGGCTCTTTACTGAGAAGAGCCACAAAGTGGCAAAGGGCCTGGATATAGGGCGTTGTGAAGAATTGCGTCCATTAATGCACCGTATTCTACTACAACCCCCTAACCACCACTGCAATTCACTAAATATTCATCTAATGCCACCTGTGCCTAAATGCTTCTGGCTGCAGCCCAGGCAATGGGGACCTGGCTGGGGAGGGATATAGCAGGACATTGCTGTCCTGCACATCTGGGTGTCATCGTGTGTGGCCAACTCTGCACTGACCGTGGCTGACTTGTCTTGTTCTGAGTCCCTAAGGGGCAAGGCTCGTGCTCATTCTATTCCTGAGTAATTTTGACAAAGCAGGTTTCAGGATCCCAGGAAGCAAATCGATTGTAGATTTGACTTTTGCAGGGAGTGAGAATGGCTGAGCGTATATACCAGTTTACATGCTGGTGATTATTTCTTCCCCAGAAAGAAGGCTGGCTATTATGAAGCTTCTGTTAGATTCATTTGCCCCATGGACTCGTGCTCGTGTGTGTGTGTGTGTGTGTGAGCGTGTGTGTGCATGTGCACCCACTTGTTGGAGCTATTTCTCTTTATAATTACATTAGCCAATACTCTGAATAAAGGGTGGAAATTAAATAGACTTCCCCAGACAGGCACTCCACCCTTTCAAACTGGATCACACATCATAAAATAAAACACAGTCACATTTTTAAAAACGCTTTGTGCTAAATTGATACTGGCTTCGACAAAGATACCATTTGCCTGAAGGATGGAGGGTCCTTGTCACGTGCCGTCTTGTATGCAGCCGTCCCACATCCTGTTCTCTTTTCTTAACAAATACAAGTTGTTGAAAAGACCAGCTGCATCTATGTGAACGTTGAATTTTCGAAATTATTTTTGGAGGCTTGGGGGTTGGGGTGGGTTTATTTGTTCAGTATTCAACGAATATTCCTGGGATCCCTGTTACACCCTGGGTACTGTCCCAGGGGCTGAGAACACAATAATCGGGAAAAGAAGGTAGGATTCCTGCCCTCAGGGGGTGAACAGTTTTAGAGCTGTACCTTGCAGTAAGGCAGCCACTAGCCGCGTGTGGCTATTGAGCACTTGAAATGTGGTGGCTACATTGACATGTGCTGGAAGCGTAAAATATAGATGGGATTTTGATGATTTAATATAAAAAAAAGTAAAATGTTTCATTAATATTTTAAAAAATAGTTGCTGCATGCTGAAATGTTATTTTGGATGTATTTGGTTAAATGAATGATATTATTAAAATTGCTTTCACCTCTTTTGTTTTATTATTATTGTTTAACATGACCACTACCGAAGGTGAAAGTAAGTACGGAGCTCACATCATGTTTCTCTTGGACATTGATGGTCTAGAAGGGGTTATGGGCATTAAGTCGAGAGTTACCCAGGTGACCGTGCATTTGTCACCCCTGCCCCAGGGGAGAAGTTAAGGGTGTGAAGAGAATATACAAATGAGGAGGGGAGACCTCAGTCTTGGAGGGTCGAGAAAAGCTTCCTTAAACAGCTTGGAAGTTCCTCAAAAGGTTAAACATGGAATTAGTATACGACTTAGAAATTCCACTCCTAGGTATATACCCAAGGGGAATGAAAACATGTCTGCACAAAATATGTGCACACATGTCACAGCCGCACTATTCCCAATAGTCAAAAAGTGGAAACAACCCAAACGTGCATCAATTGATGATTGGGCAAATACAATGTGGTCTATCCATACAACGGACTATTAATTGTGGTCATAGTTACTCAACTCTCTGAATATGCTAAAAACCATTGAATTGAATTCTTTAAATGGATGAATTATATGTATGTGAATTATATTTCAATAAAGCTGTTATGTTTAAAATAATAAAGTCTTCCTTGGTGAGATGACACATAAGGGGAGCCCTGGAGGGTGGATATGTGTAACCCAGGTAAGAAAGTGTAGGAACAGCATTTCAGGGTGAGGAATAGCACATGGGAAGGCCCTGAGGTCAAAAGGAATATGTCAAATTTGAAGAACTTCAAAGAGCTTTGTGGGACTGGAGCCTGGAAGGCAAGCGACGGTATCAGGAAATGAGGCTGGAGAAAGGAGAGGCTGGATCACACAGGTCTCGTGTTAGGCGCTGGGGCTTCACATTACCTGTGTCACCTTGGACATCCCACTTAACCGCCCATCAGAGAAATAAAGGGCCGTCATAAGGATGAAATGAGATAATGCACGCTCGGCAAAGATGAGCTCTTATAATTGTGGACCCACAGAGCAATGGGGAGCCATTGAACGGGAATGGTCTGTTTGGAGTACGTTCTGAGAATATGACTGTGGTCGCTGTGTGGGGTACAGATTGTAACAAGGAGAAGGAGAAATGGGGACACCAGTTAGGAGGCATTTACAGTCAAAGAGCTGGAGATGATGGTGGCTCGGTTGATGATGATGTTAGATGGGTGGCTGAGCAGTGAGTGGATTCCAGTGAGATTTAGGAGGTAAAATGAACAGGACTTGGCCATTGCATGTGGGCTGGATGGGCTGCAGGTTTGAGAGGATGGGTAGGAACCAAAGCCTTGAAGCATACCTCCGAGCAGGTCCTCCATCTGAGATCAATTGCGGTCTCTTGGCGAACAGGAGTGCTGGCATTTATGATGAAGATGTCTAGACGTCGAAATGTCATTTGCCGTGGTTCTTGTGCGGCCAGCCGCTCCCACCCCCCACCGCATGTCCTGAACTTATTAATTATTTGTTTTAATTCATCGCAGAGGGGTGTTCATTTGCTTTTGTGAGAAATACGGAATGCCACCAAGAAAGCGTATTAAAATAATCTGGATTGCTGTGGGGGAGTTAAATCTATTCAGATTCATGCCAGTGTTATTATTTTGGTCCAAACCCACTTCTGGCCCGTGGCAGAAGGACAGTGGACGCTCAGCTTGCTTTGATTTGAAAGACCCCAGCAACATGCACCTCTGGTGTTGCCAACGGAACCCCTCTTGTGCAGAGGAGGCATGAAGTTAGGGGGCATCTCTGCTGGTTTTCCCCCACATCATTTGGCAGAAATGCTGCTGGGAGCTTCACTGATGATTTTCTCGGGTTTGATATTGCCATGGAAAGCCCACGGTAATGCTCAGCCACGTTATTGAGCCACAGCTCCAGTGTGGGCTGTGACTTGTTTTTCCTGTGAGTGACACGACCATATTTTCCATGAAAACTCGATGCAAATAGACTCTTGAGCGCCAGCACTGTCACATCCCCTGATTGGGAAGGGACATCAGCCAGGGTGATGCTAGTTTGCTATGCACAAAACTAGTTCTTTCCGGAAGCTTATTCCTTTCCAGCGAACTCTGGAGTGTCCCACTTAGACTTTGGGGCAGAACTTTGCGTTGTCTGGAAGTGGCAAGTTAAATCTCACAGGGAATTTGGAAAGCTAGGTTGGGCCTAGGACTGGGATCAAGGCTGGGCTATGTATACCTCGAGGGAAATGGCGCTAATTTCCTTTCCAAATGACCTCTCACTGGGTCCTTGGCCTCCTGGCTCCTAAAGCTGGAGAACCCATGAAACATACTAACTGGCTGAGGATGAAGGGGAGCTAAAATGTGTCCCCCGTGCTAAGACTGGGGCTGCTGTGATCACACCTCATCCTGCCCCTGCAGCTGCTGGTTATCCACAAGTGGTCATCGCCAGTGAAGCACCCCTGTCTCCCCTGACTGCCTTATTTAATTCGCCTGAACTGTATCCATGGTTTAGACCAGTGGGTTTCAACCTTGGCTACACCTTGGAATCCCCTGGGAGATTAAAAAAATACTGATGTCTCTTTCACTCAATGTAGTGTTTTCAAGGTTCTTCCACATGGTAGCATGTATTGGTCCTCCATTCCTTTTTTATGGCTGAATAATATTCCACAATATGGATAGACCACATTTTGTTTATCCTTTTATCCATTGATGGACATTTGTGTTGTTTCTACCCTTTGGTTGTTATATATATTGTGTGATTCCATTTCTGTGAAATATCCAGAATAGGGAAATCTATCAAGACCGAAAGCAGATGAGTGGTTGCCAGGGACTAGAGGGAGTGGGGAGTGACCACCTAATGAGTGTGAGGTTTCCTTTTGGTGTGGTGAAAATGGTTTGGAACTTGTTAGAAACGGTGGTGGCACAACACTGTAAATATACCAAATGATACTGAATGGTGAGTGCACTTTAAAATGGTGACTTTTATGTTATATAATTTTTTTCTCAATTAAAAGAAATACTGATGCCTGTGTTCCAAGCCTGGAGGTTCTGAAGGAATTGTTCTTGGGTGGGGAGCCCAGGCACTGGGATCCGAAAAGCTCCAGGCGATGCTCATGTGCAGTTGGGCACTGAGAGCTCCTGCTTAAGTCTCTCCTCCTGGAATGGACTTTTCATGGTTTGCTTGTTTTCACTTCACATTCTTCCATTTTCCTTCACATTTTGGGGGGGTCGGGGGTAATTTTTACAATGTGCTCTAGAGATCAGCGGCCCCACATGACCTTGGGATCCCTGTTGGCTGCGTAGCTTCCCTTTCTCCAACTCTGACCTATCGCGTCAGAATCTTATGGGCGGGACCCAGGACTGTACAAATTAACAAGCACCCCGGGCGACTATTAAGTGCACAGTGACCTGAGAACTTCTGCAAACTCTTAGGTTTCCCCACACTGTCTGCTCTTTCATTTCACGATTGGGCCCCTCTGTGTCTTAGCCACTCGACTGTTGCCCTGTGGACACAGCACGGACAAGACAGAAGGGGTCCTTCTCTTGTGGAGCTCTCAGTGAAGCTGGCGAGCACACGAGGCTCCTCTACTCGTCGGAAATGCATCGGGCACGGGTAGCCAGGCTCGCGTATTTGACAGGGGTGTAGGAAACTCCTAGACAGAAAGAGGAGAGTGGTCACGGCCCTGTGTAACTTTCTCCCAGGATGGGTCTCCCTGGGGAGGCTGAGAACACAACTTAAAATCAGGTTCAAATCTAAGTTCTCCATCCTCCTTAGTTCTGTGAGTTCTGTAAGCCTCGGTTTTCATGTTAGTTGTCTCTTGTGTAGTGCTATTACCACAAACTTGGTGGCTTAAAACAACACATTTATTAGGGCATGGTTTTTGCAGGTCGAGCTCCTGGTGTGGCTTAGCTGGGTCCTCAGCCAAGGCTGCAACTCAAGGTGTTGGCCGGGCTGTGTTCTCAGCCGGAGGCTCAGGTGGTGAGGGGTCTGCTTCCGAGCTCCTGCGGTTGTCGGCAGCCTTCAGTTCCTTGCTTGCTGCCAGACTCGGTTTCTTGCTGGCTGTTGGCCGGAGGCTTCTCCCAGCTCCTTGCCACATGGGCTTCTCCGTGGTGGTAGCTCACAGCATGGCAGCTGGCTTCTCCAAAGTCAGCCAGCCAAAGAGACTCTTGGGAAGAGAGGTTTACAATCTTATCTAATAACCACAAACATCCCATGCCCTTTGCCATAGGCTGTTGGTTGGAAGCAAGTCGCTGGTCCCACCCACACACTGGTCCCACAGGGAGGGGTTACACAAACGTGTGAATACCAGGAGGTGGCAGTCTGCCAGTCTTCCATGTATAAAATGGGGGATAATTATGCATCCTGCCTTATAGGATTGTAGTGAAGATCAAGCGAGAGGATGCATGACTGGCACTTGGTACAGGGTAAAGGCTCAGTAAATGTTAACTTCATTGTTATTTATTATCATCATCGCTGTTACCATTGCTAATATTATTATCAGGTCATTACTGGTCATTGGTTTCCTGGCTATGAAAGGCACCTTCCCTCTATGGCCTCAAAGTCCTTCTGGGATCTCCCTATGCTCTTCTCACAGGTACCTCCTTCATCTCACCTTGGAGATCTAACCCTGGGCCCCCTATTCTTTCACCAGCTTGACTTGTCTGAAGCATGCACTAAATTAGCTGGGTGTTAAAGTTGGATGTAACATTTTGTAAAAGGCAGCATCTTTACCCAAGTTCAAGATATCTTTGAGGGGCTCCGTCCTTCTTGGCTTCTGTAACTTTGGTCCCTTCCCCACTTAGAGCTCTTCGCTAGAAAAGCAGCCGATGGCTCCCTTCCTGTTTAAAAAGTCTGCATCTCCATTGCATTCCAGTTTCCCACTTGAGACGTGTTTACATACCCAGTACCCGTTGAGTCCCTTTAATGAAAAAATATGTTAATACTGTGGGCCAGATATTGTTCTTGGTTCCAGGGACATAAAAATCAGCAAGACACATGCCCGGTCCTCAAGGAGCTCAGAGTTCAATGGAGGAATTTAGACTTGAGGCTGGTGTTTCTCACTTTGGGACAAATGTTAGTGTTCACATGCAAAGAGATTTTAGGTGGACCAAGAGCTGACTGTGGGTGCAACACAGACTTGGCATTAAATTATAGTTCAGTTACAATGTGATAAAATTATTACCTTTTTAATTCTCTCTCATCTTTATGACAACGTCAAGAGCAAACTCTGTTAGGGACTACTAAGTCTTAAATATTTTGCATTCTTGATTTTAAACTTAAAGAGCAGAGTGTAGCCCAGACTCTTCTGTAGCCAACACTGTCCAGCTAGAATTGAATGCCGTTGTTATGTTGCCACTGAATTTATTTTTTACAGGCATAGCGGTAAATGAGTCCTGCAAAAAGCAGTGTGTTTAAGAGGGCTGCCGTAATTTACTGCCCGTTGATTATTGCCAGATCTACTGGTGGTTTAAGAAAATCTGGAAGTCTAGATTTTTGTGTGAAAATTTCTAATTATTGCCTGTTGGCTCAAATAAAAAAAATACGGTGCAGTTCAAACAAAACGCTCTGTCGGCGGCTGGTTTGTAACCTTGGTAGTGAGGGGTACAACACAGGCAGTGTATTTAATTTTGAAGTAATAGGAAGATCAAATCTTGGGGGAGTGTTAGCGGTGAATAAGTCTCAAAATGATGGCATTTGGATTTCTAGAGTTCTCCACGGTAAAGACCTTTTCTACTGAGATGCGAGAGTTTGGTCCTACACAACCTGGCTGGAACCATTCATGAAGACTGCATGGTCAGCCAGGGGTTGGCTCATTGGGGGAAACTCAAAAAGGAAGAGGCATAAGAGAACGAAAATGATACTAAGAGTGTTGCAAAATTCAGTATTCTGCAGAATACAGACTGGGCTGAGTTTGAGAAATCTGGAATTGCGTGTTCTATGTGATTTTTTAAAAAGACCACGAAAGGCACAGATCTTGTGTTCATTTTGATGAGTTTCGGTAATTGTGCAGATCCATGTAACCATCACATTAAACAAGATGTAGAACGTTTCCATTGTCCTGGAAAGACCTCTCGTGACCTTGTCCGCACAAGCCTGTCACCTCCTAGAGGCAATCACTGTTCTAATTTCTGTCACCATAGATTAAGTTTGCCAGGGCTTTGTATAAGTGGACTCATACAATATGTTCTTTTTGCCTGGCTCTTTTCACTCAGCAAAATGTTTTAGAGACTGACCTATGTTGCGTCTATCAGCTTCCTTTCTCCCCCCTATTTTATCTTTTATGGGTGAGTAGTTGTCCATTGCATGAATATTCCACAATTTGTTTATCCATCCACCACTAGATGAGCATTTGTTTCCAGTTTTTTGTTATTGTGAATAAAACTTCTATGAACCATTATTTGCAAATCTTTGTGTGGACACAAATTTGCATCCTCTTCAGTAAATACTCAGGAGTAGACTTGCTGGGTCACAGGGCAGATGTGTATTGAACTTCATGAGAAACTGTCAAACTGTTTTCCACAGTGGTTGTAGCACCTCACGTTCTCATAGGCAGGATGAGAGAGTTCCAGGGGTGCCGCATCCTCACCGACACCTGCTGTTGTATTTTTTTTTGATGACAGCCATTTCAGCCAATGTGAAATGGTTATTTCATGATGGTTTTAATTTGCATTTCCCTGGCATTGAGCAGCTTTTCATGCGCTTATTGGCCACTTGCTATCTCCTTTTGTAAAAGGGTTTATGTTCAAATCTTTGTCTAGTCTTTAATTGGGGGGTTTATCTTTTTATTATTTATTTGTAGGGCTTCTTTAGATATTTTGAATAACAGTCCATTTTCAGATGCACGTATTGCAAATTTTTCTTTGCTTAATCATTTTCTTAATGGTGTCTTTTGATGAGGAGCCATTTTAAATTTTAATGAAGTCCAATTTATAATTATTTTTCTTCTTTGGTCGGTACTTTCTGTGTGTGTCTCAGAAACTATACTTACCCCAAGGTTATAGGGATATTCCCTTGTGTTTTTCATTGTAGAATTTTTATGGTTTTAACTTTGTGTTTAATTCTCTGATCCATTTCAGATTAAATTTTTTTTTTTTTTTAAGGATTGGCACCTGGGCTAACAACTGTTGCCAATCTTTTTTTTTTTTTCCTGCTTTATCTCCCCAAGCCCCCCCTGTACACAGTTGTATATCTTAGTTGCATGTCCTTCTAGTTGTGGGATGTGGGACGCTGCCTCAACATGGCCTGACGAGTGGTGCCATGTCTGCACCCAGGATCCGAACCCTGGGCTGCCGCAGCAGAGCACGCAAACTCAACCACTCGGCCATGGAGCCGGCCCCTCAGATTAATTTTTGTGTGCAGTGTAAAGTAGAGGTCAAAACATCTTTTATTTTCATATGGATATCTAGTTTTCCATCATGAGTTGTTAAGGAGTCTTTCCTTTCTTTATCAAATTGATTTGGTGTCTTTGTTAAAAAATCACTTGACCATATATGTGTGGGTCTATTTCTGTGCTCTCTAATTTGTTCCATTGATCTATCGTCCATCCTTATGCCAGTCCCACACTATCTTGATTACTATGGCTTTATATTAAGTCTTGAAATCAGGAAGTGTAAGTCTTTCAACTTTGTTCTCTTTTTTCAAGATAGTTTTGACTATTCTAGGTTGCTTGCATTTCCATATACATTTTAGAATCAGACTGTTGAGTTTTACAAGAAATTCTTTTGAGAGTACGTCTGGGATTTCATTGAATCCAAAGATCAAATTGGAGAGGACTGATATTTTAACAATATTGAACTTTCCAATCCGTGATGAATATGTACTATCTCTCCATTTATTTAGGTCTTCTTTAAGTAATTTTCTATGTAGAGTCTTGTGAATCTTTCTTTCAGATTTGTTCCTAGTTATTTGATGTCTTAGATACTATTTTAAAAGGTAGTGTTTTAAAATTTCATTTTCCAATTGTTCATTGTTAGTGTATTTAATTGATTTTTATATATTGACCTTGTATCTAGAATATTGCTAAACATTAATTCTGGTGAGCTTTCTGTAGATTTCGTACATTTTCTATGTACACAATGATGTCATTTGCAACAGCTTTACTTTTTTCCCTTATAATTTTTATGCCTTTTATTTGTTTTTCTTGCCTTATTGCACTAACAAAGACTTCTAGATGTAGTGGTAATAGACATCTTTGCCTTATTCCTGATAACGGAAATGGTGATTTAACACCATTAAATATGATATTAGCTATAGGTTTTTAAATAGATTTTATTTTTTATCAGATTGAGGAAGTTTCCTTCCATTCCTAGTTTGTTGAGGGTTTTTTAAAAAAAAATCATGAAAGGGTTTTAAATTTTGTCAAATGTTTTCCCTGCATCTATTGAGAAAAATCATATGATTTTTTTCCTTTTTTCCTTAATGTGATGAATTCTACTGATTGCTTTTTGAATGTTGAACTAGCTTTGCATTCCTGAGATAAACTTCATTTGGCTGTGTTGTATTAACTTTTTTATATATTGCTGGATTTGATTTGCAAATATTTTATTAAGGATTTTTGTATCAATGTTCATGAAGGATATTGGTGTGTGATTTTTTTTGTTTGTTTGTGTGTGACTGGCCTTATAAAATGAGTTGGATATATTCTCTCCTCTATTAATTTCTGGAAGAGTGTGGGTAATATTTATATCATTTCTTTTTTAATGTTTGACAGAATTTATCAGTGATGACATCTGGGACTGGGCTTTTCTTTGTGGAAAAAATAATAAATTATAGATTCAATTTGTTTAATAGATATAGGGCTATTCATATTTTCTTTCTTCTTTTCTACAGTTTTGGTACTTGTGTCTTTCAAGGAATTTGTCCATTTCATCTAGGTTGTTGAATTTATTGACACAATGTTGTTCATTTTATCTTCCTATTATCCTTTGAGTATCTTTATGATCTGTACTGATATCACCTCTTTAATTCCTGATATTGGTAATTTGTGTTTTTTTCTCTCTCTTTTTCCCTTGATCACTCTTGCTAGATCTATTTGTGGCAGACAGCCTTTAAAATGGCTCCCAATTGTCTTTGCCTCTTGGTGTTCACGCCCTTGTGTAATCCGCTCTACTTGAGTGTGAACTGAACCTTGCGAATCATTTTTAATGAGTAGAATATGGAAAAAAAGTAATGGGATGTTACTTTGGAGATTAACTTGCACAATAACTCTGGCTTCCGTCTTGAACATCCTTTTTTGTTCTTTTGCTTGTGTTTCTTATTAATAGTATGTAGCCAACCTTGCTTTTTAGTTCAATCTATCAATCTGTGCCTTTTACATGGAGTGTTTAGGCCATTTACACTTAATGTAATTACTAATCTGATTGGGTTTAAGTCTGCTATTGGGTTTTATTTTCTATTTGAATCTTCTGTCCTTTGTTCCTCCATTTCTCCTTTCCCACCTTCTTTAATATTATATAATATTTTTTAGTATTCTGCGTGTGCTTTTTGAAGTGCCCTTTTGGTTGATATAGAAAACTTCAAGTTAGAGAAAATAATCTTTATTATTTTTGATTCAGGAAAAAGCTGCCTTATTCTTAGACTCAGAGAGGTTCCTGGTCTAGACCAGAGAGAATGCCTCACTAGTTTCATTAATGTGATCATCATGGTGTTGATGGATTCCTATGACACAGGGCACATTGGGTATCATCCTTGCTCTCCCTAGGATTTGCTGCCAGGCTGTGGCACATGAGCCACCTTGGCAGAGGATTATATGCAGACAGGCCACCCAGGGCTCAGTCTGCGGTAAATGCTAGTCTTTTGGAGTGTACATGTCAGCTCCATACTCAAGCTATGTCTCTCTCCAGGTGCCTCTTGATCTGCTTGCTCTCACCTCTCTCTCCATCACAGCTGCTTCTCTCATTTGATAAATGGCAGAGGACACTCTGAAACCCTGGAGTAAAGCTGTTTGTGGGAGTCACAGACGCCACTGTTTTAGATTAACTTCAGACATGCTTCTGACTTTGAGGGACTTAATTCCAAACAATGCTTTAGTCCCCTCCCTATCCCACACCATGGTGCATATTTTAGAAAAAAGAAGCCGGTCCTTGTAGGTGTTGAATTATCATTCGCTGCATTCCTCTCCAGTTTTGCTTTGTTTATGACTTAGATTAATTCTGAATCTCTTGTACCTGGACTCCTATGAAAATTCCAATAAAGCAAAAATGATTAAAATTGGATTGCCCGTAGAAACGGAGATGCTGTTTTTCCCCTGGAGCTAGGTTCAGCATCTAAATAAGGAGGGAGGCCCAAACCCTGCATATGAGCCTTTTAAACAAGGCACAGTGGGAATACCTCAGTTTGGATCCATAAATACAAAACAGGAAATCTTAAATGGAACTTTGCTCTGCCGCTTTTAAAAAAAAATCCAATATCAGATTATAGCTTCGATCATAACTTAATTTTTCATTTCCATTTGAACTTTAATTTTACTTGAATTTTCTCCTGACAAATCTCCAAAGGAATATTGAAGTGACACGGCATAATGCTGGCAGATTATTCATAGATCAGCCCTTAGGCTACCAAGGAAGGCTTCATCATCTCAGAGTGAGTTTTACTGGAATCCGTAGCTCACAAAATATTGCTTTCTGACAGCCCCTGTGCAGTGGAATTTAAAGGCTTAAGTTTTGGGAGAATTTCCGCATCGCAGCATCCTCTGCTGCACGTTTTAGGAATGTTAAGTCAGCAGGCCCCCCAGGGATGCTCCTGTGGGAAGATGTCAGGTCATCCTCTCCCTTCCATCTCTGGATGGGTGTGTGGGGCCCGGAGCAGCCTTGTTCCCCTTACTCTTTGAGTCAGGTTGGGGCAGTGCGAGCAGAAGGCAGCAACTGTGCCTTTCAGTCCAACGCACTTTCCAAGAGGAGAGAGGTCAGTCTCGTCGCTGTGAACATGGATGCAAAATCCTGGGGCTGCTGCAAAGAGAAAATTGTACTTCACTCATTCGTTCATCCATCCATTCATGTGGTCCTTGAATAAATGTTTATTGGGCACCTACTATCGTCAGACTCTCTTCTAAGTCTTGGGGACATCGCAATGGATGAATAGGTCAGACTTTGTTGCTCCCTTCCCGGAGTTCATGGGCTAGCCGGGAAGACAGAAATTAAACTCAGACATGCACGCATAAATCCATCCTAACTGATGATGAGGGCTGTGAAGAAAATAGTATGTCCGTGGGGGTGGAATTTCGGCTAGATTTGGAGGATGGGAGGAAATTAGCCAGACGAAGGGATTTTCTCAGAAAATATGGAGGAATGTTTTTATTCCCATTTTCTCTGTTTCCAGTGAGTTCGAACCTCTTTGTGTGGTTATTGCAACTTGGATTTGCTTCCGTGAAATTTGCCTCTTCGCGTCCTTTTGCTGTTTTCCCATGAGTTGTCCTTTGCTTATTGATTTGGAGGAGTCCTGCTTTTCGCAGATACACCTGCGAGGTGTGTGGTGTTCTCTGGGGGAGCTTTGAAAGTGGGCTGGGACTCAGGGACGACTGTCCTGCCTGGACAGGTCTGAACTGGTGGCCTTGTCGAATGCTGCTTCGGTCAGATGGGTCTGGGACCATGTGGTGTTTTAGAGTCTGCACGTTTTACCTGTCACACTAATTACAGAAGCTGGGGCTCGTCCTGGAGAGAAATCAAGCTTTCCTATTATGAGCCCCGCCCCGCACAGGCTTCTATCGTGACCCGCAAAATCCTGGTAGAGATTCTTCTCACGGGGTCTCTGAAAAACCTGCCTTCTGTCTTTCAGTGGGGGGCGCTTACTGCTGTGGAGGGTAACTGATGGGGGGCGGCTGGTGGTAAACATCGGGGTGCTGTTTTTCTCCTCAACTCTGCATCTCTCAATGCTTCCCTTGACTCCTTTAAAGACCGTGTTTTACTCCATTGATTAGCTAGACAAAGCGGCTTTCAGAAGCCTGGTGTTGGAATCTGTGGGATTTCATTGAATATTTCTTCTCCATGTTTCTTTCCCTTGGAAGAAATTGCTTGTGAAACTCTTTGCTTGTGAAAATAAAGGTCATCAAAGTAATGGGAAATCCTACTTCATTGCTCTTTCTGGATTTGTCAGGAAAGTCCGTGTTGAGGGAAGGCAAACGCCTGAGGTGGTATCTCCCTATGCTGTGTGCTGTGCAGACATCACTAATCGATCCCAGGCCCTGTTCTGGTCAAGTCTTCAGGATCCTTGTCCGTGATTCACTCTAGGAAATCACTGTCAATGAATTGGAGCTGGCGGATAAACGGGAATGTCTTCGTCTTTCCTCATCCGAATTCTTTCTCACTTTCCTACCCCAGCTGGGTCCCCCTGTATCTCTTTAGCCTAGAATTTCCCAACAAACTCGCATCTGGTGAAAGAGTTTTGAGGTCAAATGAATTTAGGAAAGTTATACATGCAGGTCATTAAAGGATTGCTGTACTACCGGAAATGTACATAATTCAGTTAACTTTTAAAAAATAGCGCCTACCAGCATCCTAAAAAGCATGGAATTTGCTGTCAGAAGTGATGCTCTACTTACGCATCAATTGTCAGTGTATTCATTGGGTGTCTACTTGGTACTGGGTGCTGTTTTAGGTGCTCTAGAGAAAAATAAAGCAGAGAAGGTGGAGAGTTGGTGGCAGGGTTGAGGGGTTTCGATTTCAATAGGGTTGTCAGGGATGAAAGGATGACACCCCATATGGAGGAGATGAGGGAGGGAGATGTTAATAACCGGAAAAAGACATTCTGGGCATAGAGAGCAGCAGGTGCAAAGGCCCTGAGGTGGGAGCTCGTGGGCTGTGTTCAAGAAGAGCAAGGCGGCCAGTGTGGCCACAGTGGGAAGCATAAGGGGTGAGTATTAGGTGAGGAGGATCGTGATGCTGCAGAGGGACGTGTAATCCACCGAAAGAGCTTCGGCTGGGAGAGTTTGAGCAGAAGAGGGGCGTGATCTGACTTCCACTTTGGGGTTCAGACTAGTGTTTGGTGGCAGGGTTGACAGGGAAATCCAGGAAGAGGCTACTGCGGTTGTCCAGGAGAGCGACGATAGTGGCTTCGGCCGGTGCAGATGGCGAGCCCTGGCACAGTTCTGAATGTATTTTGAAGGTGGATTTTGGAGGAGGGACTTCCTGACAGACTGGCTGTGGAGTGGTGTGGCAATAAAAGCAGAGTCAGGGGCTGGCCCGGTGGTGCAGTGGTTACGTTTGCACGTTCCGCTTCGGCGACCCGGGTTTGCCGGTTTAGATCCCGGGTGTGGACATGGCACTGCTTGGCGCACCAAGCTGTAGCAGATGTCCCACATATAAAGTAGAGGAAGATGGGCATGGATGTTAGCTCAGGGCCAGTCTTCCTCAGCAAAAAGAGGAGGATTGGCACGGATGTTAGCTCAGGGCCAATCTTCCTCAAAAAAAACAAAAGTGGAGTCAAGGATGCCTCTGAAGTTTGGTCCTGAGCAATTAAGGATGGATTTGTCCTTGCCCAAGATAAGGAAGATTTAGGGAGAAACGAGTTTTTCTTTCTTGTAGGGAGGGAGAGGGTAGGGTGGGGAGCATAGCAAGAGTTCATTTAGGACGTGTTAAGTTTGAGATGCCTATTAAACATGCAAATGGAGGTGTTGAGAGGCAGAACACAGACTCTGGAGCCAAACTGCTCTCCCACGTTTCAGCTGTGTGACCTTGGGCACGTGACTTAGCCTCTCTGTGCCTTATTTTTCTCATCTATAAAATGAGATAATGACGAGGTTATTATGAGGTATAATTGAGTTAGTATATGTGGAACGCCTAGAACAATCCCTGGCTTGCAGTAAGTGCTAAATATTTCCTGTAGTTGTCACTGTGTATACAAATCTGGCTCATGCCCTATCTCTTGGTGATGGGCAGCCGTTTAAGGGTTTACACAGGGAGTTTAAAACTTAAATTTTAGGATGATGAGTAAAGAAGGTTTGGAACCTTTGCTGATTGGGATACCAGCTCCTCCCAGTATGCCAGATACACGTCTTTCCAGGGGAGGGATCTGGTAGAATTCCGACGATCGGAGATTGCTCAGCAGAGGAAGGTCATGGTCATTTCCCAGAGAGCATGCCTTTTCTGCCCGGCCTGCATCGCCCGGATTCCTTCATGCTCTGTGCTTGCTGCAGCCCCATCTGCCTGCTCTGCTCTCTGCACGCCTCAAGGTGAAGCATCCGATCACTCCTGGGTCAGAACAGCCTTTAATCTCTTCCCTATTCTCTGCTATCATCAGGGTTGGCAAGAATAACTTGGTGTAAAGGGAGCAGAATCCTTTCTAGAAGCAGCAGCCGCTCGGGGTGAGGCTTATTTCGTCTCTCCCATGGCTGGCATCTCAGCAAAACTTTGGCAATCTCTGTTGGCTGGTTGGAGCAGAAATAGGAAATTAGTATTTTCTCTTCCACTTAAGCTTCTCAACAGTGAAAAAAAAAAAAAAAAACAAAAAAACGCAACAAACCCGGCTGTTCCCGGGGCTTGGCCATGGAGCTGGTTACTTATTAAATTTCAGCTGGTGGGTCCCCAGGCTGCTCACTGTCATTTCTCTGCTTGCGTGTTCTGCGTGGCAGGAGGGTAGCATTTGACACGTCCCATTTCTGTGCTCAGATTAGGAGACGCGTCTGGCATTCACGTGTGCAGACGTTTGTGATCTCCTCTTGAGTCTGTCTCACACCCACCTGCCCGGTATGTTCTAGAATCCTGATCCTCTCCGTCCTGTCCTCTCCAACCCCCACTTAAAAAATCACAAAAGTGACACACGCTTGGGGTTGGACAAATTAAAACAGCAGAGAAGTATAGAGAAGAAAGATGGATGCTCCCTTGTCTCCGTTCCCCGTCCTTTTCCGAGGGCACCCCGCCCATTAACAGTGCAGTGTTTTATTCCAGACTTGTTGATGCCTTTGCAAACACATACCTGATCTCAGACCCAGAGAGTCATGCATACGTGTGCACAGACGCACGCATCCCAGGGGCTTAAAATACATGGAATTTAAAAGGATCATTCTTGTGGTTAAAAAATAAAGTAGTATGGAGAAGTTTATAATGTAAAAAAAGTCACTTCCTACTATTGTTCACTCCCCAGAGGCAATGACTTTGAATTTTTTGAGCTTCAAGCCCCCAGTGATGGTCCCCACCATGGCTCAAAAACTATGCATGTATCAGAAGTTCTTGAGTGATCAATTTCAGTCGTTATTAGTTCAGATTTCAGATTGCAATAGATGAGATTTAACTTCATTTCCATCCCACACATCCCCTTCCCTCAACTTTGAGAGATTATTATTTTTACTATATTTAGTAAAATTAAAAAGTAGAGCTTACCTTATTTTGGCTCTGTAAATATTGTTCTTTTCAGAGCCAATAACACTAAGATGACACTTTATTTCTTGTTTTTTTTTTTTCCCTGGAGTTTATAGTTTTTTTTTTTTTGAGGAAGATTAGCCCTGAGCTAACATCTGCCGCCAATCCTCTTTTTGCTGAGGAAGACTGGCCCTGAGCTAACATCCATGCCCATCTTCCTCTAATTTAAATGTAGGATGCCTACCACAGCATGGCTTGCCAGGCGGTGCCATGTCCGCACCCGGGATCCGAACTGGTGAACCCTGGGCCGCCGAAGTGTAACGTGTGAACTTAACTGCTGTGCCACTGGGCAGGACCCCCCCTTTTTTTTTACACCCTTCAAACTATTTGCCTTTGTTGTATCTTAGATTTTTTTCAAGATTTTTCGTATGTTGAGTATCTGGTCAAGGTTTCCTCTTTTATTTTTCTGAAGACACTCCTCTCTGATCCCCACTGTTCCAGTCTACACTGCACGGCTGCAATGCGGGGCCTTCCCTGCTGGAGGCAGGGCGTTTCACTGGGCGTGGCATTTTCAGGTCTTAAGGCTCTCTGGGCTCCTTGAAGCCACATTGGCTTCCTCCTTGGCTGGTCCCTCTCCTTTCTCATGTTGTCTTGGCTGGAGTTTTCTCTCCCCTGTTTCCTGTTACCACTTCCTCAGCCATGCCCCAGGGATTTATTAAAGTCTGTCTTTAACAGAGGACTCCCTTCTCTTTCTTTGAATTCTTGCAGATCCAAGGCTTTAAAAATCCCTTCACTATCATTTTAATGGGTTTTAGGAGGAGATAAATGCGTGTACTTAGTCTTCCGTTTTGAACCAGAAGCCCCATGTACAGTTAAAAAAAAAAGTCTCTGTCAACTTCCGTTTCTCTGTCTCTGTCTTTGTCTCTCTGTATTATTCTTTTTCACCTAGATATATTTAGTGATTAATGACAGTACTCTCAGACAAAACTAGATAGAACATAGTGTTTGTATTCCACAGCGAAGTAACATCAGGGTTAATTCATACTGAAGTTTATCTAGGGGTTCATAATGCTTTGCCATTTTTTTTTTTTTTTTTTTGGTGAGGAAGATTGGCCCTAAGCTAACATAGATGCCAATCTCCTTCTACTTTGTATGTGGGTTGCCGCTACAGCATGGCCACTGATGAGTGGTCTAGGTCTGTGCCCTAGATGCAAACCTGTGAGTCCTGGGCCACTGAAGCAGAACACGTGACCTTAACTACTGTGCCACCAGGCTGACCCCTTGTCATGCTTTTTAAGTGTCTGAGCCACCTAAAATTTGGCAATGCCATTCAATGCTTTTAAATGATTATACATGGAGGGGGGGGCTTTATAAAGTGATGACACATAAGAAGAACAGTTTTATGAAGTTAGGCTATACGTGCATAGAGGTGCACAGACATAGAAAGCCACATTTCATCTGATTCCTAAAGACTTTGTTTACCTGCCTGACTTTTTTAGATGTATCATGGGCCTCTTTCTTTGAGCCGTTTTCAAATTTAAACTGGAGCTGGAACTTCTCCTTCTGGTCCTACGATTTCAAGTGAACTGCTGGTTCCTCTCCACTTACTCTGAACAGATAGGGAGCCCGAAAGCCGTGGATTTGTTGTTCCTCTTTTTCTCTTAAGATTCAGCTCTAACAGCATCTCCTCCCAGAATCTTTCCCCATCTGCCCAGGCGTGGGCAGCAGAGTGGAGAGGTGAAAAGCGTGGACGTTGGGATCAGGCAGACTTGTGTTAGCATCAGACCTTCAACAATTTCCCAGTGTGGTGACCATGGGGACGTCGTTCAGCATCTTTGAGTCTCCGCTGCCTCACCAGCATAATGAGCGAGGAAACTGCCTCCGCCAGTGTCATTCTCTCTGGGTGCAAGACCTGTGGGCAGCGGCCACACCCACAGTCCACTGGAAGGTTAGACTTGATTCCCAGTTTATGAGAAGCTCGAATAGGAGGGGTTGGCGCTCACCTGGGGAGACACTGTCTGTAAACGGTAGCATCTTGCTAGACTTGAGAAATTAATTTCTCGCTGTGCTGGCATCCATTCTCTTTTAATGCTGGGGTTTGCATTATTATTTTTCCCACACACGCAGACATTTTTATTTATATCAAAGAGACGCTATGGAGCAGTGGGAGAGTGTACTTTTCAGTAAGTGACCCAGGTCCACCAGTTATCCGCATGGCAAAAAAACTCATCTTGACTCTTACCTCACACCATAAACCAAAAATCAGTTCCAGGTGGATTTTAGATCTAAATGTGAAAGTTTAAAAAAATAGTATTTCTAATTGATAACATAGGATATTTTCATGACAAAGATTTGGCAAAGATTTCTTAGAACCAAGCACACTAACCATAAAGAAAAATTGATAAATTGGATCTTATTGAAATTGAGAACTCCTGTTCATCAAAAGAAACCTTTAAGAGAATAAAAAAGGCAGGCACAGAGAGAGGATAAGCATTTGCCATTTATTTATCTGACAAAAAGCTCATAGCTAAGATATGTAACTGACTCCCATGACTCATGTAGAAAAAGGCAAATAATCCACAGGAGAAAAATGGGCACAGATGTGACTAGGCATTTCACAAAGACGATAACCCAATTGTAATAAGCATATATGAAAAGAGGCTCCACGTGGTGCCTCATTAGGTAGGGGCAAACTAAAACCGCAGTGAGATGCCTACCAGGACACATACACCACAAGAGTTCAAATGATAAACGTCCACAAGACCGAGTGTTGCTGAGGATGTGGAGCGGCCGGAACTCACCCGCAGCCGTGTTACCGTTAAAACCACGGTTGTAAACTCTTTGGTGATCTGCATTATTTTTCAGAAGGAACTTACATAGACAAACCACACCCTTCCTTGAGAATAATTACAGAGACCTTGGCCCCTCCTTGTTATCAGTCCAGACGCAGCTTCAGCAAGCCCCACTTGCTCACGGGAAGCGGCTCTCACGTTGTTTTCCCTCTGGACTCCCATCGTCACAGGCTCCTTACCCCAAAAATGTAATAACTTGTGGATACATTTGTCCTCCCCAGTAAACTGTGGGCCTCGCAAGGGCAGGGACCATATTCTGGTACCTTCTGGATTTCCCAGTGCTTAGGACAGTGTCTGACACCTAGAAGACTCAGTAAGTGTTGGGGGGTTACATGAATGAGACCCCATAGGAATTATGCAAAGGGTGAGTTTGTTATTTCATTATGTAAAAATAGCCAGGTAGACTTTCCCAACATGGAAATCATACTTAGGATATTCTGATTAAATAGAGACCATCTGTTGTGAGTGGAACTTACATGGGGTGGGAGGAGAAGGTCTTTGAGGCACATCTCGGAACATTTAGGCAGTCACCTTCCAGGGTTGTTGAAACTTAGCATGGATTTTCTCCAAATTGGGAAGACCTGACTTAAATTATAGATGACATGGGATGCATTAGATTCACCTAGGGGCCTCTGGGGGCTCCCCAGAGAGAGCCACGTCATCCTTTACAGTGGCTGACAATGAGCTTCCAGGAGGGGCCCATGGGGACCAGCAGAGATGTGCTTTTGGACAGAGAAAACCAGAGAGCGTGTTCAGATGCACGCCTGGAGTGGAGATGCACAAGGACGGACGCCGCAAATTGCAGGATCGGATTTGCAATCTTGCTGCTTCTCACACGGGTGGCTCCGTTTAGCATGCTCCAGCATGAGGAGCCGCGAGCCTTTCTTTGTTTAATGAAGTTTAGTGGCTTTTCCCCCCAAGCCTGTCAGGGAGCACGGCTGGCCCCGTCAGGAGATGTGCTTCTGTTTTGTGCCAGGCGCCATGCCTGTTGCTTCCGTAAATGGATTTCGTCTTCACAGCCACCCTGAAAGGCAGATTGTCCCCATTTTAGAGCAGAGGGAACGAAGGCTGGGGCAGGGATGCTAACTGCTCAAAGTCACACAGCTAAGTGGTGCGATTGGAACGTGGGCCTGTTGCTCCATTCACTGCTGTGCAAGGGCCCCCTCCACATCATCTGCAGTCTTTTGGGGTGGCTCAAGTCACGGCAGTTGATGAGGGGGGCAATGACCAGGTGACAAGGCTGCCCTAGGTAAGGCTGTCCCCACAGTGATGTGATTCTCGGCACTAGCACCATTCTTGTTTTGGGGGAGATTAGTCTGGAAACGAGTCTCTGTTGGGCTCACCTTGGTCACCAGGCCCTCCCCTGCAGAACCAACAGGGACGTCTAAATAGGGGTCCTTAATCTGTGGCCCATGGGTTCCAAGACGATCTAGGGTTGGGTGGGTTTTAGAGACGGAGGGTGGGTGGTGATGGTCGGAGCTCCCCTGAAACGTATGGGACATTTTGGACGTCCTTTCTCTGGGCAAGGTTACAGCTCCCATCAGATTCTCAAGAGGAGTCGAGGACCCAAGACCAGTGCCACCACCACCGCTAGTTTCCCAAAGCCATCTATGATTCATGGAGCACTTTCCATGTTTTATCTCCTTCAGTCCTCTTGGCCACCTGGTGAGGCGGGTACTGTGTTCTCCTCACTTACCTGTGGGGACACTGAGGCCTGGAGAGAGAGGCGAAGTCACTTGTGGAGGTCACGCAGTCGGTACGTGATAGAGTTGGGGCCCAACGAGGCCTTCTGGCTTCAGAACGTGTGGCCTGCTGACCCCAGAGGAAACCAGCCCTTGGGTGGATCCACAGCTGCTGGCTATTAGGAAAGTGTGGGGTGCTCCCCAGAGGAATGCAGGGAGGGGGAGCAGTAGAGCTCCCACCCCAAGACGTGTGCAGGCTTTGGCTCTGGAACAGCTGTGCTGGCCCTCTCCTGGCTCCTGGGGCGTCCGGGAGAAGCACCGGGGCCGACGTCTCCCCTAGGCACAGCAGGCGCAGGGCCTGGGGCCACTGAAATGTTCTAATTTTTTTAAAAGAAGAAGGAAAAAAAATGAACTTTTAGGTCGAAGAAAAATTTAAAATATATAATAGTGATATTTTTGTCTTTATACCAACACAGTCAAAAAATATAATTTTGACATATATATATATATTTATGGAGGAAAGGAGCTCACAAAGGCAAAAGTGCTTAGGGCCCATCCAAGTCATGACGTGGCTCTGGCAAGGGCACCCTGGGCCTCTGCAAGATGCCCTCTCTCATGCCAACTGCTCCAAGGAGCCGGCTGGCTTTCATCGGAAGCTGGTTTATCTCCCTGGGAAACTTATGTGGGTTCTTGAGCCTCATGAATCACGATGGAACCATTTGGAAAATGCACGAGGTGAAATGCACAGAGAGAGCTGTCTGTAGAGTCCGGGGGCTGATGGGGCGAATGGCTCTGATGGCCGGGCGGGAGATACGGGGTATGAACTTGCCGGGAGGCCCGTCTGCTACAGAAAAAGGGAGAAGGGCATCCGTCCATCCAGATGAAAAGTCTCACATCAGAATTAGCATTTCCACGTTTAATTCTACCGTTATGGCCCCACAGGCCGCGTAATCACCAGCGATTAAATGGAGACTGAGGGACGTGCTTCGAATTCCTACCCGCTGGGCTCTAAACAAACGGCGTTCGAGGGCCCTGCTGCGATTTTCCTTAGTTCCCACGAGCTGAAATGACTGGAGTTTCTCGAGGCAGCTCCTGGGGAGTGGTCCCCGTGTAGCTGGGCCCTGAGTTGCCTCTGCAGGTGTCCTGGGCTGGGCTGACTCCCCTCCGTTTCAGGGTCCGGTGGTGGCAGGGGACAGGAATCCCAATTACGCCTGACATTTGCTTAGCAGGGGCTCATTTGTGCCGTGTGGTGAATGCTTTTGCAGGCGATTAATTGAAGGCCTTTTAAATCTGCTTTGCTGGTGAGCGCGCGCTTCAAGAACATCAAGAAGGTGGTTGTGTAAGTTGCCGTCCTGCATTTTTCCTTTTGGTGGGTGGGGCTGGGGGGCGGTGCGCGACCTTCTGCCTTTCGATGGTGGTCATACTGGGATGTCCAACACTCTGCCCTCTCACATCATTTAGAACCTTCAGGAGCACCCTGAACCCAGAGTACAAAGGCCCATCGTCCAGAGTCATGCCCTTGGATTTGGAGAGCCACCTGCTGGTGGACAAGGCGGGGCTTTGTGACAGATGCCACCTGGCCCTGTGGTCTCAAGTCCTACCCTCTTTAGGTTGCCCTCCTCTAGCCATCAGAGACCTCAACTGCCCACTCTTGCTCCTGATCCTTCTGCCTCAGCCATACTGGCCACCTTTCAGCTCTAGATTGAGCCACCATCCCTGCCACAGGGCCTTTGCACATGCTGCCATTTGCCACAAATGCTCTCTATGCCCCAGTTAACTCTCATTCATTCTTTACATCCCGGATCAAGTGTAACTTCCTCTGGGATGCTTTTTCTCCCTTGTTTCTCTTTGTCAGCGACCATATTGCTTTTTCTTTTTTTTTTAAACTGTTAAAAATTGTGATGAAAATATGTATATAACATAAAATTTGCCATTTGAACCACTTTAAGTGTAAAGTGGCATTAAGTACATTCACTCTGATGTGCAACCATCACGACTATTTATTTCCAATCTTTTTTCCATCATCCCAAATAGAAACTCTGTACCCTTTAGGCAATAACTCCTTTTCCTCCCTTCCACCCTGTGCTCAGTAAGCCCTATTCTACTTCCTGTCTCTAAATATTGCTTTTTAAGAGGCAGGTGAGGGCTGGCATGTGACGGCTGCTCTGGGCCTTCAGTGCTGGTACAAAAGAGCAGAGTCATGTTCTGGGAGATTCACGTGGATATAGATGTAGGTTTGGATTCCAGCTAAGACACTTCAACCAGATTATTTTCACCTATTCATATTAAACCTGGCCAGCCATCTAAAATTTGGCCTCTCACATTTTCCCACTCAGGGTAAGCAAGCCCTGCCACACCTGCCCCACCCCCTGCCATCCCTTCACTCTGTGGATTGGTTGGAATTATTTAGCTGGAAATAATAGAAACCTCTTTGGGTGGACTTAAGCCCCAACAGAGACTTTATCGTCTGGAGACTGAGGTTCCTCATTGTGGTAGACAGAATTCTCCGACGGTCCCTCGAGATTCCTGCCTCTGCTGTGCTGTGCACGCACCTGCTCCCAGTGATCCAAACACAGATCTAGCTACTCCAGTAAAGGGATTTCACAGATGTAATTAAGGACCCAAATTGGTCAACTTTAAAATAGGGAGATTGTCCAGGTGGGCCCACTCTACACGAGTCCTTTAAAAGCAGAGCGTTTTCTCTGGTTGCAGAAGGGTGAGTCAGAGATTTGAAGCATGAGAAAGACTTGACTCTCTGTTGCTGGCTTGGGAGGAAGGCGGTCACATGGAAAGGAGGGGGAGGGACCTGGAGGAGCTGAGAGTGGCCCCTGGATGCTGGCCAACAAGGACCTGAATTTTGCCAACAGTGTGAAGGAGCTCAGAAGTGGATGTTCCCTAGTGCCTCCAGACAAGGATTCGGCCTGGCCGACCCCTGAGTTCAGCCTTGAGCAGGGAGCCCGGTCATGCCATGCCAGCCTTCTCACCTACAGGACTGTGAGTGAATACATGAGTGTCATTTTGAGCCACTGCATTTGTGACAACTTGTTATGCAGTAGTAAAAATATACATTCCTGGAATCCAGGGCAGGAATGTAGCTGGGCCTCTGGAAAGGACTACTGGGGATTAGAAAATGCTCAGGGCTCTGGCATCTTCCTCCTCTGTCTCTCATCTCTGTCTCACTCTGCATGGCTGCTTTCTCCTCCCTCTCTGCAGACTGGCTGCTGGGCTCCCTGTCCCCGTGAAGGAATGTGGGGTCCACAGCTCCCAGGTTTGCAGGTGACGGTCTTCACCACCCTGCAGAGACGTTTTGGCCATCTTTTTATCCCAGTTCTGAATTCCCAAGGAGAGAGTCTGATTGGTCCAGTTCAGGTTAAATATCCACCTCAGGTCCAATTGGCTGTGGAAAGCGAGGGGTCACAAAGTCCAAATACGACTTATAGAGAGGGGCCCACCTCTGTAGATGGGGGTATTGTTCCCAGAGAAAAGGGTTCATCACGAGCCAGGCAGCCACTCCCTAATCATCCACTGCCTTTGGAGTTTGCTCTTGACTTGTCTTTGGTTTACAATCCTATCCCAGTGGGCTCTGACCATCTGCTTCCCCACTGGCCTTTTCACTTCCTTCTTTTCCAACCACAGCCACGCTAGGCCTGTTTTTATCTCTAGACTATGGTCTTCCATCTGGGAGTCCTAGGAACCCTCTCAGAGAGGCTCTTATTGGGCATCAGTTCTGGGTCAAGTTCTTTGCTGGGGCAGAGGGATGATCAAGGCTGGCTGGACCTTGTCCTTGATGAGTTCTAAGCCTACTGGGGGAGGTGGACCATTTCAGCATCATATATTAAGTGTAAAGACAGAGGTATTGTATTAGATAGGGGAAAGTCACACTAGCTGCTATAATAACTCTAAACCCTCCATAACTTACACAATAGAAGTTCGGTGCCCACATGACAGCTCATGGTGGGTGTTGGTTGGATGGCTTTCCATGCAGTCATTCAGGGATCCAGGCTCCTTCCATTCCGTGCCTACACCATCCGCTGGGCCTTGGTGTTCTCTGTATCCATCCAGTGGCTAGGGGAAGAGAGGGCCTGGAGGATAGCATGGGAGGTTTTCATGGGTCATCTCCATGAGGGGTGGCATCACTTCTTCCCACCTTCCATTGGCTAGAAGGTAGTCACACGATGGTAGCACAAGGGACGCTGGGAAATGTAGTTAACTTATGTACCCAGGAGGAAAAGGAAATGGGACTTGGTGAACACATGGCCGTGTTCTCTCTGCCACAGGGAGAACAAGGCTTCTAGGGGCACAGATGAAACTCATTTAGCCCATTCTGGGGGTTCAGGGAAGGGTTCTGGAGGAGATGGTGCCGGAAGTGTGTCTTGAAGGATAAGTAAGACTCAATGAGCTAAAATTGGGTGGGGATGTCATTCTAGGCAAAGGCACAGAGTTGGGAAGCGCACTGGTGTGGATGGAGAACTTCCAGTATTTAAGCAGACAGGGGGAGCGATTCAGCTGAGCAAGTTTAGTGCTTTGCTGGAGTTTACAAAAATCCCAGAATATAAAACAGTGGGTCCAGGACAAGACGCTGCAAAGACCCCGTATGCTTTTTCTTAGAAGTCTTTTAGGGGGCTCAGGAGTCTCCGTAACCCTCGTCACATCTCACACACACCAGACTTGCCATTCTTTTTGCTGGAGAATCTGTGAAATGCGTCTTGAGAGAGAGAGAGGTGCCCCGAACAAGCCTTAGTTCTGAATCCATCTAGAGGGGCCATAGAGATGTTCCCGGGAGGATATGGTCACGGGCTCTCCTTGTGCGACTGTCAGGAAGTGGCCTGAAGGCTGCAAGGGGGTGTCTCGGACTCTTTACATGTTGGGACCACAACCTGATGCCTCAAGCTTTGGATAGAAGGGGTACCTGGGGACGCGAAGGAGGCACCAGGAAGCCCCAGGCATGGTGGGGCTCTGAGACGTGTATGTACAGCTGAGCCTACCATTATATTATTCTCCCTGGTGCTGCCCCGGTGGCCGCCCTGCCTCTGGCTTACCATTGCTGTGGGCTGCCCTCTGCCATGGCAGGGAGTCAGATGGCTCCTGGGGCCTTCTGTCTGTGGGCAGAGTCTTTGATTTTCAGATATTGCTGCAGCTGGTCCTGTGTCTTTCTTGGGTCTCAGAGAACCCGTACTTAACTTGGTTGCATCCAAGCATTGGGGACTGGATGCATTTTGGAGACACGGTTTCTCAACCTCTGCACTGTTGACACTTGGGGTCGGATCCTCCTTGATTTGGGGGCTGTCTCGTGCATTGTAGGATGTTGAGCAGCATTCCTGGCCTCTCCCAACTAGATGCCAGTAAGACCCACAACCAAAATGTCTCCAGACATTGTCAAATGCCCTGGGGCTGGTTGGGGTGGGGGCAAAATTGCTACTGGTTGATAGTCACTGGGTTAAAATCATGAGAAATAATCACATTTTTTAAAGTCACTAGATTCTGGGGGGTTCGATCTTCTGCAACAGATAACAGAAGCAGTGGCTGTCACAATCTGTCCTCCTGCTCCACCTGGGAGTCCTGGTGGTGTTTTGAGGTAAATGGAAATGTGGATCATTGGCAACAGGAGGGAATGAGCATGACATGCTTCTTCTGTGGTTCCGTGTGATGACTGGAGTCGGGGGAGAGGGTTCTGGGCTTGTCTTCATCCAGGGTGTCTCCTGTGGAAAGGAGCAGAGACTTTATACCTTGTCACACTTTCTTATACCAACGCTAGTCCCTGAGCGCTTCCTGTGCCCAGCGGCCCTGCTAAGCCTTTTGTAGGCTTTCGCCTGTTTTGCCTTCATATCCACCAGCTGCTGTGGGTACCAGGCTGTCCCCATTGTACAGAGGAAGACTCTGAGAGTTAGAGAGGTGAAGCACATTGCTCAAGGCCTCAAGCATAAATGGGACCCAAACCTTGGCATGTCCGATCCCAAAGATCAAGCTCTTGTATTTTCCAGGTCTGGTTTTGCTCTTAACAAAGAACATTTTGGATTCTCTCCAGCTCTGGGAGCTTCTGAGAAAATGCATAATAAAAACATAATCAGAAGCTGTAGAAAAAGCCACAGAAGGGAAGGGTAAATGGTTGAAGGGACTCTCCCACTGCCCATCAGATAAATTCTAACTCAAGCACATGTGTTCTGGGGCTGGGGACAGCAGAGATGTACCCGTGTGTGCACACTTGGGGATTTGGGGAAAGACAAGCCCCTCCGTCTGGGCGCTGGGCTGGGCTGGGCTCCCTGGGCAGGGGTGCTCACTCTCAGCCGCTAGGCAGAGTATTTCTTGCCTTGGCATCACTCCTGTCTTGGGAGGCATCCTCTCCGCTCCTAGCGAGGCTCGTCTGGAAGGCAGCTTGAACTGATCCATCTCTCTCGAGCAAAGAGGCTCCCAGGGCATCACAAACGCTCCCGCTCAATGCCTCTTGTTCTCTTAGAGCTTATGTGCAACGGGACACTTGAGCTTCCACATCTTCCCCATCTTTCAAGGATCAGCACCGATTCCGCAGCGCCCGTGACGCCTCCCCCAACCATCTCACGTACTAGCTCGGTGACCTTGCGTGAATCATTTTCTTTCTCTGACCCTCAGTTTATGATCTGAAAAACGAGGATGACCATAGTGCCTGCCTCATTTTATTTATTCTGAGGGTTAGATGTGATAATGTGTGTAGAGCGCTTAGCAGAATAGGAATGACACCCATATGGTGATGGGTTATTAGCTGTTATTATCCCAGCACGCATGGGTGGCTTTCTCTCTTGAACTTTTGTCCTTGGAGTCTGAGGTCCTTGGGACCTGGAGTTTTGTTGAAGACTGTGCACTCTGAAGTCAGACAGTCTTGAATCCCCATTCACTAGCTGTGTGTCCTTGGGCAAGCCCTTCTACCTCTCTCTGCCTCAGTTTCTCCAACTATCAAATGCAATAGGAATATTTACCTGATAAATGGTTTAATGTTCTCAAAACACTTAGAGCAATCTTGGCATACGACAAAATGCTATATATGTATGTGTTATAAGAAATGCATTTTCCCGTGACTGAGTCCATATATATGTGTGAAATATATATATGTATATAGCATATGGCTTCACACAATACTTACCTTTACCATACGCAATGCGCATTCTTCCCTTCCTGTCTCTTCCTCGTCCTATTTTTCCATTTGATTAAAACGAGTTGCTGGTCATGACCCACTGAATTGATTTCATGACCCATGAATGGGTCATGGCCTGCAGTTTGAAAAACACTGCTGGCACAGCCTGGCCGTTTCCTCCCCGCCTTGCTTGCGTTAATTGTCCGGGTCCCCTGGCGTCTGTAGCATCTGGCCCCGCATCAGCAGCCTTGCCTCATTCTCTCCGCCCCACCGGGCTCGGCGGACGCATTGTTCTGTGCACCTTCGTGAGCATCAGATTAATTAGACATTTCAGAGGACGTGGACCTTTAAAGCAATCGCTTCATTAGCATGGCTGTGTGGAAGCTCTGGAAAGTCAAACTCAGTTATTTGTATGTTAATAAGCCAGCCAGGGCTTCAGAAGTGCACCTCATCCCGCACGGTCACTCATGCTCAGCTTTGCTGAGGGCTCTGTGAAAATCTGCCCGTCACCTGGGTCCCTGTGACACCGACCGGGATAAACGGGTAGGAGGTTGTCAGGCATCATGGGATCCGAGCTTGGGCTGTGTGTAGTCCCAACCTCTTCCGTAGGCACTGAGTTTTGTGATGCTGGTGGATACTGCATTATTTGTCTGCACCCCGTCACATTATCTTCGTACGGCACTTGACGGTTTTCAGAGTGCTTGTGCGTATGCTGTCTCAGGTGAGACTCATCCATGGGCCTGGTCGGATCTGCACACACAGGTCTCTTTTATTGTTGAGTCTCTGTGCTACGTGCAAAGCCCTTCGGCCCAGCACCTCGCTCCTCACCCTGGGGTCCAGCGGCAGCAGCCCCGACTTGAGCTCCTTAGCACCCTTGCTCTCAGCCTGCCCCAGACTTCCTCATCAGAACCTGCATCTTAACGAGAACCCAGGTGGTCTACGTGCCCAGTGGAGTCTGAGCAGCTCTGGTCTTCTAGGATACCCTCTCTTTTGCTCCCTCGTCCACACCCTCCCCTTGTCGCTCTCTCCCGCGTTTTCCCAGCTACTTGTAAAAGGTGCGAGTTACGGTCGTGGCTCGGACCTGTGCGAACACGAGACTCACCTGATTCTTTGTATCTGCACTTACTTTTATTTGACAAGCTCCTATTCCTGCACGGTCGTGTGAAAACTAAATTTAGTCCAATCTGGTAAATTTTCCACCATGTTCATTTTTTAATTTAATTTTAAAATTAACACACAGTAAAATTGACTTCTTTGGGGGTGAAAAAAGTTCTATGAATTTTAGTGCATGAATAGAGTCGTGTCTCCATCACCGCAATCAGGATGCAGAGCACCTCCATCACTGCCCCAAACTCCCCACTGACACCCCTCTGGAGTCACACCCTCGCCCTTCTCCAACCCCTGGCAACCACCAATCTGTTTTATGTCCTTATAGTTTTGTCTTTTTGAGGATGCCCTATAAATGACATCATACCGTATGTAACTTTTCCAGACTAGCTTCTTTCCCTTAGCATAATGCCTTAGAGATCATGCGAGTTGTTGTGTACAGCAGAAGTTCCTTCTTATTGCTGAGTCATATTCCACTGTGTGGATGGACCGCAGTTTGTTCACACATTCACCCACTGAAGGTCATTTAGGTTTGTTTCCAGTTTTTGGCAATTATGCAAGGAGCTACTTTAAATAGTCATGTTCAGGTTTCTACAGAAACATAAATTTTCCGTTTTCTACGGTAAATACCTATGAATGGAATTGCTAGGTCACATTGTGTCTGTTTAGCTATTAGAAGAAATGCCAAACTGTTTTCCAGAGTGGCTGCTGCATTTTACATTCCCATCAGTGATGTATGAGACGTCCAGTTGCTCTGCATCCTCATCAACACTTGGTATTGTCAGTGTTTTTTATTTTAGCCACTCTAATAGGTATGTAAGAGCATCTCTGAACCCCTGTAACCTTTTCTAGTCCTCTTCTAGACTTTCACAGAAAGTGGAAAGCAGGCAGTCTTCACTTTTCCTAGCCAGATTTCAGAGGGCTGTGACTCCTCCGAGGTCTGTAGGCATGCTTGTTTAGCAGAGGCAATCCAGCGCTGTTAAAATGAGAAACATTTTTTTTAGGGACTGGCCTGGGGGCACAGTAGTTAAGTTCACATGCTCTGCTTTTTCAGGTTCAGATCCCAGGCATGGACCTACACACCACTCATCAAGCCATGCTGTGGTGGCATTCCACATAGAAAATAGAGGAATATGGGCACAGATGTTAACTCTTCCTCACACACACACACACAAAAGAGACAGAAACATTTTTAAGCAGAATCTGTTAATTCAAAGCTGGGCAGCCTTGATGATGATGTCTGGCAGGCAATGGAGGAGGGAAAGTGTAAGATAGTTTTCTGCCCGCTAGGCACTACCTGCTAATTCCATTTTAATAACAGACATCCAAATGGTTAATATTACATCTCAGCAGAAAGTACAGCCGGGACTCAAGATACCCGTTCATTCATTCATTCAGTAATTTCGAGCAAGTGCTGTGTGCCAGGCACTGTGCTAGGACCTGGGGACGCAGCAGTGATCAAACACAGAAATCCCTGCCTTTAGAGCAGCTGTTCTGGTTCTGGGAGATGTCGGTTGTTGGAGTGTGTTAGGAAGCAGTTAAGCACTGTGAGACAAGAGGAATAGGGCAAGGAGGCAGAAGTGCTGGGGACGGGGGCCCGATCCAGGCGGTGAACAGTGACTGTTCCTTACAAAGAACTGGGAACAGCCGTTTCTGAGTGGTCATTGAATGCATTTTCATCCAGAGAGTCTGAAAGTCTGGGTTATGGACCCCCTACGTCAAGATGCCCTGGGGCTTGTGAAATAAGCAAGACCCTGAACACATGCGAATCGGATCCTGCCCCAGGACCCTGCCCCCGTCTGCAGAAGCAACACATGCCACAGCTTCCCAGGTGATTCCGAAGCATCCTAAAGTTTGAGGACCACGCTCTTAATCCAAGTTTAAAATAGGACGTAAGCTTTCAGTCCCAGGAAACGATCAGAATCATCTCAAGCTGGGTCCAATTAAAGGAGTCCTCGCTGGTTTAATTCAAGTCTTGACACTGCCTGGCTTTGCAACGCGCAAATGTGCACTTTGCAGCTGCCGCTGCTTAATTTTAGCCCTCGGAGAGAAATGCCCCAGCCTTCTCAGTCGGTTCTTGGGACCCTGATTGGCAAACGCCCTCCCCCTACCTCCCCACTACCTTCCGAGGCCTGAGCCTCCTAACTCTTGAAACGGCAGAGCAGCAGCCCCTACCCAAGTCCCTGGTCTCGGCAGCGAGCTGCCCTACTTAGCAAAAATGAGACTCTCTTACCTCCTTAAACCAAAATGAAAATGAAATCCAAGAAGATAATTTTCTTCTGAGCACCCCCCATAAAGCCACTGGTAGCCTCATCCGTAGTTAAAACGTCTTCTCCAAGTCTGGGAATGCTTGGGGGGAAAGCTTGGGGGTGGGTTCATCCTTCCCGGGTTTTACGTCTTTCGGATTGTGGTGGTTTCTAAGAATAAGGAGAATCCTGGGGGAGAGGGAGAGAGATTTCAGAAGAGTTGAAAGCCCTGTGTGGAGACCAGAAAGCTCTAAACCAGACACGGCCCCACGTTGCTTAGGAGTCAGGCACCAGGGGCCAGTGGCTGAGCGCCTCCGTGCCTCTTGTGGACTGAATTTGTCCCCCTTGATTTATATGTTGAAGCTCTAACTCTTGAGCCGGGGTCCAAAGGTGACTGTTTGGAGGTAGGACCTGTAAAGACGCGATTCAGTTGAAATGAGGCCATTAGCGTGGGTCCTAGTCGGATCTGACTGGTATCCTTATAAGAAGAGGAAAACTGGCCACACAGGGGACACCAGGGCTGCACACGCAGAGGGAAGACCGTGTGAGGACGCCGCGAGAAGGCACCATCTATAAACCAAGGAGAGAGGCCTCACCACAAACCAACGCCGCTGGCTCCCTGATCTTGGACTTCCGGCCTCCAGAACTGTGAGCAAACAAACTTCTGTTGTTTAACTTGCCGATCTCTGGCGTTTTGTTACGGCAGCCCCAGGAGACTGATACAATGCCTTCGAGGAAAGCTCAGTCTTGATGGCAAAGAATTGCTGATGCCCACCGACACAGACCGCGGAGGTTTTTCGAGGGTCGTTCAAGGAAATGGACAATTTTTGAGGTCTACCAACCGCAGGTCTGCACACGGCAGGTATAACATGGAAATGCCCAGCCTTGCCCGGTCCTGGCTGGTCCCAGGCTCCTGCTGAGCTGCTAGCCGCTCACTTAAGCCCACCCCCTGGCCACAGCTGATTGGCCCAAGAGGGGCCACCAAATTCAGGCTGGGCCAATCAGATTTTCACATCCAAGAATCAGAGGGGGAGATGTGAAATACGCATAGAGATGAGGCCACGTGACCCAGAGAGAGGAAGAGCCAGGCCCACCCTCGATCCAGCTTCCGTCCTGTTCCTCATACATGTGTCTGAGGGTCGGGTGTGACATCCTCTCTGTTGACATTCCATTGGCCAAAGCCAGTCACGTGGCTAAACGCAAGTTACTGGCTGGGGAAATAGGCTCCACCTCTTTAGTGGGAGAAAATACAAAGTCACATGGCCAAAGGGTGTGGCTGTGGGTTGGGGTGTCACTGCAGTCCATCCCAGGCTCTCAGCAGCTCAGGGGATGGCCTTTGAGGAGTCCCTGAAGAGACATCCGCCTGGCAGGGAGGAGCTATCCACCCACAGGCACCTTGTGCCTCCAACTCAGGATAACTATTTGTGGAATGAATGAAATGAATGGGAATAAATGAATGAGTGGGGTTGACTGAGCTCTTGCTCTGTCTTTCTGTATCTCTCCTCCCATTCCCGTTTTTCTCTCTCTCTTCTGATGATTCATTTTGTAGCTTGAGATCACACACTCTGTTTCTTTATTAGTCAACTCTAAGCAGTATTTCTTGACTCTGTTCTCGGCAAGACAAGGGAATTAGTGTCTGTGCATCTCCTTCCACACCTCCTGCAGCCCCCAGTTGGCTTACTATTACTTTCACATTGTAGAGGTTGACTGCAGCATTCATCTTCTCTTGTCTGTCTATAGATTGATTCTGAACATTGAACACCAATAACTGGCACATATGATAGTATGACTCTATTATTCACTGCAGAATCTAGTTAGGATCAGGTCCATAAAAACGGACGTGCATTCTGGACCTTTTATATAAATGGAATCATACATTATGTGGCCTTTCGTGTCTGGCTTCCTTCACTCAGCATGAGGTTTTCAGGTTCATTCACGTTATAGCACGCATCAGTATTTTCTTTTCATTGCGGAATAATATCTCACCATCTTGATATGCCGCTTTTATTTATTCATTTATCAGTTGATGGATAGAAAGTATTAGTGTTTGCTTAGCACTGAGAGTATGGGGAGACTGGAGGGTGATGGCTAAGGGGTGTGGGGTTTCTTTTTGGGGTAATGAAAACATCCTACAGCTAATCGTGGTGGTGGTTGCATAAACCTGTGACTGTAGTGAAAGCTGTTGAATTGTCTCCTTTAAATGGGTGAATTGTAAGGTATATGAATTATATTTCAGTGAAGCTGTTAAAAAAGGAGACGCAATCCTAGGTCACTAAGTCTGTGCTAGTCACGGGAGAACGTGCCATATTCCAGTGGTTCTAAGTTGTCCCCCCCATTTTGATATATATCTCTCTCAAATCAGGGGGACGTGTCATAGTTGAACTGCCAGTGCTTTATCTTCCTTTGTGGTCCCTAAAATAATACTGCGTTTTAAAACTGACGGCGTCTTAGATGCAATGAAATATAGCAATTAAGAGCATCAGGAGGGGGGGGCATTAAACTAATTATTTAACCAAACCGATAAGATGCCTGGACGTTGCACTGAGATCATCTGGGTTCGCATTTCCCTTCATTATCCACTTCTTTATAGATATGGCCTGACCACCAGGTGAGTGTCAATAAACCTGCACGGTTACTGCCTGTTTCTAAGTGGCCAGGGAGGGACATGTTTTCCTTAAACCACATCAGAAAGATAAAATTAATCATCAAATACAAGAGTTGGCAAACTACGGTCTGTGAGCCGAATCTGATGCGAGGCCCGTTTTTGTAAATAAAGTTTTATTGGAACACGGCCGCTCGTGCGTGTCTGCATACCGCGTGTGGCATGGCTGCTTTCAGGTGTAACGCTGAGTTGAGTGATTGAGACAGGCCGTCAGATCTGAAATGCTGAAACACTGCCTACCCAGCCCTTCGCAGGAAAGGTTTGCTGATCCCCTGATCATGCAGACAATGAAAAAGATGCTCTTCACTCGCTCTGCCGCTTCCCTGCCTCTTCTGGGTTTGGCTCGAAGCTCTGCAAATGCAGAATGCCTCCAGGAGTCCTCGGTTCTCTCACGGAGGCGGGTCCAGAGCTTCTCAGAGGGGTCACGGGATGTCTAGGCTATGCCCAGTTTTGGAGGATTCTGGTAAATTAAAGAGGATGAAGAAGGAGTGGAAGGAAGGAAGGAGACGGAGGAGAAGAAGAAATGATTCTACAATAGGACTGAGGGGCTGGCCTGGTGGCGTAGTGGTTAAGTTCACGCGCTCAGCTTTGGCGGCCCCAGGGTTCGCGGGTTCAGATCCCAGGCACAGACCTACACACTCCTCATCAAGACATGCTGTGGCAGCATCCCACATAGAAGAACTAGAAGGACTTACAACTATGTCCTGGGTGTTTGGGGAGAAAAAAAAAAAGAGGAAGATTGGCAACAGATGTTAGCTCAGGGCCAATCTTCCTCACCAAAAAACATACCTTAAAAAAAAAAAGGATTGATTAAAAAAGCTGTGGTTGATTTTAAAAGTATGTTGGACAGATTAATACATAAATACAATAATACACAATATGTAAATAAATGCAATAAATACACACATAAATACGGTAAATGAGATCCAATTGTTCCCTTTGTGATATAAGCACAGAATTCATAAGAATCAGCCAGCCGTAGTGTACTATTGGCGATGTGGTCTGGCAATGGGACACAAGTTTAAGGCTGGACGGTGAAATTGTCTTTCCCTCAATACTGTGCACGGGTCTTTGTGGTTCCATATAATCTACCCTGGAGATGACATTGAAAGTCTAAATGTGAGGCCCTGCGTGTGTTTTGGTGCAAGACAGATGTCCCTTTTCGCTCCCTCTGGGACAGACCCCTCTCAGCCCATGATCCCCTCCCCTGAGGCATCCTGGGACTCTCTCATCCTTGGTGACCTTTCTGAAGTTGCTCTCTGGGCCACACACTTGGCATTTCACCATGCGATGCCCGGTGACTTCTAATTGGAACGTGATTTTATTCTCGTCTCGGCTGCATGACCTCTGATGCGTTTGTCTGCTTGGCTTGCGAGCAGGGCGATGTCTTATTGGATTCTTGCTGCGCTGGTCAGGGGTGGACGGGACACCATTTGGAAACTGAGAAGAGCCTTTCAGGACTAAGATACAATTAACTATCCTTTGTGTCTTCTTATGTTCTAGTGCGCCAAACATGGCAATATGCTTAGGAAATGTATATTTATTTCTCATTATATATCTTATGTATCTGAGACTGTAAATAGAATAAAATATTCTAATAGAAGATAATTTTATACAATAAAATGTTTCCCATTAGAATGTAAGCGTCCTGAGGTCCAGGATTATGTCTATCTTATTATTTTTCTTCCCCCAAGCCTTGAAGACTGCCTAACACACAGTAGTTGCTCAATAAATATTGTCAAATATTGAACAAACGTGTAACTTATTTTTCTTTTAAACAACTTTATTGAGACATATCTTATATACCACAAAATTCACGCATTCTAAGTGTACAATTCAGTGAGTTTTTAGTAAACTTGCCGAGTTGTAATTTTTTTCAAATTATGAGTGCTGCGTATTCATTTGTAAAAATTAAAAAAAAAATTCAGCAGTGTAGGAGGTAAAAACTGAAAGCTTTCTTTATTCTTCACCAAATTCCACTCTCAGGGGTAACCATTTCTCACAGTTGAGTGTGGACCCAGCTCTTTTTCATTGTCAACGTGACACACGTACATCCAATTACGAAAACAGGTAATATCACCCGTATTACTCTGCCAGTTGCTTTTCCCACTTAGAAATATGTTGTAGACTTCTTTCTTTACAGGGTTAACTCATTGTTTAAAACAGCTGCATAGCATTGCATTGTATGAACGAACATATTAAACTCTATTTTGACAGTTCTCTGTCGGTGGATTCTTAGCCTGGTTCTATTACTTATATTTCCTATTAATAATTTTTGCTATTGTGAGTGAGGCTCTGATGAACAGAGTTGACAGAAGAGTTTTGTTCACTGTCGAATGTTCCTGTCAGATAGATTCCAGGTGGACTGGCTTTACTAGCTCAAAGGGGACGCACAATTTCAATTTTGACCAACACTGCTGAAGGGCCCTCCAAGAACGGTTGTTTCAATTTCTCCTCACTGACAGCGTCCGGGTGTCTCTTCTCTCACAAACTTGCTGAGACAGGGTATTAGAAATTTTTCTTTTCTTTGGTTGTTTTATTCCCCCGTAATTTGCTCACCTTTTTTGCAATTTTTTTTTTTGTTGAGTTCTCTCCCTTTTTCTTATGGGTTCAAAGGAATTCACGCTATATCACAGATATCAGCCTTTCTGTTGATTTGTTTGGTATTGAATGTGTCGGAGCCTGAGGCTTGCTGTGTGGGGCAGAGGTGAAGATCTGGGGCTCCCAGTCTTCCCAGGGGCTTAGATTGAAGAGAGAGAAAGATGGGGCTGGCGTTTTCCCTGTCATTTGGGGCCTTGGGGAGGCAGTGGCTTCATTGTCTCCTCCAATTTCTCCATTGCATGTGAATGACCAGATTAGGAGACAAAATGGAAAAACAGTAGTTGTTTTTCCTCTCCCGCTGGATGGTGAGCTTGGTAAAAGCTCGGTCTGTCTTTACTCCCTGCTGTGCCCGGTGGACCCAATATTACTGCCTGGCACTTAGCGAGTGTTCAGTAAATATTTGTTGCTTGCGTGAGTGAATGGATCCGATCATAGGGTGTTCTCAGACTGTTAAAACTCCAGAGTGTTGATCACGGTGGAGACGATAATATCTGCCATTGATGGATTCTTTCTTTGAGCTGGGCACTCTGCCAAACCCTTGTTCCATTTAATCCTCCCAACCAGGCTGCCATGTACAGGTTATCATTAGCCCCATTCCACAGGTGAGGAAACGGGGGCTCAGACTTTCCCAAGGTACCAGGGCTGGGATTTCACCCCAGGAGGTGTGGCCCCAGTGCATGACCTCTTCATTGCTGTGCTTTCTTGGGTTGGGGTTTGTCTGTCCTTTAAGATGCTGGAAATTTATCCTGGGGGCCTGAAGAACCAAGGACAGAATGCCTATCCTGCTGCTCTCTGACAGAGGGGGGCAGCACTGAGACCCTAGAAATGGGCAAGGACTAGGGAGGCCGGAGGCTGGTTCTTTTCCTAAACGTTTCCCTCACTTGAGAGATGATGATTTAGGGCACGCATTCTCAATTCAGAGAGGCCCTGGAGTCTGTTCCTTATTATCTCTGTGATGTTGGGCAAGCCAGCGCCCCTCTCTGAGTCCTTGGTATTCTCATCTGTAAACCAGGGATGGTGTTGGGCTTCCCTTAGGGCTTGTTCTGGGGATTGGATATGATCATGCATGGGGGTGCCATCCTTCCTCAAGGCTCAGAGTTGGTCTCGGCATGTACGGGCTGCTCATGGTCAGGACTGGACAGTTTGACCCTTGTCCTACGGCCTCTCAGGTACAAACAAGAGGCTGTTTGCTTTGCTGCCTCTGTGCCCACTTGGACATTCCTCCTGGTCCATGCCAGGCAACCTCCCTGCTTCGCCATCCTCCGTGAAGCAGATGTGCTTGGCTGCCCTTGGAGATGGGTAGCGATGGCTCATTCATGAAGCTGAAAGAGGAGCATGACCCTCCCATGGGGTGTAGCTGTCTCCAGAAGCCCACAGGACTTGGAGGAGCCGCCCCCTCTCCTACAGGCAGGAGCTTCCTGGCCAGCCTCGCCCTCAGCTCACGACTCTCAGGTGAACTCTAAATGTGCTCATGGCTTTTTAAGAGACTTCTTCATCTTCTCAGATGCCAGAGCTAATGGATTTATGGATTCCTCCCTCCACTGGGGATGCAGGAGATGTCTTCTCTTCTCTCACTGGTTGCGTCTTAAAACCATAAGCACCTTCCTTGCTGGAGCGCAGGGAGATTTAAGAGGTGCCAAATTAATTGCCTTCTAAGCCAAGCTGGAGAAAGGCAGCTAAACTCTTGGTATTTGCTCTCCAAGTGGGTGGGGAACAGAGGAGGGGTCTGCAGAGCTGAGGAGGTGGCTGACCCGGGAACAGCTGCCTCGAGCGGTCCGGGGCTTAGTCAGTGCAGATGGTTCAGATGACGAAAGACCCTCCCATAACTGGGCTGTGGCCTGTGGGGCTGTCGACTGGGTCTGTGAGCAGCTCCTCTCTTACCATGCAGGGATGATGGCCTGTAGGGATGTATTTAAGGTATTTTTCTATTTTGCAAACGTGCAATGGTGAGTTTTCCCGAAGACCACGCTCCTTTCCTCACCGGTTGTCACCTGGGTGTCGGTGAGCTTGTGTGTCAGATTTAACTAGTTCATTCCGATTTCATGATATGTATTCAGATGAGGTGACTTACTAAGTGAATGAGTTAACTTATAGACCCTTTAAAGGCTTTTTTTGCCTAAGTATATGCAGACATTAAAAATAACCCCTCATCAGACTAGGTAACCTAATATTTCTGTTCTTTTTGTCGTATTCTACTTCCTAGAACAATGGTTGCTATAGAGCAGATGCTCGATGAATATCAATAAATAAATACAATAAATGTTGTTGAATGTCTGGCTGGGAAATCACGATCCTCTCACCTGTAGGTTCTGTAAGTCAGTGGAATGGAATTCTTCTTCAGGCTCATGAGCGCTGTGCCTGACCAGATAGTTGAGAATGGAAGCGGCTTGCTGACTGAAGAGAGAAACTCTGAGAAGGCAAGGAGGGGACTGGAGTTTTGGAATCTAAACAATTTATAGCCTCCTTCTAAGGATAGAGGGTAACACGAGGCAGAGAGCCTTCTGGAATGATGGTGCCGGCCAATATAGTTGTTACTAATCCTTTTGGAAGAGTCTTCTCAGGGCACAGCTCTGCGTCTATGAGACAGAACCTCCTATGGCAGGGCTTGCTGGCTACATCTTTATTCCATGGCTGCAGACTCTTGGCCATAGTTGATTGGACAAGAGATGGGCACGTGGTCTAATCTGGACCAATCAGATTCTCTCTCCTGGGAACTTATAATGGGGAAGTAGGGATGCTTGTTAATTTATCCGTTGCTTCTCCATGGGATCTTGGGAGCTGTGAGTTGGCCATTTCTTCTCAAGGAGAAGGAGGGACAACTGATTTGCAGAAAGAAGATGAAGGCAACCTGGAGAGGCAGAAACTAAGGTCATTTGATCCCAGAGAGATGGTGAGAGTAACCTTTGTGACAGCTTTCCATCCAGTTCCCCCTGGGGTCTGTCTGCCCCTCCTGCCATTAGGTTGCAGAAGACGATACTGTTTCTGGAATATTTAGCATGTTATAGCGGCACTGCTATCACAAGATGCTAATTTAAACCAGTTCAGGGGGATTTCTGTCACTTTCAACCTAAATGGCCTTAACAAAGGCAATGATCATTAAGAGACCAAACTCATGTTAGTTTGTGGTGGAGAATTTAGATTTTACCAAAGGCTAGAGACAGCCTTGATGGTGAGTCCTCAGAGAAAAATGGATGGAGTGAATGGGTCCGGGGTGAAGGAGAACCTTCCAGCATGGGGCGCTGAAGCTCAGATAAGGATGCTCTGTGAGCTAAGAGGGAGAGCTTTCCTTGCCTGGGGACTGAGAAGGAGCCGCAGGGTCCAAGGGGGCTGCAGGATGATGAGAGGCTGAAGGGGAGGACCCACTCTGAAAATTTCAGGTGATCCTGGGAACCCCATCAGACCTTGGGGTGGAGCCAGGTTTAAATTATAAGCTGTTCATAAATTAGTGGAGAAAGTACGGGTCTATTTTCCCAGTAAGCAGTGGCAGTAACATCAATATGGACTAGATCTGAATTGCCTCGGAATAAAGAATCTGAGCTTTACATCCATTTATTTTTTTCGGGCATTTTGTTTTAAGTGAATTTCTTCAGCAAAAGTCTAACTTACTCTGGGTTGAATTATGACAAAAGGTAATTTTCCACGTCTAGGGCTGTTGCTCTTGTTTGTCCATTAACTCGTAGCACGTTACGTGGCTGTGTTAATGTGTTAATGTCTCCTGCCTGTTAAGAAGGCCGTGCATTAAAAACTGGGGTCGGGGGACGCAGTTGGACCAGGTTAGTGATTTTTAAATCAGTTTCTTCATATTGTTAAGTTAGAACAGTGGTGCTAAAACAATATTGCTGTAAGCATAAAGTTTTATTATTAGCAAAGGTTTCTTGGAAGTCTGTTTTGAGAGAGACTCAGAGACTGTGTCCTGGCTTAGTGGGAAGAATTCTGTGACCTGTTAGTGAAGCCTGCCATGGGCACATAATTGAGAGTGATGACATCTGTCATTCCTAAGTTAAGAGAAGAGAATTTTTTGGTGATAGTTAATGAATACATTCATGAAGCATCTAGTTTATGGGTGGAATTGAGTCCAGTGTTTCAGGGTTTGAGAAATGTGAACTGGCCCGACCCCTAGGAAACTTCTACTAAAGTTGATATAAATCAAGACATATAGACATGGAACAGTAACTAATAATTTAAAGTAGTACCTAATAAATTAATTCAGTTGTAGAATGTTCGTCATATGCCAAGCGCTGTCCAAGGTGCTGGAGACACAGAGAGGAACAGGCAAGATAGATCAAATTCCTGCGCTAGTGTGGAGACAGAAGGGCAAACAAGCACAACAAACGAGTCATACAATTCCAGGTAATGATACGTACTCAGGAGAAAAACAAAGCTGAATAAGTGGGAAGAGAATGAGGGAGGTCTGTGGCTGTTTTAGAAAAGGTTCCTGGGCAGTCTTCTCTGAGGAGACCTGTATGATATGAGGCAGCCAAATAAATCAAATACTCATGAATATCTGGGGAAAGAGTGTTCCAGGTGGAGGGAACAGCAAGTGCAAAGGCCCTGAGGCAGGCACAAGCTTGGTGTACTCGAGGTCCAACAAGGAGGCCAATGTAGCTGGAGTGGAGTGAGTTAAAGAGGAGTAGGGGGATGAGGTTGGAGAGGGTGGCAAGGACCAGATCATGCTGGGCCTCTTACATCATAGTAAGGAGTTCACATTTTGCTTTAACCCTGATGGGAAGCGATTTGAGAGTTCTGAGTAGGGAATGACATGGTCTGATTCATGTTGAACAATTACAGCCATTGGGGGACAAGAGAGAACCAGGGAGCCCACTTAGGAGGCTACTGCAGTGCCGTCCAGAGAGAGGCCATGGTGGCCAGAAGCAGGTGGTCATGATGGGGCTCCAGAAAAGTGGTTGGATTCAGGATATATTGAGAGTTGGAGCTGACAAGGCTTGTTGATAGATCGGATGTGGGGTGGGGAGAGAAATTGGGATCCCTCATAGATTTTTTACCTGAGCCCAGGGCTGGCTTCATGGACACACAACCTGTGCCATGGCATGGGACCCAACACTCAAAAAGGCACAGTGCTGATTATGTCCCTTAGTGAAGACTTTGTCTTAATTTTTTTTTTTTTTTTTTTGGTGAGGAAGATTGGCCCTGAGCTAATGTCCTCTGCCAATCTTCCTCTTTTTGCTTGAGGAAGATTGTTGTTGAGCTAACGTTGGTGCCAATCTTCCTCTATTTTGTAGGTGGGGGGGACGCTGCCACAGCATGGCTTGATGAGCAGTGTGTAGGTCCATGCCCGGGATCCAAACCTGCAAACTCTGGGCTGACGAAGCAGAGCACGTGAACTTAACCATTACATGACTGGGCTGGCCTCATTTTTGTCTCAGCTTTTATTTCAGAGCTTGGGGTGGATAGTACACATTGCCTTACTGGACAGCATAATTTTTCACCTCCCAGTTGCTTTGTTCCCCCACACAGTTGTTTACTGGTTCCCGGGACAACCGCCTGCTCCAAAGGTGGGCTCTGAAGCTGTTTGTGGAGATGTGAGAAGACCCAGCAGCCTCACCTTTAGAAATTCAGATCCGCCTTGGAGACCAGTCCTGGACCCTGAGTGACTCTGTCCAAGGCGAAGGGCTGGGACAGCCTTGGGGGCTGCAGAGGAGGGTCCCCGTGGGGAGTGGGGTTTGTGGTTAACGCCTCAGTCTCTAGACACAGAGGTGTGGATCCCATCCCTTCCTGCTTGAGGTCCCAGGCACTTGTGCCCTCTGTAGACGTCAGTCTCTCTTTTGTAAAAGGAAGAGAATCACGTTTCCTACTTTATAACGTTCCTGCGAAGTGTCAATGAGGCAGTGCGTGGAGAGCCATGAGCTCGGGCTCTGGAACAGGGAAAGGACTAGAAAACGCTGAATGCTCCTACCCCCCTTGAGAATAGCTCTCCCTTCTCCTCTGGGGAAGCAGAGCTGGCCCTGGACTGCATCGTGAAGGAGGATGTGGGCCATCACCTCGAAGCTCGTTTCATCTCTTTCGGGCTCCTTGGTGCACATCCAGACCCTAATTAGGATTAGTAATGCATCTTCCAGCATAGCGAGCTGCTTGCCTGGCTTTCCTTATTATAGACATGTGGCTGTTTGTCCAACACCTACTACTCTCCTATCATGTGGCAGAGCCATGTAATTTGTGTATGTGGGGGGACAGTGGCCCCAACCCCACATCCAGGGCTGGACTCTCATTGGACCAAAGCAATCTGGGTAATTCCTCCTCCTTTGCCCCAGTGATTGGTTCAGGGTTGGGCATACCAGTCAATGGCATTCCATCACCACACTGATTAATGAGGAGTAGACACGCAACCTAGAATGGTTCACTCAGAGTGAAGCTCGGGACTTTTGTTCCTCCTCTGCTAGACATGAGTAAGGAGGTGTGTGGCTCTGGTCGCTTTTGGCATCCATCTGGTACCCAAGCAGGGGGACAGGATAGAAAGAGAAAGAAACAGAGAGTTTGGTGACTTTGTTGCTTGATCAAACCATACCTGAAGTCCTATCACTGTACTTTTCTGTTAAAGAGTCGTTAAATTGTCTTTAACATTTTCATTTCTCTGAAGTTTTAAAAGTACTTTCATCCAAAAAGCATGCCGCCCATACAGATACACTCTGGGTGCCAATTCCTCAAATAAATACTGAAATAAGGTTGACATGGTTCCTATATTTTATCGAACAATATTTGGAGGATTATTCAACTCAGAACTTTTTGAATATGGTAAAAGGGTTATTTGATAATGATGACACTCACATTCTGGAGTGGTAACCTGTACATTTTACTAAATAGTTCACTTAAGGATACTTATTTTTTTGCAGTGTGTATTTTGGTATAAATATATGCTTGTTTCTATTTAAGGAAATGGTAAAAACCCTTGAGCACTTGTAACTAAGAGACTAGTCTTTCTTTGGGTCTGGTCTGACGTCTCCTGCTGACGCCTTCTCCAGGACAACACTCCGCTTTCCCATGCTCGTCTATGCTGGGGTGGGGTGCACACGTTTATGGAGAAATGAGGATCTCTGCATCAGTCATTGGTCCAAGGGTTCACATTAAGAACTGAGTCTTTGTCTCTGGGATTTCTGTGGGTGTTCCTTTTCTCTGAGCACCCTCTGCAAACACCTCCTGCTGTTTGCCTAGAACACCAGCTTTGGGTCCTCAGTGTCCGTGGCTGCAGCTTCCCCCTCCCTGACCCACCTCCACAGCCTTTGGTCAGCTCTGTGCTCGACATCTGTGTCATTGCTGGGAGCTGTAAGGCTCATCCCCTTTGGCTCCCAAAACGACATGATTGCAAAGCAAGCTAGAAAAATACTCTGCCCGTGGAGTAAGAGTGTAGCGTGCCCACTGAGTCACATTTCCTGCCTCTTTGCCCTCTTGCTCCTCGTTAAATACTTCCACCTCCTCCCCAATTCACGACTTACCAGTTCAGTGCCCTGTGACATTTTTTCCTTATCTAGATTTACAGATTTCATACCCCAAAGGCCATTTTCCCTGCTAAGGACATTGTCTCAGCCATGAGGACACTCTGACGGCACCTTGGGAAACCTGTTGGAATTTTCAACTTCGACACGGATTTTATCTGCATTCTGCATTCTATCCATTGAGATTTCACATCATCTTTTGTTGGTAAAATATAACTTTATTGGAAAATGCAAACAAAATTATCTAACTTTATTTAAAAAGCATACGCATAGCGCGTGCCTTAAGGAAACGGGAGTGTCGTTGCGATGGCTCAAGGTCTTGCCCCTGATAATGCTGATGGAGGCATGTTAATATCAGTAACCCCAAGTTCATGTGTTTTTTTTTTTTTTTGAGGAAGATTAGCCCTGAGCTAACTGCTGCCAATCCTCCTCTTTTTTTGCTAAGGAAGACTGGCCCTGAGCTCACATCCGTGCCTGTCTTCCTCTACTTTATATGTGGGATGCCTACCACAGCATGGCTTGCCAAGTGGTGCCATGTCCGCACCTGGGATCCGAACCAGTGAACCCTGGGCCGCCGAGAAGTGGAACATGTGAACTTAACTGCTGTGCCACCAGGCTGGCCCCCAAGTTCATGTTTTCGCCTCAATCTATATACACGGGACATTTGGGTCCCACTTGTAAAATTCCTCTTTCTCCCAGTATTTGGGCTTTACAGACGTCCACCTCCCAGCCCACCACAGTCACCACGGGCATCTGTCAAGTCCTTCTGCTTCTGTCCTTACTCTCTTTTGTCAAGGAATCCCTGAGCTGATGGGCATTCCTGTCCACGCCCTAGGGGGGCTGCCTCCTGACCCTCCCCAGACGGCCCATCCTGGAAGTGAGAGGCAGGGCTGTGCCTGTGCTGAGAGAGGACGGGTCCCTCTCCAGTTCTCGTTGCACTTTGCAGCTGGGCCCCACAGCAGCTCCGCAGGGCCCAGGGTCTCGCCAAGTCTGAGACAGGGCAAGGAGCGAAACAGGTGCCATGCCCTCCCCTCTACTCTCCTTGTTTCCCTTCTCCCCACAGTGCCCTTCAAAACAAGAGGGCGCAAAACAACCCCGTCAGACCCTAACGGAGGCCCTCGTGTGTGTCCACACGTGCAGATACGTGACCAGGAAGGTCAGGCACCCTCCAGTTTCACCGAAAGCCAAACTATGAGCTTCGGCTCAGATGCAGCAGATCCCAAACCACGGGGCACGGCTCTGCATCTGTGTCCCTGCCTCTCCACGGGGGGTTTCTGTTTGTGTGAAGCAGCAGCAGGGAGAAGATTTAATTACTGAGCCTGCGTGTGGCTCTGCCCGTGGGGCTTCCTGCAGAGCCGCGCACCCCTCACTCCGTGGAGGGTGGTCCCTTCCAGTGCATGGGAGAGTGCGATGGGAGCTGGCGGGTTAATATATTCCACGCCACCCCCGCCTCCCTTCAGGTTCACATTTTAACAAGGGCCTTCTGGACACCAGGTCCAGACTTAAAGGAGTGATGCCAATGGCTTTTTGGTGGGCTGGTGAGTGACATTTTAGGATAGGTTGACCTTCCAGAAGAAACCCTGCTCGTTATGCCTGTAAGAAACTACCAGGGAAACGTGCATGCCCCGAGACACGTGGAACAGCTTGGTGTAAAGGACAGTCACCAAATGTTTGATGAGTGCCTTTCGTGATCTGCGCTGGTACTTGGGAACTCAGAAGCTCTCTGCCTTCCAGGAGCCTGCAGTGTGGTGAAGGAGACAGACAGGCACACAGACAATTCTGACAAACTGCCTTACCCGTGAGGAGCTCCCGGGCGGGGGTTCAAACCCTTCCTCGGCTCCTTGCTGTCTGTGTGGCCTTGTGCAAGTTGGTGCCTGCAGTCTCAGGATGCCCAGCTATAAGACAAGGACTAAAAACAATACCCCTTGTACGGGGCTGTGATGAGAGTCAGTGAGCACACGCCTGGCACATCGTCAGCGCCCAGAAAGTGTCTTGATTGAAATCGTGATCGTTATGTAAATTGTCATGGGAGCAAAATGAGGGAGGAATTAATTTGTAGAGAACTACGGGGAAGTGATGACATGTGCACCATGTCTCAAGGGCTGCACAGGGTTTCCTGTGATGGATGAGGAGGAGAGGGTGCTGTGCCAAGAGTGTGAGCGACAGCGAGTCCTCCGTTTCTGAACAGAGCACTCTTGATGTCAGCTTCCTCTGGGGCTCTGGCTTGGCCCATGCGTTCGTCACTTGCTCTGTCCTGGGTGTGTGTCTTGCCCTCTCCCCCGGGTCTTAAGTTGCAGTACGGTGGAGCGGAGCATGCCCTGGGAGGAGAGCTGGGTCACGTCCCGGCTTTGCTGTTTCTAAGGCGTGACCCGGCTTGTTGGAGGATGTCATGGTCAAGAGCACTGTCTTGAGCTGAGCTGCCTCCGTCTTGTCCCAGCTCCTTGGTCAAGTGACTTCATCTTCCTGCCCCTCAGTTTTCCCATCTGCAGAGAGGGGATGATAACAGCACCTCCTTCTGGAGCGGGCGTGAGGGTTCAATATGACCGTGTGTTCAGCACTTAGAACAAGACCCGGCACGTGGTAAGTGCCTGTCACCATTAGTAGACTTCTCGCTTTTGCACTGGCTGCTCCCTCTGCCTGGAAGGCTCTTCCCCCAGACACCCATTTGGCTGATCTCTCGTCTCCCTCAAGTCTTTGTTCAAGTGACGCCTTTTTGGTGAGACCTTACCTGGCTGCCCTATTAAAAATTGCAGTTCCATCCACCTCCTGGCACCTTGAACCCACTCTTCCTGCTTCACGTTTCTTCACATATTCATTTCCCTTGTGTGTCTGTTATTGTCTGTTTCTCCCAACTAGAGGATAAGCCCCATGGAGGCAGGGATTTTTGTTGGCTTTGTCTGGTGCCATATCAGTGCATGTTGAATAGTGTCTGACACATAGTAGGGGCTCCACAAATACTTGTTGAATGAGTGAACGAACTCAGCTTCCTTGAGCTGTACTTTCATCTTCTGTAAAATGGAACTATTAGCCTATATTGGGTAGAGTACAAGATGCTGCTTTATAAACGGCAAAGCGGTAGATGCTAGAAGAGATAATTATCATTGAAGGCAAGGGTCATGTCATATATCTTATTGACCCCGTATACCTGGCAAACAACAGTTCATCCACCCATGCACCACTCATCCACACTCCCACCCACCCACCCACCCACCCACCTAGTCACTCACTCACCCACCCATCCTTCCAGGCATCTATCTGCCCATCCATTCATCCATCCATCCTCTACCCACCCATCTATCCACTCGCCTATCTATCTCATTCCATCCTATCCCATCATCCATCCATCCACCCATCCATCCACTCACCCATCCATCTTGTTCCATCCTATCCCATTCTCCATCCATCCATCCATCCCTCCCTCCACCCATCCATCTACCCACTCACCTATCTATCTCATTCCATCCTATCCCATCATCCATCCATCTATCCAACAAGTGTTTATTGGATGTATATTAATTACGAGGCATTGGAATAACATTAATGATTAACAGGTGAAATTTACTGAGAACTCACTACATGACATACACTGTGTTAAACATTTTGCAAAGAATATTTTATTTCAGCAGCCATATGAAGTAGGCACTATTATCATATCCCCATTTACAGATGAGGAAACTGAGGCACTGAGAGGTCGAGGGACTTGCTCAAGATCAGACATCTAGGAAGTGGGAGAGCTTGGGTTCAAACTCAGGTTGGCTGCCTCCATTGCACTTGCCCTTAACCCCTCACTGTTCCTATTTACACGGAGTTCACAGCCTGACAGTAATGAGAGATGTGGAACAAGTAATTATGCAAACAGTAGGCACTCAATAAATGCATTTAATGGATGTATGCTCTCTGAGAATTGGTTAAGAATGAGGACTCCCTTTCTGGGGAGAGAGCCTGTTTGTGAAAATTCTTACATCCGGGGCTGTTTTGAAAACCTCACTGCCTTTTCTTTATCCCTTCATCTGTGGATGGACACTTAGGTCGCTTCCACATCTTGGCTCTTGTGAAGAATGCTGCAATGAACATGGGAGTGCAGATCTCTCGTTGCGATCCTCATTTAAATTCTCTTGGATGTATACCCAGAAGCAGGGCTGCTAGATCACATAGTAGCTTTATTTTTAATTTTTGAGGAACTTCCATACAGTTTTCCAAGTGGCTGCACCATTTTACATTCCTGCCAACAGTGTACACGGGTTCCAATTTCTCCACATCCTCATGGACACTTGTTATCTCCAATGGTGTAGTTTTCACCCTTAAAAAAGAAGGGATTCCTGCCATTTGCAACAGCGTGGACAAACCTAGGGGACATTCTGCTAAGGGCATTAACAGTCACAGAAGGACAAATGGTGCATGATTCACTTCTATGTGGAATCTAAAATAGTGAAACTCACAGAAGCAGAGAGTGGAAGGGTGGTTGCCAGGGGCTGGGGGAGGAGGGCTGGGGAGTTGCTGTTTAACGGGCATAAAGTTTCAGTTACGTAAGACAAGCAAGTTCTAGAGATCTGCTGTACCACCTTGTGCCAGTAGTTAACAATAATATGCTGTGCACTTAAAATTTTTTTAAAGAGCGTAGATCTCACGTTATATATTCTTACCATAAAAAGGAAGCAAAAAGAAAAACCTGCTTGCCTCTGAATGGTTTGGAAACCACAGCCGAGGACCTCTGAGTCTGGTGGGGACCCCGAGAGCCAAGCTGAGTAGAGGCTACCATGGCCCACACCGCGCCGTGCACCCAGAGCCTCTCCCTGGCCAGGAACACACTTGCACCACCCTCCACTTCCCACTCGCCTGGGTTTGTTCCCACCACAAGGCATTTTCACTCCTCTATAATTACCCAGGCTAATTAAATAAATTGATCTGCCGATGTACACTCCACAGTCATTTCTGTGGTGTAATTTGGCTTTAATAGAACCGCCGCTTGAGAGAGAGGAAATGAAAGCCCTGGGTAGAAGTCGGATCTTTTAACTTTCAAGAAAAATAATTTTTTCAGAGGGTTTTGGTTCCCTGCTTGTGCATAATGCATGCGCTTGCTGTCAGCATGAACTGGGAGAGAGCAGCTGCCTGGTAAGGAGAGTAATTCGGGAGCCCTTTTGTCATGAGAAACCCAGACCGACTCTTTGAGTGTTGATAGGAAGCTCGTAACTTTGCAGGCAAATGGGCGTGAAGCATATTGTTGGCTGTCTGGTGACCGGAATGTGGGTTCTTTCCTCCGTGGAGATGTTCTGGTAAACAGCTTTGGGCTCTGAATGATACAGGGGGTGTGTAAGGCTGACCGCCTCCCGGGAGGGGAGGTGAGGCATCCCCAGGACTGTGTGATGGTTAAGGGTGTGGTTTTGGGTCCAATACCATCTGGTTCTCATGTCACCATTGCCATTTGCTAGATGTGCTCGTCTTTCTGCAAGTTGCTCTGTCTACCAGAACCTCAGTCCCCCTTCTGTGAAATGTCCCACCTTGCAGAATTGTGCTTGAAGAATAAATGAGCTCAGTAGACTGCCCTGCACATGGCGAGTGCTGTAGAAACATGAGCTACTGTTTCTGTTTGTACCAAAAGCCATTGTTTTCCTACTCAGCATTATTAAGCACCAGCTGTGACCCAGGGACTGTGCTGGTGGAGCAGGGTGACCCCAGGGAGGTCTAAGCCTTGTTAAGATGGAACTCTCTAAGGGAAGACCTGTTGCCCTGGTTCTGCCCACCTTGGGAGTAAGGATCTTGACTGCGTCAATGACGCTCGGTTGATTGACTTCACTTCACTGTGCAGGCACGGCTCCAAGCACCTTACAGGTACTAGTTCAATAAATGAAATGGTCGTTATCTGTTGGGCCCCGTGCCAGGGCTGTAATATGCATGCTGTCATGTTATCTTCCAACCGCCCCATAAGGTAGACACATTTATTGTACCCTCTTTAGAGATATGGAAAGTGAGGCTCAGAGAAGTTAAGTGGTTAGGCTAGTAGAGGGAGAGGCAGGATTTGAACTTGGGGCTGTCTGATCCCGGGGTTTTAACCATCTTGTCAAACTGCTGTCAATCATGGGGCACAGGGCAGGTCACTCAGCCCCTGGGCTTATGTGGTAGCATAGGTTCATCTCAAGGTGCTATGATGGTGACAAAAGATTTTGTTGAAGATGGTTGAGCCTGTCCCCACTATGGAGACTTGTGTGCAATTTACTTCGTGCCTGTGAACTGGTGAGAACTTCTAACTGATGTGGCTGAGGGAGGAAGTCAGCTGGGACCCCTTCATCTCCCAGGCCTGGGGACTCTGCCTATGTGACCCTCGTTATTTCTCTCGGTGGCATCGTTGGTGTCTGCAGGAACTCATCCATGGTGACACGGTCATTATCAGGGCTTGGTCTTCTCCTGAGAGAGGAATGATATTGACTGATTTATTTTCCCCTTCTTAAAAAAAAAGCAGCCTTGTTGAAGTATACTTTACATACTAAAATCCATTCACTGTAAGTGCACAATTCAATGATTTTTAGTAAATTTACAGAGTTGCGTGACCAGCACCATGATCCCATTTTGGGACACTTCCATCAAGATATACTAATGGCCAATAAGCACATGAAAAGATGCTCGACATCCTTAGTCCATTAGGCAAATGCAAATTAACACCACACTGAGAGACCAGTGGGATGGCTGTAATAAAGAAGATGGACAGTAACAAGTTCTGGTGAGGATCTGGAGAAATTAGAACCCTCATACATTGCTGGCAGGAATGTAGAACAGTACAGTTGCTGTGGAAAGCTGTACTGGTATTCTGAACAAAGTTTATCATACATTTACCATAAACCCAGCAATTCCACTCCTAAGTCTCTTTGTGCCAACTTTTTATCTCAAAAAATTTCAAACCTACAGAAAAGTTGCAAACACAGTACCGTGAATATCTATATACCCTTCAGCGGTTGTTAAATATTTTCCCTCATTGGATTTCTCTCTCTCTCTCTCCACCTGTACTTTTTGTTAAACTAAATTGAGAGTAAGTAGCAGACATTATGACATTTCACCCTTGAACACTTGATCATGTATCACCTAACATCAATGGCATTCTCCTACATGACTACAATGCAGTGATAACACTCAAGAAATTTGATGATGATATAAATCTTTTCCTTCATATACACTCTATAGTCAAGTTCCCCAATTGTCCTAATAATATTCTTTATGGTTGCTTTAAAAAAAAATCTAGCTTCCAATCAAAGACAATACATTGCATTTAGTTTTCACATTTTTTAAGACTCCTTTACTCTGGAGAAATCCCACAGCCCTTGTATGTGTGTGTATGTATGATGTGTATGTATGTACATGTATGTATGTGTATGTGAGTGTGTATATATGTGTGAATGTGTATGCATATAGTATGTGTGCGAGTGTGTATGCATGCGTGTGTGTGTGTTTTATGCCAATCACATTTTTAAACAGTCTAGGTCAGATATTTGGCAGAACGTCCGGTTTGCAAATGCAAGGTGGATTTCTCCAATTGCTGCCTCCTGATTAGATTCAGGTGAGCCATTTTTGGCAGGAGTCCTGCATAAGTGATGCTGTGTCCTTCTCGGTGCAGCACATCAAAAGATGCATGATGTCAGTGTGTGTCATCATCGGTGATATTGAGGGTGACACATTTTAAAGTCACTTTGGTGACAAGAGTCACTTTGTGCTGGAAACCCAGGCTGGAAACCAATTCCTGTTGAGGAACCAAATGCCGTGCTGAGTGCTCCCGTGGGACGTCTGGGGATGCTGTGGGCTTGTTCATGCTGCCCCTGCATGGTTACGTAGCCTGCTGGGGTTCTAAGGTGAACAGACATGGCCTTTGCTCTCCAGGGGGCTAGCGTCTGGAGGGAGAAGCGCGGGACACGTAGTCCCAGAGCAGTGTGACAAGTGGTGAAACTGAAGGTGTGTACAGCGCAGGAGGGACAAATGAGTCGTGGGCGCTGATCCAGGCGGCCTTGGCTGAGGATTGCTGAGCACTGAAGGACGAGTCTCTTTCTTGTCAGACCCTTAGGATCAGCTTTTGGATCCACCGTCCTTTCTCTCCACTGTTTCCAGTCTCTCTTTCTCTGCAATCCAATCCAGTCTTGGAAAGTGTTGGACTAGAATTACAATGCTGCCTGCACCACCTGTGGGCTGTGTGACCTTAGACAAGGTGTTTCGTCTCTAAGCCCCGGTTTTATCGTGTGCGATAGGGTTATAGCAATATTTCCCATAAGAGGGCCACCGTGCAGGTTAAATGAGGCGGTTCATGCAGCGTGGGGCCTGGCGCAGAAGGGATCAATACATTTGAGCTATTATGATTTTTCTCTTTAATCTCAAGCTGCTTTTCCAGGCACAAAGGGTGCTCTGCCCGGCTCCTTTATTTCGATGCCCCTTTGTGGAGGACATCTATTTTCTTTGTCGGACATGCTGTCTTAGGTGCCGTCCTGTCTATAGGACAAACCTTGGGCAGTCTCATTGATTTTCAAGGTACCAGGGTGGGTTGGAAGGAGTGGAGACCCCAAACCCCATTTCAGGAGACATGTGACATTCTTGTCACATGAGCCACTTGTCCGCATGAGCCGGGCAGCCATGGGTGGTGTTGGCTCGGTTCTGACTGCCTTCTTGGGGATGTCTCGTCTGCTCAGCTGTTGACATAGATAGAGTGTTGTTAAGGGCTCTGTGGCTTGGATCAGCAGAGATTGGAAGGTGTGTGTGTGTGTGTGTGTGTGCGTGTGTGTGTGTGTGTGTGTAAGAGAGAGAAGGAGAGACAGAGAGAGAGATAAAGAGAGATTCAATTCCAGGATCTTCTCAGCTCAGAGAAGCTGAGCCCTTATTGGCTTTGACAACCTCAAACTCTGAGAACATGGAATTTTCATGAGTTTTCCTGAACTTAAGTCATTCCCTATATCACTTGGGCCCCCACAGGAATCGGATGGTATGTTCAAATCAGGATAATTCAAGGCAGCTTTAGTGACGGGACACAGGCAGGGCAGGGCGTAGGGAAAGTGGTCCTGGAGAGGTGAGGGAAGGAGCCGTTGCTGGAATCCTGAAGGGGCTTGGTGTGCGCAAAGGGCCACTTTGCGAGGAACGGTGACCTCAGTCAGGGACAGCCAGATCAAGGTGACCTGGAGAGGGAATGAAGGATAAATATCCCAGCATCACTTCTCCCTCCCTCTGTCTGCATTGTGAAGCCTGAGGGCAAGGGAGCCCCTCGATGCCATTATCAAGGTCCATTTCTGGGGCAGAGAGCAGAGTGAAGGATGGAGGGTAGATCTTGGGGGTCAAACGGGGAACATCTGTCACCTTCCCAAACAATGTTTGGAATTTTTTTTCACATAGTCCCTCTACTTATTGGTTACTTGCTAATTTTTAAGTCAGTGCACTTTTTTGTTTAATTAAATCTATTTCAAAAAGAAACTTAAAAACATCACAACCAGCTTCCCTAGTCATAAACAGAAGGTCCCTGTAAAAATAAATGCCAGGAAAACAAAGCAATGTGTAATCCTGACGGGTTCCTTTGCCAGCTCAAGACTCAGAGCCTGAGGCCGGCCGAACCTGGGCTTAAATGTGGAGACTGGCCAGCTTTAAAGAGGTGTTAAGGGCATTGCATTTACAGACAGAGACTTTCTCTTTGATGTAATTAGGAAGACTGGAGGGTTAGAAGGGGATGGTAGTCGATTGAATAATATCCCCCCCAAAAGATATGTCCAAGTTTTAACCCCCAGTACCTGAGAACATGACCTGTTTTGGAAATAAGGTCTTTGTAGATGTCGTTAAGTTACAGACCTCAGGATGAGATCATCTTAGACTTAGGATGGACCCTAAACCCAGTGACTGGTGTCCTTAGAAAGGATAAGGAGATTTGAGACCAGAGACACACACAGAGAAAGGCCACGTGAAGACGGAGGCAAAGATGGGAGTGACGCATCTACAAACGAAGGGACACCAGGAATTGCCAGTACCTGGAGGAGAGGCATGGAATGGATTCTCCCTCAGCCTACAGAGGGACCCAACCCTGGCAACACCTTGATTTTGGATTTCCAGCCTCTCGAATTGTGAGAGAACATCTTTCTGGGGTTTGAAGGCAATGAGTTTGCGGTAATTTATGACAGCAATACGAAACTCAACAGGGAACGGCTCTCACTGTGACTCAGTGTGATTGCCGCCACGCTCACATCTGCTGAGGCTCACCTTCATCAAGTCCGCTCTAGGAGCAGTGGTTGTATGTGCCCACGCTTTGGGGAAAGAACGGATTGGATCGTCAGTTTCTCTAGGGCAGGGCTTTTGTCTTTTTTGTTGTGTCCCCAGCTCCTGGTGTGGGGTCAGGCACAGAGTAGCTGTGAAAACATTCTTGTTGAATGAATGAATGGACGCTGAAAGGAAACTAATGGTATCAGTCAAAGTGACGGCTGAAAATGGCAAACTTAGCAGGTACCATGAGTTGAATTCCAAGAGTGTGGTCTGGATTTCCTGAGAGATCACGGGACTTGTTGAGGAGGCAAATGATCGGCTTGTCTAGATGTCATCACCACCATCGTCATCGCCAGTACTAGTAATGGTAGCTGGTATGTATGGAGCACTTGCTTTGTTACTGGGCGTTGGGCTTAATGCTTTATGTGGGTTATTTCATTCAAGCTATACAGGTACCCGATGAAGTAGGTCCTATTGCCTTTTTCCAGCTGAGAGATGAGGAAACTGAGGCTACAGTTTAAGCCACTTGCCCATGGCCACACAACTCAAAAACAGTGGATCTAGAAATGGCACACTGCAAGCCGAGTCCAGAGCCTGTGCTCCTCACCACCATCCTCTGCCACCACCCAAATGCGAACCCCATGAGCATTTATTGAGTGCACCACTTGGGTCGGCTGCCTGAGCCCTTCCTTCTCTGGCAACTGCACCTCCCACACATCTCCACATGTTACAGTGGTTGGGTTCCAGCAGCCACTCTGTTCTGTGTGGTCAGGCTCCTTGGCCGTAGCTGATTGGTCCAGGGATAGGCACCTGACCAAGTCTGGACCAATCAGAGGCCTCTGCCAAGAATTTAGAATTGGAACTGAGAAAGAGGGAGCCATAGCTCACCCTGGGATGTAGGCAGGTGCAGAAAGTAGCCATGGTTTCTGTGTTGTGGACAAGAGAACAGAAGAAATCAGTTTACAGGAAGAGAAGGATGCGGCACATGTTCAGATACGAGAGCGAGAGAGAGACAGAGAGAAAGAGAGAGAAAAGAGAGAGAGAAGATTTCTGGATTCCCCACAACAGTGCATCTCAAACTTTGAGAGGCATATGAAGCTCCTGGGGTCTTGTGAAGATGCAGATACTGATTCAGTAGTTCTGGGGAAGATCCTGAGCTTCTGCATTTCTCACCAGCTCCCTGCTGGTGATGATGCTGGTGTGTGGACCACACCCCAGGCTTTGGTTCCAGCCCAGTCCCAAGGTCTGTGGGTCAGGATCCTCGGTCCCTGTCCTTGGACTCTGTCAGACACGGGGCACACCTGTATCCTTAGCTGAAATCTCCCTTTTCTCTTGAGCTACCACAGGGAATTTCTGTTCCTTGAAACCCAGATTCCCAACCACAATGTGCTTGGTGGGAGCTCTGTGCTGGGGGCAGGTTCCCACAGCCCTTATCTCGGGGTGTGATAAATATTTACACGTCTGCCTCCCCCACTAGGTTCCAGAGACCAGCTCACAGGCTTCTTGCAGCCACGTTGTATCTTGTTCATCATTGTGTCCCCTGCACCCAGCACATAGGAGGCATTCAAGAAAGGTTTGCTGAACGAATGAAAGAAAGAACATCACATGGGATATAGGAATCCTGAGGGCAAGTCTTGGCTCCAGCAGTGACTTTCTGGCTGAATCTCTTACCCTATAAAATCGTTATTCCATTTGCTGTAGGGGTGTTGTTGAGACTGTCACCTGTCACGGTGCTCAGCATCCTGTGTTTTCATTGTTCAGCACCAAGAAAGAGTTCTTTGCTTGATCATATTTCCATTTTGGCTTTGCCTAATAAGAAGCTTGTAGTCCAGTCTGTGGTTTAATTAGTAATTGGGTAGGACTTCATGGGTCTCATTTTACCCTCTGTTCTTGACTTATTTCATTTTTTTATTTTTCCTGGTGCTTCTTCCTTTTTTATATATGTGTATTTTTTTTGTCTATTCTTTAAACACTGTTCAAAATCCTTGATGGAATGATATGGGATATAAACCATATAACAGTGACAATAAGTAATAATTATAACGGGTTTGGAATACATTAAAAATTGCTGGGGGACTTTATTAGTTTCCTAGGACCGCCAGACAGAGTACCACAAACTGGGGGCCTTAACCCACAGAAATGTATTGTCTGACAGTTCTGGAGGCTACAAGTCCAAGATCAAGGTGTCAGCAGGGCTGGTTCCTTCTGAGAGCTGTGAGGGAGAATCTGTTCCTTGCCACTTGCTTAGCCTCTGGTGGTTTGCTGGCATCTTTGGCAGGCCTCGGCTTGGAGATGCATCACCCCGATCTCTGCCTTCATTTTCACATGATGTTCTCCCTGCGTGTGTGTCTGTCTCCAAGTTTCCCTTTTCATAGGGACACAGTCCTTAAAATTGAATTAGGGCCCACCCTACTCCAGTATGACCTCATCTAAACTTAACTATGTCTGCAATGGCCCCATCTTCAAGTAAGCTACCTCTGTTCTGAGGTAGTGGGGGTTAGGACTTCATGTAGGAATTTGGGGGGAGGCACAATTCAATCTATAACAGGATCTTGAGTAACCAATTTCCTCTCTGCGCCTCAGTTTTCTTACCCGTGACTTGAGGATGCTGGAATGGTTGGTCTCCACGGGACTTTCCAGTCCCCGCACTTGCTGATTCTTTTTCTCCGTTCCCACTCCAGAGTCCTTTGTTCCAGTGGGAAAGCAATTGAAAAACAAATTTATGTTGCAGGTTAGTAAGATGATCTCCCACGGACATCTACATGTTCAAAGGACTGTGCGAGGATCGCGTAATCGTGGTCCCGTGGGACAAATCACTCCTTTGGGGGCAGAGGCAGCTGTGGATGTTGCTTCATTGGCTCCTAGTCATCTCACATCTGCAGCCACCCCCTCCATCTGTGGACGCCTGGGGAGGACTCCGCCTGGCCAGCTCCGTGCACGGCCAAAGACATGCTGTGGGAAGGCCGGAGGGCAAGGGATAATGAGAGGACAGGCTCCTCCGGAGATCAGTGCTGCAGACTCCAGGGCCCCTCTGCTCGCAGAGCTCATCAGCGCCGGGCAGCTCTCTGTGTTTCCTGTGTTCTGCAGCTCGAGACTGAACGTGCCCGTGTTTTCCCATAGGAGGAAAGGCGCCGGCTGGCTGGCTGGCTTGGCAGGAGGCTTCCCGTGGGCCATTTGCACACACGTCTCCCACCTGCACAGGCACTGGGAGAGAGTACACCCCCTCTACCCCAGTGATTGGCTTTGCGCTGCCCCAGCCTGGGTCTGATGCCCTGAGTGACTTCAAAATCTGGATGCCTGCCCATACGCCCTCAAGAATGGTGTCTAAGTTAGGATCTTCGGTTGCAAACAACAGAAGCTGCTGTGACTTGTGTAAACAAGCAGGGGGCTTACTGGAAGGATGGAGGGGAGCTCACGGGGTTGAAGGGAAGGCTGGAGAACTGGACAGCTCCAGAGGCTCTCGACAGCTGTCGCCGTGGACCAGTCTTGTCTGGAATCAGCGGATGATGAACTCAATGAAAACATGCCGAAGTGTCTCCCATCTCAGCTGTTCCAGCTCAGTTTAGGAAGAGGATGGTTGGCAGAGTTGATATCATGAGGCTGTCGCCCCAAAACGTACAAGCATCTCAAGAGGGAGACCTGTGGGAGAAGAGTCCAGAGCCCCATTTGGCTTCCATGGAGAGGAGGCATGCATCCCGACTGGTAGCCATACCGGGGCTGCACACCGTGTGAGACGAGACAATGATAACTCTAGAAAGGCCAGCGGCTAACAGAGTGCTGACTGTGTGCAGAACTCTACATCCACGGTCTCCTTTAACCTCCACAGCAATCCCATGGTTCTAGTATCTCTCCAGGTTTAGAGATTTAGGGGAAATGAAGGCTCCTGGAGAGGTTCAGTGTCTTCCCCAGTGGGTCCAAGGCAGACTTGTGTTTCGCACCCAAGTCTACTTGGGTCCAGCATTACTGCTCTTCCTGGTGATGAGCTCCTGTCTTCTGATGCTGCTGGTTTGTCCTACATAATGAAGGGAAGAGCTGTAAACATGAGCACAGTTGCTGCCCAGGGATCCCAGAAGTTCTTGGCCCCAGAAATAGGTTAGGGAGTGGGCCAACTGGGTAGCTGCCCAGAGGGCCAGGTTGTGAAACAGCCCCAGAGGCATTACTCGAAGCAGACAGCTTTGTCCTTTTGACCATCATTCCTCCTGTGAAAGGGGCCGTCAGTGGCTGGAAAGGATATGCTTTGACCCACGGCTTGGGGTGAGGCAGGGGCAGCTGCATAATTTGCAGGATCCACTGCAAAATAAAATGCAAGGTTTCTTGTTAAAAATGAAGAATTTCAAGATGTCGACAGCAGAGCATTGAGTATGGGGTCCCGTGTGACCGCACAGGGTGCACACCCGTGAAGCTGGCCCTGGGGTTGGAATGACGGTGGTGGATGGTTGCTCAACTCTTGGCCAAGAGGGACGAGCCTAGTTCCCTGCAGGATCCTCTGCTTTGTGCCAAGTTGTTTCCTTGCTCAGTCCACCCACAGGCGAGCCTCTCTCAGGTGAGCTGCAAGGTCCTCACGCACAGCTAGGGAGACCACTGAGGCACAGAGAAGGTCCTCCTGGGGCTGTGGGTGGGCCTCTTTATGACCCACAGTTCCTGGGCAAACACAGAAATCATCTGCACGTTCTGAGGATAGTTTTAACAGCAGGTGGATAGTGCCAAAATGGCATCTCATTAGCAGAACTGGGAAAGACCCACCACAACACTGAGAACCCACTGTGTGCCAGGCATGTGGTGTAGGTTACCTTGTTTAGTTGTGCTCTCCCTCTCCAGCTTCAGCCACGAGAGCCTTCTTTCAGTTCCTCAAAAGTGTCATGGACTTTAGGGTTTCCGACCAGGCTCTTTGTCTGTCTGGAACATTCTTCCCTTTTCTACCTGCCCTGGAGAACTCACCCTGCAGGTCTCAGCTGATCTGAACTTTCTCAACCCCCAAGACTAGGGAGCACCTTGTGCTTCGGAATCATGGCTCTTCTCGTACACAGTCGAAAATTACTTGTGCAATTATTTGCTCGTCTGTCTCCCCCAGTGTCTGTCTAATTGCTATTTCTCCAGGATGGGCAGAGTCAGGGGTATCTCCCGCGGGCTGCCAGGGGCTCCCAGGGTGCTTCATTTCTCAGCTTCTTTGATGATCCCGTCTACTCATTTTTCTGCCAGTACATGTGTCTGGGTGGGCCATACGTGCCGACGGAGCCCTCCCCTGGAATGGCACGTCCCAAATGCTCCCCTCTGTTCACCTGGGCTGAACCTCCATCTAGAGTGTTCAGAGTTGAACTCACAACTGAATTGTTGGTTTTTCCACGAGAAGGAAAAACCCGACCTCAAGCTGGTAGTTCTTCCCTGCGTCACTCAGGAATTCCCTGCCTCAGGATCCCGGGAGCAAAAACCCAGCAGCCAGATCCTCTTAATTAAGAAGGAGTTGGAGGATGTTTTGAAAAATGTCAGTGCTCAAGTTGCCCATAACTTCATTAATTTTTAAGTTGCCTTCACATTTATTTAGGGACAACTCCTCCTAGAAGTTCCAGGCGAGTGCTAAGTTTCAACTTGAACCTGTGCTGCTCTGAGACGTGAAGGGGCCGACAGTCTCCTGGGGTGAACGGGGAGAGCTCAGAGCCACGGGGTTGTGCTCTTTTCCTTCCCTCTCTTGACTTAAAATTTGTTGCGCAGCTGTCACTCATTTTCTAGAAACATAAACGAGTCGCCGATGGACTTGGCAACACCTAAGAAATGTTACCGTTCCAATTACAGGCTGCTGATGGCCAAGTGTGGCCTCAGCTAAGCAACTAGCTTCTTTGGTCCCCCAGAGCCAAGGGTCTGCATGATAGTTACTTCGTTCTTCATCTAAAAATATCTCCCCAAGTAATCCTTGAAATTCTGCTCTTTCAAGTTCATTCCTATGTGTCAAGCACTCGAGTTCTCCAGGCGTCTTTGGAAACCCCGGGTACCTACTTCTGTTTAGGAAGCTCCAACCAGCTGATAAAAACCTATCAAGATTGAATACACTTTGTCCCAGAATCCTCACTAAAAACCTATGAGGCATGATTGCTTTTCCAATGGGGGCGGGGGGGTGGAGGTCCAGAGAGGGGAATGAACTTGCTTACACAACTAGTATGTGGCGGGTGGAGTTGGCACTTGAACCCAGAGTGTCAAATGCTGCTGCCTGAGCTCCCTCCATTATACCATGCTGACGGATGGGGTTGCATAGCAAGCGAGAGGGACGCCAAGGAGGTGGGAGCCTCATTTAGATTGTCTTGGTTTGGGTTCCTCAGAGAGCATACCCTGAGATGAGGGGTTAGAGGCGAGGGTAATTTGCGGTGATCCCACGATGGGAGAGTGGAGGACAAAGGTAGGCAATGAAAGGTGTGTCAGCGAGCAGCTTACTCCTCTGGGCAACCTGTGCTCAGTCCTGCTGGGGGCCTCTGGGAGATGCTCAGAGCACCCCTGTGAATTTTCTCATTGGAGGTCTACCCGTTCTCACCTTTCACTTCTTGAGGCTCCCTCCAGGGGCGTCGCTCTCTGCAACTCCCAGCCTGCCCAGAACACAGGCTGAGCATCCTCTTGTGACTGGAGCGTGTTCCTGGGCAGAGAGACGCGGGTGCTTGGGGTAGGGATCCACCGATGTGGGTGGAAATTGTCCCCTGAAGCTGCCGGTGACTGCTGAGTTGGCCCGAGGGAGTATGGGCTCCAAGCTCATCTGCTGCGTGGACCATAGGGAAGTAAGAACCCATAGTGACATCGATGCTGTCTTGAGAGTATTGAATTCTCACAAACCCTCCCTGATGGATTCTTCTGCAGTATTTCAAACTAGCGATAATAACACTCCTCGCTAACATCTATTAAACGCTTGCTCTGTGCCAAACAGCCTGCTAAATACTTTACATACATTGTTTCCTTTGATTCTCACAACCACCCCAAGAGTTATATTATTATCCTGATGTTGTAGATGAGCAGGGTCCCCCTGCAGAAAGTAGGAGAGTAGGGTCTCAAACCTGGGTCTGTTCGTTTCCAGTTGCAATACTTAAGCTCCAGTCGAGTGGGGTTTAAATCAATATTTGAAACAAGGAGAGGGTTTTTCACTTGCTCCTTGACGGAACCTTTGAGAATGAAAAGATCCATGCCTTACTCATTTGACCTTGAGTTATAAGGAGTTTCCCATTGCTTATTCCAATGAGATGTTATGGGTTCCACGGGGTCCTTCTAAGCAAGGAGGGTCACGAAGTGAGAAAGGTGAGCACCGACAGAGAGACCTACCTGAGCTCCAACGTGTAACAAATCAGGTCAGACCATGAGCTTTGTCATAAACATATGACGGATGGTAATTCCCCGGTCTCGTACCCGACCTCTGGGAGCTATCCGTTTGAATGATGTCACTGTATAACGTTTGAAGCTGCTAATGTGATTATCTTGAATCATTCGGGAAACATGAGGCTTGAGCAGGTTTCATAATAACTTCCTTTATGCTTTGACTGCATTTTCATCTCTCAGTTCTGTTCTTGTACAAGGAAAACCTCCCAATTTCTTCTCCTTGGCTATTGCAATATTAATGCTGATAGGAATAGCTTTGCAATGTCAAGGCAACTGACCGATGTGGGTTGGCATGCCCCTCCTCCCTTCCTTGCTTTTCTTGAGTAAAGAGTAATAAAGAAAATATGCTACCTTTCCAGCAAGGGAAAATAACATCTGTTTAGAGAGACTGTAGATGAAAGTATGCTTCTTTCATATTGGGTAATCTAATTCGGCAACTCTTGCTTAGCTTTTATTTCCAATGATTTAACAAGCCGCAGTACATGGTTTTTAAAAAAGCTCTCGCCATCACGCACACTTCTGAACTTTCTTTAAGAAATGAAAGGCCCAATGTCCTCCTTTAAAGAATTCCGGCCCTCGTGTGGGGCAGGAAGAGGTTGACCCTTGGCGCCATGGTTCCGTGTGTCCTCTAAGCAGGAGGTCCAAGCCTTGATTCCTTCCCTGTCAATCTAATCCAGGGTCTGCTGGGTCTCCTTTTCCGTTCCTGGACCTCCAAGAAAGGCCATCCCCTGGCAGCGCATCCCTCTTTTTCCATAACACAAGCCAGGCCTTCCTCGGCCTCCACCCTCAATTCTTACAGCTGTAACTCTAGGCCGCCTTCCTTGCAGAGTCTCAAGAGCACCGAGGAAGTCAAGAACACGAGGTTTTCAATTTGTAAATGAACAGCGTTTCCATGCCTGCCCCAGTCCTCTTTATCCTCACGAGGTCTGTAAGGACCAGACTTGTGCCGGGCACTGCGCTAAAGTGCCTTCCCGCGTGGCTCCCTTTAACCCGGTGGACGCACTCTGGGGCGGGTGCTGTGACCCTCTTGTTTTACGAGGGAGGAAACTGAGGCACAGAATTGTTCAGCAACGCGCCTAAATGTTCATGCATTTAGAAGGTGCAAACAGGGAGAAACCGTGCTCCTAACCACCAGGCAAGATGCGTCCCGCAGTGGGCTGACCAACCCTTCCTCTGGACCCTTTAAGGAGCTACGCATCTTTTCAGAGCACAGCTACTGAAGAAGGAGGGTCTCGGTCAGAACAGCAGGTCTGGCTGGAGTCGTCCTTTTCCTTCCCTTGAATCTTGTTCTCTCTTCCAGTTGGGAAGGGGTCTCTGCTTGGAGCAGCTGTCATTTTAAATAATGGAATATGGATGAGTGAGGACGTGAGGAAAAGCAGCATGATGGGGCCACCTCAGGCCCCCTGGAGTGGTTTCCTCTCAGTGTGGCCCTGGATTGGGGGCGGTTTCCTCCTCTGAGCCTCCTTCTGTGCATTCGTTCGGTTTCTCGAGCACCCACCGTGTGCTGGGCACGGTTCTGCATGCTGGGGACGCAGCAGGGAACAAAACGGATGGAAATCCCTGCTCTTGTGGGCGTTCCACCTCTTCTGGGAGCTCCTGGGCGCACTCCTGCCCGTGCTGGGGATCTGGCCTCCACGGGTCCCGCTCCGAGCGTCACTTCTGCAGAGCCCAAAGGTGGCCCAGCTGTGTCCTCTCCAGTTGGCACGGCCCAGTGATGGAGAACGAGACCCGTGGCAGACTGAGCCCCTGAGCACGAGTCTAGACAGACTCCCATGAGTTTCTATTTCCTTTCTCTCTCTCTGGTTATTCAGACATTTGGTCCCTCCTTGGTGCCAAATGCTCTGAGCTGTAGATGCCGTGAACTGGGCGAGGACACTGCCTGGGACAAGGACAGCTGATCCATCCCCGGGTCCATCTTCCCCTTCTTCTCAATAACCTCCTCCTCCAATTTTTACCGGGCACATGGCTCCCCAGGATCAAGACTACATTATCTGCTGGTATGGACTGCTTGTGTCCCCCTGGATTCATATCTAGTAGCTCTAACCCAGGGAGCTCAGAACAGGACTGTGTCTGGAGATGAAGTCTTTGAAAACCTTATTTTTAAAGAGGTGATTAAGTTAAAATGAGGCATTAGGGTGGGCCCTAATCCGAGCTCACTGGTATCCCTATAAGAAGAGGAGGCTTGGACACTCGGAGACATGCCAGGGATGCGCAGAGAAGACAGGCCGTGTGAGGACACGGAGGGGATGGCGACGAGGGGAGAGGCCCCAGAAGAAATCAAACCTGCCAACGCCTTGCCTCGGACTTCCAGCCTCCAGAACTGGGAGAAAGTGAATTTCTGTCGTTTAAGTGCCCCGGTTTGTAGTATTTCTCTGGGGCAGCCTTAGAAAATGAACGTCTGCCTCCTCTGCAGCAGAGTTCTGGTCGAAGGGTGTGGACTGAGGGACGTGAGCAGGTGCTGGGTGGTTTGCACGGAGGGAAAGCGTCATGCTCTTGGCCCTTTGCCGCATCCTTCCAGTGGAAGAAGCGAGACTTGGTACGGGGCCGTCTTGGCCACGTGACGAGGGTGGTTGGGAGTTCAGGGGAGGGAGGCTGGGTCCCCGTCCTGCGTTGGCCCTGGCTGCGTCTGCTCAGGCTCTCATGTGAGAGAGGAAGGAACTTCTATCATGTTTAACTCACTGTTATTTGGGTCTCCACCATCCCTTTCAGTGTGAATTGGGGTTCACCGTAGGTTGGTGAAACGAGAGTTTTCTCACCAGGAAAGCTTTCCTTCCCGCCTTGAACACAGCGATATGGACACGGCTTTTCCCAAGGCGCGTTCTTAATGGATTAAACAGCAAGTACAGCTGTCTGCAGAAGGGACTCTTCTGTCAAAACAAGGGTTCATGAAGGCAGAGGGGGTGGGACATGGCGCTGATTTGAGATATTTCCTTTTAGGACCCGTGGGGTCCAGTGTGTCCTAAGATGAAACGTCTTTGAAGATCTTTTAATCGACTTGGAAGTGGGTTAGGCCAAGATTCCATTTGAAGGCTACACTGGCGGCAGCCCAGGCCGGCCGGGCGATGCTCCGTGTTGGAAGGGTTTGTGCGCCGACTGTGATGAATTGGGGGACCTTATCTCAATTTTCCCTGAGCCCACCCACATGAGCCAAGCAAGTGGAGCCGTCTTTAACATCGGCCACCCTCTTACCCCCAAAGATGGTGCGGTTGTGGTGAGAGAGGGCTACTACGTATTGAACGTGAGGATGAAAAAGAGATGATCGAAGTGGCCCAGCCTCCAAGACTGACTGCTCCACCTGCGGCCCACGGGTGGGCTGACGCCTCTGTGTGCAGTGCAGGTGGTGTGAAGGAGGAGGTGACCCTGGCGGCCCCTCGGGCCTCAGCTGTCCTGTTCGGGGCAGAGGAGGGGAGCAGGCCACACATCTCCGGCTGTGGTGTCACCTTGCTCCTCTCCTGTCAATCAGAACAGAATGGGCTTCTCACAGACTTGCGTCTTTAAGGCTGTTGCATGTCCACTTGGTAGCTTTCCGCTAAGATCCAGGTCAACTTTCGTTGGCTCAGCCACACTGTCGTACGCAGAGAGGCAAGATCGGTACCCGAGAGCAGTCTTCGGCTGGGTCATCTTGATCTGCACGATACCGTTCAGGATACTTTCTGAGTCCAAACACACTCACCATCTAAACCTGTGTATTAGGACGACTTCAGCATCTATGATGTTTCCAAAGGCGGGAGAAGAACCGTCAGTAGAGGAAATTTCCAGACACGGGTCCACCTCGGCTTCCTCTTTTCTGCTTCAACTTCCAAGGTTTTTAGAGAAATATCTTCCATGTCTTGATACCAGCCCTCCTCACTTCTGAAACAGGTGGGGGGCCTCCTTGGGCTGTTGGGGGAAGGGATGGAGTGGGGAGGAGGCTGAGGAAGAGTTTCCCTCAGCAGAACCCTCATCCCTGAGTTCCCCCCGGCTTTGGCATTACTCATGGGAGCCCGTTTTTGCAGTTTACCGAGTCAGAGAGACGTATACCCACGATTTTAGATAGATAGTGACCAGCGCCATATGTGATACGGAGATAAAGGGGCCCGGAGGTTGAGAGGCAGGAGATATCAGCTTCACCTGGGGAGATCAGGGAAGACTTCCTGGAGGAGGTGGCCTTTGAGTTAGTCCTTGAAGGACAGACAGGGTTGGGATGTGCAGAGACTGTGAGGAGGAATTCCAGGAGGAGGGGACTGTGGGCAAAGACGGTAAGAGTGCAGAAGGATGGGGTATGTATGAGGAGCACTGAGCAAGTTTAACTGGGTAAAACACAGGGTGTGTATGGGCAGTGGTGAGAAGTCAAATTCCACAGATGAGTGGGGGTCAGGCTCAGGGTTTTGGATGCTGGGGGAGAAGCTGGTCCTTCCTCCCGAAGGGAAAAGGGAGTCTTTGAACACTCTCTTTGTTTTTTTTTGAGGACGATTAGTCCTGAGCTAACTGCTGCCAATCCTCTTGTTTTTGCTGAGGAAGACTGGCCCTGAGCTAACATCCATGCCCATCTTCCTCTACTTTATATGTGGGACGCCTACCACAGCATGGTCTGCCAAGCGGTGCCATGTCCGCACCCGGGATCCGAACTGGCGAACCCTGGGCCACCAAGAAGCGGAATGTGCGCACTTAACCACTGTGCCACCGAGCCGGCCCCCTTGAACACTCTCTTAACACGGGGGTGGCGAGAACTGGATTTTAGGACATGTGGTGTGTCACTGCTGGGAGTGAGACCAGGGCTGGGCAAACAACAGCCGGCCGTCCGCATCCTGCCCAAGGCCTCTGTATGTACGGTTGGCATGCAAAGAAAGGCTTTTACATTTTTTTTTTTTTTTTTTATTAATGTTATGATAGATTACAACCTTGTGAGATTTCAGTTGTACATTTTTGTTAGTCATGTTGTGGGTACACCACTTCCCCCTCTGTACCCTCCCCCCACCCCCCCTTTTCCCTGGTAACCACCAATCAGATCTCCTTCGCAATATACTAATTTCCACCTATGAGTGGAGTCATATAGAGTTCGTCTTTCTCTGACTGACTTATTTCGCTTAACATAATACCCTCGAGGTCCATCCACATTGTTGTGAATGGGCCAATTTCGTCTTTTTTTATGGCTGAGTAGTATTCCATTGTGTATATATACCACATCTTCTTTATCCAATCATTAGTTTCTGGGCATGTAGGCTGGTTCCACGTCTTGGCTATTGTAAATAATGCTGCAATGAACATAGGGGTGCAACGGACTCTTGAGATATCTGATATCAGGTTCTTAGGATAGATACCCAGTAATGGGATGGCTGGGTCATAGGGTATTTCTATTTTTAACTTTTTGAGAAATCTCCATACTGTTTTCCATAGTGGCTGTACCAGTTTGCATTCCCACCAACAGTGTATGAGGGTTCCTCTTTCTCCACAACCTCTCCAACATTTGTCGTTCTTGGTTTTGGATGTTTTTGCCAATCTAACGGGGGTAAGGTGATATCTTAGTGTAGTTTTGATTTGCATTTCCCTGATGATTAGCGATGATGAACATCTTTTCATGTGTCTATTGGCCATATTCATATCTTCTTTTGAGAAATGTCTGTTCATGTCCTCTGCCCATTTTTTGATCGGGTTGTTTGTTTTTTTGTTGTTAAGCAGTGTGAGTTCTTTGTATATTATGGAGATTAACCCTTTGTCGGATAAGTGGCTTGTAAATATTTTTTCCCAATTAGTGAGCTGTTTTTTTGTTTCAATCCTGTTTTCCCTTGCCTTGAAGAAGCTCTTTAGTCTGACGAAGTCCCATTTGTTTATTCTTTCTATTGTTTCCCTCAACTGAGGAGTTACAGTGTCCGAAAAGATTCTTTTGAAACTGATGTCAAAGAGTGTACTGCCTATATTCTCTTCCAAAAGACTTATTGTCTCAGGCCTAATCTTTAGGTCTTTGATCCATTTTGAGTTTATTTTGGTGTGTGGTGAAAAAGAATGGTCAATTTTCAATCTTTTGCATGTGGCTGTCCAGTTTTCCCAGCACCATTTGTTGAAGAGACTTTCTTTTCTCCATTGTAGGCCCTCTGCTCCTTTGTCGAAGATTAGCTGTCCATAGATGTGTGGTTTTATCTCTGGGCTTTCAATTCTGTTCCATTGATCTGTGGACCTGTTTTTGTACCAGTACCATGCTGTTTTGATCACTGTAGCTTTGTAGTATGTTTTGAAATCGGGGATTGTGATTCCGCCGGCTTTGTTTTTCTTGCTCAGGATTGCTTTAGCAATTCGCGGTCTTTTGTTGCCCCATATGAATTTTAGGATTGTTTGTTCAATTTCTGTGAAAAATGTTCTTGGGATTCTGATTGGGATAGCATTGAATCTGTATATTGCTTTAGGTAGTATGGACATTTTAACTATGTTTATTCTTCCAATCCATGTGCAAGGGATGTCTTTCCATCTCTTTATGTCATCGCCTATTTCTTTCAAGAAAGTCTTGTAGTTTTCATTGTATAGATCCTTCACTTCCTTGGTTAAGTTTATCCCAAGGTATTTTATTCTTTTCGTTGCGATTGTGAATGGGATAGAGTTCTTGAGTTCTTTTTCTGTTAGTTTATTGTTAGTGTATAGAAATGCTACTGATTTATGCACGTTAATTTTATACCCTGCTACTTTGCTGTAGTTGTTGATTATTTCTAATAGTTTTTCTGTGGATTCTTTGGGGTTTTCTATGTATAAGATCATGTCGTCTGCAAACAACGAGAGTTTTACTTCTTCGTTACCTATTTGGATTCCTTTTATTTCTTTTTCCTGCCGAATTGCTCTGGCCAGCACCTCCAGAACTATGTTGAATAGGAGTGGTGAAAGTGGGCACCCTTGTCTTGTTCCTGTCCTCAGAGGGATGGCTTTCAGCTTTTGTCCATTGAGTATGATGTTGGCTGTGGGTCTATCATATATGGCCTTTATTATGTTGAGGTACTTTCCTTCTATACCCATTTTACTGAGGGTTTTTATCATAAATGGGTGTTGGATCTTGTCGAATGCTTTCTCTGCATCTATTGAGATGATCATGTGGTTTTTGGTTTTCATTTTGTTAATGTAGTGTATCACGTTGATTGACTTGCGGATGTTGAACCATCCCTGTGTCCCTGGTATAAATCCCACTTGATCATGGTGTATAATCTTTTTGATGTATTGCTGTAATCGGTTTGCCAAAATTTTGTTGAGGATTTTTGCATCTATGTTCATCAGTGATATCGGCCTGTAGTTCTCCTTCTTTGTGTTGTCCTTGTCAGGTTTGGGGATCAGAGTGATGTTGGCTTCATAGAATGTGTTAGGGAGTTCTCCATCTTTCTCAATTTTCTGGAACAGTTTGAGGAGAATAGGTATTAAGTCTTCTTTGAATGTTTGGTAGAATTCTCCAGAGAAGCCGTCTGGTCCTGGACTCTTGTTTTTGGGGAGGTTTTTGATTACCGTTTCTATTTCCTTACTTGTGATTGGTCTATTCAGATTCTCCATTTCTTCCTGATTCAGTTTGGGGAGATTGTAGGAGTCTAGGAATTTGTCCATTTCTTCCAGGTTGTTCAATTTGTTGGCATATAGTTTTTCATAGTATTCTCTTATGATCTCTTGTATTTCATTGGTATCTGTTGTGATTTCTCCTCTGTCATTCCTGATTTTATTAATTTGCGATTTCTCTCTTCTTTTCTTGGTGAGTCTGGCTAGGGGTTTGTCAATTTTGTTAATTCTTTCGAAGAACCAACTCTTTGTTTCATTGATCCTTTCTATTGTCTTTTTTGTTTCAATATCGTTTATTTCTGCTCTTATTTTTATTATTTCCCTCCTTCTACTGACTCTGGGCCTTGTTTGTTCTTCTTTTTCTAGTTCTGTTAGGTGTCGTTTGAGGTTGCTTACGTGAGCTTTTTCTTGTTTAGTGAGGTGAGCCTGTATTGCGATGAATTTCCCTCTTAGGACTGCTTTTGCTGCATCCCAAATGATTTGGTATGTCGTGTTCTCATTTTCATTTGTCTCCAGATAATATTTGATTTCTTCTTTAATTTCTTCAATGATCCATTGTTTGTTGAGAAGCGTGTTGTTTAGTCTCCACATTTTTGCACCTTTCTCTGCTTTTTTCTTGTAGTTGATTTCTAGTTTAATAGCGTTATGATCAGAAAAGATGCTTGATATTATTTCAACTCTCTTGTATTTATTGATGTTTGCTTTGGTTCCCAAAATATGGTCAATCCTTGAGAATGTTCCATGTGCACTTGAGAAGAATGTGTAACCTGCTGTTTTTGGATGAAGTGTTCTATATATATCTATTAAGTCCATCTGGTCTAATTTTTCATTTAATTCTATTATTTCCTTGTTGATTTTCTGTCTGGATGTTCTGTCCATTGGTGTTAACGGTGTGTTGAGGTCCCCTACTATTATTGTATTGTTGTTGATGTCTTCTTTTAGTTCTATTAAGAGTTGCTTTACAAATTTTGGTGCTCCTGTGTTGGGTGCGTATATATTTATAAGTGTTATGTCTTCTTGGTGGAGAGTCCCTTTTATCATTATATACTGTCCCTCTTTGTCTTTCTTTATCTGTTTTGCTTTGAAATCTACCTTGTCTGATATTAGTATAGCGACACCTGCTTTCTTTTGTTCATTATTAGCTTGGAGTATTGTTCTCCATCCCTTCACTCTGAGTCTGTGTTTGTCTTTGGGGCTGAGGTGTGTTTCCTGGAGGCAGCATATTGTTGGATCTTGTTCTTTGATCCATCCTGCCACTCTGTGTCTTTTGATTGGGGAGTTCAATCCGTTTACATTTAGAGTGATTATTGAGACGTGGGGGCCTACCACTACCATTTTGTGTCTTGTTTTCCGGTTTTCTTCAGTTTCCTTTGTTTCTCGTCCCATGGTTTAATCTGTTCTGATGTAGAGCTGCTACTCTCTGTTGTTGTCCTTCTACTTATCTCCTCTGCTCTTGGTTTTGTAGCCCCTTTCCTTTTTTGGATTTTTCAGGAATGAGGGTTTTCCTGAGGATTTCCTGAAGAGGAGGTTTTGTGGCAATGAACTCCCTTAATTTTTGTTTATCTGGGAAAGTTTTTATTTCTCCATCGTATTTGAAGGATATTTTCGCTGGGTAGAGAATTCTTGGCTGTAGGTTTTTGTCCTTCAGATTTTTGAATATATCATTCCACTCTCTTCTAGCCTGTAAAGTTTCTGCTGAGAAATCTGCTGATAGCCTGATGGGGGTTCCTTTGTAGGTTAGTTTCTTTTGCCTGGCTGTCCTTAATATTTTCTCCTTGTCGTTGACTTTTGCTAGCTTCACTACTATATGCCGTGGAGTTGGTCTTCTTGCATTGATAAAGTTTGGAGATCTATTGGCTTCTGTCACCTGAAGATCCATCTCCCTCACCAGATTTGGGAAGTTCTCAGCCATTATTTCTTTGAATAGGTTTTCTGCCCCTTTCTCCTTCTCTTCTCCCTCTGGTATACCTATAATCCTTACGTTGCATCTCCTAATTGTGTCTGATAATTCTCGGAGAGTTTCTTCATTTCTTTTAAGTCTTGCTTCTCTCTCCTCCTCTGCCTGCAACAATTCTATATTGCCATCTTCCAAATTGCTAATTCTTTCCTCCATATTATCGGCCCTACTGTTCAGAGCATCTAGATTTTTCTTAATCTCCTCTATTGTGTTCTTCATTTCCAGTATTTCTGTTTGGTTCTTCTTTATCGTATCAAACTCTTTTGTGACATAGCTCCTGAACTCGTTGAGTTGTCGGTCAGAATTCTCTCTTAACTCAGTGAGTATTTTAATGATGGCTGTTTTGAAGTCATCATCATTTAGGTTATATATCTCATTTTCTTTGGGATTGTTTTCTGTGTATTTGTTACTTTCTTTCTGTTCTGGAGATTTAATGTATTTTTTCATATTGCTTGATGATGTTGATTTGTGCCTCCGCATGGAGATAGAGTTTAGTTGCTCCTTTCACTTGTTTCAGCTGCTGCGGTGGGGGGAGCAGCTGTTTATACTTCACCAACCAGGAACCCTGTCCGTAGTTGCTAACTGGGCCTGGGCCCCTCTTCTTAGCCACAGTGGCCCTTTGGATTCCCTCCTCTGCCGTGGGGGCCGTCACGGGGGGCTTCAGGCTGCAGGTGCCTACTGTTGTTGCCCACCTAGATGCGCTCTCTCCTTGGGGTCTGCAACGGTGTTATGGGCTTTTCCAGCGGCCAGGGGTGGGATCACTTTTATTTGTCGCTCGGTTGCTGTCGGCACCCACCAAATCTCACTTGTCCTCTATGGGTCGCAGGAGAGCTATTGGCATCTTCTACAGTCTGTGGTTAGTACACCTAGCTATGCTGCTTTTGCCCTGGGGTCTTCCAGCCTTGTGGCTGGCGGCTGGGTGCCTTCTACTGGTGCTGTGCAGAGGCTTTCCCTAAGGCTTCTGTGAGCCTGTAGGGTTTCCCCCTAGGCTACTAAGCTGGGTCTCTGGAACTCTCTCCAGCCCCAGTCCTCTCCGAGATCTCCGGCAATCCCTAGCCTCACCGGGTGGGCAACGGCAGCTGGGGGTCGCCCCGCCCTCTGGGCTTCTCTCCGGGCCTCTGCCGGGAGCTCTGAATGCTCAGCGTGGCCCCTCTGCTACCGGCAGACAGAGAGTTTTGTCTGCTGCCTGGCGGAGCTCCGGCGCTTCCCCTCCGGGTCGCCGGACCCGCCTTTGAAAGTTCCCCCGCCCCGGTCCTCTCCGAGATCTCCGGCAATCCCTAGTCCCCCGGGGCGGGCAACGGCAGCTGGGGGTCGCCCCGCCCTCTGGGCTTCTCTCCGGGCCTCTGCCGGGAGCCCTGAGTGCTCAGCGTGGCCCCTCTGCTACCGGCAGACAGAGAGTTTTGTCTGCTGCCCGGGCGGAGCTCCGGCACTTCCCCTCCGGGTCGCCGATCCGGCCTTTGAAAGTTCCCCCGCCCCGGTCCTCTCCGAGATCTCCGGCAATCCCTAGTCCCCCGGGGCGGGCAACGGCAGCTGGGGGTCGCCCCGCCCTCTGGGCTTCTCTCCGGGCCTCTGCCGGGAGCCCTGAGTGCTCAGCGTGGCCCCTCTGCTACCGGCAGACAGAGAGTTTTGTCTGCTGCCTGGCGGAGCTCCGGCGCTTCCCCTCCGGGTCGCCGATCCGGCCTTTGAAAGTTCCCCCGCCCCGGTCCTCTCCGAGATCTCCGGCAATCCCTAGTCCCACGGGGCGGGCAACGGCAGCTGGGAGACCTCCGTGCCCTCCGTGTCTCTCTCTGGGACCCTCCGGGCGCCCCGAGCACCAGGCCGGGTCTCCCCGCCAATGGCGGGGAGAGACTCTCCCCGCGGGCTCAGGTGTGCAACTCCAAAGTTTCCCTCTGCGTTTAGGAGTAATTGCGGGGGGTTTAAGTAGGGTTCTGGTCACCTGTTTCCACCGTCGCTCCTCTGTTGTGTTCTCGCTCCTGCCCTAGATGTGTGTGGATCCTCTGGGGGCGTCCGTTGGAAGAAAGCCGCTTGCGGGTACTAGGCTGCCCGTCGGGGTCGGAGAGTTTTCACCTATTTCCACATCCTCCCGGAGGAAAGTCCGTCCGCCTTCCGATGTATAGTCGCGTGGGTGTCTCAGACGTCCTGAGATGCTGTCTGGATATCCTTTGTCAAGCGATAAGTGTCCAAATAATTGTAGACTCGAAGGGCGAGAGACAAAGAGGACTACTCACGGCGCCATCTTGGAATCAAGGCTTTTACATTTTTAAAGAGTTGAATAAAAGAACCCAAAGAAGAATAATATTTCATGATGTGAAAATTAGATGAAATTCAAATTTCTGTGCCCGTAAATGAAGTTTTGAATTCTGCCAATAAAAGGTTGATGAAAATGCGTTTTCTCTCATGTTACATAAGCACCTACGTAATATACTCAGTTTTGCCTCTTGGCCCACAAAACCTAAAATATTTACTATCTGGCTATTACCGAAGAAGTTTATGAATTTCTGGGATAGATGACGGGGATGAAAGCCTGGTCAGGAATTCTGGAGGTGCGGCCGCTGTGAGAGAGCCGGGCACTGGTTCCCAATCTGTGTCCTGTGGTGGAAACAGATTTTAAATGGGAAAAAAGGGTCTTGTAGCATGTGTGTTTGCTAAATGCTGGGTTACGTAGAATGCAATAGATCTCGTTGCGCGACTTCTCAGAGCCTTTACCATGTTGATGTGTCTTATGACTCTTTGAGAAGAGCATAGGACTTGTGGTATTTCCCAAAGTTAATTGACCATGGAGCCCCCCTTTCTGGGTACCACTGTTCTGGGGAACCTACTTTGGGAAATGCTGGTTCAAGGAGGGTGATGGAAGAGGGTAGTGAGCATGGAAAGAAAGGTGTGCCTGTGACCGAGGAGTGTGGAGGCTGAACCTACAGACCTCGTTGGAGGAGAAGGAGTCAGAAGGACCCCAAGGCTTCCGGCCTGAGATTCTGGGGCTGCTGACAATGACCGTGGTGCGGGAAGGGGGTGCCCTGGAGGGGGAGCCGGGGGTGGGGGAGGGGAGGACCATGTGAAGCAAGTCCATAGGGACCCCTGACCACTGCCCTCATCTGTAAGATGGGGTAACAAGAATTCCCCACGTTCGGTGTTGTGAGTCTGTCCTTGCGACGTGGAGGCAGCCCAGAAGATCTCGAGACCGCGGGGTGTGGCCGTTCTAAAACCTTATTTATAAAAACAGGCAGCGTCGGCAGGATTTGGTCTGCCGGCTGTGGTTCCCCCGCCCCGTGCTCTGCTGAGCACTTTAATGAACTGGTGTTAAACTTCTTCCGAGCTCACCACTGCCCTTCGGGGCAGGACTCTCCTCACCAGCCTGCTCACGAGTCGGTAACGTGTCCGCGTCGAGAGCTGGCGAGGCGTGGAGGCAGCGTCTGACCCCAGAACGTGTCCTTAGCTTGCACTGTGCTGCTAAAAATCTTACCCGTCACTGTGGCTGTTGTGGCCATGTTTCTGGCAGGTGCCTGTAAGTTGGGGCAGGAGCTAAGGTGAGGGGGTCACGGGGTTGGGGATGAGCTGCCTGGCTGTCCAATTTGCAGCATTTCCCTGGGGAGGGCAGGGGCGATGGGCAGGGCTGTCTTCACTGGTGAGGATGATGGGAGAGGAGTCAGGGTGGAGACCAAGGATGAGCAGGCAGGGTCGGGGGAGGAGAACTGGGAGGGCCGAGGGGGAGGCATTCTAAGGAGACGAGGGGCCACAGACCGACTCTACAGAAATACAGCAGGACGAGGATCTGAGACGCCAGTGGGTTTGCTGGTTGGGGTCTGCAGGCACCCCATTCTTAACCCCCTGGTAGTCAGCATCCTGGCTCATTCCGATGGGGATAGGGTCCTTCTGCCAGGGGGCTTCCGTTCCTCCCAAGCACGGGGCAGACCGGAAGCGAGTGATGGTCCAGAGAGCAGCAGCGTCAGGAAAGAGGCTGGGAGTTATCTGTCAGTCGTGCGGTCATAAATATTCACTGAGCACATACTATATCTGCCGGGCCGGGGGACAGGCCAGGGTGGGGGGTACACGGGCATGAACACACGCCACATCACCTGCCTTCCCCAAGCGTCCATTCTCGTAGGAACCACAGACGAGTGGGCGTGATGGAGACACGCATGTCACACCCATGAAAGAGCCACAAGGAATAAAGTGCCAGAAGGAAGCTGCAGAGAGAGAGACAGAGGGAGAGGAAGGTGGAGCTGCTTTCGAGACAGGTCTGGAGGGCCTTCCTGATATGGAGTCCCATAACTCAGGCCTCGAGGATGAGAAGGAGCCAGACTGGCAAGGCACAAGGGGAAGAGCGTTTGAGCCGGGGGAACAGAAAGTGCAAAGGTGCCCAGCCCAGAATGAGCCTGGTGAGAAGGAATAGGGAGAGGCCAGTGTGGGCTGGAGAGACTGAGAGGGAGGGAGAGAGGAGGACAAGGAGGGAGGCAGGGGGAGGGACAGAACCTCAGAGACTGAGTGCCAGCCTGGGGAGGACTCAGCTCTCATCAGAGGGCGGGGCGTGAGACAGACCTGCCGTCCAGTCCCCCGCTTGTCAACAAGTGCTCCCAATTCTGACTCTCCGCAGGGGCAGGAAAATAAATATGCAAAAGAGACTTTTGAAGCATTCAGGGAACATTTTCAACACAAGTTTAAAACCCAATAACAAGGTCAACGTGCTTCCTCTCCAGAACAGTTTTCCATTTGGAACCTTTTCTTACTTCCCACTAATAGGAACCCACTTGGGCAATTTTCTTTTCTTTCTTTCATTTTTTTTTAAGACGCATTTTAAAGCACAACGACCTTTCCAGTTTTTTCTTTCCGTAGTCTTTCACGGGGAGAGCAAGACAACGGTGCGCAGTGTCATGCTGCCTGCCAATTGAGGGGGAAAGACACGAAAAACGTCTAAAACGGAAAGAAGAAAAGTGAGTAGACAGACGTGGAGCGTGCAGTTGCCAACGTTGGGTGCGTTTTCTGGAATATTCAGTAACAGCTTCCAGTAGAGAAGTTGGGCGACCGACAGTCCCGGTTTGCCTGGGATGGAGCGAGTTTCCGGGACTTTCTGAGCTTAAGCTGGGAAAGTCTCTGGCAGAAAAGGACTAGCTGGTCATCCCGGTCAAAACAGCACCAGGGAGGCACCAGAAATGCACTGTCTGGACCAGTGACCCAAGTGGACCCTTGTTCTTCCATGCCTGCAGCCACACTTAGATCTTTATTTTCGTCCACCCCCCAGCCCAGAAGCAGGAGTGAGCATCTCTTCTGAGTCCCCAGGAAAAGCCCGAGTTAACCAGATGACTTTGTCAAAGGCGTCCCACAGCAGAGGACTTGAGCACGCCTAGTAAATATTTCTGTCCTCGGAGCAGCCCCAGCTGACGCTCCACTGGGGTGACCAGCCTTCCCAGCTATGCTGTGGGATGCAGGGTTTCCAGGACGTGGTACTTTCAGAGCTAAAACTGAGACAGTCCTAGATACACTGGGACGGTTGGTCACCCTGTGGGGAAGGAAGAGTTTCCGGATCCTGTTTCTGCCACTGATGACCCAGGGGTTTTGGTGACGTGTGATTCCAGAGCCTCAGGTTTGTCTTCCGTGAAGTGGGAGATGATGCTGGCATCCGTGTCATCCTCACACGGTGTTTAGTTAGCATCGTGCTGGGCACATGGTAAGTGCTCAATGATTGTTTGCTGCTGTAGGGGAGGAACACGGCTCCTCTACCCTCTAGGCCCTTCTGGCTGGTCTAAGGATTAAATTGACGTGAGACAGAAGAACAGGAGAAAATCAAAGCTTTACAACGTGTATACATGGGAGACACCCAGGAAAACCGAGTAACTCACCAGAATGGCCAAAGCCGCCGCCTTAAATAGCATCTTCAGCTAAAGACAAAGGAGGATGTTGGGGGCAGTGGTTTGGGGCTTCAGAGGGGAGGAAGGCAATCACACGGAGATGGAAAAGCAAATGTTTGGCAGACAGAACTTTGATGAGAAAGGGCTTAGCAAGGACGCTCACAGTCCATGATACCCAGAGTTGTCTATGGTGGTGGCCTGTCCTGGGGACGGTGCCTTTATCTTAAATTCTTTCAGGCAGTTGGGGGAAGGCCAAAGTTTTTTTCAGAGTCTCTTGTCCTTAAAAATAAGCTAAAGAGACACACTTTGGGGTGGCCAATTCGGATCCCCCACACCGCTCTTACAATTGTGGGTTAGGCAGAGCAGACTTTATACACGGAGAGATGCTAGGGACTTGGGGTGGCCTTTCCCCTTTTGCAAATCTCTCCCTTACTCTGATGCCTATAATTTTGCCATTAGCAAGTCATTCCTTTAGCTCAAGACTTCTCAAACTTTTCCCCCAAAGTGGCAGGGGGAGCGACTCCATGTCATTAGGTGTACGATGAGGGGGATTAGTCTGAAGGCACTGACGACAGGAGCAGGATTTTTTTGAAGTTGCCAGTGTAGTCATAAATGTTCAGGTGAATTTCACACTCAGTTCTGATTTGTATCAATTTTTTAAATATAAAAGCAGTGTTTATATATATATTTTTCCTAGTTGTTATTTAGCTTTTCCACGCCTAAACCTCTCAGTGAAACTCCTGATCCAGAAAGATCTGCTTTGTTTATTCTGAAGTTACGCTTGGGCCATGGGGTTAATATTTCTGGAGAGAGAATCATCTTTGAATGAGATAATCATTCACACCTTAGTCTAAACAAGCAGAGGCATTAGAGAAGCTACAGAAGTTAGCAGAAAGCACAGAGAACTGGCAGTTTGGAGTCAGGAGACCAAGGCCTGACTCTGCCACTTGCTTTCTGTGTGGCCTTGGGTGAATAACTTCCCCTTCCCGAGTTCTAGCCACCAAATCCAAAAACAAGTTGGACCAGATGAGTGGTTTATAAACTGTTCTGGAAGCGTATGGGGGGGTCTCAAGGGGGAAGATAAGGCTCTGCATTCCTCCCTCTGACCACCCAGCTCTGTTCAGCCAGGGCTCTCCCCTTTTATCTTCCTTATAATTTGGAGTTCTTGCTACGATTTCCGGGTTCTGCTGATAACCGTCATAAACCAGCTGTCTGGGGTCATCTTTCTTGTCCCTTTTGGTCAGAGGAAGCTCCTTTGGCTTTGCCTCGTCCCTGGAGGATGAGCACCTGCATCGCTGTGGGAGGGAGAAATGACCACGGAGCAGGTGCCCTTGTCTGCCGAGAACCTGGGGGCCTGGGTGTGACCTCACAGTGAGGGGGTGTTGAGGGCACCGGGCAGGGAGGACGCAGCCACCAGCTGTGACAGGAAGCGCTTCCCAATTTCGAGAGGGTTAAGGACGATTATTTATTTTGAGCGTGTCCCAGATTGTCGTCATCCCTCCCGTTCTTGGCAGAGCCTCCCGTGAGAGGGCCTCCGCCTGGCTCCGCTTCCCTAGTCTGACACGCTCGGAGCCTGGCTGCCTCTGTGCATCCCGTTCCATTCCAGCAGGAAAAAGATGGGAATGACCTGAGTTCCCACGAGGGGAGGAGGGGATGCCTCCACACACCCTGGGGGGCCTCCATCCAAAGGAGGGACGGACACAGCCGTTGAAAAGGAGGAGGGGTACGTCTGCATCACAAGCATTCGATTAGCCCCAGGGAGTGGTCTGGCTGTAGAGCAGGTTGCAGAACCCAGGTCCAGTGGGATCCTCTTCACGGGGACGGTGCCTTTGCATTTGCGGGGTGCCTGTGCAGGTGAACGCACAGCAGAGGGTCTAGAAGTCTTCACACCAAGCCGCTGACCGGGCTCATCCCTGGGGAGGGAAGTGGGAGCGACAGGAGTCGCTAATACCTAGTGCGTGCCAGGCTCTGAGCTGAGCATTTCTCAGGCGTTGTCACATTTATTTAGTCCTTGAATAGATCTTTGAGGCACAGAGGAGGAAACTGAGTCACAGAGAGGTTAAGTAAGTTGTCCAAGGACACACAGCTAGGAAGGAGTAGAGCTGGGATTCCAGCCCAGGCAGTCTGGGTCCAGAGTCTCTGCTTTGGACCCTTTGTGGCTTCTCTGATGAAAAGGACGTTTGCTTTGGACTGTGTCCACTTGTGTACAATTTGAATATTTTATACTGAAGAGGCACACATGCATTATTTATATAATTTAAAAAGTAGGAAAAATTAGAGGGACAGAGTGCGCTTTGTGATGTCACCATCTCTGCCCTTGGAGTGGCTAACAGGAGGAGGGCACTGCCTGGTGCCTGAGGTCTGGCAGCAGCGGTCTGGGTTCTTCTATCAAACGGAGGAGGCAGAAAGCGTGACTTGAGCTTGGCAAGTATCCCTGGGAGAGGTGGCACAGGCCATGAGTCATTCACACCCTAGTGTGAAATAGATGGGCCATGGAGAGAGGTGCAGGATGCCGCAGAAGGAATAGTGCTGAGGAGTGGGAAGAGCTGGATTGGGGTTGTGGCTCTTCCCTTTTGGACTGGTCTTCATCCGTATGGAGAGAGAATTCCTAAAAGGCGGGGTGCACCCGGTGCCCTTGGGGATGGTTGGTTCCTCCATCAGGTCTTTGCCACCTCTGTGCATGTTATGACTCAGTCCGAATTTCACTCCAGAGAATCTCCCTGTAGGCTACAAATGGCAATGACAATGCAAATAATTAATATTTGTTCAGTGTTTACTTAGGGGCCAGGCGCTGTCCTTAGCATATTGCTTCTCAAACTCTAATGTGCACACAGATCGCCTGGGGATCTCGTTAAAATGTGGATTCCGACTCAGTTGGAGTCTAGGGTGGGGCCTGAGTTTCTGCATCTCTAGCATACTCCAGGGGATGCTGGAGCTGCTGGTCCGCGGACCGCACTGCGAGTAGTGAGGATGAAGGGGTCCAGACACAGGCTGCTGGGGCTCGAAGCCCACGGCCCCTCCATCAGTGAGATCTCAGCCGCATTCCTTCCTTCATAGGGTTATAAATATTGGCTCAAATAATGCACATACAGGCTGTTGGCACAACGCCTGGTGCACAGCAAGAGCTTGCTGAATGGTAGCGATTATCGTTATTAATATCTCATCAAAACCTTCCACAACCAAATCCTGATGTCCCCTGATTTGACAAATGAGGGAACTGAGCGTCGGCGAGGTTAAAGGATGGCCCAGGCGCAAGCAACTAAAAGGCAGCCTGGCTGACTCCACAGCGCGGCTTCTCATCCTGGCACTGCTGACATTGGGGGCCCATCATTCTTTGTGGTGGAGACCGTCCTGTGCCACTGGGAGGTTTAGCAGCGTCTCTGGTCACTACCCAATACTAGCATTCCCATATCCCCTAGTTGTGACAACCAAAAATGTCTCCGGACATGGCTGAATGCCCTCAAGATGGCAAAATTGCCCCGCGTCAAGAAGGCCTGCTCTGGACAGAGGGTCCCCCAGAAGGTTCAGGCCGTTTTCCAAGGTGTCTTGGAGATGCGACATCATCCTTCAGGCCGTGTAAGAGTTAACCGGGACTCGAGCGGTATTTGAGAGAAACATCTCTAACGCAGTGACCAAAGAAGTCACATCTTTTTTTTCTTCTTTAATGCTTGAATAGTTCCAATTCAGCTGTTATTCACCCGTTATTCAGCTCTTTGAAAAATTTTGGGTCTGATATTATATATTAAGGCGTGTTTGAGTTTGGTGCTGTGAAATCACGCCATTTTCGTCTTTTTTTTTAAAAAAAAGAGACGTTGCCAACACCATCTTTAAATATGCTTTTATTTGCCTTCTGGTATCTGCATATAACAGAGCTTCTGGAAAGTGGAATTTACGATTTGCAATCTGTGGCCATTTCTATAGCGTTCTGATTTGCAAACAGGATTCACCTCCTGGTCTGTGTTTTTCTTGCCTGCTTCCTTATGTTTTACTCATTTAGGGTTCTAATAGATGCGCCTGTAAAAAGTCACCTTATTTATCCCCGAAGCTGCCTGAGCAGCTTCAATGAAATCGCACTGACCTCATTTAATTATTTGGAAAACCTGTGTTCCGATTCAGTTGGCAAGGTTTTGGGTGTCTTTTTATGTTTAAGGAAATTAAAGAGCAAACATCAGATAATTTTTCGAGTGCTTACGATGTGTCGCTGTGCTTTATTTCTCTGAATCCTCCAAACGTTTCTTGGAGGTATTTTATGCCCATTTTATGGGTTGGAAAACCCAGGTCTTAAGTCTTCGTTTAAGATCACGCTGAGAGTAAGCGGTAAAGGGTGGGAGTTGAGGCTCAAGGCGGCAGCTTCACGCTCTGTCCTGCTTCGCCGGGCTGCACTTAGCGATCAGGAACGGACTGAAATTAATGCCTTCCTCTCCCATACTCTGTAAAGCAACCAGCCCCGCTGTCTGCTCGGTGCCACAGTTTCCAGATGCAGTGCCGTCCGTTGTCGGGCTGTTCCATCTGCCTAATTTCACACTCCAACTGCTGAAAAATGGCTGGGTTTCCAAAGCTGGGGAGACGCAGCCAACGAGTCTTCATTCATTCTTAGGGAGACGAAGGATCGCAAGCCAACCTCGACGGCCTGGCAGAATCTGAAAAATCCACGAACGTTAAGAGTGGCACCAGGCTGCGTGGATGCGAAAATGTCTCCTTAAGTGGGCTCGGGAGCCGGGGCGGTGGGTAACGGAGAACCGTGTTCTTTCACTGGGGATGTGCATCTGCCAGGAGGGCGAGAGGGAGGAAGAGGTGCTGGGGATGAAAGACGGTGGCCATTCAGACCTGAGCTGCCGGACCTCAGCCAGGCATCCTCCAGCCCAGGGTGGCAGAGCACCAGCACGAGAGCTTCTGGCCAGTTAGGCCTGGTCAGCCGGCACTGATTAAGCACCGACTGTGTGTACACGGTGAAACACATCAGGAGGTGATCGAATGCATAGAACAGATGGGCACTAGGATTATTTGGAGCAAGTTTCTTAAACTTTCTGAGCCTCACTTCCCCATCTGTGAAATGGGGATAAAACTGCATGCAGCATCCCCAGGATCAGCCGAGCTTGTGCTCCAGAAAACATTATGGAACTTCCAAACGGAATTTCATTGCAACACATGTTTGCAGGATGATTTAGACTGTGAGTCAGGCCCTGGGAAGATGAGTTAGGCATGGATGGTCTTAGAGGACCTCAGTCGAGGTCTAGAGATCGTGGTGGTCAGGGCTCCTTGGGTTACAAGTGACAGAACCCTAACTCTAACTGTCTTAGGTTGAAAAGAAATTTATTGGTTCACATAATTGAGAAGCCTAAGAATAGGACTGCTTCAGGTAAGGCTTGATCCAGAGGCTTGACCAATGTCATCGGGACTCAGGTTTGTTCTGTCTTTCCCCTTTTTCCTGTTCTCCACTCTCCTCTATGCTGGCTTCACTCTCAAAAGTGCCTTTCCACTGGGCGATCTAGTGGCGTCCTGGCTGTTAGGTCCTGCAGGAAGCAAGTGCATGTGTCTAGGCCAATCCATCAGGAGTCTTGGGATTCAGTCTCATTGGCTTTGGTTGGGTCGTGTGATCACCTCTACGCAGTCCCTGTGGCCAGGGGTGGTATATGGTTCTGTTGGCCACACGGGGGTCACAGGCTCATCCCAGGGGTCAGTGTGGAGTCAGTTCACCCCCTACAAGGACTAGAATTGGGAAGGAAAGTCAGAGTTTGTGCCAGAAGAAGGAGGGGTCTCTGTCCGCTACAACGGATGCAACAGGCAATAAACTCAGGAAAATGCCAACCAACAGAGGATCTTCCAAAGCCGAAAGGGGAGCATAAAGTTTGGGGGCAGTGACTCCATCCCAGGTGGAGGTATTCAGAGAGGGCTGCCAGAAGCAGTGACTTTCAAGCTGGGTTTTGAAGGATGAATATGAGTTTGCCAGGAAGAGAAAGGGGAGGCCAGGCAGAGGGACAACCAAGGAAAGTTAGACTGAGGGCTTAGAATCAGAATGAATTTGAATTTGACCCTAAAGCTGACGCGGAGGCCTTCTAAGTGGAAGAGGAACCTGGTAAAATGAGGTTTTATGGCAGATGGGGGAGAAGAGAAACAGCTCCGGGGGCTCCAGGGGTTGGGCTTTTGGCCTCCACATAAAAGGCATGAATTAGCCCGTCACTAGCTGTGTGACCTTGGGCAAGATGCTTCCTCTCTGGGCGCCTTGCCTGCCTCCCCTGTAAATGTCCATTCATCGCACCTGCACCTGGCTTGTGGCTGTGTGACCGTCTGTCAAATTAAAACAAACCATCAACTGCGATCTTCCCAAATTTGAGGAAAACCAGTTTCCTAGGATGTACAGGTATTTCCATGAAAACAGGATGGAACAGTCAAACGTGTTTTGATAAACGCTGGGTTCCACATTGATAATAATATCAAATATGTGTTAAGTGCTTATCTACCATGTGCTAGGCGCTCTGCTGTAGGCGTTTTTTTTCCCCCTCTAATTTAATTCTACCCTGTAGGGCTACACCATAGGAAGTGGCAAGGCTAGAATTGAAAGCTAAATGTGCCTCACTCCGGATACCAAACTGTTACTCCTGACGTTACACTGATTGCTCGTCTGCAGGCCTTCTCAGAGCCTTTATATTTACATGTGCGCTGAAAGATTGCCATTCCCAAGTGGAGCGAATATACGGTGTTTCCCAAATGTATTGAATCAGAACTCCCCCACCCCTAGAGCATCTCATGGGATGTGAAAACCAGCCTCTGAGCAGACAGCGCTTAAACGACAACACTGACAATTCGCAGTGAGAAAGTCTTCATCGATAAGGTGACACGGAGAAAGAGTCATTCAGAGAACGTTCTCCCAACGAGCCCCACGGCTTGTTTCCCCTTAAATTCCCTGGATCAGCCGCCTAATGGGCTGCCAGTGTCTTTTATAAGCCAAAGTGACACGGACATGACAGAATTGGCTGGAAGGTTCGTCACTGCTCCGTCCCATTATCTGTGTGGTTGCAGCTTCTCTCTGCGTTTTGGGTCCTCAGGGAAGAGAGGTGAGCAGTGTCCCACGTAATGAGCTCTTTCTTGGGGCCACCCTCAACCCCGCGCTGGACAGCGGCCTTGTCTGTTTTCCTTGGATCCTCAGTGAGCGGTGCTGTTGAAATTGTCCGATGGTGGCCCGATGGACATAATGCCTCGCTGACCGGCCTCGTCCTCCGCGGGGGGAGGCGAGAAGGGGCCGAGCATGGAGGGACCCGCGTCAGAGGAGAAGCGCTGAGCTGTGCTTTTGCCAAATGCCAGATGCAAAGCAAGGAGGCATGGCTGCCTCTTTCAAGCTTCTGCCAACAGTTCCCGCGTCGCCCTGGGGAGGGGGGGCTGTGTTTGGCAAGATGAAATAATTTCCAGATTCCGTCCTGAGCTTTGAAAGTCTGCAACTTTTTTCAGGCCGGAGGGGGTAAAAAGTAGTTTGCTTTCTCTAGGTGCATTAATAATCACCAACGAAGAAGGCAGAGCGAGCAGGAGGGAAATTAAAGGGGAGCTGAGATGAGCAGCTGTGATGTGGAAGGTGCGGAGAGGGGCGTAGGGGCTGGGAGCCCAGAGCGGGTGGGCGCGTCCTCCTCCGTCACTGAAGGACCCAGGGTGTGGGGTGGGTGTGGGGAAGGGTCCCGAGAGCAATTGCATCACGGGGCCTCAAGGGAGCGGGAAATCGGCTCAGACTCTTAACTCCCGCCCGCTCAGGGCCCAGCACCCCCAGCGGCTTTTCCTAATCCCCCCAACACTTAAGCCAAACTCTTCAGTTTCATACACTCGATCTTTCCTACCTTCCCCCCAGATGACCTCTCCTGCCCTCCCCACCTGCCCATTTAGCTGGTGACCCGCTGACTGTCTCATCCTTTCCCCCACTGGACCCTTGTGTAATTCTCGCCTCCGTCCACGACATTCCTGCTGCCTGGAGGGCTCTTTTGCCTTTACCTCTGCAGACTCCTACACATCCTCTCCAGCCCACCCCGGCAGACCCCTAGAAAGCAAGCACCACCTTGTGTTGCAACTTATGCTTGAACTGCTTCCCCACAAGGCCGCAAACTCAAGCGAGTCCAAGGACTGTGGCAGGTTTCTGTTTCTATATCCACCATCTAGCACAAATAAATTAATGCTTTCATCCTAGGATCTGTTAGGAAATTCATTTTGCTGTGAGTAACAGGACCTACCTCCACCCCTCATGGAGATTTAAACACACAAAGTTTTACTCTACCACATGTAAATAGGTCCAAGGCACGCTCTCTAGGTTGGTACGGTAACTCCTTAAAGTCATCACAGACCCTCCTGACTCATTTCATCTGTCCATTCTCTTATGCCTACGAGGTGTTATTGTCCTGGCCCAGTATGGCTGCTGCAGCTCCAGCCATCACATCTGATTTTAGACAGTATGATTTTGAGAAGGTGCTGTGAAAGGAGTGTTCCCTCCTTTCAAGGAGACTTTCTGGAAATGGCACAAACACTTGTTTATGTCTTGTTGTCTGATATATAATATCCTGGCCACACCTAGCTGCAAGGGAGGCTGGGAGTCCTCTTAGAGGGGTAAGGGAGTAGATATTGAGTGTGGGAGATGCCCACATCCTAATCTCTGCCACCTGTGAATATGCTGTGCTACATGACAAAGGGGCATTAAGGTTGCAGAAGGAATAAAGATTGCTAATTGTCTGACTTTGGGATAAGAAGGTTATCCTGGATTATCTGAGGGGCCCGATGTACTCATAAGGGTCCTTAAATACGGAAGAAGGAGGCAGGAGAATCAGAGAGAGAGTGAAGGGCTCTCCCGGCCATTGCTGGATTTGAAGACGGAGGAAGGGGCCACGAGCCAAAGGATGCAGGCAGCTTTTAGAAGCTGGAAAAGGTTAAGAAAATGCATCCTTGCTTAGCACCGCCTGCCAGCTGCTTGATTTTAGCCCCCTGAGAACCATTTCAGACTCCTGACCTCCGGAAAGGGAAGGTGACAAATTCACGTTCTAACCACGGAGTCTGTGTTAATTTGCTGCAGCCGCGACAGGTGACTGATACACCTGTGCAGGCATCTGACTGTCCGCTCAGCCTTCTTTCCAGAATCCATCCCAGAAGACGGCACACGTCGCTGAGTTTGGACAGGGGTGGGAGGGGGTCTTTTTACTGAGAAACTTAAAAAAAATGGTGTTCTATGCCAGAGGCCAGCAAGCTTTTCCTGTGAAAGGCCAGATAATAAATATCTGAGGATTTGCAGGCCAACAGGTGAAGTCAAGGCTGTTGGGTAAGGACTCACACAACCAGCTCACACTTAAACACGTGAAACCATTTTCCGCTCGTGGGCTGCTCAAAGATTGGCCGTGGACCAGATTCAGGCCCTGGGCTGTCGTTTCTGACCCCTGATCTACGTGGTCTCTGCGAGCAGTGTTTCTTTTTATTTTTTTATTTTATTTTTTTTTTGGAGGAAGATTAGCCCTCAGCTAACTACTGCCAGTCCTCCTCTTTTTGCTGAGGAAGCCTGGCCCTGAGCTAATATCCGTGCTCATCTTCCTCTAGTTTATATGTGGGACGCCTACCACAGCATGGCTGCCAAGCAGTGCCATGTCCGCACCCGGGATCCGAACCAGCAAACACCAGGCCTCCGAGAAGCGGAACGTGCGAACTTAACCGCTACGCCACCGGGCCGGCCCCTCTTTTTATTTTTTAATAATAAAGGCAAGATGCACTTTCTGTAAAAATGTCAAAGAATGAAATATAAAAGAGGAAAAATTATGGGAATTCTCTGTCACAGCTCTCCTTCCTTGAATTTTCCCTGTGTCATAGGGCTTCTCAGCCTCGGCCCTGTTGGACTTCTGGCTGGATCTTTATTGTTGTGGGGCCGTCCTGGGCACTGTAGGACATTTAACAGCGTCTCTGGTTTCTACCCTCCACATGCCAGTAGCACGCACCCCCCCCCCCACCCCGAGCTGTGACAACCCCCCGTCTTCAGATGCTGCCGATGTCCCCTAGGAGGCGGTGCCGCCCTGGCTGAGAAATGCTGTTCTCTTGGGTAGAGAACCACTCAGCAGCCAGGGGATATCCTTTTGGGCAATTCTCTCTGTCTCTGTGTTTGTTTATAATTATTTCCTTGTTTCCTCCCTCCCTCCATCCTTTTCTCCTTCTCTTCTTTTTAAAAATAAGGCCATAGGGGCTGGCCCGGTGGCGCAGCGGTTAAGTGGAAACATTCCTCTTTGGCAGCCTGGGGTTCGCTGGTTCGGATCCCGGGTGTGGACATGGCACCACTTGGCAAGCCATGCTGTGGTAGGCGTCCCACATATAAAGTAGAGGAAGATGGGCACGGATGTTAGCTCAGGGCCAGTCTTCCTCAGCAAAAAGAGGAGGATTGGCAGCAGATGTTAGCTCAGGTCTAATCTTCTTCTTCTTCTTCAAAAAATAAGGCCAGACTACACATTTTTCTTCTGCAACTTACTTTAAAAAACCCTTTTATGGAAGTATAGCATATATACATAAAAGCGCACAAATAATTAGAGGACAGGTTATGAATTTTAACAAACTAACCACACCTATGAACTAGCACTCAGATTAAAAAAAGTTAGCCCTTGTCAACTTTTTAACAATATATTTTTATGAATTATATCATTTAAATAATATTAATTTACAAAATATAGATGTATATAAAATATGATATGTAAATATAGAAACTATGTATTTTATATATTATTTTAAAATTTAACAGTATGTGGTGGATGCCCTTCTGTATCAGCACATGTAAATGTCCCTCATCTTTGCTGTTGAGGCAGCTGGAATGGGGCCCCACATCTGCATCCCTAGGGATGATCTGAACCTAAGCCAATCACCACACTGCATTCCCCAGACAAGATGGTTTGTTCCAGAAGAGGCATGTGGCTCAAACAAAGCCAGGGAGTCAGGAAAGAGATGCCCACTCTTCCTCACTGGACTTAAAGGAGAGTACACGTGATGCTGGAGCTGAGGCAGCCATCTTGTCACTTATAGGGGAGGCTAGGGCCCACCTGGAGGAAACAGAGCCTAGAAGTGGAGAGAGAAGACTGGATCCTGGTGTCCTCTTTTGAGGCCTGATGCAGCTGTACCTGAAGCTAGCCTTGCCCTGGAGTGGTCAATCCAGTATCCTGAACTGGGGAGAAGCTCAGCCCACTGGTGCAAGGTCTCCTCACTTCCCATCCTTTTATACCTCACTCCACCCCAACCAGACTGCAGGAGCATTTCTTAGGAACAAAACTACACACTGTTTTTCCTTAGGAAAGCAATTTGGCATGAAGTTTTAAAGAAATAGTGTATTAATTTCCTGATGCTGCTGAAAAGAATTACCACAAACTTAGTGATTTAAAACAACATGAATTTATTCTCTTATAGTTTTAGACGTCAAAAGTCCACAGTGGGTGTCACGGGGCTGAAGTCAAGGTGTTGGCATGGCTGTGTCCTTTCTGGGGGCTCCAGGGGGTGACTTCGTCCACCTGGGCTGCTCTAAGAGAACACCGTAGACCGGGTGGCCTGTGATGGGGTGGCAGCTCTGATGACCCTTGTGTTACCTCTGCGTCCTCCTTCTATTGTCTCGAACAACTGGCTTCTGTTGAGGTGGCTGCTCCATCCTCGCCTCCTCATGCAGGGGCCACCTGCCACACCCTCCGTGCTGTCTCCCACCGTGCGTTCTCATTCTTTTCAAGATGGAGAGGCTGAGAATTCTCCAAATCTTTAAGTTCTGGTTCCTTTTTGCTTAACAATTCCATCTTGACCTCATTTTTCTTCTTCTTACTGTTTACGATAAGCAGTCAGGGGAACCAGGCTTAGAGATCTCCCCGGCCGAGGGGATGGGATTTCATCACCGGCACGTCCTACCTGCCATGAAACACTAGGACACAGACACCATCCAGCCAAGTTCTTTGCCACTTTGTAACAAGGATCGCCTTTCCTCCAGGTTCCAACAACGTTTCCATCAGAGACCGGATTGCGGTGGCCTTTGTCGTCCAAATTTCTGCCGACATCCCGTCCAGGATCACTTAGGGGTCCTCTAAGAAGCTCGGGCTTTCTCCACAATGCTTCTCTTCCCGAGCTCTCCCCGGGACGGGCCTTAACGCTCTGTTCACGGCAATGCAAGCACGTACCTCAAAACGCTTCCAGCCTCTACTCAGTCCTACCCAGTTCCAAAGCCGCTTCCACGTTTTTAGGTATTTGTTAAGTAGCACCCCACTTCTCACTCCCGATCTCTGCCTCGGGCCATTTGCACTGCTGCAGCACAATGTCATCGACTGGGTGGCTTGTAAACAACAGACATTTATTTCTCACAGTTCTAGAGGCCATAACGTCCAAGATCAGGGTGCCGGCAGATTCAGTGTCTGACGAGGACCTGTTTCCTGGTTCCTGCGTGGCCGTCTTCTCACTGTGTCCTCACGTGGCGGAAGGGCCGAGGGAGCCCTCTGGGGATCCTTTTATGAGGACCCTGGTTCCATTCATGAGGGCTCCCCTCTCATGACCTAATCACCTCCCAGAGGCCTCACCTCCTAATCCCGTCACCTTGGGCATTGGGATTTCCACACACAAATCTGAAGGGACACAAACATTCAGCTTGCAGCAGGGAGAATCCGTTTTCTTGTCTTTTCCAGCTTTTTGAGGCCACCTCCCTTTGCTGGCTCGTGGCCCCTCCCTCCATCTTCAAAGCCGTGATGGCCAGTCCGGTCTTTCTCATGTCACGTCTCTCTGACACTTCTGCCTCCCTCTTCCACGTTTAAGGACACTTGTGACTACATTGGGCCCCCCCCCCCCAGATAATCCAGGATACTTTTCTTATTTTGAGATCAGCTAATTAGCAACCTTAATTCCATCTGTGACATCGACTCTCCTTTGTCGTGTCAGGGCATGGACATCTGTGCTAGTTTTCCGGGGCTGCCCAAACAAAGTGCCATAAACTGTATGACTTAAACAAAAGAAATGTATTCCTTCCTAGTTCCGGAGGCCAGAAGTCTGAAGTCAAGGTGTTGATTCCTTCTGAGGGCCGTGAGGAGGAGCCACGCCCTGCTTCTCTCCCGGCTTCTGGTAATCGCAGGCTTCCTCAGCTTGGAGATGGTGCTCTCCCTGTGTCTTCACGTCATCCTCCTTCTGTCCTTGTCTGTCTCTGTGTCCAGATTTCTCTCTCTCTCTTTTTTTTTTAAGATTTCATTTTTTCCTTTTTCTCCCCAAAGCCCCCGGTACATAATTGTATATCTTTTTAGTTGCATGTCCTTCCGGTTGTGGCATGTGGGACGCCGCCTCAGCATGGCTTGATAAGCGGTGCCATGTCGGCACCCAGGATCCGAAACCCTGGGCCTCTGAAGCGGAGCACTTGAACTTAACCACTCGGCCACGGGGCCGGCCCCCAGATTTCTCATTTTTATAAGGACACAGTCATATCGGATCTGGGCTCATCCTAAGGACCCCATTTTAACCTGATCATCTTCAAACACCCTATTTCCAAATAAGGTCACCTTCATAGCTCGTCGGGGTGAGGACTCAGACATCTTTTGAGGGGACACAATTCAACTCATAACAGCATTTTTGGGGGCCTTATTCTGTCAACCACACTTAGGATGGAGTATGTCCCAGATGTTTTCGAAGCTCCTTCAAACCTCGATTTTATTATACCTTTGGGAAGGAACCGCATGCAGACACAGGAACAAATGCGTTCCCCAGGACGAACTGAGCCCACCCTCTGTCTGCCCCTGGGTCTGCTGAGCAATCGTCCTGGGGCCAGTGTGGACAGCTGGAGCACAGCACGCACCACACACGCTCCTCTGCCCGACAGCTCGAGTCGTGCGGAATCTTTGCATCCTTGCACATCCACTCATCTTGGATGTAACACATAGGCCGGGCTGACTCATTCTTTAATTCTGCAGATTTAATGGAGCATTAAAGAGGGGCTGAGTGGGAAGTGGTAACCCTGAGGGGCAGGTTAGACCTTCAAGGAGAGGTGGCAAAAAGTCAGCTGGGAGTGTGAGCCTGGGATGCAGGAGAGCAGTCAGAGGGGGCCCTGCATGTGGGGTCTCAGCGTGGAGATGGCTCCCAGAGTGATGGCCTCCTGTGGGCTCTGTCCCGTCTCCCCACCCCCTGGGCTGTGAGCTCTGTTCCTCTCTCCCCACCTGGAAGGGTTGGCAAGGAGGGAACCCTCCCCTTTGCTGCCTTTACTTTTGCTCCTTACGTCATTAAGCAAATGCATCTCGATTCTGATTTTGACAAAGTTGCAAGAGAGTGGGCAGGGAGCTGAAGACCAGGGACATCCATTAGACTGTCACTTTTGATCAAGGGCTCTTTCTGACGGCTGGCACCTGGGGGTTTCGTCCTGCGAACGTGGCTTCTGCTGGAGTGGAGCGGACCAGGACGCCCGTGTTGAGATGATGCTCAGTGGCGCCATTTCTTCCAATGCCTTCCAGCTGCCTTCCCCAAAGAAAGGGGTGGGTTTTTTTTTTTTTTTTAATAATTTATACATAACACAAAACTTATCATTTTAACTATTTTTAAGTGTAGCATTCAGTGGTACTAAGTCCATTGACAATGGTGTGTAACCACCACCACCACCATTTCCAGAACCTTTGCATCCTCCCAAACAGAAACCCGTACTCATTAAGCACTAACTCCCCATCCCTCCCCCAGCCCCTGGCCGTCACCGTTCTCCTTTCTGTCTCTATGGATTTTCCTGCTCTAGGAACCTCATATCAGTAAGATCATACACTGTTTGTCTTTTTGGGTCTGGCTTATTCCGTTAGCATAGGAGTTTGACAATGTCCTTTTAAACACTTTCCAGAGAGCCCACAGAGCTCTATTCTCTGCCCTCCTTTGAATCCCCCTGCTCACTGTCCCCCTGTTATGGGATCTGGCTCTCAATTTCTATGAAAATTCTCACTCTCTGGCTCTTCCCCTTGAAACTCATAGCTCAAGTCTGTCTTTTCTTCTTGTCAACACATCTCTTGCTTGGAACCGACGCTGTAACATCCTAACGGGCCACCTTGTGTCCAGCCAGAGTGGCTCACAATCTGACGGTGCTGTCCTCTGGCCTCCCCTCTTCGTCGGATCCCGCCGATCACAGTCCCAAGTCCCAAGCCAGGCCTTCAACACCTGTCACAACCTCTTTCCAACCTGCCCTTTCTGCCTTGTGTCCCGTCGAGCCTCCTTGACACTCGAAACTGTCTGCCAGGTTTGGGACACGCCCCCGTCTCGGGCCGCTTCGTTTGGGCATTTGTTGTCACATCCACTTGGCGTTCTCTCACTTCTCTTCTCCATCCAGCTAACTCATCCAAAGGCCGGGCACAAAGGGCCACCAGGCAGAGCAAAGCTTCCCCGAGTCCAGGCTCTTTGTATATTCATCTGTTAGATTCTTGCCAAATTGGATCAGAAGGATTTGTTACTGTCTGTGCCGTGGGTGACGGAGACCATGACTCCCTGGCGGCAGAAATGCATCCTTGAATAATGCACTTACGGATGAGATCATGGGCCTCTCCAGACTTGGCTTCAAATTCCAGGTCCTCCACTTGGCTGTGAGACAGAGGGGAAGTTTCTTCTACCCTTTGAGCCTTAGTGCTTTTTTTTATCTGTATAATGCGTGTGGTGGACAGACTTTCAGGTGGCGCTCGTGACCCTTGCCTCCTGTATTCCTGATTTTGTGTGACGCCCTCCCCTTGAGGGTAGGCAGGACCCATGACTCGCTTCTAACCAGTGGAATGTGGCAAAGATGGTGAGATGCCACTCCCGTGATTGTGTTATGTTCTATCAAACTCCATCTTGCTGGCAGACTTGCTCTCTCTCCGTGGTTGGTCTGGAAGAAGCTAGCTACTATGAAGTAGGTGGTTGTGCTGGAGAAGCCCAGGTGGCCAGGAACTGCGGGCAGCCTCTAGGAGCTGACGGTGGCCCCCGGCATGAAACTGAAACTGTCTGTTCTGTAGCCACAAGGAAAAACATCCTGCCAACCACCTGAGGGAGCTTGGGATCCTTCCCCCGTTGAGTGTCTGATGAGACCACAGCCCCACCAACATCCGAATTGCAGCCTGGTGAGACCCAGAAGTTGAGAAACCAGCTAAGATGTTCCCATATTTCTGATTGACGGGAACTGTGAGATAATAAATATGTGTTGTTTCAAGCCTCCAAGTTTATGAGGATCTGTTATGTGGCAATAGATAACCAATACAATGGCGTATCAGTACCTACCCTGAGTGGACAATCCTCACCATGATGGTAAATGAAACAAAGCATCTAACACAGCACCACGTGGTAAAACACGCACAAAGGATAGATATTGTTGTGAGTACCATTATCCCTACATCCACTAGACCTTAACCTATAATAAACAATCAGTAGGGCTGGTAGGTGGCCAAATGGGTGAATGAATGGGTAGATGTCTTCCACCAGTGTTAGATTAAGGACCCCAGGCCTTGTAGTCATGAGCTCATTTGGTCTTGGCTTAACCTAGAAAAACCAAAGATAAATGTGATTTCTATTTAGCTGGAACGTTTTATTATCTCCTTGAAGTCAGGAGACTCCAGCGGAGAGAGTAGGTTGATTTCTTGAACTTGCTTGTCTCAAAGAGGTGAACTTCTACCAGGATTTATGGAGAGCCTCAGCTGGAAGGGAGTGTGGAAATCCTCCTTGTCAAGAGTCCTACTCGACATCTCGGGATATGTGTCCACCTGCCAGCCTTTCTGTAGCCAGTACCAGCTTCTCGTCTTTGAAGACCAAATTGTCTGGCTTTTCTGGGCTGTCCCATACCAATGGCCACAACAGGCTCTAGGCAAGAGAATGTTGGGGATCAGCAGGGACGTCCTAGAATAATCGGCTCATCCAAAGGCAGAAGTCAGAGCAAAGTCAAGCTGCAGATGTCCCTTCATTTAGACTCACCCCCGGGGGTGACTCTCCAATTCCTGGCAGAGAAAGGGGAGGATTCCCAAGGGCCTCGTCTTGAAGCATTGTAGCCCCTTCTGGGTGCACGGTGTCCTCTGTAACTGGGTGCTCCACACTGCCTCCTTCTGGAGCTGCAGCCCCTCTGGGTCCCGGGCTCTGGACAGTTCTTGGACTCTGAGTGCTGGGATCCACCATTTACTAGATGGGATCAGGCAGGCATCCATCTGGTTTCTTCTGCACTGAGCTGGCCTGGAACCACAGTGGATGTTGCATCTGTGATACCCTTAGAGTCTAGACGGCAGGCCGGGAGTCTGGGCTGGGGGAGAATGCCATGTCAGTAACCCCTGTTGCAGGCCCCTGCTAAAAACATTGGTTCAAGATAGGGAAGTCATTTCTGCAAATTAAATCTAGGAGGACAAATGACTCAGTTCCTTCAACAGTGAAGGGCATGAAGAAAAGGAGAAAAACTGTTATGGATTAAAAGAGGCTGAAGAGACATATCACCCAAATGCAACACGTTGACCTTCTTAGCATCCTGATTATGCAAAACAGCTATTAAAAGATATTTTCGAGACCTGAACTCATTGAAGATACACTGGGTATTTGATTTCATTAAGGAATTGTTGCTAATTGTGTTGGGGCGATAATGGTATCGTGGTTGTATATTAAAAAGCCTTTACTTATTGGGAATATACATTGAAGCATTTATGGGTAAATGACATAATGTTTAGGATTTGCTTTAAAGTACTCTAGGAAAACCTAACCACCAACCAACGAACCCACCAGCCCACCAACCAACCAACCAACCCACCAATCAACCCACCAGCCAACCAGCCAACCCACCAACCAACCTACCAACCCACCAACCAACCCACCAACCCAACAATGAACCCACCAGCCCACCAACCAACCAACCAACCCACCAATCAACCCACCAACCAACTAACCCACTCACCAACCAACCCACCAACCAACCCACCAGCCCACCAACCAACCAACCCACCAAAGTGGGAGAGCGGGCAGATGAAACAAGAACTCTAGAGAAGGCTGGCAGTTGAAGCTGGACAATGACTGCCTGGGGACCTGGTAGGGTTTGTTCTTCTGTGTGTGTATTTGAAAATGTCTATAAAATAAATATTAATGAAATAAAGGTATGTCACCTCCTAGGGATTGGAAGGGCGAGTCTGGTGACTGCTGATTCATGGTAGGATCAATGTCTCCATCTTTGAAATGGGTACGACGACTCCTTCCCTCCCGGTATTATTCGGTGACTTCTATGTACCATGACTCTATGTGCTATGCACTTGGTGAACAAGACAGCAGGTCCCTGTCCCATAGAGCTCATGGACTGGCGGGAGAGGCAGATGTTAAACAGACACTTGCCCGGGGGAAGCATTTAATCGAAACTGTGGTCAGTTCTGCAAAGGCAAACCACACAGTGCTGCGAGAGCTTGTACCAGGAACATTCAGTCCAGCCCTGGATAATGACTATCACAAAGGCTTTCTTGGTTTTCTGACACTTAAGCTGAGACCTAAAGGGTGGTGGCTTGGACTAGAGCGTGTGCATGTGTGCATGCATGCGTGTGAATGTGTATGTGTGTGCACACATGCGTGTGTGTCGGGAAGGATGAGGAGACAGAGCAACAGCTGTGCAGAATTAGGAGGCACATTGAGAGTTGGGGCCGGGGCAGCAGAAGGGGAGCGAGCAGAGACGGTGTGGGGAGAGGAGAACATGGGCTGTGGGTCTCCTGATGGGGTGAGTGACGCTGCTGGAAGATCTAGGGCGGGTGTCTGGGATAGCTCTGGGGAGCAGCAGCACCTGGAGAACCCTGGGCTCTTCTGAGGAATCGAATTTGCGTCTTATTTAAGTTAAATGTTTCTGGCATGACTCACGGTGTCCAGGGACCCTATTATCTGCTTCATTTCAGCAGTCGAGGCTCTGAACCTGAGGCGGCCGGGGTTGCTGTCTGACACTGGAGTCTGCTCTCCACTGCCAGTCTTTCTCCTTCTCAGCCCACCTTCTGGGGCCTCAGTGACAGCTGCTACCAGGGGGCTGAACCCTTCCACAGAGCCTCTGCTTACCTGGGTGTTTGATGAGAATAAACTGCTTTTTGGCTTTTATTTGTTCTCAGAGGAGCAGCAGATCTGTGTGCCAGGAGGGAGAGGCCCCTGAGCCTGGGACTTCAACTCCCAGCTCTGCCCTTTACTCACTCTGTGACCTTGGACAGTTTTGCTGACCGTTCTGAGCCTCAGTTTCCTCATCTGGAATATGAGACAATTATAGTCCCCTCCCTCACTGGTGGTCAGGAGGAGTTGGTGAGATAAACAGGGCATGTGGTATGCCCAGTAATCCTGAGTTGTTATTGCCAATGTTGCTTCATTATTAATGGTCACTATACACCTCCAAGATGTGGACCTTAGCCGTGGGTGGGGTCAAGGGCTCGAACCTTGATTGCTGTCCTCTTGAGCCGAGGCTGGGTATTAAAATAGGATAGAAAGGCCAGGAAACTGTCGTGTATTTTGAAGTCTATAAAATATTCCATTTTCCTTGTAGAAAATTTGGGAAGTAGAAAAGAGAAAAGAATAATTGAGCTAAAATCATCTCACTGGGAGATGAGCACCGCTAACATTGCAGTGAACTGCCTCCCGAATCTTTCTCTTTTTAAAATTAGATTAATCACAGTCCTTCGTCATGGCATAATCTCAGCATTGGTTCAGTCACGGCCGGTTCCGGTGGTCTGTCATCTGTCTATTCAGGAAAGGGAACTATTAAAAATCGCCGTTTTTGAAGATCAAAAGCAGTTGATTATTAGTCATTTCATAGGGTTTACCTTAATATTTGTTTATTTTTGGTAATGTAATAAGAACCTGTGAATCCACCACCCCAGACAAAAGCTATGTCCTTGACAAGACCTCTGTCTAAGCCTGTGGTCGCCCTCCCCGATCCTGTCCTCTGTGCCCCGCTCCCCACCTGGTACCCATCACCCAGAACTAGCATTCGTCGTTCCAGTGCTTGCTTTCCTTTTTGTGCATCTATGTGTATTTCTACAAAGCACATATATTTATTTTTTTCCGTTTTCTCCTTGCACATATATGATTCTCTTTCGAAACAAAACTGAAATCCTACCAGACCCAGCTTTTTTCCTCCTGATTATTATTATCTCTTGAATACATGCCCTTTTCATTAAAAGGTCTCTGGAAATATAAAATGCAATGCTTGCATAGTATTCCCTATTGTGGTTGGATCATAATTTATTTATAATTTCCCCTTCCAGTTGGGCATTTTTGTTTTTTTTGGGTGAGAAAGATTCACCCTGAGCTAACATCTGTTTCCAATCTTCCTCCTTTTTTTTTTTTTTTTGAGGAAGATCAGCCCAAGCTAACATCTGTGGCTCTCTTCCTCCATTTTTTGCATGTGGGATGACACCAAAGCATGGCTGATGAATGGAGTGGGTCCGTGCCGGGATCCGAACCCATGAATGTGGGCTCCCGAAGTGGAGCACACGGAACCCTAACCACTTGGCCATGGGCTGGACCCTAGTTGGGCATTTTTGATTGATTTTTTTTCTGTTGCAAATAATGCTGTATAAACTTTTGGAGGATTCTCAGCATATTTTGTTAAATTGCGTTTAAGAAGGATTGTAAAAATTTTCACTCTCTGCCTCCCCCTATGTCCCTCACCCCCCAAAAATCTTTTAAAAAAATGTTGCCAATTTAATATGGGAAAAGTGGTATTGAACATATTCTCATGTGTTTATTGGCTGTTTATATATTTTTGTGTGTGAATTCTCCATTCAGGTCTGTATCCCATTTTTCTCCTGGGGCGTTAATGTTCTTATTATTGATTTGGAAGAGTTCTTTATATATTCAAGAAGACACTCCAATCTGTCATGGTTGTTGTGGATATTTTCTGGCTTGTCATTTGCCTTTCAATTTTGTTTATGATGGTTTTGAAATAGAGATTTTTAAATTTTTAGGTAATCAATTTACTCAGTCTCTTCCTTGGTGTTTTTTTTCCCCCATTGATTTTGTGCTTAGAAAAGCCTTCCTTATCTTAACATCAGCCAAAAGTTTATCTAGAGTTTCTTCAAGTTTTTACCTTTTAAAACCTAAACACATTTGGAATTCATTTTGATGTATGGGTGAGGAGGTAATTTGATTGTATTCTCACAAATAACCAATTTTCTAGAAACTGGTTTATGAGTAGTTTCGCTGATCCCATTGGTTTATGATGTCTCCCTTAGCAGATGATAAATGTTTCTGCTTATGCTTTGGGGAGGTTCAGGAGTGTCCCCGCTGTGACTTTGTTTGTCCATCAAATCCTGACCTCTCATGCGCTCTGTGACTGCAGCCTCATCACAGAAATCTCTTCTTGCGCTCGATCCTCTTATGGGATGTGGTTCTTCACCCCTCTTGGCTGTTTCTTAATCCAGGAAATTTCAGAATAATTTCATCACTCCTGCCCTAAAAACGATTGGAATTTTGATTGGGACTGTCTTCAACTTATACATTAATTTGCTAATAATTGACGTCTTCACACATCTAGTCTTCCCATCCAGGGAAGCTTGCGTAGGTCCCATCCATTTTTTGTTAGTATTTTGCCTCTCTCTCTCTGTTAATTTTTATTGCTATGGGGAGTGGAATCCTCACACCCAATATAGGTGGATGTTCTGGCTGGAAACAAAAGACACACTCAAACTGGGTAATTCAAAGGGAGTTTATAAATAGACTATTTACCAAGGTGTGGGAGAGGGAGGCTGTAGGAAAATCACAAGGTATTGGAGAGTTGTCCTGGGCTGACACCATGGGGGCAGTTAGTACCCCTAGGCTGAAGAGACAAGAAGAAAGAGCAAAGACCAGAGCCTGAAGGGGAGGGTTGCGTGGAGAGGGCCTCGCTGACAGGAACTGGAACGGCTGGCGGGACACCCAGTCTACCAGAGGAGATTGGAAGGGAAGGAATTTGGGGAATAAATGCCCCAAGCTCTCCTCCTCTCTGATATCCTGGTGTCCCCCACTGGCTAAACCCAATGGGGAGCTGGAGATCCAGGGGTCCCACTGATGGAGTCCACACAGATCAGCCTTGCAGATGGATGGAGAAGAGTGGAGGCGGGTGTGAGAGACAGGTGGAAGAGGTCCATCCAGCATCCTGCGTTCTTCCCCCACTGTATATACCATCTGGTGTTTGTCGGCATATCCAGGAACACTTGATGCTTACGTCTTCATTCTATGATCCAAACATTTTTCTAAATACTCGCTTTCTTGCTAATTCTAAGAAATTTCCAGTTGATTCCCTTGGGTGTTCCAAGTGGATAGTCATACGGTCTACGAGTAATTATCTTGCCTTCCTGCTTCCGATGGTTGTGTCTCTTATTTTATTTCCTGTTCCTCTTGCAAGAGCTGAGCCCGCTGGAAAACCGTATGTGGTTTCAAAGAGACCCTTTTAAGAGCCTTAATTTCAGCTTTTGAGAATCATGAGAAATCTGTGGCTTGGTCTCTCTATTTCCTCTTCTCTCTGTCTCTCTTTCTTCCCCTCCCTCCTTCCACCATCCGTCCAATATACATATATTAAGAGCCAACCGCATTCAAGAACTGGGCAATTCAGCAGTAAACAAGAGAGACAATAAGCAAACCAAGAAATGAACAATAAAAATATCAGAGCAGCATTTCTCAAACTTTTTGAGCTCATCCCACAGTAAGAAATTAATTTTATATTGTGTCCCAGCCACCCCCTCAATGCACACACACTGAAACAAGATCGTTAAACCCTTCCTACACATAATGCAATGCATACGAGGTGCTCTGATATTTTCTCTTCTAATTTGCTTTGTTTAAAAAGAAAGAAAGGAAAAAGAAAAAGCGTTACTGGTTAGTATTCACTTGAATGATTTCATGCCTCATTCCTGGGTCCCGACTTGTGGTTTCAAGACACTGAGTCAATGAAATGTGTCGTGCAGAGAGGTAAAATGGAGGAATAACTGGGTCGCTCCTTTGTCAGGTGGGCTGGCTCTGAGGAAGGACGTCTAATGACAGGAAAACCTAACTGTGTGAAGGTTAGGGTTGGGTGTGGGGTGGGTGGGAAGAAGGGTTCATTCAGGAGAGAGAGTGGATGGAAACAAGCTTGTCTTGCTCAAAGCATACGGGGATGGACAGAGGGCTGGAGTCACAGAGGTGGAGTGGGAGAGTGAACTGAGATAAGAGGGAGCTGGACAAGGGTGTAGACCTTTGTAAGTGGGAGCAAGGAGTCTGTATATACATATGTATATGTTGCTTAAATTTAAAAAAATCACAACATATGATGTAACTGTTTTCTATGGCTTTGTCACAAGTTACGACAAACCTAGCAGCCTAAAACAACACACACTTGTTATCTCACTGTGGCATCACAGTATCTCCTGTGGGTCAGGAGTCTGGGTGTGGGTTAGGTGGGTGTCTGCTCAGGGTCCCCCCAGGCTGAAATTGCCATGTCTGCCAGGGCTGCGATTCCAACGTGAGGCGCTGGGTCCTCTTGGAAGCTCCCTCAGCTTGTTGACAGAATTCCTTTCTTTCCGGTCTTTTGACTGAGGTTTCCGTTTTCTTGTTTGGTGCTACCGGGAGACGACTCTCAGGTCCTAAAGACTGCCCACGGTTCCTTGGTATGTAGCTTCCATATTTTCTTCCAGTCCAGCAAAGGGGAAACTCTGATGTCCTTGGTTTGAAGCATTCACCTGATTAGGTCAGGCCCACACAGGATGAGCTCCTTTTTGGTAAATTCAAAGTCAACTGATTAGTAACCTCATCACAGGAATCCTATCCCAGCCCATTCATGGTCCTTCCGACACTCAAGGGAAGAGGACTATAGAAGGGCATGTACATCTGAGAATTCTGCCCATCACAAATGGGCAGGCCAGAAACCCTGAAGTGACGAAGTGAACAAAGATTTTATTCCAGGAGCAGCTCCATCCACCACTGAACTTAGAGCAAGCCCTCTGGGAGCACAGACTCTTATCGAATTCTTTGAGAACTCTTTACTTGCAACTAAAAGCGTTCTAACTTACAACTTGTATCTGAAATCCATTTCTTCTTTTCTTCACTCATTCATTCATCCAGTAAATATTCATCGTGCACTTACTGCGTGGCGGGTTCTGTGCTGGGGGCTGGGGATTCCACAGTGAGTTCCCATGAATAAGGCGGAAACAGACCCTTCAGAGGTGGGGGAGGCAGGTGTCAATCAGGGGGACAGATCAATGAGTATTCGCCATCATGAGAAGTGCTGTGAAGGCGGAGGATCCAGTGATGTCAGAGTGTGATGGGGACATTAATCCTGTAGGGAGGTCAAGGCGGGGCTTCTCTGTGGAAGTGACATTTGAGGCGAGGTCTAAAAGAAGAGTAGGAATTCAGTTAGTAGGGAGGGACGAAGGGGGCATGTCCTAGGCAGAGGGAAAACAAGGACAGAGGCCCTGCCGTGGGAGGGAAGGCAGGTGAGGAAGGCATGGGGGCGGGGTGTGGGTTATTGGGTACATTAGGGTCCTCCAGAGGAGCGGAACCAATAGGATATCTATAGATGATAGAGAGGGGTTATTATGAGGGGTTGACTTCTGGATTACGGAGGCTGAGCCGTCCCATGATCTGCTCTCTGCCAGCTGGAGGCCCAGGCAAGCCGGTGGTGTAGTCCCAGCCCAAACTCAAAGGCTTGAGCACCAGTGGGGGTCAATGGTGTAAGTCCCAGTCTGAGTCCGGAGGCCCGAGAACCAGAAGCACTGATGCCCGAGGGCGGGAGGAGACCACTCTGCCCTTCCTCCTTCTTTTTGTTCTACCTGGCCCGTCGACTGATCGGATGGTGCCCACCCACTCTGGGGAGGGTGGTCTTCTTTGCTTAGTCTACTGACTCAAACGCTAATCTCTTCTGGAGACACCCTCACGGAGGCATCTAGAAGTAATGCTTTACAGCCACCTGGGCGTGCCTTGGCCCAGTCAAGCTGACACATAGAATTAACCCTCACATAGGACTCGGAGCGGAGTTGGCAGGGCAGGTCCATGTGGAGTCCTGGGTGTCACACCAAGGCCTTTGGCATTTGTCCCAAGACCAAGGGGAACTGTTCAGGCAGCAGGATGACGGAATCAGATTTGCATTTCGGGAAGCTCACCGTACAGAACACCATTTGGGTTGAAAAGCTGTAACAAGATCCTGCAGAACAACCACCATCCTGAAGCCGTGGCAGGGCTGCAAGCCCGTTTCTGCCTCCCCTGTGGTCCCTGATTGGAGCTCCAGGGGCTAATGTGTTTAATGCAGTTGCTTATTTAGATGCAGTGAATTATCTTTGCTTTGGCCCAGATTCCTGCTTCTCTCCTTTATTCTCTGCTACGGCTTCCATCTGAGGAGAGAGGTGGTGTGTTTTCGGCTGCTCACGGTGTTTGAATGCACGTTCTAAAAGCAAGGTGGGCTGTGGGCAGAGTGGGAGGCTACTCGGGGGTGGAAAGAATCTAGAACATTCAGCGGCCTGAAGCTGCAGTCTGCACTCTGCGATGGGAGTGGGTTTGGTCATTGTCTTGTCCCACTCGGGTCTGGTTTCTGAGGAATTTCTCTTCCTCATGGACCACTCCTCTGGGCTTCAGGGACTCTGCTTCCGGCTTTGGGTGGGGAGGTGGGGCCCATGGAACATGCCGCATTGTTGGAATTTCAGATAGGCTTGTGCAAAGTGCCAAGTCTGCAGGCGGCAAGGAGGAAGGAGCAGGGAGAATGTCCTCCACAGACAGCGCACACAACAGCCGAGTGGTCGAGTCCATTTGAATGGCTGTGGATGGAAGGAGGTGTTGACCCAGCCTCTCTGTCCATCCTCGGAATGCGGAGGGGACAGAGTTCAGCTGCCTCCCCACGCAGACTCCTCTCCACGTGCTCCCCCACCAGGTCTGGTCCCTCAGAGACCCCACTGACCTCCTCTAGGTGGCGTCTCATCCCCTTCTCTGTCCTCTTCCATCCTAAGTGACCCTTTCCAATTCGTTTTTATGGACTTTGAAGACTCAAGAAGCTTCTCCTGTCTCAACAAGACGCCCTCTTGAAAATCAAAAGTTTGGAGCTACCAAATGACCAGTTCTGATGTAGCATCAGGAGAATTCTTTCGAAGTTAAAAAAATGGAACAAAATACTTTTTTTCTCTTTGTACTCACCCAACCAATATTTAGTGAGCACTGGATGTGCCAGCCATGTTCTAGGAGCTGGGGACACCGGAGGGGACCAAAGAGACATCCCGTCCTCCTGAAGCTCATATTCTAGGCAGGGGAGACAGGAAAACAAGAAAACAAGATGTGGACAGAAGGGCACAAATACGAGTATTTCGATATATCATCTTGCTTCATCCCGATGAAATATTTCTTGAAAAGCAAGCAGAATGGCACAGTCTGAAATTCAGTTCTTGCATGTTCCTGCAGCAGAAAGGTCAGTTTCTGTGGCTTGTCACTCAAGGTCGTCAAAATGACCTCCACTTGCATGTACAAGTCTTCTTTAGTCTTCTCCCCACTCTTTCCCTTCGCAAACTCCATGTTCCGTCCAGCCAAGCCTATTTACGGACTTCTGCATGTGGGGTGTGCTTTCCTGCCTCTGAGCCTTGGCTCCAGTCATCCCCTCTGTCTAGAATGCCTCTCCTCTCCTTTCTGACTTTCTAAAGTCAATCCACTCTTCAAAACCCAACTGAAAGGAGCTGAACCTAGTTCAGAGGGAGTCAGATAGATCTGGTTTCAAATCCTGGGTCAGCCATAAGCTTGGGCTAATCCCTTGACCTCTTTGAGCCTTGGTTTTCTCATCTCTAAAGTGGGTTGGGATGAAGATGAAGAGGGCTAATACCCCACAGTGCTTACCACATAGCAGGCACTCATTAAACGTGAGCGGCCATTATTTTCCCCAGTGATGGGTTGAGACTTTTGGGGGATGTTGGGTGGGGGTGAATGTGTTTGGCCTGTGGGATGGATGTAAATCTTTGGGGCCAGAGGGTAGACTGTGGGAGGCAGAAAAATGGCCGCCGAAGATGTTAACATCCTAATACCTAGAGAATGTGAATATGTTATCTTTCACGGCAAAAGGGACTTTGCAGATGTGATAAAGTTAAGGCTCTTGAGATGGGGAGATTATCCTGGGTTATCTGGGTAAGTCCAATGAAATCGCAGAGTCTTTATAAGACGGACTCAGGAGGGTGTCAGAGACTGGTTGGAAGACGCTTCACTGCTGGCTTAAGATGGAGGAAAGGGCCACGAGCCAAGGAATGCAGGCTGCTTCTAGAAACTGGGAAAGATAAGAAAGGGAACAGATCCTCTCCTAGAGACTTCAGAGGGAACACAGCCCCGCAGACACCTTGATTTTGGCCCCATGAGACCCCTTTCAGACTTCTGACCCCCAGTGCTGTAAGATAATAAACCTGTGTTGTTTTAGGACACAATGTTTTGGGAAATTTGCTACAGCAGCGATAGAAAACTGATACCCACCTGTGTCCGGTGATTCAGGCTCTTCCTTTGGCAAAGTTGAAAGATTCCACTGAGGTGGTTATTGCCTATTCAATATTTCTAGATAGTGTGAAAGCTATGGGCACTTTCCTTAAGTGCCGTTTGCCACCCAGATGCACAGGAATTCTTGCTCTCCCTGTGTCTAAGGCAATCTGCATTATAGGGATGACAGCCTAACAGTGCCTGACACAGCCCAGAGGTCAAACGCCTGGGCCCTGCACCCACACTGACCCAGGTTTGAATCCTGGGCAGGCCCCCGCGTTGCTGTGGGAACTTGGGGAAGTGACTCCCCAGCTCCCATCTTTAGTATCCTCATTTATAAATCAGGAACACGGATTCAGGGTTATCATGAAGGGTGTATGAAGTGACGCACGTAAAACTCTCAGCACCGTGCCTGGCACATGGCAAATACTCAATAAATAGCAGTGGATATTACTATTAGCATTAATTACTATTGTTATTCTGATGTGATTATGGACTGTGACTGTGGTGGAGTAATTTCTGGATTTTCAGGGACCGCGGGTGCTGTAGTCTGAAGAAACCTAAACATCACTGCTCATGGATCGCTGTCCCACAGAGCACACAGATGGATGGATTGGTTACGGGGAGGCGCGTTACACCCGATGGGCAAGACGACGCCCTGGGAAGGCCTATGAGCAGGGCAGTGAGGTGGTCAGCTGTAATAACTACCCTTGAGTCCTGACTGTGTGCCCTGCCTTTGCGAAGGGCTTTGCTTGCATTTGCTGGTTCCTTGCTCCTAATGGTCCTCAGAAGAGTGGGACTTTGCATCCCCATGTGACAGAGGAGAGATAAAAGGCCAGGGAGGCCGGGCAGCCCGCACAGGTCTGGCACCTCAACAGTACCTACCATGCCTTGTCGCCTCACATTCTGGGGAGGAATCCGTGTGTCTTAAGGAGCCCCATGGGGAGCAAATGCTGGCATTCCCTAGGGAGCGGGGCGACCCAGGCAGAGCTTTCGGTTGCAACAGCACGGCTCGCTCGCCGTGGAGGGAGGTGGAGAGGAGCTGGCGGCGCCTCCTTGGCGACAGCTCTGGAGAAAGCCACTTAAGCACGTTTTAAAGCGTGGCTGCCCTGGGGGGTGCGCCGAAGAAAGGCTGTGCCATTGATGTTCCCATCGCGGCGCTTTACAGTTTCTCCATTCCTGGTCCCTAAGCCTCAGGAGTGCTCAGTGCAGCTGCCAAATTACTTCATGCTCCAGAAAGTAGGGTGCCTCTTAACTAAGAAAAAAACCGGCGCTTTCTACCAACGGCCCCAACTGTTAGAGCTTCTTATAATATTAACAAGGCGTCCGCAGCATTCCCCGGAGAACACCACGGTTCTTGTTCTCTTTCCTTTCCCAGAAAGGGCTTTCTTCTTTCTCTCCTCTTTCCTGACCATTGGAGGGACTCCATCATCTTCTCCTTGGTCTGGGGCTGCAGCATCCAATACAGAATCCACCGTATCCATGCAGCTCTTTAAATTTAAATTAATTAAAATGAAATAAAATAAAAATTCGGCTTCTCAGTTGCAGCAGCCGTGTCTCAAATGCTCATTTGCCACCGTAGCTTAACCATATGACAAATAGCTTGTGGCCACCTCGTTGGACCACACAGACGTAGAACATTTCCACTGTTGCAGAAAGTTTGAGTGGACGATGCTGGTCCAGGCACTCATTCGTTCACTCATTCAGCTCTAAAGTACTGAGCACCTGCTCTGTGCCAGACGCTGTTCCAGGCTCTGGGAAATAAGTGGTCAACAAAGAAAGTAATCTTCTCTCTCAAGGAGTGACCTCCATGGGGGGGTGAGACAATCAACAGGAGAGTAGTTGCAGAATGGGAAACGTCCCAAAGGACACCAGTAGGGGTGAAGTGATGGAGAGTGGTGGTGAGTAGGGGCACAGGTGGAGTTATCGGGGAAGGCAAACCCAGAAGGGAAACCCAAGGTGAGTGTTGTATTTGCCCCCAAACCCCCTTCCTGCCCCACGTTCCTAAAAGCTCATGACTTCAGCCCACTCACAGAATCCTTCAGTCAAGTGGTGTCTCTTCAGAATGCAGAGAATGAGGAAGGACATCCCCAGAGTAGTGGCCCCTTCTCTGAGTGGCATTGCGTAACACCTAGTGACGAGATAGAGAGAACTTCTAGGTGCACTCCTCGATGTGGACACACCAGCAAAAAACAAGGGTGGTCACTTGATTGACAGCAGACTGGGGGAGGCAGGGTGTCAGGTGTTTCCCTTGGGTGGAGCAGAGAGTGTTGCCATAAAGGGGTCTTATTCCAAAGCACAGGCTCCTTGCCTAGTTACCACTCAGTTGCTAGAGAAATTAGAGTCCAGCCTTATGTCTGACCTACTTCCACCTTCCAGCACTGTGGATTGATACTCTCCTCTTTATGGGCTTGCCTGGAACAAAAGTGGCCATGCCAATGACTTGTCATGGATGAGGGGAGATTTAGCACCTCCAAACGACAGGATGAAGGGTTACAGTAGAAATCTGTCTGCATCTGCCTACGGGTAGGGTCCTGGAGGTGAGACGGTCGATTGTTGGGGCTGCTCCAGGCCTGGCGTCTTCCATCATTGTTTCATGGGCTGGTGTCCAACTTTCAGAGAGCTCAACTAGAGGAGACAGGTGGATCCCCACAGCTTCCCCCAATATTTCCATTTGAGTCAATTTTATCATGTCTCCAGACTGAGGATACTGAAATTTGAAATGACCTCTGGCCATTTATTCGCCATCAGTCCAAGTGGAGAATTACTGCTTGGATCTCGAGGACGAAGTTGGCAACTTCCTGGAACATAACTGGCAACTTGCTACTTTTTGACACAGTAGAAAAAGTTCAGGTAGCCTGTCGCAATCATAATCCAGGGAGGCATTCTGCTGGAGGAAATTATGGAACCTGCACGGGCTGCAGTTGTATGTTTCATCCACGGAAGACGGGTTCCGGGACGATAATTCATGCCTTTTCTTCATCCTTGTAGACACTTTCCTTCTCTCTGTCTCGCAACTTTTATTTGTTGTGTGTTTACCATATGCCAGGTTGTACGTCTCAATCCTTGTGACAACCCTGTAAGGTTGGCCCCATTCATCACGCCCATTTCACAAACGAGCGAGCTGAAGGTCAGATGGTTATGATGATGTCTAGTCACACAGCCTCCGAGCTGCAGGGCTGGGGTTCCAATCTTGGAGTCCAGCTCCAGAGCCGACTCTCCTGATGGGGGTGGGTATGCTTCTAATAGCAAACACTTGAGAGATGAGACCTTTGCTCGGCGTCTTGGCAGGCAGCAGCTCCTAGCCAGAATTCAGTATCTCTGTTTGCTTTCATCGCTTTTGTTTTTACTTGAAATGATATTGGTTTTCTATTTACAGTAGGTGATAAAAGTTTCCTCTAAAAGTCAATGTATTTTACGTAAAACAAGTGATTCTATTTAAATAAAAATATGGTATGAAGTGAGTAATTGGAAATGTGGTGTGGATGTGGCAAAAATAGTGACAGTGGTCTGGGAGGGCACCGCATCTTCCATTAAGGCTAAGACACAGGGTCATTTGTTCCAAGGGCAAAGGGCATCCTAGACGAGCCTGCTGGGCATTCAGGAGACGAATGTGTTCTTCTGTGTGTGTGTGTGGCCTTGGAGACCACCGTGGCGGAACCGGGAGCTGGAACGCGTTGACTGTGGCAAACGGGGATTCCTCTGGACCGTCTTAGTGAGGGGCGGCTCGGCGGTGGCCGGCAGAGCAGGGCCAAAGTTTACCTCCTTCTGGGAGACACCTGCACGTCTCCTTTGTGAGATTTGCCATGAGGCCTTCACTCTGTGCCAGCCACTGTGTGTTCATTGTCTCTTTAATCCTCCCAATACCCCCTGGACACTCATGGTCCCCATTTTACAGAGGATGACGCTGAGGCCCTGGAAGTCATCGGAGCTGCTTATACATACTCTGTTTCTCTTCTTTTGACCTCGATTCTCTGATGGCTCTAAGAAGAGTTGTTGATTTTTAGTTCTTTCTTTTCCCTGTGGTCTGGATGGGTGTGATGACTTCCAAGCTCCCTCCATGCTGGACTGGAAACTTTCTTTCTTTCTTTCATTCTTTCTTTTTTTTTGCTGAGGAAGATTTGCCCTGAGCTAACATCTGTGCCAGTCTTCCTCTATTTTATATGCAGGGCACCACAGCATGGTTGATGAGTGGTATAGGTCCGCAGTCAGGATCCAAACCTGTGACCACAGGCCGCTGAAACAGAGTGTGCCGAACTTAACCACCACGCCATGGGGCCGGCCCCCAGGAAAACTTTACTTTTGAAAGACCTTTCGTGGGGTATAGACTACTCTATTTTCTTTTAGCGCTTTAAAAATGTCACTCCAGGGGCCGGCCCCATGGCCGAGTGGTTAAGTTCATGTGCTCCGCTGCGGCGGCCCAGGGTTCGGATCCTGGGCGCGGACATGGCACCGCTCGTCAGGCCACGTTGAGGTGGCATCGCATATGCCACAACTAGAAGGACCTGCAACTAAGATATACAACTGTGTACCAGGGGGGATTTGGGGAGATAAAGCAGAAAAAAAAAAAAATGATTGGCCACAGTTGTTAGCTCAGGTGCCAATCTTTAAAAAAAAAATAAAGATAAAAATGTCACTCCATTTTCTTCTGGATGGTGTGGTTTCCAACTAGAAGTCTCCTGTCATGCTCATCATAGTTCCCCTGTATATAATGCGTCATTTTTCTCTGGTTGTCTTTAAGATTTTCTCTTTTTCTCCCCTTCCGGGGCCATGGTTGGACGGAACTTCCCCCCTCCCATGGGAGTGTAGGCGGGGCTAAGAAACTTGCTTTGGCCAATGGAACACGAGCAGAACAGTCAAGAGACCTGGCACGATTTGCCGTGTATCTTTCCCACCGCCATAGCAAGTGGCAACAAAATTTAAGATGGTGGTCGGCCTGTAGACCTGAGTCCTGCTGAGGACAAGGGGACCAATGGCTTCAGCTGACCCACCACGGACATGCAGCATGCAGTAGATACATTTTTATGGCTATTAAGCTTTGAAGGATACTCATTATTGCAATGTACTCCAGCCTACCCTGTCTGATAGACTACATCACTTTCCTTCCGATGAAATCAACGGGGCTATGCGTGAGAAAGAGCTCAGTAATACCAAGTTCTTGCTCATCAACCTAATCCACTGACAACCACAATGATGGAGGGGGAGCAAAGAGGAAGTCACTGCAGAACAGAAGAAAAAGACCCACGACCGATCCTACGGAAATCTCATAGACCCCCTACCTCATCTTGCAAACCAATAGCACTGTTGGATAATTAAGATGCGTGTGCCACCTGACATTAAGCAGCCTTTTGTGAACTGTTAATTAAGATTTAATCAGTCACATATTTTATTCTTACTGAATTAGAAGATTAGTGTTAATTTCTGGCAGGGTTCCACTATTCCCTCTTGAAGGAAATCGCTGTATCCGACCATAATTTAGTGAGAAGCTGGTACCATAGTGAAAACAGGCTGGGGAGACATTATCTTGACATTTTAGGTAATTCAGTAAGTCTGGCAAAAGAGGTGTGATTGACAAAGTCATTATTTCTTCCACCGAGGGGTAGAAAGCACATTTCTGAGGATAAATTAAGATTTTGGTGGTGAAAGAGCATGATGAGAATTAAGAATGGGGTTGATGACGTACCCACTCACCGCCTGTGTGTGGCATCTGGACAAGCCTCGTCCATCATGGAATTCGCATTCCTGGCTGGAGATGAGGAAAACAACCAAACGGAGTGGAGGCGGGGGAGTGTGGGCTGGTGCACGTGGGTGCTTATTTGCAAGGTGTTTTCAGGTTGGATCTGGTGGGAGCTGCCATTTGCAGGAGGTCTGCCTGATGGGGAATGCAGCAGGTACTTAATAAATGTATATTGAATGGATAGGTCCACAGAGGTGGATGTGTCTTCAGAGCATATCAGGTATCCCCCTACTAAGATAGTAAAATATGCAGAAACATCCTTGAATGTGCCACACATTCTCACTGTGTTGAAACCATGCCTTAGGCCTATTGAAAAATGCAGGAATAATTAATGGTCAATAGTGTACTTATTGGCAAACACAGTAGATGTTATCTGTTTATGATGCCGGTATTGGGAGACTGTGGCAAGGCAGCTGGGGGTAGGGTGGGAGGGCTAGGCTCACCCTACTGGGTAATGTCTGGGAGAGAGGGAGGGTGGGCTCACAGGTAGCAGTGTGGTGCAAAGTGGGGAACCAAAGCAGCGTCCTAGGAGAGGCTGGCAGACCAGAGGCACAGCGTGAGCTTCAGGTCCAATGTGATCAAGTCAAAAGGTAATGACTGAGTGAGTCCAGGAAAGACCAAAGCACTGGGGACAGGACAGAGTCCAGGAGATGAATTCAGGAGAGATTTCTGCTGGTGTTAAAGTGGAGAGAGGGAGAGAGTGGCTGTCAGAGGGTGCCTGGGCCTTGCCTGTGAGTGAGAAGCTGAACCAGTTAGTTACAGACTTTATGGGAAAATGGTGGTGTCCTACTCAACCCCCATCCCTCCCCTCCCTTCTGCCTCTCCTTCTACCCTTTCTCTCACCATTGCGTCTTCTTTTGCTCACTTCCTCCCATCCCTTCCTCTCTCATTCTTTCCCCCTGTATCATTTATGGAGAACTTACAGTAGTGCTGTGTCTCTATCGGTGAAGAAGACGGAGCCTGTCTATGGAAGAGATGCACAAACTGTCAGTTGTACCGAGTCACAAGCAAACCATATGGGAGGATTGGTACCCAGACTTGGGGCTGCAGGCAGGCAGGCAGGGGAGCATCCAGCTGAGGCCCGAGCTGGGCTGGGGGCACTGCAGGGCCAGCCCAGGCCAGAGAGAGCAAGTGCTGGAGATGCCTCAAAGAGAGACCAGCTGGGGCGATGCAACACCACGGGCCAGAGCCCGGCTGGTTTCTCAGGGTGTGTCGTGGTTCCAAGGTGTGGTCGAGAGAATTTCTAGGTCCCAAGATTCCACACCCTTGATCCCTGGAATCTGTGAACATGATGATTTATCTCTCCTGTGACTGCGTTCTCTTATATGGCACGGTTCCCAGTGGGCCCCGTCTAGTCCCGTGAGCCCTTAAAAGCAGAGGACTTTCTCTAGGGGGTGGCAGGAGAAGTCAGGGAGACCTGAAGTATGAAAAGGACTCAGTCCTGCTGCTGGTTTGAAGATGGAGAGGGCCACCTGTGAGTTAATGTGGGTGGCCTTTAGGAGCAGAGAGGGACCCCAGGCCAAGAGCCACCAAGGAAGCAGGGACCTCAGTCCTACAACCACAAGGACAACAGTCTGCATGAGCTCAGCAGCAGAGCCTTCTCCAGTTCCTCCAGATATGAGCCCCGCTCAGCCAGTATTGTGACTTTGGCCTGGGAGACCCTGGGCAGATGGCCCAGTGGAGTCCCCGGGACACCTAACCCATGGAACTGTGAGATGATAAATGGGTGCTGTTTTAAACTGCCAAGATTGTGCTAAGTTGTTACGCAGCAATAGCAAACTAATACACGGGGCCTGATTTGACCAGAGTCGTACCTGAAGACGAGTTGGATAATACAAAGCTGGGTTGGAGTCAACAAGATAGATTTAAACAAATGAGGTGGGTTTAGATTCTGCCTCTGGTTCATGTGGCTTGGTTGCCTTAGGTAACCAGGGAATAGCAAGAAAAGTAGAAACCGCTCCCTATGAACATTTCCACTCTGTTTGAAGACATTTAAAGGAGGTTTTTTATGAGTATATGATCATTATATACACTCACACACACTCATCCATACTTCATACAGACTTTGTATCTGCCTTCATCTTAAATTTAAAAAATGGGATTCTGCAGAGACGGCAGCCTGAATTTGCCTTCTTCCTCCTGCTCTATCCACTCCCATCCGTCGGCCTCTAGAATCAAATGGCTGCGCAGCCCTGGGAGTGGCCGATGCAAGTGGGGCCTTTGGCTTCGCAAGTCCCAGCAGAGAGAACTGGGTCCCAGCAGAGCTCAGCATGTAGTGGGTCCTGGGAAGAACGTGGTCCTGAGAACAGGAGGGCCACCCTGGAGGGAGAGCTGAGTGAGGTCCCTTGCCCCATGAGCCTAAAAAGAAAAATACCCACCCATCTCAGAGGGCCTGGGGACACACAGGGCGTACAGGAAGAGTCAGGCAGATTCAGCCCTTTAATTATTAAAAAAGACATTTAAATGGCAAAACATCATAAATAAAGTCAATAGATGAATAGTAGACTTGGAAAGAAATCCTACAAGTCATCCAGATGAGCTTGAGAAACTGACCAGAAAAATGAGAAGGACGAGTCAGCTGATAAGATGAGCAGATTCAAATGGCCGACCTACATGTGAAAGCACGCTCGCAGTTAGTGACGCGCAAACCAGGACCCAGGGTCAGTGTGTGTCTTTCCCAGTGCCCCGGATATCGTGTCGTGATGCCTGCTGCTGGCGGGAATTCGGGGGAAAGGCTGTCCCCACACTGCTGGTGGAAAGCGGTCTGTAGCTATTAATTAAACTCAAAATACACACAACTTTCGACTGAGCTGTCTCACTCCTGGAAATCTAGCCGATGGGACTGAAATCGAGCAAGAGCATGCGTCTAAGGATGTTAAATGTGGCCTTGTTTGTGAGAGAGAGAGAGAAAGAGAGAGAGGAAAGAGGAAGAGAAGGTGGAGGAGGAGAATAATGAGGGGCATCTTTTTTTCTTCTTAAATGTATCTTTTTGGTGAGGAAGATTGGCCCTGAGCTAACATCTTTTGCCAATCTGCCTCTTTGTTTTTTATTTTTCCTCCCCAAAGCCCCAGTACATAGTTGTATATCGTAGTTATAAGTCCTTCTAGTTCTTCTGTGTGGGATGCCGCCCACATAGAAGATGAGTGGTGTGTAGGTCTGCACCCAGGATCTGAACTGGCAAACACCGGGCCTCCGAAGCAGAGTGCACGAACTTCACCACTCGGCCACAGTGCCGGTCCCTGGGGGGCGTCTTTTAAAAATACTTTTTATTTTGAAATAATTATGGACTCACAGGCAGATGCAGTGATAGGAAACAGAGGCCAGTGACCCCTTCTCCCAGCTTCCCCCGGTGGTGCCATCTTGTCTAACTGTTGTACAATGTCAGAACCAGGGGACTGACACGGGTGCAATCTGTGGACCAACCTACAGACACCGTTCCATTTTCTCCAGTTTTTACATGCACTCGTGTGTGTGCGTGTGAGTGCGTGTGTAGTTCTCTGAAGTTTTCTCCCACGTGTAGATCCACTGCCATCAAGACACAGAAGGGCCCCCATCGCTACAAAGGAGCCGCCCCCCTTATCGCTGCCGCCACCCCATCCCATAGGGAGCACTGACACCCAGTGAAGGTTCCACGGATGCCAAGGCGCCCTATGGGCTGATGTTCCAGGGCCCTCCACGCCTGTCCCTGTGGCCTTGCTGCCTCTCTGTGCCCAGGGCCGGCTCATCCTGTGCTGTGCCACTGCCTTATTGACATAATACCTCCTTACAAATCTGTTCTGCTCTCCGCTCTGTCCCCTCCCCTTGGCAATTGTGGTTTGAGCAGCTCAGAGACTCACCTTGTGAAATTGGCTCTTTTCATAAATCACTCTCACCCCGTTTCGGGTTGCATCCGGCCTGATTTTAGGAAGAAAGGCTCTTGTCAACTTCTCCAGCTACAGCGGGCTGGCTCGCTCCGACTGTGCGTCGTCTCTTGTTCAAGTATCTCATAGTCGTTTAGAAAATAAAACGCATTTCTCTGAAAACCCCGAGAAGTTTCCTGGGTGTTATTACTCAAAGCTCAGGGCTTTACAGTTCCCATTTCTCAGCCAGCTCGAGGAAAAAGAAGGTGATATCAGCCAACCCTCGCTGTCCTGAGGCCCCCATGCCTCTCTGGCCTCGTCTGGTCTGGGCCACCGGCCGTCTCCAGTTTCACGCATTTGCCTGTCCTCTGGCCTCACTTTCCCCACCGTGCGCCTCTTCCTTGCTAGGGGTTCAGTGAATATTCACTTATTGCTGAGAAACTAAAGAACTGAGGAATGACACTCTTTCTCTCTCTCTAATGTGTCGAATTTCTTTGCACACTGCTAAGGGCTCCGTGGCTGTCTGCTGAACTGCGTTGAAATGTAGCACCACCTAATTTTGGCCAAATCCTGTGTAACTCGTCCCTGTGGGTCCCTGTTCCTGAGAGTTTGATGAAAGGCGGTGTGGTTTATCAGGGTGACGTGTTGGGAGCAAGACTGGGCTGGCCATCTAGTCTCGGGCAATTAACCCAGTCTTTCTGAGCCCCTGTAAAATGGGGACGACAGTGTTGTGAGAACTAAAGAGATAAGATAAGCCAAGTGCCTAGCACTCAAGTGGGACTTTGATCATCGGCTGGCTTGATACTTCTTTTCCCTCCTGCCACGCTTCCTGTTGTAGGTGGGGTTGCCTGGGAAGATAACGAGATGGAGATTAGCCTTCCTTAGGAGCAACATCTGTGGAGGGGAGGAGCAGAAGCGGATCTGGGCAGACAGAGAGGGTGGGCTGCGACGCGGTCTCCGCCGGGCCTTCTATGGGGTGCTCTGAGGCTGAGATGGAGCTTCAGGGTGCCCCCCCATCACCTCAGTCACTGGATGCAGCTGCCCCAACCTTTGGTAAGTCGGGCCTCCTCAGTGGAGGCAATCCTTGGCGGGGGCTGATGCCTGGGTCTTCCTGTCGGCTGCTCTCCCAGCATCTCGGGGAGTAAGACCCTTATTACCGAGGGAGGACCTGGATGGTGCATCACACACCCACCAGACACCCTCAGGCCAGTCACTCTGTTCCATGGCGTCTCTCGTCCGTCTTTCAAGGGGAAACTTGTGGTGGGCGTGGGGGAGGAGCTGTTTACTTTGGCTTCCAATGGGGCAATTTGTAAGGTCTTCTTAAGCTTTTTCGACAAAGACAAAACTGTTGATGTAAACGGGTGCTTTAAACATGAATATAGGGCCTGGCTCCATGGCCGAGTGGTTAAGTTCGCCCGCTCCGCTGTGGCGGCCCAGGGTTCGGATCCTGGGCACGGACATGGCACCGCTCGTCAGGCCACGTTGAGGCGGCGTCCCACATCCCACAACTAGAAGGACCTGCAACTAAGATATACAACTGTGTACAGAGGGGGGTTTGGGGAGATAAAGCAGAAAAAAAAAAGATTGGCAACAGTTGTTAGCCCAGGTGCCAATCTTTAAAAAGAAAAATGAATATATCTAGGTTCTGACTATGGAGGATTCCGTTTGATCCTGTCATCATAGTGGACCACATCACTGGAAAATTGGAGCCCCTTCAGTTCAGCTTAGCAAGGGCCCGTGGAGGCCATTCTGTACATTTCCCTTGTTTTTAGGTGGAGCTAACATTGCAGCTGCTTCCACAGTGATTTCAAGACACAGAAAACAGGATTCCACCGTCTTGGAATTAGCCACATGAACCAAGAGTTCACACTCTTTTATCTAACTTAGGCCAACCTGAGTTAGAGTCAGACCTGGAAGATACCGCCAGAAAAACAGCCCTCCCCACCTCTGCTCTGATGTCCTGGCACCTGAAAGCAATGGTCTCAGGATGGTTCGTCACTCCCTAGGACCAGGCTTAGCAAATCAGTTTAGTGGAGCAGGTCAACTCAGGCTCATTGCTCCCAGCTGCCTGAATCACTGCGCGCAGGATTCTGTCGTACCGTCTAGGTTTAGCAGGAAAAATCATCGTGATCGGGCAGCAGTGTCTGCCAAGGTCCAGGGCCCAGAGGAGCTGGTGGGCATGCCGTTCTGTGTGTGTGCATCTTTAGTCACCATATTTTCGGGAGCCCCAAACCAGCATTAGAGAAAGCTGGTGGAGGGAATTACATGCCTCCCAACCTAATTCCCTCCCTCCTCTCTGTCCAGGAAACTTTGAATGTTATGCAAGGAGACTTATCAGCATGTGGCATCTGCTGATGTCCTGTTGCTTGACTTTTTTTTTTTTTATTACAGATTTGGTTAAAATGTTCCCTGAGCAATGCTTTTGCTTTTCCTAAACGTTAGTTGCATGCTCCATGCCATATTAAGAACATTGATCTAGTATGTATTGGTATGTTTATATCCCATAAAATAACATTTGGGGATGTTAATTTTATTTATAATATGTTAAGGTAATAAATAGTTATAGCCTATAATAGCGATAGTTACTATTTAATGCATGCCTAATATATGCAGGCAGTTTATATTCCTTAACTCCTTCAACCTCGTAAACACCTTATCCTCGTTTACCCAAACGGAAGTCAAAGCCCAGAGAAGTTAAGTAACTTTTCCAAGCTCACACCTCAGATATTTTTTTATTCTAGTGCTCATGCCTTCCCCACCAGGTCACCCTGCCTCCTCAGGGCCTCCCAGACTTTTATTTTCCGTTCTTTCATCACACTAATATTCCTTCCAGGGTTCTTAGACTGTTTCTAATGACACCACAAGGAAGGGGAACAAGAGACTGATGTCCAGAGACGTTCTGGAGCCTCTGCTACTGTTCGGGGCCCCAACTCTCATTTCCTGATCTTTGTGACTCTTGAGCTGACACAGTAGGTAATTAGGCATCTCCTCGGGTGCCTTAGGACCTGTTGGTTGCAATTATAGAAGCCAGATTGTGGGAGCCTAAAGAAAGAGCAGGATTTGTTGTGACCACATGGGCATCTCGGGAACCCTGAGGTTGGGAAGCAGGTGCCGGGGCTCCTGTGGACTTGGGAGCATCTCTCTCTCTCTACTTTGCATCTCGGCTTTTCCTGGCACACGGAGCACACTTTCCTCTCTCATCGAAGGCTGGCTTTCTTTATTTCTCTGTCTACTTGACAGGAAAGCACTGCCACCAACAGCTCTCGAGTTCTCACAGCTTCTGTCCAAGGGAACAGCCACAAAGACTGGCCTCACATGTCACCTCCGGATTCCTAGGGAAGGAATCTTCTGATTGGCTCAGCGTGGTCGGGCGGCCAGACAGCGATGGCCAGGAATGTGGCTTTCTGTGGTACGAGTGTGGCGGATCCTGTGCATGGGAGAGGGGGTTGACCACATTCTGTTAAAAGAGGAGAGAAAAGCAGCAGCACAATTCAGTCAAAAGTCCTGTGAATTGGCCAAAGTGAAGCTCGGATTTTTTTCTGAGCCTGCCACTAACTTAAGGGGTTTTGAAAAGCAGCTTAACCTATCTGGTAGGAAATAACAACTCACATTTATGGAGAGCTTTTACCATTGCTAGATGCTGATGCCAATGCTTTAATTTTTTGGCAATGCTATGGGTCAGGATTGGGGGACAGGCACAGAGAGGTTAAGCAACTTGTCCAAGATCCCACAGCTAGCAAGTGGTGGAGCTGGGAGTGGAACCCAGGTGGTCTTAGGCCAGAGTCCATTCTCCCAACCGAGGGGCCATACTCTCTGCCATGTAGGAAATGAGGATCAAAAGCAGGGGTGATAACCTCTGATAAAACCGACTCCCCAGGAGCAGAGCTGACAAATCTTGGAGAAAGTCCTCAGACAGTGACCTGCCGGGAAAATGTGCCTTTGCCCATTGGCAGCCTTGACCTCAGTGTGACCAGCCACATCCCTAGGCCTACGCCGAGGACCCTCTGTCCAGCTCTTCTGGGAGCAATGGGAATGGCCATGCTCTGGGTTGCCTTTGTCTTTCCTGGCTGTGGGTCCATCCTGCATTTAAGGCACAGGGGCCCACGAAGTCACTGTGGTCTCCGACTCGTCCATATGGGGCTTCTACCATCTATATGAAGTTCTAATTGTGTTTCTTTAATCTGGAGAGTAAGAAGTGCACATCTCTCTGTGCCAAATCAGGACTGCAAAAAGGAATGAGAAATTTCTAAAAATACAAACTGTGCAAAATCCCATTTCACGGAGGTTCCAGATGTCTCGGGTTTGTTGGTCCTGCGTCAAGCAGGTTAGGATGCTGGCGGACTGTCCCCAGCTCTGCTCTTGCCTTTTTCTCTCATGAGATGATGGCAGGAAACATCTTTCTCTCCATCCAGGCAACTTCACCTCTTCCTGATTGATGTTTTGAAATTATTTGTTCCTCTCTTCTTTCTGCTGACGGAGCATCATTTCCATGAGATCAGAATCTGATTCAACCTGATTTCTCACACATCATCTTGCCTGTAGCGGACACTCTGCAAATCTTGGTTGAATGGCTCAAGAAATTAAACATTTCTTTGCTAGCCAAGTGAAATTAGTTTTCTATCTTGAATACGTTATCCTACAGTCACTGGATTTTGGGGTGTATGATGAAATCTTGTTTATGAGTCAAGGGTCGTCAGAGTCTTTGAGAAGATGCTATGGTTGGATTTCACATTTCCTTAAAAAGTTGCCTCTTGGGGGGCTGGCCCCGTGGCCGAGTGGTTAAGTTCGCGCGCTCTGCTGCAGGCGGCCCAGTGTTTCGTTGGTTCGAATCCTGGGCGCGGACATGGCACTGCTCGTCAGACCACGCTGAGGCAGCGTCCCACATACCACAACTAGAAGAACCCACAACGAAGAATATACAACTATGTACTGGGGGGCTTTGGGGAGAAAAAGGAAATAATAAAATCTTTAAAAAAAAAAAAAAGTTGCCTCTTGGAATTTTGAGCAAAACGTTCTGTCCCTTTGCTCTTAATATGAAACACTTTCTGTTATAAGCTTTCCTGGGGGCAGAGTTGATACCCTCAAAGACCGTCATTGTTTTCCCTTGTTGCCTCAACTGGGCAACACATCCTATCTTAGAATCTGCACAGGAGAGGGGGTCCAGGGTCCACCATCTCCATGTTTTCTACACTGGATGCCCAAACCTACTGAATGATGGGGCTCCCTTCCCTGCCACGGCCCCCAAATCTCTTGTTGCATTGATGACCTCCCAGGAAAAGCGGATGCAATGAAGCTGCTTATGAAATGGGCCATATGCAAAGTCATCCGTGGGATACCCCTCCTTCATGTGGTCCCCACATCCAAGAAGACCACTTCCTTCTCTTTGAATTGGGGAAATGGGTCTGGCTGAGCAGGGCAAGGTTTGTGGAGCGCAGCAGGCCACGCAGGGGTAGGGGAGGGTGCCAAGACAGGTTCCATGTGTACATACGAGGAATGTAACCACATGCACACTTACTCCGTTAGGAGGTTTCCACCTCTCGCAGCTGATCTGGGAACCCTCTGCATCCCCGAAAGGGGGGCTTGGCCAGAGTTGGGTCAGCTCACTTCAGTTCTTAGAGACATGCTTTTTGCTGCCAGTAGAATCCCAAACCCGCAATCTTGCATCTACAGCCTCTCCCTGGGCACAGCTGTGTGCGCCTTCATGGGCCCTGATGAAGGCACGGCAGCTGTGTCGGCTGCATGTCACCCCGGAAGAGAGCGGGGATACGAGGTCGAGAGCAGAAGTGGTGCTGGGCGAAAGCGGAGAAACTTAAACCCCAAAAGGAAGTCCTCTGAGCCTCTTTGCTTCTTTAAAACCAACTTAACATTCAAATGAAATTCGAAGACGTGGTTTTCTCCAAAGTGAATCTGTTTTTAACGGATGAAGAAACACTGGCTCCAAACTCTTGCACTTCGGCTGCAGGGCACATGTGCACTCGGTGGTCCCACCCAAAGGAGGCTGCTGAGTGTCTGAAGGAGCTTGCGGGGACCCACACCTTATGGGATGTGTGCAGCATCCCCAAATCCCTCATCTGATTCAGGACGTCTGTAAACAGGACGGTTACTGAATATATATATTTTTTTAGAAAGGAATAAATAATTGAAAACTGTCAGAAGTACCAATTCCATTGAACCTAAAAGATCCAAATCGCGCTCTGTGTTTGCAGTGGCCTTCAGGGCAGCTGTCAATAATGGAAGGTCTGTGTGCGGTGCCCCTCGGGTCAGCACAGAGCCTCCCGGCTGGCTTCTCTCCAGGGATGCTGGAGATGATGCAAAAGCATCACTTTGTTCCCGAATTCTTTGCTGGAGGAAGTGGCTGTTACCGCTCAGTGCTGAGTCCTGAGATGCCTCTCCACCAGCCTGTTTGTTACTGACATGGACTCTCTCTGGAGAGCAAAGAGCTACACCTGGCGGCTTTTCGTCTTCTCGCTCCAGGGAGCAGGCCGGAGAAACTGCTCCTGATTTGACCCCTGGGGGACGGCTCCTCACCAGCCAAGTGTTCCTCGTTTGCAGAGAGATGCCCACTCAGGCTTGGTTACCATTTAACGGTCTTGGCAGGAGGTGGGGGGCAGGCCGAATGGTTAACGAATGACTCAGTGACCCAGAAGCTGCAGCCACCCCTGTTTTACAGATGACGGAGCTGGTGCTCAGAGCAGAATGGCCTCTCGCCCAAGAGAATGCCCGAGTAAGTGGCAAAGCCTACGTTCAAACCCACGTCGTGTCCGGCTGGGTCCAGTCCAAGGGCCCCTCGGCACTGACTCTGTGCACGGGTGCCGCCTGTGTTGTCTTGGCTCTCGTCTCGGAGCGTCTCATGCAGCAGCCCTTGGGGCCAGCCATCCTCTCCCCTGTTCCCCATCTTCTTGGTGTGTCTGGGGCTGGCTGTGACCTGGAGGGAAGCTTGGAGCCCTTGAGTGGTATGTTTAGGTTCTCCAGAGAAACGGAACCAGTAGGATGTGTGTCTGTCTGTCTGTCTGTCTCTCTATATCTTTTTTTCTCTCTCTCTATCTATATATAGAAAGGGACTTATTTTAAGGAATTGGCTCACATGATTATCTGAGAGGTCCAAAATCTACAGGATGAGCTGTCAGTTTGGAGCCCCAGAAGGGCCGATGCTGCAGTTTGAGCCTGAAGGCCATTTGCTGCAGAATTGCTCTCTGCTCTTGGCAGGTCAGTCTTTGGTTCTATTCAGGCCTTCAACTGATTGGATGAGGCCCATCCACATTATGGAGGGCAGTCAGCTTTACTCAAAGTCCACCGATTCAAGTGTTGATCTCATCGAAAAACATCTTCACAGAAACATCCGGAATAGCGTTGTGACCACACTTCTGGGCATCGTGGCCCAGACACATGGACACTTAAAATTAACCACCACGAGTAGAGTCAGCTCAAGCTGGGAACCCTTGACTCAGAAGCCACTGCCACCCATGCTAACACTGTGGGCTTCGGAGGCTGCGATGTTCATTGTTATGCTGTGTGGGTGGCGTTGCTTTGTGGGCTCTGTCTCCCGGGGAGGAGAAAGCAGGGGAGCCCTGGGGTTTGCAAAGGGTTGTGTGTGCATGTGAGTGGCGCACAACACGAGCAGTGGGAGACCTTACCTGAACTTCCCCATTTCAGAAATACACCCTGGGTCCCCCTCGCCAAGCCGAAGAGATGCAGACCTGCTGTTACTTTATGAAATGATGCGCAATGCAGCTCAAGCATCCAGCATAGTCCCTGGCATGAGTGATTACCTGTATATGGTTGAAGAAGTGGATGATTTGATGTGTCCCCAATAGCATTTCAGTCCTTTATTCAACAATGATGGCTAAGCTGGGGAACTCTGGGGTGACCCAGAGACACGCCCTCATGCTGGCTGCATTCCAGCAGGGAAAATGCAGAAAAACAAGCCATGGAACAAATAAGTAATACACTTATTTGTGAGCGCCATGAAGGAAACAAGCAGGATGCTGAAGTAGGGGGAACAGGAGAGACCGACCTTCACCAGGGAGGTCCAGGAAGCCTTCCTGGAGGAGGTGACATTTAAGCTGAAACCTGAAGGGTGAGGAAGAGCTGACCTGTGGCCATCTGGGGAAGAATATTCTAGGCAGATGGGGTGTCATGTGCAGAGGAAGCCAAGAGCTTGGTGGGTTCAAGAAATTGAATATAATTCAATATATAACAATTTGTAATGACGTATGATTTTTTGAGAATGTAGCTAAATTGGGGACCATGTGCCCAGACAGAGTCATGGGAAACCTCTTTCCCTGGGCAGTTTTCCCTGTCACTGTTTTGTTCCTGTGTCCGTCGATGAGGTCGTCTTTATGGCTTGTCTCAGCGCATGCAGCACAAGAGGGTTCCTCTGTTCCAGGACAGACCTCCAGTCTGAGGCTTTTAAAATGGGAGGCCATGAAGGTTTAGCTCCTCCTGGCGCTCTGGATGGAGAAGGGGACCAGGGGATTAGCGTGCGCTGGGCCACTTCCCTGCTGCCTGACTCACCACTGTGCTGTTTTCATTCTCCTTTCACCCTCTCCTGCAGGAGCCTTTTCCTAATGATTGACCCTAGGAATCTCCTTGCTTAAGGCAATGACTCCAGGGAGCGGGCGGGGGTTGAGGGGCAGGGCTGGTGTCGAGTTCTCTGCAGCTCCTGGTCCCTTGTGAGTCTGGACCTTTGTGGTTTGTTGGGATTCGTCCTCACTGGGGTTACTTTTCCCCATGAATCTCTGTGCTGCTCAGGCTCCGGGCAGGACTCAGCAGAGATCGGGTTTCTGGTTGACTTGACATTTATGGAAAGGATAGCTCTGAAATAGCCTAGTTCCTTAATCTCAACCACCTGGAGTCCTAGGCGCACGACCTGAAGCACAGCTGAGGCTGCGACTGCCTCTGATAAGGGTGAGATCATCGTATCTGCAGTGCCTGGTTCTGCACCGAGCCCGCGGGGGTGAGGTGTGGGCAGCCCCGAAGGTCTGGAAATTTCAGACCTGTCTCAGATGAACCGTTACCCCTCTTTCAGAACCATCCCAAATGCACCACCGCACCATCACTCCAGCGTTATTAATAAGGAGCCAGTGCCAATGTCAGGCCAGCTGTGGTTGGTTGGTTGATTGGTTCCAGGAGAATCTATGGGGCCCCTCCTATGGGCCACGCCCTGTGCCAGGTGTGGGGGAGACATCAGTGAATGAAACACCCACATCCCTGCCCCGGGAAGCCAACATCGCTGGGATGTGCTTTTCCTAGAAATTCTTCATTCTGAGGGTGTCTGGTGCGTCTTTCCAATATGCTGATCACACAGGGAGGCAGAGAGAGAGCTGTTATCATCTCAAGAACTTTGCCTAATGAGTTTGGGTTTATGTGTAGAGGCTCCATTTTCGCATTCTCTTTCTCATCAACAAGTGTTTGTTGAGGGCCAACTATAGATTCATCACCCTCTCGTTGGGGGATATGGTGAGGAAGCGGGGGAAGAAGTCCGCCTCCCCATGGAGCATGGAGTTAGTGAGGAAGGTAGGTGTCCAGCAGATAATGGCACAGTTAATGACAATGGTGGTCACTGCCGTGCAGAAAGGGCGGCAGGTGGCAGGGCCTGACCTGGCTCGGGAGTCAGGAAGCCTCTTAAAGAAGGTGAAAGCTGAAGGATACATGGGAGTTAGCCAGGATCGGTCCAGGAGGAGGAACTGCATGTGCAAAGGTCCTGTAATAGGAAGAGGAGACATGGTGTTTGAGAAACAGTGAGAGGGAGAGGTGGCTGGAGCATGGTGAGCAGGGAGGCAACGTGAGGTGGGGGAGATGGGCTGGGCAGGGGCCGGAGGAGGCAGAGCCTCCAGGAGTGGGAGGGATTTCACGATCCTGTCCAGCAATCAGAGGGCAAGCCCAGCGGCTGGGTGTGAAATCTGGCTTGTCAGGGAGGGGGACTCCAGGCCCCCGTGGTCAGAGCTCAGGGCCAGCCCTGCCCGGCCAAGTTTCCACATCTAAGCAATACTGTGCAGGCTGTTTGTGAGGCAGAAATGATCAGAGTGAATGCCCCCATTTTATAACAAATGCTTTGCAACGACCCCGACAGACACACAGATAATAGAACCCACCTTTACACATAGCATCAAAGGAATCAGTATCTCACCTAATATAGAGGAGAAATAAAAGGAGGCAATTTATTATAATAGGCACTTCGATATGTAAATAATTATGCTGGAGTGCACGATGAAGCAACTGATCTCGAATCATCTTCTAAGGGATATTGGCGTTTAACGGAAGGATGACAGCATCCAGCTGAGCATTAGTGATGCTCTTTCCTTATATGTGACATTTCGGGGGCTTATCCACATGAGAATGGTACAAGTATGTCAGAATGTGTAGCTACGCGGTTACTCTGAGTGTGACATCTACCCATGCTGGTCTGTTGTCTTGGCGACGTGAGTACCACGAAGTGTGGTGTTCTTGGCAACTCGATTTCCCCAGATGCTGAACAGCCCTTGGTCGAGTTTGAATGGCGCAAAGTACAGCCTTTGTACCATTTACGTGCCTGGGTCATTAGGTGTTTATTTCAACTGTGTGAACATACTTTGTATTTACGTGTGGAGTGGAGTGTTAGGTTCTAGGTTAAGATCACTCTAAACAGGTTAGTTTATTATTATTGTTTGCCACTGAGCATGTCTGGTGGGCCAATCCAGAGTCATGTGGACATGGGAAAGCATGGAGGTCTGTCCCTTACGCTGCAGGATGCCTGGCCTCAATGCTCATGAAATGATGCTTGTGCCCCCTGAATCACCATGACAACCAAAATCATCCCCGCAAATTGCCAGAGCTCCCCCTAGGGGGCAGCACCTTCCCCCCTGGGTACCACAGTTCTGATAGGACAGGAGCCCCAGATGGGTTAATAAAGGGGCTTTTGGGGGAGCGTCTACAGATGCAGTCGGTGGGCCCAGTGGGAAGAGAAGGGGTAAGTTGTGGCCACAGTTGATTCTCTCTTGGAGAGAGTGAAGATGTCTCTTTCAGAGACCGTGTGGCCCTGGGACTTTGGTGTTCGGCCAGGGGAGCCCCTTGTAGGGCCGTGGGCTCTCAGGGATAGAGAAGGGCAGTGGGGATCTGCATGGGCAGGCCCAGGCTTCACAGCCGTTTGAAAGCTTTTGTGTCATAAATCTGAAAAACTCAATTCTGAAAGCAAGGGACAGAATCAAATTGGCCTATAAAAATAAAAACATGGTTACAGTAAAAATGAGATGAAATGGGAAAAGGCAGGCGCTAGCTACAAGGAGCCTGTCGTGGCCACTAACCAGATTAGTCTTGGTAATAGCCCTGGTGTGAAGCTCGAGGCCCCTGTCCGGCCCCTGTCAGCTAACTAGCCTACGCACCTGTGTTCACTGTCCGTGATTAGCCCCTGTCGATTGCTCTTTATTGGTGTCGGATTAAGTTAAGGGCTCTGATTTTCTGTAATTTTCCAATTTATAGTCCTAGCTTAAGACTGGGGAGACTTTTTAGTTTTCACTCTGTTTCCCTTCTAGCAAAAATAAACTGGCAAAAAAAAGAAAAAAAAAGAAACACTTGGCTTTTTTCTGTTAGTGGAGAGGATGTGGCAGGTCAAAGGGTGATGCCTGTGGATGTACCCAGAGCCCCAAGTTTATGGGCGGCCCCTTCTCAGCTATCGGTTAATGTCCCTGCCATCCCCTGGCTTAATGAGACCCATATTTTTCCTTGCCTCCTTGGTTCTCTTGGATGCTTGTTAGGGTTGGAGAGAAATCTGTGGAATCTTGGAAAGGAACCCTGACTGCAGGCCTGTGTCGTATCAGCACCTCATGGCAGGTGTATTTTATAGGGGTTCCTCATTCACGCTCTCTGCCCACCCTTTCCACTCCTTGCTGGGGGTAAGAATTTTAAGCCATGTGCGTGCTGCCCACTGTCACTCTGGCCAGATGCCAGGGTCTCAGGACACAGATTTTACGGTTGTAGCTCCCGCTGGCTCCAGGGGCAGGATTCCAGCCCTTGCTTAGAGATGGAATTATAGCTCCTGATGGCATCTTCAGGAAGGATGGACTCATTGACCTCCAGCCTCTGGGAAAAGGGAGGGGCAGCGTAATAGAGGGACAAAAAAAGAGGGTAGGTTTTAAAAATATCATCTATTTCCTCCCGATTACAAAAATAAGGCACAGTTTTATTGCACCTTTTCGTTTTTGTGTAGCATCTGCTGCAATGACAATAAATGAATGAATGAGCCATTTGCTAAATAACTGCTCCCCACCCCCCTCCTCCTCCACAGCAGTTCCCCCTGGAAGGTGTAGGGGGCCGTCTTGTTCACCGCTGGATCCCCAGCACCTAGCACGGTGCTGACCCAGCACCCCAGGTGCTCAATACATAGCAGTTGCATGCATGGGTGGAAAATTCAGGAGACAGAAGACATCAGGAAGAAGATGATAATACTGCGCTTGCACCATGCGGAGCGCGTCAGTGGGTCTCAGTCCTGGCAGCACATCGGGATCACTTGGAGGAGCTTTATTATTTTTTTTAACTATTCCTGGACCCACCCCAGACCAATCCAATCTGAACTCTGAGCTGGGCGGTGGGCCTCGGGCATCAGAGCTTTGCAAAACCCCCAGCTGACTCCAGTCTGCAGACAGAGACCCTCTGATATATGACCTGCCTCTCATAGCTCCACTTTGTTTTAAAATTGGGTTAATAATGTAAAAGTAAAACGTGCATGTGCTGTGTAGATTAAGGAGTGTAGAAGAGAGCAGCCTTTGAAGAAAAACTTCCCTGTGCACCCCCATCCTCAGATCCACGTGCTGGAGGTTACCATTGGCACCACTTCCATGTTAAGTTCTTCTGATGGCCGCCTTCGTACCTCTAAATCCTGCCCCAGCACCCTTATTTCTTGGTTATCAATTTTAAATGCCATATCTATTGACTCTATCAATATTGACTGTAATAGATAAATATCTATTGACATATAAGAAATTCAGCTCATTCGCAATACCTCGTGGTTTCCCTTCTCTCCTTATCTTGATTTTTGGTAGTTCTATCATTAATGTTAGTTATTCTCTTGTTTACCTGTATATCTTTAAATGATGATCTTAAGCCTCTTTCATCTCCTTTATATAGTGTAAAGGATTGCCCACTAAGAAAGATGAAAAAATGGGGCCCTCACACTTTTCTCCCTCTCTCTCCCTGCCATTAATTTCACATTCTCGAGGTTTATAACATTTCTGTTTTCTCTTGGACCTGTCCTTGTCATCTAAGCTTTGTCTGTAGATTGATTTCAAGAAAACGAAAAATCAGTTAGTGATGTTTATTGTAGGACAAACAATGCAGTTGGTCCCAAGAGAAGGAAATGTCTCTGAATTACCTGTTTCCTCTGCGGCCCCTTGTTCTGTTCTTCCATTGTGGTTCTGCCCCATTTGTGTTCTTGGCGTTCTTCAAGTGTCTGGCAAGCCTTGGTCATCCATGTGTGTTGATGAAGAAAAGACTGAATTGATAAATACAGATACTGGAGTGGATTTCCTCTGCCGAGTGTGGATCTCTTTCCCCAGTGTGCCTCCCCTCTGAATTGGAGGGCGGATGGCGACGTGCGTGGGATCACCTCCCAGGCTTTGCACCTGCAGCAGTGGAGCTGGCAGACAGGCCGGGTAAGCCCTCCCCATGCCATCATGAGCAGGGCTATCCCACAGGACAAGAACAGCATCCTAGAAGCGCTAATCTCCCTTGGGAAGATGGGTCAATTTCTTTAGCAAACGCCTTTCTAGTTTGAGTCCTCAGGTAAACTTCATTGTTACCATTTGGGACACCGGTAGGATCCAGAAGGGCCAACCCACTCTTTCCGGTTCTTAGCATCATCATCATGTTTATTATTGTTTCAATGGGATTCGGGCAGGGAGGGAAGCTAACTGTGTCCTCGAGCTGCCATACTGAAGTATCTGGTCTTTTTCTATGGCTAAAGCAATGACATAATTGCTTTGTTACCTGCTTTTTCTATATACTGAATGTTCTCTGTCACCTAACTCTTAAAGATCGCATGGCATTCCACTGGCTAGCTTGATATACCTAGTTTATTCAGTCAGCCCTCCATTTCTGGTTGTTTCTCTTGTTTTCAACAGTGGGTAGAGTTGCAATGAACAACTCTGCTGCTTCGATCTGGGCACATATCTGAGATGGTTTCCTTAGAAATCTGAGCTCTTTGAAGACTTTTAGTGCATAGCTCTAGGCTGGCCCTCATAGGGAAGCTTTTGAAGGCTTAAGTCTAAGTAGAGAGACAAAGTAAAGAGGCTCATCCTCAGATTGAGTGTCCAGTGGGAATGGTCATGGGGGGAGGGGCTGTGCCAGAAGGAGAGCAGCAGGAGGAGACCCTGGTGCTGCCTCCACTACTGTATCCAGGGAGTGGCAGCTCAGAGCTCTGATTCCTGCCTGGGAGCACTCGAACTAGGTGACTCATGACTCAGGCCAGAGCATGTTGCTCTTCTTCCACAATGACATGGACAAAGAAGCCATTGGTCATTTGGTGCCTTGGACTCAAGGCGTAGGCCCTAGTTTTGGTGAATTGGATTGGGGGTCACAGGAAGCCCAGGAATCCCCATCACTCTGCATAGCTGAGCGATTTACACTCACACCAAGCCTGGCCTTCTCTGCTCTAAGCTCTCTGCTTTCAGGCCACATTATTAAGAAGTGCTTCTTTTGAAGAGATAAAGGAATCCTCGGAACTCAGCTTTTTTTGCATCCAAGACGGGGCTACATTTGAAATACTAGGAGAAAATAGTTCTCTTGGATTGCTTAAACTCCTTGAACTGAATTTTTAATTTCATCCCAGGCCACGTCAGTCTCAAGAGTCTTTCCCTCATTGTTGACTTTCCTGCCCTTGATATGTCCCCGTTGCTGGCAGGAAGGCCTGTTGTTTACTGTGACATGTCTAGAGGCTGCAAGGGAAAGGCATACTAATTGGTTAATCCCAGTATCCAGAATTGTAGAATGAGCTATGGGCTATATTGCGTGACCAGATGGTGAACTTTTACCAATTGTATCAGGAAAATGCATTGACTTAGAGTTCTGTGGTGACAAACAGAAATTCAGGGGTGGGAAGAGCACGGGAGAGAAATGAAAGGTAAGACGCTGAAAGACTCTTGAATTATGTCAGGAAAATGCTTAGGAACAGAATAGATAAAGCCAAAGTCAATGTCACTCTGCTTAAAAGCAAACCAGTTTCTTTTCTTTTTTTTTTTTTAAGGTAATTTGCCATGTCTCTTTTGGGAAACAACTTGATAATATAGATCAGAAACCTTAAAGATATCTTTAACATTAGTGTGAAGATTTTGAAAATTTCTCGTAAGAAAATCATCCTAAGTATCATAAAAGCTTTAAGAGTAAAAATGTGCTCAGTGCTGTTATAATATTGCAAACAACCTGAATGTATTCCAGTAGATAGTTGGAAGCTATTTCAACTATAGGTGAATAGCTCAGAAACTTAAGGTCCATCCAATTGATGCAATTTTATCCCATCTTTAAAAATTCTATTTTTAAGCAATATGATACAACACCAAGAGAGTAATACTATGATATTAACTAAAAATAAGACACAATGTTGTATGTATGTATGTAAATCCAGCTCCGTTAAAAATAATTATGCCTAGAAAAAAAAATCAGGAGAAACTATTCCCTATTGGCTGTGTTTGGATGATGGGGTTATTATTCTTTCTTATGCTCTGTATTTTTCAAATCTTCTTTAATGAGTATGCCTCTTTCATATTAAAATAAATATTAAAAGAACCTCTGAAATAATACATTAGAAGCTCTCATTACAACGTGCCATTGTTCTTTGGCTGTTGAACATTACGTCTGTCTGTATATTTTTCCTTCTAGCGCCAGTGGGTGAATATTCAGAAAGGAAGGGTCCGACTGTGTCTCCATGTGGTAAAGGCAGGGCTTTGAGCAAAACGATTCAGATGAAAAATAAATGACAAAGCTGAACAGGTGCTTGGATGGAAGACTCATTCTTCATCTATAACATCTGTACATTTGTAGTTTAAATAAAACATTGCATTGATCTTTTTCTTTGTGAATACAGTCACGCGCCGCGTAGCGATGTTATAGTCAACGACGGACCTCGTGTACGACGGTGATCCCATAAGATCAGTACCGTCCAGCCTAGGTGTGTAGTAGGCTGTGCCATCTAGGTTTGTGTAAGTCCCTACTATGATGTTCACCCAACCACGAAATTGCCTGACGATGCATTTCTCAGGACGTGTCCCGGTCGTTAAGCGATGCATGACTGTATTACACTTCCAGTCCACAGGGAAAAGGGAAGACACACAGCTGGTTGGGTGATGAAACTGAAGGGAGACTCACTCACAGGAGGAGCAACGGGGGGAAACTGAGTCACGCTCACTATCCACCCTCTTACTCTTTCCTTCATTGTTGACTTTCCTGCCCTTGATATGACCTTGATACGTTCCCTGTTGAGTTGTGAAGTGTCTGGACAGTCAAGCCAAAGGTGGGAAAGAGGGAGGCTCTATTGCTCTGATTCATTCCTTCCTTCATCAAGTGTTTGTTGAGTGTCGGCCACCATCCAGACCTTGGACATAGACCAGCGGACAAGCGTGTTGTAAGGCCTGCGATTCCAAGTGCTGCCTTGACATCTCTGGGCCTCACAGGGCTGCGAAGGCCTAACCGTGTGTCCCTCTGTTCTTCTCAGATGTGTGCCCCCGAGCCAGCGGGAAGGTCTCCCCACCAGCCAGACCAGCCGCACTGCACCCGGTCCTCAGCCTGAGGGGCCTCAGTTCCCTGCCAGCCTGCAGAACTATTCAAATGAGCCAATCGCCTCCTTCTGCAGGAATCAGGGGGCGCCCCACCCCTGTTACCACAAAGCCTGCAGCCCGCAGCCCCTGCTGGCTCGCTTTGCTCCCCAGAGCCGCCTGTCCAGCCCTGCATGGCGTACTGTGAGTCTATGTGACTAATAACTGGGATGATCGCACCTGTCCAGGGCCAGGTGTCGTATGTTTGGCCATCTCACACTATGGAGGACGGGCCTCCCTTCCTCACCAATGGGGTGAATGGGAGGTGGTCGGAATAGCAAGAGAGGCAAGGTCCCCCTTATTTTGGAACTAGTGTTCTAGCTGAAGATGGTAAGGAATACGTGAGTAAATAGGTTAACTTCCAATTCTACTAAATGTGGATGTGGTGGAGTCATGGGGACACGGAGGAACTCTGCTGCGGATGGGTGATCAGGGCAGGCTCTGTGAAGAGATGGCACTGAGCTCAGCTTGCAAGTTGAGAAGAGCCAGCCTCGGGGGCAGCAGCAAGCGAGGTGGGCTGGGGCTTGACTGGTGCGCCTGACCCTCGAAGGCCAGGAGGAGAGGAGCTAACACGATCCTGGAAAGGTAGGCAGGGACCAGACCAGTGTGGCTTCGGGAGCCACGGTGAAGAAGTCGGACTTGATTTACACGTGATGAGGAATCACTCACTGAAGTCTTTTAAGCAGGGAAATGACATGATATGGTTTATATCTTTAAAAGGTGATTTTGGTGCCTGGGTAGAAAATGGATGATGGGGGAGAGAGAGGGGGAAATAGCTCTGGTAGGAGGCTCCTGCAGGAGATCCGGTGGGAGAGGATAATGGGTTGGGTCAGGTACACAGACCCAGGATACGTATCTTGGAGGTAGAACCAGTGAGACTGGCTGATGAATTCCACGTGAGGAATGAGGGAAACGGAGAAAAGGATGTCTCTGGGGCTTCTGGTCGAATGACAGGGTGGATAGTGGGGCCATTTAATGAGATGAGAAAGATGGGAAGAGGATGAGTTTGGGATCGGCGAAGAGTTTGAAATCGAGAGTTTGGTTTAGATTTTGTGCTGTCTGAGTAAGTATTCAAGTGGAGACGTCAAGCTGGCAGCTGGAAACACTCTTATGTAGCTCAGGATAAATGCCAGAGCTAAAGATATTCGTTTGGCCATTACCACCATTTGATAGTATTTAAATTGGTTGAATAATATGGGGAGATGATAAAAAATTCAGAATGATTTATCCTCCTAGAATGAATGTCATGTTAGATATAAGTTGGATTCTATCAGTGGAATAATGTACAATAAGACCACTTGAGAACCACGCAGCTTTACAAAAATGCAGTGAGTACAGACCCCGCCATAATGTGAGGGCTTCCCACAACCCTCGTAATCCTGGGGTCTTTGATCCTTTATTGTTTCAGGCTCAAAATGCCCTCCCCATCATTGACTCCCATCCAGGTTCCTTGCAGGACACCCACTCTTTAACCCAGCCCAGTGCTTTAGAAAGAATTCTTGCCAAATAACAGAATATTGGAGAAGAGAGATAAAGTCGATCTTTTGTTTAGTTGAAAAAAATGTTCAGCTGAGTTATTTTAGCCTCAACCTAAAAGAACTAGGGTCTTCAGGGTTTTTCTGACTTGAAGGAGTTCAGAGAATGTACGACGTTCAATTTCTCCAGGCGCTTTTTGGCTGAGGCTGGCTTGGCACTCTCCGTGGCTCTGGGTAAACAGTCAATATTTTATCCCCGTGAAGTTCTGGAGGTTGTGATTTAGCAGCAGGACTGGCTGGAGGCCGTGCTCTACGTGGCCAGGAATAACATGAAAAATGCGTCTCCTTTCAAGGAAGCTGAGTGTATGTTTTACAAAATCTAGTTGGGTGGTGGTAGTGGGGAGCAGTGTGGGGGAGGGGGGGAGGAGAGGAATTCAGAGCAGGCACTTGAATTTCAAAGAAACAGAATGGGGTTCTCATGGGTCAGTCTTACTGGCTCACCTATGTGTTTAATAGTTGTGACTATTGAGGCCCAAAGAGGATAAGTCATTTTCCAAAGGTCATGAAGCTGATTAGAACTACGTTTTCCTGACTGCCTTTGTCATACTCCCCCAAAACAGGAGGTTCCTCTTTGCTCCTTGTGTATGCATGTATGCATATGTGCATGTGGCTTTTCAAGAACAAATTAAACATGAAAATTAAGGTCTGTCTCCAGGATAATGGTGCCTTGACTTGGGTCTTCGTTTTGCCCTAGAATAATGTTGTTTGGACTATTTCGGCTGTGCCCAGAGCCTCCGGACAATTGGGGAGTGGGTCCCTAATTAAGCGATGTACGTAACTTCAAGTTCACATCCATCAGATTCGTGTAGGCAAAGCTGTGAGGATTCATTCACTGATTACTTTGTTCAGTGGATTTTCTACAATGGGCCTGGCTCTGGGTTTGGTGTTGGGGATACAGTGGTGAATGGGACACTGTCCTTGACCTTAAGAAACTCTCCCTATGCCCAGGAAGATAGACATGTCGTCAAGCAGTTACACTATATATATATATATAGAGAGAGAGAGAGATAAGGGCCTTGATAGAGCTAGGCAGGGAATACACAATATGGCACTTAACTCAGACTTGGAAGGTCAAACCAGGAAGGCTTCCTGGAGGAGGCAATGCCTTATCAGAGACTGGAAAGTAGAGCATGACCTAATGGGGACAGATTCAAGAAGGAGGGTGTGAAAGGGTGTCCTATCTGGCCAGAATAACATAGCAGAGGGACACTGCATGTTAAGAGAACTGCAGGCCATTCAGCATGACAGGAGATGGAACTGGAGCTGGAGAGGGAGGCAGGGCCAGACCATGAAGCCCAGAGAGTTTGGACTCTGTCCTGAGGGCTGTGGGAAGCCAAGAAGGGGTGGATGGTCCACTGGGAAGGGCACATGAGCATAGGATCTTATCTGAATGTGGGAAAGCCCCCTCTGGTGGTTGTGGGTAGAATTGCAGGGCGTTTGGAGGAGATGCTTCAGCAGACTGTTGACGGGATGCTAATGACCCGAACTGGGTGTGCCAGCAGGGAGAGAAAAACCACGTAAGCAAGGGAAGCGAGGACAGCTGGGCTTCCAGGGGCCTGTGCCGCTCTTTAAAACCACGTGCTCTTGGAAAACGTAGATGAGAGTAGTTGTATCTTTCTAGCTCCTTTTACTGACCCCTACTATGTGCCAGCACCCGGCTAAGCACCTTATGTGCAATTTTCTCATTTAATCCCCCAACCATCATTCAAAGCAGGTACTATCATTACCCCCTGTAGTGGGTTGAATAGTCCCCCCCACCCCACCCCGACCCCATTCGTATCCTCCTGGAACCTTGGGATGTGACCTTCCATCTGGAAATAGGGTCTTTGCAGACGTCATTAATCAAGGGTTTTGAGATGAAATCGTCCAAGATTTAGGGTGGACCCTAAGTCCAGTGACTGATGTCCTTACGAGAAGAGGAGAGGATGCACAGACGGAGAGGCAGAGATTGGGGTGAGGCAGCCACCAGCCAAGGAACACGAGGAGCCACCAGAAGCTGCAAGAGGCAGGAAGGATGGTCCCCTGGAGCCTTCGGAGGGAGCGTGTCTCTATCGAGGCCTCGATTTGGACCTCTGGTCTCCAGAACTGTGCAACAGAAGTTTCTATTGTTGTAAGCCACCAGGTCTGTGACAGCTTGTCAGGGCAGCCTCATATAATACTATAAGAATGCCCATTATAGAGTTGGGAAAACATCAAACTAATGCTTGGAGGGATTTGCTCTAAGCCTACGGCCACCCAGACTAAGAAATGACAGAGAGAGGTTTTGACTCCATCACGTGACTTGCAGTCTGCGATCTTAACCTCTCTAATCTTCATGCTTCCCCTAAGTAACAGCTAATATTTATTTAGTGCAGACTCTGGGTTGGGCACCACCTCAAACATTTTGCTATGATGGTTCATTTATCTCGAGGATCATCTTGCAAGAGGTAAGTTTATTAGAAAATATAGATGGGACTGTCTCTATGTTGAAAGGCAGTAAACCATTTTTAAGGGCCTGGATTTTTTTTTTTTTTTTTTTAAGCTTGTCCCCGGTATCTCATTTGCCAAATGGAGATTTTCCACTGGGAGTGAGCTAAGCACAATGAGAGGAAGTGTCAAGCATGTCAACCAGCGGCTCATGACATATTTCATCTTGTAACACATTAATAGAGAAAAGCGTGGCGATTTTCAGCTCATTCCAGTAAATTGGTTTTAGCACTAATGAATTGTTCTGTTTGAGCAGAGTGTTATTGGCAAAACACCGACATTAATAGTGACACCGAGGCATTTGAAACTCCATCAAAAATTATAATCTCAAAATAAAAGGCTGGAAAATTTCTGTGTTCTATTAATTAACGTGGGCTGTCCGATCGATGTTTTTAATTGTAGCAGATGAAAGTATGGATTTCTGGCACCGCAAATCGGCAGATTGGCTGTCTCGCTACCTGTTGCTTCTGATGACCTCATTCCAACATTTATATTCAAATCTGATAGCTCAGAGTCAGTGGATCATAAATTTCACCCAGTTCCTCTGGCTGAATTTCAAGCATGTAGACCATGTGCTAATAGCAAGAATGATCAGGAAGACAGTTGTAGACAAACGGAGCATGAAGAAAATCATTCTTTTTGGAGGATGTGGCAGAAACAATTTTCCTCTGTGCTAGGCAGATGTCAGCTCGGTGGAACTGGCCAGAAATAAAGATCGCTCCACTCACGGGCTGTGACGCGGGGAGAAGGAGGGTGCCTGGCGGCCCCCGCCCCTCGCCAAACCCAGATGTTTCAGGGTCTCGTGGCCAAATGCCCATGGTGCCTGTAGCCTGGCTGCACAAAATGGCCAAAGGGAGTTTTTGCAAAGCAAGAAGGTAGGACTGAGCAGAGGCAGGAATGAGGAGGTGAGTGACAGCCTCCAGTCACGGAGCGTTCCTGTGCGACAGGCGCCTGCTAATCTCATTTCATCTCACAACAGCTCCGCGATGGAGGCATTAGGTTGAGCCAAAGGAAACCGCCATTCCTGGAGGTCAAAAAGAGCTGAGTGTTGGCAGTTTTGTTTAGTTCAACCTGGGCTATGATCAGCCCCAGTTTGTAGCTGAGGAAAGTGAAGTTGAAGACACTTGTCCAAGATAACACGCTGGGAAGGTCACAGGAATGCAGGGCCAGCTCTGCAGGAAGCACATTCCTCTGCTTCCTGCTCCTCCTCCTCCCTCTCCTCCTCCCACTCCTCCTCTCTCCCTCCCTCCCCTCCTCTTCCTCCCTCCCTCCCCTCCTCCTCCCCCCTCCCTCCCCTCCTCCTCCCCCCTCCCTCCCCTCCTCCTCCCTCCCTCCCCTCCTCCTCCTCCCTCCCTCCCCTCCTCCTCCTCCCTCCCTCCCCTCCTCCTCCCTCCCTCCCCTCCTCCTCCCTCCCTCCCCTCCTCCTCCCTCCCTCCCTCCCCTCCTCCCTCCCTCCCCTCCTCCCCCTCCCTCCCCTCCTCCTCCCTCCCCTCCTCCCCCCTCCCCCTCCCCCTCCCCTCCTCCCCCTCCCTCTCTCCTCCCTCCCCTCCTCCTCCCTCCCCTCCTCCTCCCTCTCTTCCCTCCCTCCTCCTCCCTCCCCTCCTCCCCCCTCCCCTCCTCCCCCCTCCTCCTCCCTCCCCTCCTCCCCCCTCCTCCTCCCTCTCTTCCTTCTCCTCCTCTATGTCTTCTCCTCCTCCCACTGCTCCTCCTCCCTCTCCTCCTCCTCCTCCCACTCTTTTCCTCCTCCTCCCACTCTTCTCCTCCTCCTCTTTTCCTTCTGGTGGGCTTTATCAGGGGAGTGGATGATCAGTCTTGCTCTTCAAAGACCCCTCTGGGTTGCTCTGCCAGTTGTGTGTGGGTATACGGGAGGGGACCAGGGTGGATTCCAGAGGACCCTTTAGGAAGCTGTTATGATGGTCCGAGTAGAGTCACTTGGTGGTTTAGACTACAGTGACAGCGGGGGAGGGGGACTCCTTGGAGAAATATTTAGGACTGAGAATAACAACACGTGGCATTTGATGGAAGTGCCCATCCTTCTGGCTTTGCTCCCTTGGCTCCCGTGTTTCCGTGTTACATGTGCTCATAACATCCCGGACTCTCCCTTTGCTACACGTTTCTCCACCGACTGTAAGCTCCCCAAGGGTGGGAATCATGTCTCTTATTTACGGCTGGCCCTAGAGCCATCTAGTATCTCATATGCAGTAGGCAATCAGTATTAGTTGGAATAAATGAAAGAATACAGAACAAGCAATCAGTTACAACGATCTCCAACCCTTCTTGCCACACCAGTCTCCGTTTCCTTGAATTCTGGCTTTCCTGATGTGGAGACAGTCAGAGGTGGAGAAATAATGTCCATGGTCCACCCTGCACTCATCCTTCAATTTCTGCCGTATCGTCTCAGTCGCCTGGTGGGACAGCCTTGAACTCAGCAGCCTGTTATTCACTGTCCCCGTTTACAGGGTGACGTGTCTGTATCCACTTAACTGGGCTAGTGTGGGCCATTTCCATTAAAATTTCCTGGACTCTTTAATGAGGAACACTCTGACTGGTACTATATCCTAAATTGCTTTTAAACAAGGGAAATTCTGTCATCTGCAAAATACAACCTCTTTCCTCCGGGTCAGTTTTTCTTTTCTTTTTTTTTTTAAACCCAAGATGCTTTGTGCAGGAATGTGAGGAGTTCAAAGAACATTTAGCTTGAAGAATCTTTATTGCCCTAACAAGTAAAAGACCCTTTAACAATCACATTGATTTTTGCTGATGGATGTAAAGGGTTTTGAAAGTGAATTCTTACCCTGGGCAAGCCCTGCTTCTATGCCAGGAGTCGACCGCACTAATGGGGAATGAAGGAAGACAAATTCTGCCATGGAAGTAACAATTCCAGCTGATGAATTGCATCCAGGGGACAATAGAAGTTGAGTAACTGACACCCACACGGAGACATTTGTCAGGTAAAAGGGACAACGATCTGGTTGCTGGTTTCTGTTGGCAAAGCATCAGAGAGGGTGCAGTGGCCTCGAAACACTCAGAAAACCCAAAAAGGGATGTTCCTGGAAGGATGGACAGTGGCAACAGTTACAGAAAAATCCAGGGAGCATCTTGGCCTCAGAAGCGATCGCTGGAAATGTTAATTCCCTTTTTTGTCCTCCTTTGTCTCTAAGAATTGTGGAAGTTTCCACCTGTTTAGTCTATTGGGCGACACTGGTTGTCCCCCTAAATGGTCCTTGGGGTGAGCTGGTGCTTCATCCCTTGAAATGTCCTTTGGGTCCATCCCCATGACCAAGATGCCTTCCGGCCCCCGCTGACTCAGCAGGGTGGGGGAGTCGTGCACCTGGCAGCTGTGTGGTCTTAGCGGGTACACACACCTGGGCTCACACCCAGGGGGTGGCTTTGTCATCTGTAACGTGGGTTAATAATAACTCCTGTGTAGAGCTCTTTGTGTGTGTGTGTGGGGGGGGGTCAATGGGATCAGTAATATGAGTCTTTTGCACATTTCTGGGCACCTGTAAGCACTCAGGAAAGGCTAAACCCCAAACAAAACAAACCATCATCAAGCACAAAGAAGGCGACGCCCTAACCACAGCATGAGTCTGCCAGCAGGCGAGTCTCCTTCACTCTGCAGACCTCTCTCCCTTCCCCGAATAACCTTCCCCCCAAAGCAGTTTTATCCTGCCATCTTCCTGCAGAGAGCACTGTGTGTGGTTGCAAGAACTCAGAGCCTGGAGTTAGGCTTGGGCTCAAATCCTGGCTCGGCCACTTACCAGCTGTGTGACCTTAGACCTGTTACTCACCCTCTCTGTGCCTGTTTCTCTCTCTCTGGGTTGTGGGGTCTTCCATCAGCTTCTCTCAGTAGGTGTCCTCCCCCTTTTTTCTCAGCAGCCAGTGGCAATCTGGCTTTCCTCACTGCTCGGTCTCTCTGTGTCCGGCATGGCATGGGTGCACACAGCCAAAGTGGCTGCTGCCGCCTCTTGCTGGGTGACTTTTTGGTTCACGTGCCCACCACCCGGCTGTGGTCTTTTCCCGCCCATTCTGTGCAAAGTGAATCTGATTGGTCAGCCATCAGCCAATGGACTTGTTCCCTCCGGGTCAGGTTTTAGCATCATCCAATCGGTTGAGGCTGGTGGTGAAACCATAGGGGCAACGTGGCAGCCTGAGAAGGGAGGTGTGATGGAGGTCAGCTCCTGGACAGCGGCCTGGAGGACACGCCCTTTGACATTGGGTTCAGGTTGCCGGGAGGGGGTAACCGATTCTGAGAATTAAACCTGCATTTCTTCAACCGTGGATGACATAACAGTAGACACAGATACCATGTCTGCACCTTCACTGGACCCCCACTTTGGGTCTCAAGGCCACCTACTCTAAGTCGTGCCTGAACCCCGCTCTCCTAACTGGGTCAAGGAGAGAAGGGAAATGCCGTGTGTGTTCCAGAGGCAAAGAACCTGAATTAGGTGCTTTGGGGACATTTTGCCACAAAATGGGGCTGTTCACTGAAATATAATGAACAGCTGGGAAAGAAACGTCTCTCCTATGGGGGCTGTGAAGTATAGGATTTCCCTAAAAATTACCTCACAGAGAAAGCCTCTCACTTTCTAAGCCCTGCCAGGGTGTTGCCCGTGTTTTCCATGTGTGTCTGGCCCACGCAGGAGGCTGGATTAAAGATTCCGCAGAAATGCACCAGGCAGGTGGTCCAGGGCAGTGGCCGCTCCTGCCTGTGGAAAAGCTGGAACCCTGGACCCTCCCTCTGGCATTGCCCACCTTAGACCAGAGCTCAATGCAAGTTGCATCTATCCCTTCATGACTGACTTGCTAATAATAAATTATATGAACTTGCATTTTATAAGTTCAGCAAGTATTTTTTGAACACCAACTATGTGCCTGGCATTGCTTTGGCGATCTGGGATAAATTGAGGAGCAGAGCAGATAGAAATCTCTGCCCTCTAAGACATTTATTCCTAAAGCCAGCAGGGGCTGCCTGCCTCTCCAGTTTCAGCTTGGAACTCTCATCTCCCTCTCTCTGCAAGAGATCTCCTGGCTGCCATAACCAGACCGTCCTCCTTCCTACCTCAGGGCCTTTGCATGTGCTGTTCCTCTGCCTGAAATGCTCCCTCTGCCCTTTTTGACTGACGACTCCTCATCTCAGCTTCCTCAGGGAAACATCACCTGCTGCGGCCTTTATTCCCTGCAGTCCACCACAGACTGCCTTATTTTGCTTTCTCAGAATTGTGCTTCCTTCCTTCCTAGTAGCACAAATCTCCATTTCTGTTTATGCATTTATTTGCATGGTTATTTGACTCCCTTTCTCTCACACTAGCCTCTAAACTCCATGAGGTTAAATAACTTGCTCAGGATCCAAAGGGACGTAGTCAGGATTTGAACCCCGGTCGGCTCCATGCTCCTTACACAGTCTAATATTGAACTGGAAATATGGAGGCACACCTGCCCCCATCAGGCTTTGTGCATCTCCCCTTCCAATTTACCTGTAGCTATGCAGAGCTCTTTACTTGCAATCAGCTGTGTGAAGATAATAATAATAGCAGCTGAGGGGCCAGCCCAGTGGCGCAGCGGTTAAGTTCACATGTTCTGCTTCAGTGGCCCGGGGTTTGCAGGTTCGGATCCTGGGTGCAGACATGGCACCGCTTGGCAATCCATGCTGTGGTAGGCGTCCCACATATAAAGTAGAGGAAGATGGGCATGGATGTTAGGTCAGGGCCAGCCTTCCTCAGCAAAAAAAAGAGGAAGATTGACAGCAGATGTTAGCTCAGGGCTAATCTCAAAACAAACAAACCAACCAACAAAAATAGCAGCTGACCTCTGCTGAGGTTTCTGTTTGCTAGGCACTGGGGTAAGTCACTACCCTCCATGATTGGCTTCTTGTGTCTGAGGAGGCAGGAGCTATAATCAACCCCACTGTACAGATGAGAAAGGTGAGGCTCGGGTAAGAGAGATGATATGGCCGAGGTCCCACTGGCGTGGTTTGAACCCAGTCTGGCTGGATTCCCAGCCATTGCAACTTCTGTGCTGGCTCCCTCCTGACACTCTCACCCCGGAAAGAAAACGGAAGTGGAGTAATGAGGGGTGAGCCCGCTGCTCTGGGTCCTGTTGCACCAGCAGCCCCCGAGGTTTACGGAGGCTTCCGGGGAGGTGGGAGATGGGTGCCTGCAGGTGCATTGCTCTTTGATTCTGCCTCCTTGGCACAGAGATCCGAGAGACCCTGAGCTGGTTTGCAGCGTCTTCCTGATGGTCCTTCATGCTCAATGCTGCTGCGGTAAACCCGGGGGACGGTGGGGGGGCCTCTTTGGCATCGAGAGGCATTGACGGTGCTCGGAGAGCCAGAGCCACGTCTCTTTCTTTGCTCTCGGGCTGTGCTGTTTTGCATGGCTGTGCACAGACAGCTCTACGGAGCAGTCTCAGCGCCAGGGGAAAGAGGAGGGATGTCATCTGAACTCAGAGTTAGGAGGAAACTTGCCGCCCTGATCACTCCTTAGTGACACTTGGGGTTTTGGGCAGAGGAGGCTCTGGGACCCCTCGTGACCTCTAGGCAGGCTGCTCTGGGGACCCCGTGATTCAGAGCTGGACACACCCCCCAGGTACACACGGCAGCCTGCTTTGGGGGAACGTGTATGGGTTTTGGGGCAGGCCTGTGCAGCATCATAGCTCCACGTCCTGGGCAAGCTCCTCAGCCTTTCTGAGCCTCAGTGGCCCCCTCTGGAAAGCGGGCAGATCTTAGTCCACACCTCTCAGCGTTGTTGTGATGATTAAACGAGGTCACACACAGACTGCCCGGCCAGTGCCTGGTCCGTAATGGGCTCTCCACGCATGGCAGGTACATTCTGAAAATATCGGTTAGGCTGGGGCCCTGAAGAAAGCCTTCCATTCTCTCCTCTCGGGCAGTATGCCTTCCGTCTGGAGTGGGCTCCTTGAGAGAACCGGAGCATCTCTCCCTCTGGTCTGGTTGGTCCCTGTTGTTAATTTCCAAGACCCATTTAATTTTTTTTTTCTGCTTCACTCTCAAGAACAAAGATATCCTGCTGAAAGACCAGGAAATGAGAGATAGAAAGGGGACTTCTCAGAGAGCGATGATTTGTAATGACCCGTCGACAGGGATAAACTCCGCTGCGGCAAAAAATAATGAAACATCGATTCTCAGAACCTATTAAAAGCCAGATTTATATGAGAGTTCGAAAAAGCAATTAGTCTGGATTGAAACTAATTAGTGACTTTCCCCCCACTCCTTGGATGGTTCAGATATGAGGAGATTCTTGAGGACCTACTATGTGCAAGACTTCAGAGGACTCAAAGATGGGAAAGAAGTCTACTTGCCACGAAAGTGTTTCCTCTACTTTAGATGCAAACAGAAATGACTATTATTTAAGAAAGAAATCAATTCCACCTTAGAATTACCAGCCCAGTGTCATGAGGCTTCGGAGACAAGCATCTTCTCTCATTGTGCTTCGGCTCCACATAGGATCTCTCTCAGCATCTCCATTCGGCTCTTCTTTTGGCACCAGCCTACCTGAGTTTTATCTCCAACCCTTTTAAAATTCCAATGCATACTTTCTGGATGGGCTCCAATGTGCCCACGGCTCCCCATATGTGCTGACGCCCATCTTCCGATTCTCCAGGCTTCTCCCTGAGCTCCAGCTGTTGGGTTGACATCTCTCCTGGGAGGTCCGAGATCAAACTCACCATCTCTCCCACCCCCAGACCCATTCCCCCTCCCGGGTCCCTCTCCAGGTTAACCTCACCACCCTGGGCCCCGTCTCCCAAGCGTCAACTCTGTGGTCACTCGATTACTCCATTTTTCTGCCTCCCGTGTCTAAGTTGGTCCCTGAGTGCTACAGATTTAGCTTCTTAAACGTCTGTTGACACTGTTTTATCCTCCCCAGCCCCACTGCCTTTCCCGGGACTGCTAGTGAGGGTCCTGTAAACATTCCCCTCCTCTCATCTCTCTGGTGCCTGCCCCACCTCCCTCACTGCTGCCAGGATGACCTTTCTGAAACGTCAACTGTACACTTTGACTTTTTTACTTGACACTTCAGCATCTCTTCAAGGTCCTTAGGGTGACTCACTGCTCATGTGCATTTCAAATGAGGCCTCCTGCAGTTTGGATTCTGTTTACCACTTACAGGGTCTCTTGCAACTTTCTAGCAACTTCCTTTTCCAGTCTTATCTGTCTCTCTGTCCGTTCATCCATCCAGTGTTTATCAAGCCCCTACTGTGTGACGGGCACCACGGTGAGTGCTGAGTTTACAGTGAACAAAACAGACGTGGTCCTTGACTTCCCCAAGTTGACAGTCTAGGGGACAGACCAGCAATAAACAGGTAATTAATAGCTAAGTGTGAACGGTGCCAGGAAGGACAAACGGGGCAATGTGAGAGCATACTGGGAGTGGAGAGATGCACTGAAGGTCTTAGACTGAACGAACATTCAGACTCGTAGGAATACCTCTGCTCTCTCTTAGCGTCATAACCTCTGGAAGGCTGTAGGATGGGAAACTTCAGCTGGCCTCCAGGGCAACACCAGTTGTTGCCCTCATCAGCATCCATGCAGCATAGCTCCAGTGTAAGGAGATGACTTCCATAGGGCAGGTGTGGGCCTGCCCTGGCTTAGAAGCTGCATGCCTCACAGGAGCCAGCATCTCTTGTCACCATGCCACGGGCAGAGCTCTCAGGATCCCTGCAAGGTGCATCTTATTACAGAGAAATGATGTCCAAAGGATAGCATCCCACTGGGTACTTATAGCCCATTTATAGTTCTTCTCAGGCCAGATGCAAAGTACCAGCGAGAGGTCGTTGCTACCCTAGGTGATGTTGACTAGTAATAGAGATGTTGTCCCTCTCAGTGGGTTAGGTTACCGGGAAGACAGTGCTCGGAAGTTAACTGAAGGTTAAGTTCTCATGCAGAAGGAGAAAGGGTCTGGTTATCCCTTTGCTCATTGGGGGTTCTCCTCAATAGAGTGGTTAGAGGAGATGATGTTTTAGCTTAGTTCCCAAGTAGGAAAACGGTAGAGGAAGAGCATCCCGGGCAAAGAGGCTGGAAAGAGTGTGGTGTGTTCCGGGAGACGTGAGTGAAGTGGGGGAGTGAGGCGGAGCGTCCTAGGAGACAGGCCACGAGGCCAAGTCATGCCAGCCTGTGTGAGGCGCTTGCGTTTTATTGGCAGTTTGGATTGTATTCCTTGTCCTTGCTGACTCGAGGTGAAATGCAGTCTTCTCACCGAGCGGACCAGCCCTGCCAGCATTGCCAAGACGGAGGCACCTGGCCAAAGGCCCTCCTGGCTTCCTTTGGAGGCGTTTCCATCAAGGGGTGTTCTAATACTGCACAGCTGTGTACCAATCCACCCGAAACTAAGAAACGTGAAATGACAGCCATTTTATTAAACTCAGAGAATCTGTGGGTTAGGAGTTTGGACCAGGGTGATGGTTCATTTTAGGTGTCAACTTGGCTGGGCCACGGTGCCATAGGTGCATTCAGACATTATTCTGAGTGTTCCTGTGAGGGCGTTTTTGGATGAGATTCACACTAAATCGGTGGATTTTGAGTCAAGCAGGCTGCCCTCCATAATGTGGGTGGGCCTCGTCCAATCATTTGAAGGCTTGACTGGCACAGAAGACCTGTCCCAAGGAAGAGGGAATTCTGCAGCAGAAGGCCTTTAGATACGAACGGCATACAACCAATAGGATATATGTGTATATAGAAAGACATTTATTTTAAGGAATTAGCTCATACAATTATGGAGGCTGGTAAGTCTAAAATCTGCAAGGTGGGCCAGCAGGCTACAGACCCAGGAAAGATGACTCCCACATCCAAATAAGAAAGGTGTTAAAGGACTTGGGGCCATGTGTCTAAAACCAACACAGTATGCCATCTGGATACAAATTATTTGCATTTCTCTCACCTGCAAAATACACTTGACTCTCCTAAGACCCACCCCCTCCCCCAAAATACCTTCCACTACAATATCAGGCTTGGCTTGAGGCCAAGGATCTCATAAACCTTATTTAAGGTCCAGATGTGGATGAGGATGCTTGAGTTTGGTTCCTTGGACATCATTTCTCTAGAACTGAAGACTTGTGAACTAAAGAGACAAGTTCTCTGCACCCCCCTCCACTCCCCGCCAACATGCAATGATGAGACAGGCATAGGATAACTGTAATGGGAATTCCTATTCAAAAAGGGGAAATCAGAGCAGTCAGTAGCCCATTGCAATTCTGAAATTCAGCGTGATATATGATGCCCATTTCTTGATTTGAGTTCAAAACGATTCTTGGGAATGATTTTTGTGGCTTTTAGCTCCATCCTCTGAGATCTTGGTTCTAATCTTTGTTACCCTCCCCCTTGCCCCATAAAAAATAGCCCATCTTTGCAGTTGAATAGATTTCTCAACTTGCTTTCTGTCCGTAGAAGTCTGAGGATCCAAAGGACTCTTTTCATTAGTACTGTCTTGGTTCCTTTTAGTTCAAGCTGGTACAATTACTTGAAGAACTTTGTGGATTTCTTGTGTGTCAACTCATCTATTTTTAGACCAAAGCTACACACACAAATCTCTTTGAGATAAATCCTTCTATACTCGAGGCACCACCTTAAATATTTCTGAGATTTTAACAAATGGATTTTCAGTCACACTACTGGCTTCATCTTTCCTCTGAGACAGGCATCGTGTTCTGATAATCCGGAATTGATCTGTGCCCTTTCTTACTTTGAGTGCCCTTTGCTGGCTGGAAAGATTGTCCTGGGTCCTTTATATTTACTCCAAATTTTACCCCCAAATGGTGCCATTTATTCCTTAGTTGACCTCTGTTCTTGCTCAGTTTATTATAGGTGGCTGGAAGATCCCAGGTGGCATGTTCAAACTCCATCTGGAAATCTCCTTGGATGCATCACTGAGTTCATTCAGTACATTTCCAGTGTCCACATTACTGCAGCCGGCAGTGTTGTCAAGCTTTCTTACACCACATGACAAGGAACTCCTTTGTCTTCCTCTTCCAATAATGTCTTCCTTCTTGCCCTCACTAACTCTTTCCTCGAGGCCTGTCACTTGTTTACTGCTCCCACCCAATTGTTCATGTTAAAAACCTGCATATCGTCTTTGCTTTGTTCTTCTTTCTCACCTGCCACACCAAGTCACCAAGACCTGTCAAATTAGCATCTTAAATACTTCTTGAATCTGTCCACTTCTTTTCATTTCCATTGACACCTCTCGTCTCTCTCTTTAATAGGTATCAGCTGTGGAGCTGTCTTCCAGCCAGTGTTCCTTGTAAAGCACAGCCCTGGTCACTCCAGTGCATAAATCTCATCACCCTTGGGATAACACTCAAACCCCTTCTCGGGGCTTATGAGGCCCAGCCTCACTTCAAGCCACCCCCCACTTCTATTCTCCAGCCGTTCTGAACTTCTCTTTTCTCTGACACAGCTGGGGATTGGGGCTTCCGCATATGAACTTTGGGGGCCTACAAACATTCAGTCCCTAGCAGCCTTTGAGTCGACTCCTCCCTCTGCTGGGAACACTCTTCCTTTCCTTCTCCAAGTGATCTCAGTTCAGATATTGCTTCCTCCAGGAAGCCTTCCCTGACTATACACCCCCGTCCCCAAGTCTGGGTTAGGTGTCCTGCTGGTGCTCAGCTTTACTCTCTGTGTGGATTCCCTTTCTAGTCCTTGTTTTCATTGTCACAGAACTTTATCTTACTTCCCACCGGATCTGAGCCCGGGGCCCAGCACATAATGTGCCCTCATTAACTCTATGAATAAATGAAATCATGGCTGCTGCTTCTTGGCCAAGCCCACTCACGAGACGACAACTCTGACCCACTTTCAAGAACTAGCTTGAAACCCTCCTGTATTTGCTTTCTGGGCTGGGGGCGTGTGTGTGTAGAAAATTGTCTTCTAGGCAGAAAAATGCTTTAAAAACGGAATAGGCGAGCACTTGTGTAAATCATTAATAAATCTGTTTACTATTTTTATTTGCATTAGATATCAAATTAAATATTGCATTAAGTGAGTTAAATATTAATATTGCATTAAATATATATTATATTTTAAAAATTAAGTACTAGATGCTCTTTCTCAGAGTTGGATTATGAAGGCTTCAGTGCCATCAGCCCGCCGTGAGCTGTGTGTAGTTGTTTTCTCTGACACTGATGATTTCTCAGAGCCCACAGGCATAAGGGAGAGGGTGAGAGGCCATCGGGGCCTGCGATGGGTCGTGTGGTCGGGAGGGCAGCATGGCACAGTGAGAGGTGATGTCCGGTGGCAGGAGGAGAGAGGAAAGGAGAGGAGGAGGGGAGATATATAATTTATTGCACACTTGTTATTTGCCATGCATTGTCCTAAGCAATTTACATGGATTATCTCATTTAATTCTATTAGCGACAAATGAAGTAGGTACAGTTATTATTCTGCCTCACACAGGTGAAAACGGAGTCTCAAAGAGATCGGGAGATGTGAGCAAGCCCTCATAGCCTTGAGGGGCCGTAGCAGGCAGTATGACTCACATTTTAAACTATGATCCTCTATTGCTTCTTGAAGGAGGTGCTTTCAAGTTGCTACAAATTGACACATGGTTTTAAGGACTTTTAAATTTTGGCTATCTTTATTCCTAACAACTGGAAATGATAGAATTTAGACCTATCCATTCATCTACTCACCCACCCATTTATCGATTCATCCACTCAACCACATTTTTCATCCACCCACCCATCCATCCATACATCCGTGCATCCATCCATCATCCATCCATCTGTGCATCCATCCATGCATCCATCCATCCGTCCACCCGTCCATCCACCTATCCATCCACCCATCCATCCACCCATCCATCCACCCACCCACCCACCCATCCATCCATCCATCCATCCATCCATCCACCCACCCACCCATCCATCCATCCATCCATCCACCCATCCACCCACCCATCCACGCACCCATGCACCCATCCACCCATCCATCCCTCCTTCCCTCCCTCCTTCCCTCCTTCTCTCCTTCTCTCTCTCTATGCAACCATCCATTCCTCCATCCATCCATCCCTCCTGCTGATTCTTATCAAGCTCCTGATGGGTACCAGGAATGACCAGGTCTGGGAATCTAATGGAGAACAAGGCAGATATAATCCCTATGCTAATGGATCTCATATTCTTGTGGCAGAAGCCAGGACGGCCTGGCTTTTGATATCCCAGACTCTTTCCCTTGCACCAAGATGCTTCCACACCCTGAACTGCTCTTTGCCCATGTGGCGTATCCCATATCTTGTGCTTCTGAAGAGCCAGGACAGGGTGTGGTGCTGACCATGCCCTGACATCTTGATGACTTTCTCAGAGTGACCCTGATCAACATCTTTTCCCAATGATGGGTCCCCACATGTTAGGCAGTAATATCGTATGCTCTGTTGTGTCCCAGTGCTCAGAGGCCACATGTGGATGTGCATTGGAGTCTAGGGCAGATGTGACCCTGGGTCTTTAGGTAGGACCCTTGTCCCCTGTGTTAAGGGCCCATCCACATCTCTGACCAGCTGCTCCCTGTGCCACCTGCATGGCAGATACAGCTTACCTATTCACGTGCGTTCCAAGGCTCCATCACACCCCTATGCAGTGTGATGGGGCCATGTGGGGTCCTAAGGAGATTTTGACATAGAGAAAGAAACAGCACCTTGCTAGACCAACTCGTAAGGTCTTCCAGATCCCTAAATTCATACGTCATTCAGACTTCTCACCTGAATCCCATACTGACATGTCCAGCCACTTTCTTGACCACTCTAAAGGGGTATTGCAAGGACATCTCAAATGTCGCATTCCATTGAACACTTTCTTACTCTCCCCCAAAGCTTCCTTTCCCCCCACGTCATCCCCAGATCAATAATCAGCATCGCCGTCCACCAGAAATGCAAGCCAGGAAATGAGAGGTCATGATATTCTTCTGGTCTCCCGACCTCCAACACACACACACGCACGCACACACACACACACACAGATACGCGCGCGCGCGCACACACACACACACACACCCCAGCATGTCCTCTTGATTCTATCTCCAAAATACTTCTTGACTCTGTCTCCTCTTCTCCATCCCCTCCGCGGCCACCTTAGTTCCCACTTCCGTCACCTTTTGCAGGAACCCAGGAGCCTCCTGACTAAGCCTTTTCTGCTCTTGCTCTGTCTGAACGGTTCTCCATATCATGTCCAGCGACTTCCTATTGCACTTGGAGAAACTCCAGGCTCCCAACTTACCCTGGATCCCACGGCCGCTTTGACACCGTGCCCGCTGTCCCTCCAGCATTCCCTCACCCCATAGCACCTTGCAGCCTGTTCTGTCCCCCGACTAGAATGCAAGATGCAGGGGGCGGGAGCTGCTGCAGGCTCACCCTGGGTCACCAGTTCCCGGAGCACAGTGCAGGGACACACCAGGCCCCAGGACATAGTGGTGGAGCGAATGAAGGGACGAATGAGGAGCCAGGGTGACAGGGCAGGTAATGTTCCTTCTAGATTGGGGGTTTTCTTATTTGTAAGGTTGCACACTTTGGGATTTAAGAGTCAGGTAAAACCTTGATCCCCTTCTTCCTGTGTCCGTGCTGTGGCAGACACAGAACTCTCCTTCCAGAAAGGACTCGTGACCCAGCTGTGAACGGTGTGGGCGGATGACAGCCTCCAGCTGTTAATGCCTCAGGCCTACCTCAGCTCTTGAGCTGCCCTGCTCTTGTCAGGTCGGCCCCAGCCAGTGACTATAAGACTGTGGTCCCGGGTCCTGGCCGTTTCTGTGTGATGTGGGATTTCTCTAATGGGCAGCCCTGGCTCTGGAGTCCCCTGTGAGCTGCCAGGAATGGTTAGGTCCGCATCCATGTCTGACGGCTCCCCCTGCCCAGTCTTGCTTCCTCCCGTTTCCTTTCACAGCTTGGATCAATGTCCTGTGGCTGCTATCAAAAATGATCATGAACGTAGTGCCTTAAAACGACAGTCATTCATCCCCTCACAGTTCTGGAGGCAGAATCAAGGTGTGGCAGGGCTGTGGTCCCTCTGAAAGCTCCAGGGGAGGGTCCTTCCTGCCCCTTCCAGCTGCTGGCGGCTCCTGGTGCTCCCTGGCTTGGGGCCACGTCACTGCAGTCTCTACCTCTGTCCTCACGTGGCCTCCTCCGTCTGTGTCTGTCATGTCTCAAGTCTCCCTTCCTTTTCTCTTCTAAGGACACCGTCTTTGCTTTTCAGGCCCTCCCTGGTCCAGTGTGACCTCATCTTACCTCGATGACACCTGCAAAGACTCATTTCCCAAATAAGACCCCATTCACAAATTCTAGGGGGTTTTGAATCTATCTTTTGGGGGACACTATTCAGCTCCCTGCTCAAGGGTGACTCCCCGGCAAACCTTTTGCTTCCCGAACTCCACCTGGGCGTCTGCTTTTGGAAAACCTAGCTGACCCGCTTCCTTCCCTCATCTGGAGTGTTCCGGTCCTTGCATCTCTCTTTGCTGTCTCACTTCTGCTTCAATATTTGAGTTTTGCCTCTCTGCGTTGCTTGGAAGCCACCTGAGGGCAAGTGTGTGTCCTTCCGTACGATTCCAAGTGCCATCTCCCATTTATATGAGCGAATCAGTGGACTAGAGAGGTCTTGGAATCAGAATCAGACAAAGCAGGTATGAATCCCAGCTCATGGACTACTGGGTACCTGGTATGCTTTTTTTTTTTTTTTTTTTTGGTGAGGAAGATTGGCCCGGAGCTAACATCTGTTGCCAATCTTCCTCTTTTTTTCTCCCCAAAGCCCTAGGATATACAACTATGTACATAGTTGTAAGTCCTTCTAGTTCTTCTATGTGGGATGCCGCCATAGCATGGCTTAATGACTGGTGTGTAGGTCCGTGCCCAGGACCCTAACTGGCAAACCCCAGGCCTCCAAAGCGGATCATGCAAACTTAACCGCTCAGCCATGGGGCCCCGAGAATTAAATGTTTAAATTCCTGTGTAATGGGGTGGAATTCACCACTGTCTCCTCTACACCATTACAACCCCTTCTGTCTCTTAGGGGGCCTGTAAGTTCCTTTGAAAAGGTGGGGGAGGGGCACGTGGAGAAGTTCCGTTGGGGCCCTGCAAAGGCTCAGGGGACCAGTAGGAACCCTCCTGGACCATCCACGGTCTTTGGGCAGCTGCTGCTGCTGGTGGAAGGCTCTTTCCACATGGTGATGTGCACCGTCGGCCGGGCTCCTCATCCTGGGTGCTGCGATCTTCTCTCCAAGGGCGAGGATGGCCTATCGGCGTTGGTTTGGCAGCTTTCTCTGGATAGCAAAAAGGCTGAACACCGTTTCTTTCTCTCTTCACTCCTGCTAGAGTTATCCTAATCCTCCCTAAGGCAAGGAGGAGGCCTCTGACTGATGCAAAGTCTTACATAAGGAAGGGCACAAAGGAAAAGCATAAAGATTAATCCAAGTTCTAATCCCATGGCAGGAGCAAAGTGTGTCACCTGCCTGGGCATCATGCAGCAGCTATTATGAATATCACTGCTTGATCTCCCAATGTTACTGTACTTGTCGTCGGGATGGGGGGGGCGGGTGACGGGACAGGCTGAGATGTCAAGGTGGAAATTCTGCTCACGAAACAGATAGCAAGGAAAGGTGTGTGTGCAGAAGTACCCTGTTTCTCATCTTTTCTCTACCAGGGAGAGGGAGAAGCTGCAGGCGAGTGGGGGCGTTTCCGAGGGACTCCCGTGGTTTTGCATTATTGGTGGGCTTTCCAGGAGCTTGAAGGCTGGAGAGGAAAAGAGAAAGTCAGCCTGGAGGTGGCTTGACCGCACCACGGTCTTTCTGTTTGCGAGGTGGTTTGAGCCGAGGATGGCTCCATCTTTAAGAGTCGTGCATATGGAGCTGGCCCGGTGGCGCAGCGGTTAAGTGCGCATGTTCTGCTTTGGCAGTCCGGGGTTCGCCGGTTCGGATCCCGGGTGCAGACATGGCACCACTTGGCATGCCATGCTGTGGTAGGCGTCCCACAAAGAAAGTAGAGGAAGATGGGCACCGATGTTAGCTCAGGGCCACTCTTCCCCAGCAAAAAGACGAGGGTTGGCAGTAGCTCAGGGCTAATCTTCCTCAAAAAAAAAAAAAAAAAAAAAAAAAAGAGTGGCTTGTAGAGAAGCAACGTTTGAGCTTTGAGTGTGATGGGTCGCTGAGTGCGAAGTGCAATTAGAGACATGATGATGATTCTGCTCTGAGCTGTTGTCTGCCCCTCCTCCCTCTTCCCTTCTCTTCCTCCCTCTCCACTCCTTCCTTCTCCTTAAGGCACTCGTGTTCCCAGACACGGAGAGCAGAGGGGGTGGGCCAGGAGACCAGTGGGCCTGCAGGGAGGGAAGGCCCCTCATTATTGTACCGGGCGCTGTTCAGAATTAGAACTTCGGGCCCCTCAGCTCCTGCGGCAGCCGACCAGGCTCTGATGAAAGTTTCACGCGGTTTTTCTCTTCCCTTTTAAGCCTGTCGGGACATTTTGAGCAGAGCAGAAAGGGGTAGAGTTCGCCTTAATCCTTCTCTGTCCCATATTTCTGCCTTTAAGTGGATCTGAGCGCGAGCCTTGTAATTATCTCAAAAATAGACCCGATAGCCAGGCTTCTTTTAGGGGGTTTCCTCGGCGGGGTCTGATGAAATGGCGCGGCGAGGAGCAGAGAGCCCGTTGGCAGGGCGGATGGATGGCCCTGCGTCTGTTAATCTCACATTTCATCTCGGTTTAAGCAGTCTCTGAGCTCATTAATTGTCTTTCTGAGAAGGGCCAGGCATTTATCTTGGAGAGCCATCTAGCTTCGCTGAGTTCATCCAGCCTGAAGAGAAGGGAAGGGACAGACCGTAGCTGGGTTTTACTGAACAAGAGATCACGGGTTACATAGGGTGACGGCTCTTGATCTGTTTTGCCTGATTGCTCACCAGAAAGCATGTACTGAATGCTGCCCCACCAGTGGCATATGAGAGTGTCACCTCCCCACGCTGTCACGGCAATAAAGATCTCCTGTTTCCTCCCGACACAGGTAGAATTCTGTCGACATCCACGTCGTACAAACAAACATAAAAGAAACCCAGAGAGCCACCTAACGTCCACAGAGCACCTGTCTGTTTTTACAAAAACAGATACACGGTAATTCAAATTTTACGAGAAGGATAAAGCAAAATGACTCTTTATACATTGTGATTTTTCTTTTTTAACCATTCAGTCCCTCTGACGCATTTAAAATAGATTTTGAGTGTCGATGACTAGGGGAATAGTTAAATAAATTGTGGTGCATCTTTTGTATGGAATTCTACGCAGCTGTTAAAAGAAGAAATGATGGCTCCACATGAGGGGTTCTCAGCTAGTGGTTCCCTGGGGGGACCCTTGTCTGGAGACATTTTTGCTTGTCACAATTTGGAGGGAGGATATGGTACTGTCCTCTGGTGGGTAGGGGCCAAGGATGCTGCTAAACATCCTACAATGCATAAGATGGCCCCCTCTCAACAAGGAGTTATCCAGTCCAAATTTCCAACAGTGCCGAAATCGAGAAACCCAATGCGACATGAATGATCTGGAAAAGATAGTCACCCTCCATTGATAAGTTTATAAAAAGCAAGTGTTGCAGATCAATATCTATAGCTCTGATCCATTTTTTTAGAGTATCTTGGCGTGTATGTATGTTATATAGGCAGGTATGTTTGTACACGTTTACGAAAAAGGCTAGAGGAATACCTGTCAAACTCGTATGGTGATTATTTTTTCAGGGATGAGCTTGGCAAATAGTTGGAACTTTCTTCATTTATAATTCAGAAAAGAGGGGTGGGGAAAATAATATTGATTGGGATTTACATAAATTCAGTTGAGACCCTACCTTTCGAGGATCACACACACTGCGAGATGGGTTTCCACAGGGCAGCACGTTGTCGTAAAGAGCATCTGTTGCATTTCAAGGGTCTGTTCTCTGAAGCTGAGCCGGATGAATGCTATAAACGAGATTTTTATAGGAGACTCTTTCTTTTCATTGCCCTGTGTCTGCCATTCCTTACAGTCGAGCTTGGCAATGCTAGGTTTTTATTTCTTAAGCAAACAAAGCAAAACGAAACTCCTAATGTGGGGGAGTAAATGGCTCCAAGTGGTTAAAGATGCATAAAAATTCTTTAAAACCACTTCATGGCATGCTGAGATGACCAACACCCAGGAAAACAACGGCTGTGGAATATTTCATTTTGAACCAAATTGTCCTGCCCGTCCATCTCCTCTTGCTTTCAGCCAAATTGTTTTCAGCCACACAAAGAGACGCGTCCAGAAGCCTTTGAAGAGTCTATTATTATGTAATTATTCTGCAATAACCAGACCGGAAGGAGAGAGAGCAGCGCGAGAGACGCAGCTGCAGCGGACCACCAGGGACTGAACATGGGGATGAGCAAGAGGAGGCGCCCAGGACTCAGGCTCATGGGCTGGGAGCACCGGAATGGCCTTCTGGGAGCCAGGAGAGGAAGAAGGCGCAGCTGGTGCGAAGGGGAGAGCTTGGCTTGGGCCGTGTGGAGTGGAAACGTCCGTGGCCCGCCCACATGGAGAGTGCGAGAGGACAGTCCATTCTGTGGGGTCGGGAGCTCAGGAGGGCAGTCAGGACTGGACACGCACGCCTCCTACAGGAGGTGGGAATTGTGGTCTGTGTGGCACAGTAAATGGTCCCAAGGGCAGGCGAGTAGGAGGCACGCGGGGCGGATTCGTAGAGGATGCTGGCGTTCCTGGAAGAGGCGCAGAGAAAGGATGCTAAAGGGGGAAGCGCTTTGGGAATAGAGGTCAGAAAGGGGGCAGACAGAGCTTTAAGAAGGGAGTGGAGGCCTCCGGGCAGGGCGAGAACGGGGAGCGGGCCGTGGTTGAGCTGTAAAGCTGGCTGGGGCATCGAGGGCATCAGGGAGTAAAAGAGAGAAGCCCAGAGCTCACCCTCGGCTTCAGAGCTGCAGCCTTGCCTGTATTTTACGATTCCCTGATTCCCATCTGCTCCTCCCTCAGACGGTCAGTGCCATCGGGGGTCTGGTCCATTTGGGCTCCCTAGTGTATCTCTCGTGTTGAGCCCAGTTCTGGAGGGCGGATGGAAAGAAGCAAAGAGAACAGAGCTGTTGTAGTTTGTAAAGGGGATGAGGGAGCAAGGAAGAGAGGGGCGAGATGTGGATCCGTTCCTGGGCCCGGAGAAGAGCCTGGGGTGAGGCCTTTGGAGGAGAAGCAGCTGCTCCTTCGGGAGTTAATCCAGCATTTTCTCCATGAGGACCTGCTTCCAAATTGTGGCTCCAGCTCAGAGTCACACCCCCGGCGATTTCTCTTTACATGATGGTCTGTGCTGGCTGGCCCCAGCCCGTGTCCGCGGTTAATCTGTGGGCTTGACCGACGATGATAATAAACAGGCTAATAGCAGGTCTTCACACTCAGGCCTCTGCCCGGCGCTGTGCTGACCCGGGCCCGCCGTCTCTCCTTTCGTCCCCACGCCCACCTGTGAAGCAGGATGAGACTCAGCAAGGGGTGCGGGTGGGAGGCGGGGGTCGAATGTTGTCTTTCCCGACGGTCAGGTCTGCTGGGCAGAGACCTTGGGCAGCATCCATCTCTTTGTCTTGAAGGTGTCGGTCGGTCCACCCCACAGGGGCTCCCTTTTGTGAGGGGAGGAGCTGAGGGCTGAGCAGCTGGGGTGCTTGGCCATGTGTAGGTCCCTGTGGACAGGAGGGGACACCTCAACTCCCAGGGGCCTGAGATCTGAGAATCCTCGTAGCATGAGGTCTTTCTGGGTCAGCGAGGGTCTCTGTGGATGCCCACTGGAAATCCTAGCTTGGGGTCTGAGGTGCTTTCAGGAAGGAATAAATCCCTGCGCCCCTATTTGGGGCTATTGAGCTGACTATGGTGTGACTTTTGGTTCTGTGAACATGTGCTGAAGATCTTCCTGTGGCTTCCCAACTTGCTTAGAAAAACATCCCAAGTCTGTATGTCGGCCTTCAAGGCCAAATGTGGTCTGGTCCCTGCCTGCTGTCCTGATGCTGGCTGCCACCAGCTACTCTGGCCTTTCTGCTGGCCCTCGTCCGCTTGTGCCTGCCCCAGGGCCTTTGAACCTGCCCAAGGCCTGTTCCTATGTTGAAAATACTCACTCCAGATATGTCTGGCTCCTTCTTGTCATTCAGCTTTCAACTCTCCCTGACCCTCAATGTATATCCATCATTCTCCACCCATAACTCGTTTTGTTATCACCAATGGGCTTATCACTATCTGATATTATCTTCATTTATTAGTTATTTGTTACCTTCCTTATTTGCTATGTTCTTCCTTATTTGCTATGGTAAGCAGGGACTTACCATCTTGTATATTGTTAAAAACACAAAGCCTACCACAGCCCCTGGGGCCTGACATACTCAATGACCATTTTTGGAGTGAGTGAGTCAAATATTTCTTTGCAAGGAACGTAGTTATTTTGTCTAGGAGAAAAATAGAGTAAAAGTAATGGTTTCAATGCAAAACTCACCATTTCTTGTCTTTGTCTTTGTTTTATGCAGGATCTCCTGTCCCTGGCGTACAGCCTGGTCGAGGGTCAGGTAAGTACTCATTTTGTCCTAATTTAGGATTTTTGTTAAGTATAGTGGAAATGAAGGAGGTAGGAGAGTCTCCTGTGCAAAATCACCCCAGCCACATAGGGGGCATGGCTAAGGAGGGGGTGGGCATAGCCAGCGCTGATAGCCTATAGTTTTCTTAATGTTGCCTCCCTTAATGGAGGAGCTCCTGGGCATCACTGGTGCATACTTATCACCAGGCACAATGCTGTGCCCAAGGCAGACATCTCTAATCAACCACAGCACAATTCAACCCTCATATAGAACAGTCACTATGAATGGATCTGGGGAAGGCTGATGAGGTGCAACTTGCTTGGGTAGCTTTAATGTGTGAGCTGTAGAAATGAGGTCGGTTTTGCCAGGGGTGGGTGGGTGTGTGGGTGGTTAGACGGCTTCTTATTAGGAAGGATGAGCGTGGTCATGAGGATGGGAATCATTTCCTTTGCCTCCTTCTCATCATTCAGCTTTGATGGTGAATGGAGGGAGCCAATTTTCCAGCATCACACCACGTTTTTATTAGCATTGAAGCCACCAGAGCTTGGCCATGTAAGAGTATAATTGAACCAAACGGATCTATACCTTGGGGCCATGCAGTTTTTTTTTTTTTATTGATTCCAACTCTACATTATTATTGTTGCTTAATGAGGAATTAATGTAATTTCTAATGAAGCCACATGGCCCTCGGATAGATGAAGTAAGGTTTTATTTCCCTCGTGTTGCTGTATCCTCTCTTCAATTAAAACCCGGGTAGGAAAATTAATACAAATGTGAGATTTTTTTTTTTTCTGAGATTAGTGTCAAGACAGCAGCTTTTTATTACACGTGTAAATTTCCCGTGTGATGAGGTTGGAGGGGTGTGTGGCTGGCCCTTGAATGGACTGGAGGTGGTTTTGGTGACAAAGGAAGCGTCAGGGTCCCTGTCCTTTGAGTGGTGATCTGTGCTCCCACTGCCCCTTCTCCTCCTGCGGCGGCACTGTCCGTGGGAGCGCCCCTCCCCGGTCGCCTGCTGTTGGCTGCCAGTTGTGAGTTGAAGCATTTGAGTAGCTGCGCTTCTTAAAAATAATTTGTTGAGGTTAAATTCACGTAACACAAAATTAACCATTTTAAAGAAACAATTTAGCAGCATTTGGTCCATGCACAACGTTGTGCAACCACCACATCTATGCAGGTCCAAAACTTTTTTATGACCCCAAAAGGAGACCCTGTTAGCAGTCCCTCCTCATTCCCCCCGCCCCCCAGCCTCTGGCGACCACTCCTCTGCTTTCTGTCTCTGTAGATTTCCCTTTTCTGGAATTTCCTAGAAATGGAATCAAACAATATGTGGCCTTTTGTGTCTGGTTTCTTTCACTCAGCGTGGTGTTTATGAGGTTCATCCGCATTGTAGCGTGTGTCAGAACTTTGTTCCTTTTATGGCTGCATAATATTCCATCGTACAGATGGGCCGCATTTGTTCATCCATCCATCTGTTGGTGGACACTTGAGTCGTTTCTGCCGTTTGCCTGTTGTGGACAGAGCTGCTGTGCATATGCGTGTGCAAGAATTTGGACACCTGTTTTCAGTTCTCCGGGGTACACCCTTCGGAGTGGCATCATGGGATCTTATAGTAATTCTGTGTTTAACTTTTTGAGGAACTCCCCAACAGTTCCCTCCTTTCAACGAGAGGAAACTGAGACTCAGCGAGGTCTCTCCAGTGTGTGCTGGGGTTCGGAGCCAAGATAATGATAACAATTTGTTGGGTATCGGCTGTGAGCCACACGATAACACTTGTATTAGCCTCACTCTCCACAGCATCTACATCTTATCATCCCCCCTTTCTCTACCATGGGTGGGGCGGTGCTGAAGCTCAGAGAGTTGAGGCAACCTGCCCTCAGTCACACAGCTTATAAGTGTCAGAGCTGGGATTTGAGTCCAGGTCTGTGCATCTCCGCACATCTTCTTGCTGTGACTTCTCCAGACTCCCCCAGGCATCCACATTTTCCATACCAGTGTGGTGCTTGATTTTTTTTTTTTTTAAAACCTCATTACCATTCTGGCTTTTCTGGACCCACATAGCCCCCAGAGTATCTTGAGATGCTAGAAAGTTCTAAGTCAGTTGTGAGAAAATGGGAATTCTTCTTCGGGGTAATGGCATTCCGTTTTTCTTCCTTCCTAGTGGTTTAGGAACCAGCACATTTGCAAAACAGATGATCTGGTGTCTACGGTCAACGTGATTATTGTTTTTAACCAGCGTCGCATTCTGCCTTCTCAGTACTTTGGGTGACGTCCAAATCTGTCGTGTGGCATTGTTTGTCCTTCTTTCTCCCTAGAGGGATGTTCCACAAAACTGGACAGGGGGTCTGGGTCCCTAGTGTTGCTGGCCACCCAGGAAGCTGGAAAAGGGGTGCTTCTCAGGTGAGAGAGAGAAGAGGGTGATGAAGGTGGTGTGAGGGGTGGGGGGTCCCACCCTGGGGAGTCCCTGGCTCCCCAGGCACCAAGCCGTTAAAACTCTGCTGGAAAGTAACTTCCCGGGGCCTGCCCTCCCCCCAGGACCCCTCTCCTGAGCGTGATAAAGCAGGAAGGGGAGCTGGGCCCTAGTTACACCTGCTCCGTGCCCAGGTTTCAATGGCAGTAATTCTCTGACCTTTTAAAATGCATAAATCTCCTTGGCAGTGGCATATTTCTCAAGCTTAGCTTGGAGTGGAGGCCGGGGCGCTGGGAGACACAGCCATACCAAGGAGAAGATTGATGAACCCCGGGGGGTCTTTTCTGGAAACCTGCCATGCCCACGGCCCCACTCAGGGCGGTTCGAGTAGAAAAAAGAGTGTTTTTGGCCAGAGTGTGAGTCCTTGCGTCGCCTCCCAGATGGATGAAAGCAGGCAGGCTGTTTTTCAGATTGCAATGGATTTATTCCTTTGATCACCTGCCGTCCTCCGCCTCCTCCCTGAGTCTGACGGATGCCCTGTTCTCATATCTCCCTCAGTCTCCGTCACAGGGAACACGGGGTGAGAATCCTATTATCACGGGCTCTTTGCCTCCCTTCCAGCACCCCAGGGAGCATAATAACTGTGCTCCCTGTGGTCGGCGGGTCCCTTCTTTTTATCCTTTCCTTCCTCCTGCTCCAGAGCAAGAGGTGTGGGAGAGCCCAGAGAAAAGAGTCTGGCGTTTCTCAAACATCTACTGCATGCCGGGTGGACCCCCCTCCCCAAAATAAAGGTTATTATTAAACCCATTTGCAGGTAGGGAGCCTGTTGCTCAGAGAGGCAAATAACCAACCCAGGTCACCTAGCTCACTGGAGGCAGGACAAGGATTACAATCCAGGTTCGAATGACCTCGGAGTATTTGCTCCTTCTGATGCTGCCTCAAGAATGGGGAGAGGCAGTGTGGATACTCCAGTGAGCCCCCTTCCCAACGTCCACACTCCTCACTGATTTCTCAGACCCGTCTGGGCTGGGCCTCAGCTCCTTCCGTCAGCGGTGTGTAAATTCACAGTGCCCTCCCCGTTCGAGAGGCTGGGACGGGCTTCCCAGCGATCGTTTCCTAACAGAAGGAATGCTCTCCCTGCTCAGCAAGTGTCAGTTCATAATTGCCGGTGTAATTAGAGCAGGATTTACCATCTGTGCCTCCACGGATGCTGCGCGGCTGTCTGCATAGGTAGCTCTGGCTTAGAAGGATGTCTGGCTGCCCAAGGAACCATGGTGTCCTCAGGGCCTCGTGGAACCACGCGGAATCACCTGCCCGAAGGACCCAGGCAGATCCAGGGGCTTCCCGTAGTTCCGAGAATAACAGCCCGACATCAGCGGGCTCCCAGGCGCCTTTCTGACCTTGCCTCTCCCGCCCCCTGATCCCGTGGGCTCTCAGACCCAATGTCACCGCCTTGTGGGAGCCTCTGGACGACTGGTCAGCGTATCGGCATCTCTTCTGCCCCAAACATGCTCTTTTCCTTTGCTCTATTTTATCTTCCTCACGGCACTTAGCATATCTGAAATAATATTCTTCTCTTGATCTTATGTTTATTTACTTGATTCTCTTTTACTAAAAATATAAGCTCCTCAAGAGCCACGTCTTGCTTACTCGTTTTCCTGAGTCTTGTTGGCGAAAACTTGAGACCTCAGCTGACACCTTAATACTCCCGTCACACTTCATCACATCCCATTGTTTAACCTCGTGACTTTGTTTTTCTTTTTTTTTTTTTTTGAGGAGGCTTAGCCCTGAGCTAACATCTGCTGCCAATCCTCCTCTTTTTTGCTGAGGAAGACTGGCCCTGAGCTAACATCCATGCCCATCTTCCTCTACTTTATATGTGGGACGCCTACCACAGCATGGCTTGACAAGCGCTGCCATGTCCACACTCGGGATCCGAACCAGCGAACCCCGGGCCGCCGAGAAGCAGAATGTGGGCACTTAACCGCTGCGCCACCAGGCCAGACCCGTGCCTTCGTTTTTAATTACTTTGTCCACTTATCCTTTTTCCTTTGTGTGTGGAGGAGGTCTGTAAATAAGGTCTTCCTAAGAAGAAGTGCCTTAGCTTTTTATTCCATTGGATCCCCAGCACTTGGTGTGATGCTGGTATGGAGTAAACTCTCAAAGCACATTGCATGCATGGGTGGGTGGATGGATGGATGGATGGATGGATGAATAAACGGGCAAGTTGGCAGAAAATTCTGGAGTTTACAACCATCCTCCAAATAAGAGCAACTTTGGCGTTGTTCCATCTGAGATTATTCAAACTCCCCCCCAACCTCCAACAAAAGCATCAGTCAAGTGCTCGTGAATTTCTAAGCATTAGGAACTTATGGTCACAACATGGCTTAAAGCTAATCTCCATTTGTACGTTACTATAGGCTGAGAACATAGCCTGTGTAATGGGAGGACTTCATGAAAGGCTAGCTCGTGCATCATTGCATCACTTTTTGAGATACCCCTTGGACCCTCGTAAAGGTGTGCTGTCAATCTGACAAATCTTATCAATTTTACAACTCAGGAGGCTTGGATCTTTTGTTGCTATCTGAGATGGGTTGGTCGGGGTCTCCTGGAGCTATTAAATTTCTGTCAGTCTCTCATGGTACTGGTTAAAGTTTGTGCTTTTTTAAAAAATATATTTTGAGCCCAAGTCATTTGACTCACAAAGACTATTTATTGACAAGCTTGGTTATGCATTAGCCTTTTATTAATATCAAATGGCCATCTTGAGGTTGGTGAATGCTTCTTGCCTTGGATTTTCCTGAGATCAATGTTGCTTTCCTGTCTGTCTTTAGTTCCCGGGAGCTGGCTACCTCTTTTCATTGTAACTCTTCTTTCTTCATTTCTTTTTGTTGCAAATGTCTCTTGGAAGTAGTCTGGGGATGGATTTTGTTTATTCACTCAGTCTGAGAATCTTAGCCTTTTCATAAAGGAATTTTGTATATTTGCCATGATAGATATGTTTGATCACCTGTCATTAAAAAAAAAAAAGCTTCATTTCTTTTCTCCCTTCTTGGCTCTGTAGATTTCTGTTTGATTCGCTTTGATCTTATGACTTGGAAGGTAGGCATCCCGTTATTAACTGTACACGTGGGTGCCTTTCACTTCTTTGAAAAGGAGACGGTGACCTTTGCTTCTCTAATAGAGTCGAGAATGAAATGGCATCTTTGAACTCCATCCAGGCAAGATGAGGACATTGAGCTCACTCACCTGCACTTTGCATTTCTCTGCACCTTCTTCCCTCGTCTTCCCAGGCTTTGTCACTATACCCGGGACCTTCGGAGCCAGCTTAATGTCCCTGAGTTATAATTGTGACATCATCATAGTAATAAGTAATGCTGTGGAGCGGTTACTATGTAGCAGGCACGGTGCTAAGCACCAGCTGTAGAATTTCTTACCTAATCTTCGCGACCACCCAGTAAGGACTACCTTTGCCTCCAGTTCTAGATGGCCAAGGTGAGTCTGGGAGGTTTCATATCTGCCCGAGGTCACACATGTGAGTAGGTGACAGAGCCGTTAGTACCTGGCCCTGGCTCCCAACCATGGCTGTTTTGTCCACTGTCAGAAATGACTGCTGCCAGCTGGACGTGCCTTTGGAAATGTATTGACCCCCGGAAGCTCATTGAGGCTTTCACCTGCTGTTTCCACTCTCAGTGCTCCCTTCTCCAAGGAGATTTGCATTGTGGACCCCAGACTCCTAGAGCAGCGCCACTCCCATTTGCCTGCCTAGACGATGCCCCTGGGGGCTGTTGTTAAAATGCTGAATCTGATGCAGGAAGTCTGGACTGGGGCCTGAGATGCTCCGTTTCTTATCAGCTCCGAGGCGATGCTGCTGTCGCTGGTCCGAATGCCTTTCTATGATAGCAACCTTCTGGATTACTCCAGGACCTAATCACTCTGCCTGCTTAATTGGCCTTGTTTTTATTGATGCTGTAGCTCATTACTCTTTAATGCAGTGGTTAAGCAAGTAGACCCTGCAGACAGCTGCGTCGATTCGAATCTTAGCCCTCCTCCTCACTCACTGGGATACCGGCACCCCTCTTGCTGGGCTGTTGTGGGGTTTAAGCAAAGTAAGGTAAATGAAGTCTTTAGAACGGTGTCTGACGCGTGTTGAGGGCAAGGCACACGCTTGGTATTCTTATTTGCTCCATCGAAGCCTTTCGATTCATCACTTTACAAACCTTTTGTTCCCTCCCTCCCCTGCCAGCTCCTTTCCCCGCCTTTGGGGCTTGTGCAGGACCCTCCCTGAACCTCCAGGTTGTTCCTGTTTCCTCTACCCAAATCCTTTCCTCAAGACAGCTGGAGTTCTCACCTCTTCCATGCAGCCCTCCTGATTAACCCTTCTCCCAGTTGGTCATATAAAAACGTCTACCTCTCCGTCCAGCTACAAGACTACATACCGAACTTTTTGTAACTGATGCTTATTGCGTATATCCATTTGGAAAACACACTTGCATGAGCTCTTTTGGGCTGGAGGTAAGACCCTGGGGCGATTTGAATGACAGCCTGCCCTGTTGAGCTTTCTGCAGGCCTGTTCTCCCCAAGTGGCTTGTATAAGCTGAGATTCAAGAGGAGATTGTTAGGATAATAAAGGTTTAGGGGCTCATGGGCGCAAGAGCGATGGGAGATGAAGAGAAAAGAGACACAAAGTAGCTGCCATTGGAGGAAGACTGGAGAAAGATCAGAGACTTTTTCTTTTTTTTAAGATTGGCACCTGAGCTAACATCTGTTGCCAATCTTTTTTCCCCCCCTCTTCTCCCAAAGCCCCCCGGTACACAGTTGTGTATTCTAGTTGTGGGTCCTTCTAGTTGTGGCGTGTGTGATGCCACCTCAGCCTGGCTTGATGATCGGTGCCATGTCTGCACCCAGGATCCGAACCAGTGAAACCCTGGGCCGCCGAAGGGAGCATGTGAACTTAACCACTTGGCCACGGGGCCAGCCCCTGATCAGAAACTTTCAAAGGGAATTGTTGGGAAATTCTGCACTGTTATCTGCAACATTGTCCTCTTTCCCACCAACCTGTGAACTCTTCAGCAAAATGTCCATGTCCTGCTCCTGTTTTCTGGTGTTGGCTCTGTTTTGGGGGGTGGTGATGTAGAGCTAGGTATGGTCTTGAGATGGGCACGGCAGGGGTCGAGTTGACGGGCTGGCAGCCGTCACACGGAGGTGGGACTCAGATGTTAGTAGTTTTGAAAACTTTCCAGGTGATTCCAATGTACCGCCAAGGTGGGCGACCCCTGATGTCGAGGCACGTGCCCCACATTCATTGTGAGGGGGTGTTCGTAGTGTTGATGCGGGGTCGGTGAGCCAAGGAGTCGAAAGAAAGATTTCTTAGACTCTCAAGATCTGGCAGTAGTGCTCTTTTATTTAGAGAATAGTGTGGAATAGCATGGGGACAGGACCCACGGGCAGGCAGAGCTCCTGCTGCTGCCCCCGCTGGCATGGGGACAGGACCCATGGGCAGGCAGAGCTGGTGCGTGGGGACAAGACCCACGGGCAGTCAGAGCTCCTGCTGCTGCCGCTGCCCCCGCTGGCATGGGGACAGGACCCATGGGCAGGCAGAGCTGGTGCGTGGGGACAGGACCCACGGGCAGTCAGAGCTCCTGCTGCTGCCTCTGCATGGGGACAGGACCCATGGGCAGGCAGAGCTGGTGTGTGGGGACAAGACCCACAGGCAGTCAGAGCTCCTGCTGCTGCCGCTGCGGCTGCCCCCGCTGGCATGGGGACAGGACCCATGGGCAGGCAGAGCTGGTGCGTGGGGACAAGACCCACGGGCAGTCAGAGCTCCTGCTGCTGCCGCTGCTGCTGCCCCCGCTGGCATGGGGACAGGACCCATGGGCAGGCAGAGCTGGTGCGTGGGGACAAGACCCACGGGCAGTCAGAGCTCCTGCTGCTGCCGCTGCTGCTGCCCCCGCTGGCATGGGGACAGGACCCACGGGCAGTCAGAGCTCCTGCTGCTGCCGCATGGGGACAGGACTCACGGGCAGTCAGAGCTCCTGCTGCTGCCCTGAGTTGAGGGTTAGGGCTAATTTTATAAGGCATGGGTACGTGACTTATTTTTACTGGAAAAGAAAGAAAAAGAAAAAGATGATGTAAAAAGTCATTAAATGATTTCAGTGCAGATGGGGTCTGGTTATTGTGCGGTCATATAACTTTAGATACGAATCTGGCCATATAGATCGGCATGCAGGTGAGGATGCCCCGGGCTTCTCTCCCTGGGGCAGTCCTAATTCATACCATAAAAAAAGTCCACTGGGTCATATAGTTTGGCATGTAGGCCAGGTCACCTTGGGCTTCTCTAGCTGGGGCAGCCTTAATCCACATCAGTGTTACGTTACCAGAGCAGTTGTTTATAAAGGCAATGGTCGTGTTTCCGTGTCATGTAAGTTTGGGAAACAAAGCTAATTAGGTTTCTTCACTGCAGGACTTATCAGCACCTTCAATATGCTGATAATATGTTTTGGCCGTACAACCACTTTGAGGAATCTCTCTTAATGTCATAAAATCTTAACCTGAAGTCTGCTTTTCATCTGTGGGCCCTCGAGCCAGTTTCGGGGCAACTGGAGTTCCACTGGATAGCCTTACGTCTGCAGATTTGACGATGATGATGGTGCTGTTGAAGGAGACAGTGATTTTGATTATGATCGTCTCATGACCAAGCAAAGACCCAAAGATCCAGGAAAGAAATGCTCAGCCCACCCCCCCGCCCCCCCCCGCCTCCTGGGGCCAAGCTGTCTTCCCTACCAGGTGGCCCAGACTGTCACTTCCAATCTGGGAACGGGGTCTTACTTTGCATAAGTGATTGAAGTAATTGCACTGACGGTTCTTTTTAATCTACGAGGTGCCGAGTATGGAGGGGACGGCTGAGGAAGTTAGTTTTGATTTTCTCTCGATTGATTTTGATCCACTGTCAGCACCTTATTGCTCTCCTTAATTGCGAGCTCCATATCAGGGAGCGGGGGTCCACGTGACACCAGACGCTTCCCCTCTTCTGATGGGCTCGTGGGTCAAGATGGATCCCTCATGGCTGCTTCTCCTGTAGGTGCTTCACCGCTTTCGGATTGCAGAAAGGGCTCCCCGAGATGCGAAGATGCAAAACGGAGCGTCGTGTCGCTGAAGGGAATTTCGGGCTGGGGCGCTGTGGTCCTTCCCCAGCCATTGGGTGTGACGTTTCCCATCAGCTCAGGCAGAAGGGATGTGATGGGTAACTCAGCTCACCCAACCCCAAATGTAGCGCCCCTCGCTTCTCACTGCGCATCCCGGTGGCCAGCCTGGCTTACCCGCTTTTAGGCGACTATTCTTCACTGCAGCAGCTCAGTGGGGAGGAAGCAAGGAATCCACAACCCGCAGGACTGAAAATTCTGCATCCCCCACTTCCCCTGGAGGAGCAGGTGACAGGAGAGGCAGCCAAACATTCTCCATTCCACAGCCAAATGTTACCTCCTCCCTGGGGGCTCCGCTTGGCGGAGTAAATTTCAGAGCCTTGGCATTTTTCATCCCAATTTAGGTTAGACTAGCAACGGGAGTTTGATTTCTAAAAGTGGGGCGGTGTTCGCCCCATCTGATCTGAGCAGACAGAGGGTTACAATGGACCCAGAGAGGGCCGGCTGTGGGCGTTTATGGGGCTGCGTGCTGCTGGCGGCAGAGTTCCCAGTGTGCCTTCCAGTAATGGCTAATAAATGTGCAGTTATTTAATTTGCAGTCAGAGCTGCAGCGTTATCCATCACCTGGAACGTCTATAGCTCCAGACAGTGAAAGCCCCTTGCGTGAAGAAGTGTGTCTGTAGCAAATCGGCAAGCATTTAAAGTCAAATAGACACACGTAAAACATACACAGGATAATTCTTGTTGGCCTTATGAGCACAGGAGTAGAAGCACCAGGCAGCACTGAGATGCCAGCCCAAGATTCAGACGTGCAGGTCGATGGATGGCTGGGTAGCATCTGTGTATCTCTCCAGGTCCATCTACTTCTCTTCTCTACCCTGCACTGTGCCCTGGGAGGCTTCTACCAGGCTCCCTTGCCCACTGGCTTCTAGTTGGGTTTGGACAATAGGGAGCCACAGCAGGTTATGGGAGGTGGAAGGAGGGCGGAGCATTTACAGACCCTGCTCCCTCCTGTGGGCTGCTGCATTCCTAAACTAAAATCTCAGGCAAACCTGCGTCTGTATTGAGGCTCAGAGATGGCGGCAGAGCCTGGAATCCCACCGTTGCCAGCTCCAGAGAACTCTATTATCTCTTAGGTTCCCCTCCCCTCTGCCTACACCTTTACAAATAACCCCTGTATTAAATTCCTCTCCAATTATCCTAATTTGAGTGTGCCATCTGTTCCCTCCTGGGACCCTGGCTCATACAATGGGCAAGACATGGCTTATTCCATTATGGAAAAATGGAGTCACAGTTTAATGCCAACTTTTCAGACGGACCTCCCGACCCCCATTACTCTGGCATCCATTTGATTTCCTTTATGGCACTTGTCAGATCCAGGTGCTGGCATTTGATTGACTTGTTGGTGTGTTTGTTGCTCATTTCTGACCCTAGAACAAGGACAAGAAGCGCAGAGAGGTTAGGTGACTTGCCCAAGGCCACACAGCTAGGAGAGGTTAGAGATGCAATTTGAATGTAGATCTCTGATTCCCAAGGCCTTGATCCCAGAGCCATGCCCAGAGGCCAAGCTGCAGGTGGAGTACTATTTCCTTAGAATCACTCCACCCCTGTCACCTGTATTCATGGTAGACAGAGAACGCTTGGACTTCCTGAAACGTTCCTTGAGCCTGAAGTTGCCCCCTCTTCGCCACCAGGCATTTTGCCCAGATGCAGAGGCACAGACGGTCCTCAGTGTCCGGGGTCCCTCCCCTCTCCTCGTCCTCCAGCCCAGCCACCAGGAGGTTGGGAGCCTGATCCTTGTCCACAGGCCCTTCTTCTCCAGTCAGGAGGTGGTTTCCATGTCCAGGCCTGCTGGGCTCTGGGGCCGCTCAGATGCTCAGGCAGCGGGGTCCTCCCCAGAGACAGCAGCTGTCTCGCGTTCGCAGAGTGACTTGTGATCTGGTTTCCTTTCAAGAGGAGACACTCGAGAGAAATCCCTGCCGTGCTCTGTAGGCTCGCTAATGATGTGTGTTGAAGGGTTTGGCCACAGGTCGAAGCGAAGGGGGATCAACTCCCTCAAAGGCCCCCAGGGAGGATGAGAGAGAAGCACACGCGCCCCCGGGCCCCGTCTAGAGACGCCTCGCCCATCTGGACATCATGTAGAGAGGAAGAAACAACGCCTGCAGCTTCGTTTCTACAAAATACAGGTGTACAGAAGAAAACAAAACATGTTCCGTGATCCCATCGCCTAGGTGACTCCTGCTGGCATTACAGATGCACTTGGTTAGACAATAGACAATTCAAATGAGACAGAAAGGTACAAAATGCCCCATCCCCCCGGTGCCCCAGCCCAGCTCGTCCTACTTCCCTATGACTTCTTGAATTTCTCCTGGAAAAGTCATCTAAGGCTAAGCCACTGTGTCTAGGCAGCCTTAAACATTGACACCAAAGTGGCCACACACAACACACTCTTGTGACTTGATTTGTTTCTTCTTGTCTTAAAGCTCTTTCCGTCTCAGCACCAACGGGTCTATTTCTTTCTTCGTGACGGCCGCCCAGTATGACCTCATTTGGATGTACCGTGATTTGTTTCATCTTGACAGTTAGCTTGTTTCTCCTGATTTGCTCTCAGAAACAATATTTCAGTGAACATCACTGTGCATACATCTTGTCACATTTGCAAGGAAACCCATATAGAATGTATCCAGGGGTGGAACGGCTCAGTCAAAGGTCAGAGCGCTGTAAATTTCAGTGGATGTCGCTAAGTTACCCTTCGTGATGGTTGTAGCCAGCTGCACGGTGATCACTGAATACGGGTGCTGGTTCCCCACGTGAGTCTGTTAATTCTCAAAATACTCAGAGATGCTCCCTGTCAAAAGTGGGGGAGTTAATCTGTTCTTTCCACACAACCTCTGTGGTGGCACCTTTCCTGTTGAGTTGATTTTTCTTTTCCTGTCTGGCTCCCTCATTAGACTGGTGTCATCAAAGGCTGGATGGGAGTCTTAAATTTAGCACCCTCACCCAACTCAGTTGGTAGCTTCCCGTTGACAAACACACTTGTTGGCTTGACTCTCTCAACTGTTCAGTTCCACACGACGACTACCACGGAAACACGTTCTCAGCTCTCGGGGATGTGGCTATCACCCAGCTCTGCGTGTGTGTCTGCTTGATCACGGCCGTTTGCTGTGTCCTAGAAAATGAATATCCTGGGTACCTCACTCAGGCTAAAAATTTCTCGGTCAGCCTCTATATGACTCTGCTCAGGCTGCTGTAACAGATTAACCACAGACTGGGTGCCTGAGACACAGAAATGCATTTTCTCACGATTCTCACAGATGAGCAGGGACTCATGACGTGTACCAAGAGTGGCTGGTGGCATGTACATCCCATCTGCCACCAGACAGCACTGGAGGCCGGAAGTCAAGGTCAAGATATCTTGAGATTGGTTTCCTCTGAGACTTCTCTCCTCGGCTTATAGATGGCCATCTTCCTGTGTCCTCACGTGGTCTTCCCTCTGTCTGTGTCCTAATCCCCTCTTTTTATGAGGACGCCAGTCATATTGGATAAGGGTCCACTCTAATGCCTTCGTTTTCCCTTAGTTACCTGTTTAAAGACCTTATCTCCAAATACAGACCCTCTGAGGCACTGAGGACTAGGACTTCAACACATGAATTTTGGAGGGGCGCAGTTCAGCCTAATTCACAATTAGGTAGTGAGGACAGGAACCCTTGTCCCGGTTAGGATCCTACACCACAAATTTCACTGCAGTGAGTAACGTGATAAACCCACCAGACATTGCTTTTCACCATCATGATGCCTTTTCCAGTCTCTTTCAGAGACCCAGCACTGATATGACTCTTGGTCCAGGTGAGCCATGACATGTCTGGGGTGATAAGCTCGGGCTTTAGTATTGCTCAGGCTGTGGACACAGACGAATTTCTTGTGCCTCGCGCTCCTGCACGCTGAAAGAGTCTTAAGCTCCATTCTGTACTTGGAGTTTGCCTCCCAGGCCAAAGAGAAGATGGACAGATGTGTGTGTGGCTGTTTCTCCGGCTTCTTGGAGCGCAGCCAGGTTGGCTGGTGAGCTGCGACTTTTCAGGGGTGAGGCCCATGGAGGAAAGAGAGCCAGGGCTGCTCGCAAGACTCAGTGTGTGAGCCAGGAAGGAAGACAAAGGAGGCGCTTGATTCAGATTTAATTTTCCATGCTAACACTGATGGATTGTAGGCAGTGCTGTGTGTACCCAGATTCTGAGACCACACCCAGCATCACTAAGAAAGAATGTCTTGATGGATGAAGGATGCCTGCCAAGGGCACAGGGCAGATTATGGGGGCGTCCATGCCATTCCTGCTTCTAAATGTGCCACCATCGGGCACAAAGCAGACCCTCCTGCCATGTGCCCCCTCCAAGAGGCATCTGGGCGAATGGCTTTCCCTGTGAGTGAGGAGAATCTCTTTCGGCTGTTCACTTCCTGGACGAGAGATGTTCTCAAGTTCCTAAGAGACAAGCAAAGGATGAGAGTCATTGTTCTCTGGAGGCTGTAAGCAGCTTGTGGGTCAGAAAATCCTTTTTCAATCCCTTGCTTTTGAATTTTCTCTAGGAAGTGACCCAACAGGGCAGATACTACCTGTCACCTATCACAGTCAACGAAACTGGCCACACATCAGTGTCACAGAGTTCCAGCCACAGAAAGAACCTTGAAGTCTGTGGCCCTGTGGAGGGCAGTCCTTAGAAAATTTTGCAAAGCTTGACTTGGGGAGAGGGATGTAGATATGCTCATCGTTAGGGTTCAGAGTCCTTTATGCTTAGGGTTCCACAATGGGATATAGTCGCCTTTTCTTCTGGAGTCATTCTGGGAGCATCCATAGTGCTGTCTGGTGGCAGATGGGATGTACGTGCCACCAGCCGCTCTTGGCACACGTCATGAGTCCAGCCAGATGCACTTGGTCCCTGCTTATCTGTGATCACTGCTCTTTCCCAAGGCCGGCTCCAGATGCCCCCGGGGGAAGCCTTGCTTGACTACTCCATAGGGTATGGTTTCCCTCCCATTTGTAATACAGTGGAGTTGCTCTAGATTTCCAAGACTGCTTCCGACCTAATTGTCTCGGGTTTCCACACCCTTCAGATCGCATCTTGTAGACTGACAGCTTCCTGTCTGTATGGCCATCCTGGCTGTCTGGCTCCATGTTTGGAAGTGTGAAATACAGTGAAGCTCGCTCCTTCTGGATACGTCAGTTTGTCTTTCAGAATGCTCCAGGCAGGATCGGAGCTGAAATTTGCCTTCTCATCTGCTGATAAAGCAAAGGCCTATTGAGTGAATACAAATATGGATGTGTGTATCAGTTGTCTATTGCTGTGTAACAAATTACCCCAAAATTTAGCGGCTTAAAACAAGAAGCACTTATTATGTCGTGGGTTCTGTGGGTCAGGAGATGCACAGGAATGAGCAGATGACCTGCCTCAAGATTTCTCACAGACGGCCCTCGAGACGCCAGCTAGAGCGGCGGTCACTAAGGCTTGACTGGGGTGGGGCTGTTTCTAAACTCACACAGAAGGCTGGTTGTACTGAGAACCTCAGGCCTTTGCTGGCTGTTGGCTGACACATTAGTTCCTTGCCGCGTGGGCCTCCTCACAGGGCGGCTCATAGGGTACCAACGTCCTTTAGTGAGAGAGGGCACGCAAGGCAGAAGCTGCAGTATTTTGTAACCTAACCTTGGAAGTGACATCTCATTGCTTCTGCTTTATTCCTTTCATTAGAAGCAAATCACTAAGTTCAGCCCATATTCAGGTGGAGGGGACGAGGGTGTGGGGACCAGGAGGTGGGGGTCCCTGGGCACCATCTTGGAGGCCGCCTACCACAGAGTAGTCAATGATGTGTTAGTAATAACAATGCTGGCTAACAGATATTAAGTGCATACTAAAGGCCAGCTACCATAATCAAAGACTTATATGGATTTTAGAACTTATTCCTCATTGTGACTCAGAGGGGTACCACTGTCCCCATTTCACAGATGAAATCGAGGTTTCCAGAGGTTAACTTGCCCAGGCTGTCTGACTGTGAAGCCCAGGTTTCTAACCACAAGGTTCCATTACCCTTGAGCTCCTTTAAGGAGTCTCCTTAAACACTGTCAAGATCTTTAGAAGAGGCCGTGACTGTGCACCCTGCGTGGGAACACAAGACTGGACAGGGGTCGGGGACTGAGGTAGCATTTGTGTTCAGGTTCCTTCTCTGTCACTTCACTCTGTGACCTTGGGGATATTATTGTCCTCTTGGACCTCATTTTCTCCATCTTCAAAATGCAGATGATAATCGTCCTTACGTTATAGGATTATTATGAGAATTGAAAGGGGGCAGCACATGAAAGGAGCCCAGCTCCTCATAGGAATTCAATGTGAGCCAGCCTCCCTGCTCCCCAATAATTCTAATTTTGACAATTCTTTTCTCTCCCCTGAAGCACTTCCTCTAAGAACCGCCTTATTCCAGTCATCCTTTAAAGTAATAACACTTAAAACTCGACAAAAATGCTCTGCAACGCAGACTGCCTCGCCCCTAAGAAGTCCTAGTGATGGAGACTTGACCGCAGGGCCGTCAAAGTGGCTGAGCCTAACTTTGAGTTCTATCCAGGGTCGTCTCACTTCCTGAAACCACCCACGATGGAGAGAGCATTTGGAGAGAGGGACGAGGGGCTCCATGGCTTCTCGTTCTCCATCTGACCTCCAGCTTGGATGTCTTAACATCAGAGCAAGGGGAGAAGAGCCAAAGAGGCCAAGGAGAGCCTGCACTCCTGGAAGACATCAGTATTCAGCTCCATCACTTTTTAGAGGGGACACTTTTAAGTATGGACTCCCTGGCATGGGCAGATGGGGAAGCTGGAGGAAAGAAGGTTTGGGCAGATGGCAGCAGGTGCTCGGAATGCCCAACTGCCGGTTATCTGTCAGGTCTTCTTGATTTGGAGGAGACGATGCTCTGCTCAGGGAAGTGCCTGGAGTGTGTCTGTCCTCCCCCGTCGGCTCGACCTGTCTGTCAGTTCTATCTCTCTCTCTCTCTGTGAGAATGTGAGTCTACTTCTGCCTTTACTTGGATCTTTCCCAGGAGATAGGAAAGACATTGGCTAAGACTCAATGCCCTTCCCGTTTCTGAGCATGAGGCAAGCATTGGTAAGACTTGGGTATTTTTTTTTCTTTTAACTTGAAGTTTTCTTTAATGGTCCAGGGATTTAAGAATACAATCCTAGACTCCTTTACTTGGCTTAATAGACCTGGAAAAGTCAGAATCCCGTTTGTCTTGTCAACCTTGTCTCATACCTCATTCTCATTATCCCAAACACTCTTGCCTCAGTGGAGATTCAGGTCCCCCCACATCCCTCCAGACTTTTGCACAAGCTTGATGTTGTTCTCAGAATGCTTTTCCCCAACTTCTCCCTGTTCCTTCACTGTGAGAATTCCTGCTCATTGTTCAGGGCTCAGCTTAGGTGTCGCCTCCTCTAGGAAGCTTTCCTGGAGTTCCCTAGACTAGGTCAGGCTCCACATTACATGCTCCCAAACCTCCCTCTGTTTTTTCTCTTCCTGGAACCCACTGCAGCTGTAACTACGGTTATAATTATCTATCTAGCGTCCAATTGCCCCAAAGGTCTGAAGACTCCCTGATGGTAGGAATAAGGACCATCGTATTCTTTACTGTTTCTTGAGTTCCTAGCACAGGGCCTGGGAAGGAGAAGATGCTCATTTACTTATTTATTTTTTAGTGAATGAAGGAATGGTGTGGAAAAACGAGAGAGGAGGAGAGATTCAAAGATGGTATGAGAGTCAGAGATCTCGCAGGACCTGGCAGCATGGAGTGGCTCCGGGCCACTCTGGACTGTCGGGCGGAACATCAGGATGAGGTGAACTTGGGCTCCTTTCTCCCAGAAGCTCAGGTCCAAAGGCTGTGTTCTGGGGAAATGGAGGCACTAGAACCTACTTTACTGTGTCTGGGATTCTCTAGTGTCCTTGAGACAATGGCACATGGAGTCTAAGGAGCAAGAGAGGGAATAGGTATGTCTTCCAAGATGCTGGAGATCACATCTACCTTGCAGACACGGGGAGCTTTTTCACACCTCTTTTTGTCCTCGGTGTGCTGTGCCTTTGATATGCATTATCTCCTTGAAACAATGATGGTGTTGATGGTGATGATAATGGATGATGTTGGTGGTGATGATAATGGATGATGTTGGTGATGATGATGATGGAGGATAACGGTGATGGTGAAGGAGGATGGTGGTGGTGATGATGGTGATGTTGGTGATAATGGATGGTGATGGGGATGTTGATAATGGAAGATAATGAGGATGATGATGACGCAGGGTGATGATGAAAAGATGGAGGATGATGGTGGAGGGTGATGGTAATAATGATGGAGGGTGATGGTAATAATGATGGAGGATGATGGTGGAGGGTGATGGTGATAACGATGGAGGGTGATGGTGATAACAATGGAGGGTGATGGTGATAATGATGGAAGATGATGGTGGAGGGTGGTGGTGATGAGAATGATGGAGGATGATGGTGGAGGGTGGTGGTGATGAGAATGATGGAGGATGATGGTGGAGGGTGGTGGTGGAGATGAGAATGATGGAGGATGATGGTGGAGGGTGGAGGTGATGATAATGATGGAAGATGATGGTGGAGGGTGGTGGTGATGAGAATGATGGAGGATGATGGTGGAGGGTGGTGGTGATGAGAATGATGGAGGATGATGGTGGAGGGTGGTGGTGATGAGAATGATGGAAGATGATGATGGAGGGTGGTGGTGATGAGAATGATGGAGGATGATGGTGGAGGGTGGTGGTGATGAGAATGATGGAGGATGATGGTGGAGGGTGGTGGTGGTGATGAGAATGATGGAGGATGATGGTGGAGGGTGGTGGTGATGAGAATGATGGAGGATGATGGTGGAGGGTGGAGGTGGTGATGAGAATGATGGAGGATGATGGTGGAGGGTGGAGGTGGTGATGAGAATGATGGAGGATGATGGTGGAGGGTGGTGGTGATGAGAATGATGGAGGATGATGGTGGAGGGTGGTGGTGATGAGAATGATGGAGGATGATGGTGGAGGGTGGAGGTGGTGATGAGAATGATGGAGCATGATGGTGGAGGGTGGAGGTGGTGATGAGAATGATGGAGGATGATGGTGGAGGGTGGTGGTGATGAGAATGATGGAGGATGATGGTGGAGGGTGGTGGTGATGAGAATGATGGAGGATGATGGTGGAGGGTGGAGGTGGTGATGAGAATGATGGAGGATGATGGTGGAGGGTGGAGGTGGTGATGAGAATGATGGAGGATGATGGTGGAGGGTGGTGGTGATGAGAATGATGGAGGATGATGGTGGAGGGTGGAGGTGGTGATGACATAATAGCTAAAACTCAAGTGACTGATTTACATGTCTTTAGTCTGCCAAGAGCTTCAAACACATGATGTCATTTAGTCCTTGCAAGGACATTTTCGGATTGCTTCATTTTCCGGCACTCTTTGCATGTTCCTAAATGAGAACACCATGGCACAGAGGAGTCCCCTAACTTTCCCAAAGTCAGGCTGCTGGTAAGCGGCAGAGCCAGGCCTGATCTCCAGCTCTGACCGACACTGAAGCTCTGTGGGCAGACTAGTGAGAATGCTGGGGCATGTTTGCTCTGTGGGAGTCTCAGGTCACTGACAGCCCCACGCTGTCGTCGTCTTCTCTCCCCTCTCTCCTCCCTTGACTGTGCTCAACTCTGTGCTTACAGTGGGGAGCCAGGGGCCACGGGGTAAGCTGAGAGTTGTTAGTTGCTCTTGGAAGGAGGATAGAGGACAACGAATTGTGCATAATCATCCTTAATGTCCAGGGCTTGTCCCCGAGGGCTGGGATCTGAGACGGTGGCCTCAGTCCTGATGCAGCCGGGTGGGCTCAAAGCAGTTCTGAAAAGAGACAGATTTGGATTCAAACCCAACTTTTAGCCCTAACTGGCTATGTGACCTTGTCCCTCCTTGTCTTAGGACTCAATTTCCTTGTCTGTAGAATTGGGATAATGGTGTCCACTCATAGGGCTGTCATGACGTGTGGTAAGTCCTCACATATTAGCTGGTATTATTGTTGTTACCATTATTATTGTCTCATGAGCTCGGAGCCACCCAGAGGAAGTGGAACCATCATCCCCTGAGCTCTATTGCATGCCAGGGGCTGGCACAATGACCTCACTTGCCTCCACGCCGACCCTGCAAGATGAGTAATTTCTCCGTGTAGCAGACAGCTCTCTGAGAGGTCAGGGAGCTATCTCAGGGCCATGCAGCTCGTTAGGAGCCAGAGCTGGGATGTGGTAGTCAGTCTGAGCTCCCAAGCCTTCTCCTTCCCTCCCCCAGACCCGGGCATTCCAGGCAGCCGCCAGCCTTCTTGGCACCATAAGTGCTGAATCCTGGGACCTCCCACAGCCCAGAGCATCTGGAAGGAGGTCAGACCCAGGCCTGGGCTGTTGTTTCCAAACGCTGTCGATCTGGGTGCTGCCAGCAGGCTGACTGCAGCCAGCGTCTCTGGGATCAAAAGTCCGTGAGCTGCAGCTGCTGGCCTGGTGTGAACTCATCCTCAGCTTCTCCATGTGGCAGAAGCTGGACGGGTCTCAGGAGCTGGATTCCTATGGCCCCTCTGTGATTGCTTAGTACTGCCTGGAGGAGGCAGGGGAAGGGGCCCTCTCTGCCTGTACTGTCTAGCTCAGTTCGGTAGCAATAACAGCTACCGATTAGATTCTGAGCCAGACGCACAACCCCCTGAGGCGGGTGGTATCACCTCCTCCTCTCACAGAACAGGCAAGGGAGGTTAAGTGTTTCATTCAAGGTCACCCAGCCAGCCATGGCTGCCCCACGGCTCCCTGACTCTTAGCCACAGTGCCCCACCCTCTGCGTGCGGGGCCTCAGGGGAGGCAGAGAGGAGGAGAGCCCTGGGAACCCAGCGTTGCTATCCTGAGCCCTCTTGCAGGTGGAATTGCTTTGGGATGCTGACAGCTTTTCAGAGGGGCATCTCCAGTTGCCGCGGTGCTGAGCTGAGGGCCGGGGGAGGCCGGTGTGGCCGGGCCCTGCCCTGGCGGCTCTGGCCGCTCCCGCCTGTGAGCTGAGAGCATCTGCAGCTCTGAAACTTCAGGGAGGTCTGGCCACTGGATTCCAGACCAGAGCCGGGAGCCCTGAGTTCATGGGGCTGCCGCGCCGCCTGCAGGCTACGTGCTGGTGGTGCAGCTGCCTCAGCCCGGGGAGTTTTTTTTAAAATTTTTAATCAATTTTCTTTTTAATTGAAGCATAATAGACAAACAGAAAAGCAACCAATCTCAAGCGTACAGCTTGATGAGTTATCACAGAGTGAATATATCCGGGACAGGGGCACCCCAGACCCACCCTCCCCAGCACCATCTGACTCCTAATTCTGTGGGTTCATTTTGCCTGTTTTGAACTTTGCGTAAATGGAATCGCACAGGGTGCACGCTTCTCTGGCTTCTTTGGCCCACAAGAAATGCATACATAATGTTCACCCAACAAGAATGTTTATAGCAGCGCTACTAATAACAGCCACAAATGGTCGACGGAGAGCGGGTAAAAACAGCGCAGCGTATTTATACGACGGAATTCTTAGAGCGATGAAAATAGACTCACAACTGCTCTGCACACGCTCTGATGGAGCCTCGCTGAGTTTTGCTCGGCGCGCACACGCCTTTCGGATGTGCCCCGGGAGCTGGACCCAGAGCCGGGCGCCCCTGCGTGTTCTCACACTGCCACTGTAGGTCCAGCCAAAGCCAGTCCAGGGGCCCGGCCCCTGTAAACGTCCTGCATCCCAGTCCTTTCTCAAGCCAGCTGCATATTAGGATCACTGATGGAGCTTAAAAAACAACAACAAAAAATCAAACAACAATGTTCGTGTCCCGTTCTCAGAGATTCTCATCTAATTGGTCTGGGGTCGGGCCCCAAAACTGGCGTTTTTTAACGCTTCCCTGGTGATTCTGAGGTGAGGCCAGAGTGGGGATTGCACAGTGTGGCCCCTGGACCAGCAGCATCAGCATCCCCTGGGAGCTGGCTGAACTTGCAAATTCCTGGGCTCCATCCCAGAGTCACTGACTCGGGAACTCTGGGTGTGGAGTCTGGGAATCTGTTTCAAATGAGCCCTCCCTGGGGGGCTGCTGCACTCAGGGGTGCCCCTGCACGACCCCTTCTCTCTGTGGATCCTGAGGGTTTCAGTAAGGATTTACTGGGTGAGGAGAAGTCAAAGGTAATCGTGTTTTCCAGTTCTCATTAGAGCCTTTTATACCCACTTATTTAATGCCTGTTCACTTAGTACATCCCATTTAGTACTTGCCGGGCCCCATGCTATGTGCTTGGTGCTGGGTGTGACCTCATGGAGTCTGCAGTCTAATGAGGGAAGAGAGACTGTCCCATTAAGAAATAGCTGCAATAAAAGCAAAGTATAGGTGCTAAGAGTGCTTGGCGGAAGTAGGAAGCACCAGGCAGGTTTTCCCTGAAGGATGTAATCTTAGCTGAGACCTGAAGATGAAGAGGATTTAATTGAGTGAAAGGGGAATGAAGAACATTTTAAGCAGAGGGAGTACAGCATGTGCAAAGGTCCTGTGGCCAGAGGGACACACCTATGCTTTTTTTGGCCTAATGGGTGAGCCATTTGGGTGAAGTGACCTTTACCTTCTCCCACTAAACCATCACTCATCAAAGTGAGGTAGGGACTTGGCCCTTTTCTTCTGACCTTCAAGCAGTGACCTTTATGAGAGGGGAAATCCAATCTTGATTTTTCTCCATATTCACTGTGGGACCTTGTTCACTTCTTTCAACCCTGGATCAGGGATTGGCAAACGATGGACCAAACTGGGTCAAGTGCCTGTTTTTGTAAATAAAGCTTTATTGAAATACAGCCATGCCCATTCGTTTATGTATCACCTATGGCTGCTTTCATGGTACAACAGCAGAGCTGAGAGGTGTCACGGAGACTGTGTAGCCCTTTACAGAAAAGCCGTGCTGACTCCTGGCCTAGGTGATTCTGGAAACTCAGACCCCCAGGACCCAGCTCTCACTGTTGCCTGATCTTCATCCTCAAGACAGACGTTCTCTTCCCTCTGTCTTTTCTCCTCCTGCAACAAGAACTATCTGCAGCTTAAGGCTTCATGACTGAGAAGTAGAAAGAATTAGCTTTCCCCTGGAAGCACAGAAAACCCTCGCCTCCATCAGCCCAGCAAAACTTTGCAGAATCCCCAGTCCTGTTGACTTTCCCCAGGGCGGGCTGACTGGACAGAATATTCTCCGTGCACACCCAGGTCGGGCCAATGCAATAAGAGCTGAGAGTAATGACAATACCGATCTGGGGAGATTGATGGACTAGCCCAGGTTTCTCCCCAGTGAGGCCAAGCTGGTGTGGATGCAGCAATCTCTTCGCCTGCTCTGCTCATTAAAGTTTAATGTTTGAAAACTTCTTCACCTCCCGTCGGAGATCACAAACGCACCGGGGAATCATGCTAGAGACTGATTAAATTTTTCCTTTTTGCACCGGGGTTTGAGGGAAGATGTTTCTGCGATGGTAGCCAACGTCTGAAATGAATCAGCCTGTCTCGTTTGTGGCTGTTCCAAAAGAGACAGTGGAAGAGGAAAGAAAAAAAAATACAGCAAAGAAAATAGAGGGATTTCGGAAGGGCAGAGATAAACAGGCTTCTCGTGGGGCTTTGTGAAGACCCCTGAGTGAGGTGATTTACTTCACGATGGAGCGGGAGATGGGGCCCCATTGCAATGATAATGTGTGCTCTTCTCCTTTCTCCTTGGTTATGTGCCTGGTGTCCTAAGGGAGAGGATTGAAACCTTGTCAGAGCTCCAAAAGGAAGCCGAGGCTGAGCTCTTAATATGCTTTCTTCCCAAACAATTCTATGCCGTCTGGCTGGTGGACCGTGTCCTTATTGGATAACTTGTTCCCCAAATCCAGACATTTGGATTCCAGTCTTGCCACGAGAAGCTGCCGAGTGTGTGACCTTGAGCAGACACTTGACGTGTGTGTCAAAGGAGAGTTGTTAGACCCTGACTTGCCCGTGTCAGGGACAGCTCGAGAGAGCCCAGAGCTAGACGGATCTTTGCTTTCTTTACACGTGCACAAAATTTGGCAATGATGAATCACCCTGGGGGTGTTAATGGATCTTGAGTAGGTGCCCAAGATAGGAGTCTGAGAGCCCTGCTTTGGAGGGGATGGGAGAGGAGATGGCAAGTGCTGAGGTCGCTGGAGTGAGGGAAGGCGTGGACAAGAGGTCTTTGCCGTGTGCCCACCTCCCTCCCCTAGGGCGTCTTGGAGGCAGCATTTCCTGGGGCCTGTGGGCCAATGCAGAAGAGCCACATCCACTTGGCAGTCGGTGAGTGTGTCTGGATGGGTCTTACAGGGTTACTGAGTCATAGAAATGTGGTGGAGAAGGGTCAGGATGACAGCTATCCTTGCTGGTGGTCCATTTGGATTTGGTACCACCTTGGTCCATTTGGGCTGCCAGAACAAAAATACCATAGACCGGGTGGGTTATGCACAGCATGGATGTATTTCTCACAGGTCTGAAGCCTGGGAAGTCCAAGTTCAAGGCACTGGCAGACTGAGTGTCCGGTGAGGGCCCACTTCCTGATTCATAGGTGGCCGTCTTCTCTCTTTGTCCTTATGCGGTGGAATGAGCGAGGGAGCTCTGCGGGGTCTCGTATATAAGGGCACTAATCCAGTTCATGAGGGCTCTGCTCTCATGAGCTAATCAGCTCCCCAGTGCCCCACCTCCTAAGACCCTCACCTTGGGGGTCAGATTCTAACATGGGAATTTGGGGGAGGACACGAATACTCAGTTCATGGCAGATACCCAAGAGCTTTTGCTCACTCTTGAGGGACCTCAGAGATCAAGATGGTGGATCAAGAAGAGTGAAAGGCCCAGTGGCAAATGGGATCCCAGATTGCCCCCTCTCCATGTCTTGTTCGTTATGCTCCAAACAGACTGCCCGTCTCCTCGCTCTTCCCAGGCGCCTTTGCTCATTCTCCCCGCCCTGTCTTCCCACGGCTGGCGCCTCCTCACCATTCGGTCTGGTCTTCAGTGTCCCCATCTCTGAGGAGCCTCCGCATCCACAGTGGCCTGTTGGTCACCCTGCATTTCAGCACCCTGTTTATTTCCTCCGTCTCCCACACCGCATTCTGTCCTTACCTGATTCCCTAGTTTGTCCTCACACGTCCGTCAGGAGGAGCCACATCTGTCTTGTTCCCAGATGCTGACCACAGGACTGGTGCAGAGCAAGGACTCAGTAAATGCCCGGGAGGCAGCGTGGAAGGCTTCTGGGGGCAGTGGTTCCTGCTTTGAGCTCCCTGCACTGCCAGAGAGCTTGGTGGTTATTATATCTCTATTTGCAATCAGCCACTCCATCCCTGGGTTGCGATTTATTTCTAGTTAGAGATCATTTTCAATTAAAAAGCACATAAACCACAACCAAAGTGCTAATCCATTTCTGCTTAGTGGAAAGACCCAGATCATGGGTTTTATCATTTGCCACCATTGATTTTCCATGAGTAATAATTACATTTTATACACAACATCTGCACTAAGTGATATTTATATCTGCAATTATCTGGAGTAGCTTTTAATGTTGAAATATATATTTTTTTTTTCGGGGAGGGGGATGTCGAATAAATTGAATTTTTTTACTTTTGCCATTGCTTTTTATCCAGACAATGCTCATTCTCAAATAATAATTTAGCAATCAGAGCCTGAAATGGTTTTATAAATGAAGTTTGAATTGACATTTCCACCAGCTGGGATGGTAATTTTTCAGCTTTCACCAGGATTGGTGAATTTAGATCCACTCTTGAAATTTACTTTACTATTATTATCTCTGAAGTCCTCTGGGTTTTTTTTTTTTTTTTTGTCAGATAAGGCCGACACTTCTTTCACTGGGCTGGGTGTTGGCCCTGCTGTGAAGTTCTCGGCATCTCTCCCTACGCTTTAGCTTGGCATTCAAGGCCTCTGGTAACTGACACACTTATTATGGATTCAGAAAATGCTTGTTGAGCCTCCCCTACGCGCTGCGTGTTCCAGGTGCTGGGAATTCAATGATGACAGAGACATTTCCTGCTCCCCTCCTGGAATTTTCAATGTCGATGGGGAGACAGATAGTAAAGAAGCAACTTTAGGCAAGAGAGAGTTTACAGATTCTGATCCTTGGCCCTAGGCGACAGTGATGAAATAGAACGTGTGGGGGTGGGGAGGATACTTTGGGTAGGTCAGTTATTGAGAGAGGCATCTCTGAGGAGGTGGCATTTGAAATAAGACCTAAAGGATGAGGAGGGACCTGTCAGAGAGAGATGAGGAAAGGAAACTGCTGGAGGAGGGAAAAAAGTGCAAAGGGTGGGAGGTGGGGACAGCTGGCATTTTGAGGAATGGAGGAGAATGCTGGAGTGAGTGAGCATGGGGAAGGGTGGACAGAGGCCAGACCCCAGGGGGCACCGAGAGTCTTGTTACAAGGATTAGATTTTATTCTGAGAGTGGAGGTTGGGGAGATTTGTTTGCTGGTGATAGTGGGTGAGTACTGGTCATTGTTCAATTCTTTTAATTTGTGCTTTTAGAAGGTGACACTGGCTACTGTGAGGATGATAAAGAGTAGGGGGCAGACGTGGCACCAGGGAGATCATTCAGGAATCTGCGACTGTTGTTCAGGCAAAAGGTGATGGAGCTAGGACCAGGCTGCTGGGAGTGGGGATGGAGAGAGGTGGATGCATCTGAGGATGGACAATCGCATACCCAGCCTGGTGTTCTCTTATTTCCCAGCGGAAACCTTCCGACAGGTGGTCCCAACATACGATGCACTTTGTCCCAACGTGGGATTGTGGTTTCGCCTCTGGGCCCCGTGCTCCTCGTTCTCTGCGTTGCCCATCGCTGCCTCCTCACCTGCTGCCGTCCCTGTGTTCTTAGGCCTGGCTCCAGAATCTCTGCTCCGTGAAGCCTCTGGCCTCCCGGGTCAGCTGACCTGTCTGTCTCTGAAGTGCTAAGTTAGCGGTTCTCAGTGTTGGTGTGTAAGGGGCTCCTGGGCAGCTCGGTGAAACGCAGCTTCCAGAACCCCATCCTTCAGGGGTTCTAGTTCACTGGGTCTTCACTGAGGCCCAGGGTCTGACTGTCCACGAGCATCCCCGGTGATGCTCATGCTGGCAGCCTGGTCTGGCTCTGTTCTGTCTTCTACCATTTAGTCAGTTTATCTTCTGTTCTAGATCGTAAGCCCTCTGAGGGGAGAACAGGTCTTACTTCATGTTTGTAATCCCCCAGGAGCTGGATCCAATGCTGTGCTTGGAAGAGGTGCTCAAAAATCTCTCTTATTTTGGGTAGAAAATCCTGGAGAAGTGACCAGCCTTGGTCATGTGGCTGGTCAGCCTGTCCTGGCACAGATGGCACCGCCCCTCTGCTGGACGCTGTCTGCCCGGGTCTCAGGTTCTCCTCCCCCTTCCGCTCACTAATATTTATCAATCGTTCGGTCCAGATTTGAAAGTTAGTTCTTCATTGGCTCTTTCACCCCCACTTTACAGATGGACAAACAGAGCCTTGGAGAGACTAGATCCCTTGACCAAGCTCCCACGGTTATAAAGGGCAAGAAGAAGATTTGAACCCAAGATTCTCTGTCTGTAAAATCTACACTCCTGATGGCCATTCACCATTTCATTCCTCCATTCAGCGAATATTTGTTGCATGCCCATGACACGCACCTTCTGCAGTTTCCCTCTCCGCAGATTCTCTCAGGGAGAATGCATTAGGTCTACTCTCTCGCGAGGATCAACCCTTCAAATGTCTGTAGGCAGCTCTTAAACTTCCCTCGAGTTCCTTTGGCTCTTGCTGTATGATACGCCATGACTTAGAATTCTCTCTCACCCCTGGACACCTCCCCAGACATCCCCTCCTCCGCCAGGGTCCCTCTGAGCGTGGACCCCACCTTCGGATGCTCCAGATCTGCTCCCATCAGGGCAGAGTGGTCCTGTCAGCGTCAGGACCACTGATGCTGTCCTGACAGTGTAGCTTCCAGTTCCATAAGCTCCTGGGATGGAAACTTCTTCACCACACAGGCTTTCTGGTCTCTCTCCAGCCAGCTTCCATCCTGTAGTCGGAAGTTACCGTTCGGGTTGCAATTTTTGCTCCATTTTACTCCTTATACTCCCCAAATCCCAGAGAAATAGACTGTAAGAACAAGGAACGTGTGACTCAGTGAAGGTACGCCCCAGTGGTGTCTCTCAATGACCAGACATCGTAATTTTTTATATATTTTTTTTTTACAACAACTGCTTTCAACATTACACGAACCTTATAAAAGAAAACACGATTATCCATTTTCCAGCCAAGCAGGCACCCAAGTTTCTAAAGCAATTAATAGCAGATGAACTAGATGGTCACCCTGCCTGTCAAGTGAAAGGGCTGGAGAGGAGGCAGGGCGAACCCTGGGTTAGGAGAGTTGTCGTCTCGGGAGGGAGAAGGGGCTGGAGTCCAATCCCAGGCTGGCTCTGGCTAAGTTACTTGACTCCTCAAAGTCTTGTTTTCTCGTCTGCAAGATGAAGGCAATAATAGCATCCTCCTCCTAAGTTGCTGAAATATTAAATGAAATAGTGTGTGCCAATCTCTAAACACAGTGCACGGTCATTGGTTGATGCTCAGTGAATGTCAGTCTGAGTGGTACCATTGGGGGAGACAGGCAGGTGAGCAGCAACAGTGCAGCGTCGTCAGCGGGGTAAACAAAAGGGGGCTGTGGGCTTAGCTAAACCAGGGGAGGGAATCAAGAGGGGCTTCTCAGAGGAGGGGGTGAATGAGATGGTGCAGAGGGCAGCAGAGGTCGGCAGAGTGACCAGAATGTCCTCAGGGCAAGAAGAGAGGTATGGATGCCCTTCAGCCTCCCGGCGTGGAGAGCTGGTCCTCCCTTCCATCCGATGTGTCCCAGTGGATGGGGCTGCTCCAGGGGAGGAGTGGGGGGCAGCCTCCTGAGTACCCTTCCCCAGCTCGGCCTGAGCGCCTGAGGAGGACTCGGAGGTCAGATCTGGGGCTTCGGCCCCTGGCACCCCAATGCTGCCCACAAGCACCCTGCTGTGTTTCTCCAGGTCTGGCTGGAGACCTGCCTTTTGTTGCAGTTGCTGTAGGTGGCAGCAAAGCCCGACAAAGCCCATCTTTTTAGGGCCTCGAGAGGGGAGGAAATGTAATCAGGACCCAGTAGCCTCCAGCCTCTGTTATCTCACAGTGTAGGCTGGGAGCTGAGGGGGTTGGAGCAGGCGGCAACCACGTTAGCAGCATCCTCTATTGAGTTACAGCCTTTCCACAGACCTCTGAGGAGACTGGCTGCAGGAGCCTGTCCCTGGGAGTCCCGTCCTTATCAGATCGACTTCTGTTGGCTCCAGACTCCCGCTGCCTCGGGGCCCCTGAGAAATAGCCTGAGCAGGAAGACGGGAGCACGGATGCCGAGCTGGAGTAAGACCTTGAGAGACCTCGTCCCGGAAAAGATGGACTCCTCACCACAGGACCTGCTCCGAAATGTGGCAAAGTTCTGTTATGGCCCAGGACAACTGCTTTGGTTATTCTCTTTAGAAGTGTCAAATACACTCATCTCCCCTAGAATATTTTCTCCTTCCCTGGTGCCCCAACTAAGTGTTTAAGCTGCTCATCAGTCGGGGCAATACAGCCTAGTGGTTAAGGGCACGGCTCTTAACTGCCGTTTGCTGCTGTGTGACCTTGGGCAAGAGAATTAACCCCTCTGTGCAGCAGTTTCCTCCTCTGTGAAGCACCTCTCAGCCCTTATGTTTATTTTCAAGGGAGTATCCGATAGGACCGTAGGTTTTGTGGATGAAGAGTCACGCCTCTGGGGAGTTGTCCCCCTGCCTTCGTTTTTGTAACAGCTTTATTGGAATATAATTCACATACTATAGAGTTCACCCATTTAAAGTGTGGAAGTCCGTGGTTTTAACTGCATCAATTTTAGAACACTTTCATCACTCGCCAAAGAAACGTATACCCTTTAGCTATCAAACCCCACTCCCCCATCCTCAATGAAAGTGACTCTGACTGTTATTATTATGCGGATTCACAATAAACTGCATTATAATAGTAATAATCTCTTTTCTGCCTCTATGGATTTGCCTGTTCTGGACTTTTCAGAGAAATGACCTCCTTCCTTCTTCGCTGGGGGTCAGTCATCCCCGCTTCCGCCCGTGCTAGCGAGAGAAGCTGGCTTAGCCATCACCCCCGGGGCTGTTGTCTCCCGGCCCCCTCCTCTGGTCTGGAGGGGTGGTGGTGGAGGAAACCTGCCAACCAGCCCTTGTCACTCACAGCACAAGCAGCTTGGCTCTGGATTACTCATTTCAAACTCAATTTGTGGCTCTGCCAAGAGCAGCAGCATCCTCAGAGCGTGTAACTGGATTACTCGCACCCCCGCCCTGGGCCCTGGGAGCCTGGAGCATGCAGCGGGCCGCCTCCCAGGACTGACAGCTGCCCAGGGAGGCGGGCCTGCCAGGAGTCTGCAGGGCCTCTGGCTCTGCTCGGAAGTGCCTGCCCAGCCTGGCCCCGGCTCCTGGCTGACAAGGATGCCCCGGGCTTTTGTCTTCAGGCCACTGAGAGACAGTTTCCTGCGGCAGGGCCAGTGGTCCTGACCATTAGGGCCACGAGCTTGGCCAGACTCACTGCCCACATCAGCATGATTCTAAAAACGCCTCCATTCCTTGAGCAGACTCTGGGTGAAGCCCTCCCTGCGTGTGGCTGGCTTTTCTCTTCCTGGCACCCCAGCACCATATCTATCACCTTCAAGAGGGAGGGCCCCGTGCAGCCCCCACCAAACAAGCAGGTGCCGAACACACGAGAGCAAACGCCATCCTCCTGCTTGCGAGCGCTCACTGGATGCAGGCCCGGTGGTAGGCATCAGCTCGTGCAACCCTCCCCACAGCTTGATGGTAAAGACCTTTCAGATGGGGATGCTGAAGCTTACGGGGGCAGAATAACTACCAGGCCACGAGTGGAAGGTTGGAGCCGGGATGAAGCCGGACTTTCTGGCTACAGTGCACACACTGAGCCCCGGCAAAGACAGAAGGAGGCCATTTCTATGAAATGTTCAGACTGGGAAAATCTGCAGAGACAGCAAGTAAATGAGTGGTTGCTGGGGCCTGGGGTGATGGGGCGTTTGGAAGGAGTTAGCTAAAGTTTGGGGGGTTTCTTTTGGGGATGAAGACAGTCTTCTAAAATTGATCGTGGTGATGGTGGCACAACTCTGTGAATGTATGGAAAACCATTGAATCCTGCATTTAAATGGGTGCATTGTATGGTATGTGAATTACATCTCAATAAAGCGGTTCCAAAAACAGAAGAAATGAGGAATTGATGTCGCAGGCTGCACACACCTCTGGTCCCAACCCCCTCCCCTAATTGAAACCTGGAATTTGTCATCTTCACATTTAACCCAAGGGTCATGGGGTTAACCCTGAACCCTAAATGGCAGAAACTGTAGGACCAACACCTCTATTTTCCCTGTTCCGTGCCTGGGGTCTTACTCTACTTATGTTGCCATTCATAGAATCCCAGGGAATGTTTCGTCTTCTATTTCAGATTCTAGGGGTGATCTGTGTGGATGGGCAGAGACCCCGCTGCCCGGGGTCTCGCTTCTGCTGCTCCTCTTGCCCTCACAGTGGCCTAGCTTTTGGGGGAAGTCTACTCACAACCAGACCGGGCACTGTGCTGGGTACCACCTCATCTGCACAGGCTCCCGCATCCCAATTTGCAGGGAGAGTCTGTCTTCTTTTCAGCCCTGAATTACATGACTAAAGACCTTCTTACAGGAAGGGTGAGACGGGAGAAAAACCCATCCCACCCCACTTCTGAAGCCTACAGCTTCTGGAGGCTGCCTGGGGATTCCCTGTGGGGCGTCTGGTTTGTTCTTCCCAGAGTCCAGTTCAGGGGCTCTGCGTGTGTGTTTGGAAGGACTGACATCTCGCTCTGCCAGGATGTGCCTGCCAGCAGACTGAACCACAGCCTCACGTTCCCTGTGCTGGCGACCTCTTTTATCCCCCCTGCCTGCTCTGGCCCTGATCTTGGTTTCCACTTGGGGAAGGAGGGAAGACGTCTGAGCTTCAGGCTGGTTCTGGGAATCCTGGATCCTGAAACCCCACCAGGAATGAGAATGAGGAGCCCTGCCCTGGCCTTGGAGCCCATACAGCTTTCCACGCGCTGGTCTGCAGACCTGGCTTTGAAATCATTAATGGGCCATCTCGCCCAGCATGCTGGGAGCCCTCTGAAGGCAGGGACCCCAAAGCCCTCTTGTCTCCACCTCCTGGTGTCCGGCACAGCACAGGCACCAGCAACATGCTTGGGCCACATTCCGACAAATGAGATGCTGGCAGCCGGTGGGCACAGAGGTTTAGGCTGAACGGATGCTCCTCATGGGTCCTCTGTCCAGTCTCTTCCTGTCTCCATCCTTCTCTGTCCCTTTGGACTCCATCTCTCCTCCTCCCTCCCCTGTCTCCTGGGCCATCCTTTCTTGCTCTCATCCCCGTCATCCAAGTCCAGGTAGGTGAAGCCAGACCAGAGAAAAACCAACTAGGAATGTCCCCAGTGCAAAATGAATATAAATAAGTATGCAAAGGCTTCTGCTCACCCACTGATTACTCACACGCTGCTCTGGAGATGCCGCTGGCCTAGCTCAGCTCCATGGCTGTTAATGATAAATTAAACTTATTAATCACCCCAGGCAGTGGGGCCAGCCTGAGCGCACGCTGGGAGGGTAGGCTATAGGACGGAGCTGATGCAGCAAGAGAGGAACTGGGGGCGTATGACAGCATCCCTGGGGGGGAGGCAGCCCCTTGATCTCTCAGGTCTCCTCTTTCTTAAAGTGTTCTAAGGTGTACCCCCATCTCATCCTGTTTGATGCGGCTGCTGCGTATTTCAGAAGCTGCCCAAGTTGGGCGGGGAGTCTGAACTCTTCCAGAACTGGAGATCGTTTTACCATCTTCACACCCTCCACATACTTTCCCTCTTCCACCTGCCACAGGCTGGCATCCACCCTGCTGCTCTCCGTTCAAGTCTTGACTCAAAAGTCCCCTCTTGGCAACCGCCAGATCTAAAGTCCTACTTCTGTCTCCAGCTCTTTGTTCTCTTCACAGTGGGTCCCTGGAGCTCAGTCGCCTGGGTTTGAATCCCAGCTCTGCTATTAGTTGTGTGCAACCTCTCTGTGCCTCAGTTTCCCCATCTTTAAAATGGGATTGATAAGTAGCTGCTTCATTGGGTCGTGGAAAGGATGAAGAGCACAGATTCACATCAGCCAGGGCTGAAGTCTCATCTGGAAGCTTGATGGGGCAGAATTCCTTCCTTGTGGCTGTAAGACCGAGAACCTCAGTTCTGAGCTGGACGTTGGTCAGAGGCCACCCCGTCCCTTGCCGTGGGAGTCTCCCCCACCCCAGTGTGGCCACTTGCTTCATAAAAGCCAGCAAGTATGAGAGAAAGGCTCCAGCATGGTGGACACTGGTATCTTCGTGGACTTTAATCACTGTTGCCATTTTCTCTTTGTTAAAGCAATTCACAGGTCCTGCCCAGACTCAAGGGGAGGAGATTACCTGGAGCGTGACCCCCAGGAGGTGGGGAGCATGGGGCCACCTCAGAGTCTGTTCCCCCCCTGTCAGGATGGCAAAAGCTGGGAGCCGGCCACACCTCTGGCATCTGGTGGGACCGTGTTCCTCGTGGACAGGCAGACCCAGAGGCAGTTCCTATGGCAACCAGCAGTCTCGGGGTTCTGCCACGGCCCTCTGGCCATGGGAACTCTGCATCTTCACCCATTCCTCTCAAGCCATCGATGCACTTAAACTCGAGGGTCTTATTGTTAACTGGGCTGATTTCCCTCTCTGTCACACCCTCCTCGGTCATCTTGAGCATAGCTGTGTCTAAAGCCCTAGGGATAGAGCGTGAAGAAGAAGCGGGTTGAGTTCCCACCCTCAGAGTCTTAGAGACCAGTGTGAGACTCAGACATCCAACAACTGCACGTCACCCCCCAGTGTATGATTACCCACTGGGATTTGTGCTTTGATGTCTATGCAGGTGGGGCAGCACAAAGGCTTGGGGTCAGGCCCTGACCTGGGCGGTGAGAGAAGCCAAGCAGGTGGCACTGCAGATGCAGGGGTCCCGCAGCTCCATGGACCATGGGCACTTCCTGGGAATGGCAAGGAGGCCGGCGGGGCCTTATCTGTTGTCTCCCCCGCAGACCGTGAGGGCAGCGGCTTCGGTCGTTTTTCACGATTGCGTCTCCAGCCCAAGCGCTGTGCCTGGCTCTTAGTTGGCACTCAAGGACTATCTCGATTAAGGGAGAAATGGGAGGGGAGAGTGGAATGAGAGGGGGTGGCTGGGGGCCGAGAGGGCGCAGGCCTTGTTAAGCTGTGTCCCTTATTCAGAGAGCACTGGGGGGCCCTCGGAGGTTCTACCCACTCCCCAGGGGAGGGGCACCATTGGAATGCATCTTCAATGGATTGGAGGGAAGAGAGCGGGGGGGCTTGGGCCAGGCTGGTGGGAGTTCAGGGCCAGGTGGACACACACTTGGAGAGGAATGGATGGATCCAAGAGATATGTTTGGAGGTAAAATTGACAGGGCTCGGCAGTGGATGTGTCAGAGGGTGGGAGGTGCCCAGCAGCCTGTGTCATAGGCTGTGTCATAGCCTGGCTGAGTGTCCCCTGATGCAGGAGGTTGTCAGTCATGTAGTTCCTTTGCTTTTAGCGGGTGGCCCCATGGTGTCAGGGCACAAGTACACCCGTGTTCAAAGCTCGGCTCCGCTCTTCCCAGGGTGTGCTGCTAAAACGGCTGATGTCCCGTTGCCTTCCCTGTAGAATGGGTCTAAAACACCTGCCTGTCTGGACCAGTGTAAAGACCCACAGTAATCGGGCGAGTGAAAGCACCTAGCACACAGCCTGACATAGAACGGGAGGAGGTTGAATCTACTAGCTGGGTGACCTGGACAGGTCGTTCAACCTCTCTGTGCCTCACTTTCATCATTGCTAAAATGGGGTCCAATGTTCTGCTCTTGCTCGGCTCCCCGAGTCTCTCATCCTTCTGGGGTCAGTGGGATGGGCAGGGCATGTTGTTCTCCAGGAGTTGGCAGGGGTGCAAGAGGGGAAGCAGAGACACATGGAGCCTCTCGGCCTTGCCTGGGAACCAGCACGTTGTCACTCTGGACCAGGCGCCATTGGCCAAAGCAAGTGACATGGTTAAGTCCAGACTCACAGGACGGGGAAAAACACTCTGCCCAGAGGGGAGCCAGGGGAAAGGCAAGAATGTACAGGAAGGAGAGGAATTGGGGCTGGCAATCCAATCTACCGATGGTGGTGCCCTCCTCATTGGTGGGTGCGATGGTTAATTTTATATGTCAACTTGGCTGGGCCATTGGGTGCCCATAGTCGGTCAAACATTAATCTGGGTGTTTCTGTGAGGGTGTTTTTGGATGAGATGGACGTTTAAATTGGTGAACTTGAGTAAAGCAGATTGCCCTCCATATGTGGGTGGGCCTCATCCAATCAGTTGAAGGCCTGAGTAGTAAGAGGGAATTCTACAGCTGATGGCCTTTGGACTTCATCTGCAACATTGGCACTTCCTGCCTGGTGGCCTTTGAACCGGAGCATCAGCTCTCCCTGGGTCTCCTGTACTACTGGCCCACCTACGGATGTGGATTTCCCAGCCTTCATAATTGCATGAACCGATTCCTTATAATATGTCTCTGTCTCCCTGTCTGTCTGTCTGCCTCTCTCTCCATATGTATGTATATCTGTATCTCCCATTGGTTCCGTTTCTCTGAAGAACTCTGACTAGGACGGTGGGCAATGAGCTACTACACGCAAAGCTCTTAGAATGCAGCCCGGCACATAATAAATGACCAATGTAAACTGGGGCGTCTCAGTGTCAGCACTACTGACACCTTGGGCCAAATAATTCTTTATTGAGAGGGGCTGTGTATCATAGGAAGTTTACCAGCCTCCCTGGCCCCCACCCACTAGATGCCAGTAGCACCCCTCATCGTGACAACTTGCCAGATGTCCCCTGGGCGAGACCATTGGGGTGAAGGCTAGTTGTCCCTAGTATTGTCTGAATCACTGTGTGTTGTATAGTCTGCATGGCTGTGATTTTTCTTTTGATGTTTTACTGAAGTCATTGCTGTAAAAGAGGAAGCCTTTTGGAAGGAGAGAGCGTGCCACAGTGAGCTACGAGAAAACAGTGTGGTTTGTTTTCCCAAACTGTCTTCAAAGGAATTAGAAAGCTCCAAAGAGCTCAGCCTAAGCCCTGGCCCCCGAAGGTTTCTTTGGGAGAACAGACAGACAGTTCCTGTCACCAGAAGTGGCAGTGGCTGCATTTTAAACAATGGCACAGCTGGACACAAATGCACTGTCTTAGCTTCGGAGCTCTGGTTTGAGGACGTGTGCAAAGTGAAGAGGGGAGAGGCTCGGTCCCTTTGCTGTTTTCTCGGCAGAGATCCTGAGGGGATGCCTTTATTTCTCTTGCCATGTGAAATGTTTTCATTTTGTTCCCTCTCTTTCTCTCACATGCACGCAAACACACACACACACACACACACACACACACACACACACACACACCATGAACAATTAATAACCTTGTGAGATAGGTTCCAGTTTTATGCCCATTTTCCTAGATGAAGAATCTGAGGCCCAGAGAGATAAGGCAAGTAGCCTGGAGTTGCACAGCTAGTAAGTGATGCAGCCAGGATTTGATCCCATGTTGCTCTGATTCCGGGGTTCAACCTCCTAACCACAAGGTAACGCTTTATCAAGGTAAATCTGACTACGTCTGAGGTCTCAGAATTTCAGGGTGAGGGAGACCAGAAAATTAAACCAAGTCGTTACTCCCCAACTATGTGGAGTAGATCATGAGTGAAGTGTATAAAGCGCCAGGTATTAAAGTTTATGAGTCTATTAATCCACGGCTTTGGAGGAATTAAAGTTTCATATTGATGATAAACCTTCCCTAATAAAACGTAAGGGAAGCGGGAATAAATCTCCAATTCCAAAGGACCCCGGACACTTAAACAATTGTATGTAAGATGGATGTGTGCACTGGTGTTGGGGTGATGCGTCTTGCCCGGCGGAGGGTACTTTGGCAAAGTGGTTTTCGCTTCCGCTAAGTGGTGGAGATGAAATGATGGATGTGTGCTATTGATTTCATGGGCGTCTGCATGAGGGTGAGCACAGCTGGGTGAGAAGCCCGGGGCAGCTGAAAGCTGCTGAATATGCATCTAGGAGGAGAAGCCGCAAAAGGCACTTCGGGTGCCCAGTTTCATCAAATAGCAAAAAGCTGGCAAATATAGGGCAATCAATTTCCCTCCCTCTCTCTCTCCCTCCTCTCTCTCTCTCTCTCTCTCTCTTTCTTTCTTTCTTTCCCTCTGTCTCCCTCCTTTCCTTTCTTATTTTTGCCATGTGGAAAAGTGTCACAGTGTGGCTGGGTGAGCTATAGGGTGTTGGTTTAAACACAGTCCTGGATTATAATCCCAGCTTTGTCACGTATTAGCTCTGTGACCTTGGGCAATTTACTTCATCTCTCGAGGCCTTGGTTTATTTATTTATTTTTTAATGAAACGTTTGTTTTAGATTTGCGGAAAAGTTGCAAAGATTGTATACCCTACACCCAGCTTCCCCTATTGCAACTTCTTACATAGTTATGCACATTTGTCTGTTGCAACATCTTACTTCACTGTGTACATTTGTCACAATTAATGTACCAATACTGATATATTGTTATTAACTAAAGTCCACATTTTATTAGGATTTCCTTGGTTTTTACCTCATACTCATTTTCTGTTCCAGGATCCCATCCAGGACACCACATTACATTTACTCATCATGTCACTTTAGGTCCTTTAGACTGTGATGGTTTCTCAGACTTTCCTTGTTTTTAATGACCTTCACAGCTTGAAGAGGACTGGCCAGGTATCTTACAGATGGTTCATCAACTGGGATTTGTCTGATGCGTTTCTCATGATCAGATTGAGGTTATGGCTTTGGGGGAGGAGGACCATGGAAGCAAAGTGTCATTCTCATCACGTCCCATCACGGGTACAAGCCGTCAACATGACTCATCAGTTCTGGTGTTGACCTTGATCACCCAGCTCAGGAGTGTCTGTCGGGTTTCTCCACCGTCCAGTTCCTCTTTTCCACCCTCCCTCTGTGGCAGCCTGTGGGAGGAAGTCACTGTGCCACCTCGCACCTAACAAGTGGGGGTTGATGATCCCCTTTCTTGATCGGGGGGAAGTGTCTGCGTAAATTATTTTCAATTCTTCTGCATGGGATTTCTGTCCATTCTCCCATGGGGTTACTTATTTATTCAATCATTTATTAACATCAAGATGGACTCATGGATATTTTACTTTATGCTTTGAGTTAGAATCCAATACTGCATTATTTTGTTGCTCAAATTATCCCAGCTTCATCTGGGTTTTACTCTTTTGGATAGATTTGTAAGGAATAAATGGGATAATCAGGGCTGAGAATACGATGAGGTGAGTGAGTGGTGCAAAATTTAAGGAGGCAGCAAAAAACTCAGTCATCAAGATAAATAATATATTAATGCAATATTTAACAAAATGAAACAAATTTCATGGTGAACAAGATATCAACATTTTAAATCAGTATTGTATGTATATGGTTTAATCAGGTGCCTAGTATTTAGGACATATTATAGCATTTAATGGATTAATTCTATCAGTTCATATGGATGCGCCAGTGTATCAGTGCTTTGAGGGGGCCCCAGTGGCCAGTGCAGAGTGCCCACTTCACTGTCAGCCGTGGGTGGCGGGATCAAGTCCAGGGGAGGAATCCAGCCTCCAGGAGGGGTGTGGAGAGGTGGGTTGTCCTCTCAGGGGACCAATATCCTATTGATCCGCTTGTTCACTAACCTCAAATCAACATCTCCTACCTTAGCAAAACGGAGCCTGTTTTAATTGAGATATTGGAAGATGTATTTCCTTAATTTCTGCCTCATGGAAAATCCTTACGCCTGATCAATTTGGGTCAGTTTGAAGCAGTTGCTGTTATAAATGAAATTCAGCTGAGGTTATTCACGTTAAAAGTCAATATCCAGTAGTTTGGGGAACGTGGCCGGTTCTGCTGTTGGAAAACTTTGGATAGTGGCTGGACTGGCGGGACCTGCGGGTTCCTGACAAGTGCCATACTGTTTAGCCTTCTAAGATGTCAGGAAATAACTCCTCTCACTCCGCAAGGGGCTTCTCAGACTCAGTGCCGGGCACTTTGGCATGCATTGTCTCACTTAGTCCTCACGACAGACCAATGAGATGTTCCGTTATTGCCAGTTAGTACATGGAGAAACTGAGGCCCAGCGTAGTGTCCCTGAGACAGAGAGTGACAGAGCCAGGTCTGAGCCCAGGATCTTAATGACCACATCACCTCCCTCTCAACTATTTCCCAAGGTGGTTGGCGCTAGTTGAGTGCGTGTTCCCACCTCTGTTTGGGGATGGTCAGCGAAGAACACTGATTCAGCATGGCGGGCATTCTGAGTTTGTATCTGGGCCCAATACAGAATTGCTCCCCACCGAAGGAAGTTAAACTTGACGGGAAGTGAACGAGCTGTGAAGTCAGATCGACCTATTTTCCGTCATTTCCAGTCTTCCATTACATTTTGTCTCCCATCGCTTCCCATCTCCCATTACTTCCTGTATTCCATCATTTCTTCTCTTCCATTCCTTCCTTGCTGTTGGCCTTGGATAAGTTACTTGACCTCTCTGAGTCTGGGTTCTTGGATTGTTTAATTAGTGTAATAATACCCATGTTTCAGAGTAACAATTAAATATGATCGTGCATGTGAACTGCCTATTTAGGATGGTGATGATCTTTTTTCACCTCTCATTGTAAGCGCTCAATAAATCTTGATTCCTCTCTTGACTTTCCTCCTTTCTGGTTCTTGTCCTCAAAAGTCTCCTGGGCAAGCTGGTGCATAAGGAGGCGTGAAAATGATGAAATGGATGTGAAGAGCTATGAAACAAACTGAAGGCCGTGGAAAAGACACTTCGGTCACCAGGGAGAGAAACCCACTTGGGCTAGCTCAAGTCAAAGGGGTGTGTTGAAAGGAGATGGGTTCATCTCAAAGCAGGTCTCCTGGGCCTGGAGCTGGGACCTGGAAGTCATCAGGATTGCACAGCCAGCCTAGGCCCCTTCTCAGAGGCTGTGAGGACTGCCATCGCTGCTTCTCTCTGCCCAGCCACCTCATTGTCTCAATGACTGGCTACTCATCCATTCATACCCAGCCCTCAATGGCTTCTCCAAAATGGCAGCCTCTGCTCTGACTCTGAGAGACTTTTTGGCTTGGCTTCCAATACCTTAGTGGCTCAATCTCTCCATATATTGATTCCAAAATTCAAGAAGATAGAATATGGTGGGTCCATATTTGAACAGTTGTCCAACCCAACTGGTCCAATCAACTGTGAATGACGGTTCTGCCTGTGCCAGGGATTGGACAGGGCGAATTTTCTAAGAGAGGTGATTGAGGGGGTAATGCCGGGCAACTCCAAAACATCGGACTTTCTACAAACTTATTAAAGGGATGAGGAACAAACCAGATGAGAAATAGATCAAGGACTGTCCTCTCTTTGCTCACTTCCTCTTGGTTTGTATAGTAATTCCTATCCAAGGGCTCATGCTGTTTCAGGCGGCGTCTCTCAAACTTGAGCATTGTCATATGGTGGCCTTGAATGGGAAGACTTTTTCTCATGGAGCCCCAGTGTTGACTTAACTTATTTTATATTAATGTTAAAGTTAAATTAGTATTAATTAAGCAGTAGCAACATAAAACTACCTATAAACGCCTTGTGCTTATTGCTCTTATACAGCCTGTAAAGCTAAAACAAATTTATAAATTAAATGCAAACAAACCTATAAAACCAATAAAACCCAAATTAGCAACATTAATTTGATGCTTTGGATGATGTTCCATGGCTGAAACCAAATCTCATAAAGTGCACTGAGTCCTGACTGCTGGAGTCTGGTCTCTTTTGAGTTAGATGAGCCTGGGCTGCTGTTTGTCGTGTGGCAACCCCCTTCACCCACCACTTCTTCTCTCGAAAATGACAGTTTTTGACTTTCACTGTTGACCATCAACACGGATGTGTTCAAGTCACCTCTGCTCTTTCTCCTCAGCTCAAGACAGTTCAAGCTGTACTGCTTGGCACTGAAGAGATTGCAAACACTGTCACAAGTGCTCAAGCATGAGCCAGGACTAATTAACGGAGTCAACCAGGTGACACAGAAAATGCGTGTATTACTTTTGAATAGATTACTTTGATATTAAAATTTAACATTATAAAAATAAATACATTTCAGAGGAGACTCATAAATCCACAAGGATGCATCCTTGCTAGAACTCCAGGACAAGCGTCGGACTAGTGGCTTCTGGTTCTGCCTCCATTATTCTCCAGACGTATAATCGTTGTGTGTGGGGAGGTCCTTTTATCTCTTGATTTCCTCACCTATGAAGAGCGGATTCCTACACTAGCTTGCTGTAAGGAACACATAAGACCGAGTGTCTGAAATTGCATTGAAAACCACAAATTCAAGGGGTGGTCATTATGAGCTGAACTGTGTCCCCTCCCCGGATTTCATATATCTAAGTCCTAACCCTCCAGTGCATCAGAATGTGAGTGTATTTGAAGATAGGGCCTTTAAAGAGGAATTTAAGGGAAAATGAGGTCGTATGGTTGGGCCCTAATCCCACAGGATTGGTGTCTTTATAAGAAGAGGAGACTAGGATATGGACACACACAGAGGGAAGACCATGTGAAGACCAAGGGAGGAGAAGAAAGCCGTCCACAAGCCAAGGAGAGAGGCTGCAAGGGAGATCAACCCCGATGACATCTTGATCTCAGACTTGCAGCCTCCAGAACTGTGAGAAGACACATTCCTGCTCCTTAAGCCGCTCAGTCTGTGGTCCTTCATTGCAGCAGCCCCAGAAAACGAATACAGGGGAAGAATTGGCGAGTATGGCGTACTGGCAAATTGGTGAGCAGATCACCTGATCTATGGAGCTAGCATGGCTGTCTACCATGCCCTGGGGCCAGTTGTTTTCTTATCCTGGTTTTACTGTCTGAGATGGGGAGATTGACAGATGCTTTCTTTCATCATTATAGGGTCTGTCTAGGAGGAAGGGGTTGTGCTCATCATACGTCATTGACAAAAAAGGCTATTAACTACCCCAGACTTAGCATCTATTGGTGAGGCAACCCGGGTGTCTTGCTTCCTGACCACTTGGGCACCTACTCATTCTTTAAGACTTCTCTTGAATCTCCTCTCGTCTCATCCATTCAACAATTCTTTATTGAGCCCCTTCTCTGAGCCAGGCACTGTAATGAATAAATCTATGGTTATATGGTTATACTGGTACATATAGCTCCTATCTTTATGGAACTTGGAGTCTATTGGAAGCAGATGTTAAAGGGGTAAACTAATGAACATAATTACACAACGTGTGCTGGGCCCTGAAGCAGAAGTAATAGGATGTGATAAAGACATTCGAGGAATGTGGTGAGCGGCATTCCAGGCAGAGGGAACTGCCTGTGTACAAGGAGGTCGGTGTGGCCAGGGAGTAGTGAGTGAAGGGGAGAAGATAGGAAAGGCAGAGTGTGGGCTGATTCACCTCAGATCTTGTAGGCTGGGATAAAGATTTTGGATTTCTTACCCGTTAGAATTTTTTTCACCTGAAAGCAGAAATGTCAACTTGAAATAGTTTAAACAATAATGCGATGAATACTTTCTCATAACAGGCAATCTGGAGGTAGGGCAGTGGGGCTGACTCATTTGCATGGCTAATTCCATCCCTGTCTTCTTAGCCACCCTCCAGACATGAATGTTCATGGGATCGAGTTCTGGCCAATGAACTGGAAATGAAACTGCTCTGGCATTTCTGGGAAAGCTTTTGCACTCCTCTCTCCCTTCCTCGTTCTTTCTGCCTGGATTGGGACAAGATGGCTGGAACTACTGCAGCCATCTTGCAACCTTGAGGAAAAAAGGCCATGTGGTAGATTGTGTTCTTGATCACATCTATTTTCTCCCTCTCCTATAAGGATATTATACACCCTAATCTTGCTATGTGGCTTGCAAAACCTCCCTGTGGGAGGAGCGTGCCTCCTCTCTTCATTGCCAGGCTTGGCCATGTGACCGACCAATAGAATATGAGCATATGTGACATTTGATGGTCTCAGCAGATGACTTAAATGCAGTTGAGTGGCTGGACTCAGCCTCTTTGATTGGAATTCCCTCTCAGTAGAATGGGTATTGCCCACGCGGGGTCTGCTCCTTCCATCTGTGTCCTGAAATAAAGTCACATGGGGCAGAACCACAGCCAACTGCAGCCTGGAGACCCTTGAGTGAATCATGCGTATTGCTATTGAAGGCCGCTGAGATTTTGGGGTCATCTGTCACTTTAGCAGAGCTGATTAATAGAGGCCAAGGGGTTACCCTGACCAGCCCCTTATTTCTCAAATTCTTATTTTGTGAGAAAAATAAACCCCTCTCTCTTTAAGCTGCTGTAATTGGGTTTTCCACCCTTGCAGCCAAAAGCAATCCTAGCTGAGGTGAGGAGTCACAGGGTCGGTTGACTGAGGGGCCAGTGAAATCACCAGGGCCCCAAACTCCTTCCATGTCTCCACCTGCCGTGCCTAGTGTGTTCTCAACCGAAGTCCACTCGAGTCTGCAAATCTGTGCCATTATTGCCTCAAGTCCAAGCAATCCATGCAGACTCAAAAACCTCCTCTGGAAAAGAACCCCCGACCATTCCAGCCATGCACATCTGTTTTCAGAATCTAAAATCTTTCCTGGAAGCTCCCAGCAGACATCCCCCTCCCTCCGAGCCCCTCTCCCCCGACAGTGTCTCGCTGAGCTGAACTGGTTAACGTTCCTGTCCCTGAACCTATCACTTAGGCTGGGAAGTGAGACCATTGTGACTGGTCTGGGCAGATGAGAAGTTCTCAGAGTCACCTGGGGACAGGTAGACCCAGAAAGCGTCTTGGGCTCTGCCGGCGTGGGAGGGAGGCTTGCTGCTGGATGAGCAGGCAGTAGAACTGGGTGGAGAGCTCCTCCAGAAGCCATTTCTGACCCCAAGGCTGGGCCGGGGCTTCCACCCTCTGTTCTCGCACTAGCCCCGGGTACCCATCTTATTTCATGCTGTACCGCAATGCTGTCAGTTACTAACGTGTCCATCCCTCCAGAAATTTAGCATCTTATCCTCTCTGTATCCCCAGCCTTTGCCCAGAGCCTGGCAGATAGCAGGTGCCCAGTAAATGTTGAGACGGATGGAACGAGGTGGTGACCCACTGGAGGTGTCAGACTGTAGGAGGGGCTGGGTAGCGAAAAGACTGACTAGGTTGTCAGATGCATGAGGGCAGTGACTTGCTCACCTCTGTATTCATAGCACCCAGGATTTAGCAAGGGGTTCAGGAAATGTTTGTTGAGTGAATATATGAATACGTGCCGGAGGTAGCTAAATTCTCTGGGGTATGGGTCCCTCTTCATTCACCTTTAAGGAGCACCTCTCCACCTTTGAAGGAGTTAAGCCCATGAAACAGTTAAGATCTAGGTTCAAATTGTGACTCTTCCACTTTTTTGTTGTGTGACCTTGGGCAAGCCAATGTATCTACTTGAGCGCCTGTGTATTCATCTGTGAAATGGGGCTAATGATAGATGTTATCTCAATGTCATAGTGTGTGTAAAGCAGTTTACATACATAGAGTGTGATTGGCTCTCAAGAAATGGTGCTCTCCTTTCTGACTGCCTCCAGGGCGGGCAGAGGATTTGGAAGTTGGGGGGGCAGGGTGACCAGGGAACAAGCTGCAGAGCCCCCTGGACAAAACAGAGGGTTCCTTGGGGCCATTGCATCCACCCTGGCTGATGAGCAGCAGACCAGCGGGAGGGTTCGGAGCCATTGGCAGCTCCCTCCCCGCCTGCTGGCCCAGGACAAGAGAGACGTGCTTTGAATGTGCTGCCTGATCCACTGACATCGCATAAACAGTTCCACCATAACTGAAAGTGTTGGTGGTTGAGAAAGTGCCAGATTCCTTCCGCCAGCCCCACAAGATGCAGCAAAGGCACACACTGGGAGAACCGATTTGAAGAAAACTAGATGTGGGATGGGCAATCATTGAGAGCCAAAACCAAGCCGAGCTTTGGAGCTTCCTGAGAGTCCAAGCTCTGCGTCCAGACCACGATTACCTGAGCAGACTGCAGGCCTCCATCGGTGGTGTTACTGGGGGGCGGGGCACACTCTGAGGCTTCCACCTCCCTCCCCACCGTTAAGCTGTTATTCCTTTGGGGCAAGCATTGCCCTCAATCGGCTCTTTTTTTTTTTAATTTTATTTTTTTCTTTTTTCTCCCCAAAGCCCCCCGGTACATAGTTGTATACTCTTTGTTGTGAGTCCTTCTAGTTGTGGCATGTGGGACGCTGCCTCAGCGTGGTTTGATGAGCAGTGCCATGTCCGCGCCCAGGATTCGAACCAACGAAACACTGGGCCGCCTGCAGCGGAGCGCGTGAACTTAACCACTCGGCCACGGGGCCAGCCCCTCAATTGCCTCTTTTTTTAAATTATTTTATTGAGGTCGTGTTGGCTTATAACATTGTGTAAATTTCAGGTGTACATTATTGTATTTCAACTTCTGTACAGATTGTATTGTGTTGATCACCAATAGTTTAGTTTTCATCCATCACAATACATATGTGCTCCTTTATCCCTCCCCACACCCCCTTTGCCTCTGGTAACCACCAGTTTGTTCTCTGTATCTATGTGAGTATGTGTGTTTGTTTATCTTCCACATATGATTGAAATCATATGGTATTTGTCTTTCTCTGTCTGGCTTATTTACCTTAGCATAGTACCCTCAAGGTCCATCCATGCTGTTGCAAATGGCACACTTTTGTCTTTTTTATGGCTGAGTAGTATTCCATTATATATATATATATATATATATATATATATATATGCACACATACTCGTACCATGTCTTCTTTATCTATTCATCTGCTGATGGGCACTTGGGTTGCTTACAAGTCTTGGCTATTGTGAATAACAAATCCTAAGAAACAAGAACAAAGCCGGAGGTATCACACTCCCTGAACTGAAGACATGCTACAAAGCTATAGTATTCAAGACTGTATGGTACTGGCAGAAAAACAGACATGCAGATCAATGGAACAGAATTGAGAGCCCAGCAATAAGCCCACACATCTATGGACAGCTCACCTTCGACAAGGGCGCCAAGAACATCCAACAGAGAAAAGAAATCCTCTTCAATAAATGGTGTTGGGAAAACTGGACAGCTACATGCAAAAGCCACATGCATTATCTTAAACCATACACAGAAATTAACTAAAAATGAATTAAAGATTTGAATGTAAGACCTGAAACCATAAAACTCCTCGAAGAAAACATACGCACTCTGCTCTTTGACATCAGTCTTAGCAGCATCTTTTTGAATACCATGTCTCCTCAGGCAACGGAAACAAAGGAAAAAATAAACAAATGGGACCACACAGACTGAAAAGCTTCTGCACGGCAAAGGAAGCCATCAGCAAAATGAAAAGACCAGGTTCTTCTTTTAAAATTCTCTGGGGATGGCCAAGGCAGCAAGTCACTTAAAAATGTGTGGATTTCTTACTTAGTTGCAGAGTTGGCTGGCCAGGATCTCTTGCAGCGTCTGGGGGTTCAGGAGCCGTGACGTGGGGCTAAAGGGAACACAGGGGTGTTGTAACATCAGCAGAGCCCCTCCCCACTCCACATAGGTTTGCCTGCTAGTGCCTGCTCCTTTCTTGGTCTTTCACGCTCACAGCCTTCCTCATGCCCCAGGACCCTTGCACACACGGTTCCCCTGCCTGCCACGATCATCCCTCCTCCTTTTCACTTTGTTAGCTCTTATTCATCATTCTGATTTCAGCCCTTTTGTCATTTCCTCAGGACAAAAGGAGAGGCTAGCAAGTGTGCCCAAGGTCACACACCCAAGGCTGACCCATCCCCACCATCTTCCGTCAAAGCCCACGTCTCACACATAACGATGTACCTGATGCTCACCCGTGTTTCATGGATGCGTGGTGTGCACCAGGGACTTCCCTCGTGCTCCCACCCTCTACCTTCTCCTCCCATCCCAGCGGGTGTGTTTCCATCAGGCGCCTTATCGTCATTGTGATTTTCAATTTGTTTGTGTGGTGATTTGATTACTGTCTGTCTTACCCAACAGAGCTTAACATTTACTGGGGCGAGGAATTTGTTCTTTCTTAGCACTGCTTCCCTGGTGCCTGGCACATAGGTCCTCATTAAACGTCTTGATTGGATAAATGCAAAGAGGGTTGGAATGTTCCCAGGGAAGATGGACTTGTCCAGGGGAGATCTCGAGGTGGCCCCGGGCCTGGCCTTCCTCCCTCAGGGTCAGGGACTTGATCTGACTACTGTCCCTCAGTTGAGCGGACATGGAGGTTAATAATCAGCCCTGACATTTGTTAAGCACTTCTAAGAGTTTTACATGAACTATCTCACTGAATTCACGTAACAACCCTACGAGAAGGGTACTATTATTACTCTGACTTTAGAGTGGATGAAACAGGCACAGAGAGGGTGGGTGGCTTCTGCAATGTCACACAGGAAGAGTAGAGCTCAGGTTCACCCCCAGACAGGTCGGCTCCAGAGCCCACCCACTTAAGTGGCAGTCTGATCCTCGGTGTGGGTGGCTCACCCTCGGGAGTGGCTGGGCGGTCACAGGTGAAGCCCCCTACCCCTGGGCACTGCATGGGTGGACACGCCAGTCCCTCTGTTTCCCTTTCTCATCCTCCTTGGCTTCTCAGGCCCCTGTTTGCCTTCAGGGAGGCTGAGGCCACAGTCTGGATCCAACTAGGAGACATGGCTTGGGAGCTGCTCTGTCTCAGGGGGTGACTTGGCCTGTTTCTCTGTCCTGATATTTGTGTACTGATTTTATAATTAAACTTTCAGAAGGAAGCTTTAGTTTCTCTTAGTTTCTCGAGTCTTCCATTCCCTAGCAGCAACCTTAAACAAAAGGACCTGTTTCCTCTCTCCCTTTTTCGAAGCTCAGAGAGGCTGGGTAACTTTCCCAAGGCCACACAGTCAATGGAGCAGAGCTGTCATCCAAACCCAGGTCTGTTCAATTGCAGAGTCTGAGCACTGCCCCCCTTACCCCCTGCTATACCCCTCTTTCTCCCCCAGGATAAGCCTATATTTTGTGAGACACATGGCCAAGTACCTGGTGTGTGCCAAGCGTCTGTAAAACATCTGTGGGCAGGAGGTGTGTCACTGTGTGTGAGAGTGTGGGTTTTGAAATAAGACTGCGTGGATGGGAATCCACATCTGATTGCTTCTGTGACTTCGGGCACGCTGTTAGTCTCTTGGCCTCAGTTTCCTCATCTGGGAAATGGCAGTTGTAACAGCAGTCATGCATCCTGGGATTTCTGGGGGGATTAAAGGGTTAATGAGTAACTAGCACAGAGCCTGGGACACTGCCATTGTGTCAGCGGGGGCTCTGTCAGTAATTGTGACAGAAACTTGACTCTTGCTGGTTTTTTTTTTTTTTTTAAAGATTTTGTTTTTTCCTTTTTCTCCCCAAGGCCCCCCGGTACATAGTTGTATATTCTTCGCTGTGGGTCCTTCTAGTTGTGGCATGTGGGACGCTGCCTCAGCGTGGTCTGATGAGCAGTGCCATGTCCGTGCCCAGGATTCGAACCAACGAAACACTGGGCCGCCTGCAGCGGAGTGCACGAACTTAACCACTGGGCCACGGGGCCAGCCCCGACTCTTGCTGGTTTTTAAAGGGCAGTAGGTGGCCCCTTAATTGGAAAGGCTGGTTGTGAATTAAGGCTTGGGGCTTGGCTGGATTCAGTGCTGCTTTCCTCTGCTCAGCTCGGTCACTGCCGTGTTGGCCTAATTATCAGGACTCCAAACTGAGGCTCATTACTTCCAATCGTCCTATTTCAGATCATGTGCCCATTTCTGAACCATTTGCTTCCAGGGTAATCGGGCACTTTGTTCAAGCCCAGGGGACATGACTCCATCTCCTGGGTTCAAGGGGAGACAATCCTGTTAGAACCACATTGTCAGAGAAAGGAGGAGTGGACCCCAAATCAAGGTGAATGGTGATAAGCTGAGAAACGTCCACTTGACACCATGATAATTGTCATCATCATCATCATTATTGCCGTCGTCATTATTATCATCTTTATTACTCGGTTCCCTGTGATAATCTGCATTAGGTTAAATAGACGTGTGAGTGTGAAAGAGAACGGGTCATCGTCTCAAATCCATTTCCCCTTCATGGTCCAAATGCCACTCTACTTCTGCTTACATTCCATTGGCTAGGACTCAGTCACATGACCCTCCTAACTGCAAAGGAGGCTGGGAAATGGAGTCCATAAAACCCTCCCCTTCTGCATCCTCCATGCTCTTTCCTCTTCTGCTGGCTGGATGCAGATGAGTGTGGTGATCTTAGGAGCCACATGTTGGAGGTGGTGATGGAAAGATGGAAACAAGATAGAAAGAACCCAGATCTCTGCATCGCTGCTGGAGGAGAGCTTCTCTCTGATCTAGAATGGTTGTTTTGGACTTTATGTGGGCAAGAAACATTTTTCCATTATGTTTGAACCATTATCCTTGTTCTTCCATGTGGGGGCTTGTTTGTCACAGCAGCTGGCCTCGCTCCTTGCTAACACAATACCTCATCACTTCCCCTTCTCCCCTTCTTCCCCCTGGAGGGCAGAGCAGGGTTTAGGAAGGTCTTGGGCCAGTGTCTGAGCAGCAGTCATGAGAGAGGGCTGCAGGAGCCTTGGGTCCTCTATGCAGCCCCCCGTCTCTCCTGGAATCCTTGCACCTTGTGTTTGAAGAAGTTTTGAGAGGCTCCCTACAGGACAACCCATCGTCATGAGCCTTTGGGCTTTATCTTTGATACCCCAGGGAACAAAGTGGGATTATCCGAGAAAATATTAGGTATCTACTTAATTGTAAAACATAGAGGCTCCTCTGAGAGCATGCACAGCAACTTTTACCTGTATGAGAAATTTTATGTCTCTGAATTGCCTGTCAGGATGTTTAAACAGCCCCTAGGAGCATCTAATAGTGCCCTCATCATCATTACACACCACTAATGGGTGCCGAGCTTTCCAAACACCTACTTACTGTGTGGGTTTAGTCATCCTGGAGGACCTATTTCTGATTAAATAATGCATGATTTCCAAGTGTCTGAGTACAGTGTACGTGCCCAGAGCTGTACTTCCGGGTCCTACGGTTCTCCAGCTGCAGACATGCTCATGAGCGTCCCTGATGGGGACCCACAGAGACATCCCTCTTTGCCAGGGTTTTAAAGCTACAGCGTCTGTCAGTTTTCCTTGGGGGAGCGTAGGAACTGCAGATTCCTGGGCCCCATCCTAGAAAGTCTGACTCGGTAGGTTTGGGGTGTGGAGTCTGCATTTTTAAGAAGCATCCCCCAGGGATTCATTCATTCCGTGGATATTTACTGTACACTTAGCTCGTGTCAGGCTTGGTGCTCAGCACCAGGGCTGTATCTGAGCAGCCGAGATTGCTGTCTGTGTGGCGCCTACTGCATAATGGGGATGGAATTATTGGGCAAAGCAATCTGTGGTCCTGCATATCCCCCCAGCTGTTCTTTATTTCTTTTTTATCTTTTCTCTTCCTACTCCCTAATTTTCTGTTTCCAACTATTACCCAGAAACTTATTTCAGTCTAGTTGCACGCAACAGAGTAACCAGTGGCTCCCACCCGTCCTCCTTGGATCTCTTGCTTGTGCCAAAGACCCCCTTTCCCCCTCATCGGCCCCTGTAGGATTTACCCCCAAGTCACATGGACAGAAGACTCTCTTAGGTTCTGCAACGGTGTGCAAAGTGTTTCGCCTTTCGAGGCCTCACTTGCCCCGTCTATAAAATGGACATGATCATAACTTAACTGGCTGAGGGCGCATGACCTTGAGACGCCCCCCCCCCCCTTTGTTAAGGGTTGACTTGTGTCCCCCTGGAATTCATATGTTGAAGTCTTAACCCCAGGGTCTTAGAACATGACCTTATTTGGAATTACAGTCATTGCAGATGTAGCTAGTTAAGATGAGGTTGTACTGGAGTAGAGCAAGCCTCCAGTCCAGTCTGACTGGTATCCTCAGAAAGGGGAAACTGGGACCCAGAGACGAAGGGAGAACACCACGTGAAGATGGGAGTTATCTGGACACAAGCCAAGAAGCACCAAAGTTTCCCAGAAAACTGCCAGGAGCTAGGAGAGAGGCATGGGACAGCCCTTGGAAGGAATCAACCCTGTCAACACCTTGATTTCAGACTTCTGGCCTCCAAAACCATGATGCAATAAATTTGTGTTCAGGTGCCCAGTTTGTGGCACCTTGTCACGGCCGCCCTAGCCAACACACACGCCCTTTGAGCCCGAGATCTTTGATTCTCGAGTACAATTGTAAGAGCCTTATGCCCAGCAGTCTAGGGGCCTGACCCCCAGGCCTACACCATGCTGCGGTCCATAGCAAGACAACGTGCTGATATGATCATGATGAAGATCAGGATGAAGGTCGTGACACCCCCACCCACCATTTATCGACAGCTTTTACTGTGCCTGGGGCTTCCCTCCTTACTGTTCTTATCAACACTGTGAGGTAAGCCTCTAACCCCCTCCTTGAAGGATATGGAGTTGAGGTTCAGAGACAGGAAGTGACTTGCCCAAGGTCAAGTAGCTAGTACACGGGAGAGTCAGGATGTGAACCCAGATTACCTGGCTGTAAGGCAGAGCTTTAACCACCATCTACGAAGCCTGAGCTCGCCTGTAAATATTGGTGTTCAGTAGGAATTGCTCTCTAGGGCAGCGTTTCTTGACATCGACACTGTTGACATTTCAGTCTGAAGAACCCTTTGTGGTGGGGGGCTGTCCTGGGCCTTGTGGAAGGTTGAGCGAGATTCTTAGCCACTGTCCACTAGATGCTAATAGCACACTCTCCCTTCCCCAGTTATGACAACCCCAAATGTCTCCAAACATTGCCGAATGTCCATTGGGGGGCAATGTTGTCCCTGGTCGAGAACCACGAGTGGAAGGGGATGTATCTTTTTAAATCACAGTCCGACTGCTCCAGGAAACGGGCTGTTAGGGGGGCAGGGCATTTCAGAACGTGCTCCGAGGGGGGCTTCTCCTCTGCGCATAACAAATACTGCCCAGTCTGGGGGTGGGAGGCTGTTTCTCAGCATCGTGGGCTCTCAGGATGAGCCGTGGCTCCAGCAAAGACACAGAGAAGGGGAAAGCTGGGTTCTGTGGCCAGTCTTGGTTCCCATCTGTCCACGTTGTGATAGATCTTGAAAGTGTGGCGAAAGAGAATTGGGAGCACACACAGCCCCAGGAATGGGGGAAATCGAATTAGTTTATTTCTTTAGCTCGCTATTTAATTCACGTCTTAAGTGCCTTTCTACGTGCGGCAAGGATGAGGAGCTTTGTTTAAGAACCATGTTTGAGTCTTGGCGCTGCTACATCCTAATGGACGACGTGGGGCCTGTGTCTTAACATCGAGGAGCCTCAGTTTTCTCATTTGCACCATAGACAGCATTACATACCTTAAGTAGTTGTCATGAGGATTAAATGAATCAACATATTTAAAGTGCTTAAAGCAGTGCCCAGTGCAACGTTAAGAGCTCATCAAATGTGTCGCTTTTATGAGGTCTCGTTTCCCGTGATGCAGCTGGTTTATGAGGACACAGCAAGTTCTTGATTAGCATTTTTCCACCTCGGCACTATTGACGTGTGGGGCTAGATCATTCTCTGTGGTGGGGGCCGTCCTGTGTGTTGTAGGATGTTGAACAGCATCCCTGGGCTCCACCCACTAGATGCCAGCGTCTTTCTCTTCCTCCAGTCGTGACAACCAAAGACGTCTCCGGATGCTGTCAGATGTTCTCGGGGGGCAAACTTGCCCTTAATTGAGAACTGCTGTTCTATATGACAAGCTCCTCTTAAGCCTTCCTACTCAGCATCAGCATCACCTGGCCGCTTGTTAGGAATGCAGAATCTCAAGCCCTGTCCAGACTTACTGATCAGAGCCTGCGTTTCCACAAGAGCCCCAGGTGAGTCAGAGGCATATTAAGGCTGAAGGAGCAGGGCTGAAGGAAAGGCATCTGCAGGAAACGGTACGGAGTAGGCGCCGGGCTTGTTGAATGATGAATAAGTTTATTCCAGCAAAAATAAAAGTTCTTCCTTTAAGATTGTAACTGTCCTCCACTGTCACACTCTGGGTTTGCTGGCTCAGAAACAGACTTGAGATCAATGCTTTATCAAAAGTGACTTTTCCCAGGAATCCTACTTCATGCAGGCCTTCCGAGATCAGGGTGAATTGGGTCGGGTGGGCGGTGGAGCAGACAGAGGCAGCTGCGGGTGGAGTGGTGAAGTCTGTTCAGTGTTCTCCCAGACTCTAGGTTGGTTCTGCCTCTTCCCTTTCCATCTGGAGTCCCTGATGTGGGCGATCTGGGGTGGAATCAGTGTTTTCAAATGCTTCCCAGGTCATTATAGTGATGATTAGGAGCTAAAACATATAAATAAATTATATCCTCCCATGTTTTTTAAAGTTTCTGTTGTAATGCGTTTATAGGAAAACATACTGCAACAAGCTTCAGATATAGTAGCTTCAGAATTTTTCTTATTTTGCCCCTAAAAGGGCAACAAAGGTGAATGGAGTGAGAGAAGGCTGTGTTTCTCATGGCAGGTGTGAGACAGCATCAAAGAGCAGAGTGGATGCATTTAGAAGGTTGGTAAACGCTCTTTATCACCAGCCGGGGTGGGTGACTTCGAGCTGGTGCACAAACACAACTCACGAAGCCCCTTTTGCAAACCTCAAGTCTGAAATGTCAAGCAAAATTGCAGACATGGACCACTAATGCTTTGAGAAACAAGCATCATGTTTTAATAGGGCTTAGGATATTTGCTGAGCCAATTCCAAAAGGAAATGTGCCTTAATAAATACTATTGATGGTGGTGATGAGAATTATCCTTCAGTGTGGATCAGATCACTGGGGAAGAGATGATGAGCTATAGGTAGACCGAGAGAGGCTTCTTGCTTAAAATCACATTTTTCTGTGGGTGGCGTGTGTGTTCCGGAGACGCACGGAACATTTGAAGTCTGAGCAGACTCTATGACAACCTCAGATAGAGGCTTGGCTGAAATTCCTCCTGAGCCCCAGTAGCGATCTCCGCATGGATGAGGTATTATCAACTCCTGATGAAGATTGATTTTGAAATAACCGGGTTCTCGAAGATCCTAATTCTGGAAATCAATTAGATTAATCGACCTTGTAAAACGACCGTGTGGAGTGTGTTTCAAGGTTACTGGGGAAATTCTGAGCCCATCAGAGTGATTCGCTCACTGAGAATGATGTGGTCTGTGCTCCTGGTATGTTTGATTTGGTTTACAGTGTGGCTTTGAAATGGAGCTGAGTTAACGTTCTCCCAAGCCGAGGTGGGCAGGGGTGTTTGTCAGAGTTCTTAGATGCAAGTAACAGGAAGTGGCTTGAAGTGGTTTAAGGAGAACAGCATTCTTGAGATAGTGATGAGGAGCCCACACAATCAGAGGCCGTGTGGCCAGGATCATTGCCCCAAAGTCACACCATGGAACTAGTCACAGACAGTAGGGAATTTCTTAAACACAAGAAGGAGGCTACAGATGCTGTGTAGCCACAGAACATGACAGACTTTCAGTATAGTAGACTGGACATTCATTCACTCAGAAAATATTTATTTAGCACTTATTGTGAGCCTGTTGTATGTGCTTGGGAAATCACAGAAAACAAAACAGACAAAAATAATGACCTTCATAGGGCTTATATTCTATTGGGAAGAGACAAAGAAAGGAAATAAGTGTAGAGTTGTGTTGACCAATATGGTGGCCACTAGCCACATGTGGCTACTTAAATGTAAACAATTAACTGGAATTAAATAAAATTAAACATCCAGTTCCTCAGTCACACTAGCCACATTTTAAGTGCTCAATAATCACACACAGCTAGTGGCCACTGTATTGGACGGCTCAAGAACTCAAAGTCCAAAATCTCCACTGCATTGCATCAGCTCATCTAAATTATCCACATTCAATGTGGGGGTGGCTATGAGTATGACCCATCCTGGGGCATAATTACTTTCCATTTGTGGCTCTGTGAAACTGGAGAAAGAAGTTATCTGCTCCCAACATACAATAGTGGGGAAAGCATGGGATAACAGCTATAGGCATTCTGGTTCACAGTGGGAGAAAAATGGAAGGTCAAAAGGAGTTGCCAGTCCTAAGCAATTTATGAAACCAGTGGAGCAAATTCCATGAGGTTTCCAGCCCTGGGAGTAATCCTCTGGTTTGTAGCTCCACCCTCTGCATTCACATCTGGATTCATGGCTCTGCTCTCTGGGTCATCCTTGCCTCTTCACTAAAGGCAGCATATGTTTTGCAATTGAATAGTTTCATTAGCTTGTTTCTTGACTGTAGAATCTGGGAGACTGACAGCCTTGTTTCATTTTATACTCTTTCCCTCTCAGTCCAAGCTGACAGTGTTTCTGCTGATATAAGTTTATCAAGAACTTTGTGGATCTCTTATGTATGTCACCAGGATTCACTACATTAGACAAAAAGCTTGTCCATAGATATTTCTGAGATCATCTCTAATTTTGGTTTTTGCTGAGATGGCTGAAGGGCCCTGTGAGTCACACACGTAATATCTTCAAAGAGCCTTTCTATTGGTGACTGAATAATCTGAAATTTTGATCTTCTTGATAAAATATCAAAGCTTGTGCAGCCACATCCTTGGCTTTTTCTATAGCACACCCTTTCCTGACAGTGCATATCTTAATTTTAGCATCTTTTGCCATCTGGGTAGGCTTAGGAGTCTCCAGATTATCCAGCCCTGCTTCTTTTTTGCTTAAAATAGTTCTTCCCTTGATTTATTTCTCTCCTCTCATATTTCACAATAAGCATCAAGGAAAAACCAGATAGGTTGCTCTATCAACTCCTTGCTTGGATTATATCCTAAGTTAATTGTCCAAGGTCATTGCTTATAACCTGCTTTCCACAAAACTACAGAACACATTCTGCTAAGCTTTCTGTCACCTTATACAAAGGATTATCTCCACCCCTTCCCCCATTTTTTTTTTTTTTTTTTTTTTGCAGGGAAGGATTCACCATGAGCTAACATCCATTGCCAATCTTCCTCTTTTTGCTTTTTTACTCCCCAAAGCCCCATTGCATGGTTGTATATCCTAGTTGTAAGTTGTTCTAGCTCTTCTATGTGAGCCACCACCACAGCATGGCAACTGACAGACGGGTGGTGTGGTTCCACAACCGGGAAACGAACCCAGGACACCAAAGCCGTGAGAGTGCAGAACTTTAACCGTTAGACCATCAGAGCTGGCCCAACCCTCCCCAGTTTTCAATAACATGTTCCTCACTTCCTTCTAAGTACCACTGGCAGCATCTTTAACACCCACATTTCTAACAGTCTGTTCACATTGATTTAGGCATTCTCTAAGGCAATTTAGTTTTTTGTATAATGCTTCTCACCTCCTTCTGAGCCCTCACCAGCAGAGTCTGTAACATCCATATTTGTACTAACAGTCTATTCAAGGTTATCTAGGCTCCGTCTATCATGCTCTTCAAAATTCTTCTAGTCTCTACTGGTTGCCCAATTCCAAAGCCACTTCCACATTTTTAGATATTTGTTACGGTAACTCTTCACTTCTAGGTAACAAAATCTGTCTTAGTTTCCTGTTGCTGCCACCAACTTAGTGGCTTACAATAACACACATTTATTATCTCGCAGTCGTGTAGGTCGGAAGCCTGGCACGGGTCTTACTGGGTTGAGATCAAGGTATCGCTAGGGCTTCCTTCTTCAGCAGAGGCTCCAGGGAGAAATCTGTTTCCTTGCTCATTTGAGTTGGCAGGATTCATTTCCTTGTGATTGTAGGACCGAAATACCTCACTTCCTGCTGGCTGTAAACTGAAGGTTGTTCTCAGTCTCTAGACTCCACTGCGTTCCTTGACTTGTGACCCGCTCCTTCCATCTTCAAAGCCAGCAATGGCGAATTGAGTCCTTCTTATGTCACGTCTCTTTGACTCTTTTCTGACCTGGCTGGGAAAGATATTATCTGCTTTTAAGGACTCATGTGGTTAGATTGAGTTTATCTGGATAGTCCAGGCTACTCTCCTTATCCCAAGGTCCATGCTTTTAATCACAGCTGCAAAGTCCCTTGGGCCATATAAGGTAACATATGCACAGGTTCTGGAGATTGGGGTGAAGACATCTTTTGGGGGTCCTTATTCTGCCTACGCTAAGAATTATACAGTTTTCCACACTCGCTGAGAGCTGAGACCCTTACATAATCAGGTCAAGGTAAGAGCCACAGAGATACCAAGAATCTCTCCATATCTTTGTTGACACACCAACCTGGGGTTCTGGAGCAGACATATCCTGACTGCATTGGCACAAAGCTGTGGTCCACTGGGGTAGGGCCACTTATGGACACATTGGTAACCAGAAAGGTGGTACTCTAGGATCAGGGGGCAAAGGCATAAAGCATAGAGGTTACGAGCCTGAACTTGTTACCTAGGTATGAATTCAAATGCTAGTTTGTCCACTTGACTTTTGACTCTGAGCCTTGGTTTGTTCGTCTGTAAAATGGGGAGAATGAAAATACCTACATCAGGAGTAACTGTTGGAAGAGGATTCAGCAGAACAAACTACACAAAGCCCTTAATACCACATCTACCACACACAGGTGGCTTCCTGAGGGGCCTGTAAGAAGAGGTGGGGAGAGGTATGCTGATCTTTGAAATGCTCCAAAGGACAGACAAGCTCTGGCCTTTCAGCCTTCCGTGGCCTGACTGTGGGCTCATAATCCCAAGATACCATCACGGTTCTAGGCAGTTGGTTCAAAGGAACAGAGAGAAATGATGGGAGAGAACTGGTCTGGGGGAGGCCCTGGGGATGCTGCAAAGTGCATAGGGGTCTGAGCTTCATCCCTAAGAGATAATGTGGGGGAATCACTTTATATTCCTACTTATTTGTTTTTCAATCTTGTTCTAAGGCAGTAGTGGAAACATGGATTTGCAAGTATGAGGAGATTATGAGAATTTTTTTTCATTTTTCCATTATTTCCCCCCTCCAAATGATATTCTTACATTGGGCAATAAAAAATAAACTAAAACCAAACTTTGAATTCTGCTTAGATTTTTTTTTTTAACATTATGATCTTGCAACTTGGATTTATAACTGAAAAAGTGATGTGGAATCTTTAAAGGACCTTCTTTTGATCACGAGGGAACTTAGAAAGTTAACGTTTAAGAGATAAACAGACGCTTTTGTGCTTATTTCAAGGAAGAATTTGGCTTTAACAGGGTAAAATTATTTCTGATTGGAAAAAGTATATTCTAGCATTTATCCAAGATCAGAGTATTACATTACTTCACAGATTTTTCTCTGTTCTGGTTTCTGCCAGTCTTCTTGAATGGAGGGCAATTCTTTTTCTAAAGCCAAGAGACAGATAAGGGTGAAGATGTCACAAAGCAGGAGTGTGAACAGGAAAACAAAGGAAGCAGAAGCCTTTTTTAAAATCAAAAGGACCTAAGGTCTTAGACACCATTTGGCAATGCTGAAATATCAGTTTGTTCCTGCTCTAGAGCACAGAATGCTCTGAACTATTGACTCTAGCTGCAGGCTGTTAAAAACCAAACATAAGAGAAGGTGGGGTGGGAGATTCTGTGTTCAAATAAGTTTGGGGAAAAATTGGTACAAATAAATTAAACTGCTTTTATTAGTACTTTAAAACTTTTCAGAGATGATGTGTATTGTGAAATGTCAAGACTGGGACAAAGTCGTCAAAATTTCCCAAACTTATTTATTTATTCATTTTTTTTGAGGAAGACTGGCCCTGAGCTAACATCCGTGACCATCCTCCTTCACTTTATATGTGGGATGCCTACCACAGCATGGCTTGCCAAGCTGTGACATGTCCACACCCGGGATCCAAACCAGTAAACCCTGGGCCGCCGAAGTAGAATGTGCGCACTTAACTGCTGTGCCACTGGGCTGGCCCCTTCCCAAACTTATTTGACCACAGACTTTCGTTTATTTGCCTGTTGGTTTAATGTGTGGCACACTGATTTACAATTAGAGTACCAAAGCTAAATTTGAGGAGTAGTGCACATTTCTCTATGGAGAAATTTGGTTTAAGTTGAAAGGAGAGCTTTAGTAAAATTTGGGGAAATCCACATTAATTGTGCTGGAGTAGCATTTCTAAAACTGTGGCGCATGAATCACCTGTATCAGAATCACCTAAAGGGTTTGGTAAAAAAAAAAAAAATGCAGAGACCTGGGTCTGATCTTAGATCTGTTGCGTAAGAATCTCTGAAGCTAATGTCCTGGATTCTGAAATTTTAAAACCACCCTACGTCTTGGCTGCTAAAATTGTGGTCTGTGGACCAGCAGCATCAGCATTGCCTGGGAGCCTTTTAGAATGCAGCATCTCAAATTCATGTCAGTCCTACTGAATCTAAATGTACCTTTTTAACAAGATCCCCAGGTGATTGGTCTGTACATTTAAAGTGAGAAGCACTGGATTAGAGAATAGAGCATCTCATTTTACTTAGGTCTTTGTGTTTCTCTATATCTTGCTCTAATTATGTATTTTGTTTAAAAAGCTATTTGAATAAAGAGTTCTAATTTAGTTACAACAAAATCACAATTGAAGAGAGAGACTTGGTGACCCTTCTCTTAGTTTATTACCCTCTGGCAAGCATTGCTGTGCAGATCAGGGACCTTCTTAAAAATGCCACTGTTATGTTGCCATCAGTGTATACTGACTTTATTCAAACTGACCAAAGAAAATAGCCTCTTGAGGGCTGGTCTTATTCCAAATTTATGGACATGATGATAACTGTCAGGTCCAGAGTGTGGAATGTCTGTCAGGAGTAATTGACGCTATATAACTTAATTCCACCTTCCCGTCCATCCCATCCGTGAAATGCTTCTAGTCATCTCAATTTAATAACTCAGATATTGATTTTACTGAATATAGCCACCTTGCATCTCAGTCTAGGAAAACAATGAAAGAACAGATTTTGAGTGGACGAAAAAGACCACCCAATACTTCCACTGTTATTTATAAATGCATTGATTTTTTAGCAAGGAGAGCCAAAACTGTCAGTTTGAAATACTAGTTTCATGAGTTTTTGAGTAAGTCGGTCACAATTATGCTTTATTTCTTTGTCGGTTCTATGAGTTGATACTTGACTATCCGTATTAATCAATGGTAAGGCAGAGTCTTAGAAGGTGCGATGTCTGCTGAGTGACCCATTCCAGGACACAGAATCCTGCTGTTAAAAATTATTTTAAGAGCTATTCATAAGGTTTAGAGGGAACTGTACCTGGTGCTCACGCATGGCTGAGAATAATGCCTGTTCCCACCAGCAAGAGTAGGAAGCCTCATACTTCATGAGACATTGGGTCAAGCTCTCAGAAGGTTCCTGCATCAGTAGTGGGGAATAATTAATCCTAGACTAAACATGGCTCTGGGCCCATCTATCAAATCTTAAAAGTAACAGCTGAAGGGATCAAATCATTTCCAAGTAACTTAACTACATTCCAGGACAAAGCTCAAGAATACTTATAAGAATACAAAAATATCCAGCCCAACCAAGTTGTAATGAATCTTGAAAGAGCAACCTAATAAGAGGAGAAAAATAAACCCATTGAAACCAATCAGAACTGACACAGATGTTAGAATTAGTAGAGAAGGACATGTTAAAAAAATTTTAAGGAGAAACATGGAAGACATAAAAATTACCCACATCAAAACTCTAGAGATAGAAATCTATAATATCTGAGATAAAAAAATACTGGATGGTATCAATAGCAGATTAGACGCACACACACAAAAAGATTGGTGACCATGATGACATAGCAAAAGAAACTATCCAAAACGAAACAAAGAAAGAAAAAAGAATAATAATGGGAAAAAATGCACACAGATCCTGCGACCTCTGGGACAACTTCAAGCAATCTAATATATGTGTAATTGGAGTCTCTGAAGGTATGAGTGAGAGGGAGGGATAGAAAAAATATTTAGAGACAGTGGCTGGAATTTCTCCAAGTTTAATGAAAACCGTAAGCCCAGAGACCCAAAGAAGCTCAATGAATACCAAGTACAAGAGACATGAAGAAAACTACCCTAACACACATCATGGTTATGTGCTCAAACCCAGTGATAAAGAGAAAGATTTAACAGCATCTAGAGAAAAGTAGACAGGTACTTACAGAGGACCAAAGATAAGGCTGATGGCAGATTTCTTGTCAGAAACAATGCAAATGAAAAGAGAGTGTGGCAAAATCTTTAAAGTACTGAAGTAAGAAAAACAACTGTGAATATAGAATTCTATGCCTAGCAAAAATATCTTTCTCAAATGAAGGAAATAAACACATTTTTGCTCATATGAAAGCTGAAAGAATTCATCATCAGCAGACTCACACTATAAAAGATGTTAAAGGAAGTTCTTCAGGCAGAAGGAAAATGATGCCAGATGGAAATAGGAAATCTACAAAAAGGATTGAAAAACACCAGAAAGTAACTACATGCATAACACGTAAGATTAAAAAAATTATTTTGTCACTTTAAAAAATGATTGACTTGGGGTCTGGCCCACTGGCACAACGGTTAAGTTTGCATGTTCTGCTTTGGTGGCCTGGGGTTTGCTGGTTCGGATCCCAGGTGCAGACATGGCACCGCTTATCAAGCCATGCTGTGGTAGGCATCCCACATATAAAGTAGAGAAAGATGGGTGTGGATGTTAGCTCAGGGCCAGTCTTCCTCAGCAAAAAGAGCAGGATTGGCAGCAGATGTTATCTCAGGGCTAATATTCCTCAGAGAGAAAAAAAGATTGACTTTTAAAATATAACAACAATGTGATGTGGTGATTATAATATATGTAATAGTATAATGTATGACAACGATGATTCAAAGGCCAGGAAGAGAACAGAAGTATCCTAGTATAAGGTTGTCATGGTATACATGAAGTGATTAAATATCATTTAAAAGTAGACTGTGATAAATTTAAAAAGTATATTATAAACCCTAAAACAGCCACTAAAATAAAAAATCAAATAGTTGTAGTAGATAAACCAATGAAGGAAAGAACATGAAATCATTGAAAATACTCAATCCGAGAGAAGGCAGAGAGAGAAGGAAAGGGAACAAAGCACCGATATGACAAGTGGAAAATAAATGGCAAGATGATAGACTCAGAGTTAACTGTATCAACAATCACAGTAAATGTAAATGGCCCAAACACCCCAATTAAAAGGCAGCGATTGTCAGATTAGATAAGAAAGCAAAGCTGAATTATATGCTGTCTATAAGAAACATAGTTTGAATATTTAGCTGCACACTGATTAAAAGTAAAAGGAGAGAAAAAGACATCATGCTAATAATAATGAAAAGAAAGTCCAAGAGGTTATATTAACATCAGACACAGTGGATTTCAAAGCAATGATTATTATTAGGTAAGAAAGAAGATGATTTTATAATGACAGAGAGATCAGTTCATCAGGATGACATACCAATCTTAAACGTTTATGTACTGAATAACAGAGATTAAAATACGTGAAGCAAAACTGATATAAGTACAAGGAGAAATAGTCAAATCTAGAATTATGGTTGTATATGTTGATACACCTCTCACAGCAATTGATATAAAGAGTAGACAAAAATCAGGAAGGGTAGGGGCTGGCCCGGTGGTGCAGCAGTTAAGTGCACACATTCTGTTTTGGCAGCCTGGAGTCCACTGGTTCGGATCCTGGGTGCGGACATGGCACTGCTCATCAAGCCATGCTGTGGTAGGCGTCCCACATATAAACTAGAGGAAGATGGCACAGATGTTAGCTCAGGGCCAGTCTTCCTCAGCAAAAAGAGGAGGATTGGCGGCAGATGTTAGCTCAGGGCTGATCTTCCTCAAAAAAAAAAAAAAAAAAAATCAGTAAGGATGTAAAAGACCTGAACAACACAGAAAACCAACTTGACCTAACTGACTCTTTATAGAGCCGTCTAGTCGGCAACAACAGAATCTACGTTCTCTTCAACAGCACACATAACATTTACTAAGATAGGCTATATTCTGGGCCATAAAACCAGTCTCAGTGGATGTAAAAGAATTTGAGTCGTACAAAATGTGTTTTTCGGTCACAATGGAGTTACATTAGAAATAATGACAGAAGGAGCTCTGGAAAATCTCTAAATTTTTGGACACTGAAAACACATTCTAAATAACCCATGGGTGGAAAAAGAAATAAAAAGAGAAATAAGTGTTTTGAATTGAGTGAAAATGAAAATATGACATATCAAAGTTTTGTGGGATTCTGCTAAAGAGATACTTAGAGGGAAAATTTATAGCACTAAACGTCTATGTTAGACGAGAAGAAAGATCTCAAATTCCACCTTAAGAAACCAGAAAGCGAGGAGAAGATTAAACCCAAAGTAAGCAGAAAAAAGAAAATAATAAAGATCAGAGCATAAATGACTGAAATAAAACACAGAAAACAATAGAGAAAGTTATGGAAATCAAAAGCTTGTTCTTTGACAAGATCAGTAAATTAAGAAACATCTACTCAGAGTGGTCAGGACAAAAAACCCCAGTTAGCAATATTGGGAATAAGAGAGGTGTCAGTACTATAGATTCTTATGAACAACTTTATGCCCATAAATTTGACAACATAGGTGAAATAGACAAATTCTTTCAAAGACACCAACTACCAAACTCCCTCAAGAAGAACTAGGTGACCTAATTAACCCTATATCTATTTTTAAAAACTGAATTTGTAGTTAAAAATCTTCCCACAAAAACCCCCTAGAGATTCAGATGGCTTCACTATTAAAATCTAACAAATATTTAAGGAAGAAATATTACCATCCTACATAAAAGTTCAGAAAAATTGAAGAGGTGGGAATACTTCCTAATTTATTTTATCAGGCCAATGTTACCTTGATACCCAAACTTGACAGAAATGACAAGAAAAGAAAACCATAGATCAACCTCCCTCATGAATATGGATACAGACATTCTAACCAAATTTTAGCAAACTGAACCCAATAATATATGAAAAGGATAATGCATCACAGCCAAGAGTGGTTTACGCTAGGTTGGTTTAACATTCAAAAATCAATCAATGTAATTCACTATATTGAGAAACAAAAAGTTAAAAACATATGATCATCTCAATGGACACAGAAAAAAGATTTGCAAGAATCTAACATCCATTCCTGATTTTAAAAGATCCCCAATGGCTTAGGAATAGAAGGGAATTTCTTCAACCTGGTAAAAGATATCTATAAGAAAGCTCCAGTTAACATCGTACTTAATAATGAAAGACTGAATGGTTTCCCCTTAAGATTAGGAATGAGTCAAGGATGTCTGTTTTCACCACTTCTATTCAACAACTTCCATAGGGGAATAAGTCACTATAATAAGACAAGAGAAATAAATAAAAGGCACCCATGAAGGAAATCGAAGAACACACAAAGAAATGGAAAGATATTCCGTGCTCTCGGATTGGAAGAATTAACATAGTTAAAATGTCCATACTTCCTAAAGCAATTTATAGATTCAGTGCAATCCCTGTCAAAGTTCCAACAACATTTTTCACAGAAATAGAACAAAGAATTCTAAAATTTATATGGAACAATGAAAGACCCCAAATAGCCAAAGGATTCCTGAGAAAAAGGAACAAAGCCAGAGGTATCACACTCCCTGATTTTGAAATATACTACAAAGCCATAGTAACCAAAACAGCATGGTACTGGCACAAAAACAGACACACAGATCAATGGAACAGAATCAAGAGCCCAGAAATAAACCCACACATTTATGGACAGTTAATATTCGACAAGGGAGCCAAGAGCATACGATGGAGAAAGGAGAGTCTCTTCAATAAATTGTATCGGGAAAACAGGACAGCCACATGCAAAAGAATGAAAGTAGACCATTCCCTTACACCATGCACAAAAATCAACTCAAAATGGATTAAAGACTTGAATCTAAGACTCAAAACCATGAAAATTCTAGAAGAAAATGTAAGCAGTACGCTCCTTGACATTGGTCTGAGCAGCATATTTTCAAGTCCCATGTCTGACCGGGCAAGGGAAACAAAAGAAAAAATGAACAAATGGGACTACATCAAACTAAAAAGCTTCTGCACAGCAAAGGAAACCATCAACAAAAGAAAAAGACAACCTAACAATTGGGAGAAGATATTTGCAAACCATATATCAGATAAGGGGTTAATATTCCAAAATATACAAAGAACTCATACAACTCAACAACAAAAAAACCAACAACCCAATTAAAAAATGGGCAAAAGATCTGAACAGAGATTTCTCCAAAGAAGGTATACGGATGGCCAACAGGCATATGAAAAGATGTTCAACGTCATTAGCTATCAGGGAAATGCAAATCAAAACTACAGTGAGGTATCACCTCACTCCAGTCAGAATGGCTATAATTAACAAGACGGGAAACAAGTGTTGGAGAGGGTGTGGAGAGAAGGGAACTCTCCTACACTGCTGGTGGGAGTGCAAACTGGTGCAGCCACCATGGAAAGCAGTATGGAATATCCTCAGAAAATTAAGAACAGATCTACCATATGGTCCAGCTATCCCACTGCTGGGTATTTATCCAAAGAACTTGAAAACACAAATGTGTAAAGATACACGCACCACTATGTTCGATGCAGCATTATACACAATAGCCAAGACTTGGAAGCAACCTAGGTGCCCATCAAGGGATGAATGGATAAAGAAGATGTGGTATATACACAATGGAATACTACTCATCCATAAGAAATGATGGAATCCGGCCATTTGTGACAAGATGGATGGACCTTGAGGGTATTATGCTGAGTGAAATAAGTCAGAGGGAGAAAGTCAAAGGCTGTATGATTCGCTCACAAGTAGAAGATAAAAACAACAACAAACAAACACATAGCAACAGAGATTGGATTGGTGGTTACCAGAGGGGAAGGGAGGAGGGGGGAGAGCAAAAGGGGTGATTAGGCTCACATGTGAGCGGATGGACTATAATTAGTTTTTGGGTGGTGAACATGATTCAATCTACACAGAATTCGAAATATATTACAATGTACATCTGAAAGCTATGTAATGTTATAATCCAATGTTACTGCAATAAAAAAAAATTAAAAAACAAAAAATAAAAGACACCCAGATTGGAAAGGAGGAAATAAACATGTCTTTATTTGCAGATGACATGATGATTTATGTAGACAATCCAATGAAATCTACAAAAACTCAGGCGGAACAAATACATGAGTTCAGCAGGGTTGCAGGACAAGAAATTCATTATACAAAAAGCAATTGTATTTCTATTTACTGGTAATGAACAATTGGAAATTGAAGTAAAAAATACCATCTATAATAGCATCGAAGAATATGGAATACTTAGTGATACATTTGAATAAAGTTGTAGAAAATCTGTACAATGAAAACTGCAAAACATTGATGAAAAGAATTAGTGAAGACCTAAATAAATGGATAAATATTTATGAATATACTCATAAATATCAGAAAAGACTGAATATTGTTAAAGTATCAATTTTCCCAAATTGATCTGCAGCTTCAATGCAATCCAAATTAAATTCTCAACAGGTTTTTTTATTGTAGAAATTGCCAAGCTGATTCTGAAATTTATATGTATAATGAAAGACATAGAGTAACCAAAACAACTTTGAAAAAGATGAACAAACTTGGAGGGCAAACATTACTTGATTTTGAGATTTATTATAAGGTTGTAGTAATCAAGACAGTGTAGTATTGGCATTTAGATGGATAATTGTATTAATGGACTAGTAAAGAGAGTTCAATGGAGAAAGAATAGTCTTTTCAACAAATGGTGCTGGAACAAGTGGATATCCATATGCAAACAGATGACTCCCAGCTATACCTTGCAGCACATACAAAAATTAACTAAAAATGTGTCATACAGCCAAATGTAAATCCTAAATCTATAAATCTTCTAGAAGACACCATAGGAGAAAATGTACATGACTTTGGGTTAGGCAAAGATTTCTTAGATAGGACACCAAAAGGATGACCCATAAAAATTCATAAATAGAACTTCATCAAAATTAAAAACTCTAGTCTTCCTGAAAATTTAAAACTCTGTTAAGAGAAAGACAAGGCACAGACTGGGAGAAAAGATTGGCAAATTGTATATCTGATAAAGGACTTGTATCCAGAATCTATAAAGAACTCTCAAAACTCAATAATAAGAAAACATGTCATAAAAAATGATAAAATATTTGAATAGACACTTCTCCAAATTAGATATACATGGAAAATAAGCACATGGAAAGATAGTCAACATCGTCAGTCATAAGGAAAGTACAAATTAAAACTACCATGTTGATACCACTGCTCATCTATTAGAATGACTAAACTTGAAAGGACTGGCCACAGCAAGTGTTGACAAGGATGGGGAGAACCTGGAACTGTCATATGCTGCTGGAGGGAATGTAAAATGGTATAACCACTTTGGAAAAAAAGAGTTAGGGGCTGGCCCCAGTGGTGCAGCAGTCAAGTTCTCACGTTCCGCTTTTCGGCGGCCCAGGGTTCGCCGGTTCGGATCCCGGGTGCGGACATGGCACCGCTTGGCAAACACCATGCTGCAGTAGGCATCCCGCATATAAAGTAGAGGAAGATGGGCATGGATGTTAGCTCAGGGCTGGTCTTCCTCAGCAAAAAAGAAGAGGATTGGTGGTAGTTAGCTCAGGGCTAATCTTCCTCAAAAGAAAAAAAAAAGGCAGTTTCTTAACTAGTTAAACATACACTTACCATATGACCTAGCTATTCCACTCCTAGATATTTACGCAAGAGAAAGGAAAGCACATGCCCAAAAACATATGCATGGATATCCATGGTGATTTTATTTGTAGTCACCAAACACTGGAAACAACCCAAATGTCTATCAACAGGTGGATGGAGAAGCAATTTGTGGCACACGCTTCTATTGGAGTGCTATTCAGCAATAAAAGGAATGAACTATTTATATGTGTAATGATACGGATGAATCCCAAAAGCTTTATGCTGAGTGAAAGAAGCCAGATAAAAAAGGCTACATACCATATGATCCCATTTATATGAATTCTGAAAAATGCAAACTAATCTATAGGGACAGAAATCAGATAGCTGGTTGCCTGGGGACAGGGGTCGGGAGTGAGAGAGGGAGGGAGGGGGGGATTACCACAGGGGACAAGGAAACTTTTGGGGCCAATAGATACTTCATTGTCGTGAATGGGGTGATGGTTTCGTGGATATATACATATCTATCTATCTATCTATATGCATGTCAAAACTTATCAGGCTGTACACTTGAATACAAAATTAAACCTTCTCTCAGTGAAAACTCCTGAGCATCTCATGGATCAGGTGAGAATGGACAAGGAAGAAGATGGAGGGACCTCACTGGTGCTTCTGCCAAAGGAAACGCGCTCCACATTCTACATCTTCTCTTTGCTGTATCCTAAAATCGTTCTTTACTGAGAGTGAATAGAAGGCGATTTAATTTAATATGGATCCGGAAATAGCTCCTAACAGTTTACGCTGGTCACCAAGCGGTGGTGTGCAGACCCTCTCCCCAAAAAGGAGAAGCTCCTGGAGGAACTCAGCATTCAAGGATTAACTCCTGAGCAGCCCGTTGCGTTTGCTCCCTCCTCTGCCTGCACGTCACGGGTGGTTGTCCCCGAGATGGGTGTAAGCCACTAGAAAAATTGTTGAGAAGGAACTGAAATGCAATCAGTGTTTGGGAGAGCCCGGGAGCCCCCATTTTTCCTGCCCACAGACATCTCTATCTTGTCATCCCACTCTCTGAGCTTGACCGTTCTGGGGTAAGCTCTGCTCTCTTCGCTGGGTCCCCCACTGGTGACTGGGTCTACTTGTGGTTCCCCTCACTACTGATGGGGTAATACTGATCAGAAGGGAATTTTACTGTATCAGAGTTCAGATAAGTCATAGGTGTAGGAAATGTATCTTGCAGGTGGTTCTATTTGTTAAAACAAAGTTACACTTACTGGTTAGGAATACTTGGAAATACTTTGGTAGAAGAAATGGCTTAGGGAGCAAGATGCTCAGAGATGCAGATGTGATAAATGGGAAGATGATACAGTCAGTTCTGCTATCATGGGACATATGTGTTCCTAAAAGTCACTGTGCTATGCAGAATTGCACAGTAAAATCACCTGGGAAAAATGAGTTTGGAGCACATCCTTCAAAAACCTCATCAGTGACACATAAAAAGTAGAAACCTAATAAAAACAGTAACACAGTTTTACACGTTAAATGGTTAAGAAATATACACATGCTACAATACATATTACACTTTAACTTGTAAAGAGACTGAAGTTTGGTGTGGAAATGGGCCTTAGAAGGAATGTGGTTTCTGAGTAACTGTGGATGATCCTTGAGTGTGTGTGTGCTCACACACCTGTGTTTTGCATATTTCTAAGTGCCTCAGTTCAGCAGCTTTCTGCATTTGCCTCATGTTTCTCACAGTCAAAATCATGCATAAGCAAAGGCAAAACGTGTTATGCTCAAATTGCTCCCTAATGTATCAGTCGCATTGGAACAAACTCACATTTTTAAGACAAGCATTATGGCAGAACTGTGTCACGGTGAGAGACGGCGTCGGCAGGAGCATTTGAAGGGAGCGTTGGTGGAGGACGGCGACTGAGGGTAGATGGAAAGGCTGTGGGGTAGGACTGAGCCTGAGGTCTCAAGAACACTGAATTATGGCTCCTGCTCTTTGTTTTGCTACTGTTAATAAGCCGGGGGTCCGCGAGCCTGTGTTTCCTTGTCTGTCCTTTCAGCGTTGCTACATAGGAGGGACCGGAAGGGGCAGCTCATCCTTCTGGTGGCTGTTGGAGGTTGACCTGTGTGCTCTCAGCCACACCTGCCACCAGAGAGGGTCGAGGCTACCCAGAGGAGAGGGTATCCAGAACCGAGAGAGTTGTACAGAAACGTGGTTCCCAGACGTTATTTCAGACCCGTTACATTAGAAAAAAATTCTAAAGTCACCGACCAAATTAATCAACAAATATTTATTGATATATTGAGCACCTCCTATTTACCAGGTACCATTCTAGCCCCTGTGGATACATTAGCAAATGAAGCAGGCAAAAATATCTGTCCCTGTGGGGTTTACATTCTGGTTGGAGAGTCAGATAAATGATGTTTGGTTTCTCCCAATAAGGACATAAAAATTAAAAAAATTAGCCATGACAATAGAAACTCATGCTTTCATTTTTAAAAAATGGTCACCTTTTTTTTTTCAAAGGGCATCGTTATACCCAATACACGGGGCTGACATGATTTCAGAACAAAGGGCTGGTCTTTCCAAAAAGTGTTATATCTATATGTAGACTCTTGGAAACCACAGCTGCAGAGTAAGGAAGGGTGAAACCACAAGCAGGACCCTGGTGGGCATCTCGTTTCTGGCCTGTGGCTCCCAGAACTAAACCGTGCCTCTTGCATATTGAAAGCCCGGAGAGCTGGTGTGGCCCATCAATCGTGGCAGCACCCCTGGGTTAAATTCTATTCCTAAAATACCCACCTTCGGTCCTGACCTCCTAGGAGCTTTCTCTTATCTCTGTATCTTACTTTCTCCTCTAACCTCTTGAGAGTTGGGGGTGGTTTTCTGTCTGGTTTTGGGTAAGCCGCTGTCTCTGGAGCTTTAACTCCATCACAAAGGTGAGTGAATCCTCCAGTAAGCACTTTCCTTCCTCATCCTGAAAATCCAACAAGGGCGACTTCGAGGACACGGTGCAGAGATGTGGTTCCCTGGACCTTGAACAGTGTTAGTCTTAAGAGCGGATGTTTATGGCCACAGATCGTGCTGGGCCAGCCTGACAACCAGATCCCAGAAGATAGAAGTGCTCACACTTTCTTTGATGAATTAACTTTTTTGTGTCTGCCATTTTTGAGCTCTTTGTTTTATTTTCTTCCCCAGATTTATTGAGCCATAATTGGCCCGTAATTGACTCTTTTGTGTTTGTGACTTGTGGGGCTCTCTAAAGCTTGGGGCACGGGGTCTAGGCAAGACTCTCACCTGGGTCTAGGGGTGGTGCTGCCTGTCCCATCACTACCGAGTCCCCCATCTTGCCCACTATGGGTGTGGTGGTTTCAATTCAATGGATAGAATAGAAGGAGTAGGAGGGACCTTGTAAGTTACTGTAATTCTGGAGCTTGTTGCACATGTACGTTGGTCTTCCTGGGGTTGGCCTTGCCCTGAGATATGCTGTGCGTGAGGTGGGCTTCATTTGCAGGCCAACAAAATCTCCTCTGAGTCTGTTGGTAAATGATCTGTCTAATTTGCAGCCTCAGGATCTCATGGAGTGGGGTGTGGCTTTGGAAATGGGTCTTATGTAGGACAGTATGTAGCACAGTGCTGGGAGTAGGGATGCTCAATGATGGATGGATGGATGGATAAATGAGGTAAGAGGTAACTCTCAGGAATTACTTAGGATGTGATATTTTATTTCTATTTAACAATAGAGGGTGCACTTGGATCCCCCATACTCCTAAATCTTTATCCCTCAGAATGGAGGCTGGAGGGGACAATGGTTTGTAGTCTAGCTACAGGCTTGGACAATGTGGGAGAGAACAAATAGGATGTAGAGGAAGAGGTCAGAGCTACTATTCTGGGTCATTTTTCTTTTTGTGTTGGGCACATGGTAATGAATGCATGGAGTGGGACAAGTAGGATGACATCAGCCCAAATCCGTGGAAGTGGATATAGGATGGGGTTAAGGAAATTTCCCCTAAATGCACAATGGGACCCCTGGAAATGGGTTCTTACCCTTGAGCTGCCCACTTCGTCCCCCCCTTCTGTTGCCAAGGGGGCTGGTTAGGGCCAGGACAAGCTGGTCCCCCTGGTTTAAGACTTGCGTTGGAGGGAGGGGGTCTGATATAAATGATAAATGAAGGGGTCTTAAGTTTTTATGATAAAATTGTTATTTTAAAACTTTACACCTCTTAGTGCTATGGGGGCTCCCAGCTGGAACGTTCTTCAGAAGTGAGTGTTGAGGGTCGAGAAGTTTTTGACTGTGTGCAGACATATCCTTAGAAAGACCCCTCCCTCTATTCTGCTATTATGATTTATACCTAAGCCATAGTGTTAGAATTTATACTGGGGGAAATATGAACGTGTGTTAGTTAAAGAATGCATTTCCCCCTGGTGCTTAGGTAGGTAGGGTCTGCAGAGGGTCCTCGTCATATTAATGCAGGCTTTGCTTTGCCTAAAGAGTAATTCCAAGCCTGCTGTCTGCAGAGAGCGTTATCAAAGGGATCTCGGTGTGAACGGCGGCATTCGTGACTGGCGGTGGTGGGGGCTTCCCCGTCCTCCCTGGCAGCTGCTGAAATTGAGCTGTCAGACGAGGAAGATGAAATGCTACTTTGTTCTATGGCTTGAGCTCCCAGAGGCAACATTTCCAGGTCATTTGACATTAGTTCAGAGAATGGGAATGTATTTATCTTTTTTTTTCGTTTTTCTCTAACTTAAAAAAAAAATGTTTTCTGCTCATTGGTAGGTAGGAAGTGACGGCTCTCCAGGACGGCTGCCTGCATGTTTGAGGGGAGATGTTTACCTGGGTGGCTCATGGTGCTGAGAGAGGATGCCAGCCTTGCCCGCCCTGGGAGTATCGGGTGCTACCCTCTGAGCATCAGCCTTTGAGCACCTCAAATACTGATAATCTTTGAAGCAATGTTTCCTGAAGAGTGTTTCTTGGGACGTTAGCTGCACAAGATGTTCCAAGGAAAGAAAAATGCCACGAAGAATATAAAAGTGTTCTGTGGCCAAATGAGTTGGAGAAATACCATATTTATGCTCCTCCTGCCAACACGCGGTTCATATTATTATTTTAAAGACTCTGAGCATTCCTACAGGCAAGAAGCTTGTTAAGCTTTATTTAAGCTAGAATTTCCCAAATTTATTTGAACTTTTGAAATTTTCAAAAAGATTGTTGAGTTTCTCTTGTGTGTCTGGTGTTTTACAAGGCACAGAGATGAGAGGTACGATGGGGAGGAAGGCAGGTGGACCTTATGTGGCTCCCTGGAGTTTATAGACAATAAACAGGTGAACAAAACAATGAATAATTACACATTGTGGTACATGGTGTGAATAAACGAGCAGGGTGTGCAACGAGGAATAGTGGGAGGGGTGCATCTGATGGAGGAGAGGGAGGGTCACTTCAATAAGACAACTTGTAGTTGAGAACCAAAGCATGAGAAGCTGGCAGCCAAGTGAAGTGTGAGAGAAAGAGCTGAGGAAGCATGTGCAAAGGACCTGAGGTCTCACACAGTCTAGTTCTAGGAAATGCCATTTGAGCATCTGTAGCCTGTGCAAATTATCCTGTCACTAGAGAAGCTCTTAAGATATTTACAAAGGGCCTGATACAAAATATATAATCCATGTAGAACTGATCCCCTGCCTTCCCTTGTCAAAGAGATTGTGAATATGGCCATCCAGAAAGGGCTTGGTCTGGGGCAAGCTCCATGGCTCTGTTCCTGAATGACCTCAGACTTATTCAGTGGTGTATGGGGTGGGATTCTGAGACCATTGATGCCCTCAGAGTGGAAAGGGTCAGTCTCTGCTGCTCTCCAGCCAGAGCCCCCAGTTCATATCAATCTCATTGTGGTTTGGACTCATTCAAGGTGCAGTAATGAGAGTGCAAAGGGGTTAGATTTCTAGAGCAGGAGTTCTCTAACACCTGTGCGTGAAAGAGACGCCTGGGGAGTTTGTTACAATGCACAGTCCGTGGGCCCCCCTCCCTCAGACCCCAGGGATGCTTCACAATCTGCGCCCAGGATTTATTAATTAGGCCCTTGGCACGCACCCTATTCTGACTCTGCGCTTGCTTAGGCACAGTTCGTCTGTTTTTTTATTTATGAACTCTGTTGGGTACATCTTAAGGGCCATAATAGACTTGATTTAGAAGCCATTGCTTTTGTAATCTGGTGTGGCAATGATCCCCAAATCTGAAAGATGGCAGCTGGTGGAATAATAAATCAGGAAACAGACTTATTTACGTACTCTTAAAACAAGAAGAACAAGGCCACAGAGTTTCCGCAGGTAAGTGACCCCCCCCCTCCACCACCTCACCCCCAAGAAGCCCCATCAGGGTTGGGCTTGGTCGTTTGGGGTGGGGGAGGGTGGACCTCACTTCCTTCCTTCGACCTGGTCTTATTCCCTGTTCTACAGGGAGCCCTCCAGCTGTGGTCTTGAGTCTTCTCTTCTCTTGGAAGTTGCTCTGTCAGTTTTCTCCTTTTTTGCATCTTGGAATATCAGCAAACTCTCGTCTTTCTCACCCTGAGAAGGAACATTCGCCTGTGATCCTGAATCTCATTCTTGCCACTCATCATGCTGTCTTGAACGACTCTCAGACTTTCAGGGATGACCACCCTCCTCACATTGCTGTTGGCATTCAGCCCAGCCCCGTGATGCGGCTTCCTGGGCTCTGTGTAGACCAGCCCCGCCTACTTCTCCAAGCTGGCTTTTTACCCTGAACTCTTTTCCTGCCGTGCTCCAGCCATCCTGAAATCCTGTCACTCACCGCATCCTCCTGCCTCGTGACTTTCTCTACACCATCCATTTGTGTCTGGATGGTCATGTGTGTTTATCATCTGTCTCTCCCTGACTCGAATGAAAGACTCGTGAATTTAGGAATCTTGTCTGTCTTGTTCCCTGCCATATTCTGAGCATCTAAAATAGTACTTATGTAAATAGTTGATAAATATTTATTATTTAAAAGAATAAATTCATTCTCTTTCTTCTGGGTATTTGTATGTGCTGTCTGGTTTGCCTGACAATCTCTCTGTTCTCTTATCTCCTCCATACGCATGCTTTGCCTGCTAACTCTTATATATCCTTAAGTTCTCAACTCACCTGTCACTTCCTCCAGGAAGCATATGCTACTTCTTCCAGGAAGCCCCATATCACTTCCTCCAGTAAGGATTTCCTGACTTCCCAAGTTTGGGATGGCTTTCTCCTGTGTGCTCCCATAATACTTATTACACTATGTTACAACTGCCTCTTCATATGTTTCATTCCTCTGTAGACTGAAGCTCCAGAAGGACAGGTCCTGGATTCCTATATATCTTTGAATCTTGAGCTCCTTCCTATGGGGTCTAATGTAGTGCCTTTACATGGTAGGTGTGCAATAAATGTTTATTGGATAAGTGATTTTTAACTCTCTGTCTCTCTCCTCTCATTTTTACCCAAGCACTTCAAGAATTGTCTATACTCAATGTCTTCTTTTATCTCAACCTACTGCAAGTTGACTCTTGGACCCTGCCACAGGACTTCTCTGCACAGGACACCCAGGAAGTCCATGCTGCCAAAACCCAACAGATGCTCCCCAGCCCTTATCTTAATTGTCTTCCCTGAGGCATTTGAATCTGCCAACCAGTCCTCCTTGATACTCCGTCTGTAATGGCAGCCATGGTGCCCAGGTCTTGCTGCTGTGTGTGCTCAATGCAGAGAGGCATTTTGGCCAGCAAGTAGCTGGAGAGTTCATTGGCTATCTGGCAAACCCCTGTAGCAAGAGAAATGGATAATGCTGCAATTTAACCTCATGCAAATAAAGAGGCTTTCCTAAAGGTTGTATTATAATTCGGGGCTTTATAAATTCCCACATCCCATCCATCAATTCTGTCCTCCTCCCAAGACAACACTGTGACCATCTATATCCTTTGGACAGGAAGGGTGGGAAAATGGATGGAAGAGGCTTGCTGCCTGCTCCCTAGTCCTTAGGAGGGGACTTCACACTTCCAAGAGATCATGAGCCTTCTCCTCTATGGCTCATGGTCAAAACTCAAAAATTTTTAATTTTGTATTTTGAATACCAGGTAGTGGGAAACACAAATGTTCCTCTTTTCCCACTTTATAGACGTTTCTGGAAGCAGGTCTGTTTCACAGAGGTAGTCCAACCCAATTCGTTGGAAAGAAAAACTACAAAAGAAAGCCATTATGCAAATATCAGGTGGTGCGAGACACCAGGGAAAGGGTGGCGATGTAAGCTTTTGAATGCATTTCCCATTCTATTTTAATGTTAGACCTTTGTATGGTGATTATTACCAATGATATGCCTTAAAGCTCTTTACCCGGGAGATGTTCTTAATTCTCTTATCTCTGTGAGGGTCCCCAGTCCTCTCTGCTGGACACTGTGCTCCCTTCTTTGGAGTGGGAGGGTCACTTATTCTCATAAAATATCATCTATATACTTTAATAGAAATTAATCGAGGACCGAGGTCTTTTACAACTTAAGTTTAGGGTTATGACCTGGGAATTGGTGAGAATTTTTTTCTGAATGTGTCACATCTGTTGAGAAAATTGAGTCCATCTCATATTATTTTTTTCCAAGACCTCCTTCTACCTGCCATCTATTCATTCATTTGTTGATTTATTCACTCATCCAACATGGTGCTGTGGATATGAGGACACTGGGGAGATGATCTTTCATTGGCTGTCTTTTATTTCCAGGGCGAGAATCTTTGAAATGCCCACCAATAATTTTGTCTCTAGCTCAAAGGCTCAGTTCTTCCTGAGCTCATGGCAAGGTTAGAATGGCCTCTGATCACTCAGGAAAGAAGTAAGATTTGATGGAACAGATTTATTTCTGTTCCATCCAGGTTTGTTTCCGAGGACACCATCCGTGGCAAAGTGTGGTAATTGGGGATCTGCAGTGATATATCGAGTAGGATCGGAGCCTCCAGCAATTTCATTTAGAGTCTGAGAAGGCTGCCTTTTTCCTAGATATTAGAACTGCCAGGGTCAGGACTCAGTGAAAGAACCTCTTGGTCTTGTCACCTTTGGTTATGCATTAGATCAAGGCTCTGACAGTAGATTCTGGTGCCAGGAGCTACCATGAAACAACTGGAGTGTATAGAGCAATTTTTCAGGGTCCAGAGGAGAAGGAGTGGAAAGAACTAGGGAGGAAAGAAAACTTCAGGGGAAATTGATCTTGGGATCAGAAGATCATACACTTTGACGCCACTGGCCTCATTTTCTTGGGGTCAATAACAAGGTTCTCAAACTTGCAAATGCTGGAAAATCCTCCTTAATGTTCTGTGTGCAAGAGAGCTGATCTAGTGGATGGCTGGCCCACATTCCCCTGCTCCTGATGTGGCTGTCTCTCTATTCTATAGCTTCTTGTTTTTTAAATAACATTTTTGCAGAGATATAATTCACATGCCATACAGTTTACTCATTTAAAGAGTACAATTCAATGGTTTCTTGTATATGTACTGAGTCGTGCAACCATCATCACAAGTTTTAGAACATTTCCATCACCCCCAAAGGAAACCTCATACCATTTGTCAGTCACCGCCCATTTCCCAGCCCCCTCCCCAGCCCCTGGTAATCATTGATCTGCTTTCTATCTCTCACCACAATTTACAATTGTGCATTTACTTGTGCATGTGTTTTTTTTTACTGTCTGTCACTGTCACTAGACCATGAGCTCAATGTGGATAGGAACCACTTTTGTTTTATCCACCACTCCAAGAATACGATACACATTTGTTAAAAGGAATAGAGAAGAGAGTTTCTCCTCCCTCCAACTACCCCTCCACCCCAACCCCGTACCGTGTCATCTCTGCTCCTTGATTAGGTCTTCTCTATGGGTTAAAATTTCATTTCCTCTCACTGAATTTATCTTTCTAGCTCTCGGATTATTTCATTTCTTCAGCCTAATAAGAAATGATACTGGGGCTGGCCTGGTGGCGTAGTGGTTAAGTTTGCGCTCTCCGCTTTGGTGGCCTGGGGTTCGTGGATTTGGATCCTGGGTGCAGACCTACACACCGCTCATCACGCCATGCTGTGGCAACATCCCACATAAAATAGAGGAAGATTTGCACAGATGGTAGCTCAGCGACAATCTTTCTGAAGCAAAAAGAGGAAGATTGGCAACAGGTGTTAGCTCAGGGACAATCTTCCTCTCTCTCTCACACACACACACAAGAAATGATACTAATAGCTTCTATTTCTAACATGTCTGCATTTGTTTTTTTCCAACTTTGTTGAAATGTAGCTGACATGTAACATTGTGTGAGCTTAAGGTGTACGATGTAATGATTTGATGTATGTATATATTGTGAAATTACTGCCACGATAAGATTAGTTAACACATCCATCACTTTACATAGTTACAATTTTTTGTGTGTCGTGAGAACTTTTAAGGGGCCGGCCCAGTGGCTTAGTGGTTACATGTGCATGCTCTGCTTCAGCGGCCTGGGGTTCGCCAGTTTGGATCCCGGGTGCGGACATGGCACTGCTTGTCAGGCCATGCTGTGGTAGGCATCCCACATATAAAGTAGAGGAAGATGGGCACGGATGTTAGCTCAGGGCTAGTCTTCCTCAGCAAAAAAGAGGAGGATTGGCAGCAGATGTTAGCTCAGGGCTAATCTTCTTCTTCTTCAAAAAAAGATACACTGTCTTAGCAACTCTTAAATACACAATACAGTGTTGTTACTATAGTCGCCACGCTGTATGTCACATGTCCAGAGCTTACTCATTTTCTAGCTGGAAGTTTGTACCCTTTGGCCACCTTGGTCCGTCTCCCTCACCCTGTGTTTGTTCGTGGGTGCATACAAATATTTCTCTCCAAGAGTATGGGCTTTCTCTTCTGGTTTCTTCCCCTTTGCTAAGGAAATGAGTCCTTGTTCTCAGTATTGGGTTTATTCCCCCCTTTCTGTGTCACGTGAGGTGATCTGGGTTTGCCAAGAGCAAAAGGTTCAATTCCAACTACCTGTCATTTAAAGAATAGATTGATTATTCACAACTGTAAGAAGACTTGTTATAAGATGAAAACCAAAGATTTTGGACAAAAGGTGGAGCCAGCTGTCCAGTAAATTTTGGGAATGAATCCCAGTGTTCTTGCTTCTCCAGCTGATGTGCGGTCGTCCTGGTCGTCTGCCCTCCTAAACAAGGAATTACAGACAGGTGTCCTGCTAGTGAGATGTCATTGGATCCGACCGTGGCCCTGGCCGCCACAACCAGTTTCTCAAACGGGATTGGTTTTCTAGTTCCCGCAGGTTGAGGCATGGCACTTGAAGGAGTCCCGGTCACCCACACATTGTTCTGTTGGAACGTGGGCAATGATTGCTCTGCCACCATCAGTAAGCAGGGCACCATGGTGACGTCAAGAAAATGGGAACATCTGGGGTTCGTTATCGTGGCTGCAACTTTAGGGGGATACTGAGTGGGAAAGATGACATGGGTCTTTCAGATAAACAGGGCTGAGAGCAAATGAGAACTACCTCTTCCTTAGCTTTTGCTGAGCTACGTTCACGATATTCTGAGATTCAGAAGGAAAAGTGGTGTGTGTGTGTGTGTATGAGCCACTCTGCATTGGAATTTGGAAGCCACTTTTCCTCCTCCTTCAAGACATAGTGGAGTAGAAGTTGCCCGGAATCTTTTCTGTAAGCTGTCCTGAGATATTTCCCAACAGCCAGATATTTTCCAATAGGAGAGGCTCCTGGGGGTGGAGGTCTTAATCCAGCCAAACCTGGTCTTGCTCCTCTTCAGTTGCTCTCTGGTTTTGTACTTAGGATAATATGTTAGCCTGTTTAGACTGGCTTTTGTCAGCTCACCAGGTGCCTTCCGCACGTCAGGAAGATGGACGACAGACACATAATCAAACACATAAATATCCATTTGCAAATGGTGGTGCAGTATGGAATGACCATTAAGTGTGAGGTGTGTGATGGCTTTTACTTTCGATGGAGTGATTAAAAAATAAAGATTTTGGAGAATGGAGTTTAATATGTGCTACCCACTCCTTCTGGTTATTATATTTTGTTTCCAGCTGATTTCCTGATATTGGCTGATTTTTTTTTTTTGTGGTTTGGTAACTTGCCCCATTTCCTAGAGATTGCAGAAAAGCAAAAATGAAACAAAAATCCACCACAATATGCCTGGATACCTCTCGAGTGTTTGAGACTGTTTATTTTTTTGTAGAGTATTAGACAGGGAGACACTCACAAATGAGCCACCAGACAATTCACCCGCAGACACTCCACATCGACTCTGTCCCTTCTTGTGTATTTAATCAAATAGCAGCGTAATAAATTAGCAGTCATTCGTTTGGACGCCAAATACCAAGTCGTTCTCCTAAGTGACCTGGATTGATTTCCACGTGTCGCAATTCATCAGAAGGAAGTGGCTTCACCACTGGGAGTCCAAACACTGAACACATTTCTGTTCACCATTTCGCTTTCACCAGCAAAAGACACTTGGCTTTCTGCCTTAGATGGGAAGCCTGGCAATTAGTGGGACTGGAAAGGCCAGACAAAGGCCCTCAGATGGATTGCCCTTCTCGGAACAGAAAGGCTTTGTGAGCAGCTGGGGGAAAATAGTTGGAGCCAGTATCTAGGAGAGAAAGGATGGGACGTCTAGCTGCGTCCCACGTCCATGGCCTCATGGATATATGGGCACACGTGGCCCCAGGGCTGTGTCACGTTGGAGTAGTCGTGAGTTATGGCACACTTGTCAGATTAAATGCTGATGTTAATAGCTCACATATATCCAGTCTTTACGATGTGCCAAGCATTCTTCTAAGTGCATTAAAAGTGCTAACTCATTTAGTCTTTATACCCACCCCACGAGGTAGGTAGGACTATAGTCTACTTTATAGACAGGGAAAACGAGGCACCCAAGGGTAGGTAACCCGCCCACGGTCCCGCAGAGAGGTGGTGGTGGATCATGTCTTCAATACTAGCCTGTCTATAAAGAATGGGGCTCATTTCTATGTCTATGGGTGGAGGGGAAACCAGCTCAAACCGTAGCCGTGGAATGTTGAGATTAACAACACGGATGGAAGGGTTCCGCCTATGTTCAGATGAAATCGCCATCAAAACCAGCACCATCATCATCACCACCGACACCATCATAGTTGTATTTTGTTGGTAAATTCATCGTCAGTGTTGGTGGAGATGGGTCAGGGAGCGGCTCAGAGGTCATGGTGATAAGCGTGGAGTACTTGGAATTTGAGAGTTAGGCAGGCAGTGATATGCGGCTGGGGGAGGGTTGTCATTTTCTCAGCTTCTGTCATCAGTAGTGAGCTGGCATATTTTGGATAAATTTCACGTTTTCCTGCCCATTGTTCTCTGCCCACCATCAGGATGGGTGTCTACCATCCTGTGCTTTCTCTCTCATCCAGACTCTTCTTGTGGCCTCAACTTTGCTCAGTCATGGTCTCAGAGCTCATATTTTGAAGTCGATACCTAAGGTGTTTGTTTTCTGGTTCATCCTACCACCTGACTCCATTGGGTTTGGAAAGACACGGCACTTCCTTCTTCGGGTGTCCTCGTGAGGGATTGAAACCTCTCTCCTGATTCAGGGCGTTCATCAGGTAAGGTAGAATACCTCTTAAGGGTTGACTGCCCCCAGTGCGGGTGTCCTTAGAGTTGAGTGAATGGGCTTTGAAACAGTCAAATTTGAAACCTGATTCCGAATTTGTCTCACCTGGGCAAGTCTCCGACATTGACTGACTCTCTGATTACTTCTCTGTAAAATGGAATGAATGATGCTGTCTTCAGAAACTTTTGGTAAAGATTAATGAGAGTTAATGTTCCTTTTGAGCCCTCTCTATGTACTGGCCAGTGTGCTAAGAACTTAAATTTATCATCTCATTGGATTTTCAGAACAGCTCCATGAGGCAGGTGCTTTGTCATTCCCATTTCACAGATGGGGAAACTGAGATTTGGAGAGATTAAATAACTGGCCAAAGTCAGTTAAACTGTGGGATGAGAAGTCTGTATGACTCCAAGGTCATTTCTCTTCTCAGTATGAGAGAATGGGTCAGATATTCAATTAATGACTTTCCTTTTTCCCTTCCCCGTGGTCTCTCTATCTGATCTTTCTTTTGGGCATCCTGCCATGGGGATGAGAAATAAGGATTATCTTTCTTCTCTTCCTTCTCGACATGGTTCTTTCTGTTTGAATAGTTTGGGGTTCATCCTGTCCTATCTCCTCTATAAGAGGATCCTAGTAGAAGAACATAATGTCAGTCATATTGCAGATATCATAAAGATTAAAAACCCGGAGTGATGGGAACTCAGCAGTTAAGTGAAAATTTCCATGTTAGGAGTGGGGCTTAAACTTTATCAGCCTTTTCATAGCCCCATCATGCAGTGACATTCATGGAGGAGTATTTCACTGGGCATGGAAACACACACATGGTCAGGCACCTGGGCATGTCCTCCTCACCTGCCGGACAGCATGACCAAGCATTGGAGTGCTTTCCCTCCCTGGCTTGGTTTTTCCTCTACCTGTTCTCTTTTGCTTTCTTCTAACCCAAAGTTTCATATACAGCTGGGTCTGTATGTATGCAGCATACATGATGGGTTTGAACAAGAAGGTCTGAGCTCAAATCCTGGCTTTGCCCCTTACTTGCTGTATGTCTTAAACCACCATTTTCTCATCAGTAAAATGGAGACAAAAATCATTATTGTGAGGTTCAAAAGTGAATTAGTACATGTCAAGTCCTTAGAATAGCTCAATAAATGTCAGTCATTTGACCATTCTGAGTGCTTAATCACTGGTCAGGGGAGCCTCCGATGGGCAAACTAACATTGGACATTAAAAGCATTTTGTGCATTATATTTAGTAAGGATCTTGGAGACCTTTTAAAAAAAAAATAAGACAGTGAATTCAGAACCCTGAGACATCAGGTGGAAGGGTATTTATTCTTTGTGGCCCAGTGGTGAGGTGACTCATTTTCAACTTTTGTGACGATGGACTCTTTCTTGTTTCTAATAGCAATATTGCAAGGCGCAACATGCGAATCTCTCATGGTGCAGAGCAAGCTTTTAAAGCACAATTCAGACGTGTGCTCCTTCCCTCATGTAACTTAAATAAATGATTTGTTGGGAATGGAGTGGCGTAATCCAGGTGGTTCCATGGAGCTCCAGGATCCTTTATCAGGTCCACCCTGTATGAGATGAGGGAGACACACACAGCTCAGAAGCTCCTCAGACTTTCCGGGAAGGACCCAACCGTTCATTTATTCATTCCCATCTTTCAACAATATTTATCAAGTGGATACTATGTTCGCAGAGCTCTTCTAGGCGGTGGGGACGCCGCAATGAACCCAACAGATAAAAATCTCTGACCTCGGGGCTGGCCCCGTGGCCGAGTGGTTGGGTTCGCGCGCTGCGCTGCAGGCGGCCCAGTGTTTCGTTGGTTCGAATCCTGGTCGCGGACATGGCACTGCTCATCAAGCCACGCTGAGGCAGCGTCCCACATGTCACAACTAGAAGGACCCACAACGAAGAATATACAACTATGTACCAGGGGGCTTTGGGGAGAAAAAGGAAAAAAATAAAATTAAAAAAAAAAAAAAAATCTCTGACCTCATAGACCTTATATTCTGTGGCAGGATTTCTTACTCTTGGCACTATTCACATTTTGGCCCAGATGACTTTTTGTTATGACAGGTGGTCCTGTGTGTTGTGGGGTGTTGAGCAGCATCCTTAGTCGTCTCTACCCACTAGATGCCAGTAGCACCCCTCTGCCAGTTGCGACAATCAAAATCTCTCCAGGTATTGCCAAATGACCCCTAGGGGAAAGACCACCCGAGGTTGAGGATCATCTTCTATGGGGAGGGAGATGATAATCTGTAGAACAGTGTCATGGAGAATAACTCCCCAGGGGAGAGAAGGGGTTCCCGGGGGAGGGGTTGGCTGTTCTACAAAAGGCAGTCAAGCAAACTCACTGAGATGATATCTGAGCCAAGACAGAAGAGGTGAGGGAGGGAGCCCCGTGGACATCTGTGGGCGGAAGGAGCAGCAAGGGCAGGAGAATGTGTTTGAAATGCAATGAACAAGGGGAAGAAGGTCACTAGGGGGATGAGGCGAGACAGGTAACGGCCGTGGGGGGCCGGGGGCAGATGGCCACGTAAGGCTCTTCCTCTGAGGGAGACGGGAGGTATAAAAGCTTTAAGCAGAAGAGCAGCATGACCTGACTTCTTTTTATGAAGGATGCCCCGGCCACATGGGGCAAGGGCAGGCACAGGAAGGATATTCAGGAGGTTGACATAATGATGGTGGTCCAGACCAGGGCGGTGGTGATAGAGATGGCGAGAAGTGGGTGACTCTGGTTGTGTTCTAAGGGTGAAGCTGGGAGGATTTGCTGATGGCTTGGGGGTGCGGTGGGAGAGGAAGGGAGACATCAGGGATGACTCCCAGGCGTTTGGAGTGAGCAGTGGAAGAAAGGAGGGTCGGAGTTTCCCTGGCAGCTGTTGGCAATGCTGGCCCTTGTCTCCAGCCTGGGGGGTGTGGTGGAGGCCATGAAAGTGGCTCCTCTCCAGTTTTCTCATCAGTGCTCTGGCCTGAGCTATTCCATCATCCTCCCCTACCTGCATCATCATCACTTTTGGGTGCTCGTTAAAATGCAGATTCCTGGGTCCAACCCAAATAAACTGAATCAGAATTGATGGGGGTGGGGAATTTTAGGATAAGCTCAGATGATTCAGACACTGCTCATTTTGAGAGCTCCAGCCCCAGGGGACACACCAGTAATAGCTCTTAGCTTCCTCTAGGGGAGCCTTCCTTTGTCTGGCTGTTCCCTTGGGCCCAAATCTTGGCCCCAGTGTTTCTCCCCCTCCCCCTCGGTCCCCTGCCAGGCCTCCCAGGGTGCCTTTCTATGAAATAGGCTTGTCCTATCCCATATCCTGTCAATCTTTCAGCTTCTTCGTTTTGCTCACCAATGACATTGTTCTGATCAGATCTTCAAGTTTTTTTTTTTTTTTGAGGAAGACTGGCCCTGAGCTAACATCCATGCCCATCCTCCTCTATTTTATATGTCGGATGCCTACCACAGCATGGCTTGCCAAGCGGTACCATGTCTGCACCCAGGATCCGAACCAGCAAACCCTGGGCCAGGGAAGCGGAACGTGCGAACTTAACCACTGCACCACTGGGCGGGCCCCAGATATTCAAGTTCTAATCTGTTTTGGGTGGAAGGCTGAGTAACTTGAACAACAGGCAGATTTCCAATCTTAGAATGGTAGATTTTCGCACCTACAGGGGACCTATGAGGGCGTCAAGATCATCTCTTTCATTTTTCCCAGGTGAGGAAACGAAGGCTCAGAAAGAGAAGTAATTTTGTACAGTTCGACCCAACAATAATGCTGCCAGGTGCCCTTGCCTGGAAAACATAAGATCTGATCGGGTTGCATCAGGCTCTTTAGCCGTCCAGCCACCTACAAGGGTTTTTCATTCTCACATGAGCCTGTCTTGCCACGTCTCAATAGCTGCTCTTGTTTTTTAACTTTGGAAAATTGTGTGCTTTGCATTGAGTGTCAACGCTTCTCCATCTCCTCCATGTTTCAGTTCCCGCACCTTGAGCTCTGTTTTAGGGAAATCCAGGGCTTTAACTAAACTCTTGAAAGTCATTATTTTGTGTTCTCATTTTGCAAGAAAATGTTGGCTCCAGAAGGGGAAGCTTCACAAAGCCAGAAGTGATCTGTAGAGACAGCGGCAGCCCAAGCGTTGAGCTGTGAGCCTGGCTTTTCGAGTCCCGCTGCTTGATAAAGACCGTGCTAAATGGATTTGGGCCCCGTCCTCTGACTAGCCAGATAACAAATGGATGCTTTAATAACTTCGTGATAATAAGGGTCGTTCCCCTCGTGCTGCAACAGCCTCCACTGAGGGATTTCACGTCGGCATTATTTTATTATCATGAAAGCATATTTGCTTTATGAAGAGAACATATTTCATCATAATTGTGAAGCTTCCTTGACCCTAAAAACATCCTAACTTGCTCTCTCTGGATAGTCAGTTTCTTAATTTTAATTCTGTGAACTCAGATGTTGAGGAATGGGTGAAATAAAGGAAAAGTTAATCATCCTTGTTGTCACTGTCATCGTCATCATCACCATTGTTATCACCATCACCATCATTAGCATTATCATCATCATCGTCATCACCATCGTTGTCATCACCGTCACCATCATTAGCATATCGTTATTGTCATCATCACCATTGTTGTCATCACCGTCACCGTCGTTAGCATTATCATCATCATCATCACCATTATCGTCCTCCTCCTCCTCATTGTCATCACAGTCAGCATCAGCACAGCTACTATTTATTGACTTAACTTGTCCTTCACGTGCTCTCTCAGATGATCATACGAACAGCTCTATGTCAGGCGAGTACGACTTTTCTCATTTTATGGATGATCTATTTGGAGCTCAGAAAAGTAAACTTCCTTGTCCAAACCATCAAAGTCGCTGGAAAATGGCAATTTCTGGCCCCATGTTCCCTGGCAACTTCTCCTACCTGATGGGAATGGAATGCATGCCCCATGCCATCTAGGGTTGGAGCTGCCTGTCTCAGAGATATAGCTTCCAGAGGCACATGGAACAGTCAGAAGTGCTACACTATGTAGACCTGGCCAATAAGTAATTAATTAACCTTGATTGATCTAATTGAGCTGACCATGTCCTCATGAAGATAGGAAGAAGAGATAACTCCATTTCTACTTGGTAGGGGGTGTAACCTTTAATTGAGCTGGAATCAACACCCAGAGACTGGTGCCAGGATGCCCAATTTTCCCTCATTTTTTATAATAGCGTCAAAAGCTGGCATTATGTGAAGTTTGCAGTAAGTGGATCACCAGTGTTTGTACTTTGAAGGGAGGCCGTGTGCTCCCTTGGGCTGAGACCACGGGGGTTGGGGGCTTTGTGAGAATTTCTTCTGATGGAGTCCTCTCAAGACGGGCTTCATGTTCCTCCTTCGTGTTTTCTCCTTTGCTCCCTCCCTGCCTGTCTATCCTTTTGTTGATTTCAAAGTCCATATCCACCAAGAAAAGTAGTTAGGAAAACAGAGCAAATAACCTCCACCCACCCACCCAAGAGAAGAACTGAAGAAGTTTTTCATCAGTACTGCAAGTTGCTTAACTGGACAGTCATAATTTCCCAGATGAATCCTGTGAAGATGTGCATCCTGGCCCCTTTCTGCCCAAATATCTGGACGATGTTTTGCGTTCACAGGAACTGGGAGAAGCGCCAAGGTGAATGTTAGGTTGGTTTTGGAGATACTGCACACATGCTGACTCACTTGCCTCTTCGGTCCTTCTCGCTTTTCCATTGTGGGGAGTTCCTATCAAAGCCCATTCCTTAAAGGGGCACCTTCTGGTGTGATGTCAGCAAGCCGCCCTGTTTGTAAAGGAAGCGAGGTACAGCCACGATATCGTGGGAAACAAGGAGCTGGAGCGTCTGCGTGCTGTAGAACTCAATAAATACAGGGGAGAGATTCTTCAGAGCTGTTATTGATTGGGTGGTGAGGAGTTATTAAGTTCTAAGAATGACTTATTACACCACTTGGGCCAAGATTAAAGAGGAGTTAAGCCGCGGATATCCATTGGGAGCTCTTTCTACGGTTTAGAACCCTCTGCTGGGGCCCCTGCCCTCCCCTGCCGGCTTCTCCTTTCTCTTCTCTTCCCCTTTCCCCCCCACCTCCAGGTGGTCTGATGTAAGATACTGTCAGGACATTTTCCAAGTTGGTTTATGTCTCTTAATTGAACATCCCCAGGAGCCCTGTGTGGGATGTCTTTATTGAATCACCCATTTCCCCAAGTGAACCCAAATGGTTTTCCAAGACAAAAGAGCGGTGTAATTATTTCAGAGGGTCTGAGAACAAGCAGACTTGTGATGTAGGGGAATCCTATTAGGCTGGTTGGCTCTGTAACTGACAGCTTCCACTTATGGCAGCTAACTCAGGGGTTTCCATCAGACTAGGGGTGTCAGGGAGGTGTGAACCTATGGGGGGGTGGCTCACCCCAACATTGTTATGTTAAAATGGTGAGGTGCTTCAGCAGCTAAAATTTTAGGGGGAAAAATGGTGCCTTCTATGTATTCATATAATTAGCACTCGTGAGCTCTTTATTCATGCTGTCAATCATCTGATGTCCAGGGCCTTGAACGTGGAAAGTGCTCCATAAATGGTTTTGCTGACTCTCCTATTACAGGTGTGCAATCCCCTGGGGGCAGATGTGGTTTGAAATTCATCACTTTTCAGATATTAGAGAGGCTGTGAGGTGTCAATGCTACACATCCCATGACACCTCCAGTGGGGCCCGGGGCAGCGCTCCCTAATCAAACACATTAATATTTCTGCAAAAAGCCAGTATTCACCATAAGGAGGATAAATAAATATCACTAGGCTGATGAATGGCTGTTCTTTAGGTCAAAAACAGACCAGCCGGATGTTGGCAATTTCTTTTGGTTCAGCCTCATCTAAAGAGTCTCATGTCGGATCAGGGGAGATTTGCCACCAATGAATCTAAGTCAGATTTAAGAAGAAAGTTCCAGTTTGCCTAGCTGTTTTGGAATCTCTGACGGATGACCTGGGCCTCTACTTCCTTGCCCTCATTTGTCAGAAGGTATCTCGGCCTCGGTTCTTTCCGGTAACCACATTTCACTTGTTGGGTGTGGCCGTGAGCGTGAAAGAGAGTCCTGTTTCAGCTCCCTCTTCCTTCCTGCATCTTGAGAAGGACCTCGGACCCCAAACCCCACCAGGGAAACCCCATCCATGGTCTGACATTTAGAAGTTGATCTACTGGAATGAAAGAATTGTCAGTTTCAAAACGGGAAAAACCGCTGGGAGATCAGGTGCTCTGCAAACGTTCCCGCACGGTGACATGGAAAGAGACAAAGAAAAAGGCCGCCTTGTTGTTTTATTAATTTACTTCTGACAGCTCTTAGTCCTGAGGCCTTTGAGGTTCTCAGCGGATATTAAACGAATCCTCAGAAACCCCTCTGTGAAGTACCAATAATGAGCCACGTAGGAAATGGAGGTTAAATGAAGATAAAATCTCCATCCACTGGGTTGTTTCTGCCTCCTCCACCCCAGCGGTCCACGTGCATGGAGTGTGCACATCCCTAATTCTCCAACAGCCTCAAAACTTAACCCACCGTCTTCTCTCCGACTTGCACTTCCCCGGGGATCCCCCGGCTCAAGGAACAGCATAGTTAGCTGCTCAGGGGCTCCTACAGAAACCTGGGGGTCATCCTGTCCTCCCCTCCCTCACTCCCCACTCCCCTTGAATTCTCCCCTCCTAGGAAATCCACTCCCTGAAGCTTCTTCCCTCCGTCTCTCCCCTTCCATCCACCTCCCCGGCGTCTTAGATTCCCCCTGCAGCCCCCTCCTGTGTTCTGTCCGCTCCTGCACCCCCCAAATCCAGAGCAGTCTTTTCAAACACACGCATGACCTTGCTCCAACACCCGGCTGCTCTCTGAGAAAGGCCTAAGTTCTTAGCGTGGTCCCGGAGACCCCAAGTGGCCCATCCTGTCTGTTCCTCCAGCTCTTCCTGTTCCCATACTCCAGCGATACCAGTTTGGTCTCTAAAGCACCAGCCCGGGGCCTCTGCCCCAGCTGCCTCCTCTGCCAGGATTGCTCCTGGCCCCAGTTCTTCTGTCAGCTCCTGTCACGCTTCAGATCTTGGTGCACCGGGGGAGATCTCAGAGAGCCTGGACCTTCCCTTTCACGGAAAAGTCAGACCTCTAGCTACCCACTTAATTCTGTCGTTACCTGCTTAGCCTCTCCCACAACAGGCTCTAAGCCCCGAGAAGGCAGGCACCCTGCCTCTCTCCTCCGGAGGGGTCTCCCAGGTCTAGCACAGCGATGGGACTGGGGCGGACCCCAAGAGCGGACGCGCAGGTGAGGGCTGTGCCTGGAGAGGCAGGGAGCACAGCCTTGCTTTTCTGGGTTCCCGTGAGCACTGGCTGAGCGATTACACTCTGATCCAGGAGCAGCTGTGGGACTGTGCAGCTTGTGGGAAAACATCCCCAGCTGCGTGGGTCTCGCCTTTGCCTGGCACCGTTTCCTTGGGATAAGTGCCGAGCGAGCTCGCGGCTCCTCTCAAGGACTGGGAGAAGTGGCTCCTCTCCCCGTGATGGGACAGACTTCCTCACTTAATCACCTGGGCAACTTGGATGCTGCCTGGCGCCAGGCCGCCAGCGTGGCGGGCATTCGACCAAGGCCGGGGCTGCTTGGCGGCATTGCCTCCTCCAGCTGGTCCTGCTTCAACGCTCCTTATTCTCCTGGGGAGGCTTCTAGCCTCCGAGCATCTGCTTTACGTGGATTGTGAGCTCCCCATGCGGGCCATCTTTGGGGAGCCGATGGCAGCATTACCTTTCATGCTGTCGGACCCTGCCCTGGCTTTGCCCAGGGGTGGTGCCTCCTGATCCTACCACCCAGGGCGCGGGACTCCTATGCTCCCATTTAATTAAATGCAGACTGGTGGGATTCCAGCCAAGGTCGGTCCAGAGGCCGGAAGCTGTGCAGCAGATGACATTACGTTTATGTCCTAACCAGTCTCATGATTTCACTCCTCAAACAGTGGAGCCTGGTACGGTATACCTTGAGACAGGCCCTTCCCAGACTCCCAGAGCAGGAGGACAGGCCAAGCTAGGGGCATTTCCTTCATCTCAACTCCTCCTCCTCCAAGACCTGCAGGGTGTGGTGATTCCAGGCGTGTCAGCATGGGCAGGGCTGGGAGGGTTTTTAACAAGATGGAAAGACTTCTAAGTGCAAGTACCCACACTTGCACTTGACCGGATGCAAAGGAGGACCAGGCAGGGCTGCCCTGGACTCGTGTTTGCAATTTTCTGACAAACAAAAATAGGAGCTTAATCATGAGTCTGCTTAACAATGCTGCCAGTTCAGACCGAGCACTTTCTATGTGCTAAGTTTTATGAGGAACAGAAATATGGCTAAGAGACAGGCCCTGTGTTGCAACACGTTTATTGAGTACCTGCTGTATACCATTGGGGGCTGTACAGGGGTGGAACAAAGCAGCATCCATGGGACATGGATGGGACACATAGTTCTGTGGGGGAGACAGCCATCCACTTAATAATTGTCAAACTAATGCAAATCAATAATCACAAGCTTTAGGAAGTGGCACAATGTACACGATGCTGCAAGGGTATGTCACAGGGGTTTCTTACCCAGTGTGGTACATCACAGGAGGCTTCCTGGAGGAAGTGCTGTTTGGACTGTGACCTAACGGATGTGTAGGAGTTCAATAGCAGAATGGAGCTACAGAGCTTTCCAAGCCGGGGTGATAGCACGTACAGCTGGAGCTCAGAGAGTGACAGAGAGGGTCAAGAGTGGAGGAAGAGGAGGAAGAAGTGAGGGGAGGGGGCAGACTTTGTGCAACAACCACATAAGGCATTTGGACTTTGCCCAGGAATAGAGAGAAGCCGCTGAGAATTGGGAAGCAGCATGAGCTGAGGACGGGAACCGAGGACACTCTGACACAGACAACGAAGTGTAGTGAAAGCGAAACCGAGAAACTCATTTGGGGTTTACGCACGAGGCAGGGATTATATTTAAGCAGCAGTTGTTCTGAACAGAAGGTGGCTTCTAATTGCAGTTGTTCGGCATCAAATCCACATTCAAACTTGCAATTATTTCACTGTTAAAAGAGCTGACGGCTCCCTCTTCTGCAGGGAGGCAGTCTTGAGGGAGCCCTAACGCAGGGCACTTGGCTCACACCGGGCCCCCTGAGTATCAGACCACACTCCCACAAAGATGTTCCTGTTGGCTGGCCGTGGAGACAGACGGGATGCGGGGCACGGGGTGGAGACGGGCTGACGAGGAGGAATGGCTCTCTCAGCGAGGCCTCGGGAGCAGCTGAGTGAAGGGAGGCGATGACCCAGCTCAGCAGAATCGGTGTCTCACCTTCCACATGGGCACTGGACCAGGGCCAGCAGAAAGCATGATTCATTACTGCATAATGAGGAACGGATGTGTTATAATGACCCCCCACCTCCAACCCCCGCTGCTTAAGGATGAGGAAACCAAGACCAGAGAGGTCAAACAAACTTCCAGGGTCACATGTCGAAGTCAGAGCAGGACTGGGACTTGAACCCAGGCTCCTCTGAGCCCAAAGCACATCGTCTTAACCGACACTGCGCTGTGTCGCAGGTGGCTCTGGGGGTTTCCTGGAAGAGGTGGTCACCAGTTAAGCTCCAAGTGCCTGTTAAGTGACACAAAGGAAAGAAGAGAGGAAGGTGCAGTCAGACAGTCTCCCTTATCAGCTGCGTGTCCTTGGGCAATTTGCTTGCCCTCTCTGGGCCTCATTTGTGTGATAAGCTAATATCAGTGATGACATTGATAGGCACGTTTGTTGAGTCAGTGCCAGGCTCTGTTCTCAGGTCTTTACACGTACCAACTCACAGCAGCCCTCTGAGAAAGATGTTATAATTGTCCCCATTATCAGAGGAGGACACTGAGGTGCAGAGAGGTTATGTGACGTGCCCAAGGTCACACAGCTAGGGAGAGATCCAGTGTGGCTCCTGAGCCTCATGGGTTGTTGTAGAGATCAGGCGACATGATTCAAAAAAAATTCTTGCCACAGAATGCCACTTGCACAGCAGAAGCCGATGCACAGATTAGGGACATCCATGAATATCATGTACCCACTTCACTTTCCTCTCTGTATAATGGGACGATGACAGGGCAATTTATTGGGCGTTACAATCATCTCGTTTAACAGCCTCCTACCATGAAGGCTGTTAACCCCGTTCTACAGATGGGAAAGCCAAGGCTTGGGGAAATCGAGTGAGTTGTTCAAGGTCCTGCATCTACTCAAAGATGGAGCAGGGTCTCCAGCACTGGGCTGCTTTAATCTACAGCCCAGCTCCTAACCTCTGATGTAGCGATGCTCTGGCTGGTGGCCTCTTCCTGCTCAGGGACTTGTCTCTAGGAGTGGTTCAGAGAGAGCAAGTCTGCCCCAGGCACCCCTGGTCCCTTGGAATCCAGTCCACATCTCTCTGATTAGTGCTCTGAGCTCCAACCATCCCATTTCTGCATAAATGGCCCGTGATGTCACGCGGGTTACTGACAACTTCTCTCTCAGGAACCCTGAAGAAATCCTGGGCAGATTGGATAAAAGGCCCTTGTCAGACATCCTAATTTTAGCGTTCTCCCTCATGACTCCATTCAGGAAGTATTTATTTAACGCTTCACTTGTTTTGCCATTCTCCCTGACTTCATTCTGCAAAAGCTCCTGTAATAACCCACGTCTCCATCACCAGCTCCCCGCCGTCCTTGTCCTTGGGAAAACTTGAGAGCTTGTGTTCAGCATCTCGAGCCAGGAATGTGTCCAAGTTTCATCTTCCGTCACTAATGCCCTCCTTTCTCTCCATGCTGCATCTCCCGACTCTTTTGCAGACTTCTGTGTGCCCGTCTTCCCGCATCTCATGACATCTCTTTCAGATACTGTTGCTCTTGTGCAAATGGACATTTTTCGTGCCTTAAGTTTCCCCGCAAGGGCACGATGATGAAACATTGTTTCTCTCCCAGACTAGTTTTTATTGGCTCTCTCCAGCTTCTCTTCTCAAAAATCTCCCCTTGCCTGGCAGCACAGCATGGGCAGGTGGGCTGTTCTTCTCCTGAGAGTCCATTGCCCTTGGGTATCAGAGGCCATCCCTGCACCTGGGATGGGTGAGGAGGACAGGGCCGTAGTTGACCGCATCTCACTCACTTACGTGAGTTTGAAATTCGCATTGTGTTGGAGGGACTGCATTTCTGCTCTCGCTCATACTTGTTTCTTGATTCAGTGAATCAGTAACTCTACTAGACATCCCTGATACAGACCCTATTAATTTTAATGGCTTTTGAGATGAATAGAGGAGAAAGCTTCTCTTGATTGTACAGATGTGTGTAGAAGTCTGTGGTTTTATATATTTATTTTTATTTGAAAAGAGAAATCCAGTCAAGACACCAAAAGAGTGATAGAAGTATGGGTCTGTCGGGATTTTTTTTTTTTGGTCCGTTCTTTAAAACGAAATTTGAGGTAAAATTCACGTAAGATAAAATTAACCATTTTGAAGTGAACAATTCAGTGGCATTTGGTGCTTTCACAATATTGTGCAACCGTCATCTCTATCTAGTTCCAAAACATAGTAACCTCCCCACGAAAATTCCCTATAGCCATTAAGCAGCTCTTTCCTCTTCTCTTCTCCCCCAGCCCCTCGAAACCATTTGTCTACTTTCTGTCTCTACAAATTTGCCTATTCTGGATATTTCATGCCATTGGAATCGTGCAATACCTGGCCTTTTGTATCTGGCTTATTTCACTTACTGTAATACTTCCAAGGTTCACCCACGTTGTAGCATGAATCAGAACTCCATTCCTCTTTATGGCTGAATAATATTCCATTGCATGGATATCTGTTCATCCGTTGATGGATACTCGCATTGTTTCCACCCTTTACCTCTGTGGGGGTTTTTAAACTTTGCAGACATTGTCCCGGATCCCTGGCTGACCTCTGCTTTCAGCTCTTTTGTCCTTTGTGAGAATCCCGGGTCTTGATTCGCTTGCATCTCTTTGGAGAAGCACACGGAGGTTTAGGAGCTGCCCTGGTGACCGAGAATTACAGGATCTCACGATGGGGAATATGGCACCAGCACTTGCAGATGTCCTGGCATCCCGTGGGCTGACCTTGACACCTCAAAAGACAGCCCCCTCCAGGGCCACCACAGCATTTACTCAGGGCTAAGACCAGTGGTCCACGGCCTGGCTGCACACTGTCATCTCCTGGGGGGATTTAAGAATTACCAAACCCCCAGTTCACCTCCAGAGAGTCTGACTCCATTCGTGTGGGGTCAAGTCCTGGCATTTTCTGTTCGTGTGTTGAGCCGGTTGAATACTGGCCCCAAAACATATGTCCAAGTCCTACCCCCCCAAGAGAGCTGGCATAGAAAGCTCTGGAAAGGGGCCATGAAATGCCTCATTGGTTGTTTATCTGTAGCAGGCGTAGGTTTAGTATAAGACATTGTTCACCATGACCAGACAGCCCAAAGAATGAGGGAAAATGTTTGCAAATGATATATCTAATATTGGACTTGTATCTAGAATATGTAAAGAGCTCTTATAACTCAATTATAAAAAGACAACCCAATTTAAAAAGGGGCAAAGGATCTGAATAGACAGTTCTCCAAGGAAGATATACAAATGGCCAACAAGCTCGTGGAAAGATGCTCAACGTTATTAGTCATCAGGGAAATGCAAATCAAAACCACAATCAGATACCACTTCACACCCGCTCGGGTGGCTGGAATCAAAGACACAGGTAAGAACAAGTGTGGATGAGGATGTGGAGAAATTGGAACCCTCAGACACTGCTGGTGGGGGTGTAAAATGGTGCAGCCGCTTTGGAAAACAGTGTGCCTGTTCCTCAAATGATTAAACAGAGTTACCATGGGGCCCAGCAATTTCCATATTCCTATATCCTCCTAGGTGTATGCTCAAGAGAATTGAAAACACATGTCCACATGAAAACCTGTACCAAATGTTCACAGCGGCATTATTCACAATAGCCAAAAGGAGGAAACAACCCAAATATCCATCAATAGGTGAATGGATAAACAAAATCTGGTCCATCCATGCAGAGCAATATTTTTTCAACCATAAAAAAATGAACTACTGCCACATGCTACAACTTGGGTCAATCTTGACAACATTACGCCAGTCACGAAAGACCACATACTGTATGATTCCACGTATGTGAAAGTCCACAACATGCAAATTGATACAGATTAATGATTGCCTGGGGCTGGGGGGGTTTTGATGGTGGGAGGGAGCAGGTGATAACTAAGGGGTATGGGGTTTCTTTTTGAGGTGATGAAATGTTCTAAAAGTGACCGTGGGGATAGTCACACGTATCTGTGAATACACTAAAAACCCTTGAACTGCGCACTATAAATGAGTGCATTGTATATATGAATTACATCTCAATGAAGCTGTTTTTAAAAAAAGTCACTGGGAAGCGTGGCACAGAGCCCAAGTCCCCTTCCAGCTCGTGCCGGTTCACCGGCTGTGCGATCATACGTTGAAGCAGGCAGTCAATGCTCGGTTAACTGTGCTTGTGCTTATCTTGCCTTATGTCCCAGGAGGTCTGGGTGCTTCCTCTGCAGCTGCATCAGCGTTAGCATCATCGGATGCAGTCTGGTTGGTGTCTCCACAACCAAGAGACATGTTTAAAGTCTGTGGTTCTTGATGCATTCCATGTAAACCGTGGGTGACAGTCTGCCGTGTTCTAGCGACACAGGAGGCTGGGAGGGTGTTTTAAGCGGGAGTGACCTGAACCAGTTTGTGCTTGAAGACAAACCCTATGGCTGCGGAGTAGAGAGTGGACTGTAGGGAAGGGAAGGTGGGGTCAGGGGAGCCACTGCAATGACAGTGATGTGAGTTCAGGGACGAGCATCTGGGACGCCAAGTGGGACAGGCATCCCCAGGTGGAGGCATCTCACAGCGGAAGCGGTGGGGCCTGGTAGCTGACTGGGTGGGGAGGTAGGAGTATGGGGCTGCCTTTTGCAGAAACCAAGAGAGGAGGGTTTGGGGCCATCTGGATATCGTGGCCTCCTATGGGCACCTGTTAATCTGCTGGACATTGTTGAAAAAATGAATGCTATGTGAGGCCATCGGTCAGATAAGGCCAGGGCTGGGTGGGGTGGGGAGAAAACCGATGGGAGGGGTCCCAAAGATGGGCTTCCCCAGTCTCCTGGGTCCTGGACCAGCCGGGAGAAGCTGCTGGCCCCATTCTGTGACCTCTTCCTGGGTGGGGTTGTGGGGTGCTGGCAGAGGAGATAGGAGCGTGCTGTGGAGATGTCTCATTCACCCGCAGGGTTTGTGAGGGAGTCTCCTGTGTGTGCGATACCCTGCCTGCTGTTCTGGGGTTTCCCAGACGCCTTCCCCTCTGGGCCAGCAAAACTGACGGGCAGCGCTGCCAAGGGGCTGGCGGGATGGCTCTGGATGCAGCGGTTCCAGGGTTCAGACCTGGAGATGCCTCTTCTAAGCTGTGCAGCCTCAGGTGACTGACTTCCCTTCCCTGAGCCCAGTTTACTCATCCACTAACTGAGTGTGGTCCTTCTCTCCGTCTCGAAATGGGCAACGTCTTTCTTCCACATGAAGAAACTCAGGGACCAGGGGTTAAGTATCTTGTCCCAAGTCATGTAGCTCCCAAGTGGAAGAAAGACAATTTGGACACTGGCAGTCAGACTCCAGAGCCTGTTTCCTTAAGTACTACACTCCTCTGTCTCCTGAAGAAGGGTAGCTACATAAATCTGGACATCTAGGATAGTTGCCCTGAGTGTCTAACTTTTGACAAAGTCCACAATGGACTGGGTTGAAGGGTCCTAGCCCTTCGTCACCTAGCCCTCATTTTATTTTAAGTAATTTTACAGATATAGACTCAGAAGCTCAGAGAGGCTAAGTAACTTTCCCAGAGTCACACAGCAAATCAGCCAGACTCTCCCCTTGAACCCAATTCTATCCGACCCCTGCTGCAGCTCTCCTTCTACTTCCCTGCCCTAGCCTGCAGACGGGTCATTTATCCAAGTCCTGTTAACCCTATCCTTCCCAAATTCACGCCAGAGCCATTAGCCCATGGAGCAGGGTCTCCCCTGGGGCTGCCCTGACTGATGTGGAACACCCAGTTTTCCATAGCGGCGTATTGATGCCTTAGACAACAGCCTAGCATTTCGGAGGAGTCTGCACGTTACAAAAAAGGGCAGCAGGTATTATTTGGGCTAAATTGACCTTGAAATTGATTTCTTTATTTTATGACTTACTGAGAGGAGATTAATACTTTTTTTTTCCAGCAGTCTGAAACAATTTACATGGTAATAGAAGGCATAGTCAGTCAAATAAATTGCTGGAAGTGGTCTTGTTCCAGGGGAAAAAAAAATACGGAGCTTACTCACATTGATTTCTTTGCCCTGGGGAGAAGCAGAGATTTCAACATCTGGGAATAGGAGGTAAATTTTATCTCTCCTTTTAAAAGCAGAGGACTGAAGAGCGTAGTCTGACATTTACACGGAATTTTTTAAGTTGGGGGAAACGAGGCTGCCTGAGTTCCTTGTTGCAGGTTAACCCACATTTTCTCAGAGGGGCTCTGGGTCACTTGAGTCCGGGGTGGCAGGTGGGGCCCAGATGGCATTTTCAGAAGATGCACCTTGGGAAGTTGGCTGCGTCGCTGCCTCTCGTGATGAAATGCTGGTGACATAAACTAGTCCCCAGACCCAGGTGGGCTTGCCCAGGAGCCGTGTGAATGGAGCCCCTGCTTCCAGGATTCCGGGCTTTGCCATGTGGCTACCCCACCCAGGGACTGGATTTGATTTCAGCTGGTGTGGCAGTGCAGGGGGATGGGTATCATTTCTGTGTCAGGATGGATCCTGAGATGGCATCCAGGCTCAGCAGGAAAAGGCAGCATTCGATTAGTACTGCCTGCCCTGGGCACAAGAGGGGCCGGTGTAGCTTGTGTGCCTGTTACTTGAATTTCCTGGTCAAAACCATTAAAATATTCTCCCTAATGTAACATTTCTGTATTCAGAACACACCGACAGGGCTACTGTCCTCCACAGTGACCCCAAATCATTCGCCACATTATGCAAACTGAATTTTTTTTTCAAAAAATGTCAAGCGATGGATCCCTATGCAAAGGGCTCTGCTAGTTTTCCATTTGCTAGTCTCTTGAACTGTTTTCTTTTCAAAATAAAGTTAAAATTTTAAGATAAAATTTTTAATCCATCATACACGCCCAGAGTACACAATTCAGGAGTCAGAAGAGTAAAATTAGTTTCTCTCCTGCCCATTCTGCTCAGTCAATGAGTTTCTCTCTCCAAAATCAGCCTTTTTTTTTTTAAACCAGTTTCTTATCTATCTTCTAGAGATTTCAATGCATATGCTACATATGCATATATTCTAAAACAGTGAGCAGATTGTGGCATGCTATGCATACCACTCTGTGCTTTCCTGTATTTCTCTCTCTTTCTCTATCAAGCTTTCTCAGTATCCTCCCTGAGGGTATCTAGATGCATCATAACTTATTTACTTGGTCTCTGAGTGGAAATTGATATTTATCTAGCAACAAATACTTTGTAATTCCAAAAAAAATGCTTCAGTGAATCTCCTTGGCACTGGTCATTTTCCACATGTGCAGACATTCTATAGCAGAAATTCCAAGAAATGGAATTGCTAGTTCAAATGTTATCAACTTTTACCATGTTGACCAATTTCTAATTCCATTGCGTACAAGGATACATGTTTCTTATACTCTTACGACCTTGATACTTTGTCCAACTTTTGTCTTTGCCAATCTCAGTAAAAAATAATACATCATCTCAATTTGCATTTCTTTTATTATGTGTGAAGTCAAGGATCTCTTAATGTGTGTAACAGACATTTGCATCACCGTGTCCTTTGTGAACTGTCTGTACATCTCTTTTGCTTGTTTTTTTCCTCTGAGTTATAATTTTTTCATGTTATCCTTTGTTGCCTTTCACTTTGTTTATGGTATTATTTTTCATACAGAAAACCTGATTATTTAGAATTTTTATCATTTGTTTTGTGGCTTTTTAGGTTTGGGGTCATAATTAGAAAGATCTTCTCTAGCTCTTGGAGATGATAAAAATCCACAGGATTGGATGGAATATGTTATGTTTTCTGGTCAGTCCACACTTCAGGAGTCATTTTGATTTTTCGCTCTGGAAAATGCAGTCCCCATGATATGTGGAAGTGGGTGTGGTCTGTGGTCACTTGGGGCCACCATCTGGCCTCGTAGGCTCCTCAGACGCCCTTTTCTTCTCGGCATCCAGACTTAGGGAGCATCACAGCCTTGTGATCAGGACGTTTTAGGGTGAGTGGGCCCAGGTGGCCCAGCCAACATTTAGATTGCTGACCCCGCCCGCCTGTCTTTCACAGCCGGGGGTCCTGTGGGTCTTACTGGCTCCGTCCCTGGGAATCCGGGTCCCCTTCTGCCCATTGCTCAGGAAGCTTTAACTGGCCCTCATCTTGGCCTTCTGTAAACCTGAAGGATAAACCCTTTAAAGGTCATTTTTATGCAAAGAACGTCACATTCTAATGCCACCTACCGCTGCTCTCTGGGAGCCTCTCTTTGAGAGTCCTCATCTCTTACCTTGTTTCTGTTTCCCTCTGCCCCGTCTGGTTTAGAACCTATATGTGTGCTTCTCGCTGTTGTCAAGGGGAGGGGGAAGCGGGCACCGGGTGTTGGTGTGGAGTTGGCTGCTTTGTTCAGGATAACACAGGGACTGTGCTGAACACCGGGCAGCTGCCGGAGCAGGCAGGTGCATGCACAGTTACGGGGTATGACAAGGTCTAAAGGGGGCGGGAAGGGCAGGAAAAGTCTTCTGGGGGAGCAGCCTGAGCTGGTGGCGTCTCCGTCTCCCGGGGGTGAAGGCTCCCTGTGCTCCTGCTGGTTAACACAAAGTGGAAGTAGGGCACAACGAGGGGTGGTCAGCGGAGTAGGAGGCTGGCCCCTGGGACCTTAGGCTCAGGGATGTGGAGACGGGAGGGCCCGGCTGGTGGGAGGGCGGTGGGAAGTGAGAAAGAAAAGTTGGAGCGTTAGGCCCTGTGGGCCCTTTTGGGGTGGGGGGCAGCTCCCCAGAGTTGGATGGTGTCCGACTGTAACAGGCTTCCAGGGGGAAGTGGATAAAGGCATCAGAGGGAGAAAAGTTCGCTGTGATTCTCATCCATCTGCGAACACCTTGGTCCAAGCCCCGGCTCTCTGCATCCCTGATGAGCTGCTTTGGACAAGTTCTCGCCTCCCTGTGTTTCTGCACCCATAAAATGGGGCTGAGATAGAGACTTTCTTCTCACATCCTAGTGGAAAACTCAGGAAGAGTACTAAGCACTCAGCACTGTAGGTGTTCCATTGACACGAGCTGTTGTCGACATGACACAGTGAAAAGAACCTGACGGCTGGCCTGGTGGCTCCATGGTTAAGTGTGCACATTCCACTTTGGCAGCCCAGGGTTCGCCGGTTCGGATCCTGGGTGCGGACACGGCACTGCTTGGCACGCCATGCTGTGGTAGGCGTCCCACATATAAAGTAGAGGAAGATGAGCACGGACGTTAGCTCAGGGCCAGTCTTCCTCAGCAAAAAGAGGAGGATTGGCAGCAGATGTTAGCTCAGGGCTAATCTTCCTCAGAAAAAGAAAAAGTCAACCCGAAACCTGGTAACAGGGTAGTGGGTGTGGCTCTCCGAAGACCGCCTGTGTCCACACTACAGCAGAAATCTAGCCCAGCGCTGCCTAAGAGAGGCCTCACGAGAGCCACGTATGCAATTTGAAATTTCCTGCTAGCCACATTAAAAAGTAAAAGGAAGCAGATGAAATTAATTGTAACAATATATTTTATTTTAAATATTCATAATATATATTTAAATATAATAATATACTTAATTCTTATATATTATTAAATATTATCATTCTAACATGTAATCGATATGAAACCATTAATGAAATATTAATATTAATGAGAGAGTTCACATTCCTTTTTCTTTTCCGTCAGTGTCTTCAAAATCCAGTGTGTAATTTATACTCACGGCGCATTTCAATTTAGACCGGCCGTCATGGCTTGTGGGGGCCGTGCTGGGCAGTGCAGGTGTGGGCCCCTCGAGGACGGGGCGGGGAGACAGACAGCACTGTGGCGAGAGACTAAGGGATCATGTTCAACTGGGTTACTCCAAATTAGAATTTCGTCCTCAACCTGGGCTCCTCCACCTGTGTTTGTTTTTGTTTTGGCCAGGACTGCCCATCTGAAAACTCAGCTCTCCTCTCCAGTGCCAAGAACAGTCCGCCAGACTCGGTAAGTAGAAGCGTGTCGCTGAACCGATTAGAATTTGAAACTCCTTTTGCACCCTTTCCAGCCTCCTCGGTCTCCGTCATCAATCACCGGGAGTGGTTTTTACCTGAAGCTGATCTTGCTGGAAAAGTAACTGGATTTGATGGGAATAAAGGTTCCCAAGCGCTCACGGAATTTCTATTAGGAAACACCTGGGGCCAGAGTCTCGGCCTTTGGTACATGATGTGAAAGCTGAGCGGCTCCCTCTGAGAAGGGCCGGGTCTGCTTGGGGAATAGATCTGGGGGAACAGTGACTGGTGGAGGGGCCACGGGCTAGTCTCTTTACTTCTTGATGTGAAGACAGACCCCAGGGTACTGGGAAAGTGGGAAGGAAGTTTAACATCATTTGATTGTCCCCATGGTAAGGACAGCAATGTTGACTGAGTGTTTCGGGGCCCTTGCATCATAGCGTTGGACTGGGGTCATGGGGGTGTATGACTGTGGATGGTGCTAGGTGTGGGTTCCTGTGCATCCCCCATCTGTCGTCCAGGCCTACAGCAGCAGACATGCTCCCTGCACTTACGCTTCCCAAAACACTCCTGTCCAGACTCTCTGGGATGTGGTAACTGGGTGAAGCGTCCCCACAGTGGGGTCTATTTGTGTATTGCTGGTGACTGTGAGATGATCTCGAGGGGCACATAGACTGTGGTGGTTGTTTTGTTTTAATCGTTCTGTATTTGGTTTTATGATTATCTTTATAGCAAGCAATACTGACTTTCCATTTACAGCGGTCATATAAAATTTCTTTTGAATATATTTAGGTAAGTAAGTTGACTTAAAGAAAAATGTAATATGGAAATAATAAGAAGGCAGATAGGGCAAGACATTGCGATAGTGGTAAGTGAATGGCTGACAGTCAATTCTTTTATCAAAAGATCTCCCCTCGACCCTGGGAAGTGTCCTTGTGTGTGTCTATATTTGGCATGCTTCCCTTGCCTTATGCCCCAATCTATGCTGATACCCAGTGCAAAGTGGACTCTGTAAGGACCCACCTCTTGGCCTCTGTCTGTTCCCCCAAAATGACTTTGAGGGGCTGGGTTTTTATTATCAACTCATTGCTGATCACCTGAAAGAGACATTCATCTGAGCTGCTGAGAAGAGGAGGAAGAAGAGGAAAGATGGTGAGAAATGACAACCACACCATCGACTTTCTTGTCCCACTTTGCAGTTGACCAAGTGTTTCATCTCTGTTCTCTTTAAGTCTCCTCAATGATCCCGTAAGGTAAGTGCTGTTTCTCTCTTCATTTTGTGATGAGGAAACCAAAACTCAAGGTCACGCAGCCTGGACTCACCCTGGGACCCCCTCTGTCATTGGGGCACAGCTTTGTAGCTTCACACCAAGTCTGTGAAACACTCTCCTCATTTTGTAGATGGGCAAATGATTCATGGATCAGGAAAGAACATTAATTATCTCTTACCCTGGACCTTAGTGGTTTAAAAGGACAAGTTTATTATCACTCAGTTTCTGTGGGTCAGGAATCTGGGAGTGGCTTTGAAGGATGGTCCTGGCTCAGGGTCTCTCATGAGCTGGGGCTGCCATCATCTGAAGGCTTGACTTGACTGGGGCTGGAGGAGCCACTTCCAAGATGGCTCACCTAGATTGTTCTTGTCAGGCGGCCTCAGCTCCTCCCGTGTGGACCTCTCCATAAAGATGCTCATTGAGCATCTTCATGACATGGCTGGTGGCTTCCCCAGGGTAAGAAATTTAAGAGACAGAGAATGGGCAGAAGCCACACCACGTTTTATAACCTATCCTCAGAAGTCCCATGCAGTCCCCTCTGTTGTAGTGTGTCCTTCATGCAAACCAACCCTGATGAAATTATGGTTGGGGACTCTACCTGGATGAAAATACACAGAAGAGGCATCATTGGGGCCACTTTGGAAGTTGGCTACCACACTTTTCATAATCTTAAAAAACTATGTCTTGTAGCTCCACATGGGATCCTTGTAACCTCACACCCGCTCTATGAAAAGAAAACAAAGATAGGAAACCCATTCTGCAGATGGGAAAATGAAGGCTGGAGCAGGAACGTGATTTACCAAAGAGTGTTGCAGCTGGTGGTGTGGGGTGCAGAAACTTTTAAAGGGAAACTTGTTAGAAAAGCGGGAAGGAAATTCCCACCTCGAGTGCTCATTGCCCACAATAGGACCAAAGGTGGCTGCAACCTCTCCATTTTCCAGGAGCTCAGAAGAACGCCCCCTGGATTTTCAGCTTGGTTGGGTTGGGTTTGGTATTCCCCAGTCTCTGGCACCACCTAATTAAGGCTGATGGGATCTCTACTAGAAGCAAAGATACTACCCTGACTTGTTTCCCCACCAGAGGCTGCAGAATTTGAGAGGTTTGCTGAGATTCATGCTGTGAAGATGCAAAGACCCTAAGCCTCCTCTCCTTCCCCATCCCCGACCTTCACGGTGCAGCTGATCTGGGTCCTTCTGGCTGCAATCCACGGGTCAACCTCCCAACCTGATGTGTCAGAGGGAGAAGCAGTCATTTTTGTGACCTCTGCTGCTGGCAGCATATGGTGACCAACCATTCTGGAAAGCAGTTTATCTCACATGTTTCGAAGCGTAGAACGTGTTCACTCTTTGATCCCATAATCACACTTCTAGGAATTTACACCGTGGGGATGTTTATACGAGTGTGACAAGCTGTGTCTGTTTATTTGTTGAGAGATGATTGTAGTAGCAAAAAATAATAATAATAAAAAACATACGGCCTCAAGCTCCATCAATAAGGAATTGTTTAAGTAAATCACATGCATCCACAAAGTCCGATTCTAAGCGGCTGCTAGAATTTCGTGGTGAGGATTTATGTTTATTAACTTGGAAAGATGCTCATGACATATTGTTGAGTGAGAAATACAGCATATATCATATGATCCCAATTATGTGCAATTATATTCACATATCTCCCTTTGTCTGAATGCAGAGAGAGAGATGTCAGAAAGGCAGATGGGAAATGCAACTAAATTGGTAGGTTTTGCATTTTTCTTTGGACTCTTGTGGTTTTGTTTGATTTTTTTTTTTTACAGTGAGTGGCTATTTTCTTTGATAGTAGTAGTAATCATAACAATATTGATAATGACTATTTATAAAATTAAGCAGTGAGTTCTGGGCTGTTAAGAGAGGTTTCCAGGACAACTGATGGCATTTTATTAAAGTTTCGTTCTCAGTTGTCATAGAAATGCTGCAGTCCCCTTGGAGGAGTGAAAACAAGCCTTAGAAGACTGAATCAGGGTCTAGAGTCGGACTTTTTTGGTCCTTGGCTGCCCGAGAGGCAGAATGCCTCAGGCCCTGGCATTCCAACCCTCTTCCCACTCATGGCTCTGTGCTGCCAGCCAGCTCTCCACTTTCTGGCCTCCAGCTTTCCCCTGTGGTACCGCCTCCCAGGAAGGGCCTTTCCTGGATATAGCAGATGAGATTCATTTGCACCCAGAACAAGAACATAATAATGATGATGAGAGCTAGCATTATTGTGCTCGGGTTTCAAATGCATTTCGTTTACCCACCCCAGGCATCCCAAGGAGGGAAGAACTAACCCCCCCTTTCACAGGTGAGGAAACTGAGTCTCAGAGGAGAGGGACCTGCTCAGAATCTGGGACTCGACTGGGATTCTGCTGTTTCCCAGAGCTGAGTTGAGCAGAGGGTAAGGCTGCCTGGTTCTGCTCAGTGGTGCAAGGAGCATTTCTGGGAACATCTCAGACGTGGGGTTGAGTCTGGAGCAGCAGGTGAGGTGGAAATCACACCTGAGCAGAATTACCTTAAGGCTCCCACTGGAGGGTGCCAGGATGAAGACCAGCCTTTCTGCCCCTCAAGACATCTGAGACGGCCACGCTTTCCTTGAGTATTAGGGCAGATTGGGAGTCTTTGCTGAGATACCAGCTGAGATGGTTGTGTTGAGGTGACAGGCTGGATGGATGAAATATACCTGTCTTTAAACACTGGGGTCACCTGTGGTCAAATGGTCACATGATGAGAGGTGCGTGGGAAACATGTCCTAATGTGGGTGGGGATGACGCTACCCCAGCATGAAGAATAGCACTGTTCTCATTTCGTGATTCTGTTGGACAAACAGAGCCCACCCAACCAGAGGCACTCACAACTAGAATCCACAGCTAGGTACTGCGGGGCTTTGGGGAGCATAATAATAATATAATAATAATAAAAAGATTGGCAACAGTTGTTAGCTCAGGTGCCAATCTTTTTAAAAAGAAAAAAATTGGCAGAGCCCAAATTTCCACTTTGTTCTGCCTCATTCCAGAGCTGTATTTCATAACGCCTCTGTTTTTCTGTAACAGAAATGTGCTGTATTCATTTTCTTTTGCTGCATAAAAAATCACCAGAAACTTAGCAGCTTAAAACACCCATTTATTATGTCAGTTTCCGTGTATCAAGGGTCTGGGCATGGCATGGCTGGGTTCCCTGCTCAGGGTCTCATAAGGCTGCACTGTAGGCATCAGTTGGGGTTAGGGTCTCATCTGGAGCTTGAGGTTCCCTTCTGAGCTCTCTGGTTGTTGGAAGAATTTGGTTCCTTGTGCTTATAGGACTGAGGTCCTCGGCTCCTAGGGGCTGTCCACAGCTCTCTGCCACATGGCCCTCTCGCAGGCAGTTCACATTATGCCAGCTTACTTGCACCAGGCCAGCAGGAGATTCTCTCTAGAGCATGCCAGCAAGATGCAGTGTTATGTATATACATCCTAAAGTGATCACAAGAGTGGCATCCCCATCACATTTTCTATTAGAAGCAAGTCACAGGTCCTGCCCACACTTTAGTGGAGATTATATATGGCACGATGTGGGTCTGTCCACCCCAGATACTGCACTTAGAAAAATCCTGAGATGATTCCAGCTTTCTCCTTGTCTTGCGGCCAAATGTATGGCTCCAGCATCCTCCTCTTCCTCCCCTAGTGAAGGACTCACAGCTCCCCCCGGGGGGGGGCCAGCCCCCTATCCATGCTGGACTCACCAGCCTTCCTGACCTCTGACCACCTTAACTTCCTCACCACGTCACTTCTGTAGGACATTCCTGCTGCACCTCAGCAGCAAATGAATATTTAATGGAATGCTGCCACCTTTTGGAATTTAGCAAAAGTGATCCGTGTTTAGAGGGATGGATATGAAGCTGTAGGAAGGGAACGTGGTGGTGTTCCCTTGTGCACACACCTGTGCATGCACACCCACTCACCCAGCCTGTATTTCCACTGGGAATTGACTCAGGTCTGATGCCAGGTTCTAGAAGAAAAAAAGAAAAGGAGCCATTTTCTTCTTGTGGCAGGTTTGTTTGTCGTTTATGCTCCGGTTCATCATTACTGTGAGTGCTGACAGGCCTGTGGTCGTTTTACACTCCAAGAGGCAGGAGAATGTATGAGAAGGAGCTTGGGTGCTCTGGGCTGGATCTCATGCCCAGTTCTGCCAACAGCCCTCCGAGGACTTGGTCTGTAACTTGTAGGTCTGCCGGGCTCTTTCAGCTCTCTACCCCCTGATCCCAGGTTGTGATGTCTGTAACCAGGTGTGGGATGTAGGTAACACCTATTTATATATGCCAGTCCAATGGGAGTGGTGCTAAGGCCATTTCTGTCTTCAGCAGGAAAGACTGGCATCATTGATTAATAATGATTAGTGATTAGGGGAGAGTGGCAGCATGGCTACCACCCCAACGCCAGGTGTCTCATGGAGACACAGCAGCCAACACAGAGCTGCCTGGCTGCCCTGCCTCGCCTGTTGCTTCTCTTCCTGCATGTTCGACGGCATTGCCATCCTCCCTGCCCCCAGCATGCTTTGCATTTCCCTCTCTTACTCCCAATCTGAAGTCGGCAAAGCTTGTTCATTCTCCCCTTGGCCTCTCCCTAGTGGACCCACTGCTCTGGTCTACTTCTTCCTTATGTAGCTCCTGGATTATATAACCAGCTCTAACTAGTCCTCCACCCCTGGCTCTCCCTCTCCAATGGGTCAGCCTCACTTGTTTGGCCCTGACTCTCCCAGTCTGAGCACACTTCGGCAGCTCCACGTGATGTGAGCATGGAGTGCAGACTCCTTTGATTCCAGGCTTGGCGTTTGGCCCCCATCTTGCCCCTCCTCCAGCCCTGGTCCTCCTGTCTCCATGCACCATATTCCTTGACAGTGGGCCCTTGCTCAGGTGATCCCCTCTGCTCCAGTTCCCCACGCAGATCTACCTGTCCAAATTCCTAATCATCCATTAAGATCCATCGGAAAAGCCTTGTCCAAAAATTCTTCCTGTATCCCTCTTGTTGCCTTGAGTCTCTCCATCCACTAGATGCCCTCTGCCCTCCATTCCTCCCTTTCTTCCTCACCTCCTCCTTCTTCACCCTCCCTTCTCCTTTATCCCTCCTTCTACCTGCCTCCCCTTAAACAAACTGTATTGCAGTTGCTGCTAAGAGTTGGAAGATACAAAGGTGAGTAAGACCCAGACCCCACCCTCAAAGGAGTAAGACCCCGTCTACAAGGGAGGGTTAACCATGAATAAAAAGAAACCCATAATTGTGGCACAATCTCATTGCTTCTTAGTGGAGTCAGGATACAAAATTTGGTGGTGGCACAAATAGGTGGTCAAAGAAGGCTTCATGGAAGAGGTGACACTTAGAGCCTTGAAGGAGGAGCCGTCACATCAGTTGTGGGGGTGATGGGGTTCCAGTAGAAAGACCAGCATGGGCATCAACTTGAAGTCTGGCTCAGATTCTGGAGGAGGGGATGTTGGAGACAGACAGGAGAAGCAGGCATGTCCCCATCCTTCGTGGTGGGTGAGGAGTTGAGTTTTTGGCTATGATTGGTGTGGGGCCACTGAAGGGTTTCAAGCTGGCGATTATCTTGATCCAATTTGCATTTTAGAAAGATCTCCCTGGGACCTGGCTTAGGAGCTGGGTGACTGGAGGAAGCCGTGGTCCCTCTTGGGCATTTTCGCTCCTCTGCCCCACTGGAGCAGGCCTCCAGAGCAGAGGGGTCACCAGCTTGACACGCAGGCTTCTGGGCACGCTCTGCTTCTCATCACTAATATGCCTTTCTACAGCATCTGCTCGGCAGAAAACCAAGTGTGCGGACGAGATAACGGCATTAAGAGCAGAAGGACAAAGCTGATACTCGCAGCAGGGAGACATGGAGGCTTAAATTCCTTCCCTTCAAACTGTCACACATGATTTTGGCCACGTGATCCTGATTAGAGCGAACCAGGGTTGCCGGGATGAAATGCTAAGTGGCTCCCGTGACCTCGGGCACGGTGGGTACAGGGGTCTGCTGCTCTGATGAGCATCCCTGCCATTTCTCTCCACTGCTTTCTGCCAGATAAAAGGGGGAAATCTATTTAGTGATTTTTCCAAATCCCTGAGGATGCTGTGCCTCCTGGAGACACAGTGATACTGACAGGTTTCCAATGGTAGCAGCGGACTTCAGGTTGGGAAGAAGAATCCCGTCTTCTCCCCCACCCCCCCACCCCCGTCCTGAGGGAGTGCTCAAAGCACAGCGAGCACTCAGAAAATGCTTGTTGCTAAAATGAATGAGCGAGTGAAAGAGTAAGTCGTATCGATGTAGGGTACCCCAAAAGGCTCCCTCATGCCTCTCCCTAGTCAATATGGCCTCTCCCCAACTACCCTCTGATTCTTACCTCCAAAGACTGATTTTGCTCATTTGTGAACTTTATATAAAACAGAGCCCTACAGTCCATATTCATCTGACTTCTCTCTTTCAACAGCATCCCGAGGAGATTCAGCCACATTATTGCAGGTATCAGTAGCTGTTCCTTTTTACCTTGTGGAATAGGACATCATTGTGTAATAGTACCCTAGTTAATTCATCCATTCTCCCAGTGATGAGCATCTGGGTGGTTTTCAGTTTGGGGCTCTGTGCACTCGTGTCCCTGTTGTTTGGTGGAAATACGCACCCATTTCTCTTGGGAATATACCAAGGGATGTATTTGTTTGGTCATATCATAGACATGTGTTTAGTTTTAGTAGATATGACCCAGAAGTTTTCCGAAATGGTTGTACAAATTATCACCCCCACCAGCAAGGAATAGGAATCCCACTCGCGTGCTGAGCCCTTTGAAGGCGTTTCTTGTGAACTGTCGCAATACCCTTGAGGGGCAGACGTGGTTAGTTCCACCCCCAATTCATAGAGGGCCCCACTGAATGTCCGCTAACTTGGTCAAGGCCACGTAGCTAGTGAGTGATGGAGGGGGCCTGAGGCAAGGACTCTGCCTCCGGAATGGCAGCAGCTCTTACACAACCACAGTATGCTGTGGCTTCTGGGCAGAGGGGCTCTGCGTGGAGGTGCCGGGGTCTGAGAATGGCTGCATGATGGAGGGCAGGGTGGTGGAGTGGTTATGTGCACAGACTTGGGTACCACACTGCAGACATTGACTCCCAGCTCTGCCACTGACCCCTGTATAAGCCCTGGCAAGCCGCTGGAGCCATCTGCGCCACAGTTTTCATGTCTGTAAAATGGATAAATCAGGTTGTGGCAAGGATGAAGTGAGTTAGCATAGGTAAAGCCTTAGGGGTGGCCACTGGGAGGGGTTAACTCTTATTATTTCAGCTCTGCCCGATTTGAGGGCTGAACTTATACTCTGGTCCTTAGGAAAGAGGGCTACAATCTCAGCCAGCTCTGACAGTTGTCAGGCAGGCTGTGTAATTCTCACCCCCTTCCCCTACCCTCTGAAGGTAGCTGGCCTTCCTGATGAAATCTGGAATCTAATTTTGAGCCCCGATCATTGGTTTCACAAAGCCTGCTGGGGTGCAGTCCAGCTGGTCCCTTCTGAAATGAGTCTCTGCTCTTTAGTGCCCCTAATAAGAAATGCAGTCTGTTTGTTCAAGGTTTTCCCCTTTATAGAAATGGTCAGATTCCTTTCTCCCCCTCCCCCATCTCCATTCTGCAAATCCATGCCAAATATTGATGTTTGATGACTACAAATATCACACATAGCTTTTAATCAAGAGAGACGGAGGGAAGATAAGGGGAGTAAATATGTCTCCGTAAGGTAGTTCAATATTCTCAGTAATGATTTTGCTAAGAAATAAAATGACTGGAGGTGGGGAGAGGGCTCTGTGATGTGCATCGAAATGGGCTGGACCACCTGGAACATGCTGGACCATGCCTGGGCACTTGCTTTCCAGCCCGTGGCTCAGATTTAAGTTAAATGTTCATTACTCGGATCGGTAGATGCTACCTCATTTTACAGAAAGGAGAGATGTATTTTAAATGTGAATTTTCAATACGCCATCAGTCTATCCCATTACCAGCAAAACACATCGAACCAACTTCTGTCCGTTGTCGCTTGTCAGAGTTGGGAGTGGAATGTGAATGCCTGCCATCCCTGACTCTGGAGAGAAGTCAGCCTGCTGGAGGCTGAGGGGAGGCCAGCCTCCAGGCTTCTGTCCACCAAGGTTGCATTTCCCTATTGTGGGGACAAAGGGCAGTATGATCTTGGAAGGTTGGCAGGTGTCAAACATCTGGAGATGTTTAGCCAGGTTTGACCCAATGCTACTCCAGGCCAGAGGTTGGCCAAAGTGGGTGAGACCTCATGACCTGAATCCAAACGCTCATCCACGAGGTGGCCCCAACAGCTCACTGCAACCCCATCCCTTGCTTGCACGTTGTAGGAGCACAGCTCATTCTGGCTGAGTGAGTGAATGGATGGACAGATTGGTGGGCCTGCTTCCCCCCCAGCATCATTGCTGCTGTTTTCTTTGGCTCCTCCTCTGACTTTTCTCACCCTTCAACAGCCATTAGCTTTGCATTTTGATGTCCTCAACTTCTTCTAACTGATAAAAATGATCAATCTCAGAAACCATGCATCCACCAACCCACCCCTCCATCCACCTCCCCCTCCACCCACCCATCCATCCACCCATCTACCCATCTACTTATCCATCCATCTACTCACTCCTCCACCCAATATTGGGCACCCTCCATGTGCTAGGCCCTGTGCAGCTGCTGAGGCTGTAGTGGAGAGCTGAGACACAACTGGGCCTGCTTTCCTAGAGCCTACAGTCAGTGGGAGAGACAAGATTAAGCAGATAATCGTACTAAAGAATATCTACAGATGGAGCTAAGTGTTCCACAAGGAGGAATGCGGCTCTGGGATGGCCTATTACAATGAAACCTGGCCTAGATGGTGGGTATGTCTGGCATTCCACTGAGAGGGAACTCATGAGTTTAGCACTCAGGTAGGAGTGCTGGATCAGGGCAAGGACAGGGAATAGAGTATTCCAGACAGAGGGGCAGGACGTGCAAAGTTCCTGTGGCCAGAGGGGTGTGGTTATTTCCAAGCTCTGTCAGAGGTCAGCCAGAGTGGCTGTTTTCTAGATGAGGCCAAAGGAATTGACAGGACAGCGCCAGCCCACATAGGGCTCCCAGGCCATGGGGAGGATGTTGGCCTTTATTTTAAAGCAATGGAATGCCTTGAAAAGTTTTAAGGAGGTCAACTGATTTCCATTTTGCAAAGATCCCTCTGGCTCCCTTGAGGGGCCTCAGCTGGGGTGGGGGCAGAATTGCAGAGGCCATGGGATGGAAAACAGCTGGTGACATGGCAGTGGTTGGCTTCCTTCAGGCTCGAGCAGGACCTCCACCTGCCATCCAGGTGACTTCCTTCAAAAGTCTCAGAACGCACGTATGCCCATGGTCCGCTTGCATTCGCACAGTTGAAGGTGCATGCCCCAATATAAGCCTTCCGAGTTCTTGGCAGAAGGAGTGTGAATAGACATGTCTCTGCATGTGGGCTGCAGCATCACCCCACCCCACCCATACAAGTATCTTCCCCTTGCTTCTGTATCTGCTCAGCAGGCTGACAGAGCCCGGTGACAGCCCAGAATACGACTCCCAGAGGCTGAGGTGAACTTGTCTAAAAATAAGGGAGAGGATGAGGGAGGCATGGCCCAACTGGGAATTTTCATTCCTAGATATCCACGAGCTGATAGCGACCCTGGAATGTCAGATCCAGTTTCGGGGACCGGTTCAGACCATCATTTTGTGAGAGGAAGGCGTCCAGTACCACGGCTGAACTGGGGTGGTGTTTATGGGGCCAGGTTCCATCGAGCGGAGGGGTTGAAAGAGTCCTTGATACCCAGGTGCTTCCTTGCAAGTCTCCAAGTTCAAGTTCATGCCTTATCCTTATTTCATTCCCCAAATCAAAGCAGACGGGTTATGGTTTTCCAGCCAGCATCAGAGGATGGATTCACGGATGGGCATCAGAACTCCCCTTCTAGTCTCCTGCCTCTCCCATTCTCCTCCTCCAGGCTTCCCTTGGATGTTTTAGCCGCTGCCTCCCTCCAGGGTCCCAGCTCCCATCAATTCCCTCCAATTCTCCCCTCAATGGGGCTTTGGGAGGGAATGTCAAATCCTGTAGGAGCCCTGAGAAGAAAGTCCAGCCTTTTCCTTGCTAAGACAAGCCACCTCTCTTGGAAAACTCTTGTGTTCACACATGCACCAGGTGTCTTTTCTATCTTATCAAACACTCCCTCTTGGTTGGAAAGTGGGGGTCGGATGGGGAACCCTGTTCTCTTCCACGCAGCCTGGGACTTGCATTTCTCTGCCAACAACTGGGACTGCAGACATTTTTAAACCAGAAGAAAAATGCAAATTTGGGCACGGGTTAAAAACAAACTGCATCTCCCCCAGGTGCCCCCCTGGGGACTGTCCAAGACAGCTCTGGACAGATGGGGGGCAAGTTTCAATGCAACTTTATCTTTCTGGCTTTCTTCCCCGAGTCCACAGGGATTTCATAAACATTATGTTGCTCAATTTCAGTTCAATGGCACCGAGTCGTTCCAATGTGTTCTAATTACTCAGACATAAATGATTTCTGGTGCACTTTAAATGATTTCGGATGCACCTTTGTCTATCAGGCTGCTGATTTATAACTCCCTGGGACTTTGATGTTCTGCTTCATTGATTTCTTTTAAGGCTCTTCAGAGGTATATTTATTATAGACGATACATTTCCCTGTTCATTTGCTCCATAATTCTGAAACACTCTCATTTTCCAGTTGTCAACACTCCACCTCTTCCCCCTGCCTTTATGCTGTACCAATAGCAAGAAGACACATTTATTGAGTCCTTACTGAATGCAGACCCAGGTGCTAGATGCTATGGGTGAGTGGAGATACACAAATTAAATTAAACACACATTCCTTCCAGTGGCATCCTTATCATTTAGACAAAACGATAACACACACATAGACTCATGTGACACGACAGGGGAGAAAGAACACAGGGAGGCCACAGGGGTTTGGTCCACGAGCTGCAAAGGATACTTGGAAGAGAAGAGAGATGAGAGACAGATGGGTTCCCAGCTTCAGATCTTTGCAGTGATGGTCCCTTGGAATGGCGCTTTGACAGGGCAGCTGGCCGTGGTCCTGAGGACGCTGCAGGAGTCCCAGCTTAGTGCCATTCTCATGGGTCTCCAGAAGGCCACTTGATATTCTTGAGCCTTAGTGTTTTCATCTGCAAAATGGAGCACGTCCTGTCTTGTTGGGTAGCCACTGGGAATTGAGCACTAAGTATGTGCCTGGCAGGGGCAGATCCACGTTTTGTGGGACCTGAAGCTTAATCAACTTTGGGGGGGCCCTTTAATAAAAAGAACCCCTAGTTATGAGTGCCTGGCTGAGTTTCTGCCCCATGGCGGGAGCCCACTAGAGTGAGTGCTGGAATCTTCAATGTTTTTTAAGCACTGGGCTTTTTTTCACTTCACATTCTTTGTTGCGTGGATGTCCAGTGTGTGAACAGATAGTGGAGACTCTGTGGTTGGGAACACTTCCTTTCCCCCCGAGACTGGGCTCTGAAAAGGAGGGGAGAGATTGGGAGCAAGGAGGTGGGGGAAATGAGGAGCAAGGGAGGAGGAGGAAGAAGAGATGGAGGCAGGGGGAAGAGGGGAGGATGGAGACGAGGGGAGAGGGAGGAGGCATCTTCAGGAAACGTGTTCTATAACTGCCTTTGGGGTGGAGCCGGGATCTGAACTCAGCGCCCCTCCCCACTCAGGATGTTTCCAGGGAGTGTCTCCAACGTGAGCCCTGTCTTCAGAGGGACAGGGTGGGCCCACTTCATGGGCAGCCCAGGGTGATGGGTCTGGCCACCCGGCTGCTCTGCGGTCCCCGGGCTGGCTTCAGGCATCAATCAGTGATTGAGACCCTTCCCGCTGTTCCTGAGGTCCGAGCCTCAGGTTCCTGCAGCTGGGAACCTGGGGAAGGGAAGATGAGGAGTACACGCCACCTAGCGACCGTTTCCAGGAGCTGCCACTCCCCGCACCACCTGAGAGGAATCTAATCTCTGGGCAAGGATGAGTCAGGGGGGTGTGGGTCAGCAGGTCCCCACGCTGCTCCTTGAGAAGGCCTGCCTCAGATTAGCCTCTTACAGCATCGGAGCCGGAGTGACTCATGTCTGATTGCCCTTGATTCTCCTATGGGAACTCTGCCACTGTGATTATGGGCTCCCCTCCTATTCCCCTCCTCTCCTCCACTGTCCTCCTCTCCTCTCCTCTCTGTCTCTCCTTCTCCCCTCTCTTCCTCGTCTTCTTCCCCCCCTCCCCCCGCCCCTGTCTCTTCTTCCTCCTCCTCCTTCTCTCCTCATCTTCCCTCCCTCCTTGCTCCCAATCTCTCCCATCCTTTTCCTCCTCCTCTCTCCTTATCCCCTTCTCCTTCCTCCTGCTTACCTTGGCTCAGCCAGCCTTTCTTTGGCTAAATAAGTATTTGTGGTGGTTCTGTTATTTGGTCCAGGTGGAATGCAGGGCGGTTGTTGAGTTAGAGGCCCCAGCTGTGGATGCCGAGGGGTTGAGGTGTCCCCCATTCGTTCATTTATTCACTCATCCATTTACTCATTCATTCATGAGAGCATGCACAGACTCAATAAATACATTTCAAGGCAGACTATGTGTCAAGGATAATGCCAGACACAGGCGCCACTTCAGGCTTTGACCCCCACACGCTTAGCACATGCCTTTCCTCTCTCTTCTCCGCCCGGGAAGCTCATACTCACTTCCAAGATCCGGGTCAAAGGTTGCCCTGCGGACTGAGCTGTGGGCACTCGCTCCCCCACCCACTAGCCCTGAGGTCTTTTGGAGAATTGTCTGCTTCATTCTCCTCTAAACCTAATCCAGGGTGCCCAGCCGTCAAAGCCAGCCTTACGATGAGTCAAAAACCCCCATAGCTGGTTTTCGTCTGTCTGGGACTCTGAGTTCTCAATGATCATGCTCATGCCCTCCCTCGGGGCACCCTGTACACAATAGCATCCCTAAATCTAGGAATCTGAGCACTGACAACGGGGGAAAGGCAGATGAAAATGTGTTCTACATTCTTGGGTTTTACCAATCCCATTCTAATAGAATTTTCTTTAATCCTAGGGATTTAGTGAAAACCAATTGTTTCTGAGGACTTACTCCAGGATATCTTGCATTCTGCTTTTTGTTTGTTTGTTTGTTTCTCTTCCTCGATGTTCCCGAGTTAGTGCCAGGAGTAGGGAACCGAGGTTTGCAGCTACGTTTGTTATTACAGAGCGCAGGTCAGGTAGCCGGCTACAAAATGAGAGGGAAGGACAGCGACAGTGTCTGCACTTCCACTTGGCAGCATCTCACAGGGGTATCTGCGGCATTGTGGAAGATACCAGTCTCATCCAAGGATAACGTCCAAACCACCAGTGTCTAAGCTCTGGGGTACAGGCTCAATAAATGGTTGGCAAATTTTAAGACTGAGGTATAACTTATATACCATAAAGCATAAATCTCCAGTGTCTAGCTCCATGAAGTTTTGCATATGCGTGCCCCTGGGATAACACCACCCAGATCAAGAAGGTTCACATCCTGAAGCTGCCGGTGCCCCTCCCAGTCAGAACCCCCCTCCCACCCACCCTGAGCCCCCAGTACTCTACTCGCTCCCTCTTTGGATCAGTTTTGTCTGCTTTCGAACTTCTTATAAATGGAATCCTGGCTTATTCCACTCAGCACTGTGTCCATGGGCTTTGTCCGTGTTGCAAATGGTTGACGAATTTGGACTTGCTTGTTGAATTAATCGTCCACACTTTGGACTTCTTCTCGTGTTGGGTCAAGTTGAGGCCAGCTCCGGAGGGTGAGTCGCATCAGTTTCAGTTCGAGAGCTTGCTTTTCCTCAGCTTTAACGTGGATTTTGATGAACCCCGGCACCGGCATGTGTTGGATCCATCACCCAGCCTCCTGTAGGCGCCGGGCGGGATCATGGGATCTGAAGAACCACCTGTGGGGTGTGGGACACTGGTCGCTGATGGACACCAGCTCCTCCCAGATATTTGCTCCATGTGGTTGCAGGGAACCTGGCTATTTAGAAGCCGTCTGGCTGTCACCTTTGGGCAGCACACGATGCCTAACGTATTTATAGTCACTGTAGTTCTTGCCGATTGGCAGCGGTTGTAAGAACCTCGTAAGGAAGTTGGCTGGTTTACGAGCCATTGCAAGGGGTCACCTGGGAAACCTTCACTCTGAGGCTGTGTTCATTCTTGGAAAGTAGTGTTGGGCTCCCTCTCTCCCCACCACGGAGACTGTAGGATGCCCACTGACAGGCCTTCTGGGCTCCAGCCGCCCCCGCTGCAAACACCAAGGCGGGACTGCCACCCGGGACAGATGGCCTAAATTCCTGGACGGAAATGCCCTCGGAGGGCCATGTTCGACACAAGATTAACAGGCTCTGGAGGGAGGCTCGGGGACCTGGGGCTCAGACTAGATTGCTTTGCGAGGTAAGCTCTTGATTTCATGACCCATCTCTCGCCCCAACCCCGAGACTTCACTCGCCATCCAGGTTGTTAACACGGAGCGATCTTATCCTGTTAGCCTTTCACTCGAGAGAAATTGGATTGAGAATCTTGCCAGACTGCCTCAGACAGAGCTTTTCCATCAGCCGGGAGTGACCCTCCAGAAGGTTAGGGAGAGATGCTTTCCCTTACATGCCATTAGCAGGTGATGGAGGGAGGGCCTCCTCCTCCACCTGGCAGCTGTCAGAAACTCTCGGAGAGGAGTCACCGCCGGGAGATGCGGCCTGAACCACGGCAGGACCTGAGGTGGTCACTTGCCCTCTCTGAACCCGGGCTCACCTCTGTTGCACATCCTTTCAGGGAATCTCTGTGAAGACAGTCACACCTGGGGACATGGGGGTTCCAACCCTTCTCCAGGTGCCCCAGGGCCCTTCAGGAAGGGTATGCCTGTTATTTTCACTGTGCCCATCCTGCTTGGTATCAAACCTCTGTGCAGTGGGGTGGATTCCTGGGGTACATACATCTATAAAAAACTCCTAAACTCCCCCAAGACCTGAACTCGTGACATGGGCTGGTGCCCGCTCTCTCACTGGCCTGGTCTGCTCTCTGGGTCCAGCAAAAGGTAGCAATAACTCAAGCTGGAGAACGATGCCCAAGCGCCACCTCCATGGACATCACAGACGTGGGAAGATGAGGTCGGATTTCATCCATCCAAGTGGCCCGACCATGGCTCGGGTTGGCCGCCATGCCGCCAGCATCCTGCAGAGCAGCTGCATTTTCTGGGCAGTTACCGTAGCCCCGGCCCAGGGCTGGGTGCTTTGGGTTCATTTCTTGTATGATGCTCACGTCATCCTTGTGTTATCACCACTCTGTGGATGAGAAAACTGAGCCCCGGAGGGATGCGACATCCCGATCTGGATGCAGGGATGTCTGACTTCTAACTGTGTTCCCTTACCCGCCTCACCGCCCTGCCTGCCTGCAGGATGGTGATAGCTGCCATCTGCTGACAACCGTCTCCTCCAAGAGCTGTGTCCGTCTGCTTGGGCGGCCACAACAAAGTTCCACAGACTGCCTGGTTTAGAGACAGAAATCCATTTTCTCGCTGTTCTGGAGGATAGAAGTCTGGGACGAAGGTGTCAGCAGGGGTGGTTTCTTCCGAGGCCTCTCTCCTGGACTTACAGACGGCCGTCTGTTCCCTGTGTCTTCCTAGCATCTTCCCTCTGTTAGTGACTGTGTCCTTGTCTCCTCTTCTTATAAGAACGCCTGTCATGTGGGATCAGGACCCACTCTAAAGACCTCATTTTAACTTGATCTCCTCTTTAAAGAGCCTATCTCCAAACTCAGTCACATCTTGAGGTGCTGGGGATCAGGGTCACTGAAGCAGTTGCCTAAGATGCATCTTCCCAGGCCCCTCTACCAGCGATTATGGGATGGGCCCAGGAATTTATGCAGTCGTTAATTCAACAGATATACACTTCCTCTGTGGCAGGAACTAATCTGGGGGCCGGGTACACCCAGTGAACAAAACACACAGCATCCTTCCTCTTCCAGGGCTCACATCCTCGTGAGAGGATGCTCAGGATTATCAGACACACGTGCTATGCCACGTAGGTGCTGATGGGTCCGTGAAGAAAGCCGAGCCAGCCGGGGCACAGAGAACGGCAGGGGCGGGTGTTTATCTTAGGGTGGTAGGGAAGGCCATGCCGATGGGAGACACGAGAGAGGGAGGGAGAGAAACTCCATGGGTCTCCAGGCTGAGCGGTCAGGGAGTGGGGTCTGCGTCCTTACACACTCCCAAAGTAGAGCGGTGCAGGTGGCCGCGGAGGACCTCGTGGGACAGCTGCTTTCTCAGGGCCTCTGAGAAATTATTCTCACCTGCTCCTGCCTGTGTCCCAATCAATAAGCTGGTAACTGCTACCCACCCCTGACCCAGCTGTTTGGGGTGACTCTCTCTCAATGTCCCTCTGTCTATCACCCCCCCACCTTCTCTTTCTGTTTCTCTCCATTCCCCCTCTCCCCAATCTGGTTGAGAGCTGATCTGAACTGACTTTAGGATGGTAATTCTCCTTCACAGTTTATAAAGGCTTAAAAAAAATAGCTTTATTGAGATATAATTCTCAGGCCATACAATTCACCCATTTAGAGTGTACAGGTGAATGGTCTTTCATCACCCCAAAAAGAAATCCCACACAAAGGCTTTTGCAGACTATTTTATTTTATTCTTGCAGAAACCCATGGAAAGAGCAGGGCAGACAGTTTCCACCCCATTTTACAGATGGACAAAGGCTTGGGGAGATTAAGGATTTGCAAAAGCAGCCTAGGGGACAATTTTAGATCCTTTTTAATACTGGAAGGTGCCAGGGAGTTCCTAAAAACAAGGATGTGGGGCCTCTGAGGTCCCAGGTTTCTTAAGCACAGGCTTCTGTCCCTCACCCCCAGCGGGGAGACACAGGGACGGTGGTCGAGGCTGCCTGTCTGGGGAATGGGTTCAGACTTCCAGCCACTCCCTGAAGGGCTGTCTCTGCGCCATCTTACATGTGTATCAGGCCGGCTGGCCTGGACACGGCCACCAGTGCTGGGTGACAGGGCCTGGGGCTCGCCGTGGGGATCCTCCAGGGACCTCATACGTCGAGTGCCAGGAGTCACCATGGAGCTCTCATTGTGGGACGGGGAGATGGGGAGAGTCACTGGCCAAATGGCTCTGGGAGAGGAGATGGGCCTTTTGACGACTTGGAGACAGAAGGATGGGGCCATCTGGAGCCAAACAGCAAAAGGCACAGATGCCTGCAGGGGACTCGCCCTGGTCTGGGGCACCATGATTGAGGGCGACCGTGGTGCCGGAGAGGCTGGCATGAGAGTCTTGACATCACCTGCCATGTGCTCCTCGGGATTATATTTAAAATGGGATTCAGGGACACGACATATGGGGCACTAAAATGGACCAAGCATGAGAATTTTGCGTTTAAGTCATCCTTTCTTTTCTTACTAAAGGGCTCCTCCTATCATATTATTTAGGCTCCACTAGAAGAGAAGCCCACAAGGGAGGACATTTTGTCAGTATGCCCGGATCTAGAGCAGTTCCTGGAGACGGTGTGGGCTCAGGACGTATTGGTGCAAAGAGCAAAGCAATGAATTCGCTGAGTGGTCCCTCGGTATCAGGTGCCCCTCTGCTTGGATCTTCACTGCAGTGTTCCCATGAGGAGACTGGCACAGAGAGGTCAAGGATCTGGCCACGGGTCACACAGCTCCTCAGTGGTCTAGTTGGGATTTGAACTTGGGTGGTCCCTCCTAACCAGCCAAGTCATAAGGACCAGTTGGGATTTACTTTGTAATGTTTGGTGTCCTCCAATATATCCTCTGGGGGAAGAATGATTCTGTTAATAACTCTGCTTTATTCACCACTGCTACAGTGGTGAAGAAATAAACACAGACTGCTCTCATGAAGTTACGGCATAACGGCAAGAGAGGAGGCAGGCTCTGTAGCCTGGCCGGGATATCTAACACCCTGTATTAGTCAGCTCAGGCAGCCCTAACAACAAACCACAGACTGGGTGGCTTACACAACAGAAACTTAGTTTCTCATGGTTTTGGAGGCTGGAAGTCCAAGATCAAGGCATCACAGACTTGGTTCCTTATGAGGCCTCTCTCCTGACTTGCAGACGGCCGTCTTCTCCTGTGACCTCACGTGGTTGTCTGTCTGTACGTGTCTGTCTGCTTCCTACTCTCCTTATAAGGACAGTCAAAATGGATCAGGGCCCACCCTAAGAGCCTCGTTTCACCTTAATTACCTCTTTAAAGATTTGGTCTCCCAATACAATGACATTCCAAGGTGCTGGGGGTTAGGAATTCAACATGCGAATTTGCGGGGGGCGGGGGGGAGGGGGGAAACGACACACAATTCAGCCTATAACAGACCCTAACCACAAAGGGTCAGGAATCCTGCTTCTAACTCCTCCAGCATCCTTTCTGCCCTCAGTCCCCTGCCCCTCCCATGGGAATCAGATGTTAGCTGTTAACACAAACGCCCATAGTCCCCAGTTCTAAACGGCTGGTTATACTCAGATGCTTGAGTGGAAATGGCTTCCCTTATTTTCTTGTGATGCATCTTTGAATCCGACTGACGTTCCACCAAAGCTTAAAAAAAAACCCTCAACTCTCTTGCTTTCTTCAGCTCCCTTCTGAGCACATTGGAGCAATCATTTTATCTAAATCATTCTTTTCCATAAGAAAAAAAAATTTGCTTAATTGGGTCTCATTTCTGTTCTCCTCTTAACAACCAAGCGTTGACATTTCTATTGGGATTGAAAGCCCCAATCAGTTCAGATAAATCAGCTTCCTTTTAAGTTATGATCTTGGAGGAAATAAGGATCTAACTTACTTTTTGTTAATTACTTTTAGGTGAATTAGACATCCCGGCTTTGCCGTCCCTGATTTCCTCAGAAGTATTTAAGCTTTCAAATCTATTTAAACCTTTTCTTTTACTCAAATTAAGATGCTGAAAAATCCCACTATTAGAAATAATTTAGTTTTTTCAAGTTCAGCTCCATGGCTCTGTAATTTTAAATAATTTGAGCTGAAAAAGATTCCATTATATCCCTTGTAGTGGCAACAAATTACTATTTTCCCATCAAAATTGTCTCATATTATTGGTGTGTCAGACTTAGTAAGCAAATAAATAGAACAGAGAGGTAATGAATAACGCAGTCAATCAGGTGGAATTGCAAAACATAAACCAAATTGTGTACTCCACAGATAGAAGTGTGTGTGTGTGTGTGTGTGTGTGTGTATCTCCAAGAAAATTCAATTGTAAAGGACAGGAAATGCCATAGCCCTTAACACAAAGTAATACATCTAAAACTGAATAATTGACTTTTTTAATACAAAAAATTCCAGCCCTCAGAAGTGAAGCAAAAAGCTTGTAAATAACAAGGATATTAAGAGGGGAATTCATATTCTGCAAGAGAAGTACCTAATTAAAACTTGTGAGTAGTGGCCAAAGCAATACTTGGAGGCACTCTCATAGCCTTAGGTTTTCCTCTCTCTTCTGTCATCTAAGAAAGGGATTCCTTATATTTTGGGTGCTAAGTGAATTATTGTGAGGGTGGTAGGCTTTCTGCCTCTGCCACCCCCATCCTAATCAGTAGGAACTTTGTAAGGAGTTTCAGTCCTTGTAACAGTTCAGTGTCTAGCACTGAGTAGCTGCTTTCATATCAGATAGTTTATTGATAAATGTGACGTAGCCCAGTGTCTGAATTAAGGACTTGTGGGCAAGAAGGAACCCAAGAATTGAAGTCTCTCTCTACCTTCTAAATGGTGGTCCTATCTGTGATGTCAGTTCTCATAGACTAAACTCTTCTTCTTTCTCTTTCTCCTTTATTTTGACTCTTTATTGACTCCTCTGGATTCCAGGCACACTCCTCCTTGGGAACCAAATTGGAAGAAGTGCTGAGTTCTGGGGAAAAAGAACCATTGATATAGTTTAGGTTCCTAGCATCTGGTCTGGGGAAGGAACCCTTCAGGCCAGCTGAGTGGTATTTAACTCTAGGAAAGACCCCAGATCCGAGGCCTGAAGTCTCCTGGAGTTATTGCTCTGTCTCCATCCACAGCAAGAATGGAGGCACTCTAAGAACTTCAGTGAGACAGCTGGGATAAACGATGGAGGAAACCTTGCTATTATGGTTCTTGACAGGCAGCCAGGGCCAGCAGAGAAGTCTCTGGTTTCTCACCTGCCAAGGCTCAACTAGAGCATTCTGCATCCCCAAGAAATGCCAAATATGACCGTCTCCATGGCTAACGTGAGATCCCACAGGGTCCACGTTCTCTCTTTGTCAAAACGCCTGTTCTCCGTGCACTCTAATGAGTCCTGTGGCGTCTGACCGGCTAGTCCTAAGCTAAGTCAGATCAGGCACCGAGGAATCTTGTAGCTTTGCGTGGATAGCAAGTTATGGCTGATGCCATATGTCATCAGAGGAAACTGTGAGTGTGACTGAATGTCTTTCTCGTGGTGCTGTCCAGGTCCCAAGCTCCCATCGGAGAGCAAACAAATGCACTGGAGCAGCAGTAAATGCTAAAGAGAAAGACAAATGGATGCTCCAAAGGGAACAAGCCACTTTACTCTTCATTCTCCAAGGGTGTAAGGCTGCAAGACTCAGACTGGTGACAGGGGTGCCACTGGGACCTGAGTTCAACCCAAGTGATCCTGGAAGACCCTCCCTCTCTCCCTACTCCTCAGTATTTTAATGATTTACCAGGGTGTGATATTCAATATTTAACAACCTGTAGGGCTCAGATGCCAATCGAGACAAATAGATGCAGCAACTAAACAGACTCAGCCATAAAGCCTGAACAGCTGTGCTGGGGTGAACCAGCTGACTCGTAGCGGTGTCCCGCGCCCTCTGTTGTATCTTTTGGACGTCGTCTACAAATTCTAAGACAGTCCCCACAGACTGAAAGCCACTGACCAAAGAGAGATGCATAGATAGTTTAAGCACTGGGAACTCAGTAAGAAGAGTGCAGCCAGTGTCAGAGCAGACTGAGAAGCCGGTTCAGCTGAGGGCCCATGCCACAGCATGCAGACAAGCTTGCCCTTGGCACCTGCCTGGGTCCTGATGTGACAATGATTCCCGTGAATCTTGGTTTTTCTGTCCTGACCTGCCTGCCTTCTAGCTCAAGGTTGTGTTTACCCAGCTGTCTATTTCATCAGAGGGACCTGGGCTCAGTATTCAGTCCCATGTGTTCAGTTGGAGGTAAGAGAGCCAAAACGTTAAGAGGGGAGATTTGCAAGTCCATTAGAATCGGGGTCACATCCTGACTTCTTACAAACTTATCTTCAGGTCTCATTTTCTAAATCTTAATGAGCATGAAAGTATCCATTTTATGATGGTATAGAGAGGATCCCATGAGCTCATGCTCACCAGGCACTTACCTCTTGGCAGTGCTCAATGCCTCATAACTCTTCTTACTTGATTGGGCATGGGATCTCTCTCCATCCTGAGGGTCTTCCTTCCAGGAGGTCACTGCAGATCCATCTCAGGACCCTCTGTTTTCCCCTACCTGTCTCCATCCTGCCCTCAGAGGTCATTGAGGCTCAGAGGCTCAGGGGGATAGTGTTTCTGCAGGAGGAGAGAGCGGAGAGGATGCGTCAGGACTTTAGTCCTTGCTCCCCACCCTCCGACTAGTAGTCATCAGTTTCCAAAAGTTTTTCAGGCTCTGTTCACAGATCACCCCAGGATCTTCAGAGCATTAGTGGGGGACCCGCATGACTCTTCAAGGAAAGGACTTGGGTCTCCAACTGTTAGTGCCAGTGCCTTATCAGCCAGCATTTCCCAGAGACAAACCCTCTTCTTATAGCCTTTTCCATCCTGATGAAGGACATGGGCTTGTCATTCAAACCTAGGCAGGATCTGGGGGGCCAACACCTGACTCTCACCTTGTGGCTTTAATTATTGGAGGCAAGACAGCAGGGGAGATAGAATGTGTGGGTGAGGAGGTCATTCCAGAGAGGGGAGATTGGTGTTCAAGTTTTTGGTTGCTGATGTTTAACAAGCAGACATGGTTTTTAGATGGTTTATAATGTTATTTTCTCCATCTCTTGCAAGACAACTGCAGAATGGCAACAGTTGACATTTAAGAGGGGGAAAAGTAGGGCGGTGATGCTATTTCCCTTAGAAAGGTCACACTTGCGTCTGAAGGTTGTCCGTTCACTGTATGTCAGATTTTTCTCTGATGAAGGTGATGATGTTGGTGATTGTGATGATGTTGAGGATCCATATCACTGGCTAGGCTCTCTGAGGCTCTTGCTGGTTCTCCCATATGCATTTAAAATTCTCTCTTCTATGTACCCATTGAAGCTGTTACTTTACTTGTATTATACATAATTTATCATATGCTATTGTGCCCATCTGCTTTCATGTTTCCACTCCCTAGAGTGGGGCTCCTTGGTGATCTCCCTTTTTTGTACCTAGTATTGGGCTTACTGAAAATTTCTTGAGTGAAATAAATGTTGAGAGTCTGGTGAAAGGAAATTGTTGCCTGGATGAGCTTTTCTCTTGAGGAGCTGGAGTTTTGTCAGAGGAAGTGCCCAGTGCAAAATAATTTCTCGGGATGGACACTGGAGTGGTCAGTTAGGGCCAGGTCAACAATAAGATGGCAGACAGGGGAAGTGGCATTCCCACATTGCTAAGAATGGCCAAGCCTCCACGTGGTTGCTCTCTGTAAGCTTCTGTTGAGAGACCTCAAAGGGAGACTGGATGCCTGAGATTTAGTTTCCAATCCTACCTAAGTAAGGGAGCCAGGAGGGCATGGAGATGCTGGAGGAACCATCTTGCTGTGTGTACCCAGAGGTCTCTTCATAAAGGACACAGAATGCAGGTCATCTATTTAGCATGGCACCTATCACATGTATGCAGTCAATACCTAATTATTATCATCATCATTATTACTATTGTTGTATATTAAGGAAGATGTCATGAGGCAACTCAACTAGCCATGGTCTAATGTTTGAGAACAGGGATGGATTTGAGAGTCAGACCTGCTGGCTTCCTATTCTACATCACTAACCATGTCCCTTGGGCAAGTCACTTTACCTGAGTTGTTTCCTGGTCCATGTTTCTTTACCCTCTGTGAGATGGAAACAAGTACACTACCCTGTATTTTGTGATAAGTGTCAGATTAAGTAGACGGAAAGTGCTTAGCATAGTAACAACTCGGTAAAGGAGAGCCATTATTTTGATATTGTTGTTATTATTATTTTATTGTTCAGCAAGGCAAGAGCTTCAGTGTCTTCTAGGAATAGTTGAATTTTAATGTCACATATAACATCACTGGTGATTCATCGAGAAACAGCAATCACCTCCAGCCTCGGCCCACAAGCCACCTCACCCTGCCTGTGTTTATTTTGTCTTCTGCTTTCAGAGCGTTGAGGGGACAGTGGGAGGGGTGGATGTGGCAAGCACCATAACCATGATTTAGTGAGCACTTACTATATGGCAGATACTCGGCTTGCACTGACAAAGGTGATCTTGAATTAGCCCTCACTGCATCCCTTTGAGGTAGGTACTGTTATCATTCTTCTTTAACAGGTGAGAAAATTGAAGTGCATAGAAGTGACTCTCAAACATCTCTAGGAGAACTACAGGGCTGGGAAACCAACCCAGGTCGTCTGCTTCCAGGGCCTGTAATCTTAACAACTTCATACTGGGTGTAAGTTAAAATGTCTTGCAACTACCCCCTCCTCTTTCTGGAACCATACACTTGTTTCTTTTCTCAACCCAAAGCACAGATAGAGGCACTTTTGATGGCTGATTCCTTTCCTTTGGCAAAGCCGCCATGAGTGTAACAATGAATGTTCCTTCTGCTGCCACCTAGGGGCTTGAACTTAACTGAGTGATGGGGTTGTTATTCAATTTCTGATGTCCAATTTTCAAATGACCCTCCTTCTTTGAACAAATTAACATTTTGGGCTCTAGCATGCTAGTGTTGCCTGCTAGCTACTGGTTCAGTTTTGGCAAGGTCTGCAATCTCGTCATTATAGTAGTGTTGTTGCAATTATTTGACTATTTTATTCCACTTTCATCCTGAATATTTTACAAAGAGCAAAAACCAGGCAAATTAAAATGCTCATGCAAGTGATAAAAAGCAGGGATCTCCAATACAATTGAGACAAAAATAGAGGCTTTAGCTTTAATTGGATACTTACCAGATTTAAACTAATTAATCATTTTAAATTGCAAAGGAGGAAAAACAAAATTAAAGAACTTGTACAAAATGCTAAGTATATATTATCAAATACCTAAGGGTGATTAAAGATATATATACATCCTTTCTGTAATTGAGTGCAAGTCAGGATGTTTTCAGACAGAGAAGTGACTTCAAGTCATTTAAGCCAAGGGGAATATATTGGCTTACATAGTTAGGAAGGATCCTGGGTCATCCAGAGAGTTAAGAAAGAGTTGCAGGCACCATGTCAGGGTGGAGAGTCAAGAGTCAGGGCCACTGAGCTCTCTCCATCTATCTTTTATCTCCACTCATTTCTGATTGGGTTCATTCTGCATACAGACTCTGACCAGATGGCACAGGTGGTGGGGAAGATATCCACCAGCTCCTTGGCTTTATAACTTCATATTTAGCAACACCAGAGGAGAGAGAATCTTTACTCACAGCGTTTATATAGCAATCCCAGGACGGATTCTGATTGGCTCTCCTTGGATGCTACACCTACCCCACCACCAATCACTGTGTCCAGGGGGAAAGAGTTACCCTGATTGGTCAGGACTGGGTCACATGATCACTCATGTGATTAGCAAGGCTGAGAGTCTGTTAATGGAAGGAGGGAAATGGAGAAAAAAAAATTTGCCGGGCAACCTCACATAGCAACCATCACAGTCTATCACTGATGGGTACTCCCTCCCCATCTTTCTTTAATATTTTCACTTTTGACTTTTATGCACAGTTTTATCACATTTAAAAGAAAAAGACTGTTTGCATTGGTGGTTAGCCATCTGACAGCATCTCAAGCTATTCAGCTATATCAACCTCACCGCATAAATTGAATAAATAATTTACATTCTGTACAAGGATCATACAAATAGCTTTGGCATGGTGGGAATTTGCATCCCCCCAGCCCGTCCCTCTCTCTGCGTGTGGTTCCCTAGGCAGCAAAGGAGCAGCATCTGTTTTGAACACCTGGTGGCCTCCATCCCTCAAGGAGTTAAGCTGAAAGCCGGAGAATGAAAATAGGGCCAGGAACTGGAGGGACTTTGTTGAGTAGAGCCTTCTGGCTTTGAGTGACAAATGTGTTGAGATGTGAAGGAGAGAAATATGTATCCCATACAGATTTGTTTTTCATGTAAATAAGAGTTTTAGCCTCAAACTTTCTGGCATCTCATTATGCAGGTGACTTAGTCATTGACATGCATACAATTTGCATTTTCCCCCTTCTTTGCCAAAAGTGCAGAGACTGTAACTTGGCCAACTCACACATCCTGGGTGCACAAACAGGCTGCCATGTTGGGCGCATTTGTAAATACTGGGGGATAGAAGGAGCCAGAGTAAGACAGGGTTCCTGTTGATTTGTAGCATTAGGCTTTTCTGGAGGATTTTGTACTATTTGATTGCTAGCACATAGCCCATTTCTCATGTCGTGGATACTTCAGCCAGACCTGTCTGGGGCTGGGTATAAAGGGGTGATATTAAAAATATTTCGCAACCAATCGTGCGCGGACACCAACAGATCAGAATGGATGCTGGCCAAAGTGCTGAAATAGGATCTGAAGACCTTCACGGTGCTAGACATTAACCCCATCGTTGCTGGGTCATGGAGAGGTTGGGAGGGTGATCCCGGGGCCATCTGGCAAGGTCAGGGCAGCCATTATTTGCTAACTGGTATGGCAAGATGTCAGTGATTGACCAACCAGTCTCGCCACTCCACTGCACATGGGCTGACAACCGGCTCTTGCAGGCACGCAAACATATGCAACTAGTGAAGTTCTCAGTAGCCTTGAGGTCACTCCCTGGGATAGCTGCCTAAGGAGCTCTGGGCAGCGGACCAGGGGAGACCTAGGGGTGCCTTCCAGAGCTGCTCCTGCTTGTTTTCATTTCCAAATGGGGAATTTGATTTAGGACCGGCCTTTGGTTTCTCCCAGACCTGGGAAGTAAACATTCCTCATTCTCAAAACCCACATATTAATCATTTTTGCAAATCAGAGCTGAGCTCTGAGCCTCTGACCAGGAGGCCTGCACTTGCTGGCCCCGGGAGCCCGGATTGGGCAGCGTGTGCTGCTAATGCATATGCATCTGCTCTTCTTGTGGGAGCTCAGCCCCGCAGGCTTCAAGGGGTGAAGCTCCGCTCACTAATCATAATGCAATATCAGTGTTTTCTGCAAATCCCCTTATTATCTCTACATCATTAGCAGTTTCTGAGCTTGTCTACAACTAATTTCACAGTGAATCTTATTTCTACCCCATATTTTGAATAAGCTATCATGCCGGGCAACCGCTGACATGCCGCTGAGAAAGAAGCAAATCAACCTAAAGCGGGATTTCAAACGGCCTCCGACAATTAAGCTTTGCATCACCATTCAGGGTGGGAGAATGTGGCAAGTTTCTAGAACAACCCCTGCCTCTGACCTCAATTTATTTAGTCATACCTTAGTCGTTAGAGAAGTGGTCTCTAGAGTCAGGCTTCCAGGCATCTCATTCCTACTCTGCTACTTCCTGCTGGTCACCCTTAGTGTAGGAAATCATGTCTCTGAGCCTTAGATGATAAAAAACAATAGTATCGACTCAGGATTTGTGGACTTAACGAGCTAGTGTTTATAATGTGCTTAACGTAATGTGCCTAGTCTGTTGAGCACCTAGTGTGTGCTCCATAAATGTAGTTTTTATTATTTTTCATTCACTTGTGAACTATTTAGTGAGCGACCCCTTTGTGCCTTGACCTACAAGGGACTGACACCATTTGACCGCTCTCCACTTCTGATCAATCCAATAGTTTGCGGGGGAAGCTGATGAGGAAGAAACCCTTGAGGGTGGAGAGAGATCTGTGCATCCAGGCAGCAATAAGAGAGAACTCACGTTCCTGTGTTGAAGACCTTTTGTCCTTGGTTGAGTGATGAGGCAAAGGGCAGCTGGGTTTATACCCACTCTGGGTTCCAGGGACCTCTTCCATCCCTAAGCTTTGGCCAGCTGCCATCCCCTGGAGGAAATGCCACTGTTTCTTTGGCTGAGAACCAAGTCTCTTTGGGAAAGTGCCAAGGAGTCCAGTTTTCTGAAATGTTTCCACTCTGAAGGTGTAGGATGTCCCATGACTATTCTATCCCTTGGGTAAAATGGACAATCCACCTCTCCCCCCATATGGGAACCCATTTTCTGAATAACTGAAGGCAACAAGGAATTAATCACAGTGAATGTTACAGAGATTTTTCTATTCCTATATGCAATGCTAAGTGTGGTATGTGTATGATTATTTAATACCACTATAGCCCTATGGAGGGGGCACACTTATTACAGCCATTTTGTAGCCAAGGGGAGTGGGGCTTGGAGAGGATGTGCAACTTACCCCCAACCACCAAGACCGCAGGTGGAAGAGCCTAGAACCCAACCCAGATGTTCTGATTCTGTCGTTACTATCCTACCCTGCCTCATGGCATGGCTGTGACTAAAGATGCTAAAGGTTGTTGGGTCAAGGTGGTTTGTGAGCAAACAGCCTGGGCATAGGGATGGCTGCCTGGTGAATGGCCATCCTGGGTTTGTAGACTAGGGTTTACAGGAGCTTGCATTCCATCCTCCTTCATCTGTGCCTGCTGCTGCCTGGAATAATCTCCCTGGCACACCCCCCTGCTCCTCTCAGTAAACATACTTCTCCCCTGGAAGTGATCCAGAGTGGCGTCTTTGAAGTCTAAGTGAGATGTGAGAAAGTGGGATTGTAGGACTGGGGTTGTGTCTCCATCCCTCTGCCATTAATGTCTGATATGAATCATTTTTTTTTTTCCTCTGTAGATGCAAGATAGGGAAGATTAAAATGGGAGAAAGAAGGGAATGGATTTTCCATTCACTGTCCCCATTGATACTGGCTCTCTGTGTCATAAAGTTTCAGTGGGACACTGCTGGTTCCAGAGGCGACTGAGGAGGTGAAAGAGCAGAGTTCAATTCTGGGCTGAGTGGGCTCAGAGAAAGCAGGGAGGGAAGATGCTTTGGCACTTGTGGTTCGTCTGCACCATATCCTTCCTCTATGTATAGCAAACTCCTATACATCCTGTAAAACCCAGCTCAAGTGATGCCTCCTTTATGATGCCCTCCTTGATTCCTCTAGAAAATGCTATCCATTCCTCCAGCAGGCCACTGTAGGAGGAAGGCATAGCATACTCGCTCAGAAGAATTGGGCCTCCTACGAATGCTGAGCCCAGTTCTTATCTCCTACAAACGGTTCCCTCTCCTCCTCCCTCTACTTATCTCTATCTGTGAGATTCCTGGATTCCTCTAGGTTAGGGGCTGAGTTCTGATTGTATCTAATCCAGAGGCAGAATGGGCTGTCATCATCCATGTAGTCTTTTCCTTGGCTTTCCATCACAGGAGATTTTCTAGAATTGTGTGTGTGTACACTCTTGCTTGTGTATACAGGAAGTGCCCTCATTAAGTCCACAATTGTGCTGGCAAAGAACTACATGAAGTCTGGAACTTCAAATATCTAAGTTGTTGTTCTCACAAGTATGACTGTATGGGTATGTCTCATCCACAGGTGTATTTTACTTGCTTGCAGAGTTTTGAAAATTTTGGATTTACTTGTTACATTTCAAAACTAAGAGGCTTAGTGAGATTCTCAATTCATAGCTTCTCTTGGAAAATCAGAGGGTCTGGTAGCACTGGGTCCATATCCCAACATGACACTAGTCAACTGGAATTGAGTAGCAGCTGCCCAGTTTAGAAGCATGAACTCTGTCTACCACAGTCTCCACTACTCCGTATTGCCTCCCAAACACCAAGTATCGGGGACAGTTCCCATTCATCATCACTCATGCTGCCATCTTCCTCTAACTGCCCTGCTTCAGTCATGCGTGTGACTGGCAGGCTGTAGATATCTGAGGCAGAGGGCTGATCGGCACTTGAGTGGAACCAGATGACTGTATTTACTGGGGTGTCTGGCAGAGTGTAGGTATGGTCTCCAGTCCCCTGGGTTGATGTCATTCTGTTCTCCTTGTTATGATTGTCAATTCATTCATCTTGTGCCTTTGAAGCCACACAGTATTTGTTTATGAGCTGTTTTCTGCAAAAATAAGAACCATTATGCTAACCAGACAAACTAAGCATCTCTTTTACTTCTCCTTGCACAGTCTTGCTTTCCAATTAGCAGTGTTCACTGGGAAATTGACAATTTATTTCCATGGTGCTGGGTGCCACATCTGATGACGATTATGTGGCTCACTTTTGCTGTATGCACAGCCCAAGGAAATAGGAAGAATATAAAGGGGACTTCCGTAGCAGCTGAGGAGCAGAAGTGACCACTTGCCCAGGTGTGGGGCCCCATTCCTCAGCACTGAGCTGGACCACATCGCTCTCTGAAGAATCTGCAGAAATGGAAGGCGTTATTTTGTAGAAAAGTTCAGCGCCCATGCATGCGCAAGTGTGTACCAGTTATCTCATAGGTTCTGTTCGTGGTGCTGAAAATACAGTGGTGGTGGTGGTGGGAGACCAAGTTCCTGATTTCATGGAGAGGGAATTCTAACAAAGAAAGACAGGCAATAAACTAAACAAACAGATAGATGATGTAATGTCAGGTAGTGTGAGTGCTGTGAAGAATAATAAAGCAGATGGGGAAAAAGGGTCATGGGAGGCTTTTAGATGATGGTGAATAGGAAGGCGTCTACAAAGGGGTGGCACTCATGTAGGTCCTTGCACAGGGCAGCTGGGCCACCCAATTCCCAGGGACACTGTTCATGTTGTAGACTGGAGTTGGGCCACAGGGCGTGCCATTTGTGTCGATGGCCACATGAATGGCGCCCCCTGGAGGTGTTCCCTACAGTGGCTTGGGGAAGTGTCCCCAGGCAAATTTCTTGAGACTGTATGCTTGCTGTGTTTGGGCAACAGCGAGGAGGCCAGTGAGATAGAGTGAGGGGGAGTATACCGTGCCCAAACGGTGGGCAGGAGTTGGTTCATGAAGGGTCTTAAAGACTACTACATCTCAAACTTTAATAAGCACACGGATCACCTGGGGATTTGGCTAAAATGCAGATTCTGGTCCAGTGGATCTGAGGTAGGGCTCACGATTCTGCATTTCCAGTGAGCTCACTGGTGATGCTGAGGCTCCCAGTGCTTCAGCCACACTTTGAGGAGCAAGGCTGGGGGCCGTGGTCTGGGCTTAGGGAAAGCCCCTGGACGGTCTCGAGCTGGTCATTTATTCTGCCTGGCTGAAGAATCATTCTCTTTAGAGTCCAAGCGCTCATCGAATCAGTCCGTCAGGGAGCATTCCTGATCCCTTCAGCGCCCAAGCAGGCAAAGGGAAGCTGCCAGGAGAGATAAGGAGAGGTTTATTTGTGTAGCTACTCGAACTTGGGGCTGTTTATAGTCGATGAATATCTGTCTTTAAGCAGCTGTGTGAATTATCCGAAATACATGAAAGCAATCCATTCGAGATCAAAATCCTTAATTCCAGACCTTTCCAGGTTGATATGTCTTAAAAGAGGGAGGTTTGGTAACAGTGTTGAACATTAATTAGGTAACATTTGTGCAGGACTCGGAGGATGAAAAGCCTTGTGTGTGTAAGCACTCGGGAGCGTTGCTGTGAAATGGTGCAATCTGAGGCTGGGATTGAAGTGAAAATTTCACATAAGCAAGTACTCATCCCCATCAGGTGCGGTGATTGGAGATTGTGAGCATCTGAATGTGCCTCGCTGCCCCCGCCTCCCCGCAGCACAGCCTCAAGTCCTTGCTGAATAGAAACCAGCATGCAGATGAATGGGGAATTTACTAGAGGTAATTACAGAAGGAGGGTGGGAGGGAGGCCCCACTTGCTCCCGAAGGGGTGGGGAGAGGAGGGGAGGGGTCTTTCTTTTTCCTTGTCACAAAGGGCTGTTTTCCTCTGATGGTGTCTTGTAGCCTGTGTTCCACCCTGGACTTGGTTGGGAATGTACTAGAATGTAGTAGAGGGAAGGTGCTCCCTGGTGCCACGTGTGGCCCCTCAAGGGGGTCTCTATTCAAAAGCTCAGTCTCCTTGCCCGGCTCACCTGTCACTGCCCCCGTGTCCACTTGGTCTTCCTTTTCAGTTCCCCTGAGGGCTTCCGATCCCAAGAGCAATGTGAAGGTGAATGGGGCTATAGGGATGGGGTTCGTGCGCTGCCCTGTGCACTCACTCCTCATCCCACAAGGACTTTCGTGCCGTCCCCTGACCTGAGGTCTCCCCTGATGCCCCAGGCAGGGTGTCCACCACCCTCTCTGGGAGGGACTTCTTGGTGCCCTGGCAGGAAGTGAAAGGTTAAGCCCTCATCTTTGCTCTGTCCCCTCTCCTTCAGGTCATGGGACATGGCGGGGGGTGTTCTGTGTTACCGCTGAAAAACCTCAGCAACAACCCCACCCGTGGGTGGGTGCTGCGATCATCGTTCCCATCTTAGACATGAAAACAAAACTAAGTGAATCAGGATCAGGATAGCGAGGAAACTTGCTTAAAGTTCTATGACATATGAGTAGGGAACCCACCTTCATCCCAAGACGGCCTCGTCATAAAAACAGCCATGCCTGCGTGGCCACTTGTGGTCATCTTTTTGCCAGGGCGTTGTCGACCTTTGCTTAATTCCTCAGGTGCTTGGAAAGGTGGCTGAGCCTTATGCAACAGCACTTGCTTTTCAATGTCTCTGTACATGTGGACTTGGTTCCATTTTCCCCCTGGAACATCAGAAGACTCCCTAAAAGCCTCCAGTAGGGTTGCTCTGCCCAGAGGTATAGAGATGCTGTGTATGACTTCACAAACTGAGCCTAGGAAGATCCAGAAGTAAACCCCACGTCAATTGGGGCAGTGAATATGTCTTGATTTGTTGTTGTCAAACACTGATGAATCACAGAAAGATATTTTTAGGTCCAGGGTCTCCCAATAGCACTTAAATTATCATTTAATGTCCCAACGTCTGCTTTACCCAGAGCCTGAGTCTACTCAAAAGTGGCTGATGGCACCCTCTATTCTACTTATTGATTCAAGACTCCCCATTCCACTGATGCTTGTGGCAGAACATTTCCAGCCACTAGTGACCCTGAATCTCAAGTTAAGCTGATAATGTGCCAGGCACGAGATGGGATTCACGAGGAATCAAGCTCAGCTTGCACACGTGCACGTAAACAATATGAATAAAGATTAACTTAAGAATCTTTTCTCCCTCCTTAACAATGACATTATACCAATGGACCCACTTAATTTCTTACGTTTGTACCTTTTCAAAAGGGCCCACTGTTTTACGATGTCAAACGTGACCTTTACAACAAAACGTGCAAACTGCGTTGTACACAGGAGACTCTCCGAAGCTAGTAATTTTCATGATGCAAATTTCAGAGCAGAATAAGCCCATTAACCAAATTAGCAATTCATAAAAGCAGAAGTTCATGGTCAGGAAACAATTGCGTCTTTTCATAAGGTATAATTTGAGCCCATTGTAGAGTTAAAGTGTGTTTTTTTTTCTCCCTTAAAAAAAGTAAATTAGGGCTCTAATTAAATAGGTTAAAGCTATATATGAAAGAGGTTGCAATTTGTGTGCAGGAAAGTGAATTAGTGATTCATAAGAAGCCAAAGATCCTTGATAAGGACATAGTAACCTTACCTCGAATGTGAATGAGTGATTGCGGCTATTGTGGGAAGGAGGCACCCATGGCGGTGGTGGAAAGGAAGGGAGAATTTAGTAAGATGCCTGGCTCTGAAGGCTCTTGGGCTAGATGCAGTTTGAGGTTGGATGATATACAGTGGGGGAAAAGTCCCACCTTGCACCCTGTAACTCCCCGTGGGGCACCCTCTGGGTGTTAAGCGAGGCAGTCAGCCCAGGATACACATTTTCAAGGACTCAGCTGATCTGGAAGCTGGTAGGGCTGGGAGACGTGAGACTGGCCATGTTTCTGGTCCTGGATCTTTTCCTCTCCAAATTGAGGGGATAGAATACTATTCATTCCATAGCCTCATTCTGGTGATTTACTGAAATCGTGTACGTGAAAATCCCCATGTGTAGCTGAATAATATTCTGCTGTGTGGATGGACCACATTTTGTTTATCCACTCATTCGTTTATGGGCACTTGGGGTGTTTCCACCATTTGACTATTGTGAATAATGCTGCTGTGAACATTCGTGTGCAAGTTTTTGCTTGAACACCTGGTTTCAATTGTTCTGGGTGTATACTAGGAAGAATGAAATACCGACACGTGCCACAACATGAATGATACCTTGGAAACATCACGCTCAGTGAAGGAAGCCAGACACAAAAGGTCACATACTGTAGAATTCCATTTAGATGAAATGCCCATAACAGGCAAATCTGTAGAGATAGAAAGCAGATTAGTGGTTACCCGGCACTGAGGGGTTGGGAGAAATGGGGAGCAACTGCTTAATGGTACAGGGGTTTTTTTTTAGGATGATGAAAATGATTTGGAAGTAAATAGAGGTGATGCTCACACAACCCTGTGACTATTTGAAATTCTACTGAATTGTTCACCTTAAAATGGTTAATTATGTTTAGGTAAATTTTTATGTTCTATGGGTTTTACCTCAATTTTAAAAAAAAGCCCCATGTCAATTGAAACAGGCTGTACAAGATGTCCTATTCATGTACTGTGAACTTCCTTGGGACAGATTCTGTGTTTGCTTTATTTTAAATTCTGAGGTTCCCAGCGTAGTGCTTGGCAACTCATAGGCTCTTGGTGAATAGCATCAACCCCAACAATGGCCCTTAACTTAAGTACATGTGACATGCTGGAGGCTGGACCAGACCCTTCACAAGAGTGAGGAGTTGGAGAGTTTGTTCTCCTAGTTCCTGGGGGGCTTTGTTTAGTAAGAGAAGAGAACGCAGAGGGGAGCCTGCTATGCCAGAGGGTCACAAGGAGATGGCATGGCCTAGAGGAGGGGCAGACAAGGGGAAACCAGGTGGTGGCAGAAAGACAGAATGGAGAAAGAGAGGGCGATAGCATGCGGCTGCCATAGAGGCTTCAAGGGGAGGATGCGGATGCGACCCCTCTGTGATACGCTCTGTAAACCTGTACTCCCTTTCCCAGAAACCCTTCATTATTTTTAAATGCTGATGGGATCAGTGTGTCTGTCTGTCTATCTGTCCGTCCAATGCATCAATGGACAGAATAGGACCTCAAGGCAGCTCAGTTATATTTGGGTTACACATGCACCATTTCAGTGGATATGCTCCCTGGGTTTATAAATAAGAACAGAGGGACACAGGGAGGTTGGGTCATTCACCCCTGATCACACAGCTTGTAAGAGGCACAGCTGGGATTTCATCAGATCATGCTGCTTCAGGTGAAATTGGATTTTTAGAAATGCCAGAAGGCCCCATTTTACTCTTAAAGGTGCCAACAATCGCCACAATTAAATTTGATTCTTTGGTTCCATGTTGTTCTTCATCTGTGAAATAGGAATCCTACCATCTCCTTTGTGGGATTATTGGGAAGTCACTTGAGAGTCTATTGAAAGCTCATGGTACACGGTAGGTGCTCAGCATGTGTTAGTCCCTTTCCCCTCACACCCCCTCCGCCACTCCTCCCCCTGTTTGGGGAAAGAGGGAAAGAAAAGTGAAAGCATAGACTCCAGTAAGAGAGTCAGTTCTCTGACTATTAGGGTCGAAAGAATACACCGTGGCATAATAACAAGAACCTTAATGCCCAGGGTCAAGACCACATCCTGCCCCCCCTCACCTACAGGGTCTAGTGGAAGTTGCCTGCCTTCTCTGAGCCTCAGTTTCCACATCCAGGCAATGGCTTCAGAGCCCCACTGCCTCCAGTGGTGCCGTTCAAAACCAAAATAAGAGAATGAACACAAACGTCCTCAGAAAACACTCAAGTCTACATACGTGTGGTGCAGTAGACCAGAGGAGGAGAGAGTAGAGTGAACCAGAGGGTTTCATATAGACCAGTGGTTCTTATCCAAGAGTTTTTCTGCCCCATGAGGACATGGGCAACGTCTAGAGGCATTTTGGTTGTCACAATTGGGGTGACATGCTGTTGACATCTAGTGGGTGGAGGCCATGGATGCCGTTCAACATCCCACAATGCACAGGACGGCCCCTCACAGTAAAGAGTTACTCTGCCCACACTGGCAGTGCTGCTGAGGCTGAGGAACTCTGATCTAGGAGGAAGAAAAGAGCACATGGAGATGTGGGCAGGACAGAAAACCATTGAGGGTAAAGAGTAGACTTTTCTTTTGTCCGCACACCCCCTTTTTGGCACACCAAAAAAAATCAGATATAGTTCAAAGGTGCATAAAAGCACAGATAATGGAAAGCACAGAGAAAAAATGGAAAATAAAGAACTATATTCTCACCACCCCAAATTGACGGTTATCTGTCTCTTCTAATATTTTTAATAAAATTTAAAAAGAATCACAGCTAAGCTGCCCTCGTCATCTCCTTTTCTCACTTCCCTTTCTTCTTCCAGAGATGCAGCCTCTATCACAAATTTCTTTTCTGCCTATGTTTTTGGTACTTGACAAATATCCATATCCATGAACAAAGCATTGTGTGGATTTACATATTTTTTTCCAACAAACATGAATGGAAGGGTATCACTTTTCTCACTCAACAGCTGCTTGTGTTGGCCACATGTTGGGGGGTGGGTTTGATCTGGGTCTTTTCAGTCTGGTTGATGGCCCTTGAGTGGAATTTGTTAGTCCTTTAAGGTGTGCTGATTAGAGAAGAAGGGGACCTGCTCCAGTGGAATGGGGCGGCACTTGTGTTCTGGAGAATGGTCTCCAGTTGGTTCCTCCCAATGCAGTTGGTGAGCCCAGGAGAGTAAATGCCGTGTAAATACCATATCTCTCCCTGGATTCAACACTGGCCATCTGCACTGCTTGAGCAAACACAGGCTGTGAAGGCAGGTTGGGGTCCTTGTGGAAGAGCTGCCACATTCTCTCTCCTCTCAGCCACCCCTGTGGTTTGGACAGGAACTCAACAGCCTCCAGCCCTACACTCTTGGTGAAATGGTCTCAAGATGAGACTCTCAGTTTCACCTGTACAAACAGACCGATGCTTGGGCCAGAGAGGTTGTTGCTGACAGCGCCATGAGAAGTGAAGTGCCCTTTCTGGGCTTTCTGGCCACACTTGTCATCATCTTCAGAGGCAGCCGTGGCCGCAGTAGTTTTGGGGAGAGGAGGGCACCCTGTTGAGTGGCCTCTTCATCATCCTGGCATCCTGTGCTTGGTGGGGGAGAGGCGAGGTGAATGCCCAGTCTGTATTTTTAGAGACAGAGATGGAAAATAAAGCAGCGGCTTCCTGCTATTAAATGGGAGTGTGATTAGTTATAGGAAAATCAATTTATTCTTTGGCTTTGGGGAAGGCTTTTAAGTGTGAAAGGGGATGCTAATCCCCCGGGAAATGATTTTTAAGCAAAACTGCCTTAGTTCTGCCAGCTGCTTAGATACACACCAGAGGGGAGGGGGAAGCCTTTCCTCCATGTAATAGGGGTTCCAGAGGAGCCTACTTTTCTCCCGTCTTCTCCTGCCCTTCCTGCCTTCCTCCCTCTCTTCCTCCCTCCTCCTCCCTACCTCTCTCTCTCCCTCTTTTCCTCCCTCCTTCCCTCCCTCAGACATTCATTGAGTGCTCACTATGTGCTTTGACAACAGATAGAAACAGTCTTTGTCCTCATGGAGGATGGGGGCAGCAGGGCCAGGGTGATGGAGACAGAAATTTAGCAAGTAAATGGTTTCTAGAGAATACCTTGGGGCAGTGTTGGGTGCCATGTCTTCCCCCTCTCCCCCCTGCCCCAACTTCTTTTTTCCTTTTTACTTCCTCCTTTCCCTCTGGTTCATTTCTCTCTCTTTTCTTTCCTCTGCTGTCCCTTCTCCCGCCCCCTTTCTCTTTTCTTCCCTTCTCCCTCTCTTCCCCTGGGAGAATCCTAGCATCTTGCAACCATCCCTGAAGCAACCTGCAGAGTGTTGTTTGGAGGACACAGGTGAGCCCCTCTGCAGTTCACACCATGCAGAGGCACAGAATCCTGCACACTGGTCACTCCCAGAGCTGCCGGACCCAGAGCACACATTCCCTTAGGACCTGTATCAGTTTCTACCCTCCCAGGGCTGTCAGGAGTCAGCATTCCTTTGGGAGAAAGAGCATCCTTTGTCCTGTCCTGTGTGTGACCTTGTTCACCACCACTGACGTCGTGGTCCTCCATCTATAGTACGATGCTCCCACTGTCCACCTGTGAGCCATTTCAGCCTGCCTGAGTCTACACTGGGTCCCATCCCTTCCTCCATCTTTTCTACTTTCCTCTCTGGATATACAGGGGGAGTGCTTGTTACATAATTTCTTCTAATCAGTCTTGCCCAAACAAGCTTCATTTGCATATCAGTGAAAACGTCTAATGATAACACAATACTTTAATAATGGTGATGATGATATTTATGGGGCTGACATAGCCTGAGAGATTACTAGTCTTCAGACACTATGTCGCACTTCCTATGTTTGATCTCGTTTAGTTTTTACAACAACTTCCTCAGGTAGCTACTCTCATCAACCCTTGTCTTACGGATGGGGAAACTGAGGCTCAGTGAGATTCATTCACTCGCCCAGAGGACACGATCTGGGGGGTAAGTGCAGATTTGTCCGACCCCAAAGCCCGTGCTTGTAATTAGTGGCTCCCCTACCTCTGTGGCATAGTAGGAACCAGGGAAGGAACTGCGTGTTTCAGGAGGCTAAGAATAAGTTATTACTTTCAGCAGATCCCTCACTCAGCAGGAGGGGTGACGAGATCATTTTTGTGTGACCTTTTTGCACTTTGCCAATTCCCTGCCATCCTGACCTCCATTCCAGAAGTCCTTTTGTGTCCTGTTCCAGGCCCCCACCAGCCCCCCACATTCAGAAGCTTAGCCAGGACCAGTGGGTGCAGGAGCCCAGCTGTGTGGGGGGCTCACTGTATCCTTTTCAGGGAGGTACAGAGGCAAGAACACAGAATCTGGAATCAGACAGACTGGGACCCACATCCCTGTTCTGCCACCTCCTAGCTGTAAGACCTTGGATAGAGGATGGATCTCTTTTTCCTGGCTCAGCTACCTCATCTGCAAAAGACTTCCTAGTCCTGGCTAATTGTAGGACTGGTGGGTTATTGCATGTAATGGACCTGGCACGTAGGTGCTTGGCATTACCCGTCTCCTTTGTCAAGTCAGTGGGGAATGGGAACCTTCCTCCAGGCCTCTCTCTGCCCCATCCTGTGCACGCACATGAGCTCGCCTGTGTTGAGAAGTTGGGGTGCTGAGCTGTGGGTTGGGCTTGGGGTGACTGTCTCCTGGCTCCCTCCTTTGTGCATCCCTCCCCCAACAGAACAGCTTTTTCTGCCTCATAAGTAGCTGCCCTTCTCTCTTTGGAATGCTTTGACTTCAGGGGCAAGTGCCGACTATGGGAGATATTATTCACTTTCCAAAAGTGCTTAAAGCTGTTCATATCCACAGGTCAGGGCTGGGGTGGCTCAAGCCCAACCAGTTTACCTGCAGCCACTGAGTCTGGGCCATATGTGCCCTCTTGGAAAGGATGCTGAGTTCAGGAGGCTGTGCAGACCTCAGCCAAAGCCAGAGGGCAGGAGGGCTTCTCTATACTCCTGAAGGATGAGGGGATGAATTCGGTGTCTGCTCATCTATCTTCCTTCTCACTTTGTGGATGTTCTGAGATCCCATCTGGTCGGTCACTCACCCAGCAGGGTGGGCAGGTGGAGGCCCAGCTGGTGTGAGCTTTGGTTGATGAGCCTGATGTTAAGAGTTCTCACCTACAGTGAGAAGTGCATAGACTTTGCAGTCGGACATGTGTGGGTCAAATCCTAGCTCTATTGTGCTTTTGCTGTGTCACCGTAGACCAGTCCATTTATTCTCTGAGCCTCAGTCTTCCCATCTGTAAAGTGGACTCAGAATGACTACTGCCTAGGATTTTTACTGTTAATTGAGATAATACATAGAAAATACTTCAAGTCACTTTTTGGCCCACAATCAGTGATGCACTAGAGCCTGTCCATATCAGCCTCTGACAGCTGATTGAAACTTTTAAGAATCTTGCAAGCCGTTGGTTAAGCCATTGTAGCTTGAAGTTGGCCATAACAGGAGTGTTTACACCATAGAAATCAGCAGACACTACAAACCAGGGCTCCTCTGCTTTCTGCAGAGCCCACACAACTGTACCTGGAGGTTGCCAAAAGAAGGTTTGTTCCTTTCCTTTTCCCCTGCTGGCTGTGTTCTCTTCTCCAATTCAAACCATCCCCCAAGACTCAAAGCTCAGATATTTCTGGGCCAGCCTGGCCTGTACTGGATGTGAAAACATACTGTTCCTTTCCCACCCAGCCTCGCTGAGCCTGTCAAAGCCCCAGGTTCTTTCACATCTGCCTCACAATTTAGCGTGACAGCCTAGGGCTGATGCAATCCAGGCCCCCAAGGATCCTACTGCCTGAGGACATGTGCCTCTCCCTCCTGTAGCCCCTGTAGTTTGTTCTCTCTCCTTCCCTCTCTCTCTCTCCCCCTGTTCCTCTCTTCTGGGTTCCACTACATCAGGACTTTATTTATAGGCTCCCGGAGAGTAAAAATTCTCCTCTAAAACTTGGCACCGTTTCAGCACCTAGGACAGCTCTCCCCAGCTAGTAGCAGTTCTCCTGCTGTGGATTACATATTGCATTGCGCTGCATTGCACTCTGGGTCCAGCCTGCACATCCTACTTGAGATCAACCTTTTCAGATCCAAGTGAGAATGCACTCAGTGGGCCTTATCCATCACCACACCTAGGAGAACAATATAAGGGCAGGGATGGCAGGTGATGCCATCTTCAAATGTGACCCATTGGATTAATATCTGGAATTTAGGTTTCATGGGGGTAGCATTTGCACACCATTTTAACTCCAGGTCTAGCACAACGCCTAGGAAAATGGCTAGAATGACGCTTGGCTCTCATAAATATGTGAATGAATGAGCAATAATCTGCAACTCCTTTGTCCTCCTTTAAGAAACCTTTGGAAATAAAACAAAAATAAGATGAGCATCTCTTGACTTGATCTTGTTGGAGTGGAGAAGTGCAGTTGTGTGGCTGGACCCTTCAGTAAGTTACAGCATTTCCCTTTCCACTGTGTCAGCATCATGCTCTTCCACAAAGACCCAGAGACTCAGATTTTCATAGAATTGTTCAGGAAAAAGTGAAAAGACCCCAATAATTCTTTTCCTAGGAGCTCAGAGATCTTCTCACCACCACCCTTTTACCCAGTGGGAAGCTGAGGTCCAGAGAAGAAGTGAGTTGTTCAAGGTCATCTAGTTAGGCAGAAGCACCATGTCTGTGCACACTGAATCTTATGCCAGAGCCTGGCTGTTTAACTGTTGTGCTAACCTGCCTTTTCATTTTCCCTAAGCATCTTGAACAAGTTATCAGTCAACTATGGACAGCCTGGTTAACCAACACTTGGGACCTATAGGTTCCTGTCCAGTCCTAGTGAGAACCACCATGTGCCAGGCACCAACATGGGCACTATAACACCCTGTTGCCCCATTTAATTCTCCCCACAATCTTTAAAATTAGAGCCTACTTTGCCCATTGTCCAGGTAGGAAAATTGAAGCTCCTAGAATTTAAGTAACTTGTTCAAAGCTATACATCTGGCAAGAGTCAGAGCTCAGATATTTATCAATGGGTTGATTGACTCTTGATTTTTTTTGTGCCTTTTCTTGTAATTTAAGAATATTCTTAAACTGCCTGCTCCTGGGAAAGAATAAAATATGTGATAGGTTTAAAAGAAATAGCAATATGGTAAATAAATGTGAAATGGGTATTAAATCAATGGAACTAGGGACGATAGATTGAATATGTATTTAATTGCTACCATGTGCTAGGAATTAAAGTGAGTGATAAACACTGGCTGTATAGATAGAAGGGCAGAGAATTTAATTTACATGAACTCCAGAAAATGAACTCTGGGCTCTTATTTCTCAAAGGATGCCAGGTTGGAAGAGATTTCGGAATTCCAACCCTCAGCCTCCTGCAGAATCCCCTCTACCATGTCCAAAGACTCCAGATGAATACCCCATGTGATGGGAAACTCATTATGTTCCATTAATTTCCCCAAAAGCTTTACTCATTAGAAAGGTCATCCACACAATATGTCTCAGGGCCTCTCCTGTAACTCTATCCATTGGTTCCTGGCTGTGAGCCCCACAACAGCCCATACCATGTCTGTCTTGCTCTCCACTGTTCTTGCAGCACCTGACACAGGGCCTGGTTCATATTAGGTCCTCAACAAATAATCGTTGGGCAAATGAATGGATGGATGATGAATGGTCCTAGTTCCACCCTGAAAACTCAGAGTAAATCTGATCTCTCTTTCCTATGCTAGTCCTTTCAGTATTTTGAGCCAGAAATCACATCTTCAATGGGAGACTCTTGTATCAACCGTTACTTTATGTTTGGAGGGGTGGGAATATGCTAATAATGGATTAAGTACGTTTTATATGCCAGGTGTGTTAACCTCTTTATGTATATCATTTCAGTCCATCCTCCCAACAACTCAGTGAGATAGGTAGGGTGGGGTTCTTATTTTACAGGTGAGAAAATTGGCACATTGAGAGTTTGTGTGTTACTCGAGTCTACACAAGAGTCAAGTCAGGATATAAACTCATGGATCTCGTTAATTGTTTTAATGCTCCTCAAGTAACAGGACTTGAGTTCTCTTGAAACTTGGGGCTTTCCCAGCATCTGGTAAAAGTAGGAGGAAATTCAGATCTTGAATTTCCCACTCTCAGAATTGGAAAAGAAATCATGAATAACAGGAGATCTACGTTTCCTGAAATGGCATGGTTTTTGTAATTATTAATATTACTGCTTGTGATGAAAGTGTGGGGTCAAGGACCATTTATGGGAAGATGTGTTCCATGAATCTTTTCAATAGACTCCATGATAGTTTTTACCAATTTAATGAGATGAGGTTGGTGTGGAAAAGCTAGTCAAGAGTTCTGTTGTCTGTGAGTGGAAAGACCTCAAAAGTTGCAAACGTTCTCCTGCTTCTTGGAATTGGAGGTTGATTGAGGCTTTTCATGAACACATCTGGCAGGAAGTGACATCTGTAGCAACAGCTGGCTGGAAAAAGACTGAGGATGGGGTGGGGCTTGGTTCAGTGATGAATAGTGCCTTAAATTCCTCCCCAGAATTTTCCAAAGTGAGTCCTATTGCAACTACAGAGGGAATAATTGGGTGAGAAGCTGTCACAGTTGTTTTTTTAAACAGCCAAGTATTCTGTGTATCCTTGTTCATGCTCTGCAGGCAAATGAAATGGGCGTGCATTTTGTGCTTTTTTCACATTTCAGAGCATGGCACAATTTTTTAGAGCGTTGGAAGTTGGCAGTGGGCTTTAACAGCTTCTAGGAAATTGGGAATATACCTCAGCGTTAGCCTTTCAGGCAGGATAAATTAGTAGGAGTTGCCATTGAAGCCCCCATCTCATTCTCTATTTGTGCTTGAAACAACTTTGCATACTGGGAATTACTTTTAAAAGTATGTGTAATTATTGACTAAGTCACTTTCCAATCTGGTAGCTCTAGATTGTGATCTCTAGGAGGGCAAGTATAGTGTCCACTATGTCTGTCTTGTTCACCATTATGCCATCAGCAATTTTCAGTGTCAAGCTTGTAGTGGGTGCTCAATAAATGCTTATTGAGTGATGGACTTGGAATCACTTCTAGAGTAATGAATAAGAGTATCAATTATTATCAATATGAGCAAAAAGATCAATAACATGGATGACTTGGAGCTTGGGAAAAACTGGGTTCAAATCTTTGCATCCCTACTTCTTAGATGTGTGTGCTTAGGCAAATCATTTTGACTCTGAAGCCTTGAGTATCTTACTTTATAAAATGTGAGCAATCGAACCTGTCTTAAAGGGTTGTTGTGAAAGCTGAAAGAAATAATTCATCTCAAGCACTTAGCATAATGGCAAATGTACAGTTAAAATTGTTATTTGCTGTTAATATAATTGCTATTAGTGTGTCTTGCAACTCTCTTACATTTATTTAAGAGTGCTGGTTAGGAACAGGTTGCATTATTATTTTTAAACCGCTTTATTGAGGTATGATTGACATACTAAAAGCTGTACATATTTGATGTATACAACTTGGTGAGGTTGGAGATAAGTATACACCCTTGAAACCATCACCACAACTTATTCATCACCTCCAACATCCCCCTTGCCTTCTTATTTATGATGATGATGATGATGATGATGAGAACACAACATAAGATCTCCAGCTTTTATAGCCACCACCCAATATGTGTGGCTTATGTCTCCTAATTGAGAACCTTTTTACTAATTTTTCTTTGGGAGTCACCTGGTTGAGTTGTAGGCCTCTGGTTTGCCAACTTCAGAGCAAGCTCCATATGGTCTTAGAACCTGCTTTCCTAAAAACAGCAATAACACAAATAATAGCTAATATATAAACTCTTACTGCATGACAAACTCTTTGTTGTCTTTCTCATACTTAATCTGTGTAACAAGACAATGAGGTGGATCCTACGATTGCCATTTTACAGAGGAGGGAATGGAGGCTGGAGTGAATAAAGTACTTACCCACAACCACAGGGACAGTCAGCAGTGGTGGAATAAGAATGTGAACCCTGACAGTCTGACACCAGAGTCTGAAATATTGAAGAGTACCCTACAGCTCACCTGTTACATAAAGGCACTTAGCATTCACCTGTTGAATAAAGGAGGGGATAGATTAAGACTTGCAGATTCTTGATCCTACTTCACGATCTAGATGCTAGGGCAGGGCTGAAGAGGACTCCTGTTATGGGGCTAAAAGTCAGTTCTGCACAGAAGCAATGTCAACATTAACCTGGCAAGTAGGGTGGTGAGAGGAGATGAAGAAATGCCAGCAGACCTGGGCTGTTTTATTCTCTTCAGCTCTTGAAGGATTTAGGCAAACAATCTGCTAGGAAGTTTAGACCCTAAGACAAAGATGTCACTTAGGGTTCGAAAGGTATCTTGACACAGCAGAGCAAAATTTTCATTGCAATCCAAGTTTGGGGCTGAAACAAACCAAGGGAAACCAGGCTTTACCACCTGAACATGAACCTTGAATGAGTATCTTCTAGGGTCATCCTTTAACTTTGGTTATCAGATTGGGACCCTTGATTTACTTGGTGAAACTTGAAGTGTTGCTTCTCAACTTTGGACAATTTGCAGTCAATTTCCAATTCAATTCCCTCTGTAGGTGTGTCATCTATTCTCTGCCTTTCCTTCACCAGAACTGTTTGACCATGGAGGGAATTCAGGGCCCCAGTACCAGACTGGAAAAGCCAACTGGCCATTTTAGCTGAGGGGGTTAAGTTACACCTGTAATAATGAATATCAAAAGATAAAGATTAACCTTCTGACCCATTCACCCACCCATCCATCTATCCATCCATCCATCCATCCATCCATACATACATATATACACATATACATACATTCACCCACCCACCCACCTACTCATTATTCTAAACAACTATCCATCCACCCAACAGATATTTATTGAGTATTTCTGTACAGTTACTATGCTGAGCACTGAGGGTATAGAAGGAATGTCAAGCACATGGTCCCCTGACCTCATAAAGTTTACAGTCTTCGGGAAGGAGGATCTGTAGCTTCTAGTGGTTGGAAACTGCATCTTTTATCTTTCTTTGTTTCAGGCTTGAAACCTTCCCTTCTACATAATAGACATTAAAGAAATGTGTGTTATATGGATGAATAAACAAACTACATAGACACGGTTGTAAGAATGCAGGGTTAGGGGAAGAGGAAACCCAGGGAGGCAGGGCATGAGGCTAGGAAGGAGGAGAAGGAGCATTTTAGAGCCATGGGCTGGTAGGGTTAGGAAGGCAGAGGTGAGTTCAGAGGGTGAGCCCTGGGGCTGGAAATATATCTTCCTCCCACTGACTGTGGCTTGCAGATCAGCCACTACCTAGATTCATGAAGATTCTGGACCAGGCGTTTTTTAACCTGGGGTCCGTGGATAGAATTTAAGGAGTCTGTGAACTTGGATGTGAAAAAAATGACGTTTTTATTTACATTCCCTCTAATGGCAAAATTAACATTTCTTTCAGTTATGAATGTAGACAAACCACATTCAGTTATGAATGTAAAACAAACCAGTTGTTTTCAGCAGAATCTGTGACTGTCGTCAATTGAATCATTGATCTTTTCATATCACATTACAGTTGTGGCTGATGTCCCAAAATATTATTTACGCTCATCACTCACTACTTTGAAATGATACTAGTTATTAAGTCTGCTGCTAGATCTTGTTATTTAATGCATTAATAAGAAACTGATCTCTTGCCAAATCGCAAGTTTGTTTTTAAAATATTTTGATAACTATCGCAATGTTATTCATGTCCTTTGCAATCCTTTGTGTTCTATTTTTATGAATTTAAAAACATTCTGAGAAGGGATGCATGGTCTTCATTACAGAGAGGTTCAAGGCCACACACGCAAAAAGTTAAGGAGCTCTGGTTTAGATCCAAATGCCTTTTTTCTGCATTCAGAGAGAATGAGACTGAGGTTGATTGAGGGTCCTAGAGGATCAAGGTCAGGGAAATGATGTTTAGAGCCAAGGTCTTTTGGTTGACTAGCTGGAGTTAAATGGCATTCCCAAGTGCCCCATTGAGAGAGGATAATTTGGTGCAATCTCTTGACTCTCTGTTGAGTCTTTATGACAAGGTACCTTTAAGACCAGAAGAACCTCATCTAGTTTTCTCACCACCCCTGTTGGGGTTCCCTGGCAAAGCCCATTGACTAAGAAGGAAGATTTAGCTGATCATTTCACCACTAGAACCCAGAGGAGGATACTGTCCTCCAGATGCTTGTACCAGACTTTTGAATTTATTATCATTTCAATGTGAGTAATGAGTGCCATGCCTTGTGCAATGTGTTTTTTTAGGTTTATCAAATCACCTGGGTGCTATTCCAATTGAGTGTTTTCATCCTCTCGAAGAGATGCAAAATTCATCTGTTGCATTTTGCTCTGTTTAGACAATTTCGACATTTTTCCCCCTGCACGGTTCATTATTTTGTTGTATTTGCCATAGATGTAAAGTGCTTAAAATAACTAGTTTAGAGCTAAGCTGAAAAAGCTAACAGATCCATAAATTGGGCCATGAATGATCCTTTAAGATGCCTGCTGTGCCTAAGAGCTGAGCTGATGCAGGCTGAGTGGTGAATGAGCCAGTTTGCTCTAAGACAGAGGAGTAGATGAGGACCAGAGTCCCAGTGTAGAGCAGGAAGGATTCTGAGCCGGCTTCAGTTGCTGCTCCAGCTGCTGTGTATGCAGATCGAAACTGAACAGTCAGCGCATCCCGGAGGGAGTCCTCTCCCTCCAGGATGGCTCGAAATAGGATTGAGGAGGTAAGTGCCATGTTGAATTAGCCCCAAGCTTTGTTCTGACATGGCCAGGAGCCCTGGCTCGATGGCGAGTCCTTCCAGTCATCCACTCACTTTATCTATGCCATTCCCCTTGTGATTTTTAGAAAAGAAAAGGTCTGCTGTCTTCTCTCACCATATAACTTCATGACTCAAAGTTGAATCTGTTTTTCCAACTTATTTATTATTAAATATGCATAGAATTTAAAAGAGTAATATAATGAATGGATCATATAATGGATGCTATATACCCACAACCCAGACCCAATGACCGTAAACATTTTGCCACCTTTGCTTTGTCTACGTATATGTGTATTAAAATGTGTATCTGAATGTGTGTGTGTTTTTATGTGTGTGAGCCACAGTAGGTTGGAGTTATCAACCCTAAAACCTTCAGCCCGCATCTCCTAAGAATAAGAACATTGTCTTTCATAACCAACATTTTCACACACCTGAGAAAAACCTAACAACCATTTCCTAATTTTATCTAATATACAGTAAATATTCAGATTTTCCCAGTTGTTCCCCCAAAACATTCTTTTAAATCTGCCTTTAAAACCTGGGATCCTATCAAGCTTTACAAGTTCCATTTGGCTATTCTACTTCTGAGTTTCTTTAAATCTAGAGCAAAGGTTCTCAGTCTTTTTGGTTTCAAGTCCCTTTATACTCTTAAAAATACGGAAGAGCTTTGTTTATGTGGGTTTCATCTGCTGATGTTTACAGTAGTAGAAATTGGAACTGAGAACTTTTTTGAAACGTAGGAATATGGGACCACATATTCCATAATCTGCTACAGCAATGATATCGTCATACCGTCTGTAATTTCTGCACTCATGAGAGATGAGAGTAAAGAAGGTGAGTAACATTGTAGTATTACTATGGAATCATTTTGACTTGGCAGATCTCCTCAATGAGTCTTGGGGTCCCGGGCCACCCTTTGAGAACCACTGACCTAGAGTAATTCCCTCCAAGTTTTATTTTGTGACAGTTTTTTTTTCCTTTCTTTAAAAATTTTGTTAATGGAAAAAAAACGCATGAAAAGTGTGGTATGGAATCGTCTTGAATCTTTGCAATAAATGAGTCACTAGTGACACAGAAGGTGGTGTGGTATAGTGGTTAGGAGAGCTAGTACTGGTTGGAACTAGTTAGGTTCAGCGTGCAGCTCCACCCCTTCTAAGCTGTGTAGCAGCCCCTTTGCTCCGGTTTCCTCATCTGTAACATGAGGATAGTAACACCTATCTCATCATCATGTTGCAAGGATTAAATAAAAAGTAGACATCATGTGGCTAAGACAATGCTGGGTAGGTAGTAAATGCCCAGTAAATGTTATGTGTTATTGTCTATAGCAGTAGTTTTCAATGGAGAGTGATTCCCTCTCCCCAGGACATTTGGCAATGTCTGGAGATAGGTTTCCTTGTCACAATGTGGGGGGCAAGGAGATGTGTTACTGGCATCTAGTGGGTACAGGCCAGGTGTCTTAGTCTGTCCAGGCTGCTAAAACAGAATGCCATAGACTGGGTGGCTCGTAAACAGCAGAAATGTATGTCTCACAGTTCAGGAGGCTGGGATGTCCAAGATCAGGGTGCTGGTAGATTTGGTGTCTGGTGAGAACCCATTTCCTGGTGCATAGGTGGCTGTCTTCTCTCTGTGTCCTCATATGACAGAAGGGGCAAGAGAGCTCTGTGGGGTCTCTTTTATAAGGGTACTAATCCTGTTCATGGAGACTCTTCCCTATTCAATACGGATTCAACTCTCAAACGCCCTACCTCCAAACACCATCACACTGGTGGTTAGGTTTCAACATGTGATTTGGGGTGGGGAGGAGGAGCCACAAACATATAGTTCATAACACCAGAAATGCCGCTAAACATCTTACGATGCACAGGCAGCCCCAAGTGCCAATAGCACCGAAGTTGAGAAATCCCGGTCTGTACACAATTCAAATGGGTTGAGTCAAGTTAATCATTAGTTGAGAGCTCAGGAGATGCAATCTAATTCTTAATGTTGGCCTCCTCTAAAACTAATTTGTGTACTGATTGTAGTCAACAATGACAAAGCCCCTATTCAGTGCAAGGCACTATGCTGCGTGAGGTGGGGAATGCAGCCATATAGAACATCGTGTGGCAAGACAGCCTGAAAGCTGTTGGAAAGTTGAAAGGACTGCACCGTGTTCTGGGTCATCTCTTGTCTGCATTTATCCTTGCCTCTCGCGCTTCCCACATCACCGACATTCCAGAGGCAGCTGTGGCTCTGAAAGTCAGTAGATGAAACTTAGTGAGATGCTGCCTTGGCTGCTTCTATTTTTCGTTCCAAATGAGCAGATATTCGTAAATGGGGCAAGTAGCCTTCTCTTTAGGGACCGGTCAGGGCTCGAGATCTTCCAGATGCAGTGATATTCCTCGGCACGTGGGCATCAGCGCTGCTCCCTGGGACCTCTTTCGTGGAGGAGACTGATGTTTATGGTGCACTGTTTTCTTCCCCGGATGCCTGCCCTTCTGGCTTTCATCTTCTCGGTCTGCCTCTCGCTGTGGCTGCCCTGTCTGTTTGTCTCCTTCATCCGTGCCTCGTTTCTCAGAGTGCCTGGCTTTTAAGCAGGAACACCTTGAAGGAACTGCAACTCTTGGCTCAGGGGTTCTCAAGCCAAGCTGTACATGGTTGTGATCTCATTGAAAGTACAGATTCCAGTTCTTCTTGCCTGACATTGTGCTGCAGGACTCAGTAATCTCAATATTGAGAAACTCCTGTAGGGATTCTTATCATTGAGGTGGAGAATCTATGCCATTGTCACAGAAATTGTGCTTTATGTGTCAGAAGGAGAGAAGTCCATTCCCGGGAAATGGTAGTTCTTGGTCCTCATGGTCCAAGCTCCTTTTTCTTTTTCTTTAATTCCTGGATCCCATAGAATGATAATGCTTCTCCCAGTTTAAAGTGCTCTTCTGGCTTCTCACTGTCTTCAGAATAAAATCCCCACGGTGGTCCTTTCTGTGCAAAGCCCCGCACGCTCTGCTCCTTGCCCAGCTCTCTCGTCATCCGGGCTGCTCTCCACACGGGTCCCTCTGCTCTGCACCCGGGTCCCTCTGCTCTCCACACGGGTCCCTCTGCTCCAGCTGCATTGACCTTGTTTCTGCTCCCTAAAAAGTTCTCGTCTCTCTCAAAAACCTTTGCATCTGTGAGCCATCCCCTCTGCCTCAAACACCCTGCCTCTTGCTTCCCAGGCAGCCAGCTCCTTTTTCTCCTTCAGGGTCTGCTTTAAGGCCATCTGTCAGACAGGCAGTTTGTGATCTCTTTACTGCCTAAAGTAGTTCCCCCTTATTATCTCGTGCACACCCTCCTCCCTCCGTTTCTAGCAATAGTCACAATTGACAAAATAAATGGATTATGTTTGCTGTCTCCCCAGCCAGCTAGTACCTCAAGGGAGGGAGCTTCATGTCACCATCGGAGACCCAGAGCCTGTTTCAGAATTTGGCATATTGTCAGCACTCAGTAAATATTTAGTAGATGAATGAATGAATGAATGAGTGGATGCATGGCTAGACTTTCTCCAGCTGTTTCCCTGTATTTGCCAAGTGCCACTAATCTTAGAACAGACCCCAGAAAACTCAGGCTGGGAGGAAGGAGAGGTTCGCTCCAGCCCCCTGGGCCTTCATGCTGGGTCCTGGGCCTGACTGCGTTCAAAGGCCTCACGTCCACATGCCTGCCAAGGCCGGGCAGGGCCTTGCCCTCAGAGCCCACAGAAGTGGGGGCCAGTGTCAGCGGACCCCAACCTCTCGGAGGCATCTGCTGAAAGCAGTTGTTGGCATGAGCATGTCAGGAGAGAAGCAGAGCCGAGGAAATGTCAGAGGGTGAATGGGATAATCAGGCCCTGGCCGTCAAAACTGCCACCCACTCAAGCCTGTCAGACTCTACAAGAGAAATCTTACAGATGTGTCAGCTTCTTCACGTGTCTAATGGCAGAGAAAAGGATGTTCCTAGGGGGAGGCTCATGGGGCCGGTGCTGTTTGGAGTCCTTCCAAGCCCTGACTTGGCAAATCCAAAGTAGGTATGAAGGCCATTTAGAGGAGGCAGCAACTGGAGAGGAAGGGGAGCCCTAACAGGGTATGGGGTGTCTGATTAAGTCCCCAGTGTGTGAAACAACTGCCTGAATGGAGCCTCAGCATCCCGTTTCCATTTCCCTTCTCATTTCTCCCATGAAAATAAAGACCTTACAGTCCCTTGGCACAACAGAGCTAAGGAGAGTCTTCAGGCATATTATTCCCATGATGAGGTGCATCACCCCATTCATTTAATTAATATCGTTCCATGGGTCTCTCAGGTATTACACTAGAGTCTCGGGGAGAGAGCAGTGGGCAACACGGACCAGATCCATCCCCTTGGAGCCTGCGTACCAATAGGGGCAGATGGACATTATGTGAATTTAAGACACAAGTAAACCAGATACTTCTAGAGAAGGAAGCAGGTGATGTGACAAGGAGTGGCCAGGGAGTGGAGTAGGGGTGTTGACTTTGGATAAACAAGGAGGAAACAACATAGCCAGAAACCTAAAGGAGGAGGTATAACCCACATCTGCCCCCACCCCTTTTTTGTGAATAGAGAATAGATCTCTATTTCTCCTCTTTCAAGAGTCAAAGAGAAATTGTTATTTGAAAATGCCAGGATGGTGGCGATGCGATGTTTGTCAACTCACCCGGGATTTTTTCATGGACGACCAGTCTTGACTTCACACATTGCTCACTTTGCATGGATTAAACATCTCTCAGCTGTGTGAACAGCCCTAAGTGTCTCATTCTATCTTCTAATCAAACACGTGTGGACGAAATGGGGTGAAGCCTACAAGTGTGTAGCCCTGGGTTTGGCTTGTTCTTTGAAGGGCTGTTCAGCATCCACCCCAAAGTTAAATTGAGATTGCTATAGATGCCTATGCCTCCACTACTTACAGGACAAATCATTACCTATGTTGCTGATATTTACAAAGTAAAAGCATTTGGCTTCATTGATACGCCCCACTGTTTTTGTGGGTATTCCTTGTGTTTTCATTTCATTGATAGTTGCTTTTAACTTTAGTAATTATTTCTTTGGCTTTATTTCATTCCCCTCACTACCCAAGATTCTTGAGTTGAAAGCTTGGTTTAGTTATTTACTCTTTCTGGTTTTCTAATACATACATTTTAAGGCTATACATTTTCCTCTGAGAACTACCTTGGCCGTATCCTATCACTTTTGCTCTGCAGAATCTTGTCATTTGGTTCTATGTAATTTTTAATTTCCATTTTGATTTCTCTTTAAAAGTATGACTTTCAATTACAAGTATGCATATAATTTGGGGGGCTAATTTAGGGTTATTTCTAAATTCATGGGCTTGATGGAGTGAATGTTGTTCATCAACTATCAACTTAAAAAAAAAAAACCTTGAGATTTCCTTTGTGGCTTGGTACATAGTGGATTTTTAAAACATATTCTTGAAGATCATATGTATCCTATATGTATTATTTGGGTTGATCAAACACTCTATAGCTTTTCTTATTTTCCTGCTTCATGTATGACTTTCTTTTAATTTATCCTCTCTAGTTTGTGTTTCTGTGGGGAAGCTCTATTAGGATTAGTTTTTCTTCTTGCCTTACTCTAGAACCAAGCCAGAGATTCCAAAGGAGCAAGAAGACAAAGAAATAAGCTCTTCATCACCTCTCCGGGTTGGTCAAGGGGGTGGGTCTGCAAATGAGACTTTACAGTGAAATGGGGCTGAGCTAACTGATACAGTAAAACCGCCCTTGGTGAGGACATCTCTGCAAAGAATGAAGGATCTGCCTCTGGACTACTTTTAGGGGATGGCAGTGGTTGCATGGGTTGGCTTCTTAATGAGGCATTTCTAGAAACACAGTACTTTGTCTGCCAGGGGTGAGGGAGGCATTCTACAACCACATCGTCAACTAGCACACTTTTAAAAAAGGAGTTTTAAAAAGGACTCACACAAATATAAAATTAAGGTCATCTCTGAGGTCTTTGGCTGAGCTGAATAAACCTTGAAGCAAAAATCGTATCTTTTTTCCAAAGCTTAATGCAGAGCTTTAAAGATCAGTGAGAAAGAACAGCACTTGGAACATAAAGCTTGATTTGTAGCCTAAAGCACTAGAGGTGGTTCTGATAACCACTGGGGCTGTGGCAAGTGCTTCTAGAGTGATCAGTGACACAGTTGTACATTTCCAGGCTTCTCTGCAATCCCTTATCTGGGAGCAGAAACAGGCTAGATCTAGGCTGGATCATTTCCCTCTTCAGATTGAATTGTAGCCTTCAAAGTCTGCGGGGAAATGACAGGTAGGTGGGTATGCGTAACTCTTCATTACCCGAACCAGCTGCCTCTCCCCCTCCTCTCCACTGTCATAAAGATGTCACTGTTCTTCCTTCACATGTGGCAAAGCTTTTGACAACAGGCTCCTCTTCTCCTTCCTCCCACTTCGGCTTTATATGCTTGTTTTAGCACACGAGGTTATTCACCATTATCTTGGAAATGCGTCTGTCTGGTCTGAATCACTGGACGCATCACAGATAGAACACACTATTGACTCCTTTGGTGTTAGATTCTCCCTGGCTTGTTTGTATCAGTCAGTTGTTCTAGGGCTGGTTGCCCATGCTTTGGGTAGAGGAAGCATTACTGTAATTAGAGGCTGTTATTAGTGAGGGCTCTACATAGAAACAGAACCAACAGGATAGTTATAGATATACACATATCTATATATCTATTGTGTACACACATGCACATTTATTGTAATGAATTGGCTCTCGCAATTATGGAGACTGAGAAGTCCAAGATCTGCAGTTGACAAGCTAGAGACCCAGGAAAGCCAATGGCATAGTTCCAGTCCGAGTCTGAAGGCCTGAGAACAAGGGGAGCAGAAGGTATAAGTTCTGGTCTTTAGGCAGAAGACGACCACTGTCCAAGCTTGAAGACAGTCAAGAAGAGAGACAGAAAATTCTTCCTTACTCAGCCTTTTTGTTCTGTTAGGTCTTCAATGGATTGAGTGCAGCCCGTTCACATTTGGGAGGGCAATCGGCTTTACTCAGTCTCCCAATTCAAGTGTTAATCTCATCCAGAAACACCGCATAGACATACCCAGGATAATGTTTAACCAAACATCTGCATCCCATGGCCCAGTCAAGTTGACACATAAAATTAACCGTCACAACTGCATATGTAGTATTAATAGAATGCTATGAAATTTAAATTAAAACAGTCCTTGCCTGCTCAACCTATCAGTATTATCTGGGCACCCGTATACAACAGTTGGACAGCAACAACAAAAACACTCAACTCAAAAATGAGTGATACAAAACCAAAATGTCGGCTTACAAAACTGAAACTTCCAGAGGGTAGGCCTTTTTCCTGTTAGACTTGATCAATCTGGATTCTCTAATGATGCCCCAGGGATCTGTCTCATTCCACCCCTTCCCTCTGTTTTGGCTTCATTCTCAGACAGGCTCTCTCCTCTCGGTGGGATGACGGCCACCAGCAGCTCCAGACTTGAGTTTTACCATCTTTGCTTACCCAGCAGCAAGCAAGAATTGGGTTTCTGCAAAAGCCCTAGGGCTTCTGCTCCTTGGGTTAACCTGGGTCAGGTACCCATCCCTAAACCAGTCCTGTTGAAAAGGGTGAGAATAAGCTGCCTGCCTGAGGTCAAACCACAGGAAAAGAGCATGAGGAAGGAGTGAATCTTGAGTAGAAACTTAGGGTGTCAAAACTAGAAGTTAAACTTAGAATTACCATATGACCAAGCAATTCTCTTCCTAAGTTCTTAAGTCCACACAAAGACTTGTACATGCATATTTATAACAGCACTATTCACAATAGTCGAAAGGTGGAAGCAACCCAATGTCCATCAACTGATGAATGGATAAACACAATGTGATCTGTCCACACAATGGAATATTATTCAGCCACAAAAACAAATGAACTATTGATACATGCTTCAAGGTAGATGAACCTTGAAAACATTATACTTGAATGAAAGAAGCCAGACACAGAAGGTCGAATATCGTATGATTGCAGTTATGGTAAATATATAGAATGGGCAAATTCATAGACACACAAAGCAGATATATGGTTGCTGGAGGCTGGAGGAGGGGGCACTGGGGAGTGATGCTTAATGGATGTGGGGTTTCCTTTTGGGGTAATGAAAATGTTCTGGAACTACGTGGTGGTGATGGTTGCATAATATTGTGAATATGCTAAATGCCACTAATGGTTAATTTTATGTTATGTGTTTTTTCCCACAATAAAAAAATAAATATGAATCCATTTTGAATTAAAAAGAAAAAGTAGAGGAAGGAAGATAGGAATGCTGAGTGGGCAAAATCATCCTATAGCCCGTGTCCATAGGGAACTCATCAAGATCCAAACCAACACCAATTAGACTAGTGATTACAGGGTGAGATATGGAAAATAATGGAATCACTTATGCATACACCTTTCAAGCCATAAGGCCTAAGTTTCATTTGTGTTTCTGAGTTTTGATACTGTCCGACGTCCTGGGCATCTGCAGAAGAGGCAGCTGTCACTCATTATTCACAGACATTCCTTTCCTTCTTCTTCTTCTTTTTTTTTTTTTTTTGATGAGGAAGATTGGCCCTGAGCTAACATTTATAGCTAATCTTCCTCTTTTTTGCTTGAGGAAGAGTGGCCCTGAGCTAACATTGGTGCCATTCTTCCTCTATGTTGTATGTGGGTTGCTGCCACAGCATGGCTTGATGAGCAGTGTGTAGGTCTGCACCTGGGATCCAAACCTGTGAACCCTGGGCCACCAAAGCAGAGTGGGCAAACTTAACCACTATGCCACCAGGACAGCCTCCCCTTTCTTTTTTATTGAAATACAATTTAATGTCCTGAGCACCTCACAGGGATGTCTTTCTTATCAGTTCAACCATATGAATTTATCAAGTTCTTAGTATGTGCCTAGTATTTTCCTTAGACATGTCAACTAAACTTGGGCATGTATTAATGGTAAATCTAATAACTAAGTTTCATTAGTACTTACTATGTGCCAGAATCTCTGCTAAACACGTTATTTATCTTGTCATTGGATTCTCACAACAGCGCTGTGAGATAGGTACTATTATCATCTCCACTTTACAGATGAGCAAACTGAGGCTCGGCGAACTTATGGGAATGGCCCAGCTGCTGGATTGCAGAGGCGGGATTCAAAACATGGGGCCCCCGAGGCTGAAATCTCTGCTCTAAACCATCCAGCATAGTAAATGAGGACATCAGCAAAGCTGGGTGCTCTGAGCCCCACGCAAATCAGAGAAACATCCATTAGAGAGCACAAATTAGACCATCTTGCTCTCTTCTGTGGGTACCCTATTTATAGAGCGCCCAGTGGATGCTATTTCTAACTTAAGCTGGAAGGTTTTCTTTGAAAGTTTCAATCCGAAACTTAAAAGCAAAGCAAGAGAAGAAAAGAGCTGGGAGTGCACGTCACCAAAAAGCTGTTCTGAAATCTAAGAGCAAGGACACAGGAGGAGAAAGATTATCATCTTATTAGCGTAGGAGGAGAAAGATGATCAGGCAAGGATGCTCCATTATTTATAGGAATCCAGCTCTTTTCTATACACTTCGCCGAGGCATTTGATATATTTGTGCTGGAGATTAACACTGATGTTATTTTCTTTAATGTCTGTTTTTAGTGTATGCGATGCATGTTGGCATTCAGGAAATTCAGCCAGAGGAGAAAAACAATAGTATTAATTAGGAATGTCAGTCATGGGTGTTATGAAATTCAAAACTGCCAAGTTTCTGGAGCATTTAGTGGTAATTATAATAGACTGTGGAGACAAGCTGTTCTTCGTTTCCTATACAGAAATGCACAGTTTGATGGGCAAGTGATCAAAAGTGCTAATGCAAACCCTTGGGGGAGGGGTGCAACTTTCACCCCGTTATTTTTAGGACTCAATCCTGCTGCTAATTCAGAGCTGCCCAGAGAGAGGAGACCATCCAGTGAGCACAAGCTCCCTTGTCTTTTTATCATTTAAAATTACTATTTAATTTTTTCCAATGTCTCTGCACAAGTTGGAGTGTGTGAGCGTGTGTGTGGGGGAGTAAATGATACCACCCACCTGCCTGGGAGCATATTCAGATTTAAATCAGAGCCATAGCCTTTTTCCAGGTAAAGTCACACATTTAGTCAGTTTTCTCTCAAAGTGATGAATAATAAAATCCTGTCCTCTGTTCTGTGGATAACCCAGTTAAATGGGCAAAGAGATTTGCATTTTTGAGAATTGGAATAAAAAGGGTGCTACTTCCCCGGATTTCTCAGGTTTCTGGCTAGAGGTTTGTGTTTCTTGATTTGTTTTGGAGTATTCATATCAACTTAGGGGTGGGGAATGGACCAGGTGGAACCATAGAGATGTAAGGATTCCATTGCTGGTACCCTAAGTCCTTGTATTACTTTATATGAGTCTTAGAATGGCCCTCTGAGGCTGTCTGGGCAGATCCCAGTCCATGTGATGAGGAATTTCAGCTGTACAGACAGAGAAACTTGCCCAGGGTTATTCAGATGCTAAGTGGCAGGAGAGCTCATGACTCCATGCCTGGTGCTGTCTGAACTTCACTTGACTACTTCCTGCCATTTCTGTACCTGCCACAGGGCCTTTGCACATGCTGTTCTCAATGTCTGTTATGCTGAGCCTCTTAATTCTGGCTTTGAGCACACTTCTTTCTTAAAGGACACACAGTTCTCTCTAGACCCTAGAAAGGATCCAATTTGTAGGAAAGGGTAAGAATGCCATATTCCCTACAAGACTGATATTTCACCTGATTAAAAAAAAAAAACCAGCCAAATAGAGCTCAAAGAGTAAGTCATATTTTCCCAGGAAAGAGCACAACAGTGGGAGATTCAGAATCACCCATCTCTGATTTTTTTTTTTTTCCATAACCATCACCTCCATCAGCTGGAGATAATGATGTCAAGAGGAGAAACCTCTAGCTGTGGTTGGTTCCCTTGTAATTTGTGTGACTTACAAGAAGCCCAGCTAAATTCAGTGGTATCTGATGGTCCTGGTTAGATGTGAGAAATAAGGGAGCATAATGAGAGGTCCTTTGCCTTATGCGTTGTGTCTCTGGGTTTTTGTTTTTAATAATTAATAGCAGGTCCTTCTTCATCCTGAACTTTTTCAAAAATAATTGGGGATCTTGGGGGTGGGCCAGAAATTGCTAGGAGCTGTGGACAAGCCTCCAGTCCAGGGCTGATACGTCGGTGGGAGCGGCCCCGCCCCCTCCCAGAGGTTTGGAAGGATGTCTAGCAGCATCTCTGCATCCTTCGGAAAAGCAGGGCACATTTTCCTGCTGACACACACAAGCCTTATAATTTAGCATTAGAAAAGAAAAATGGTTTAGAACAAGAAAATATATTTAGAGCTCATTATTCAAGTAGGAGTCACAGCGAAGGGGCAAGGACGGAGCCCGTCAACGAGAAACAGCTCAGAATACAGGGTCAGAAGGAAGCATATGCCTGGCACTCAGAAGCCAGGCAGGAAACCGTTCCGAGGGCAACAGGGTCAATATCAAGGTCGAGAATCAGTAAGGGGAGGTATATGAGCTTCCCATCTCCTGAGTCAACCTGTCCTGAAGACCCGGTCCAGAACTGCTCCCTTGCATGTCCCCTCCTCTCGCTGGCTCCCAGCAAAGGTCAGTTCACAGTGAATTAGCCCCAAAGAGGCCTCCATCTGGCACCCAAATATTGGCATTGCATCACCAGGGCCAGAACTAGTTGTTCCGTCAAATGGAAGGGGGTCTTTAAGACAACTGTTCCAACTCAGCGAAGTTCACGTCTACCTTTGGGTGGAAAGCCATCGCTGCAATTTTCCCCTGCCTTTGATTTGCGTTTCTTCACTTCCTCTCTAGCTCCCTGCTGTGCTGACCTGCCAACCGTCTGTCTCCACCCGCTCACCCTTCTACTTTATATCCATAAACATTACAAAGTGTATCATGATCATGCCTGGCCACAGTCTAGGGCTTGCAGCCTTTTTCAACATTGCCTAAGACTTGTTAGCACTGCCCCATTTAGCATTTCACCTGCATTATCTGCTTCAGCCTACAGCTTTTCTCTTCTTCTCAAGGCTGCTTACAAAAGGGAGGGGGGAATGAGGAAACTCTGTGGGTCTCAATACATCCAGAAGAAGAGGAAAAAGAACTGAGGCTTTGTGAAGACCTACTGTGTGCCAGGGGCTGTGCAAGTTGCTTTGTAAACATTAGCCATTGCAATTCAACAACTGTTTCTTGCTGCTCCACTATGTGTCTAGTGCTGTTCTGGGAGGGAGAGACAAGGCAGATATATTCTGTTATCATAGCTCTTAGAGTCTGGAGGGGGGCGTGTAGTTAAGAAGGAATTACAAGCATAATAAGAGTTATATGAGGAGGAGCATGGGGTATTGTGAAATCTTTAAAAAGCAACTGGATTTAACCTGATTTAGGGGCCAGAGAGGGTGTTTCTGAGTACCTGATATTTACGCTAAGACTTGAAGGAGGAATACAATTTTCCTCTCCTGTGATCTCTAGTTTCCTCTCAAATGGATATAATGCTCGTGCCTATTTTGCAAGTGAGAGAAGTAAGGTTGAGTGATGCGTTGTACCGTGTCCAGGAGCAAGTGGAGAGTGATGGATCCAGGCTTCCATCTCAGGTTCGTTTGGCTCCAGAATCCACCTCTCTTCCATTAGATTCTGATTCTTCCTGGGGCTTTTCTGTCACATATCAAAAAGTCTTGACAAAGGGATTTAGAAAGCAAAGGTAGAGGAGGAGTTTTCTAGAAGTATGCAGGTTCTGTTTCCTTACAACTGGAAGCATCTCATAGTAAGCAAGGAAAGTAACATAGTGGCAAAAACGTCAACTTTGGAGAAATTGTTGGATTCACATCCTGTTTGGCCACTTTTATAAATCTGTAATTTCCGGTAAGCCATTTCTCTATCCCTGTGGTGAAAACCGATTGTGCAGATTCAAATCTATGATGTGTGCAGGGCTGTGGCGCATGGGCGGCATTTGAAAACAGCACATCTTTGGGTCCTAAGGAAGGAGGAGAGGAATGAGCAGCCCAGGAGGGTCTTCTGTTTGTAAGAGGTCATTTACTACAGAATCGTTTCTGGGCTTTTGGCTAAACATGTTTGTGCTGGAAAAGAGAGAAGCATCTCTTGGGGTTTTCAGCCAGGCGGCCACAGATGTGGACAATAGAGAACTCAGCTCACGTGCCCAACGGGAAGAAGACAATCGCTCCCCAAACACAGCTGCCTCCTTCTCAATTGGACCCAACTTTGCCAGATAATGGAAACACAGAAAACAAGGCACAGGAAAAACGAGCTGTTTATGTTTAAACACGGCAATCGAACCTCAACACTGAGCCTTCTTGGATGGCATCCGTGTGTCATCTCACAGCCCGTGTGGCTGCTCGGTCCAGGCTGTGGATTTCCAAGACTGTGCTGCGGCCCATCTGTCAGGGAGAGACGAATGATTAATGACATCTGTTCCGGACATCCTCTCTCCTTGGGGATGGTGTGTGTGGAAACGCTCTGCCCCCCTCCACTTTTCCTCCAGCAGCTCCTGGGAGTTGCAGACACTGCTTAGAAGTGACAAAGGGGGTACAGAGCTCCTGTTGGATGCAGTTTTAGGAGACAAACTCCTGTTTCTAGGAAAATCATCTTCTGCACATGAAGACTCCATGGGCTAAGACTTGTGTACAAAGCAGGCCACGATGGGGATCATTTAAAGGGTAAAGGCATCACACCCTTCTACCCACCCACTCATCTATCCACCCATCCACTTATCCCCCATCCATCTGTCCACCCACCCATCCATCCACTCATCTCTTATTTATTAAAATTACATCTATTGAACAATTGTTGTGTACCTGTCACCATACATTATACATATTGCACATATAATTTAGGGAGTTTTTAAGAGTTAAGAAGACTCTGGGACTAGGCAGACTGAGTTTGAATCCCAAATCTCACTCTTACTGGTTGACCTTGAGCAAGCCACTCAACCTCTCTGAGATTAAGTTTTCTGATGTATAAAATGCAGATAACAGTAATACCAACTCACAGGGTTGGGTTTTTGTGATGATTGAATGAGTTTGTGCATGAAAGTGCCTAGAACAGTGCCTGCCACACAGTAATATTCTGTACTATTAATGACTATTATTTCAAAAAAAAATTTTATTGAGGTATAATTGACATATAACGTTGTATTAGTTTTAGGTGTACAACATAATTATTTGATATTCGTATATATTACAAAACGATCACACAATGTCTAAAGTGTCCATCAATGGATGAATGGATAAAAATATATAAAATATACACACGCGTACACAATGGAATATTGTTCAGCCATAAAAAAGAATGAAATCTTGCCATTTGTGACAACATGAATGAACCTTGAGGGCATTATGCTAAGTGAAATAAGAGAAAGATGTCTGATCTCACATGTGGAATCCATTATTTTTAAACTTATCCATTGATGAACAAAACTGAGGTGGCAGGATTGGATCTCAGTCCACAAATAGCTATAAAAGAAATATCTCAATTTTTCTTTCAAAAAATCAGCTTAATCCTAATTCCAGTTCCTCATCGTGCCAGCCTTGTGGGAAGTACCAATTTAGTCATTATTGAGGGTGGGTCAAATGGCTAGTAGGGGAAGAGCCAGCAGTTGAACCAAGTTCTCTCATTTTGCCCAGTACAGTGGCTTCTCTAGGATAAATAACACCTTCTGAAGAGACAGAGGTGCCAATTCCCTCTAGGCTGTTAAATGAGCATCACCAGAGAAGAAAGTTGCATACAGAATATTCTCATGAAACAAGCCAAGGTTCTGGTGTGAAGTCCACCTGCACATTCATGTTTTAGTTAAACTGAGCTTCGCATTTTGAGCAGGAAGGGCTAGTAAGAGGCAGCCAAAGAAATTCTGGGGAAAAACTGACTTTCCAAGGGTCCACGTTTACCGTGGACACTTCAGCAGAGGATACTGAGTCTGGGGAAAAGATGGCTTGTGGATAAATGGGCTAAGGGCTGATGTTTTATCTGAAGTCAGGCCTGAGGGATATTTATGAAACACATACATATTGAGCATCTACTATGAGCCAGGCACTCTATTAGCTGCTGTGGATGCAGCAGAGAAGCAAGCAGGCATATTCCCTGCCTTCACAGAATGAACATGCAGCACAAAGAGAACTTGTAATAGGGTCTCTTGGTCAAGTTTGGAGAAGGGGTTTCTCTGAGTTCAGGGGGTGAGTAGCAGTTGACTAGGGGAAGAGTGTTCCAGACAGAGGAAATCGCATGCGCAAAGGCCTGGAGGTAAAGGAAACACGGTGTTCTGGAGGAACGCATGGAGGACTTGTGAAGGTGCATCACAGATGTGAAGGGGATGAAGTGAGAGATGTGGCCATGGAGGTACGAGGCTTTTAAGACCAAGGTCTTCAGGGAGCTTTGTCTTTATCCTCAGAACCATTTGCTGAAATGAGCAATGTGGGTGGGGGGGGGGGGGTTGTGCGTGGTAGAAATGTATATGTGTGTACATTTTGGCTACTCAGCATCTGAACTCCCTTCCTGCATTTAGAGAATCATTTTTGTGTGGGTTTTTATGGGAGTCGGGAAGCTAAAATCACCAGATACTCGTTCCTCCCCTCTCCTGGCAGCTTGGTGTGGGCATGTGAGTGAGGTCCAATCCTATGCTTCCTCCTGGAACATTGGTTCTGGATAGAGAGCTTAGAAAATGTTCTTATGAGAGGGCCAGTCACTCAGGGTCCTCTGAAGAGGGCAGTGTGGGTCGAATCCAACTGTTCTGTGGTGTCATCCTGGCTATGGTCTTATTCTTCAGCGTTCCTGGCAATTTAGTGAGCAATCCAATATCCTCCCTAAGATCTCCTTTTCTGATTAAACAAATCCATGCCCATTTCTATTGTTTGTAACCAAGAACCCTGATAAATACAGGAAGTAAATAGGTCTGAGTAAATAGGCCAGGGGCATGGGGGAGGGGCGAGGATGAGGGAGTCATAGTTATCTCGTCGACATTTTAAGTCAAATAGTGCTCATCAGCCAAGCTCAAGGAAGGAGTCCCTGTCCATGGTCCTGAACGGTAACCTGGTTAATCACTGCTTCCTTCTTGTGCTTGAAACCCTCTCCAGGAACCTATTAGCAGCCACCAAGACAGTGAAAACCTCAGTTGAGGTCTCTCCTCTTCCTCTAGTACTCCCTACTTCCCATTTTCTTTGGACAATTACTACATGGAGTTTGTCTACATTTCTGTCTTCAGATGAAGGTGGTGGTAATATGTGCAGGGTGATGGTCATTAAAATCCACTCTGGGTCAGCCCCCTGTTCCAGCACAGTTGTATCTGGTTCTCTAAACTCTCTCTTCCCATCCTTATTTGCAAACCCAGCTCACGGGTAAGGGTGGACAGATTCCCAGGAAAGAGCGATGGCTTAATTAATGGTAATGCAAAGGATGTAGGTGCCTCAGTGATTGGGGCTCTGTGAATGCAGAATTGGATGGAAGGCTGAGATGCAAAATGGGATAATTGAACTGTTAGCTGAACTGGAATTTAGCAGTTAATCACTTTTATGAAACCTGCATCTCAATTCATTATTCCATTTATGCCTTGTTGCAATACAGAGCTGTTCAGCTAATTGGTAAACAGGAGCCAGGCAGTGTACCCTGGAAAGGGCAAGGCTATTGAAAGTACCGTGATATTTTCTATGAGTGCACATCTTCATTCAATCCAGCCAGCAGTTGCGTGCTGGCCTGGGTTTCATACTATTTCCCAGGTAGACAGTAAATGATGTAGTGAAGTCATGCTTATATGTCCCAAATAGTATTCTCTTTCGTGAAGTCTTCTACCCAATTAATACCTGGTAATGAACTTTTTAGTATGGTGATTAAGATAATGGGTTTTGGCAGCAGAGCATTCCAAATTGGAGATGGGATTTCACCATAGTCTCCCTGTGTGACACTGGACAAGTTGATCCCCTCTCTGAAGCTCTGTTTCAGGTGTACCTCCATCAAGTGTGTTGCACTGAGGATTACATGGAGTACATTTCACAATGAAGGCAAAGTGTACAGTACAGTACCTGGTGTATAGTATATGTTCAATGCTAGATCTTACTATTATCTTTCACCTGGAAATCATTTGTTGTTTTAGGAAAGGAGGAACAAAGAAATCTCTTTCCCATGTGTTTATTGAATCGGAGACAAAAACTGAAGGGGAAATTAAAGTAAGAAGCTGATTGATTTAATAGAAGGTTATCAACAAAGTCTTCAAAAAAGAAAAGAGACATCATGAGACTGGCTAGGAACAGAGAAGGCTGTAAGGGGCGCCCGGCGTCATGAAGAAGACTTTCATTGTTTGAGGAGGAGTCTTAACAAAAATAGGGCCCGAGTCTGCTGGAGGTCTACTTGTTTTTCCTGATGGAGGAATAAAGAAGCTCCATCTGAAACTAACAAACAAACTTCATTTTGCAGTGAAGACCATTATGGCCCAATAGCCTAGTGAATATCCTCCTCCTATTTAATTCCAGAGCTCTTTCTCTCTTTCCTAGGACCCAGACATGGAATCATGGGGGGCTAAGGTAGGCAAAAATCTGAGTGAAGGACCCCCCTGTACATCGGAATTGCCCTTCCCTTTTAATGACTAAGATTTTGTTATTGAGTCAAGCTATAGGTTTTGGTTCCCTTGCAAATACTCTTCTATTACATCTCAGCTGACAGGCCTATTAGAGGCATGGATTTGACAATCATGAGTACAAGTGGTTAGAGTTGTAGGAGTGGTTGAGAGAGAAGTGTTGAGAAGGAAGAATAAAAGTCTGTGGACATAACCTTGGAGAATGTCAACCTTTAGGGACCGTCAAAAGCAGCAGGCTCTAGTGGAAAACATTTTTGGACTTTAAGAGAAGATGCTTATGTTAAGGTGGTTCACTATTCATTCTCACATTCAGCAAACATTTATTGAGAATCTGCTATGTCCCAGGCATAGTTCTAAATGCTGCAGAAGAGTAATGAACAAGACATACAAGGTCCCTGCCCTCCAGGGCTCAGATTTGTGGGGGAATCAGACTATAAAATTAACAACTATAAACAAGATAAACTTGAAATGTTGGAAGTACTGTGAAGGAAATAAATACATAAGGTGATGATGAGTTTCTATGGAGGACATCTTAATAAGGTGGTCAAGAAGGACCTTTCTGACAAAGTAAGATGTGATCTGAGACCTGTAGGATTAAAAAGATCCAGTCATGCAAAGAGCGGGAGTTTGGGGGGAATCTTCCAGTAGTGCTGTCATCACGTGCAAAGGCCCTGAGGAACATACAGCGAGGCTAAGCTGGCTGAAGATGAGTGAGTATGAGTGGTCTGAGATGAGTCTGGAGGAGATAGAACCTTGAAGGCCATCGTAAGGAGTTTGAATATTTTCCTCTGCACATTGGGATGCATCAACACATCTCCTTGTTGAAATGCATGAGCACTGGGTCTAGAGGGCTGCAATACATTAACTCATGTAGGACACAGTCATAGTTTGGTTTCAGATTACTGTTTCATGTCAGGCACTGGGGTATACGACATTGAAAGCTATTAATGTAAATTAATGATAGCTCCTGCTGGCTTTGTTACAGTTTACTCCAATGAGGGATTAATAAATGCATCGTGCCTTGCAAATTTGCATCCATTAAAAACCTTACCACCGTGGGGGCACCATTGATCCCCTTTGGGGGTCTGAGAATAAAAAAATAACATCACGCTGCTGTCACAACTAGGATTCGATATAAACCGGTTAAAAGGAGACAGTCACTGGGAAAACACTTTGAAAAACAGAGATTCTATAAATATCAGGTGGTGCTAGAGATAAGCACGATACGATTTGACAATCATGGTCTAGGTACTTCTGACACATACTTGTGATGGAAGAGATTATGCTTTGTTAATCCCTGACTGGTGCCAGGAGCTTTCATAAGTGTAACCACTTTTAATCCCGATAACCCTGGGAGGTAGTTAGGTATTATCCCCATTTTACAGATCACACAACTGAGTTTTATAATAGCTAAATAACTGGCCCAAAGTCTCACAGCTGGGAGCAGGAAGAGCTCAAGTTTTTATCCAAGGTTGTCTGACAACACCGCATGGAAAGAGAAGCGTCTGAATCCTTGGCAGCCGCGCCTTGAGTTGATGGAAGAGTGTGAGAGGTCCTTGAATTTTCCTCACCAGAACTGACAACCAGATATGTGAAATATATTGCTGCTCTTTCTTTAAAAGTGAGAACTTCACATTTCAAAGACTGTCTGCTGTAAAATGACTTGTGAAGAGTAGAGCCTCGCCACTCAGAGGTGAGTGGAGTCCTCTTGCTTAAATTGTGACCATGGACAGATTATTTAACCTCTTTGGGACTCTGCTCATTCAATTATAAACTGGGAAGAATAGGAGTGCCTACCTGTTAGGGTTGTTGTAAGGACTGACTGAGATAAAGCGTGGTAATTGCTTAGCACCATGCCTGGTGTATAATAAATAAGCTCTTACTAAAAGTTGCCTCATTTTTCTCTTCCCAGAGAGATTTGAATAATATAATATGGAGAAAGTAAAATTTGTAGTTGCAACTGCAATGTTAACAGCCACCATTTTGTTGGAAGAAGAGGCAGGGCAATGATTGTTTTGATTTTGCAAAAGTCTAGAAAATATTACTGAAGGCTCAGATTCCTTAGACCTGAGTTTCTCAACTTTGGATGCAAAGTTGGATCACTTGGGGAGCTTTTGAAAAATACCAGAAGTCCCTCCCTAGAGATGCTGACTCACTTGCTCTGGGGTGAGCCTGGGCATTGACGTCTTTTAAAGCATCCTGGGTTAAGAACCACTGCTTTCCATTGGCTATCAAGTTCAAAGGTCATGGTGTGCATCCTTCTGCCTCATCAGACTTGACCTCGTTGGGAAAGATGGATGACACCACAGTGGTCTATACTTCCCATACGGCAAGAGTTCTCCTCTCTTTTATGGCCACTGACTGTTGCACATGCGCGTGCATGTGCGTGTGCGTGTGCGTGTGTGTGTGTGTGTCTTCGTCTTCCAGGACTAGCCTCACAGAAGCATGTAAATTTCTCTTGCTTCTCTCAAGCCTTCCAAGGATGGATACCTGTTTATAAAAATGATCCCACTGCTTAGTGAAGTGACTTCTGGATGTGCTTTAAATGGGACAAAAAGTTGGAGTGATTCAGCCTTTTCAATCAGCTTCTTTCTGAGCAGGGGGCCATTGAAGCTGTCAAACTGTATTTCAGATATATCGCCTCATGCTATAATAAGTGTATCAAAATGAATGCTTGGCTGGTGTATCTGGATCCTGTCCTGAGTTGCTTATATTTATTTGTCTTTTAAGTTTGCTCAGGAGTATTTGGCTCCCTGGGTTGTGATTCACATGAGTCTTTAAAATATTTTTATGTGATGCTACACTTGAGTTCCAGCCATCAGGGAACCCCAGAACATGGGGCAGTGACAATTTATGTGATTTGCCAGATACAGATAGACCGAATCATTAAAGAACGGAGGTGGGCAGCCAGCCTATGCTTAGTTTTATTAGGATCTAGTATAAAGTGCATGTGATAGAAGCAGGAGTCGTTCTCTCCCCAGCTGTGATGAATTGGTCTCATAAGCATCCTCAGAAGAGAAAAGAAGTATGTGTAGGGGGTGGCGTGGCTTCAGCAAGATCAGCAGCAATTGGAGCCATGTAAGTTGGATAACTATATATTGCAGCTCCAAGAGGCAGATATCGCCAACCTATTAAGGACATCATTGCCTTTTTGATTGGACACCCAGAAATTGATGCACTGCCTTTGGTTCTATTATGTTTTCAAACTTTAATTAAGTTTATTCCTCTCCCACCTGGACCTCATAAATAGTTAGCCTCCAAGTAAGTCATTTGTCATGGAGTGGCTCTTATGAGTAGATTCATCTTCCAAACAACATTATTATTGCCTAAAGTCTTGCCTTAAATCCATCAACCCAATATAAGCTTGAATGCCTTACTCGATTTTGACATATTATCCCAAGGGGTTATTTTCTGATGGGCAAGTGGCTAATTCATTAAGTTATCACAAGGTGGGAGAATGCAGATACATTATTAGCTTTTAAAATGATGCAACCGGTGATTAAAGAGAATTAAATTGAACTTCAGGATTTTCTTTGTGTGTGTGTGTGTAAGTTAATCCATTCTCTTTTGTAAAAGGTCAAGCTCTTGGCCCAAGCTGAGGCCACCCCTGCCTATATCTGAAGATATCCCTGGTGAGGTAGGGGGAGATAGAGTCTTCCTCAAGGGCTGATGGGACCATAGATTGGTATGGCCTCTTTGAGGAACAAATTGGCAGAATCTGCAAATTTGAAAATGCACATTCCTAGGACATAGCAATTCCACCTGTAATCATGTGCCTTGAACCAATTCTTTTACATGTGTGCAAAGAGATGTGTACAAGCATGTTCACTCCAGCAGTGTTTATAATGGCAGACATTTGTAAATAACTTAAATGCTCATCAATGGAGGCATGAATAAGGAAAATGCATGTGTTTATGAGATAGACTACAATGCATCAGTCAGGAATACAGGTAGTTCTTTTTTTAATGTGATGCTGCACTTTGACTCCTTGTATCAATATGGAGAGGCTCAAAGACAAAGTTGAGTGAAGGAAGCTACTCATGTGCGTTATTGGCTCTGCATACAAACCAACACTGGATATGGAAACATATCAATAGAAGGATACATATTGAGCTCTTGTCAGTGGCCGCCTGGGGAGGTGGCTTTGGATGAGGGGAATGGGACTTGGCACCACCGTGTTAGCATTATCTCTAATGTTCCATTTGTTTTAAAGACTGGAAATAATTATGACAAAATATAAATATTTATATTTGGGGGTAGCAGGAATATGAGTGTTTTCTTCATTATTTCTGGTTCTCTTTATTACTTTCTAATGTTCTCAAAGGAGAATAAAAGGAAGGTTTCCTGGGAGCAGGAAGGAAGAGTTCAGTCATAGCCAAATCTGGAGTCTGCCATGATGGGCTGTCTTCTGCATCTCCAGGGAGAGAGTCCAGTTTCGTCTATTCAGGAGGCTATTGAGATATTTCTGCTCAACAATGGATCTCCTTTTTTGACTTCTGATTATTCACTAAAGAATTTGGCCTTAGTATTTGACCTATTGTCTCCCCTAGGGGCCATATAAGTTGACTTTTCTCTATATTTGGATTTGCCAAAAGCACCCCATTTCAACTACTTGGCACATCAGCATAAGAAGATTCATTGTTTCTAATGAAAATAATGTCCATGACAATGGGGGGAAGATGTACATGTCAGCTGAAGGGAAGGTCCCAGTTGCTGTTTGATAAACTCCCTGGATTTCTCTATCTGCTGCTTCTGCCACTGGTTCACAGTCATCCTTGGATGGACATCTGACTCCCAAAATTTGGCCAAGAAAGGACAAGCAGAGGCTTGTTCCTTTTGATGAAGTGGCAAAGATTTTAGTTCCTCGTGTCGGAAATTCCAACCAGTATTATTTTTGACACCTGGGCACTTACTTAGCATTTAGTCTAGGCATGATATGACTGTGACTTCAATCACAAGCATGAAAATGAGGGGGTAAGGAAGCCAGTATTGGATTTCAGACTGCAGAGCAGAGTGGGTCAGGCTGCTGCCATTGCAATTTTTACTGGTGTCACTAGTGGGATATGAACTAGGGGAGTAGATCGGACTGAGAATACATGAGGCTTCCAAGAGAACAATTCATCATCCCAATGCTTTCCCATTCTCTCTTCTCCTTGGAACTTATTTGACATTTGGAGCAGTATTTTGAAGGTACTTTTTAGGATAGTGTTGGAGTTAGATATTTATTCATGTGTTAATTCAACGGGTATTTATTGACTACCAACCATTTGGTAGACCTTGAGCTAGTTGCTTAGGAAAACACTGCACAAAGAATGAATCATATCCTCAAAATGCTTCTGGCATAATAGGACAGAGAGACAATTAAGGTTGAGTGTGATGTATGTTTAATAGGAGTTGAACAACGTGTGCAAAGGCCCGAGACTAGAGACTATGGTGCCTTCATGAAACTCAAAGTGGTTCAGTATGATGGAGTGTGGGCTAAGAGAGGTGGATGTATGTAGAAGAGGCTTTCTACAATTCTCTCCTCAGCACTTAGTGGCTGTATGACCTTGGGCCAGTCATTTAACTTCTTAGCCCTCTGATCTGTAAAATGGGTTACTGATAATGACCTCAAGACTATTATGAGTATTGAAGGAGGCAGCAAAGATAAAGAGCCATTTTGAAAGCTAGGTTCAGGTGCTTTGGTACCATTACAACAGATTAGGTGAGTGGAACCAACATAAAAGTTATCCTAAACTTTATATCTGAGGCATTGACTTCCCTGAAAGACTTGTCAGAGAAGTCATTGTAATGTCACTCTCCGATTGGTATCTCCCTAGGGTGACCAACCATCCCAGTTTGCCTGGTACTGTCTCAGCTTTAGCACTGAAAGTTCCATATCTGGGAAACCCCTCAGTCCCAGGCAAATTGGAAGAGTCAGTCACCCTGATCCCCACTCATGGCTTTGCTGTCAGAATCTAAAATATCGAGTATCTACGGTCTCAATGTTGAGTGTACATTTCAAATTAAAAAAAATTACATTGGATTGTGGTTGATGTCTCCCTCCACCAGCTCCAGAGACAGCACTGTCTCAACCCTGAACATTTAAAAAAATGGACAGGATGTATACCAGTTTTGTTTTTTACCTAAACTCATAGTTGAAGCATTTTCTTCTATTTCTCTGCAAGGGTCCAACTTTTCATAAAAAATATGCTTTGAGAAATCAATAGAAAATTTGATCCAACCAGGTCAAACTCTCCAGCTGACCTAATCTTAATGCATTGTGAAAAGTATTGCTATTTATTAAACTCTTGTAAGTCTAGGCAAAAGCTGCAAGAAATGGTGTTTAGGTATGAAAGAAAGGGAGCTCGGAAGGCTAAATTTAGATAACACCTGAGTCGCTTTGCTGCTAAGTAGAATTTAATAGAGAAGCATCTCTGTAATCTTCATATGTGTTTGGCATGACAATTTATTTTGTTTGTCAGGAATGAATACTTAAGGGGGAAAAAAAAAGCTTTTAGAATTGCAACAAGAATTTCGTATCAACGAGGGCCATTTTGATTTAAAGGCTACTCATCTTCCATAGCAAGGGATAATTTATATTTGGTGCAAAGCTGGTTGCCCTGGCTTTGCCAGGCAGAATTCTTGAATATATTTCGGCCTCTTAAATGTGTGTTCCTTATGTGTGAGAATACAGACGGCTGGTTCCCGTATGTCCAAAATGTCCAAGGATACCATTTTCTCTCCAGCTCTGAGATATTGCACTTGGACTGCCCCAGACACGAACTAGGTGGTTAGTGGCCTGAACTGGTCTCCATGGGTTACAGTAAAGAGAAATCCATTCCCTACTAGTGAGACATACTGGGCTACAAAATGGTAAAGGCTAAATTAACGATCACTCAGGCAAAATGGAGAATTTATTGGAGAAATGTTAAGACATTCCAAGCAACCTGAGGAGGTACAGTGAAACATCTGGGTCTCAAAGAAAACTAGAACTAGAGACTTGCCAATTGCCAGGATCCTCTTTTTCTCTCTCTCATGTCTGCTTCTCTTGGTACATGAATTTCCGTATCCCTTTTCATAGATAAGTTATGGGAATGTGGTTTTCCACTCTAGAGGATCAAACCTTATTGTTCCACCTACCAAGGATGGACCCCATTTCTTCCTCTGATGACCACTCAAAAAACTCAAAGGCAGGATTTTATTTGTGCCATCTTAGGTCAAAAACTCAACTTTGAATCAATAATCTAAGGTCTGGAAGGCTTGGTTATTTAACACAAACATGGCACCTGGGAGTCCCACCCTTGGGGTCAGGTTCATGCCCAGAGAACTGGGACTGTGGGGAGGGCAGTTGTTCCAGGTAGTGTTGACCATGGTGCTCATTAGTGTTGCTCGTTTCAGCTCCAGTAGTTATAGCTTTGAGCAAATCATTTACCAGTTACCTACTGGTAATGTGGGTATCATAATATCTACCTTACAGGGATGTGACAAATTGTTAAGTGATATATATTCAGGGCATTGTATAGTGTCTGGTATACAGGAGGCAGTTGGTAAATGGCAATCGTGATTGTAATAGTGGTGAATTTGGAGATGGGGATATGGAAAGGGGAAAATGTAACGTGTTAATTGCCTGCTCAAATTTCTGTGGGATCTTAAAGATTGTCTGGCATATAGGAAATATTGCACTGAGCTGAATAGGAGGTCTTACTTGACACATCAGTAAAGTCTTCTTTGGGCCTCAGAATATTTCTATTTATCCTCTGCAAAGACCAGAGACCTATCAGGACGAAGATTTCTTGTGGAATTTCTGTGTTAGGGTCACATTCATTCATTCACTCATTCTTACATCAAATAGATACATCTGAACTGTTCTTTCCCAGGGGCTTTTTCAGAACAGGATATATAGTAGAGGACAACAGAGATAAGGTCTGTTTCATCTCACAGCAGTCACTTTAGCAGGGGGATACAGACCAAAAAGGCAGGAGGAACAAATCAGTCAATACATTAATTATATATTGTGATAACCACGAGGAAGAAAACAAGCTGGGTGATGTGGGAGGGATGGGATGAGACAGTTAAGAGAGGCTTCTCTGCAGAATTGACACTGCCACCGAGAGCACGAGAAGCACAGCCCTGCAGAGAGCCAGCAGGAGGCTGTTCCCGGCTGAGGGGACAGCGATAGCAAAGGCTTTGCAGAGTAAAACACCTCAGTGTGCTCGATGAAGCTAATGGAGAGCTGGACAGTAGTAAGGAAGGAGGAGCATGGCCTGAGAGGTCAGGGAGTCAGCCCAGTTAGGACACTCTCATTGGATTATTTCTCCCTGAAAAGGAGTCTTAGTTTTCACTTAATGGTCTCATTTATTTGACCAATGATAAGGCTTATGTTGAGCATAGTCATACACGAACTCCACTCGAATGCATTTTTATCACCGCATCATCGATGCCAATGAGATTCTTCTATATTACAGAGAGAATTCTCTCCCCAAAGGAATACTCCTCAGTATAGAACTCCCAACAGCCAGTGATGTCCTTAAGAAGGGCTTGGGGTGCTGTCCGACTCTTGGGGCTCAAGCAAACCTGTGTACAGCTCTCCAAACACTGTGGTCACTAGGTCAGTACCTACCACAAGATGTTGTGAGAATTGGAAAATATAATAATAAATATAACCCCCTTGGCACAGTGACTGACATGAGGAAGGCACGCAGTAAATACAACCATCGCTACTCTCATTACCATTTTTCTTTTTTAAAAACTCTCCCACTAGACTTTGAAGGATTTGAGATCAACTACTTGATTTTACTTCTCTTTGCATCGCAGAAGCTTAGAAGAAGGGCTACTGCATAATTGGCATTAAATAAATGTGTTTTGGATGCATGGACAGATAAAGAAAACTGATTTTTAGGAAGACATCTCTTTCTCTGAATTGACAACAGACCCTGACAATGTCTAGCCTGAGATTTCCTCATAGAACACCTAGTCCATTTCTGCTGTTTTGCAAGCCTAGGATTCATTTCTCTTACGGCAGTGACTCCATGATTCTGCTTTGGGGAACTGCTTGTTCCCAGTAGGTGGCAGTTTTATAGGAGACTGTGAAGTAACCCCATACTTCCAAAGAAGGGGGGCAAGTGACCCAACACAGGTCCATCATACTCTTTCTCCCAGAATCCAGTCTTGAGTGGAGTGACCCAAAGATGGAAAATAGCATGAGCTCGTTTACTCTGCCTGTGGCTCTCCGAGGAGGTTGTCCGTTAGTACCAACTGCCTGGATTCCCAGAGCTGGCTCTTAAGCTTTTCCTTCCATTCTCTGAGCTTCCCAATATCGCTCTAATAAGTTATCTGTTCCACATGATCTCCATACTTAGTTTCTGTTGCCTGCAACCAAAGAGACCTGAGCGATGAAAGAAGGTTGGGATGAAAGTTAGGAACCAGAAGCACCACCTGGAGCACATGGGCTCGGGGAAGCTGGTAGTCCCTTCATGGTCTGTGTTGGAGGGAGATGCATCAGGGATGCTCGGCTGGGCCATGCAGCTGGTAGACCTGTTCTCTCCTACGGGACATGCACCATTGGAACGGTTCTGCCAAAGTCTGATGCCAGCCAAGCCGACTGTGCTAACAGGAACGTTAGTTTGATTTTAGAAAGAGGAAAATATGCTTTGGTAAATTTGAAAGGTCAAAAGTAGATGGCAGAATGTTATGTAATACCCTCCAAGGACCATGTTAAGTCAAGTTCTTTGTAACTAGTGGACTAGAACAACAATTGTATCATCAGAGATTTTCTTCAACAAGAGTGCTACACGTTTGTGTGTACATTAGAACGCTTGGCCTCCCGGGCCTGTATGTGGCTGGGTTCACTCAGGAAGGCGCTTATAGAAAGTCAGAGCCCTGACCTGCTGGGGTCTCCTAGGACTGAAGTTTCAGGGCTGGGGTCTGGGTGTTCCTTACGGGACACACTGGCATTGCACAGAGTTTCCTATGAATTCAACCACCGTTTATGGGGTGCTTCCCAAGCTAGGCACTGTGCAGATGTGGAAAGACTTGGGGTGGATGGGAGGTGTGATGGAAAGACTCTAAGATTACTGCAACAATTCGTGCCTTTGTATAATCCCCTCCCCTTGAGTTTGGGTGGGACCCGAGACTTGATTCTAGCTAGTAAACTATGACAAAGAATAGGATGAATGTCACTCCTTTGATTACATTTATATATATGTAACCCATTACATATACTTATATACTTATATGTATATGTCATAAATATATAATACTTATATATACTATTATAATATATACTTATAATAGTATATATACACCTATAAATAGTATATATATATTTATAATACTATTATAATATTTATATATACATGTATAATATCTAATAATATATGTGTATGTGTATATATACATACTTGTGTATATACATTCAGTTTTCATTATTTACAATAGTTGTGTTCTATAAAGTAGATATATATGTAAATACATACGTAATAGATACATATATAGGTATACGTACATATTTCCCCTAGGAACAATGGCACAATGATTCAGTATTCCCTAATACAGTGTTCCCAGAGAATATGAATATATACATATATATGTATTTGTCTCACATAGATTATAATCTTAAATCCTAAAAGCTACCCAGCCTGGTGGATGGTTTTCTCTAGTTTACAAACGAGAATATGGGGTTCAGAAGTGTCAGGTCACTCGCCTGAGACTGCCCCATAACAGGTGCCAGGTTGGGGTTTAAATTGCACCCAAATGGCCTCAATGCTGGAGCTTTTTGCACTGCAGTGACCACCTGAATCCTCTGGTCATCTCTGTAGGAAAACTGAAACAAGAAGGCAGAGCATCGCCGTTTGACCTCAGCTGAGAACACGTGTCAGGCAACTCAAAGTTTTCCTGCTGTGCGCATTTTTACACAGATGTCACCAAAAGCCCTGCAGGTGTTGATTTTGGGGTTACAAATAAATTTTAGCAAGTAGACTACTTCACAAATGCAGAACCCACAAATAATAAGGATTGACTGTGTGTGTGTGTGTGTGTGTGTGTGTGTGTGTGTGTGTACTGCCAGTAGATGTGTAGAGAAACTCCCCTTGATGGCTTTGAAGAAGGATGCTGCCATACTGGGAGCAGGGCCTTTGGAAAGGGCCACATGGAAGGAATTGCAGGCAGCCTCTAGGAGCTGACAGCAGTCTCTGGCCAGCAGCCAGCAAGAAAAAGGGACCTCAGGCCAGCAGCTGCAAGGAGATGAATTCTACTAATGACTTGAGGGAGCCTGGAGTGCATCTCTCCCCCTCTGAGCCTCTGGTGAGACACAGCCCCGACCAACACCTGAATTACCACCTGAGGAAGACCCTGAGCCCAGGACGCAGCTAAGCTCTGCCTGGACTCCTGATCCAGAGATACCATAAGATAATAAATAGATGTTGTCTTAAGGTTCTGAGTTTGTGATGGATGGTTCTACAGCAATAGAAAAGTAATGCAGGAGGTGAGGACGTACACAGCCCTCAATGGAGACCAGAATCCTGGGTTGAGGAGCTCATCTCCCCTTCTAGTGTGATACCTGGTTGTCGAGGATCCAAGCCAGCAGGGAGGGTGGGGTGGTCAGGACGTGGCCCACCAAATGCAAGAGAGTACTGAAGCCTGGACGGAGAGATGTGGTCATCTGGCACCTGAGAAATAAAGAAGTGAGATGGCACCTGGAAGACAAGGTAGATGACGGAGATGCCAAAGCGATCTGTCAGCCGAGAGGACAGCGGGAGGAGGGTTCTGAGATGGAAGCATTTACACAGCTTTGCAAATGTCTGGACTCACTACATAATTCTCTCTTTTCCCAGAGATCCCCCTGTCACCCTGGGATGTCATGTTAAGGGTTTTAAGTGTCAGGAAGTTTTTAGATTCCGGTTGCCATGGAGGAGAGCTGAGTGGACAGACGTGGGTGTAATGCATCCTGGTGTGAATTGCTAAGCACATCAACCCTCCTGTTGCCAGCAGCCCCCTTAGATGATAAATCTCGTTCCTCCTGCCAATGCGTCCTTTAACCCTTTCCTGACACGAATTTCATAAGTAGGAGAGGACAGCTGTGGGTAATGAGGCTTGGAAACCATCCAAACTATAGACTATTGCATTAAGAGAAAATGATTTTCTGTTTACAATTAGTGTGATTCTAGTTTACTTTTTAGAGAATATATATACGCTGAGCGGAAAAAAATTTGAAACTGCATCAAAACATTACAATGGCCATGGCTTTGAGGAGGATGTGGGGCTGAATTTTATTTACTTCTTTCTTTTTTGCTTATTTCTTTTTGTCTTACACATACAGCTTGTGGAACAACAAAAGGTTAAAAAACTCATTACGTATTGGGGAAAAAAGAAAATTCTTTCTTGGAGGTCAGGCCCTTCTTTCAATCATGCTGCCACGGACAGTGGGTGGTGATGGATTTAAGTGTGGGTGTTTGCGAAGGATGCGACAAGCATTCTGGTTTCAGAACTTTTGGTGCCAGTGAAATTAAATAATCTTAAATGTCACCTTCAGTGACTCCTTCTTGCCTGCTCTATCCAAGCTGAAGCTCACAGATTTGTTTCCTTTTGCCTAGAATGCCCTCTTATCCCTTCTTGTTATAAAGAGTAACTTTTCATGCCTCAAACCCAACTCAAGTGTACCTCTTTGTGAAAGCTCTTCTCCCCCAGGGGAGGCTGGGGTTCGGTTAGGGGACGCTCCTCTGTGCTGCCTCCATCCCCCACCCCATGACGTGTTGTAAAGGCCCCAGCATTACCTGTTTTCCCCAGTTAGAGTAGATATCTTTGGTATCATTGCCAGTGTCTAGATAGAGCTTAGGGGCATAGAGTAAAATGCTCAGTAAGTAAGATAAATTTGAGCTTAGCTCTCACTTTGCCTCAGAGTTGATAATGGAGCCCAGCTGTGCTTGGCTCAGAAGTAACCCTCACAGGGTGGGAGCAAACATTGTGCTAAACCCAAAATGTGTGGCCAGGGATTTCGCATTCTGCATTTTTCACGCCCTAACTGGGGTGAGCATGCAAGCCTGAGGGGTAATGATTTACCAACCTCATTTTGCAAGACTGTTATCCTTCATCTTGACACACTATTAAAATCATTTAATTATCACTATTTTGCCTTGTCATTATGGAGCCACTGCGATCCATTATTTAGGGTTTTCGGGTTTTCTGCCTTCCACCTGCTTGGTGGGGGCAGAAGTGGAGGCTTCCTGCGTGATTTGGGTTCTGTCACTTCAGGAACACAGATTTCTGAGTGAAATCAGCAGGCATTTTGGGGGTGATTTGGAAGAGCAGCTGGTCTCCAGTTTTACTGAGAGCTTAATGATGCTCATTCATTGCCTCACTGCATTCAAGCTCTTCCCGTTCCGCAAACACTCTAAGATCATCACTGCCCTGGGATTCGGGCTTTGTCTGCCTTGTGCACTCTTTCCCAAAGGCTTTGCCAAACCAGTTCCTTCAAATGATACCTGTTAGAGATGCTGGCTCTGATTCCCAATATAAATTAGACCACTCACCTCCTCCCCACCACCCAATTCACACCACTCTGCTCTTCTGTTTGATTTCCTAATTATAAATGTAATACGTATTTTTCTTAATAAATTGGGAAATACAGCCGTATATATAAGCCACCTGTAATAATCCTACCACCTTGGCATTAATGGTGGGAATATATTTGGGGTGTTTCCTTTAGTTTTTTACTATGATTTTGAATTTTTTTACCTTGTTTTTAAATTTTATTTTAAATTTTATGACAGAAATTTTCGAACACTGAAAAATAGAGAGTATAAGAGGTTCCCGTGCCCCCCGCCCCCAACTCCAACAATCATCAAGGCTCCATCTATCAGGGTAAATAGTTAATAAGGAGAGGTTCTTTACAGAAGAGCCACAGCAATAAGAGCAAGCATGATGGCAGACCATCTAGAAATTCCTAGCCACCTCTAGGAAATCGCCATTTTGCACTCCTAATGAAATAATAGAGGTAGGTGATACTGATCAATAGCTGCTAAAACCACTAGGGAACAGGATGGACACCACCTGAACCCACTGTTCAATCTTAGAATCAGTAAAAGTGGGAAAATCAGATGTTATGGACCACTGTCTCTGATGCAACAGGTGATGCTCAGGACCACCCATGATGTGGTCTTGCTAAAAAGAAAAGAAATTGCACCTGAATCCACTGAAGACTTTTAGGTCTAATTGACACTTGTAGGAAATATGAGGGTTACAGGAAAATGTTAAACATGATTTTAGATTGGGATTAAAAACAGCAAAATCCAGAAAGTGGAAAATCCTAGCAGAAAATTAGAGAGTAAAATAGTGAACCTCTTGCACCCACTTTTTTTTTTTTTAAAGATTGGCACCTGAGCTAACGTCTGTTGCCAATCTTTTTTTTTTTTTTCCTTCTGCCTGAAGCCGTCCAGTACACAGCTGTATATTGCAGCTGTAGGTCTCTCTGGCTGTGCCGTGCTGGATGCCGCCTCACATGGCCTGATGAGCGGTGCCATGTCCGCACCCAGGATCCGAACCGGCAAAATCCCTGGCTGCTGAAGCGGAGCGTGCAAACTTAACCACTTGGCCACGGGGCGGCACCCCCCACTGTCCTTCTTCATCACATTTAACATTATTTTATATTTGCTTCAGAATTTGTAAAGTATTTTTTCAAGTGTGATAAAGTTGTTGCCTGGTTAATGTTCTGCATTCCCATTGTCTTCCTTAGATGGCTGAATTATTATTCCCATAGACAGTTTCTAAATATTTACGAATACACAGGAAAAATATGGTGTCCCACGCATCAGTTTTACTCAACACTGTTTTTTTATTTATCTACATTTTCACATGTAACTCTAGTTTATTCAGTTTATCTTCTGCGTAGTATTTCCCTGCATGAATAAACTATTGACGGACATCCTGGTTATTTGGTACTTTTTCAAACATGGCTCCAATGAAGCTTCAAGAACTTATATCCTTGTGCTGAGATTAAATATGTGAAAATGAAATTGTGCGGCCAGACAGTATGTGCATCTTCAAGTTTACGTTTCTAAAACCATCTCCAAATTGAAGACTTCACTATACTTAGTTCTTGGCACATCTGTGTGAATTTAAAGAACAGTGTATGAAAGTCTGATGAAAAATTATGTTTTATATGAATTGCATTGAATTTAAATATTTGAGAAGAGTTAACATCTTTATGATATTGTTTTCCTATCTATGAATATGGTATATATCTCACCATTTTTGAGGACTTCATTCATGTCTGTCAATAATATATATAGAAATAATTTATATAATTTATTTATACTGTTAAATGAGCTATGTACAAATTCTGTCTCCTCTCTCCTTATGTATAATATATTTATATTTAATTTAAATAATGTTAGAAGTTATTTCTTGGTTTCTTAGAGGTTTTTGTACCATGTGAATGGAATATTTTTTTCTCATATAATATTCAACTGTTCATTATAATTCTAGATGTAACGATGCTATTGACTTTTGTATGTTGATCTTTATGCAGAAATATTGCTAAATTCCTAATAATGCAAATGACTTGGTTGTAGATCTTCTTGTATATTCTGTTATCCACATTACTTGTCGAGATTGTTTTGGCTCTATCTTTCCAATCTAAGTAAATAAAGCATATACATCTTTATATAGGAATATAGATTATATATAATGTAATATAGTTATACTGTACACTTAATTATATTTGCATATTATATAATTGTATATTTTATAATTATGTAATTGTATATTATATAATTACATGTATATTATATATAATTGTATATTATGTAATTGTATAAGATACAATTATATATCATTATAATTATATATACATACATATAAAAATATACAAAATATATAATATACATAATTATATATGTATATAATATACATAATTATATACATAAATATATATTATGTAATTATGTATATTATATAATTGTATATTATATAATTATGTTGATTATTATTATTTATGTTTACTTATTGATGCCACATTTGTTATCTATTGCAGTAGCTGGAAGACCAAGGGAACAGTGATGAGTCAAAGCAGAGACTGCAGGCATCCTTTTCGTGTCTGTGGCGTTAGTAGAATCCATCTATAGTTTCACCTTTAATCATGATTGTTGCAATAGGTTTTGATAAATAACCATATTGTGTTAAAAAGTTATACTTAGTTTGCTAAGAGTTTTTATAATAAATAGGTATTAAATTTTATAAAATGCCTGTTCTGCATCAATTGTTATGAGTATGTACTTTCTCCTTAATCTTTTAATGTAGTGCCTTACCTTAATAGGAGTTCTGGTTTTGAACCATTATTGGACTTTTTGGATAAACCCTATTTGATCATGATGTATTATTATTTTTAGACCTTGATGAATCCAATTTTATGGTGCTGTATTTGAGATTTTTACATCTATCTTGATAAGTGAGAATGGTTTATAATTTTCTCTTCTTATACTGTTCTTGTTCGATTTTGTTACTAAGGTAATACTACCCCCATTAAGTGAGTCATGACTTTCTTTTTATATTTTCTGAAAAAATTTATATAAGACAGAAGATTATCTGTTCCTTGAAAATTTGATAAAATTTACCTCTATTTTTTTCCCTTTAGAGTGAACATTTTGGACAGGAAAAGCAACTTTGATCATTAATTCTATTTCCTTTATGGTTATGGCTTACTGTGGTTTCTCTGTTTTTTCTTGAGTCAATTTTAGTAATTTATGTTTTTCTAGAAAACTGTACTTGTAATGTATTTTTTTGCTCTTGGTATGTAGCTACTTATAGTTTACTCTTTTGATTTAAAAAAATATACCTAACAGAAATATCGTATGACCCAGAAATTCCACTCCTGGGTACAGACCCCAAAATATTTGAAAACAGGTGTTCAGATAAAGACTCGTACGTGAATATTCAAAGACACTCTGTTCAGAATAGCCAAAAGGTGAAAACAGCCCAAATATCCATCAACTGATGAATGGATAGACAAAACATGGTGTACAGACAAAAGAAAATTATTTCTCTATAAAAAGGAATGAAGCGTTGATAAATGCTACAACATGGATGAAGCTCCATGCAGGAAGCCAGACTCGAAAGGTCATAGTGTATGATTCCATTTATAGGAAAATACATAGAGATAGAGAACAAAAAAATGTCATTAGGATTTTGGGAGGGATTGCATTGAATCTGTGCGTCACTTTGGGTAATATGGGTGTTTTGACAATGTTAAGTCTTCCAATCCATGAACACAGCATCGCCTTTTAAAAGGTGATTTGACCTATTTACACATATTTTGATACAGTCACATTTGCACTTTTATAAGCCATCTCATTTTATGTTTGTTCACCATATTTCTCCTCTACTTCTCTCTTTTTTTTCTCTTTTGCCTCTTTCTCTTGGATCAATCATTTATTTCCTCCAAATTGGTTTGGAGACACTAGATTGTATCACTTCTTCTCAACTAGCGGCAATTTTGCCTCCGGGGAGATGCTTGGCAATGTCTGGAGACACTTTCGGTTCTCAACTGGGGGATGGAGTGTTCTACTGGCCTCTGGTGGGTGGAGACCAATGGGGCTGCTCAACATCCCCCGGTGCACAGAACAGCACCCCATCACCAGAATTATCCAACCTAATTATCAGTAGCGTCAAGGTTGAGAAATCTTTAGTGGTACCATGGCATGGATGTCATTAGGCATTATCTCTCCATTCTGTTTTTATTAATTGTAATTTTAGTTTAATCTTTTTGAAATAAGGATTTGTAGTTAACATTTAAAATAGATTGCCAACATATTTTGTCAATTTCTCTGCTCAGCTTTGTTTCTTATGTTCCTCTGTATTTATCATCTTTATTCTGAAGCCCACTCTGACTGTTCTTTTGGCAAGGATTGGGGCATGGCAAACTCTCTTAGCCTTTCTGTATCTGAAAATGTCTTTGTGTCGCCTTTACTCCTGAATCATAGTCAGGTGGATCTAAGATATTAGATTCACAGTAATTTATCCTGTTATTCCATTGACTTGTGCTCCTCATGAAAGTCTTTTGTCAATTTTAAGTGTCATTTTTTTGTAGGCAATAATCTTTTCTCTATGTCAGCTTTTGAGATTTTTCTTTGTTCCTTATGTTATGCAGTGTCAGTATGATGCATCTAGGTGTACCTTTTATTTATTCTGTTTAGGACTTTCAGAGGACCTATGTGGCTCCAGCTTTGGAAAATTCTCCATGATGATTTCTTCAATTGCTCTTTCTCTATCATCTTCATTCACTTTCAGGACTCCTAATACGTGAATGCTAGAGCTTTTCCATCAGTCATTCTTGTCTCTTGCTTACCCTCCTTTTTATTTCTTTGCCTCTCTTTAGTGCGTTCTGGATGAGTTCTTCAGAGTTATCCTTCATGTGATCCTGATTTGGCTCCCATGCCCATCCATGAACCAGTCATGGACTGGCCAAATGTAGGTCACATGTCCACTCGAAGAGTTGCGGATGGGCTTGGTCTAACCCATAGAGTAGGCAAGGGACATGTGGTTCTTCAAAGAAAAATGAAAGAATGACACTGTGCAGGCAAACCCAGGAGACGTTCATTGCAAATATGCTGTCTCCTTGATCTGGACTTTTCTTTTCACTGCCTCTCATCCCCATTTCTCCTTGCCCTAAAGAGTTTAGCAAACTCTATTTATTGTTGAAGATCCTAATAAATCAATCTTGGCTCCGTGTGATCTGTCTGCTGCACTGAATTATTGGCTAATTGTCTGTCTCCCCCGCCAGACCATGTACTGTTAGTATCAGATACTGTGTCTTCTCCACACTTAGAGCTGAAACACAGCATAAGAACTCGGGCTGGAAAGTAATACAAACAAATTCAAAAAGAAATCATGTGACCATTTATTATGTTTGTAAAGTTAAGGGGCTTCAAGGGAGAAAACATCATGATGCTCAAGCTCACCTCAAAAATTCTCTGTAGCTGGATTTGTAGAGATCACAGACATCCACCTTTCTACGGGGAAGTGGGCAGAGAATCTTTTGATGACCATCCTTCCAGAGCCATACATTATCTGTGACATCCTTGAAAAATAGGTTGTCTGGAGGTTTTCCAGGTCATTTCAGCTTTCCTGGAGCTTGGGTTTGAATGCCAAATGCATAGTCTTCACTTCCTAATTTTCATGTACTGGAGAGGTCTGTAAATTCCTTCCAACAACATAAACTACAGGAGAGTGGAGACCTGTGTCTCGTTCGATGCTGTTCTTTCGGTGTCTAGAACAATGCCTAGCAGGAAGCAGGAGCTCCATAGATAGGTGTTGATTGAGTGAATAGAAATCTGGGCTCTTGTCAAGGTCATGAATAGCTATGGGTAAGAAAGGTGTAGGGAATTAGCAGAAAAATCCTAATCACTTAGCCTGACTAGTGAGAAAACAAATGGATAATTGGTGTGCAGGTGTCTGAGCATTCAGACCATTCTGTTCAAATATCTCCAAAGGGGAATGGGGTCCAGAGAGGGTTCCAAACCTTGCTTGCTCTTATACTTTATTAAGAACCATTTCAACAGTACGCTTCTATAGCCTCAGTAAATGTTAACAATGAGACGATGGGTATCAGCCGACCCAGGTATAAAATGAGAATGACAATAATGTTGACCTCATAAGGATTTTGGAGGACAGAATGAGCTGATGCATGAAAAATGGTGCATGGGGCCTGGCATGTAGTGAACTTTGTACTTATGTTGTGGAACCAAGCTTAGTGAATGCTCTCGTTTTCAGATAATGCTCTCTGTGCCCAAATCAATGGTCTTGGTTGCGAATATGGAGAGAGGGAGGACCCTTTCATTTTCTTGTGTCTGTTACAGTTTGACAAGCTTCAGAGTGCTTCAGCATGCGTCATGAGGTATCTTGAAGTTGACCCTCTATTATGTCATTCGGCAAATAGTTATTATGTTTCCTCTGTGCAAGGGCCAATGCGAGGTTGTAGGGAGAAAATGATGAAAAAGATACACTCAGTCCTTGCCCTCATGGCATTTACAGTCTAGGGTGTGAGAGAGAGATGGCACAAAGAATCAGACCTATAATTATTTAATGACAACAGGGCTGCCTGTGTGAAAGAGGAGCACAGGATACTATGAGGACCTATGGGAGAACCTAGCTGCATATGGGGCAGGAGGACATTAGGAAAGGCTTTCTGGAAGATGTGACATTTAAACCATTTTTTGAGAAATATGTAGGAGTTGTCCAAGCAAAGAGGACAGGGAAGGGCTGCCCAGGGAGAGGCTGCTGACCAGGCTGGAGTTTGCTTTGTTAGAAGCTCAGCAGGAGGACAGGACAGCTGGAGCCCAGAGAGCAAGGAGGAGAGTGGTGTGAGGTGAAGTGAGGGCCAATTTCCTGGGCCACTCTCATATATCCCATAAGGGTTTCGTGAGTCATGGAAAGCTATTTGAAGATTTTAAGTGAAGTAACAATACAGACACTTTAGTGTAGTAGTTACGAGCACAGACTCCAAGGTCAAGATGCTTGAATTTGGCGCTCAGCTTAGCTACTGAGTAAGTTACTTAAGCCTCTGAGCTTCAGTTTTCTCATCCATAAAATGGAGATAAGAAAAGTCCTTATATCCTAGAGTTGTTGTATCAAGTAAGTGTGTGTGTGTGTATATATATACTAATTTAACACAACGCTCTATGATAAAAGGGCTATAATCATTCCTATTTTATGCGTGGTGTGTGTGTGTGTGGCTTAGAATGGTGCCTGGCATACTTGAAATTCTACAGAAATTTAGACTATCACTATTTGATCTATTATTGTTATTTTGCCCAGGTTAAACCCTCTCAAATCCTTACATAGGAGATCAAATCTATTCTATCTTCAGAGATTAAAAGCAGCTGAGTTGTGCCCTTGGGTTTCCCAGGACATACGTTTGAAGAAAGGGGAAGCCAGCCTTCCAGGTTCTGTCTCATTAGCCACCTTGGACAGCTCTTTGGGCCAGTAGAGAAGAGCCAGGACCTGTGTCCTGAGGTCATTTGATGGGACCCAAGGTGAGAGCAGGCTACATCCCAACTCCAGCAAAGACGTTTTGTTCTCCAGCAGGAGGGGGGCAGGAACCACAGTTAGTTGCAGAAGCTGCTGGATAAAACAGTAATAGTGCCCATCAAACTTGTGCGAAGAGAAGCCGAAGCCATTTCCATGCTCCTCTGGAGGAACTCTGGAGGCTAATCCATCACCAGAAAGTAGAAATGAAACACTTGCTGCTTATCTCCCGGAGAAGAGTCGCACACAGAGAGGCCCCCGGGGTCTGGGGGTCGCCACGACACACGGGGAGGGTGGGATGTGATTTATTAGTATGTGCACAGCTCTCTTGGCTTTTTGTCCCTTGAGCGTTGCTGGGAGCCAACCAAGCCCAGCTACTTTGCATACTAATAAAGATTGGTGCATGTAATTATTCAGCAGTCACACCGTTATTCCTGGGAGATAAATCATCCCTGGTTTATTTACCCTTCTTCCCTCAAGTTATTTTAAGTTGTCTTTAATGCGCCACATCTCAAGTTGAGTGAAAGTACCAACTACTTTAGTTTCTAGGACATTCTTAGGTGGCAAGGCTTCTATGTGTCTCCATCTGCATATGTGAGGGGCTCTCTCAGCACCAGCATCCCTCCCTCCCTTCCTCATCTTGACTTGATCATTATTTGTGCTTGTGGAAGCTCATTTAATGGCAGGGTGAGCTGGGTCAGTGCCAGGACCCCATAAAGAGCTAGGAGTTGTTGGGAACCTTTGACATCCTGGGGTGACTGGAACCCAGACTGAGACCTTTAGCTTCCTGTTCATAGAGGGATGGTGTTGTCTCCTTTCAACCAGAAAGTCATGAGAATGAAACGATGGGACACCTGCTCCTGTCTCCAAGGGGACATACATGGACCACCTCTTTGCCCCTCAGGAACCTCTTCTCCTAGTCCATTTTTTGCCTCATTTTGTCCACTTTGCAAACCCAAATATGTAACCACCCACACCATATGCGATCAGAAAGCAGGCCAAACTCCATCAGCAGAGATAGGATAGGATCAATCACTCAGTTCCTGCAACTATTGATCTTTGTGCTGGAAGGGCAGCTTCCATAATGCCTGTTATCCTTTCCATAATCATCCAAACCAGTAAATCCATGTTTTAACGGATATCTCATCTCTTGAGTACTTCTGTGACCAGCAAACGCTTGACATTAGTGTGTATAATTTATTTTTTCTTTACTAGCATAAAGCAAAAAACATTCAAAGACAAATGGGGAGGAAGTGATCAATGTGGGACCTAAGTGACTGAGCCATGAGGAGAGAGGAAGATATGAGGGTTGACCCGTGTGTTCTCTGGTCATCCCGACAAGGGGATGGAGGAACCAAAGCGTGTGGGGTCTTTCAGTGATAGACAGAATCACTTTCTTATTCCCCTAGAATACAATGAGTGAGGGCCCTTTGCTTTACTCACCAACATATCCAAAGCGCCTAGAACAGGTTAGTGGGAATATAGTAGGTAATAAAAAAAGCTTGTTGAATGAAGAACTGATCACCTTGCATCTTGTCTTTATGTTTATATACCGCTTGGAACTTTCCACAAAAGAAGAAAATGCACACAAGATGAGAAATGTCGTCAGCTTAAACATGTCTCCTAATGTAGCATGTCTGGGAAGACGGAGGTGGAAAGAGCCCAAACCAAGGGGATTTCAAGGTGCCCATTCTCCCATCTCTCTGTCTTGCTTCTCCTTTAACTGAAAACCTGCCCTCTGCTTTCCCCGGTGTTCTCCCTTCATTTGTGCCAGGTTAGTCATGACGGAGAGATGATTTAACACATAGCCTGAGTGGGAGGGAGCTTGTCATTAAAAATGCATTTTCTCTGGGAGTTTGTTTTTAAAACTTTGGGCCAGAAAATATGTACAGGAATGTTTGGCTTTTAATAATTAAATCTTGCATTGTTTTAATTTTCTCCAGAGTGTTTCTCTGGAGGAAAATAAAGTTGCAAATCCAATATTTATGTCTTTCCTAAAGCATTGGTTGCCAAATGAAATGAGTTTTGCTATTTTTTTCCTCGATGGTTGATTTGTCTCCAGAGGGCTCCATTTTGAAGGTACAGGAAGGACTTAATGTTCCATGAGAGTGGGGAGCAATCTCTAGAACAGGGGGCAAGAGGATGTGGGTGTTCTTGGCTTAGGAGGAGGTAAGATTTAGAGTGTGGTCCTTCACCCCGACACAATGCCACCCTGCAGGTTGCTGGCAGCTTTCCTTCACCTCACTCTGCTTCACACACAGGGCACTGGCAGCAGCAAGCAGAAGCCTCGAACCCTGTCTGAATGCCTTAGGCAACTTTTCTCTCCTACCTCCACCAGCCTGCCCATAAAGGGGTGTCCAGACATGGGAAATGTGGAAAACATCCAGCACACTGAACCAGGATTTGGATTTTCTAAGACCCCTCACCTCCCAGTCAACAGGAATCTCGTCTTTGGGTATTTTCCTTCAAGCTCCCGACAGTGGGACCCACGCCTGTAACTCTTAAATTCAGCCAAGCCCTGTTTAAGCCGAGACAGGAAAGTGGGGACCAGGCTGCTCTGCTCTGTACATTTGGAGCTTCTCAGCTCTGCTCCGCCTTTTTCAGGAGACGAATAGCTTCTGTAATTGCTACTTCTGATGTGTTTGACTTTCTAAGTCGGTTGTTTTTTAAGGAGTTGAGGTGGGCAGTGCTGGGGCATTTTCTCAGAGCTGGGGCATCTCGCGCCTCCAGCGGTGGACATTGGTGACCTGCTCGTAAAAGCAGTTGAACCTGGATGTGCTTTAGTAGCCACAGAAGATTCCAGGTCCTCCCTGGAAAGCTGGCAACTCTGCCTGTCATCTGAAAGGACCCCAGAGAGAAATTGAGAAGGGCAAATATCATGCCTTCCCTCAACACTCTGGCTACAAACTCAGTGTTTAAAAGTAGTTTTTAAACACTCCAGGGAAGACACAACTGGCATTCAGCATCGCTCTGTGGTTTACTGGCATTGCGTCCTTGGGTGGAAACCTTAACTTCTATGAACATCAGTAGCCTCGTCTGCTAAACAAGAATTCTACTAGTACCTTATTGGGTTCCTGTGGGGATTGAGAAAACCTATGTGAAGGGCATGGCACGGTACTTGGTAGTAAGAAGATGCTCAACGGAGATTTCTTAGAAAGTGTAGTGGCATTTAACATTGCCGTTGGAACCAGACGGACCTGGGTTCAAATTCCAGCTCTGTTACTTAATACTGTTTGTGACCTTGGGAATGCTATTTCTAAGCCTTAGTTTTATAGTCTTTGGGGGGGGGGGCACTAATACCTACTGCAGAGGAATTTTTAAGAATTAAATTAGCAATATATCCAAAGTGCCACATGGCAAATTATTGTTTTTGTCATTGTTGTTGGAAGAGGGATTGGATAAAGGAGGCTGGTTACTGTTCACCCCGCCAAAATGTTTATTTCCTTTTCTCTGGGCTCCTCCTGGAATCTTTCTTTCCGAAAAACCCAAAGCAGTCGGATTGGAACTTGGTGTATGTAGAGAGAGACACATTCTCTCTTGAACTTGAACTTGTCTGACTTTATTCATTCATTCATCTGACTTCTTTCTCATATTCATTATAACTTCATTCATTCAAAAAATACATATCGAGCGGATGGAGTGTCAGACACTGTCTTAGATATTGGAGATGAAGGACAGAAAGATACAGTTCCTCCTTTCAAGTCCAGAACAATAAGTCTTAAACTTCGGTATACAGGAATTCTTTTGAGAATCTAATAAAAGACACAGTTTTTCTCTCAAGCAGTGGGGCAAGAGAGAAGAGTATGCACAGACATTTAGTGCATAATTTTAAGCCATTAGTAGAGCCACCTGCATGCACCTTGATCTGCACCTAGCATCGTTTGATTTCTTTGTATCTGCCATTCTTATGGAAATAGCATCCCACTTCTTTAAGAAGCTGACCACCCCTCCTGCACTTCAACTGGATATCTTCTGGCTTCCAGAAATTGGCATGTTTCATGAACATCCTCCTCAACACACAAACAGATGCATATTCACCATCACCCCACACACAGACCACCTACCACAGCTTGGTCCAGTGGCACATATGATACAGGCTTGGCCCATAAGAATCTATTTGGAGTATATTCAAACTGGACCTGAGAGAGGACTGGTTTTCTCTGAAAGCAGAAGAATATGGGAGATGAGAGCTTGAGAACTCCTAACGTTTGGAAGAAACAAGTTTGTCATTATTGAGAACGAACCCAACTTTCATAGAAAAGCAAACATGAGAGCGAGAGAGAGTGAGTGCACCACGGTCGTCTCTGAGCCCCTGCTTTAACTTATTCCTGAGATCCAGCTGAATCTGTTGCTACCTGGAGTTTGAGTATTCAACCCCATAATGGATCCCATGAGTCATCATGTTCTCCTTTCCTTAACTTTGCTCCAGTTGAGTTTCTGTTGCTTGGAACCCAAACAGCCTTGATGAATATAGCATCTGTGGATCAGTCTCTAGGCTCCAGGGAGAGACAGATTAGAAAATGTGATTTTATGGCTTAGTGGAATCAGGCTCATGATAGAACAGTGCGCCGGATGCTGTGGCAGCATAGAGAATGGGTACTTAGAAATTCCACGAAGAGTGATGCATTGTGTCCTTTCGGGAAGATGGAGGAAGGGTTCTTCTGTTCTTTGATTGGTGATTGTGTGCATGAGTATGACCTAATGGAGATGAACCCACCTGGCTTAGTCAACTGGCAGCGTAATGAGAATTTAAAACAGATTCTCATGGTGGGAGGTTTTATCATTCACTTCCTTTCACCTCCTAAAGTATCCTAGGGTAGTCTTCGGTAAGACAAACAGCAGCTCCTGGCCTGTGTGTGTCGATCACAGCATTAATCCATCTCTCCTCCTCCCAGGCCTCCTCTCGCACGTCCTGTTTAACAGCAGGCCCCATTAGCCAGTTGTGTCAGGCTCCTTTCCTGCTGCCTTCTCCTACAGGAAAATGTTCTCTCCTCCATTCAGGAGTTGAAATCCATCTGACACCTTATGTCCTACTTTACATATATAATGCCCACATAATGAGACCCTTAAACTAATAGCTCTTACTTACGAAGCCCCTACACTGTGTTGGGTCCTGTATCGATTTCCTTATACACAGCATCTCCTTTGTTCTTCACAATGGCCTTGTGAGTAAGTATTATTGCCCTTGGTTGAAGATGGGCACCCAAGAAGTTGAAGCTTTGGGTCTCTGACTCAGGCCTGTTTGAATCCTCAGCCCATGCCCTGGAAGGCAGTGATCTCTGTTAGCCAACGATGAATCTTCAGAACCTGGGTCAGCTCCTGGCACATTGGCTTTAGATAACTCTGTGCTGGACAGATGGAACATCCAGGCATCTGAAGATGCATATGAGAGATCATAATCCCCCAGGAAATGTCTATTCTGAGACACAGGAGTTTAGAGTCATGGGTTATGTGATAGTTGATTTCGTCATACTCTGCCACTTTACAAATGAGGAAACTGAGGCTCCAAATTGTGGATCAGGTAGCCCAATGTCACACGGTGTGTAAGGTGTGAGGCTTGGCATCCAGGCTTTTTTCTGTTGCTTCCACTGCCCTCTGTGTTGGATGTGGGGCTGGTCACCATCTTCCAATGGTGTCCTTGATGGGTCCCCTTCATCTGTCTGTTCTCCAGCCTTCCAAGGTTGCAGCCATCAAAGACAGGAAGAAGAGACTTTGCTGGGGCTGCTGCCACCGTGATAACACGAGTCACAATGCCGCCATAATTGCCTGTATTATGAGTGTGGCAGGCCTGGCACGTAGGTGCTCTCGAGGCAGTTCCGCAATTAATCTTTTCTTTTCTGATTAAGGCTCACGTCCTGCATTGGTTGTGGTTGGGAGGGTCGGTGCGCAGGAGGTTTTAGAGAGTTATGGGCGATGAAGTGAGTGGAGGAATTTGGGGTTAATCATGCTGACATTAGCTCAGACATGATCACTTTGTGGTCCACAACATCTGAAACAGTATGGAGCCCATTACCGGCGCTGTGTCCCCGGGGAGCCCAGCATTTGCTGGACTCGTTGGCAATAGTTGCATTTGTGTGTCAGGCAAGGCAGGGCTGTTGCTGCTGCTTGTAAGACCTGGGAGGGTCAGAAGGGTTAGGGAGGCCTCTCTATCTTGGCAGAAGCAAGGAAAATATTGACTTACACTGTGCACTAAGCTTTCCTTCATTAATCAAATACATATTTATTGTGAACCTGCCCTGCACCAGGTCTTGTGTCCAGAGCTGGGGTACAGTGGGGAGCACAAGGAGACAAGCCCCTGGACTCCTGGGGCATTTGATCTGGAAGGGGAGACAGGGAGTAATCAAATTATGATGGTAATGAGTGCATAATTGCAGACTAAGAGAGATTCTCTGGAGGCACGGGACAGTTTATTAATTTGATTTAGTAAACACTTACATAGCACTTACTATGATGCCTGACATTATTTTAAATACTTTCATAATAGTAACTCAGTTAATCTTCATCAAAGTCCCATGAGGTAGGTATCATCATTAATTGTTGTGATTGTTATTGTCTACGTTGTACGGATGAAGGAACTGAGGCACAGACAGGTTAAGTTGCCCAAAGTCATACAGCTAGAAAGTGGTGAAGCTGAGATCTACACCCATGCAATCTTGATTCAGAGTTCATGCTCTTAACCACTCAGGATGTCATCTCTCTGCTGAGAATAGATTCTAAAGGAGTCTGTCTCTGTCTAGGGTTTGGACAGACTTCTTTGCAGAGTAACATTTGGGGTAAGATTTGAAGGAGGAGGAGATATTAACTAGCAAATAGGGAAAGAGCATTTCAGGTGGAAGGAACAGCTTGGGCAAAGGCCCTGGGGCTGGAGGAAGACTGAAAGATGGCCAGTGAGGCTTGGTGTAAGATGAGATGAGGGAGGTAAGCTGGAACCAAATCTTGCAGGACCTTGAAGGTCAAACTAAGGATTTTTTTGGTCTTTACCCTGAGGAAAATGAGAAGGCATCAAAAGGTCGTAAGCAATCAGATTTGCTTCTTGAGAAATGTTGCTGTAAATCTGGAAGTCCACTCGTATCTCTCGGACCTGGCAGGTTAGAGACCTTCACGGGGATGATGATGGTGATGACTATAACAATAGCGGTGACTACAACAAAAGTAATAGTAACAACTATGATTTGTTGAGTGCTTATTCAAGGTTAGGCACCTGCTAGATCCTTTATTGGCAATATCTCATTCAGTTCTCTTAACCACCTTCCATGAGATTAGGAATAGTATCACACCGATTTATGGATGGGTGCTCTAGAGCTTAGAGAATTTCAGCAGTTGGTTGGCATTATGTGGCTGGAACCTGGCAGGACCAGTTATTGGACCCAGACCTGTCCGGTTCCAGATGTTGACTTTTACCCACGATGATGACTTCTTGTCCCGAGAGAAGAGAGATGGGAGGGCGTGTATGACATCTCAGCTAATGATCATTAGTTAGATGCTGGTGTCCTAGGGACTTTTCATCATATACTATCTCTCTTAATTCTCATAACAGCCAGGTGAGTTAGACATTATTGGCCCCATTTCATAGACTAGGAAATGGAGGCTCAGAAAAATTGCCCAAGGTCATGCAGCTCATAAATAGCAGAGTCTGGATTTTAACCCACATCATCCTGCTTCCAGAAAAGCAGTGGTTAGTTTTGACTCACTGTCTTGAACTGAATCCTTCGGGTCTAAATTCCCAGACTTTAATGCTACTCCCTTTGGCAGGTGCACTTGGCTGTCTACCTGGCTGCTCTCCCCCAACCTTGTCCGTGTGCAGAATTCCAGTTGTATTGAGCTGTCATGTTCAGTGGAGAAAGGTGTCCAGGGGTGCCCAGCCTCACCCCAAGGGATGTATCTTGATTAGATTCTAAGGTAATCCCTGTTATACATGTTAGTGGTTCATTTAAGAATGGGAAGTGTGACTTTATTCTGGCCAATGAGAAGTGAGGAAAAGTCTGCTGGGATGGAGATACGGGAAAAGTTTTTCCTGGTTTTAGGGCAGAACCCAAAGCTTCTCTCTAGTCGAATTAACCAACCCTGAACCAACTTGCCTCTGCACTTCTTGCTATGTGTCGTAATAGGTTTCTTGTTTGCTTAAGCCATTTGGAGTTAATTTTATTGTTACTTGAGGCCAAAACTATCCTAAAGGATGCACTCTCTTCTGGATTAATCCTCAGTAATCTTTGAGGGAGGGAGGAGAGAGAAGGGGCAAGATGAGGAAGGGAGGACGTGAGCCAGGGATTCAGAACAGACGAGATGAAGGGGCCTTTGAGAGCTCTCCCAGCCCTGGAAGCTGTCAGGATTGGTGGAATTTGCTCTTGTTTCATTCCTGCTGTTGTTGAGGTAAAATGGTACTTTCACCGGCTGAGCTCATCTGTGCTTTGGTCCCCTAAATTCCCCATCTTACTCCCTCTGTCTTCCAAGGGAGGATGACTTTTACTCCAAAGGATGCCTTTTTTAAGGTTCTAAAAGATTTCCAGATCTTTAGATGCTTTTACAGGCATATTTTATAAGGAGTGTGAGGAATGCTGTCCACTTAGCAGGGTGAGAATTTATAGATAAACTCATGGTCCCTGAAGACACAGTGCACACACAGCATCATAGAGAGACTCGCTGTTCGTCCTAATGCTGGTGCCCCGGACAGCTGCTCAGTTTTACTCAAGTCATCAAGAGCTGGAAGTCTGAGGGCTCAGCCACTTGGACAATGAACTAGGATGGTTTGCATCAGTTTTAGATGCCGTACCAAAGACTCGATCTGCGGTAACCTCCTTGTTGGAAGTCAGGAGGAAGCCCAAAGTGTCCACACTGTGACGGGTTAGCTATGTCCTTCAGTGACCTCTCTGTGCAGGATGTGGGAGATATCTGACAGAGCTCAGATCTGCTGACATTTTCAAAATTCCAGAAAGCTCACTCTTTGGGCTCTTTAACTATTTAGGAAGTTAAGAAAGACAATGAAATATCTGCTATGGGCCCAGAAATTCACTAGGGTGGTCTGGGGAACTCTTACCCCGGCTTCAAGACTCAGCCAGAAGTCTTCCTAGGGGCCTTTCATCATAGCAGCACTCGAAACTATTATTTTCACAGTGTCTCTGTATAGACACACGTGGGAAAACCGCATTGAGAGCCCTCGTTCATCTACATCCATGCCTTCTGCCGTGTGACTTTACTGTCGTCTCCCACCCCGACTCCGGGCACTGCCCTGTGACTTGCTTTGGCTGAGAGCACAAAGCGGGAAAAATGATGTCCCAGTTCTGAGTCTCGACCTCCAGAGGCTCTGCAAGTTTTCACTTGCTGTCTTGAACTGGGGCCATCATCAGGAGATGGAGATGCCTGGACCAGCGACTGGTTACAGGAAGTGGATATGAAGGATGTGGGATAGAGATGCACTCAGTGGAGGCCAGCATAGACCAATCAAAAGTTGACCAGCCCCAGACGTGTGAGCCAACTAGATGAGAAGGCAAAGCCATTTTGTTGACCCCTGGCTGACCTCAGATGTGTGAGCAATAAACCCTTAGGGTTGAATGTCACTGAGGTTTTGGTGTTTATTACATAGCCTTCCTGTGGCAATAAATAACACACACAAGATATGTCCGTGTTTATCACATTGTTTAGTAACAGTTTGGGTTTGTCATCTCTGCCAAACTATAAAGTCTTCGTGGCCAGGGAAATAATAACAAAGTCCATAATAATAACAGTATATTATACTTAGTGCACTGAGTGATTTCTCACCATCATCACAGCAGCCCCATGAGATGGAAACTATTACTGTCTCCACTTTACAGACATGGGAACTGAGGCTTAGACTGATGAGCGATGAGCCCAAGGTCGTATAACCATTACACATCTTGATGCCTTGAGCACCAAACAGCAGTAAGCATAGAGTCGATGCTCAAACGTCTGCTGGAGGAGTGAGTAACTATGCTTCAAATTGTGTTTAGTTGAATAAGCCTGAAGCAGATTAAGGTAGGATAGAACATCTGCCTTAAGTGAACATAAATGAGAAGGATGGCTTCTCCTGCTTCTCCAATCTTTAGCTTGTGCAGCCTCCTTGTGCAGCGAACTCTAAATATCTTACATGTATCCATGTTGCTTCATTCCTTGCGAAGACATTAACACTAACCATTAGCTTATTGTTACAAACAAGAAAACAACCCTGTCGTGTGTGTTTTTTTAACAACGCTATAAATCAGGTTTGCCTTATTTCAAAATCTAATTCAATTACAGAGAAACTATACCTTGTGGGCGATTAAACTGTAAATTGTGGGTGTCCACTGGGTGATTAGATTACTAAATACGTTCCATGCCGTAACTTACCTCTGTCCCTATTGTCCATTGTCCATGACTACTCAAGGATGGGAACATTCCAGCTGACATGCACTGCATTGAAGGATATTTATGGTGCCTCTCAGACTCGGAATATCTTCTTCAAGGGGATACCAATGCGTCATGTAAACTCTTAAGACTTATCATGCTCCTCTAAGTGGAAAAGTCCACTTGATGGCTCGTTCTTTTTTTTCTTGCCAGTTCTCAGGTATTCGAATGCAGAATTATGAAATGTGACCTTTCTTGTTTTCCACAAAGATAATCTCCGTGCTGTCTCTTCTAGGTCAAGGCATGAAGGCTAAAGGCCTTGCCTGCTCTATGATGAGTTTCTCAGGAAAGCAGGCAAAGTGCTGAGGTTCTGAGGCTTGGAGACGCCTGTGCCTGTGTTAGAAGCCCACAGCTGTGAATCGGAATGCTGGTTACCAGGCAAAAGCAAAGGAAGGGGGTTTGATTTAATTAACTGACTCATTGTTCCTTTAACAAATATTTATTGAGTGGTGCAATGTGCCAAGGCCACTTAAGAGCTGTGACAACATAGCTGTGTTTGTCTAGTTCTTCACAGCTTATAAAGTACCTTTCTAATAATTCTCTCATTTGCTCCTCATAAAATTCTCATGAAGTGGGCAGGGCAAGAATAATCATAGTATTTAGGGCATTAATGGGCATTAATTTAGCAATTATTATGTACCAGGGATGACATTAAACATGTCACAAATGAGACATCTAAAGTGGGTGCTATTATAAGGCTCTTTTTTTAATATGAAGAAACTGAGGCTCAAAGGAGCTCAGTGACTTGTGAAGATCATACAACTATGAAGTGGCAGATCTTGGATTCAAGTTTGTGGCTTTCTGCGACCCCAGAATTCCGTGCCCTGATCTCTGAGTAGTCACCCTCCCAGCTTTGGAGCTTGCATTTACTCCATGGCTCTTCCGTTGACACTAGAACAGTCTTAGGGATTCATTCTGGCATAAGGAGCTGTATTAGCAGCCAAAAACTCTTAACTCCTGAGATTTCACCTCTATTTTCTTGTTTGGCCATTAGAAATTAGAAATTCCTGGAAGTGCTGTTCTCTCTGAGAAGGTCAGAGAGCCCACTAAAGAATCCAATTGTCTGGAACTTTCATAAGTCCAGCAGAAATTCAAAACAATAACGATTCAAAATATCTCAATTTGTTGATGCGGTAGTTTTCAAAAGGGATTTCTTGGGTGACACAGACTCTGGTTAACCTACACATTTATCTACTCACTTCCACTTCTGCTTCAGTAGCTCCAAGGCGATCTTTCCAATAACTTGGAGGTCTTTGGTAACTACCAGTAACAATAATTCTTCATGTTTCCAAGATATTTGCTACTCAAAGAACCTTCTGCAATCAGTATTTTATTTGATCCTCTATTATGTTTGGGAGATAGAGTAGATATTTTCAACCAGCTGTTTACAGGTGGAAAACTCCAGAAGGTAGAAGATGTCGAGAGTCTTTATTTGAGTCATGCATATCTCCTCCTGTGGATGCTTGATCACAATGCTTTACTCCCCGTCATGGTACTATGGTCCACACCTCGTCATGGACTCATAATGGGCAGAGTAGACTTCTCTCCCCTTGAATTTGGGCTTGGCCATGTGACTTGCTCTGGCCAATGGGTGTTAGCAAATGTGACACAGACACAGGATAGAAATTTCCTTATACAGTCGGGCTTGCCCTTACGTACCTCTGCCACTGTCATGCCCCCACCCCTCACTGGATAGCTGCTGTCCTTTCACCTTGGACCCCACAGACTCAGTCCATCTGGATAGGCAGAGACCAAACCAAGCACCATTATTAAGTACTCATGTGGAGCACGCATGAGCTCCATCTGCAATGAGAAGCCAGCCAGACCTGTGGTTTGAAAGAGAGCCACCCAACTGAACCCAGCCTAGATCAACCAGTCTCTAGCCAAGCCACAGACACATGTGAGAATAAATTAGTGCTGTTTGAAGCCACTGAATTATGGGGTGATTTGTTATGTAGCATCATTGTGACTATAGCTAACTGATACACTCTCATTAGGTGTGAGCTCCATGAAGGCTGGGCTGTGTCTATTCCTCTTTATCTCCGGTGTGAAACACAGGGCCTGTCGCAGAAAACACATCAAGTACAATTATTAAGTGCATGGAGCTTTGACGGAGTCTTACCTGGGTTTATGCTACGTGGAAACTGTGTTAAACATTCTGGCATTGTTGTCATCATATGTGTGATGAAGATAACACTCCTTACTTCATAAGATTTCTGTTAGGTTTGAATAAGATCATGCATGTGAGTGACTTGAATATAGCAGGCACTCAGAAATTAAGTTAGCTGTTATGAGCATGTCTTCAAGCAATATTTGTTAAGTACATTTTACCCATTTAAAGTGTACAATTGAATAGTTTCTAGTATATCTACATGGTTGAACAATCATTACCAGAACTAATTTTAGAAACATTTTGTCACCCCCAAGAGAAACTCCATTCCCATTAAGCAGTCGCTCCCCATGTTGACCTCCTCCCAGCCCTGGGCAATCGCTAATATACTTTCCGTCTCTACGGATTTGCCCATCCTGGACATTTCATATAAATGGAATCATATAATATGTAGTCTTTTATGACTGGCTTCTTTCACTGAGCATAATGTTTTCAAGATTCCTGCATATTGTAGCATATGCCAGTACTTCATCCCTTTTTATTGCTGAAAAATAGTCCATTGTATGAATGGACCACCCTTTACCCATTTTTCACCTGATATGCTTTTAGGTTGTTTCTACTTTCTGGCTCTTATGAATTACGCTGCTATGAACATTTGTGTACAAATTTTTGCATAGACACATGTTTTCACTTTTCTTGGGTATATATTTAGAAGTGCAATTGCTAGGTCATATGGTAACTATTTTTTAAAAAAACAATTTGATAAACTGCCAGACTCTTTTCCAAAATGGCTGCACCATTCGATATTCCCATTTCCACTAGCAGTGAATGAGGGTTCCAATTTTCCCGCATCTTTGCCAACACTTGTTAGGATTCTATTTGTATTCTGTCTAGTGAGTGTGAAGTAGTATCCTGTTGTGGTTTTGATTTGCGTTTCTCAAAGACTAATGATGTTGAGCATGTTTTTATGTTCTTACTGGTCATTTGTATATCTTCTTTGGAGAAACATCTATTCAGAATCTTTGCCCATTTTTAAACTGGGTTATTTATCTGTTCAGTATTGAGCTCCAGAAGTTCTTTCTGTGTTATGGATACCAGTCCTTTATCAGATTATGATTTTCTAATATTTTCTCCCATTCTGTGGGTTGTCTTTTAACTTCCATGATGATGTCTTCTCCAGCACAAAGTTTTTAATTTCCATGAATTCCAATTTATCTATTTTTTCTTTTGTAGCTTGTACTTTTGTTATTGCATCTAACAAAGGCTTTGCCTAACCCAAGGTTATGACGATTCACTTATGTGCTTTCTTCTAAGAGTTTTGTAGTCGTAGCTCTCACTTTTAGGTCTATGATCTGTTTTGAGTTAATTTTTGTGTCTGGTGAAAAGATGTCCAACTTCGTTCTTTTGCATTTGAATACCCAGTTTTTTCAACATCATTTGTTGAAAGAACTATTCTTTCCCCCAGTGAATGGTCTTGACACTCGTGTCAAAAATCAATTGATCCTAAACATATGGGTTCATTTATAGATTCTCAGTTCTATTCCATTGATCTCTATATGTCGATCCGTATGCTGATACCACACTGTCTTAATTACTGTAGCTTTGCAGAAAGATTTGAAATTGGAGGTGTTAGTCCTCCAAATTTGTTCTTCATTTTCAAGATTGTCTTGGCCATGCTGGGTCCCTTGTATTTCTCTATGAATTTTAGGATCAGCTTGTCAATTTCTGAAAAGGAAAAGGAAGCTGGAAATTTTGTAGGGATTGTGTTGAATCTATAGATTGATTTGGAGGGTATTTTCATCTTAGTGGTGCTAAGTCTTCCAATCCATGGACATGGAATGCCTTTTCATTTACTTAGGTCTTTTCAAATTTCTTTCAACAATGTTTTGTAGTTTTCAGCGTAAGCATTTTGTACTTCTCTTATGTATGTTTCTAAGTATTTTTTTTTTTTGATGGTATTGTTAATGGAATTTTTTTCCTTATTTTGTTTTCAGGTTGTTCATTGCTAGTGTAAAGAAATACAACTTTTTTTCATGGTTTTTATTTTTTGGTGAGGAAGATTGGCCCTCAGCTAACATCTGTTGCCAATATTCCTCTTTTTGCTTGAGTAAGATTGTCGCTGGGCTAACGTCTGTGCCAATATTCCTCTATTTTGTACATGGGACACCCACCACAGCATGGCTTGAGGAGCAGTGTGTAGGTCTGCTCCTGGGAGTCAAACCTGTGAACTCTGGCTGCTGAAGTGGAGCATGTGAACTTAACCACCACACCACCAGGTTGGCCCAGAAATACAACTTCTTTTTTTGCATATTGATCTTGTATCATGCAGCCTTGCTGAACTTGCTTATTAGTTCTAATAGGCTTTTTGTGCTTGTGTAGATTCCTCAGGCTTTCCTGTGTACAAGATCTTGTCATTTGCAAATAGAGTTCTCCTTCTTCCTTTCCGGTCTGGATGGCTTTTCTTTTTCTTGCCTAAGTGCTCTGGCTAGAACCTCCAGTATACAGTTGAATAGATGTGGCCAGAGCAGATATCCTTGTCTTGTTCTTGATCTTAGGGTTTTTCACAGATTCCCTTTATCAGTGTGAGGAAGTTCCCTTCTACTCCTAGATGCTTGAGGGTTTTTATCATGAAAAGGGGTTGAGTTTTGTTAAATCCTCTTTCTGCATTTTTGAGATGACCCTGCCATTTTTGTTCTCTATTCTCTTATCTGCCCACTGTTAATTGTTATGTCTTTGATTGTCCAACCTGTCCTGACCCTACCCATGAGACCTTTGCAAAGGACCTATAGCTGGAGCATGAGATGCTAAACAAGTGCCAAAGAGAAGACCAAGTGCAAGATTCACTGCCTCCAAATACAGAAAGACAACGACAGATTTGATTTTATGCCCACTTTTTTTTTTTTTTTTTTTTGCAGGGGAGAGGCACCTAGGAGATCTTGACAGTATGTAGTATCTTGACTTTTCTCTGCATCAGTTGGATTCTAAGCAGAGGCCCAGCTTGGTGGAATCCCAAGTATAAGGTATTGGGCTCTCTTAGCCAAGGACCCTTACTGAATGAGGCTGCTCTACTGACATTCTTGCTTTTCCACAGTTGCATTGGATAATGTAACCAAGTCCTATAAAATTAAAATCAAGTTTGAAATAGGGTTTGTTAATTACAGTATTTAACTGTTGTCGTTATTGTTTCCTTGGAGATTAATGAGGTGAGTTATTGTAACATAATTAGGCTACAGTGTATCTAATCTCTTACAAACCCTGGCGATTCACTGTTGTTCCCGGAGCGTCTGAAGGTTAATTTCACTTTGCTGGTATAGTCTTGGCAATGCGCTTTCTGTTGAAATATGTTTTTAATTATACTTGAAAGTCATTAGTCAAGGGCTCTGCTGGGCTGTTCTGCACACACTTGCTGTGGAGAAATCCAGGTACAATTAGACTCGTCGTGGTCATCTAGCCCCATGCCCACGAGCCCCCAGGGCTTCAAGGGGGATTCACGGACAATTAGTGCATGTGACCTGCTTTGGGCCTCAGTCTGGTCCCAGGCAGGCATCTTTGTTTGTGGAATCTTTGGGAAAAGTCCCCACCTTGGCATTAGGTCTGTGGGTCAGCGTTCAAAGTGGGTCCTTAGGTGGCCTCACTCCAGCCGTGGACTTTCTCAAACCCACCTCACTCTTTCCCACCCTAAGTCTTCTTGGACACTGTTCCATGCTTAGAATTTTCCTTCCCTGGCTCACTTCTGGTCATCCATCAGGTCTCAGGTTAAATGTCAGTCCTTGCGAGGAGCCTCAGGACCCAGCTCTCCCTCCTACCCCCTCCCCCCCTCCCCGGCTCTTCCTATCATCAGCTCGCACTTCACCCTGTGTTTTCCTGTGTGGAACTCATCATCGTGTGTAGTTGCACATGTCTTTGCTTGATGATCTGTCTAATGTCACATCATAAGGGCTCTGTCTGTCCACTGCCCCATTTACGAGCACCTGACACACATAGAAAACTCTCAGGCGTGATGGTTGAACGAATGCATGGAGCACCGGCTTGCAGAATCCCCAACAGCCTAATTGGCTTCAGCTTTGCCAGTCTCCTCCTGGCAGCCTAGTTCCATCCGTGCTGAATAGCTGGACCCCTCCTGCCCCAGTTGACTCATCTGCCTTGTGGGGAAATTCACAGGATCTTCCTTGCGGGGGATGTCCTGAGATGGCATCGTGACCACCACAAGGCAGACACTCACCAAGGGCTATTTTCTCCTTTGTCTGCAATGTGAGGCTTCGGCTGGATGGTGTCTGAGATCTGAATTCTAGGACCCTCAAGCTGGGATTGAACAGATGACCCCCAGGAAGCTGTGGAGGAGATGGTGGGGGTGGCAGACTCATGGCCCACCCAAGTCAGAAGTCTGGTGCTAGACTGGGCCTCGCTCCATTGCTTTCTCAGCAATAAAGCAGCTCCTACATGGGTATCTCTTTAAAGAACTCAAGCAAATAAGATATTTCACAGCAGCTTCCATGTTTTTAGATAGGTACTGCTTACAAAAGAGTTTTGGAGTGGCCAGATTCAAGCTGTGTGTGTGTGTGTATATACGCGCGTGTGTGCATGCATGTAGACTGCCCACCATGTGAATGCATTTCTCTCCTCTGCCCTTTTGTGGAAAGACAGAAGATTGTGTTTTCATTGTGCCCCTAGGCTTATAAAGTCATTTCCTAAGGGCTTGGTATAATTTGGATAAGAGCCATGCTTTGGAGCAGTGGCCTCAGCAAAGACCCAGGGACTGGGAAAGGGCTGAAAATAAGGTCTATATCTGGGGTAGTTGTCAGAGAGGATGAGCTGGGGCCCTTGTCCACCCTCCGGGCCAGTGGGATTATGGTCCAAAGCCGCTGTCACAGCTGTTCTGAGAAGGGGATGCTGGAGTGCAGGTGAGGCATCATTTATTTCAGCGGCTAACTTTGACTTTCTCTGAGTCGCCATTCTTCATCTTCAGGGAGGCAGGATGGCGGGGTGATTAAAGCAGCAGCTCTAGAGCCGTGCTGCAGGGGATCCACTGCCCCCTCACTGTGAGAGCGTGGGGCAGGCACTTGCCCTCTCTGAGCTTTCGTTCCCTCAAGTCAATCCTTGTGGGGTTGTTGTGAGGATTGGAGAGAATAATGTATATTTAGAGTACGCGCCATATCAGTATGAGTCATTCTTGTTGTTAAAACAGGGATGTTGTTCTCCCCACGTGCCATCGCACAGAGCATTGGATGGAATGATGGAAAGTGACAGGGGAGGACAGGGTCTGACAAGTTCTGTTCACGTACCAAGTGCGTGGCGCCATGCTGGAAGCTTTGTGCTCTTTACCTTGTTGAATATTCACACCAACCCACTGAAGTGAGTGAGATCATCTCTTCCTGGAAAGAAATGAAAGTTCTCAAGTGCCTGTCTTGCCTGCAATTCCCTCTGGGTTCCCACCAGGTTCCACACACAGTCTATGATGCTCACTACGGGCATGGAGTGAGGTCAGCGTCACCAATGTGGCATTGGAAGCAAAACATGTACAGGCTGGGTATGTGGGAGGCCAACGCTTTAGGGGGTGTCTTTGCTCAGACTCTGCCCAATGACAGTGTTCCATATTGGATGGTGAAACCCAATCTGATCAACGCTTTCCTTTGGGAGGTGCCAGTGTGGAGTGAGGGCAGAGAGCCCCAACCTTGTCCCTAACACTAATGAGATGTTTGGGCATCCTTCATGAGGCCCAATACACATTGCAGAGGAGGTCAGCATGTTGGTTAATGAACATGCCAGAGCAGTTCCTGTGCTGGCAATTCCTTTGTCTGAGATGCCTTAAGATAAACCTCTATCACCAAGGACCTCTCGGTGTGTCTCTCCCTGGAGCCACAAGAGTGACAATATGATCTCCATTTTCCACACAAGGAGACTCAGAGAGGCAGTTTGAGGTCCACAGTCATATAGCTGGCACATGGCAGAACCGTCAGAGTTCCATGTGGCTGGTTCACCTGTCGAGACCAGTGATGGGGCCAGTTGCCATCACCGTCCAACATAGTGCCTGTGCTTCCCAAGGATGGCACCACCAGCTGACTTCTGCCCCATCAGGGCTGGTCCAGGATGTCAGGGTTCCAGGTCCTCAACCTCTTGGCTGGCACCTGACCTGATGAGGCTGCTGGGTTTAGCAGGTTAGCTGTGGGTAGCAGTTGATTCTCAGCACCAGCCTCACCTCATCTAACCACATACAAAATCTCACTGTTGAGATTGACCACTAAAGGGTGACTCTGCTTAAAGAGTGGTACTTTCCATTCCATTGTCTTCCAACCAAACCTGAATCCTGCTTCTCCCAAACTCCTTTTCATTTTCTCCGCCTTATTTTGTAAAAGAAGCCTTTTTCTTCAGGTAGAATAGGTTTCTCTGACTTAAACTCTTCAGTCCCGGTTTAGTTTTCCTTCACTCACGTGCCGTCTTGGCCTTTGCGAATCAATCAGTTTTGGCATACTGGATCAGATGCCTCCCTGAAATGCAGATAAATTGCCCATTATGGAACCATTGTCTCCCAATTCTGGGATGTATTCAGAGAATTCAAACAGATTTGTCAGGCCTGACCTTCTTTTCATGAACCATGCTGTGGCTGGCCCTCTGTAAATTAAATAATGCTGAGGGGCCCCTCCCTGACGGCCCCCTTGCATATCTTCTCCCACCCTCCCTTAGGCAACAGCCCCTCCATTGCCAGGGAGGCCACCAGCAGGCTAGGACTTTGGCCATCTTTGACCCACTGTCATCCACTCTGCAGTGGCCCTGCTTGTCGGGCCAGCCCCATGCCTTGAGGTCAGCCTGGGGCAAATCCTCGTCCACAGCCTGGAGCCCAGAGAAGAGAGCCCCAAAGAAAGGACTCTACCACTTTACACATCGTGTCTGCCTTGCTCTTGACCTGAACACTAACAGTATTATATTATTATCAAAGCTTACAACTATATTATATTATTAACAATACTAACTATAGATATGATCAATGATATTATTGCTCATATTGTGAAACGTGATCATGACAAATATTTTAATATTACCAATGGTAGTAATGATAGCGTATGCTGTGTGCCACCAGGCTCTTCCCTTTCACACATTGAGTCTTGCTCTTCCATCAACGTTGTGACTCACACACAGCCGTAACAACAGTGGTAACAACGACAAACAATAGTGATGAGGATGAGAGATTTTCTTTCTGTGTTCCAGGGGTCTGCTAAGCATAGGGGTTTCATTTGCTTCTCCCAATAATCCAATAAGGTAGACACTCTTTTTATCATCATTTGATCTTTAAGGAGACTGAGGCTCAGAAACGTTTTGTAACTTTCCTAAGGATGCACAGGTGGGGACTCTTAACACTTGGCCTTGAATTCAAACCTAGATATGAAGCCTGATTTTTCCTTTGTATTTAGACCGGTTAGGAGCCCTTACATTGGAAGTTTCCAGGTAGAAACTCCCCTGTGTGCAAAGGAGTGATTGGTTGGGACCCATGTGGGAATATTTGCATAGCTGAAGGGGTTCATTGGCAACTTAGCCCAAGGAAAGGCATCCACGCTGGGTGGAATTCCTCCAGAGTGAGGGACCTGTGGCAGCAAACGCCTGTCTTGCCCACCTCGGGATCTTCTGGAAGGCAGCAGAGTTCCCTGTGCTTAGGCAGGAGGAGAAGGTGGGAGCGCCATTCCCTGCCGCCATTTCCTCTCTGATTCCTGCTCCACGTGAGGCCTCTGGGTCCCTGGGCTGGCCTAGTAGACCCCTCTGAGAATCTCCATCTTTGAGTTTCTTCTTGCTCCTCTCCTCCCCATGGCCTAGAACCTCCTGGAACAAGATTCCTTCCTAGCACAGAGGGCAGCTCCACCTGTGGGGTTCCCGATGCGCTCCCACCATTGCACGCTGTCAACCCCCTTAACTCCCACCCCACCTCCAGCAAACTTCCAAGATCACCTTCAGTCTGCCCATCCTGCCCAACAGTCTGAAACGCTCCTTCCTGTGGGTACCCGGACGTAATACCATTTTCCACCTTAAACTGATGGTGACAAACAGTGACAGGGTGAACTTGCCCTGCACAGTCTTGGCTCGTGCCCAGTGTCTCCACCGACAGGTGAGGACCCTGAAATCACCCCAGGACCTTCGGGGTGCAGCCGTAGGGCAGAAGCATCAGAGAGGCAGCGATCTATGTTCAGAGCTGGCTGTTGCTAAGGAACGTAACCAACTGAACATGGACTTTGGAGACTGGCTGACTTAAATCTGTCTCTTACAGGCTGTGTGTCCTTGGGCAAGTGACTTAGGCTTTCTGAGCTGCAGTCTGTCGGGGACACTAGTACGTTCTGTGGAGATGCGTATACGATAGGAGGTAGGAAGTCTTTGGTGATGTTCCTGTGGTTTCTAATACATGTTTTTCTATTCGCCGCAAGAAAAATAAGGAGGCACTGCCACATCTCACACGTTGGCCTCTCAATCAGTGGCCCATTATCTCGTCTGTTCAGGTGTTTAATGAAAGCTCTTCTCTCCTGCCGACCCGAGAGCTTAATGAATCTAGGATGCTCCAGCCGGCATTGGTGAGCCGGGCATTCCCTCGCAAGGCAGCCCCACTGCAGACGTGCATGGGGTAATATTTTCCCCTCTCTTCATATTCTAATGAATAAATGATATTCCCATTGGTTATTTATCTACTTTTAGAATTTGAATGGAATTCTGCCGATAATTACGGCATTTCACCATTTGATGGGAAATTGGTGCCTGCTACATGGAGATAATAGCTCAATTCAGCATCTATGAAATATGGAATTTTCTGCTAATTCCTGCCTTGAAATTTATAAATCATCGGTGGAGTTGGTTATTAAAATTCAGGAATTTAAAGATCTGGAGCCAAGGGGGAGCGGCCCTTCTTTATTAAGATTGTAGAAGCTAACAATGCCTGGCGGACCGAAGACGGCGGCCCAGGAAGGCTCAGAGCCTCTCAGGAGCGGGAAAGCTTCTTGGTAACGTGATTATCCGGGAGCTGGCTGGCTCTGGGTCGCTTGTCAGAATTTGCAGAAATGAGAGATGGCAGCGAGTCACAGAGTAAAAGGCCCAGCCTTTGGGGTCGGGCAGATGATGGTTAGAATTCTAGCTGTGTGTGACGTTAGGCCTCTCTGAGCCTCTGTTTCTGCACTGGTACGTTGAAAAAAATAATAATAATGCGCTTTTGAGCAAGGAATAACTACTTTCTGTCTAATCTTGAAATTAATCTAAGGTCAAATCTATACATTTCTCATCCACTCGTTTAACAGCAATTTACTACACCTTGCCTAAGTTCCAGACACTCTGTGGGGCCTGGAAGAGCACTGGGGAACAAAACTAGGCTTATTCTCTGACCTCATGGAGATCATTCACAGAAGACGGGGTTTACAGCCTTCAAGGATGTTGTCATGGATCCTGAATGACTGTAAAAGCCCCGAAAGGAAGATAAACAAATTATACCCTTTTCCGTGACTGCGGGGAACTCCTGCCTGCCGTCAGCACCTACGAAGTCGGCTTGGGGGAACTCTTTGGGGTGATGGAAATCTCCTACATTTTGGTTGTGATGGTGATGATATGACTGTATATGTTTGTCAAAACTCATCAAGCCGTGTGCTTAAAAAAGGGTACATTTTACCGTACGTAAGTTACAGCTTGGTAAACCTGACTTTGAAAACAAACAAGCAAAAAGGTACCCTTTTGGGGCCGGCCTGGTGGCCCAGTGGTTAAGTTCGCACTTTCCGCTTCGGCGGCTTGGGGTTCGCTGGTTCTGATCCTGGGTGCAGACATGGCACCACTTGTCACGCCATGCTGTGGTAGGCATCCCACATATAAAGTAGAGGAAGATGGGCATGGATGTTAGCTCAGGGCCAGTCTTCCTCAGCAAAAAAGAGGAGGATTGGCGGCAGATGTTAGCTCAGGGCTAATCTTCCTCAAAAAAAAGTACCCTTTTGAAATGAAACAGTCAGTGTAGCATGCTGTAGTACTTGCTAGACCTAAAGATTTCACTGACCAGGAATTCAGAATTAAAAAAGAAAAAACAACACTGGGTTCTAACATAAGGTTCTCACCTTGCAGTTTGACACATGAGGGTATGCAAACACTTCCAGTTGCCACCGACTTTCACAAAGAGCTCATCGACTCTGGGCTCCGGGTGGACCCAACCTTGTCTGGTGGTGGTAGAGTCAAGGAAGGCCACTGGGGGAGCCAATTGTCATAAATACTCACACCTCCAACTAATCTAAAGATCAACCCCAATGGACCAGTGGGCTTTCTTGTCCCCAGCCCTAGAAAGTCCTTCCAAGCAGCAAGGTTGTTAATGGACTAGCTGCGGCAAGGTGGTGGTGGTCACGCCTCGGCCAGCTCAAGGACCTCAGGCTTCAGCGCTTGAACTCAGCATGGTCACTTAATACCCAAGGTCATCCCTCATGATGTCACCCTTCTCCCAAATTCCCTTCTCTCCCTCCTCCCCATTTTCTGTGTCTTCTCTCCTCTCTCCTGTTCTTAGCCTTCCTTCCCACTGTGTCTGCATGAATCTTCCCCCTGGCATTTCCCTGAGCTGTTGATAGCTGGAAGAAACTCCTGCTTCCTCAACCCCTGCCTGATATAATGTACTTCTTGCCTGCTGGGCCACGCTGGTAGGTGACTTCTTAAGTCAAAGAGCATCTGCTTTAATCCCCGCTGAAACCCGATTTCCTCTGAGCCCCACGGAGTCTTGCCATGCAAAAGAAACCCTCGGTGAGGAAAGGAGGCAGCATCATCTTTTGATCTTCAGCGGCATTGATAATCTTGCTTTAGTCCATCGAGCTCGGAGCCAGGTTAATGAGATTCAGGCTGCACCTGGCTGACATTTTCCTATTTGGTGCCAAGCATCCAAACTTGAATGTAGGAGGCCCTGGGATGACTTATATCCTAATTTCCACCCTGGACTGTGAGCTTGTCCAAGGCAAGGACGACGTACCATTCTTATCAGCCCTAGGACTTAGCACAGGCTTTGGCGTGTAGCAGATGAAGAGTTGAACCTGGTTGAATCAAACTGAACACGAAGAAGTGAGGAAAGAGAAAAGAAGACATCCTCTAGAAAGGTCCATCAGGAGAGAAGCAGACACAGTCCACAGGGGTGGGATAATGGGCAGTGCTGTTCCTTGCAATAATAGTTTGTCCAGTTTCCCTTAGTTATTTGTTTCCACGTCTGATGCTCCCGTGGTCACAGAGATATTGGCTTTGCCTAGAAAATACTAAGGGACCATCTTCTAATAGCATTCTCATCTCAGTTTAACTAAAGGAAAGGGTCAGGACAGTCCAAGGGTGTTGAGCAGACACCTTCAAACCTCTCCACGTTATCCGATTCCCATAGCTTTTGCTCATACACAGACGTTAGTCCTAAAACTCTGCAGAACAGAGCAGGACTGTTCCCCGGCTCCATTCCTCTCAATCGCATCTCAAGTCCCTCCTAACAGATGGCAAAGGTGCCCCATGGCCTTGACATTAGAGACCCATCTTTCTTCTCTTTGAGCGGCGTTCTCTTTCCAAGGCCGCCTGAGGACCTCTCTCCCACCTGCCCTTCTGTGATGTGCTTCACGCTCCCCCGTCTTGACCCTTCACCTGCTCTGATCACTAAGCACATCAGTGTCTGCCGCCTGAGTAGAGGAGCACTTAGTTGTGAACGCAGTGGGAACACGCATGAACGTTGTTCAGGGGACTGTGTCCACATTCGTGTCATATGCGTGCACCGGCGGGTGAAGGTGTGGGATGCGTGTGCTCTTTAAAGCTGGGACATTATGGTGATCTTCCCGTGTGCAGAGGGAACAATGACAAAGGTGTGCTGGGCCTTATTGCCCACAGCGGGGTTCTGGCATCCACGATCTCATTCATTTCCCTTACTTACCATCAATGATGATGAGGACGGCCATGTGGTTATCTACAATCCAGTGCAGTGGTTCTTCACCCCTTTGCCTCAAGCCTGCTCACGCAGCACCTCACTCCCCGTGTCATACAGGGATGGAGCCAACTCAGCATCCCGGAGAGATGCTAGGACCTGTGTTTTGGGAAGTTTGGGGTACAGGGCTTTGAAATTCTGGGCTGCATCCTTTGTTTCTGAATCAGACATCTCACTATCTATAGCAACACTCCCTCGGATCCTTTTCACTTTCCTAAAAGTGCACCAGGGTAGCACTGGGCGGGGGGAGGTGTGATTCAGCCACCCACGGCCATATGGGCGCTTCTCATCCCAGCTTCTGTTCCCTCCTCCCCATCCCCCTGCTGGTTCCCAGTGAGACAGGGGATCTGCCACCCTGTTTCCTAGATGGCCTGGAGGGAGCAAGGAAGGGCATTTGAACCCTCAGTGAGGAGTTCAAAATGAAGGCAGTGGAGGTTTTTAAACATTTTTCTTAATTTATTTTTTAAACACATTCTCTGTCTCTCTCTGCATATTCCTGTGCCAGTGTCTCTCTGGCTGTCTCTGTCTCTTTCTGCCCCCTCCTCTCTCTCCATCTGCACGTGTCTGTGTCTTTGTATCTCTGCCTTTCTCTCCATCTGTTTGTGTGTCTGTGACTGTCTTCCTGTCTCTTTTTCAACCTCTCTCTCCCTCTCTCTCCTCTCAATCTCCCTCTCCCCTTCTCTCCCTCCCTCCTCTGTCACCTTCTTCTTCTCAGTTTCTCTCTCTCCCCATCTTTCACTCTCTGATTCTGTCTTAGTCTCTGTAGGAGAGGAATAATAATTTACCTCTACCCTTCTGGGTTCTTGGCTGAGACCACACTATAACAGGAGAAAAATAAGCAGAAATTTACTAACATGCATACCTCCTGTACACATGGAGATACCCAGGAAAACTGAGTAACTCTCTGAAATGGCCCCAGGCACCACCTTAACTACCATCTCCAGCTAAAGACCAAAGAAGATGTTGGAGGGATGGGCAGGAGGCCAGTTGTGGGAGGTGACCAGGAAAAGCACAGTAAACAAGGGTAAGGTTGTTATGCAGATTAAGTCAGGGCTTCTCCATTGATGAGAGTTTCTGGAGACTTAGAGTCATCCTTCTCTTCCTGGTACAGAGAGGGAGACACCCTTACAAATGAAGATTTCCCTTATAAATATAAACATCTCTTACAAAAGGATAACTTCTCAGCTTTCAGAGCTTCTCCTGCATCTGCTGTTTCTTAAAAAATATGCTTATTTTTTTATATGCCCAAAATAATTCTTATGCCAAAGAGGCATATTTTGGGGTGACACGTTCTGTTCCCCTTCACCCCCCCCCTTTTTTCTCAGGCACCTCCCTGGTGAAACAGGTCTGAAAATAATGGGTATCTCACATTTCCCATAATTTACTTGGGGTCCAACATGTGTCCCCTTTTCATTGGATGCCTTACTTCAGCAAACGCTGTCATCAGACAAGGTCTGCATCATTAAAAAAATGACTCTGGGAAGAGAATATTTTGGCTTACAATTCCCCACATTATCCTGCCCCCATGGGCTAACTCTTTATGTGATTTTTTGTATGTCTGTATATCTATGTTTCTTGCTAAGCGAAGGGTAGTTGGGATTTCCTTCCTACCCCAAACATCCCTTATTCAGAACTCAAGTTTGCTATGATGGCTGTCGAACTCTGTGATCAAACTGAAAACCATTGACTTGTACACTTTAAATGTGTAACATTTATATATGACCTATATATGTTAATTATATCTCAATAAAGCTTTTTCTTTTTAAGTAAATCTAAAGGAGGTACAAGGCACATGTCATTGTGTTTAGTCCAGGTTCCGATTTTCCACTAGGACTGTAGGAGAGGAAGACAATTCCTCTCCCCTCTAGGTCCTTCTTGCTGATCTAAGAATTAAATTGACATGAGGCAGAATAGCAGGAGAAAATCAAACAGACTTTATCACATGTAGACATGGGAGAAACCCAGGAAACCCAAGCAACCCACCGGAATGGCCAAAGCCACCACCTTAAATAGCATCTTCAGCCAAAGACAAAGGAGGATGTTGGGGGCAGTGGTTTGGGATTCCAAGGGGAGGAAGGCAATTCACATGGAGATGGAAAAGCAAAGGTTTGGTTGACAGAACTTTGATGAGAAAGGGTTTAGCAAGGACCCTCATGGTCTACTGATACCCAGAGTTATCTATGGTGCTGGCCTGTCCTGAGGACAGTGCCTTTATCTTAAATTCTTTTAGGCAGTTAGGGTGAAGGCCAAAGTTTCTTTCAGTCTCTTGTCCTTAAAAATAATCAAGCCAAAGAGACACATTTTGGGGTGGCCAACTTGGATCCCCCACAAGACATTAGAATTTGGGAGAACCCACAGCACATGAACCAGAATTTATTTATGACTCTATTTTAAACGCATCACAGTGAAGTAACAGACATTGACTTCTGCGAAAATCAGCTGGCTGATCTAAACCTTGGCTAGAGGGGTTTCGTGAATGTCAACATTGAAGAGAAAACAAGGGAAGATGGATGAACTCATCGTTGGACTGGCTCTCCATGGGTTTTCTTCTCTCTGATGAAGATGGGCTGGCTCCTACTTGCCCTCAGGGCTTAGCACAGACACCCTTCCTCCAAGGGCCTTGCCTGAACCCCACGTTTAGATAAAGCTCCTTTTTCAGCTGTGCTCCCCAAATGCACTTCTAACAATTGTCACGCCTTATTGTCCGTCTTGGTTAAATATGTGTCTTCCCCGTTGGACTGTCAGCTCCTTGAATGTGGGAATTATGTCTCGTTTGCAGTTAGTAGGTATGAAATAATTGTTCAGGCCAGGAGGGATGTAAGGAAGGAAGAGATGAATGAACAAATGAATCAGGGAACTTGGCGTTTGATATGGACATTAAGCTGGTCCCATTCAAATATCTGACATCCAGCATGTATTTGTGGGGCACGTCTACGCAATGTTCTATGTGCTCAACACAGTTTCAGACACTGGGAACCCAGCAGCATGAACCAGCCGAGGTGCCTGCCATCACTGAGCCTACGTTCTAGTAGGGGAAAGAAACAATAAGAATAAATCAGTGAATCATGAGGACTATTAGAAGGTGGTGAAGGTTATGGAGAAACAGAAAGGGGAGGCGGGCTAGTGAGGAGCATGTGGGCATTTGCTAAGTATTTTCCCTTGGTCTTTATCCACCCAACATCTGTAGGGAAACAGAGCTCTCATACAGAGGGAACGAAAACTGGAGAACTTTCCAGAAGACAGAGACAGGTATAATGATCACGCTTGGGTGTTTTCTGTGCACCCGGAGATCTCAAGCTGGGAATTCCTGGAGCCAAAAGGAAGACACATGGGCTGAGGCAGTCAGCTCTCTGGCTGTAGAAATAGAGAACATGATAAGGGAGCCACTGCCCTGAGTTGGAGCCCATTTTAGCACGTTCCCTTCCAGCTTTTCAAGCACAAGACTTGGCATGTTAAACAGGATTAAAAAGAAAAAACGGGTGCAAACCACAGCTAGGGACAGAGGAGGCGGGATGAGGCTGAGCTGCTGACAGGCCCTTGGAGGGAGCACGTGGCCAGCTGCAGGGGGGTTGACCCTGCCCAGCCGCTCTCTTTGAACTTGGAATTATTCCACAGCAAACAGAAGCCCAAAGCTTGTTGGCAGTGAAGCCACATCCCGAGGGTAGAGAGGGCAGAGCGGCTGTGGGGGGCCGGGCCAGAGGAAGCAAACACACGGGGAGCAGGCCAACTTTCCAGGCTTCAGTATGGGGGCCTCCCTGGAGAGCCAGGGCCAGTGTTAATATTCACCAGGTGCCCTGGCAATCAATCATCGGAAGTGAGAGATGAGCAGGGCAGCAGGTCACCAAATGTGGCGTGATCCCCGGAGATCTGGAAGGGGGATCTGCCAAACACGTGCTCAGCACAGCCCCCAAGAAGCAGCAGCTGTCCACAGACAATCATCATCACGATGATGATCACATTAGCCAGCACTCATTGAGGACTAGCTTGTCAGACTCTGCACGCAGAACATGATGTGGATTATCTCACTCATCCTCACAGCAAAACTGTGAATCATTCTGTGAATTAGGACTCTTTTAGTTACAAGTGACTGAAAATCAAATTCACAATAATGAGAAGCAGAAAGAGAATTTGTCATCTTATACGATTGAAAAATCCAGGAATAGCTGGCTTCAGGCATGGCTGGATCCAGGAACTTAAACGATGTTATAGGATTTAGTCTTTTTCCTGATCTCTTGACTCTGCTTCCCATTTCTTGATACCATGCTCAGGCAGGTTGTCGTGATGGCAATTGGGTTTCACCTACTCAAGCCCACATTTCTTCAAGAAGTATTCAAAAGTATCTTTTCCTGTCCCCCAAATTCCAGTAAGTCTCATGGCTTCTCATTGGCTTGGGTGGGGATCAGGTGCCATCCTTGAAAAGATTATTGTGGCTTCAGGGACATCTCTCCTTACCACATGCTACCCTGGAGTGAGGGGTGGACACTCACTCATAATGGGTTGGAATGGCTGCTCCAGTGAATGCTAGGGGTGGTACTGAAAATAGGTAAGTGGAGGCAGGTGGTAAAAAAATGAAAATGCCCATACCTGGTGCTCTTATCACCTCCACTTTGTTTATGGGGAAACTGAGGCTTGGAAAACTGGAGGCACTTGTCCAAGTGAGTCAGCAGTGGAGCTGGGGCAGCAGCCCAGCATTATCTGTGGCCACTTTCTGTCTATCTCTCCCCATAACCAGTGCCTTACCTCCTGCTGCTTGCCCATGTCCCCTCCCTCTCTCCTGATCTGTCCTTGGAGCTGCCAAGTCACTCCAAGACACCGGGGCGAGTGTTAGTGTCGCCCTGGAGACAGCAGGAGTTGTCACAGGGCCACAGACTCATCAATCCTGTCAGTTCCAGAGGACCATTCCCAAAGCAAAAGGGTCATCGATATCATCATCTCCATCTCCTTTAATGCTAATTACTTTTTTTCCCACGTCAACATAAAAATCATCTTAAATGTCCTCATTAAAGCGGATGTGATTTCTGACCACAGGATCATCAACGCACCCTGGGAAAGACTTTCAGGGGAGAAAATGTTCCCTGAGCCACATTGGCAATTCTGAGTGATTTAGAATATCAAGTTTGTATGATTTTTAATCATTAAAGGAGATGTAAAAACATATTTTATACACAATCTTTTATCTTACACTTATTTTTATATTTCTCCATAACGATTTATTGCAATGCATATATCACCATTACATCAGACATTTATGGCTCCATTAAAATTCAATGCCACCATAAATTTGGGCCGGTTAAAGTGGTGACATTTGTAACAGCTTCCAGAAGGACATATTTTATATTTAAAGTGAAACTTTGAGAAGAAACTTTTGTTAAAGAAAAAAAAAAAACCCGTGTAGGGCAGAAAAGGGATATAAGACTTTCCTGCTATCTAAAATACCTAATGCCTGCTGTATTATGAAGCCAGACTTTGCTAAATACTAGGTATGCTATTTCCAGTATTTAGGGATTAACAGGCATCATATGATAATGCTATCGTTGACTAGAAATACTCTGCTCTGCCCAATCCTTGGGCAGCCTGAGACCTGGGAGAATTTCAGAAGTGAGGGAAAATATTAAATCAGACTTTTAAACAATGCAGTGTCTATAAAATGAGAGGTTTTCTGATTCTGGAGCATAAGAGTTTTCAGAGACTGATAGGATGAGGGGCTTAACGTTTTCCTATCATTTGGTCTAAGATGATGAGTGCTTCTTCTGGGAAATTTGAGGTCTTTTCTTTTTTTTCTTCTAATCCATCGGAAGGTATTAGAGCAGCTTCTGTGAGCCCCGTACTTTAGAGATGATTTGAAAAGTAAAAGTGGGGATGAATTTCTTGTTCTGAAGGAACCTTCTATACCGGGATGCCCTCAAAGGAAAGGGACAAGTCCTGGTCCCCTTTGTATCTTCAGGAGCCGTGAGAATATCTGGCACACGGTAGATATCCACTAACATTGTTTATTCAATGCACCAGGACTGTTGGACAAGGCGTCCACCTAGAAAACTTTGGGCGATCAGTGCCCAACTGGGCATGACTGAGGGTCCAGTCGTGCGGGACGGAATAGAGATCATATATGACTTTGAAGAAAAGAAGTGAGGGACGAGGTGAGCTTGAGAAGGGCTCATGGAGGAATCAGGCTTCAGGTGGGTACGATTGGACTCTCCAGAAGTCGGACAAGGGGTAGGCTAGGCTGAAAGAACCAGGTGGGCTGAGTAAGAGCAACTTCCAGGACCGTCTGTGGAGGGAGAGGGACCTGGCTGAGGGGTAGGGTAAAGGTGAAGCTGCGTGGACACAGGCAGCAGCATCATCTTGTGACGACAGGGGCAACAGACACTCGTTGAGCACGTGTCGTGTCAGGCAGGACGCATGCCGTGCATAACAATGAGGATGGCATGGGACAATTTCCACCTCCTGAGAGCCGGGTACTCTTCCATGTGCTTTTTCCAGATGAACTCATTTTAGTTCTCACAACCAACCTACAGTTGGACATTCGGCTGTGTTCTGGGGGGAAAGAACGGAGAAAGGGACTAGATAGGCAGGTTATAGATACATTATTGCTCCAGTAGTGTGTTCACTCACTGGAAGAAATAGAAGCTGGGACCTCAGGGCCCAGAGGCAGATTTAATTGGGGCATTGCGTGGGTCGCTTTTGTCCTTTGAGTTTTTGCTGACGGATGCCCCTGTTTGTGGGTTGTCATCAAGGGTCATCAGAGGCAATGCCAGCGAGATCAGACAAATCAGAACTCTCCTAAACCAAAGGATGCCCGTCTCGAGCGTGCCCTGGGAGGGAGGGCTTCTTTACATTCTCACAAGGGGATCGTAACACCTCAGGGCTGTGCCATTCAGTACAGGAGCCCTTAGCCACACGTCTCCCCAGCACTTGAAGCATGGCTAGGGTCACCTGTTAAAATGATATTTTTTACATATTGGGTTTAATAAAACATTTAAAAAATGATTTTACCTATTTGTTTTTGCTTGTTTCAATGTGGTTCCTGGAAAATTTAAAATCACCTGTGTGGGCTGTGGTCTGTTTCTACCAGATGGTGCTTTCTCAGAGTGTTTGCATCCTTTCGGTAGAAAGGACACAGCTTATGACACGGAGAGAGACTTCTGGAAGACCCCTTCTTCATCATATCACAACTTCTGGGCTGGGAGCTGCTTTAGGATAAAACTTGCAGCCATAGCTAACTGGTTACCATGGTAACCAGTAATGGGTTACCAGGCCCTGAAGACAATCGTTCAGAGCTCTTTGCTTGTGCTCTGCTCTCCCTCTGGAGTGTTCCTTCCTGTAACCTCCCACTTTTTTCACCTGGCCTACATACTCCTACACATTCTTTAAACCCTATCTCAAAAGCCCCCTCCTTCCTATAGCTGCTCTTTAATTAATTGCTCTGTCCTCCGGGCTCCCACTCTGATCACTTTGCATTTGGTTATCTGTTCACAGATCTATCTCCATAGGTCTCATGGAATCCCTTGGGGTCTAAAGGGATTGATTAATCTGAGGCAGTGTGGACTGCTGGAGCTGCCTCATACCAGATCACAAGGACCACCTATGTGCCTCTCTTCCCTGCTCCACATTCAGTAGCTTCATGCTGATCACCTGAAACTGGCCCCAGTGGAATGTTTACACCACGGGAATTGGCAAGCAACATAAATCAGGGATTTTTATGGAGGCGGGGGGACCGGGGAGCCGGTTGCTAAACATTTCTCAGCACTCACTGATCGGAGCCAAAATAAAATAAAAGGCTTTTCCCACCTGAATCAGCCTCAGAAAATGGTGGTCATCTTCTCGGGATCGGGTGACCCAGATGTGAAGAAGGGGCTCTGTTTCTCCGGTCCAGGTGGTCAAAGGCGCTCTCTCTGCAGCCTGCGATATTTGGACTCCGGTAGAGAGGACTGGGTGATCGTACAGTTTCTTCTCAGCTCTAAAATTCACTGATTCTGGGCTTTATGCATATCACTCGCAAGTAATTAACAGTAATAATGCCCTACATTTGTGCAGGCCTTATCTTTCTCTTTTCCCGAACAGCTTCCATATCCATTATGTCATTTGACACCTCTGTGAAGGCAGTGGGTGGATACCCTCTCCACTGAATAGAGAAGTTAATAAGTCCGGTGCAGGCTTCTGCTTAAAATCAAATAGATTTGCACATCGTTGTCCTTGGTCTCAGAAAGCGACGGAGGCCACAGAGTAAAGGTGGATCATAACATTCTCTATCCAGGCAGGACGAGCTCTGAGGGTCAGAGAGGGCAAGACACTTACCCAAAGTCATACAGATACAGGATAGCAAAGCCTGGTCAGTCCCGGGACTGCATTTAAGATGAGGAATATTTGGTGTTGATAGTGGCCCAGAAGAACCGAAAAATAGCTTATCTATATAACTCCAGCTATTTTTTTTTTTCTTGCTTGAGGAAGATTGTCAATGACCTAACGTCTGTGCCAGTCTTCCTCTACTTTGTATGTGGGATGCCTCCACTGCATGGCTGATGAGTGGAGTAGGTCTGTGCCTGGGGTCCGAACCCGCAAATCCCAGGCTGCTGAAGCAGAGCATGCGGGAACTACTCAGCCACAGGGCCAGCCCCAACACCAGCTATTTTAACAGAAGAAAAAAAGCACATTGACTCAAAATTGAGATGGCTCATCTTTGATCCCAAACATTGGAATATTAAAACCACTTGAAGGCTCCCTTCCATTTCACCACTCAACAAGCTTTTGGACCCTCATAATCACAGGACTGTGCTTTCCAGGAGGTAGTTTCCTTCATGGGTCACAGCATCCTTCTTTGCCCCCTCCAGAGAGAATGGCCCCCCAAATAGAAGATTAGCAGGCATTTTACAAAACTTTCAGCAAAGGTTGGTAACTCAGCTCTTTGAATTACCTGTGCTAAGAGAATCCTATTAGGAGGCAAAGGAGGAGAAGCAATTACTGAGTAATTTAGACAAGCCCAGACATAGAACTTCAGACCCACTCCTCTGCTTTGGGGTCATACAATTTTGAGACATATGTTGCATTTCAAAGTAGACAGAAAGAAATGAATTGAGAGGAAAGGAAAACTCGCACAGAACGCTGTTCAAAAAAGAGTGCAAATATCTGTGTGTGTGTGTGTGTGTGTGCTAAACTATAATAATGACCCTCTCTTGGTATAGCTCAGTCCTCATAATGTGCTTATTAAAACTGTAGAAATAAAGATTTTAGTGCCATTCCATAGATCATTTAAGAGAAAAAAATCTTGGCTGGTGTAAGTTATCTACAAATTCTATGCTTTGTACACTAGTTATTATTTTACTGTTTATTCTGAAAAAAATTTTAGAATATAATTGTATAGAATTTTGACTGCATTTTTCACTTGAGAGTTAGGACTCCGTTTCCATGGCAGAGAGAATCCCTCCACATATGTGCAGTGGAGTTGCTTCTCTTTCTGAGAACTGTCTGCCGGACGTATCCTCCAAAGGTACGCAGGAGCCAGCTCGCACTGGCTGGCAAGAGCTGATTGTCAAATTTTAAAATTACTTCCAGTTGGTTGATGTCATATTAGCAGCTCAAAATTGGCCATAGTGGGAGTATTTACATCCTAGAAACTAGGAAACGCTACAAACTGGTGATTTCCACCCCTCAGAGAGCTGGTTGTTAAGCATTTACTAGCACACCACTGCTATTGCCTATATAAGGTACCTCTCCACTATATCATTCAGTCTCACTTAATTTTTATATCCATGAACAAGCAGACAACTGTGCTGAGGTCGTGGAGCCTTAATAGGAAAACCAAAGATCTGAACCCTGCAGGAAAGCAGAAACAATACAGGATCCTCTACTCATTACCCATTGACCTGTTGGATTTGATAATTATCTAACATCAGCATGTAGCCTTTCTTTTGTTCCTTTTTCTAGTCCAGCTCAATGAATGAATCTCAGGCTTTGGTGAATATGAATTAGTGTGCAAGTGTTGATAATGCAAAACCACATGGATGGCACTTTATGGGAATATCAGGGGGCTTTTGAGGGTAACTTTGAGCATATAAGTATTTTACTGGAGTTGACATGTTATGGTAGTTGAAAGCCAGAATACCTGGTGTTGAAACCAGGGTCTTCCACACTCAAACTACTTACCCTCTCCAAGCTTCAACTTCTTCATCAGTAAAATGAGGATAATAATGGTACCTTACCTCTAAAGTTCTTATTACATATGTTAATATATGTAACATGCTTAGTATTATTCCTTATACCCAGTTAGTGCTAGGTACATGTTAGCTATTATTATTATAAAGTAAGGAAGTGTTTTAACTGATGAATGGCAGCTGAGTGAGAGTTAGATTAGATGGGGCTATGACTGGGAAAGTCCCAGCTGGGAGCCCATTGCTTTGGTCCAGCCTGACCATGTTGAATGGGTCATTGATGTCGTGTGGCTGTTGGGCGTTACACAGACTAAGCCAGTGGCTTCCCCTGAAACATTAACCTATGACCTAAAGGACGTTGGTTGACCATAAAAGAAGACCACTTCTTCAGGTGTCTATTTTATCAACTTCCATCCAGTTCATTCAGAGCTGGAGGGCATGATGAAGAGGGGAGAGTGGTGGGGATGAAGTTAGAGAGGAGAAGGGCACCTGACCTTGGAAAGCCTCAGAGGTCATGGTGAAAGTTTGGATTTCATATTAAGAGTAATAGAAAGCTGTGAAAAAATTTAGGCAGGGGATTCTACTGTGCTAGGCACTAGGAGAGAGTCAGAAACATAGGTGGTCACGGAGACTCGCAGACTGGAAGGGTCCAAGTGCTCCCCTTTACCAGTTGTTACTTAATCTGTTTGAGCCCCGTTCTTGCATCTTCCAGATGGTCAGAAAAATCTCCTTCCGCCTCCTGCAGTGGATTGACATGCAAAAACACCATGGGATTGTACTATGGAGTGATGGTTATAGAGAAAAGGCATGCAAACTGTAGGACTTCCCTAGGAAAACTGGGAACCCTCCAGAGAGCGCCCTGAGAGAAGATTGACATGGCTTCCCTGGTGCCTCTTCCCCTTGCAGTTGCTCATAAATGGCCTCATAGGAGACCATCTTTCCTCTGAAATTTGTCACATCCCCCAAATGCCCTGGCTGGTCTCTTGCCTCCTTCCACATCCAGGCCCTGTCTCATGTCCTGGGGCCAATAATAAAGATAAATTTGAGAATTAATGGATAAAGACCCAATCTTTGTAGAGCAATAAAATTTATCACGGCTTAACTAATCTGGCACCATTTATGCCTGCCGCCTGCCTTCCCAACCATCGAATGACTAATTGATAACTAATTTCCTCAATTTGTACTTCATTACATATTGCAGCAGAAAAGCTTACACCTAACTCCATGAATCCAATAGACTCTATGAAATCAACAGAGATGTTATTTGCCAGAGTTCTTGGCAAATTGGCCAGCTTTGCAGGAAAAGTGGTCTCTTCTCCATAATACACTAAGTGTTCATTGCATGTCCGGAACTGGACTAAGCATGTTACATGTGGATAATTAAGGGTTGTGCTAAATGATAAAATAGATAAACACTTAACTGTGTTGGCACAATAGAAATTTATTTCTTTATGAGTAACTATTTAATTTGGGCGTTCCTGCTTGGCAAAGGCTGAGGGACCTTCGTTCCATGTAGTCATTCAGGTTGATTGAGACCCCAAATTAAGACCTGGTTGATGGATGCTCTGCCATCGTCACTGAAGAGCTTCCAAGGTTGCCTTTGGTGTTGCCATTCAGCCAGCAGAGGGAGGAAAGGACACACAGAAGCATAGGTGGGATGTTTTTAATGGGCTAACCTAGAGGAATGCATCATTTCAACTCATGCAGGTCGTAAGTCCATCACAGGGAGACTGGGAAATGTAATGTAGATGTGACATGGGAGGAAATGGGTTTTGGTGGACAGATTGCCACACACATGATTTCATTTAATCTTTACAATGATGCTATGAGGTGGGCCGTCATCCTCACTCTACAGTTGAGGAAACTGAAGCTTGGAGAGGTTAAGTAACTTGCCTGAGGTCAAAGGGCTAGTAAGTGGAGGAGGAGAGTTTTCAACTTAAGTCATCTGGTCTGATTTTCAAGTCCTTGCTTTCAATCACTGTGCTAGACTGCTTCTGTCAGGTCTTAAGCCATGGGAAAGTCTGACGATGAATCCTTCTTCTCCCTCACTATGCTCTGGACAACACTACTGTAGCTGAACCTGACCCCCGACAAAGTTCTCTACTGGCAAGCCATTATCCCTGCCTGCAGCAAAGGGTCTCCTAGTGCAAGCAGATCCAGGATATCTTGGGAACCTCCAGAAACCCCGGTTTGGATGGATGCCTGATGGTGCCCAAGTTCAGTGATACTGAATTCTGAGGCTGATCGCCCACATGGGCTTTCTCTGTAGGAGGCACAGAATAAGCATTAAACTGAGCCAGGAAAGACTCCACTAATTAAAGCTTTTCTGAACTCTGCTGTCCATTGGCTTTTTAGCAAGTGATGCTATTAATCTTACATGTTCTCGATTTTTCATTTGTTTGTGGGGGGAAAAAGTTGAAGGCGATATTGTGGTATTTATCCTTGGAATAATGTTGCCATCGTTACCTCTCAACTTTATTATAGCAGTGGTACGATAATTGAAGCAGGGCAACCTGGAGATGCTCTTGTAACTGTGAGCTTGGTCGCCAGGATGGGCATGAGAAGCATCTTTTAGATCGGAGGAGAAAGAAGGAAGCTTGGCCTCAGCAATTAACCCCAAAATGCAGCACAGTGGTCCTATGAATTTGATGAGAGTGTTGCTTGGCGATGTCCAGAGTGAGCCATTTCTATGAAGTTGCTTTGTTTTCACATTGTTTTACAGTGACACTCTTAGAATGCGAGAATGTAGTGTCTCCATGGAAACTGGAAATGTACAAAATTAAGACCCAGAATAGGAAAGCTTCTATGAGCACAGTTCTGCTGATCACTAATAAAGAAATGATGTGTTGCAAGTACAAGGTGTTGAATGTCAGAAGAGACAGGGAATGATAAATTTGACGTCCTAATCTAACCAAGGACCCTCACTTTTTGGACATGGTGGAGAAAGGTTACACATGCACATCTAGGTGATGTATGGTCTGTCAGACAGGAGTAAGGCTCATTAATACCCTATTGTGGGAAAAGAGTTGCTGACCCTCCATGGAAAATGAACCTTGACTTCACTTCCCTGTTGAGCTTATCCAGAAAAGAAGAGTTAGTGGGACAGGAGAGAGACAGCATGATGCAATGGGAGGAACGGGGTTGAGTCTCAGCTCGTCTATTTCCCATCTCACGACTTTAAGAAGATTCCTTTAGCTCACTGAACCTCTATTTCCACGTCTGTAAAATGGGGATGCTAAGAATAGGGGTTCTTTATTCCTATGCACAATGACAAAGTTTAGTTTAAAATATCTGAACCTGCATAATGGCACGAGATCTGTATACAGCTTACAGAACAATTGATGGAAACAGAACGCCATCTCTGAGTACAAATGGCGTTCGTCCACAGTGGGGGTTGGTGAAGTCCCTCATCAGATGCATGTCTGTTCCGATGCTCCCGCTTCTTTGTGGCTCCTCCTCCATGTCTTTCATGATCCTGTGCATCCCTGACCTCTCCTTCACCTCCCTCCACGCATCTCACACATTTGCTGAAATGCCATCCAATTCTATCGGAACATTCAAATACATGAAGCTTTCAAACTCTCCTTTGGCAATCGCTCCAAGTTTAGAGTCTCGTCAACAATTTCCGTAGCGCTTCCCTAAAAATTTATAAACCATTTTATTGAGGTATGATCGACATACAAAAAGCTGTACATGTTTAATGTATGCAACTTAATGAGTTTGGAGATAAGTACACACCCATGAAACCATCACCACAATCTAAACCATAAACATATCCATCACCTCCCAAAGTGTCTTCCCACCCTCTTCATTTATTATTATTATTAGTTTTGTGATAAGAACACTTAGCATAAGATCTACCTTCTTAGCAAATTTGTAAGTATACAACACAGTATTGTTAACACTGGTCTCTAAGCTGTACAGGAGATCTCCAGGGCTTATTCATCTAGTATAACTGAGACTTTGTGCTCTTTGACCAACATCTCTCTACTCTCCCCGCCCCCAGCCCCTGGCAGCCACCATTCTTCTCTCTGCTTCTACGAGTTTGACTATTTTAGATTCCTCATCTAAATGGCATCATGCAGTATTTGTCCTTCTGTGTGTGTGGCTTATTTCACTTAGCATAACGTCCTTCATCTTTATCCACGTTCTCACAATAAGCAGGATTTCCTTCTTTTTCTAAGGCTGAATACTATTCTACTGTACGTGTATAGCACATTTTCTTTATCCATTCATCCACTGATGGACATTTAGGTAGATCCTATGTCTTGGCTATTGTGAATAACGCTGTAATGAACATGACGGTGCAGTAGCTCTTTGACATCCTGATCCCGTTTCCTTTGGATATATGTACCTGGAAGTAGGATTGCTGGATCATATGGCAATTCTATTTTCAATTTTTCAGGCACCTCTACACCATTTTCCGTAGTGGCTGCACCAGTTTACATTCCCACGTAAAATACAGAAGCATTCCTTTTTCTCCACATCCTTACCAAAAACTCATCTTTTTAAAATATGTATATAATAGCCACTCTAATAGGTGTGAGGTGATATCTCATTGCTGTTGTTAGTGGTGCAGAACTGAAGGAAGTTCCTTGACTTCCAAATGCCAAGCGTCTGCTGGATCTCTATTTAGGTAGAGCCGAAGCTCTCATACTCATCTCCATGCCTGTCTGAGTGCTCTGTGGTACTTCCCACAGGCCTCTGCCTTTCTCTAAAAAGATAGCAGTTGCCACTCTCTGTTACAGGTGGTGGTTTTCTGATTTGCCCATCCTCGTTCAGTATAAAGGAGCTATATTCCTCTCTGGGTTTTGACACATGGAGCAGTTTTCCCTTGCCAATGCAGGAGAGCCTTAGACACTTCTTGGGCATCTTTATCAAAGAGCCTTAATGCTGCAACTACTTGCAGTTTCACTGTTTAAAACTTCTAAGGTCCCTTCTGTGTATGCTTTAACTGCACTGAAAGTGTAAGTTTCTATAATCTTATTGATGGCTGTAATACCTTGTTGGGTTAAAAAACCTGTTTAAGCCTCAATGTGCTGAGATCATGTCATGATCAAGTAAATGTTGAGTAGATGGCAGGAATTTTTAACCAATATTGATTGAGTAGCTATTCTAGGTCACATAAGGTACTGGACATTGGTAGAGTGACCGGCTTGTCCAGATTTGCTTGGAGTTTTCCCAGTTTTATCACTGAAGGTCCCATGTCCTGGGGAACCCCACGGTCCCATGCAAACCAAGATGGTTGGTTACCTTAGGTGCTAGGGGTAAATTGATGAACAAGGTGAAACCTCCTCCCTCGGCATCTGACGGTCTAATAAGCCAGAAAATAGAAACGCACACCCAGCAATCCCACTCCTGTTATATATCCCAAAGATCTGAAAACAGGCTTTCTAAGAAATACATGTCCACACATGTTCATAGCAGCTCTATTCACAATAACCAAATGGTGGAAACAGCCCAAATGTCTATCAACAGATGAATAAGTATTCAAATTGTGGTCTATCCATATGATGGAATATTATTTAGCCATAAAAAAGAATGAAGTACGGATACATGCTACGATGTGGATGAACTTAGAAAACATCCTGCTAAGTGGAAGAAGCCAGACACAAAAGCCCACATATTGCATGATTCTTTTTATATGAAATATTCAGAGTAGATAAATCTATAGAGACAGAAAGTAGATTGATGGTTGCTGGGGGCTCGGAGGAGAGGGGAATGGGGAATGATTGCCAAAGCATGTAGGGTCTCCTTTTGGGGTGACAAAACAACTTTGGAACTAGATAGAGGTAGTGATTGTACAACATTGTTAATGTGCTAAAAGCCATTGAATTGACCACTTTCAAATGGCGAATTTTATGTTATGTGAATTTTACTTCAATGAAAAGCAGACAAGCCATGCAGTGTGGTCATTGATGTGGTGGCAGCCAACAAAGGATGCTAGGGCCAGGAAGGATCTGGTGGGGTAGATAGTGAATTACATCAAGGAGTTAGGTCAGAGAAAAGGTGAAGAAGCAGCGTTCCAACCAAAAGAGAAAAGGCTTATGCAGAAGGAGGAATCAGGAGACACTTTACACTGCTGTTTATTTCATAATGCATCATTGTATCGTGTGTAAGCTTATTAAGGCTACTTCTGAAGAGTGTTTAAGAATCCGAAAGCCTTGATTGTTGCAGAATACGCCCTGACTTCTAAAATGGTTCTTTAGTCACTCAGATGCAACGAGAAAGATGTGGCCCTGCCTTTTGGTAGTGATTTTTTTCCAAATACTTCCTAAGGAACAGATTCCTAGAGGCTCTAGGGCTAAAATGATAAAAAATGAGGACTGAGATGACAGGTTCTCTGAGCAAGCTATTTAATGTCACCGAGTGGCTTGGTGCTGGGGCACAATCCTCATGGTAAAGACTAAAGCATCTTAGTTCTGGCCCTTGCACAGCTTCTCCTAACCCAGTGACCCCAAATCGAAGAAAGTTGAAACACCCCCAGGAGGCAGTGATGGGAACAAGCTTGGCGCAGAGTTTGAATTCTGCTTCTGCCTTTGACTGTGCATCCTTGGGAAGGTGGCCTCTCCAAGCTGTATCATCATCGCCTATAAAACGGGGAAATAATAGACTTGTTGTAAGGATAAGTGAGTCCCTGCGAAGAGAATAGTCTACACTGTCTGGCAAATAACAAGCACTCAATAATTATTCATTCTCTCTGTCTTTCTTCTTCATCGCAGACTAAATTAAGACGTAGCGTTGAAGCTATGAATAAGCAATTCACAGGAAGGGAGATCTCAATGGCCAGGACACATGGAAAAACGTTCAGGCTGGGTAGCAACAAAGGACCGAAAAGTGAAACGACATTATTTTTCTCCTACAAAACTGGCCAAAAAAAAGAAAAGAAAAGTCAGTGTTGGCAAAGAGTTTGGGAGCCCGGCACTCTCAGACCCGGCTGGTAGAAACACAACTTGGAACAACGTTTCAGGGGCGATTTGGCAATAAGACTAATATGCTTGTTTCAAAAGCCTTGAATGCACGCCTGTGCTTGGACCCGGCAATTCCACTTGGAGAAATTTATCCTCGGGGAATAATTAAGGATGTGCTCGCAAACTTAGCCACAGAAGGCACTCTATAAATAGTTGTTAAATGAAGGAGTGAGCGATGCTCATCGTTGCATTGTTTATAATAATGAAAATTCCAGTAACAGGAGAAATCAAATAAATTATGGTCTGGCCATAAAATGGAATCCCCTGCAGCCATTAAATCTGATTTGGTAAACATATTTGGATCACTCTCGCATTTTCATAGGCCTGGGAAGATATTTCTGATTCCTCGAGTGAAAAAATTATGTTAAGCGACATATCGTGTGGCTATAGCTTGTTTAAAAATATGTGTCCATAAATAAGATGGGAAAGAGAAACTCTTGAAGGATATGCAACAGGACGTGAAAAGCAGCTATTGCTGAATGGTGTGACACTGTGAGTGATTTTTATTCCCTTCTTTTTTGCTTTTCTGGGTATTCTGAGCATGTACTATTTGCATATATTTTTTAAAAACTTAATGTTAAAATAGAGGGATGTGTTAGGATGGGGTGGGTGGCTGGAAACCAAGATAAGAAAGTAGAACACAAATGCGCTAGTCGGGAGAACGTGGGCCGTCTGGCTGGGTTGAAAGTGCAGCATAATCTGGGCAGCCCTCACTCCCCTCCAGTTGTCCTTTTAAGCTTTTTTGACTGCAGATCAACACTCCGAGACCTCGGGAGGCTTGATTTGGCTGCATCTTCCTTACAATGTGTCGTGTCTGGGAAACACACACAAACGCTCTCCTTTGTCTTTGCTGCTTTTGCCCAAATTGGCTGTGCTGGGGGCGACTCCCTCCCAGTGACACTGATGAGTGCTGGTGTGCACCGGGAAGTCAGAGAGCCCCTCTGTCCCAGGAGCTGGGAAGACAGCCTGGGCCCACGTCCTGGAGGGGAGAGAGCCACCATCTGGCCTCAAGGAAAGCCTGGTCACCCCAGGCCCTTGGGGGTGCAGGGAAGAGGAAAGCCCCCACGCAGGAGGCCCTTGGGTTGAAGGGGATGTGTTTGCCTCTGTTGCTCCCCAGATTTTCGCTGAGTAAATTGCTGCGATGGAACATAATTGCTTTTCATTTTATTTTTAAAAATTGCTGCCAAGGCAGTCTGCTTGCCTCCTGAAGTCAGCACAAATCTGAGAACACTCACTCCAAAGGAATATTCTTAAAGCTTGCGTTCGAAAAGCAATTCACCCCCAAAAATCAGCAGGTCGAGGGCCAACAGACCACGGCAACTCGGTTGCACTGTACACCCAGAGATTCAGGAAGCTCATCCTTGCCTTTCCGTCACCTCTTTGCTCAGGTGCCACCTCCAGAGAGAACCCTCCTCGGACCTCTCTGTCTAGATTAACACCTCCTTCTGTCGGCTTTCTTGGGATCTGTTTCTTTCTTTTTTCTAGGCACTTCTCCCATCCTGGCATTATATTACTTCTGCGTTCACCTGTTTACTGCCCCCCTCCCCAAGCAGAGTGGGGTGCACCTTGAGGGGAAGTGCTGCTTCTTATTTGATGCTCTATCTTCTGTGCTTAGAACTAGGACAGTAGGACAGGTGCATTGTAGGTGCCCAGTAAGTATCTGACTGAACAAATACATGAGAAGGATGCGAAAGTCTTTTGCAAACTGGCAGAAGTGGTGGAACTATAAGATATGGGACGAGATGGTTGCATTTGGGCCTCTCAACACTCCAGCTCACGACCATTGTCACCTGGGCCCCATTTCACAGGGGGATTGACTGTTCCTAAGCTCTATGGCTCCCAGAAACCCAGCAGCATCTATAATGGGGTTCAGCCTTGATGCTACAATGTTCCATCGGCCTTGAGTTTCCCTTGGTGGAAGGACGGGGCCCTAAGCTTTTGGCTGCTCTGTACACATGAGCTGGCTTCCACCATCCTGATGGTACTGCAAACCAACCGTAGCACCCAGAAACCACAATGGTCACAGCAGTAACCCGTGGGGCTGGGCGACTCTGAGGATGGTAGACACCCCACTGAGGAGCAAGGGAGTCTGCTCCTTGGGAGACTCAGAACCCCTCAACACTTACACTCTCCCTTCCTGTTCTTCCCATCAGTGCCCAGAACTCTGGGATGGGCATCCTTTCTTCACAGCAAAGCGAGAGCCTCGTGTACTGAGGCTGCATAGTCAAACACCAGTCTGAGTTGCTTCATTGGCTGTTTCTGAAAACACAAGGCATTCCTCCTCACTTGGGGCAAGTCCAAACCCTGCCATCTTGGGCTCCATGTTACTCAGAGTTTTCACAGAGGATTCACAGCAGCCACCTGCTAGACAATCATTTCTTTAGTATGTACTTATTAAGCACCTACAGTGTGCCAGGCTCTGGGTTTACAGCAATGAACTAGAGAATGTCCCTGCCATCATGGAATATCTTCACGTTCCTAGTGGTACCCAATCAATTATATTGTGATAAGAGTTTTTAGTGGGATTTTTTTTTTCAAAGACGTGGGTGTTGAAATTTGACCTTTCCCCCCCTGGAAAATAACTGGTGGATTGGTTGAACCTGGCCATTTATAAAACCACATTCTGTTGCTTTGGTTTAGGGGGTGCTCTGCTGCTGGGTACCCCATCCCTGCCCTGGTTGGATCTGAGCTCCAGTTCCCAGAGGTAAGAATGCTCTTGGGGGATGGACATATGAATTCTTTGAGCCTACCTCCTTCGGTTATGCTGAAAGAGAATCTCAGCTTAGCTCATCAAGGGCTTCCCAATAATTGGAAGAGAAGCTTGCAAACACTTGTAGACAAGTTTAGAAAGATACCTGTAACATTGGCTGGTGCTTCCTGATTCATAAAACATACCATCAAGAATGCTATGAATCTGGGTCTGACACCTGCAGCTGGGTGGGCTCAAGCAAGTGACTTTACCCTTCCTCGTCTATCAAATGGGCAACATGATGCTTATTTTATAAGGCTTTTGTGGGAACTGGAAGAGATACTGTACTCAGAGTATCCATTTCTGTGCCTGGCATCTAAGAAGTGTCCAACAAATGTTAGTGATAGGAACAGGATGATGGTTGTAATGAAAGGTTGGCAGGGCAGATTGTATTCCCTTTCCCTGAGGGATGGAGACACTGGAGCTCAGAAAGGCTATTATTTGGACAAATTCCAAGTGTACAGGTTTAAGGATACTAAATCCAGGTCAGTTTACCCATAATAAATGCCTACTTCCATTGGGTTACCTACCAGGTCCCAGACAGTAGGAGTCAGCATGCAAAGGTTGGACCCTTACCCCAATGTCTCCATAGAGCTCCCCTTCCCCTTACGTCTTTGGGAAATCATAGAAGCCAAGGCTATGCCCCTCCTTCTTCCTTAGAGGGGCATTCTCTATCCTTCCTACTCTATCCCTCTCCACCAAGTCCAACGCGATTCCCTTAATCTCTCATTAAAGAGCCACTATCTCCAAATCCATCTAGTCTTTAAACCTCTTCTTGTAGTTCAGTCTATACTACTTCTAGCAGACAGTGAGTTCCCATAACTTATTACAGGGTTTTGTTTGTCTGTCAGTTTGTTTGCTTCTGGTTGTTGTTGTTGTTGTTTTTGTTTTCAAGTTGCGGAAACTTGGGTCTCAGTCCACTGTACAAGGCAACTCCTACCCCACCCTTTAAGACAGGGTCTGTGTCTTGCACACCCTGAGTGTTCCCTCCAAATCCCCTGGCCTAGAACTGGTCATCCAGTTCCAATTACAGTTTAGGGGGCCAGGATGTGTTGGTAGAAAGACTCGATATAACATGGAAACTGTGGCATGGCAGTTCATCTTGCCTTCTTAAGGCCCATGCTCTTTTCCCGGCTTCAGGGTCAATAAGCTGGGGAGCTGCTTGGAGATGTGAGATGCCTAGAAGGAGGGAGATTCTCTCCATCCAGATGGGCCAAGATGGGATGCTGCCCGGAGACCATCCATAGAAATCTGTAACTGAGAGAAACAGAGCTGTAAGAGCAAAAGTTGGCAGATGAGTTCTTGAATTGCCCATCAGTTGGAGAGGAGTGAGTGAGGACGTGAAGACTCTATGGACAGAAGGGAATGGAGCATGGGGTCCAGGGGTTCAAGGATCCCTTACAGACTTCACACTGAGCTGGACCTGTCCCAGTCTCATCCTGCTTGGGCATCCTAACTCTCACACACCTCCAGCTTCCTTGTGTTGTCACCAGCCTTCCAACTACACCACAGGGATTGCTAGCATGTTCTCAGTATCTTCTCCATGGTATTTATAGGGTGGCTTTCCCCTTGACTCCTAAAAAGGCATAAATGAAGCTTTCTATTTGAAAGGGGAAGCCTGTTTACTGTAATTAGATATTTAAAGACCCTCATTAGTCGTCTTTGCTGGACCTAATCCTCAGCAGTATCAAAATGAGAGGCTTACAGCTTTGCTGTCTCCTCCCCCCACCCAGCATCATTCTTTGAGCCTTCCTATTTGTATTTCTCCTCAGCCCTTAAGCCTCATGACCATACTCTTGACCTAATGAAGTCCCATTAGTTTCTCTCTGCAGATGAAAAAAATATATATATTTTTTCCAGTTAGAAAAGGTTAAGAAACAGTCAGGCCACCCAGCAGAGTGAATGCACAGCCTACCCAGCTATGCAATTATCTAGAAATAACCCATTTCCGTTTGCAAGAGTAGACTACATTTAAATAAGCATTCTCTTCAAATAAACTTTCATTAAGTCAGATTTCTCTATAGTGTGCATGTTTAATGAACGTGTGCGTGCCCGCGTGCGGTATGTAGCATTTACCTTCACGCTCAGTTTTTGGAACCTAAGAGAAGCTGAACTGTAATGATATAAATGAACTCATTTTGGCAGAGATACCATTGATTTAACAAAGGAAACACTGAAATGTGCATCAAATGGGGGTTGCTAAGATATCTGAGCTTCTGAAGAAATGGCTGCTAAAATTTCATAGGACACTGTTGCTTTTTTTTTTCCTTCACACCTTATTAGAAGCTCTGAATCCCACCTGCCCTCTCTGTTTAGACCCCTTTAGAGCATACTTTCCACCACCCTCCTGGTGGCATCATTGGGAAGTGAAATGTGACTGCCAGGGAGCATGGCTACAGGTGCAAGCTGCAAAATACTATTTTTCAGTGTTTTCAGCCCAAATGAAATACCAACATGGATCCTCTTTGAAAGCTACTGTGTGGTAGCATTATTTTGGCTGAAACTCTGCGTCGTCGCCAAAATCTGCTCTTCTGTGTGTTACTCATGTGCAGATTTGAGTCCACCTGCTGTGGAGGAAGCAGATAATTCTGGGCTCAGCCCACATGAGCACCACTGACATGGGAGGTCTGGCCAGCCTCCACTGCTTTGCAGGGTGATTTATTAGAAAATGATTTTTGTTGTGCCCAACTGGAGCCACTCTCCATGGGACACAGGTATGAAATGCCCAGATAAGGAGCTCCATCTCACTGACCACCTCTGTTATTGTTTTCTTTTCAACCTACTGTACTCAAGTGTTTTACATTTTCAAAGCAATAAAAAGTTAGAAAAGCTATGGAGTGGGATAGAGACGAGATAGAGTGGGGATGCCTTTGGCCCCATTAAGGAGTCTCAAATAGTTATGTCATGGACAGCCTGGTTGTATAGCCTATAAACTACCATAAGGTCAAAAAAAATATTAGAGTCAACTAAATATTGATGTGCTAGGAAGTAGAGAGAGGTTTTGATGCAACAGGAGGTAGAAGAGAGATGAGGGACTGAAGTTTCAGTAGGGAACACCTTGTCACCGTGTAACGGGTTGAATTATGTCCCCTCAAAATTCCTATGTTAAAATCCTAAGTCAGAATGTGACCTTATTTGGAGATAGCGTCTTTACAGAGGTAATCTAGTAAAAAATGAGGTGGTTAGGGTGGACCCCTAATGACCTAAGCAGGACTGAGCTCCTTATCAGAAGGGGAAATGTGGACACTGAAACATATAGTGGGAAGACCATGTGAAGACGCAGGAGAAGATGGCCGCCCGTAAGCCAAAACAGAGGCCTGGAGCGGATTCTCCCTCACAGCCCTCGGAAGGAACCAATCCTGCTGACACCTTGATCTTGACTTCTGACCTGTAGAACCATGAGGGAATAAATTTCCACTGTTTAAGCCACCCAGCTTGTGGTTCTTTGTTATGGCTGTCCTAGCAAATTAATGCAGAATGTAAACAGCAGAGATATCTTGGAAGAAAATCAGGTAGTGAGTATGTGTAAGTCCTGGCTATTTGCTCTCCTCTGGGTGAGGGAGAAATGATGGAGGGTTGAGGTAGAAAGAAGCTGATCTATGAGGCAGCTTCACTGCAGGGAAAGTACGGGAACTTAGAAGTTCTGGAAATTCCAAGAGAGTAAGAATGAATGAGGCTTTAGCCAGAGTTATGTTGTAGACGTATTTGTATTTGTATGTGTGTGTTTTGTGAGTGTATTAATGTTTGAAGTGATACCATGAACTTAAATAAGAAACTCTCATGTTGAACTGACTTGTATTGTTTAAACGTCGGATGTCCAATGACCTGGCAGGATGAACGCAGCCTAGAACAGGACAGCACGCGTCTCATCAAACTCTATCCCAAGCCTGTGACAGACATCACTAATTGATCACAGCATTTGTTCTCTCTGAGCTGAGTCTTGCCTCCAAATCTTTCTCAAGTAGTAAACCAGGCAGGCATAACCAAGCATTCCCACGTGGGGTGTGGAATGAACCCTATCTCCCGTCCCTGGGTCAAGTCCCCTTCTATGAAGATGTGGTCTGTGGGCTGGCAGGATCGGCATTATTGAGCACCTTAAGGGAAATGCGGAATCTGGGGCCACTCTCAGACCTACTGAATCAGAATCCGTATTTTTTAACAGGCTCTCCAGGTGATCAGTATGCACAGAAAGTTTGAGAAGCTCTGACGTGGAGGGATTCTCCTCCTGAGAAGGGAGCGGGGGCGATTTCTACATACGCCTGAGCAGTAGAATCTATTCTGATTAAACCAATAGGCAGAAACTGTTGTGTGTCTCGGGAGAAAGCCCTTCCCTTTGGGATCAGGCAGGTGAAGATGTTCAATGTGGAATCTGATTCTTACTCTAGTCTAGCTCTTATTTCATGTGTGTCAGAGTGTCCGTTCAGTCAGTATGTTGATTTTCTAAAAGTCTAATTTGTGGAATAAACATAGTGAATTTATGGGGCAGAGACTCAGCTGGTGCCACAAAAAGGACCTCCCTAGTGTCTCGTGGAAAACAGCCAGATGCCCCGGCAGGCTCCTTAAACACGGAGTCCATGGGCCACCTCCACAGAATCTCCCCGTGCACTTCTCTAGAATCCAGATTCCTGGGCTCCGGCCCCAACCCACTGACTTAGAGCCTCGGTGACGTGAGGCCCGAGAATCTTCATACCGAGCCGGATCCTCAGGTGAGTTCCACGCCCCTTTCAGTTTGAGAGTCACTTTTCCACAGGACTGACTTGAAGATTCAATTCAATTATGTGACAGTAAACATTTCAAGACAGTAAATAATGAGTCATTGATACTCTGGTATGAATTAGTATATTTGCAAATATTTATTACTGACTTACATGGGCAGGTGAGTAGGAAGGATGCTGGTTTCTGGTCTATTCTGGAAGAGGTAGGCAGGTATGAGGGAGATAAGGGCGGGGGGACAGTTTGGACCGAGGAAGACTGACTGGAAGGGTTAAGCTTGAGTGGTACACCAGTATCTCTGCCCTTATGGAGCGTACCTGCTGACTGGGGGAGATATAACAAAGAGTAGAAAAGAATGAGCTCTGTAGCGAAAACAGAGCAAAGGGATGTGGGTTACAACTTTAAATAAGAGGACAAGAGCAACTCATTAAGAGGAGAGAGTTAGTTTTGTAGAGATCTGGAGGAAGAATGTTGGAGGCAGAGGGAGCAGTCTGTGCAAAGGCCCTGAGGCTGGAGCATACCTGGTTTGTTCAAGGAAGCCACTTGGCTGGAGAGGAGTGAGCAAGGGGAGAAGCAGGAGGTACAGTCAGAGAGAAAGGGCAGGGCACATGGGCCTTCTGTGGAGCATGGAGAGGGCTCTGACTTATGATGAGTGACATGGGGAGCCTTGGGGAAGAGGAGGGGTAGGATCTGGCTTACGTTTCAGCTGCATGACTCCATCTTCTCCAGGGGGTAAGAGCAGGAGCAGGGAGAGCGGTCCAGAGGTTATGACAATAATGAAATGTATAAAGCACATAAAGAAAGAAGTCACATTCCTTCTCATCTCATTGTAGCTCTCTGCCCAGAGGTGAGTATTGCTAACACTTTCATGAGCAGCCTTCCAGATGCTGTCTATGGACACACACACACGCACACACACTTTTTCACATAAATGAGATCATGCTAATCATATTGCTACATAATTTACTTTTTTATTTAGTACATCGCTCACATTTTCTAGATCCTACTCTATCTAACAGTTGCATAATTTTATGTAACATAAAGGTACCATGATTGTTACATATCAGCTCCTTATGGATGGACATTTAGGATGTTTTCAGTTTATTTTTTCCCATTGTGAGCAATGCTGTGGTGATCATTTTTGCAATGTCTATTTTTGGGCACCTGAGAATGTAGGCACATGGGATTATTCCTTAGAAATAGAATTTCTAAGGTCAAAGGGCATATGCATTTTATATTTTAATAGACACTGTCAAGTTGCCCTCGAAATGGGTTGCAGTCATTTACAATCTCCCCAGCAGTAGGATGTCTGATTCTTATGTAGTTTTACAGTTTGCAAAGCCCTTTAACTCATTATCGGTTGGTCTTATGGTGTGAGGGAGGCAGAGTAGCAGGTTTACCCCCATAACACAGACGAGGAGACCGAGGCACAGAACAGGAGCTGGGGGTGATGGGAAGAGAGAGGCTCCCTCAGCAGATCAGCAGAGTCACACACCAACATCACTTTTACATTTCTGGATTAATAATACATTGCTCTCCTTTGACATTTCTGTGTTAGCGGAAATATTTGATTATATCATTTATTATGGTATATGAGCTAGCATTTTAGTTTCACGTAGATTTTTTTAAAAGGTTTTGTTTTTTCAGAGGAGGTTTTGGCTCATAGCAAAATTGAGAGGAAGATACAAAGAGTTCCTATAAATCCCCTGCCCCCCATCCATAGTGTCCCCACTGTCAACATCCGGCACAGGATGGTACAATTGTTATAACTGATGAATCTACGCTGACACCTTATAATCACCCGAAGTCCATAGTTTCTATTAGGTTTCACTCTTGGTGTTGGACGTTCCATGGGCTTGGACAAATTTTTAATGACGTGTTCATCATTATGGCATCATACAGAGTGTTTTCATGGCCCTAAAAATTCTCTTTGCTCCTCCTATCCTTCCTCTGCCTCACGATCCCCCTGGAAACCACTGATCTTTTTGCTGTCTCCAAGGTTTTGCCTTTGCCAGACGTCATAGAGTTGGAATCGTACAGTATGCAGCCTTTCAGATTGGCTTCTTTCACTTAATAACATGCTGTTAAGTTTCCCCTGTGTCTTTCCATGGCTTGGTAGCTCGTTTATTTTTAGTGCTGAATAATATTCCATCGTCTGGCTGTACCACAGTTTATTTATCCATTCACTTACTGAAGGACATCTCGGTTGCTTCCAAGTTTGGACAATTATGAATAAAGCTGCTACAAACATCCTATACGAGTTCTTGTGTGGACATAAGTTTTCAACTCATTTAGGTAAACACCAAGGAAAGCAATTACTGGATTGTATGATGAGAGTATGTTTAGTTTTCTGAGAAACCGCCAAACTGTCTTCAAAAGTGGCTGTACCATTTTGTATTCCCACCAGCAATAAATGATAATTCCTGTTGCTCCCCATCCTCATTGGCATTTGGTGTTATCAGTGTTCTGGATTTTGGCCGTTCTAATAGGTGTGTCATATAGATATTTTTAGAAATTATTTTCACAGAAGCAGTATTCATATACATACACATGCTTATCTACAGATGTTCAATAAATATTCAGTAATGTTTAACAAATGTCACCTCCTCTTGGGCTCTTTGATCTCATTCTAAAGAGAGAGCTTACCCAACAATCCCAACACACCCTTGTGGGTGGTAGACATCAACAACCAAGCAACGGATTTGTTTAATCAGTCACCATCCCATACCCACTTACAAGAACGCCTACTATGTGTCAGGGCTTCAGAATACCAGTGGGATTTCCTTTCCTATATGCCAGAGGATTTAAAATTTATTTCAAATATAACATCTCCCCCCTCCCTCATTTTTCCTGCTACCAAATCTTACACAAAATTGGAAAATCTACAAAGTGCTTATAAAGTCATGGTGCATGCAGCTTTACTCCTGAGTGGTTGTGTGGACAGAAGAACAGAGTCCACACCCTCAAATAAGCTCAAAGTAACTCATATCCTTTTCTGGGACTTTCTGAGTACACCATAGGGGACACAGCACCCCCAACTCCATCCTCTTTCTTCCCTCACCTGCCATAGCTGCATCCTCTTCCCTCATCTGCCATAACTACTCCGCAGCTTCTCTTCAATAAACCTCCCCCTCCCTCAGGATCCTCTTCTTTTCCCTCTTTTCTCCCAATTCTCCATGGCCAATGTCATGCCTGGTTCTTTCTTGAAGAGGAAAAGGTGGATGCTGCCAGGAGGGGCATTGCATCAGAGGGTCTGATGCAAACCAGACCAGAATTATTCAGAAGGCAAGGGAAACAAAAGCAAAAAATAAGCTGGAAATGCTCATGTGTTCATAATGTTACAAGCTATAAAAACAAAGCTGCCTTATTTGGCCAGGGGTGAAGTTCTGAAACCAGACATTCTGGGCCTGCACAACACCCACGAGGCCTGTTTCTTGCCCGTTCATCCATCCAGCCCCTTCCCTCTGGCCTGCCACAGAATCATGGGCTCAGTATAGCCTCAGGGATCTGGAAAACAAAGGGATGAAAACCAGGGGTCTGCTAGTCTGCATTCTTAGAGCTTGCTGAAATATTGGAGACACATTATGCTGCAACGTCCAGAAATTTGAGGGTTTTGAAAGAAAACAAGAATCTGTCAATGTCTGGATGAAAGAAAATAATTTCTAATGGTGGAAACACAGGCATCCATGGGAGAAAGGGGAGTGAGGGCTAGACCATTCTTCTTCCATTTTGGAGGTGCTGTTTCTTGACCTTGAGGTGCCCCTGTTCTTGTCTGGGTTGCTGTTTTTGGCTCCCCGGGATGAGCTCTCCATCACCTGGCCCAGCCTTCAGGGCAAAGAGCTCTTCAAGAGCCCAATGAATCTTAATAAAAAATGGAAATGGCTTTCCCCCTTCATTTTAATTAACATTATGTCTACATTTCTGGGGTAATGGATAATTAAGTGAGTTCCCTTGGCATTACAATGTTCTCGGAAATAATTTATGGTTTCGTTTCACTCTGTGAAGGCTGTTTGGGTTGGTGCTGAAGTTGCATCATAAATATTTCCGAGGAGGATTTGCACGCCAGTGATTTGTACTCACGCGGCCGCGATAACGCATTCCGGGGAAGTGTCTTATGTAATATTTTCTCACAGGCAATGCTTCCACTCTTTGCTTGCATTGTGGGCACAGAGTCATTTTCAGAATGTTGCAATCCCTTGGCAGCATGAGACAGTGGCCACTGTTTTAACCCCCATTCGTCCGAAATGGTCGGCTTCAGACAGAATCTCAGCAGACCTTCTGAAATGAGGCTGGACTTAAGTCTTCCTGTTTAGAAGGGAAAGAGTCATAATAATAATGGTTGATATGTATTACATGCTCACTGGTACATGCCAGGCACTGTGCTAAAATATTTTACCTGCGTTGTCCACGTTTAGTCTTCATAATAAACCAATGAAGGATTATTATTATCTCCAGTTTACCCCAAACTACAAGGTGGCGGAGCTTAGATTTGAACCCAAGAAATCTGCCTCCATCACCCATGGCACCTGATGAACACCTTATGCCACCCTTATGGAAATATTTGCAGGTATGGAGATGTGTTGACCTTCTTCCTCCAGAGCTATATTCTTCAGAAAACTTTTTGTGATCATGAAAATGTTCTATATCAGCGCTGTCCAACACAGTGGTCACGAGCCATGGATATGGCTGTTGAGCACGTGAAATATGGCTATTGGGACTTTGGAACTGAATTTAAAATTTAATTACTTAAGTTTGAATAGCCACGTGTGGTTGTTGGCTGCCATATTGGACAGCACAGCTATTGGATAGAGCAAAGGGTCTGTTCTTGTGCAATAACCCTGTGACCCCATCTGCTACCGCTATAACAAATTGCCCAAACCTCATGGTTTGAAAAGCACAAATTGATTACCTTATACTTCTGGAGGTCAGAAGTCCTAAAATCAAGATGTTGACAAGGCTATGTTCCTTCTGGAGGCTCTAGGGAAAGTGTTTCCTCACCTTTCTAGCTTCTAGAGCCCACCTACATTCCTTGGCTTATGGCCCCTTCCTCTATCTTCAAAGTCAGCAGCAGAACATCTTCAAATCTCTCTGGTTCTGATCCTCTTGCCTTCTTCTTATAAAGACCTTTGTAATGACATCTGTGTATCTGAATAATCCAGGATAATCTCCCCATCTCAAGATCCTTTACTTAATCACATCTGCAAAGTCCCTTTTGCTGCATGTTACCTGTGCAACATATTCACAGGTTCTGGAGGTTAGGACCAGGACGTCTATTGGGGGGACATCACTTAGCCTCCCACATCAGCCACATAGCCTTGTGGGAGTATCATTTAGAAGTTAAGGGCGCAGGCTCTGAAATTGCACAGACTGGGTGCAAATTCCTGCTTGGTCACTTAGTCCCTGTGTAAATTGGCTTTTGTAGGTTAACTTTCTGAGTCACAATGAAATTATCTTTGAAAGGGCAATAATGCTAATACCAACCTGATAAAGTTGTTATAAAAACTGAGTGAGATGAAATATTTGGCACAGAGGGGGATGATTAACAAACACTCAAAATTGCTTGATGCTACTTCTTTTACTTAGTTTTGTTATTATTTGGTGCAATGTACACCTTTACTTTTCTACTTAGCTCCTTTAAAAATATCCCTTGGGTCAAAGAAATACAGAAAAGATGAGAACCATGATCATAAGTAGTAATCGCTCTCATTGAAATTGCTTTTTAAAGGACTTTCCTTTATTTCATTTAGTCTTTATAACCACCATATGAAGTACGTAGTAGCCTCCTCACTTTGCAGAGAATAAAACCAAGGCTCAGGAGGGTTAAGATACTTGTTTAGAAATATAGAGCTCCTGGATCCAAACTCTTACCTTCTGGTTCCAAGATTGATGCTCATTCCACCTTTTCACACCTGCCTTTCCTTCTGTGGTGACATAAAGAAGGAGGAGGGTCTGTGGGCTCGCACGTGGGATGGAGGGGTAAATCAAGGAAGATGGGGAGGAATGGTGATCACGTGCTGGTTGAGAGTTGCTGGTCCAGAGTCATCTGTGGATGGTAAGACCTGGAATTTCATGTGCTTCCTTGATATCTCTGAGCCTCACAGGGCCCCCAAGATCTAACATTGACTCCCCCTGCTCTCGCCAGTTATGCCCTCCACCCGGCAGGAAAGGCTCTCCACCTGGCTAGTTCCCACATCAGCTGGACCAGCTGCACCCCACTTGGTCCTCAACCCACCGAGTTTCACCTCCCTGCCTGCAGAATTATCCCAACAAACCAATCACGTCCTCCTGTGGGAACGAGGGGCCGTCTCACCCTCTGGTCACTGCAAAGACTGCCTCCCATATCCTCTGCTGGTTCGCTGTCCTCCACATGGCCCTGTGTGGCGTGCAGTTTCGTAGCTCTCCTGGGCTGTGAGTATATGTGACTAATAAACTATCTTGATCTCATCTGTCCACTGTGGGTTGTCGTATATTAGTTAGGCCATCTCGTACTACTTAGGGTGGGGATCCCTCCTTCACCAATGGGGTGAATAGGAGGCGATGAGAACAATCCTCCTGAGTTTGAATTCTAACTCCACCGCCTCAGTTACTGTGAGATCTCATCCCCTTCCAGTGCCTTAGTTTCTCCATCTTGAAAAATGGGTCTATTATTGGTATCTGCTTGATATGATTCATATGAAAGTTAAACAAACACATGTTGATGTCTCTGGCATATAAGACACTCACAACTTTTTTCATTCGTTCATTCACATTTCAACAAATGTGTATTAAGCAGTCTCTGGTTTGTGGGGATGAAACAAACTAATACCAGAAAAATCCAGACTCCCAGTTATGAGTTTAGCTGACTATGCTACCAACAACAACCTGGGCATGAACTCAAGATATTTTAATGACAAGTTTTCAGTGAATTTGAAAATAAATCACATGCCTGCTTTTCAAGAAATGACAGTATTTCAGCTTCCCCTCCTCCCCTACCTCTTGGGCAAACCCCTCTGGATCCGGTCCCTCTGCCAGTATCTCCCTGTAAACCGCTCAATGTATCTTGAATTTAAATCATGGAAGGTTAAGATGTACACAGTTATTGAACTTCTAAGCCTGAGCTTTTCTCTCCCCTGCATTTCCAACCCAGCACAAAGGCATTTTCATTAGTTGATCATCCGAGATGTAGCTGGTGTTCTGCAATTCCGTTCGGCACATAAAAATGTATTTCTTTCTGACTGCATTGTATTACCCTGCTTATTGAGCCATTTATCATATAGTGTGGGGCCCAAGCTCTGTTTTATTGAAACTACAGAATCAAATATCCGTGTATCTACATATCTCTACATGTCTGCTGGTCCTTTTCTGGAGAGAGGTGCTTCTTATGGATGTTGGAAAGTCAAGCAGTCTTCCCTCTCCATTCTCCTGTGTTCAGTGTGGATTCCGCTGGAAACACGTCCATCCTACCAAAGTGGATGCCCCCCAAATGAGAGGATGGGTTTGTGTTGCCCCAGCATTCAGCATTGGATGCAGAATAGTGGAGTAATATGGGTCCTTGTACAGGAGGCTGCCAGACCTGAGTTCAAATCCCAGCTCTTCCCCTTTCCCACCCTGTGACCTTGGGTCAGTTTTTTAACTTCCCTCATCTTGAATCTCCTCATTTGTAACATAAATGGAGTTGATAATAGTACCAAACTCAAGGAACTGTTGAAATGAATAAATGAACTAAAACATATATGTGTTTAGCTATTATTAAATTAGCTATAATTTTTTATTATATTAGCTATAATTTTTAATTTTCTTTAATATCTTATAATTCCTTCAGGGGAGAGGGAAGGATAGGGAGTAGGAGATGAATTTTATTCATTCATTCATCCATCCAACATTTGTTGTGTGCCTGCTATGTGTCATTCATGATACTAGGCATTGGGGATGCAAAGAGATGAAGAAGAAGATGACGTAGGCTTAGCCCTCAAAATGCTGAGTTTACTCTGGAGATGGACAATTAAGCTTTCACAGGCAAGACAGGCTGAATCCTGTCCTACTTCCCACTCCACTCCGTAGTCTGGCGTGCTCTCAAAAGGTGGCACAGCTTCTGGAATTTGACCGTTAAATCACTTGAGCGCGGTATTAATAGGCAGCTCCTGAGAAAGGCCTCCAGACTTGAAGTCGGCACCTGGTTTAAGTTCAGGTGACCCATTTAACCTTGAGAAAATCACTTCTGAGCTTTCGCCTCTCTACAACCAGAATTACGCTATCTGCACCGTTCGCCACACAGGGCAGCATCTACTTTATCCAGAAAATACTCCGTCGACTCCAAAGTGATGATTCTGATGCTAGAAGCAGAGCACCGTCTCAGGTCCCACTGGGCGAGGTGGAGAACGTGTGATCAAACAAGTTAGAGCCCTGGCGGGTATTTCTGTCTCCTTCTGTTAAACTTGGGCTTGGCAACTTTTAAAACCCTTCTTGATTCTAAAACTAGATCCTAAGGGAACCTGTGAGACAAGCTGTCAAACAGTAACTGAAAAGTTAGAAGAAGTTAAGGAAGCTAAGAGGTGGGCTCTTCGCTGATGCTTCTTGCTAAAGACAGAAAAAAGGGGGAACAGTGCCTCTCTCTAAATGGGGGAAATGAAATCGTGCAGTTTTAATATTCTTGGAAGTGTAATCTTGACGTTAGCTGCCTCCTGGAAGTTCTGAATCTACTTGGAGGGTGAGTTTCTCAGAGGGGCCACTTTTATAGGGGTGGGCAGGCAGCGCTTCAGTATGCAATGTAGTAACTATACCCAATAGATGCCAGTAGCAGCCCCAACTCGGTCACTGTAACAATCTCAAACACACACGTGTATTTCCAAATGTTCTCTAGGGAAGGAACTGGTAAACTTTTTCTGTAAAGATCCAGATAGCAAATATTTTGGGCTTTGCTGGCCATACGGTCTCTGTCACAAGAACTCAACACTGCACTCTGGTGTGAAAGCAACTGTAGACATGTCAACAAATGGGTGTGGCTGTCTTCCAACAAAGTTTTATTTACAAAAACTGATGGCAGGCTGGAATGGGCCTGTGGGTCGTCCCTTGAGGGCCTCTATTCTAGGAGAGTGTGTCACCCCATTGAAATTCCCTTTTCTAAAAGGAGAAAACTGGGCAGAGAAATGGGTTGGTTGTCCTAGGTGGCACTGAAAATCAGATAATGATGGCTTCCTCATAGAGAGAAAACAGAAATGCCAAAATGGGAGATTTCCTTTTGACTTCCCCCCTTAATTAGGGTTCTCCAGAGAAGCAGGACCAATAGGTAGGCAGATAGATAGATAGGCAGATAGTAGGATGGATGGATGGGTGAATGGACAGATGGATGGACGGACAGATAGGTAGTTAGATAGATAGATAGATAGATAGATAGCTGGATAGATGGATGGATGGATAGAAGGATGGATGGATGGAGACTATATAGATGATGAGGAACTGGCTCACACAATTATGGAGTCTGAGAAGTTCCATGATCTGACATCTGCAAGCTGGAGATCCAGGAAAGCTGGTGGTTAATTCAGTCTGAGTCCAAAGGCCTGAGAACCAGGGGGACCAATGGTGTAAATTCCAGTCTTAGGGAAGGAGAAGAGGAGATGAGATGTCCCAGCTCAAACAGTGAGGAGAAAAGAAAAGGTGAATTCCTCCTTCCCCCACCTTTTGTTCTATTCAGGCCCTCAACAGATTGGATGATGCCCACCCACGTTAGGGAAGGCAGTGTTGTAGGTCCACTGATTCAAATGCTAGTCTCATCTGGAAACACCCTCACAGACACACCCAGAAATAACATTTACCCAGAAATCTGGGCACCCCTAGGTCCAGTCAAGTTGACACAGAAAATTAACTATCATACCTCTCTATACCTATGTTTTTAAAATTGAGATATCATCTACATACAATAAACACACAATACATACATACAACTTACGTCCAATGAAATACACATATCTCAAAGATACAGTTCAGTGAGTTTTGACCAAGATATACCTGTGTGACCATCATCTCAATCTACATATATGGAACATTCCCCTCCCCCCAAGAAAGTGTCTCATGCTCCTGGCCAATCTGGGATGTCCCAGCCTGAGGCAACCCTTGTTCTGATTTCTGTCCCTATAGATTAGTTGTGCCTGTTTTCATACTTCATGAAATGGGATTAAACAGCTTATACATTTTTTGTGTCTTGTTTTGACTTTTTCATTAGGTAAAGGGTGGATATCAGTGATAATATAGGAAAAATTTTTCATAAAAGTCACCCTAATCCCATCATCTGAACAGCACATCTGTTTTCATCGTGGTGAATTCTCCAGATCTGACCCATGTGTGTGCATTTTTTAATACAGTTATTTTCAGACTTCACACACCATTTTCCCTGACTTTTAATGTCATGATACACCAGACACGTTTCCCTTGTTTCCATGGAATTACCTTAGTGATTGTTTAGTGGTTGGCTAAAATTCCAGCTTCTGGTATGCTCAACTTTACCAAAACCTCCCGCTGTCGTGGAGAGAGGTGATATATTTAGCTATGCCCTGAGAAGGCTGACCCCTGTCCAGATCCTGACTCTGTGCCTTGTTTGCTCATCTATGGAGCAGGGGTCATAATGGGACCTACTTCGTAGGGTTGTTTTGGGGATTAAATGAGTTCCCCTGTGTCAACACTCATAACAACGCCTGGCACATAATAAGCACTATTATTATTGGATGTCTAAGCTGTTGTCCAGTTTTTTATAGATGATGTTGTCACAGATACTTGAGGATATACATACTTACCTTTCACTGAGTTCTTCCTAAGATGAAGTCCCAGGAAGAGAGTTAAAGTGATTGGGTATCAATGGCTCTTGTAGTGTGGTCGACCCTCCTGTGTTCCCTTCTCAACAAATGGCACCCTTACTCCCAACTCCTCATCTTTGATAACTCTTCTCCCTTCTCCTATCCTATAAATTATCAGGTTCTCTTATCCATCTATGATGATAAAAGGGCCCCGTGGATGATCCCTTCATTTTCTCTAGGATATCCCCAGCTATCTTGTCCCTAAGATGAAATTTAATCTCCTCAGCATGCCCATTGCTGAAGCTGCAAACCCGGACATCATCCTTGATGATACTTCTCTCTCACCTGGCTGCACATACTCATTACACCCCATTTCACATTTGACTAGCTTCATGTCAAACTGTTAATGAGATGACAGCGCAAAATTGGTGTTTGGTCTCATCTAGGAGTAGTGGGAGGGAAGGAGTAAGAAGGGGTCAGAAAGGTAGGATGAACAAGACGAGCTAATGATATTTCTCTTTGTAAAGAAGACCTTATAATGAGTATACTGGGCCCCCCATTGGGAGAGAAGGGAACAGGTGTACACACCAAGGGCACAGCTATCTGGAATTCTGTTCCTTGGGAACCTAGTTCTAATGAACATCGAGGTGTTCAACACACACAGAAGCGGCTCACAGTGAATAGATGGAAGACCAATGATATTTCCTGACAATGTTCTGAACAAGGAGTTTATACCCTAGGAGATCCAAGGTAATTCACTCTATAAATCGGCCAGCAGAACACTAAGGTTACTAGAGTTTGTGTTCGGCTCACCTCACACTTATCCATGAGAGGATGCAATGTATAAACCTGACTCCTATCCTCAAAGACTTTATGGTCTAGTTAGAAGCAGGATACACAACAGAGAAAAATATAAAATCGTAAATAATTATACGTGACTGCTGAAGAAGAGGAAGATACATGAGAGCTTTGTAGAGGAGGTGGCAAAGAGCAGGATCTTGGAGGGTGGGGTTTGGCAAAATGGAGGGAATGGGAAGGGCAGCTAAGGAGAGGGTTGCTCCACTAGTAAAAGGGTGAAAATGCAGCGAGCCTGGGACACTTCAAGGTTTAATGGAGATAACTTCCTGAGGATGTCTGATGGAGGGTGCACACTGGTAAGCAAAGTTGGAAAAGAAGAAAATGGTGTGATTGTAGGGTGTTCAGACTCAACTTAGGAACCCCGATGTTCTGTGGTAGGAATTAAAATTATTGAGCAGAGCCTAGAGAGAGGCAGCATTGGGCTCAATCCAAGGACTGTCTGACTCTGAGCTTCTGAAAAAGATAGTCACTCTCTCCCTGCCAGAAGAAAGGAAAGGAGCCACAGTGCCTTGGTCTGTAGTGTGGGGCTAACATAATGGTTGATTTGTAGGGGAGTTGGGAAGATTATCTGTGAACTCCTCTTCCCAGGTACTCAAAACGTGATACTCAGAGTGTCGTTTGACAACCCTGGAGGTCATTTCTAGGGCTGTAGCCTGCGTCTCCATTGCTTGTGAGTAGTTCGTTACTTGTCCCAGATGGAGAGATGACTGAGTCTATCAACCCTTCTGTTCACAACCTGACTTTTAATTTTATTAACTGCTGTCCTCATTAGAGACACTTGGTGCAACAAAAGCACAATTGTCATTAAAAGAACAATTGTCCCCCTCCACAGGGGCAAACGTAAACCTTATTTACCACACTGCCGACTTCGTCAGTGAGTGTGAGACACACACACACAGACACACCCCCCAAGCATCCCAAAAGTGATGTTGTTGGTGAGAGTCAAATGCTTTTTGTTCCACCACCCACCTTCCAAATTATAAGAAAAATTTTGAAGAAAACATATAAGAGGCCCCAGAAGGGATTCATATCTGCGAAGATGCCCCACCCCGTCCTACCCCTTATGTAGGGCTTTCCTGTGTCTCAGAAATATAGAAGTCTCTTTCAAGACACCTCCGCCTGCCCACCACACAGGGCAGCAGTCCATGCTAGCTGAAAGTTTGAGAGTCCTGGAGTCCTTGTGCACAGATCCTCCTCTCTCTCCCACAACACGAAGTAGGAAGGCATATCTGTGTAAGGAGGATTCATCAAAATCTCTAATTAAATACATGGCAGCTGGTGAATTAAAGCATTTGTCTTAGCTCTGCCATCCTATAATACCTTATAATCCTGAGAGTCCAAAGTATGAATTAATTATAATTTCTAAGAACCCAGGGAGCCAGCAGCATGGAGGAGGGTGGTGTGGAGGAGGAGAGGCTGTGAATGGTGACAATAAATGCTTGTGAGAAAGGGACAGAGCCATCGTCATTTTTATTTAGAGGAGGAAGCCACTTTAGGAAGTTTATAGGCCTGGATATTTCCATATTTTCATATGAGTGTGTGTGTGTGTTGGTGTGTGTGTGTGTACATGCACATGGGGGTGTATTCAGACTCAAGTTTTAAGCTCTGACAATTAGGCATTTAACAGTATCAGTTTAATTGTTATTATATTTGTAGTAGTATTTTACCAGCTAATGAGATCTTATGAGGTGCTCTCTGTAAGCTAAGCATTTTTCTCTACCATGTCTTAAGACTCATGACTATATGTTGTCTGCATGGTTAGCATCTCTCCTTTACCAATGAGAAAATGGAAGCTCAGAGAAGTTCAATAATCTTCCCAAAGGCTCCCGCAGCTCACAAGGGTCAGAGCCACTACTCAAATCCAGGCTGACCTGGTCCCAGAACCCCTTCTCCTGAATTTACTACCTGCCAGCCCTTTCTGGGTGTCCAGACTAGAGAATTTAATAAGACGTGATTCTTACCCATAAAGATAAAGGTTGAATGGGGTATGCTAGCTAAGGAAATGTGTGCTGCTGTAAAGATAAACCTCCACATCTCAGGGGCCTCATGCAGCAAAAGTGTATTTCTCCCTCGTGTGATGTGTGACCATGTACACAGAGCGGGCACTCTGCCCCTTGTGGTTATGTAGGACCCAGGCTCCTTCCACTCTGTGGCTCCTCCATCTTCACCATCTGCCCTGCAAAGGAAAAGAGGGCGGGGGACTCATGTGGAGAACTTGTGTCTGCCAGGCCTGGAGTGGCGAGCAGCTCATCCCCTCACGCTGCATCCACTGTAGCTCAGTCCCATGGCCGTACCTAGCTGCAAGGGAACTGGGAAATGAAGTTCAGCTGTGTCCCCAGGAAGGCAAGAAGAATATGGTGAATTTGATAAAGGCTTGTAAGGGAGAGAAATCTCTGAATTTTCCAATGTGAAAGGTGTGGAGACTGTCCAGAGAAGGGTGGGACTGTATGAACTGCTTTGTTTATATCTCCTTCCCCCCAGAAGTGGTGAACTAAGTCTTAAGAAAAATGATGAAAAGGAAATAAAATGACTTGTAATGCTCAAAAAGGCAACACATGCAGTGAAAAGATCAACACCCCTGGTGTCGTCAGGGTTTGGATTCGCATCCTGGCCCTACAAAGGCAAAACATTTCTCACCCTCCCTATGCCTCATCTCCCCGCTACAAAAGCACATACTACATGGAGATGAAAGGAGACAGAAAGTGATTGGGATGTATGACACACAGTGATAGCTGCACATCACTCTTTTCCTGTTTGCAGCAGCAAGAGTCTGCTCAGAGTCCTTGTAGCCGCTCTCGGGACTCTGTGTTACTTTTGGGGAAGTAGATGTTGGGTCTTTCTTTCAATTTCTCATATATTGAGTCACCTAAGTCATCAAATAATGCATGATTAAATGCTCATCAAACTATAGACCAACTATTTTCTTTCTTTTTATCTTCTATTGCCTTAAAAATTATGTAGCTTGACCTGATTTAAAAAAATGATTGGTAGAATGATATCCATAATATTATTATTTTAACAGACATCGTCTGTTGAGTGATGGCTCACCAAGAGGCACTGTTCTAAGACCTTTACATGCAGCATCTCTTTAATCCTCACAGAAGACCTACAGTCTGGGTCCTGTAATTATCTCCACTTGGATATTAGCCAAAAGTGCTGAGTTTTGGTCTGTCTCGTTCATTACTCTGCTTTCAGCACCTAGGACAGTGCCTGACATGCAGCAAGCACTAGAGTTTGTGGGATGATTGAATAGCTCTCCCATTTCTGAGAACAATGAGGCGTAGCCAAGTTGCATGTCTTGCCCAAAGTCACATGGCAGTAAGCATTAGAGCTGGGTCCAAATCCAGGTCTTTCTGGCCCAAGACTACAGTCTGCAGAGTAGAAACAGTTAGCCAAAGCAGAGGTCGGAGTTCACGGATTCAAAAGGAAGCCATCCCACAACCCCATGGTGGCATGTTTGATTGACCTAAATGCCCTGTGCTTGATTTCCACTTAAAGCAACTTTGTTGTCTGGAAATGAAGAGGTGGGGAAGATGATGATTGCCGCTGTGGTCCAAATGGTTACTTTGAAAATAGCCAGCAAGATGACTGAGCCCACCATCTGGATTTCATGGGGTTGCCTCTGGCGCTTGGAGGTTCCCAGGATGCCAGGGACTTTCAGGATGACCTTGGCAGGGTTGTGTCCTCCTGGAGCCTGTTTCCTATCCCATAAAATGAGCAATAGAGAAGAGATGACTTCTGAATCCCTCACAGCTGGTTCTCTTGGACAGGCAATCTTAGGACCCCAGCCTCAGGGTCTGTGAAATAGACCATGGGACAATTGTGTGTAATCCAGGCACAGAGTGGCTTTTTCATAAATGGTCACCACATAAATGGTTACTACTCATATTCTAACCCTCTCTAGTCCTTTCCTAAGTTCTTCTGAATATATTGAAGAGACAGCATGACAGCTATATATACCTCACATTTTCTAAACCTCAGGCTATGTGCATGTGTCTGCAGCAGAGTCGCATTCCACCTATGACCCCTCTCTATTGGGCTGACTTCAGTTTTCTCCGACTTTGCAGTTCAGCCTGTGAGAAGTGCTCAGAAGGGCCAGGAGCCCAGCCCTGGTGTGGCCCTGCTGTGCTGAATGTTTCCTTTGGACCCTCCTTTCCGGCCACAGGAAGCCCGCGCTGCTCTCACATCTCACTGGCTGGCCTCCGAAAGTCAGCTTAACCGTGTTTGTTTCTGTCTTCTCTTGTTTTGTCAACATGCCATTGAGAAGGAAATGCAAACCTGAGCCTTGATTAGACATCTCCCTCGGTGCGGATTTATCCTGATTTTCAATTCAGCATGTTGGCATAGGTGCTGGGACACAGGCTTCCTGCCATTGGAAGGTCCAGGACCGTATATGGCACTGGCCAGAGTCCTGAAAAGAAGTGCAGGAACAAGGGGCTGGCCCCGTGGCCGAGTGGTTAAGTTCGCGCGCTCCGCTGCAGACGGCCCAGTGTTTCGTTGGTTCGAATCCTGGGCGCGGACATGGCACTGCTCATCAAACCACGCTGAGGCAGCGTCCCACATGCCACAACTAAAAGGACCCACAACGAAGAATATACAACTATATACCGGGGGGCTTTGGGGAGAAAAAGGAAAAAATAAAATCTTTAAAAAAAAAAAAAAAAAGAAGTGCAGGAACAAGCAGTGTTGCTTCTCTGGGGAGAGGTGTGGTGTCCCTCCCCCTACACCCCTGTCTTTCCCACTCCTCAGCTACCCAAGAGCAGTTCTTCAGGCTGATATGCAACCAGGAACTTGATAAATTTCCAGGGACGCTAGGAAGTCCTAGATCTTCTCACTAGGAGGAAGCTCCAGGCTTAGAGAGAGGCTGGATCTGTGTATGTGCACGTGAACACACACACACATACACACACACACACGCACAATCCACGGGTCTGGCCCTGATCCTCACACTGTCAAGCTTTGTGACTTTGGATGAGCTATTTAACCTCTCTGAGCTTTATTTCCTCACAGATGAGAGAGTTCTTGGGTAAGATCATAAAACTTTGGGGTCTTGACCAAAGCTCTTCTCAAAACTTTATTTTTTCTCATATATAAATTCATTTGTTGTTAAGTGAATGAGCAATTCAAGTATCAGCCTTGATATCCAATCCCTTATGTGGTCCTGGGCATATGAGTTAATCTCTCTGGGCTTCAGTTTCTTTATGTGTAAGATGAGAGTAGTAATAATCTCTACCTTGCAGAGTTTTTGTGAATTTTGCATAAAAATGTACAGAAAACACTTAAGAAATGGTCCTTCTCTTCCTTTCTTTCTTCTCCTCTTCCTCTCCCTCCTTCCCTTCCTTCCATCTTTACCTTCACTTTCTCTTCCCTTCCTCCTTTACTCATTTCTCCTCCTCTTCCAAAATCAATACCATCATTGCCATCATCTTACTATGACATCAGATTCAATTATGTACCTGAAAATGCTGTGTCATTTATAAAACATTACAGATACAGAAATAACTGTATTATAGGTAGACTCACCTTATGTGAAGCCCGATGTCAGCGTGTGTGTGTGTGTGTTCAGCCTTTTAGATCTGTTCCTTGCAGGAGTATGGCTGTTGGGCAGGTCAGATGCTGTGTGTCAAGGCATGCGGTGAATGAAATGAATTTGCCTGTGGATGGGGATCCAGCAGTAGGAGTCGGGCGGCCCAGCGGGGTGGGGAGCCAAGCAGAACACCTCAATGATGGCTTAAGAAACTTACAAATAAAGCTGAGATTCCTAATGTTTAATTTCAAGTGACTGAACGTTAACATTTAATTAACTCCTGACTGCTAAACCAATATTAAATCCCGGTAGAGGCTGGTGGCATCTCTTATGTATTAGCAGCCAAGAGGCTGCAATCCTATCATGGCGACATACAGCAAGATGGAAGCTCACCCCGTCACATGGGATTCCAGTATGCACACTCTCTGCCTATTCCTTTAGGCATCCATTCTCATTTATCTGGTTCTTGGAACGAGGAGAATCACATGCAAACCAATGCACTTGCTTCAAACTCCAGCTCTAACGCTCCCTGCTTGTGTGACAACTGGCCAAGCTACTCAAAAGATCTGATCTTGGTTTCTCACCTGGAACATGGGAAAAGTAATTCCTACCTTGTTATGTTGTTTCTACAGATCTCTGGCTATGGATAGGAAACATCTAACAAAAGACCCAACCCATTGTCATGAACTGCATGTTTGTGTCCCTCCCCCAAATTTATTTGTTGAAGCTCTAACTCCCAATGGGATGGTACTAGGAGGTGGGACCTTTAGGAGGTAATTAGGTTTAGATGAGGTCATGAGGAGCCCCAAAGATGGAATTAGCATCCGTATAAAAGAGAAAGAGACTAGAGTTCCCTCTCTCTCTCTCTCTGCTCTCTGCCATGTGAGGACACAGCAAGAAGACAGCCATCTGTAAACCAGGAAGCCCCATCTGCTGGCACCTTGATCTTGATCTTGGACTTCACAGCTTCTAGAACTGTGAGACATAAATGTTTGTTGTTGAAGCCACCCAGTACATGGTATTTTTGTTATAGTAGCCCAAACTGATTAAGACATCCATAAATGGCAAGATAGGATTCTGCTTTAGTTTCATTTCCCCCCTCTCTCCTCACTATGCCCAACTACACTGAGCTTCTCATTTCCTATTAAGGAGCAAGATCTATTCTACCTTGTTGTTTTCAACATGTTGTTCCCTTGGCCTGGAGTTCTTTTTCCTCCCAGTCCCTTGGTCATTTCTCTTGCAAGTCTTGGCTCAAATAGCACTTCTTCAAGATGTCTTTTCTGGTCTCCTAGACAGATCAGTTTTTCCCAGTATACCTTCCGATACTTCCCTCATTACATTGGACTTGAAGCCTGGAAGATATATGATTCCATTCTCCCCTTCTGCTTATGTCCGAGAGAAAATCATTTGCTTCCTTTCATTGCCTTCCAAAGCCATTAGAACCACACAATCTCTCTTGCATTCTCTAATGAGTTGGTTGTTTTGTTTACTCTGCTGGTGACAGGTCTGACAACACTCACCACTTGCATCAATAATCCCCCCTTTTTAAAGACTTTGGCACTGCAGTTAGCTTTTCACATTTGCATAGGGCTGAGCAATGCATTCCAGATGATCGTAGCAGGGTACTGCAGTTTGGCTCACAGACTGGAGGGGAAGAATTCTATCTCTTTGTGGAGGCGTAGTTGGGCTTTGGGAAGCTCTTATGGAAGGCCATAATCTCTTCACAGACGGGGGGCAGGAATAGTGAACTCCAGCATCAAGGGACACACCAGACTCTGGAGTTGAATTCTGAAATGCAAAGATTTGGATCTAGAGGGAAATGGATGCAGCCCACATGGAGTAGATTCCGGGGTATGGAAGATGCAAATTTGCTAGGGAAAGAGGCAGCCTTTGCCAACCCAAGGCCAAGAATAAGGGATCAAGGTTGGTTTGGTCAATCTGGCAACAGGACTCTCATCAATCCATACTGATGGAGTGTCCATTTCCTTGTAGGTCCTGAGACAGGGGAGGGATGTGTGAGGTGATCAGTGGCCTCAAAAAGTATCATTTGAAGTGAGACAGGAAGAGAAGGGGTGATGCTGCCATAGATTAAGTTTCAAAGATGAGGTAGAGTGAGGCTAGAGAGGTGGATCCCAGGAGTGAGGCAGGGCTGTATCAGGTTAATATCTCCACATCCTGATGATGATGGTGATGATGGTGATGGTGGTAGTGGTGATGGTGATGATGATGGTGGTGGTGATGATGGTGGTGGCGGTGGTGGGGATGGTGATGATGATGGTGATGGTGGTGATGGTGATGATGATGATGTTGGTAGTGGTGGTGATGATGATGATGTTGGTAGTGGTGGTGATGATGATGATGTTGGTAGTGGTGGTGATGGTGATGGTGATGGTGATGATGATGGTGGTGGTGGTGATGGTGATGATGATGATGGTGGTGGTGGTGATGATGATGAGGTGATGATGATGGTGATGACGACAATAGTAATAGCAGCTAAACTTTAATGAGCACCAATTATGCTCCAGCTACTGTACTGAGTGTTTTACATGTCAATGCTTATTCGATACTCTCACTCTACAAGAGAGGCACCTATATTAACCCCATTTTACAGATGAATAAAGTGAGGCACAGAGATGTTAAATAATTTGCTTGTAGTCATCCAGCTAGCAGGAGGCAATGCCAAGATTCCAACCCAGCTCTGTTTGATTCCAGACCTGGTAGGCTCCATCTCTGTTATCTGTCGCTTCTTGTTTCCAGATTAACCTCTGTATGGCCCTCTCATCATTCATTGATTCGTCATTGTTCATTCATCAATTATTCACTCATTCAACAGATATTTATGGAGCATCTACTATGTGCAAAGACCTGTGCAAGTTCTCTTCCCTTTTGGAACTTATATTCCTGTGGAGGGAGACAAAAGACAATTAAACACACACGTCCGTAAAATAACTAGAAAGGATTACAGAGTCTAAGAAGGGCCATGGAGAGAATTAAGCAGGGTTTTGTGATAAAGAACCAATAGAGGGAGATGGTGGGACCACCTTTATTTAGGGAGATCAGGGGAATCTGCAGCGATGACATTTACACTAAGACCTGAAAGATAAGAAGAACCAGTCATGCAAGAAGCCTGTGGAAGAACGCTGTCATTTTCCCATCTCTCTCCATTTCCATTCGGGTCTCTGGGGGCAACAACCATATGTTGGGTTTTCATCAATGGTGTAGCCTCCCAGGACATCTTTGGGGGCAGGCAGTCCCAGAAAGGTGACCCTGCATGTCCTCTTTGTGGGACCCTCCTCTGAGTGCTACTGGGAGTTATTCTCTGCTTCTCCATTTCTGCTCTTCCTGTAATTGAGGATAGATTATTCTTTGTTGTCTTGGTCATATTTGGCTTCCAAACCCTTATCCAGATGGCTCCCCAGGGTGGCTCAACTCTGGGTCACTGGGGACCAATTATGAATCTGTCCTCTTCTCTTATTCACTGCTGAGTGCAGCCATAAGCTGACACAGAAAATCCTAAATCCAGTTAAGTGTTATTTGCTTGAAGTATTTGAAAGAGCCGGCTTGGCCCATCTTCAAATATTTTGTTAGCTAATCAAAGCCAGATTGCGGTCAGAGGCCATATCTAAATTTATTAGGAAAATTAATAGACCATTTAGATTTTATTGGAATTAAGCTAAAATACGATAAGCAGTCACACCAGCAGATAATCATTAATTATTACACTGACCTGCGTGATGGGCTTATAATGAAATATTGACTTGTAGGTAAGTCATGAGGCCTTAGGACAAGCAGGACAAGCTCTCAAAAGGTGTCCATACTCTATCTGCTTGAGGTTAATTGGACGGGACACGGTAGGAGAGGCTTTCTGTAAATACATACTGTTTATTCTTTCAAGCAGCGTTTACTGTGCATCTACTGTGTGCTAGTTCCTGGGAATACACAGCAGACAGCCTGGGCTTGAGTGCTAGTTCCAGTACTTCATAGCTGTGTGACCTTAGACATGTCACTTAACCTCTCTGAATGTTCATTTCCTCAGCTGAAAAAACTACTAGGATTGCTGTGAGAAGTCATGGAAATGATGTGTGTGATGTGCTTATCACAGTCCCTGCACATAGATGTCGCTATGATTATGATTGTTTTTAAGAATATTATAAATAAGACAGATTTTGCCCTCAGATAATTCAAACAACAAATTACAATCCAGCCGACCCTCCAAGCAGAGTTGATTTCTCCCCGCTGTGTGCCGCACACATGTTAGCTGGGGTCAGAGAAGGCTTTGATGAGAAGGAGATGTTTGAGCTTGGTTTCAAAGGACGAAAGGGTTTGTTTCCCAGGGAACTGGGAAGATACGGGGCTTCCAGGGAGATGGCACAGCATAGGCAAAGGCTTGAACAAGCTGGCAATTCGTGGAACTTTAAATAGTTTGGCGTTATAGGACAGAGGCCTCTCCATTCGGTTATTATTAGGACAACAAGAATTGGAAGCTGGGAACTGTGCTCTGTATCACTCACCTTTATGCTTGGCTCCATGAAAGGTCCATACATCAAATGTCACTGTGAAGATGAATGTGATATTGACTTCTGTATTTTTGCGAGATATTCCCTTTTGCCCAATGGAATCAGGAGGAAAATCTCCAGTGTTCCCAGAGTCAACAGTCGTGCTCGAGGGAGCTGCGCTGGGAGGTCCCTCCTGGGCACCTGCTCAGGGTGGGTGCTGCACAGCATGGGTGCTGCATAAACTCCGCCAGTGTCGGTGAGGGTGTGGCCTGGAGGGGCACAGCACCACCTGAGTCAGACAGGCCCGGGGGCAGGTCCACCTCTGCCACTTGCTTCCTGTGAGACCTCGAGTAAGTCTCTCTGAACCTCAGATTCTTCATCTGCAAAAGGGAAGTTTCTAACAGCTGCCCACGGGCCTGTGGACAGGATCATTGAAAAAAAAATCCAACTATATATATATAAAAATCCAACTATAGATATATATACATAATCTCTTAGTACATTTACATATTCGATAAATGTTAGTTCCCAGAATATAATGTGGTATGTTTAATGTTTTTAAATTAATTTAAAAAAAATAAGTGGGGTGAGTGTTGCTATATATGGGTGTTCAGTTTCATATACTAAATATACATCTGTCCTCAGAAAATGAATATTCAGTTTTTCCAAAGATGTATATGCATGTTCCAGTTCTCCTATTAGGTGTGTATCTCTGTTATATATATGTGCATATGTATATAAGTATATAAATATATAAGAATATAGATACATATCCTACTTACGCACTGAGAGGAATAAATAAGTCCAGAGAGCAGATAGAGGAAATTGTAGGATAATTTGGGCTATTCCAGAAAAAGTGGGAAATGTGTTCAGGACAGGAGGGCCGGAGTCACCCTGTGGCCACACATAATGATCTAGTATAATTAATCCAGTGGTGTGTTGATTAATTTTGGACTAGCCGAGAAGGCTGAGGGAGACTCGATCATGGAGTCCAGCCCATTTCTCCTGGATAACGGTGCCCATTATCATGGGAAGTTAACAGGCAAAAGGAAGTGAAGAGCAAACTGGGGTGGGACATCCTGTGATGAAGAGCTCCAGAGGGCAAATCAAATCGCCGTCCGCCCTGGTCAGCAGCTTGGGAGACCAGGGGAAAAAATGTGGGAAAATGGGTATGACCCCAGTGACCCTAGTTTCAGGGTGACTCTGGGGACAAATTGGAGGAGGAAAAAAAATCAATTCTACACCATTGCTATTGCATTATTGTTATTATGACAATAACAATAATGAGAGGAGTGACCAGAATTTCTGTCCTCAGTGGAGTGTCCTTGGATAGCAAACGGGCCACATGGCCAGGCCACAGGAAGGAAGACTTCCTCTCCCGGTTGCTTTTGTTTCTTGCTGCTGTGACATCCCTCTCTCGAGACAAAAGTATAGACAGGCCTCTCTGCTCAAACAGATGGGAAATTCCAGGGAGAAAATGAATTTTTGTTGGAAAATACCTTGCTACACGAGGATAAATGGAATCTGGCCTTTTAGACTTGGTATAGACTCATCGAGGGTCCCTAAGATGGAGGCTTAAATGCCTGAGTGGGATGGACAGAGGGGAGATTCCACACAAGCGGCCGTCTGATCACAGGATCGCTGATTTTGAAAACACAAATTAGTTAAAAATAGCCTGAGTCCTGAGTGTGGATGGAAGCAGGCCCCCAGGTTCCCGGGCGCGTGTGTGACAGAAATGCAGTGGGGTATTTTAATTAGATCCCTTTACCAGAAATCCTGACCTTCTGTGTAGCACATTAATGTATTTTACTAATTATAAATGCAATTAAAAAGTACTGAAATAAAATTAGGCTGATCTATCTAATTTACATTAAGCACTTTCAAATTATGCAGATTTTAAAGTCTCTCTCTCTCTGTCTCCCTTTTTTTTCAATTTGGGTTTCAGGGTAAAATTGTCTGCATTAAAACAGCTGGAAAACAACCTTGTAGGAAAACAAATTTCTTTTCTGTGATTATTCTCAGTGTGCGAGTTAATTTTCGAGGCAGTAATATACTTAGCTGGCACCGAGCGGTGACTCATAAAGCAGAAGACATATGCATCTGGATGCAGGCGTGGGAACAGGGGCCCACGGGGAGATGGAGTGTGGTTTGGTTACTTTGGGGAATGAGGTTGAAAGGCTAACTAGGCAAAAAAATACCGACGTGATGGTGGCTAAACCGTTGAGATTTACAAAGAGCGAGAAGTAATGGCAGACATAATGTGCAGTTGGTAGAGAGGAACCATCTGGTGGGTTTATCCAACGACATAGGATTTTTTTTTCGCTTCTGTGCTGACAGGCGAAGAGAGTGATCCGGGTGATGAAATTATTGCCCAGCATTATTAAGAATCAGGACGTTCAATTTCGCTGGCTGTGGAGTTACGTATGCAGAGCAGCTATATATTAGGCGGGGAAATGGAGCGTAAAGGAGAGTGCGAGCCCGAGGTTGGACACTTTCTCCCCGACTGTTGGCCGTGTGCGTGCTTGTTGGCTGGGGAGAGAACCACCGTTGAGCCTGGGTCTGCTGGAGGCTGTGTTTGCCCGAGGAGGAGACCTTGACAGGGCATCTTTGCAGATTAAATCTGATCCTCAGGTTCCCTGGAGGCAGAGGTGTAATAAGCTGTTCTCTGGAGTTGCATATAAGCTCCTTAAAACATTCCCGAGGTGGTCGAACGCCCCTTTGCTCAGCGCACTCCATTTTATTTGCAGCCCCAGCTTTGCCCTTTAAGCTCCCCCATCAAAAGAAAGCCTAAAATAATTCTCTAAATTGAGCTGTTGAGCTTGAGCAAGGAGAAGATTTGGAAAGTCCTTTTTCCTCTTTTTTAAATTCCCCTTTTGACACTAAAAGGGTCTTTCTACTTGCATGTAGGGAACCAATCTTGCCTACTCTGACACGGAAGTCAAGGTGGGTACTGGTTTCCCATCATCTTCCTCAAAAGATGGCTGACCTCTAGGACATCAGACAAGTGTGGGAGGCCAGGCTCCTTGTGTCTGGAGATCTCCCAGCTCCAGGAAGGGGGCCCTCGCTGGGGTAAAGTGGTTCTTTGCTTCTCCATCCTTCAGACCTCTGCCGCCATAAATTCACACAGGAAATAGTACCGATGGAACTATGTGTTAATCCGCGGAAAGAAAGTGTTAAGATCTGCCTTTCCAGGAGGAACCTGTCTGGACCTATGTGGATGATCAGATGCTAAACTGGAGCTAGACCCTGCAGGTTTCTCTTCTATAAGGACCTAGCTGATGGCAAGAATCGACTGGATGGAAATGCAGCCACAGTTTTCCCCCACCAAAAAAAAAACAAAACAAAAAACTTACCTCCTATGCCTGCCTTTCTGTCTATAATACCCCCTGGCCACCTTGGTATGGAGCAAAGCTCCCATCAGCATTTTGGCCGTGGGCTTGGTCCTTCTGTAACAAACACAGCTGCAAGAACCCTTTGTCCTATTTTATGGTCCTCTTCCACTGACTTCAGGAGGGATGTTGGAAGAGTGGCAGAGAAAAAATTGTTGCTTTGGAAACAACACCCCTGGATTCAAATCCTAGCTCCCCACTCACCAGTGTAGGGGCTTTAGCAAATTATTTAACTTCCCTCAGCTTCAATTTCCTTGCCTTCTTTGGAGAACAATACCACTGTCTTTGCAAGGTTGCAGCAAGCATTAAAACGACATCATGAATGTGAGGCATACGCATGATGTCTGACATTCATTCTCTCATTCAAGTTTTGGAGGGTCTCCTCCATGCCAGGCACTGCTCAGCCCTAATGTGTTGTGGTTAACGAGTGCCCGCCACGAATGCCTCTGCCCTGGACATGGGTGGTGGGCCCTCATTAAGCACTTGATGAAACAGGGCTGAATTAATAACGTGATAGAATCCTACAAATAGTTATTGAGCTCCTACTGTATCTAGGGCACCATATTAGAGGGGATATATCAAGTTGAATAGGATATGTTATCTGCCTCCTCGCTCCCCTCTCCAGGACCTCATGTTCCTGGTTATGATTATGTTGCTTCTGTTACATGTTTTGAGACTTCAGAAAAGATTCTTATTTCCTCTCTTGGTCTTCCATCTCACCTCTTACAATTCCCACGAGCAATCAAACTTCCATGCCTTTGCATACGCTGCTCTCTCTGCCTGGAATGGCCTTCCCCATCCCAACTCTTCCAACTCATCCTCTTTCCTACTTATCAGACTCCTGTACACCCTTCAAAACCCAGCTCAAGGATTTCCTCTGGGAAGTCCTGTCTCCAGCACTGTGGATGGTCTCCTGCTGAATCCATTTTCCCCGGGGACATATTACCCAAGTATATGTCTGTTTCCCTCTCCAGACTGAGAGCTCCTAGAGGTCAAGGACCTGTGTCCAATTCATCATGATATCTTTCATGACAACCATATTGTCTGAAATTGAGTCAATTGTTCAATAAATGCTAGTGTTAGTGCCTACAAACCTAGGTTCTTTACCCGCTGCACAAGGGGGCCAAATAAATACTGGAACGCCAGGCTTATGGCAAGGAAAATGTTTTTATTTTGGATGTATCAGCCAGGAGATGAGAGTGAGCCCTCAAATTTGTCTCATTTTATCTGTCTCCCTGAAGGATGGGAGGCAAGGAGTTTTAAAGGTTTGTGAGGAATGTGGCTGCTTGTAGAGAGGTGGAGTGAGTCAGTGGCCTGGCTGGTCGGAACTTTCCCACCATCCTTTGTTTGGCCTTGGGAGGCTGTTTTCAGGGAGGAGGAGGAGATGATAAGGAATCCTGGTGGTTGTCCTTGACTCTGTTTGTCTCCATGGTGGATAGTGGATTCTGGAGCCAGGGTGTAAGCAGGGAAAGAGTGCTTTGGTTTTAACCCCACATATGCTGGGTTTAATGTAGGGGAACTGATATCAGGACTGGCATCACTAGTTGACTGAAGAAATAAATGTGTGAATTAATGAATGGATGGTTGGATGGATGGATGGATGGATGGATGGAGAAAGTGAGAGAGAAAGAGAAATGCAAACATTCATTCATGAATGCATAGATGGGTGGATAGATGGATGGATGGATGGACAGACAAATGAATTAACACACAAGTGAATACATAAACTTGGTTTAATGGCGGTAGTGATGGAGTCTGAGTCTGTGACCCAGGTTTTGAACCCTGAGGACGGCTTTGTAGGGAATCTCCAATGTATTTCATGAGCTAATAAATCTGAGAACAGATGAACGTGTCAACGTGCTGTGGCCTCCAAGTATGAATTACATTCTACTGAGTCAAGGGGGAGCCTGCCCTCTGTGTGCTGTATTGTCCCTCCCCACCCTGGGCCACCCCCCCTTCCCCTCCGTGCGTGCTGTAATAGCCAAGTCTTGACTAATTATAGTGGCCTGTCAGCAAGCTGGGCCTGGACACCGGGGTTTTCTCTGCAGCCATGGCTGCTGCTGCCCTTGTTCCTACCAAGCTCACCTCCCAGACAAACATACGTAGCAGGTGTTTTCCCCACATTAATAATCAGAATTGACACATTCTAAATGAGGCCCTCCTTGTTGTGCAGGGCACCTCTGATGGATATGTGGGGGAATTGACGGCCCCTGAGAAGTGTTTTTGCCATTACCAGCATTTCTCTGACAGGTTTTTAATAGTCCCACTAAAACTGCAGTATATTGGAAAATTTTGCAGATGAAGTGCAAAGGGCTGCTGTGCCTCAGAGAACCTGGGGTGGAAAAATACGGTTTGGGGAACACTGAGTTCTTCAAGTAATGGTGATCTTAGAAGAAGCTGATCTGGTGTTGGGTTGGGCTGAAAGCTGGGGAAGGGGCAGTTTGGCCGAGGGTCTTTGAGGAGCCCTGGGTTACAGGTGGCACTGAGTAATAGCTCATGTGGATGGAGCACAATGGAAGCCCTGGAACAGAGCGTGGAGTTAAACACTGGATTAGAGAGGATTGGACAGGATGGGCTCATTCATTCATCCATTCATTCTTTCTTCCATTCTATAAGGGCTAATTTACCTTTGACTCATGCATCACAAATATGAATTCGACTCCATAAGTTCAAAATTCTATAAACCATTTATGGCCTTGGGCTATTTATGCAGATTGAAGTCTGAGCCTCAGTTTCGTCATTTCCAACATGAAGCTAATGTAGGGAGGAAGACTTTTCCTCTACCTAAATGTGGGTTCGTCTGGCTGGAGAACAAATTAAATTCACGTGAGACAGAATAGCAAGAGAAAATTAAACAAAGCTTTATGAGGAACCATGGCCCGGGGCCTTTCTTCCCGAAGGAAGAAAGGGCACCGAAGAAGTGGGGTGCACAGAGTGGTTATATACCCCCAAACAGGGTGTTTCACATGTGATTGAAATGTCCCTCCCACAATAGTCACAAGATTGCCCTGTCGGCACAGCACTTGATGGACACAGCAGATAGTGGTCTGCTATCTAGGAGAGCGTAGCAGGAGGCAAGTCTATTGTCTTAAGCTGGGCGGTCACAGGTGAGACCAGCAATCAGTTCCTAGCCTAAGGAAAGATGCTTAATCCTTAAAGAAATGCCAACATTGGGAGGGGGAGGGAAGTCAGTTACAGGACGTTACCAGACTAGCACAATAAAATGCAGATTTAAGTCCTTGCCTTCCCCATTGATTAAGAGTTTCTAGAGATATCTTTACAGATGGAGATTTCCTTTACAATGTAAATGTCTCTTACAAAGGGTAAATTCTACTTTTCAGTTGCTTTCCTGTCTGCAAAGAAACTAGCCTCAAATAATCATTATGCCAAAGAGACATGTCTTGGGGTGTCCATTTCCAGGTCCCTATACTAATAATACCTATTCTTTTGAATTGTATTTGTGGGTTAGATGAAATAAGTTAGATTCTTTATGGGTCAGGGTCCCTGCCTGAAACGGATGACACATACTAATAGGAGAATTGAGACAAGTTTAATACAGGGCTTGCTTATCAGAGAGTGGGCAGGGCGAAGGGAAACAGATGAGAGAAGGTGCAGCACCCTGTGGCTTGCAACAGTGGGGAGCTGTTACCACGCGAGGGCTCAAGGGGTCAAGGAAGGGAGAGTTCCCAAAACCCAAGGGCTGTAGTAGAGGTTGTCCGATGTGAGTGTGACCTTCTGTAGAGGGTCAAGTCGTTGCCAACCAGAATCCCAGAGTAGAGGGAGTCAGGAGAACAAATACTCTGATTTACCTAGAGTGGAGAGTGGATCCAGGGGGACAAGCGGGGTACACCCCTCCAGCACAGATACCAAAACAGCTGGACTTCCAACGAGTCCATAAATGGTAATGACGATGGGTGTAAGGCACTAGCAACCCAATGGGGGTTAGGAGACAGCTGGTATTATTATTTCCATTTGACGCTGAGACTTAAGAAGATGGGATGGTCCCTAAGTCTTTGCTGGCAGCCCTGCCTCCCCCAGTGTCTCACATTCTCTTACTTCCTCTCATTCTTCATTGGCCACCAGAGAGAGGCCAATGGGTGGCAAGTCTGCCTTGCACTCCAAGGGTTAAAATCAGGCCCTGAGAATGGAACCAGCTGTCTAGAGTTCATTAGGTAGTCGGGTCCTTGCCAGGGACTGTCTGTAGTCAGCGGGAGAGACGGGATCTGAAAGCTAAACAATCCTGGTGATGCCCCCGGATAAGCTTCCCTAATTAGCGGAGGCGGCCACCGGATCATTCACGCTCTCTGCCTGGCTCAGCCCTCCGAGAGCTGACACGTTGGGGGCCCTTCTTCCTTCTCAGCTCACTGACCCTCCCAAAGGCTCTTTCTAAGCCCCTCAGAGCCACTTTCCCAAGCATTCAGATTTCCCGCCAAGGGAGCAGGACTCCCAGGAAGAGATGGAATGGCCTGATGGAGAAATGTCTTTGCAAGACCAATGGCAGAGCCTGGCCCAGTGTGAAAGTCAGGTGCCCAGCCATTGGTGTTAGACATCTGGATTCAAATCCTGGCTCCTCCGTTCATTTGCTGGGTGATGAGGGCATGATTACTTAACTGCTCTGAGCCTCCTTTATCGTGAAATGCAGAGTGACAAAACTGATCTCCATCAGTGTCATGGGTGTTGGGACAGTTGTGGCCACTCACCCCTTTCCCTTCATTGGGTTCTTGGACCTCAGTTGCATCTTCTCTGGTCCTCAGTTCTCTGGTCAACCACCTGTGCTCCCCTCCTAGTATTTCCTTCACGATTTTGTGGTGTCCTGGGGGGCCGTCACAGGGCCAGGACCCTTTGTGAGCTGGCTCCCTCCCGGATCATCTCTGAAAGTCATCTGGCTGAGAAAGGTAGAGTTGAGCTCCTGGGCTATTTCACTTACTATTAAAATGGGTCACTACTGAGCCCATTTGCACAACCAGGAAATCAATTGGGCGCAAACCAGTTTGCTAACGGAACTCCTTAGAGTCTCTTTATAACTTAATTGCATAGGTAGGCATGCCAGTGTAGAAACAGGGACGGAACGAAGTGAGGGAGGCGGCTGTCTGAGCAGGGATCGATTCTGGAAATCCTGGCTTCTGAGGGGGAGGGAGGTTGGAAGAGGTTTGGAGTCTAGACCAGTGCTTCTCAAACGTGAGCAGGAACAGGAATCACCTGGGGCTCTTGTTTCTGCACGGCTGGTTTAGTTGGTCTGGGGTGGGGCTAGAGATTGTGCATTTCTGAGAAGCTCTCCGCTTATACCAGTGTTGCTGGTCTGGGCCACACAGAGGAGCTGGATCACTCAACACTTCCAAGAGTCACATCTGTCTGAGACAGCACAGCTGATGAAGAGGACGTTCCACATTACGACCTTATTTATGGATGTCGCCTCCGGGATCCCCCGATCCTTTTCCTTCAGTATCTTCCTTCCTTCTTGCTCTGGCTCCTGAACGCCTGTAAGACTTGCTGGTTCTACACCCACATCCTCACAGGCTGTTATGAGCTGGGTTGTGTCCCCCTGAAATTCATATGTTGAAGTCCTAGCCCCCAATACCTTGCAACATGACTATATTTGGAGATGGCGTCCTTAAAAAGGTCATTTAGTTGAAATGCAGACATTGGGGTGGGCCCCTCTCTGATCCTGGAACTCCTAAACAGCTATGCTTCTCTCCCTCCTGCACCGTCAGACCTCAAGAACAGGGTCTACATGAAATAAACCCAGGAGTCCATGCCCCTTGGGACTGAGGCCTCATAGTTAACTCTTTTTATTGTTGAACCTCACACCTGGTACCTCCTTTCTGAGTCATGGGTGTGTGTGTAAAAGGCAACGGCCCCAAAGAACCAGGTTGCCCTCGACTGGGAGTCTTTCCTCATTAAAAAAAAAAATTAAGGTATAATTGACGCCCAGAAAACTGCATATATTTAAAGAGTAAAATTGACATTTGCATATGTCTATAAAACCGTCATTGCAAGTGAGACAGTAGAAATATCCATCACTCCCAGGGTTTCCGCCTGCCCCTTCACAGTCTCTCATTCCACCCCTCCCTGTTCCCAAGCCACGGATATGCTTTCTGAATCTATAGTTCTGTTTGCATTTTCTAGAATTTTGTGTCAAGGAATCACATGGTATATACTGTTTTTAAAGCATTATTGAGGTATAGGTGACATACCGTAGTATTCACCTATGGCTTGAGTTACGCAGTCATCACTACAATCCAGTTTTAGAGTCTCTTCATCACCCCCAAAATATCCCATTTGCAATCAGTCCTCACTCCTCCAACCTCCAGCTCCAGGCACCTCCCACAGCTCCAGGAACCTCCTGATCTCTATCTCTATGAATTTGCCTTTTCTGAGCATTTCATATAAATTGAGTAAAGAACTATGTTGTCTTTTGCATCTGTCCTTTTTTGCTGGCTGTAACGGTTTTCGGGTTCACGCGTGTTCTTGCATGTGGCAATATTTCATTCTTTTTATTCCTGCCCAGCATCCCACTGTGTGGATGGACCATTCACCAAGTCCAACGCTTGGCTTGTTTCCAGCTTGGAAGTATTACAAAGAATGCTGATGTGAATGTGTGTGTCCAAGTCTTTGTGTGGACATTTATCTTTGGTAAATACCTAGAAGTGGAATGGCTGGACCATTTGTAGGGAAATGTTTAAATTTTTAAGAAACTGCCAAACTGTTTTCCAAAGCAATGGTACTGTTTACATTTCTGCCAGCCGTGTCTGGGAGTTCTAGTCCTTCTCATCCTCACTGACATTTGGTATGATTAATCTTTTTAATTTTAGACATTGTCTTAGGCGTGTAGTGGTATCTCATTGTGGTATTTTTCATTTCCCTAATGACTAATGATGTTGAACACCTTCCACTTGATTATTTGTCATCGGTATATTGTCTTCACCGAGGTTTCTGTTCAAATCTTTCTCCCATTTTTTATTTGGGTTGTTTATTTTCTTATTATTGAGATATTTTTATTGTGGTAAAATACACAACATAACTTACCATTTATCTATTTTAAAGCATACAATTCAGTGGTATTAAGCACATCCACAATGTGTACAATCATCACTACTATGGTTCCAGAAATTTTTCATCACCCCAAACAAACTCTGATTCCATTAAGCAGTTGATCCTCATTCACTACCACCCCCTCAACAAGCCCCTAGCAACCAAAAATCTGCTTTCTGTCTCTATGTGGTCTATCCATATAGCAGAATATTACTCAGCCATAAAAAGGAATGAAATACTGACACATGCTATAACATGGACGAATCTTGAATGCACTACGTTAAGTGAAAGAAGTCAGAAACAAAAGGCCACATATTATAGGATTCCATTTATATTAGATATAAGAATAAACAAATCTTATGATTGAATTTTAAGTGTTCTTTTTATAGTGCCCACCCTTTATCAGATACGTCATTTACAAATAGTTTCTCCATGTTACAGAGGTGTCTTTAGGATTACATGAGCTAATATGTCAAGCAAATAGTATAGTGTCTGCCGTAGACCAAGTGCTTCATATACATTAGCTGTCATTGGCATTTCATTATTTGGATCCAGTCTTATTGGAATTTTAGTGATTTGTTCTGACCCTGAGCTCAGTACAAAGCCCTCGATGTGTAATTAAAGGTACTCATTGCTGAGTCGGGTCCCTGGAATTATGGTAGATGTGATTCCAGAAGTGGCACATGGTAGGTTCCAAATCTTAGGCTCACCAGCCTTCTTTTCTCTCTTCTCAATAATACCAACAGCAGCAATCATAATGACAAGCATATGTCTTGTGTTGAGCACTTTACTTGTTTTAGTTAACAATTCTATCAATGCCCATTTCACAGATGAGGAAATTCAGGCCCAGAGGTCGTGGAACTTGCTCAAGGTCACACAGGTAGTGAATGGTGGGTTCCAAGCCCATCATCTCATCCACTCGTCCACGGTGCTGCTTCAGTCTTCTGTGCTTTTATTCCTGACTTCTCTCCTGATGTCTTAACCACGTGTGGGTCTCTTTTAAATTCCCTTCCATCCCTCAAGATCCTGGCTGGAGGAATCAGTGGTCAGCACCTGGCCTGGGCCTTGGGCATCTGATGGTCTGGCCCCTCCTCTGTTCTGAACCACTTCTCATGATTAGAACAGCGGCGGATCTGCTGACCAGAAGCCTAAGCTGGGGGGGCTAAGACAAGAGCCTGAAAAATGGGTGTTTGGTCACTAATGGACCAAGAAGAGGCCCAAATTCCGTTTGGACCCCACTTAGAAAGTCCATCTTCATCTCTCAGGAGAAGTCAGAGGAGAACAAAGTGGACCCTGTTCCAGGAAAGAAGCCACAGCGGTTTCCACAGAGGCAAAGAGAATCATTTTCCTTAGGTGTGGGAAGGTCCTCAAAGAGTGAGGTAATAGGTTTCTTTATTAAAAATTAATCTTCTTGTAAAACCATTGCAATACAATGCACTTTAATAAATCACCCCATGCTTCTGAACACATTTATTATCCCTTCTCGGGAAACCGTGGAGCCCAGAGAAATTGGTGCTGCTGAGAGCACTGAAGCTGTGCTCAGTAATGAACTCAGGTGGGGGCAGGGCCTGGGGGCTGGGGGCCGGGTTCTGGTTTGAGATCTGCCAGGTGGCATGGATATTTCATAGGTATTACAACTGGTTAATATCTATTAGGATTAGTTGGGTCTTGCAGCTCCCAGGTGTGTGTCTCTTGGGACTTCTGGGTGAGGAAGGGCCCAGTAGGTGGGACAGCAGCCTTTTCTATGGCTGACAGAGTTGTGTGAGCCTCTAGCTCTTGATGTGGGTGCTCTGGGAAGATGGGAAGCATTGGTTCCGATGTGCAGACCAGCATCCACCATCAGCACCAAGTAGCTCTTTAAGGATGCTCTTCATACATGCTCTTCATACATCTCCATTTTGCATCACATACTGCATTCTTAGGCTGTGATACGGGGATGTCAGAAGCAGGTGGGGTCCTCTGGACACCTCTACCCTCTGCTGCCTATTCCTCTAAGCTCTATTCTAGGAAGACCCCCCAGCTTCAAGGACCCCTAAGTTACAAAACCCTCCAGGTACCTTTGAGCCTCACTGGCTGAAACAATGCAGTTTTCTCTGCAGAGGAGACAAAACCAACTCCTCTCCTGCTCCAGTTGGGTCACCTGGGCCTCATGCCACCTGAGTCCCAAATTCCACAGTCTCTCATGAAAGCAGTTCCTTCATCTCCTGTCTGAAGCTCTTTTCCCTGTAATTCTTTATCCCAAGGTCCAGGCTAAGAAAGAAGCCATTCCATTCTCTCTGTTGACTTCTTCCTTGGGATCCCAAGAAAAAATATTTCTTCTCCCCGTCTCTCTTTCTCCCATGCAAATAAACACCCTGGGCTGGAGATCCACCCACCCGTCACTAAGTCCCACAAAAAGCAGACTTCAAATCCCATTTTGGTTTTAGCTGAGGACACGCTCCTTCCTGTACTCCCTCCCTACTTTCTCATCGATTTGGGTCTTCTGCTAGGATGCGTGTGTGCATCTTTGCTGGAGGTAAGTCTTTCTGGGAGCAGCCATATTTCTATCACTGTAATTAAATAGGAGTGGAAAGCAGGTTGGGTCTTTGGGATCTGTGTCCTTCTATCTACCTCATTCCCTTCACGTATCTTTCTAAACTGAGCTTGCCGACAAGCAGGTACAGATGGAGAATGGACTACTCACTGATATCCCGTTCGTGGCTGGAATTTCAGGCACCTCAGTTTTTACGGTGCCTGGCACAGAGGAGGTGATAGATAAATGTCTTTTGAATGAGTAAGACAGTGAGAAATTAATGGGAGAACAAGTGAATAGGCCAAAAAGCTTGCAGCTCAGGGTACAGGAGAAGGTCTTGCTGATGTTTGGCAGGATGGAAAGTCACCAAGCCCCTTAGTGAGAGAAGCCAGGATGGGGAGGAGGGGGAGTATGAGAGAGAGAAAAAGAGAGAAAGAGAGGAGGACGGTCATCAAGATGGGGCTGGAGATGCGGGCAGGAGTCAGACAGTAGTGGGTCTTGTGGGCGGCATTAAATATCTTTGTCCTTATCATGAGAGCAGTAGGATCTTTGAAGGGTTTTAAGCAAGGGAGTGATGGATGAAGATATTAAATAATCTTCATCATCATCTACATCAATAGAAGCAACAAATCATTAGAATCATCACCATTATTAGCATTATTACCAATTATTAAACTGATGCTGAGCCAGGCCATGTGTTGTGTGGTTTCCATATCTGACTCTGAAGTTTTCAGGCCATCTGTACTGTCATCATTATGTACGTGGGGAAACTGAGGCTCGGAGAGGGGAAGTGGCTTGCCCAGGTAGGGAATCCTGGGTTTCCTTGTGAGTCATGCCCTACAGATGCCTGCCTCATATGGCTTTCAAATTCCACATGTAAAGGGACACTGGTGGGCACTGTTTCCTGTTCTTGGAGGATCTCTAAACGACTCAGGAGCTTCTGCCTTCCTTCACTCAAGATCTCTTGAGCACCAACCATGAGTCAGGTACCATGCTAGACATGTCTTCTGAAACCCTTCTCTGAGGACGCACAGAACCCCTGGATTGGAGATGGTCGAACCCACTTCTAGAGCAACATTTCCCTGTGCTAACTTTGGGGAGGGAGCAGAAGAATAAGACAGGACCTTGTTTTCAAAGAACTGTTGGCGTGATGGGAAGAAGACAGAGAGTCATGATGACAGAGGACATCAGGGAACGGGGCTCAACACGTGATTTAGGAACACGGCTGGGTGCTGCTGCCTGCAGCTACAACTCCCCAGAGTGTCGAACCCCTGTATCCAGAAGGCACATCCCTCGTTATGTCTCACATGCACCTCACGCTCAATAGGACTACAGCACAGACTCCTCCTCTCACGTCCAGCCTCAGGCAGAGGCCCTCCATCCATCAAATACACCACCCTCCGCTCCTCTCTCTCCCTCATTCCCACCATACAGTGGAAGAGCCTGAGTAGTCCATCCTTCTGTGTCTTAATTCCCTCTTGAATCTCCCCAGCCTCCATCCTTTCCGTTCCCCTCTCCTCTTCCTTCTACTTCCCCTCCCCTCCTCTCCTTTCTTCTGTTCCTCCTGCCCCAGGAATTTAGCAATATCTTCCACCTGGAGCTTCTCTGCTTCCCGCCATGCTCTGCCTCTGCCCAAGAGCCATCTTTCGAAAGCATCATCTCATCGGACCACTTCTCTGAAGAGCTACAGAGGCTCTGCTTTGCCTTTGGAAAGCAGCACAAGCTCTCTGTCTTGGAACATAAGACCCTCCTGAGTTGGATCCTAGACCCCTGCCAGCCTCGTCTCCTGCCATTCCCCCTCACAGGCCTGATGTTCCACTAAGACGGCCCTAATTGGCGTCTTATCAGAGTTGTGTCTCTATGCCTTTGCACATGCGGTTCCCTCTGCCTGGACCACCCTTTCCATCTGCTGTGTCTCCTGAGTGGGACTGGTGATGTATCACTCATCCTTTAAGACTTGGCTTTAGCTTCTCCCAGCAGATATTTTTCGAGAACTTTCTCTATGTGCTAGACACAACCCTAGGCCAGTTCTGGAGCCACAGATATGACTAACAAGTGCTGTCTGTTATGAGGAGCTGATTTTCTCCCTGAAACATCACCTCCTTGTTTCCTTCATGGCTCCATCAGAGAGGGTGGCCTGTTTGCTTCTGGTGACATCACACTCTGTTGAAATAACGTGTTCAGAAGCCGGTGGTCCCCACTGGACTGAGAATTCTGGCATGGAGGGATGGTACCCTAGTCTTGGGGTAACTTTACTGAGTGCTCATTATGTAGAATTGTGCTCTTGTACCGTGCCTACACTTTCACATTTAATCTTCCCGCTAACTCTGTGAAGCAAGAGTTGTATTCTTATTTTACACGTGAAGGAGCTGGGGCTCAAGGGTTTAAAACACTTGCCCATGGTCATGGCTCAAACCACAGCCTGCTGCCCATGTCCATTCTAATAGCCACCACGCCACACTGCCTTTCTCATCTTTGCGTCTTCAGTAACTTGCATGGAACTGGGTACCCAAGTTTGCTAAAGGAATCTGACTGGTCTGCTGTATAAATCCAAGAGGCAGGGAAGCAGGGGGAGAAGGCATCAAGGGAGGGGGTGGGGTGAGGAGGGATTGTCTGCATGGCCCTGACGGGCGGCTGGACTGTGCTTGGGGCGGTCAGCGTTCAGCATGAGGGAAGCAGCCTCCTCAGGTTTCCAGGCACCAGGAAGGGGACCCATCCCGGAAGACTTTCTTTTGTCATAAGCCCCACAGATTTCTTCCCTGGCTCCAATTATGTGCTTGCTGGCCGGTTGTCAGAGGGCCCCTGAAAATGGGCTCTGTGAGGAGGAACATTTTCCCTGAAACAGAGATGTGAAATGGTTCCTCTGAAGAGCACTGCAGCGTCCTTCTGATTCGTTGCTGCGACTCCAGCAGCAGCCCGGTGACACCATGCCCCCGACTGTCTCCCAGGCTCTGCCAGCCTCACAGGGTTTTAAGTGGATCAGACAGTTAAACACGCCAGTCTCCATCCAGCCCTCTCTGACAGCAATTTCTTAATCAAAGGAAACCTTGATCCCAGTTTCCAGGAGAGTTGTTCCCTCTCTGAATGACAGTGTTCCTAACCTTTGGCCCCAAAGTCCCACATGGTTAAGGTAGTCAGCCATCACAGTGCCCACCCATGAGCCCACCTCCCCTAGGAGAGTATGGAGGACCCTTGCTGGCTCTTAGCCCAACAGAGGCTGACTTGTCTCCTCCTTTCGTCTCCCATAGACCCACTGCCCAGAGATGCTCCCACCAGGATCTCTGCAGTCCCCCACCCATACTGCAGCCCACCCCCATGAGGACAAATCATCATTCAGAGAGGATGAAAGCTCCTTGCAGCTGATGCTGTCACTTCCTGCTCATCTGGCCTAAGAAATAACACAGGAGCCACCTCAGGTGCTGGAGCCCAAGGCCACGGCCAGTCTGGATGCCTTCCATCCCAGCTTGGGTAGGGGAGTGCGTTCTCCATCATTCTCTCAGCCTCACTGCTGCCAGACCACTCTACCCTCCCAGCCGGTCCCGGCCAGTTCAACCCAACCTTTATTCATTGCGGGGAGAGGACGGCACATCATGTAAGTGGGTGAAGAGCGTGCTCTCTAGAACCAGACTCCCAGGCTGGCAATGCTGGCCCCACCTCTGTGAGATCTGTTCGGGCAAGTAACTTAGCATCTTGGTCCCCAGTTCTTTCATCTGTCAAATGGGGCCAAAAATAGCTTTTCTATCACAAAACTGTGAGGATCCAATGCAAAGCATTAAAGCAACATGGAACAATCCATGGTGCAGAGGAAGTGGGTGTTGGCTCCTCCACCCTATCATTTATATTATCATTATTATTATTACTAGTGTCCACACTGCCCCCACCTCAGAGTTCCAGCCCTTTGAGCACACTAACCCTCTAGCATACCCCTCGCCTTCCACGGCCGCCTCCCCATTCACTGTGCGACCTGGAGGGCCGTGGCCGTCCGTGGCGCATGGAGGGGGTCAGATAATTTGGCTCTGAATAGACGAATGTCCACTCACTTTCTTCTCACCTGCCGGAACAAGGCCTGGCACAGAACCGGCCCTTGATAACTCCTCAGGGACTGAGTGGCCGGCTTGTGTATGTGAATTGAGGAACACGTGGTTGAACACCAGGTGGTGAGCGTGTGAAGTAAGAGGTGGCTCCTGCCTTCGGGGACCAACCAGCTCGCAGAGTCATCCACAAACGTGCCTGCAGGTGGTCTACCACAAGCCATGGCGGGGTTTGTCTATGGAGAGCCTACTGTGTGCCAGGCACCGTCCTCTACAGCACAGGAGTTAACCTTTGGCAGCCAGACTCTGGCTTTGAATCCAGGTTCTGCCACTAACTAGTTATGGAAACTTGGGTGCTTTGCTTAACTCATCTGTGCCTGGGAGCCAGAAGTGCTCACATCTAGTTAAGGAGTAGGAAGCCAAGGTTCAGAATGATCGAATTCATTTTCTTGGGGTCGTCGAGGTGGGAGGAGGGGCCTCCAGAGTCCCAACCATGAGTTACTGTTATTTCCAAGGACTCAGGAAGGGCCCCCTGTGATGCTGGATGAATAGAGGCAGACTATCCAGGAGGAAGGAGCAAGAGGCCGCTGCCCTCCTCTCGTTCCCCGAGCATGTCATTCTCGCTGGCGTGCAGATTGTCTGTCTCCCTCCTTGACAGGGGGACCAAGTGCCAGACAGTGTCCCGGAGTCTGGGGCAAAAGGCCATCTGGTGTCACCATTTGTCTCGGAAAAGCCAGGGCACATTCCCAGGGCCCCACTAATGCTCCCTCTGTGCCGGGGTGACTTCAGGCTGGTCACCGGCTTTCATGGGTGATTGACACATGCAATTTCTCTCCTCCCGTCTGGCTGAGGTGTGAAGGGAAAATTGGATGGCGTTGAATAATTGAAAATGAAAATCCCTCCAAATTGATTCCTATGAAAACAAAATTGAGTCCCACAATTAGGCATCGTGCCTCTGCAGGGCATCTGAGGCCTCTGTCTGCCCAGGCTGCGGGCTCAGACGTGGCTTCTCGCACGATCCCTGCACGAGTGGAGCTGGGTGGCTTCAGAGGTCTTAGGGCAGCTGCACAGTTGGCAGCATGCAACCCCAGAGAATCACTAAAAGGGACCCTCAGGGCCTCCTGTCCCTCATTGCTGGGATCCTGAGTGGCTAAGAGATTTATGCTTTCTTGCTCTTCCCTGGGACACCCCAGCGGCGAAGCGACATGCTCTGTCCTGGCTTGCATGCACAAGAGACTTGGAAGTGGGCCCTGTCCCTCTGCTCCTCTCACTAGGGGGGTCAACCTCCTCCTTTCACCCCTTTGCACCCCAGCATCATTACATCTTCCTATCCATGGCCCAGAGCATTTCCCTAAGCACTTAGACTCCTGGAATATGCTGGTCTTTTTTTTTTTTTTTTTTTTTTTAAAGATTTTATTTTTTCCTTTTTCTCCCCAAAGCCCCCCGGTACATAGTTGTATATTCTTCGTTGTGGGTCCTTCTAGTTGTGGCATGTGGGACGCTGCCTCAGCGTGGTTTGATGAGCAGTGCCATGTCCGCGCCCAGGATTCGAACCAATGAAACACTGGGCCGCCTGCAGCGGAGCGCGCGAACTTAACCACTCGGCCACGGGGCCAGCCCCAATGCTGGTCTTTTTTTACCTGGAGTTCATGGATGGAATTCAGGGGCTACATGAACTTGGATGGAAAAAAAGTATCATTATCTCTTTTTCTTGAGTGCAATTTTTGTGTGGGTAAAAAACACATAATGATATTTACCATTTTAGCCCACTTAAAGTGTACAGATCAGGGGCATTAAGGACATTCACAATGTTGTGCAGCCATCACTGCTATCTAGTTCCAGAACTTTTTCATCACCCCAAATGGAAATCCTGTATCCATTAAGCGGTCACTCCCCATTCTCTCCTCCCCCAGCACTTTTTACCTAGCCTTTCCCAGAAATGTACTATGCCCCTCAAGCGTGAGTTTCAAAACAAACCACAACAGCATTAGCCATACCAATGACTCTATCACCAATAGAAATCTTAGATATTTTCATACTACATTACAATGTTACAGTATCTTGAAAGTACTTTATGGCAGGAGTTGGCAAACTTCTTCCATAAAGGGCCGGGTAGTAAATATTTTTGGTTTTGTAGCACATATGGTTGCTGTCTCAATTATTCTACTATGGCCCTTTAGTGTGAAAGGAGCCAAAGACAGTGTGTAAACAAATGGGAGTGGCTGTGTTTCAATAAAACTTTATTTACAAAAACAAGTGGTGGGCCAGACTGTGGTGGGCTGTGGTTTGCTGACTCCTGCTTTATGCTCATCTCTACCTTAAAGTCGTTATAGTTATTAGACAACCACTGGATGTTGCTATTTAATGTGTCAATTAGAGGGCACATACATATTGCTCCACTACAAATTTTTCATATATGTACTTTAACAAAAGTTTCCTTTATCACTGTATGTATATTATTTATACATTTGCAAATGTTATTCTGGGAAATGGTGTTTACGTTTCATCAGGCTGCTAAAGGGGTTCATGACACCAACAAGCTAAGAAGCCCTAAATCCTTGACCGAAAATCTAGGCAAGGCTAGAATATCTTTACGTTCTGGAAAATAGTTTTCTGGCTTCTCCTTGCACACCTCCAATGGCAGAGTGCCCATTACTTTTCAAGGAAGCCTACTTCTTTTGGGGGGCAGCTCTCCCTCTAAAAATATCCTTTCTCCTGTGGAGCATCTGTCTCTTTTTTACACATTGGTTCTGTTTTCTAGCCCTTTAAAGCTACCTAGGACAACTCATATTTCACTTCTACACAATACTTCAAGACAGCGCTCTACCCTCCCCCAAAATCCCCTCTCTTTAGATCAGGAGTCAGTACGCTTTTCCTGAAAAGGGCCAGGTAGTAACTATTTTAGGCTTTCGGGTCATACTGTCACTGTCTTGACTATTCAACTCTTCTGTAGTGTGAAAGTAGTCACAGACAGTACGCAAAAAATGGACGTGGCTGTGTTCCAAATAAACTTTTGTTGCCAGCCCCTGATTTAAGATAAGACCTCCCTAGTTTCAAGTCCTTTTGCTATGTTGACCATCTTCCTCTGAACACACAGCAATGTGTCTATGTGGCTCTTTCTCTTCCTCATCCATCATCCATCCATCCATCATCCATCCATCCACCCATCCACCCATTCATCCACTCATCCACCCATCCATCCATCCACCCATCCATCCATCCACCCATCCATCCATCCACCCATCCATCCATCCATCCATCCATTCATCCACCAATCCATCCATCCACCCACCCACCTATCCATTCACCCATCTGTTTATCCATGTATTCATCCATCTATATATATGGGAGAGAGTCATTTAGCTTATATACCAATAATTTCTAATTACTAACTGGTGAGATCTACAAAAGGCATGAATGGGGTGTTAAAGAATAAGATGGGCAGGGTAACTACTTAGAAGGTAGGATCAGATCAATTCTCTGAGAAAGCAACATCTTAGCCTAGAAATAGAGAGTGAAAATGTGCAGCCATGTGAAGGGGGGCAGTAGAGGTTTCAACAGAGGTGGAGTATGTGGGGGCCTCAGGGCAAGGAAAAGTGTGATGTGCATGTAGGCTGAAAGGAGAAAAGGGGTGCCGGATATATTAGCTATCTATTGCTGTGTAACAAATTACCCTGACACCTAGTGACTTAAAAAACAACATTTTTTTTTATCACAGTTTCTTTGGATCAGGAATCCGGGGTCTGGATTAGCTGGGCCTCTGTTTCAGGGTCTCTCACAGACTGTGATCAAGGCGTGTCACCTGGGGCTGCAGCCATCCTCAGGGTCAACTGAGGAAGGATCTGCTTTCAAGCTCCCTCCCCTTTGTTGTCTTCTAGCCATTAGATGCGACTCATGCTCAAGGAGCGGGGACCACACAAAGGCATGAATGCTAGAAAGAAGACATCACAGGGAACCATCTGAGAAGCAGCCCATCACCCTGGAGTGGGCAGAACGAGGCAGGGAGCAATCCTTCAAAGACGTCTAGGCTGTAGCCAGCACTCAGAGGTTATCCCAAACACCACAGGAAGCTCGAGAAGGGTTTTAAGCAGGGAGTCCCATGCTGAGCTGTGTGTTTGGAAAAGATCATTTTGACTGCCGCGTGGAGAATGGATTGAAGGAGCAAAGAGAGGAAGTGAGGGGAACCAGTGGGAGGCTGTTGAGGTCATCTGGGGAAGAAATAATGGTGAGTTGGACCAGGGTGGTGACAACGTGGATCGAGGGAGGCAGAAGGGTACCAGTCGTGTTTTGGAGGTAGAGCCTGGAACACATGCTGGTGAACTGCATGTGAGGACTCAGTGGTCCTCCTTTGCCTCTTTCCTCCTCTCTGTCCATACCCTCCCCCTCCTCCTCCCTTCCTAGCACCCCCTGCCTACGATCTCCCTTGACTCCCATGGGCTGTGTAGATCTGCTGTCTATAAGTCAGGCATTGACGCAAGAGAACAAAGACACTGCTAATGCTGTAAATCCTGGATCCAATTTATTTGTTATTTTCACTCATTTGAAATGCACCTGTTACCCCGAAGGCCTTTGAATGTGATCAACAGCAACTACAGAATCAAAGAGAAATTGGAACCTTTTGGAAAAACCCTCAGCTGTTCAGAGGGGGAACAAACAGAAAAAAAATGTTGTTGTTTTTTTCCTTCCTTAGATAACTTATTGACATAGATGGCCGGGCTCTGGAAAGACCCCCAGGAGCAAGATCCGAGGATGTTTGCCTTGGATTTCCTCTTGCCTCCAGCTCCTTCGTTTGCTCAATATATTTAAATGGCCCTGACATTTCATCGCATGGTTTTAAAAACATCAAACTGCTACTTTCCTCCAGGCTAGGATTGTCCATCACCCATCTCACGGGCTGCAAAGTCCATTTGTAAATTGTCCCCAATATGGTGGCCGCTCAGGGTCTCGTGTTGCCTGGCTGAGTGTTGAGTTAGAGACTCTGCTCGGCAGTCGGGTGGAATCAGTGGAACTTCATTATCCATGTGTGCATCAAACCTTACTATGCATCTTATGATGCTGTAGGAGGTGGCTATCGTTTCGGCCCCGCCGAGGCAGTCCAGTTGTCTAACGGAAACCGGGAGCATAAGTGATCATTGAATTCCCAATTATTTGCTCTTCATTTTTTTTTTCTATAAAAATGAATGTGACTCAGTGAAAGCACAGTGTCTATCACAGACTATCACCTGGAGGAAACAGGATTATATGAGGCTAGGATTGTGGGAGGCTGAGTAAGTTCTGGATGACCCTCAGGAGGGTGGAGGACCAAGTCCCAGCAGGAGTGGTGGCTTCCAGCTCCGTGTGGGTGGGTGTCTGTGGGTCTGGTCTGGGAGGTGAGGAGAAGCCCCTGGGAAGATGACACACAGCAGATCAGATGATCTCTGAACCCAAACCAAATCACACTGATGCCTCCTTGGTGTGTCCCCACTGTCCATAGAACCACATCCATGTCCTCTCCACAGCTGCTGTGTGCCTGTGTGTTCTTGCTGTTGCCCATCTCCCAAGCAGGTTCCACGTTCTGGGCCGTTCCCCATGGCTCTAACACCATTGACCATCTTCTTTCAATGGCTTAAGGTCAGTCCTGCCTTCAGGACCTTTCTAAGCTGCTCCCTCTGTCCCTGGTGCATAGAATGACTGGCTGCTTCTGGGCATTCAGCTCTCCTCTCAGATGCCACCTCCTCAACTAGACCATCCCAGACCACCCTGTCTAAATGAGGCTCCCACCTACCCCTCTGTTGTGTCCCCCAACTCTGTTTGCATCGGGGCCCTTATCACCATGTGAAATAATCTTGCTAGTATATTTGTTGGCTAGTCGAACATCTGCTCTCCTTACGCACAATAATACAAATGTCTACAACGGTTCATGTGACACAGTAGGTGTTCATTAAATATTTAGTGAGAGAAATCAGTTTTAAAAAATGCATGCATATGGGGCCGGCCTGGTGGCATAATGGTTGAGTTTGCATGCTCCTCTTCAGCAGCCTGGGGTTCGTGGGTTCAGATCCCAGGTGCGGACCTACACACTGCTCATCAAGCCATGATGTGGTGGCATCCTGCATACAAAGTGGAGGCAGACTGGCACAGATATTAGCTCAGGGACAATCATCCTCAGCAAAAAAAAAAAAAAAGTATGCATAAGCTCCTTTAGATCAGAGACTCGGTCCCATTCACTCCATATTTCCACTGCCTAAAATGGGGTCTGGGACATGGTAAGCTCCCCAAAAATGTGTATCAAGTATCTTAATTCTAGAGAGAAGGGATATCCATTTGGTTGAAGGAAAGCCCCAGCCAGCAACAGTCCATAGCCCAGGACCCCGCACTGAGGAGGCAGGTCCCAACTAAAGGAGATAGATAACAGTCCCGTTCTTGGGGCTGTTGCGAGGACTTGACAGTATGCACTTAGCTCACAGCCTGGTGTGTTGACAGCATACAGTATGTGTTAGCTACTGTTGTCGTTTCTGACTATACTGCACTTAAATGTTAGTGATGTGTCTCTCCCAGGAGCTTGTAAGCCCCAGAAAGGCAGGTGCACATTCATGAGACATTCTGTGCAAACCTATAAAATGTCCAGTGGCTTCTTAATTGGGGCATCATCGGCTCAGAGGAGGGAGAAAACTGAGTTCTGGGTCTTGGGAGTAAAACAGCAAGAGGAGCTGCCCCAGAAGGTGACCTCCTGTAGACGCCACTCTCTGGGACCCCTGCAGGAAAGGGTGTCCCTCTGAGAGGAGACGGAGCCTTGCTGCAAGTGATGAGCTTAAAAGCTCCCCAGAGGTCATCTTGGTCATCCCCCTGCTGTCTGACAACCGAGAAAGACATTTCCAATGGTGCTTCTATCCCTTTTTGGACCACCGATGTTTCTGAGAATCTGGTGAAAGCCAGTGACCACCCCCAAAACACACCAGCACAGTTTTACATTCAATTTCAGGGTGTACACAGACCTCCAGAAGCTGACTGAGGGGGCTGGAGGGTCTGGGTAAGAAGCCCGTTCTAGAGTCTCTGTCATTATCAAGTCTTCGCACCTTGGCCAATTAGCCCACTGAGAAGAACAAAGGAAGACGACAGCTCATCATGATTTACCAATTCAGCAAATACTTGGCCTAATAAGAAGTTGTCAGAATGTTAAAAGGAGGCCTTCCACTTGTATTCTTCCAAGCACAAAGGTAACTTAGCTGACACAATGCTGCCTATTAAGACACTCTTAGAAGGTCCCCTTTAATTGAAAGAGAAGGAGGATTTGCGATCAGTAAATCAAGAATGGAGGTGTGTGTTGGTCCTTGAAATGTTTGATGTTGGTGAACCTCTTCTTAAGGTGGGGGGAAGATAGAATAAGCGGGGGTGGGGGAGAGAGAGAGAGAGAGATGAAAAGAGAGAGGGGGCTGGCGGGAGAGAGGGAAAGAGAGATTTTGTTTCTGTGGTTTCTCAGCTCAGTTATCCCTCTCTTTGGTCCAGCCCCTGTCCAAATTATTATAATATTTGTATTAATTTGTATTAATTATATGTATTATGTATTAATTTGGAGGCAAAAAGAATTCATGCATGTGCTATTCTGCCTCTCCAAATAGGAAAGAGGGAGGACGGCATTTATGGCACGTGGCTGAAACTCCCCGTCTGAAGCTCAGTTGACCTCCTTGTCCTGCCAAAGCACATGAAACAGGGCAACGTGAGGGACCTCGGGTCCCAGGGGACAGGAAGTGTGTCCTCCCCAGATCGGGCACTTGACCTGGGCTTGGATGTCCTAGAAGTTGGGACACCTGAGCTGAGCACAGAGTGAGTGCACAATGGCAAGGCGACCCCAACCAGGGCAGAAGTTCCCAGCAGGAGGGCCACGTCCAGGGGCAGAGCTGCTGGACATGCCGGGACAACGGCACACGGCTCTGTGGAACCTGCGGACGCATCGATCGACTCTGTGGGAAACACGAGGGCACATCTTGTTCTGATTAATTCTGATAAGGGGTTCGGGGAAGCTTAGTGGAGAAACAGGGATTTGCCTGCCTCAATCCTAGTACTGCCAGCCTTTATGGGTTCAATAACCCTGGCCTATTTGTCTCAAAGAGTCTGGATTCCTGGGCTCCCCCTTGGATGGGCTGAATCAGCACCTTCAGAGGCAGGACCCTGGAGTCTGCATTCCCAACAAGCACCCGGGGGGGATTCTCAGGCAGGTGGCCCTTTGAGAAACGCTGATCTCCGAGGATCCTTCTTTCTCAAGGTCTTATGAGGAAAAGAGCCTCATCTGCTCCCCCCATAAAACGTGTTTCCTGTCTCATCCGGTTTAGTTCTTGATTAAACTCAATTTGGCAAGTCGTTACATCTGATTACTTATTCATCTTCTTCTGTAGTCTTTTCGTGGGGGACCACAGAGGACAAGCTCCTTGAGGAGCCCTGCCGGTCACCTCCAGTCCTTCCAGGCCACGGTCCCTGGAGAGACACCTGACCTGGCCTCTCTCCACGCCCCTTTGGGTGGTGGGGACACGGTGACATCCTGGGAAGACAAGGGGCATAAGGAGGCTGGGGCTGCCTGGAGGAAGGCTCTGGGCTTCAAGTTGAGAACTCAGATTAGTCTCTGCCAGAAGTTAGAGTCTGAGGCAATTTAGCAAATTGTAGCTTACAGCAGATGTTTAATTAGTCTTGAGGCTGTGGGATGACTGAAGTCTGGGGAGTGGGAGGGCAGCGCTGTCTGCCTCCGTCGCCGCCGCCGCCAAGGGGGACGTGGGCTCTGCAGCTGGGGGCGGCTGGTCCAGGAGAGCGGGACCCTCACCCGGAGAGCCAGGCCACCAGGGGGTGGGGCTCTGGGAAATGGGGGCCCCGGCTGGATGATGGGAGCTGAGAAGCTCAGTGTGAGGGTCAGGGAGCCCCTGAGACCCTTTGTGCCGACAGCCGGGGAGCTCCGAGGCTATTTTTTGCTGAGCACATCGGGAGACTTTCCTCAGAGTGTCCCAGATTGAGCCGTTCGTCCTTAGTCCTCACTTGCTCCTTGTCCTCTGTGCTCCACAGGATCCACCCTGTTACATAGGACCCATCTTTGATAGGTCCCTATGCTTCTCCCTCCACATCCAGTTCATCCCCGAGTCTGCCAGTTCTACCTCCTAAACCCAATTCAAACCCACCTCTCCATCTCTGCAGGCCAGGAGTTCTCAGCCTTGGCACTGCTGATATTTGGGGCCGGGTAATCCTTTGCGGGGGGCTGTCCTGTGCACTGTAGGAGATGTAGCTGCCTCTCTGGCCTCCACCCACTAGATGCCAGTAGCACCTCCCCCTCAAGCTGTGACAACCTGAACTATCTCCAGACCTGGCCAAATGTCCCCCGAGGGCCAAAGCTCTGGGTAGGGAGCACAGCTCTGCGCCAGCCCAGGCCACCTCTTGCTCTCCTTTCTCTCCAGCTTCCTGACTTGTCTCTTGTGTCCAGCCTCACATCCTCCACACTGAAGCTAAAGGCATGCGTCCCTAATGCAAACTGGATCATGCGATGCTCTCAGCTACAACCCTGCAGTGGCCTTGGCACCTGCCGCAGGATCCATAATCCCTAATGCGGACTGGAAGTCTCCCATCCTAAGGACCCTGTCCACACTTGTGGCCTTGTTGTCTACCACTGTCCCCCTCCCAGCTCTGCTCTGACCCCACTGACCTCCTGTGGGGCCCCTTCCCACCCTACTTCTCCTCCCGAGGAGTCTTTGCACACGGTGTTCATACTCCAGGCCTCCTGGACTTTCCTCTGCTCCCTGAGGACTCCCGTCCTGCTCCCTCTGCCCGAAATGCAGAGCATCCTGGAATAACATAAATGAAGACAAGGATTTGTCCAGCCGGCAGAACCTGTCATCTTATTGGCCACGTGGTTTATTTTTCCGTCCCCATCCAGATCTGATCAGAGACAGCTTTCTGGGAAATTCTATTAGCCTCAGAATCACCGGGAGGCCCACCCCCATGTCTCCCTGCTCCCAACCCCACCAGATACCACCCACCCCCTCTCCCTGGGGCAGGAAGAGGTGGGAAACGCCTTTTTGGGAGAGCGGCTGGCTGGTGCAGCCTCCTCCTCTGTCCTGGGAGGTTCCTGGGCCTCGTTTGGGAAAAGGATTTCAGAATTGGAATTTTCCGGGTCTCCTTCCCTTCCTAGTTTAATTTTGGGGCTTCATGTAATTTCAAATGCAGCTCGTCAGTCATTATTTGTGTAATGCTGGCTTTCCCAGCCAGACTTCCACTAGGACAGACCATTCTTATCTTATCCATCACTGCATCCCTGATGTTTGCATGGTGCCTGGTGCGAAGTATGTTCCCCCCAAAATACCCTGGAGATGATTAGTGTCAAGGATCCTGTGGGAGGCAGAGGAGACCCTTGGGGGAAGGCCGACTCAGATTTCCACTTCAGAAAGACATCACAGGTCCAGCATCCAAGTATCTGGGCTCTGGTTCGGGGGCTGGTGCTTACTTATTACATGACACTGGCCAGGTCACCCTTTCTCTCTGGATCTGTGTTTCCTTATCTGGAAAACGGGAACTTGGACCAGGAATACCTACATTTCCTCCAGCTCTAAATATTGGTGAGTGCCAAGTCACGAAGCAGGCACAGCAAAATCTGCCTCAGAGAGCAGTAATCATAATAATAGTTAACATTGACTGAGCACTTTTTTTTTTTTTTAAAGATTGGCACCTGAGCTAACATCTGTTGCCAATCTTTTTTGTTGTTTCTTTTTCTTCTTCTTCTTCCCAAAGCCCTCCAGTACATAGTTGTATATTCTAATTGTAGATCCTTCTAGTTGTGGTATGTGGGACGCCACCTCAGCATGGCCTGATGAGCAGTGCCACGTCCGCGCCCAGCATCCGAACTAGCGAAACCCTGGGCTGCCGAACGGGAGAGCGCGAACTGAATGGCTTGGCCACGGGGCCGGCCCTGACTGAGCACTTTGACAGGCTATTTCCATGATCGCTCACACCAGCTGTCCAAAGGAGTCCCCTTATTATTCCCATTTTACAGAGGAGGAAAAGGAAGCCCAGAGGAGTCCGTCTCCTTACGCACAGTTACAGAGGTGTGTTTATCAACTAGGAAAAGCTGCACCCAGGGGACATTTGGCAATAACTGGAAACACTTTTGGTTTCACAACTCGGAGGCGGATGTGCTCCTGGCATCTAATGGTAGAGGCCCAAGATATTGATAAACATCCTATAATGCCCAGGAGAGTGCCTGCAGCAAGGGATGATCTGGCCCCAAGTGTCAACTGGGCAGAGGTTGAAAAACCCTGCCTTAGAGCTAGACTCAACTTAGTCTCCAATTAGCCCATTCCAGAGTCCGTGTGCTCTACTCCACCACGTTTCGACTGGCTCAGACCCCAGATAAATTTATCCACCTTCTGCTCAATACTTATCAGGGAGAGAAAGTCTTACAAAAATCACAGAAAAATCAGAGCCAGAAATCTAGTATCTTTAACTGGGAGGGAACTAAGAATTTTTTCCAGGACCCACTTTCTGTCAAAAGCTTTTTTCTCAGTTTATGACCATAATTCTTTCAGCCCCTCCTCCTCCCCAGCCATTAAGTGTCCTATTGGCATTATCTGGTCTTGACTCACAAGAGGAAGTCTTCCTACAAGACCCCCCCCCCCCGAACACCCCCACCCCAGTACAACTCAGGAAATATTTATCAAGTGCTGCATCAAGTAGAGTACTCTGAGCTGTGCACAACACATCTGGCCAAAAAAGGCTTATCAATACAGACATGAAGTATCTCACTCAACAAGAGGACTGGATCCAGGTGGTTCTGGCACCAGTTCAACAGCATCAAGAGTCCAAACTTTGCTCCACAATTTTGTTTCACCACCCTCAGCACAGTTACTTCCATCCTCATGTTCATGGTCTCATCATCACAAGATGGCTGCCACAGCTCCAGGCATCACGACTTCCCACTGTGTTTCAAGACAGGAAGTGGATGAATGGAAGTTTTTTCTTCTTGAGGCTCTTTTTATCTCAAGAGTTGCTTTCTGAGAAGATGCCTTCACTGGCCGTCCTCCTCTTGCAGCTCATTGTCTAGAATCAGTCTTATGATAAATCCTTGGGGCAATCAAGGTTGGGAAACTAAGGGAGAAGATGGTTGGGAAAAGCTATTGGATAAACAGTGTCTGCCCCAAGCACCTACCGTGTGCCAGAGACTGTGCTAGACCCTGGAAATAGTGACCAGGGCACTCATGGTCCATTGCTTACAGTCCATCTAATATCTGACTCAGTTATAGCTCCGTCCTCAGTTTCCCCACATCCAAAGTCAACAATGAGTCATTAGGTCCCCACTGTGTTTTAGAAACTAACTTGGGCATTGTGTCACGAACTAGGTGACAAATACAGGGCAGTTTTCTGGCATCTTAATCCCAGCCTCCTCCTGCCTCCCCCACTTCCCTGCAGCTCTGTCCTTACTTGAACCAGAGCCAGGACATCTGCACAGCAGTGAATCAGACGGCTCTTCTCAAGAGTCTGGAAGAACAAAGCCACTCCCAGTGAGGCCGCCCCCTCTCCCTGGTGTCTGACGGTGCACGGGGTGAGGCTGGGGCCCCAGGGAGTGCTCTGCTCTGCTGGGTAGACAGCCATCCCATGTCGGCTGGCCTGAGGATGCCGGGCTTTGTACCGCCTGTCTCCTGCGCCTGGGATATGCTCTCCCTGTGTCATCATTACATGAACACAGAGCTCTAGGAGAAAAGGCTTGAGTGGACGAAGGAACTGCTGGCTTGCGGCTCTGGGCTTCGCATATGTGAGGGGATGTCAAAGGGACGAGGACTTAGGTTAGTGAGAAGTGGGGCCGATGGTCAAAGTTACCTGGAGGCGTGCGTGGGCACAGCAGAGGGAAAGAACCCTCCAACAGCAAATGGGCTCCAGCATGGACCGGACCAGCTACCTGGAAAGGGAGTGAGTTTCTCGTCATGGGAAACATGCTGGAAAACCTAGAGAAATGCCTCTCAGGGTTTCTCTGGCCGAGAGCCTGGGCTGTCAGAGGTCTTTCTGCCAATGAGGCACTGTGCCCCTCTTGCTTCTAAATGCCCTGGTCCCCTCCAAGCTCCTTGGCTGTTGTAGGGGAGTGAGCTTCCTGCCCTTAGAAGTGCTCCTCAGTCTGGCCACTGCTTTTCAAGGATGCTGTAGGGGGCACCTCACGGGTGGGCGAGGCACGCTGAGAATGTGTTTTTTAAAAAGTGTCGTCTTCATTTGAGTCAGCAGCACTTAGAGGAAAGGGAAGAAAGCAGAAGGTTCCGTGCGTGGAGGATGGTCTGCACACCTTTCCTCTCCCTCTTCCTCCAGGTGCCAGGCGGGGGTGGGGGGGCTGCTGTGGAGCCATGGGTGCTAAGGTCAGCTGAGGGCAGTCCCTCCTGTTCCCCAGCCCAGAATCTCTCACCAAGCCCAGTCCCACTCTGCAGGATAACTGGGGTTCATTCTTCGCTCCCAGGGGTGGGGCTGGCATTGCCTTCTCTGTGACCCCTGGTGGGTGGTGTGGTAGTGTGAACAATTATGCCTCCAAATACATCCATGTCCCAAGAACCTGGGAATGTTACCTTCCAAGGCAAAAGGGACTGCGCAGTGTGATTAAGTTAAGGGTCTTGAGATGGGGGAGGATCCTGGATTGCCCAGGTGAGCCCAGTGTAATCACAAGGGTCCTTATAAAGAGAAGCGGGAGGAGTCAGGGGAGAATGTGATGTGGTCATGGGAGCAGAGGCTGGACTTCGAAGCCCAAGGATGGGGCCACAAGCCAGGGAATGCAGACAGCTCCTGGGAGCTGGAAAAGGGTTCTTCTCTGGAGCCTCCGGAATGAACACAGCCCTGCCGACACCTGGCCTTTAGCCCAGAGAGGCTGATTTTGGACTTCTGACCTCCCAAATTGTAAGAGGATAAATTTGTATTGTCTTTAAGACATCGAGTTTGTGATAACGTGTCACAGCAACAAGAGGATTGTGGAGCAGGTGGTTAGAACAGAGCTCTGCAAACTTCGTCTTGGGCCAACTAATAAATATTTTAGGCGGTTAGAGGCACATAATCTCCATGGCAACTATTCAGCTCTGCTCTTATAAATTGAAGGCTGCCATAGACAATATGTAAACGACTGGGCATGGCTGTGTTCCAATAAAACTTTATTGACAAAAACAGCGGCTGGAGCTTGCCTGCCCCTGGGTTAGAAGATTGGAGGGAAATTGCCTTGCACGGCAGGTTGCCTTTGGGCAGGTCTGTAAACTCTCCTTGGCTGAGCTGTGAAGGCCTTCGCAGTGACTATGGTGAGTGATGACGTGGGCTGAGTGATTTCCAAGCCTTGCATCCAGCTCTTTACAGAGGTGATTCCACTGAAGCATCCCAAGCCCTGTATAAAGTAGGTGCCATTACAGCACCAATCCTGTTAAATGGACAGAGAGATGGAGGCACGAGGAGGTGAAGTAAATTGCTCAGATTCAACAGCTGAGAAGTGGCAGAGCCAGGATTTTGGACCCACAGAGCTGGCTCCAGAGGCTGTCCTCTTAACACAGCCCTGGGCTGCCGCCCACATGACCTCTGACTCTGATTAATCTACCCATCTACCTTCTTCCTTTCCCCATGGAATCCTTTTCCAGAAAGTAAGGAAGGATCTGAGAGAATGGTTTCCTCACCTTGTCCTTCCCCACAAGAGGTTGGCAGATGTAGCAAGTAAAAACGCAGGATGCTCAGTTACCTTTGAATTGCACACAAACAACAAATATTTGTGTAGGATAAGAATGTCCCCTACAGTATTTGGATATACTTACATTTTTTAAAAAAATCGACATTGGGGCTGGCCCCATGGTGTAGTGGTTAAGTTCTTGTGCTCCGTTTCAGCAGCTCAACTTCACGGGTTCGGATCCTGGCTACAGACATACACCACTCATCAAGCCATGCTGTGGCGGTGTGCCACATGCAAAATAGAAGAAGATCGGCAACAGATATTAGCTCAGGGCCAATTTTCCTCATCAAGAAAACAAAAACAAAAAACCTACGTTTGTGGTCTGTCTGAAATTCAAATATAAAGGGGTATCCTGTATGTCATCTCACAACCCTACTCCTGCAGCCTTGGAGACTCAGGGACCTGACTCCCAGCCCCGCAGCTGAACAGGTCTGATGCAGCCCAGCCATCATTTCAGCCAGGATCCAGAACTTCCTCCTACCCACAGACTAAACAAAGCAGAAATAGATGTGTCTGCTTTAAAATACACTGCCTTCCCTTGGCCACCTCCCCTAAAAGTCAGGAGTCCTGGGTCTGATTTGAAATAAAACACCCCTCTGTCTTTTCCTGGGAAGACAGGAGGAGCCATCATTGCCCAGAGTCCTACCTGGGCCCCACTCCCCTCTTCTTTCCCTGTGCTGGTGCCCATCACGCCTCATCTGCCGGACGAAGTTGGTGCATCTCTTCCCTGAACCATTGACTTAGCGAGTCAGGTTCCTGGAGAGAGCTCTCCCCGGTGGAAAGGAGACGCAGCCGTGGAAATCAAGTTTGGACTGGCTGAAGGGAATCGTGCTTAACAGGCGCCCCAAACGTGTTAACTGCAGCTGTTCATGGCACGGAGAGAATGGCGATGATTTTCCTGGCGAGATGCGGGGAGATGGTCGTCTGGGAAGCAGTTAAGCAATAATTTAACATTGTTGTTCCTCAGTAAGCTGATGGGAGCTGCTTCTGGCAGGAGGGGTGGGGGTCATTTTGTGGGGGAAAATCACAAAACCCCTCAGTTTGATCTTCATTGAGATCCCTGAATCTTTGGTTGTAGGTGTTCATTCATTCATTCATTCATTTACAAACAAATGCTTATTAAACACCTCCTACATCCCAGGCACTGTTTAATTTCACTTCCTAAATGCTTGTTGCAGGTGTTTATCCATGTATCAATTTATTTACTAATTTATTAATCAAACATCCTTCAAGCCGAATGCATGCCCAGCTCTGTGCTGGGGGGGAGAAATCTAAAAACAGGAGTTAATAAGGTCCATGCTTTTCCTCCGAAGAGTCAATTGCCCACTGGGGGAAGTGGACATCTAAACAAGCAATTAAAATGCAAAGCATGTCTTATCATAAGAACATGGCTGGATTCCACTTATTGAGCAGCTACTGTGCACCTCTTTATCCACATTGTTATTTTTAACACATGCTACCCAAGGCATTCCTTGAAGCAAGGTGGGCGTTAGCATCCCTCATCTGCGGATGAGAAAAGAGAGGTTCCGAGACGTGACACGCCTTGCCCCAAGCTCCACAGCTCTCAGTAACAGAACTAAGATGGAAACCCAGGGCTGTCCTTTTCTAAAGCCCGCTCTGCTCTGTGCCTCAGACACAGACGAGAGAGAAAAAGGCAACCGGAGCAGATAGAAGCAGGGAACAAGCTCTGCCAGCTATGTCTGCCATGGGTTCTGGAGACCCAGTTGAGGAGTTTTGCCGTCAGAGACGATCAAGAGAACTTTCCGAGGGAGGTGAACACGATACCTTGAAAGAATGAGATGTTTGGGCGCTGAGGGAGGTGGGCAAGAAACTGTGGAGGGCGCAGTCGAGAATCCAGTTTTGGGGGCTGCCAAGATGGCCTGGAATTGGTTTGCTCTGCTGCAGCAAAGGGATGAGAGTCGGTGGCTCTTTCTGAGAGGAAGGCTTAGCATTTTGGAGAGCCAGGAACTTCAGCCATCACCCAATCTGAAACCCTAAGTGAACAAAGAACGGTTGCCATTAGTGTTAAAGTTTTCCATCCACCTTACTTTGAAATCTCAAACTTGGGACCTCCGCCCACCCATCAGTGCAGAATTACCAGCAAGGAGGGACGCGTACTGCATTTTAAAATCTGGTTAGTGTGGCTGATTATATATGCTGTTCCGAAGAGCCTTGGAATCAAGTTTCCCATCCCACAAGAGTCCAGGGTGGTCCCCAAAGTAATTGGCATTGCATTATTGATAAAGGTGTTGGGCCATGAGAGAACAATGGTATCCATCTTCCTCGCTGACATCTGATTACTCCACGCAGCTCCTCGGTTCACCTTGGGCACACGTGCAACTCCTGCGGTGCAGAATCCTTCATTAACCAGCCACTTCCAAATGTGCTGTGTGCAAGGGAAAAAGAAAAGGGGGTGGGGGGCGCATGAGCGCATCCATTTTGGAATATTTGTCCTGAATTAAAAAAAAGTGGACTTCTGTTCTCTCGTCCTTTCTCTGCCATCTTGGAAATTGGATTAGTCATTATTTTGAAGTGGGATAAAGAGAGGGAGAAGATTCCAAGGGCACGTTGTGACTTTGATCTTAACAGAGCCGTCATTGTGAGGAGCCGACACAAAGGCGGTTTGCATTGCACGTTGAGATCCTGGTAATTAGGGCCTTGTAATGACCCGTTCCAGAAAGAAACAGCTCTGTTCCTTATTTGCCATTAAGAAAACCAAGAGTTTATTTGCAGAGAATTGGGTTTAATTCAATTAGCAGGAATTGTGAGGCATTCACAACACAAGGTATATTAGCCCAGCACTTCGATTGTAATGAGACCCAAAAAGCATTTAGGGAAAGAAAAGCTAATTATTCGAGATTCTTTTTTTTTTTTTCAATATCACAGAGGGTTTAGTCCAAATTTCAGAGGCCTGTATTCCCAAATCCCTTAAGCTTTAATTAATGATTAACAGAGCAGCAGGATGTGGAGAGGCACAGGAAAGCTGTGCCATGGAGTCAGCGCCAAGGGCTATTGTTAATAACCCCCACCCTGAACAGGCACTTCACAGTTTACAAAGCGTTTCCACAACCATTATCCGTTTTGAATATTCATATCCTTCTCCTTCTGGGCCAATTCCCTGGCCCCGGGAATATTTCTCCCCAGCCTGTGTCGAGTTTCAGATCTGGGTTTGCGTGTTGGAGTGCGTCCTCAGCCAGCCGGACCCTCCATCTTTGGAGATGCACAGCGGATGCTGACAAGCGTGGATTCAGTTCTCACCTCCACCTTCATCCGGGTTATGACCTTGGGCAATTCTGAACTTCCTCAGACTTCAGTCTGTTTTTCTTTTTTCACCCCCGTCTATAACTGCTTTCCAATTCCATGGCCACTGCCACATATGGCTAGTTAAATGTAAACGAGGTAAAAATCCAGTTCCAGGTCCAGTCTGGTGGTGTAGTGGTTAAGTTCACGCACTCTGCTTCGGCAGCCCAGGGTTCGCAGCTTCAGATCCCAGGTGCGGACCTACACACTGCTCATCAAGCCATGCTGTGGCTGCATCCCACATACAAAATAGAGGAAGACTGGCACAGGTGTTAGCTCAGGGCCGATCTTCCTCAAGCAAAAAGAGGAAGATTGGCAACAGATGTTAGCTCTGGGCCAATCTTCCACACCAAAAAGAAAAAGAAAAAAAGTCCAATTCCTCTATTGCACAAGGCCTATTTCAAGGGTTCAGTAGCGCATGGCTGGTGGCTGCCTCATTGGATGGCACAGATGGAGCTCGTTTCTGTGATTGCAGAGAGTTCTTTTGACAGCACTGGCCTTTGAAGAGGGAGGCACCGTTCATCCTTTGAGGGTAATGGGGTAAGAATTTAGTGAGAAAGTGCACAGGAAGCCTGTGGGTCATGGCAGAAGCTCAATAATAACATCTGTGATGAAGCAGGGGGATGGAAAGAAGGAGAAAAAGGGGGCACCCCCATACTCAGCTCCTTCTACTTTCCCATTCTTGACACCATGGGAAAGAATCATGAGAGGAAGAGGTATGGAAGGGATAGAAACTTTTGTTAAGCATACTTGATGTGCTGGGTTATCTCTGGGTCTCTGTGTATTTATTTGGGCTGACGTCTCATATATTCCTCACAATAACCCAGAGGGGAAGATTTTCTGTCCCCCATCGGATGGGTAGGTGGAGAAATGGGGGCTCAGGCTGTTAACATGGTGCACCCGAGGTTGCAGAGCCAGTGAACCATGGAGCTGGGGTATCCCCCGGTCCTGAGGACCAGCAGGGCCCTTTTTCTCTCCACCGCACTCAGCTCCCATCATCGACACAGAGTTCCAGCTGGTTGTTACAGACCTAAGGACTGGGTGCTGGGCACCAGGTGGCCAGGGATGTTCTCCTCATAGCCCTTACCTAAGGAGGAGATGCGAAGAGCCACATGGTCCTTGAAAGGGATCCAGCGAGCCCCTGATCGCCTGCTTCAGTGGGCACTGGTAATTTCCCTCCGAGCAGCCGGTGGGAAAGGCATGGTTCTGCAAACAGCCCAGCCGTGCACACAAACTGCACGGTTAACTGATAAATCGCTTAGTGCATTCGGGCCCAAGCCACACAGAACAGCCCAGACAGATGGCCATCAGTCTGTCTCCATCCCCTCAGCCAGGGCCTGCAGATCCCAAGAAAAGGAGAGAGAACAGCCTCCAGGAAAGCGTTGACCCGGGGAGCCCCCCATAGCATGGAGTAGGGAATCCCAATATGACTGCGCAAAGGCCAGGTTGTTCTCTGAAAGTCATTTGAGGAATGAAATTGAATTTCCTGACTGGCTCAGGGAAGCTCGTTGGCATGAGAAACACGACTTTCAGGTGGTAACAAATTAGCATCATCTGGGTGAAGATGCGGCCATTGGGAGAAGCAGGCGGAAGGACACTGAATTGAAAAGAGGCAGGACCTGGATTCCACTTCCAGCTTTGCAGCATAAACTCACTGCATGGCCTTGGGCAAGCCATGCAACCTTCTGGGCTTCGGTTTCCTTATTTGTGAAAAAAATTTTAAAGATCTGAAAATAGGTGCTGCTTGCCCCACAGGATCAAAATGCATTCGCAGATGTTACAGGAGAGTGATCTGCTTCCAGGTTTTATAGGAGCTTCAGTGCTGTTTGTACGGAAAAATGAGGCTGACGTTGTTGGACATTTCAGGGCCTTTCTGGGGCTGAGGTTTCATTCGAGGTATGTTGCGGTGCTTAAGAGCTGGTGGGACAACATGGTTATGAGTTGAATGATGTTTGTTTGTTCATCAGCTCATTCTTTCTTGATACTTTCCGTAAAGCTAGTTGGCGCTCAGAGCTTGACTTATCTGCCTTCAAATCCAAGCCTTCCAGCTGTGGGCCTTGGGGCCAGCTCTTCTCTCACAGCTTAGTCCCCTTGTCCCTTGGATGGAGGTGGCAGCCACCTCTTAGGGTTGTCATGGGCCTCAATCAAATCAAGACCTACAGGGTGTTTGGTGCAGAATAAACTCAAACTACGTTAGCCATGAGCATGGCCAACTGAACGCCTGTGATTGTCCAGGCATCGGAGAGCACTCTGGGATCCCAGACTAAATGAGGCATTATCTGGTCTATGAGGAGCTCAGGATCTAGTGTGATGGCAATGACGTTTTCTGGGATTGGAATGCCTTTTGAGAATTGGGTAAAAGCAATGGGTCTTCTCCCTGGAAACCCATACACACGAACACACAAATGTGATTCTGGGTCAGGAACCACCAAAAACCCACAAACTTCAGGTTTTCAGGTTAAAAGACTAGCCTAGTGTGGGACTGTGGATAAACCAACGTTTAGACCCTGAGCAAGAGTCTGTATTGTAACAGGCAAGTATTGGTTGCTGTCGGAGCTGATAGTGGGGGCAGGGAAGGTTTCTTGGAGCAGGTGATGCTGGTGAGAAGGGAAGAAGCAGGGGTCCATTAGAATAAGTTGGGTTGGGGGCAGGGCAGGACGCCAGGTACAAGAGACCACCATGTACAAGGCAAGGGGAGCAGGAACTTCAGGTAAGAACACTTTCATCCTTGGTATCCCCTCAAGAAGAAGAAGGCAGGGTCCGTTGGAGACTCCTGGGGGTCAGAGATAATGTAACTTGTAAATCCAATTTTAGCTTCCCACATGGAGGAGGTCCTTGACTTTAAGAACAATGGAGTACCCTGGTTTCAGGGATTATGTGGATCTGGGAAATGGCAGTAACAGTGGTCACCTTGGTGACCCAGGGTGGTTGATCCAAACGGGAAACTTGAGGCTACCAGAGTCCCAGTGGGGCTCCTGTTGACCTAGGAAGTGCTGTGTGCACAGCATCCCTTACTTAGCCGAGAATGTGACCTCAATCCTCTCCACTCCTCACTAATATCCCCACACTTGAATCCCTAGACGCAGACATCAAGATAAGCCTTTGAATCCAAGTGGCTTATTTGGGAGGGAGTCCCAGGGAGCAGTTGGGGAAGGGAGAAGCGATACAGGGCAGTGATGAGGCCAAGACAGGTGCTTTAAGGAGCGGGTCACCACCTAGGCAACTGGAGTTCAATCCCAACTGGACCCCTGCAGAGTGCTGTGGGACATGTCCCAGAGTTGTCCCACCCGGGGGCATGGATGCTGTCATTAGTTGAGAGATGCTCCCGGAACCGTCAATGCTGACACTTCCAGCCTGCTGAGTGCACAGAGAAGCACACATCTGTGGTCAGGGAAAGCTGCCAAGAGAGACTGACAGGTACCACGTTAAAGCCTTGGTGTAGCAATGGCGAGGGGATGGATATGTGTGAGCTACCAATGTATTTGCTACAATCTTTTGCAGAAATCATTTCCACACTCCCAGTTTCTCCCAGAAAGGCATCCCGAGTCCACTCTCTGGAGCCCATCTCAGTGGCCACGGCCCCGCTGATGTACCTCTGATGTGGTTCTCATGGCTTGGTTTTTCTGAGCCCTGGAACAACCATCAGCACTAATCCTGTCCAGAAGCAGACGTGGGCGTGGGCACGGCCACGGGTTCCAACAGACTAAGGAGGCTTTTCTTGTGCACACTGTCCCCTCCTCACCCCCAGGCCTGGCCTGGTGTGTGTTCTGTGGATGATTTATTAGCATCTCCCTTTTGCACAGCCTCCCTGCAGCTCATGTGTGATCTGGTGTGGAGACCCTCCCCTCCCACGTCTTTGGAGCTTGCAGTCGACTGTCATTTGTTCCCAAGAAGTAAACATCGAGGCTTTTTGTTCCCCTCAAAGCATTTCCAGCTACTCCCAGTGTAGCCCAGCAGGACCCTGCTCCTAACTCAGACGGAATGTTGTGTATCGGATCTGTTTGCCTTTGTACATCATCTGCTCACAGATGTGTGTCCTTTGGCTTGTTTCTTTTTCTAATTAATTTTTGATTAAGTTTTGAAACACCTTCCGTCTCCTCCAGTTCCTGCCACGCAGGTAATCCTCGTTACTCTGAACCCAGGCTGGGGATCTGGGCTCTCCGGGGCTCTGCAATCCTGGTGGCTAAGAGGGGAGGGGGACTTTTCAATTAACTGGTTAAGTGGTCTTAGCCCTCTTATCCAGACAAGAGAGGGTGATGCTTGGACTGAGGATGAGGGTTGGAGAAGAGGATGAATCTGAGATGGCTCTTGGAGGAAACAGGGGGAGTGGAGGAAAGGGAAGAGTCGGGGTGGAAATCACCTGACAGAAAGAAAATAGTGCCAATAGTGTGCTGTGTATTAAGAACACAGAGGGACAGGGGCCGGGCCCATGGTCGAGTGGTTAAAGTTTCCGTGTGCTTTCCTTTGGCAGCCCAGGTTCATGGGTTCAGATCCTGGGCGCAGACCTGTTCTGCTCATCAGCTATGCTGTGAAGGCATCCCACATACAAAGTAGAGGAAGATTGGCATGGATGTTAGCTCAGGGCTAATCTTCCTCAAGCAAAAAAAAAAGGAAAGGAAGATTGCAATGGATGTTACCTCAGGGCGAATCTTCCTCACAAATAATAATAAAAAGAACACAGGTACAAACACAATCATGTCCCTTGAACCAGTAACTCCAGTCTTTGGAAGTGTTTAAAGAAAGGAGGAAGAGGAATGAACAAAAATATCAATTGCTAGTATCCTGTGTACTAAGTACTGTGATGGGCTGTTGCTGCTACTTTGTTAAGAAACCTAAGTAATAATAACAGTAACAATGTATCGTGACAGCAGACAGCACTTACTGAGTCCTTACTCTGCACCAAGAACTGCTCTAAATGCTTTATGTGCATTACCACATTTACCCCTTGAAGAACCCTATATGGTCCCCATTTAACAGATGAGGAAACTGAGGCACGGAGAAGTTAAGCAACTTGCCTCAGCTCACACAGGTAGTAAGGGGCAGGGCTGAGACTAAACACAAGTGGGTGACTCCAACACTTGACCTCTCTCATCTTCTTCACCTGCCACCTCCCAAGGGCCCCAGACCAGGTGTGGGCTCTGATTTGAACCACCAGGCAGGGAGACAGCCAGCTTTGCATGGGAGGGAAGGTGACCAAAGATGACTTTTCCAAGGCCTGGACAGCAGGTGTGCAGCCTGGCTGGGGAATGAGATCAGGTGCGTCGTGCTACACTGCCGCGGGCTTGTGCATCCCCCCCAGCCAAGCCAAGCTGTGGCCACCTGGAACCCTCCCGTGTCTCCTATTGATGCCGGCTTCCCTATGCAGTCTACACCCCCAGCCACCTCCCCCATTCTCAGGCCTTCTTCATTCCCTCTTTTTGCACACTTTGTGGACTTACCCTCAGAAATCACCCCAATAATCCTGGACTGTCGTGCCGGAATCTATTATGAGAATAACTCTCCTGATGGCTATCATTGTGATTCTAAATTGTGTTCCACACCGGGCAAGAGGGATTTCAGGGTCCATACGGAGCATTGCTTAACTGGAAATGAGCTGCCCCTCTGGGCACACAGTGGGTGCTTTGCCTTGAACCTTCAATTGCTGGCAGCAGAGGTGCCCACCCAGCATGTTCGTTTTGCCTACGACCTGTCCCCAAGACTGCCCCTCCCAGCCCGTCTCCTCCTCCATTTTCCTCTGTGTGTTTTCTGAGGCCTCCTCCACTCTGCCAGGGATGTCCTAAAACCTGCCAGCCCTGCCAGAGAAGATGAAATACTCGGGGGTCGCCAAGCAGGACGAGGTAATAAGAAAAGCAGGCCATCAACAGCAGGCCCAGCCTGGCTGCAGCAATTACCAAGTTTCTCCTCGATTCCGAGACTGCAGTGGCAAGAGCACAGACGGTAGTGGCAGATCATAAATTATGTCATCTCTGTGCGATCAAAGTTTCTGAGCATTCCTTCATGCTGTCCTTTTCGTTTTGGCTCTGTAAGTACCATGTCCTTTTAAAAAGACACATTGAACGTGTGCATTCAAAGGTGACAGAGAAACCACAAGCTTGGGGTCCCGTGTGCGGCTGTTTTAAAGGAATTATCCATCGCTAGGCAGATGGATAGGGAAGGAGGTGTGAGGTCTTGCTCTGGTGTAAAGTGTTTCTGAATACTTCGAACATTATGTTTGGAGAGCGGGGGCTCTGTACTCAGACCCACCTCAATTCAAATCTCTTTGCCACTGCTTGTTAGCCACACTATTCGGGGCCAATGACTTCACCGCTCTGACCAACTGTTTTTAAAACTGGGGGCAATAAGGGCCAGCCCGGTGGCACAGTAGTTAAGTTCACACGTTCTGCTTCCGTGGCCCGGGGTTCGCCGGTTTGGATCCCAGGTATGGACATGGCACCACTTGTCAAGCCATGCTGTGGTAGGCGTCCCACATATAAAGGAGAGGAAGATGGGTATGGATGTTAGCTCAGGGCCAGTCTTCCTCAGCAAGAAAGAGGAGGACTGGTATCAGATGTTAGTTCAGGGCTAATCTTCCTCAAAAAAAAAAAAAAAAAAGGGAGGGCAATAAGAATCTATACCATAGAGCTGTGATAAGGGTTGAGATGATGTTTACAAATACTGGGAACAGTTTTTTTCACAGTCCACAGGATAATCCTTAGTCAATGTTAACTTTTTTTTTCAGTATTAATAATATTGCATTGGAAGCTTCCTGACCTTCCAAAATCGTGTCAGTGCATGCCTCCAAACTTTTGCCCAGGCGGTTCCTTCTGCCCAGGATGCCCGCCTCCTTGCCTCAGGTCGAGTTCCCTAGAGGCAGAGCTGAGATGCGGTTCTTGTACAGTTGAGGATGGAAGGAGTGCTCTTAGGGGGTACCTGTCAAGAAGAGAGGGAAGCAGGGTGAGACCCCTAAGCCAAGATGTGCTTTGGCTCAGCCTGGCGCCATAGATAGCTCTGGGGTGAGAAGAGTACTGCAGAGTCTTCACACCTTGGAGCAGGTGAAATGTGTGTTTACTCCACTACCGTATCTGTCAGTCACTGGCTGCAGGCTGCCCGAGGTGGGAGGGGTCAGGGCGTAACCTCTCTGGATCCAGATCAAAGAAATCAAAATGCCTGTGCCGGGATCCCTGACAGCAGCCTTTTGACTAGCTCCCTGTGGTTCTAGAGCACAGCCAGCGTTAGGGATCACTGGACGTCTGAAGTGGGCAAAGGGCGGCCTCAACCCACCACCTCACTAAGACCACACAAATGGGGGAGAGGAGACTTCTCAGAAAGGATGTGGAGATGTTTTCAGGAAAGAGATGGACAAGATGCTGGGCAACCCAAAATGACGAAAGTCCATACACCCAGCATGTGCCTTGGGTCACAACTGTGCCTGCATCCTGCTCCCCAACATCAGATACCCCAGGTCAGCGTGTGCTTTCCCCAACCTTCACCCCCATTCTTGTCCAGGTGTTCACCCTGTTGCCTCTCCCAGCTTCACATGCATCTTCAAAGAGGATGCGTAGAGGCTAGAGTTATGGCTTTTTAACCTCAGGGAAAGCATCTCCAAATATGGGATTCCAGGCACCGTGACCATGAAGAAAAGTGACACTGGTGGTGGGGGGAGGGGACTGTCTCCAGGGATGTTTCCATAGCAATTCAAGGTTTACCACCAGGGCTTTGTGAAGGAAGACTTGGTATAAGTGGGGCACCACCTGTTGCTTCTCTCCCCCTGTGGCTGATGGTGAAGGACAGAAGGAAGGACGGAAGGGATCCTTCCTTCTAGAGTCGGACCAACTTGAGCTCCCATCCCCACCCTGACTCTGCTATGTGGTCCAGGAAATTTTCCTAACTTATCAAAGCTCTTAGTTCCCACGATATTGATAAGGTGGTAATAATAACACCCACCTGGCAGGCTTTGAGGATGGAATGAGCAAGAAAGCAAAATTCGCAGTGTGATGCCTGACACAGGAAATGCAGGAAACTCAAGGCAAGTCCCTAGTCTCTTTGCTTTGTGGCATTTGGAGTCACACAGTTCAGCTTTATTCTGGAATCACCAATCCCTGGGGAAGCTGTCATTAGGAAAATGGGTAGAATATTTGAAAGGACTCGTATCTCAATAAAAGGTTTCTGTACACTTGTTTACTAGAGAAAATCTGGAAAATATAGAAAAGAGAAAGAAGAAAATGAAGTATCCAGTTTTACCTCCCAAAGAAAAACACAAATTTTTTTTGGTATTTTCTTCCCACGTTTCCTCTATTTGTGTTTTAACATAATTGAGATTGTGTCACATGTATCATTTATATTCTGTTTTTTTCTCAATATATAAGCATTTTCTCGTATTATTTCAAACTTTGCTTGACTATCACTTTAGTAATCATATAGTAGTCCATGAAAAGAGGATGACAGCTCACTGAGTAAATCCCCTATTGTTGGACAACTAGGTTGTTTCCAATTTATCTTTTTTTCCATTACAAAAAATGTTACAAAGCATCATTTTGTGCTACAAGATTTTGCTGTCTTTACAATATGTCCTTAGGAGAGATTCCCAAGAACAGAGTTACTGGGTCAAAGAGAAGGAGGAGTTTTAAAGATCTTTCTCCATATTTCCAGATGGCTGAGCTAAATTTGAAAACAGAACCTTCATAGGAGCCTTTTTTAACCTTGCAGCCGGGCCTCAAAAAGCAACAAGGGGCTTTTTGCAAGGAGACATGAATGGCTGCAATTTTTCCCAAAGATTTCAGGATCTGGTGGAAAGATGCAGGAAGCCCCAGCACTGCCCCCTCACACCAACCCAGCCCCCTCTCTGCCTCACGATTAAGCTTCAGATAGTGTTTGCAATCTCTCGGTGTTTTCCAGCACGTGTCAGGGTGACTGATGGACTCGTCAGAGCTCAGACACCCATCAACCCAGTGCTCTCCCTCTTTAAACTTCCTAATACGCCAACTTCAAGGTCAAACAAAGGTCAGGGATATGTCAGTCCTCCCTGCTCAGCCTCAGCATGGGTGGCTTGTCCTTTCCTCTCACTCCCCTGCACCCTCTTGCTGCTTTCAAATTCACCTGCAAGATCGACACCTTAACTAAAACTATTCTTAGGTTACAAGCTGCCAGGATTTTGAAGCAAGTGCATGTAAATATTTCATTTCTGACAGTGAGAGCTATTAAGAGAAACCTTGTGCATTTTCTAGAAGAATTTTAAGAGGTGTTTATTCATTGGACGTGTCTGGAGCCTACAGAATTTGGTTGGAAGGGGGTTGAATAACATCTATGAATGGGCTCTTTCCTTCTTTACACTCACATTTTAAAATCTGGGCTGACTCCCGGCAGCTCAGTGGCTGGAACCAAGTCCTGGGCAAGAACAGAGGGGAGGGATGGCAGGCGTGGGGAAGCCGCCTGTTTTCAAAAATACCCCTTTAGGTGGTCTGTTCACAAGCTGCTCTGTTAAATGCAGTGGAGCTCAAAATATGGGTGTTACCACTGCTGCCGTTCTAACAGTACTACACCAAATGAACCAAAAGCGCAGCTATCCATTCTCCATCTCCAGCTCGGAGCCAGGCATTCTCGTGAATCCATGCCAGAAAGAGAACAAGATAGATTTTTGGGTCTCTTTTCCATAGGAGGGAACTGAGGCTCGGACTGGTAGGGTAACTGTCCCATGGTCGTGCACGCAGCTTATAAACGGTAGAGCAAGGAGTTATAAAGCCCAGTGTTTCTGACTCCAGAGCAACCCATATATGTTTTACCAGCTGGAAATCAAATTGAGTGCTCTGAAATCATCACTCGACTGTAAATCAAGACTACTGCATGTGGGAATGCACAAAGAACAGCACCGGGGCTCATGGTTTGGGGATAGGAAAGACAAAACTCATTGCTTACTGTTCACCAGGGGCCATGTCAAGCACTTTGAACTTTTCTGTTTTGCTTAAGTCTTAGAATAATCCTGCAAAAAACATATTTTCCATTTTATGGATATAGAATTATGGGTTTAAGGAGGATAAGTACCTTTCATTGTGATCATCTATGGCTGTGTATCAAAGTATCCCAAAACTTAGTGGCTCAAGACAGCAACCATTTATTATAGCTCAGGGTTTTGTGGGTCAAGGAATCTGGGCAGGGAGTGCAGGGTATGATGGACTGAGGTTTCTTGGTGGAATTCACCTGGCAGCAGACTGCCTGGAAGGTCTGAGATGGATTCTCTCACGTGGCTGGAACACTGGCCAGGGAGGCTGGAAATTTGGGTTCAGCTGGGACTGTCCATCGAAGTCCAGCATGGCGGTCTCTGGATAGTCAGACCTCTGATGTGGCTGAGGGCGCCCAGAGAGGACCCCAGTGGACAGTATTGGAAGCTGCCAGTCTTTTAAGGCTGGGCCCACAACTGGCCCAGCATCCCTTCTCCTGGAATCCATTGGTCAAGGTAGTTTTAGAGCCGACTTAGAGTCAAGGGTTGGGAACATAGACCCCAGCTCTCAATAGAAGAGCCAGAGAACATGGGGCCAATTTCAGTCACCACAGATGCCCAAGATCACAGATCTAGAAAGTGGTAGAAGCAGGTTTTGGACCCAGGACTCGAGTCCATAACTATGCTTAGAGTCCCTAGCGTCCAGGGAATGAGACATGGCAGGTGGTACACTGGAGATGCTGATATTTACTATTCAAGAGATCACTCGGAATCAACACTACCATAGAAGGGGAGTCCCTATTCCCAGTTTGCAAAGAAGTCAACTGTCTCAGACCAGGGAAGTGACTTCAAAGCCACCCACTTGCAGAGTGGCAGGAACCCTGTTTGTCTTATTCCACAGCCCAAGCTTTTCTCTGCTTCCCCACTCTGGGGATAACGCTGTAAGGTGTCTTGTTTACACCACTGAAAATAACCCCGAGATTCACTCAGTCCAAGTGAAGAGTTGGCTCAATGTGGTGAAGAATCCGCAATACTTTGCGGGCCCCTTTGGTCAACGTGACTGTGAAATGCTTCCTGTTGTCCCGTAGATCATTAGGACCTAATTGAAGACAAAGGAATGCTGAGCATCTCTTACACTTGAAAGAGGGCCAAACACGATGAGGTTCAGATACCCACTCAGGACCCTGTGAGAGGGGACAAGCCACCTCTGTCATTCCCAATATCCACCAGATATGAAAGCAGAAGACCAGAGAGGATTCAGGGAGAGAGAGGAGAATTATCACTGTCAATTTGAAGAAAAGCTGAGCTCTGAGGGGACCTCTTGTAGACACTGGGAAGCCAGCAAGAAGAGGACTCAATGAAGCCTTGAGTTTCTGCTTGTTCAAGCAGAGGGAGAAGAAAATAGGAGAGAGGGCATGGAGGAAAGGGACAGCTCCGGTCTCTGCTCGGCTCTTGCAAAAGGACCAGTGGGTTTCCTGAGGGTCAAAAGGATACCACTGAAGAGCTGGGTTTGAGCCGTATGGCTCATGTACCCAAGAGGACCACCTGCAAGGGGAGGGGACCCAGCATCAAGAGACTGTGTGTTATACTGCCAGAATTATATCACCTGAGACTGGAAGAGGTTGAATGGAAGTGGATTTTCTATCAGGGAACCACAGAAGGGGATCTCGGGCAAGGCAGGGCTGTAGTGAGGAGGTTTGGCCGGGTCTGCTAGCTCTGTTCTCCAAAACCATCTTTTCCTCTTTGACATACAGCTTGACCACATGTCCAAATACCCATGTAAGTGAGCTCTAGCCAGGAGAATGTGAGCCGAAATGATGCATGACACTTCTGGGTGTGGTGCATAAAGACCACCCACTTGCCTTCCTCCGTGTATTCTCCTCCTTCTGGGTGGAGATGACCATGGGGACCTTAGGAGCCACATATTAAAGATGGCAAGCCCTCTTTCAGCCTGGGTCCCTGAATGGTCATGTGGAGGAGAGCTGGCCTGTAATGTGTTCTCCCACCTAGGACTGTTGGGTGAGCAAGGGATGAATATCCATTGTGTCAAACCTTTATACATTTCGTTGTATTTGTTACTGCAGCTTTGATGTCCCTGACAAATACAGGAGGCCTGCACCCACAGGGCTCCCCAAAATCTACCTGTTCCCCATGAAGATGCCAGAATTTGGACATCTTCCATGCTGAAGGCATCCATGACCATTAGACTTGGCCTGATAATCAGCACTGATAGCACCTAATTTCATGTGTCTCCTGCTCACATGGAAAGGAATTTGCCCTTTTTCTCCAATCCATCTGCTCGGACCCAATGACAGAGCTGTCAAAACCAGAAAACCAAAAGAAGAAGAGGGCGTGAAAGAGAAGACCCTTCATTCTCCCCAATTAATCCCTCTGGTCGAAGCCCGGCCAGCACAGTGGGGCACGGAGGAGATGAACGTTAAATTATGTATGAGATTCAAGTTTTTCACTGAACTAGACTGGGGTTCTCATGCCTGAGGGTAACTGGGAAGCTCAGAGTCTTCCTGAGACATCTTTACAGTCTTGAAAAGGGAGAGTAGATTGAAGCAGTAGTTGGTGGAAAGAGAAAACCTCCATGTTGGTATTGTTCTAGGTCAGACCTCGCCACAAAATCTTTCCATCAAAGCTGTAGACAAGCTATCAGCCTGGCAAGCCCCACTTGGTGGACTGTAGGGCACAAGGATTGAACACTGTCATTTGAAGGACTGTCAGTAGAAGAAATAGCCAATATACTGTTGCAAGAGTAATGTCCTTACAGGCCTCTACCCGGAATGCCTGTTTAGGCAACACACTGACTTTACAGATAAAGGATTCCCCGTTCAGAGCAGTGGTGTCATTTGCTGATGCGGAGAGAAATCTGAAGGCCCAACAGGGTAATGTTTAAGGATGGATGTGATTATTGCATCTTCCTGCCTCCAGGCCACTTGTGGCATCATCAGCACGGCCCTGGGGACCCCGCAGTGAATCCTGGAGGAAGGGAGGGGGATGAGAGGGAGCAGGGAGCAGGACTCAGGGAACAGGCATCATTCAATATGTGGACGAGAGAACGTCCTGCCGGGGAATAGCAAACAATTAGTGTGTCCCTGGATTTTTGCATGGGAGTACTGCACAGCAGTGTCTGGAATCATAGAGATGTGGGTTCACTTCACAGCTCTACCACTTACGCCAGAGAAGTAATTTAAACTCTTTGATCCTTATCCGGATCCACTTAAAGTGAGCTCTGTCAGTTGAATGAGCTAATAAATTCTTTTGTGTCCTGAAGCCACTTTGAGTTGTTTCTGTCTCATGCAACCAAAAGAGAGCTGGCTACCACTACCGCTGCAAAAGTAACAGAGTGGTACCCAAAATGCCCAGCACAGAAGATTGAATAGTTTGGAGCAGCAGAACCCACGATGCATCACGGCTGCATCTCAGACACAGGTGCAGAGGAGACCAGGTGGGTGTGTCTGAGCAGTGATCTCCCTCTATGAATTAACTCTGTCCTGATCCCTATTAATTTGTGGGGAGTCCCAGGAGGGGATCCCTATCTCCACTGTGTGGGTAAAGTGCCTGCATGGATTTTGAAGGCAGTTTTGGAGTCTGACCTGGGTTGGAGCCCAGCCTCTGATACTTCCTAGTGTGGCCTTAGGAAAGGCACTTAGCATCCCAACTTCAGTGTCCCCGTCTGAAAAAGTGGCAGGAGAACAGCTCCCAGGTTGAGGTGAGGATTGAAAGGGAATCACGTCCATCACGTTCCTACCACTGGCGAGGAGGAAACCCTTAATGTCGGCCTTTGTAATTTCAAACGCATGTAGAGAAGCTGAAGAAGAGGAAGGAGCATGATTAAAGGGACAGGAAATCGCTGGAATAAAGCTTCTTGGAGCATCCTGCTGGGAGTTTCCTGCATCCCACTGTGCCCTGTGCTGGTCCACAGAATGGACCTCCTCAAACGCGGCTCTAATCATATCAGCCCCCCGCTGGAAACCCTCTGATGGCTGCTGCTGCTGGCAAGATAAAAGCCAAATGCCTTAGCCTGGCACCTGCAGCACTTAAAGAACCCTCACTCCTCCAGCTGGCCTCTGCAGACTGTACTCACTGCCCAACATGCCACAGCGGATTACAGACTGGCCCTGAGGTCTGTGGGTGCCACTTTCCTGAATAAGCTCTGAGCTACGTGTGTTGGAAGTGAATCTAACATAATCATGACTATAAAGTCAACCCCAAATGCAATAACTAGAGGGTTCCAGTAAATGCCACTGTTTGTTTTTCATATATTTGATATGCAGGATTATAAATCATGAGTGAAATATGGTTTATCTCCAGTTGGCCACAAGCCCCACCACTCCCTGTTGCATCACCGTATGACCCACCTTCTACTCTGTGTATGAATCAGTGAAGGAGTTGTTTTTAGTCCCCTCTTCAATGAGAAAAAAATCCATTTCTGTAACGTCTCTTATTAACATCGAGACACTGTCAAGCTTTATTTTTATCATATTTTAAATTTATGTTTAGTTTGACTAATAATACATGGATGCATTCTCAATGTAAAAAATTGCAAACAGTTCAGAGAATGAGAAAGTTCCCCACAACTTTCTTCAACCCGTGAAGTTCTAGCTTCCTCCTCAGAGGTGAAACTTCTGTCATTTCCACGTATATTCTCCCAGGCGTTTTTCAGACATACATCTGTGTGTATGGTGAGGGATGAGAGGAGGCATGTGTAACGTATATATGCTTTAGTTGTTTTTTAGAGACTGGCACCATCTTATGTATACTGTTCTTCATCTTTTTCATAACAGTATGTGTTGTTGAGTTTTTCATGTCAGAACATTGGGATCTACCCCATTCATTCTGACTGCAGCATAATATTTTATAACATGCGTGTATCACGATTGATTTGGTGTAGAGTATCATAAACTGGAAATCCAATAGCCACATCCAGACTATGTGTGTGTTTTGTTGGGCTAGAACCATATTCCACCTGTCATAAATTGAATGCAAATGGCTTTGGGTAGAGGAGGCAATCTCTGATTTCCCCACAGGCCCCACCATTCCCTATTGTATTACAGGCAGCCCATTTAATACACTTCTCTTACTTACCTGGCTCCTGTTGGCGTCTGAGTGTTCAAACCCTGTATTTTAGCTGTTCTTTGATCTGTGGACATTTAAAAGTTTTTAGAAATGTCTTGTTATCACGAACAATGCTGCAATGAATAGCTATGTCTACGCCTCTCTTTGTTTGTGTGTATTTATCTAGGGTCCATGCCAGAAGTGGGCTTGCCTAATAGGGGTGAATGAAAGGGGTGGTATGACCTAAAATGCACAAAGTTAGGAGACACACACTAAGATGACAAAGTGGAGGAAACCAGAGAAACAAGCTAAGGACTGTGTTGTACATGTGCTCTCGGAAAGTTCTTCTGCCTAAAACCTGTAGCTGTTGAATATCATGCTTGCCCCTCAAGTATTCCTGTTAGTTTTCAGGGGGAAAATGCTTGCATACACGCGTGAAGTTAGGTAGCCAAGGGATCAGTGACCCACGGCTTTTGGGAATAGGCTGTTCTCCCTGCCCCAGCTCTGAAGGGCTCCAGAGGAGAGAGGCAGGGGAGGCTCTGAGCTCCAACATTCATCAGACCTTGGAGAGTTTCTCCCAGTCTGGCCCCTGGATTCATGGCTTGGCAAGCCTCGGGCCGCAGCTAATGAACTCTCTTGGCTGAGGTCTGTCTGAAGGCTGGCCTCCCATTTAGGAAGCTAATGATGCATGAAAGCCACTCAGTGAGCAGCAAGCTCTGTCTGAGCTCCTTCTGGGCCTAATGGCTTAGGTGAGGGCTGGTCTGATACCTTGGGGATGAGTGTGGGCGAGGTGGTGCTGGGAGCTGGGCCAGTGTGAGCACAGGGGCTGGTCAGCTCACTCAGGAAGCCATGCATTCTTAAGCCCTTCATTGGATTCACAGCTATGAGCTGATATTGGTTTGTGTGCCAGTCAGCTCGGTTTGCCATCACAAAATACCATAGACTGGGTGGATGAAACAACAGGAATTTGTTTCTCACGGTTCCCGAGACTGGAAGTCCAAGATCAAGGCACCAGAAGGGTCAGTGTCTGCTGAGAGCTCTCTCTTTAGGTTGCAGATGGCTGCCTTCTTGCTGTGTCCTCACATGGTCTTTGCTCAGTGCGTACAGGTAGGGGAGAGAGAGAGAAGCAAAGTCTTTAGTGTCTAAGGGTGCTAATCCCATCATGGGGGCTCCACCCTTATGACCTCATCTAGACCTAATTGCCTCCCAAAGGCCCCAGCACCAGATGCCATCACATTGGGAGTTGGAGCTTCATGAACTTGGGGGGGCATAATTAAGTCCATAGCAGTTTGATAGGAAAATACAGCTGAGGTTGGCCAAGTCAACCTCAGGTGTAAGATAGAAAGTTGCAGGGCAGAAGTTCCCAGAGTTATTAGGAAAAAAACATCTTGTCTTCCCCTAGATAGGAAACCCCTTCTAGGCACATAGGTACGATGGTGGGCGGTGTCCAAATCAAGTCCTTTGATACAGAATGAGCTGGTGGGTAGGAGCCTGAAAGTCTGTATGACTCTGTCTTGGGTTTGAATCTGATTTCCTCTACTTAATGACTTTCTGGGCTTGGAAAAATTACTTAACTTTTCTAAGCCTGATGTTCTCATCTACGAAATGGGGATAATAAACGTTGTTCTGGGGATTAAGTGAGACCACAAATGCAAAGACGTTGGCGCAATGCCTGGCAAGGCTGTTTATTTCACCATATTTTTTGAGGCGTTTTGAAAACAGAGGGCTGTTGTTACTGTAGTTTGTAGTTTTACCTTTTTATAACACTGACTCGAAACTTTAAGGGGAAAACAATGTCTTCGATGCCTTTGCTTTCTCATTGTTCATTGAATCATTATCAGTGCACGGGCATTGCTCACAGCCCTCCTTCTTCTTTTTTTTTTTCCTGGCAAGATTGTTGTAGTGTGTTGAAAATATTAATTATACCCTTTACCTTATACACAGGACTGGAAAAACAAATCTTGTTGCTGTGCTTGGTAGGAGAAAAAGTGTATGCGTGCATGTGTGTGTGTGTGTGTGTGGATGGGTGTGTGTTGTACCCATTGTCCCCTCGGGTCATAACAAATTATTGGTGCCAGTTCTTTTAAAAAGACAATTAATCCAATTACTTTCTTGTTGAATCAATACTAATGTCTTCTTTTTCTTTAACTTGCAGATTTCGGCAAGCCCGGCTGCCAGCAAAGCTGAGGTAGGAAATGTGGTTTTGCTGTCCCTTTGGAAGACATGTTGAAATGGTTTTCTTTTGCGATGAGGTGAAACAGATATTCGAATTGGGATTCCGCTCTGTGCGATCTCACGGTGGTTCGGATGGCATGTGGTCAGCCGGGTGGTCTCCATGGTATTGGGTTTGGGGCTGACCAGGTTGCCCATGCTCCTCTTCACAGAGTGTGCACTGAGCTGCCTGGCAAAGTGGTTGATGGTTTCAAAGCTGGATCTCCTGCTTGCTTCTGTCTTGGTGACTTCAGAGTCTGCCTCTGCATATACACATGAGGATTCTAGCTCCATTGAGACGGACCCTTGCTTTGACAGCGAGATCTCCATCTGTATCTATGATGTTGTCCCATTTCCTCCCTCCTTTTCCTCCCCTGTTCATCCTCTGGGGCAAGGGAACTGCGGCTGATGCTGACAGCATAGGTAAAGAATAAAAAAGGCGTTGGTCAGAGGTCACCATCGTGGTGACCATCCACTGGGAATTGTACATGATGTCATGAAATGGGTACCTCCAAAATACATAAAGTGCCATGGAGCGGGCAAGTCACTCCCCATTCCCAAGTTACTCTGTGAGTGGAGCAAAGAGCGTCACCCTGGTTGTCAGGAGCCCTGGGTTTTTTGTGACATGGTGCGTTATTTTAACTGCTGAGACTCACTTTTCTCAAGTACTCTGTGAGGATAATTATACCTCCTTTTGCTCCATTGCATTGTCGTTGGGAGGGTAACGTGAAGTAAAGGGTGGAGGCAGATTTTGGCAGCATTCAACAGAACATAAGGGAGGGTCGTTAGCAGAGAGGGAAGCTCCAGTTCGAATGTCTGCATCCTTGGATATAATAGCTGGTGTGCAAAAGTTTGCTAGGAACTATAATGCACTAATGATGTAAATGTGACTTTAGGTATTTGGGAAGCAGGTCAGTAGGAGGGAAAGGAGGCCAGGAAGCAGAAGAATGGGGTGGAGGTAAGGAGCCGCCAGTATCACCTGCTTCCCAATGATCTTGTGACTTGAGCCAGTCATTTATCTACCCAAACTTAGCTTCCTCATTTTCAGAATGAGATTGGTGATACACGTCACATGAGGTTGTTGAGCATTAAAATGGCAATGGTAGTGTTTACTCTTTTGGTTTGCTGTAACCAAAATACCAGTTCCCATGTGTTCAATACCTATTATGTACCCTTTGCTATGTAAAGGCTTTACATACATCATGTTGTAAAATCCTCAGAAAAATCTCGTGATACAGGGGGCTAATTCCCATTTTACAGAAGAATAAACTGAGGCTTAGAAAGACTCAGCAACTCTCCTAGAGCCATTCAACTAATGAGCGGGAGAGCTGGGATTTTTAACCATGTCTGGCAGGATACAAAGTGCTGGCTATTAACTGCCAGGCCATGTGTGTTAGTTCAGGCTACTACAACGGGATAGCATAGACTGGTGGCTTGAACAACAGAAATTTATTTCTGGAGCTTGGGAAGTCCGAGGTCAAGGCACGGACACAAGTGGTGTCTAGTGAGGACTCTCTTCCTGGTTTGTAGGTAGCCATCTTCTCGTTGTATCCTCACGTGGTGGGGGAGCAAAGAGAGGAGGCAAGTGCTCCTGTCTCTTCTTATAAGGGCACTAATCCCATTCGTGAGAGCTCTACCCTCATGACCTAATCACCTCCAAAGGCCCCACCTCCTAATCACCTTGGGGGTTAGGATTTCAATATATGAATTTCGAGGGGACACACATGTTCAGTCCATAACATCATTGCCGGTCCAGATCTTGGCCTGGTGCATAATGGATGTTCAATAAACATTAGCTCTACCTCTCCTTGAGGGCTGCTCCTGCTTTCTAGATCACACCTGAATGCCTTGCAGTCGTCTGTGGTCAGCACCACGGACAGAGGCCGGTTTCCAGGGGTCTCCCAGCTTCCTTTCTCCTTCGCAGTCTCACGTTTGTGTCACATTTGGCAGCTTTAAACAAACAATCAACAATAAACACCTTTACGTATGTTGCCCCTTTCAGTTTCACAGAAATCACATATGGCAGGGTATTCGTTATCGCCATTTTCGGATTAAAAAATGGAGTTTTGGAGAATTGAAGTATTTGAAACGTTGGTGAAATAATGTTTAATGATGCAGCAATTCCACTCCTACTTATGTGCCTGAGAGAAACGAGTGCTTATGTCCACCAAGAAACAGAGATAGGAATTTTCATAGAAGCTTTATTTATCACAGCCTCAAAGTGGAAACAAACCAAATGTCCATTAACAGGAAAATAGGTAAATAAATTGTAGTATATTCATGGATTGAAATACAAGACAGAAATCAAAAAAAGTTATCTACAAATATGTGAAACAGCCCTATGAATCTCAGAGACATAATATTGACTGAAAAAAGTCAAGGTAAAAAAATACGCCCTGTGTGATTTTGTTTACACACATATAAAAACAGCACTCATCTCTGGTGATAAAAATAACAATGGTGGTTACCTCTGGGAGATGTTGACTGGGTAGGGGACCAGGGAACTTACTGGAGTGATGGAAATATTCAACACCTTCACCTGGACCTGGTTACACAGGTGAGCATCATATGTAAAATTCACAGAATTCTACACTTAAGATGTGTGCACTCGGTAGCATGCAATTTGTATACCAAAAACATAAAGAAGCTGCTTGGCAAGAAAAGAAGAAGAAAACACAAACATAATTGTAAAACAAGGTAATGGAAAAAAGATGATCAGGTAGGGGAATTGGGATGGAGGGAATGAGGAAGCATAGAAATGCTTGGCATATAGACAAAATTGTGTATCAAAAATAGCCTAAATTCACTCATTCATTCATTCATTCATTTTTACTCTGGACTCCTATTTCCCAGATGGAACAGGCTTAAAAAGAAAAAACTTTTTCTTTCTCCTAATCATTGTTTCTAAGGCTAAACTGTAATTGCTGCAGCCAGGGCATATTTTTTGCACTACTGAAGGGAGGTAACCTTTTATTAATTGAATTTCTAATGGCAATTCATCAAAGCAAGCGATCACCGTTATTTAATGCATGATCCATATTCATGGCATGTTCTGTTAGGTAAATAATAGCGGCCCTGAAAGTGCTCTGTGAGGTCTTTTTCCTTCTCCAATGACTTTCTTTTTTTCCTAAGTACAAACAGCTGTAATTTAAGTAGAACAAACCCCACCTGTGGAGGAGACGTTGGTTAAAGGAAGACAAGAAGAATTACAAACCCCCAGAAGCAGCGAGAAGGAATGGCTTTGCCAGCTCCCTTCCTCTCTGCAGATTGACAGTGAATATGTGAATAACGTTTGCTAAATCTGGACTTTGAAAACATGACAGCAAGCTGTTTGTGCCAATAATTTTTCATGGCATATGCCACCCCACCCCGCACCACACACAGTTTTAATAAGATGGCACATGGACTATTGAGAAATGTTAAAACCCTGCAGAGGAAAGAGCTTTATCTTCTGACCAAATTCTGCCCAGCAATGTTTATGACAGCTGAAGAATTTATCTTAAATTCCCTCTGCTAGCCGCAAAGCACACGGCCCTTTGTCCCCGAGCAGCCTGTAAGAACCAAACTAAGATGTCACATGCATAATATAACAGATAAATGGCCCAATTTCCATGTCCACATGATGAATGGAATGCAAGTTCAGCACACACGTATTTGCACATTAATTGGCCCTGCATGGTTCCATTTTGTTCCTAAGTTGCTACTGTATGTCTCGTGGACTCCTTCCCCTTCAGAGTCATTAAGCCTGTTTTATCGCACAAATGCATACACATTTTCCCCCATTTATCGTCACGCAGCTCGCCCTGCTGAGCGAGAACCAAGTAACCTGGGCGCAGCCATTGGGTTGCAAATGCCTACATCTGAGTTTTCTCCACCACCAACTGCACATTAATACAAAGATCCGAGACCCGGCCCCACGTTGGCTCTGCTGACAGCCAAACAAAGGAGGTTGCAGGCGAGGATGTCTGACAAAAATCATTTCTTTTCAGTTACCAGTTGGTTTCTTGCCTCACCTTAATGATTTCCTGTTGATAGTTTAATGGCGATATAAACCCAGTGGAGGGCCTCAATTTTGATAAATTGGCCTGCTCCTATTTCATGGCAAAGCGATCGAACGGAGATTGATTGATATTACAGTTTTGCTATCGCAGATAATTGTGATGGCAAACTGTGCCGGTGGCGAAACCCAGTGGCCTTTGGGAAATGTAGGTGGAATCTCCCTCCCAGCCACCGCTTTTTCTTCCCAGAAGGAAACTTTATCTCAAGCCAAGGAATCATTTATTTTTTCTGTCTCAACTCTGAGTCTCCGGAAAGCAAATCAGGGGCCACAGAGCCCCTTAGAAGAACTCTCTCTGGACCATTTGGAGAGAAATCACTGCTTTTGAGAAGGGACTGAGTTTCTTTGGCTGTGAACAAATGGCCAGTCCTGGCCATTCCAAGTCACTTGGGAAACCAGAGCATCTCACAACGGAAAGTTGACCTATTGCACCCAGAGGGCTACAGTGGGAAAAGCGTGAGCTTTGGATTCTTATAGATGATGTGTGAGTCAGGAGTCACCAACTTACAAGTTATGTGCCTGTGGGCAAGTCACTTGACTGCTGAACAAGTCTCATATCAGTAGAATGGGAATAATGAAACCTCCACCAAAAGGTTGATTCAAATTTTACAAATTTGTTAATCTAGGGGCTGGCCCGGTGGTGTCATGGTTAAGTTCATGTGCTCCGCTTCCGCCATCTGGGGTTCGCAGGTTCAGATCCCGGGTGTGGACTTAGCACCGTGCTTCAAGCCACACTGTGGAAGCATCCCACATAAAATAGAGGAAGACTGGCACAGATGCTAGCTCAGCAACAATCTTCCTCAAGCAAAAAGAGGAAGATTGGCAACAGATGTTAACTCAGGGCCAATCTTCCTCACACACACACACAAGAAATTTGGTAATCTATATGCAATGCCTGAGACGGTACCTGGCACAAAGGAGATGTTCAACAATTGTTGTTTTGCTTCCTCACACAACCTCCTGTCCTTAATCTCTTGTGTAAAGTAAGGCAATAGTAAATAACCTAATTAGAAATTTATTTTGAGATTCGTGCCTTTGAAAACTTGCTGTGATGATCTTGCATTATGGCTGACCCAGACCCTAGCCAGGCAGTAGTTTACTTACTTGGTTTAATTCTTGTTGGAATTAATGGCCCTCTTCTTTCCACCAAGGACAAGATCTACGTGAAGAACAGCAGTACTTTCCAATGAGCACTCTTGGCCTTGTCTAATTTTGCCCAATCACACCTTGATAGTCTTCTCTGTCCTTGAAGCCAGCTCAAAAGAATATTTAAAGAACCTTAGAAAATCATCTGGCCTTAATTCAAGGGCCCAGAATTCTCAGTTGGAGATATGGTTGGCATTTTAAAAATTTGATGGATATTTAAGTGACAGCTATTATATTCTAGGCAAAGCACTAGGCACTGGGATACATATAGAACGTTGATGTACAATCATACTCTCAAAGAACGTATGGTCCACTATGGAGGGGAGGTTATATCATAAGTGCTGTAGGGTCTTTTGTTTCATGAGGGCCAGGGTTCTCATAAGAGCCAAGCCCTCTTCATAAACCCTGCTCCATATTCAGTTTTGGATCCGGGTACAAATGTAAGTGCACCTAGATAGGAGTGGGATATCTATGGAGGCTTCCCAAAGGAGGTAACATGTAGACTGGAGCCTTGAAGGGTGAGTTAGGCTGTCATCAAGTAAATAAAAGTGGCGATCATGGGAAAAGGCACTGATGGGAAACAGCTTGCATGTTCAGGAATAGGTGTTAAAGGGGATGTGGGAGCAGTAAAGGAGAATGGACGTGATCAGAGCAAACATGGAGACGCCAAGGCCAAGTGTACTCCGGAAAGCAAAGAGGAAGAGGCTTATAAGAAAGAGAGGAGGGTATTGAATGATTCAGTGGGGTCGAGGAGAGTGAGTACCAGGTTGATGGCACTGGGCTTGGCTAGTATACAATCATTAATGTCCTCAACAGCAGCCTTTCCAATGTTGGTGGTGGAAGCAGAAGTTAGAGGTGGTGGCTTAAGGAAGAAATGGAAAGATGAGACACATCAGCACAATACAGACCAACCTTTCAAGGGCCAAGTGGTTGAGCCAATGGAATGGCGTTTCCTGGCTTGAAGGAATTTTGAAGTTGGCAGATGTCTGGATATGTCATAGGACTGGAGGATGGGCCTCGGAGGGCATGAGGATGGAGTTTAGAGCATGGATGGGGTTTTACCCACTGTGAGGTGACTAGAGTATCCCCAAGGGCACTGTCTTTGCTTGCCATTGTGTCACCAGGGCTCAGCACCGTGCCAGAGAGCTATGGCATTAATTGGACTGAGAAAGGATATTTTTCCTCTGTGACATTGAGAAATAAATGATGGAGAGTAAGGGAGGATAGATTTGAAGGAGAAGGAAGAGAAATTGAAAGAGGTCATGCCTGGCAGACTTCATTTTCCCAATGAATAGCAGAGAGAACTATACGTTCTGAGAATAAGGCGAGCAGAGGCAGAACTGGGGGGGAAGGGGGAAAACTAAGAGAGGGAATCTCTGGCGTGAGGCACTGGTGAGAGGCTGATGCATCAGCGAGATCTGTCCAGCACAGGGACATCCTCAAGCTCCAGGGGAGGGAGATGAGCAGGAACCTGACAGCAGCAGCAGTAACACAACAGCTGTCATTCACCACGTGTGTCTTGAGTACCGAGCACTGCATTATCTTCACAAGGATCTTTAAAATGAGTGTCACTGTCTGTATGTTACAGAGGAGGAAACCGAGACTCTGCGAGGTGATGTAGATTGACCAAACTTACTTAAGAATTAAATAGCAGGACCAATGTCTGAATCAGTCTGTCTGCCTGCAACACTGGGGCTCTTCCCCTATGAATGCTACTGTTGCGCGTACAGGCTGTAGAGTCTGGCACCTGGGTTCAAACCCCAGCTCCATCATTTCCTATCTTCAGTCCTTACTAGCGGCAAAACTCAGGCGTATCACTTAACCTTTGTATGTCTCCCTTGTCTCCACCAAGAGCAAAGATAATTAAACAGTGAGCCTTATAGCTTTTTTGCAAAGGTGAAAAGACATGATATAAGGTATGGAAGGCAATTAGCATATTACTTGGTTTCTAAATAGCCCTTCAAATATGCTAGTCATTGTAGTTGTTATTTTTATTAGTATCATTGGGAACTCATTCTAACCTACAATAGGAAATAGCAGAGGTGCCAACGAGAACCAACTTGTAGCCTCTAAAAAAATGGAAGTATCAGTCCTGGAGTCTTCCAGAAGCACCTTACTCCATGGAAATTAATTAAGGGTCCCCGGAAAAGGTGAGCAGTTTTAAAATTTCTCTCTCTACAGCTTTTATCAGAAAATAAAAATGGGTTTCCGTTACTGTGAGGTTTTGAGGATAAGTTAGAAGGATCTTACCATTTGTACATGGCAATGAGGTTAATGAAAAAAAAGGACCAAAAAAAAGAGCTAACTTTTAATTAGCATCTGACTAGAGGCCAGGCACTCTGCGAGTGATTTCATGTATCTTATCTTGTTTAATTTCACCCTTACAAGAACCCTATGAAGTAAGCGCTGTTGTTATTGCTGTTTTACAGATGAGCAAACTGAGGTTCAAGACGCTTAATTAAAAGAGTCATGGAGGTAATAGGAGAGGAAACAGGAATCATATCCAGGACGGTTAGACCCCAAACCCAAAGCCAGCTGAGTTGATGAGGAAGTGAAGCTGGGAGTCACCTCCCATCTCTCGAAGGCTAAGGCTGGGTCTTTTAACCCTTGAGATAAAAATCTCCTCCCTTAAATCCTCTCTTCTCCCAAGCATTGCCCTGCCACGGCTCAACCAACCTCATTGACTCTTTGTTTTCAGATTTTGTGAGTGCTCTGTGATCACAAAACCCATTCCCGCACCATAAATTATTTCCTACAGTTTTGACACCATTTATTTCCATAGCATTATACATTCCAACCTTCTGACTGTTTAAGATCAAAAGATGTGCTCCGGGCTCATATTTCACTCTAGCTCTCAGACTCCATGCACCAAATTAGACCGAACAGCGGAGGCTCCAGCCTGTCAGAGTCTGTAATGTTGCATAATTCCAAGGGCTCAGAGCATTTTTATCAATGGCAAAGGAGAAATGGACGCTCCATGGTGGTAGGGCTTCCACAGAGGGGATGGGAGATGGCTTAGAGATGTGACAATTAAAGGGGTAGTGTTGGGATGTTCAGAATCAGCCTGAAGAGTGGGGAGTTCAACTGGTTGATTGTGGAAACCAATGCCAAGAGCAAAGGTTTATTATAAAGGGTCGGAGAAGAAGGAGGAGGTTCAAGTAGGGAACTGTGGATTCTCCCCTGAGAGAATCACAGAAATACTGGGTCTAGCAAGGAGGAAGGAAGAGCGACTATGGCTCATATCCAGACTGGGCTCAGAGGTTCTGGAGCCAAGCAGACTACATGTGTATCGGCAGATGGACCTCTGGGGAAGCACGCGTTGATTCAAAAAGCTTAAAGAGCATCCACTGTTCGATAGCTACTCTTTCAGACCCTGGTGACTTAAAATGAAGACACATTTCTCTCTTTCAAGGAGCCTGTGATCTGGTAAAATATGGATGAAGAGATGCTTTTAGCCAAGTTCTGAAGTAGAATTAGGTTCAAGGGAGAAAGTGAACACCTAGAGGGGATGATCAAGTGTCCTGGGGAGTCCAGGGTGGCTCCCAGGTGATGTGAGTCTTCCTTTCCCACTCATCCGCATGCCCGGCTCTAAGATCATCAAGAGGTAGTGGAGGCCGTACACTTGGATACCACACTCCAAGGCGTTTTTAATGATCTGGAACAAGTTTGACAAACAGCAAAGAGAATTTTTGGGTTGACTGTGTATGTGGGTAAGGGTTGGAAAAGGAGAGGAGAACTGGAAAATCAACCGGACATGTGGATTGGCGCCTGACGATGAAGGGCATCGAAGATGACTCTTCACGATGGCGATGAGGATGAAGATGAGGAGGATGATCATAGAAGAGGTGGTGATGATGGTGGTGGCGGTGGTGGTGGTGGTGATGATGGTGGGGTAATGAGAGCAGCCAACATTTATTGAATACCCAGTGTATGCTATGCACAGTGCTAAGCATTTTACAGGATTATTTCTTTTGTTCCTTCCAACAAACTTGAGTGGACGAGTATTAATATAACCTTCATTTAATGGGTGAGAAAATCAAGGCTCAGAAGAGTTGATGGGATCCATCCAAGGCCGTATGGCAGAGTTTGTATCTGATTTCTAGGCAATTTGCCTTCTGGACCAGCAGCCCCACTAAGATGGGGGAAGCAGGCTTGAAAACCCTCAGGTTAAAGTCTGCATTGCTCAGCACAAATCTCTCATGACAAATGATGCTAACACCCTTTGGAGAAACTTCGTGACTGTGCCTGATTCTCGGCACTAATGTAGCTTGACTCAGGGCTGATATTCCACTTATCTCACCAGAATGACAATTAGGGGAAAAAAAAAAAGAGTTATTGCTATTCCGGCTTCCTCTATTGAGCTATGAATAAATGATGATAGCTGTGAAATAGTGTGGTGTTTAGATCGTTTCTGGTAAATTAAAAAAAATAAAAATTGAATAAAGTGGTAATCCATGCAGCCATTTAAATAAGAGGAGTGGAACAAAATTAGTAAACTCTTTTAGTGTCTTCCTGGCCTTGTCATTCTTGTGTAATTAGTTTGCAAAAATATTAATTAATACTCAAACAGCTGACACGTTTTACATGTTGATTTGAAATGTGTTAATTACGTTTTGTACTTTGCCCTGGTACTGTCCTCAGCAGTGGCATAGGCAGGAATTCCGGTCCTACGGCCCCTCCTCCTTACAGATTGGCAGCCATGTAGATATTGAGAGCTGGTTGCAATACTCAGAGCTGCTTGCACCTTTAGAGAGAGGGAGGGAGAATGCTGCATAGAAACAGCACTCTAGTGGTGTCAGCTAACATGGGTGCTGACTGCAAACACAGTCTCTCAAGAAGGCTTCCTGACTTGCAATGAGTAAATGTTATGCTGGGTCAGCAGGGTTTTCAGATAGTAAGTAGAAGCTGGAGTGAGTGATCACTGAGTGTCTTTCCTTGACGGCATTCAGTCTTTGGACTAGTCTCTGCCCAGATCTTGCAAATGGACTATACACTCATGTCCTAGAGGAAGGTGCTGAATTCTAGGTGAGTCTCATGGCAGATCTAGACATTGTCATCATGAGGAAATGTCATCTGCTTCTTTGTGGTTTTTTTAAGTTACTATATTAGTCAAGAGAGGCAAGGCTATGCTTAAGTAACGAGTTAACCATATAATCTCAATGGCTCACCCAACAGAGGTTTATCTCTCACTCATGCTACATGTCCAATGAGCGTTAAGTGACTTTCCAAGGTCAGCAGCAATACAGGCTGCTTCTGTCTTGTGGCTCCACTGTGTCAACACACACCTCCTCATCAATATGGCAGGGGAGGAAAGAGAACTGGAATCTATCTTGTGTTTTTCATCATCTCAGTGTAGAAATGATATACATCACTTTCACCTACTGTCCACTAGCTAAAACTTGTCCCACGACACTCAGTGCAAGGGCTCTTGGAAATGTGAGGAGCCCATGGATATTCTGTACTCCATGAGAATGAAATACCTGCCACAATGTGATACTGACGACCACGATAATGATGCTAATCATCTCTATTGTCGTCTCAACCATTGTGCTTCCCTGAGCCCTATGCTGTGGGTACTTGCCAAGCACTCTATTTTTACTTTGCACAGTTTGTCTCCTCTCATCGTCGTTCTTTCCGTTGTAAAGAAAAGGTGACAGAGGCTCAGAGGGGCGAATCTGTTTGTCCACACTCCCACAGTTAGAAAGGGGTCCAGCCAGGATCAACCCTGTTTCCGACTCCAGTGTCTCTGATAGTCTCTGCCTCCCAAAGTTTTTGGCAACTTTCCTTTTGCAGTGTTCTAGGAGGGGGAGCTTCGAGCAACACTCAGGGCACCGATGAGAAATCAGGGCAAGGGTCTGGGGGGTTTCCAAGGCATGATGATTGATCCTAAGAAGTTAATGCAAAACCTCATACTTTCAGCCAAGAGATTCACATTCTGCATCATATTTTACTCTTCTAACAATCCTATGGAGGATTTGGGAAGAACATGATCAGCTCCTCTCTATGGACGCAGCAGCGGAGGGCCCAGGAGGACACCTGAAGAAGATAACTAGCAATCACAACGGGTTCTGGAAGTCATGACCAGCCTCTGTGTATGTATGGGGCTGAGGGTCCTCAAGACCCTAGACCAGGGACCTGTTACCTTTTCTGTTCCATGAGCCCCTTTGGCATCTGGGGAGAAGTATGGGCTTCTTTGCAGAATAAAGTCTTAACATACATAATATAAAATACTTAAAATCACTAAGGAAACCATTTATATTGAAATGCATTTACTAAAATCATGAATGTGATCCAGTAAAATTGCTGCTTTCTTTATTAATACATTAAATAACAAGCAAGTCTAGTAATTACTGTAATTTGGAAATAGTGATGAGCGTTATGATATTTTGAGATATCTGTGACAATTGTAATGAGACTAAGAAGTTCTGTGATATGTGTTGGTGACAAAGTCACAGGTAGTGGGAATACTACTGTGATTTGCTGCTCACATTTATAATTAAGGGGCATGCTGGATTACAGTTAGAGGCTAGTGGAAATAAAGTTTTATTTTTCCTGCCCAAGTTCATGGACCCACTGAGTTCTACCTAGGGACGCCTTATGTGTCTTAGGTCCTGAGTTAAGAACCTGTCCACCTTGGCTCTGGATTGCCTCCTGATTCTGTTTGGTTAAAGCCTAGAACTAGGTGCGCCCAAGGTCAAATTATGGAAAAGGTGAAGTTTGATTCGGGTATATTCATCCACTAATTCTCAAACAGCTCGTTTGTGTCATCCATGCCCACTGCCCACTCCTGACCCTCAGATTCTTCCTTTCCACCGGAGCACATGTGGCACTTAACGGGACCAGAGGTTATCAAAGGCTTACATTTTTTCAATAATGTGGTAAGACTTTATACCCATTATTTCAACTTATTCTGGTAGATTCTATTGTTACACATATTTTATAGAAAGTAATAACGGTAGTTAGCATTTATGAATACTACTATGCACCAGGCACTCTCCTAAGTACATTTTATATGCTAAAATCACAGTAATTATTATAACAGTAGTACCAGTGGTGGTAATAGTAGCGGCTAAAACAAGTAACGCTCACTAGATGCCGGGCTTCTTATGTTCTACGCATTTTGTATATTTAATTTCAGTTATTCCCCACCACATTCCTATCAAGTGAGTATTAGTTATTTCCATTTTGCAGAATAGGAAATAGGTGCAGAGAGGTTAAATAAGTTGCCGAAAGTCACGTAACTGTGTAGCCAAGCTTTAAACTCAGATGTTCTGATTTCGCAGTCCGTGAGGTTAACCACTAAGTTCTCCTGTCTTGTTTTCACTTCATTAAGCATTCCTCAGAACGGTTCCAGAGGCGGACGCTATTTTTACCTCCATTGTATAGATCAGGCGATTGAGGAACAGAGAGGTTGAGAAACAGGCCTTGGAGTTGGCTTCACTCAATTCGAACCAGAGAGAGCAGGTGACAATCCTGGGAACTTTTATGGGCTATGCCTGGAAAAGCCATATATCACTTCCTCCCACCTCCCATTGGCCAGAACTCAGTCACATGGTCTCTTTGAACCACAAGGGAAGCTGGGAAATGTAGTCTAGCCATGAACCCAAGGGGAGAAGAGAATGGGTTTTGGTGAACTCAGAACTTGGCAAAGCCATGCTCATGAGGAAAGTCCATCCACAGTAGGGGCAGGATTAGGGTGAAGGAAGTGAGGCCATTTAGGGTACACCATCAGGGCAGGACTCACTTTCACACCACCCTAGCCCCCTGCTTGATCCGCAGCCCCCATGGTGCCTGGACCCAGACTTTACCTGCCTTCCCAGAGGCACCAATGCCGATGCTGTCCTCTAAGGTGGCAGGTGAACTGAATTTGACATGAATACGTTACTCCAAATTAGAGATTGTGCAAAATCTCAGGCAGTGAGAATTTGGACGCTGGGTCTATTTTTCAAAGCCATGAAGAGTCTACAAATGAAGTATTGTCAAACAGAAAACAGATTAAAATGTGTAACAGTTTATTACTATACATTTAAATGAATATTTAAAATGTCATTTTTTTAAAGGGAAATTGGTTGTTGGCGGCTTTTTTCCCCTTTAGTTTGGTTTGTACTTTTAATTTGAATGACTCAGCCCCTGCCTTTAGGATCTTGTGCTCAAAGCCTCCACATGTGGCCAGTTTACTGTCACATGATTAGGTCCACAGGGCAGGCGAGAGAAATGCATGCTCAGTCCTATCCCCTTTAGTACCGTGCTCTCCTTCCCCTCTATTCCCAGATAGCATGGGTTATAAACCGCAGCCTCACTTTAATAATGCTTGCTTTGGAGGGAGTGGAGAGGATGGGAACACAAGCAACACAACATTGGTTTAAAGACACATTCTGATTTCAGATGTTTACTGGGAAAATCTCTCCACACCCCCAAAGAGAAAGCAAACCAATAAACAACCAAAACAAAAGCACAATTCTGTCCCTGGTGATTTTTCCTTCAAATTCTGCAAGTATGAAGCAAGGCTGCTTAATAACTACCCATCGCTTAGCATTCCATCTTACCATTAAGTAAATAGGCTGCCTCAGAGGAACATGCAGTCCCAGATGTGGATGACACGCACCCCCGATCCAGGGTGGGACTCCACTGACAGGTCTGGGTCAGGAATTTGACCACAGTCCAGCTCCTTCTGGAATCTGAAGCCTGTCTGGTGGAGGCTGAGAGTGGGCTGGGCAGCGCTGTCTGATAAGCCCGGTGCTTTGGGCCATCCACCCTTTGCTTCTCTCTTGTTCTGAGCAGAACACCAGTCACGTAAAACTGAGTAAGAAAATCACTTTGATTAGTGACTTTCCTGTGGATATATTTCTTTTCTTTCATATTTCACGTTCTGAATATTTTATGAAAATGTTTCTCTTTCCAAGTGAGCTAGTGCTGTGGTTTAAATAATACAACCGGGAGGTAGGACCCTCGATGTGTCTCACAACCTTATTGATGGGAAGAAATTAGTGCAGATGTGTAAAAGCTGTTGGGATAAGCCCTTGAACTCTGGGATCAGATTAACCTGGGTGTGATTTCCAGTTCTCTTGTGACTTGCCGTGTGACCTCTCAACATTTCAACATGTCATCTGCAAGACTGGGTCGATCATTGTCACTATCTAATCCCATCAGGGTGAGGATTAAATGAGATAAGGCAACTACAGCGTGAGGTACAGTGCCTGGCACATAGCAAGTTGTCAGTAAGTAGTAGCTCAATTTTACATTTAAGTAGCATCCCAGATTCCCTATAGATAACTTTCACCTCCACGCCCTTTGCCCCTGAGTACTGTCTGGTGATATACAGGTCTTCCTCAACTTACGAAGGGGTTATTTCCCAATAAACCTATCGCAAGTCGAAATGCGTTTGATACACCTAACCTGCTGAACATCACAGCTTAGTCTAGCCTGCCTTAAACACGCTCAGAACACTTACATGAGCCTATAGTTGGACAAAATCATCTAAGACCAAGCCTATTTTATAATAAAGTGTTGACTGTCTCATGTAATTGATTAAATACTTTACTGAAAGGGAAAAACAGAAAGGTTGTGTGGTACAGAGGGTCATAAGTGTATCGGTTGTTCACCCTTACGATCACAGGGCTGACCGTGAGCTGTGGCTCGCAGCCGCTGCCCAGCATCACGAGAGAATATCATACTGCATATCACTTGCCCAGGAAAAGATCAAAATTCAACATTTGAAGTACAGTTTCTCCTGAATACGTATCACTTTTGCACCATCGTAAAGTCAGAAAATTGTAAGGCAAACTATTATAAGTCGAGGGCCGTCTGTATTGGAAACCTTTCTTTGTAATTCTGGGGGGTGAGCGAAATGGATGATTAAAGACGGTAGAGTGTGTTTTTGAACCTGGCTTCCCACGCTAATGTGAGGTCTCCAGGGCTTTCTTAGCATCTTAGCTCTGAGTTCACCAAAACCCATTCCTTCTTCCCTTGGGTTCACAGTTAGACTACGTTTCACAGCCTCCTTTGTGGTTCAGTGGGACCATGTGACTGAGTTCTGGCCAATGAAAGGTGGGCAGAAGTGATGGATGACTTTTCCAAGCATAGCCCATAAAAGTTGTCATGGATTGTGGATTGTCACCTGCACTCCGTCTGGTTACCATCTTTGAGCTGAATGAAGCCGACCTGAGGCAAGTTTCTTAACCTCTCTGTGGCTCCATTGCCTGATCTGTAAACATGAGTCCTAACGGTCAGAGGAACAAGTAGTTACCATGAAAGACCTTGGCAGTGATGAGTGAGGTCCGGAAGGTGATTACAAGAGGCTCTATGAAGGAACTTTGGTCCCTGAGAGGCAATGGCATTGGCTTGGGGAGAAAGCCTTTCTCTCATTTCACCACGCTCTGATGCTCTGGGAATCCCCTTAGCCTCTCCCGTAAATAGCTGGGGGAGTCTGTTGTGGGAGCTGGTTTCCCACTTGGGCCTGGAGGTGGGGAACTCAGAACCATTGCCTTGAGATCCTGCATGTAGGTGATGCTCTATTTTGTACAATCTGGCCCCTGAAGCCAGCTGTTCTCTGGGTCCCTTGTGGATGAGCATTTTCCAAATGGAGAAGCTTCCAGACCTCATAACCCTTCCCACTTGTTCTAAGGCAGGGAGGGAAGTCGCAAGTGGATGCCAGTCTCCTGCCAGGTTCTTCTCCTCCCCCTTGGTGATCTGCCACCATAAAGAGATTTCATACATCATTAAGGGAGATGTCATATGCATCAACATAATGCTGTGTTCTTACCCAGAATGTCACATTAGACTCCCGGAGGCTTTTAAAAAAAACTTCAAATACAACCACATTTTTTCCCCTTAAACCATCCAATCTGCCATCTGATGCCCCAAAAGGAAGCTGCTAGTAAAATAGCAACTTGCAAAGTTAAGAAAAGCATCACACAAAATGTTAGCTAAAAATGTGAACTCTTGCAGCTTGTGCTTAGGGAATGGAGTCTGGGGGACGCAGACAGAGATGTTTTGCTTGTTCAGAAGCTCCTTGCCCTCCTCAAAGTGATGGGCAGAGTAATCGGGATGCAGCTAGTGTCCCCAAAAGGCCCTGGCTGGCTTGAAATGAGTTCTCTAGGCTGTGCTCCCTTTCAGAAATTTCCCTATGCTAATGTTTCCCAGAGAAATTTGCTTTGAAGCCAAAATAAAGAAATAAATTATACTTACTCATGGAGTTTGGAGGCAGGAAATGATTTTCTTACTTATGCACTCATTGACAAACATTTACTGGGCATCTGTTTGGTGCCAGGTGCTCTGATGGGTCCTGGGGCTTCTGCTCTGAACAGTGGTTCTGGCTCTCCACTCACTTGCGGGGGTGGGGCCTAAATAGTCATTGAGGAAAGCGCTCTGATGCATGTGTGAACAGTGCCTGCTGGGCGCCCACCAGCAGAGCCAGTGACCCTACAATTCTGCTCCGACAATTACGATGTGTGGGTTTTTCCCCCGACACCAAGCAATTCTCTGATACCAGTTGGGCGTCCTACAATTCAACTCATTTCTGACACTACCTGGAGATAGCATCAGATCCCAAAGGTTAAGTGTTCAATCCTACAACATTGTCCCCTCCCCCCATTCAGATGCCAATTGCAAATCCAGGTTGTCACCTGTGCTTCTGACCGACTGGCTATAGAAGTTCCAGCGACCCCTTCCTTGGGTTAGATTAATGTGCTGGAGTGGCTCACAGAACTCAGGGAAACATTTTACTTACTAGATTACAGGTTTACTGTAAAAGGGTATAACTCAAGAACAGCTCAATGGGAGAGATGCACGGGGTGAAGTATGTGGGAAGGGGGCATGGAGCTGCCACTCTCCCCAAATCTCCACGTGTTCACCAATCTGGAGACCCTCATCCCTTGGGTTTTTATGGAGGCTCCATTCCATTGGCATGATTGATTAAATCATTGGCCATTGGTGATTGAACTCAATCTCCAGTCCCTCTCTCCTCCCAGGAGGTCCGGGATGGCACTGAAACTTCCAGCCCTCTAATCACTTGGTTGACCTTGCCCTTAGATGACCTAGGGGCTTTCCAAAAGCCAACTCATTAACATAACAAAGGACACCGTGATTACTCTCAACAGGAAATTCCAAGGGTTTTAAGAGCTCTGCTCTGGCAATGTGGATGAAGACTAAATGTATATTTCTTATTGTAAATCACAATATCTTGACCTGCCTCAGCACCATCGGGTGCGATCAAGGATGGTGGCTCAGCACCCAGAGCCCCAGAGCAGAGCGGCTGAGTTCTCCCCTCTGCTCCTCCACTTATCAGCCTTGTTACCTTGGCTGAGTTTTCTGAAGTCCCTGCATCTCTCTTTCCTCATCTGTAAATTTGGGAGGAGGGGTGTTTTTAAGGATTAAATGAGTTGATACACATAAAGTGCTTAGCCCCATGGCTGGCAGAGAAAGGGTTACAAATACTGGTTATTACCAGTCAGAAGAGGAGTTCTTTAAAAACAGCCAGAAATAATGTTTGGTTCCTGTACTACACGCCTGGAATTGAGGGGAGCTCTGGTTTTCCGTGGGTCATTCAGGTTCCTTGTGGCCATTTTAAATAAAACAACAACTTACGTTTGGTTACCTCATTCAATGAAAACCGTTGGGTTGTTAACTGGAGGGTGATACCTTTAATCAAACCATTCATTCATACATTCATTCAATCATTCTCTTATAATAGAGTTTCTCAGCCTTTGCACTATTGACTTTTGGGACCAGATCATTCTGTCATGCGGGACCTTCCTGTGCATCTCTGACCTCCACCCACTAAATGCCAGTAGTGTTTCCTTTCCCCTAGTTGTGAGAACCAAAAATGTCTTCAGACTGCCAAAAACTTGCCTTAGATTTACAGACAATTAGATCCCTAAGAAGACTTTAGACAGATCCCATTAAGAGACTCTGTTTTGTAGGAGTCCACACGCATGGCAGTGTAGTTACAATCCTGGTGTCTGTCCCCACCCCACACGCCACAGCAGCCCCAGTTAGTGCAACAACCCAAAACTTAGCACTCTTCTCCACATGCCCTGTAGGCATCATACTGCTTTGTGTGGATTTCCACCTTGTCTTCCTCTCCCCTGTTTTGGCAGAAGTGACAAGGTAGGCCCAGAGAAGGGGATGGGTCCACCCAGGGACCCAGACGATGCGACTGAATGGTAATGGCAGAATTCTGCTTGGTCTCAGTCCTCGGTGTTCTCCTCACTGCAGACACTTTTCGCACACTTGCTATGTTAGAGCAAAGTTGGAGGGGCATGTGGCCTGAGACATGAGTTCAAATAAAATGATGGCATTAAGATTTCTGGTGTTTGGAACAACAGGACAAGCACACACACACACACACACACACACACACACACACACACACACATCCAACAAGACCTGCAAGATCTTACAAGACTGGCCCCCTGCTGCCCTCAGCAACCTCATCTCTGACTACTCTAGACCACTCATTTCCCAACTTCACTGTCTCCCAGACTCTCCAGGTACCAAGTTCTTCCTGCCTCAAGGCCTTTGCACAGTTCATTTCCTCTGCCTAGAATGAGCTCTAACTGGCTTTCCATTTGGTCAGCTTCTCCTCCTCCTTTCCCAGAGGCCTTCGCTGTTAATCTGTTCCAAAGTAGGTGCCTTCCAGTATTTTATGTATGAAGCTTTTAAAAAAATATGACATCACAATTTACAACTATTTCACTCATTTGTCTGCTCAAACACTTGTTCTATTCCATGGCTATTCCATGGAAGTGTGAGCCCCATGATCAATGACTTGTGTCCCTGCCTCCAACATTTAGCCCATAGTTGGTTAACACCTAATAAATATTTGTTGAATTAAAAAACAAATTAATAGAAAACTGAATGAATGAACGAATGATTGTACTTAAACAACCTTGTCTAGAAACTGGGCATGGCACAGAGTTCCAACTATACAACTCTTCCTGCCCTAACAGGAGGGTCATTTTACCTCCCACTTCGGGCCGTACGTGTCTCTTTGCTAGGAGTGTTAACTGAGGCCCCGGATTGGTCAAGATCTGGCAGAATAATACGTTGATCCTCACACATTCTTCAATTAAAAAAAATGCAATAATGCATTCATTCATTCACTCATTCATTCATTCCAAATATTTCTACTAAGTGCCTACTTTGTGCCAGACGCCATTCTGGGCAGTGAGGAAACAGTAGGAACAGATTCCATGCATGTCCTCACCGAGGGATGGGCACATAATGACAGCGAGCTGAGAGCCAGCACAGAGCAGCGCCAGGTGCTAGGAGAGCAGATCCCACAGGGATCTTGCCAGCCGGGTTAGGAAAAGCCTCTCAGAGGGATTCATGTTTAAACTGGGTCCTAAGGGACCAGCAAGTGCTGGCCAGAAGAAAGTAGAAGCAGCAGGCTGTGTTAGAGTGCTAACGTGCATTTTAAAGAAATGAAGCCACGTCAGAGTGGCCAGGGAGCAGAGAGCCCGGCTACACCCCAGAGCGAGTACCTGGTGGAGAACAAAGGCCCGATAAATGGAAGCCAATATAATTACCATGATGTTACATGCAGCTGCTCCTTTCTCTGTCCACCTTTTCAGAAGCATCAAGGCAGCCTAGGACATGAGACCAGGGGCATGTTGGCTGGAGATTCTCCGTGTCCCGGCTTCACTGTGAAAAGGCTTCGAACTATAGATATTGAGCAAACTATATAGTTCCCTCCATCATGGAGGCCAGAGCACAAGCTTGGAGATGAGAAACCTGGTTCCAGAGCCCAGCTGTGTGTCCTTGGGCAAACTGCTTCACCTCTCTGAGCCCCTTTTGCTTGCCTGTAGAGGATATATTAATAATACAGTGAGTGTTGGTAATGCTTATTGTTTATCAGACACCTGGCAAGGTGCCTCTCCTGCATCAGCTCACTTTATCCATGTCACCACCCAGCACTCATGTTACAGCTGAGTAAATGGAGGTGCTAAGGGTTAGCGATCTTGCTGGAGGTGCTGGGGGTCACTTATATCTGTCTGACTCAGGAGCCTGAGCTGTCAACCCTACCCCATGCTGCCACTTAGGATTATTAAGAAGATTAGATGGAATAATCCATTGACCCAGCATTTTGTCTGGCACAAATTCAGGAAATAGAGTACGATCAGACAGATGTGGGCTCTAATCCCAGTTTTCTCTCTTACTGGCCTTGTGACTCCTTCAGTCTTGTCATCAGTCTGGGCCTCGATTTCCGCGTCTGTGAAATGGGAATGAGCTGAGATTCTATCTCCTCTGGTGGGAACACTCAGTGCCATAATGCACGCCAATCCCTTAGCACACTGCCAGGGGTATACTAAGCCCTCAACACGTGTCAATTCCCATTCTTGTTAGGTATACAGTTGGCGCTACCCTAATGTCACCCCTCCCACCTGCCCTTCCCAGATTTCCTTCTTGGCACAATGAGCTTCAGAAAGTGCAAAGCCCCATCTCTTTTGTGCATGTTAAAGACCAGGGTGTCTCCGACACGAGGCAGTGGCAGAAGCCGAGGGCATGAGATGGAGCCGTGGGGGCCGCTTCCCTCTGGCTGACTGCCGGGTGCATCCGGGTAGGGGGATGCCCTTGGCTTGAAGTTCTCCATGTTCTTTCCCCAAAACAGGCGCCTTCCATGCCAAGCCATCTTTCCTGCACAAACACTTTAATTTACATCTTTTAATAACTTTGGTTGCCATGGAAGCATTGGAATTCAGTTTTAAAATAGACAAACTAATTGTTTCAGTCAGTTTGGGTATCTGCTGTCAAGGAAACAGCCAGCATTCCCCCACCGCCGAGAGCCCGCCGCCTAATTGGATGTATGAGGTGGCAAAATGGCAGAGGGGCCTCCCCACCCCATGGCCAGGTGGAGGAGGCACCCAAGGGAGCTCATCCAGTCCTGGCCATGTGCCGAGGAAGGGGAGGATCTGGACTAGTGGAGGGAGCCAATGGGGTGGGCATGGAAGGGCCGTAGCAGGACACAGCTCCTGAGGCAGAGCCGGAGCAGAGTATAGGGCTTGGGACACTCTGACAGCCAGGCATGGTTCCTCTGCCCTTGAATGGAGGCCCAGAGGCCCTCCATCCTGTTCTGAGGGATTCTGGAAACAACAGCAACAACGACAACAGCAACAAAACACGTGGGCCCAGCGCTGGAGCCCACTTCTTCAGGGGGATTGATGAGGAGGCTTGACTCTTTCATCCGATGACATGTTTTCACTTACCTCCTTCTCTGTGCCAGGTGTGCACTAGGCTATGAGAGTCCAACTGATACCGAGGACAGATGGCATAGTTCATTCGCTCCATCACTCAACAAATATTTATTGTATTCTTGTTAGATTCATCACTGAACACACTAGTTCTCTGTCCTTGTGGAGGTTTACCTAGTAGGATAAACAGACAATGAACAAGAAGAATAATGGACTACATGGGGCATCGAAAGTTCTGACTGTGTTATAGGAACAGATCCGAGTTGGAATTCCATTTTTCATTACTTACTCCCCAAATGACCTCTGCCCATGACTGCACCTCTTTATGCCTCAGTCTCCTCATCTCTATGGTGGGGATGATGGTACTTTAAATGGTTAAGTGAATTAATGCTTGTAAAGTGCCTGGCATATAGTGAGAGCTATGATGATGAAGATCATGATGATGATGATGGTGTTGATGGTGATGATGATAATGATGATGATGATAGAGTCCATAAACCAATGAGAGAAAAGAGATAAGAGATAAGTAGAGAGGTATTGACCATTTGCTATGAAATATGCTAGCTAGTAAAATGTAGCCCAAGATCTTGTGAAATCTCCAAAGAAGATCAAGGCCACCCTATTAAAGAGAACTTTCTAGAAATGATTCATAAGCCAAAATCTGCAGGACAGGCAGGAGCTGTCCAGGTGTAGTGAGGAGGAAGTGGTGTTCCACTTTGGGGAAACAGCATGTGCAAAGGCCAACTGGGAAGAGAGCATGGTCAATCAAAGCACAGTGAAGGGTCCATGGGATCTGGAGCTGAATGTGTGAAGACCCAACTGTTGTGAGATGAGGTTGCAGATGTCAACAGGAGCCTGCAGGCCTTGATAAGAAAGTTGGATTTTATCCTGTAGCTGGGATTCACACAATTTTCCAACAAAGCCTTCCCAAGGTCAGAGAAGAATGAACAAGAATGCTCTGGGGAGGAATGGGGTATCGAGGTCCCTGAAGTTCTCAGTGGTCCAACCCAGTTGGGAAACATCTTCAAAGTCTCATGTGTCAATATCAAATGTATATGCACATTTGGCATTTGGCTCCATATCATATTATAATTCTTTTAATATAAAATTGGTGTTCTAAGTGACTTACCATGGAGTTAAGCTAATGCTCCAGAAAGATATCCACATCGTCACATGGCTTTGAGTAACCCCCACACAATGTTGCACTCCTGTGTAGAAGCATAGGTTATGATTGAATGTGTGCGAGCCTTTGGAGGCTTTATATCCCGTAGGGACAGAACCAGGTCTACGTGTACAAGGATTAATTAGTTGAAAAATGGGGAATTAAAGGAGAGGCAAGGAGTAAATCAAGACTGAAGACTGGCCCACCAGTCGGAGATGTTTGCAGTCATCCAGATGGGAGATGATGGTGGCCTGGACGGTGGTCATGGCAGTGATGGTAGAGTAGAGGGATGTCTATTGGTGATATTTTTTAAGAAATATGCCACCAGATCTGAATACAACCTCAGTGGTCCATTTTTTCAGGTGTTCCCTATACCAACACACTGATTTACTTTTAATCTTTTGCTACAGCTATTTAAAAATTTGAGGTAGACTGATATAGTCAAGCATAACAAAAATAAAACACGTAAAACCAATTCAAAAACATTATAAGAGTAGACGTCCAACATAGGTCCTATAGCCAACATAGCACCGAATTTATCTCTGAGCCTCCTGGCAGCAAAGGCAAAATGAGAAACATATTGGTTCACATAATCTATATCGCATGGTGAGAATGAACATGAATTTCATCTACAGGAGGGAAGATTGTACAAGCATTGAATTCTGAGAGGAAGTCGGTCACTTGCAGCCATATTTAGGGGGTATTTTGTAATAGAAAAGCAATGTGTTCAACCAAAACACTGTCCACATCGACATTTCTTGCCGTCATCTGCTATAAACGCTGAGGTCATGGTGTTAAATCTTAATGTAGTTGAGGCATTTTCATGGAGGGAGATAACGTAATATGGTCCAGGTGCCTGTCTTTCTAACTTAATACAAAACTAGAGCTTAGAAAATCCCAAGAAATGGATGACTCACATGCCCATTAGATTATCTATCTCAGATATTAGATTTCTCAGATGAGCTTCTGGAAGTCAGAGCTGGATTTCAGTCAACTCATGGCTGGACTCTCTAGTGAATGCCAACCTTTGTGTCATTGACTGAAGAAGAAAATAGAGGTGCTTGAAATGCCAGGGCTGAAGGAGTCTGCATTTCCATTCTGAAATGAGAACTTGGCAGCTTGATCTTTATTCTTATCAGGCTGGAGAAGGAGCTAGTGTGGTGTATTGTATAGAAAAAGGTGTTGGAATAGAAAAAGCTTGATCTGATCCCATTTCTGCCACTAACACGTTAAGGACAAGTTAGTTTACGTCTTATAGACTCAATTTCCTCATTTGTAAAGTAGGGTACAAGTGAGCATCTTACAGGGCTGTTGGGAGAATTAAATGATATAACAGGTGTCAAGTACATAAAACAGTGCTTAGAACAGAGGCATTCAATCCATGATGGACATCATTACTATTATTTTAATCCTAAACTGAAAGTGACTTAACTGTTTTGCTGAACCTTAAAGGCAATCTCAGAATAGTATTACAGAATAGTATTACAGTATTAATAGTATTACAAGATGCACTTTTCTAAATGCAGAAGAATGCAAGAACTAAGTCTATATTCCTGAGGTTTCCTGGGAAGGGGGCGTGGAGGAGGGGTAACATCGTAAAAGGGGAGAACTTCCTGTCTTAGGTCAGGTGCCCCAGAAGCAGAGCCTGAGGGGGATTCTCGTTAGGAGATTTATTGGGAGAGTGCTTTCTGGAGAAGCAGAGGGAAAGAAGGATAAGGAAAATAGAAGACTAAGCAAGGATGTGGATTCAGCTGGAATCCAGTCTCAGACCAATCCCACGAGAGGCTCTGGAGAATGAATGGTACCACAAGGTTGGTCCCATCTTGAGGCAAGGGGACCAAGCTTTAGGTACCCCTGTTCCATTGGCTGAGATTTGCCTCCAGGGATGGGGGAGGGTAGGCGTAGCCTCCCAGGTGAAGGGGTTTCCATTTGGAGAAGGAGGATGTATGAGTTATCATCAGCCAACCTTCCAGTATCTGGGGGCTGATGCTGTGGCAGGTAATGGGGGCCCACAGGAGGCACCAGTAGCATCCACTACACTTCCTAATCATCGCCTCTTAATTCCCAATTTCCTCTCCTTTTCATCAGCTGACCAAATCTCTCTCCTTTCTCTCTATGACCCTCCTTTGCAACATACTTGACTATTTTTCTGTAAGTCAAAAGTCTTCTTCCCCCCACCCGCCACTTAAACCTACCCATCCGCCTTTTAACATAGGTTATTCCATTCTGCCTTCTTCTCTTTTCATCCTTACCCAGCTTCCTTTCAGGCTCATAGATGCTTAAACTTTAATAGTTCGCATTTCTATCATTACTATCTCCTGGGAAACATGTAGGTAGGATCAATGTTATTCTTCAGATATCAACTTTGAATCTGCAAGAACACACGGGAAAAGATACAGTAGCCACCCTTCAGATTCGCTTCACTTAATATGAGTCAGAAGAACGCACTTCAGCACCTTAGGAAAGCAACCAGCCTCGGGGTGGCCCTCTCTTGGCTGGGATAAGGCTACCCAACCTTTTCATCCCTGCTGCAAGTTTCTCAGACTACTCAGTTTGGAAGGCTCACCGGGGGCCCCCCAACGTTTGTTGTCAGTCTGCCGATAGGCACATGTGAGAGCATATCACCCGACAGCCAATAAATCATGCCTTTTGTTGCAGTTCGTTTCGCTCCTCTCTTTGAGCAGCCTGCTTTCACTCTGGAATGTTACAGATTTGAGCTTTGTAACTCCCAATGTTCTTCATAGTTCCCCCGGAGGCCAGGGATTCAGGAAACAGCCTCTGTGTACCATCGGGCCAGCTTCTAACTGTGCTCCCCAAGAGGCAGGGAGAGGCTGACTCATGGTGTGTTTCTGAAAAATCCAGCGGACCTCTTGCTCGGACACAAAACCAGTCAAACCTCTGGTGCATCTTGGCCTCGAGAATGATCCTGGGGCCAGAGTCCTTTGTCCCGTTTGACCTTCATGGAGGAGTGACAATAACAATAGCCAACAGTGGCAGGTGCTCTTTTGGGCACCTACCTGTAAAATCGTATTTAATCCTTTGCACGACATACATGGGCTCTATTCTCAGCACCTCTGGGGAGATGAATAAATCGAGGCACAGAGAGGTCATTCCACAGAGGCACCTGAATGGGCATGCTTAAAGCCTGGCAAGAGTTCCTTCAACATTATCCAAGTTGATAATTTCACTTGTATTGGGCAGCTCATTGGTTAGTGTCTAAGATTTCTCCCTGCTCTCTAGATTTTGTGGGTGGGGTGGGGGGTGGAATCCTATCTCATTTTTCCCTGGGATGCACTCAGACTCTGACACAAGGAGAGGCGCGTGGTAGATGATCAACATATTTTTTGTTGATTCATGAATGAAAGTATGCAAACGTGAATGAAGAGAGTGGAGGAGAGGATAGAGTATGTTTTCTAGGCAGAGAGAATGGCATATGCCAAAAGGGTAAAAGAGAGAGAGAGAGAGAGCTCCCCAAACAACTCTCTTTCACAAAGAGATTTACTTCAGTCGATGTGAGTAAAGAGATGAAGTTCTATTTCCTCCTTAGCCCTTTTGCCCGGCTCATCCCAACCTCCTGCTCTGGCCTCACACAGCCAGCTCCTCATCCGTATGCTTCCCAGGCCATCCCTCCAGCCCAGCAATCCGTTTCTGTCCTTTCCAGGAGTTAATAGGACAGAAACAAATCACCACTCTCCAGCAAGTCACGCAGGGTTCTTGGGGACCTGGCGGCCAGCTCAGAGAAGGACACGAGAGGCGTGGGCAGTGCCAGGAATGCCAAATAGCCTCCTCTCTCTGGAAGAAATTGCAGCCACCATCCAGCGAGCCAGGAAGCCGCAGGAGCCCGCTCTGGGACCCGGGGGCTCAGGCCACAAAACCCAGGTCTCCACAGCTGGGATTACCTGGGGAAGTTAACAAAAGAGAAATCTTTGCCTTGGGAGAGTCAGACAGTGCGGGGTTTCTATTTGAGAAGCACCTGAGATGCGGAGAAGCTGGTCTATGGGTCATCACGGCTGTCAGCCCCAGAGCTATCTGCCTCTTCTCCTTCATTCCAGATCATGAGACTTTCCTCACTCTCCCCTGTGCCTGGTGTCACAAGACACTGAGACATACATTGATTAAGTCTCAGCATCCCCACAGTCACATTTGTCTCCCTCGACCCTCTCAAACTGCCATCTCCTGAAGGCTGTATGTAGGGGCTATTTCTCACATCCGCCCTCTCCTCTCCATTCTCATTGTCATCATTTTAGGCAGGATCCTAATTATTGCTCTTCTGAGCAATTTTAAGCCTTGGCAATCTGATCCTCTCACCTCGGGGGTCCCCTTTTAGAATTCATGTTCCCCTTTGCGACTGGCGTGGCTTCCAGAGCTGGACTATGGTGGTTTATATTCTAAGGATGAAATGTGACTCTTAGCATGGCACTCAGGCCCTCCACAGTCTGATCTCAATTCATTTGTTCAGACGGTTTTCTCCTAATTGCCCTTCACTCCTGTGCTGGCCAATATGGTAGCCAATTAACCACACATGACCATTACGTTTAAATTTAAATAGATTAAAATTAAATAAAATGAGAAATTCAGCTCCTCAGCCATAGCAGCCTCACTTCAAGTGCTTAATGGCCACATGGAGCTGATGGCTATCTTATCGGACAGTAAGGATATAGGAAATTTCCATCATCACAGAAATTTCTGCTGATCCGTGCTGTTTTAGGGCCCAGCCCTAATGAGACTTTTCTCTATCCATTGCTCACATCCTCAGCTTTCCCACCTTAGTGCTTTTGCTCATGGTCTCACCTCTTCTGGAAATGCCCTCCCTCAGCCTTCCCATGCCCCCAAATTCCTGATTCTTCAAGATTCCTTTAAGAAGACTTCCTTGCCTCTCCACCTAGAAGTGACTTGTCCCACCTTTAAACTTTCATAGCCCCGAGCCCTCCTGATGGTATTAGTCACTTCCTATTATTATTCATAATTATACATGCCATGCCTATAACATGGACAGGGCTCAATGGATGTTTGTTGAATGAATGAATGATATTCCCCCTGTTGGACAATAAGCTTGACAAATGCCCATTATTATTATTTTTTTATTTTTGTTTCCTGAGGAAGATTCACCCTAAGCTAACATCCACTGCCAATCTTCCTTTTTTTGTGTGTGAGCCGCCACCACAACATGGCCACTGACAGACAAGTGGTATAGGTCCATGCCTGGGAACCAAACCTGGGCTGCGGAAATGGAGTGTGCAGAACTTAACCATTAGGCCACCCAGGCTGGCCAGACAAATGCCCATTATTGTTTATTGTGAGTCAGGTATTGTTCTAAGAAATTTATTCATAGTATCTCTAACCCTTATAACAGAACCGTTAAGTAAGGATTAATATTCCCATTTTACAGATGAGTAAACTGAGGCTCAGATATTCAGCACCCTCTTCCAAGATCTACAGCTGACAAACAGCACAGCCAGAGTTTGAACCCAAGTCTGAATGACTCTCAGCCTCTCTTTTTCCATTGAGTCATACGATGCTGCTTTTGTCGGAAGCAAGTTTCCTGCACTTTATTGTAGGGGGAAAAAGTCTTCATAAAATCTCTCTCCCACTCCTGCCCACCCTCCTCCCTCTACTCCAAGCCCTGAGACTGGCATGTAGTTTTCACTGAAACACTGAAACTTTTAAGTCACAAAGAGACCCCCCTAAAACCTGATATTCCCCTCCAAGCTCTGCCCACATGGACTCAAGCCTAGAGTCGACTCTGCTGTTAACTTTGCCCTTGGCTGTTACAATTCTCATCTCAGATAAGTTATCCTAAACTTTCCCACCCATAACACACGTGCGCACCTGTGCCAGCCCCCGACGGTTAGACTTGGGGCCCCCAGCCTCCTCTTGCGCTTGCCTGGCCCGAATAACTTCTTCTACTGTGTGTGCATGTGTGTGCGTGTGTGTATGTGTGTGTGTGTATTTTGTGGGGAGGTATGTTCTTTACTGAAAAGTGTAGACAAACCCCACCCAATTTTATCAAAGTTCCTCCCAATCAACACATGCCATAATAACCTCACTCCACCTCTTTGTTCTTACGTATTTCCAGAAAGCCTTTTCTCCCCCAACCCTGCCCTCGTTCATGGCCCAAGGTTTCTGTGTCCTCCTCTGAGAAGTCATCCCTGACTACTCAGCCCTTCCTGGCGTTCCTGTGGCACATGGAGCCTGCATTCCACCAAGACACGGCTGGTTAGCTGCTCATCTGCATAAGCAGGACATTTATGGGACACCCTTACTGTGAGCTCCTGTCTCTTCTAGTCCATCAAACAACCCAAGCTCACTTAGACAGAGGTGGATGATAAGTGGCTAGAAAAGGGTGATTGCAGGCAGACAAACATACTGTCTGTCTCAGCAGTGGAAGTGTATCCACGCCTCTTTCACCTGTGAAACTTCAGAGGCTCGAAAAAGTAAAGCTGTCTGTCCCAAGTCACCTCTGAGACTGAAGCTTGTACTCGAACCAAGGAAAGGGTCATCACTTTGTCTCTCCTCGTTCCCCTCAGATCCCACTATCTATCAGATCTGGGTCAACTTAGTCATTGCGCTGGCCCCCAGGAAGGATGCATCCTGTTGCGTTCACCAGTCCTCATTGCGAGGGATCGTAGGGAAGCAAATCCGGGGTCCCTGGGTGGTACGAGCCGTGTGTGTGCTTCTCGGAGCGGGCACCCTCTCCCCTCGCTGAGGGAGACTGGTGGAGGCATGCTTCCCTCTAAGCCGGGCATATGTCACCTTCGGGCAAAAGATGAGCTAATAGAATTGAGATGAATGTAATTGGCAGAAGGTCAGCGAGGGAGCCATGTGCGTCTGGAGCTTCCCGAAAAGGCCAGTGTGCTTCCTGCTCCCCTGTCTCGCGATTAGTATGCAGGTAAGGCAGATGGGCCTCTGCAGAGTAATTGGATCATTCAGAGATGGGCAATGCCTGGTGTATGTACAAAGCCTCGACAGTGATTAGATCCTGCCCGCTCATCTCGGCAAGCCTTGAAATTCTTCCCACTGTGAAAAACTAATTTTCTGTGGGAATTTATTAAATAAGAAATCTGCATGCCACTTTACCTTGTAAGCCAGGCCGGCAGAATACAAAGATGCCCCTTGACTTTGATGCATGTTTCTAGCAGACGCTTCTCCATCACTTGGGGAGAGACGTTTAGGAGCTGGTTTTGTTTTGGGGTTGCATGTATTTTTCAGTGCGTCCTCAGGGCAAGAAATATGGGAAGCCTCCTGCCTAAAAGCCTATGACGAGAGAGAAAATTGGGACAAGCTGAGTGCAAGGTGAAGATGGATATGAAAAAGTCAGGCCCGTGCACGCAGACCATGGCGTGTTCTCTTTCCCTGTTATGGGCTCAATTTTGTCCACCCCCCTCCCACAAATCCGTAGGATGAAGTCCTAACCTCCAGCACCTCAGAATGTGGCTGGATTTGGCGACAGGGTCTTCAAAGGGGTGATGAAGTTAAAATGAGGTCATGAGGGTGGCCCTAACCCTATTTGACTGGTGTCCCTATGAGAAGGGGAGATTACGGCACAGACAGACACAGAGGGAAGACCACGTGAAAACACGGGGAGAAGATGGCCATCTACAAGCCAACGAGGGAGAGCTCAGAAGGAATCAGCCCTGCCGACATCTTTGTCTTGGACCTCCAGCCTCCAGAATTGAGAGAAAATACGTCTCTGTCGTTTAAGCCTCTCTGTCTGTGGTCCTTGGTTACGGCAGCCCTAGCAATTAGCCCTACAAACTAGTACCCTCCCGGAATGCCTCTTCCGGAAGCCTCCCTAATTTCCCTGTTTGGAGTGAATCTCTTTTCCCCCCAAATCAAAGAAATAGGTTGGATCTCTGTGTCAGCTCTTTTGGGGGGAAGTGGTCACCTGAAGGCTTGTCTTGAGATGAGATTCTTGGGCTGAATCCAGACAGGGCGGGATGCCGTGCACAGTTACCTGCTTGCTTTGGCTGTGGACGAGGGTACAGGCCAGCCATGTGCCCTGCTCCACGGGTCTCAGCTGGCACCTAACACTAAATTAGTGTTTTCCTTAAGCGGAGTGTCACGGGTAGAATTATGTCCCACCCAAATTCCTATGTTGGCGTGCCAGCCTCCAGTACCTCCACATGCAACCTCGTTTGGGAATAGCGTCGTTGCAGATGTAATGTTGTTGCAATGAGGTCATGTTGGAGTAGAGTGGGCTCCTAATCCCAAATGACTACTGTCCTTATACAAAGGGGAAATTTGGACACAGACACACAGGGAGCCCACCACGTGAAGAAGAAGGCAGAGATGACACTGATGCTCCTAGAAGGAATGCCAAAGATAGCCAGCCAGTCACCAGAAGCTAGGAGAGAGGCATGGAACAGAATCTCCTGCCAGCGCTCAGAGGAACTAACCCTGCTGACACCTTAATCTCCAACTTCTGGCCCCCAGAACTGAGAGACAATAAGTTTCTGTTGGTTAAGGCACTCAGTCTCTGGGACTGTGTTGGGGCAGCCCTAGGAAACCCATACAAGGATGAAGGTTCTTCTTCATGGGAACAACCCTGGTCTGGGGGTCTGGACACCTGGGTGTTGGTTTGCGTCTCACTCTGAGGTGGGTGTGTGTGGCAGGCAGGTGTGTAAGGCAGGTGTGTGTGGGATTCTGAGGAAGGAGGTTCTGGCGTGGTCAGCATGTGCAGGAGGTTTATCAGGGAGGTCTCCGGGCTCATACCCGTGGAAGGGAAGAGAACAAAGCAGGAATTAAAAGAGGAGACGCACTGCAATGCCATCTGAATAGAAGCCTAAGCTGACCCGAGGGGGAGTCTGGGAGGCTGAGTGACCATTCAGCACTGCTCCACCTTGAGGCAAGAGGGCCAGATCTTTATACCTGAGCTGCCCCAGGAAGAGAGCATGAGCTTCATTGAGGTGGTTCCCTGCGGATGAAGCAATCCCAAGAGAGGGCTGAGGGCTAAGGGCTGTCCGCTGCCCACACTCCCCGAAGCTGTGAGAATGAATCCTTGATTCTTTTTTTTTTATTGAGGTCACATTGGTTTATAACATTATATAAATTTAGGTGTACATCATTATATTGCAACTTCTGTATAGACTGCAAGGTGTTTGGCACTAAAATTCTAGTTTCCATGTGTCACCGTACATATGTGCCCATTTACCCCTTTTCCCTGCCCCACCCCCTTCCCCTCTGGTAACCACCAACCTGTTCTCTGTTTGTTTATCTTCCGCATATGAGCGAAGTAACCCACGTATGCTGCTGGTGGGAATGTAAACTGGTGCAGCCACTATGGAAAACAATATGGAGATTCCTGAAAAAATTAAAAATTTTAATTGATCCAGCTATTCTGCTTCAGGGCATTTATCCAAAGAAGATGAAAACACTAATTTGAAAAGATATATGCACCCCTATGTTCATTGGTGCATTATTCACAATAGCCAAGACTTGGAAGCAACCTAGGTGCCCATCAACAGATGAATGAATACTTGATTCTTCTAGGGGTCTGGGTGGCTCACTACCACTTCCACCACAAGGCCTGACCTTGGTCAGTCTCTGGATGAGAAAATGCAAATGATAAGCCTTGCTGGGTGTTCAGGAAGGCGCACTGTTGAACTATACACTATCCAAAGGATGATTTCCTGATTTTGAGAATTGAGTCATTTGGGATGGGTGAGTACTCCATCATTTTGGGGTATTCAAACAGAAGTTCTATGCTTTCCCTGGGGCATTAGGGAGGAGAGTAGGGGTGGGGGCTGCATGCATTTAGTGGATAGTTTCTATAATCTCTCAAAACGTGGAAACTTTGCAGATTATCAACCTGTAGTGGCTTCAGGGCAACATGAACGGACCCATTGATTTATGAGAGAAAACATCAAGCAATTGAAAGAGGATTGGATCTGGAATTGAGACACAGGTGTTCCCATCCTGCTAGCGCTCACTGCATGACCTTGAGCCAGGATCTCCCACATGAAATGCCTCGGTCTCGCTCAGTGTCAGGACAAGAGATTGAACTAGACAGATCCTTGTCCGTCTGTCTGTCTGAAACGGTTCTCAGGGAGCCATGCCACCATCCACACTGCACATTTGTGATCACGTAATAATTTGTGTGATGATGTGATCCATGTCGTCGCATTTGGTGGGCTACAATTTATGGAGAGAAGGGACTTGCCTTGTCTGTACTTTGTGATTTTATGCGCTAACATTTATGGAACACTGCACACATGTCCAGCACACGAGGACTCCTTAATCCTTACAACAAGCCGTGAGGTGAGACTTGTCACACCCACGAAGCACTTGGGGAGACTGCCTGACACCATTACTGGTGAGTGGCAGAGTTCAGATGTGAATTCAGGAAGCCTTATTCTTACTTACTACATGATACTTCCTCCCAGGGCCCAGAACCACGGTGGAACATTGCAGAATCTTGGTTTCCATTTGATGCATATATGAATGAAAACCGGTGGGCCCCTTTTTTTAAAAAAAAATCTCGTAGAGATGCCTAATATTCCACAGATGAAAGAAAAGCTGCGCTGTTTATGGAAGGGGGTGCCCAATGCAATCCCACTCCCCACCATCTGGAGATTCCTCTTCTCTTGTATAATTATGGAGGTGAAATTACCAAGAGCCCAACTCTGCAACCACCCCCACTCCAGGCATCTCTACCATCTGAGGCCCGTCTGGCAGTTCCGTTGCTGGAGGGTGGCTGCTCCAGGTGGCTCATTCACCAAGGATGGGAAAAGGTAGGGAGCAAATCCAGCCTTGGGAAGACGTCAGAGCCTTGCAATCATCTGTGACTCATTTTCATTCCTCAGTAACCCTCTGAAAGGCATCCTGACTACAGGGGGTTCAGTCTAGCCGTCCAGAATGGTCAGCAAAGGTGCCCAGAATTAAAGAGAAGTAGAGTTGATGGAGACCTCTATACAACCCGGAGGTTCCTGCTCCTCAGGCTATTCTCCAGGGAGGAGTTTCACTTAGCATCACATAGAGAGGGGCACAGCTTCCACTGCCTGGCTACACAGCACCCCCAACTCAATGCATGGTCTAGGAGGTTCCAAAGTCTTCTTGGACTGGAAGACAGTGCCTCTTCAGCTCAGAATGCTTAACTGAGGGTCAATTTGTCCATCCCTCTGCCTTCAAGCAGAGGGAAGTCCTGACAATGGTGACTATGAGAGTCTTTTCTGAGCACCAGGAGGGTAGGGACCTGGTAGGGTAGATAGCAAGATTCTGGAGGTTGGAGGCTGGTCAATGGACTGGAGGAAGATGACATCATTGGGTGAGGGCTGGGCTAGCAGAGGAGGGAAAGGAGCTGTCCAGGGTAGCTTCCTGGTCAGAGGAGGAGAGGGCCTCCAGTCTCTGGGTTTGTCCCTGATCCTGTCCTTGCCATTAGGGTGCACAGCAACCCGACTTCCAGCTGGCAGCATCTACATCTCTGCCTGAGAGTTTCTTTTTTTGGAACCATTTGAGTTCCTCTGCATGCAGTGCAGGCTGGAAGTGCTGGCAAATTAACTCCCCCTGGAAGGGCTCCCTGTTCTGTGACAGATGGAAGTTGGTACACCAATACCCCAGACCCCATGCCCTTTGGGTAGGATAACTCTGACTTGACTCCCAGTGTTCCCCAATGGGATCAAGCTTCAGTTACCCATGGTGGTAATCTGCCTAATAATGCAAGTTCGGTCCTTTTCCCACCTCCCATGCCTGCCATCACCTCCCAGATAAACTACTTGTGCTTGGATCTTTGACTTAGCATCTGCTTCTGGGAGAACAAAACCAAGATGCCTGTCATTTGATTGGCTCTCTTAAAGTTGAGGTACTTGGCAGAAAAGGGTCTTACCATTTGGGCTGGACAGAGCCACCCTGCTCTTTAGTCCTCACACTTGAACTCCACTATTTGTGTCCACCCTAGAAGTACTTTCATCCTCTGTTTTGCTTCCAAAGTTATCACTGATGAGGATTTTCACTAGATACTTGTGGGAGATCTGAAGCGCTAAAGTTCCTGTTCCTCTTATCTCGTGCCACAGCCATATCTTCAGAGACCTCTGCTGTTACGATAAGCACGGCCTCCCTGGGGCACCATCCTAGTCTCTCACTCTCCACCTCCATGACATTATGTGTTTATTTTCTTCCCTAAGAAGAAGGTTAGACAGCAAAGGAGCTGGCGTGCATGGAGCGCCTTCAATGCATCAGTCACTGCACCGTGTGCGTAATCCCATTTAGATCTTCTGATGGAGGTCCTGAGATGTTCTCGTGGGGAGAGGCTTGATTGCAAAGACTCTCTAAAATAAGGGTCCATGTTCTCCTCCATCCTCTCCTCCCCACCCAAGTGCCACCTAGAGTAGGGATTGGTGGAAAGAACAATCATCTTAGGGTAAAACAGACCAGAGCTCCAGACCCATCTCTGCCATTTGCTACTTTCATAGTTTTGGCTAATTTATTTAGCCTCAGTTTCCTCATCTATGTAATGGGCTTGCTGACTGTCACCTCTTAGGCCGTTACAGTGGTTAAAAGAGGCAAGGCACGCCAGTTTCCTAGAACAGTGCTTACCCTATAGTAAGTGTGCAATACATGTTAGCCATTTCTTTCACTTTGTGCCCCATTGAGGCACACACATTCAGCTCCTCCTCGGGAGGAGTGACCCGATGGCAGCTTTGCACTAATCAGAGATTGGGCATCTACCCCGAGAACAGTGTGGTTTGGGGGCACCTTGGAGCCATCCCGGCTCCTCCAGCTCCTCCCACATCACTCTAGTCCCCTCCACGTCGCAAATTTGCAGGAGAAAGACTCATCACAAGTTGAATGATTTTCATGAAAAAGTCATTTTTCTGCCTGTGACCTCTTGTTTTTGTAGAAGAACTTAGTAGGTATCTGGCAAAACACCAGCCACAACCCAGATAAAAGTATAATTATTTCCTATTTGCTTGCTGGGGCTTTCAAATTGGTGCAGTAATTTAAGCATGACTCTTGGAGGCTTACAAAAAGATGTTATGATTAGTTTTATCTCCTTTGTTAAGGAAAAATAATTACAGTGAAATAATTAGAGGTGGCAGAGTTGACACGAGATTGGGAGGACGGGTTTGGCAATGAAAGTGAGGTTCTAATGAGGAAGAAGTATAACAAAGGGAGGGGTCCATGGGGGAAGTGCCAGGAGCTCGTCCAGTTCTGGCCTGAGAACTTGGGGACAGAGAGGAAGCAGGATGGCTGGCTCCATGGCCAGCTTTGCAAAAGAATTAAACCATTCAGGAAAAGCACTCTCGTTGGTGTCAGAAAACCCAAGTCTGAGCTAAGTCTAAGAGTGTGACCTTAGTCAAGTCCCTCAACATTTCTGAGCTACGTTTAGTAGCTGTGTGTTGGCTTCTCTTTCTTTGTCTAGAAATGAGCCTCATGGAGATATTATAAGGATAAAATGAGAGTGACCTGGCTTAACAAGTAGAAAACCACACACAAATACACGCCCAACTTCTTATATATTCCACAGTTATTTATTGACTGCCCCCGTCACCCCATGTATGAGGTTATTGAACTTACACAGGTGTACGATCAGGTCCTTGCTCAGGAGAAACAATGTTCTGAATGTTCTGGTGACTCTGTCAAAATACCAAGGATCCTGCACCTGACCTTTGTTAATGGCCCAGTAAGATAAAAATAACACCTAACATTGTGTTAGCACCTACCACGTGCTGGGCACCATGCTAAGCACTTTGAGTGTATTAACTCCATCTATCTTTACACCAGAGCTAAGAGGTGGACAAGGTAGATTCTGTCACTCCCCTCTCTCTACTCATGAGGAAACTAAGGTTAAGAGGTGGTAAGAAACTTAGTTGTTCCTTGCCACTGACCTTGCAGTTGACAGAGTCAGAGTTCGAACCCAGGTCTGTTTGACACAGAATTGGAGGCATTGATCCCCAATTTTAATGACATACCTTGGGGACTTCCAAGCTGTTGTCTCCTCATTTGGTGACAGTGGCCAGGAGGAAAGGAAGCCATGGCCCCAAAACAGTCCAAGAATAATGTGGGAAACCATCTCCATTCTGAGTTAGCAGTGCCTAGAAGATGTCTTCCTATGTGTGTTAGTTATCTACTTCTGTGTAACGCATTATCCCAAAGCTTGGTGGCTTGAAACAACAGAGGTTTATTATCCTCAATTTTTTGTGGACCAGAAATCAGGGAGCGGTTTGGCTGCATATCCCTGGCTTGAAGTTTCTCATGAGGTTGCCGTCAATCTGCCAGCCAGGGCTGCACTCTCATCTGAAGGCTGGACTAAGGCAGAAGGATCCTCTTCCAGGTTCAGTCATGCAGCTGTTGGCAGGTCTCAGAAGATGTGCTTCTAAGCTCCCTCATGCGCTTGCTGGTCAGTCTCAGATCCTCACAATGTGGACCTCTCTATAGACTGCTTGGGTGTCCTTGCAACATGGCAGCTGGTGATCTGAGAGAGAGAGAGAGAGAGAGAGAGAGACAAAGAGAGCAAGATTGAGAACCAGAGGGTTTCCAAGTTGGAAGCCACAGTCTTTTTATAACCTAATATTGGAAGTGACATGACATCGCTCTTGCTGTATTCTGTTCATTAGAGGTGAGTCATTAGGTTGAGTCCCTACTTAAGGAGAGGGAGTTACTCAAGGTCATGAACACCAGGAGGTGGGAATCATTGGGGGCTGTCTTAGAGGCTACCTACAGCACTACGTTTCACTGCCCACTGTCTTTTTTTCTTCTATGTATCTAGAATGGAGATGGACCATTTTATTTGCATCCTCCATGAATTCACAGCTCCTAAGAGGGCAAGTTGTCACTGATCTGGCTTGTGCTTTCCATTTCCATCCATTTGCTCTCACACAGTTTGGATAGAGTCAACGTGACTCAGCTGGTTATCAAATCCTTTCCATGTTTTGGGATGCTAGAGCTGGCTAAAGCACTCCAGAGACTAAGGTACCACTCGAGACTTGTACTTTCATGACATCCATTCATTCAGTCAACAAACAATTGCGTGCCTACTTCTTCCTTACGAGCTGAGAAGAGAGAGTGAAGAAGATCAACAAGGTCCCTGCCTGCATGAAATTCACATTCTAGCAGGGAAGACTGACAGTAAAAAGTAAACAAGTAATATAATTTTGGATAGCCCTAAGTGCTGTAAAGAAAATAAAAGGATGATATCATAGAGAATAACAGGGAAGACCTACTTTTAGTAGGTGGTCAGAAAAGTTTTGGGAAGACAGCTAATATGACATATTACTGTCACAGGCCAAAAAAACTGTCCTCATATTCAAATCCATGATGACCACATTGGGCTGCTTCTTTGAGTTCCGGACTCTACCCTGCGAACTGCGCACAACATCCCTGGCAGGAGCTGCCTTATTCATCTCGGCAGCCTTCAAAGCAGCTGATAATGCCTGCCTCTTGGTAGATGTGAGATTAGATTATGCAGGTCCCTGTGGACCATGTTAAGGGTTTTAAGCTCTATCTTCAGTACAAATGGAAGGCATTGGACAGCTTGAAGCAGGAAATTCTAATAATCCATGCAGTGTCTGAACTGGCTCTCTGATACTTCGGCGATCAGCACAGATGAAAGGGCTACTTTTTCTTTGACACCATAGCAGGGTAGGTGACTTTATCCATAACAGCCCTGATCATTCCTAATTCCTTTTCCCTTATTGGAGGATGCTATACTCTTACTTTCTGTCTTCCTGGCTCATTTTCTCTCTTCTTTCTTTCTCTTCCTTCTTTCCCCAGCTCTTCACTTGGAAGAATATGCTCAGAAAAGTCTTAGGGAAGAGATCTCTGCTTGACCATCACTTCTATCTAAATCAGGCTGTTTACTGTCAGGTTTAAGCTTTTGTAAGGGTCTGGGGTAGCCCTCCCCCGAGCGTTTTCCCTTTGTAATTCAGAAGTGCTGAACCCCCCACTGCATCCTGGCCTTGGAACTAATTTCTGAGGAAGCAAGAGGGTGATCTCCCAGGAGGGAAAGATAATTCTCGTTTTCCCTTCTCATAAGCGCCACAAGTGGTTGTCAGGTGAGAAAGCTGCCAGGTCAGCACCAGCCCCCCATGCTAAGCTGCTTATCGCTGCCGCCACGGCTGCTGCGTTGTTAGCTTAACTTCTCGAAGGCACAACTCCTGGATTGAGCTGGGAGAGAGTGGGAAATGACATCCTCTTAGTCAAAAGAAAAAGCTCTCCACTGATGGAGGAAGCAGGTTTAACATCCCGTAGGTAGCTCCTGCCTGGCTGTGGAATTCGGCTGAGCCGGTAGGATGCGCCCACAGGTGTTGTCACCTGTCTTGGATGCAGACATGCCCCAGGATGTTCATGGGTGGGGGGGTAAGAGGAGAATGAATTGAGTCAGAAGGGCTCCTGATTCATCTCCTTTCTCCCTTCGACCCGATCTGCCAGCATGTCCTCACTGTAACCTGCGTTACAGCTTGGAATCCGTGGGTCAGTTTTCAGTCCCATTTTTCCACATTACTGTTCACTGAGCACCCACAGGATGCCAGGCTCTCTTTCAAACGCAGGGAAATAGACCAAGCTTCTACCCTTCAAAGAGTCCACACTCTAGAGGAGAAGTTTAACAAAGGGCTCCCGTTTTAGAACATGATAATATTGGCAATAATATAATGGATCCTACTTAATAAGAGCATTGAGTGGCACTCTGCTCAGTGCTTTATGTGAATCTCACATTGAATCCTCCCAACATCCTGGGAGATTTGGGGCTCTTATGAACCATCTTCATTTTATGAAGAAACAGAGGGTTCAAGATGCTGAGCAGTTTTCTCAAGATCTTCTAGCGGGTCAGGACCTGATAATGATCCCAGTGAAAGAAGGTGGGAATCCCCACATGGTTCTGACACCACCTATGGGAGCCATGTTGGGCAGCGGGGAGGTTGAGGGGTGGCTTTCTGGGTCCCCGATGATGCTCTCCTGGCATTTAAGAAAGGAAGGAACGAACTAGGGTATGAGGAAGCCCAAGGTCACTGCTCAATGGCACTGGACCCATGGAGGTGAGTCCTGCCTCCTTTCTCCTGGAAGCTCGGAAATAGTGTCAGTACAGAAATGACCATGTCCCTGGTCCATGCCACCACCATCTCTCACCTGGATACCTGACATCCTCCCTCTTGCTTCCCCACCTGGTCCCTCAAATGTATTTTCTAACCCATTCTCAACTGAGACGCAAGCTGCATTGGACCACTTCCCTATTTAAAATGACTTCCCACTGCATGGCCTACCCTTTGGTCCCCTCCAGCCTCACTTCCTCCCTTCCCTCCTCTCCTCTCCCTACCTCATCCTCTCCCTCTCTCTCCCACCCTCTTCCAGCTGCACCAACTTCCCTTCAGCTGGTGGGCTATGGCCTTCTTCACTGCATACTCTGTTCCTCCTGCCGTTACACTCTCCCCACCTCACAGATTCTCCTCCCTGGGCTTTGGAGCTCAGCTTGATCCCCATCCTTTAAGGAGGCCCTACCTGACCAGGTCAAATCCCGTATCCTAAGCGCTCAGAAGTCAGCAGCAGCCTGCGGTTCTCTGTATCCCTCATCACAATTGCAATTTCACATTTTCCCTCCAACACTGGACCCTGGGCAACTTGGGATCGGAGACCACCCTCACCAGGATTTGACGCTGAGTATCACCAGTACCTGGCAGATAGGTGGTGGTCCGTCAAAGTGGGTTAAATGAATGAATGAGCACATGCATTCCCCGTCTCAATTAAGATTAGTGCATTCAGTGCACGAAGATTTACTCAAGAGTGTCAATGTAGCCATTGTGATTGGGAATTTGAACAAGATGTCCTTCCTGTCCTCAAGTTGGTGACAGTCGAGGGGGGTGAGGCAAATGTGCAATGACAGTGATAAGTGCAATAAACGAGGACAGGCAAGAAGCAACACCCGGCTCTGTCTGGGAACTCAGGGAGGTACCTCAGGGCAGCTGTCTCTAGTTCAGGCGGCCGGGAATGGTGCTTGCACAGGTGCCCAAGGAGGGAGGACATTCCAGGGAGAGTGAACAGCGGATGCAGAGACCTGAGGCATGGGAGAGCCCGGGACTCGAACCTTTGGGCAGGAATCACATATGCACTTCATTTCCCAATGCCAGAGAGCTGGGCAGTTTTAACCTACGGCCTCTCACCCGACATCATGTAGGCATCTAAAAAATTAGTTGAGATGTCTATACTTGTCATTTGGGTGTGTAGAAATAATGTAGAAATTGCTGACATTTTGGTGAAATTTGGCAAATGCATGTTGCCCCAGTTTAATTATTAAAAGCCCTCTAAAATATCCCAGATTGGACAACAAATTATGTGGTCATCCTATTGAAAGCCCAAAGAAAAGATCACAGCTCTTTTTTGAAAATCGAGATGAAATACACTTAATATAAAATTAGCCATTTTAAAGTGAACAATTCAGTGGTATTTGATTTCACATTGTTGTGTAACCACCACCTTTATCTAGTTTCTGAAACGTTTTCATCACCCCAAAGAGAAACCTGTGCCACTAAAGAGTCACTCCCCATTCCCCCTCCTCCAGCCCCCTGGCAAATACTAGTCTATATTCCGTCCCTATGTATTTACCTATTCTGGATATTTCATCTAAATGGAATTTGATAATATTTGGCCTTTTGTGTCTGGTTTCTTCCGCTTAGCATCCCGTTTCCATCCATGTTGTAGCATGTATCAGCACCTTGTTCTTTTTAATGGAAACATAATATTCCATTGTATGAATATTCCACGTTTTGTTTGTCCATTCATCTGTTGATGGGCTGTGTCTACCCTTTGGCTGTCATGAAGAGTGCAGCTATGAACATGGGTGTGCGAGTACTTGTTTGAGCACATGTTCTCAATTCTTTTGGGTATTAGTGGGTCATATGGCAATTCTCTCACTTTTTGAGGAACCGATCACAGCTTTTTGAGTCTTTGCCGTGCTGGTCTTGACCTGGCTCCCTTGTCCTCATCACCACAGCTGGACAGGCAGCTCTGTGCTGGGCACTGGGAGGTGTCCTTTCCAGGGGCAGCTGAAAGCTCTCAACCAAGGAGGCCGGTCTGGAGACAAGGGGAATGCTCAGGTAAGATCACGGTCTGTGAGATGCAAGGCCTTCACTGGATAATTCAGTTGGTGTGGAATCAGGAATAAAATATCCTTCAGGAGGGCGTGTTGGAAAACCGCCCCTGCTAAACGTTACAAGTTTCACAACTGATGGAGAAGACAGTAAAACAGATGCGTGAAAACCACAAACTTAATGGAAAAGTCCAAACATTTCCTGCCCAATGGAGTTGTGTATTCATCTTTGTGACCGTGGCATGTGAATATGTACAATGCAAGAAGGGAAACTGAGGAATCTGCTCTCCTTTCCCCTGTGTGATGCTAAGCAGGGGACCCCACGGACGGCGGAAATCATCAGTTCTGATCCACGTTCCATCTCGGATGTGATAGTGGGAATTGAACTTAACCTGTCCAAAGTCTGTGCAATTCCGTAAACATTGCTGAGCACCCCTGTTAGGATGTAAGTATCACGCCAAGCATCTCAGAGAGCAGAAAGCTCCTATTAAGCAGTGGGGTTTGGGAAAGACCGAGAAGCAGGAGCTGTGGTCCTTTTCCAGTTCATGCTTGACTTTCTGGTGGCTTCTGATGTGACAAGGATCTCTCCCTGTCTCATCCACTCTCTCTAGGAGAATATCTTTCTTCACCAACTTAGATGTTCAGATGCTATGTCTTTGGAGGGCTTGCAATTTTTATATAAATCACTTATAGCACAAGGTAGAACCCGATGAAAGGCAGAAGCAAAATGGCTTAGTGAGGGGAGGGAGGAGGGGTTGGGGAGCATTCAGATGGGAAAAGAATCTTATTGGACTCAGGAGGACCAACGAGGGCATCAGGATGAAACTGGTTTTGAGATGGAACCGCTCATTGATATTGATGAGACTATTGATAATAGCAACTCTTTCTTGAAGGGTGATGAAGAGATGAAAAAAATGGGGAAAGGAAGGATAGAAAGAGGGGGCAAAGGAAAGAAAGAGGGAGAAGCCACAGGTGGGGGAGACCCACTTAAAGATAGAGGTTGCCTGCTTCCTGGTCTTGCTGGAGCAAGGTGAACATGCCGGAAGTTTCTTTCTGACTCAGGGCAGACAGTCCCCACACACCAGGCCCTACAAGGGCTTCTTCTGAGAGCCCAACCCCACTTTCCACCACCATGCAGAATCCCCAGCCCCTTCTGCCAGAAATCTACCCCTAGCTTAAGTCATCCCCCCCACCCCGCTACTTTCCATCAGTAACCAACCCACCCCCATATAATTTATCTATTCATTCTTCTTACCCAGATTTCCACAAACTCCTTCAACCCCAGAGTGTATTCAGATGGAAATAAATGAGTTTAATTACTCAAAGTAAATTTGGAATTCAGGGGCGATCGCGCTCCATTCTGCATGTGAGCCCAGCCACAGAGGGAAGTGTAAAATATTCAAGCCTTTGAAAGATTGCAACCACTGGGCTTGGCAGACACGGGCATGTTGCCTCCTTTCCTGGCTGTGCTCCCGAGCTGGGGGGCAGGGACAGGCTCTTCATCCTTCCCCAGCCCTAGCTGGGGAGCGGGGACAGAGACAGCCTCAGCCAGCTCTCTCCCCTCACCACTTCCGGGAGGACTCCCTGGGAGGCTGGGGATGGTTTCCACATTAACCTCTCTAGCCGGTTGCTGGAGCAGCTGATAATTTTCGCTCTGCACCCAATGATGCACGCAAGCGAGTGATCAGAAAAATCTGTAACCAGAGGGGGACACGGCTGCTAATGTCGTGGTGATAGGGCAGTTTAGGTGAGACTTCCACAGAAGAGAAATTTACAATTTAAATAAGAAAAATAATAAACTCTAACAAAAACGGAGAAGAAGAACGCTGTGGTGGTGGGGGGGGGGGGTCTTCTTCCCCGAATGTCCCCTTCTAGGAGTCACTAAGCCGGCCTGAGAGCCTCAAGGGTGGCTCACAGGGGACTTTGGGGGGCCCTCAGAACAAGGCTGGGAGGGACCCCACTGAGTGAGAAGGAGCCATGGGCTGCTGTTGAGTAGCAAGGTCCTTCCCTCAAGCAAAGGCATGGGGTGGTGGTGCCCCCACCACCTGAGATTGAAGCATCTACACTCACGTCACACCTGAAGGGGCCACCTGTGAACTCAGACCCAGGTACTCTGCCTCCAGGGACAGTTCGTAACCACCAGGCCCTCCTGCATTTCTCTTAGGGACCCTCAGAGACCTCCCTGACTTTCCCACCATCCCAGGAACATCCTGACCATGTGAGTCTCTCTTTGTGGTTTTTGCCCCCAGCTTGTGACTTGAGATGCTGTCCCCCTTCCTCAGGACCATGGTGATTCTGTGGGTCCCAGGATTTGGGGAACAAGGTCTGGCTGATGATTCTCCTTTGAAGAGCCTGGATGCTCAGTAAAGATGAGAGCTTTCTCTAGGCAAATCCACAATGTGGCACCCTAAGTTGCTGCCAGGGGCTTTCTCTTTCTCTCTGCATACTCTTTGCTCTTCCAGCCAGAAGCCTGGGACTTTCCAATCTGATGCCCTTCAGCACAGACTCCTACTAGAGCTGATTGTCCATGCAGACCTGGTCCCTCTCTCCACATCAAAACTTGCCTCACCTAAGCATCAGTCCTCAGACCCTTCACCTTGGCAGGCAAACGTCCATCGAGTTAAGGGTTTCCTCCTCGTCCCTACCACCTGCACACAAATGTTCACAGCAGCATTATTCACAATAGCCAAAAGGTAGAAACAACCCAAGTGTCTGTCAACTGATGAATGGGTAAACAAAATGGTGGTATATCCATACAGTGGAATATTATTCAGCCATAAAAAGGAATGACACACTGATACATGCAATAATATGGATGAATCTTGAAGACATTCTGCTAAGTAGGAAAAATGAATACATCTATACGAAGTGTCCAGAATATGTAAATCCAGAGACAGAAAGTAGACTAGTGGTTGCCTAAGGCTGGGGGGAAGGTGGAATGGGGAGTGACATTGAACGAGGTTCTATGTCCTTAGTCCAGTGTGCTTCAGCCCAATCAAAATAGCCCACCTGCCTCCTTGGCTGGCCCCGATCCCCATGCTATGGACCGCCATTTTGGTTCCACAATTGTCTCACCAGCTCCTTCCCACCCTGGCTTTGGAAGGTTAGAAATCTTTTGTTTTTCCTCCTTTTCAATTACAAAAGCCTGTTTGAACAGCCTCTGTGACAGCCCGTGTTCAAACAAGCTTTTGTAATTGAAAACAGAGCTTGCAATGTGGCTGCAGGGACGCTTGCCTGAAAAGGAGGAGATGCAGAGCATGCTGTGAGCTGGTCCCTGAGGCCACTTTCAAAGTGTTTAAAGCTTCCTTCCAATTAAAAAAAAAAAAAGGAAAGAAAGAAAATCCTGCTTAAACACACAGTCCAGACCGACTGGTTTGGGTGATTGAAAATGGAGATTTTGACCCAGGTGTTGCTTTGGACCCAGGGACAATGGTCTCCTTGGGAAGGGGTGGAAGTGGGACATTGCTTCCTGCTGGGTGTTTTCACCCATCCTCTGAGCCCCTCTTGCCATGATTCTCAGGGGTCTTTGAGGTTGAATGCACAGGTCTCTGCAGCATGTTCAAGTTCACACCCACATTTAAATTCAATTGATCTTTCTTTCTTTCTCCCTCTCTTTTCAAGCATTGCAAATGCAGTGGCCAAAAGCACCACTTCTTAAAGGAGAATTGGGTTCAAATTCAAGTCGTATGACCTTGGGCAATCATTTAACCTCTCTGGGACTCAGTTTCCTTACCTGTAAAACAGCATCACATTAGCGTTTGTCTTAGAAGATGGCTTTGAAGACTAAAGGAGGTTTACTTAATCTATTTAAATTACTCTTACCACATTGCAAGGCAGAGACTCAGTATGTGATAAGGTGTACTTATTCTTACTATCAATATTAATAACAGTATTAATGGTGATATGATAATTAAGTAAAAGACTTTATAGTGGTTAAGATTATAGATTTTGATTTCAGGTTGGTCTGACTCAACCTCACCGAACCTCTGTTTCTTTGATCTTAAAATAGAAATGATGGTAGATCCCCCCACCCGCACCCAACACACACACATAGCTGGTACTTACGGTGTGCCACACACAGGATGGGACTAGCCAAGAGCAGGCAAAAGGGAGTATGACTAGAAGGTAGATAGGTACATACAAAGTCTTCTGAGAGTCAAGAAAATGACAAAATTAACTCTTAATTAGGGTGGAGGAGCGCGGTAAGACATCTCCAATAGAGAATCATTAGAGTTGAGTATCACGTGGATGAGCAGAGGAGAAAGATGGATGCCAGGCAATGGGAGGGTCTTGAATGAAGATGGAAGCCCAGGAATGGCATGCATTTCAGTCTGGCTGGAGAAGGGGCGGGGATAGGGAGGGGGCGGTGCTTGTGAGAGAGTAGAATGGAAGAATAGGATGAATGCTGGCTATGGGAGCATCTACATTTGTCTTCTGATCGAAGGGACGGAAACTCAATACCAAATAGCTTAAAAGAAAGAACAATGGATGGACGGATGGTTGGATGGATAGATGGATGAATAAAAGAGAAATAAATTAGTTTGTCCAAGGTTAGTCTAACCTTAGGCTCAGTAGGATCAAAAAGCTCAAATGACGTAATTAGGACCCACTTCTCTCTGCTCTCAGGGATGCTCTTCTGGACTGTCTTCATTATTAGACTCCGCCTGGTTACTCCTTCAACTCCAGGTGTATCTTCCTTATTGCTCATGTCCTCAACAGAAAAGAGAAAAAAGCTCCTTTCTAGTAGTTTCCACCAATCTGCTTTGGGTTAGCTTGGTCATTTAACCATCCAGATGCCCAGAACTGATATCAAGAAGAGAAGGCTCTGGAGCTGACCAAATAAGCATCACTTGCTGATCCTTGGAGAGGGGGCTTTGGTCTGAACCACACAGGCTTATGGTGGGAGGACAATTTGACAGGAACGGAAATCAGAGGGCTGTCAACAGAGAAGGAGAGTGGTTTCCAGAAAGACCAACAGGTGACCACCACCACCACCTTGCACACTCAACTCCATTTTGACTTTGTAAGTAGGCTGTTGGGAGGGATGGCATAGTGAATTTTTGAGAAGTTGATTCCGAAAAAGAGAGTAAAGACCCAGGATCAGTTTGAGGTCATTCAAATGATCCAAAGGAGAGTTTCCAGTACAAGGGATCAAGCAGAGGTGGGTCCAAGCTTTGTGGGGCCTGAAGCTTATCTCTTGGTGGTAGGCAGCCTTCTAAAATGGCCCACTTAGATTTCCCACCCTTCTCAGGCACAAGCCCTGCATATTCCTTGGAACTGTGGATATGGCAGATTTAATTTTACTGCTGTGATTAGATTGTTATACGGCCAGTTGACCCTAGGATAGGAAGATAATATGGCTGGGCCTGACATAATCACAGGTCCATTAAAAGCAGAGAGCTTTCTCCAGTTGGTTGAAAAGGAGAAGGTCAAACATTCAGGGAGAAGAATTGACGTATTCTCACTGGCTTGAGGATGGAGGGGTCCATATAATAGAAATACGGGAGGTCTGGAGGACTGATCGCTACCCCTGGCTGACAGTTGGCAAGGGCACTGAACCCCAGTCCTACAACCTCAGGGAGCTGCATTCTGCCAACAACAAGAATGAGCTTGGAAGCAGATTTTTCTCCAGTGCCTCCAGATAAGAACTCAGCCAGGTCGACACTTGGATTTCAGCCTCGTGAGGCCCCATGTAGAGACCCCCGCCCACCATGCCAGACTTCTGCCCCATAGAACTGTGTGCTGATAAATGGGTGTTGTTTTCAGCCCCTAAGTTTATGGTAGTTTGCCGGGAAGCAATAGAAAACAAGCACACTCTTTAAAAGAGGCAAAATTATGATTATAAAATTAGGGTCCAGAGCCCATTCAGGGGGCCAGCCCGATGGCACAGTTAAGTTCGCACGTTCCACTTTGTCGGCCCTGGGTTCGCCAGTTCAGATCCCGGGTATGTACCTACACATCGCTTGTCAAGCCATGCTGTGGCAGGTGTCCCACATATAAAGTAGAGGAAGGTGGGCACGGATGTTAGCTCAGGGCCAGTCTTCCTCAGCAAAAAGAGGAGGATTGGCAGCAGATATTAGCTCAGGGCTAATCTTCCTCAAAAAAAAAAAAAAAGCCTATTCAGGTGTAGGGTCCTGAAGTTTAAGCTCCGGTAGCTTCATGAAAGATCTACCTCTGGGGTCAGGGTCCCTCTGGCTGTGGTTCCCTGCATTTTGTGTCTTTCTCAATTCTCTGTAAACATGAGACGGAGAATTCATATATGCTTTCCCGTGTGACCTCCATAGCTGGTTTTGCACACTTTGGGCCCCAATCCCCAGTGCCCCTCATGCCCCATCTCCATATGACGCTGAGAAGCTGCCAAGCCATTTGGTCCGTTTCCCTTCCTGGCAAAGGAAAAAAAAAAAAAAGGTAAAGCTCTCAAAATTATTAGGTAATGATATCACTTTAAAAAGCGACACAATATTTTAACAGCATGACGCCACTTAGCTGTGGTTTAATAAAATGTAGCAGGCACAGAGCCGGGAAGCTGTGGCAGCCTTTGGTGGGGGCAGACAAACAGCTCTCGAAACTCACATCAGGAAAATTACTTTTTCTTCAAATGGAAACTTTTCAATTGCTTTCAAATAGCTGGAGCTGATGGAAATAATTTCCTTAGCACGTTTGCATATGCTGCCCGTGTCTTCTCCACACGGTGCCGGGAGCTTCATTAATAAAGATTGTTGCGAGGTTCTGATGTTGCCAGGCTCTTGTTATTTAGAAAAGGCACCAAACCAAGTCAAGGGGAGTCAATTGATTACTAAATGCAATTCCTGTTCGGTGTCCCCGAGGCAAATGGAGGCCAGTGGGGGAGAGTGTGTGTGTGTGTGTGTCTGTATGTGTGTGTGTGTGTGTGTGTGTGTGTGTGTGTGTGTGCACAGGAGCAACTAAACAAGGGCAGCTCTGATCCTCAGCCTGTTTCTGGGGATCTCTAGGACAATAGGGCCATTGGGGTGAGGTCCCCACATTTTAGGGATGGGCCAACTCAGGGAGAGAAGCCACGAGTTAGGTACAACCACACAGAAAACAGAGATTGCCTGACCCCTTAGGGGGCCAACCTATTGTTTTAGGTCCAGCAGACTTTATTGTGTTTTTCTGACATGCAAAGGGAGGTCGGCTTTGATCATCCTCCTTCCGGGCCTTCCTTCTGGGCCTTCCTGCCCTGAAATGCCATGTGGAAGCTTGCCGGAGAGGATGAATGAGTTCAGTGTTTGCAATAATGAGGTCTGGGAGCCCTGGAGGCCACAGAATGGTTTTATGTGGACACGGGGCGGCGTGGGACACAGGAAGTCCCAGCGAGGGGTGTGCTGCCGTTCCATTTTCCATCCATCTCTCTGATCCTGTCCGGGAGAAAGGCTCAGATGGATGCAGGTGTGGCTTTCGCGCCTCTCCAGAGCTCGCCAGCTTCCCTTTATCACAAACAGGCACAGAGCTCTGGAAGGACAACTGGACCTGGCTCATTATATTCATTGTGCCCATCGTGTTTATTTTTATGATTACCTATGACGTCCATAAAGCGTATTTTTAGACTCCATTTCTTTACTTTTTAAAAAGGGAGTTCATTTAAGGAAATACATAAAGTATGGCAAGAGTCACAGGACTTCAGAGTGAGGTCAAGAAACTGACCTACTGTGTGACTCTCCTCCAGATTGGGACGCTGAGGCCTGCAGGAAGGACAGGACGCACCTGAGTGTGTTAAAATCGAGTGTACTGATGGAAAACATGAGGTATTGTAAGGCCAGTGGATCAGAAGATGACGGCCATTAAAAGATAGTTTGTTACGGTTCCCAAGAAGAGGGTGCAGCCCAGACTTGGGGGGGAGGTGGAGGGGTTGACTCCACCTTTTGAAAGAAGGAGTCTCAAAGAATTTGTGGATATATTTTAAAACCTCCACACTGGCTGACAGAGCCTCGCGCAGAGAATTGGGACGTTTAAGTAGACTTCTTCCTGGAGCCATAGCCACATCCCATGGGGATCCTGGGTGTACTGAGGCTCAGTTCCAGGTTGGCTGTGTGATGGGCTGAGAGAGGGTGAACTTCACAGTCCTAACTGGAGAGTCTATTTGCTGTGTGACCATGGTCAGGTTACTTACCCTCTCTAGTTTCAATTTCCTTATTTGGAAAATGGGGCCGATGCCCTTTCCTCAGAGGATTATTGAATCAAAGGGACCAGAACACAGTGAGCATGAGGTAAATTTAAATTCCTTTGTTCTTCCGTCTTCTGCCTTGCCTGTCTACCCCATTTCCCACACTGGTTAAAGTCTCCTGGGGCCACGGGGAAGAGGAGGAAGCCTTATGAAATATTGGACTTGTGAAGATGCTAGAATAACAATTGAGAAAACATCTTTAGTTGTGACCTTAGGCAAGTCACTTGCCCCTTCTGGAATGCAGTGAAATTCAGGGTTTGGCCTCATTTAGCTGAATATTGAGGGCCTAGTTTCCCAGGCAAGCCCTAAGAACCGACATACGCCTCCCCAGGTGAACCTCATACCAGCCCTGCAAGGCCGGCAGGGGGAGACCCAGAGAGGGAGTTGGAGGGCCCCTCCCCAGGTCAACCCCTGGGAAGCGACGAAAAGATGCCAGCCTGAGCCCAGACCAGGGGGAGATTAAGATGCGAGCTGTGAGGTTCGTGGAATTTTAATGACAGCTTGCTTTGGGAAATTATAATTCTTTAAAATTTCCAATCAGGGCTCTCAGAAGAGCACCAAAGGCTCCTTCAGGAAGCAATTAAAGGGCCTGCCCCATAGTGGCATTTCAGCAGAGCGGTTTCTAGGCCAGGAATCAGAGGGAAAACGAAATCATTCAAGTGGACGGAAGGAGAAATGAACTCTTGGCTGAGGCCACAGTCGGGTGGGCTGGCACGCACGGGACTTTGGCAGGAGGATAAGATGCACAACGTTTTGACTTTGGATCCAGGTGGGGGGTGGTCCCACTCCTGCCTTTACACGTCGGGCAATATGTTGAAGGAGCTAGGGGTCTGGATTTGGGGTCCGACTGCCTGGATTTGCATCTCAATTCTGCCACAAAACAGAGTGAACTTCCAAGTCTGTTTCCTCCTCTTCATAACAGGAAGAATAACACTCATATCTCTGGGTGGGTTGTTATGAGAATTGAGAGACGATATGTGCAAAGCCTTGAGCACGTGGCCTGGCATATGGCCATCCTCAATAAAATAGCATTGACAAACAAAGAGGACTTGGCTGAGACTATCTTGGTGGTGTGGGGAAAGTCAGTACAATAGTGTAGTTTAAGAAAGTCAGAGGACCTTGGGTTAAGTAATTCATACTTACTAAGGGTCCCATGAGAGCAGAAATGATGCCTCTTTTACATGCAATTGTTTGCAATAAAATGCCCGTGACATAATATATGCTCAGTTAAAAATGGCAGCAGCAGGTCCTCCTGGGGCATCCCTCTTAGTCATTTTAATTGCACGAAGCAGGAATTATCTCACCTTTTTTTTTTTTTTCCTGAAGAGGTAGAAACTATAACCCAGAGAGACTAACTCCTTCCCAGGAGCTCGTAGCTTCTCACTGGGTCTCCAGTATATCTCACTTCACGCAAAACCAGAGTGAGCGGGAGCTTCAGCATGGAAGCCCCAGAAAACCCTCTTTTCAGGCCTGGGTCTGCTCCAGGAGAATAAGGAGAGGTACTGGTATGAATTTTCTACTCAATACTTGAGAACAACGAGCACCGTTATTTCGGGATCTTTCTAAATTGAATCGGACTCTACACTTCAACTCCTGGTTCCAGGAAAATCAGAAATTAGTCCTCAGCAGGCCTCCCGCCTCCAGTCCACTGGCTTGTTTAAGAATCCTAGACTGGGGCCAGCCTGGTGGCATAGTGGTTAAGTTTGCTCACTCTGCTTTGGCGGCCTGGGGTTCAGATCCTGGGTGCAGACCTACACGCCACTCATGAAGCCATGCTGTGGTGGCATCCTACATACAAAATAGAGGAGGATGGGCACAGACGTTGGCTCAGGGTGAATCTTCCTCAAGCAAAATGAGAAAGATTGGCAACACATATTAGCTCAGGGCCAATCTTCTTCACCAGAAAAAAAAAAAGAACCCTACACCAACTGAGGACCCAGGAGCCCATGGGGGATTACGGGGAGCACAGGGAGCTGATCCCTTGTCCACTGTGGCTGCCATCTTTATTGATGCTCCTTTGGATAAGCAATGTTCCATCTGGTGCTGATCCTCCACCCCTGGGGGCGCTTGATTGCTCCAGAGGGGCTGCCAAGCTCCCCTCAAGGGAGACTTGGCCTGACCAAAAGCTCAACGTGGGGTCCCTGACCACCGTTCTCCAGCCTCTGTTCCTATCTCGTCATCGGAGATGCTACCACCCCTGGTGTGGCTGTCTGTGGACCTAAATATCCAGGCAGGCATCCCTAGCAGACCAGATCAACGCCTCCATCAGCCTAAGCCAGTGTTTCCAGGTGTAGCCTATGGGCCACCTGCATTAGCACTATCGGGGGTAATTATTTAAATATGTAGTTTCCCCAAGCCCACTGCAGACTTACTAAATGACAATTTCTGTGGATGTGGCTCAGGAATCCACAAAGGACTCCCCATCGGCTTCTTCTGCACATTAGAGCTTGAGAATCATGGGTGTAACCAAGGATGGTAACCTCACCCTAGTCCACATACCCAGAACTCAGAAGCTGGTGCTTGCTGGAGTGGGGAGAGGGTGGGAAGCATTTCCGTGTTAAAAGAATGTAAAACACAAAGAATGTCTCATTCTGGCCACAGGGTTAACTGCGATTCAGGGCATCTGGGGCAGGAGGAGAGGGAAGGAGAGGCCTGGACAGAGCACTGGGAGACCCTGAGTCTCCTGGCTCTTCTGTCACTAACCCCCGGGGTGACCTTGGTCGAGGCTGTTCTCTGCATCTTGGTTTATTTATCTGTGAAATGGAGCTAATGAGGAATCCCCAGAAATCTGGGGAGAATTTCAAGGCTGTTGACCTGGTGAGGCTGAATTTGGCAGCAACATCGTGCCAGACAAATTGCAAATTGTGCCTGAACAAGGCTCAGTGGATCACCAGATTGCACATTCATCCACCCACCCACCCGTCCGTCCTCCTTCTACTCATCTACCCACCCTTCCTTCTTTCCTTCCTTCTTTCTATCCACCCACCCACCCACCCATCCATCCACCCTTCCTTCCTTCCTTCCTTCTATCCATCCACCCACCCACCCACCCACTCATCCACCCTTCCTTCCTTCCTTCCTTCTATCCATCCACCCACCCACCCACTCATCCACCCTTCCTTCCTTCCTTCCTTCTATCCATCCACCCACCCACCCACTCATCCACCCTTCCTTCCTTCCTTCCTTCTATCCATCCACCCACCCACCCACTCATCCACCCTTCCTTCCTTCCTTCTATCCATCCACCCACCCACCCACTCATCCACCCTTCCTTCCTTCCTTCTATCCATCCACCCACCTACCCATCCATCCACTCTTCCTTCCTTCCTTCCTTCTATCCATCCACCCACCCACCCATCCACCCACCCATCTACCCTCCCTTCCTTCCTTCCTTCCTTCCTTCCCTCTATCCATCCACCCACCCACCCATCCATCCACCCATCCACTCACCCACCCATCCATCCTTCCTTCCTTCCTTCTATCCATCCACCCACCCATCCATCCACCCATCCACTCACCCACCCATCCATCCTTCCTTCCTTCCTTCTATCCATCCACCCACCCACTCATCCATCCACCCACTCATTCATCCTTCCTTCCTTCCTTCCCTCCCTCTATCCATCCATCCACTCATCCATCCATCTGCCAGCGTGTATTATGTCCACTCCATGTCAGACATGTGGACACAGTAGTGAACAAGACTTAGTGGTGATCCTGATGTACAAGACAACTATTGATCAAAGGACCCTAGCTTTGAGAGAACAATCATGGGACGGAGTTCTGAAGGAAAGAACCCGATGTGATCGGAGTGTCTAACAAAGCAGCTCACATAGGCTGCACTCCTCGCACTGTGTAAGTTCAGTTATCCTGCTCATACATAGTAATAAATGAATGGCCACCAGCAGTTGGGGATTCTGAACCAACTTGGGGACCTCAGGACTTTGGGGAGGACAGGTGGCAGTGATGCGTAAACACAGCACCCAGTTGTCTGAACCCCTTCTTGGACTATACTCTTATCGTTCAAGCCGGGTTCTGTTGGCGCGGCTGCAGGAGAGCCAGCTGTAATCCTGGCCGTGGTGGGATGGAAACAGACAGCTGGGGACAGAGCAGCTTTTCGCAGACAGAAATGTGTCCTTGTCCTTTAGCTGCCTTTCTCAGTGGAGAAAGCAAGGCTTTGGATTCAGTTAGATCCGGATTCAAATCCTGACTCGACCCCTTGGGAGCTCTGTGAGCCGAGCCTCAGTTTCGACACACGTAAAGCCAGATGGCGGCGAGGAGGAAATCTATCCTTCTTTCCCCAGCATTGTCACCTCCAGAGAGCCCTGGAGACAGTGCTGTCCTCCCCTCCTTTCCTCTCTCCCTGGGATTCTCTTGGAGGGAGACCAGAGCCTAATGGGGTGTAAGTGCTGTGGCACGGGCTGCGTGCACTCCGTGGTAGGGCATCCATCCCGGCCGAGATGTTTCTGGTGGACTATTTACCGAGTCGTTAAAGAATCACTTGCTGCCTGAACGTGTGCCAGGAGATGAAGGACTCAGATAAAAAGGCCCATCCTGGGATCCTGGCTTCACTCTTGGCCAGCAGAGATGTTGACCGAAACACGGCCAGGGACAAGGGGCGAGTTATGACGATGGTAACTGGACGTGGGACAGACAGCCTTGCGCTTTGAGGAACGAGATTCTGCTGCTTGTGGGTCACTGGCCGTGATTGTCAAGGGCAGTGCTTTGCCCGGAGCTAATGGTGGCCTCTGCCTTTAGGTCGAGAGCTCTATTTAACTGACTTATTCTAGTCCTCCCTACCCTCTGGAATGGGTATGGTTATGATGCCCTCTTTGTAGAGGAGAAACTGAGGCTCAGAGAGATGAAAGAACTCCTGGGCTCACAAAGTCTGGGGCTCAGGATCAGAACACAGAAAACTCCTCTGCTACCCACCCACCCGTTACATCCACAGATCTGGATGGGTTTGGGAGCCTACCCAAACCATGCTGTAGAGCTCACGTCCTGGCCCCAACACGTACCTGGATCCTCATTCTAGTTTCTCAGTCAATATTCCTGAGGCCCCGTGATGGTGTCTCTGACGTTGGGCCACTCTGTGCTGTGGGTATGAGAGGGGTGGCTTCACGTGGAGTCCAAGAGAATAGACTGTCCACACAGGAATCCCACTGGGGTTGGACAGGAAGGGAGCCGTTTGGTTTGCCAGGAGGGGGAGGGGGAGACAGTGCTCTGCTTAGTCAGCTTGCTTATGAGCTACTCCTCTCCCGCTCTTCCTTAGACTTTGGAGATAACTCAGCCCTCACATCCTGGTGTGGCACGATGCAATGGAAAGCGCACAGAAAACCAACTAGGAGATCCAGGCTCTGCCACATCAGAGCCGGTGCCCCTGGCAAGTGCCCGGACGTCTCTAAATCTCAGTTTTCTCATCTGTAAAAGGGAGATAATAATAGCACCCCCCTCCTGGGATTGAATGAGGCCCAAAGAGAATAATGGATGTGAGCATACATTCATTGATTTACTCCTTCATTCATATTTTTTATTCACTCCTGGACATTTATTGAATGCCGGCCAAGTGCCAAATGCAATAGTGGGCCTTGGGACAGAGCCGTGAAAGCTCAGCCAAGGTCTCTGTTCTCACGGAACTCATGTTCTAGTGCAGGAGGAAGACCATGAATGCAGGTTTAAAAAGTCGTGAATTATCAGGCATGGTTAAGTGGGTACGAAGGGACAGGAAGAGCATTAAACAGTGTACGGCGACAGCACCTGGTGCAGGTAGTTGGAAAGACTCCTGAGCTGAGGAAGATGCAAGGGGAGTGCATTCCTGCTGGGAGAAACAGCAAGTGCAAATGGCCGGGGGCAGGAATTTGTGTGGGGCGTTCTTGAAGCAGAAGGAAGGTCAGCAATGTCAGAGCTCAGTGGGCAAGGGGGGTGGTACACACTGAGGCCAGAAACCCTCAGATGGACACTCCTTCTTACAAACACATGCTGGGCATTGTGGTTTCAGGTATTTTTATTGCTACTCTCACCATCTTTCTTCTCCGTGACAAATTTCCTGCCATCCTGGGAGAGTGGGAATTGAGATTTCTGCACTCATTTTACTCCACCAATTTCTAAGGGGATTTTTCCACCTGGCAGTCCAGGAACGCACCGGCTTATTGCGTTCTTTGTGAAGGAAATGGAAACCTAAGTTGCTTTTTAAATTTGCTAAAGGTACCTGTTGTAATTACCATGCCACCCATAACGGGAGTTTATGTAATTATTAGTCTGAATGGCTCTGCTCATTATGGTACAAAGTTTTAATTTGCAAACACGTACCAGATTCTTGATTGGATTCCCTTTTGACCGTGAAGCTGAGGACATGTGTTCATACATTTTCATGGCTGAAACTCTTTGGTGAGAACCGTTGCTACTCCAAGGGGCAGGGGTAGAAGGGTGATGGGGAGGGGCTGGTGGGCTTGGCGACGCCCATGTTTCCAGGGAAAGATGGTCAATGGGAAGAGAGCAAGGGCATCACCCTCGTTAGCGTGCTGTTAGGAAGCAGCCTCTGTTTGCCATTTCATGGAGGAATAAGTCATCTCACATGATAAACTGAGCCTACGCTTCTGAGCTGGTTGGGTTTTAGCTCTGAGGAAGCCTTTGGTGCCACTGATGCGTCCCATGGCTGGTCCTGCACTCGACACTGACTGCAAGGAAAGAAGGAGCCCAGGGCTTTTGTGGGAGACATGTGTCCCCAAGCTCCTGGCTAGCTTCTCCCTCAGGGCTCTGGTCCAGGAGCATGGACACTTATTTCTCAGTTCCCACCATGTGCTGAGTTGAATAGCACTCTACCTCTAAATTTATAGCCACCCAGAACCTCAGGATGTGACCTTACTTGGAAATAAAGTCTTTGCAGATTAGTTAGGCTAAAATGAGGTCATGCTGGATTAAGGTGGGCACTAATCCAATGACTGGTGTCCTTATAAAAGAGGGAAATCTGGACACCCAGAGACACACAGGGAAGAAGGCTGTGTGACAGCAGAGGCAGACACTGGAGTGATGTGTCTACAAGCCAAGGACTGCTGGGAGCCACCAGAAGCCTGGAGAGAGGCATGGGATGGATTCTCCCTTGGAGCCTCCAGTGGGAACCAACCCTGCCAACACCTTGATTCTGGACCTCTAGGCTCCAGAATGGTGAAGGAGTAAATTTCTGTTGTTTTCAGCTGCCCGGTTTCTGATAATCTGTTGTGGAAGACTAACACACACCAGAAAGTCAGATCGTTAGGGAGGGACAATGCTGTTTTATGCGCTAACACCCCACGGCTAGCAGATACGTTACACTTAACAGGTTCCAATGATGACTTACTATTTATTTGTTTGACATTTTCTCTTTCTCAGTCTCAATCTCTGTCTGTGTGTTTGTGTCACGGTGCATCGTATACACGCATTATTTTTTTGTGGATAAACTATTTGAAGGGAATTACAGACATCATGAGTGATCCATCATCCCTAAATACTTTCACTTGCATCTTCTAAGAACAAGGGCATTCTCCCACATAGCCAGGATATCATTGTCAAACCTAAGAAATGTGACACTGATGCAACAATATTAGGTAATACATAGCCTATATTATCCAAATTCCTCTAATTGTCCTAGAAATGTCCTTTATAACTACGTTTGTTTTTTTTATACAGGATCCAGTCAAAGATCATACACTGCATTCAGTGGTTACGTCTCTTTAGTCTCCTTTGATCTAGAAGAGTTCAGCCATCTTTTTGTTCTTGGCCTTTTAGAACACTGACATTTTAGGAGGGTCAAGCCCAGTTATTTTGGAGAACAGTGGTTCTCAAAGTGTGACCCCTCAACCAGCAGCATCAGCATCCCCTGGTGTGTTAGGGTTCTCCAGAGAAATGGAACCGAGAGGATGCATATAGAGAAGGAAAGAAAGATTTATTTTAATGAATGTGCTCATGCCATTATGGAGGTTAGCAAGTCCAAAATCTACAGGGTGAGCCAGGAAAGTGGAGACCCAGGGAAGAGTCAATGTTGTAGCTGTAGTCCAAAGGCAGTCTGCCAGCAGAATTCCTTCGTGCTTGGGGAGGTCAGTCTTTGTTCTATTCAGGCCTTCAACTGATTGGATGAGGCCCACCCACATTATGGAGAGTAATCTGCTTTACTTAATTTAAATGTTCATCTCATCTAAAAAAAAAATACCTTCATATCAATGTCTAGTATAATGTTTGACCAAATATCAGGGTACCATGGCCTAGCCAAATTGACGTAAAAGTAACCATCATACCTAGGCAATCAGTAGAGACTCTAAAACATTGACCAGCATACCTAGGAATTCAGCAGAAGAATGTATTCTCAGACACCACCCTAGATCTCCTGAATCAGAAACTCTCAAAGTGGGACCAGCAAGCTGTGATTTAACAGGCTTTCTAGGGGATTCTGACACAAGCTAAAGCTAGAGAACACTGCTATAGAGTGTCTCACAATGTGGCTTGTCTGATTGGTTCCCATGACGAATTCAAGTAAATCATTTTTGGCAAGAACATTGCATGGGTGATGTGGGTATCAGTTGATGCATCACATCTGTGGGCATGTGCTTTCCATTTGTCCCAAAGATTGGTGATGATGGGTTTAATCACTTGAGGTGGTATTCTCTAGACTTCTCCATGGCAAAGACTTTTCCTTCTGTAATGGTCAAGACTGGGTACATAATTTGTAAAACCTGGTGAAAAGTAAAATTGTGGGGCTTCTTGTTCAAAGGTGGTTGAGAATTTCAAGACAGACAGCAGAGCATTAAGCTGAGCATGGGGTCCTTCTGAGGATGAACGTCTATGCAGCTGTACAGACCAAATGCCCATGAGCTGACCTTGCCATTGGGTGATACTGAGGGTGTGAATATCCCATTCCTTATCCACGGGTGGATCTCAGCATCCACTGATGATGCTTGCTTGAATTAGTTTTAACATTGGTAGTTGCACAATGGTGGTTTTCAAACTCTATCATTCCTTCTACATTTATTAGTTGGCATTCTTCTGTGGAGCACCCTCCCTCTCAAATTTTGAGAATCAGTATGGGCTTATGGATTGTTGTGGGGTTGTTTTCTGATGCTCAATATTTGTTTATTTATTTTTAAATGAGGTGACATTGGTTTATAACATCATATACATTTCAGGTGTACATCATTATATTTCAATTTCTGTGTAGATTATATCATGTTCACCACCCAAAGACTAATTACCGTCCATCACCACACACATATGACCTGTTACCCCTCTCACTATCCCCTCTCCCTCCTTCCCCTCTGGTAGCCAGCAATCTGTTCTCTGTACCTATGTGTTTGTTCTTTATTTTATCTTCCTACTTCTGAGTGAAATCATACAGTATTTGACTTTCTCCATTTGACTTATTTTGCTTAGCATAAGACCCTCAAGATCCATCCATATTGTCGCAAATGGCAAGATTTCATCTTTTTTATGGCTGAGTATTATTCGATTGTGTACAGATGCCACATCTTCATCCATTCATCCACTGATGGGCACTTGGATTGTTTCCAAGTCTTGTCTATTGTGAACAATGCTGTGATGAACATAGGGGTACATAAGCCTTTTTGAATTAGTGTTTCTATGTTCTTTGGATAAATACCCAGCAGTGGGATAGCTGGATTGTGTGGTATTTCTATTTTTAATTTTTTGAGGAATCTCCATACTGTTTTCCATAGTGGCTGCACCAGTTTGTATTCTCACCAGCAGTGTTTGACGGCTCCCTTTTCTCCGCATCCTCTCCAACATTTATTTTTGCTTTTCGTTTTTTGTTAATTACAGGCATTTTGATAGGTGTGAGGTGATATCTCATTGTAGGGTTTTTTGGGTTTTTTTTTTTTAGGGGGGTGGGTAGGAAGATTGGCCCTGAGCTAACATCTGTTGCCAATCTTCCTCTTTTTTGTTTGAGGAAGATTGGCCCTGAGCTAATAACTGTGCCAGTCTTCTTCTATTTTGTATGGGGGACACTGCCACAGCATGGCTTGATGAGTGGGGCAGGTCTGCACCCAGGATCTGAACCCACAAACTGGGCTCCTGAGGCAGAGTGCGTGAACTTAACCACTACACCACCAGGCCAGTCTCATTGTAGTTTTGATTTGCATTTCCTTAATAATAAGTTATGTTGAACATCTTTTCTAGTGCCTGTTGGCCATCTGTATATCTTCTTTGGAAAAATGTCTGTTCAGATCCTTTGCCCACTTTTTAATTGGGTTTGTTGTTGTTGTTGTTAATGTGTTATAACATTGCTGCCATATCTTTTTCTGACATTTAAATTGTCCCGAGTCTAGGCAGTGGGAGCCTCTCAATGACCCTTTTGTCCTTACTGACTTACTGGCCTGGCTCTTATTCCATCTGTGTTTCTGCTCAGTCCAGCAAACATCTGCTAACTGCTTACTGGATGCTCATCTCAGGACTGGGGGCCAGGGGTCAGGATGTGTCTGACACAGGGTCCTACTCTCAAGAATAAATCAGCACAGTGAAGACCTGCCCTGCAGAGTTCCAAGCGCCAGGAGAGAGGGAATTGGGGGAGATATGGGATTACTCAGGAGGAGCGTCCAACCCAAGCCAGATACTCTGGGATTATGCCCATCATGCTACAGATCAGAGAGAGCAAGTGACATACGCGCCTGAGACCCTACAGGTCAAGCTGGGTGTTTAGCTCAAGTCTCCTCACTGCGAGTGGAGTTCACCTCCAGCAGTGTACGCCAAGGTGTAAGTAATCCGGCTTCCATCTGCCTCAGAATCACCTGGTGCTGATCAAAGACGGGGATTTCGATGCCTCACTCAGACCTACAGAATCTAAATCAATATGAATCTAATCATATATACACACACAAATGTAGGATGGGTGCATACGAAATAGTTTTTTGGTTACATGTAAGTTTTGAAGCCTAATATTAAAATGAAGATCCTAGAAGCCGCGACAGTGCTTAAGAAGGGTTCACGAGCGCCATCCCTGAGTCTGCCTCTGCAGTCGGATCGCCCTGACACGTCCACAGGTCACCTCCCCCCGGGATTTTTATTTTCTCCTTCCCATTGTAAGGGCTTAGTACATACTTAGGCGTCTTTAAAGGATACAAGGGATATGTTGTTAAGAGTTGCTTGTTTTTGAGTTTTACAAAGTATCTTTTGGTTTTCATTTCATCTAACGGTATAGTCCTGGTAAGTGTCAGAGTTGAAGCCGCAGCTGTCAATTTGTCACTCTCGTTGCTACATAATACTCTAGTGTGACTGGACCATAGTTTATTTAGCCATTCTCCCATAGATGGGCGTTTGGGTTTCCCTTGTTATCACGTGATTAGTAGGGGCGTCCTGTGCACATGTGTGAGAGCTTCTCCAGGGCACGGCTTCCCACACCCGCCCGACCATCCTAATCTGAAACATTTGGTAAAAATAAAGGGTTATCCAGCCTCACGCCTTGAGAATTACATTTCATTAGGTCTGCACTGGGTACCAGGGATCTTTGGTTTTTGTGTTGTTTTATATTTACAAGCTCTTCGGACATTAATATTTTCATCACAGACGTTTTGGAGAAACGGCAGCGGCAGTTCTCAACCTGCCTCCTGGGGTGATAAAAAAAATGAAATTATGCATGACCTGGCCCTGGCCCTATGGCTTCTGGTTTAATAGGTCAGGGGATAGGCGTCATTTAAAAACTTATCAGGTGATTGCAGTATGCAGTTAAGACCAAGTGTGGGGGGGAGTGTTTCTTACCTTTTGCCCCTCAGGTAGGGTCACCCGATAAAATACAAGACACCCAGTTAAAGTTGAATTTCAGATGACAATTTTGTAGTATAAGTTTGTCCTAAAGATTGTATGGGCATACTTGTATTGAAAATGATCGGTTGTTTATCTGAAATTCAAAATTTATCTGGGCAAACTATATTTTTATTTGCCACACTTGGCAGCCCTTCCCCCGAGGGATGATTGGCAATGTCTGGAGACATCTTTGCTTGTCACAATGGGGTGGCGGGTGCTACTGGCAGTTAAGGGGTGGAGGCCAGGAAGCTGTTAGAGATCCTACAGAACGCAGGACAGCCCCCACCACAAAGAGTTACCCAGCCCAGATGTCAACAGTGCTGAGGTTGAGAAACGTGCTCTAGTGTATACGCCTCAGTTTTAATTTAATGCCTCAGTTGAAGAAATAATTTACCCTATCCGGCCGGCCGTGGTCTAGTGGAGAGAAGGGGTTTCTTGGGCTTGGGACAGACATCCCCCCTTCTTTGGGCTGGACTGACGTCGGGAGAGGTGGGACAGGCTCCTCAGGTGGAGCATCCTCTGGTCGCGCTCCGGCCAGGTGTAGGGGCAGGGAACGCGATGGCGTTAGCAGGTGGGGCCGGCGCTCCTTGTTGAGCACCACCGCTGGAGGCTGCCGGGAGAGAAGCATTGACCCCAGCAGAAAATGATCTCAGGGAAGGCACAAAACAGGGATGTTTTTCATACTAATTTCATAGATGCTCGCAGCGCCCTTGCATGGCATCTCGAGTCCTCCATTATGAAAGCTCTTCTTAATTAAAGTGGTTTATGACCTTCCAAGGGGCCCAGGCCAGAGAGGGCATGGTTTTTGTGGTTCTAAGCAGAGTTTTTCAGCTCTGAGGAATGTAATGAGGACTCGTATGTTAGCAGAGCAGTCAGCAACAGCCCTTAACTCTCGGCAAGCCCCTGATTGTGCGTGCCACGAGCTATTATTTAATCTCCACCAGCCGGAACTCGGCCAAAAAGCAGTGGCCAGGTTTAAAATGTTTCCTTCATTCACCTCCTACAGCTTGCTCGCTTCTCAGCTAAGATTTCCAGAAAGTTGTGGAGGAAGAGAGCATGCCCAGGACAGAGGGTGGACCGAGTCACTTGACAACTTAGGGAGGATCTTGCTGTTTCTAAACAAGTGGCCCCATCTGGCAGCTGAATTTTTGAAGAAGGAACAAAGTCTTGATGAAGCAGAAACCTAACAACACCAGTCCTTCGTCAGGGCCTGAGAACTCACTGCATACTCCCAGACATTTCTATTCTGGAAACCAGGGAAGAAGTAAGAAATAGCCTTTTGAGATTAAGAATAGTGATAAAAATATCAAAAGCTAAGGTATAGTGAACAGCTGTCATAGGGTAAACTCTGTTGAAATAAATGTATAAGTCATTCTGTGGGGATTGTGATAGTTAACTTTATATGTCAGCTTGATTGGGTGATGGGGAACCCAGGAATGTGGAAAAACTTTATTTTGGGTGCGTCCAGGAGGGTGTTTTTGGATGAGATTGACATGTGAATTGCTAGACTGAGTTAGGCAGATTGCCCTCCCTGAGGTGGGTGGGCCTCATCCAATCAGTTGAAGGCCTGAAGAGCACAAACAGGCTGAGTAAGACAGAACCCCTCCTGCTTGACTGTTAAGCTGGGACATCAGTCTTTTCCTGCCTTTGGAATTGAAGTGGAAAATTGGTTCTCAAGACTGCGGCTTTCAGACTGGAACTCGCACCACCGACCCACCCTCGTGACCTCATCTAACTCTGGTTTCCTCCCAGATGGGGGGTTAGGACTTCAACACATGAGTTTTCAGGGGGGATACAAACCTTCAGTCCATAACAACACCTCATGCCATTTATCTAGCAGCCATTCTTGTTCAGATACAATTACAGCGATGTTTTCCCAGAGGAAGGTTGTTCATTTTAAGGGCAGGGGATAAGAAAAGAGGAGATTTTTTCAGAAAGTCCAAAACAGAGTTTCTTTATTTAAATTTACGATGAAGAAAGGGAAGAATCACATGGTCAGACTAAAGCAGCAACACAGTTGAGTCCAGAGTGAGCTTTAAGGGTGTGCAAGGAATAGCAAAGTTGACTCAAAAACAGAAAGGCATGGGGGCCGGCCCCGTGGCCAAGTGGTTAGGTTCACACGCTCTGCCTTGGTGGCCCAAGGTTTTGCCCGTTCAGATCCTGGGAGCAGACCTAGCACCGCTCATCAGGCCCTGCTGAGGCGGCATCCCAAAGCCCACAACTAGAAGGACCCACAACTAGAATATACAGCTATGTACTGGGGGGCTTTGGGGAGAAGAAGAAACAAAAAAAAAAAAAAGAAGAAGAAAAAACAAAGACACAGGGCTGGCCCTGTGGTGTAGTGGTTAAGTTCTGCACACTCCACTTTGGCATCCTGGGGTTCACAGGTTTGGATCCCAGGCACAGAGCTAGCACTGCTCATCAAGCCGTGCTGTGGTAGCATCCCACATAAAACAGAGGAAGATTGGCACAGATGTTAGCTCAGCAACAATCTTCCTCAGACACACACACAAAATAACAGAAAGATGCATGCAGATCCTAAAGAAATGGCCGGTAACTTTCTGTCCTTCTCTCTCTCGCTCCATTAGGCCATCAACAAGTGTTTTAGAATGAGAGGGACCCAGGGTTTACTAAGCCCTTTTATCTATAATTTTGCTTAATTCTTACCACAACTTATTTTTCAGTCAACACATTGATACTGAGTGGAAGAATGTGGCTTAAATCTATCAGATTTCATGGTACTACCAGCCCCAAGCCTCTCCCGTATGCCATTCTCCTTTTTGCCCCCAAACCATCTCAACAAACAGGAAATATGGAACTGTGAGGATGTCACCTTCAGATTCCCTGCACGTAGCTATGTCTACATTTGCAATTAAACCATGTGCATTTCCACCCTTTTTATTCTTGCCTTTTTTTAGTGTTCATCAAAGATTCATGCCTTTCATAGAACAGTCATATCTCAGAAGCTTCCAGCTCTTCATGAAACGTTTGGGGAGTTGAGAAGTGGCCTGGTTTCTCTGAGCGAGTTTCCGACTTCACAGAGCTCAGCCCCCGCTCTCCCTCCGTCCTGTCACTGTTTATCAACCCCAATGCCTTGACAAGCCAAACATCGTTTTGATTTAATCAGACCCTTTTATGCAGAAATGAAGCCAAGAACCTCTTCTTCCCAACAGCCCAGCATTTCCCGGAACACGAAGATCAATGGTGTTGATAGAGTGTTGATAAAATGTTACCCATAAGCCCATTAAACAGGATGCGAAACTGGAGCTGTGATCAGAGGCCCCATCCCGAGGTGGCCAGAAGCCAGGGGTGCCGAGAAAGCCGCTTGCTCTGTGATTCTCAGTTTTGCAACACCAGGGTGGTCCTGGAGAGGGGCAAAGAAGCTTGAGAAATATGTTTTCCAAGCTTTTCTAATATTCCCCCGACCTCTGACCAAAGTGGTCATCCGTTCTTATACCCTCTCCCCAAGGATTTTGCGCCTTCTTCACTTTGGGTGGATCACATTCTACTTTATTTAGCATCACTTGACAAAACCTGCACCAAAGAGTGTACTGAGCGTTTTACACTCATTGTTGCATTTAATCATCCTAAGAATCCAACAAGTGGGTACTGTTTATTACTGTTCTACATTTAACCCTTGTTGAGACTGAGGTACTTGCTTAAGCTTCCAAAGTTACTGAGTGGCGGAGCCAGAATCTAAACTTAGGTGGTGGGACTCAAATCCTTAACTCCTACCTCAAACTACATTTCTTTGGCTTATTAGCTCTCCCCTTGTTCTCTAACCTCCCCTATCATGTCAGACTAGATTCAGTTGCTTCTAGTAGAAACTCTAAATAAGAGTGACTTAAATAATGTAAACATTTATCTTTCTCTGATGCAAAAGAGATTCAGAGGCAGACAGTCTTGGTTAATACAGTAGCTCTGTGAATGTATTGGGGGCCCAGCTCTCTGCCTCAAAATCCCTTGTGTGTGGCTTTAGTCCTCATGGTGCAAAATAGCATCTGGAGATCCAGCCATCATTTCTATATTCCTGACAGGAAGACAAATGAAGGGGCAAAGAAGGATGTCCCTCTTCCCTTTCAGAAAACTTCCCAGGGGTCCCACGTTGCACTTGCATTCATGTATCATTACTAAAACTTAGTCACACCCACTCTTGACATCTAAATCTTTGGCAAAGCCCACATCCTATCAAGGCTGAGCTATGGCAATAGTTTCCTAACTCATCTTCCTGACGCCAGTCTCTTTCGGTTCTAATTTTTATCCTGTACTGACACTAGGACAATTTTCTTGGAACGATGCTTTGTTCTCCTGTCCCCTGATCTGAACTCTTCCGTGAATCCTCTTTATCTATAAGATTAAGGCTAAACTCTATTTCCTGCCAAAAATGCCTCTTCTCTTTCCCTTATGTGGCGTGACTATCCCCATCTCCTTTCTGTTCACGTCGTTCCCGCTGATTCGAAGGTCCTCACCCCTTTGTCTCCACTGGTCTGAATCCTGGGTCCTTTGATGCCCTTTTCCAAATTTCACATCATTCATTCATTCCTCGCTGAACAAATGCTGTTCTTTGCTACATACATAAAGCACTGGGGACAGTGGCTAATGGAGAATAGAAGGTGACTATTATTATTAATACTGACTATAATAAAAGCGGTAATAGCGTGTGCAGTATTTCCAACCTCTGGATTAGGAGCTGTATCATTTCCTTCTCAGTAATCCAAAACCTGAGATATGAGATGTGAGGGATTTTATTGATAGTGGTAATGGTGAGTATGTTCCCTTGAGAGGCACAAAGTCTTTTTACCCGATAGAGCTTATCTTTGGGACGCCAGCCAGGGATCTAAGCTCAAAAGGACCTTCTAATGCTCGGGAAGTAATTGCCTCCACTCTAGTCCTGAATTTAGAAGATGTTAATAAGAAAGAGGGACATTTCAGTCTCATACAATTGTATTATACATCATTAATTGCAACATATGTGAGTCCACATTTGACAATGTATTTTTGTGTCTTTTGACATTTGCCATATTTTATTGATGTTTAGTATATGAGAAAAGTGCACACGTTGGACGGAGGTAGCCCGATGAGTTTTCACAAGTGAACACACCCGTGAAAGCCACCAGCAGATCAGGAAAGAGACACAATCAGCCTGCTAGAAGCCCAGCTCATTCCTCCACCAAAGCACTATACCTCCTTTCCAGAAGTAGCTGCAGTTCTGACTCAAATCACCAAAGATGCATTTTCTCCCGTCTAATACTGATTGAAATGACTTGGTTAATTGTTTCTCTTGCACTAAACCAGGGGTCAACAAACTACAGCCCTGGTCCAAATCCTGTTTTTGTAAATTAAGTCTCATGGGAACCCAGCCATGCCCACTCATTTATATATTGTCTACGATGTTCTCCTGCGAAAACAGGAGAGTCTACAGGCCAGCCTCGAGGCGTAGTGGTTAAGTTCGTGTGCTCCGCTTTGGTAGCCTGGGGTCTGCTGGTTCGGATCCTGGACGTGGACCTACACACCGCTCATTAAGCCATGCTGTGGCGGCATCCTACATACAAGAAGTAGAAGCACTTACAACTGGGGTATACAACTATGTACTGGGCTTTGGGGAGAAAAAAAAAAGGGGGAATATTTGCAACTGATGTTAGATCAGAGCCAATCTTAAAAAAAAAAAAGAGAACAACAACAAAAAAAACCCCCAGCAGAGTCAAGTCATTGTGACAGGAGCTGTCTGGCCCGCACAAGCCAAAAATATTTACTATTTGGCCCTTTACACAAAAAGTTTGCCAGCCCCTGTGCTAAATCAGAGGTCTTCAAACTATTTTGACTTAACCCATAAAAAAGATCATACTCCAATCTGTGAGTTTTTCTTTATAAAATGCACACATGGTATAACATTAACTTGGTTCTTGAGTCCTTCAGACAGGACCCTGGCTGTCCTTAACGTCTTCCTCACTCTCTGATAGGACAAGGTGTTCCAGGCTCATTATATGTCTTTCTTAACCCAGTATTAGAATCAGTCATTTCTCCAAGGAGCCCTGGTTTCTTTTTGGGAGGAATATTTCAAGACCATAATCTAGGTACCGTGGATGCTCTATGTTATTGGTTTATTCATTGTTTCTAGGTTTTTACAGTTCATAAAGCAAGAAACACACAATTTAAATTTGCAAGGATGACATACTTCGTGGCTCATACTGGTGCTTCCAATTCAAATTCCATACTACAGAGATTTCCACCAATCTTTTCTCCAGCACAGCTGTCTTCTCTTTCTTCCACATCCAGAATCCTGGTCATAAAGGACCCAGAATATCATATAATTAGGATGGTCCCAAATTATTTATTTGCTTTGTCCCACCATATACACACTACGGTCTCAGGATCACAATACTGTTTTTACCACCATTAGTTTTGACATCTGAAAACAGATTTTGTCATTTCTTGCATATGCTATCCTTCTTGTCCCCCTATTTTTCATGGTGGATCTATATCTACATCCCCAGATCAAATAGCTGTTACCTGTGATAACGTTGTCATCTTAGCCCTCACTTAGTCTTAGTTCTGCAAGTTACTGTATAATTAATGCTCCTCACCAGTCCTTGTGTCGATATCTGTTGGTCGTTTTGATTGTCTAAACCTCACTCCCCAATAGATTGCTTAAGTAGGATTCGGGAGGGTTATGTCCCTGAGTTACTGCATGTTGCTTCTGGGCTGCCTGTCCCCTTTCTAGGTAAAGGTCATTCATGTTGGACATAGAATACTTAGCTCACATTCTCTTTCTGTAAGTATCTTAAATATTATTACCCCATTTCTTCTGGTCTAAAGTGATTCCATCCAACTATATGAAAACAATCTAATTTTCTTTCCCTTGTAAATCCTGTGTTCTTTTTGCACATATGCCCAAAGGATTATCTTTCCTTAAACTCTAGAAATTTTACTGGTATATTTCTTGGTATCGGCCACTCTAGGCAATATTTTCAGGTACATTATTTATTCTTTCAATGTGTGACTGGATTTTTAAACAATTTTTCAGAAAGTTTTCTTGAAATAGAATTTTTAGTATTTTTTTCTCTTGTTTATTTTTCCTTTTTGGGGATTCTATTATCCATATTTTGGGTCAACTTTGTCTATCTTTAACATCCATCATGTTTCTTAAATCCATTTTTTCTTTTTATCTCTTTCTTTATTTCTCTTTTTAACAGCTTTATTCACACTGTGAATATGCTATTTTCATTTTTCTCCTTTTCTCTTTTTCTTACTCCTGAGGCATTAATTTGATAGTTATTTACCCTTGTGTTTTTTCTAGTTTATTCTTTGTCAGTAAGATGATTTTTTCTTTTATGTATAATTCTTGAATTTTGTCCCCTCATTTCTAAACTTTTATAATGCTGTTTTATGTTGTTTTCCATATCTTATATCATTTTCTTAACGCCTCTGGGCATGTTGTGAAATAGTGTATCACAATGTTGATCTTATTCTTGACCATATCCATCTGGCATGCTTTCGTTACCTGTAGGGGTTCTATTCTCCTTAGCCTATCATTTTGTCTTTTAATAAATTTGTACGAGATGTGCCTGTGATTCTTTTCTGTTGCTCATTTTTATGTCAGATTATATTTCATGACATTTTAGAGTCTTACTTTAAGTGGCTTTTCTAACTTCACAGAGCTCCCTCTTCTGCTTTTGGGTTTTTTTTCCATACAGTTTTTAAAAACCATGGCGTGCTCTCTGTGATGTCCTGGTCCTTTTCCCTCTCTCACTTTTTCCTGGACTTTCCTCTTCCTTCATCTCTCTTGTCCTTTCTCAGCTCACTTCCAACAATGTCTTCTCTGTGCGGGATGGTCCTGGATACAGCCCTAACTGGTCAGTTTTGGGGTTTGCAAAGACTAGACTTCTTCTGCTCCCTCTTATCTTGCTGAGGATACACTGTACTCATCCACCATTGGACTAGGAAATATCCTCCCCAGTTTTAGCCGTTGCTCCCAGGTTGGCGTTCCACACATTCCACTGACTGCCTGCTGGTCCTTCTGTGGTCTGCTTTTGTCAAGTCTGTCATGCGACCTGTTGTCTCCTCTTGCTTCCTCCCACGTGGATGGTGGTACAAACGTTGGGGATGTTGATGGTTTGTCCCCACCTGCTTACATTTTGCCGTTCACATGGATGCTTTATCATTTGTCATAAACACCGTCTATTTTTTACTTTTATTAATGTGTTACCCTGTCTATTTTTAATGTGGGGATTTTGGAAGATTCAGAAACTGTGCAGCCACTGCTGCCACCATATTTCCAGAATTCAAAATAATATTAGCTACATGTTTCTGAGGGGGAATCTGAAACTCCTGAGGGTAAGTGTCTTGCTCGTGCCCGTTGATCTGGAATTAAAGCTAAGGCAGACTGCTCTCTGGATGATCAAGGTATATTGCTGTTACAAATAATGAGTCTTCTCTAGGTTTCAATCCAGGAATTTATGCACGAATCACAATTCCCACCTTGACCAACGAGCTGCTCAGGTACAAATAAGATAGAGACCTTGACCCTGAGTAATTTTGTGGTCTGTGGGGAAGACAGCCTTGGAGCCAACCAAGTCAAATTCATACCCAAAAGACTGTCATTGGAGCAAAAGCAGGATTAGAACCTGGCTCGTGTGCGCAAAATCGTTGTGTTACAGGGCTCTTTCCTTCTTTCAGGAACTGACTGAAATGACAGCAAATACTTGATGCCCATGACTCTAACCACATTTTCACTCCAACAGCACGATATGCCTGCAGTTGGTATTCATGCTGCCGTGTATTCATTTTTTAATTCTCTCTTGGACTTGGTTGAAGCATAACATGCAGGTACGCTGTTATCACTATGATCAGTGCACCCTGAACCACACGTCCAGTTCTGTGTTATACCCAGATGTTTCTTCCTGAACCGTCTCTTCCCACAGGAGACATCTTTATCCTGGCTCGCTAAGTCTCTATACCCAAGAAGGTTCCCTTGTGTGAGGTAACATGATGGTGTGCCTTTCCCCTTTACGTATTTATCTTCTCTACCCCATTGTCCAGCTGCCCATCAGTTAACACATGTATTGAGGGCCTACTATGTGTCAGGCACAGTGGTGGCTCTATGGATCAGGTAGTGAACCAGACATACTAAATACTTTCCTCAAGGAATTCACATCACAATGGCCAGAGTGAAGACCGCGGGACAGACTTCTGAAGTGATTCTGAGCCAAGGCAATCAGGGCTCACATAGTAGGTCCCCTCGTGTGCCAGGAAATGACATCACGTCAGTAAGTTGTCCTCACTCAGCAAAAGGAAGCCTTGGGGTTCACACAGAAGAGGGTGCCTGATCTCAGGGGAGTTCAAGAATGAAAACATGTCACCCAGTCTTTTTCCTCTGTGCCAAGTTATCTGTGATTCTGGGGTGTTAAGTAGATGACCATACAGAATCATTGTGTCTTAAGGAAAGCAGGGAGCTAGAGTAGCATCTTAAGTTGCTTTCTGCAGCTCATGCAATAGCCTGGGGCCGCTGGATAAGTTACTTAATCAAACTGTTTAAGCCAGAGTTCCCTTCACAGTACAATGGGGATGATGCTGCCTATGCTCAGTCAGGGTTGGAAGAGAGCAGATGAAGGATCCCTGTCATCTAGAAAGCGCTCTAGACCACTGAGGATTTATTGCTTTTGTTATCGTTATGTTATTGTGATGGTTAATTTTATATGTCAGCTTGACTGGGCCACACGGTGACCAGATATTTGGACAAACATTATTCGGGTGTGTGTGTGAGGGTGTTTTGGGGTGAGAGGAACATTTATACAGATAAACTGGGTAAAGCAGATCACCCTCTCTGATGAGGGTGAGCCTCATCCCATCAGTTGAAGGCCTGACTAGTACAACAAGGTTGACCATGCCCCAAGTAAGAGACAATTCCTGCTCCCTGACTGCTTTCAAACTGAGAAAAGGGCTTTCTCCTGCCTTTGGACTCGAACTGAAACATCGGCTCTTCCTGGATCTTGAGCCTGCTGGCCTTGGGACTGGAAATACACCACCGGTTCTTCTGGTTCTCAGGTATTTGGACTTGGACTGGAACCTACACCAGTGGCCCTGTGGGTCTCTGGCTTGCCAGCTCACTCTGCAGATCTCGGGACTTCTCAGCCTCCATGATTGCATGAACCAATCCCTTGTAATAAATCTCTTTCTGCATATACACATTCTATTGGTTCTGTTTCTCTGGAGAACCCTGACTAATTCAGTTGCTAAGTGGATTCCTAGGATAAATATTATTTCCCCAGACCACAAATGCAAAACAAATTCCAGAACCAGCCTTAAAACTAGATGATGTAGCTGCCTATCAATAGTGCATGATCTGAACGGTGGTGGCCAGGTTCCTCTGTTTTGAAATCTGCTTCTCATTATCTATCCAGTGCTTGAAAATCCACCATTCATTCCATCAAGTATTCCAGAGTCCTCTCTTAAAATGAGATTGTTTCCGGAAAAGTGGAAGGACATTGGCCTGTAGAGTGAACCCTTTAGCCAGGAGTAACCCTGCTACAGGACGGCTGGATGAGATATGGCATCTAGAATAATTGGATGTAGGGAATCAGGCAAAGGACCAGGGGATGGCTGACCCGGAGATGCGAAGATGTCCGTGCCATCATTGGGCCTCCAGCTGGCTCAGGACTACCTGCTCTGTGTTGGTTCTCTAGTGACCTCCCCACACCGGGCTGCACATTGTTCTCAGCCTCTCTACTCTGGGTCGGGGGGGCGGGGGGAGTTCTGTTATCTGTTTGTCACACTCCTGGCCATCTGTCTCCCTGAGTAGCAGGGGAAGTTGGTCTTGTCTTCAAGATCAGCTTGCAATGCTTGCAGAAGTTTGTGCATCACCAGTTACAATTTCCCTGGCTCTTTCAGAGACAAAAACAAGGCTTTTCATGAGTCATCCTTCCTGTTGGTACTGTCTATGTACAGAAAACATGAGAATGGGTGAAAGATACCTGCCTGGCAGGGTCTCAAACAGCTCACACCAACAGCTCAGCTGCCCTGTGATATATACAAGATGCAGCAGGTTGAAGAGTCAATTGATTGTCCCCGATAAAGAGATGAGCCTAAGACTATTGTTTTCTGCTTTGCAATATTGACAAATGTGACTCCCTATGCTCAGAAGTGGTGGGAAGAACTTGACTCATCCTCATAGATATTAGGCATGTACATGAAAGAAGGGGAGTGTTGGAAAATATACGGACGGATTCTAAGATGTGCATGTTGGTGAAAACTTCAGGTCTTTGACCGTTAAGAGCAAAAAGATTTGCATCACAGATGAACTCTCTTCCATGACCTCTGTTCGTCAGCCTGCTATTTTCTAACACATCGTTCCCTTTAAATTGATTATAGTCAGTGCAGTTTGCAGTGTTGTGCATATGCCTGTTTGTTCATTCATTCATTTATTCATTCATTCATATCGAGGATAAGGAATCTGTCTCCTCCACTAGAATGGTGTTCCATGCACACGGGGCATATTCAGCCTCAGTCCCACCATATCTCCTATACCTTGCACTTGGTAGGGCTCGATAAATACTTATTGAACGGATGGATGAATAAATGAATGAAGAGCATGGACCCTGGCATCCTGTGGAACTGTATTTTAATCATTAGCTCAACTGCTGACTATGAGACCCTGGATTAGATTAGTTTAACATTGCTAATGCCTAATTTCCTCACTTGTAAAAAGGGGATGAAATCAGCAGCTACCTCACAGAAATATAATGCAGATAAGATGCGATAATGGGTGTACAGAGTTTAGCTAGTGGCCAGAATAGAGTAAATGCTCAATCATTTTGGTCTCTGTGGCCATTCTTATACCTCTGATAGGCTTAGTTAGTTCTGGTCGGCTCTCAGTGATTTCAGTTGTCCCGGATGCAATGGGAATGGCAAAGAGGAGGGGCAGGTGTCACGAGTAACTTGCTCGGGGCTTATTCTCCTTCAAGGAGTGAAACATGCCTGTTTAAAGGTGACTCCCCTTAGCCCACATCTTACCTTTCCTCGAAGACTTCATTATCCATACGAGTTTGTGCTGAGGAACTTTATCATTTAAAAGAAAAAACCAAAACTACACAAAAAAGTTCTCTTTCCTTCTTTTTTAATAAGTTAAGCCAAAACAACAACAGAAAAGTGCCTCTGATGCCTTTGTTGTTTACGACTTAATGAATCACGGCACATAATTATGTCGATAAATTCCAGCAGCTCAGCCGACCCCTCTTTCCCGATGCCGGCTTGGGATGTGCCGGACGAATCAATCTCGACTTTCTAGCTGCGTCGCTATCCCGCACGGGATCTGCTTTGTTCCTCCGTCGCAGGGCGTGCAGGCAATACATCACCCGCGCTCTTCATCCTTCTTCTGTATCATTAGAGCAACAGCTGGTTCTGATAACGCATTAATGTGATACATCACGGAGCCGGCTGCCTGGCCACTACATTACTCAAAAGCTAATGTGATAGGGAAGCAGAAAACCTAGCGTGCTGATAACTCCAGAAGTTGGGGTTTGGTTTATAGTTTTAAGCTTGGCACTGGAAACTTCAGGGTTCAGATTGTCCCCTTGGCGATGTTGTCACATGCTCCCCTGAGTTTGTTCTTCTGGGACCAAGGTCTGCTCATGTTTCCTACATGCAGGAAGCTGCTCTATGGGTGATCAGTTCTGGAGAAGAAGCCCAAATGTCGCTGTCTCTGCTCTTTGCCAGTGTTTGAGTGGGTCCTAGCATAATTTAAGGCCAACGTCAGAAGGCTTAGGTTGCGGTCCAGTTCTGCAGTTTGCTAGTTGTGTTGCTATGGGCAGAGCTGCTGTATGATTCTGTAAGATGATGTGTGTCGAGTGCTTGATACATTGTAATAACTCAGTCAAAATAACTATTAATATGTGTTAGTATTTTCTAACCCACCATTTACCAAGTCAGGTATACCAGGATGCTTTTATTAACAAATAGTGTAAAAAAAAAAAGAAAGAAAAGGGTTCCATGGGCACATGACTTAGGAAAAAACATTGGGTTGGAAAAAATCATGTAGGCATTTTTACTGCAGGACTTATCAGAGTCTTTAATGTGCTAAAGTAGTTTGTGTGTCCTAGAGAGGGGTAGAAGAAATATTGCTTACCAAACGATTTGACTGTAGAACCCTATTTTAAGAGTAGGGAGAGTGAGTTCATTAGAATGCTAGTGGGAAGTTCGACTGTGACCCAATTCTCTTATTAAGGCCGTTGAAGTCTTGGTCAAGACGATAAAGTACCTTAGATGCAGAATGTGGCCAGAACTCAGGACAGCGAATGCTCAGGTTCTTCTCTTTGTCCTCCCACACCTGTCCTTCTCAAAGTATCACCTCTGTCAGGATCACCAGAGAGGGGATGGTAAGGAATACAGACTGCTCTGGCCACCTCAGATCTATAAATCAGACTCTCTAGTGTCAGATGCAAATCTGAAGGGTAATGAGTCTCTCAGGTGATTTCCTTGTAAGCTGAAGTCTGGGACCCACTGGACTCGGCCATGCTTCTTTGCAGCCCAACCGATGTTATTGCACCTTCTGGAAACTTCAGAGACTTTGGAAAATGGTTACTGCTTGTTTCTTGCTGCCCCTCTGCTGGTCCTCACGTCTCTGGAGAAGATCTGAACACCGGAGGCACCTGTGGGTTTTCACAGGCCAACCCGAAATGCAGACGCTTCCACATAGACCCCTTCCTGCCCTCACGGTCCATGTGAGAGCCCGTTCCTGTGATCCCTGGTGATGCTCCTCCAGGGAACGTGTGCGGGGGAGATTAGTTTGAAGTGGAGAGACACGTACTCGGGGCCCTGCCAAGTCACTCTGGAGAGAGCATGACAATGCTTCGGTTTCCATGGTGACCAGGTGACGGTAAGCTCACCTTTGGCCCTGGAAACAGCCTTCAGCTTCCAGGAACCAACTGCAAGGCTGCGGCTTATTATGAGAGAGAACACCAACGGAGAGGAGCAAACCGGCTGCCGTTACAGAAACAGCTCAATTGCCCATTCTGAACTGCGAGGAAAGTTAGAAAAGAGCCCCACCCCAAAGATACAGAAGGTCCAGCAGGACCTCCAGCCAGGAGAGGTGGAAATGGGCAGACAACCATCCCACCTTCCTCATCTGCATTAGCAGTTGTCATCATCAGATTTCAATGTAACCCTCTTGACACCAGCAGTCAACAGTCAACGTTTGTTATTTTGTTATTTTCTTCTTTTTATTCCAAGAAAGGAAACATCCATTCCGTGGGTCACTGGTGACTCTTGAGGAGCTCACGCCGTAATAGCTCATTAACGGAGCGTTTACCACGCAAGGTGCTCTATTCGTATGACCCCATTTAATCCTTACATCCTTTCAGGTAAGTTTCACCATGAAGAACGAAGGTGTAAGGAGGTTAAGTTACACCCCATGGTCCCACACGCAGGTGGCAAGTGGTGGAGCTGGGACTTGAACCCAGACTATAACGGGGCATTTGACCAAGGGACTCCTGGAAAGTGTCCGATCATCGCCATCCACATACTCTCTCTAGGAACTTGCCTTCTTCCTTCTGACAGACGTTCCTCTCCGAGGCAGGAAATTGCCATCTCAGCCATCGTAAACAATTCTGTTTATTTAGCTTGGCACAGAAAGGTCAAGTGTGAAAACGCTTTAACAGCTCCTACCACTGTTTGCATCTCCCCCCGCTAAGTGATTGCCATCTCGAAAGCAGCTTCTTCCCTTCAGCCGGATCTGTGACCAGGCCACCACTTGCAGAGGAGCGGGATTCAGCAGGGCAGTGTGGGCGGTAATGACTTCCCAGCCAGACAGGACCTGGCTCTAGAGAAATCAGCTGGACGTGCAGACGGTGTTGATGGGGTGGGGGTGGGTGGGCTCAGGGTGTCTCAAGACCCCGAAGGAGGCAATATTCGCTCTGGTCTTGGGATGACAGACAGGAGACCCTGGAGCCCATCACAGTTTTCATCAGCTCCTCAGAGGCAATGAGCAGCGATGCCGCTGCAGTCCCAGCTCTTTAATAAGGTGAATTGAACTAGATCAGCACTTCACAAAACGTGAGGGGTCTGCGAGGTGTTCTTAAAAGGAATTTGGGATATTCTTTGGTGGGACATAGACATTAAATAATATAATGAGAAAGTTTCATTCCCTTTCAGTTCTTCCGGTGGCCCCAAGGAGGGAGTAGCAGTTGCATGCCCTTTGATCTTTGCTACTGTCCCCTTTCAGCCCTGGAGGGGACAGACTTCGGACTCAGAGCTTTGGCACACAACAGGGTGTCCCTGCCTTTGCGTGCCTTTGCCCTTGCTTTTTCCAACCACCATCTGTGTTCCACGAGGAGGGTTCCCATTGCTGGAAGGGAGGTGGAGTTGCAGACGTCAGGGCGCAGTCTGCAAGCCATCGGCATTCCTGGGAGCTCATGAGAAATGCATCTCAGACCCCACACAGTCTCCACGCATGCTTGCAGGATGCCTGGGTGTTCTCACACCTTTGATATCAGTTTGAGAACAACTGATGGAGAGTTTCCCTCTTTAGAATCAATATTAAGTAAAAGGAATGGGCCGATTTAAGGAAATACACAACTAAATAATAGTTCAGATGCGGCAACAATGGGGAGGGGCAACAGGAAAGACAGGGATTGAGAAGGACTGGGGTAGATCCTTGGGGTGTGCCCCTGCAGAGCTGTTATCTCTACGGATTCTGGATTCCGGGCCACTGGACCCTGGAGAGACTGGTTCTACAGGTCTAGGGTGGTGCCCTGGAATCTTTATTTAGAAGAAGAATCCTGCCCCCTAAATGTGTAATGAGGTATGGAAATGACTGGATTGGAATGTTTCTTCTCTCCAAAGTCACGTGTTGTTCTAACATAGTGGTTCTCAACTAGAAGCCCCTCAAGCGACAAGTGACAATGTGTGAGGCTATTTTTAGTTGTCACAATTGGAGAGCTGCTACTGGGCCCTAATGGGTAGAGGGCTGGGAAGGCTATAAACATCCTACAATGCACAGGACAAGCCCCCACGCAAAGAACTATCCAGCCCCAACTATCAATAGGGCCAAGGATGGGAAACCCTGATCTAAAAGAATTTTTTGTTATCCAAAGTGTCTGAGCACAGATCGAGGAGTTTGTCAAAACACCAGGTCCCAGAACACCTCTGCTCCAAACCCTTCAGTTTCCATCTCATGGAGCATAAAAGCCACGGACCCTACAATGGCCTGCAGGCTTCCCCAGCATCTGACCCCAATACCCGCTCAAATCTCATCTTACTTCATCGTACTCTTCACCCCTACACACTCAGCTCCAAGTTGTTTTCAGAATAGTCCAAGTATCCAAGTATGTTCTCACCTCAGGACCTTTGCACATGATTCTTTAAAAAATCTCTCTTGTGCCCAGAACTCTCACCCACATGGTTCTATCCATTTTCTCACTGTGGAGACTTTTCCTGACCATCTTGTTCAATGCTAACCATTTCTTCATCTCTCTCCTCCTTTCCCTTGTGTTTTTCCTTATAGCACCTACCATCAGAATATATACGTACTAGACTATAAGTACCGTGAATGCAGGGACTCTGTGGTATTCACTGTTATTTTCCAAGTTGTAACAGTGTCTGGCAAATGAATGCTTTAAATGAAGCATGAGTGAATGAATGGATGGATGAATAAATGAATGTCTGGATTATAGTCCCAGATGGGCCAATGTCCAGTTGCCTCCCTTTCTGCCTCAGTTTCCTCCTCTGTCAGGTGAGAGGATTACATAGATGGCCTCTGAGGTCCATTCCAGCCCTTCCATCTACGAGTGTGACACACGAGCAGCTTCAATTCTCAGCTGCCTCCCTGTCTCTCCAATTAGCTGCCTGCACCCTCCCAGCTCCACTCCCCCGCCCCCCGTTACCCCAGATGCCTTCTGTCAGAGCTGAGAGGCCTCTGGGAATTAGGGATGTCAGAAATGCTCAGGAAGTGGCAGATCCATTGTGTGAACCGCTGAATTGGGTAATTAGGGAGGGTGGCACTTGAGTCGTTTTAAAAGCTTGGTGGGTGGGGAGAGCTGTTCCCTGACAGCTCCTGCACATCCACTTGAAGGTGGAGCTGTTCCCTGGGAAAGTCTGGTTTTGTCACCGAACAGTGCTTGATCTGTCTCCAAAGGAGTGTGTGAGGAAAACGGGGTAGGACTGGGGGCCTGGCACTGACTCCTGGGCCGTCTGAGTCAAGAAGGGAGGACGATGGGGTAGGAGGGAGGCGAGCCTTCTAGCCCCAGCGTAGGGATCGCCACTCCTGGTGTGAGAAACACCAGCATCACCGGCACGGGCACGGGCCCACAAGCTCAGGTGCTCAGGGAGCGTCTTCTTTGTTCTTGATAACCAATTTCATTTCTGACCCTGAACTCTCATTCTGCTGTGCTGAAGGAAACTTAACCTCCATCCTCCTTGGGGCTCCCCCACCTCCAGGGGGTCACGAGGTTCAGAATTAGATTGGATCAGATTGTTTCTTCCATTCCTGAAGTCATGGGTGTTCTAAACAGTGGTTTCGAACTGGGCCAAGGCTTTGGGGTGGGTTGGGGTTTGGCTGCTCTAGGATGTTCAAACTTTCCCAGCTCTCCTCCTCGTCCTCCTCCCTCCTTCCCACCCTCCCTCTACCCCTCCCCTCCACCCTCCCTCTCCCCCTCCTCCTCATCCTCCCTCTCCTCCTCCTCCCCATCCTCCCTCTCCCCATCCTCCTCATCGTCCCTCTCCTCCTCCCCCTCCTCCTCATCCTCCCTCTCCTCCTCCTCCCCATCCTCCCTCTCCCCATCCTCCTCATCGTCCCTCTCCTCCTCCCCCTCCTCCTCATCCTCCCTCTCCTCCTCCTCCCCATCCTCCCTCTCCCCATCCTCCTCATCGTCCCTCTCCTCCTCCCCCTCCTCCTCATCCTCCCTCTCCTCCTCCTCCCCATCCTCCCTCTCCCCATCCTCCTCATCCTCCCTCTCCTCCTCCTCCCCATCCTCCCTCTCCCCATCCTCCCTCTCCTCCTCCTCCCCATCCTCCCTCTCCCCATCCTCCCTCTCCCCCTCCTCCCCATCCTCCCTCTCCCCATCCTCCCTCTCCTCCTCCTCCCCATCCTCCCTCTCCCCATCCTCCCTCTCCCCCCATCCTCCCTCTCCCCATCCTCACTCTCCCCCTCCTCCCCATCCTCCCTCTCCCCATCCTCCCTCTCCCCCCATCCTCCCTCTCCCCATCCTCACTCTCCCCCTCCTCCCCATCCTCCCTCTCCCCATCCTCCCTCTCCCCCTCCTCCCCATCCTCCCTCTCCCCCTCCTCCCCATCCTCCCTCTCCCCATCCTCCCTCTCCTCCTCCCCATCCTCCCTCTCCCCATCCTCCCTCTCCTCCTCCCCATCCTCCCTCTCCCCATCCTCCCTCTCCTCCTCCCCATCCTCCCTCTCCCCATCCTCCCTCTCCTCCTCCTCCCCCTCCTCTTCCTCCTTCTCCAGAGTCACACAGCCAGGGACATCTCTCTTATGGAGAGGAGGATGGGAGCCCCATTTCCTTCCTGCTCCCCCAATACATTTGCATCTCCCCACAGTGGGGCTTATTCTTTTAGAGAAAAAAGGCAGTTAAGGAGGTATTTGTAGTAACCTCGACTTCCCTGGAGCAATGAGCTACTTAAATGGAGGGAAAGAAAAAGGAAAAACATAGGGAGAAGAGGAAAGCATTCATTAATCTCTCAAATTATTACCCAGCCACGGTAATTGGAGTGAACCAGTACAGGCTGGTCACCATTACACAGGCAGGTGAGGACAAGAGCTGAAGTTCAAGTCTAGGCAGCCTGGCTCCAAAGCCAGAGCACCGGACCAGCCTCCTGGTGGAGGGGAGCCAGCTGCCTTCCTGGGCCTTGCCCCACAGCACCCTCCCTCTGTCGTGCCAGTTGGGAAGATGTTTGTGACTTCTAGGCAGCTGCCCACACCTGGCACCTAGGAGCAAGCTGGCTCCAAAGGCAGGGATCCAGTGCAGAGTCAGCTGCTGCGATGGTTCGATGGGGAAAATGAAACACCCGGCGTCCTCCAGGGGACCCTCCGAAGGCCAGATGCTCCACAGAGCTCAGAGTAGCACTTACAGCTGGGAAGACGCGGTCAAGGTAACCCAGCCTACCATGTCATGCAGACTTAAGCATCCACTGGTATCCACAATCCACAATCCAAGAGACAGTCCTTTTTACAGAAATAATAGCACATTTTTTCCAACCTGAAGACCCTCCTATTTTTCAGTTGAAATTTGTATTGAGATGGTTGTAGATTCATATGTAGTTTTAGTAAGACATATATATATATTATATATGCATAGTATGTACTTTAACCACTTTCCTCCAATGATCAACATTTTGCAAAACTCTAGTGTAATATCTTAAGATACTGAACAGGTCCATCAGTACAAGGATCTCCACATTCACCTCCCTCTCACCCCCAACCCCTCCCTAAAAGCCCACCAACCACTCATCTATTCTCCATTTCTAAAATTATGTCATTTCAAAAATGTCATATAAATGGAATCATATAATATGCAACTTTGAGGATTGGCTTTTGTCACTCAGCATAATTCCCTGCATATTTATCCAAGTTGTGTGCATGAATAGTTCATTCCTTTTCACTGCTGAGGAGTAGTCCATGAGCTATACGTGCCACAGTTTATTTAACCATTCACCTATTGAAGGACATCTGGGCTGTTTGGGGTCTTATGAATAAAGGTGCCATGGACATTCATGTATAGGTTTTTGTGGGAACATAAAGTTTTCACTTTCTCTGGGATAAATGTCCAAGAGTACAATTGCTGGATATATGGTAGTTCCATGTTTGGTTTATAAGACACTGCCAACTTGTTTTCTAGAGTTCTTGTACCATTTCACATTCCCTGTAGTCCTGTATGAGTAATCCAGTTTCTCCAGCATTTGGTATTGTCGTAACCATCATTATTAATTTTCGCTATTCTTGTACATTGTGGTTATATCTTATTATGGTTTTAATTTGCACTTCTCTGATGGCTCATGATTTGAACATCTTCCCACAATCTTATTGGCCATCTGTACATCCACTGGGGTGAAACGTCTCTTCGTCGTGTCTTTGGCCAGCTTTTTTCCTTCCTGTTGAGTTTTGACGGTTCTCTGTATATCCTCCATATTATTCCTGTGTCAGATATGTGGTTTGCAAATATTTTCTCCCACCCTGTAGCATGTCTTCTCATCCTCTTTATAGGATCTTTGTGCAGAACAAAAGTTTTTAACTTTGATGAAGTCCAATTTATCAAGTCTTTTCTTTTATGGCTCAGGCCGTAGAAGTTTTCAAGACTACACTCATTGCATAGCCCTGGCTCACAGAGATTTTCTCCTATATTTTTCAAAAACATTTTATAGTTTTACATCTTCTCTTAAGCTTGCCACCCATTTTAAATTAATTTTTGTATAGGGTGCTAGGTTGAAGTTCTTTTTTTTTTTTTTTTTTTTTTTTTTTGCCTATAGCGTTCAATTGATCTAGCACCATTTGTTGAAAGGAATAACTAAATTTTTTTGAACTTCTACTGTATGCCTGATGTTGAGCTAAGAAGCACTTTCAAGCATCACTTTATATATGTCCCACCATCACCTTACAAAGTGGGGACGGTACTCCAAGTTTTATGGATTCAGAGACTGAGCCTCAGAGAGGTTGCTTGATTCTCCTGAGCCCACACAGCCAGAGCCAAGTCTCTGGCTCCTTCCAGCCCACAGCCCTTCACCACTTCTAGTTCAGTCCTGAGTGACTGTCTCTACACTTGTGTTCCCCACAACATGACAGAAAATTCAGGCTTGCTTCACAACAGCCCCTATCTCGGGACGCCTCTTTGGGCTGTAGAAAAATCAAATTTTCAGGAGGTGCAAGCGTAATGTAATATGGATTATCTGTTCATCATTTAACTCAGGGAAGTCTTTTCCCCCTCACTAATATCCATGATAAAGCATATGCAAATGTCTGTAATTGAACATAATTAAAATAATGAGAGTTGAAAGAATGTGATATTCAAAATAAATGCAATAAGGAGTTGGACACAGCCATTATCCTAATTCAAAGTGATTACTTTATGATTACATTATCAGGGCCTCTAATATTTCTGCCTTTAATATAAATTATTTACTTTGAGGAGGCAGGTGTTCTCTGATTGGGATGGATTCCTATCCTGGGTCTGTTCACCAGTCACTCCACACTCCTTCTTGGAGGAAGGATGGTGCCATTTTGACCAGAACCACATGCCTTTGCCACCTCCCTGCCATCCCGCCCAAGCGTAAACCCGCACTGCTGTGCTGATAGAGAGAGCACAGTGATAGGAGACTGCCTGCATCCCTGGAAGCTCGTCTCAAACCCACCTGAGAGTGAGTAGCTGGAGGAATCAAAGGCCATGGGTTGCATCCCAGGGTGCGCCCGTCACGGTGCCATCCTTGTAGATTTGTAGTCTGGGCAATTCGGAGAGATTTCCTTGCTCTGCCTTCTCTCAAGAGTCTTAGATAAAACTCAGCTTAGATGCATAGTCGTCACTTCCAGAGGCTTCGAAAGGATCTGGTGCAGCTCTTTGCTGGGTAAGAGGGTAGAGTATAGCATAGAGGACGTTGCTCTGGTTTTGGTTAGGTTTGCTTCAAATCTCACCTCTGCCCTGGGCCAGCTGTGTGCCCTTGGATGAGTTACTTACCCTATCTGGGCTTCAGTTGACTTTTATTTAAATGGGAAGACAAAAACTTAACTTATAGTGGTTTTGCCTATGAAATGAGAGAAAATGCATGAAGAACTTAGCGTTGAATGATGCTTAGCAAACGCTGGATGTTGAATGTCACAGGAAACAGATGATTTTAAATGCTTTATGCAAAGTTAGTTGCTGCGAGAGCTGGGGTTTGGGGATGAGAAGGTGAGGCTGGAGGCTCTGGTGCAGCCGAGGTTCACTGACTTTGCGTGGGTGCTGGTGGGATGAGGCAGAAGCTTCTCTCATTCTTTTCTGCACTTCTCCACCTCCAACCCAGAGGAGAGAGTGGCATCCAGAGACGAGCTTAAATGTCTTTGGAGGTGGAGAAAATGAGCTCATTCGCTTGTCTTGCTCTGGGGTCCCTGGCTTATGCTGGTCGTGACAATGACCCTGTGCTAAGTCATCCAGATAGAGACTATCTTTATAAGAAGTGAGGGTAACCCTCCCCCCTAACACACACAGACACGCCCAACTCCCCTGCTTTAGAACAGATGGAGCCACCTGGGATGGGCCGGGGCTGAACCCACAGAAGGCCAGTGGTATGGGGTCTGTCTTCCTCGGTGAATCTCCCCAGACCAGCTTTGATGAAGGTTTCCGTTGGCCACCATTGAAGGGAATGAGCTGACCTGGGACAATGATGATAATATTATACACTATGGGCTGGGCACTGGCCAGAGTGTTTCCCGTAGGTGCTGTGACCAAAACTCTTCACATTTGAGGACCCTCAGCCTCTCTACTCCCAGGAACTGGATTCTGATCTGACTATAAGATTTCTTCCATTTTCTGCCCTCCCAAGAGATTTCTTCCTCCTCAGCCAGGTGGATTCGTTAGGCTGCAGAATCAGGAGGAGAAAGAGAATGAGTTCCGGGCTGCAGTTCTTTCAGAGAGATGCATGGAAACAGTTGCAGTGTCTGAGGGAAGTGGGCGGGAGGCAGTTTTGCAGATAAGTCCTGGTATTGGTTGGTTCTGCCTCCCATCCAGGTTCTCCTGAAGCTAAAAGAAGATACTGAGTTTATTTTGAAGGCATTCTTTGTGCGTTTGCCTCCCCCACCCTCCAGTATCGAGCTTGGACCATTTAGGACCTGACTGCAGGGCTACAGTACATATTGTTGTATTGACCTTCACAACAGCCCTACTAGGGTGATTTTAACATTCCCAGTTTAGAGAGGAGCACCAACATGCTAGCTCAAGATCACGCCGTCGGGAGGTAGACGCCCACGATTTGAATCCAGACCTCTCTGGTCTCATTCTGCCCCTTTGCCTGCTGCTGAGCTCAGCTCGCAGTGAGAGAGCAGAGCAGCGTGCCCTGGGCTGGCAGCATGTAGAAAGAATTAAAAAACCATCATCATTGCAGCTCTGTGCTGGGAAATGGCAATTCCCCTCTAGTTTGTTTGGATTCATATCTCTCGAGACCTTTATGAAGTATTATTTATTGATAAGGAATGTGCAGAACAGCCCAGGAAGAATTGGGAACTCTGCACGCAGTGCTCTTGGTGGAGCATCCTTAATGACATGAACCTCTCTCATCATCCCAAGGATGTTGCTATTGGGTTTGGGAAATTATTGTGTCGTTTCTGGGTTTTCTTTTTTTTTTTCCCCCCGGAATGTCTGTGATTTCTGTGGGGAAGTACGCTCTGTGGGATGAGCTTGCCTTAGGAGCTGGACCAACTTGGGCAAATTACAGCCCTGCCAATAATCAACACTGCTGTCTTGGGTAAATAAGGCTCTTAACCTCTTTGAGCCTTTGTACCTGTCTGAGGGCACGTTTGGGAAATTAGATATGATGTAGCTGAAGCTCCAGCATCTGAGGTGTGGAAGGCCTTTCAAAGCAACAATCATGACTGTCACAATTTTAAAAATTTAAACACATGGTAACATGAATTGCCAAGCACACGCATGCTAGCGTGAATCAAGTAGTAAGAAAAAAAATACTGAGATTAAAAAAAATTGAAAATAAATTGCTCACAAAGTAGATATTCTGCACAGTAAGAGTTAAGGGTTGAGTTTAAATACACAGAGAGACGAACTGTAGAAATTCTCCACCAATTTGTGATCCTTAGGAATAGGATTAGGCTGAATTTACCTTGACACAAAATATGAAAAATCCTTTAAAAACGGGGAAAAAAAAGGAGAAAAGAAAGAAGGAGAATAACTTCCTTCTTCAAAGAACAAAGAGTTTTCAAGTTCTTTAGAAGACTCTGTGTGAAAGGATGCAGCTGCAGCCATGGAGGGAAAATAAAGGTTAACATTGCTTCGGCAACTCTTCAACAAAAGCTACTTCTGTAATTGACTCAAATTTTATCTATTCATTAAAGCGAGACTGCTAATGGGTAACCCTTTCTTAGCCATCCCCAAGTACTGTGTGCAATGAAGGTGTGTAAATCTGAATTCCTTTGAACAGTAGCTCCTAATTTTCAGCCTTTTAGATGACCTTCCTGCAATTAGTGTGGATCACAGAGCCTTCGCGTACACACCTGCTTGTGTGTGTGTGTGTGTGTGTGTGTGTTGGGGTTTCCACTGTTGTTTCTCTAAGAAGCCAATGGGGAACTAAAATCCACTGTCAGGAGACACTGTGAAGATTCTCAAGACATCCTCTGACCTGAGTCACTATGAGGACACAGGTGCTCCAGGTGGAAAGACTGGATTTGAGCCCGTTCCCCTTTATCTTACCCCCAGCCCCTCTCAGACCCACAAGGATTGTCCTGTCTAAACTGAAACAGTACAGAGCTTGCCATGCCCACAAGGTTGAACCAGTGACCTTCTGCCTCCTAGTCTGTTTCTCCCATCCACTTACACATGATAAATAAGGACAGGTCTGTGGATACAGGGACCTCAGAGCAAACGTTACTCACTGGGCTGGAAGCCATACCAACGCATCTATTTTTACTTCTTTTTGTAACATGTAAGTGAAAACCTCAAGAGAGAAAGTGCCTTTCTGCCTATTTGAAAATGCTGTGCATGAATGCGTGTGTGTGTGTGTGTGAGAGAGAGAGAGAGAGACAGACAGACAGACAGACAGACAGAAAGATCCAGAGACAGAGACAGACAGACAGAGCAGCAGATCCAAAGACAGAGACAGCAGACAGATCCAGAGACAGAAAGAGAGACAGATCCAGAGACAGAGAGAGACAGATCCAGAGACAGAGAGAGACAGATCCAGAGACAGAGAGAGAGACAGATCCAGAGAAAGACAGACAGAGAGACAGGTCTAGAGACAGAGACAGACAGACAGCCTTTCAAGCTCATTTCTTCATGAAGCTCTCAGTAAATTCGTCTGGGTGAAGGAGGTGGAAAACACAACCAGGCCTGTAGGATTTGCTTCTTACCCAGCAAGCGTGAGACTGTGTTCATTGAAATGTTGGCCATTATTCTATTTGACTTCTCTGATGTTCTCAGGTTGATATGTTTAAGATTAATGAGGCATTAGTTCTCAATCAAGGAGCCATAATCAAGAATACCCATTTAGCTGCAGCGAGTTGTGTCGCTGCATTAATTAATATCATTTGACCTTTGTATTTTGGGGGGGGGTGATGAATGGCTGCGTTTTCCTGAGCAGTGCCATAAAATTGATAGCTTGAATATTGCCGCTCATATGGCCGGATGGTTCATTTAAGTTAAATGCTGCGCTTGTAATTAATATAGGACAGGTAAGTCTGGGCAGACGATGTGTATTCAGTCTTATTTAGTGAAGCTGACCTGGCTGGGTGGGAGATTCGGTGCTTGGACTGCCTCATCTGAAGCACTTTGCTGCTGGGGATGTTGATGCTTGCGGGAAAATTCTCCTGAAGGTACCTTGTAAGGGGCCCTTTTCTAACTCAGAGATCATGACTATGCAAATATTTAAATATGCAAAATGGGACAGAGCCATGGGGTCTTGTCGACCCTCTGCATTAGCGTTTCTCCAGTTGTAATGGCTGTATGGCTCAAATGCAGACTCCAATTCATAAAGTCTTGGGTGAACTGAGGTTTTTGCGTTTCTCCAGGTGGTGCTGATGCTGCTGGTCTGGGTACCACAATTTCAGTAGCAAGTTTCTAGGCCAGGGGTTGGCAAACCTTTTCTGTAAAAGTTCAGAAAGTCAATATTTTCGTTTTGCAGGTCATATGGTCTCTGTCACAACTACTTGACTCTGCCCCGAAGTGACAAATTAGCCAAACATAGGCGTGGCTGTGTTTCAATAAAACTTTATTTACAAGAACAGGTGGCAAGTGGGATTTGGCCCTTGGGCAGGAGTTTGCTGGCCCCTGCTCAGGCTCACAAGATCCATGTGGGCAGGGCCATATTTTATTCACTACTTTGTTTCAGTGCCTATCAGAGTTCCAGGTGCATGATGGAGAATGCAAAACATACCTAAGAATTGAGTGATCAATCTCCACATTTCTTCCGTGCCCAGAGCACATCACCCTGGCCGCCGGCACGCATCGTATCCACTGATGCAGGAACTAAAAGCCCAGCTCCAAGACTCCTATTTGTTCTCATTGGCTGAGTCAAGGAGCAGAGGAAGGAAGAGGATTTGCCCCCCGCCCTTTCCACAACCATCAATTAATCTTACGAGTTCTAAATATACTCGTCTTCTCAAAGTACGTTTGTGTACTTATCAACATCCTTACATATTCTATTTAGAGAAACTGAATCACGAATGCATACATCACACTATAACCTGCTTTGAAAATTTAACAATGTTTTCAAAACATCTTTCCACATCCTTCGATATTCTTTAGACCATTATTTTTATTGACTGTATAACAGTCCATACTTTATTTAACCAATTTTCTATGGGAGGGCATTGATATTTCCTTTTTTTCCCCAATTGTGAACTGCTAAACATCGTCACACACGTATCTTGGAGTCTGAATCTGTGTATTGTCATAGAATAAATACCTTAAGCGGGGATTTCTGTGTGGAAAGACAAGCACATTTTCAAGGTTTTTGATACCTTGAGACAAATGACCCTCCATGAGTTTTAGAGTCCTACCAGAAGTACATGATAGCATCTGCTTTTATAAAAAAAATTTTGAGGAGGAACTTAGAGGAAAAAAAGGTAAAATCTGTTTAAGGATGGTTATTATGCCTTGTGGAATAGGGAACGCAGAAAGGTGAAGGAGTGGAAGGAGACAAACCTTTGTGTGTCTAACTGTTGCCATGAAGCCTTGGTTTCAGAATTAAGTTCTCTAAAATAGAAGGAGAGACAGAACTCTCAGATGCTCCAGGTCAACTTTGCTTTATTACAAGCATAGACTATGTTCGACCTTGGTCAGTCTTTACACAGACAGAAGAAGAGGTCTTGGACTCCTGGATCACACTGATTTACACAGAGTCATGACAAGAATGGAGTAGGATGTAGGCTTGGGCAGTCTCCCCATTTCATCATAAGGAAAGAGACACTGGACTGCAACAACGGCTATTTTTCCAGGGGCCCTGGGAACTCTGCAGTAGGGGAATTTTCTCCACCTCCCTGCCAGGGCATCCATTTCCCATAGGCCAGAGACCCCACAGAAGCTGTGCTGCTAAATAGAAAACCCTGAGAACCGCAGTCAGGACAATTATTGGGAACGAGAGTTGGGTTTCTTTTATGTCACATTCAGAACTGGCTTTGCAGTCAAGGTGGACAAGTTTAGGGAGATATGAGGCTGATACACTTTTTTTTTTTTTTGCTCCCAATGAGCAACAAGAATTTTGGTGTGTGTGATGGTGGAGGTCCCAGCAGGACACTGGTGGGACACTTAAATTGAAGTGAGGGACTATATGCAACAGCGTGGAAAGTATATGGGAAAATCACAGGGATAATTCCACACCCTGGGGCTAGTAACAGGGAGATAGTTACCACCTCAAGGACTGAAGGGGCAAGAGAGGGAGCAGTTTACTGGGACCTTCGAGTGGAGAGAGCAGTGGGGTTTAATAGCGGGCGCGGCCAGCTCACAGCTACCCCGCAAGGAGAGAGTCCAGAGAGTAAATATCCTGACCTCACTCTCCTCCCTCCCTCTAACTCTGCTGGTGCTTCCCATTGACCAAAGCCACTTGGAAGCCAGAGGCAAGGGGTCCCACTGACGTGGTTTGTCCACACCAGCCTCCTGCCTGGGCACAGAGCAGCACGGAGGCAGGAAGACCTTGGACCTCTGCGAGTCAATAGGAGCTAAACAGCCCAGTGTGGCTGCCTGGATTATTTAACATGACTCTGTTTTCTAGGGCAATCCACTTTGGTGTAGACCTAAATCTGAAAGCATCATGGATTTGTAGCCACGTGATTTAAAAAAAAACAGAGCGTAATCAAATACCAACTCTGGGATATTAACACAGGAATTGCGTGACTCTGTGGCAGATGACGTGGCACAAACCTGCACTTTGCTTGACAGATTTCTTCTAGGTTGCTTCAAGAGGTCCTTGAAGAATCACCAAATCTCTAGGCTGACTGGACATTCAAACCATTTCTCCTGGGTCCCAGATGATAAGTGAATCATGCCGAGGAAAACAAAATATCGATTGCATTTTTAAACACGGAAAAGAAATGGTTTTCAGTCACTCCAAGGCAACCCATCTAAGAGCAAAATGAGCCTCATTCCCATAAAGTTTTCCCTTAAATCTAACTCAATTTGCTGGAGCATCAGATTCAGTGTGTAAACCTGTTTTGTTTGGTTCTCATGAAGTTTATGTTGTCGTCTGTTAATTTAGTTTAGTTTTCTTTATTTCCTTTTTTTTTTTCTTTTGGCTTACTCTGCATCTTTGCTGATGTTTAAAGTGTCAGATTATTTAATATGAATCTTGAATTCTGACTTCCCCTGAAAAATGTGAAACTTTTACAATATCGGTCTTTTATTCCTATATAGAAAAAAAAACACTGGAGCTGAGAATGGGTTTCCCTTTTTAGCTGGGGCCTCCCCGTTGTTCCCAGTCATCATTCATGTACCTGTGTAAGTAGGCATTTGGGTTTCAGTCTCTAGAAACTTCTAAATCCCTTCAGAGAGGGCGTAGTCTCAATTTGGTTTCTTTCGTTCAGTGCTGAGGAGAATTCATGGACATATACTAGATTCTCCGGATTTGGAAATCTTTTTCCTGGAGTGACTTAGATCTTTTCGAAAGTCTCTAATATTCTCAACAGTTGGATGTCGTTGTAATTTTTTCAATTGGGGGGAAATCGAAGTAGGTGATGCTGACATTTGCATTTACATTGTCTCTAACAAAAGAAAGAAAGTGAAGAATATCATCAACAGCAAATATCCAATAGTATAAATCAGATATTGGGTCGGAGAGAGGTTATCGGGGGGTCCAAGTGAGCAAACTTGAATTTCGAGTGTTTAGGCTTCAGCATATTCGGGGCTGGCATGTTTTCAACAAGGGGATGGAATTCTCCTTCTTTGAGTGAAATATAGGTGGGTGCTCAACGTGTGAAACAGATCAAAGCCAAGGGGCTTTCACTGTGTCGAGGCTAAGGGGAGGGTCTAGCAGCTGCTGTCTCGCCCTTCTCCATGTTTCTGTCCTGGTGATGGAGGAGCCCCCAGGATACCTCTCCTGTGTCCTGCAGTGCAAAGGTGTTGTCCAATGCTAATGACCTTTCTGTTTACAGCACCTGAGAACTTCGTCCAATATGTGTCCATAATTAATATGCAAATAGCACTTTTCATATATTCCTTCAGTCTGTCAGTGTCTTGCTTGGCACCCGTTGGTGTTACTATGTGTATAAAAATTCACTTGTCATATCGAAGTCAGATTTGACTAATTCCAGTTGACATCCCCTTGAGTTCATCAGGATTTCTCTGATTTTATGATCTATGAAAGCTCTCTGTATGGAAGACGCTGGCATATCTGCATTTCCCAGTCCAGAAAACCTATGTGAGCAAAATATTACGGAAAACATTCATCCTGAATCATTTGAACCCTCCATTAATCATAGGCTGTCTTAGACTTCTGTTCAAGGAGCATGACAGAGTTCTTGAGTGAAGAACAAGGCTCAGCAATCATTAGCGATTCATTAATTAGCTGCATCATTTCTGTTTTCACTCCTTAGAGTTTATATCTAGCCTCCTGCCAACACTGCCCTTCCATTATTTACTCAGCTCCTCCCTTCTATTTTGCTTCTACCACAGGGCCTTTGAACATGCTTTTCTAAATGCCTAGAATGCTCCTTCATGCCTCTTCCCCAAACTAATCAATTTTGATTCCTCCCCTATCTCAGTTCAGACATCACTTCTGCAAGTGAAGCTTTCCCTAACTCTTAGCCCAGATCAAATTTTCTCCATTGAAGGCTCTCATGGTAGCTTGTAAATATTTACTTATTTGTGTGGTTATCTGATTTTTGTTTAAGTTCAATTTTCCTTGAAAGTAGAGCCTGAGATAACACTTACATGGTCAGGCTTTATAGAGATATACAATACCAGGGCGGCTAGAATGAAGGAAGAAGGGAAGTAAGGCAGGAAAAGAGGGAAAATCTATACAAAATGTGTGTTACTGAGCTGACCACAGATTTATAAGAAACAACAGTGAACTGCTGTTTACACGAACGATCTTTCAAGCAGACTGTGTGGGACCACCATACCTTGGAACAATTTGTTGGAAGGGAGAGGGTTATGTCTGCTAAGAGCTTTCCAGCTCCTTTAATTGGTCACATTCACTCCATGGGAGAATTAACTCACATACATTTACCAGATATATTACCTGGCCCCTTAGGGCAGGTCCTGCGGAAGCCAGATTCCACGCTTCATAGTGTGATAAGTTCTTCTGAACCTGAGAGCTGTGGGAGGAACCATAGCCTTCATGAGTCTGGTTGGGTTAGACTTGGGTTGTGAAATCACAGCAGGTGTGATGAAGGTCATGCCAAAGCCCAACCTTCACCTGGGGCAGGCTGTGGCAGCCAGGGCTTCTTAGAGCATGAGGCATTGTAGTGAAAGCTAGTCTTCCCTTTAAGGCAAGGGCCAATTCCCAGGGGATAGATGGGGCTGAAAAAATCTGAGGAGTATCAAAACAGGATCCCAGGCATGCCTGTCTTCCACTATCTTGTAAGCACTATGAGGGGAAAAACTATATTTGTTTACTCTGTTCAATATAGTATATCCAGTCCCTATAACAATGACTGGAAATGGAGTTACTCAAATATTTATTGAATGAATGGATGGGTAGATGGATGGGTGGATGGATAGATGAGTGGATGGATGAGTGGATGGATGGATGGGTGGATAGATGGATAGATGGTTGAATATGGATAGAGGGATCAATAAACATGTCAATGTTAATTGAAATCTCCTAGCCTTTGCCTCACTTCTTATAAATCACAGGTAAGTTCTCATTAGCTAGTGGCAGAAATATTGGATTGACTGGGGAGCCATCTTTGCACATCTGGAAAACCCTATTCTCTGCCACTTGGAAGTCAGGAGCTCTCCAGCTGCTGAGTAGGTCCTGGAATTCTGAGAACCCCCAGTGAGATAATTTTTCTCTATGTTGTCACTTTCCTCTTAGGATGTAAGTAAGTGTTATTGGTATGAACGCCAGGGTGTAGGTGATCCAGGAAAACCATCAGTGGTGTGGTTTGTGGAGCTCCGAAAGGTACTATTTCCTGAGTACCTTCCATGCGCCGGGCAAGGTGTTAAGTACACTGCACAAATTATTTTATTTAATCTGTGGCAAATGTATAAGGCAAACTCTCCTGAGCGATGGAATTGGGACTTGAGCCTGATTTTGTCTGACTCCAGAGCCCATGCTCTTCACATCTACACTGGCATTTCCCAAGGTGCACATGTGGGTGTTATTGAAAATACACAAGACGGATTTTATATTCCACACAGACAAGATTATTAATTTTAGTGGTTATGTATTTCCTTAAAGATATATTGGAACAATACTAGTTTTTAATTTAGGATAATGACGTTTGCTTTTCAAAATACATTAATTTAGGGCCAGCCCTGGTGGCCTGGTGGTTAAGTTCAGCACCTTTCACTTTGGTGGCCTGGGTTCTGTTCCTAGGCATGGATACACATTGCTCTGTTAGCGGCCATATTGTGCTGGTAGCCCACATACTAAAAAATAGAGGAGGATTGGCACGGGTGTTAGCTCAGGGAGAATCTTCCTCAGCAGAAAAAGGAAAAAAATTACATTAAATAAATTTCCAATTTCAAGAAAAAACATTAAATATACAATAGTGCAACTGGTACAAATATGGCAAAATCCATGAGGGTGGCACATAGATGACTGAAGTTTTGGAAATACTGCACCATGCCAAAAGAAATATCCAAAGGGACTCAGAACCCCTAAGTCCTTCCTCACCCACCCCCCAATTTTGGACCCCCACATTTACTGTAGGCTTAGAAATTTTCCCTTCAAGCATGAAGGATCTGTAACTCTTAAGCCATTGTCAACTGCTGTGTCCTCTATATGTTTCTATTTCATTATAGGTTAGTAGGCTAGTCAACTATCAAGAACTCAGAGAATGGTCCATGGGAATCAGAGGGAGCAGTAACTATGGATTGGTATACTAGTTAACATGACTCATATTCAGTCTGGGATGAACATTTGCATTTTCAACTCATTTTGGTTCCCTTTCTTTTAAAATAGGAAGTCTTCTTTGCCCATAAGTTTGAATCGAAGATTGAAGCAGGCTGAGATGCGGTAGCATGATCTGACCCCATCAGAGACAAGAGGATCGCTAAGATCTCAGTCACTCTTTCATTCCTCTACCCTTCTATGTTTCCAGACTGGACTCCATTCCTAGCACACGCGAGACCCTTAGAAAAATGAGATAATCTGTGTAACGTTCTTAGAAGAGTGGCTGGCACATCTTAATCACCATATTTGTGTTTGCTATGACCTTTAACATTATTAGAACAGTAAATGGATTGAATGAGCTAGAGCAAGTAGTGTGGACAAAGCAGGTTTTCAGAATCCACTGAGAGCTGTGTTACCTGTTCTGTGCACTCTTCACCCTCTCCCAACCTGCTCTCTGCTCTGACAAGATCCTGGGTCTTCTGGTGGCTATTTGGATCAGACCACTGGGGGTACCCTGGAGGAAATCAGAGGGAAGGAGAAGAATGAGATCAGGTTGTTTGTTCCCCTGGCTCCCTCCTGTGAGATTTCCTGTGCCCCTCACCTAAGGGTCACTATTCCTTCTCTCGAAGCACCTGCTCTGAACAAGTCTGTCCTTTTGAGTTCTACTTATGACTCCCTCCCCTTGTTCCTTGAGACCTTGAGATAATGGTGGCATCATTGATATTAGTCTAGGGTGATTGCTTTACACCTGCCACACTTTGTCACTAGTCCCTTTGTAAATAAAGGGACATTGCGTTGAATCTCCTCAATTTGAGTGTGCTGTGTCTTTTCCGTTGGGACCCTGCCAAGTTCAACTCTAGCCTCTACTATTCTCTAGATCTGGGGCCTCGTCAAGTTCCTTAATTTCTCTTGGGCTTAGTGTCTTCATCTGCAAAACAGCTAAGCCAGGGTCCCAAACTCAGGGACCAGGAAAATGTCTCAAATGAGCGAGGTGGGTCTGTGCCAGACTGAAGCCTCTTCTCAGCTCCCACCATGGGCCATGCAAGAAAGCAGACCCAGGTGGCTATTTTGGTTTGCCATGAGAATCCAGAAATCCAGCATTTGTGTAAAAAATCTCTTGATTTTGAAATGTCGGCAACTAAGTAAAATGTTAATTTTGAAATATCGGGCAGGTTGAAATTTGGCTTAAGAGTTTATTGAGAAGACTAGAGGTCATCCATACCAGGCAGTGTTGCGCGGTGGTTAGGAACACCGACCCTGGAGCCTGACCGCATGGATCTGAACGAAGGCTCTGCTGATTACTAGGTGGGTAACCTTGGATGTTTTACTCAGCTTCTTTGAGCCTCAGTTTCCTTATCTGCAAAATAGGGATAATGTTTTATACCCAAGTCATAGGGTTGTAATGAGAATTAAAAGAGTCAATATTTGAAAAGACTTAGGAGACTGCCTGGTACATAGAAAGCACTTCATAAGTGCTGGTAAATGAAAATGAATAAATATGATATGCCTGAAACTGTGCTTGGCATATCGGAGACTCTCAATATACGGGAGCTTAAATGAATGTGCGAAGGTTTTAACTACAGGAATATAAACACCAATTTCTCCAGCTTCCTGTGTGTTATTAAGTTAACATGAACTCTCAAAATAATGGAAGGTTTTAATTTTATTTCTCCCTCCAGAATGGTCTGTTTAATGCCATTTTCCTTGAGATAGTGTGTGACTTCAGAGGTCCTCATCAGGGTACATTGATACTCAGCCCTAAGATTGTTCTAATAAGCTTTATTGACTTGCGGAACCTCGGAGTTCTTTTTATTGACATGCAGTGTAAATCACTCCCTCTGACATTTGAATGTCCTTTCTGAGAAGCGTGTTAGACCTTACATGGGTACCGAGCTCTGATGATGTGTGCATTCCCTTAGTCAAGCGTGCAGTGACTTAGATGAAGATATCACACCCACAGCCATGTTTTAAACTAAAATTGGATGGGGGAAAGACCATGAAATTTTGCTTTGTTGAAAAAAATTTTCTGAACTATGGGAAGCGGGTTCCTTTTAATGGGGCTATAGCCATTTCCTCTGTCTTTAAAAATTATTAAAAGCCGAGAGGCCATTTCTTAATAATTGGTAGCATGAGAAGTATAGATAGTAATAGATAGATGAGCTTGCCTTGCAGAGAGAATCATGTGACTTTGAATTCAGAAAGTTTTTGTTCAAATTTTTTCTTGAAAAGGGAGAGGAAACACATCCTGCAGCTGAAATTTTCTAATACAATAGCCATTTAAGGAGCCATCATGCCTTCCATGAATTCAGTTTCTTGGATAATGTTTCATAAGCCCATCTGGACACTCCTTCCCTTCCTCAGTCATTTTGCCAATGTTTATTGAGCATCTGCTATGGGCCAGGCACCTGCTAGAGCTGGGAGTACACTGACAAATGTGACAATGTCCCTGCCTCTGAGAAGCTCATGATCTATTTGGGAAGAAATAAATTGATAATCATAATACAAGGCGTTAAATATTACAACAGAGCAGGAGTTTTCAACTTTGGCATTCTTGAAATTTGGGGCTTGATCATTCTTTGTTGTGGGGAGCCGACTGTGCATTGTAGGCTGTTGAGCAACATCCCTGGCCGCCACTCACAAGATCCCCATTCCAGTGATGACAACCAAAACCGTCACTAGACATTGCCAAACATCCCCTGGGGAACAACATTGCCCCTGTTGAGAACCACTGTTAAATAGAGATATTTACACAGTTTCATTGAAAGGAGCAACTGATTCAGCCCGGAGAAAAAGGGGAGATTTTTCAAAAGGAAAATGGCATCTGAATTGGGTCTTGAGATAGAAATATGGCTCAACGGGGCGGTGAAGTAGAAGTTCAGCATCCAGGCAAATGGGATGTGGTGGTATGACAGGTCTGGCTCCACACATCTGGCTGGCCAGAGCACTGTATCCACCTGGTCACACGATCAGTTCAGTGATGGATATGTGATCCCATCCAGGTCAGTGGCGGAACATTCTAGGAAATTTTCTAGAACTACTGGGGAAAAAATGATCCTCTTTTGCTGCTGGGGTTGCTAGTTTGGTAGAATATTATCTCCAAGTCTGGACTCACTGGAGTGCATCTTGAAGAGCCTACTAAGGAGGAGACCAATACAGAGGAAAGGAGAAACAAGAGATGGGGAGAGAATGGTGATGCCTAAAGCCAGTGCGCTTTGGAATTTTCACCCAGGTATGTCTAAAAATCCAATTTCTAGTTTAAACTGGTTTGAGTTGGGTTTCTGTCACTTGGAAGGGGAAGAGAGAGACCCAACAGATATGGTATTTAAAACATTGTTCTTGGCTATCTGGAGAAGGGAGTGTGGACAGGGAAAAGTTTTTCACAAGGAGACCAGCTAACAGGCTGTTGTACCAGTCCAGACAAGAGATGATAAGGTAGAGTGAGTGGAAATGAAGGGAACCTGAGAGAACTGAAGGAGGAAATAAAAGAGTTTCCTTTTAGACATGTTGAGTTGCATGCATGGCATACAACTCCTTCCATAACATCGATCTATCCTCTCTCTCCATACTTTCCTCTTATATCTAGGGCATCTGTTTAGGATTGTATTTCACTGGAACCAAGCTTCCTGGGAATGGGGATACGATAGTCTCTCAGATGGCACTAAATGATCCCTTTTTCTTGGTATCCAGATTCTTGTGTAACCTCCTCCTTTTGTGAGTGTGGGCTGGACTCATTGACTCACTTCAAATGAGTGGAGTGTACAGAAATAATGAGCTATCTCTTCCAAGATTGGGTCATACAAAGACATTGCCTTCTCTTTTGGGTACTTCTTTATTTCTCCGAGGGAAGCCAGCTGCCCTGTTGTGAGCTGCCCAGTGGAGAGGCCCGTGTAGTGAGGAACTGATGGTGGACACCAGGCAACAGTCACTGAGGAACTGAGACCTTCAGTCCAAGAACCTGTGAGGAACTGAACCCTGCCAACAGTCCCATGAGTGCGCGTGGAAGCACATGCTTCCTAGTCAAGTCTTGAGATAAAAATGCAGCCACAGCTGACAATTTGCAGCCTTGTCAGAGACTTGAGCCAGAGGCACCCAGCTGAGCCATGCCCACATTCTGACTCATAGACACAGTGAGTTAATTTTTGCTGTTTTGAACTGCTAGATTTTGGACTAAATAGTTACGCAGCAAGGGATAACTATTACATAGAGTTTTACTTCCTATTTTATTTTATGTACATAGTAGGTACTCAAGAAGTACTTGTAGAATGAGTGTGTAGATTGATTATAAACAGCAGCCCCAGATGCCTGGCAAATAACCAGATGACAATAGTGCATAGCAAGCTAGAGATATGGGGACAGGAACTTAGCCGAGAGGTGAGGGGTACAGAGACCTTTGGGACCTAGCAGCTGTGGGGACATAAATGACATCTATAGGCAGTGATTTTAGAGAAGCGTGTGAAGAATGGAAGGCTGAAGAACATCATCTTTTAAGGAGGGTGGCGTCTAGGCAGAGTAGGTAGAAAAAGAGACAATTACGGAGCAGTTCAGAGGCAGGAAGATGCCCAGGAGTGGGATGTCTCTGAAGCCAAAGACAGTTGCCAGGAGACTGTCAACATATCAGATGATGAAGACAGCGCAACCAAGATCAAGAACAGAACATGGCCATGGGGGGAAGATGTTCATCAATTAAGAAGATGCTAAGATAATAACTGAACATGGCCATGGGGGAGGGCGTTCATCAATTAAGAAGATGCTAAGATAATAACTGAACATGGCCATGGGGGAGGGTGTTCATCAATTAAGAAGATGCTAAGATAATAGCTTCAGTGGAGTAGTATGAATGGAAAACCCAGATTATGGTAGGTCATTGGATGATGGAGAAATGGAGGTGATAGATATGGACTGGACTATTGTTTCCAAAAAGCTTGGCAGTGGAGCTGGACCCAAACTAGTAGTGCCCTTAAGGTTGAGGAAAAGTTGAGACAGGAGGGTTAACATAAGAGAGCTTTGGCTTGTTTCTATCCTGACGGCCAGGAGAATTTGAAGACACAGAAGCGAGAGGGATTAACTGGTGGAGAAAGCTCCTAGGGGAGGGGTGGCTTAAAGACGGAAGCAAGGCACTCCAGAGGGCATTTAGCCTTGGCACTGAGTAGTGTGTTCAGATAAGTACTTACATTTTGGTTCAACATCTGTCCTGTGCTGTTCTGTTCTGTATTCTCCGTGAACAACTGCAGAAAAAATGTGGTCGCTTTTATTGCCAAGTTGCTTAATTGCCTTACAGAATAATGGCAGGCAAGCAAGCTAGTCTTGGAGGTTTTGAACACAGAGATGAATCAAAGCAAGGAGAGGCAGAAAAATCAAGTAGACGGATGGCTTTTGCATTGACAGTCTCTCAGGTTGGTTACCCCTTCTTTTGTCAGTCTATTAACAGCTGCCGACATCTGTGAAATACTTTTTAAGCTAAAAATAGAGAGGGATGAAAGAAAATTCTACCTGCTATCATAAGGCATATATATGTATATATCTGGTTTATGCTTTACTATTTTTCCCCTTTTGTCCATTAATAAAAGAACTTCTGCAAATGGCAAGTCCAGAACATTCTTCAACAATGATTCGAGGATGACTACTACTTCATACTCTCTAAAAAAGACCTACCAGAAAGGAATAATGGTCTACTGCATTTGGTCTACTTGGGGTCCACCACCTAAAACTGCCAAAGCACTTCACTGGCTGGGCTGTAGCCTCACACCTGTGAGCCACGTGGGGCTTTGATGCGAAGAAACTGGTTCGGCAAGGTCTGCCTGCCTGCTGCCTACCTGGGACAGGAACTGGAGCCTCCTGAAGCCTAATTGGTTTATTCTCCCTAATACATGACAACACTGTTTCTAAGTCCTACTTATGGCTGCAGAGATTCCAAAATGGCACTTCCTGAGTGGTCCCATGGGTTCCCTGCAAAATACCTGTAGATTTTAATATATTCATGGTGCATAGTCAGTGATTCGGAGCCCTGCTAACAATTACCTCCTTTCTGTGAGTCTGAGAGCCCAGGAAGCAATCGTGTTTTCAAAGAGAAGGGAGATATCCATGCACAAAGCCCTCAGATCTTAGAAAATGTTCAACTCCCACCCTTCCCCCACCTCCAACCCTATCCACAAGTCATCCTGCTGTTGGACTAAACAGGTGGTTGTTCCATACCAGGCACTTGTGACTGGAATACATGGTGAGTGTGGGTGTGTGTGTCTGTGTGTGTAGGAAGGGGAATTGAAAATTCAGATTCCCAGGCCTCATGACAGACTTTCTGAATCAGAATTTCTAGGGTGGTGCCCAGGATATGAATTTTCATAAGCATTACAGACAATTTTTATATAAGCCCAGTTTGGTAACGACAGGACATTTGGACGCTTGGGTGGTGGAGCTTGATATGTGATGAGAGACACAGGGCTTTTCATTCCTATGGGACACATCACTGGCTGCTCCAGCAAAGCCAACATTTCCCCTTCTTTCTTCAGAGAGATGTTGAGAATACAGATGATGCAGTCATTGCCCCACTCTCCCAGATGCCTATCCCTCGGTATTTTCCATTACATGCATGCATTCTGGACTTCCAGATGCCAACACCATTGCCTAAGGACTCTGTCTGATCACTAGATTCTGTCCTACACAAGCCCAAGGAAGGCTGGAGGTGGCATTGCATTAACACCCCTCCGTACACTACTAACCCTTAACCAATGACTGCCAGGAATCCGCGTAGAAATACTCCGGCTCCCTTGGCCCCCGGCTGGGCCAGCTCTAGGGGCATGTTCTACTCTTGCTTCCAGAATTCTTCAGTGGGGTTAATGTCCAGTTACCCACGGTGGTAATGTGCTTGGCAACACACTTGTGTTGGCTCCTGTCCCTTCCCCGGCTTACTCCCCCACTCCTTTGCTGTGGTTTCCTGGGTTCACCTCCCCAATTCAGACTCGTATTCAGATGCTTCTCTCAGAGTCTCCTTCTGGGGGAACCCAAAAGAGTGTCTGTAGATGAATGTAGCACAGGACTTTTGAACTCAGCCTAAAGTAATGGTGTGGAAAACCCAGACGAGACATGGGAACACGCTCCAAGGAAGAGAGTCCACTTTACCCAATGCCCAAACTGTGTCCTTTAGATGTATATTCGGCTTTCAGAATCTCAGATTTTAGCTATTTGCCCATATTTCCTCATATCGACTACTGTATAGTCCTGAAAGATATTCCTGGTGTTTTTCTTTTTTTTAAAATTTAGAGGTTTGTGCCTCTTAATTGAAGTCTAAGGAATAAATAGAAATAATAAATGTATAAGTGGAGAGCATAGTATGCACACTGTGGCCATGATTTACAGATATTTTACTGCTCAGAGCATCCATAACCCACCAGTAACCACTGCAGATGCATATTCTTCCTTGTAAGGTTGCATATTTTATCCTAAATGACTTAAATATCTTTACTTATCCATTTGTAATAAAATGACTAGGACTTAAAATAAAGTAAGTGCATTTGAAAGAAATTGATTGTCAATACTCTGTGCCGCTAATACACAGAACACTTTCCCCCTGAGGTGTGAGTACATTAAGGCAAAACTATTTATGTTCTGATTATAAATTCATTAACTATTTACACCTCATTGACTTACAACTTCTATTTTTCTTCTCGTGAAATCTTGCTTTCAACCTTCATGGTTGACTTTAGTGGAACTATTCAAAACAGCGTTTGTGTTTGTTTTTTTTTTTCAATTACTTTTAGTAGGACTTTAGAAGATGTACACAATTTTTCTGTCTCATTGGACTTTGGACCACAGCTACCTAAAGGGAAGCAAAGCCATGCCATGGCCCTGAAACCACACTGTGGGATTTTGAGCTTGTTAGGTTTGTAAGCTTTGAAAATTTGCGCTTTTTTTCCCCTTCGAATCTCAGTTTTTTTTATCCGTAAGACGGGAAAAATAATACTACCCCCCCTCACAGGGCTTCTCTGAGGTTAAATGTCACACCTGAGGCTTGGCATAGAGAAAGTTCTGAAAACCGTTTTTATTCTTCCTCAAGTCCTCAGCAGGCAGATAATGACTTCTTATCACCTTATCTAGCAAGAGAATAAAACCGGCATCTAACTCCCCAATGCACCATGGAATCGAGAGTGAGTGAAATGGGCAAGTGCTTTTTGCTCATGACCGCTCAGACCAGGACTGACTTTCAAAGCCGGAAAAAAGGAGGTCATGGCCAGCTCGGCACAGGTTGCCTTGATGTGTCATCAAGGATTGTGGTGGTTTCATCCTCTTTATTAGTTTGAGGCAGTCTGGATGTTGGCTGGCACACTCAGCCCAATATGGAGCATCGAGAGGAGTGAACTGGAATTCTCAGAAGTATGGAAAGCAGTGGAATTGCCAAGACCACATGGCATTTCTTAAAGGCGACCCTGCCATGTACTGTTACGCAGAAGCCGCCACTCACTTCATCTGAGGGACTTCGGGTGAATTATACATTTAATTCCCATCACAACCTTGCATGGGGGGAGTCACTACTGAGCTGGGTTTGAGTCCTAAACCAACTCCTCCCTAGTTTGGTGACCGTGAGTGAATTCCTTCATCTCTCTGGACTTCAGTTTCCTCATCTGTGAGGTTGATGGAGTTGTTAAGAGGAGCTGGTGAGAACGTGAGTGGGGGTGTAGACCATGATGCCCGGTGCATAGTGAGCCTGCGTACATGCTACTTGTTACTGCTACATTACTACCAGTGGCAGTGCTTCTGTCACCATATTGATGAGGATGCTTTAGACCAGTGGTTCTCACCTGGGGTGACTTTGCCCCCCAGGGAGCACATGGAAATGTCTGGAGGAATTTTTGGTTCTCACAGCTGAGGGCACAGTCAGGGAGTACCACTAGTGTGGAGTGGGAAGAGACCAAGAATGATGTTAAACATCCTGCAGGGCACAGGTGACCCCTGAACAACAAAGGATTATCCTGCCAAAATGTCCATAGTGCCAAGTTTGAGAAACCCTGCTTTAGGCCAGATGTCATCTTAAGCAAACTTACGCAATGAGGGACTACAGCATCAGGTGGAACAGAGAATGCAGTGGCTCGGCAGCTTAGAACGCTGATTGATTTGGTGGCTCCACAACCTCACAGATGCTACTGTTTCCCTACCCCGTCATCCTCAGACGGGTCTTAAGGTATCTGAGGAGGGTCCAGAGGTCAGAGTCACACAAGGAGACGTCTGGAAGGATAAGAAAAACAATATCCTTTCCTATGGCTTCCACTTGGGTAAAGGAAATGTTCCATAAGCGCATCAATGACCTTTTCCTGGATCAGACGACATGGACCCTATGACAATTCCTAAACCTGTCACTCGTGAGAAGGCTAGAATTATCATGTTTGGGGATAAGAGTCAGCTGCAATGTCTACTGTATTAATAGTAACTTTTATTATATTAACTACATCATCATCATCATCCCCGTTTTACACACAGGTAAGTGGAGGATTAGTGATGTCTAAAAAAATGTTGCGTACTTCACATTGCTATTAAGTGGTCGATACAAAAATTGTTTTACTCCAGAGCTTCATCCACTTTTTCTTAAAGAAATATTTCTTAAAGATACGATAAGATATTTCTTAAATATATGATAGTATATTTCTTAGAGATACAGTAACTGGCGTATAAACTAGCCTGCCCTAAACTGAAGATGTTGCTTAGTTTCTACTCATTATTGGCCAAGTATTCAGGAATCTTTGTTCACTTGATTCTGACCACACTCAAAATATTTGTTTCCCAAGTGCTTTTTGTATAGGCAGGCTCCCGTTGGTGCTGCAGATCACTGAACTTCCCTTTTTCCTTTACTTACTCCAAGACCAATGAACTAGGAATCCCTATTTTCATGACTATAAATCACTGACATGATTCTACCCTTGCCTACATGGAGTAAGAGTCCTAGTAAACAGAAAGACAAGATGCATCAGGATTTATGCTTCATGAACTCAGCTCTGACATTCCTGGCCTAATTATTCACCAGCTCTGTGGGCTTTGCCAAGTCACTGAAATTCCTGCTTCTTTTAAGCTTTGGTTTTCTCATCTTTCAAAAGGAAGTCATAATAGTATTTACACGTAGAGTTGTACTGTGAGGATTAAATGAGATAATGCAACTAAAGAGCTTATATAGTCAATGCCACATGCTTATTATTTTTATTGCTATTCTTATCATCACTATTGTTCAAAATGTTATATGTGTCACTGTTACGGCTATCTTCTTCATTATTTGGGGGATGTGGGCAGGAGAGGAAAAGGGATGAGTCCAAGGAGAAGTGGAGAAACGGTTGTGCTTACCACTTCAAAGACATTTTTAAACAGAGTGTGAAAGTTTGCATCTTTTCAGAAAAAGGGAACTCACCCCCTGGACGCTGGATGCCTCATTCTCAGCATTAGCTGCCTTGGTTAATATCAAAACCCTGAACTGCATGATAGATGGTGAGCTAGTTCAACCAATCAATAGCTATATATTGAGCATCTGCCATGTGCTCAGGGACTGAGTGGGAAATAGAGAGTTTAAGGTATAATCCATTCCCTGTGGTCCTTAGACTGTTTTCATTAGTTTATTAGTTGATCCAGACTGTGATAAAGCTTTCAGGCAAGCCTGAAGACTGAGAACTTGAGGGCAAGTCAGGTCTTTCATAATATTAGGATCGTGTGAAGAGTTTTATTGAATCAGAGTCATTTACAAATAAATTTGAGGAGCTCATCCTCTCTTCAGTGGCTGCTATTGAAAGGTATCCTTTGGGGAGAGAACAGAAGGATGCTTGAGCACTTCAACTTTTTTTGGGTTTGCTTTTTTCATCCTTTTCCTATCCCGTCTAATATACCACCGATCATCTCTAAAAATCCTAGAGTACTTTGAAGTAACATACTGATCCCTAGATTTCAGTAGACGTTTATAAGGAGTATCTGGAAACGTTCTTAAACAAATATAAATCATAAGGAGCAAATTGATCCTTAAAAACATCAGTGGAGGCAGAGAAATGTCCAGGCCATGGGCACTGGAATTATGGATGGTGGGTCTTGGTGAGCTCTTGAGTCATTCTGTCAAAAGCTGCCTTGTGGTAAAGCAAACATACCACTTGTTTCAATTCAGGGCCCTTTATGAGCTTGCCCCAGCCTACATCTTCAGCTTCACCGTCCACCATTTTGCCTTACCATCTCCCCTTCCAGGTCCCTGAATTTAGCCTGACTCTATTTATGTTGAACAGATTTGCTGTTCCTTGAAGGAGCTAGACTCTGTTTTGCTTCTGACAGTCTCATAAGCTGTGTTCTTCTCCAGGAATTGCCTTCACCCATTTCTGTGGGTGACTCCTACTTCTCTGTTTAGAGGTGATCTCATCTAGAAAGCTTTTCCTGGCCTTCTCCCCTTCTCTCATGTCTGGCTATACGCCCCCCCTTCAGTATTGGTCAAAATCTTTCAAAACTCTTGAGATCATTTATTTATGTGCCTACTTATCACATTAGACTATAAGCTTCTTGAGTATAGAGACTGTGTCTAGTTTAAACAGTAAATGGTTTACGTGAGAGACTAGCCTTGAGTAAGATACACTTGATGGCTAAAAGAACAAAGGACTAAGTGAGTGGATGACCAGCTTGATCTCTCAACCCATCTCAAAGAGGTCAGCCCATTTAGACAGCAATGACCTCAAAGGAGAAGGAAAGCTCACCAAACATTTACTGAGCTTATTACATGATTGGCCCCATGCACTGAGGAAAAGTCCCTGACATCAAAGACCTTTCACTCTATGGGAGGAGAGCCATGTTTACAATGGGCGGAGAGAAATGAAGTGATCAAGTTAAATCCAGGTGCTCAGGGAGTTTAAAAGAGAGGCCCTAGCCTTATTGCTATGTGTAGGGGATGGGAGTTGGCAGGGAGAAAGTGATGCCCAAATGGAGGTCTAAAAGATGAATAGAAGCTTGCCAGCAAAAGAGAGTCTGTAGGAGTATTCCAGTTTGGAAGAACAGCATATGCAAAGGATGGAGAAAGCCAGAGACGATCACCCCCGGGGTCAACTTAAAATGGGAGACAGATAATCCAGGAGCTTGTAACCCATGTAGAAGACTTAGACTTTATCTGGGGAGGCAATGAGGAGCCATAGGAAGATCCTAAGTTTTTTTTTTTTTTTTTTTTTTTTGGAGGAAGATTAGCCCTCAGCTAACTACTGCCAGTCCTCCTCTTTTTGCTGAGGAAGCCTGGCTCTGAGCTAACATCCGTGCCCATCTTCCTCTAGTTTATACGTGGGACACCTACCACAGCATGGCTGCCAAGCAGTGCCATGTCCGCACCTGGGATCCGAACCAGCGAACCCCGGGCCGCCGAGAAGGGAACGTGCGAACTTAACCGCTGCGCCACCGGGCCGGCCCCGGAAGATCCTAAGTTTTAAAGTGAGATGATGACATTTACCCTCTAGATGGATCTTGAGCACTCTAAGCCGAGTTAGGGCACCTTCAGCCAAGCATGAGGCTCCAGCGTCATTCTTTCCTCCCAGCTTTATAGAAGATACCATTTTGACATCTGCTTGTATCACACATTGCAAAGTATTTTTCATGTCCAGTAGGAGGAGCCAAATGTTCTCCATGTTCTCTCCAGGAGCTCCATGTTCTCTTCCACCATAGCCGGCTGTGTCTTAGCTCTGGGTTGTCCTAGGAGCTGTCTAATTCAGCACCGCTCATTACCTAGAAGGGGCTCAACATGGAGGAATGACCGCAAAACTCTGCCCAGAATGCAAAAGGTCATTGTTAAAAAGAAACTAGTACTTTCCAAATGAATAGCATAAGAGCATGCTATATTGATCTTTACTCTAATTGTGTTTTAAATGGTAATGAATGTCTCCCTTACTCAGATTAAGCTTTCTTAAGCTGCATAGCAACACAGGTACCAGAGAGTCATGCCTGACACTCATCGCTAATATATCTATTTCTACCCCAAAATAAATAAGTCAGAGTCCATCAAACTGACCTTGATTGTGAGATAGGTGAATATTTCATTTCCAACGGAAAAATATATATTAAAAAATAATAAAAGCGCCCAGCAATTACCCATTTTAATGAAACAACAGCCAGTGCTTCTGCCTTGAATGATTGCATTCATTTTTTTCCCTTCTGGAATAAAAATGAAGGAGTATGGAGAAACAATTCCTGTTGGTGAATTTACACAAAACATTATATCTCAACAGAACTTCCCATTAACTGCCATTTATTTCTTCTCTCATTATTGATAATTTGCTTTTAAATTGAGAATACCTCTTTTACAACCCATCTCATCTCCCTACACGGCTAGACAATTACATTTAAATTCGGTGGCTTTCCCATTGTAAACAGTTTCTGGGGGAAATGATTATGATGTTACTAACCCAGATTTATGGCTTCACTGTGCTATCTCTGAAGGATAAGAGACGGTATAAAGAAAAAAAACTTGTTTACATACAAATATATTATTATCAAAGAGAGTCCTAAGAAAGCGTATGGTAAAACTAACCCAAATTGCAAAGTCGCCTACTGGGGCCAGTGACAGAGATGTCCTTCCAGATTTTGCAAATTTATTTTCTCAAATGATGATAAAATGTTACATGATTTTTTAAAAAAATTCCAGTTGTAGATAGAAGTTCTCTTTGTGTTATTCTAATATTGGAAGAAATCCTAGCCTGAGAGGATTACAAAGGAACTCCTATAGAGCCCGCTATTGTTAGCACTAGGAAACACACATGATACAAAGTAACACATGTAACATGGTTTTTCCTTTTGGAAACCTTACAGTCCTACTTGGAAGAGAAGCCATACTGCAAATGCAAAATCAAAGGGGAAGGCAGGGAAGTGAAAATGGGCCTCAGATCAAGTGCTCAAGTCGGGCCTTGTCCAATCCCGTCTTGCCCTCAGAAGGCAGGGTGGTGCAGTGGTACACCGAACGACGTTAGGTAGATCTGCCCAGAAATCCTGTGTGACCTTGACCAAATTATGACTCACTGGACCTCAACCTTTACTGCGCACCATAATCACCTAGAATGTTTATTTCCTCTCCCCCTCCCCACGAAAACCAGTTTCTGGATCAGTGAGTCTAGGGTGGGGCTCAGGAAAGAAGAAACATTAACTTCTCTAAGCCTCCCTTTTCTGATCTGTGAAATAGACAAACGTGCAGTACCTCCATCATCTAGTTGTCGAGAAAGTTCAAGGTAAATGTTTAAAATAGCATCTGGTGGAAAGGAGGCGCTTAATAAGTGGTCGTGTTTATTAAGGAGTCACAGGGCTTCTGGCTCTAAGGCAGCTGCTGAGAGGACCATCTCTGGACCCTCTGGAGTCAGCGCCCAGCGCAGGATTAGGTGGCCAGGAGGAGGCCAGGGCGGGGGCGGCCCGGGCCAGCGCGCACTCCCTTCCTGCCTGGCCTGGGCCTACATAACTTTTTGCATCTCGCTAGGGTTCCATCACTGTCTGGCCACGTGAATTGAAGATTCGCCAGAAAACTTCCCCAAACCAGAAGTAGATGGGGGCGAGAAGCCGCCTCCATTTAGCCTTTCAGCAGGGGGTTTCTCTACTAATCATTAAGGGCTGGGGATGGAGGAGGGCGCTGGTGCTCAATGAGCGAGCCCACTTTGGGACGACAAAGACTTGGGGGCGCGAAAGACCTCGGCTCATTGGCCCTACTTCCAACACTCACCCCACCGCCCCTCTAGGCCAGAAGACCAAGGCACCGGGTCGTGCGTCCACCGCCGCCCGCCAGAATCCGGGGCTGCACGCGTGACCGCGGCGGCGGCGCTGGCGACGGGAAGGGGGTGGGGGCGCTCCCTCGCGCACCGGATTATTTTTGGCTCCGCAGCCGGGGCTGCTCGCCGCCTGTCGCGCGCGCGCACACACACTCTCACACACACACAGACACGCGCGCACACGCACACACACACACACATGCACACATTTTCTCGCTCGCTCTCTCGCTCTCCTTTGTTTATTTCCTAATCTATATTTTTGTTTGAAGATCTCCTCTTCACTCTCTCCCGCCCGCCTGCCAGCGCTCTCGCGGGCCACCGGACGCACACCGCTCCCCTCCATCACCCCAACCCTCCTCCCGGTCTCCCCGAGCGCGGGGTTTGAAGGTCACCTCCTTTCCTGTCCCCGTGCGAGCCGCGCCGCCGCCTCCTCCTCCAGCCGTAGCCGCTGGCACGGGCTGCGCTGCCCTGAAGTGGTTCTCGCAGCAGCAGCGGCGGCGGCCGCGGACCGAGCCCAGGGTCCGCGCAGGGTGGGGAAACCCGAACTCGGGGAGGGGAATCCCTCTCGCTTCGCCCCAGCCCCCGGCTGCACCCACGGTGGGGCGGGGGCGCTCTGCCAGCCCCGGGAACGGCAGAGGCGGCGGTGGCGGCCGGACCCACTCGTGCGCCCCAGGGGCAGGAGGAGGAAGGAGCGGACAGGGTACCCCGCATCTGGAGGGGACAGCCGTGCGCCCCGCCCCTGCGTCCGGAGCGAGAGAACTCCTAGTCTCCAAGCCAGGCAGAGCGCGGAGGAGCGGGCGGCGCACTCCGGCACTGAGGAACCTTGCGCTCCAGATCCCCTGGCAGTGGCTATCAGGGCCCCTGCTGTCCAGACCCGCGCCGCGCGCAGCTGCGCCCAGCCCGCCGCCCAGGCAGGGGCGCCAGGGCGGGGCTGACCTGCCCGCGAAGTTGCGGACAGCGTGGGAGAAGCCAGCACCCCCTTTCGCCGCCTCCAGCTCATGGTGAGTGTGGCTGGGAGTGCAGACAACGCAGGGGAATTGGAGGGTCTGGGGCCGAGCGGAAGGCGACCAGAGCCAGGCTCGCTGGGAGTTCTAGGTAAGTCCAGGGGAAGTCATCGCCTCTGCGCCCCCCTGACCTGGCCCACAGGGTCCCACAGAGGGAAGAGCCCAGGACCCGAGAGCTGGGCTCCTTCTAGCGCCAGGCTAGGTGCGCTTGACTGGGAACTTTTTCAGTGTGGTGGAGCGATCTCCCTGCACGTCCCCCCCGAGGGGCCCGAGATCCGGAGCCACCCCAGCCCCCATCCCCGCCTCGCTTCCAGGAGCACGCCCTTCCTCGCTCCAGAGCGCCCCTTAGGAGCACCCAGGCTGCCTCGTCCGTCCCCCTGGGCGCGAGTCCCAGTGCAGGAGGAGCGGGAACCTGCCTGCGCACTTGGGTTAGTCTCCCTGGCCGGCTGGAAACGTGCACTCGGCGCGCCCTGGGTCGCCGCCTTCTCCACCGCGCTTCCGGAGGTCTGAGGGAGGAGGCACTTCGGTCGCCTGGGACGGCGTTTAGAAGCGCCGAAGCCCTTGTGGGAGGCGGGGAAGAGAAGGGGGTCGCTGAGCTGGAGGGAGAGCGTCTGTGTTTGTTGGCACAGGCATAAACGCTCGGGATGCCGCCGCGTTCGACCCCGGGGGAGGAGGCCAGCCTGGGAACTCGAGACTCGGAAACTCCTGCCGCGCCTTCACCCCGGGGGAGGAAACCCAGGAGGTGGCGGGACTCCGCGCAGCGTCGGAGCGCAGAGCGGGGGTCGCCCCGCGTCCGCTCCCATTTCCCAGCTGTCCAGGGATGGAGGCGAGGGCGGGGTTACGGGGCCTCTGCTCCCATATTCCCGCTGCCCGGGGAGCCACCTGGCTGGGATGCTCCTGGAGCCTCCGGGGCGCCAGCTCCAGGGACCAGGTGTCACGCGGAGCCCGGAAGCTGCCCGCGCGGGAAGGGAGGGTATGACCCGGATCCGCCCGGCCCAGGAGCCACCAACTCCATTCTCTCCTGCAAGGAATGGGGGGCACCTCGCTCCTGCGAGGGCAAGGACCGGGGTGCACCTGCCTGCCTGGAGCGTTTGGGGCGGGGCTGCTCACGTGCTTGGAAGTCTGTGCCTGGCGGCCCAGCGAACTGGCACCCAACTGCGGGTCTTCTCAGCTGAACTTGGAAAGAAGCTGGGGAGGTACCGCGGAATAGCTTCGTTTCAGCTGAAACGTGATGCACCATAACTTGAATTTTCTTTTATAATAGTAATGATTCTTGATTTTAATTTTTAAAAATCCACTGTGCCAAGAGGCCTGGCTTTGTCGGCGCAAGTTTAGGACACGCCCCAGCCCGTGATCCCTCCTTGCTCCTGTCCTGGTTCATCCACCCTCCATTTCCCATTTATCTTTGTTACAAAAGGAAAAAAAAAAAAGATGAGAGAGCTTGAATCCTTTCAATTTTTAAGTGACCACAGAGGGCCTGGCTGGAGCCAGCGGCAGATTTATTTTTGGCCAAGGTCTTTTTCCTTCAGAGGCAAGGACCTGGCACCCATGAAGGGTAAAGGTGGCTGTGGCAGGGGCTGAGGCTAAACCTTCCTGCTCTTTGAGCTCATCTGAGAAGCACCGGGTCCAGAGGAATCCACTGGGTTTCTCCTAAGTTAGCTCAGGTTGAGTTGGGCTAGCAAAAAACAAGCATCATCCCTTACAATTTTCCAGGGCACCTTAAGGGTCCAGAGGGTAGAGCTTTATGGCTGAGAAGAGCACAACCCCACTCCTCACCCCTGACCTGCTGGCTGTGTGACCTGGGACAAGTTACTTAACCTCTCTGTGCCTCAGTTTTTTCACCTTTCGAGTGAGAGTTTCAGTGGTAGCACTGACCTCAGAGGGTTTGAGGGAGAATTAAAGAAAGCAATAAACACTTAGAACAAAGTCTGGCACATGGTAAGTACCTGATAATGTTGGTTTTCTTTATTATTATTATTATTTTTATCAAATCGATTACTCTCTATTTTGAGCCTTATGACACCTAGTGGGTTAGAGAAGGCAGGCAGGTTCTCTTACACACACTTTCTTTTAAACGACAGATGAAAAAGAATTAAAAGGGAGGTTAGTCCTAAAGAGAGCTTACTCACAGCAGCCTCAGTCTCTCGGAGAGAAAGTTGGCCTGACCGCCCCTCTTCCATTCTCCCCATGTTCCAAGGAGGATCAGCAAGGAGCCGCCCACTGGCTAGGGGGTAGGTCGGTGACATGTGATACCGTCTCCACCAGCATGTCCGCCCTGAAATTAAGTTTTTGCAGGAGTTGTGTGTTCTTCTAGTCAACAGGAAGGCCTCTCCTCCTCAGCCTCCTGGGGTGAAACTATCGTCTTGGTAAATCTTACTGTCCTCAGAACGCGCTGTCTTTGATGTCACCCCGTGGTCCCGGAGTTTTCCACTCCGAGATGAGCCAGAACGTGGGTCTGAACAGATTTCTCCTCCTAGAAATGACCCACTCTGCCCTATTTTCTCTTCCTGATAATTGATGCTATTTTTCTACCAACTCCTCTAAGGTCTGAGCCTTTTAGACTTCCTCACGTCTCTGATGACTTTAAAAAAAAAAAAAGTTTAGCCCTTTCAGCTCAAGCCATACCAAACCATTGTATTTTATAAAATTCCTTTCAGATAAGTTTTTTTTTTTGGCATCCAGAAAATTGGGTCTGCCCTGTATAAATATGTCTGGTATTTCACCTTTCCAAAAATTAGACCATTTTATTTGCATGCTTTAAGCTGATGCATGAAGTAATGAACACATTCCAAGAGGGAGATCGTATCTGACACAGAAAATACTTTGGGGACGCAGCGGTTTCCCAGTGGTTTGCATAGAGACTATTGAAATCCAAGTGCCTTTGCTCTGAAGGGCACAGGGCAGCTAGTCCTGCCTTCGCCACCCAGCATGGGAGCTGCACAGTAAGCATGCGCCACAAATTAATACTGGTCAGCTTTCCTAAAATCATCCGATAATTTGTCCCATTCACCCCCATATGGCCAGAGATGCAACTTTATTGCGCCAACGACCTCGAACATGAACATGCTGTTTTTAAAGAAGTCTTGAGACTCTCCCCACTGCCTACCTCCATTATTTAAAACAGTGCCTCAGGCACAGCACTAGTACTAAAACTTTAATTAAAGAATCAATCAGTGAGGGAGCTTCAAAACGAGGGGCCCCCAGCACCATCAGGTGACTTCAGCAGAGAAGGTGGTTAGACTGGTCGTAGGGTCTGGGGTTCTTGTGAAAAGGACACATGGGGTTGACAGGAGAGACACCCATCCTCATGTTTTGTATCTGTAGTTTCTCTGAGCACCATCATTATTGATGGTTTGTCGTTAGTGAGTAGTCACAAGAGATGATGGGGTGGCCGTTGCCTGATGTGACAGAGGAGTGTGTCTGTCTCGGGGGAAGGAGTGGCTAATGCAGTAAACATTGATCCAGGACATACCACATGTCAGACTTTCTGCTCAGGGAACAAGGCCAATGAGGACTTTGCTCTCTTGGAGCTTCCATTGTTGTGGGGGAAGCCAGGCAATAAGCAGGGGATGGAAATCCATTTTTATAAGGACAATGACAAGGGTTACAAAAATTAAAATGTGACAGTATGAGAGAGAGTGACTTGGAAGGGCTTTCAAAGGAGATCTAAGTGAAAAAGAGTAGCTGAGGTGTATCAAGCTACACAGTGATCCTGTGAGTATTTATTAAGCATCTGCTCTGTGCCAAGCACTGTTTGAAGCACTTGAAATATACAGTGATCGGTACACACCGACACCCCTGCCCCGATGGAGCTTCCGTTCTAGAGTGCTCAACTGCATGAACAGAGTTTCAGAGAGAGGGAACAGCAAGTGCAAAGGCCCTGGGGCTGAAACAGTGGTTACGGTATATGGATGAAGTTGTGTCATGTAAACCCTTGAGGCCTGGTAAGGAGTCTGGAAGCCATTGGAATGTTTAATGCAGAGAAATGCCATGATATATTTATGGCTTCAGTGTAGTGAGAAACACCGTCAGATGTTTTTGAGAAGTGTAAGTAAACAAGCTTGGCTTCCTGGCCAGCCAACTTTTGTCTCAAAGTTCCAGTTCATCCCCATAACCAAATGTGGTCCGTGAACCCCCTGGCATCTCCTAGGGTAAACCCTACAACGTTGAAGAAATTAAACCTCATTTTCTCCTCCTCCTTTGGGGGCTTAGAACAAAGTCTTCTATTCAAGAAAAGAGGGAAAAAAACCCTCAGGTTTCTCCGTGATGTTCATTGTGTGTGGGTGGAACACTGAGCATGTGTCTGTGGACATTATCCTCAGTAGTTTCTTTCTCTGGGTGTCCGTTCAAGGAGGCAACACCCCCCTCACCCACACATGCTCTTCCCGGTGGCTTGGCTGACACATCTCCTGCACGCAAATCCCCTTTATTGATCGTCTGTTCCAGTAGGTTCCTTTTCAGAGTGTGGCCATGTGTGTCTCCCACCGGCAGGTGTGATGATGGATATTGACGGGAAGAAGCGAGTTGCCTCGCGAGAGCTCTGGGTGCACCTGGTGTTGTCCGTCTTTGCAGGCTCTCCCGGCCTTGGAAGGCGGTGGCAGAGTTTAAATGGAAGGTTTGGACCTCTGGACAGTGTGACTTTCTTCCCGCATTTGACCCCCGAACCTGTCTCTCATCATCCACAGCCCTGGAACTCTGTGCCTGTTAGACACCCTGTGACAATAATAATAAGTCGGTATGTTTTGAACACTTTCTACACAATACAAGCCGTGCTGAGCAGTCTGCGTGCGTTGCTGTGTACTGAGCTGTGGATTCCTGGCATGGGGTCATCTCCCCCCGTGCGTCCACCCCCCGTAGTTCACCTTGTTCACTCCCTACTCCTCCTCAGGTTACAGCTCAAAAGGCCCTCGCTCAGGGAAACCCTCCCTCCTTCCTGTGTGGACTCTCCGTCCTTGCGGTCATCCCAGGGGCCGCTTTCTATTTACCTGAGTGACTGTCTTATCTCTGTCTCTTACTCCACTGGGTGTTAATCTCGGGTGCCTATCCCTGGCGTCTAGCACGGTGCTCGGCACAGAGTAGATGCTTGAAAGAGAAATAACAAATCGTTCCATTTGCTCCTCCCAGCATGCTTTGAGGTGCATTCTTTTCCTGTCCCCATTTTGCAGATACATAGCGAGAGGTAGGCAGGCTTAAGCCGTTTGTCTCAGGACACCTCAAGCAGGTAAGTGGCACACCCAGGATTTTGACCCGATGGTCTGGGTCCTCAGCCCATGATACCAGTCACTGCCACTTTGGCTGCCTTTGTAAGATGCTGGGGGAGGAGGCGGGGCGGTGCAGTGGTTAGGGGGAGCTTCCTGCTCAGCTTGTCTTGAGAAGGGATGCTGACTGCATAAGAGGCACAAAGGAAAGCTGGGCTCTCTTTCTATTTGCCACGACGTTTCTTTATGGCTGTGTGGGAGTGCCCTGTGCGGGGTGGTCTGCACTGGTGCAGGCCAGCTCTCCTTTTGCTGTTTCTCTCTTCAGGACCCTAAGGTCCTGGGCGGCACCTCTGGCCCTGTCTCCAGGCTCACACGCTGGGCGTGCTTCTGTGGGGAGAGTGTGGGCCACCCGTCCAGCTGCAGACAGCCTTTGGGTGTCACACACTCGAGGCTAGCACGGCTCTGATAACCACTCCACGTGCGGTTTGCAAACCGCTCACTTTGTGGGAGCCTTGTCATCTCCATCAGCTCCCCTTTCATTTTTTCTAAGAACAAAATTAGACCTTTGCCGGCATAAGAAATCCACTTGTGCAATCACCTTGCGCATTGCCGGGTCTATCTTTCCTCAAGATGTGTCTTTTGTGTGGATTTTAGAATATAGGGAGTCAGACAAGAGTGTCCGGGCTTAGGTTTTCGAAATTGTCTTCTTTGTGTCCTCGTCCGTTTCCTGAGAGCTACCATTTGTTTGGAGCTCCCTCTGTGCTCGGGCATGGGGAAGAATGCTTTGTACACGTCATTTCATTAACTCTTTATTGCAAACCCTGTATCATCCCCATTTTACAGATGGGGGAACTGAGGCCCAAAGACAAAGTTGCAGACTCGGGCAGTTGCTTCCGGAGCCCTATGCTCATCTTCTCTGCTCCTCACTGAGAGGGCATGTCGGCTGTTGAGGGGCATAGTGCAAGAGCTGTTGCAAGACTCAGGGGAGGGAGGGGGAAATGCACGGCAGGTTAACGTTTCAGCATCAGACGCTCCAGCCTCAGATCCCCTCACATTCTAGCTCTGTGACCTTTTGGCCTTTCTTAACCTCTCTGAACCTCAGTTTCCACCTATCGATGGAGATGATAAGTATTCCTACTCTGGAGGGTCAGTTTGGCGATTAATCTGCTTTGTAAGTTATTTTAGAAAAGTGGTCTAGCACACGGGAGGTGTTCAGTCGTGGTGCTTGCTATGATGATAATGACAATTATTATTATCATTTACTAATAATGATATCATTATTGTCGTTGTTGTTGCTACTAGAATTTCACAATCCCTCCAGGCAGCAAATTGGCCCCAGGATGTGATTCCTACATTTTCCTCTTGACTGTAACCGAGATGATAAATTGAGAGTGAAGGGGGAAGAAACCAGCATGGCTGCCAATGTATAGTTGAAGGAGTTGACAGACCTGAGTGTCTATATGGAGTTCTGCCTGCCGAGGGCTGCTGACAGCGGCCATATGCACGGGCTCTGATTGATTGGCAGAGAGAAACACTAATTTATTAGACTTGTTATGAAAAGTGACAGAGCAGGGAATCGAGAGGCTGATTCAGCGTTCACAGGCCTGGCCAGATCCCAGGGATGCTAGCTCTGTGTGTGTGTGTGTGTGCGTGTGTGTGTGTGTGTTTCGCTTGGGACAAGCCCTCCATCTTGATTCTGGGGTCACTGCTTGTGTTTTAGGGTGAGTCTCTTAAAGATGCCCTGGGAATGAGCCACTCCTTCTTGGGTTTTTCTGGAGGGAAGGCTGGCTTGTGACACGGCTCACGGTCACGGCGTTGTGAAGAACACGTCTTTTCCTTTGGCACCCTCAGAAAGCTGGGTCCAGTTCATCTGCTCCTGATTGCAAAGTCTGAGAGTGCACGTGTGGGAATTCACAAAGGGATGGAAAATAGTTCTCTTTTGCGTGGGCTGGGAAATCTCATGAGTTTCCTTGGGGAGAATAAAGAGGATGATTGCTATCTCTCTTTGAAAATGTGAGGCTCTTCGTGGAAGGGTTTCTCATTTCCGATTTGGGGAGTTTGCTCAGTCCGGATTATAGCAGGTAGGAAGCCGGCTAAATAAGGAGAAAAAAGCTTTGCTTTTCAAGATGATGGTACATTGAACTGAGCTGGCACAGTCATTTAGGAGTCAGAAAAGCTTTGAGAAGACCACACTTCCCAGAAGAAAATGTGTGAGGGGACACAGGCATACCTAACTTTTGAGTCCAGATTCTGCTGCTTTCTAGCTGTGTGCCCTTGGGCAAGTTACTGCATCTCTCTGAACTTCCATTTCCCTATCTATTAAAAGACAGACGATTCTGCCTCTCTCACCAAGGATTGATGCTCCAGAGTGAGGTAAGTTATGCAGCTATGTCATAGACTTCTCAGAGTAGTCAAGCCTCATCCATGTATTTACCTTGTAATATTCAGACAAGAGCTTCTCACTTCAAGACTCTGATACAAAAGTTTCCATAATTAATGTGCCTGTGGGTCTTGGGAAGATATTTTGTTTCCTAGTGAGTTTCATTTGTTTTGCACATGAAACTTGCATAGTTTTAGTCTGTGTGACCTTACAGTAACCTTTGAAAGTATATAATGAGGACAAGACTTCCTTCACTGCCAATCCATGAATTCACTTGTGCTGTGCTCCTGTCAGCTTTTAATGAGAGATGTCATAAGAAAGCCATTTGATCCGTATTTAAAGAAAGAGATATTATACATACATACAGGAAAAGAATAGACTTTTTAGATTAAAGTTTGAGTAATTACAGCTGAGTCTAACACTTAAAGAGAAACCTAATGTTGAAAGCAAATAAGGGGGACCAAGAAGGATAGCAAACTGAAGAATTCACACTCCCTGCTGTTATTTGCTGTGATGATATTCTTGAGGGCGCTGTTGGCTATCTGTGTTATCTCTGGTTTCAGGACCAGAAAGAGTTCCTCCTTTCCTGAGGTGTTGATTGCTATCTATATACCAGACGCTCTATGTGGAATAACCGATTGTGTTTCCTTTTCACAAAGCCTACCAGGAAGCTCAGAGCTGATTTTACAGCTCAGTCTTGACAATATATGGGTTTGCTAGCATAGGTTTTGCATATTAACCTCACAATTGACTCCGTTTTACTTCTCTGCCTTTATTTTATTTTATTTTTTGAGGAAGATTAGCCCTGAGCTAACTGCTGCCAATCCTCCTCTTTTTGCTGGGGAAGACTGGCCCTGAGCTAACATCTATGCCCATCTTCCTCTACTTTCTATGTGGGATGCCTACCACAGCATGGCGTGCCAAGCAGTGCAATGTCCGCACCCGGGATCTGAACCACCGAACCCCGGGCCGCCGAAGCGGAACATGTACACTTAACTGCTGTGCCACCGGGCCAGCCCTCTGCCTTTATTTTAATTTTCATCTTTTATTGTAACTTATGTTGCTTTTTACATTTTTTTAGAAAAATTATCTTTGCAAGTACCTAAAGTAAATATACGTGAGATAGGTGAAAGTTGGAAGACACACGTTAATAAGTTGAAGCCCTTTAAAACACCGGGAATCCTTGGAAAATAGGACAATATAGTGTAGTGCTTGGTGTCTTGAGCTAGACGTGGGGTTAAGGAGTGCCTGTTTAAGTCCCAACAGGGCAAACAGACACTTTATTTCCCCAACTTTTCTTTTTATAAGTTTTTACCTGGAGCATTGCTTATGATATGTAGGCTCACTTTTGTGGGGTCACTCCTTGCCTTTCTGGTGCATTTGGTGAATGTGGTCAGGCTGCCGCTCTGTGCTAGGCACTGGGGATGTTGTGTTGGGATGACACTTTGAAACTTTGACCAGTGACCGAGACCGACAAGATCCCTGCTGGTGAAGCTTAGTTTCCAGTGGGAGAGACCAACACAAAAGATGAAAAGAAGTAAATGGACAATATGATTACCTACTATAATGGGTATCAAGATGGAAACAAAATGGGGCACTAACGTAATGCAAGGGTGAATGGCCATATTAAGTAGGAGGGCAAGGAAGGTCTCTCCAAGGGGAGACTTTTGGGTGACATTAAGCTGAGACCTGGAGCATGAGAAGGACCAAGTTCTGCAAAGAGGGGGGATGGAGAGAGGGCAGGAGGCCACGGTGGGCAGAGGCACCAGTGTGTTCAGAAGCCCCAAGAAAGGAGAGCGCTCTGCATGTCCTGAAGACTGCAAGGTGGCCCGCATGCCCGCAGCAGCGTAAGCAAGGGAGTCCATGTAGCTGGAGAAGCTGCAGAGGCCAGAATGTGCAGCCTGTTCTTGGGACCCCTTCGTTCTTTCTGAAATGCCTGAGATCTTTGCTCGTACCATTACTCATGGGTGTATCGAAGACGAGAGAAGAGCTGCTGGGAGTACCTTGGGGGAAAGGCAATGGGGGGGGTGTGTGTGTGCATGGGTGTGAGTGCGTGTTGTGCATGGGTGGGAATGTGCCTGTATAAGCATTATGTGGTGTACATGGGGGTGGGAGCGCGCATGTGTGTGTGTTGTGCGTGTGCACACGTGTGTGTGTTGTAGGAGGAAGAGAGGGAGCAGAGGGCGATATGGTGGTGGTGCGATGGCCTGCTCTGACTTCAGAACCCACGAGAACGAGGAGCAGTGGCAGCTGGACATCTGCTTATTACACGTCGGGGGCATAGCTCTGTTAAGCTTCCCCTACCCCGCTCAGGTACTCCCTGTGTTCACAGGTGCATTCGGTGAGTGACAACTTCTTTGGAGGCAGAGCCAGTCCCCAACTCTGTGAACATATCTTCATAACATCCGTAAAGTTTAATGAGAAAACGGAATTCGTTTCTCCACCTTGAACCACCCCTGAATTGCCCCCATATTGGCTCCATGTCACTGGCAGAGATTAAAAACAGATTGGGAGACACTTTGGGGGCTTCTCCGTTTTGGCATCTATTTTCAAGTCTCCTGTTAGCACAACAGAGATCTTTTCGCCTCTTTTCTGAAGTGAACATTTTCGAGGCCCTCCCTTTTTATTCATATTTTTGGTTCTGCTGCTGCTTTGGTTTGAGCCTCAGAAACAGAGATGTTCACATTTATTTTCCTTGCTTTCTGGCACGGGGAGAGTGTGGCTACCCCATGTTCACCGTTTCCAGACGAGGATTGGGGGAATTCCCACGTATAGGAATGCAGTCAGGGGAAACGGTTCGCAGAATCGAATTTGTCTCCAGCCCTGATCTTCTACTTATTAAAAAAAAAAAGGGAAATGATTCGTTCCCTGGAGCTCCAGATTGCCTTAGTGAAGGCGGGGGGGACCCCACTCCAGGGAAACAGGCTGTTGGGTTTTCATTACTTGATGATCTTCTCTTTCCATAATTTGGGGGAGCATATTGGAGAATGTTAATTTTGTTGGCCACGAAGGGGCCTCAGCACACGAGAATAAATGGAGAGCAGGGCCTGGAACAAAGGCTTGCCTCAAAGTTTATGCAATGCCAGTAGATGTCAGTGTGCCCTTGCCATTTTATTTTTTTTTCCCTTTTAACTTTTTAAAGCAACATTAATTATTTTCAGAGTGAAAACAAACCACGCACACACATCCAAGTACATTACCCTACAGTCATCAAGTAAGAGATCATGAAGCAACAGTGTTTTTAGATCTGGAGGGGACCAGCGGAGTTCATTTCATAAGGTGAATCCTGTAAATCTCCTAACTGGGTGATATAATTTTGCCTTTGCCCAGAATAGTGGTTTCAAAATTCAAAGCCTAGTGTAAGTTTTGTGTTTTTTGTCCTTCCTTCCAAGCCATCGTTCAGAAACTAATAATAGCCCAGGAGCCAGCTCAGCTTCTGAGAGCCAACCGGCTTTGCTAATTGACACTGCTCTTCATCTGAAAGCTGGAGTTTGCAAAGTGGGATGGGGGGAGAGGCCGGCATAGTCTCCTAATTTGTCTTCTGAGTTATAATGAGAACCTCTTGCAGTTTTCCTTGTTGTCGTGAGCATAGCAAACTGCCTGGTCATAGTCAGCTCCTCTGCAGGTGTTATTTGTATTAAAAATTGGGGGCGTCTGTACAGAAAGAGATTAGACCAGAGGAATGAAAATGACTCATTTTGAGCAAAAAATGATTTGCTGGCGTTTACAAAAGTCAAGCGCCAAAGAAGTAGGCTGGTTTCGAGGCAGGGATGATGTATTTAACAGGGCGTGTTTGATGCTTCATTTTATTTATTTAATAGTTTAGATTAAAATGACACAATAATAAAGGAAATGCAAACGTATGCCAGGAAACATATATCTCCCTTCCACTTGTGTCCTAGCTTGCCAGAGACAGCTGCTGTTATGATTTCTCCTGTAGCATTTTGTGGATCTGTTACACATATACACACATTTGCACTAACACAGGTAGCATAGGATATGCATAGTTCCACACTTGGCTTTTCTTTATTTTTTTTAATTTAAGGAAATATTTTAGGGATTACTCCATTTCCGTACATATATTTCTCCTCTATTTTGTTAATTGCATGTATTTATTTTTTAAATTTTATTTTAATATTAATGACTTTTTAATGCATTTTAATTTACTTTCCATATTTAATAATTAAATATACTTTGATATAAATTATTAATAAATTAAACATGCATTTAAATATATAAAATTTAATTTTATACGAACTATTACGAAATGCTTTGTCAACTGTAAAATTTAATCTATTTTATATATTTAATACTTTTAATTTTATTATATTTTAATATTTATTAATATTCTGTTGCATATATTTGCTCTATGCTATTTAATTAGTCTCCTTTTGGTGGGTATTTATATTATTTCCAGTATTTTATTACTAAAGTGCTATATTGAATGTCCTTGACCGGCACCATTTTCTACACGTGTAAGTTTGCCTGTGGGGTAAATTCCTAGAGATGAAATTGCCTGGTCAAAGGAGACGTGCCTTTCGTTTTTACAGACACGCCAAACCTGATGCTGTGGCTGAAACGTGCCCTTACATCTTGGTGGGTAAACGGAGTTCATATGGAGCCCTGTGGTGGTTCTGGCTCTGATTTGGTGGCCACGGTGCCAGGCGTGTGGCTGATACACATTGTTTACCTGTTGGAAAGTTTTGCAGTCTTTGTCGTCCTGTTTTTCGCTCGCGCTTTCCGTGTGCCACCTGCTTTGCCAAGAGCTTTAATTCCATTTTCACATTTTGTACTGTGGCCTGGACCCTGCTGTCATCCCTGTTTTAGAGATGGGGATGTGGGGGCCGAGAGAGGTCAAGTGCTCTGCTTAGGGTCACACGGCTGGTGGCCAGGCGGGGATTCACACTCAGAGCCCCCAGCCGTCACCGTGGCGGGTCTACTGCTGCAGAGTTTTGAACAGCAGAGATCAGTACTGTTGACTTGCACCAGGATTTAAGCTGGACACTACTGCACTATTGACACTTGGATTGGATAGTTTCCTGTCATCATGGGGGCTGTCCTGTGCATTAGAGGATGTTTAGCAGCATCCCTGGTCTCTACTACTAGATGCCAGTAGCACCGCCTTCTTCACTCATGACAACCAAAGATGTCTCCAGGCATTGTCAAATGTCCCTGAGTTGTGGAGGTGACAGAGTATTGCCCCCCATTGGAAACCACTGACTCAGACAAAGAACGAATGTGCTCTGGGGACATATATTGTAACACCAGAGACACGGATTTGAGGAGACTGATGGCCGATGTCAGAGCATCTTCCATTCAGTGCTTCCTGCTTGGGGACACTCATTTAGTCCTACCCAAGGGTGGAACAGATGGGCCGCCCCTTGCCACAAATGCTGGTCAAGGAAGAAACAAGAAGATGTGCTTAGCCACTGGCATGCTCTGTTCCCATCACAGTGATGTTCCCAACGTGACTTTGTCTTTCAAAGTGTAGTTTAGAAACATCCATGAAAAATTGCCTGGTAATAACAGACACAAAAAATCATGTTTGGAAGTACAGCCCAGCTTATATATTATATGGTCTTTCTATTCATGCATTTTCATTCTGTGCTCAGGAATGCTCTACATCGAAATGGCAAGCGTGAGGCCTAAGTGACACCCGCCCTTCCGTCCACATGGCAGACATTGAGAATGAATTCCCTCCCCTTTTCATCAGAGACACTTCCTTCGAATCCTCAATACATCACTTTAGGCCTATACTCTCAGCCAATTGGAATTACTATGTGAAATGAAATTTATTTGCTATCCTTATTACACGGTGCCTTTTTGGCTGAGAAGGATTATGCCTTCCGAAGAGGCAGGCTTACAATGAGGTATTAGCTTGTTTTTCACTTACTCTGAGAAAAGTACTTGACGGATAAGAACAAATGCCTATTCTTAAGGCATTTGGAATTAATATCCTATTTTGTAGCAATAATTGGGCACCTGGGAATGCATCTACGTTTCATGCATTTTACATACGCTGTCCTCTTGCAGACCGTTGTATTGTAGCATCCCTGTCTCCCGTACCAAAAATGATCCCTTCCTTTAAAGCTCCCTGAGGCAGCTGACCGAAGGGGAAACGAAATGCTTTGTGTACAATGGGAACCGAAACAATTCCCTTAGTAAAGGACATTCAGAAGCTGTGGGATATTGCTGGAACTGTGTCACTTCTCAGCATGGGGCATGTGAGGAAACTTTAAAGAGAAAAGGGTCCGGACCATGCAAGACTTCAAAAGTAGAGTTTGATTTCCAAAGGCACCCAGGCCACGTTGGCCTGGGAAGGAAGCGTATGTTTAAGATTTGAAAATGCTTTGAGGTGGTGCCTTATAACCATCTATTCCAGCATAAGGTTTTATTTCTTCTTTGCTTTTCTGGGGAGTTGGGGGATTCCCACAGAATTGTTTGCATAGATTTAGTAACTTGACTAATCTACATGCAAATGCCACTCCCCCACCCCCTCACTGCAATAGTTTTTAACGTGTCTCCTATTTCTGCTCCTAGCAAAACAGGTAAAAATAATCCTGGGGAGACCAAGCACTAGATAAGAGGACATCAGTCTCCTTGGGACCAGTGGGAACATTTTTCTTTCTCCACTTTGACATGGCTCAGTCCTGGTGAGAATCGGACCAATGAGACAAATTACCGTCTCGTATTTCCAAGACAGGAGTTCCTAACCTGGGGGCCACCAGTGGACTTCAGGTGCTCACCGAAATTGTATGCAAAATTGTAAGAACAAATGTACTTATCTGGGCAGAAGTTCCATAGCTTTTTTTCTTTTTTCTTTTTTAAATCAGATTCTCAAGGACTGTGGGACACAAAATTAGGAGCCCACTTTTTTAGAGCAGTAACTGCCACACTATTTTACCATGATTCAGTCAGGCAGGGAAAAGAATCCTTCACCTGTTGTAACTTTCCGGTGGAAACAAAGTTGGGGCGAGGGGTCAGTGGGGAAGGGGCAGAGAACTTGGTGGTGATGATAAAAGGTCATGGTGCAACTGTATGTGCGGAGAAAGATGTATCTCTCTGATTTAGCAGTCGGAATATGGTGTTATTTGAACCATAACTTCCGTATGCCTTAAAGTCCAATTATTGAGAAATTATCAGCCCAAAATGCAAGCAATGCTGAGGTGTTAACCAAAACAGCCCCAAGAACTATAACAATGTTCTAAAACATTGAATTCAATACCACTCGACTCAACTTCTTTGATGATACCTTGAAATCAGAAAGTCCTTCCTGAAAATTCCAGGAATTATAGTCATGTGAGTGGGTGTTTGCAGAAGATTTGAAACATCTCTGTAAAGTTTTTGATAGCTAGATTTCTTAGTACAATGTTGAATTATAGTTCTTAGTCAACTATAGTAATAACCTTTGCTTAGTTTCAACACTACTAACTCGGTACTACCATTGGTTATCCACTGGTCGTTTGTAAAAAAACGAAAATTTGTAGAATGCATTTCAATGATGCATAATGCTAATGAAAAGGTGTGCATTTTGGCTTCAGCTAATGGCCTACCGTGGAGACTCTCTGGGCCTGTATATTTAAGCTTCATAAATCACTGCTCCAGGAGCTTAGGGAAGATGGGAGCAGAGAGCTCTCCCGTAGGATCTCCATTCTATGGATGGCCCCATTTTTATCAAGGTGGCTCTAAAAACCATATTTTCTAAACTTTTTAATTTTGTAAATTATCAACAGTTTATATATACATACATATATATATATATATATATATATATATAAACATATACATATATGTATGGTATATACACAGGTATTCACTTGTGAGTTGGACCCAAATCTGTATTTATATACACTGGTCATTATGTATGTCGATAGCCCTATTTGCCTAATTCTAGAATGCCACTATTAAATGAAATTTAGTGGTCTTTCAAAACCTCTTTGCACAACCTCTTTTGTGAAAGGTCCATTTCAGGCAAAATATATGTTTATGAAGCACTTAGTAGGAACTTTTGTGGCCCGCTATTTTACTAAGCAAAATAAATTCATTTAAATGAAATTCATCTCATTGACTTTAGAGCTTTGATTTTTCACTTGGATGAATTCTGCAGAAAAACTAAGCAGAATTGTTTACCACGTGGGGTGGATTTTCGGGTACCCTCTGTATTTGAAGTCACCCCTAACAATTCCAATAGATTTGAATAGCTGTGATTTTAAATACGCAGATTCTGTTGGACCCTTGCCAAGTGGCATCTTTGATTTTCCATGCATCAATTTCTATATGTGGACGAGCAACATAATATTACATGTCAGCTAGTGTTCTCTACTCTCTTCATGCATCCTGGTTTGCAAAAAAAGTAAAAAAAAAAAAAAGCTGAATCCACAGAAAGTTTCCACTTCCCAGACCAAGCTGTGTTCATAGCAGGGAGAAGAGTCCAGATGGCCAGTGGGTTGAAATCAGCAGAGAACCAGCTGGGATGCGTGAGAGGGCATTTCCTCCTCCACTTGCCTGGGAGCCCGGTCAGGGGCAGGTCCCGGAGCTCTGAGCAGGACAAGAAGTGTCAATATCAAGACCTCTGTCTGGCTCCCAGGACCCTTGGAAAAACAGGAGTGGGATTGGAAGGTGGCAGATCTGAGGATGAGCTATTAGATTCATGCTTGATGAAAAAAAAAACATGACAGCGTGACAGAAGGTTCTAGGGTTAAATGCTGAAAACCAGGAAATAACCATATTTCCCTGTGTTAGCATGAGCTTGGAGACTGAAGTTCAATGAGGAGGGCACATGCTTTGGGTGATTTTAGATCCCAAAAGAAGGATTTTCTTTTTCTTAAAGCGAAACCTTCCTTTGCCACCGAATAATGACGCATTTCATAGGCTGCCAACTTCTGCCACCGTGAGTCCTAACCCAAGGTTTGACACCGGATGTGTTCGGTTATTTTGAGGAAAGTAACACACTTTTCAACTTCACTCATCTCTGATTATTTAAAAGTGTTTTTATGGCTCTTCCTTTTTTGGTTAATGTATTAGTTATCGGGTGCTGCATAACAAGTTAACCGAAAACTTAGCAGAACTTAGTTTCCCTGGATCAAGAATCTGCCAGCAGCCTAACTGGGTGGTTCTGACTCAGGGTCTCTCATGAGGTTTCAGTCGAGATGTTGGCTGGGGCTTCCATGATCCGAAGGCTCAGCTGGGGCCAGAGGATGTGCTTCTAAGCTCACTCAGGTGTTTGTTAGCAGGCCTTAGTTCCCTGATGGCTGTTAGGCAGAGGATTCCTTGCCACGTGTTTCTCTCTGTAGAGTTGCTTACAACAGGGCAGTTTTCTTGAGAAAAAGAGACTTAATACCTTCTTTTTGGGTACAGTTTCTCCTTTTATCAACATCTTGCACTAGTGTGATGCATTTGCTGCAATTGGTGAACCAATATTGACACATTTTATTAACTAAAGCTCATAGTTTACATTAAAATTCACTCTCTGTGTTGCACACTTCTATGGGTTTTGCTTTTCCAGTTTTTAAATTGTGGTAAGATACCCATAACATAAAATGTACTATCTTCACCATTTTTGAGTGTGTGCGTATATTCATATTATTGTCTAACCATAACCACCATCCATATCCATAGCTCTTTTCATCTTGCAAAGCTGAAAATGCACCCATTAAACAATATCTCCCCTGGCACCCACCCTTCTACTTTCCATCTCTATGATTTTGACTACTCTAAACACCTCATATAAGTGAAATCATACACTATGTGTCTTATTGGATGTATATACCACACTTGACTTATCCATTCATTTGTTGATGGACACTTGAGTTGCTCCCACGTTTTAGTTATTATGACAATTCTATTGGTTTTGACAAATGCAGACTGTCATGTATCATACACAATTACTGTATCATACAAAATAGTTTCACTGTCCTAAAAATCCCCTGTGCTTCATTCCTCCTCCTCTCCCCTGCAAACCACCGCTTTTTATTCTCTTGCCTTTTCCAGAATGTTCTATAGTTGGAAGCATACAGTATGCAGCCCCAGTAGTTTTTACAAGCTAGTCTCAGAATCACCTAGCATTATTTCTGCCTTATTCTATTTGTTACAAGAAAGTCCAGCCCACATTCAAGGCGAGGGTAATTCAGCTCCACCACATAAAGTGGGGAATATCAAAGAATTTGAGGACATATTTTAAACCACCACAGTTAAGAAGATGAGATGGGACGTGCCAGCATTTATGGAGCATCTACTGTGTGTTGGGCACCGTATTAGTGGTTGTTATGCATTATCCATTTAACCCTTACACCAATGCCATGAGGGAGCTGTCCTATTTATCATCTCCATTTTTCACGTGATGGAAGTGTGATTCTCCCACAGTGCACATCTTAGAAGTGGCAGAGTCAGGACTCAAACTCGGGTCTGCCTGAAACCTAAGCCTAAGTTTTAAAATTATATCATGCTGCTTCCCCTTAGTCTAGGGGAACATCTAGACCTAAGGCTTAGATTTGGGGGACAAGGCAAGACCAGAAATGTCAGAGGATGCCGGTGGGGGGCTGTGCCAGATATCCTCCAGTTGCCTCTCCAAAGGCATTCTTTGTCCATCTCCACTGTAGGAGTTTCCTATTGCTGCTCTAACAAATTACTGCAAACTTAGTGGCTTAAAACAGCACAGATTTGTTGTCTTAAAGTTCTGCAGGTCAGAAGCCCAACACAGGTCTCCTGCGCTATAATCAAGGTATCAGTAGGGTCCGTTACTTTCTGCAGTCTCTAAGGAAGAAGCCCTTGCCTTGCTTTTTTCTGGATTCTAGAGACCACCTGTATTCTTTGGCTTGTGACCCCTTCCTCCATCTTCAAAGCCAGCAGCTTGGCATCTGGCTCTCTCCTGGTCCCTCTTCTGGCTGGAAGGACCCTCGTGATTACCCTGGGCCCACCAGACAATTCAGAATCGTCTCCCTATCTTAAGGTAGGCTGATTAGCAACCTGAATTCACCCTGCAAACGTAATTCTCAAGCTTCCTTGACAGGTACTCACAGGTCTCTGGGGTTAGGAGATGGCCATCTTTGGGAGGGGCCATCATTCTGCCGATGTGTCCGCTGGCTCTTTTCCCAGGAACCTGATAAATAAGGACTGCACTTGCGGCTCCTTTGCCCTCAGATTTTCACCAGAGTTCAGCTTATGGGGAGTTTTGGCAGGAGATTAGAGGGAGGGGGTTGAGTGAGGTCGAGGCATTTATTGTCCTGGTCCCCTCCCTGAGTGCACTGGAGTGTCCTTCCAGGACAGGTCGCGGCTCCTCCTTGCTCAAGCCTCCTTTCCTTCTGGGAAGCATACCTGCTCCTTCCCCTCACCCGCTTTGGCCTGGGGATGGTAACAGCCACGCTGCTACTAACTTGGGGTTGCTGCACGTCCTGTTTGGTTTCCCTACACACTCCTACATCTTTGAAAATAGTACCTCTGTAAGCAAAATCTCCTTAAATAATCCAAATTTGAGTATGCCATCTGCTTTCTATGGAGAACTTGACTGATACAGTGACTAAGGATATTCATATTTAAAGTGAAAAAAACAGTGTCTTCCATTAGGGCAAACAATCTTTCAAAGCATGACGCTTAACCCTTGACAGAGACGTTGACATGGAGCCAGAATCCTGGGGTGGCCTGTTGCTTTTAGAGACCGAGTTAATTTCCGTGTTGAGCGATGCTTTTTGACTGTTTGACCAAGAACTTCCTTACGATGTTGGATCTTCTTGCTTCGAGTCTTTCCTGGTGTCTGTGTCCCAAAAGGTGATGAGCTCAAGAATCTCCCCCGAATTGTGGTGGGTTATTGTCCTTGTCTTATAAGATCTGATTCAAGTTAGAAAAAAATTCTTTTTTTATATCCAGACAATTCCACAGGTGAGCTAATGAGCTAATTACAGATAGCAGTTTCAAAACATTGGCATTCCACAAGTAAACAGCATCTGCCTTTGATTAAGGTGTGAAATTTTAAAAAGGTGTGAAGTTATGGGTAATATCTGAAGACGTTAATGTAATTCAGGTGGATTCCGTTTTTTTTCTGATTGTGGAGGAAATATTATGAAGTGTCTTTATGTGTGTTTTCCTAGGAGAACATTGAAGACCCTCACTTCATGTAAGACGTGAACCCTAAGTTGCCTTTCCCTTCTAGGGCAGAACCTTATCCATTATCCACAGAACTAGGGTTTGGTCACTCCTCCCTCATGTTTGTGTATCCTTCATTGTTTTAGCTCTGCATACACGTAACAGAGTTTGTAAAATTTTGAGATGCTTGTATTTACGCTATATCAGTGGTTCTACTATTGATTGCACATGAAAATACCTGATAGGGCTTTAAAAAGTCCCAGTGATGCCCAGATCATGGCCCCAGAGACTCGGGTTTAATTGGTCTGGGACGGGGCTTCTAATAAGCCTCCAGAGTTCAGACCAATGGAACCAAAATGAGACTTCTCAAATTTTAATGGGCGTGCAAATCACCTGAGAATCTTATTAAAATGCAGGTGCTGATTCAGTAAGCCTAGGTTGGGGCCTGAGATTCTGAAATTATAATAGACTGCTGATAAAATGGGATGCTGATGCTGCTGATCCATGGAACACCCTCTGAGTAGTAAGAAGATAGAGCATTTGAGTGGTTACTGATAACTTCTTAGGATGGCTGGATGCTCAGATTTGGGTCTTTGGTGACTTGAATCAAGGCTCAGAGAGTTCTCTAAGAGGCAGGAAACTTGAGTCTAATATGGGTTTTAGGGTTATAGACTCAATGGAATCTTCCATAGACAATCACAGCCAAACCCCTTTACATACATCAGTTCATTCATTCATTTGTTCATTCAGTGAATACGTATTGGACTCCTGTTGAACACGAGGCATCTTTTAGGAACTGAAGATAGATCAGTGATGAAGATAAATGAGGTTCCTGCTCTTGTGTGTTCAGTGAAGGGAGTGGAAAGAAATACTTAGCAAGTAAATAAGAGTCAACAAGAGAATAAAGACGCTAATATGTACTCTGAAGGAGGTAAAGCACGATGTGCTAGGGAGCTACCCTAAGTGGAGAGTGTGGGTATGGAGTTTACTTTGCTACCACAGATAGGGTAGTCAGTGGAAGTTTCTCTGAAGAGATGATATTTTGGCTAAGACACGAAGGGTGAGAATAAGGCACGCAAAGACCCAGGGGAGTACCATTCCAGGAAAAGAGAAAAGCAAGGGCAAAGACCCTGAAGTAGGGGTGACACTTATTTATTGGGGAGCAGAAAGGGGACCCGTGTATCCTTGGTGTAGTGAGTGAGGGCATGAATTATGTGGAGAGGTGGGACAGGATAATCATGCAGGAAATGGCACACCAGGATAAGGACTTTGAGTTCCTACCTAAGCACCAAGAGAGACCATTCAATGGTTTTAAGTAAAGAAGAGACATGTTTTGATTTATGTTTTAAAATGATCACTTTGGTTGCTATGGGGCAGATATATCTGAGGGGAGGGTGTCAAAAGCAGACACAAAGAAACCAGTTATTAGACTCTGAGAATAACCTAAATGAGTGGTGATGGTGGCCAGTCCCAGAAAAATGGCACTAAGGAGGGGTATAATTTGCTGGTAACACTGACAGATGGAAGGATGAAGGGAAAGGAGGAGGCAAGGCTGACTCTCAGCAACTGGGTAAATGGGAGCAATTTACTCAGATGGAGAAGACTGGTAGAACAACCAATTTGTAAGGTGTGTCAGGACTCAAGAGCTCCCCTGTAGAGAAGTTTGAGATGCCCGTGAAACTTTCAAGTGTAGATTCAAAAACCCAAGTCTAGCGTTCAGGGAAGAAGTTGAGTCTAAAGATAGAACTTGGGGAGCGCTGCGCGCACATCATCATTTTAAAAGTCATCTTATTGAACGAGTTGTCAAGGAGAGAGAATGTAGTCAGAGAAGAATTGAGGCCAAAGGAATATCACGGTTCTAAAGAAAGATTGGCCCAAGGTTAGGGAGGAAACTTTTGGTTTCTTCTTGAAACCCGTCTTGGCCTGGGTTCCCAGACCTTAGGCTCAGGGTAGCTTTGCAGTGATTTCACTAATAACTAGTATGTAAGCTTTCAGTAAACATTATTTCCCAGACATGGAATATCTGGCCAAAGCCAATGTAATTTGAAATGACGTTGGCTTGATCTAGACGTCTCTCTCAGAGGGACAAGTTGTGGGAAACAGACGTTATGTTGGATTATTATGGAGGGGGGAGAAATAAGCTTGTTGGTTCCTTGACCAGATGTCTAAGTATATGGTAAACGAGGTTAATGGGTGTTGGAGAAGAGAAACACATGTGCAGTGTTGGCGTCCTTTCAGCAAAGCCAGGCAAGGTTGCTATGAAGGACACCCACTGCTGGAAATGGAGCTGAAGAGGTATTCTTGGACCCAAGGAGGAAACACAGAGGACATATTATCATATGGAATGATTACTTGGCTAATGAGTCTTGAGGGGCAGGAAAATTGACTACAAAACAAATTAAACCAGCACCTGACATTCTAATGTTCTTTATAAACAAGTGATAATGTCAATGTGTGTGTGTGTGTGTATGTATGTATTTCCTCTTACCAGCCCACTTATTTTAAACAACCCTACACAGATATTCAGAATTAGATGGACCAACTCCCCCTTCCCCAATGATTCATGGGCGTGATACCATGCCTGAGGATGTGATTTGGCTTTTGGTTATATCCTTTCCCTGTGGTTGTTCTTGGCAGATGATGAGTGATGAAATTTTTCTGAAAAGCTCATCCCTTTGAATTGTGTTCCTGAGGAAAGAGGCCAGATGCCACATGACCAAAGCTTCAGAAAACTCCAGGATTTTTGGTGATGGGCATGCAAAGCCTGGCCGTCTTCCATCTGCAACAAGGGCAGAACCAGCAGGCAACAGACGGAAATGCAAAGAAAGAAAAGGAAGTTAGGGCTGAGGGATAATTTCCTCACAGGTGGAATTATTTAATCCCGAAATGGAATGGTTTAGGATGAGTGAAATCACCTCATGTGTGGCCTTGTAAGGGTAGGGGGTATTTATTTGCTATGTTTAGACTTTAAGGTTTTGCATCCATTATCTCATTTAACTCCTCAACCACCACAGAAGGGGGGGGGTTATTATTTCTGTCCCTGTTTCATACGTAAATAAGTAAATGTCTTAGAGATAAAGCCATTTCCCTAGACTTTCAGAGCCAGTAAAAGTTAGAATCTGGGATTGGAATTCAGACAGACTTCAGAGCCACATTTGCTACCTGACAGAGGAAATGCTCGCTTAATAGAGACAGAGAAGAAAATGCTACATAGAAACAGAGGCCAAAGTCTTTGTAGGATTTTAAAATAGTTTTAATTTAAAACAAATGTAACCATTTACATTATGGTTGATATGTGCCAGGAATTTTACCATACAATTGCCATATAGAATCTGGTTTAATCTTGATAATGGCTTCGTGGGATAGACATTATTTTTATTTTACATCTCAGGAAGTTGGCTGGGGAAGGTGCATTGGCCAAGGTCGGGCAGCTAAACTTGGCTGAGCTGGGGTTTGAATTCTGATCTGTTTCCATTAGTCACATTACTCATGGCTTTAAACATTACTCAGGACTTCCTAAGTGTAAGTGGAGAGTCCTTATTTTCCTCTCCCAAACCCATTGGGATTTGAAGTTCACTGATCTTTTGGAAACAGCAATATAAGTAGACAGCCTAACTTATAGTAGAATTTTCTTCTAGATATCTCAGATTTCTTTCCAGTGATCAATATCTCTGAATTGTCTCTAGCCTCTGATCCTTACTTCTCTTGAAGAATGGCTCATTTTTGCCAGACATCAGTAACCAACCAAACTGTGATTTCTTCTATTCTGCTGCTGAAATTTCATTATTTAATGTTCCGGGTCATAATACTGGACACACATTTTTGGATTAAAGTATGTGCCTTCTCAGATGATGCACCCTGAAAAGGTTATTATTAATAAAAGCAGCATTAAAACACCACAAATAACTCTATAACCTTGTGTGGGCTTAATAAATTCCCTGCAGAAAATTTTATTTGCAGTAAACTCTTAAAATTCAGCTCACTTTTAATATACTGTGACCTTCAGTGACCCTTATCATTCATTACATACCGGTGACCTTTCCAAAGTTGAGAAGGGTAGTTGCAACAGCTTTTGGATATTAATACCTATAAGAGGTAGATATGGTTTTCATTCTTTCGTACTGATAATTAATTCATGTGCTTTAAAGGCATTGCATTATTTTTCTTATGACACAGTCTGTGATGGTTTCATAAAGGCATGGAATATCAATGCTTATCTTGGCTAAAGTGACTTTCCATCATTTTTAGATGCTGAGTTCTACAACATTACTTAGACGGAAGCTAGACTTGGAATGAACCGTGCCAGGCTGTTGGATACTTGATCATCATTTTGATCATGTCACCTTATATCATCTTATGTAAAAAAAAAATCTTACGCATTTTTTTTAAAAAAGGAAATTTTTATTAATGTAAAACTTAAAGCTTATACAAAAATAGAGACGATAGCATAAAGGACCACCATATAGCCATCACTAAGATCAAGCCATCACTATTATTATCAAGGTATGGCTAATCTTGTCTTAATCTATGCCTTTGCTCACTCTCCCTCTCCAGTCTTACGTTACTTTGAAGTAAATACCAGACATCTTATTGTTTCCATAAATATTTCAGTTTGCAGTTCTGCGGGATAAGAAGTCATTTGCTTTTATTTTTTAATTTCAATTTAATTTTTATTGTGGTAAGAACACTTAACATGAGATCTACCTGCTTAACAAAAATTTAAGTGCATAATTCAGTATTGCTAACAATAGGCACAATGTTGTACAACAGACTTCTAGAACTTATTCATCTTGCTTAAGTAAGACTTTATACCCTTTAAACAGCCACATCTCATTTCTCCTTCTTCCCAGTCCCTGGAAACCACCATTCTACTCTGTTTCTATGAGTTTGACTATTCTAGATACTTCGTGTAAGTGGAATCTTGCAGTATTTGTCCCTCTCTATCTGGCTTATTTCATGTAGTATAATGTCCTTGAGGTTCATCCATCTTGTTGCAAATGGTGGGATGTCCTTCTTTTTAAGGCTGAATAATATCCATTGTGTGCATATACCACGTTGCCTTTATCTCTTCATCCATCGATGGACATTTAGCTTGTTTCCTTGTCTTGGCTGTTGTGAATAATGCGTAATGAACATAAGAGTGCAGATGTCTCTTTGAGATCCTGATTATAATTCTGGCTAAATACCCAGAAGTGATATTTCTAGATCATATGATAATTCAATTTTTGATTTTTTGAGGGACCTTCATACTGTTTCCCATAGTGGCTGCACCATTTTACCTTCTCCCCAACAGTGCACAGGAGTTCCAATTTCTCCATATCCTTGTTGACAATTATCTTCTGGTTTTATAATAGCCATCTTTTATCTAACATAACCATAGAAGTCTTTTTCTAACATGAAGCTAATACCTACTAAAAATTAACAGTGATTCCTTAATGTCATCAATTATTAGGTCATTGTTTAAGTATCCAAATTTCTCATGTCATTTTTTTAATAGTTTATTTGAAACAGGATCCAAGTAAGTCCCACACATTGGGATTGGTTGATACGTCTCTAAAAGGCTCTTTTAATCTATTTTAAGGATCTTTTAATCAATCTGACTCCAACGTTTCTGTTTGTTTTTACAGTTTTCTTTGTGGTGGCTGTTGACATGGTTGAAGAAAACAGTCTTTTTCATGCAGCAGTTCCCACAACCGGTGTTTGCTGATTGCATCCCTCTGGTGTAGTTTCACATGCTCCTTTGTCCTTTGTACTTCTTTTAAATCGGTAGGTGATTCCAGAGTCTTGATCAGACACAAGTTCAATTTCTTTCATAGTTTGTTCTTCCAAGAAGAGGTCCCTATGCTATAACTGTTGATGCTCAATATCTAGATCAATTAATTCTTTAAGAGTTGCAAAATAGGGATAGTCCAGTTTTGTCCTTCTTCATGGATTTACTGGAATACATCTTAAAAAGAAATTCCCCAATCCTCTATTAGGATATTCGGACGTATAGCTTATGTGGGAAATACAGGAAAAATATTTGATTTTCCCTTTTTTGTTTTCAAATTAATGAGTTGGTTAATTTGCATACTCCCATGGTGACATGTATTTTGTTAGTAATATTATAAAGTAAAGGATTGAAGTTACTATTTGAATTGATGCTCAGATTATTCCATATTCAACCAAAGAGAGCTTCTTCAAGTAGTCTCCTGAGTCCTTTTGACATGACTCAGCTTATCTTTGATGGCTTTCTTGCTATCTAGTATGACATAATATTCCAGATTCATCTGGTACATGTCCTACCCTAGATCTGGAATAATCCATTTCTCCAAGGAGTTCTAGTCCCTAACAGTATTCCAGGATCATAATCTGGGTACTAGGGATGGCCTACGGGTCTTAGAAGAATCTCCTCATCTATTCCCCAAGCAACCATTTTCTCTTGTTATCTCCATCTTGATTGACAGCCCCTCCATCCATCCAGGCCCTCAGGCAAGAAACTTCAGAGTTATCATTTATTCATCTCTCTCTCATAACGTATGTTCTCTTTTCTCTTCTCAGTTCCACGGCCAGTGTCAGACCTCAACAGGCCCTTGCCTGGACTGACAAGTTTGACCCCTTACAAATGACTTGACTTCTGGTCTTTCTCTGGTCTGGTCTAGTCTCTATAATGGCATCCAAATATATTTACGAAAAACAAAGCAAAATAGAAAAGCAATAAAAAAAACAAAACTATTCTTGCCATGCTCTTGCTCAAAAACCTTCAGTGACTCCCTACTACCTATTAACGACTCTGCACTCTAGTATGGTGTTCAAGCTGTTGCAGCTCTTGATGCCCCTCTATTTTTAATCCAATAACCTGCCACTTTCCCCCATTTCATTAACCATAGGGATTTATTCACAGCTCTCCTAACTTTTTTCATACTACTCCTTAACCTAAGATATCTGAGTTTGCCTTCCTCCACTTCACCCAAGTATGTGCAGAAACCTAGTCAAGGCTCTCTTCAGATGCTTCTTTAAGCCTTCCACTGGCTTCCTTGGCACGATGACTTGCTCCCTCTATTTTTCTCTTTTAATGCTTTGCTTCCTCAACCTCTGTGTGCCTTGGTTTCCTAATCTGTAAAATGGGATAATAATAATAATAATAACAATAATAATAGTAATAATACTTACCTAATGGAGTTGTGGGGGCGTTCAATGAGATTGTCCATTTAAAGTCCTTAGAAGGGGGCTTGGGCACACTGTGAGTGCTTTGTAAATGTTAGTCTTGTTGCTGTTGTTATTATGAGCAGTAATAATGTTTGCAGTAGCAATATTTGTTTATGCCTCTGTTGCATCCCAGCAATTTTATCTGGGTCTAGCTTTTCCTTTAAATTGGATGCTTTTTCAGGGCAAGGGTCTCATCTTCACAATTTTTATTTTTTCATCCTTGAGGCTGAACAGTGCCTTGCACACAGTAGGCCTTTTAGTTATTATTTGCAAATGTTTATGTCATGCATATAGCAGTGGGAATTATATAAGAGCTCCTGATGCAATTCCTGCCCTCGGTCTTACACCCTGGTTGGAAAGAGCAAACTACGAAATAACATCAGCTGGTACCAAAAGGTGTCAAAGAGCAGGAAGTACAAAGAGAGTTTGAAAGACCCGAAAGAGAGAAGGATGGATCATAGCCATTGGGGAGTGTCTGGCCTTGAAAAAGGGGTTGAATAAAGAGGAGCAAGGAGTTCCTTCTTGGAGGGGAAAGAGTAAAGATGCAAGTGTGGAGATGAGAGGAGGCTGCACCCTTAGCGGCTGAATTTAAACAAAGGAAATATTTTGTTGAATAGTAGTAAACCAAATAAAGAAAACTTAAATGCAAATAAACCTTATTCTTAGGAAACCAGAGCATTAGTCACAAGTTTCTCTTTTGGGGGAAAATAATATATTAAGGCAATAATCATATTCATCGCTGTACTCCAGATAAAGTTAAACCAATAAAACATTATTCTCCTATAAGCTGTGCCTACACCGAGAAGAAGTCATCAGGTCTCAGTTGGTGTTCCAGTGTCTTAGCCTGTGCCTTGCTTATACACTCAAGATGGCACCATGGTGATGGTTGTAGTGGAGGAATCTTGTGGATATGCATGGAGGAAGCTGAAATCTCAGGCTCCTCCCCAAAACATCGAATTTTTGTTTCACAGTTTGGTTTATGCTGATCTGCTTAGTAGGAAAGACAATATAAAATGCTGGGAGTGGGCAGGGAAGAATTATAATAATTATGTATCGTATCTATATACATTTATATAAATGACACTTGAGTAATAGTATAATTCTGTAATTATAATAGTAGCTGGCACATCTTGAGCCCTTATGATGTGTCAGGCGTTGGTGTAAGCACATAAATTTGTCTCCTGTAAGACCGCGGCTGTCAGGTTGCCTGCCTCCCTCACTTGACAGACAAACTCCAGCTTTGAGAGTTAATGCAACGTTTTCCAGGTCAAATGAGGACTCAGATGAGGTCTGTCCCTGAACGGTAAACACTGTGTTGACGTCTTGACCATCCTTCATAGCGGATCTACAGCAGCGCAAACCGGAGAAAAGAATCATGATTGTTTGGTGGTGGTGTTATTTGTTTAGAACTAGTCAATGTAATGAAAATTCGTATTTAGATCTTGTGCTCCCATCCGCCGTTGAAGTCTATTACCTTTCTGAGCGTGAGATTCACAGGTTCGCATGCCTCCTCACATAAGATTCATCAGTGGACATTATGCAAGTATTGTCCAATGGCTACTATTTTAGACTGAACCAGGGGCTACGATTAGCTGTTCAAAATTTTTGATTTTTCATATTTACGAACGTAGAATATAGAATCATGTGTCGTAGAAGGCTGTTCTTTGGCTGGGGTCTCTGCATGAGGATGGTGTTTCCTACGGAATCTTTTCCAGGGCACAAAACTTATCCTACAGATCTTTTATAGTATTTGAGAATGAGTGAAGGCTATCTACGGACTGACTGAATCTTTAAGGAGCATGCATTGTTATTTTTCTCATTTAAAATAAGCAGTCTGTCTGTCGTACTTTTAGTGCATTTCTGTTAAGTGACTATTACCTGCTAATCTCTGAGGACACGGAATTGATCAAGGCACGCTTGCTGCTCTCAAGGGAGTTTGCAATCTGAGAAGGGAGACAGATAGTAAGGAAAAGGGAAAGACTGTGATAAGGATGGGCACAGCCTCCGGGAGGAGCCATCAGCCAGCACAGAGACTGACTAGCAAGGGGCCAAAGTCAGTAGAGACCAGCAATAGAGAGAGATGGAATTTTAGTTTATTGTAGAAAACTTGGGAAACACTGAAAAGGACCCAAATAAGAAGCACTTGAGAGTCCCACAACCACAAATCACTCTGGACAATTTGCTTGACAGTTTGATTTTCCCGGTCTCCTGTTGGTGCATATTTAGGGTTTTTTCCCTAATATACGAAATATCTCACTAATTTTGAATATGCTTCTTTTACCTACGTTGGTGACAGAATTAATTTCATTCCTTTGCTTTCAGTGAAGTTTCTGGGAGCACAGTGGGCAGTTTTGGTTGTGCTAGCCAAATTTAAGCCATGCCAGCAGGCTGTCAAAAAAGATGTGTGGGTACCTCCATCCTGCTTTTACGTAAGCTGTCTGAGGTGTTTGTCACTGTCTCTAATCTCTCTCACAAGGCCCATCTTACCCAAGGATTTGCCATGTTTGGGACAAAGGAAATGTGTGGGGTGTGGGCATGAGGCAAGGAAGTAGGAGATTCACCTACTAAGGGTGTCGTGTTCAGAGTTAAGTGCTGGAATCCAGAAAGCAAAGGATTCGGAGGCTGAATGAATCAGCGGATAGGGAACTTGGTATTTTTCCTCTCTCTCTCTGTCCCCCTCCTTTTCTCTGCCGTCCTCTCCCCTCCTCTTCTGTTGCTGCTGCTTCCTCTTCTTCTTCTTCCTCCTCCTTCTCTCTCCTTCAGTGTCTTTTCTCTCTCCTTCTGTCTCCTCTCTCTCTCTGTTTATCCTTCCTCTCTTCTCCCCTCAGTTCCACCCCTCTCCTCCTCCTCTTCCGCTGCTCTCCTTCTGTCTGCCCTCCCCCACCTTTCTCTTTCCTACCTCTGTACTCTCTCATCTGTCTCCCTCCTTAACCCATTTGTATGTGAACAAAGGTCCCTGTTGAGGTCCCATTAGGGCATCTCAAGACAAGGCAAATAAAAATCTTGTGATTTATCTATGCATGTAACCAGCTGTCCCCATCCTCCTCCTGTATCCCGACTCATGGAGTATTGCAGGAGAGGAGGCTGGCGTGGTTGGGGACCAGTCAGTGACAAGGATCCTTTAGAGCTCCTGTTTGCAGGGCCTGGTTGTGATAAGCATTAGGAATCCCTAGATAAGGCCTGTGAGAGGTCCATTATGAAACCACGTCTCCGGTTATCCTATTGACTGTTAATATGGCTCACCAGGGATAAATACTTGAGACAGTGGCTGGCTGAACATCTCATGAAGAATTAAGCCTTTTTTTTCTAGACCTTGAAAGTGAGCTTTGTGCAGAAGGAATAAAGACTGAGTACAGATGAGTCAACAAAGTACTGACGTGGCCATTGATTAAAGTCTCATTTTATAATACCTTTCCTCTAGAGTGAGAAGTAAGTGTGTGTTTGTAAATGCCCTAGTGACAAAAATCTCTTTTTTCCAGGAAGAAAGGGATCCATGTATAACTGAATGTTCCCAGAGAACACAGGAGGGGGGGGGAAAAGAGCAATAAATCAAGTGAATTTTTATGATCCCAATAAGCAAAAACATACTTCAGTTATGATGGATTGTAATAGAGAGAAAATCAGATTGCATGGGGGCTGTGTGCTAATGCCGGTATTTACAGTGCCTCAGTATATCGCCTGCTTCCTCTAAATGCAGCTCATTCATTGGCTTTATGTTATGAAGGAAATATCAGAATAATGAGCTGTTTTTTCCCCCTGTCTTCATAGTTTAATATCATGCAACTGTTTATTAATAAGCTCCAACCCCCAAAGGATTTTTCTAATCCTATTCTAATATCAGACTAAATTTAATAAGATTCATTCTTCTCCCTACTGCATATGCCTCATTCATTCATTTATTCAACTAATATTTATTGAGGGTCTCCTATGGTGACAGGTACTGGGCTGAGCTTGGGGAATAGTGTTGAAACAAGACAGACTTAGTCTCTGCCTGCAAACGGGAACAGAACAAAACGGGGAAAGAGAGCAAAGATTCCCAGCCAGGAATCTGACCAGGCTTTTAAAGGCATGTGTTGTTTCTCTAATTTAATGACTTCGAGATTTGGGGAGAGATCAGAGTTTAGAATATTTGGGGAGGATGGGCATATTTGGAGTGGAAAGATGGTCTCCTGGGACTATGGAGGAGGAATGTCTTGCAATTTTCTTATTTTGCCAAGCCCCCTTGGCGTTGTGGAAATTTTACAATGGCTTGCTATGTTCCTTGGAGGCAAACATAACTTTATTCAGGTTACCAGAAGTGGGCAAGTGCTCGATTGAATTCTGGATACAGGACAAGATGTCTTGCTGATGGTGAGGTCGAAGATGAGGGGAAATCTTCAGAGAGAATGAAAGCCTGAAGCCTTCACTTCAGACAAAGCCCTGACCCGGGTTTTTCACACTTGAAAGGATGCCAGATTTCAAAGGGGCAGTGCCAGAGATGCTAAAGGCAGACAGATGGGAAGGCTTGTGAAAAGAAGGATTTTGTTTGAAGTTGAGTTTTTGAGGACTTGATGGGGGAGGGGGTGGAACAGAAAAATGTGAGTGCGTGCTTTTTAATCACAGATGTTCCCATTAAAATTATTTTCTACCAGGAACATGAGTGTTTATTGGTTTTCATTAGTCCCTCCTTCCTGTCTCCCTCCCTCCATCTAGATCTGGATGCGTTAAAGATCCAGCCTTTGCTAGCGTCTGCACCAGCTTGGAACCACGTCTTAGACTGTGCTGTGTTTATGCTACTTTGAATCTCTAAAGATGCTTTTTTTTGAAAAGTTATGATGTTCTTGGTGACACCAAGGCAGCACTGTCTAGAAAATATTGAGATCAATCTTGCATGTCCGTCCATCTATCCATCCATCCATCCTCAATGTTTGTATCAAGGGCAACAGCACTGTTGTACTTAATCCCTTCACCTCAACATTCTTATCAGCGAAACTGGAGCAACTCTTCCAGACTCTATCGCTGGGGAACCAAGAAAAATAATGACTGTAGATGAATGTCACATCTTTGCAAAAGCAAACGCCACGTGCGCTACTAATTATTATGCTGCTTTCTCTTTTCATACTCTTCCTATGAAAGTCATCATTGCACTCATGAGGTCAGGATTTGGCAGAAGGGAGATTGGAAGAGGTAGATAAATCCTCTGGACTTGGAGCGAAGGTTTTAATTTTCCCCTGGACTCAAGATTCCTGTTGGAAATCAAGGTGACTATAAAGAAGGATTCAGAACAAAAGGAGATGAGTAATCCTGATTTCTAAAAAAGAATCTTCACTAAACAGTGGTAGTTATGAAAATGAATTAAATCTTAAAGCATTGAAGAGGGATACATGGCATAAAAATAACTACCTCTTGTGTAAGGGAATGGGATGGGATGATTTCTATAGAGAAGATGTGATTAAAATCTTTGATGTTATTTAATTCTTTTTGATATTCTGTTTACTCTGCACTTTTTTAATTTTGTATTTTTAAGAGAAAAATGAGTGCTTTCAAAGAGAAATATTCCAAATCCATTTTTGCTTGTTGAGGAGAGAGTTTGTATCTCAATTGGTTCTCTGGGTATAGATATCTTTTTGACTTGTGAGGTTATTCAAACTGAGCATCTCTCAGTTTTATGTATTATGTTTCTTCTTTCCTCTCTCTACTTTGTTTTACTTTTAGAAGCTGAAACAAGGCCTTGGCCATCTGTTTATCTATTTCAGCCAAATTCACCATTCAGATAATGTACATTTCACAACTCAAGCCCACTTCGAGATCACTTTTCACCACTTAAAGAGCATTTAGCCATGATTCCAGGAATAGAAAGTGTCTCCTGAGACCCGTAACGACTTGATGGGCGAATAAAGGATCATTTGTTATGCAGCAAGTATAAAATTATAACACTTGCCCCTGTGTTTACAGATGAAGGACATTCTGCCTCTGGAAAGAGGTAGGATTCTCCAGATTTCTGACGTAAATGATTGGTTGCTGTAGTTTCCCACAGTGTTTGTTGTCTTGGAAACAAATATAGGACACAGTGTTTAAAGAAATCATAATTGACACCATTTGGACCTATATTAAGATTAGGGTTTTTTACATATAACAAGAATGGAAAAACATCTTGCTTACTAATTGGGAGGAATAAGATTGTTGCTACGATGTACTGAATTTTGGCTCTCGAATTCTTCTCTTCTTAGCCACGGTGTGGCTAAGAGGATGTGCACCATTTCTTCATCTGTAAAATGGTGATAATAAGAGCAGATACCTCATAGTGTTGAAGTGAGAATTAAATGAGTTAATAGATGTAAAACACTTTGAACAATGCCTGGCACATAGTGAATGTTCTATAAGTGTTAGCTGTTACTTTTGGCTATTATTATACCACTGAGTGAAGTTCATGGCAATAACCTTATAAGACCTGCTCTCCTTATAATGCTTTAGCTTGACCTTTTGCAAAGTGTCTCTTCAAATTCAACCTGTAAGTTAGCAGTTCAATATACTTTGATGCTTGTTTAATGCTTTGCTTATGGCATTGTAAACGGGAATCCTCCACATGGTTTTGTTGCTAGGTAGTACAGAATCAACATCAGTGTTACCAATCATTGGGCTACAAGTAACTTAAACCCACTCTGATTATCTTAAGACAAGAAAATATCTTGGAAAGATTTGGAGCTATTTTCAAGAACCTCAGGGCAGAGAGTTCAATCACAGAACCCAAGGGGAGACGCTTCAATCAGTTACGCAGGAAGAATTGGAAACAGAAAGGGAAAAGTCTGTAGGAGTTAGGTCACACTCTCCTGGGATCGATGCTTTCATCTTCTCTCTGTAGATTTTTTCCCTGCTTATGGCACATGGACAAGCGTGACTGCTCTGAATCTCAGCCCACCTGCCAACAAGACTGAGAACAATCACTGTCTTCATTTATAGGTACTGAAGATAGAACCTGGTTGGCCCAGCTCTTTCCAGAAATCACCTCTAGTCCAACCCGCTAGACTAGAGGAGTGGCGTCATGGTGCCAAATCCACTTGGGAGAAGATATAAGAGTGGATTCTACCAGAAGGGCTTTTGGAAGGGCAGGGACCCACTGTTACAAATTGATTGACAGGTTAAGAAATTGCTATGCCACGTTACCAAACTCGTTCATGGTGCCAGAAGATGGAACTAGAGTCAATGGGTGTAAGTGACAAGGGGTTAGATTTCAAGTCTCAAAGAGGGAATTTCTACACATATATAATTTTTAGAATTATATATTTTTATAGTTATAATTATAAAATATTTTATTTTATAATTAATAAATTATTTAATTTAATATTAATGATTAATTAATTATGTAATAGAAAATTATAAATAATTTATAAATATATATAATTATATAAAAATATATAATATATAAAAATATATTTATATATTTTTATATATATTTGTTGATATTTTATATATAATTATGTATTATATATTTTAATATATTCATATAATTATATATTATATAATATTATTATATATTATATATATTTACATATATAATATAATTATATTTTTATAGTATAAAGATATTAAAATATCTTTATATATATAAATTATAGATGAACTCCCTCTCTATGTATACAGATAGATAGTATATATCCATATCTAAATGTAATCTATATATCCATATCTACAGGGATATATCTCTATATGTATATATCATCTATCTCTTTATCTATCTGCCTGTTGAAAGAGACTTGATTATGGGAGCTGGCAAGTCTGAAATTTATAGGGCAGACCATCAGGCTGGAAACTTAGACAGGAGTTGATATTATAGTCTTGAGACTGAAATCTGTAGGCTGGCTGGCTGGAAACTCAGGCAGGATTTCTGTGTTATAGTCTTCAGGTAAAATTCCTTCTCCAGGAAACCTGTCTTTGCTCTTAAGGCCTTCAACTGATTGGACGGGACCCATCATGTTATGGAGAGTGATCTCCTTTACTGACAGTCAACTGATTAGGGATGTTAATCACATCGACAAAATAACTTCACAGCATGCAGTCTAGACTGGGCACCATAGCCTAGCCAAGTTGACATATGAAATTAACCATCACACCATTCTATACCATCTTGATGAATCTGATCTCTTTGCAGCAACAAGAGGGCAGGAAAACCATTGAGGCAGAGGCCGCCACATCCACCACCTGAAATGCCAATTCCCTAAGAGGTTGAGTTCCGGTTGAGTCTCCCAGGTCAGGCTACGTTCCACACAGAGCGGGCAACCAGAAAATACATCAACGTAGATTCGTTAATGTTTAATCTAGGGTTCCTAGTCTGGAGCATGTCAGGAAGAGAGATAGCAGACATTGCTTGTGCAGGTGTTCTCTCATCAGTCTCTCCTCTCTTGAAGTCCTACATCCTTATGATTTTTCACCCAATAGCTTGCTCTCTGATCACAGGTCTTCTAACAACCACCACTGGGGCCACTCTGATTTCTCCCCACAATGGGGCTCTCAAGACTCCCTTTTACCCCACTATTGATCTCATCATTTATTCTGTTTTCAAGTGTTATGTTCATTACAATGTCATCAGCCTGAGGAGGGGGGATCTTGTCAGCCTGAGGAGGGGGGATCTTGTCGCCAGGGCGACCCAAAGCACCACATGTACCTTCCCTCCTTAGCGGATATCTCCTTCGCTCTTGGGTGGATTCCAGCTGTGTCCGTGATTCATTCCATGTATGTGGTCGCTAGGATGTAGATACTTGACAGCGTCCTCCGTCTTCGCTGGTCTGCCTTTATATAGCTCCCTGGCCAAGACCCGTTCTTCAGAATCCACTAATTTATTACCTTTCATTTCTGCAAACATAATGCATATTTCTAAGCATGTTTAACCATCTGCTTGTAGCTTTACAAACACTCTAACCTCTAATCTTCTAACATTTTATTTCCTTATTACGTATCCTAATGCATTTCCCTCTCCAGGACAATACATTTCCTTTTTGATCAATACTGCCCATTAGTAGTGAGCTCATCCTCACTGAAGGAATCCAGCTCTGTCACTGTCTCTCTGTCCAGGATGTTATAAAGGCTATTCTTGTGTTAGGAAGGAGGTTGGAATAAATGACCTATAAATTCCTTACAAATCTTAAGCTCTAGGTTTATTCCATATCTATAAGTTTCTCCCACACATATAATTTTAGATATAGTAGATCTCTGTAAATGAAGACATCTGGAGCATTCCAAATGCAAGCATTAGTGCAAAACATCTACATGTAGTTTTCCATATCTTTCTCCCTACCTCCACAAAATTACTCAGAATTTGTGAATAATTTCATTAAATTTACCTTTTGTTGTCTACTTGATGAAGTGGGACTCTCAGTGAACAATCTTATAAGAAAATCCATTCCTGTCTTTTCCGTTCAATGAGATAGAATACATGGAGTTTTCAGTAGGCCCTTTGTGCATGTTTCTGAATAAAACACTCCTGGATTTTGTCTTTGATCGGTCATGTCCAAACCTGACATTGTATTTGAATTACGCACACACTCACACAAAAATCTCTGAGCCTAAGACATGGAGAATCTGAGTCAACACGTCTAGAGTAAAACCCAGTATCTGTAATTAAAGATAATTATAAAGAACTCCCACTCACATGATTCTTATGGATACCCAGGAAGGCTTGGGAACCACCAGCCAAGACACTATATGGTTATAGATTGTTTTGAAGCCTCTCACATGCTCATCCTGTTTTCATCCTCTCCCCTGTCTGCTTCATCCTTAATTAATCAATTCAACATGCCCTTAATCTACAGAGGTTTGTTGACAGCCACAAGAATAAATTCTCATCCTTCAAATGGGCTTTCCAGAACCTCTCTTCATCTTTGGGAGATGATATAATGTGGCTAATAAGACCTGGATTCGAATTCTAGTTCCTTCTCCCTAGACCTGCGAAGTTCTAGGCAATGTCATCTCGTGTAACGCTCATAACCCTGTGAGCTGGATATCCCTATTTTACAGATGAGAAAACTGAGGGCCAGTTAGTTGAAGTAATTTACTTAATTACTTAAGTAAATAATACTTGGGGTCTGGACTTTAGCTCAGATCTGTCTCTAAAGTCTAGAGTTTCTTCAGGATGATGCACTGCCTCCCTATGTCAACGGAAGGATTCTTAATCCTCATAATTTGGAAAGTGTGCTAGGACTGAGATCAAGTTCCTGTTTTGTCACTTTAATGTTAAGAAGTTGTAAGGGAGGAAAAATTTTCCCTTCTTCCTTTCCAGGTTCTCTGGCTGGCCTAGTAATTAAATTGATATGAGACAGATTAACAGGAGAAAATAAAATTTAATTTCATATGTACGGGAGCTCGTGGAAATATGAGACTCAACGAAGTGACCAAAGCAGGCAGCTTTTATATTTTTTAGGCAAAGGAACAATAAATCTGTGAAGAAATGATAAGACAAAGAAGTTTGGGCTTGGGGTATTAAATGAGTAAAGAAGTAATAAGGGTGTTTATGTAGGCTTCTTGGCTCTGGACTCCTTATCTCTAGTGGTAAGGCGTCTTTCTATCTCCTGGTACAGGGAAGACACACTTCACATGGGAGATTTATTTCCTGCTTTCAGGGGGACCAAGGAGGGTCAGAGTGTCCTTCTTGCACCAGCTGTTTCTTAGGTAACTTTAACTCAAAATAATCAATATGCCAAAGTGGCGTGTTTTGGGGGCAGCCTGCCCTGAACCCCATCAAAGTATAATCTAGATGTGGTAGTTGACAGGGTAAGTGGAAAGCACTAAAAACATTTCAATTTCTAAGACTGCAGAACATCAGCTATTATTGAAAATGTAGACACTGGGAGGGAAAAGCCATTTATTCAAATACTGCTAAATTAGATGCTACTGGGAAATAGGACTACACGTAAGACGGTTATTCAGTATTTTTTGGTATTGTTGGTACATGGTTGAGAAATGGATGCCATTTTAATACACTATTCTAAAAACGTAAATAGAACATATGATTTTAGACAGCGGGAACTCATTCTGTCAGAATTTAGATTCTCAGGATAGCCAATGGAAAGGGCAGGTAAGTTTCCAGAAATAGATTGTTTGGCCAGAAATGACTGTGGGTGCACTGTGCCAAGCACTGGCCTTTGCCCAGGTGCCCGTCGTGATGTCAAGGAGACAAGCTGAAGCTGGCCATGTGGTTCTTGGAGTCTCTGTGCTCATTCTGCCCTCCACTCTGAGTTGGAGACACGGGCTTTGCTTTATCTCCAGGAGAAGGTAATTGCTTTAGACTTAACAGGCTGAGCTTGACCCTTGACTCACCATCACGCTGCATTATGAAATGAAGCATCAGGAGTGGTCCTCCTGGTGTAGGGGGACGGGGGGAGGGGAGGAGCTCAGGGGGGTGCTTGAGCCATTGACATGACACCTTTTAAATGTCAGGCTCTGCAATTTACAAGTGATCTGAGATTCATGGGAAATGCAATGGAAAAGTCATTCTCTACCCCTTCTCCCTCGTGTTGTAAAATTGAGCATGTCATAAATTCCATGCATTGCTAAGTTCACGGGGCTTCTGTAAGAGGACATTAAAAAGGAAACTCCTTACGTCTTTGATTCTTGTCTAGAGAGCATCGGGGCCAAAAGTGTACACACAGACATTAAGTGGCCTTTTAATCTTGCTTTTTCATTTTGGGGCCTCTGCTCTTTAAAGCCAAATACTTTTTCAAAGAGAACCCAGTTCTGAGATGGCTTCATTTTGTGAACGGCAAGAGTGAATAGAGATGAAAAAAAAAGAAAAGACAAAGCTGAGGGCCTGGATAGGAATTTAAAGCTTTGTTGAAAAGAAAATAGAAACAAATCACTAATAGTAGGAGTAATACTCGTGTGATGCACATATGACAAAGCTTCGTATAAAGTACAATGTCTGAGCTGGTTTGAGGAAATACCTTCGGAGAGGCATATTTTCCGTTTCATCAGAGAGAAGTTTTGCTTTTCCCTGAAGCTGCTGTGTCAGCCTCCCCAGAGAAATCTTCCTCCATAGAGGGGATTGTCTACACGGGGCAGGCTGCTAGGGGCTAAATCCATTAAAACCAATTGAAGGAAGAGCTGTTATTTGCTTAGGAAGGAGAAAAAAAATAAAAAAATAAAAAGCTCATTACCTAGAGCCAAAGGACTGCTTCAGGATCAGAAACTGACAGTTAATGTTTAATTATACCAGCCTGCCGAAAATGTAAATATGAAGCTTTCAAGACCCTTTACACAAGTATATATGCATTTAATATTCCATCAATTGGGGAAATTCATGATTGTAAAAGCCAATAACTTGAACAGTATCCACCTAACCATTTGGTAAATAGGTCTACGGTATTTCTTTTACAGGGAAAACAGTCTTTCTATCAATAGTGCCAAGATTTCTTCAATTTTCTTGTATTCCCATGGTTGCTTTAATTACTTGCGATGTTTCTGGTTTCAGGCTATTCACTACTTTTTTCTCCATTGATAGTTTCGTTAAAGGAAACGATGTTCCGAATGGACATGAGGCTGTCTTTATGGGTTAGCTTTTCCTTTGGGTCTGAGTTCTTACATGGCTGTCTCGTGGTCCAGCACAACCCCACGGGCACCTCAAGCATTGATGGTCTCGGTTGCCTGCTGCATAACCCCGTCTCTAGGAGGGCAAGGACAGATGATGGCTTCTTATTCCCTTATCTCCTAGAACAATGCCTGGTGCAGAGTAGGCTCTCAAACATGTTTATGAAAAAAGGAGGAAGGAAAGAGGGAGGGAGGAAGAGATGAATTATCTGACCAACTGGAAGAAACTGGAGGCCTGCCATTCCCTTGACATGTCAGCAGATTCCCTCTTTAAACAGAAAGAAACACAATCCTTTGGCATTCTTAGTTCTTAAGGACCTTGGAATCTGCTCTCTGGTGAATTTCAAGGTCGCGTAAATCCCGCTGAAACTTGGTTATTTTAGGAATCTATAGAAAACCTTAGTGCAATAAGACTATGGTTATAGTCTGATGTTAAGTAACTAAATATAAGAAAATACACTTCGTAATTCAAATTTAGTGGCAGAGATTTAAAAAAAGTCTTTTCGGATTGTTATAGCGAACCTTCCTTTTTATTAAAAAAAAAGTGAATTGAGCAGTAATAATATTAGAACTTTGCATAACTAAACTTTTCAGAAACAGACCTATTGTAGAAAGAGGTGCTGTCATTACTGGGGGATTTTGAGTAATTGTTCTTCTTCTGGTTCCTTCAAAGTGTCCATGTCATTAGGAAAACAATTTCCACGAAGACATGGCATGGGAGTTAAAAGTTACAGTTGTTATTAACACTTGGCATTGAGGACTAAAAAAAGTTACCGTTAAGTGCGTGTGTTATTTCATACGCTTCACAGTACCTGCCCTTTGCAAACACAGGTCTGTATAGTTCATCAAACTTGGGCATTTATAAGGATAAGCAGAGCCAAAATTTCACGGTTTTTAGGACATACTCAAACACCACATTATAATAAAGTCTGATCAAAAGTCACCCTTAGTTTTAGATTAATTCTGTTCAATGAATCAACACAGAACAATACAAATCAACATGAAGAAGCAGCTGGCTTTGGGGAGGCAAAGTCGTGGAAAGTTTTGGCCATAAATTGTACAACATAGTTTTGAACTTTTGTTAGGGCTTGTAATTCAGATCAGTTCATTTTTTTTTCTTATGGAAGATTGGCCCTGAGCTAACACCCACTGCCAGTCCTCCTCTTTTTGCTGAGGAAGACTGGCCCTGAGCTAACATCTATGCCCATCTTCCTCTACTTTATACGTGGGACACCCACAACAGTATGGCTTGCCAAGCGGTGCCATGTCCGCACCTGGTATCCACACTGGTGAACCCTGGACTGCCAAAGCAGGGCACGCAAACTTAACCACTGCACTACCAGGCTGGCCCCCAGATCAGTTCATTTTTGCAAGCCGGTTCTTCAAAGAAGTTTCCTTCTGGGTAATAAAATTATCTGTACATAAGTATATAATTATAAATTGTAACCACATAATTATATATTTATAATTAATATATGTGTATTATATAATTATATATAATTTTTAAATCTAAATGTATTTTATATATTTTATTTAAATTTTTATTACTTAGAAGCAAATTATATATAATTTTATATATATATATACACATATTTGTATTTGAACTAATTTATTTGCAAATGTTCATCTGACAGTGGGCGTAGAAGTTCACGTTTTTCCTTTAATGCTCAGAATAAAGCACAACATCAAATTAAATTATCTGTCAGGTTTTCATCTTGCTCCTTTGATTTTGATTACCTAGTATTTTCTATGTCTTAGTCATTAAATTAGAAGAGATCTCCAGTTTTTGTGTTTGCTCGAGGAAAATGTAACCCTGTCACATAAGGGGCAGGAAGGAATTTTAATGGAATACATTTTAGTTAAATAAAAGGAAATTAATGCTTCTCTTCATAAATTAGCCAAACAGCGGCTGTTCGGTTCAGAGTGAAAAATTGCTGTATACCTAGAAATCTGTGATATTGTCCTGGGAAAGTCTGGCACATTTGTGGATGCTTCTTAGTAACATCTTGCGATTGGTCACAATGAGTCAGCAGCTATGCTCGATTTTTTTTTTTAACCAGTGTTCTTAATTCTCAGAATTAGCCTCAGACTCTAGAGTCTGAAGGAGAACTGGGTGATAAGCAAGCCCTTGTCCATCCACGTCACCCACCGGTCAGGATTCCAGGGCTGAGATGAGCCACTCAAAACATGTCCGCTTAAGGAAAATTGATGCTGAGGAGCTGATGGAATTCACCCCAGTCTCTGGACATTGTAGGAGCCGCCTCCCTTTGCCTTTAGACTGGTTCCGGTCTAATTTAACACGTCATTTTGGAACTGAGAAGCCCGGGAACTTACTTACGGCTGTTATTGTTATTGTCGTTGTTGTTTGCTTTTCAAGTGTATGCTCACAGAAAAAGGAAAAAGAAATACTGGTTTCAGCTGCTTATCCCAAAATGTATTTATCATGTTCGACTGGCCGAAGCAGTTCTTACGTGCTGGCTTTCAAATATAATGCACTTCAGTTTTGGAAAGAAAATGATTAAAAATGTAAAGTCCAAAAATACATTAAAAGTTGTTACAGTTGAAAAAAAATATTCAGAACACATAAGATTCCTATTTTATTGTAAACTGGTGTGTGTTTCAGTCTCTTGTATTATTCGTTCTTAGCCACCAATTGCTAAAAATGGCTAGAGTGATTTGAAATGGAACCATAAAAGATAATATTATTTTTATATTCGTTAGGGCTCTTTCAGTTGCAAGTGATAGAAACTCAATTCAACTGGGTTCCAATAGAAGTTAGTGGTGTGGCTTGGGGTGTTACATTATGCGATTCTGGCTTCAGGCATGGCTGCATCCAGGTACTTGATCAGTGTAGTCAGGGCTGGTGCATGCTCTCTCTGTTTCCATGTGTGTGTGTCTCTCTGCCTCCCTCTCTTTCCATTTCTTGCACAGTTGCAGACTTTCTGTACGTAGTGAGCCTGTGTATCCATGATGATTTAGCAGTTCTACCTACAAACATCTGACTGCCCCCACAACTCTGCAGATATATTCCAGAAGCACTGAAAATGGCCCAGTGTCAGTCATGGTCCATTCCTGAACCAATCGGGGTATAATCTAATTGATTGGGTCTGCATCATGCATTAATTTCTGCTAGAGGAGGTTGGTCCCCACCCTAACCACATCCAGCACATCCCCCCGGAACAGAGAGGGTTCCATTACCAGAGAAGGTGAAAGAGAAGCTGGGCAGGTGATAATAGGGGATGTCCCTACATCCAATATTCCCATTTCCCCAGTGCAGAGAATGTGGTGGACTCCAGCAAAGTCACTCAGATAATACACATTGAGGTGAAATTAATTAAAACGTCAAGTTTAAAATGAGTACTTTTCAATGTCTATACACATGTATATACTTCAATTGGCTTTGAGCAATAAGATAACCAAATTTTCATCCAGTTTTCTAACGAGGTGAAAAATAATGGGAAAGCACTCATTCATTCGTGTATTTTGCAAATATTTATTGAATGTTTCCCCCATGCTGAGTGCTGTCCTGGACAATGGAGACACAGCAGAGAGCAAAAGGGACAAGCATCCACGTCCCTGTGGGTCTTATGGACGTGTCCAGCCTGAGAAAAATTTGCTGCTTTAGGAAATCTGATGTTTACCTTCTAGAAATAGAACATACTTTGCTGTTTCCGAGGTGTGAAAAGTACATAAGATTTGTACTGTAGAACAAAGATGGAATTCTCATACATATGCACAACATGCGCGCACACACCCACATACACATACATACACACACATATTTATTCAGGACAGAAATCAAGTCTTCCTGATTGTGGCTTCAATCCAGCCCATTCCACGTGGAGTTGAATCATCTGGTGTCATATTGAAGTGCTTCCTCTCTTTTCTCCTTAAAATGATTAGATCATAGTTTCCAAAGGAATTTAGGGAACTTCTGATCTCTCCCCCCTGCCTCTTGGACAAGAGTTAACGGTAACCGTCTCAAAAAAGGAAGCACAATAATAACCACTATTTATTTATTCATTGCATGCAATTCACCAGGCTTTGTGCAGATGAGTTATTGTGTACTATCTCATTTAATCCTCGTTACAACCCAACTAGGTCAGTACCATGATTCCCATTTCACAGATGAAGAAACAGAGGCTTATGTTGTGTGTCTTGGGACTCTTAATCTGAGAAGTCTTAAAATGCTTCTATTCTCTGAAAGTCAGAAGACAACTTTTCTGCCTCACCTGACTGATTCAAAGGCACAGAGTCTGGTGTAGAAAGACGGGTGGATTCCCAAGCTTCTTTTCAAGCTCCTTACATTAATGAAAATTGAACAGATGAGGAAAGCCACAGAGTTCTTGGCCAACCCAGAGAGGGGGAAATAACTAACACACAACGAGTGGGCTTGTAGCTCCCGCCTGAGGTGGGAAAGTGGAAGCTGATGGGCAAGTCTCTTACCCAGAAGTGAACTGAATGAGATTAGTAACGATGGTGCTGGAATCCGGGCTAGCATCGTCCTCGGAGATTGACAGCCAATAACTAGCCTGCCTGAGAGTGCAGACGAAGCACTCAGTGAATTTGGTTTCATTTATAGCCTCGTAAGCTGGGATTGGTAATTCTCTGTGGTGACCTTTAGTGGGAAAAACAAAACAGGAGTGACTGCTTTAAATACCTTTCAGGGTAAACGGTTTTGAGTCACTGGATTTCTGTCTCTTGCAGCATGTGGCATGTCAGCCCCTGCTCTCTGCTGGCATTTCAGAGATGGGTGGGCGCCACTGTGTTGCAGCTGCTGTGGCCACTTGGCCAGGTACGAGCTTGCATATCTAACATTTATTGCTTTAGGTGTTAAAAAATAAATCATGTCTTTAAAAGGTCGGTGTGGTTTATACTAACTATGTGAGCCTTGCAAATAACAGTCTGGGGCCAGCTCATTCATTATTCCTCAAACTAGAAAAGTTAATCTTGCCTCGCTGCAGAGAACGGGGAAATGAGAATGAGAAGGAAAATTGCTCATAACCTCACCACCGTAACCCCTGCATGATCGTGTTGTGCTTTCTTCAAGAGAAGCAGGGGTTTTTGCTGTTGTGGTTGTTGCTGTTTGTGTCTTTTTGTTTGGTGTTTTGCTGTTTGTTTTCTCCTGTTCCTTCAAAGCATAGCGTTTGTATTGAATGATGTTTAGGACTGTGTTTGGAGTGGATTTAGAAGAAATGCATTGGCCAGAAGAGGCAACTCACAAATTTTGATCTATTAGTAGCATTTTGAAAATTGCTGGTGTGAAGTTGGAGTTGCCTACCCCCGCAGGGTCATTTTAGCCTGTGTGTGTGGGGCCTGATACATCCCATGGTGCAACCCAAGAGGGGTGCTCCTGTTTACTCTGATTCTGCAGGTGCAATGAGTTGTCCTTGTTCAGTTGCATTGGATTCTTCAGTAGAAAACTCTCCCTGGTGTTGGAGAATTAGAGGGATCTGAATGTACCAGAATCAGACTTCTAGAAACAGGAAGACATCCTGAGATGCCGTGCACATTGAAGTTAAACATGTGCGAGAGAGAGGGGGCTGATTTGCAATTGAAAATGGATAAAACATCACTCTCCTGGACCTCATCCTTCTGGATGTGATCACCTGTTGTTTACAGCTCACACATCCATTCACTCAGCAGTTCTTTATTAAGGAGCAGTATGTATCAGCCACTGTGCTTGGTGCTGCATATATGATGGCAAGCAAGACAGATGTGGCCCCTGCCCTCTTGAGGCGTATAGTCAGTTAGAATTAGCCTGGTGCAGGGAACCACAAACCCTGTTGACCACAGGTCATCCCCACAGTATGTGGCTGGGAGAGTGGGGACCCCTCCATGGTGGATGACCATCAACAATATACCATTGCACAATCACAGAGGGCACCAGTGACATGGGTTTTCTGTGCTCACAGGTGCCACCCACCTAGAATACAATGTGGAATGTAGCCCCTGGTGTCCAGTCTGCAGTCTTGCATTGAGCATGGCAATACACTTTTTACACAGAAATGCTTTTCCAGTGGATTGATTATTTCACCTCACACATCACATTTGTGTTCATTCTCACTGACATCCTTACTTCGGACCTCAACTGGTTTAAGTGCTATGTCCAGTTCATGGGAAGATGACAGCTCATGATTTTAAAAAAATGCTTTACTGAAGTTCAGAGTAGGGAGGTCCCAGGCGTAGATGCCTCTATGGGCCAGGTGGGTAGCAGAAATTAGAAATCAGGGTGGCATGTTCAAATACATAGGGATATTCTCCCCTTCCTCAAATAATTATGCCCTTTTAAAAAATACGTAGCTCTCCTGCTTTGATGGATACATGGATTCAGAGAAGGCTTCGTCTGCTTGTAACAAGCACAACAGAACACGTGTGGTGACCAGTAGAGCGGGCACTTGGTGCCAGGATGGGGGCACTGACTGGACTGTGAAGATCAGTGTTGACCTGGAAGTACATGCCCCATGGGGAGCTTCCACATCCCAACACCACCTTATTCTTAAGGGAAGCCAGACAACTAGATTTTCACTGGGGGAATGTCCTGATTTTCAAATATTGACTCAATCTTTACGCACCTTTCAGGCCAAACAGAATATACGGCCAGGGTGAATTTGGCCTTTTGCACCAGTTGGTAACTTCTGGCTGAGGGTGTTTTGAATGAGAAGAGGAGTGTCAGAGATGTTCTCTGTAGGCACAAATATTCTGCAGTGTTCAGGAAGGTGATTTTGATTAATATCCAAAAATCATATCAGCAAATTATGAGTTTACCAAATCCGTTTTACTGGAAATCACTTTGCCAATAGCAAATGGGTGGGTTTTCCCTTAAGTGTGATGTGAGCAGAGACCGCTTTTTGACGGCTTGGCAGGTCAAGCCCTTGTGACACTAACCCCATGCTTATGAGTTCCTGTGGGTGCACATGTGAGCCACCTGAGACTCTTCACCCACTTAAGAAAGCTAATCTGTGAAATGCTTTGAAATGGAGAAGCCCACTGGATGTTTAGGAGATTCTGGGCATTTGCAATACTTTACATCTGAAATTGAAAACATTCAAGAAATTATCCTCTTGAAAAATCATCATCTCAAAATAGGAGATAACCTCACCCACTGATCAAGGTCATACCATTGCACAATCACAGGGGACATCATTGACATGGGTTTTCTGTGCTCATGGGTACCATCCACCTAGACTACAATGTGGATTGTGTCCCCCTGGAGTGTCCAATCAGCAGTCTTGCATTGAGCATGGCAATACACTTGTTCACAGAAATGCTTTTCCAATGAATTGGTTATTTCACAAAAATTATCGCTTGGTGAAATGATCATTTGGTACATTTTCCATAAATTGGTTTTTGGGTGAGCTGATTTCCAGGGCATTGGTCTGTTTTCATCTCTCTAAAGGTATCATTGTTTCTAACATTCGTCATTCAAAACATATTTATCAAGAAGCTATTATGTGCCGAGCACTTTTGAAGGTTCTGTGCACAAAGAGCTATATTCCTGCCTTTATGGAACTTACATTCTAGAGGCTGTGTGAGAATGCCCTGCCCCGTTACTGTGGCTCTTCCATGTCACTTCTCCACCAATCCACTGCTCAATCTCCGCTGTGTCCTCACTCCACCACTCAGTCAACACATTATACGATGTTAATAAATCTGGGCTAGGATGGCGGTGGGTGATGGAGGTCCTCAGCCTCCTTCCTGTGAGATGATGATTTCTCATGGAAAATTGCTGTTAAAACAGGTCTTTAAGTTATGTATACTTTTTAGCCACGTGGCCTTGGGTAGGTCAACAAGTACTGAACCAGTGTTCTCCTGAGCTCCCACACCAGCAATGCCTTTTAAGAATGTACCTGAGATGTGGATGTAACTAATGTTAGCGATAGCCAAGAAGTAGACATTGGAAGGGCTGTCTCATGATGTCAGTGGGATCCTGTTACAAGAGAATGAGTGACATCTTAGTAAAATGGAAAGACCTTTGAACCAAAGCTAAAAAGGTTTGTATCTAAGATTGAACACCACCGTCAATGACACACCAATCATCTGGTGTGTCTTGGTTCCACTTGTCTTTCTCCAGTCTTCATATTCCTCATCTTTCAGCTGAGAATTAGAGCTGCTGTGTTCCTTCTCGAGCCTCTTACTCTGAACATGTGATATAATGTGTGAGAAAATACTTCGTACATAGCGAATCATATCGAAGTAAAGAGTTATCATTGTTGCTATTACTATTGTTGAATCCAGTTTCTAATAGTCATTTGTACTGATGAAGAGCAGAGGCTGTGAAGCCAGACTGCCTGGTTTGAGTCCTAACTCTGCCGCTTCCCACCTAGCTGTGTGACCTTGGGCAAGCTACTTAACCTCTCTGATGATCAGTGGTTTCTCCTTGAGATGACGCTGTATTAGTCCCCTCTCACTGGATTGCTGTGAGGAAACTGAGATAAATAGGCAAAGTGCTTGCAATAATGCCTGGCACATGGGAAGCGTGCCACAAATGCTAGCTGTTACTCCTGTTGTTATTTTATTATCCAGGGTGTGCCTTGCTTTGTCATTCTTTTCCTGCACTTTTATCATCCTGACATTTCCAGGTCTTCAAGTTTGCTGCTCTCTTAGAAGTACGATATTTCTGTGGCTGTCAGGAGCCATCTAGAAACTGTGCGTGGTAGATCGTGTTAATGTGGTCAGGACATTATTTATGTCATCTCAGATATTGATTAATTTATCCTTCCACAGATAGCGCTTGTTATATAAGCTTTTATTATACATTTAATGAACTGATGTAAAAGTCTTTTTAAAATTGTATTGCCATTGTAACTTTTCATTGTAACTTCCCTCCAAGACATAATACCGAGTGTCTCGCTCCTTGAGAATTAACTTAGAATGCTCATATGACTTGGATTGGCTTTTAAAACCCTGTTCTGGGTTCTTAAGCCATGTGTGATTGAGGCTTAACACCACATAACAATCCTCCTAAATTCTGGGAGCGAATGTAAGTCTGCTAATGCTATTAAGGAAAGGGAGAAGCGTATGTTTTCTGATGTATGGGAGGATATCTTGAAGGGGACACATGGGGCTATTTCCCCCTTGGCATCTGCCAGAAGGGAAGATACCAGAAAGGGATGGGAGATGCAGGGTTTCCATCCCAACGTTTTCTTGGCTCTGCTCCCTCACTTCCTCCTTCATCATCCCACGGAATAGGTACTTGTGACCTTGTGTGGGTTACCTACTGTGTGAGGGTGTTAACACCATCGTTTCCTGCTTCACATGAATCAGAGAACCTGGAGTGTCTGTTACCTGCAGGTAACCAGCCCTTGCCCAGACTTAACCAGAGGCTGAAGCCTCTACAAAGCCGTGGGGAACACTTGGTGCGTCTGCAGAGAACTCCTCTCATGTGCCAAGCATTGGATTCTGTGCCCCTGTGAGCAAAACTGTGTGATCCTCTGGGAGCCACAAGTCCAGAGGGCAACACTGACCAAAGAAATGCACAATGTATGCATAGTTAAAATAGAGACAGGGCCAGCCTGGTGGCGCAGCAGTTAAGTTCCCACATTCTGCTTCAGCAGCCCTGGGTTCACTGGTTTGGATCCCCGGTATGGACATGGCACTGCTTGGCAAGCCATGCTATGGTAGGCATCCCATATATAAAGGAGAGGAAGATGGGCACGGATGTTAGCTCAGGGCCGGTCTTCCTCAGCAAAAAAGAGGAGGATTGGCAGCAGATGTTCGCTCAGGGCCAATCTTCCTCAGAAAAAAAAAAAGAGAGAGAGACAAATGCTCTAAAGGAAAATGAAACTCTCTTTGGGATAAAACAGCAAATAGAGCTGACCGGGCTGCGTCAGAAAAGAATTAGTTTATGAACAGGGATGCTTCTTTGAGGATTTACTCCCTTCTGGATGAAAACTTTATTTAATAAAAAACCAGGATAAACAGCATAAAGGATGCCAGAGTTTTAGAGAAACGATTGTCGAGGGCTCCAAGGAGACTTGGCGACCGGCCGATGCCGTAGGAGGATTCCGAGCTTCCAGTGCCCTGTGTTGTGAAAATGCTGTTTCCCTCTTTAAGATCAATCTCTTAGTTTAAAAGTATAGGAGGAGATAATCAAAGATATTTGCTCCATTTGGAGGCCCCAAGAACTATAAATCGAAAACCCGAGAATGCCCGTGAGAAGAGGGTTTGTCACAGTTGGAAGCCACGGGAGGGAAATTTTATTTACTTTCCTAGCCTCATGTGAGGTTGCCTGGCCTAAGAAACTGGGTTTTAAATGAATGTAGAACATGGTGTCCCTTTGCCCTGGGTGTTTAAAAATAGCCCAGGAATTTCTCCCAGGGCGTTTCTTAGATGGGGTATAGCAGACCGACAACGGCCGATCCCAGGACAGATTTAATTCTGTAATGAAATGAAAATTTAACAAGGTGAGTTTGTTCGGGTCAACAGCGTCTCCCCCTTTCAGCTCATCCAGGATTATTCTTGGTTGGACAGTTTTTCCCAAGACAGGCCGGGCTGGTTCCCTAGAAGCTGTAACAGTCAGTAAGGCTTTCAGGAGTTCAAGTCTGTTATTATTTTGCTCTGTCAAAAGACTGGAAATGTGGATTTGCCTAGCTGTTGTGTCAGGTGAGTTTGACCTGGGGTATTTTTAACGTGAGATGCTTCTGGGCTGAGGATGAAGGTTGTGGGGTTTTTCTCCCCTTTTTAATGTTTTAGGGACCCAGCAGTTTTCTGCTCTCTGCTGCCCCCTGTTGCTCTTGAATGGGAATGGCTAGTTTTCCACTCAGGGTGGTTCTTAAAATAACCATGGCCGAGAGCTGCCTGTGAGGTTGAACGATGCGGTTCCTGGTTTCATGTGAGGTTGACTGATCTGTGAAACTGACTTTTAAGTGAAAGCTGAGCTAAAGGAGAAAGAAGGCACCCAGCAATAGCAAGAGTCCTGGGGTTAATGGAAAAGAAGGAAGTGGAAAACTGGAGGCACGGTCCAGCTATTTGCAGCTACCCTTTGCTGCTTTTGGGTCCCATTCCTTGGGTTTGGGCCCCAGAGTTCGGTTCAGTTAAGTAAACACCCTCTAAGTCCCAGTGTGTTCCAGGCCCTGTGCTAGCTGCTGAGGTGTCCAGGAGGGAGACAGTACAGCTACGTTGTCAGTGGTTAATACTTTGACTTCTGGAGTCAGACACTGGCTTTAGATGTGAGCTTCAACTCTTGCCAGTTGTATGACTTGCATAAGTCTCTTAAACCCTCGGAGACTTAGTCTCTGTCTCTGTAAAGTGGGGATCATAGTAAGACCTGATTCCGAGGTTGCCCTGAGAAGCAATGAGATCGTTACAATAATATTTATCCTTTGTTTCCTTCCTAATGTCAGTGCCTTTTTAAGGATGGTACTTCCACTATCTTTTTAATCCTTACAACATTCTTATGGGCTATGTTCGACAATCATACCCATTTTACCAATGAGAAAGTGGAAATTTCAAAAGACTCAGTAATATGTTCAAGGTTAAGCACAACATCTGCCAGGAATTTTGTTGTTATTGTTGTTTGTGTTTTGTTTTTCTTTGGGCTGCAAACAATAGAAAACCCACTAAAAGAGGCTTCTACTGTATGGGAGTTATCATCTCACATAATGATTCCTGAAGATAAACAGCTTCACAGTTGCTTAACTTCAGAGCGCAGTGATATCGCCAAGAATCCCAAGTGCTTCATGTCTTTTCATCTCCCCATCCTCAGCTTATTGGTCCTCAGATTTGTGTCCTCATAGTGCAATATGGCTGCCAGAGCTCCGGGCATCCTGTCATCATACAACCACATTCAAAGACAGCAAAGATACTTTCTCCTCACCTTCAAATTGGGGGGAAAACCTTTCCCAGAAGCACTCAGAAAATGTCTTCTTAATCTCATTGGCCAGACTTGTGTCACGTGTTCTTGCTAAACCAATCACTGTCAATGGGCATGGAATGATCTGTGTTTCAATTAACCAAAAGTGACTCCCTGGGAAGGAGTCATCTTCTCTGAACACAGAGGGTGATCCCTCAAATAGCAACTACATCCAAGCCAGGAAGAAAGAATGCCCTGGGGGGTGGCTGCTTTGCTGGCAACCAGCAGGGTCTACCTCACATAGCTGGGTGGTCCAAGGCAAACTCAAGATCATGCGCTTTGGCCCAAGAGCCCAAATCCTACAGATGGCAGATGGAGCACTTAGCACGGAGCCTGGCAGGTGGCAGCCCTTTTCTTCAGGTTACTCAGTGTTGCTGGTGGATTCTATTCACCCAATCTCTGTTCTCAAGACAGGGAGACAGACACGTGAGAAAATAACTTTATAATGTGGAGTGTGCTGTATTAGTTGTGAACCCAGACATTTATGGAGATTCAGGCGTTCACTCAGATTTAAAACTCTGGCCCCTAGAGAGGCTATTTGAATTTGATTTTTCTTTCAACCTGGTGTCGGTTCTTGCTTTCTTTCCCTCTTTGGTCAGGATCCCTAAACTCTGAAGAACCCGTCTCCACCCACCCTCCTTTCCTCTCTAACCCCCATGGATCCTGGCAATCTTTAAGCAGAAGAGTTGACTCAGTGGAGACCTGTGAATTTATTGGGAGGATGGGTCAAGAGGGAATCTCCTAAAGGAGCTGGGGGCATTTTCCTTTTGACTTCATTGTTTTAAAATGATGTCAAATTCTAGAAAATAAGCAAAAGTGCAGTAGAATATAATGGTTGAGATGTCCCAGCTTGGTTCCTTGATACCTTTTGACCTTGGACAAGTTAATGAATCCCGTGGGCCTCAGTTTTTCCATCTGTAAATGGGGCTAGTAGTCACACCTCCCTCTCATGGCTGTTCTGAGGAGTGATTGAATAATATTTAGGTGTTTTTGCTTACTGCCCAGGACTTTACAGTGTTCAATGACCTTCCCTCATTATTCTCGTTTCTGAAGTCTTTTAGCCTTCACAGGACAAGGACCCTTTCTAATGGTTTGACAGTTTCTTCATAAAGAAATGTAGTGACATGGTAGCAAAGTAAGCCTGCATTCTCTCTGTTTCTGTGGCTCTTTATCTGGATTCCTTGGTGAGGAGCCAAGGTCAGACGTTCTGGGCTCTTGCAGAGGGCCCACCTCTGCATGGGGAAGTGTTAGCTTTCTTCTTCATGGCAGGACGAATACCTGGGAACTCCACCGCTGGAGAGTCTGAGATGCTGAGTGCCTAGTTTGTTCTGACCTTGAACTCTTTATTTGATGTGAAGTGGCTAATGGCCAGATAACTGCTCTGAGATGGTATCTCAGTTCCTGCTATGTTTCTTGTGAGGAAAAAAAAATAGCTTGATAGTGATCAGAATTCATTTGCAGAAGTGGTTTCCTTTTCCCCCATTAACTTGTCAGAATTCCCTCCTGTCTTAGCTTGCATGCTTCATTCGTTCACTCATTCAAATATATTTTCAGGCACAGTGCTGGGGACTGGGTGAGAACGGTGAAGGCGTCCTTTGTGGGGCTTATTGCTACTCACTGTTCATAGTCTCCCCCATGGTCTTCAGACCTAGGATCTCTCCTACTGTGCAACCCACCCATTTAGTTCAGATGAGTCTCTTGGTCAGAAATCTAACTTTCAGGCTCTAACTGGGTTTTAGGACTCCCTTGGTTCATTCCATCAACTTCCTGAACACAGACAGCATAAACAGCGGGGCGAGTGTGCATGTGCATGAGGTGGCGTGGGATACAATAGATCCTAAATCTCGCTGTCCCCAAGATGTGTTGCCTTGACCAAGACGTTTGCTTTCTCTGACCTTCCGTCTCGTCCTTTGTAAGATAGAAGTGCTGAGTCTTACCTAATCATAAACAAACATGTTTATTGGATTTGAATTTTGAAATTAGATTGTTGGAAGTGAACCGCTATGTGCCATTTGCCACGCTGTGTCTTCCAAGTGTTACGTTGCCTACTCCTCAGCCAGTCCTATACATTCTCTACTTCATTTTTCATACAAGTCCAGACTTACTCTGTTGAGTGTTTAATCAACACGGAGGGTGTTCTGCAGAGGAACCAATGGTGAACTCCTCTTTCCTATACTTTTCTGATAGTGCTGGTGACCACACACCCCAGTTGATTGAGCACTGAATATTCTTTGGATTTCTGCTTAAGCATAAGCCAAGAGTGAGTATAGACTCTTTAGCACCTGATGTGGGATAGAGCCCTACTCCCTTGGCTTAGTGTCAAGATATTCAGGGTGGGTGTTTCATTCTCATCATATCTGAACACACATAAGGGAGATTATTTACTATTTCCCAATAAAAAACAGAGTTTTGAAGAGTACCATCTTTTTATGTGGGACCCAAAGACAGGTCTAAATCCATCCCACCACCTTGCACAGATGAGATATTCAGCAGAGGTTTATTAAATTAAACTGAATAATACTCAATTTGAGTCCTCTTCCCCTGAAGGACCATTCAGTTGACTGTATCACAAAAGACACAGTGGAGCATCCTTCACTCTGGCTTAGCGACTTTCCTCACTGAAGGCTTTCTGACGTTCGTGGAAAGACCAAGTATAATGGCCAGGAAGACATGGACCTTGGAACTGAGTCACAAAGCTGTTGTGACAAAGCAGGCACGAGGGGCCCTCCTAGTGCTGGGCAGGTACCCACCGAGCGGTGATGCAGAGAGAGAGTACAGGCATCCAGAATGCGCCCAAAGGAAGAGAGGCAAATTTGACAGAAATCCAATTTCTGTCACCAAATTTAGATTATGAGATGAAGGTTTAGATTTATGAGGATAGATTTGCTCTCCCTAGGTATTATGACTTTGGAACTGCTGCCAGGTGAAAAGTGGCACATTTTTAGGGAAACTTAGGTCCAAAGGAAAGGCTTTTCCTGAGGCAGGAATGAAACCATGATGCACCCATCCATACTTCTGTGCACGTGAACACATATGCACAGGCAAGCTTTTCACTAGAAAGTTCTGATTTAATAGCAATGTTTGTGTATATACTGTATGTATATATGTGGACGGATATATGGATATGATAAAAAGAGGTTCAAAAGTCATCTGTAGTTCCAACATCCATAAATAACCATTGCTAACATTGTCTAACCTTTTTCCTCTATGTATACGTAGGTATTTGAAAATTTGGGATGACTTGGTCTTTTCTTAAGATAGCACAAGTATTTCTTCATGCCATTAGATGTCCTTCTAAAATGAAATATTTGAGATAGTGTTCCATCGTATGGATACAGAGTTATCAACCAAACCCTTTTGTTGGAAATTTGAGTTGTTCCCTGTATAAAAATTGCATATATGTGTGTGTGTATGTGTTTAACTTTTGTTCTAACCCAAGCATATTTCCACAATTCCAGGACCAACCACAGCAAGCCGCTTCCCAGGTGAATTTCAGAGAGAGGGTTTACAGTCTTATTAATTCAACCTCATCATCTGGAGCAGAGGTTGTAGAACCTGTTCCTCTGATTTATTCTACCATAAAATTTATCTTCTGCTTAATGGGTTTTGTTTTTTTGTTTTTGCTTTTTTCATTTTCAGCCTAGTTGCGTCAGATGGATCATATCTGTTTTTTAGGAATATTTCTGAAGCTGCTGAACACTATGGAACATGTTGTCAATAAGGGTATTTTTCACAGATGCCTTTTTGTCACACAAATGTGATTAGCTAGAAAAGTGTGATTAATCTTGTTCTCTGATGTGGTTTCATAATCTTCATTTGTCTATTATTAGGAGGAATTCTCTAGATGAATCTTTCCAGTGATATATAAACAGGCAAATGAATCATTCACATTCCTGTTCACCATCCAAGCATCCATCCACTTATACATCTATCCATATATCTATCTATTCATCCGTCTATCCAGCATTTATTGAGTGCCAACTCTGTGCAAGGCCGTGTGTTGGATGCTGGGGACAAAGAGATGAACTAACTGAATCCTTTTCCTCAGAGCACTCACATTTTAATGCTAGATTTTTCTTGCTGAGTTTCAAGGCTTTTTGGGGATCCATGACCCCCTGAAATTATTTGTAAACTATATATATTATATATAAAACCTCTGTGTGTGTAAATTTCTGAAGATGGGATCTCATTCTCCAGATCCTCAAAAGGCTCCATGATCCTAAAAAGATGATATTGAGGACTAATGACTGGAAGAGACCACCAAGTGATCAGTTGTAATGCTATGTGAGAATTGCTAAAATAGAGGCGTGGATTCTGTGCTCTAGGAGAACAAAGTAGGTGGGTCCTAAATGACTTTGCGTAGTGGGATATTAAGGGAAACTCCTTGTAATGATCGAGCTGAGTCCTGATGAATGAATAGGACTTGGATGGATGAACAAATGCACTGGGGAGGCATCAGTTCTGGGCAGAGGGAACAACACATGCAAAGGTCTAGAGGCATAAGAGATTCTGGTGCATTTAAGATGCATGTAGGACCTGGTTCTTCATTAGGCAGAGAATGTTTCTCCATCTGGGCGAGAGTCTGTTGCATGGTATGACTCCAATGGGCAATGTATTTTAGAATTTACATAAAAGAAAATTTGGTTGAACCCGATTTGCTTTTTTCATCAGCCAGCATTCATCTGGGGGAATGGAAAAATCCATTGGGTTCAATCAAAATGGAAATTGACCAGTGTAAATGTTAAGATGGTTGACCCTTTTTCTGAGTTGAACCGTTAAGTGTTGGTCTGCTTTTCTGGTGCTCGTAGGATGACCAGCACCTAAAAGGAGGGTCTATGGGGAAAGTGAAATATCTGAGGCTGTAGATATTAATAGGGACCAGATGCTGAAAGGCATTGTAAATCCTAGACTGAAATCTATTTGAGACCCTGAACAACTTAAAGATTTTAAGCAGAGTGACTCAATTTATCTGTCTTTTGAGCACTGATACTCCTGGCAGGATGGCTAGCCTCATCAGCTAATGATTTAATCAATGGTCACCCAAGGATTGGGTCAGGTGTATCTTCTTGGGGGATGAGGCCCTTGGGGATGTGGATATAAAAATGGAAGGCACTGGAAAGGTTGGTGAAAACCTTTCCAACTTCAAATGTGGCAATATTACAGAAACAAAAGAGAACGACCACGTTAAGTCTTTCCTGGGGCACCATCCCCTTTGCAGAAATCAATTCATTCAGTCCTCTTAAGAACCTGCAAAGCCATAAATTGTGTATTAGTTTCTTTTTGCTGCTGTAACAAATTAACGCAATCTCAGTGTCTTGAAAGAATACGAATATATTATATTTTAGTTCTGGAGGTCATAAGTCCTAAATGGTTCTCAGCTAAAATCAGGGGGTAGGGAGGCAGCATTCCTTCTGGAGGCTTTTCCAGCTCCTAGGGGCTGCCTATATTCCTTAGCTCGTGGCTCTTCAAAGCCAGCAATGGTGGGTTGAATCCTTCTCACATCACTTCTCTCTGACACTGTTTTGCCTCCCCCTTCCACATTTAAGGTCCCTTGTGACTATATTGGGCACACCTGGGTAATCCAGGCTAATCTCCCTGTATGAAAGTCAGCTGATCATTAACCTTAACTCCATCTTCTACCTTAATTCTTCACTGCCCTGTTAAGGTAACACTGTCACAGATGGTAGGAATTAGGACATGGCCATCTTTAGGAGGCTGCAGAATACTGTAGACCTTATGTTGTTATTGCCACTTTCCTGAGTGAAGAAACAGCCTCATAGATTAAAGTCACAGAGCTATTGAGGGTTGAAACAGAGATTTGAACCCTGATGTCTTTGGCTGCAAAGTTAGCAAGTGTTAAAAGGTGAACCTTGGACAAAAGTTAATGATGAAAGACAGTGGGGAGTCTAACCTTCTGATGACTTCATAAATCAATGAGTTTTGTTTAGAAGGTCTAACGTGTTAGGTTACCATGTTGACCTTTACACTTCAGATTCTGAACACACCTCTAAAGCAGGGTTTACTGTTTTTCTGATAACCTGACACCTCTAATTAGCCCTAGGGCGCCTTAGTTCTGTAAACAAACCACTGAATGACTCAGTCTCTTTTCTGTATTTTCTTATTATGAGGTCCCTAAGCTGTACAAATGGAGGATCTGTGTTGGAGAGACACGTAGAAGCAGAGGGGAAGATAAAGGATGCAGAGTTGTTCACCTCATCATCCTGTGTCTGCTCTGAGAATAAAAACTAAACTCTTTACCTGGCTCCATCATGACCTAGCCAGCCCCTGCCTGCCTCTCCCACCCCCTATCACCCAGCTCTGCAAGGTGTCTGACAAATTTCTCCACCTTTTGGGCCCTTGCGCCTTGTTTCCTCAGCCTGGAAGGCTTTTCTTACTCTTCTGCTTGTTAGTTCTTCTGATCCATATGGTCTTTAAATGCTATTTCTTCTGAGAAGACGTCTCTGATTCACCCTCCCCATTGAAATGACGTCTCCCTGTCACAATCTTTCATCACACTCTTTGATTTCTCTTTATAGATGTCCCCAGATTTATAATTGTCTTTACAAGATTGCCCTCTCTTCTATAGGGTGAGGGGGTCTGTATCTATTGTATTGCCACTTTATCTTTTCACTCCTCAACTGAGTATATGATTGGTACTCAGTAAATATTTGGTGAATAAATGGTGCTCTAGTGTTCTGATAGTTCACAGTTTTGCTCCTGATGCTGGTTCCTAGCCACCCCCCCATCCATCCATCCAGCTAGTTACCCACACACCCACCAGTTCATTTATCTATCTATCCATCCATCCATCCGCTTATCCACACACCCATTCATTTATCTATCCATCCATCCATTTACCTCTCCATCCCTCCACCTCTCCATCCATCCACTCACCCACTCACCCACCCATTCATCCATCCTCCTTGAAGACATATTTAAGATCACTCAGCAATCCTTCCTGATTTCTCCATTCTCCTTTCTGTTTCCTTCTTCAGACTAAAGACAAAAGTGGTATGTGGGCTAGCTGTTAAGGAGACAGTGCATACTTATGATGATAATCATAAGAATAATAGCTAATATCTATTGAGTATTCACCATGTCACCCATTGTCCAAATGCTTTATATACATTAAAGTATTTAATAAGCCCAAGAGCCCTCTGAAGTAGGTATTAGAAAGATCCCCATTTTGAAGATGGCAAAACTGAGCAGCCAAGTCAGGTGTCTGAGGTCAGACGTGTAGTAAGTGCCAAGGGTGGGATAAACTCCTGGCAGGTGGACTCTTAATCCTCTACTCTACTACCTTCCTGTTTCATCTAGTCTACTGCAAGTCCAGCCTAAGGAAGAGAATGTCTAACAAATTTAAAATGTAATTCTCAGGAATGGACATTTTCACATGCATCATGTTGAGCATAACATAACTTCAGCATGATATAAATTACCCTTTTGGTTTCCTCAATCTGTAAGGCAACTGGTTGGTTACCATCATTGACATCTTCATGGAGTGTTTTGTAGGTGAACAAATGAGTTTAAGGCTTATGGTTTAGGATTTTAATATAAACCAATTAAAATGAACAACATGTTATTCCTCAATAAATAGTAGAAAATTATCTACTGAGAAACATAATGTGTAATCATGCATAGAGTAAGGGTCTGGAAGGATACTTAAGAAGCTGGGGTGTCCAGGATGTGCGGGGAGGGGTGGAATTGAGGATCATGATCAAACGGAACTCGAATCTCGTCCATATTTTTTTTAACAAAGACAAGGTATTCATGTATTGTGTAATTAAAATTAAATTGCATGGTGGTAACAGGTAAAAATACAGGGTTTAGGGTACTCTGAATTCTGTGAGTTCTTGAGAGGTAGTTTCTCTTCTCTGCCCGATCCTGCTTTCTTTTGCAAATGATACAATCATAAGCCCCGTTTTAGGTAAGTTATGTTCTGTGGAGGGTTTTTAATTTGCTTTTTAAGTTAGTCATCCTCCAGATTACTCACCCCAGGGTTGCCATTGAAGAGGCCTAAAACGTGCATGGGAAACCTACTGTGAAATGGATCTTTAGCTTTGACCTGAACTCTGTCCCAATGGCTTATCTAACTTTGTCGGAGGGGCAGACCATCCCTAAACGTGCTTTCCATGCTTGAGAAAGACCAGACATATCCCTTAGCTAATGGTGGCATCTTTTTGTTTTATCATTCCCTGAATCATCATTTCAAAGGAAGAGGGACTGTTAGGGATGTGATTTTGAGAAGAGTTCCATCATTCGTTTCATTTCCTTTAACCCCAAATGGTATTTCCCAGTAACGAGGAAACACTTAGGCAAAGAGGGATGGTTTCTACGTAAAACCTAAAATGCTTGGACTCACAGAGAAGGGCAGAATTAATCAGACTATAAAGTCACCAAGGGAGAAACTGACATGCACACTAGATGCTAGAATACAAACCATAGCAAGCGTTCCATTTGAAGCTTGAAAGGAGTTATTTTAGGCAAATAAAAGAAAGGGCTACTTTTGAAGCAGGTAGGTCATAGCTAAGAGGTCTGGAGTTAAGCAGCTTCTGGTTTTGATTCCAGACTCTGCTGCTGTAGCAGTTTAAGATCCTGAACCCTGTATCTTACCCTCTCTATGTCTCAGTTCCTCCATCTGCAAATTGGAAATGGTGGGATCAACCTCATAGCGTTGTTGTGAGCAAAACATCCAGTAGACCCTTCAGTGCATGGTAAAAGCCTGTCTATCTATCTATCCATCTGTCCGTCCATCTATCTATCTGTATTAGACATCATTATCCTCATCCTTCTTGAAGGTTAGTAACAGAAGTCAGGTTTAATGAGGTTTAAATAAACTTGCATAGATTTGGATTCCTTTCAAGGTAAAACATTTAAAATAATTTTTTAAAGTGAATGTACAAAGAAGTGATGTCAAGATGGTAAATCCTTCATGGATTTCTAAGTGAAGTAGGTGGTGTTTGGAACATCTCCGCCATTTCTGAGTGGTGTCAAGAAACTCAGACACCTCCCTCTTTCCACAGACTCCATCTGTGCACTTTATATGAAGCGAATTGGACCCTTGCTGTTTAGACAGCCGCTAGTGTCTTCTTTATACCTTTTCCTCTTGCTTTCTGGGTTCTTAAACACCAAGGAAAAGGCCTGGCAGAATTGAAAGCAAGTGGAAGCACTTCCGTCTGCCGTTCATTTTGGAAGGCAGACAGTCACCTCTAACGAGCTTGTACCAATAAAGTCTCTGCCTTTGCAGGGAGCTTGGTAACCAGGCAGCACCTTACTCTGCCCCTGATTAGTCCTGCTCCGAGCTTCTGTTCTGAAACTCATAGAAAGAAAAAAGTAACAGTGAGGTGAGACAGCACAACCAAGGCCATAACTGAGTGAGGCAGAGGGGCAGAATAATGACCCGCCTGAGTTTGGCATTGTTACTGAGACTCTTTGGTTTTCACAGTGACGACTGGGAAAGTGTGTCCACGATTAGGGAGAGAGTTGTATTCTCTCCTGACAGAGTCCTCTGCCAGGCTCCAAGCAGAGTTTGATCTCCACTTCCTTGCCTTCTGCCTACAAGCTTGGGTCCCAGATCCCAGCCTCCCATACCCTACTGGGGAAGGATTTTCAAAGAAGCCTGGCTTGCCCCAGAGCCGGCCCTTTTCGGGTGTGAGATGATGGGGCATATAATGGAAACATCATCATATGTCATTTGCCTTTGGCTCCATGTTGTCATGGAAACAGAACATGGGGTGTTCATAGTAAACGACCTTGTCATTGCTTTTATATGTGCTCTTAATTATTGTGCTGAAGTTATTTATAACCTCATGGAAGGGAGTCCCAGGAGAGGGATATTGTTCTTCTTAATTATTCTATGGGGGAAGGAAAATTCTTCCCCAAAGAAGAGAGGAGAAAAGGAAAGAAAAACAAAATGAAGCAACCAAAAATAGATGAATAAATCTTTCTGAAAATCGTCTCCCAGGTGCATTTTTGCATTATTTAGGACCATGCATACTCTGCCGTCTTTGTTCTCAAAATTTATTTGGGGATTTTATGTCGCCATTATAACGTTTTCTCAAAATCTCTTAAGGACTGTTAATCCCTTTCATATCCTCTGCAGAACTTTACCTGCAGTTGGTTAATGTTATCAAAGATTTTGGAATTCCAGGCAGAAACAAGCTGCTTTGTGAGTTCTCTACCCCTATGACGGCCTTCGAGGAGATTCTGGATCCTTGGTTTGGAAGCTTTTTGATTCTGTGAACCAAACATATCCTTTTCATTGGATTTAATACAGTGTCATCAACTTCATAATTTACCAAATAAGGATGTTTAACACCCTAACCATTGACTATCTGTTTACCATCACTGTCACTTCATAAAATAAAGTGACAATTTTAGCTATAATAAATTTTACATTTTATATAAATAAATTAATTAAACTTTAGATATAAAAATAAAAGCTATAAAGAAATACTATAAGTGATAATGTGTTCGATCACGTCCTGTGTGTCTGATATGCTAACCTTACTCCTCAAAGCATAGTTGATTGGCCAGATCCTTCAGCCCTACTTGGGAAGGAGTTAGGAGTGCAGAATCTGAGGCCCCTCCCAGACCAGCTGAACCAGCACCAACAGTTTCATGGGGTCCCCAGGTGATGTGAATGGACACTGAGGTTTTGGAAGCCTTACTCTAGAGAACTGTGACCCTAATTGTGGTCTGCACCCCTGGGACTTTGTTAGAGATGCAGATTCTCGGGACCTACCCAGACCTACTGGATCAGAATCTCTGGGGGTGAGGCCCAGAAATCTGTGTTTTAACAAGCTCTCTAGGTGGTTCTCATGACGCTAACATGTGACAACCTCTGCTCTAAAGACAGCTCTTACATTATCCCCATTTTACAGACGAGAAAAATGAGTCAATGGGAAGCTAAGTCATTTTGCAATGCACTTAGTAAGTGGGCAAGAAGAGGGTTTGAACCTAGGGCCTGGGAATCTGGAGTCCGTAGACTTAACCATTGTGCATACTGCCCCCCATCTCTCACCTATGTTGCCCATTGGACTTAGTTACTCTCCAAAATTCTTATTTATTTGTTTATTTTATTTTCTGTCCCCCCACCCAACACTGGAATGTGAGCTCCTTGGAAGTTCCTGACTTATCTGGCTTGCTCACGGCTCTGTTGCCATTTGCCATTGCTAGAAACCTGAGCAAGCATCAGTCTTCCCTGGAGGGCTGTGAGGCCTCCGATAGATAGCCGGCTCCACCCCAGAGTATCTGATGCAGCAGGTCTGGGGTGGGGCCTGAGATTCGGGGTTTATGAGGAGCTCCCAGGTGCTGCTGCTGCTGCAGGGCTGTAGACCTCTCTTGGAGTAGAGAGAGTTTATGCCGTTTTTCAAAGGCAGAAGAAGTGTGTATGTGGGAGGGAGGGGGAGGAGTGGTTCCCATTTACTTTGTGCTTCTTGCTGCCCTTCGTTGCCTGGTGTTCCACACACTTTGCAAACTTCGCCTCATTAATCTTCCCCGCCCCGGGAGGGCCTGTGTGACGGACACTGGTGCCTTTATTTCACAGATGGAGAGGCAGCAGTGCGGAGGGAATGTGACAGGCCCAAGGTCACGTAGTGAGTCCCTTTAATGAACCCAGAATAGAAACACCGCCACCTGCCACAAAACCCTGCTCCTCTCTCTCATTCCTGTGAACCTCTGAGCCCCCATGCCTGCGAAGCCTTCCCACGTCCGCTCTATCAATACCCACTTGCACTGCCTCCCAAATTAGCTTTGTCTCTTTAACCCCACCCTCAGGAGACCCAGGTTCAAGGTTAGCACGAAGCACCTTTTGAGTTCCTTGTCGCTTGGACTCTGGGATTCTTCTAAGTCAAGGGCAATTAATTATAGGAGCGTTAGCCCTATGGAAGCGCTGCTTGACTCTTGTGTCTTTGACTGCTGCTAAAGGCTGTCCAAATTCTCCCTAGTCTGCTTCTCTGCATGCCTTCAGAGTTTCTGCATTCATTTCCACTGACAAGCTGATCGTTGGGCACACGTGCTACAGATGTGGAGGCCCAGACGTCAACTCAGTCCTAGAGAGCAGAATCTGTGCAGGTAGAGTCAAAGCGCCTGCTTCACCAACAGGTTCCTCAGCTGATGCCGATGCGAACCCACCCTGGGGAATTCCTACGTAGAGGAGGGCAGAGAAGCTTTCAGGAGGATTAATAGCCCTCTTCCCTGACACACAGGGAACAAGCAGGATGGATGTGGCTTGGTTGGGGGATGGCTTGGACTGCATTCTCTGAGCTGCATTCTGTAATCCTCATAGTACGTGATTTAAATCAACAGAGGATGGACTGGGTAGGCGGGTTCCTGGTTCTTCATTAGGCAGAGAATGTTTCTCCCTCTGGGCAAGAGTCTGTTGCATCGTATGACTCCAATGGGCAATGTATTTTAGAGTTTACGTAAAAGAAAATTTGGTTGAACCCGATTTGCTTTTTTCATCAGCCAGCATTCATCTGGGGGAATGGAAAAATCCATTGGGTTCAATCAAAATGGAAATTGGCCAGTGTAAATGTTAAGATGGTTGACCTTTTTTTTGAGTTGAACTGTTAAGTGTTGGTCTGCTTTTCGGCTTGATGTTCATTGGAAAATAGATGATTCCATGATGATATCTGTAAATGGGCTATGGGATCCAACCTACAGTGAAACTGGCATCAGATATGGTCCTGTAGCCAGTGTAGACATGGAAAGGTTAGTTCTGACTGCCTCTGGGATTATTTTAAGAATTGAGTCAACTTAAATGTATGATTCTGTAGGGGAGAAAAAATAGTTTTCCCTCTATCCTTCTAGTGGCTGAGACCCCACTATAATAAAAGACAGACTAACAGGAAAAAAGCAAACAGAAGTTCACTAATGTGCATACCTCCTGTACACATGGGAGATACTCAGGAAAACTGAGTAACTCTTCGAAATGGCCCAAGCCACCACCTTAAACACCATCTCCAGCTAAAGAAAAAAGAAGGTGTTGAGAGGTTGGGGGCCAGTTATGGGAGGTGACCAGGAAAAGCCCAGTAAACGAGGGTGAGGTTGTTATGCAGATTTCAGTCAGGCCTTCTCTGTTAATGAGAGTCTCTTGCGATTTAGGGTCATTCTTCTCTTCCTGGTGGAGAGAGGGAGACACTCTTACAAGTGGAGATTTTCCTTACAAATGTAAATGTCTCTTACAAAAGGATGACTTCTACTCTGTTTTCAGAGCTCTCCTGTGTCTGCTGTTTCTCAAAAATAATCAGCTCAAAATAATTCTTGCGGCTGACCCAGTGGCATAGTGGTTAAATTCGTGTGCTCTGCTTCAGTGGCCTGGTGTTCGCAGTTCGGATCCTGGACTCTGATCTAGCATCACTCGTCAAGCCACGCTGTGGCAGTGAACCACATTCAAAATAGAGGAAGATTGGCATAGATGTTAGCTCAGGGTCAATCTTCCTCACACACGCACAAAATAATAATTCTTATGCCAAAGAGCATATTTTGGGGTGGCAAATTCTGCTCCCCTTCAATTCCTTTTATATGAAATATCCAGAGTAGGTAAATCCATAGTGGCAGAATGCATATCGGAGGGGGAAAATGGGGAGCAACTGCCTAATGGATATGGAATTTCCTTTTGGGGCGCTGAAAACGTTCTGTAAATAGATACAAGTGGTAGTTGCACAACATTGTGAATGTACTAAATGTCACTGGATTGCTCCATTTAATATGGCTAATTTTATGTTCTGTGACTTTTGCCTCAACAAAAAAGATAAAACACAAAACAAATAAACCCTAACCCAACATGGTGCACTCTTCTCTTTTCCCAAAGACCTCACCCTCGTGATAAATAAATGACAGGCAAGTGGATATATTGGAGTATATGAGGAAGCCATTTGGTGTAAAACTAATTTGGCCTGAACTTGTTTTTCCAACAGGGCCTGATGTGGCCCCTGAACATGCATTGTATATCTGCTGTAAGTATTTGCTATGTCCTAAAGACAGGAACAATGCTCTTAAAGATCAGGATGTAACTTCCCCTACTTTGGCATTTCCTTAGGGATAAGCATCTCTCCCTAAACTAAGGATTGATTGCTGACCTGCTGCCCTCACCTTGTGACCACCCACCTTGAGATCACTGACCTGCTGTGTTCACCAAATTGCCGTGCCAGCAAAGCGGTCTCGTGACTGTTGTAAAAGGGACATTCCAATCATATGTGACACATGCTCTTTGATGATATATAACCACTCTGTAATCCCCACTTCTTTGGAGTGCTCCCTTCCTTCATGAAAGGACTCTCCCGGGCTGTATGGTCCTCAGGGTAGGCTCGTAATAAACTCACCCCAATTTTGATTTGTACATCAGTTATGGATTATTTGCCTCAATGCTAGTTTAAGGGAACATTAATAACAAATCTTCACTTTTGCTTCTGTATTAAAGGAGTTCTTTCCTCTTGGGCTCATTTCTCCTCATAGTAAATAATATAATGGGTATGAAACATCATCTGTATTGGCAGGTGGTGGAGCTTAGCATCACTTAGCATCCAGGAGCCATTTTTAGGTAGGAAAGGATGTGTGGAAGGTAAGACTGAGAAGTGTTGAGGAATGCATATTATTCATTTATAAAAAAGCAGACTTGAGTGTCAGGGATACTAAGATACTCAACTTTACGTTATAATCTTTTTGCTCTATTCTAGTGTGGTAATTGGGTAGCCCACCTGGGCTCCCTCCAACCTCCCAGCCCACCTGCTACACACACCTGCAGTAAATTTCCTTTGAAAGTGCATTTGAAGTTCAAAATACTTTGTATTCATTTTATTCTTGTATCGTAAGGAATATTTATGTATTTATGTAGATCCCAAACTTTCTGCGCATTATCTACTTTTACATTCCAGGGACCCAATGATGCAGGAACTATTATTGTCACATTTTTTAAACGAAGAGACCAAGGCTCAGTGATCTTAACGAACTTGCCTGAGTTAACAAAGCCAGTGAAAACAGCAGAGTTGAGATTCGAACCCTGGGTGCTCTGAACCCCAAAGCCTGTACTCTGAGCATGATGCTATTGTAGGAATATTCCCTAAATCTTCTTCAGTGGTCTAAGATGAAGAGCTCTTGAGGGATAGCTATATGGCCAATCTTCCCTACAGATGCAGTGGGAGTTTTCTGCTCAAAATAATCGACTTCCTGTTTTCAAGTGTGGATTCCTCCTAAGAATTTTAGGGTCAGATCCTGGTTCAATCCCAGTTCCACCACTTACCAGCAGTTTGACGTAGCCATGCTCCACAAAACCATTGCCCATTGTCTCCTCTGTAAAATGGATATAATAATGACTTTCTAGCAGGGCTGTTACAAGAATGCAGACAAAGACCTTTGAGAACAGCTAGAGAGTGCTGGGTCCTGTGGGGGAGGGGGAAATTCCCTCTGTACCCCTCTTGAGATTTTGTGGCTGGAGTAATAATAAAATTGACACAAGACCAGATTAATAGGAGAAAAGCCAACTTAATGCAGATGCATGGGAGATCATTTTTATGATGCACAGGGAGTGAACAAAGCAGGCAGTTTATATAACTTTTTACACAGAGAAACAATACACTGGTGAGGATTCGACAGGACAAAGAAACTTAAGTCTGGATGCTTAATTAGGAAGGAATTTAAGCAGAGTTTGGGTTAGGGTAGTAAATTAGTAAAAAAGTAACAAGGTTTGTTTCTTAGCCCTGAATCCCCTTGCTTTAGTGATAAAGATGCAGAGAGAGTATGTTTCACGTGGGAGATTATTTTCTGCTTTCAGGGGGAGCAGACAGAGGAGGGTCAAAATGCCCTTTTTGCAGCGGCTGCTTCTTGAGTAACTTTAATTCAAAATAATCAATAAGCCATTGTGGCATATTTTGGGACGGCCTATCCTGGGCCCCAACAGTACCTGGGGCACACCTTCTCACTTTATCCCCCTCAGTCCTTGAAACAGTGGCCACCTTCAGTTGGTGTAGGCCTCGGAGTCTCAAATCCTCTTTCTCCACCAAATAATTGTCTGTAGATGATAATAGAAATTATGGAGCATTTGCCTGTATACAACATCCTCATCTTGAACTTAGTTCTTAGCCTTTGTGTGCAAATTTGGTTTTGTCACAAGGCAGCTATAGAAGAGCTTTCTTTCAGTCTATTTTTTTATCTTCTGCTTTAAAAAAAATTATTTTTATAGTCCTGAAATTGACTCTCCCTCAATATTACATGGTCCACATCCTCCCATGCCTTTGTCTGCCTGGGCAGTGGGACCTGTGGGGTCAGGGTGGCCATTCCTGGGAGGTGATTATCCTGCAAGCCCCAGGATTAAGTACCCTGGAATAGTCTGGCCTCTGGGAGGCCCAGCGTGTGAGCTGATTGTTGTGGCTTGAGAACATTCTTTGAGAGCTCCGCATTTCTAATAATTAAGACCCAAGATGCTGTGGCTGTTGCACTGGCTGCATTTTGTTTCTTGGGTCTGTGGCAGAATGGCCTCATTTCATTTCCTCATAATTAAAGTGTTCTGAACAGCAGTATGGGTTTTGACCTGAAAGAAGTTATTAGGATAATCTACCCTTTTTCTAGCAAAAGGATACATCCAGAAATGCATTTAGTTAAAACCTCTGGTGACAAGGAATATTCTCTCTCCCTCCTTCTCTTTCTCCTTCTTTCCCTCTTAGAAAGAAATGTGTTGAGACATCATTAGGCCTACAAAAGAGGGTTAATTAATTAATTTAAGAAGTGAACTATAACACTGTATAAACCCAGTTTTTAACTATTGTAGAAGATCAGACCTAAGCTGGTGTCTCAGTCTTTGTCCCTCTAAGTCTTAGAAGGGCTCAATTTGTAACAACACAAATCATCAAGTTGTAGATAAACTGTTGAGGACCTCTTTCTCTGTGTAGGAAAAGTTTCCTTCCAGACAGGCAGATCTGGATGAAGAGCTGGAGAATAATTTTCTCTGCAGACACCAGGGATCCTTGAAGGCCCTCTCTTTCTCTCATTTTAATGTAAAACATTGACCTCAAATATGGCTGTCCTCTCGTGAATTTTATAGGAAGGTTATTGAATCGTTTTTTGCCTTGATTTCCAAGTTTGGCACACTAGCCTTGACTCAGTGGATCCTGGCTGTCAAACTATATCTCCTGAGTTTCATCTGAAAGTGGACCCCAATTCATAGGGTATGTCAGTCCTGTCCAAACCTTGTGTTCTGAGTTGTAGGACTGGGTTGAGTTTGAAAGTGACTTGTGGTCATTTGTTTTTTTCCGAAGGAAGTAACAGAGTCCAGGTTTTCTCCGCAGAGTTTTTAGTGTGTCCAGGGCCGTTGTGACACGGGTTCTTAATTTAGTCTTTTAGTGACTATGTTCTTATGAGCAATTATGGTATGCTTGCTTCTGTTGGGCAATGCAGGGGATTAAAAGTAGAGGTTGCAGTTGACGAGTTGCTCGTGTAGGAGATAAACGGTGTTGTCCTCAGCAAGTGTGAGAAGTGTGTCACATGAGAACATGCAATATTTGCTCAGGGGGCAGTGGAGTGGGCCTAATTCAATCCAAGTCATACAGCCTAAGAGTGAAGAGGAGTCTTGAAGTCTGAACCCCAGGGGTTTAATCCTGTCCCTGACAGTCCCTGACAGTTACCGCTGTTGTGACCTTGGGTGAGTTAATCTCATTCTCTGGTCCTCAGTGTCCTCTTCTGACAAAGATGGGAGGGGTGACAATAGCGTTATAGGGAGACAAGATTGGTGAAACCAACCTGCCATGGTTGGTCTTACTATTTGGTAAGTAAACTTTCCCTTTCTGCTCTGTCCTAAATTGGGAGAACCGTTCCTTTTGGCAAGGACTATTCTTTCTCCACTCCTTCTGTGCTTTCAGCTTATCGCCGTCTACCCTCTCTTCCTAACTCTTTCCCTTGACCCTCTGAAATTTCAACACTGATACTCAGCCGATTAGAATCTTCCAGCTCAGGACCCAAAACCTTGCCCTGACTCCCAACATTTACAGTTTCCACCTTCATAAACATTCTAAACGGGGAAACGGTAGGTTTTATTTTTCCAGCATTCGGCACACAATTGTTTTGTCTCTTCCCCTTTTAGTGCCTCTTTTGCTCCATTTAAAACCTACTCCTTTGGTATGAGAGCTATAACTTATGAATGTTTCTTATATTACAAGATTAAGAAGGGCCCTTGGAACCTAAAGTATAAATGTCTGCTTTCAAGAGCCAGGTGATACCGTCTTGGAAACAAGGTAATACCAAACTCGGTTTTTAAAACAGCTTTATAGAGGTATAATTTACATAACATAAAATTCACCAATTTTAATTTTAAAATTCAATTCTCTTTAGAAAATTTACAGTCTAATTTTAGAGTATCTCTATCTTCCCAAAAAGATCCCTTCCGCATGCCCATTTGCAGTCAATCGTTCTTTTCACCCTCAGCCCCAGGCAACCACTAATTGACATTATTGTAGCAGTATTAGTCGTGATAGCCAAAAAAGTGTAAACAATCCAAATGTCCGTTAACTGGTGTACAGATAAAAAAAACTCAGTGTATCCATACAATGGAAGACGGTTTATCAAAAACAAACTACAAAGAGATAGATGAAACACCGGAATACTAAAACACGCTACAACATAGATGGACCTCAAAAAACCTTTATGCACCCATGATACTAAGTGAAAGAAGTCAGATGCAAAAGATGTATTGTAGCATTCCATGTTTATGAAATGTCCAGAAAAGGTAAATCTAAAGTGGATTGTTACCATTGCTTGCCATTAGGCAAATATACCTCTACTTTCTGTTTTAGGAGCTGAAACTACTCATATGTCTTGGGTCGTTGGGGCTAATTCTCTTTCTAAGGAGTGTGGCTAATTTGACCCTTCCAAGATTTGCTTTTCCATTTTGTCTGCTAAGGGAGGAATTCCAGAAGCCAGGAGGGTGATGGTCGCTTTGCTTGAGCCATATAAACAGAGACCCATCCCTCCTTTCCTTACCTGCCTTTGTCTGACTTCTCAAAGCCCATTTGGGACCAAGCTCAATTTTCAAGTTAATATGTTTGGGAATATATAGAATGTCTGCTGGGACCTGGTGGCAGGCAGGCATGTTTAAGCTGATCATTTGTTTTAAACATAAGCCATTTGTAATGCATGATTCATCTGTTGCTAGGAGGTACTTGGCATCTTTTACATAGACCGTGACTCAAATTGTGACAACATCCATAGCTCAGAAGGGAAAAAAAATAATCAGAGATTTGTTCGTTGGAATTTTCACAAATTCTCCATTTTTGGAGTTGGAAAATAATACCGTCTTAGTTTATTTAAGACTGACATCCTGGGGGCGGGGTGAGGGGGTGTTGCTGTGCTGATGCAAGCAAAACAAAGACAAACCAAAAAATGCCGATGTCTTACAAATGAGCAGTCCAATGTCTCCTAAACTTCTGTGGTTATTTTTATTCACACCATCTTTTATTTTTCCATACTTTTTTTTTCTGTTAAAAAAATAATATATACTAATTCAGGAAAAGTTAGAAAATAAATATATAAGAAAGTAAATTCCCTTGTAATTCCTACTATCTTGGCTACTTGCTGGCATCATTCTGGTGGATTCCCTTTGTATTTATTTCTTTCTGTGTGTATGTGAGCACTCAGACACTTAATAGGGCTCAGACTGTTTATCACGGTGCCTGCTATTGTCACTTGATATTTTGTTATGAACATTTTCCTTCACATCATTAAATATTCTTCAGGAAGATAACCTTAATGGTCCATAGTAGCCCAACATTGGGGTGAACCCTCACACTTACCATTCTCCAACTGTTAGACACTAATATTGTTTTAGAAATTTTTTTTTTTACTGTTAAAGCTCTGTGAAAATCTTTGAACAGACGTCGTTGAACACATCTCTACTTCCGTTGGACAAGATCCTAAAAGTAAAATAATCGGCTCAGGGTAAAGACTATAAAGGATTAAAGTTGTCCTTGTTGATTTCTTTACCTTATTAAGTATTAGGTAGATCTATGCTCTTATAAACAACGAATAAGAACTGGTCCAGCACATAGAAATGGGTTGGCCATTGATGGGAGAGAGAGGTAGTGGTCCACGGAAAGCTGTTAGGAAAATTACCATTGCCAAGTGTTAGGATCCTTCACTCGCAGAAGCATACACATTGTAAAGTAATTAAAACACCCCTTCTCCTTTTAAAAATTCCTGCAACCACTATGAATGATGCTACTCAGAACATCCCAATGGACCAAACATAATCAGCATCCCCAGGGAAGATTTGGTTCGCCTGGCTCCTGCCATGCTGCTGCAGAGATGCACATGGTCCTCTGTAAGTAATGGTTGTGCCTTTGCCTCTTTGCTTTCTAGTTATGGATCTTGCTGTAGGTTTCTCCTGGGTCCCCACCTGCGGCGTTTTTGTTCCTCATGATCTGGTGACCTCCCTGATTCCTAGTGATGTCCACAGTGGGTCTTTTCAGGGAGGCTGGGAATCTCCCTTCTCCTCTCCATCCATGAAATGCTCTTCCAGGCAAGTCACTTTCCTTACTCAGCTTCAACAGGTGTTGCGTCTTTGAGATAAGCTCTTAGCCACATTCTCAGGGAACCTACCCTGTGCTTTTTTTTAGTAAGACACTGTTCTCTCTTCTGAAGCTAAACTTAAACTTCAGAAGTGTCAGATTATTGCTAAATTTGTCTCCTACTATAGTGCCATATATTAATACCCTTTAAATATTGTTAAAACGGAGTTAGGTATTACTTTCCAAGCAAATCTTAGTCCAAGTTGTGCTCACTATAGGATGGGGATGGATGGATAGGTGGACAAATTCATAGATAGGTAGGTGGATGGATGAATGGTCCTTTCCAGGTCTCACTACCTATAGCCTACTTTAGGCACTGAGAAGAAAACAGTTAATTAGTTTAGACTTAATTCATGACACCACCAGTTCCCAAGAACTTGAATTCCAATCAGAGTTTTAGCAGTGCTTATCCCCAAAATCGTTGCTTTGCTTGCCCCACCAATTAGGGTTAGGCTTGAAAAAACCTCGGCTATCGTGTCACACACAGCTACTATTTGCTGTTAATTCTGGTGGAAATGATAGGTTCACTCTTGATATCAAAATTTAATGCATCAAAAAGAATCAAATATCAGGTGAAGAGAGTAACCAGCACAACAATTACTTCTTTTAAGAAGTTTTATTGGCTAACGATGCAGTGTAATATGAATAGCCCATGAATTTAATGCAGTATACATGTCTGTCTTTCTGTAGACCGAAGCTTCTGCTCTTTGTGGTAAAGAATCATGCTTGTGGCAGTGTAGCAGAATGGTGATGGGGGAGGACCCTGGAATCCGCTTTCTGAGTTCTCTTGACAAGTCTGCCATTTGATGGTCATGTGACAGTGGATCATTGTTTACTCTTCTGCACAACAGGATCTTTCAGATCCTGACACCTGAAAGATGGTGGTGGTATGAGGATTGAAGAACACAACACGTGTAAGCGATTAACAGAGTACTGTCACATAGTAAATGTTAATAATTGGCAGGAGGTGTTGTGTTATCATGTGTCGTTATCATCATCATTATTCTTATTAAAAAGTGGAGTTTGGGGTGGAACAGAAAGCAAGCCCTAAGGAAATATGGTGGGTTTATTAGTTTCCTCTTGCTAGTATATCAAGTGATCACAAAGTTGGTGACAGAACACAACAGAAATTTATTCTCTCACCATTCTAGATGAGAGGATTCCAAAATCAGCATCACTGGGTCATAATCAAGGTATTGGCAGGGCTTCTGTCCCTACGAAGGCTCCAGGGGAGTGTCTGCTCTTTGCCTCTTCCAGCTGCTGGTAGTTGCTGACATTCATCGGCTTGTGGCTCCATCACTCCAGTTTATGCCTCTTTCTTCACGTTACCTTGTCTTCTGAATGTGTGACATCTCCCTTTGCCTCTCTCTTTCGAGCAGGGCACTTGTGAATGGATTTAGGACCTGCCCAGATAATCCAGGGTAATCTCCCCATCTCAAGATCCTTAGCTTGACCACTTTTTTTTTCCTTATAAGGTAACATTTACGGGCTACGGGGATTGGGATCTGGTATCTTTGGGTGGCCATTATTCAGCCTAATACAGTAGGTTAGAAACGGAACTTGCTTTTCCGTTTGATAAGGGTATGGGCCGTCTCAAAGGTTTTATCATGTCTTCTACAAAACCAATGTCAGTATCGGTGTGGACATTTTCAAAACAGTGCTTTCTGCTTTCTGAAGCTCATTGCCTCTAACCCTCTTTAATGTTTGAGTAAACCTTATTTTATGAATAAAAATGCCTGCAGCAAACAGCACGTATTGATCATCTGTGGATCAATATGTAATATTTATATTTCACTGAATCTTCATGCCGTATTTCAGGTTTTGCTCCTCTGTCAATTTTGAAATGATCTGTGCTAATTCCATGTTGGGAGACCTGGGCCTTCTCGATAGCCTTAATTTTGTCTTCTCACTCTGTAAAAAGCTTTTCTTATCACCCCTGGGGTTGCTGAAGGATATTTTTTCACTGACGAGGCATAATATAGTTAGTCGGTGATATGTTTGTTGTAAAAAATTCTTTTTCCATTGTAGTCCAAACTTGAATTTCCCTAGTGTTCATTTGCTTTCTCTATTTTTGAGTGCACTTCAAAATACATTTGCAGTCACGATTGCCTGGGTAAGTTATAAATCCTAGATATTAGAATTTTTATGCTTTAGAAATAATAAATGAGGGCTTACCAATTAAAGATAAAAAATTACTTGGCTGGGGAGAGTAGAATATTTTATCAGTATTATTAAAATTTAAGGGCAGCTGAAATGCCACAGGGATCTTTGTACAACATTTTAGTTTAAAAAGTTGGCTTAGGGATAACTTATATTCTTTTCTTCAATTTTACATCAAACAGGATATTATATAAATTTTAAAAAACGAGGAGCACTCTCATTGAACTGATTCAAATATAGAGATTTTCACTTTTTATATTTAGAAATCCCTTTTTTGTGTATCTTGGATCTCTAGTAATAGAGTTTTCACATTCTCAAAAATGTTAATATCACACATGGAATAAACAATCTCATATGATTTATTATAAAACGAAAGGTTTTAAAAACATGAATATTTTATCTATAATCATGTCTGCTAGTTATATGAGTCTATTTTGTAGATGATCATGATACAGTTTTCACTGGTTTTTGTTTTTCTCTATTTTCTTCATTATTTTTTTAGTCCATTATTCTTAACAGCTCTCTGATGCTCTGGTTTATTCTCCGTAGGTCATTGTGACTTCTTTGCAGCATCATCACAATTCTCCATAGCTTCATAAATAACCTCTCTGGAAATTGATGATTTTTAGAGAATAATGTGGAATCCTAGGTAGGCACTAAAAAAAATAAAAGATTGCCTTTTCAGAAGCTGATCCTATTAGGAGAAGCAGAATTCTGTATCCTGCACAAACACAATTGATGCCTAAGTAGTGTGCCTTTTTAAGCAGCCATTTGTGAAATGATGCGGACTTAATGGCAGATTAAAACAACTACCTGCTGGGCTGTTTCGAAAAACAAAACCCTCCAATTAAGGTGGATCCATGAGAATGTGAAATCAATCCACCGTAACACTGAGCACCTTCTATGTAAAGGACAGTCTGCTACTGACATGAAACGGGGAGAGAAGAGTTGGATCTCTTCTCTGTCCTGAGAATTGCATAATCCAGAGCAGTGGTTCTCAGTGGGGGCAATTTTGCCCTCCGGGGGACATTTAGCCATATCTGGAGCCATCCCTGGTTGTCACAACTCCGGGAGTGGTTCTTCTGACATCTAATGGATGGAGGCCAGAGATGCTGCTAAATGTCGTAAGATGCACAGGACAGCCCCGCACAACACAATTATCTGGCGCCAAGTGTCAATAGTCCTGAGGTCAAAAAGCCCTTGATCTACAGAAAGAGAAAAAAACACGTATATAAAGAGCTTTGATATTTCAAGCCAGTCATGATAATGCCCAGCATGTTTATAGGGGTTCAGAGGAGAGGAGAGATTCTTGTGGGTTATATAGGGGTGGGATGTGGAAGTCAGATCTCATGTTAGAGTTAGGAAGTGTAATTTGCCCTAAAAGATGGGAAGAGAGAGTGTGAGGGCATTGCACAAAGATAAATGGCAACACAGGAATGATATTCATAATTCTTAATTATGAGTATGGCATACATGCTGACCGGTTAGTATGGACACCTGGCCAGTTAGAGCAGCCACTTGCCCTCACACCCTAGTTGTGCTTACAGACCTCATATCAGCCTTGTGATGGCAACCCTTTCTCTAGGCTCAATCAAAAGTCCAATCTTGCTAGAACTAATTTTGGAGTAAACTGGAGTGGATTTATCTCTTTGAGGCCCTTGAATAAAAAATTTTGACTTGATCTGATAGGCAGAGTGGGCTGGAAAACCATCAGAAACTTCTGAATTAAGGAGTTTCTAAAAAAGTTCTTTTTCACTCCACTTCCACCCACCTCCTCAGTGTATTTCTCCCAAGATGTTAAGCGTATAATTGAATCTTCTCATAGGGATATCCCATGGCAGTTACAGGGCAAAGCCCCATGACCATAGCTTGGAGGTGATCTCTCTCCTAGATAAGTTGAATATTTCTAACATCAGTCATTGGTGGTAGCAGGGCAGGAGAAAAATGTGATGATGAAGGCAGTATTTTAGGGAGTTTAATTTGAAGGCAGTATGCAAAATGGTTTGGAATGAGAATGAACAAGAAAGGAAGATCTTTTTAATTATTTGGGTAGAGGCAGTGGGATTAGAAATTGTGACATATACTGGAGGTATGATTATTAAAGAACCAGTATAATCTAGTCTCTCTCATCTTCCAGTAAATGATTTGATAAAAGGGGATAAATGTATGGATTGATTGAAATAATTCACATAAAATACCTGGCTCAGGGAAGGGGTTATTTTGAAATTGAGACATTTGCTAAAGGTGTGATTATGAAAGAATCAGTAAAATCTAATACTTCTCACCTTCTATTAACTGATTTGATACAAAGGTAGTTAATGTATGGATTCAATGAAATAATTCACAAAGTTTACTTGGCCCAGTGAAGGAGTTATTTTGAACCCAATATCTGGTACATCCCAGTTCTGCCAATAGTTAGATGGCGGAAATTAACCTTCGAATTTTTCATTATTGGAAAGATGATAATAAATTGCATGTACTTCCAGAACTTGTCCTATAAGGATTATATGAGATAATGCATGTAAACGTTGAGAACATTGCCTGGACTCTCAGTCAATCAATGAATATAATAAATATTACTTATAATGTTTATCCAGTATGTGGATTCAACTAGAGAAATCAAAGTTAGCCTTGACATGTTGAGTACTTGTCACTGGAGCAAGAAAGGTGCATTTGGGAACATTTAGTGAGCATTTGAAGGGTGTAGCATCTGAGAGACCAAAGCAGGATATGAATTGGGAAGTGTGGCAGAAAGTTTCTGTATCAGCTCTTTTAGTCTCTATTGTTTATTGTTGACTTGTCTACCCTCCTTTGGGTCTAGGAGTGGCCATGGAACACAAGTCCAGCCAATGAAAATGTATCAGTCAGCTACTGCCACCACAGTGCCGTGTAACAAATCACCCTAAAACACTGTACCTCATATAAGTATATATTTCTTACTCATGGATCTGTGGGTCAGCAGCAATATGAGTGCAATTTGGCTGATCCAGACTAGATTTTGCTTCCTGGGCTATGTTCTTCTCATGGTGAATTACATAAGGACAAGAGAGCAAGGACAAGTGAGAAAGCACGTTTTAAGTTTCTGCTTACACCACATCCCCTAACATTCCAGTGACCAAAGCAAGTTGTATGGCCAAACCCAAGGTCAAGTGTCAACACGCCCACCATGAAGCCGTGCTAGGGATGTGATTTTAATGCTACTATAGAGGAATGGGGAGTCAGGACCAATGATTCGCTCTACCCTGGAGACAGAAGGAAATCTGCTGGAGGTGGAGATTTTTAAGAAAGCTTATGTGTTCATGAAAAAAAGAGACATTGCAGCTGACACTGCTTTCTTGCCCTTCTTCTTGGCTCCTGTGTGGACGTGTTGACTGGTCCTGTGGCATCTTTCTTGCAATCGTGATGAAAAGGCCAAGAGCATCATGGAGACACAGTCTTGATATTGTCCAGCCATTGAACCAAGGGCAGAAACTGCCTGTCTGCAGATTTATTGATATTTGAGCCCTGAAATCATGTTTTCTGTTACTTACTGTGAAAAGCAATACTAATGACACCGTAAGGATATGAGAAAGGAGAAAGGCAGAAATTGAAGCTGAACCTTGGGTTTCACCCGCATTTGGAGTACGGGAGGGGCATGGTGCCTCGCATGTAATGTGTACTCTCAAAATGTTTGTCGTCTTGAATTGATTCAAAGGAGTCACACAGGCCGTGTTCCCTGCTACTCTTTACATCTATTATTCCACTGCCAGGCCATTCTCCTTTGCTCCCATCCCAGAGAAACCTGTATCACCACCAGCATAATAATGACATTTCATTATCACGATCTGAAGCCATAGGGTTGATATCCAGCTGTTCTAAATAGAGCAGGTTTCTGTCAAAAAGCTTTCACTTAGGACTAAGCAGGACTGTATTCAAACCACCACCACCTGGGGAGAAAGTCTTTATTTACCATTCTTCCTAGTTGTCAATCGCTAGATAGGTATGCACTCATTATTTTTTTTCTCCCTTCATCTTCTCTCATGTTCACAAAGAAAAAAGTTGGTGTTATGAAGAGATGATCTGATGTTGGTGAGTAAATCCTTCTCTCATAGGTTGTTTTGCAGTTAGATTCTTAGATGAATCTCATTTCCGTCTCATGCAATTAGGGATCATCTCAGGCAATGTTGAATTGTAGGACTGCGTTTGAAATTGAAGGCAACGAGAGCCTAAGTTTCACCTTTTATATGTATGTAGCTTTTGCTCCCATTGCTTATAAGAGTAATAGTTACTGCAGTTACACTTATAGTTGCTAACTGCTCATTTTAATCAATGGAGTATAACCAATTAATGGAACAGAAGTCTTCTTGGAGACGGGGCGTAACTTACAGACCACTCACACTGCCTTGAGTTCAACCTTTCTGATACTGTTCTTATCGGACAAATAATGAGAACATGCCCACCTTGTCTGTTGGCACCAAACCCATTTGAAATTTATGTCAGAAGCTATTCTACTTCAGGATGACTGACATCTAGGGTTCTCGTGAGAACTCATTGATATACTGTTGGAGAGAAACTCCAAATTTTATGATTTCACTTCCCAATAAAATTTAATTAATAAAAATTAGGGAAGCTCTCATAGACTTGAAAACTATAAATTTTTCCAGAGAAAGACACTAGGCTGTTTACCATAGCTATTTACCATCACGATAATTTTATAAAAGAAAATGAATTTAAGCCATATAAAATTGGAGGGATATCATAAGAGTAGCCTTTAATTGGTTCATGAATGTTGGTTAGTGCAGGGTTGGGCTATAGGAGGTGTTGTAGCTGTGTCCATAATAGCCATTTCATTTCTCTGCTATTGCATAGCAGTCAGGTCTTATGAAAGTGCTGAGATGAATTCCAGGTGTAGCATTTCATTAATCTAAGCTGATGGTGAGCAAACTTTTTCTGTAAGGAGCCAGGATTTGCTCTGTGGGACACACATTCTCTTTCGCAACTGCTTACTCTGACATAGTGCAAAAGCAGTCATAGACAATACACAAACAAATCGGTTTGGATACATTCCAACAAATATTTATTGACAAAGTTTATTTGCAAAAATAGGCAGTGGGTTGGGTTTGGCCTGTGGGCCATGATTCTCCAACCTCTGATTTAAACTACACCTGATAATCCCCAGGAATGCAGGCCTCTGCCATCCTGAAGTATGGCACTGTCCTGGCCCACCAAGGTTGGTTTAAGGACAGGAAAATGACACAGTGTGCACTGTGAGACATAAATGTCTCTTTTTAGAGGCTTCTGATTAAAGTTTTCATATTCCCGAGTGGGCCACAGGAAGATACTCCCTTGCATGGATGGCAGTGGGGTTGTCATACATGGATATGACAACCACATCTGCTGCAGCCACCTTACCACCTGCCTGGAGATGAAGCCACTGCAAGTGAGGAGAGGAGCAGAGTGAAGAGAATCACGGAGAAATTAAGCGAGATCCACTGGGTTGTGTAAATACTGGAGCGTCCACCTCAGACTTTCCAGTTATGGGAGCCACCATATTTCATTCTGTTTCATCAAATTTGTGTCAGGATCCTTGCTGTTTGCATGGACACATATCCCAAAATATAGAAGAGAAAACAGAACCTCCATGAATAAGATATTACCAGGAATTTGAAGAAGTGGGAGAGCAGAGACGAGATGAGGGGAGGAGAGTGGGAGAGAGAGGAAGAGGTGCTGGAGCCTGTGGAGTAAAGGTATTGAGGGTAAACCTCCAGGGTCAGGTGCAAGAAGTACTTTCAAGTATTAAACATTGAGTATTAAACATTCACTTCCAAGTGGAGTGTGTACGCGAGATATAAAACCTTCTGCCACTCCAAAACTTCAGTAAAGTCTGGTGCTCTCGCCAAAGCCTTTTGGGAGTAGTCATGAATCAATCAAGGCCAAGATACTGAGTTTCTCATTCCTGGGCAAGTCAGACCCAGATGAAAGGGAACTTGTATGGGAAGGTGAGAGTTCAGGGGGTGTAGAGAATTAAAGCCAGAAATGATTGTGAAAGTGTACCTTCCTGGGAATTTGTGGACATCTATCAAAGGACACCAAACACAAAATAAAAGATGCATGACAATTATCTTTAAAACTGGAAGAAGGGCATCTTACTTTGCATGTTGTTTGTGCATTTCAAATGAACAGCAAAATCACAATGTGTACCATGCAATATTTGATCGCTTTCTAAGAGGACTTAGCTTAAAAATATTTCATAGAATTTGGAAAAAAGATATAAGCAAGTTTTCTTTAAAAAATTCTGTGTATCCTGCTTTCCTTAACCATCTAATTTCCTTCCCACCACCGTGATTAAATATTTTCTTCTAAACGTAAAGTGAGGGTAGTAACTTAGTTGGTGATGAGTGAAATATTTCTAATAAGACTACAGGATGGATAGCTGAAAGTTTTGAATTAGAAGCTGTAAATAATTTTGGAACTTTTTTGAGACAGTTCTGGACTTACGGAAGAGTTGCAAAAGCAGTATATTCTCATCTACTCTTCACCCATCTTCTCTGAAATCTCACATGGGCATCCTACAGTAATCGAAATGAAGAAATTAACGTGGTTACAATGCTATTTACTGAAATGTACACTTCATTAGGGTTTTATCCGTTTTTGCTGTTGTCCTTTTCCTCTTCCAGGATCCAATTAATCATCCTACATTGTACTTACTTGTCATATCACTTGTCATATCCTCCAATCTGTGGAAATCAATTTTTCTTTCTCTTGCATGACTTGGATACTTTTGCAGAGCACTCATCTTTTTGTTTTCTGTAGAACATCCTTCAGTTTGGGGTTGTCTGCTGTTTACCCCTGATGAGACTGAAATCGTGCCTTATTGGGAAGGATGCCACAAAAGCGATGTGTCCTTCCCAGTGCATCACATCGGAGGACAGGATGTCTGTACATCTTATTACTGGTAATATTACCCTCAATCCCTTAGCTGAGGAGGTGTCTGCCAGGTTTCCCCACTGTAAGGTTACTGGTTTTCCCTTTCTACTTACTAGTACACTAATTTATTATTTTAGCATTCTAATGGTAATTTTCTGTTTCTCTCATCCCTTCCACATATATTAATAGGAAGTCTTCCGTAAGGAAGCATTTTCCATTCTTCTAGATTTATCCACTTATTTCGTTGTTTCTATCAGTGTGATCTCAAGAATAATTTTTTTCCCTTTGGAGTATAATCTAATTTTGTCATTATTTTTGTTGCTCAAATTCTTCCAGTTTGGGTTCTTGGGAGCTCCTGCCATTTGGTTCTTATGCCCTTCAAACATCCTCACTTTCATTTTGAGTGCTTCCTAACTTTCTGGCCCCATAAGGTGCTCCAGGCTCATCTTGTATTTTGCTGACCCAGCTCTGGGATCAGCCCCTTCTTGAAGGAACTCTGCTTCCTTTAGTTGGAGAATGGTATTTAGGAACCAAGATCTGAACAACAGTGTTTCTCATTGCTACTGGGATGTCACTGCTTGTGGCCCCTCCCAGTGGACAGAGCTAGCAATGTATGTATGTGCACACATCTGCGTTTACTTCTGTGTCAGTATCTGCACATCTACTTAAAAAACATGAGTTAATACCTATGACTCTGACTCCAGCCCAGCACTTAATGGATTTATTCTAACCCTTGCCCTTCACTTATTTGGAACTCCTTTCTCTGACAGTGAGAAACCTGGCTTCCGTCCTCTGTAATATATTTACTTTTTTGTTCAAATTTAGGATTCATATAAAGTAGTTTCAGAATTGCTGACCGGTACTCCTGGGATAAACAAATGTACAAATTACTGTGTTTATGTACAGATCTTCTTGTGATTAGCTTTAAGGATCCAGTTGAAACACTATTTCCCAAAGCTCTTAGGTCAACCCCTTTCTTCTACCTTTCAGCGTGGTCATATGATTCATTTGTAACGCCATTAAATTTATTTGTCACAGTCTGCATTCCTTCTTGATTTCCTCCCACATCCTTGTTGATTTTTTAAAAAATTTGCGTATGGTAATATTCACTCTTTGTGGCGTACAGCTCTATAGATTTTGACAAATACATAAAGCCAGGAATCCGCCAGCACAGTACCAGGCAGAACATTTCCATCAGCGCTCAACTTCCTCTGTGCTGCTCCCTCATAGCCAACCCCTCTCCCATTCTCCCACCCATTGGCAGCCACTAATCTGTTTTCCGCCTGTATATATATTTCCATCTATTTTTCCTCAGCTGTAAATAATTTTGCTTGTTGAAAAGTTAATTGCCTTGCAAATTTTATTTTCTTATTTAGAAGAAATGATTATTTAGATGAATGCTGCCACTGAGAACCATCACATTTTGCTATAAGTCTCATGACAATATTAAGTACTAATGCTATTGAGCACATATGAGAGTGTCGAACACTAAGCTTAATGTGTTTATGGACACTTTCATTTAATGTTCATGCTCATCCATCCTGATAGATACAGCTATTTCCATTTTACAGATGAGAAAGCCAAGGCTCAGAGAGGGTCGGTAACTAGCCCGAGTTTACCCAGCTGGAAATGGTGAAGTCATTATTTGTAACCAGGCAGTCAAGCTCTTTTCACCAAACTTTTCCTCACTATGCTATAGTACCTTCTCACATAATAACATTTACTGAATATGTACCTGGCACATACTAAATATTGAGTCTAAAAGTACCCCATATCTCATTTAATCCTCACAGTGGTCCCTTGATGTAAGTGTTCCGAGTGCTCCATTTTGAAGATAAGACAGGGGCACAGAAGGGAGATGTTGCTGTCCTGAGGCCACATAGTGGGTTAAGTGATGGTTTTGTTTCAATCCTGAAGCCGTCTGACTCCAAAGTCTACTCACCTCTAATCACCGCCTCTCTGAATCAGGTTAGAACTTTAAGAATTAAAGTGGATTGTGTGCCAGCATAAGTGACAGCGAATGAAAAAATGACATTAATGATTGAGTGGAGGGAGGGGGCTAGAAGTCTGGGCAGTGCACTGAAGTGCCGTCAGTCTCCGTCTCTAGCCAGGAGAATAATAGGCAGACCTGAAAATCCTGCGGCCAACACAGGACTCTTGGGAGAGACTGTGTAAAGATAACAGCTGAGAGCATTTTGGGATGTGGATTCAATGATGAGAGGAGATGAGAATCAGGGATGCTGTGTCTGGATCAGCTTTCCTCCACCATTCCCCAGCTCGCTAACGCCCCCATAACGAGTCCTTTGGTGTGTCTTGTTGGAATCCTCTAGTGTAAGAGGACGCATCCTCCTGGGTTTGGGTGGAGGCTGGTGAAGAGTGGAGAGGAGGACCAGGAAGACGGGGGCTGCTGTGTGAGATGGTTTGTTCCTACTGCAAATTTAGTTTTACGATTTCTTAGAACTCATGCTTCATCTTACGAAAACGCATTTTGTAATTTTGCCCTCTACTTTATCCTTTATCCTTTGGGTCCTAATGTAACAACGAACAAGACCCTTATCAAAAAGAAACCTTCCCGTCCAGCCCTTGGTTGTGTCAGGAGTGTGCGCTAAGTTTGTTCTGCAGAACCTCCAGGCACAGCCTTGCCGACTCATGGAAGTCCATGCATTGTGGTTTTATTGCACAATCCTAGAGAAGTATGCAGTGAACTTCAGTATGCTCAAGATACATTAGGGGAGCTTGTCAAAATACAGGGTTCTAGGCTGTGTTTCAAGACAGAGACTCAGTATGTCTATGGTGGGGCTCAGGAGTCTGTATTTCTAACAAGCTTCCCTGGTGAGTTTGATGTAGACGGGTGAGACTACATGGTGGACCACCTTTTGAGAAACTCCAAGCTGGATGATAATGTCTGAAACCCAACTTCCTTGTCTTCATCTCAGGCCATTCCCCACACCCAGCCCCCCTGCAGCCCAGCCTCCTGGGATGATCCCCAGGACCCTACCACATTGTCCTTCCATTCTTGGTGTGTCTGACGGCACTCTTCCAATGGCTTGTAAAGTGTCCCCGCCTTGTTTGAAGGAGCATTTCCGCTCATCCTTATGAGGCGCAACTCAACAGTGTGCGTTCTTTCCTTGTGGCACTTAGCACAGTGCGTGGTTAACGGGTTGGGAACTTTTGGAGTCAGGGGGCCCAGGGCCAACCCATCTCCTACTTCTACTGGCTGTGTGAATTTGGACAAGTTAATCTCTCTAAGACTGTTTCCTCCTCTGTAAAAAAGGAGCAATTAACAGTCCGTGTCTCCACAGGATGACCGTGGGATGCAATGAGACTGTGCCCATACAATGCCTGGGACAGTTAGTACTCAATGAATGCTTTTATTATATATAATGCCTTTTACTCATTTGATTGCTTCCTCTACTAATCTGGGGCTTCTTGACAATGGGGAAGATTCCTTAATAACTTGTGTATCTCCATTACTTATCAGAGAGCCTGGGGTCTAAAAGGTGATCAAATGCACACACATACACACGCGTGCACGCACATTTTTAAAGGAGCTTTCTACATACTGGGAACTCTTGAATGGACAAAGGAATTTTATGACTCCCCTAACCCTTTTCTTTGCTGTTTCCACCATTTTCTCATTTGAGTTCAACTCTTAAGATATACTGTGCTTTGAACCCACCTTCCTTCATTGGCTCTTTATTGAGCCCATGCTTATATTCTGCCGAGTCGGTGTTCTTTGCAGCATCCGCTTCCCATTACTGATTGACTGACGGTGGGGTGGCCGATGCACTGAGTCAGCTCCCCAGGGGCTTGTGGGCTCTTCCCTCATTGAAGGGGGAAAAGTAACCCTATCTTTTCAGTAAATGAGAAGAGAAAGCGACGGGATCTTTGTCATTCATTCTGCAGGGTTGCAGAATGTGATCTGTGTGTGGCACACTGTGTGTGTGTGTAAAAATATGCCCTCTGATGAAAGTACGAAAGCTACTGCCAATAAACTTCAAGATAAGTAGATGAGAATTAGTTAAAAATACTGAGATGCCACAATAAGAAAAGGAAAACTATTTTTCAGCAGCCCTTAAAAAATATTGGAAATATGTAAACCCCTGCCACTCTCTAGAGAATATTAGCATTAGGAACACACAAGTCTATAGAAAACAGCTTTGCTGCAACTTAGGGAGATCATCTGCAACTGTAAAATTTTAGGAGATTCCTCAAAGAGCTAAACACAGAGTTAATATTTATATGTATTTACCCAAGGAAATGAAAGGAGAAACTTGAACAAATATTTGTATACCAATGTTCATTGCAGTATTATTCACAATAGCCAAAAGCATTCAAAATGCCCGTTGATAGATGAATGGGTAAACAAGATGTGGTCTATCCATACAATGCAATATTATGCAGCCATGAAAAGGAATGAAATTCTGACATATGCTATTACACAGATGAACCTTGAAAACATGATGCTAAGTGGAAGAAGCCAGACACAAAAGGACAAATACTGTAAGATCCCACTTATAGGAGCTAGTAGAGTAGTCAAATTCATAGAGATAGAAAATAAAATGGTGGTTACTAGTGGCTGGACAGTGGGAAGAATGAGAAGTTGTTGTTTAACTGGTACAGAGTTTCATTTGGATGATGGAAAAGTTCTGTAAAGGATATTGATGATGGTTGCACAACATTATGAAAGGACTAAATGCCACTGAATTGTACATTTAAAAATGGTTAAAGGGTAATTTTATATTGTGTGTATTTTACCACATTAAAAAATATACGAGAAAACAATAAATAGCAAAAAAAAAAAAAAATCCTAGGAGAAGCAAGCCCCTCACTCTGTCAGTGCTGGTGTGATGTTCTTCCTGATGCCCCATGCATCCCCTGTGTAGAGGGCTCATTTGTTTCCAGCTGCTCTTGAGTTGGAAAAAGAGAATGGAAACAGGCCCCCCCATATGCTGTAACTGGCCCATGGTGGAGTTTTCTCAGAGTTGCACGATTTATTTGAAGTTTGTGTTATTTGTCAGCATTTTGCTATGAGATACTTGGCATCCAAAACAGAAACTGGATTCCCATATCTCTTAAGAGGTGGATGGTCTGGGCTTTCTGCGTCCACATCCTCCTGCATCAGTGATCTCCCCTTAAAGGAGCCTTGTGCGCTTCAGTCACACCAGTGGGGCATCTGCCTGGGCCCTGCAGTGAAGTTGCAGCCCCCGGCTGAACATCTCCACGCAGTCTGGGAGTGGATCACTTCTGCCCTTGATCATTGTCTCTGTTTTCCAGCTTTCAAACAGAATTTGATCATTGTTAGGCAAATGAGCCTCCATGCATGGCCCCTAGGTTGTTAATTTCTTCAATGCAGACCTATTAGTTCAAAAGCCCACTGTTGGGGGCCACCCTGTGGCCTAGTGGTTAATTTCCATGGACTCCCTTCCATGGCCCGGGTTTGGTTCTCAGGCACAGACCTGTACCACTTGTTGGTGGCCATCCTGTGGCAGTGACCCACATACAAAATAGAGGAAGACTGGCATAGATGTTAGGTCAGGGCGAATCTTCCTCAGCAAAAAAAAAGAAAAGAAAAGAAAAGAAAAGCAAAGCAAAAAGCCCACTGTTGCCAAACTCAAATTTCTTACCCATCCAATTATTTTTAAAATAGTCCAAACAAGCAGATTTTAGCCATTTAGAACTTTCCTACTTTGCATGCCCCAGGAGACCTCACCAGACAGCTGTTTCCCATGAATAAGATAGAACCTTGTGGTTATAAGGGCTCCAGTTGCTACATCCCTTTGGAGCTTCAGACCCGACATCTCCGTGCTGTGCTGCTGAGGACATCACTCGTCACGTATCTCCCTCGCCCTGGGAGTTCCCTGGCCCTCCTTCCCTTCTGGGTAGAGAGCTCCCCGTGGAAGCCTCTGGACAGTGTTATGGGCTGAATGTTTGAGTCCTGCCTAAATTGACACATTGAAGCCCTAACGCCTAGTGTGATGGTACTTGGAGATGGGAACTTTGGGGAGGCTGTTAGGTCTAGAGGAGGTCATGAGGCTGGGGCCCTGATAATGGAATCAGTGCCCTTATAAAAAAAGGGAGGAGACATAAGAGCACTCTCTCTCCATGGCCACGCACTGAGGAAAGACCATGTGAGGACACAGTGAGAAGACAGCCCGTCTGCAATCCCGCAAGCGGGTCCTCACCAGGCACTGAATCTGCTGGCACTTTGATTTGTACTTCCCAGCCTCCAGAACGGTGAGAAATAAATGTCTTTTGTTCAAGCCACCCCGTCAGTGGCATTTGGTGACGGCAGCCGGAGCTGACGGAGACGGACCGTCTCACACTGTGAGGAGCTTCCCCTCTCCTACAGCCCTGTGCAAGTGCCGCCCGGCAGAGCTTGTGTGTGTCACTGCCTCTCACGCTCACATCTTTTCCCTTGATCAGCCTGGAAATCCCTCAACCTCCCTACAATTATTATATAATTTTTCTTATCTAGAAGTACAAATATAGTTCACTAAACAGAGGAAAGAGAAGGGGAAGCAGAGATGGATCTCATCAAGGGAGCCTCTTACCTCTCCCTTTGGGAAGGAAAAAAAAGCAGTGAAATGGGCCTTGAGGACACTTGTGTTTTCCAGAGCCAGGAGAGAGCATATTGTCCGCTTCTGGCATGCAGCTAGGCCTTCCGATAATCAGCAGCATCTACGTTGCTCTTGGATATTTTACAAGGGGCCTCTACACTGATGAGATCCCTTGAGTACTTTTAACGTAGTTAAAAACGTGAGCGGCATGTGCCTGGAGCGCGCTTCTCATTGGTCAAGGATTAAATTGGTGGGGAAGCATGCACGTGAAGCGGCTTCGGCCTCACCGTGGGTCCTGAATCCAAGGTGAAAAGGCTGCGGGAGCTGGTCCCAGTCAGCGGAAACGCGCACCTAAACTGGATTGATGGTTCTGGTTGTGGGAAATGGAGTAATGCAATTATCGTCCTCGGCCGGCACTTGGTAGGATACTCTCATAGATCAGTGGCAAAGGGTTAGTAGGAGATTTTCTTCCCCCTTCTCTTGTGAGATGTACAAACCTTCCTGCTGATACTGCTGGGGAGAGATTTTATAAAGGATTATGAGACTGCTGTTTAAGAAAATGATTTCCAGTTAAATACCTTTCAGTATAAAAATGGTAAAGCTATATAGAATGGGGGAAATTCCTCCAAAATAATTGCTTCTCAAGGAGCTTAGTTTGATTGTCTTATAAAAAACTTTAACTTCGTTCTTTTTTTTCCTTTCCTATGACAAATGGGGAAAGAATTCTGCGATTCATTGAACAGTCAGATTTCCAATATGGTGTTTACTTGGGTTTTCCATTTCCGCTGCAGCCAGGAGGTCAAATCCAAAGGATTAAATACCCCATTCGAAATGTAATGGAGAGTTAAAGAAAAGAAGGGAGGTTCACCAATAAATGAGGAAGGCTTCATCCATAGTTTCCAGATGACATTCGAGAGTGCCAACAAATTGAGCAAAGATGAACGAGAGTCTGTGGGCCACCTGTGTCAGCCTCCCTTACCTTCCTGCTCGTGCCGTGAGATTAATTCCCCAACAACCACTGCAGCTAATAGAGGCCAATATTTCATTTGTGCCCAGTCCAGTGCTTTTTGTCCTTTGTTTTATTTAATCCTTACAACTCCTTGAGGTAGATATTTTCATTAACCCTGTTTTAGGAGGAGAAAACAGACATGGGCAGTTAATAATGTGCCCAAGGTCACAGAGCTAGTTATTGATGGAGTTAAGTTCCAAACCATCTTCCATATGACTTCAGGCCCATAGTCCAGGTCACCGTGTGCTCTCCCAGGAATCGTTGCCGTCGATTTGCTGCCCCTCACTTAATACCTATGTTCAGGGCTCCCCCATTGGTTTTGACTACAGCAGCATTTTTTCCTCCCCGTCAGAGATCTCCAAAGCTCAAGGGCATAATATTCATATCGTAGTCAACATGTATGTATGTCAGGGTCTGCTAGAGCCCAGATACTGGGCTGGGGACAGAGCAACAGTAGAGAGACTGGAGAGAGCTCCCTTACCCTCGTGGAGCTTACAGTCTCATGGGGAGACAGACCACAAAAAAGTGAGCACCTCAGAAACCGGTTGTCCATTGTGATAGATACTGGGAAAGAAATCGACATAATTGTGAGATAGAAATCAGTAAGTAAGGGACCACTGAGAAGGCTCTCTGAAAAAGATGTTTCTGTTAAAACTTGAAGACGGAAGGAGCGAGTCTTGCCAACAGCCGTGGGAAGAACATTCTAGGGAACAGCAGACACAAAGGCCATGAGATGGAACCAGGTTGACCTGTTTGAGGAGCTAAAAAGAAGTCAGTGTGGCTGGAGTAAGAGTATTGAGGGAGGCAGCCCTAGATGCGATTCAACGCTTTGGCTTCAAAGGGCAGAACAAAGATATTCTGTATCTCAGGTTATTTTCTCTCTTTCTCCTTTAAAAAAGTTCTTTCCTTTTTCTGCGTTGCGTTTCTCCTGTTCCGTCTTATTCAAGTACCTGCTCCACTTGCCCTTGATTTAAAAAACATTACTCTCTGTTGATCTGGGCCTTTTAATTCAAGAAGTCTTTGAGGATGCTATGCCAAACCCTGAGGTAGGCAGTGCTGGGACTCAAAAGAAGTGATGTGCGTGTGGGCCTTAGAAACACATAGCTTTGAATTCCAAAAGTGAAAATGAAGTTGACCTTGCAGAAGTGAATCGCCGGTTAGGTGGTGTAAGCCACTAAAGAAGATTCATGTGGGACCTTTTCAAATAATTCTATTCACTAGTCAATTTTAAACCACCTTGCATCCTAGCGAGCACAGTTTATGGCTTTGTTCACATCATAGATTTGGAAATCAAGACCTGGGAAAGGTCAGGCCATTAAATAAATGTTCGACACTGTGGGAGAGATGGGATGGTAATAACAAATTCTCAGCTGAGTGCCATTAACTTGCTACTTTTATAATAGCTTCTTCGGTTCGCATTTGTAAAACTTAAAAATTTTTTTCTCTGTTTTATTTATTTATTTATTTTTTTGGTGTGTGTGTGAGGAAGATTGGCCCTGAGCTAACATCTGTTGCCAATCGTCCTCTTTTTGCTTGAGGAAGATTGTCACTGAGCTAACATCTTCACCAATCTTCCTCTGTTTTATGTGGCATGCCGCCACAGTGTGGCTTGATGAGCGGCGCTAGGTCTGCGCCTGGGATTCAAACCTGTGCACCCCAGGCTGCCGAAGTAGAGCACGCAAACTCAACCGCTATGCTACCGGGCCAGCCCCTTTGTCTGTATTTTTTTTTTTTTTTTTTAAAGATTTTATTTTTTCCTTTTTCTCCCCAAAGCCCCCCAGTACATAGTTGTGTATTCTTCGTTGTGGGTTCTTCTAGTTGTGCCATGTGGGACGCTGCCTCAGCGTGGTTTGATGAGCAGTGCCATGTCCGCGCCCAGGATTCGAACCAACGAAACACTGGGCCGCCTGCAGCGGAGCGCGCGAACTTAACCACTCAGCCACGGGGCCAGCCCCCCTTTGTCTGTATTTTTGATGAAACACAAAGTTTTTGATCTGAGTGTGTTTCTACTTTAGATCATTGGCTAAGGGGAGCATGCATTGATTAATATTCTTGAGGGTGGTAGAAATCTCCTTGAAAACCCCTCAAGTCCAATGTTTCTCCAATTTATTGTGCTTGAGGATATTCTAGAGCTGTGCCATCCAGCATGGCAGCCACCAGCCACGTGTGGCTACTCAACACTTGAAAGGTGGCTAGATCAAATTGAGATTCCGTAAGCGTAAAGTCCCTGCTTCTGAAGACTTCATCTGAAAAAGTAATGTCAAACATCTTAATAATTTTTACATTGATTACACAATGGAATGATAACCTTTGAATATATTCCATTAAATACAGCACATTGTTACTATATTAATATTTTACTTGTTCAATATTACCTTTTTTAATGCAGCTACTTAAAGATTCAAAATTATATGTGGCTTACATTCTGTTTCCATTGGATTGTATTACTCTAAAAAGACTTCTGCAACCCGTCATGATGTGATAACTGACATCAGGCTGGTCCTCCTATTGAAAACAACCGTGAAACTGCATGTCACAGATGAGGTCGTCTTTTCAGGCATCGATCAAAAAGTAGTGCAGCTCTGTGATCCTTGAGAGAGGGAGGCACAGACACTGAGCCTCATGAAAACCCAGCTTTCTGTCCAGGAGCCCTTTTCTGCCACAGTGCAGGTGGGCAGCACCAAGCAGAGTAAGGATCTCACTGAACCGAGAAGTAGAGATTGGAATGCTTGGCTTCAGAAGTGGAATTTTTGGGGCAGAGTATCGGAAGAGAGGAATCCGTGCAGGGGAGTATTCATAACTCTTCATGGGGATTTCCTGCAGGTCCTTGGCTTAGGGCAGGGCTATACATGCTCGAGGTGAGAACTCACCAGACTGATCAGAGGTCACTTCATGCAGGGCTGAGAGCTAAAGGGTAACACCAGTGCTGGGGCACATTGTGGTCCAACCAAGCTGGGGGTAGGCCTTGCTGAACACCCCGTACAGTCTGCTGTGACCCCAGAATGGCCATGTGTTATGCGTAAGCTCTGGTTCCACTAGAATAAGGCCACACCATATGATCAAGTTCAAGATGGAAATGTACCCACTTGACAAAGAATAAAACCAAGCTCAACAGGATCAAAATAATGCTCTAGTAACTTGACCACCTGTGTGAATAAAACTCAGCACTCTTTAAAAGAAGATAGCATCATCTTCACTCTTATCAGGCATTATCCATATTGTCCAGTATACAATAAGAGTTACTAAACATATGAATAAGCAGGAAAATGTGACCCATAAACAAGACATAAAATAAAGTCAATAGAAGCAGACCCTGATGTGGCATGGATGTTAGAATGATCCCCAATTATTTGTAAATAAGACTAGAAACTTCTAAATAACCAATGCTTTAAAGAAGGGGAACTCAAGAAAAGTTATAAAATATTTTTAAATGATTGATCCTGGAAATACAGTAAATTAAAATTTATGGGATGCAGCTAAAGTAGATCTAAGAAGGAAATTTATATCGCCTGGAAAAAAAAAATGAACCTTGACATATACCTCACAAAAATTAATCTGAAATAGTTCATAGATCTAAATGTTTATCCTAAAACTCTAAAGCTTCTGGAGGAAACCATCTTCGCAATCTTGGGGTAAACAAAGATTTCTTAGAGCATGCACAAAAATCACTAATGAGAAAAGAAAAAAAGATAAAGTGGCCTTCATTAAAATTAAACTTCTGTCAAAGGTATCATTAAGAAAATGAAAAGGTAAGCTATGGACTGGGAGAATGTACTCCTAACCCTTCTATCTGATGGGGCACTTAAATCCTGAATATGTAAAGACAACCAACCAATCAACATGGGAGAATGACTTGAACGTACATTTCCTATCAGAGGCTACAAGAACGTCCATTGAGCATATAAAAAAGTGCTGAAGATTGGAGTCATCAGGGAAATGCAAATTAAATTCTCAATGAGATACCACTTCACACCCTCTAGAATAACTAAAATTAAAAAGAATAAAAACACCAAATGTTGGTGAGGATGTTGAGGAACAGAAACTGTCATACATTGCTAGTAGGAGTGTGAAGTGGCGCAAATGCTTGGAAATCTGTTTGGTAGTTTATTTTACAGTGAAATATCTATTACCCAGCAATTCCACTCTTTGATAATTACCTATGGGTAATAAAAGCATACAACCATACACACACACACACAAGTGTACAATATGAAGTTTACTGTAGCTTTATTCAAAGTAGACAAAACTGGAAACAATAAACAATTCAAATGTCTGTCAATGGAAGAATGGATAAACAAATAAGTTGTGATACTCTTACAACTTAATACTACTCATCAATATAAAAGTGACTTAGTGATGTTGACACTGGTGTGGGTGAATCTCAGATACATTAGAAAGAACGTAGGGGCCAGACACAGAAGCATACATACTGTATGTTTTCATTTATATGATGTTCAAGAATAGACAAAACAAGTTAATGGTGAGAGAATTCAGAACAGTCATTGCCTCTGGAGGTGTGGGGCCTGACTGGGGAGAGGCATCACGCTGGGGTTATGGAAATGATTTACCCTTGATTAGAGTGTTGGGTAAATGGGCGAATGCGTTTATCCAAACTCTCAATCTTTATGAGCCTGAGATCTGTGCATTTCCCAGTATGTACATTCTATCTCAAAAAAAATTCCTTGAGAAGAATACTCTACAGTGGAAGTCAGCAAACTATGGCGCGTGGGCCCAATCTGGCACGACACCTGTTTTTGTAAATAAAATGTTATTGGTGCGAAGCCATACTGATTTATCTACATATTGTCTACAGCTGTTTTGCACTGGAATAACAGTTGAAGAGTTGAGACAGCGACTCTATGGCCAGCAAAGCCTAAACTATTTATTATCTGGCCCTTCCCGGGAAAAGCTTGCTAACCCTTGCTCTTAAATAATTGTTTGAATGCAGACTCTGAAACTCACCCTCAGAGATTCTGATCCAGAATGTCTGGGAACAGAAATCTACGATTCTATTCCACTCCCTAGATGGTTCCAAAGCAGGTGGAACTGGGAGGGCAGAGAGTGCAGAATTGGTCCTTTCAGGGTTCACCATGTCCATACGTAGCCACTCTCTTTGGTCATAGAGTTATTTTACTGACTAATCTAATTTGTTCATGCTGGGGTTATAAAAACCCATTTCTTCCCCATTAGCTTTCTATGGAAAGTGAGAAAAGTTCATTCTCATCATAGTTATGCAATCATCCTTCATAAATTTGGAGAGCCTCATATGTGCTGGCATCATTAGCACATTCTCCTGCCACTATTTGGCTCTCTGTAGGTGACTGTTTGAGAGGTTAAAAGATAGGATGGGGGAGAAATTCACAAAGCGCTTTCTGTGCATGTCTGACGGATAATGACACTTAAGAAGCTTTATTTAAAACTGATCTGGCTTCATGATGATCCGAGCTTGCTCTTTAATTAGTTTTTAGGAGCATATATTGTTTATTATCATTATTTTATTTTGCCAAATAGAAGCTTAACATGCTTTGGTTCACAAAAGAGCCAGATGCTCTTTACCGTTTTTTTAGCGCCAATTGGGGAAGAAGAAAATATCTTTTTACCCTGGAAACTTTTTCGCCAAAGGTGGTTTGTGACTAAGATTTAATGACCATGGGGGATACTTTGGGAAGAAACATTAATGCCCAACAAACAATCCATCAGCACCTCTATTTTTCCAGCCCCCTTGCAGTGAGGGGGGGTTGTGTGGCTAGTTTTGCTCAACGAAATGTGTGGCTTTTCCATTCTTTCTTCCCCCATGGAAGTATGTATTGAGTTAAAGTTCTCACAGGATGAAATGAAGCAACTTGAATTCATGAGCTTGTTTTATTTGACCGGGAAATTAACATTTGTTGTGTTAATCCACTGAGCTTTTCGGGTTATTTGTCACCACAGCATAGCCTAGCCTCTTCTGACTAATATGGTGCCCATTGGCATAGGCTGTTACTCATTGGAGAAAGCAGACCCATGAGAGCAGTACAGATGCACACAGCATAAATGTGTCATTTCAAATAAGGACGGACTGTTGATTAACAGAGGAAGCACACGTGACTGTTAGCTCTTTCTCTTCAGCCATATAAAAGTAAATTACAGTTAGCTCAAAGAACCTACATTTCTGTGAATAGAAGCATAAGCATACCAATGCATGACATGTAAAAAATGAATATAAAGACAGTGGGAGACCATCGGTCTCCAAGAGGTCTCCGCTGTGCATTTTGTTGCGTGATTTTTTTTTTTTTGGAGAGAGTGCCTCAGAGGATGCAAGTTATTAGCCTTGAAGTCCTTTAAAATTGTCTTGTCAGGAGGTATTGGATTGGAAGAGAAAACCTCTATGACACTGGGGCTCATTTTTCTTGGGGCTTTACTCTCTGGCAAAACAGGCCATTACACCAATTGTTGCATCGTCCATCTCTCGTGCTGACAAGACTCACGTGCCTGCTCACCTGCTCTGAGGAGTCGATTGTTCCATCTTCTGCCGTCCTTGCTACTATGGCCATCATTGGCTTCCATGTTGGTTCTCCTTCTAGAATATGAGCTTCAGAGGCAGAACGTGTCTCGTTCATCTTTGTATCTCTTATTATCTCCAGTGCCTATCAGACACATGGCAGCCACTCAGTATGTGTTTCTAAATAAATGAATGAAATACTTCCACCACTCATATTCCCCACCTCTTAGCATGTTGCCATCTCCATTGCCGCCATCTTGACCTAAGCTAGTGTCAGTCAATGCCACCTTGACTCCTGGAATAACTTCCAAAAAACTCTGCTTAATCTATTCTTACCCTCAAAGTCACTTTTTTCATTGAAGTTGGAGAGATGTCTTTAAAACCCAAATGTTTCACTCCCTACTTCAAATCCATCGGTAGCTTCCCATTGTCCTTGAATAAAGGCTGAAGTCCTTCATATGGTCTGCAGGGTCGTATCTCTGCATCCTCAACTTGCCCACACTGTTCACAGTCCAGGCAGATTTCTTTCTTACAGTTGCTTGAACACGCCCTAGTTTATTGTGCCAGAGTCTTTATCCATGCTGTGTTTCACGCCTCATATGCTCCACTCCACAATTCACACGCACACCCACACACACACACACACATCCTTGCTTACTTAGCCTAGTTCAAACTTATCTGTTTACGCCCCAGCTCAAATTAGGGGGCATTCTTTTTTTTTATAATTTATGAGTTCTTACGGTATCCAATGCCCCTCGTTTGCAGCACTTATCAAAGGTTGCAGTTTTACCTTGACTGTTAGGGTTATTTGATTCAGGTCTGCAAGCACCAAGCAAATAGGGCCTGTCTGGTTTCGGCTTAGCACTGTATCATCCCAAGAACCTATCCCAGTGGTATAAGGCAAGTATTTGCTCAAGAAATAATCTTGCATGAATGCATGTCTTGTTAGGGGTAGTAACAGCTACCTACTAACTAGGGAGGCCTGATGAGTGGTGCCTGGTCCCATGAGCTCCGGGACACCCAAAGCATGCTGCAGAAGTGGGAGGGACTCAAGGTATGACATCAGCTCAGCCCTACGCAGAAGGCCTGGTTAGGGGCAGGCAGAGATGGAGTGGAGGGGACTATCTGGGAACTGTCGCTGCTCCTCATGGCCCAGTCATCCTTGTGCTTGAACTCAGAGTCTCTTTTAAAGAGTGTGGAGGGGTTCTTTCCCCAGCACTCTATCCTGGGCAGGCTGCGAGAGACTTATGGAAGTCACACGTAGGTTTTGGCTGGCTGAGGTTCAGAAATGGCTGATCTAGACGGCATTCCAGTGCGCTGACAAAACAAGAGGTTTTTGTCTGCAAAAACGACACCCTGAGTTCAAATACCTGGTTCTCTGTTGTAAAGCATCCGCTGTAGATTGGGATTCTCTAGACTTCATTCTGATAGGACGGTGGGATGACAAGGGGCCACTGAGTTTCCTGCAGTTTTTTTCTTGTCGTTTGTTGCATTTTGCTTGTTTTAATGGGGAAGAGGGGTAGGAGTGTATAAAAGATTGCCACATCCTCTAAGACTGTCATCCTTTGGAGGCAAATGGGAAGGATAACAAACTCAACAGGCTCAGATCTGAAGATGAAATTTGCCGGATATTTGGATAAAAGCATGAATGTCTATGTTCAGAGTGGAGAAGTGTAAGTTGAAAGAATCATTTGCATTTAAATGTGGATCAGTCCGGCTAGCTCCAGGGAACATGGAGATTCAGCTCATCGAATGGTGGTTAATTGAAAGGAATGAAAAGCAGGGGGGGGGGGGGGGGGTAGATTTAAATAGCAAAATACCAGAAAGTGTGGCTGAGGGTAGCAGAGGGACCGTTGGCAATAGCGCTTTTGTGGACCTTTTTGACAATCGGTTTAGGTACTGTGTTGACCAGATGGTGGTTAAGGTGATGATGATAAATCCACTAGAAGTGGTACGGAAGCAAAGCCTTGAGACAGAGATATGGATGCTATATGTAGTTACTTCTCCAGCAGTCAAAGCTGTATGCTCTGGTGGTGCTACACCGCCGTGCCGGCGCCCCCTGCTGTCCAAACCTGGCATCCAAACTTTTGATATGCAACTTCTCCAACACGTGGGATAACCCTATCACTGGTGGGCCTGTGCCCTATGTCTCAGGTGTTCCGGGGTAGAGAAACAAGTTGAGAATCACTGATATAATTACAGAGAAAAAAGCATGAAGAATTGCAAGGATAAGGGCTGATGCTTCGATTTGCTATCCGGCCATCTTTTTGATTCCCTAGAAACTACCCATTTTTAGGAATGCCTGAGTTCTGTGCATTTCTGCAGAGCTTGGGTCTAAACTAATTTGATGCAAATTATCCATTTGCAAGTAGTATTCTCGAAAAACCTTTATGGGGCCCACAAAGACAAAGTGCACAAAAGGAAATGATGATGTGTTTTATTCATAAGGCAGCATTTCTCGTCAAAATTCTTTCACAACCCCCCAAAATACCTAATGCATCACAAGCTGACATTTGTACTTCTGGCTTTCCACATACGGGGAAGTACCGTTCCTTTTAATCAAGTAAGTTTATTTTGCAGTGAAAGCTTTTGTATAATATTGAAAAATAGTTGTGCTCCTTGGAAGCTCTTTCAGTTTTCTGAAATGATCATTTTTAATCATTTGCCTAGCAAAACAATTTACCAAGCAGTGGAGGATAACGAACCGTAAAGTTTAATTTGCCTTTTTTAATTGAGTTGTTAATTGGCACCCCTCCACTGTTGGCAACGCCCAACTTGCTTTTTTGTTTTGCTTCTGATCCGAGACATTTTAAAGAATTTAATCCATCGTATTTCCTCTACCCAGGTACTTTCATGAATCCCATCAATAGGTGATTATTTTCTAAGTCTGTTGAGGCTTCAACAGATGCATACAAATTTTTGTCAGAGGCAAATAATTACATGGGGAATATAGAGCGGTGTTAACTTGGTAAAGATATCTGCCATTTATCACATTCCTACTATGTGCCAGACACTGTTCCAAGTGCTAACATACATTACTTATTTCTCATAGCATTTTGAGGTACAAATTATTATCTCGATTTTATTTTATTTTTTCCAGTAATTTTATTGAGATCATAATGGTTTATAACATTGTGTCATTTCACGTGTGCATTATTTTTTATCAGTTTCTGGATAGACTTTATCGTGCTCACCGCTAGTAGTCTAATTTTTGTCTGTCACCATACATATGAGCCCCTTTACCCCTTTCACCCACCCCCCAGCCCCCTTCCCCTCTGGTAACCGCTAATCTGTTCTCTTTCTTCACGTATTGTTATCCTCCAAATATGAGTGAAATCATGCGCTATTTGTCTTTCTCTGTCTGGCTTATTTTGCTTAACTTCATACCCTCAAGGTCCATCCATGTTGTTGTGAATGGGACAATTTTGTCTTTTTTATGGCTGAGTAGTATTCCATTGTATATATACACCACATCTTCTTTATCCATTCATCCTCAGAAGGGCACTTGGCTTGCTTCCATGTCTTGGCTATTGTGAATAATGCTGCAATGAACATAGGGGTGCATAAGTCTCTTTGGATCATTATTTCAAATTCTTGGCTTGGATAGATACCCAGTAGGGGGATAACTGGATCATATGGTAGTTCTATTTTTAATTTTTTGAGAATTCTCCATACTGTTTTCCATAGTGGCTGCACCAGTTTGCATTCCAACGAGCAGGACATGAGGATTCCTTTTTTTCCACATCCTCTCCAACATTTGTTGTTTTTTGTCTTGGTGATTATAGCCATTCTGACCAGTGTAAGGTGATATCTCATTGTAGTTTTCATTTCCATTTCCCTAGTAATTAGTGATGTTGAACATCATTTCATGTGTCTGTTGCCCATCTGTATATCTTCTTTAGAAAAATATCTGTTCATATCCTCTGCCCATTTTTTGATTGGGTTGTTTATTTTTTTGTTGTTGAGTTTTGTATGAGTTCTTTATGTATTTTGGAGATCAACCCCTTGTTGGATAAATGATTTACAAGTATTTTCTCCCGGTTGGTGCATTGTCTTTTTGTTTTGTTCATGGTTTCCTTTGCTTTGCAGAAGCTTTTTAGTCTGATGTAGTCCCATTTGTTAACTTTTTCTTTCCTTTCCCTTGCTCGAGTAGACATGGTATTTATTGAAAGCCCAGAAATAAAACCACTCATATGTGGACAGTTTATCTTCAACAAAGGAACCAAGAACATACAATGGAGAGAGGAAAGTCTCTTCAATAAATGGTGCTGGGAAAACTGGACAGCCACATGCAAAAGAATGAAAGTATCATTATCTTGCACCATACACAAAAATTCACTCACAGTGGATTAAAGACTTGAATGTAAGACCTGAAACCCTAAAACTCCTAGAACAAAACATAGGCAGTATGCTATTTGACAGTGGCCTTAGCAGCATCTTTTCAGATGTTATCTCCATTTTATACACAAGTGGGCAGAGGTTCAGTTATGTTAAACACTTTTTCCAAGGTCATCTAGCTTATCAGTGCTAGAATCAAGATTTAATCTCAGGCAGTTTAGCCTGGCCTCACAGGTCATTCTTTGAACCCTGTGTGGTATTTTCAAGATCCTTGAAGTCAAACAGACCTGCATTTAAATTCTTGTTCTGTTGTTAATATTGATATTGACATTTAATTAACACAAGCTATTCAGAACCAATTCCATGGGTGTGTGACCTGGGCAGTCAGAGCCCCATGCCCAGGAGGGCCCTGTACTTGGTTTAACGTTCTTCCATTGCTATCTTGACATTCTAAATCATTTTTGGACAAGGGGCCTCACATTTTCGTTTTGCATTAGGTCCTGCAAATTATATAGCTGGTCCTGATACTATTATTGTTTTAATATACATTTATTCTCTCCCCTTCCCATGATTTCTGGGGGATCCAAAGTCTGTGTGTGGCTTAGCTGTATCCTCTGTTTAGGGTTTCACGAGGCTGAAATCAAGGTGTCAGCCAGGCTGTGTTCTCATCTGGAAGCCCGACTGGGGAAGGATCCACCTCCCTACCTTTGTGCTCATGTGGCAGCATTGAGTTTCTTGCAGATGTGTGATTTGTGGCATTTTGTTTTTCTAAAGCTAAAGGGGAGAGAAAAGGACCAGTGCAAGTCTTCCAGCAAGGTGGAGTCTTCTGTGGTCTTATATGAGGTCACGTCATTACAGGAGTGGCATCTCATCCCCTTTGCTGCATTTTTTTGGTTCGAAGCAAATTGCAGCTCTTTCCAACACTCAAGGGGAGGGATGATACAAAGGTGTCGACACCAGGAGACAGGGGTCCTGGGGGACCATCTTGGATCTGTTTGTGACAATTATTATATGTAGTTATTGTTGTTATTATCATTATTTTTATTGTTGTTATACTTTCAGTTCTGTAGAGCTTACTGTGTTCCACGCTCTATTCTAAGTGCCTTGCATGGATTAACTCACTGACCTGTACAGCCGAGTTCCAAGGTCCTGAGGACTGAGCCAAAGGTCAGCCCCTCTCTGCCCACTGGAACTAAGAGTTCTCAGGGCAATGAAGGGTGAGGCAACTCTTTTTATTTTCCTGAGCGATATGATCATCTCAGGAAGTAGTTAAGTATGAATGATCAGAAACGTGGAATTGAGTGCCCTGCAGACCCGGGAAAGGTTCCAACTCTGCTGCTCTCTGGTTGTGAGGTCTCCCCTGAGTCGCCCCTGTGTCTCCTCATCAGAGATGCTGCAGGAGGGCTTTGAACAGCGTGGAGGGGTTAAGCCTGCTTCAAGATGAAGGTCCCTTAGATCCTGGCAATTCCACACATTTCAGCCAGAGTATGCTTTTGTGTTTAAGATATTATTACCCTACTGAATCCCAAACACTCTCTTGTCTCAGGCTTCTTGCGAAGTGTGATACAAAGAACACAATGGAACAATCTTAAACTTACATTGAGACTTGCCATCACCACATAGCTACTTCCTTTTCCCTTCTCTGTTTTTTCTTTATGCAGATTAACTTGGCCAATCTACCTTTTCTCCACCAGTCTCTTTCTTGCTCTCTTCCTCACTCTTTCTCTTTCTCATTATCTTTTTCTTCATTTCTCCTTAGGTAACTATTTTTATTTCTCTTCCTCCCCTTCCGCTATTCTCCATTTTTATCCCACCAAATATCATGTCAATAATTCTCCCTTCTCAGGGGGAAGAAAGCAAACGAGGAAGATGAAGGGGGTAATGGAATAGAATGAGATCATTCTCCTCTCCTCACAGATGTGTCTGTAAGACTCTTCAAAGATGGTATTGATGACAGTGGGAGAAGCAGATGCTCCTCCCAAGCTTCAGCTGGAAAGCATGCAGAGGGCGTTTTGCTAATTTGCCTTCCAAAACGGTGTTCTGCTCCCACATTTTTCCTTCAGTTGTCCTGAATGTTTAGTAGGCATGCCACCATCCAGCATTTTGCTGCAGGAGAGAATGAGATCTTACCCACTCTCTGTTAACTGACTACTGCCTGATAATTGGTGAAGTTCTAAACCTCTCTCATTGGAAATGCTTCTACTTTCTCCTTTGAAGCAGCCCATGGCAGGAACGTTCATTCACATCTCCAAATGTCCTCTGTCCATTTGATTGGGCAGTTCTTGTTTTTTGGGGAGAAGTGCAATAATTAAGCAAAAAAAGATTATCCCCCTCCCCATTTTGATCACAACTCCTTCCCATCTATCTGCAAGTTTTTTCTCTCTTAATTATTTTATTTCTCACAGACTTCGTCCATTTCTTTCCTTGTAGTGGGTCTTCTCTTTCAGCCTGTGATCACCTCAGCCTATAAACAAAATATCCTTAGAGTCTTTCACCTCCTCAAGCAATGTTTCCTTCTCACTTCTGACAAAGAGCAGTCTGTGGGTTTGATTTCTTATCTCTAGTCACCTGTTTACTGCCCCCAACCCCGTCTCCGCAGACCGCTACACTTACCAATCTACTGAATAACAGTCCTGAAAGTCGTCAGGGACACCTGAGTTGTCACTGCCTCTTCTCAGCTCTTATTCTCCTCAGCCCGCCTGAGCATCAGATGATGCTGACCACCCAGCCACTTGGGTCTCTGCCCTTTCATGTCTTTTTTGAGACTAAGTCTCTGCATCACCTTTGACCTATTCTTAATTCTCTGTCTCCATCTGGCTTCTCTTCTCTCCAGCATGGGCCAACGCAGACACCATCCTCTGGAATGTACTCCTGAACTCCTTGCATTCTCCTCTCCCTTTTCCATGTCCATCTGGGATCTTGGCTAATTGCCCTGGACAACAGTTTTGGAGCACCTACCACGTCAGACTCTGTTCTCAGAGCTCTTTGTACATAAACTTCTCTACTCCTCCCACGTACCTTAGGAGATGAACGTTATTATTTTGCGGGAGAAAAAAATGAAACACTGAGTTTATGTTTCTTGCTTTGACATTTCTGAGCATAACCCTGATTCTACTTGGAGTTTGTCTTTGATTTTTACTTGTCTGTTCATCATCAGCTCCTGAATCACACTCCAAACCAAACTCACCTTCCTCGCTTTCCTATCTTCTTCATCTCTGTTCCCTGGTTTTGTTAATTTACTGCAATGGGTCTCAGTCATGACTTTCTGCACCATTTTTGTGACTCCCTGCCTTTCCCATCTCGTCCAGTTGGCTGCTCAGCTCTATTCATTTCACTCCCATATATATACCTTCCTTTCCTTCTAATTCCATAGTGTTCTTTTGGGCCTTCTTTCCCTTCTCTCATTGTAGCAATAATAACCTCTTTCTAAACTAATTTTATTTTTCTCCATTATGCAATGATTATATGCCAATTCATTTAACAAAAAAAGGTGGAAAGAAGGAAAGTTTTAAGAATCCGTACTCTGATCCCGTGGAATACAAAGGCTTTCTGTACGGGTTGAATATTGTACCCCCAAATTATGTTGGAGTCCTAACCCCTAGTACTTCAGAATGTGATCTTATTTAGAGATAGCATCTTCACGGAGGGAACCAAGTCAAAGTGAAGTCATTAGGATGAGCCTTGATCCAATATGACTGGATGTCCTTATGAGAAAGGGAAATTTGGACACAGGCATGCACACAGGGAGAATACCATGTGAAGATTGGAGATAATTCCGTCACCAGCCAAGGAATGCCAAAGATTTCTAGCAAACCATCAGAAACTGGGAGAGAGGGCTGGAACAGATTTTCCCTCACAGCCTTCAGAAGGAACCAACCCTGCCGACACCTTCTTTTTGAATTCTAGCCTCCAGAATTCTGTGAGACAATAAATTTCTGGCGTTTAAGCCACCCGGTTCATGGTACTTTATTAAGGCAGCCCTGGAAAACTAATCCCTCTTTCAAACGTGTGTTCCTGCTTCTGGTCTTGCTGTCACTGATGAATTTCTCTAAAACCCAGCTTTTCTGTGTCGCTCCCTCTGTAAAAGCTTTATGGCTCCTTGTCGCTGCTACAAAACATCCACTCCTTAGGCAAACATTGAAAGCATTCAGGGGTCTCCCGGAAGATAGGGGTCAGGAGGAAAATGACTTTGCCTTACTCACCAGGATATCCCAGCACAATGACAAGTGCCAGGAACAGGGTCAGCGCTCACTTGGTGAATGGGTGCATAAATGAGTGGGTGAATGAGTGAATGAATGATGGATGCATTCCTCTTCACTAATCCCTGCCTTCACGTGGAAGGAATCACTGCCTTTTCCCCACATTCCTCTGGCTTTTCCGCTTCCTCCTACTTGCTGTTAGCAGCTGCTATCTGCCCATGGCCATCTCTGTTTTTGGATTTGTGTTATTCAAGATCTGGCTCATTTTTCAGTGCGTCCTCAAATTTTTCGGGATGTTTTCTGACTGGAAGAAATCCTTCCCTTCCATGTCACTCCGGGAGCACTTTTTACTTTGCATCATAGTTACTTTGTGCCAGGTCCTCAGCATGGTAATATGATTTTTGCAGCTTGGTTCCTGATAGCTAGTCGATAAATATTTGTTAAGTGAGTATATTAATTAAATCAATATCTGGGATAACAGAGCTGAAATTAGAACCCATAAGCCCCCCCCTCCCTTATTTCTGTGTCTAGGCAACACTTTGTCGAAAGATTCTCCTCTTAAAATTTTTATTTATGAATACTCTTCAGGAATTACATGTAAGAGAAAGGAGCTGGCACTGAGTACCTTGAAAAGTTGAATTGCAGGTTGCCATGGAAACAGAGTTGAGAGTTGAGTTTTCTGTATATGAATGTTTTAATGAAAACATATTCGTAGCCATTATAGATGGGTTTGTGTACCAGAAAAGAAGTGCTTTATCTTAACGTACTATTAGGTTCGTAAGTTAGATTGATGGTCCAAAGTATCATTTCATCAAATCACTATACATTATTCTGGTTTCCTCACTGGAAGTGATCCCAATGCTAACAAAATGAAGGCTGTCCTTGTTTATGGAAGAAAATGTCTCTATAGACTAATTTTTTTCGTTTTGCTATGGAGAAGTAGCCTTTTAATTGTAGCCAGAGGACACTTACCTTGAGCATCTGACTGATTCTATTCTTTCTTTGAAGTAATAATTGCCGCCAATCATGCATGCATTCTATATGCTGCTGACGATTATTAAATAGTTTTAAGTTCATGATGGTGGTGTTGATGGTGATGGCAGTGATGGGAGGAGCTCAAAGTTTACTCCCAAACTCTTATGAAGTGGGAGAATGCGCATGCTCAAACCACTTGTTTTTTCTAATTTTAAGGCAAGTATTCCTATGGTGTGGATCAAGAGGTTAAACTCTACAGACTATGGCCATCAGAATGACATGCCGTGGGCATGCTGGAATCGTAATTAGGCAATTATTAGTTCTATTTGTCATCTTCTGTTAAAGATCATTTATCGGGCATCTTGTCCCTACCCGGAGATGGGCATGCTATTCATCGTTTGTGGCAAATGTGAGGTACCATTTTGGTTACCTCTTGAAGATCTCTTTTAATACAAAGATCCAACCCATCCCTCTCCTCAAGCACCTTTTAATGGGAAACCTCCCAATAAACCTATGAAAAGCGTAATGAAAACCTCGTTCAGTCTTCTGTCAGGCTTCGGAGCTGTAAGTGGCTTCTAATTTGCACCAGACTGGAATAGCATTGAAGAATTACAGTAACTAAGTGAAACACTCATCGGATTTTCAATTTTCTGTTAGCATCCCATGTAATTTCTTGTAATGCGTCTGTAGCCAAGTGCAGTGACACGTGTCAAGGCTCATGCTGGAGCTTCTGCCTACATTAGCGTTACATTGAGAAGCACGAGGCTGTCAACATTTCTCATGGAGAGGGTACAGCTCGGTGCCTTTCTTGGCCTTGATGGATATTCCATTATATACAGCCCTCTGAACAAGAGTCTCATAATTTCGAACAGCTCCGATAGATGCTTGTGATGCTTGACATTTGACTTCCCATATTTATTGGAACAAATTGTGAGTCGTTCCTTCCGTGCAAGCACTTGGCGGACTATGTAGTTTGTCCTCCTGTAGCCTGCGGTACCTGTTGAGTTCATTCCCTCACTGGAACGAAGGCTCTATGCTTTTGTGTTCTGGTAAATGAATTCCTTTTGGAGGAACCAAGAGAGGCATCGTGACTATGACCCAGTGAGGTAAGACCCTGAGTTTTCTTTAGCGTATTTTGTATGATCCTCCATTCTTGTTTTCAAGCTGAAATAGTCCATTTTCCATCTCAGAGAATCTTAGTGTTTTTCTTCTGACTTTAGAATGGGGGCCTCTTGTGCTTAACCCTTAGTGCTTTCAACGTTTGTGACATATGTCGGTCATTAAAACCTCAATCCAGTAACAGAATTACTAATAGACTAATCCTACTTGGTAAAGGAAAATAGAAGCGAACCAGGCATTGTAATCTTCAAAGTAGTTAGCGATGTTGCCCCTCTTCGCGTGTGGCCCTGACAAGACTGTCCCACTGCTAGGGCAGGTATTTTGCCTTTTTTTTTTAAACTTGAGTGAAGATGAATTCGCACTAGTTCACCTGCATACTCTCCAGGGGTTCCTTTTATGACCAGAGGTGTTTATTTGTGAGGTAGCAGGTCCAGGTTAAGACAACAGTCTAAAGCCTTGTAACAAACTAATTGGCTCACATGGGGATGCGGGCTGCGTTCTAACTAAGGTGCTTAAGAAGCCCCAAGCACCTTTCTGACCCCTCATTTCACCCATGTAATGACAACAGACATTTGTTGAATTCTTAGGGGGAGCAGAGCCCTTGGTCAGGTGCTGTGTGAGGGGGTTGGAACAGGAGCAGCAGGAAAGACTCAGTTTAGTCCTGCAGGAACTTCCTGGGTGCTCAGGGAAGATATGAATCAGAGCTTCTATTTAAAACATACTGAAAATATATTATTTGAGTCTTTCTATTTGATTTGTCTAATTGGCAATCATTGAAAGCAGTCGAACTTAGACTCTGAAATTTTAGATCAGATTTTTTTCAGCCTCAACACTATGGACATTTGGGGCCAGATCATTAAGGCGGAGGCGGGGCGGGGGTGGGGGGGTGCTATCCTGGGCACTGTGGGATTTTAGCACCTCTAGAGGCCAGTAGAACTCCTCTCCAGTTGTGACAACCTGAGGTGCCTTCAGACATTGGCAAATGTCACTGGGGGAGAGGGGAGCAAAATCTCCCCGTTGGGAAGCTATCTTCCTAGTGGCTGCTGATCCTACTGCTTGTGGAGTTAGTAAGTGGCTGTTTTCTCATCTATAAAATATAAATATAAAGCCGTTAGAATGACCCTGGGCATGGAATGAGGACTCATGAACTTCGTCCTAAGTGTGAACTTTTGGGTATGTGAATTACATCTCAGTAAGCTTGTTATTTAAAAAGAAGTGATATAGTGATTTTTGCCATTGATTATGAATTTACTGCAACTTCCTGAGTCTCCATATTTTGCAGAAAGGCGTACCAGCATCCTCTGAGTATTGTTTGAGCTTTAAGGGGGATATTATTAGAGAAATGTGGGCAATACAGCTATCAGGAACTAGTAGGTATTAAGAAATGTTAGATGCTTCTGAAGGGTGGCATTAGTCTGGTTATTCACGAATTTTTCTCAGTGTATCATCCTTAGCAACTGCCTTCAGGGCCCCCTCACCCTTCCTCCCAATGGCAGTCCATTAAAACTTCACTACTCCGAAGGCAGTCTGTAGCCCTGCAGCCTCAGCATCACCTGGGAGCTAGTTAGAGATGCAGAGAGTCCAGCCCCACCTCCAATCGAAGTTGGAGAAGCACTTCCTTAAAGGGTCCCTTCCATCGTTCTCCAGCTGTTAGCTGGAAGGACCCCTTCAGGCCCCCACTTTCAAAGAAACTCTTTCTCTCTTGCTGGCTTTGTGCTCTCTTTGCTTCCACTGATTGGCCTATTGAAAATTTTTTTTGCATAATTTTCCTCGCTCACCATCCTGCACTCCCAAGACGGTTTTGCTTCCTCTGATCCCAAGGAACTAACACAGCCCCTTGCTGTCCAGTGATCCAACCCCAAACTATCAGTCTGTGTTAGAATTCTGGACTTTTGGGGCACACGTCTGCAAAAACTACTAGCTAAACAGCCCTCCGGAATTCTAGTTCATCCATGGATTAATGCCAGAGTGTCTCTTTGTGTGTGTTCATCTGTAGACATGCATACTCCTACAGAATTTAAAGGTCCCCAACAATAGCTACCTCAGAAACACCCAACAGTTAAAACTAGAGGAGATGCGTGCAAGAGATATTACAATAAAATGGCCCTCAAGATGGAGTCAAGGTCGGGAAAAATAGAAAAACAAAAAACGGAAAAGTCATCGTACTTAGAGAGTGCTTCCTTTGAATGTTGTGTTAAGCTCAGCAGCTGTCCCCACCAACTCTGCCCTGAAACCTTTCCCATCTTTGTAAATAGCATCACCATCCACTCTGTTGCTCAACTAAAAACCTAGGCATCATTATCGATTCCTTTTTTCTCCTTCAGTCTATTGGCAAATCCTGTTGTTCCTGCCTTCAGGAGAAGAATCTCAAATCCATCCACGTCTAGTCATCTCTGTTGCTACTAACCTTGTCTAGGTAGCATCTCTCATGGTCTTCTGCAGTGGTGTCCTAAATTCACCTGCCTGATCACTCCTGCCAGCCCCGGACCGTTCCATTATCACAGCCAACGTCTAATTTCTAAATTGCAGATCTGCTTGTGATACGCCCTTACTCACTATGCTTGGCCTCCTTTGTCTCCCTCAAACTCTTCAAGCACGTTCTAGCCTTAGAGTTTTGTTCTTTCTCATCCCCTTTAATGCACACCCCCCAGCTATTTGGTTTATTATCCTTTGAGTCAAATCTCACCCACTTTAAAGCAAGAACACCCTCTCAAATTAGGACCAATCTGAGTGCCCTTGGTTATATTGTCTGTGCCAGGCAAGGTGCCTGGCATGGAAGTGGTACACAGATGCCTTTGGAATACTTCCTCACCAAGTGACCATGTCCTGAAAAATGCTGACAGTGTCGAAGGAGAAAGACCCGATGTTGGAATTGGACACATAGCTAGGGGAAGCTGGAGATATCTAAAGAAATGTTCATTTGCCATGCTTCGGTTTATCTAATCGAGAGAGAGATTGCCTATCAATTAAAACCACAAGAGTTGAGCGAGGATGTCGTCCCTTGGGATTTGAAGTAGTTTCCTCTAATCTGGAGCAGTTTTAGAGATTCAATAATGCAATCAGGTTTTAGTATTTTTCCCCCCCATGTAATGATTCATGTGCCATGAAATTTTTCATTAAAAAATTCCAAGGCTCACAAAGTAGAAAAAAGAGAGGGGGCCTCACACACCTCGTTGGTCCAACCATTTCAGAGGCCCCACATGGAGCCCTGGAATTTTAAATCAAGTTTTACTTTGCAAATTTAATGAAATGCAAACAAATACTTAGCAGTTCTAAAGGGCATGAAGTCATTAAGGTTTCTCATTTTGCTAGGCGCTTTGGGGGCCTCGATAATTTTTGGAGTAAAATCAATTAAGTTCCATCTATGTGTGAATGCGTGTGACTATTTGTGCAGTCTGTGGATAGATCAGACAGACTCCGGGTTTAAATTTCTATTGTGCCCTTTTCCAGCTGTGTGTCCTTGGGCAAGTTACTTAACCTTGTGCTGTGTGTAAAATGGGGATGATGTGTTTTACTGGGAGGACTCAGTGCAGGGGCCAAGTTCTCTGCTATTAGAAGGGCCCAGCTTGGTTTAATGCTTTGCTGCCGCCATCTTGAAATCCTTAATAAGTTTTGAATAATGGGACCTGCGTTTTCATTCTGCATCCGGTCCCACAAATTGTGCAGCTGTTCTTGGTTTGATGAGATTACGTAAGTACAGTGCCTGTCAGAGTCCCTCGAATGAGGTGGGTACTAAATATGCATTAGTTCTTTTCCTTGCATGTTTGAATAGCTGTGTGTTTCTGCTCCCCTGGTTAGGCAAGATTGAAAATGCCGATACTTTTCTAGTCTCTCTGCATTCTGTGCAGCCACACCCCCTAAGAGGAGACTATCCTTTGATTACTTTTAAGGCTGTAGCAAGACATTCAATCCTCATACCGGCTCTTTGGCAATGCTGGGAGGATGGATTGTGTTTGGAGAATATTTATGGCCTAAAAGCTTGGTAAAATGAGACTCTTCGTGAAAGCACTTTGCCAACTATAAATTGCTGTACAAATAAGTCATGATGATGTGCACTGAACAAAAGGTTTATTGAACAGTAACCGTGGTGCAGATATAGGTAAGGAGATGTGTCAGAATCTTATGGGATCGTTGACAGTCAAAACCACAGCTCCCCAAATAGCAGCACTCCCTCTGTCAATTCAGCAGGCCTAGAGCACTGTGCCGTGCACGGCGGGATGAGGCTGTTGGAATGGTTGATTACAAAAGACCCAGGACTCCTGGCCATAGGAGATTATGGGATGTTAGTAGCCCAGAGGTAACAACTGAAGCATATGGAGAAGCTGCTTCGGAGGAAGCAGAGGGCGAGATCAGAGAGGGCTGGAGAGGGGATCTTGGGGGGGAATGTTTGCACCTGAAGTTCTCACCTTTTGGATTGACATAAAATCCCCAGGAAGTTTACATGGATCGTCCTGATGGGGACCATCTCACCTAGGGTGTGCACTACCATTGGTCTACATTTAAAGAGCTGACAGAGAGCTAGAAGGAAGGAGTCCAAGTTGAGTCTCAAGGCATGCATGGACAGCAGCGCAGAGACAAGGAGGAGACCTGGAAATTCTTTCCTCTCTCTTTTCCATGAAAAATAATAATAATAAAATTAGGGTCTATATTGACCACCTCTGTTCTCACTTTGCTCTCTGAAATGGCTCAAATGGCTGCTGGCTCTTTTAAGGCCACCTTCTAAGAGACATTTTACTTCTCTCACCCTTTATGGCCTCCCATTATTCTATTTATTTCATTCAGGACACAATGCACTCACTGAAATTATCCTTTTGATGGTATTTATTATCTTTTTCCTCCCTCTCCACCGCTGGATTATAAGCTCCAGTGAGAGCGGGGGTTTTGTCAGTCTTGTTTATTGCTCTATTCCTGTGAGCTTGATCCGTACCTAGCACATCGTAAGCCCTTAAATATTTCTTGAATGAATGAGTGAGTTAGTTTTCCACACCTGAGACTATTCTCCACCATGAACTTTTGGTTGTCCTGACATGTGGCTGAATTATTTGCATCCTCCCACAACTCTTTGATTTCCACCTTGGCTCTCCTACATCCGTGGTAGCCCCCTTCAACTCTTTCTCCCACATGGGATGTTTCTGTAGTTCTCCAGATTGGATCCTTCTTACACATTCACTGAGAAGAGTCTTCTGCAAAATCTACAAAATCTCACTGGAATGTAGGTTCTGGAGGGTTGGACTATGATATGACTGGCTTTCTTGTTTATCAACACCCAATGCACATTTAATGAATCTCTATCCCGCCTACACTCTTTCTGTATATGGTGGGGGAAGTGAGCATCCATCAGAAGTGTTCTGAGTTTGTGGCCAGGCTTAAAGGACCCATAAACCATTTCTTTTCAGGAATCACATTGTTATTTCAGTGTCGGTCTTCTATGCATTTTCTCTGTCTTGGTGCATTAGTAGATTGTAGCCCAAATACCACATTCCTAATAGAAACAGATTTGTTTGTTAGAAGAGGGGGAGGTATTAATGAGCCTATACAGGCACTGCTGTGAGCCAGGAAAAGCACAGAGTGGGTACAAGATAGTGCAGAATAAATTTGTTTCCTAGGTCTCGTTTCTTTCCTTGACGATCTTGAGGAGTGAGGGGAAAAATTAACAAGGCAACTCTGTATTTTATGGCGCTGCAGTAGCTTCGCTGAAATGCATCTTGGAATCCATGAAGGTCATTAAGAAGATGGTATAAGAAGCTGCTTATTTAAAAACAGAAAATAAGCTTTAGTTTCGATGACTGAATAGCAGGACGCTAATGAACTACTATTGCAAATGTGAATGGCCATTTCTTGGGTTTCTAAATGATTTCCACACTTCCCGAGCTTTATTTAAATTTACAATATCTTTTATGGTTTTCCTTTACTGGCAAGGAAAAAAAAATCATCCTGGAGACATAGGTTTCCATCAAAGCTAATGGAATACACTAATAAAATCATATGTCATATTAAAATGTGAAATATATGATGGTGTAATATTGTCTGAGTCAATCCAATGGAATAACATAATTAATAGGGGCTTTGATAATTAATTTAGAATGGCAAGAAGCTGAGGATGGCTTGGCTCTCTTTCTCTCCTCCCCGCCCTCTCAGTTTTTCATCTGCTCTCTCTCTCTTTTTTATACTAGCTGCTGTTTTGTTCATCCACATATGCATAGAAAAGTCTTAAGTGGCTGTTGAAACTCCCAGAGGCCTGTTTACTTCAAGGTGGAAGCAGGAAAGCTGCCATAATTCAGAAAGCAGCTTCTGGCATGAGATGAAAGTCAGAGCAGCTCAAGTTTGGGTCAGAATTTAGAGGCCCCACTGGAGTGTTTATGCTTGTATCTCTGGTCCAGATAAGTTAGTGGAAGAAATTGTTCCCAGTGGCAGGTCATGAATCTAATTACCCTAGAAAGATTACTACAGGCACTTGATTGAAAATTGCTAAGCAATGTATGCTGTCTGTGGCTTTTCCTACCTTCAAATCATGTATGATCTATAGACAGCATCATCCACATGGGCCCATAGACCCATAACTCAAGGGGGTAGGCTGTGTTTTCCCAGTCAAAAATGGACCCCAGAGAGCCCCTGTTGCTGAGCGTCCGTTCAAAAAAGTTCACCCTCTTAGAGGAGAAAGAAAAGGAGGACTTTCCTGAGAAACAAGAGAGGAATATTGAAGGCTCATGAGCTGACAAGGAGACACAGAAAAGAGAAAAATCCCTGGTTTTAAGAACGAGTTCAGTGCCTCCCTCATTGTGGCTTGGGTCCTTGTCTAGGCTTGTTTCCTGCTCTTGGGGATTTGAATATCTTTTTTAAGAAGGGCATAGTTATATCTGGTTTGAGTACAGACTTTGGCTTCAGAATCAGGATAAGTTCATACCTCCTGGAAATGCTTCCCTATGGGCATAGTCTGGTGATTGACAGCAAGGTTTGGAAGTCAGACACTCCCGGTTGGAAGTTTCGTGGTGACCCTTAATAAGCCTATGACATTGTGGTAGCCACTTATCTCTCAGCCTTCACTTGTTCATCTTTAAAATGGGGCTGATGACACTTAGCTCATAAGGTTATTGTAAGGATGATGGTGCAAATAATGTCATTTAAGTGATTCCTACGACGATAATTATAGGTCAAGGTATTTCGTGCCAAATAAGCAATGTGACTGCTAGGCGGCTAAAAAGTGGGCAGGTATTGTATCTGCAGAAATCAAATAGTGAATCTGTTGTGGATGGATTTTTTTTTCTATGAGGTCTTTGATGGAAAGTAGGAAGAAGGGGAGTGGGGGCGATGATGATGGAGATGAGAAACCTCTCTGAATATGCTAGTTCCCAGGTGTCATGGCTGTCTCTTGCCCTACGAAGGGAATTTACTATTGATGTTGGAATCAGAAGGGAGAGACTAAGGCACTAGGTATAAATGTCAAAGAGAAAATGTGATGCCAAGTTGAGCAAAGGAAATATGAGTCAATCTTTTGGGAATTTGGGATGTATGGTGGGTGAGTTTCCTTCTCCTTAGTTTTGTGACTGTGGGCCCTACCCAGTGTTAAATGGTTTCCTGATGATTCAAAAATAAGTAGAGTGGGATTGAGTCTTGCCCAATGGCTGCTTTAACATTAAGATCTGCCATGTGTCCTCTTGGGTATCCAGGAGACAAGCCATAAGAAACTAAGATGTGGAATGGTGATTTCATATTGAAGCCAAAGACGACATTGCGATTCAGAGTCCAGTGTTTTGGAGTTTGGACTATTGAGGAATACATGATAGCAGTCTGGCCCGCAAAGTTAGAAATGGAGTGAGACTCTGTGCTGAGTAAGTGGAGACCTCGGATCCTACAGCCTGTGTTTTATGATCCAGAAGGCAGATTTTTCCCCCTGTTCATGTAAACCACTTCAAGGGCTTGGTAATGGGAGAAGGGGCTTTTAACCTCCAGGTTATTGGTTAAGAAATGTCCCAAGTTGGTAGTGACTAGAAGGCATTGCCATCTGCCGGCTGCTCAGTGGCCTCTATGAAATGGCATAGAGGTCTCAAAGCAAACCATAACGGGCAGGCATTTCTGTCCAACCAACTGTAACTCTGTGTACAATGACCCAGACTCAGACGCCTGAAGTGGTCTCCCTTGGGTCTGATTGGAAGATGACAGGTGGTTAAGAGTGGAGCTGTCCATGCGGGAATCAGCAATGCCAACCTTTCTTTGGAACTCACCAGTTTAAAAGAAACCACTTTATTTTTCACTTTGAGAGACTTTTTAATTATTGTTCTTGCTGAGCATTTCAAGATGATATTGGCAACTGACATTTGAAATTCATTCTACGCCATGCGTTCTGATAAATGCTTTACCTGCATCGGGTCATTTTATCCTCCCAACTATCCTCAAGGTAGGGACACTGTTCCCTATTTTACAAAGTAGGAGACTGGCTGATCAAAATGAAGGAATTTTCCTGAGGTCAAAAGAAATAGTTATCCAAGTAGGACTCAAGCCCAGTTCTTTCTTTACCTAGAGTTTGTGCACACTCCAGTACTCTATCCAACTTGCTAAAATGTCTGTTAAAATCAACCTTCTGTTTCATTATGTCCCTGAAGAAGTTTCTGTTACTTCTTGGGACACACAAACTAATGAGAGAATGTTCAGACACTGCAGATAACCTCTCCAACGGTCACTCCCCCGCCCCTGGGCTAATAGAACACTGATTTTATGAAAGAACTGGGAAGCGATGTTTCACAGTAGCCTCCACAGCCTCAGGAAGCAAATCTTGGTTAGCTTTGACCAATGATAGAACGTCTCCTTGCTAGTAATTTGGTGAGGTGGACATGTGACCTCATTCTTGGCCGTGGGTTGTGAAGGTTTCTGCTGGGGGCTGCCTCTGAGACGTTTCCTTCATCTTAGAAGAGATATGAAAAAGAGAATACTTCTTTTTTGCCCCTTGCCCTGGTTGTGTGGAAAGCTGTTGTGTCCATCAGGTAACTGGGAGAAGAGCCAGCCAAACAACCAAGGGATGCACTGAAGCTGGTGGAAGACTGAGAGAGAAGTGCCCTGTGGCTGCCAATAACCTGTGTAACTTCTTTCCATCTCAGTATGTGGGACAGTAGATGCGCTATTTTGTAAACCCATTTTGGGGCTCTTTTATTACTTGCAACTGAAGATTCTTGCTGAAATGGGCAATCTGTCTAGTAGATTTATTTAAAGTTATTTTTGTGATGATTTAATCTATTTGTGTGCCTTCTGAAGTGTACAAGGAAAGGCATAAACCTTACAGGTGATGATACCATTTCAAGGTACATAGTAAGTGGGCGGCCAAGTTAGTCCAGAAACCAGGTCCCTCACCTCTGTGGCCACAGAATGCCAGATAAAATACAGGATGTCTGGGTACATTTGAATTTCACATAGACAATGAATCTCATTTTTTCATTACCAATATGCCTTAAATATTACATGCAGCATCCGTATATCAATAATTTTTATTGTTCATCTGAAATTCAAATTTATCTAGGCATTTGTATTTTCATTTGCTAACTCTGGCAATCCTACTTGGCCAGGATTATATGCATTTTACCATTTGTCCTTTCTCATTGTGGACTCTTATTTGAAAATATCAGATACCCAAGTCCAACGGATTTAAGCCAAAGAGATAATTTATAGGCTCACATAACTCTGACTTCCCGTGTGTTGTGTTTATTGCCAAGTGGGTTTTGCTGTGTGGTGACAAAGGTGATAACCTATCATCCTTGTGAATCCCAATGAAAAGAAAACTACCTTTCCCAATAGATCACGTGAAAGCACCAAGGTTAGATCATAGTGGATGGACTTAAGCCATGTATCAATCCTTAGACTAATCACTGTGGACGGAAAGGTGGGATATACTGATTGACCAGAACTGGTCGTGTGACCACCTTTGAAGACAGAGGTTGACAATGCAGTAAGCCACATCCAAACCACATGGAAAACCAGGAGGGGGTTCCCTGATATAAAACTGAGAAGGTGGGATGGATCCTGGACAACCACCAATAGTTTCCACCCTAGTCACTAGGCATCAGATACAATGCTGGTCTGAAATAATGCTATGCTTGCAGCTGTTGGTGGGACCCTGAGCCTGCCTGAGTCAGTATTTTGCTGAAAGTGGGTGGGTTGAACTGAAGACTGTGAATCATAGAAAATGTTCCTCAAGCAATCAGATGATTGTGAATAAGACTGTTTAGTTCTGTCTCAGAAGTTCAATGAGATTCAGCTTGTTAGTCAATAGTGACAGAAATGATGGTGGCTCATACCCGTCTCCCCATGCCTGCGAGGCTTCCTTTGATGTTCAGTCATAAAGAATCTCATTTGATTTTTATATAAAACCCAAATTTGAATTTTATTGGACTACTTATACATGATTACCTTTCAGTGAAACTTATTGTCATTTTCAGCTCTAACGTTCTAGCAAATGGAGTGGGTTGTTTTTTTTTTACTTCCTTTCAAATTGTTAGTTTCATTAAACAAATATTTATTGAGTAGTTCCTAAGAGTTAGGCGTTGCAAATAACAAAGAAAGATCAGACAAAAGTCCCCGTCTTGAGGCACTTACTTGAAAACATTTTGCTGTGTGTGTTATAAAAGTAAAGGTCCGATTTTCTGCATTTAAATACTATGTTCTCTACAATTATATAGCTATGGCAAAATGGGGTGGGGTGGTATCTAAGAGCTTTGAATCCTAGGAGAATTGGTTTAGGAATCTGCTAAAAGTTAAGCTGGTCATCTAGCCATTTATGCTGAGCTCACATTTCTCCATCAGAGGTGACTCTTCGAGGACTGTTCGTGTCCACCTCTGGACTCTAAGCTCCTGGAGGTGGAAACCACTCTTCCCGTGCCCAGCACAGTGTCTGCCATATCTCAGGTCCCCAGTAAATCCTTGCTGAATGAATGCAAGGAGCCCCTTCTCTCCTGCTTTTCCACTCTGTCCATTGGCCATGTTAATATCAAGAAGTCAGTACAATGAATGTGCTCTTCACCTCAATTTTCAGCAGCTCCAGAAGGCTCCCTTCTTAAGGCTGCATCCTATATTTCCTTATAAATTTGTCAGGGATGTGATTTGGTTCCACCTGTTGCCCACACAAACAGAGAAGACAAATAGAAGCCTGACATGATGTGGCAATAGAAAGGAAAATTGCTCCTTCGAAGTGTCAGGAAGAGGACATTAAGCGGTGAATCAATATCATCTCCTCAGGTTTGTGCTGTTCTCTTCCCTCGTCGGTCTTAGGGTGTTGTAATAACTGGGGAGTAGTGACCTGGTGCTTCATAACAGAACCCGAGACTTGTTTAAAGTCCTTCCCCACCACAGGTCCCAAGAAGAACCTTGGGTTGTTCTTATTCTCGCTGAAGATGCTCACGCCTCAGATGTACCAAAAATCGAGGAGTCAACCTTGATTCTGGACTTCTCTTCATCCACTACACCTTGTCCTTCCTTAGCAGATTCTGTAAGGTCTTCCTCCAAAGAGTATCCCAAGTCCAACCATTTCTCTGCCTCTCCAGTGGCACCATCCCAGGATAAACACTACTATCCTTGGCTCATTCCTAGTAGAGCCTCATAACTGAGTTCCTGCATCTGTATTCTCCCAGATCCAGCCAGAGTGGTGCTTTAAATGCAAGTATCGAGTCACCTCTCACCCCAATGGCTTTACAATGTGGTTTAGAGCAAAACACGAAGTCCTTAGCCTGGTCTGCAAGGCTCTCTGTAACCTGGTTACTGATGCCACTTGGGTCTTGTCTCCTACCACTCCAGTCATCCCTTTATAAGCCACACTTGCTCCCATTTTGGGACTTTGCATTAACCGGTCCCTCTCTTAGATACTCTGCACCCAACCATCATTCCATGAACACCTTGATCTCAAGTGTCACCTCCCTAGAGAGACTTTCCCTGACCACTCAGTCTGTGGGAGAATGCCCACATCACGCCCCACAGTGATCCTATTTTGGTATTACTAGGACATGTACCTTTTTTTTGTTTGTGTTTTGTCTCTCTCCTCCGTCCCACTGACAACTGGAACATCGGCTCTATCAGAGCAGAAGCTTGTCTAACGTTATTCAGCAGCCCTGCCCCTAGATCAGGTCTTAATAAATGATTTTTAAAAAATGAATAGGTGGTCATTCTATCCATCAGTCCTCTTACTCCCTTTCTATCTCACTGGCCAGGAAAGTTGACTAAAGAAATATCCTACGCGAGTTGAGAAGGGATTGTGTACTGAAGAGAAAACCTTATAGAAGCTAACGTACAAGTCAAAGCATAAATACTCATGAAAAATATGTCTGGAAAGGAATTGAATGTCATGTGCTTTACTCCACGATGACTTTCAAATGACAGATGCTCAACATCATTTAGGGTAGCCAAGCGCCTTTGAGAGAGCTGGAGCCAGTTTCTTCCATTGTGCCCAGGAAAAGTCATTGTCCTCTCTGTGTGCCTGGCTTACATTTGGAGAAACCAAGCTTCTGGCTTCAGTCTCCTTCCAAGATTGAAATTGCTGTCCTTCTTATTACTGTTACCAACAGACATTCTTCCTTTGTGAAGCATCTAGCCAGCCCTCATAATCACTAGGAACAAACTTGGAGTAGGTTGAACCAAATTAGGTGTCAGAGTACATGCTTTCTAGCCAAATAAACTTTCAGAAGCTGGGAGGGCTGCAAAGCCCTGTCAGGCCTTCACCACCATCTCGTGATGGCCCTCTTTGAAAGTCTGACTTTTTTCCTTAGTTCTTAACGGGCATTAGCTGCAAAAGCATCACGCGTAAGAAAACTCCACTGATGGGAGTGACGAATCAAACAATGCAGATTTCCCAAGAACGGAATTTTTATGTTAGATGGGAAGTGCTCAGCATGCTCATGGCTCAGTGTGTAAGTGTGTGGTGGGCCTTAAGAATGGCTCACTAGTTTGTGCAAGAGGAAGGAAATGCAGGACAGTGAGACAGGCTACACAAAGGACAAAGGTCCCGGGAGGTGGTCTCTCTTCCTTCTCCCAAGAGCAAGGGTACTAATGTTTTCAAGGAAAGAAAAATTTGGCAGAGAAATGCAGCACTCAAATTTAGGGCATAGGGTTGCACATTGCGGGATAGTTGGGAGCCACAAATGGAGGAGAATGGGCATGGAAACAAGAACTCAGCAGAGTGAGGCTCAGGGAAGGTTAATGGTGAATTATGCTTTGGACACAGGACTGAAGGAGAGGTTGCTGTGTAAGTGGATCACTAGAATGGGAGGCATCCTGCCTCAAAGGAGAATTTCTGGAAGTGATGAGAGGGTGGGAAAAGGCTAAGGGGACTGTCTTGGCCAGAAGACCAAGAGATTCTTTTGAAAATTGCTTTGGGGGAGTGATAAAACCATTCACCATGAAATACTAGGTCAAGGCAGTTCTATTTTTTGAGAAACGTGCTAACCTAAACAGCTCTTCGTAGCATGTTAAAACAAATTTCATTTAGGCATTTCATTATGCATGAAGGAATCCTGTTTGAGCATAAACGAAGGGTAAGTTCATTGCTGTTGCAACCCTTGATTGCACTAAATACCTTAGCAGCTGAAAGGTTTCCAGGGCTTGAAAAATCAGATAACTCATCCAGGTTTTTCATCGTTGTTGAGTTGGTGTGTTAATTTGTTTTCATTGACAGTGGGGTCTTCACGTAAACACTGGATGTTCTCTAAGCTTGAGAAGTATTTTGGTTTCTTAGCCCCAAGACTGGAAAGTCATCATGGGTTATTATTATTTTCTTTTCAAATGTTTCAGGAGAACATATTTTTAAATAAATTTTTAAAAAACACTAATATGTAAAACTGCCTGGTCCATCTGACATTTTAACCTCGATCTGCAGTGTTTATGAGTTGATGGGTGCCTAGAGGCATATTTTTACATAAACCTTAAATAAATGCAATACAGATTGGGAGGGCAAAAGTGTAAAAGAAGTGCCAATTTAGGGAGGACATGAGAAGTACGATGTCTATCTTTCCTGTGTTTTAAATTCTGGGACTAAAGATTTTGTGATATTAATCATCAGCCAAAGACTATAGACTCCAGAGGGAATTGTTTTTGGGATAGCATATCTATGCCTTAAAAAATCAGGCAGATACTTGTACTTACATATCGTTGAATTATACTTAGTGCCAATTACTAGATTTCTTTCGTATCATAAGCCTGGTAATACTATGCATAATTATAAATTTAACTAGAGTTCTAAAAATTTTCTCTCCAGGTGGTGGGATTGTTCTTTCCTAATCTATTTCTATTCTGGGAATATTACCTTTCTAAGATTTATACGTGAGGTACAAGTGACATTTTCCACAAAATTCCTTTTTGTATTAAAATTCCTTTTTTTACTACAATGTTTTAATTGTCTATAAACACACTCAGTGGAGCTCATCCCAAGAAGATTGTCATTGTGTTTGAAATGTTTCCTTCTGTATCATGCCAAATATCATCTAACAATCCTGGAGTCCTATGAAGTTGAATTTTTTAAATTAAAAGATCTTAAGTAAAGTTTGGGGGAAAAAGTATACAATTGGCTACGTAGTTCTAAATATGCAAAGAATTATTACTATTATTTATATGTATATTTAATTAATAATATTATATATATTATTTCTGTTGTATCTTAAGAACTTGGCTTCTGATATTTGCATTACAACCACAGAGTTATCATTCACAGATAGCTGTGTGATCTTAGGTAAATTAATGGGATGTCTAAACCTCAGTTTCTTTAGTTTTCAAATGGAGGAAATAATCGCATTGGTACCCACCCGCTAAGTTGATTCTGAAGTTGAAACAAGATGATGAATTGTCTGCTACTGCATGAAGGGCTTGACTTATATTAAGTGCTCAATAAATGAGAGCTCATTATTATTGTTTTTGTATTTATTTATGGGTAGAAAATATTAATCTTCTGAACTACCTTTACGGCTGCCAAACAGAAGCAATCATGCAGTCCTGTCTTCGTGTAGCATGAGTTACAGGGTTCATTATATGAAAACAATAAAAACCAAAAAGGAAACAGTACTTAGAAGCAGCAATTTGCAGAAGTCTCACTCGAAAAGAGTTCTAATTTGAGGGTTCCAAACCCAGTAGAGATAACAAGTCTGCCCTCTGGTGGATTTTAATTTCAACTAGTTAGAATTTCCTCAGCTGGAGTGGAGATTTTTAATCTCCCCTAAAAGCCATAGTTGTGTGGCTGGCGCGACAGCCCTGCCTGCTTCTTTTGAATTCTGATAAATATGCAGGTGAACATAGAAACTCACAACATGCGTGGGGAAATGAATGTTTTATGGCCGCAGAGAAACGCTGTCTTCCTTTTTGTGCAGCCCCGTCAGGACTCAGCAATGGCTGAGGGTTATTTACAAGAACTCTGAGCTGTCTGATCACTCAAGTGTGGAAGGTAAATGAGATTTTCAAGGTGTAGGGAAAGAGAGAGGCCAATGGTGAAGTGGGACAAAGCATGAGATAAAGGCGATGTCAAACTCACCTACTGGAATCGCAGGGACACTGTCGCCGAAGACTCCATTGGATGGGAAGGGGCGTTGAATGTTTCTTCTGTGAGGTGCGTGCCTGCACCACACACACACACACACACACACACACACACACACTCGGTAGAAAGTAGAAATTATTCCTGCAAAGGGCTGCAGTTCTTGAGGTCTTTTATCTTCCTAATCATATAGGTTAAATAATAGTAATAATAATTGAGACTCTGATCTTCCATTTCTATTTCTCAAAGTAGAAAATAGCTTAGTTGTCAATTCAATGAAGTTATCTGACCTTGAAATATGGCACCCACCCACTGCTCAAGCTTCCTTCACCTCATAGCCCTTTCCCTCCTGTTGAACTCGACTCTACCCACTTCAGGACTCTTTAGGGGCCAAATTATAAATGACAAGGACCCGATTCAAACAAATCATATAGGGAATATAGGTTGGCCCCCCCCCCCACCTGGAAGTTTCATGGATTCACCTAGCTTTAGGTTCCCAGATTCAGGGGCTCAAATAATGTCAGCAGGGTGACATTGCTCTCTTTCTCTCTCTGTTTTTCCCTCTTTCCATCGCTTATCTCTGATTTCTTTGTCTATTTTGGTTTCATTCTCAGATAGGCTATCTTCATGTGGTGACCAGGATGACCCTGAAACTCCAGACTCCCAGCTTCATCAGCGTCTTTGTTTTCGGGAAAAGAAGAGACCCTCACTCTTGGTTTCCTAGCAATCCCTGAATAAGGGAAGCATCTTTCTGCCTGTCTCACATATCTGATCTTAGAGCAAGTACCGTTTTGGATGGAGTAGGCTATTCTGAATAGTCATATGTCCAACCCTGTTTCAGGAGGCAAGGTCATGTAATGGGGAGGAGGGGCTGTTAGCTAAAGGCCAGTGGGAATTCTCTTACTAAAAGAAGGGCAAAAGGGTGTTGGATAGGAAAAGCCCAAACACGTGTCCATGACATTCGGTGTCCCTGGTACGTGCTCTCGTTGTCACTACGTGTCTACTTCAAGCTCTTCTTCGATGACCATCCTTGCCTTTCCAAATTGCACCCTTCAAGGTGTAGCTCAAATTGTACTTCCTCTGTGGACTTTTTCTACCAGCCTGATTTCTCCTTCCCTCCCATTTTAAGTCTAGAGCACTCACCTGTACTTCTCATTTGGCTTTTTTTGAGTGGGAATGTTAGCTGTCGTTGCCATTATGGTTATCCCAATATTATCACAGCCTTCTGACATTCCGTCGGATGTTCCTTTCTGTTTAGTATTTAAATGTTGCATTACTGTTTGTTTTGGGGTCAGATAAACTTTTTGGTGTCTGTCTTCTCTAGCATGGGCAGCACAGACTCCTGATCCTAATGAGACAGGAATTTCGGGATACCACAGGACAGAGCCTGTTCAAAGATTTTCATCTGCCTTGAGTCACTTTTAAGTGTGGGGCCCAGGGAGCCTTTGGTTTTTGACGGAACTGTTGTCAGCGGTCTGCCTGAAGGTGGGTCTCATCCATCATGGGTGCAATCCAGGGGCCTCAGAGTGGGCATTGCTCTCTTTGCAATTGGGAAGAAGATATAGGGGTGCCCCATCCCTTGCAGCTGAGGCTTTGGGTAACCACTGCTCCAGAAAGGGTTCAGAGAGGGGAAGTTGTCCTTTCTTTTTCCTCCATGAGGCAAAGATTATGGGTCCAAGTGGAGGTCAGATACAAACTCCACCCATGGCAAAATCCAATTATAAACTCTACCCTTAGTGAAATGCCATTAGAGCTGGATTTTGCTTTATTTGGGATGCAAACTGACAGTTTTGCCTGTGATGGATTCAGGAAGACATATCTATTAAAGATAGCCTAACAATGGGGGCACTCTCAGATTTGCATTTTAATTCATTTTCCCTCAGTGCTGATATGCAGCTTATCTTTCAAGAACAGGCTCACATCAACTCTGACATAAGTTGCTTAAGAATAATGTTCATAATCTATTAGTTTAATCTGTTCACATGAGAAGGGAAAAAAAATCATTGCACGATGCAGAAGGTTTCAAGATCCATTTGAGGTTCTTCATGAGGATTTCCCATACAATTGTTTTCAATTTCTGCTTATTTTTCTCCTTCTAACTAAAGTATTAACAGCTGAGGGAAGAGGTCACATCTTACTTAGGCTCAGACAGGCTTGAGTTCAAAAGTCTGGCTCCCATGTGTATAGGTTGTGTGCAAATTACTTATAGCTTGAGCCCAGTTTCATTATCTGTACTAAGTACATAACAATAGAACTTCAAAAATGGGTTTTGATTATTACAGATTAAGTGTAAAAATTACCCATCAGAGGATGTGTCAGATAATAGATAATGTTCCATATTTTTATCTTTCCGGAACGAAGATATCTGCTAAAGTCTTTATGTTTTCTCAGATACCTGCAACTCTGTATGTGTTTCTCACCCTCACCCCTGGGGGAAAAAGGAGTCCTTTCTTTGCAGAGTTTATTAAATTTTGGAGGGAGAGGTATTTAACGAGGAGAGTCTTGTCTCACTTTGCTCAGTGTTCTGCATTTTCATCTCCGCTTCCACTTCTCTCTCTTTGTAACTCCCTGCTCCCTGGATTCTCTCTGAGGTCAGATGACCTTGATGCTTTTAGTAAAGGAAAGCTGGCTGGGGCATCTGATGACACTAGGGAGTCAAGAGTGGGGTGAAGGTCTGGGTGATAGAAGAGATTAGGAACCACCGCAGCGTGGCCTGAGAGCTGGGAAAATTCCTGACCAGCATAGGAGGGCTGTGATGCCATAATGGACCTCATATAAACCATGCTCATCGTTTTACTTAGCTTCTTATTTGGAGGAAAATGGATAGAAGGGATGGCTCGGGGCAGAATAGCGATGCCAAGATTAGCAATGTTATTCTATGATCCTGGGGCCATGGGTCATAGAAAAAGGTGGTCAATGAGGCTGATCCTTAGCTATAGGACAGTTAAGGTGATAGAATTTGAATGCAGAAGTTGAATTTGACAGATGTGGAAGACTGATCCAGCTGAATTGACCATGAAGGACTAACATGCTTTAGTATTACTGTGGTGAAAGATGAGGAGGTGTGGAGAGAGAAGATAATTTCAGAGTTTGAGGTCTTACAAATGGTAGAGTTTAGAAGGGTCGTGTCAGTGGGTGCCCGAGCTAGAGTATGAGCTGCTGCACCCGATGTGCGAGTCCAGGTATCAGCAAGGATGTCACCTTGAGGGGGAAGGCCATGAGATGAAAGAGACTTTGAGCCTGATGCTAAGATTGTTGTTTGCCGTTTGCTGGTTCATTGTCTTTCCCTTGACTCCCACTGTAGTATAAGCCCCAAGAGAGCCAACGCACGTCTGTCTTGCTTCTTTTTGGTTCTTCAGTACCTATACCAGTACTCAGCATGCAATAAACCTGCAATAAATAGCTGCTGAATGAAGGGTTAATAGAGTCATCAAGGAACTATGAGCTTTTCTTCTCCTCTAAGCCTCTTGCGTGCATTCCTATGCATAGTAGGGATGAAGTGAACATTTGCTGATTGCATTATATATGTCAAAGCAAAAGTTAAGAAAAAATAAATGCCGTAATACTAGCACTTGTGACTTGTGGTGCTATTAACTATGATGTGTAGCTATTTAGGGTCTCTGTGTGTATATATACATTTACAATAGGAAAAAAAATAGAGATTGTTCGATATGCTCTCTTTTATAGCCATTGTGATTACACATATTGTGGACATTTTCCATGTCAACATATCAATCTGTAACATCCATTTCAAGGCTTTATAGTCCAACTGCACCACAATACATTTCAAACATGCCCTATTGTTGGGCATTTAGGTTGCTTCCAATTCTTCGCTACCATGAGTGGTTCAAGGCCTTATTTAGAGACCTGCCTTAATTATAACCTTGGGCCAAATCTAGAAGTTTGGTTTGGGAAGGCAGTAGCTCAGCGGGTAAAACTTCGAAAAAACATCGCTGGGTTTTGGTGGGATATTTCATTAACTGACTTGTTTGACTAACAGTTAAATTTGGAGCGCTTCTGGAAATGTCTTGCCGTAAAACATACTGTATAATGCTTGCAGCTCAGAAGCAAAGGTAAGAAGGATGCCTGGATTTTGTCTCAGCCTAGTCTAGAGCAAAAATAGCTTGTGGAAATTCTGGCAAAGAGACCTATCCTTTGGAAGAGCAGAGAAGCTGCATGTGTTTTAGGATGAAAGGTCAAAATGACTGAGAACCAAAGGGAGTGGGTAATTTGGCCACCTTTATTATTGGTAAAGGGTGTCTTGCTACAGTGTGAATAAACTAGCCTGAAGACAAGATCCTGGAGCCAAAGCTTTGGAGCCCATGAGCGAAGAGGACCATTGTAGCCATGTGTGGGGAGAGTGACCCTGGACAACAGGGACACACAGTGTCCTCATCTTCTCCCACTGGCTTCAGTGGGAAGGAAAGAGAAGCAGGGATGAGTGAGGGAAACAAGGAGGAAGATGAGCTCTGAGGTCAAACCCTTGCTCCATCTCCCGTCTGCCATTCCAGCAGTGTGAGCGAACTCTGGTGTCTAGAGTGCAAAACCATAAATTCACATCTTTCCTGACTATCTACCAAAGAGACAAAAAAAACCCTGTGGCAGCACCAAGTATCACCCAAGTTCATTTACTGTGGTAGGAGGGCCCCTGTATGCCGTCTGCGATGCACAATATAGAATAATGGGTCCCATGCAGCCTTTCGAGTTGGATTTCTTGATTTCCAAGTCCTGTCTCTCCAGGTTATTAACTATATAAACATAGTCAAGTCGTTTAACTCTCTAATCCTGTGTACTGTTCTTTAAAATCAGGATGATAATATTTATAGTCTCCTTCCCTAGCATGTAAGCTCCACGAGAGCAGGTCTGTTTTCAATGTCATATTTGGTTTTTATCGCTCCTGTAGCAAATTACCACAGACTTGGCTGAAACAACATACATTTGTCCTCCTACAGTTCTGTGGATCACAAGTCCAGCATGGGTCTCTGTGTGAATACCAAGGTGTCAGCAGGGCTGCTGTCCACTCTGGCGGACACTCTGCCCACTCTTCCAGAGACCATCCACATTGCTTGGTTCATGGCCTCTTCTCTCATCTTCAAAGCCAGGGACATAGCATCTCTCAGTGACTTTCTTCACTAGTCCCGTCTCCCTCTGACCACAGCCGGGAGAGCTTCTCCGCCTTACAGAACCCATGCGATTACCTGTGTCCACCTGGGTAACCCAGGGTCATCTTCGCGTCTCAAGGGCCTTAACTTAACCACAGCTGCAGAATTCCTTTTGAATCTGTAAGGTAACCAGTCACAAACTCTGGGATTAGAACGTGGACATTTGGGGGAGGGGAGGCACATTATTCTCCCTCCCATAACTGCCACCACCCAGAATAGTGCCTGACACAAAGTAAACTCTCAAATATTTGTCAAAGGAATGAATGGTGAGCATTTAAAGATCAAATATCTTTGGAGTGCATAGCAGGATACCCAGCACATGGAGGAGACCTCGGTAGTGTTGGGCATTATTTACAGGCACAGTCCCAGCACTTCAGGGGAAATTAAAACAACAACAACAACAAAGTAAGAATAGCCCTCTCTCCCTGCTCAGCAGAGAATATTCTTTCTAGATGCCCATTCCTTGGCTGTCCAGATCTAGTGCTCCTGCTGTGAAAGAAAGACACAGTGTTATTTTAATTGTATAGAATGGACCCTTACTAAACTTCATATTAGAGCTTGTTTTTTACTAATTGTGTGCCTGAGGAAAGCTCTGCCCCTTTTCGAGTCATTAACCTTCCACTGAGTGATTCAGTGAGCCCCAAGTCTAGGGGATCTTTAAAAATAATGCAAATTCTTGATGGCAGAAGTGGGCTCCCAAGATCCTGTCATTTTTTCCTTATTCACTTGAGTCCATCAACCTATAGTTGCAGAACAACATGATAAGCCACTGGGATGTTCTGGCTTGGTTTGAACATCCATGAGTTGGTGTCATCTTGTTGACGCCTTGTTTTGACTCCTTGGACTTGCTGATTTACTGTTTTGGACCAAGTGGTAGAAGGGATGAAAGATCAATACCTTGTTGTCTACCAGTGAGCCCCAGCCGAAAGCAAAGTGTGTCACGTGTTATCAGTATAAAACTTAGACTGCCAGCGTTGGAGGTCTGCTCTGACAGTTCGTTCTCTTCAGGACATGCTTTGGAATGTCAGCACCTAGGTCTCACGGTGGATGAGTGCACTTGAGTGCGTGAGCTAAGGTTTCGTGCTCTTTTTGCATCCTTTTGGTTAAAAGTTCAGATGGATGGACTAAGCTCACAAACTTTCTGAGCCAGGCTAAGGATGCCTTTCAGAGTAGCTGGGAGGTAATGGATCCCTTTTCCAATAGTCTAGTGATTACAAGGATGGCTCTGGAGCCAGACAGCTAGGGTTAAAACCTTGCACCTACCATTTACTAGCTGTGTGACCTTTGGCAAGTGGCTTAACTCATTTATTCTTCATTTCTTTCACTATAAAGTGGTAGTACAAACAATACCTATCTGATAGGGTTGTCTTGAAGATAAAATGAGTTAATACAACGCAAGCACTGAGCAGTATGCCTGATATACATAGCAAATGCTTGTTAAAGATTTCCTATAATTCCATGACTACTACCAGTATTCATACTAGGAAGCAAATAGCCAGCACCTAACTATGAAGAGGTGTGCAGGGTAGCCATCGAGGTAAGAAAAAAGATCATCTCTTCTGAATAAATACTTTCTGTAATATGTCCCTAGGAACACATTGTCTGCAAAAGATGTTAATAGGAGTTCTGAGTTACAGGGTACCACGGTCATAAATATTTGGGAAACTTCTCCTCTTGGAGATTTATGATACACATTAGTATTTTAACATTATAGGTTCTGCTAGAGCCCGGAGTAGAGAAAGTAATTTGACTTTGTTTAATCCAGTTTGTCCCAAATGTGTCTGACAGCAGGACCCTTGGTGGGAGTGGGTTTTGTTTTTTCTTTTTGGTGGGGGATGGAGGCTGGGTGTGAAGGTGGTCGTTATTGCTGTGCATTTGTTGTTCAAAGCACCCATTAAGAACTCTGGGAAGTAGTGTTTTGTCTCTCGGGCACCCTTAGGATGGTGCTCCCATGTAATGTGCACATTGGGATCTGATTAAAGTACAGAAGATGATTTAGCAGATGTGGGAAGAAGCCTGAGATTTTGCATTTCTACCTAGTTCCCTGGGGCTGTGGCTGGTGGTCTGCAGATAGCACATTGAGTAGCAAGGCTTCCAGAAGACGCTCTTGGTGACAGGAAGAAGACCCACATGGAGACCATAAGAAATTTCACAATTTTGTATAGAGAGGAGGACAACCTCATGCAGAGGTTCCTGACCTTGATCACGTATTAGAATTATGTGGGATAATTCAGAAAAGAAAACTGCCGTTCGGACTCCACCCGCAGACATTCTAATTTAACAGGTTTGCAGATGGGTCCCAGGTGTTGGTGGTTTCTTGCCAAACCTCCCAATTGAGTCTAATGAACTGCCAAGGGGGAGAAGCACTGGTCTAGTGGGAGGGTATCATTTCTGGAGTCAGAGAGCCCGGTTCTACATCCTGGCTCCAAATTAGCCACATGACTCTGTGCCGCCATTTCCCCATTTGTAAACGGGGGCAATAATGGCGCATAACCTCAAAGAGTCTTTGTGAGGATTAAATGATAGGTTAGTAACTTACAAGCTTAGTTTCTAACACATGGTAAGAGATCAGTAAATGTTACCTATAATGACAATTATTATGATTATTCTTGTTGTAGTTATTATTAGATCATTTTCTTTTTTTAAAAATCTGATTGAGATATTGCATTGGTTACAAGCTAAAATTAGATAAACGCACATTTCATTTTCTTGATAAATGGAGAACAGTGTTATATGTCAATTGGGCACATGTGTGCACTTACCTGGGGAAAGCCTGTTTTTAGGTTAAGCTGCCCCCAATAAGCATTCATTTAGGCTGTAATCGCTATAAGAACAGGCAACCAACTGGTTTTGTTTGCTGTGGCATCCCCGATACCTTTGTCGTCTGAATTAACAAATGATGGTAACTGTTCCAAGTGGAGATTTGTTGACTTCGGTCTGCACCCACTGGTTTGTTTCAGTGACTGAAAATAACAAGATGGTCTTCGTAAAGAACTGAGCAATGCCATATTTTGCATTATTTACTCTAGTCATTTTATCAAGTGTTGATTTCCTTTCCTAATTATAGAAGTAGACAACCGAATCTCGTTTCTTGTTTTCTCTAAAATCAGTTGGGTTCCCTGCCCTCTTCCACTGTTCCTCTCATGTACTGTCTACAATTAAATAGCTTTTTATTTTTCTGCCATCTTGGTTCCTTCTCTCTTTTCTCTCCACCCAACTTCTTACCCCCCACCGTGGTCTGTGATCATTATCAGTTTACTTACGTAATTCCCAGCTCTCACTTTAATTGATCTCTTTCATATTGGACTGTCTGTTGGTTTGTCATTTGGGGGGACAGAGGAGTGGGCTGTATGTTTTTATCTTCTTTTAATATCAATTGAGTAGTTAGTGCCTAATAATTTTCATGTTGTTCTGTAACAAATACATATTTTATTCAGGTTCAACAGCTGTCTTATAAAATAATGTAAGGAGGTAGATTCCTATTCTGTTTCTCCTTCTGGGAAAGGAGGAAAACAAGACCTAGCGCCTCACTGCCATCCCAATAAGGTATAAAGATGCTTGAGAGGATATTTGCGAAAAAACTTGACAGATCCCCTAGGAGAGAAAGTGGTCCTTTGCTCACTGGTATTTTGAATATCACCAGAGTTAGAATTACGAATGAGTACATGCCAGCACATAATTGGTTAAGGACACTTTCAAGCTCATTTTGGGCACTGCTCACAGGCAAAATTTATTGTGCAGCTCCAATAGCTGGAGCCATGGGGATTTGAGACCACAGCTACATCCATCTAATTCAGGAAGGACTTGAAATAGCTCCTGCATTTCAAGGCTCAAAAAAATAGAGTTTTTTCACGTTTACCCTGAAGATGGAGCCATTTAACATTTTGGATACTTTATGATTTTAAAATTTACAACTTTAAATTGACTTTGTTTTGAGACAGTAATGTTTTCGGTCTTTATTTTTTCCGTTAAATATGATGTTTGCTTCCTAACCACCAGAGAGAAGAGTATTATGAATGTTCGGTTATGGTCATGGAAATCTAGACACCAGCCTATGACCTTGCCCATAGTTACAGAGGTCACTTTTTTCTTGTTTACCTTTTGCTTTCCCTATCTATGGATTCAGGAAATTAAGTATTTATTAAATATTTTCCAAATATGTTTAGAATTCCCGTCACTGATGGCTTGCTGCCAATGAAAGCACATTTTAAAAGCAATGTTTTTTATTTCATGTGTCCTTGGATTGAACACAAGGTTTTCATTGAATCTAAAATCTTTGAGTCAGGAGGATCCTAGGGGGTACCTGCTCTCCCTTCTCACATAGTCCTTTAAGACTTTTATTTATGCACTTTTATTAATTATCATGGCTGGATTAAAATATCTGCGTTTACTTATATAACTCCCAAATCTAACCTTAACTGATCTCTTTAGCAATGACTTGTCTATTTTCACTTGGGAATGAAGGTAAAGTAGATACAGATTGGCATTTTCTGTCGTAAGGAGCCCTGAGGTCTCATAGCTGAACACCTTCACATAAAGAGGACAAAAACTACAACAAATCAGGGGCCAGCATATCTCACTCAGAACCTGAATTGCCCATATTGGGAAGGACTGAGGAAATACAGGTATACTCTCTCAAGAAGCCATCTGGAGAGCTTCATGGGTCGGGCTCAGGTGAGAACTAATGATATGTGAATGAGAATAGCCCTGTCTTACTGAGGAGGCTGGCTGTGGGCAGAAATCTAGGAACCCAAGCACAGCAAGGTGCCCTTAAAGCAGTTGTTGGGCAACTGTCGGATGAATCAGATGAGAAGTGGGGACTACAAGGGGGTGGTTTGTTCCTTTAACTGTTCAAGACTGAAGTTCCCAGGCTCTGTGATTATGATAAAGGCATTTTCTTGAGAAACAGGTGTTGCCTTTGGTGGCCCCTCCACTTTCTGGGAGGCTGGATCCCAATTCCCTCTCCAGTGTCACCTGTACCCACAGCTGGGGCCATTCGATCTTTTGGGGTCGGCTTAGTCCTAGGAAGGACCAACTGTGACTTTAGGAGGAATCTAAGTGATGTAGACCTGACCCTGTCTTGGGGCCCTCTGATGCCTTGGATGTGGACCATCGTTTTAGAGGCTGAGCTCCAGTATCCACCCTCATCCCACAGTCTGGAGCCCTGACTCAGAGCCCCACCCCAGGCTTAGAGGCTGTGGTCTGCTGCTTGTTAGTCTACAAGTCCTACAGCCTATATGACAACAACAACAACAACTATTATTATTACTGTTGCTGCTGCTACTTCTCCTTCACCGCGTCCGCTTCCCCTACTTTCTCATGTTATTATCATTGTTATTATTTTTAGATATATATTGCTGTAAAGCAAATTAACCCAAAACTGAATCTATCAAAACAGAAACGTTTAATATGTTCACGGTTTCTGTGGGTTAGGAATTAGGGAGTGGCTGAGTTGGGTTTCAACATTTTGTATGATCGGAGCTGTGGGGTTTTTGTAGATGCCCTTTATAAAGGTGAGGTAGTTCCTTTCTATTCCTAGATTGTTGAGTTTTCTAATCATGAAAGGATCTTGGTTTTTGTCAAATTCTTTTCTGCGTCTCTTGAGATGATCATGTGGTTTTGTCTTTCATTCTATTCTTAGCACATGTTACATTGACAGATTTTCATATGTCGTGGTTGAAAATTCTTTTTCTGTGTTGCAGGATTTGGTTTGCTGCTATCTTCTTGAGAACTTTTTGCATCTGTATTTATACTGGATGTTGGTCTGCAGTATTCTTTTCTTGGGATATCTTGTCTGGTTTTGATGTCAGGGTAATACGGGCCTCCCTAAATGAGTTGGGATATATTACCTTCTCTCTCCTCTGTTCCTTTGGAAGAAATTTAGAAGTCTTGATGTTAATTCTTCTTTAAAATTTTGGTGAAGTTCACCAGTGGAACCATCTGGGCCTGGATTTTTCTTCATGGGAAATTTTTTGCACCCTAATTCAATTTCTGTGCTTGGTATAGATCTGTTCGGATTTTCTATTTCTTTTTGATTTTTGTAGTTTGCATCTTTCTAGAAATTGTTTCATTTTATCTAGGTTATCTAATTTTTTTTTATATATAATTGTCCATGACATTCCTATAAGCCTTTTTATTTTATTCCTTATTCAGATTTTCTATTTTTGGATTCATCATTTGCACATTTTGATTCTTAAAGGTTTTTTTTCCTTTAATTCTTTGAACATATTTATAATAATGTTTTGAAGTCTTTGTCTACTAAACCCAGCAATCCAACATCTGGCGACACTCAGAGATGTTATCTCTGGACTGCTTTTCCCCTGAGTATTGGTTGCAATTTCTTCTTTTCTACCTGTCTCGTAAGTTTTTGTTGAAAGGTAGATACTTAGGTAACAATGTAGCAACTCTGGATTCTGATTTTCCCCAGATAGTTATTGTGTTGCTGCTTTTGTTAGTTTCTTTGTTTATGAACTTGCCTGAGCTATACCTGTGAAATCTGTTCCCCGCCACAGTGTGGCCACTGATGTCTTTGTTCCATTCTTGCTTTGGTTGTTTTCCTTTTGTTTTTCAGCTTGGTTTCCAAGGGCTTTCTCCATTGTCTGTGTTGCTTCACAGCCAGCCAAAAATTGAACTAAGGCTGTGTTTGAACAGGGGTTTAGCCATAAAAGGGCTCTCGTCCTCTGTTGGTGGGTCTGTGTGTGTGTAGGGAAGCAAATCCAGTGTTTGGGCAGTTTTCAAGTCTTCCCAAATGTTTACATTCTGCTGAGACCTTTCGCTTCCCCTCTTTATCTGCACACTGCCTCAGCATCAATCAGGAATGCGTGGCTCGCCTGGACATCTCCAGTCTCCACTGAACCTGTGCATAGACTCAGTTTATAACATGCTTGCCCCAACCACAGCCTCGGGCCACTTATGCCGTTGGCTCTCCCCAGTTTTCTACCGTCAATAGTATCACTTCTACCAGTGAGGCTGCTGGATATGGTCATCGCCCTCAACTCCAAATCAAGTGAACCCTTTCTAACCGTGGCAACAAAGCTGTCAGGACTCACAGCCTGCCCTACCCAGGAGAGCCTTCATGCCAACTAGGGATGGGAACAGGCCCCATCTAGAACACCAAAGATTCCCACTGTGCTTACCTGCAGCCCCGGAGTTTTCCACGTAAATACTTCTCAGATTGTGCGATGCCTTTGGTTGATTTTTAGAGTGCTAAAATATTGTTGTTGTTGTTGTTTCTGGTCAATTTTGTCCAGCTTTTTAGTTACTTTTTTTGGAGAGAGGATTTGCTGGCCCCCTCATTGAGCCATGGCTGGTACTCTTGACCATTGTTAATGTGCATTTGCATCCTGTTATCCAGCAAAGGGCACAACCCATTGGAAAACCTTGTTTAAAAATCATAATCCTAGTTTCTGAATCTATTTCTTCCCATGAGAAAGGCAAATCCCCATGTGTTTATGTTAGAGGTTTCATTTGAGACCGTTTGGGATTTTCCTCAAAGTTTTCCTAAGGTGATGGTGTTAGGAGGTGGGGCCTTTGGGAGGTGCTTAGGTCATGAGGCTGGAGCCCTCGTGAATGGGATCAGTGGCCTTATAAAGGAGACCTGAGAGCGCTTCCTTGACCCCTTTCACCATAAAGTGGCAGTGAGAAGTTGGCCATAAATGAGAAAGTGGGTTCTCACGAGACACCGAATCTGCGTGTGCCATGATCTTGGACTATACGGCCTCCCGAACTTTGGGACATAAATTTATTTCATTTATAAGCTGCCCAGTTTATGGTATTTTCGTTATAGCAGCCCAAATGGACTAAGACAATGGACAACACACTGCATGCAGTGACCCCACAAAATGTTAATGGTGTCACATAGTTAATTCCTTGCTGTCTCTCTTAGTGGTCTGATGAGAATTGGGTTTTTCTCTGGGTCTAGGCTCCTTTTAGCTGTGGCTCCATTATCTTGGAATGTTTTGGTTCAAGCCCCATGGATAAGGAGAGAGAACATTGGCAAGTATGTGGAATGTTTCCTGGAAGTGCTTTACACCTTTTCTGATCGCACTGCATTAGCTAGAGCTCAGTCACATGGCCCTGGTAGGATGTAAGGGAACCTGGGAAATGTAGTCTTCTTGTGTGCACAGGAAGAACATGAGGACCTTTGATGGGCACAGAACTTTGCCCTTGCCACTCTTACTCTTTAGAGATCCCATTACATTATCATCCTTAATCTCTGGAAAAGAAAACTGGGACCCAGAGATGATGAACAACTTGACCAAGAAGTATTTTTTAAAGTAAGTTGTTAGAAGGTTAGAGACTGGAAATAATATTTATTGGCTTCTAATTCAGTCTTGTTTTTTCTCTATCAACTTTACTGTATCCTCTCCCACTTTCACAAAGTATCATTTCTTAATTGACATAAATAAGACAATATAGCAAAATCATTTTAGAAACTGTAGAAAGACCTACTCATAATTCTACCAAACTGCTATGATTATTTTTAATATATGCATATTTTCTTTACGGATGTATGTTAAATATTCAAATGTATGATGTGCATTCCTTTTTTATTGTTTCTCAACATATACACATTCTTCATGGGTCTACCCAGTTCTACTTATTCTGGCCGCTGCACAACATTGTATTGAATTGATGTGGTGCTTACGTATCCATTCCTCCTATTGTTAAACATATAAGTTGTTCCAACACGCTTTAACCTATATATCACAGTGTGATTTTAACTGTTTCCTTAAAATAATGTTTATTGTGACAAAGACTGATTACGTTGGATATTCTGACCACCTATGGGTGTTTAGGAAAGGTTGTAATTAAGTAGTATAGCCTTTAATTTATTTCTTGTATGTTCCTACTGAAACATATGAATATAGAGAAGTCTTATTTTTACATAATTATTTTTCAGTGAAAATATTTAACTTGTGAAAAATAAAGCAAATTTTAAAAAATATTTGAAGGAACCCCTTCATGTTGTTTTATTCACCATGTAATGTAATATTTCATTGAAATTTGTTTATACAAATTTATTAGTGAGGGGTGGAGGAAGAAAGGAAACCCAGAAATGTCAGATTATATATATTAATTCACTGACAAATATTGTTGAGCACTTACTAAATGCCTGGCCATCTTTTAGAAACTAAAGATGTATCATGAAAACCAACTAACAAAAACAAAGTTCTTTCTCTCAAGAAACGTATGTTCTGCTCTGGATGAGAGTGGGGGGGTGGGGCATGGGGGACGCAGATATATACATAAAAAATAAATGACTTATAATGTTATTGCTGTGAAGAAAAATAAAACAAGGTAAAGAGAATAGGACGTGATGGACCGGGTGAGGGATGCTGTTTTCTATGGGGGGAGGGGTGTCTGGGAATGCACCTCTGATATGTGACATTTGAGTGGAGACCTGGAGGTAGACGGAAAGAGTGCCATGTGGATGTCTGCGAGGACCAGACAGAAGGAACAGCCAGTGCAAAGACGCTTGGCTGGATTTTGTTTATCATGTTCACAGCAAGGAGGTGAGTGTGGCTGAAGTGGGGGGAATGAGAGAGAGGAGAGTGGTACCATATGTCATCAGAGAGTTAATGAGCGGCTAGATCATGTGGGGCTTTGAAGGTCATGCGATAGACCTAGGATTTTGCTTCAAGTGAGACAGGAAGCCATTCGAGGATGTTGAGCAGAGGGACAGCATGCTGTGATGAACCTTTTAAAAGGATTACTCTGGCTATTGGGTGGAGAAAAGATGGAGGGCAAGGTCAAAACAGGGAGTCCAGCATGGGGCTTAGGGGACATTATAGTCATCCAGGTGAGAGATGATCAGGTTAGTAGCAATGCAGGTGTGAGAACAGGTCAGAGTTTGGATATGTTTCAAAAGCATAGGCAGCATGCTTAGGTAGCGGATTGACCATGGAGTGTGCAAAAGAGAGGAGTCGCTGTTACTACAAGTGTTGTAGCCTGAGCATTTTGAAAAATGCAAGTGCTATTTCCAAGATGGATTGCAAGAGGAGCAGATTTTCAGGGAAGGAGGGAGGAAGGGTGAGAGAGTGAGTTGAAGGAGGAGGAGGAATTGGGAATCCGTTTTTGGACATATTTAGCATGAGATGCCCATTGGATTTCCAAATGGAGATATCAAGGAGACGGTTGGTTCTTTGAGTCTGGAGGACAAGGAAGAGGTTTGGTATGGAGAGTTAGGACTCTCCTTCTTATAGACACTATTTGATACCTTCAGACAGGACAAGATCACACCCATCACCATGTGCACATGCTGTAATATATGCAACATTAAAGAAAAAGAACCTGTGACTCCACTTCCCCTCCATCTGCCACACTGTTTCTCTGATCTCCTTTGCACGAAACTCCAAAATAAAACTTGTCTATATTTGCTATCATCTTTTCTCCTTCCATTCTCTCTTGAGTTCATTCCAAAGAGGCTTTCCTCCTGCTCACCTTCTGGGCCATCTTATCCTGTCACGAGGCGTTCAGTACCGACGAGAAGCTGATTTTCTCCGTTTTACAATGAAGAACCTGAAGTTCAGAGAGGTTAAGGCCACTTGAGTCTTCAACAGCAGAACTCAAACCTGAGCCTTATCTTCCTACCCCCAGCACACCTCTTTCCACCACGTCCTAGTTCTCAAAAAAACAGTGTGTTGTTTGCAAACAGCAGCTTGGAAGATGATCAGCTCAAGTGCAGTTTACACTGAACAATTAAAAAATTCCTCATAATTATGTAAGTAGAATACAATATTTTACCCCCAATGCATGTATAGGTTTAAATAGTTCATGTCTATTTTCTTACAAGAAATAAAACTTGTAGAAAGACTGTGGGTTTGTTGCTATTTTTTATTTTGAGGCAATTTCCTAGAAGGCATTTAATCTTTTAAAAGTGCATGATAATCGCATTGTTGGTGAACATGAGAGTAGGGGCAGGAGGAGGTTTGGGTCTGCTTTCCTTGACATCCTAAAGAATAGGGAAGACAGGTGCCTTTCAGAGAAGGGTGACAACATGTGTTAGCGTCCTTAGAGCAGTGGACAGCTGGATCCACATCTTCTTTCTGGCCTAAATAGCTGTGACTTAAAGTCGATCTTGTATTGCTGTGGCATTGTTATTTCCCTGTCTTCCCTGGGTATTTGTTCCTTGCAATGGAAGGAGGAGGGTCTCCCAGAGGACTTGAAAAATATTTGTTCTGACATGATCGTATCTTTGTATGCACTCATTTTAGCTGAGATTTTGTAGACAGAGCAATGCCTTAGAAATCAAATGTGGTGAAATGCTTTTTACTGTTTATTGGTTCATCATAGTAGGTCTAAAATCCACTCATTTATAGATGAATTCATTCAAAAATACATCGAGTGATGGCTTGAGGTTGGAGTGTGATGTTAGGGGATAATTTTTCTACACAAGGTAAATTTGGACCAAGTTTGGAGAATTAAAAAGTATGAATTGTCAAAAAAAATAGAGAGAGAAATCTATATACAGGGGCTGTTATATGCAGTGGCGTGGATGCAAGAACAAAGACATTGCCCATCAGGGTCTATAAAGATATTTGCTTAGTTAAAGGGGAGACGGCACAATAAGATACTGGGATGGGAGATGGGGGAGGGGTGAGTGAGTAGAGGTTTGTGAGGTCCAGGAACAGAACTGAAGCTTGCCTTTAGCTTCACATTGAAATCAGGATATGGAGAGATGGGGCTTGGTGTGGACGACATCATAGTATATATTTGGGTGGATAATGGATCTGTGTGAGGAGAGGCTGAAGTCAGGAAACATGATAGAAGCTGCCATTGCAAGAGGTGTATCTGGAGATGATACTGACTTGGTCTAGAGAATGGGGGCAGCAGATGTGGCACTAATGGTACTGATGAGAGTGAAAGGGAGATGGGGGGATCAGTCAATGTTCCAAGTGCTCAATATGAGGTTACAGCAGAATACCCCCAATGAATGTGGGATAGCACTGGTATGCAGCATGCCCTGAGTTAGGGAAATCTAGTCTTCGCTCTAATTCTGTCATGATCCAAGATCCTGGCAAGTCGTTGGATGTTTTTGCAGCCTTACTTCCTCATCTATTAAGTGATATCCTGAGCTATATTGACTTCATATTAATTTGGATGTTTTTGAGCATCAGTTATTATGGACCAGGTAGAGGGATGCAGAAGTACACCAGAAAGATACCTTTATGATAGATTCACAATTAAAAAGCCATTCTCAGCCTTTGCCTTAAGTGCTTAAATGGGGGAAACGTAGGATGCCACGGGGCCACCTATAGGAGGTCAAGGAGGGCATTCTGCATTCTTGAGGAAGTAATTTGGGGTGGGGGTAGGAGTTTTAGTAGAGAGAAGAGTTGGTTTAGGCAAGGAGAGGAAGAAAGAAGAGTCAAGGAATGATGGGGTAGGCTAAGATGGTAGCAGATGCAACGACCCAGAAGTGAGCAAGCTGAGACACTGGAGAAAGGGCCAGGAAGGAGATGAAAGGATGAGAGATTGGAAAGGAAAGGCAGCAGTCAGACCACCCAGCATCTTCTCAGCCGTCTTAAATGGTGGAAACCTTAGGAATAACTGTAAACAAAGGGGCAACTTGATCCCACATGCATCTAACAGATCCTCTGTCTGCTTTGTGGAAAGCAGATTGGAGGAGACCAAACGGGAGCCAAGCATACCAGTTAGGGGATGTTTATATTAACCCAACCTAGAGATCAGGACACAGGTGGTGCCAGTGGGAACTGAGCCAGTAAATGGATTTAATTCATATTTAGGAGGCAAAATATACCTTGCTTGGTGATTGCTTGGGTATGATGGCAAAGTGGGCAGTAGCGGATGGTGGGACAGAGAGGGAAGTCAAGGACAATGTTAACAAATGTTTGGCACATGCCAAGAGGGAAGTCAGCTTCCCTCTCTGGATCTGGGACCTCTTAGGCTGTTACTAATATTAAGGATTTTTCATGTATGTATATGTTGAATCTGAACTATTCTCATTATGCCATAAAAAATCTATTAACACATACGTTTTTGTAATATATATATATATACATATATTTTTCTTTTTCCATAAACACACACACATACATATCTGGAATGAAATACACCAAAATGTTAACAGTGGTTATCTCAAAGAGGCAGATTGTGGGTGGTTTATTTTCATGCTTCCCTCTATTTGTCTAATTTCCTACTGTGAGAAATAAAGTTTTTCCTCCCAAAGACCGAGAAACAATTAAAGGTTTGAGGAGAAATGTATCTGCCACTATTGATTTTGTTTTAGCAAAAAAAAAGATAGCTAAACACAAAATGCGGTCTTTATAAACCTGGCTGGCAATTCCTTCCCTGATGTTATTGTCTATTTCAGACAAAAGAAAGAGGTGTGTGATCCCAGAAACCTTCAGCTGTGCGGAAAGCAAAATGAAGATCAATATATTTTGTCCCCGCTTATGTTATCTGCGAACTCCTTGTTTCCCGGATACCGGAGTGCTATCAACTTCAGTAACTAAATTAAAAACTATAAAGCTGTGAACAAAGAAATCTTGGAAGTAATGAGACCATGCTGGATGAAGTAGAGTAAAAAATATATACAAGGAACCTAGTATTATGGTGCGCCTGCATTGTTCTTATCTTTAAATGCAAATTAAAATGTTGCAAACTTTCCTGCTGCTGGGACTTGAAACACGTACAGTTCATTTTTAGCCAAATGTATCAATTTTGTATTACCAAACATTATTGGGCTAAAAGAGCAGTTTGATTTTCTTTTACTAAGGGATCTGGAATAAAAGAGATTGAGAGGAAATTTGGTGAAGCCAAACCAAATGAGACCCCAAGCACAATGCAGAATGGAGCCAGTCAGGTCTGAAATATTTGAATGCCTTTATTTATTTAACCCGCTATGGACCTTGGCACAGATGTTGAGAGTATTCCGTGTTGTCTGTGGTTTTAGATGACCTCCAAAAACTACCTGTGGCGTTCTACACCACGGAATGGTTCCATTTTCCATCTGTTGTCATGCAATTGTTTTGTTTACCAGCAGCTGTCAGACGGGTATTATAATGAATGCTTTCATAGCAAATGTTATAAAACCAAATATAACAAGCATTCGGGATAAAGCTGAAAGCACAGGTGGATACACAGTGCCTGCAAAGAGACTGGAAATGGGGCTCTCTCCTCCGCGTCAGGAAACCGAGCATTGAAAAGTGTTTCGTGCGCTGGTTCACAAGTGCTTATTTTTGCCAACTAGAAATAAACTCTCTTGTTAATGCAGAGTTGCCTACTCCAACAGTAGAGGGAACTCTTAGGTTGCTCAGAGTAATTGTGATTTAGCCTTTCAGAAGGGTTGTGCTCATTGTTTAGCCAGTAATGCTTGTATTTTCGCATGCAAATGAATCATTTATTTGCATGTGCTAAAATGCAAATCTTTGGCTCCACAACTCATTGTTCTGGTGCAAGAGTCTGCCTTGGGGTTTAGGAATGTGAGAGTTTAATGGTGTGGTCTGACGCCCCTGTTGCAAGACCACACTTGGAGAAATTCTTGCCTTGGTGTGTGTGCAGTCTCTCCCTCCCTCCGTTGTTTATTTATTTTTGAATTGCCCACAGGGCAAAGTGCAGTCAGCACAATCAATTCTCTCAACCACTTTCAAATAGTCCCTGCTATTCTCACCCGCAGAAGAGTCACGCCCGGGCCCTGAGGGAGAGGGCTTAGGCAAGCAGAGTGACAACCGGTGCCAGCCGGTGGTTCTTCTGACCTTACCTGCACGATGCTGGGGCCATTAATCTACCTGCACCCATCACCCTTGCTGAAGGCTTGGGAGATGGCCTCCGTGTCAGAGCGCTCAAAGCACAGGCACATGGCTGTCCTACTTGCTTGAATTGCTGAGGGCATTTTAAACCATGACCTGGTCGTGATAGAAGTGGCCACAAAGGACAGCTTGTTGCATTTATTAGAGGTTTATTTGACGTGTTCCCCAGGATTTTGTCTCTCTAGTTGTGGTTAAGAAAATGTCACTCCTAGAGTTCATACGTTCCACCAAAAAAACTGATAGACCATGCTTTTTTTTTCTTGAAACGGAGAGAAATAATTTTGAATTAATATGTATGTATGTAAGTATATGTGTATATGTGTGTGTATACTTTCATTATTTTTTTTTTTGCTCAAACTCAAAAGAGGGAGTGAAAGCCATAACAACAAGTCTAGTGCATGGGTCTATTTTTCTTTAACCCCTAGACGCGGAATATGTATTTGTGAAGTCTTTGATGCATACTCCTGTGCTTGAGATTGTGTAGCTGTTCATTAAGTGTTTGAATAAATGAATGAATGAAGAGCAGCATTTGAAGGAGTCCACTTTGCTTGCATGTCTCATTTAGTGACCTTGACTTCACAAAGTCGGTATCAACGCTGAAGAGGAATATTCAGTGTATATATTGTACCATATAATACCTACACTATAGATACTGTGCCATATATAGCATCCACAGTGTACTGTAGCATTAGGTTGGCAAGCTCCGGAGTCCTGTTGCCTATGTGTGAATCCTAGCTTCATGCAACTGACTGGGCAACCTGGAGCAAAGGATTTAATTTTCTAAGCCTTTGTTGCTCCTTTCAGAAAATTAGGAAAATGAAAGGACCTACCCCATAGGGTCATTATGAAGTTTAAATGAGAAAATCTATGTAAAGCTGTCAGCGCTGTGCCTGTAACGTATAAGCACTTGATAAATGGTGGATAGTATTATTATTATCATTTACCTAACATTTTGCTTTTGCCTAACATGCACCTGTCAATTTCCCCTGTCAAAGATGTCCCTTGTCTTCGTTGCTGTTGGTCCTACCCTCAAAATTATTGAATCACGTTCTATAAGGCATATTGCACAAAATATGGTGCTCAGAATATCATGGCTTATATATTTTATCTTGCTGGCAAAGGATTCTAAAAGGTTTAAAGCTTAAATTAGAGCCCACATTTACACTGAGTGGGGAGAAGTCACCATATGCCTCTCCATCTTGTGTGTGGTATGACTGGAAGCGAGAAGGAATGACAACACACCAGTGACTCCAGCCAAAACTTGAGGCCAGCAGCCTAAATCCAGATCAGGGAACATCTCTGGCTCTCCCAGGTCTGTCTGCTTGTGCATTTGACCTTGACAGCCAAGGTCTGAGCAGTTCCTCTTTGCTTTCTGTCATTAATCAGTCCTGAAGCATCTTCTAAACAGACAGCTTGGTTGGATTGAATAATGTGCCTGTGTTTTCTCATCTGATACAAACAGGAGTTAAACTGGAGTCACCTCCATTGGTGAGCTTGGATATCGGGCGAGGGCAGGCTTTTCAAGCAGAGCCTTACCTGAAAAGCTTCTATTAGTTAGCTGTTAATGTTGTCCTGCTACGATGGTGCCTGTGACTATGATAACCTACGGTTTCAAGTTTTCTGTTGGAGTAGAAATTTGTTGCTGGCAAAGGGGGAGGGATGACATTTACTTTCATGGGCAAATGAGCCTAGATTTTGACTTTGGGTCACTCTTGAGAATTTAGATGTGGCGCATGGCACCACGTGACAGGAAGAGTATTGTGGTAGAAGATGTTAACCGTGCCCCACTTTACAGTTGTCATATATTTTTAAAGTTATGAATGCACCACCTCATGCATTCTTTACTGGATGGAATAAAAGCTAATATTGTACAGAAAAATACATAGTTGCTAGAAATGAAGTAAGAGAAAAAAAATAGTCTGCACTACTTTGCATGGTCCAAAATGCAATTTCTGATGGTTTTTACAGTGTCTTAGAGTTTTTAAAGATGTTTTCATTTATTTTCCAAAGTGGAAACTCTTTCCAGAGAGTTTTCATGGCTAACTGAAATTCTTATGGAAATTCATGACAGAGCTTTGCTTGGAACACAGGTAATATCGTGCCTCTTGGTTCTGAGAATTTTCCACGAGATCATATAACCTCCTAACAGAAACCTCAAGATTTGAGGAGGGAAGAATCATCTTTTGTCGTGAAGCCACCACTAAGCTGACATAGTAGGAAAGGAATTAGTCTCAGGCTTGGAATTCTGTAAATGTTTCTTGAGATGAAATGGCGTTAGACAGCATCCCGTGAATTGAGGAAGAAGCGCACGGGATGATAACATTCAGATTACTTCTAGGCATGTTTTTCAGCACTGAAGAATCCAACATTGCCTCCTGCTCCCTCCCCAATATCAATCACTATTAAGTCTCTATATTTTCTTCCCACTGCAATTTAGGTGGAGGGATGTCAGTGCTATTTAATAGAATGAGATTTTCCCAGAACACTTCTCAGGACCAGTCTTTGGGTATTGGGAAGTCTTTCTACTCTATTAACTGTGAGATGGCTATGCCCTTAACCAGGTCACGTCAAACTGGTGTTGGTAGCTGATTAATGAGTGGAGTGGAGATGGAGTTGGCATTTTGTCCTCTGGAGAAACAACCGGTAAGATGAGTAATGTCATTCTTAGTTCTACTTTTCTCTCTTTTCTGTCTTTATTTCAGTCCCTCCTTCTCCCTCATTTCTTCTTCCTTCTTTCCCTCCTTTTGTTTCCCTCTTTCTCTCCTCTCTCTCTCGGGCACACATGCATAGTCACACTTTTGTCTATCCATTAACTGGTATCTTTATTGAGAACTGTCATTAAACATCTTCTCATAATTAATAGTAGAGACTGCCAAATTATAGATACATGGTGGTAGAGACCAAATTCATATCTTGACTCTACCATGTAGTAACTGGGTGACTGGATATGTACTCTAGACTCTCTGTGCCTATTTTGTCATATATAAATCAAGAATGTTAATAATACCTATCTCATAAGGTTTCTGGGATGATTAAATTAGATTATCAATAGACAGTATTTAGCACAAGGTCTGATGCATTAAAAGCTTTCAGTGATCATTTGTTATTATCATTAATAGAAAGCATTTTCATTGGTCTCCATCTCATAAGATGCAGTACTAAAGCTAATGCTTCATGAGAGACAACAACCTTTAAATAATATATCCTACCTAAATTCAATTAAAGGTCCCAACTTCATGCATTGGAACTGATAGCCAGGAAAAGTTTCATTCATCTGTTGGCTGTGAAATATTTGGAATGTTTATATTTGTTCCCCGAGGACATGTATAATTAAAGCCATTTTCGATTTACCTCCTTAAGATTCATCTTGAACTCTCTAATGGATTTAATGATTTCATTGCTAATGAATTCTGTTGGTGAGGCAGTGTGTCCACCCCACCTTCTCACCTCTTTTTAGAACACTGCATCCAAGGCTTCAGGGGGTCTCCCAATAGATTGAAGATCCCCTCACTGGCAGTAGTTGATGAGACTGATAAATGGGGCTGGCCAATCAGATGATCTCATCCTGGGAGTTAAAAATTTTGACACAGCCCAGTGTCCATATTCTTTTAAAAAAAGTTTCATTGAGGAGGGTGATAAGAAATGAACTCTAGGAAGAGACCCACATAAGATCAGGAGGCCAGACAGACATTGCCATTTACTGCTTGAGTGACATAGAATAAATCTCTTAACCTGGAGAGCCTCAGTCTCATCATTTGCAATGCAGGGTGGTAATAGGGGCTGCCTCACAAAGTGAAGAATAAACACGATAAGGTCGGTGAAGCATGCAGCAGTGACCTGGGCATACAGTGAGTGTTAAACATTTTGAGTTGTGTTCAACTCTTAACCATCCACCATCTGATTTACCTTGACTCTTCCATAAAAACTGCCCATTCCTTTGGGCAACTTGGGTCTTTTTCCTTTTTATCCTGTCTATGAGGTTTGACTTTGCAAATCCCTCCTTCCTTTTCAAAGCTCTGTCCCCCTTTGATTCCCCTGATGCATTTTCTAACTCTTTGTCCAGTTTTTTTTGGTTCCACCTTCTTCAATGCCTCCTCTGCCTTTGTTCTTGCCTAAGTGAAGTTGCTCTCCAAGGTTCTGACCTCTGTTTCCATCCTTTTTCTCATAACCATCAGCTACCATTTGTGAAGCATTTACTTGGTCCTGGCACTGTATTAAGCATTTTGCATGAATTGTCATTTAATGCTCCAAACAGCTCTATATGGTAGGCATCATTGTCCCCTCTTCAAATGAGGAAACTGAGGCTCAAAAGAATTGATTAAGCCATTTAAGGTAAGATAGCTATAAGGGATAGATCAGGAGTTTGAGTCCAGGATTCCAAAGCTCATACTCCATTACCAGTCATTAGAGGAAACCGTGTCTTAGGTTTTCACCTCTTCCAACTTACTAGCTGTGTTATTTTAAGTAAGTGATGTAATGTGGCCTCAGTTCCATAATCTATAAAATTGGCATGATAATACCGATCTTTCCATTTGTGTGTGTGTGGGTGATTCAACTAATTTAAACATTTAGTATGTTGCATGGAACATAGTAGACAATAAGTCCAGGGTATTATTAATAGAAATAATTTGTCTCACATTCTAGAAGATCTGAATTTGGATACATGAATGTGACTTTAAAAACTGAAGCCACCCCTAAACTTGAATTATTGCCTAACTAGATCTGTGAAACTGGAAATAGAGAAATAACATACAATTCCAGCAATATCAACATTATTATTTTCATTTTTTTCCTGACGCTGTCAGCTTGTTATTTGTGCTATTTCTTAGAATAATAGAATTTATTCAAGCAATTTATCCTTAATACAAGTGATATAAATGGGGCTATGCAGTGCTTATATATCATGCTAATAATGGCTGGTTCATATATTTTTCCTCTCTTTACAAATGGAGACATTGATTTCCTACTCTGTCCTGTATTTTATTGCATTTTCTGCATTGAGGTCATCTCTGTTTACCGCCTACACTGGATCCAAAAGCTGAAATGATGTTTAATACCATCCAACAACATTTTTAAAGCATCTACCATGTGCTTTCTTCTACACTGTGTGTATTGGAGTAGATTAAAAGAGAAGAAAAAAATATACTTACTCTCCCCAGCTATAAGTTAAATCCATTAGTTAAAAGTATACACCTAGCCAATGATTTAAGGACAACTATAGAGCTTTATATTGGAGCTTCTGAAATACTGTCAATTAAATGCATACATGTTTAAAGATGTGGACACTATACATGGTCTCATTTGTTCTTATTCCACACTCTCTCTCTGGGTGACCTCCTTCAATCCATGTTTTTAACTTCCAAGAATATCATGATGGCTCCCCAAAATATTATTTCTAGGACCAAGTGTTTCTTCTGAGCTTGAGACTCATATTTCTTCATACATATCTCCAATTGCCCCCCAGCCATGAATATCCCTTGGATGCCTTTCACTCGTTATGTCTGAAGCTGAAATCAACACCCACCACCCTGTCTACCCTCCCCAGTCTGTCCTGGCTCCTAGATCTTGGTGAATCACACATGCATTTGGCTTTCCCATGTTGGAGATCTCTAAGCCTGCACTGAATAACTCTGTCCCACCTGAGCACAATTCATGAACAATTCCTGTCAATTAACTTCTCTATTATTTCTTGTACTTGACCTGGCCTCTCTATATCCTGCAAAGATAAAACCAGATAACAGCAGCAATCAAGAAACAGGATAAACTTGTTTGATGCAGGATGATTTGTGGGGCCAGAAGTTATGCACTGACTTTCATTGAGTTTCAGACAGACATTCAGGGGTGAGAACCAAGACAAGGGTGTCAACTGTGCAGAAGGGAAAAAAAAAGCCAATTTGGGCAGACAGAAGAAGGAATCGGCAAGACTTGATGACAAGATAGATTCAAGAGAAGAAGACATAGATAGGAACACTCTCCAAACTCAGGATATTACATGTTTTGTCTCTGCCTTTATGAACAAAGTCCAAGGCAGATCTTGTTTAAAAACATAAAGAGGGAGACTCTTTGTAAGAGGTTGAAATAGAGGACAGCGAATGCTTTTGTGGTGGGTTGTCTTTGTGGAATTGCGTAACCTTGAGCATGTCACTTAACCACTGTGGGACTTAACTCATCTTCCAGAAACAAGGGATTGGGTTAGATAATTTCTAACATATTAGGTTTGTGAATAGTCAGTTCTAGGATTAGGACTTGGGGGAAAGTATAACAGTTGAAGTTGGTGATGATGGAATCAATGAAGAACTGGGTTGAATTGTATTTGGAACTAAAGTGTACCCTTGCTGAAATATAGAATAATAATGAGTCTTGTATTAATATAGTCGGGCTTAAGTATAATACTAATATAAACAAAATTATATTGAGAGAAAATGATGTTTATAGAGTACACCATCAAGAGGAACTCTAGAAAGGGGAAACTAAACCTTATCTAAATAGATTTTTTCCCCCTCTATTGTCACTTTCTTTTTACATTATCACTATGTTTTTCAGGCTAGTAGATGAATCTCAGAATCTTCTGATTGAGTTTTTCTTCCCTGCCTGATAGAATATATATATTTTTTCATTTATGAAAAGTAAATAGATCACGTGTTTTCTCTTCTGAGGCAAAGAAATACATACAGCAAAAGTTTCTGTGCTCAATTCCAATTTCTTATTGAAAGAAAATTTAATATAAATGAAAAATATTCATTTACTTTTTGAACAAAGTTTTATCATGGATCTTTTACTTGGGAGTAAATACTTCTTAAAACAAGCTAAATGCACATGCTTAATAATTTAAAGTCAGAGAACCAGCCATGTGTAAAATAGGTGTGTGTTCACATAATTGACTACAGTATTTTGCTACATGGTTAAATGCATGATTTCCCCTAATAGAATGCCATTGTGGGCTACATCACATTTTCTAGTTCATAAAAGTCAAATGAGCTGTGACCAGAGTCTCCCAAACTTAATGGAAAGTTCATTTTGTGACTTCGGAGTTTAAATTGTGTCTTTCTAGGATGAATCGATAGATTTGGAGCATGCTAATGGATCACATCACCGAAAGGTCTAATCCTGAGTGACTAAAATGGTAGATCTAATTCAGATTTATTGCTTTTCTAGCATGTTAAACCAAAGGTCTTTAATCTCTGTAATAATATAATGGATTTGAATTAACTAAATAATACTCACCTGATGCAGATCATTTCAGTTGTCTACATGTTCACATGGCACTGTGCATTTCAAACTTTTGGGGGAGAAAGACGTGGGATGGATGAGTTTAATTTGTGAAAACCAGCAAAGAAGTAAAACCATACGTCAATAGAGACTTGGGGGCTCACTGTACAATTTTTTCCCTGTGTGGGTTGCTTGCTAGCACAACAAATTTATACACTGTTGTGCCAAGAGCTACCTACCAGAAGGTTATCAAGGCTAGCACAAAAGCACATAAGTTATGTCTTGTGCTGTGCAAACACTCTTGAGCACAGCCATAAACTATAGCTGGAGTGTTCACTGACACCCAAGCGTCCAGGGTTTTTGACCTTGGACAAACAGCATGGGTCGATGGAGATGGCCAGACCCAGAGATGGCACCATTTGGAAAATACAGATGAAGATGTTCAGAGGGTGCTGGCAGTGAGCTTCTGTGAGGGCACCATTTGAAGGGAAGCTAATTGTTTCTGTTATCTCAAGGAACACCTTGATTCTGAAAGACAGTGAAAGAGCATGAGGCTGCCGAATACTTCTGGAAAGATGAATGCAAAATATGGATATTAGGGCTGCTGCCTCAAGAACAGTCAGAATCCTGCCTTACGACAAGAGGTTGGATGGTTTTTCTGCTTTCCTTTGCTCAACTGTTTTCCTTGTATGTCCCCAAAGAGTGCTATTTTGAGAATCTGAAATGGCGTAGAGTCACTCAATATGAGACAGAAAGAAAAAAAAAAATCAAATGATTTGGTGATTCCACCTGCTTTTTCTCTTAGTGAGAACATTTATTATCAGTTTTGTTATAACATGACATCTGTGTTCCTAAAAATCATAGCACTGTGCAAAACCACTGAATAGAAACCACAGGGCTTATGGGGAAAATGGGAGTATGGACAACTTCATCAGTGACACAATGAAAAAACAGTAGCAGAGTTACATGTGTTAAATGATTAAAATACATAAATGCTACAAAAAATATGGCACTTTTGGGGCCAACCTGCTGGCGTACTGATTGAGTTTGCGTGCTCTGCTTCAGTGGCCTGGGGTTCACAGGTTTGGATCCTGGGTGCAGACCTACACACCACTCATCAAGCCATGCTGTGGTGGCATCCCACATACAAAACAGAGGAGGATTGCCACAGAGGTTGGCTCAGGGACAATCTTCCTCACCAAAATAAACAAATAAATAAATAAGGCACTTTATCTTGAAGAAGACCAGAAATTTTCTTGTGGAAGTGAGCGTCAGAGGGGTTGCAGCTTGTGAGTTCTTGTGAAGAGATAGAAAGGGGGAGTTGTCTGAAATCAGAGGGAAAATTGTGACACCAGGTATGGATAGGCATGACTCATAATACACGCTATATACTGAGGGAGCAGCTAAGTGTTTGAGGTGTGTGCTTAGGTATTTCTGTGCACCTCATTTCAGCTGGGTGGAGTTTTCTGCGTTAACCTAGTGTTTTTCACAGATGAAATCAAGCCTGAGCAAATGTGAAATCCACATTATGCTCAAATTGTTCCCTGCTACATCCATTCGTTGGAATGTAGTCACGTTTTCAAAACAAGTGTTACAGTAGACCTGACTGTATCTCAGGGTGAGCGTGAGATGGGACGTGTATACTGGAGTTTCCCTTGGTTAATTCAATTCCCTATTGTGAACATCTCAGAGTATTGCATGTGACCAAGAATACAGGTGATTCCCCATGATCTGAAATGCAAGCCAACCACTTCATCTTGTGCTCAACCAAATAAAGAAAATAACACGTTCTGAATTGGGAGGAAAACAGGGCTGTGTCAGATCATTAAATCGTGTCCAGTGTGGCCTCCTCTCAACCAAGGCTGAGTTCCATCCCACTGTATGTTTTTCCTTTACATTTATTCAGAACCTAACTTTGATAGGAGTTGTGTCTCCGCTGGCCTCTTACCTCATGTGTCTATCCCCGAGGTAATTTTATTCCAACATCAAAAATTGCCTGGGAATATTAGATCACTCTGAGAGATCGGCTCTGTGATGCGATCATTTATTGTCTTCCTTGTCGACCCATGATCTTCATGTCGGCCTTAAAGAAGTTTTGAGGTTATTCAATTCCTCCTCCTTGTTTTATAAAGGAGGACACTGAGTAAGAGAGGAAAAGGACTTTACTCGAGAACTTAAGGCAAAGGCAGTTTCACAAATAAGTCAGGGTGTGACTCTAGAGCTTTCTTTCTTTCTTTCTTTTTTATTGCAGTAACATTGGATTATAACATTATATAGCTTTCAGATGTACATCGTAATATATTTCAAATTCTGTGTAGATTACATCGTGTTCACCACCCCAAAACTAATTATAGTCCATCCCCTCACATGTGAGCCCAATCACCCCTTTTGCCCTCCCCTCCCCGCTTCTCCTATGGTAACCGCCAGCTCAATCTCTGTTGCGACTTGGAAGCAACCTAGGTGCCCATCAAGGGACGAATGGATAAAGAAGATGTGGTATATATACACAATGGAATACTACTCAGCCATAAGAAATGAAATCCAGCCATTTTTGACAACATGGATGGACCTTGAGGATATTATGCTAAGTGAAATAAGTCAGCTGGAGAAAGTCAAATACCATAGAAATTTCTTAAAGAAATGCCTAATAGTATTCCTGTTGGGTCAGCTTCTTTTGCCAGTTGTGTTACCTTCCTGTACCTGATCCATATACATGCACAGAAAAGTCATATTAACTCACAACATGGCTTCAACTCTGCTATTTCTATCACCATCCAAAATGACATACATAATTTTATTTTCAGTTATTTGTTTTTTCTTTTAATCTGTAAACATAAACACACAGACATGGCGGGGGGTGGGGACACTAGTTATTCCTGTTACTACTAATGTTGGTGAGGCTTGTAGAGCTCCTCTCCATACACTTACATCATTTTCCACCAAATTCTCCTCAGAGTTTTAAAAGGTTTACTTTCTCCCATTGTACAGTTGGGAAAGCGGGGATACAGAATTTGGTCTTGGATGGAGTTATTTTGTGAATCTGTGTTGTGACCAGATCAACGTCAGCCTGTCTGACCACCCATTCAGATATATTACTGAAAACATCAGGAAGCTGTGTCTTGGGGAATTCACTTTTTTTCTGGCTTATTATAAAAGGTTCTAGAAACTTCAGAACCTGGTAGGCACTTGGAAAAAATCTATTGAATAAATAACAAAATCCATCCAACCACTCAAAACAGACCAAATTACTGTTTAACTACATTTGGAATTAATATTCTACAGAGGTATTTGAATCTAAGCATAAAGTATGAGCATCACAGTGGTGGGGGGTAGGCAGAGCTTATGACATTTGTGACTATTTTTCAGGCATACCTACAACGTCCTTAAAATGAGCCATTTATGGGAGGAAGAAAAGGTGACCAAGTTGAGATATTTTACAATGTAGGTGATATCAAGGGGTTGATTTCTTTATATTTTTGTTAGCTGAGTTGGATGGCCTCTTTTGACAATGGATGCCTATTGTCAGTGCATTGTGTGTGTGTGTGTGTGTGTGTGTTCGCATGCACCCATGTGTTGCTCATAAACCCTTGGCTTTCCACAAAGAGGGCATTCCAAAAGAAAGAGATGAAAGAAAAATGCATAAATGCGCGATAACACATGATTAAGTTTTGACCCCATAGATTGTTAACCTTCAAAGCTAACTCTGCAGGAGCACAATATTATTAGCAATAAAAGGAATTTGCTTTGCCCTTTTTTAAATTACCATAAACCGATTGACTGAGACAGAATGATGTTAATATTTAAGAAGTAGGACACTAGATTCTATTATCTCAGAAGCTCTGTCACCAGGCCCTCTCTGTAGTCCTGTTATCTAATTATTGGGCTTAAATTGCATTAGTGTGCTAGCAATTTGTCTACCACTGGAAAAGTAATTGACATTTGGGTTACTGCTTCATATTTGGGAGACTTGCTAGCGAGTTCCGAAGAGTCCTCTTCTGTCAGGGCAGATTAGCTTAATGTTGCCTAGAAGAAAGGGAAGCTCTGTGTTTTAAGGTATGCTGCCTCTGTAGCTGGTTGCAATTTGGTATTAAAATTTCGGTTCTGTATCAAAGCTGATAAGTCACCTGAGATGAAATTGAACAAGGTTGTCGTGACAAAGTAATTAATGGCATTTTTTGACTTTCAGATGACTTTAGGGGAACCACACTCATTCAGTTCCTCTGCTTCTGCTGCCATGTTTATAAATATGTATGCACATTTACAAAACATCTTTAACTGTTGTCAGATGATTTTGCAGGCTCTAGATTTATGGTTCCTCTGAATTAAATAGCACCAGATACCCTTGGTATACAGTTGTGATCTGGCGTTGACGGTAAAGGCAATGACTTTCCATAATATTTCAATCATATTGCTTCTCCTGACACTACACATTGTTGATCGGCAGCTCACTCTCCCTTTTTTTTCTTTTTCTTGTGTAAAAATCGAAAACAGTGTGCTTTGGTTATCCTATATTTCTAGGCTTTTTTCTGTCTAACAGTTCTGGTTTGTTTAAGAGGACAGTGATGGGTATTAACAAGTATTCTGCGTTTCTCTTTGGAGGAGAGCCCAAGAGGTCACACTCGTTTTTGACGATGGGGCGAACATACCTGGAATCAACAGATTATTTGGCTGTGTGTGAACTCACCTGAGCTTAACTGGCTTCTTTCACATGTATTGAGAGTATACTCTGGGGTAATTTACACAACAGAAAATAGAAAAGGCCAGTTACCATTTTCCTTAATTTGAAAATGGGACATGGGTCTTGAAAATATTCATAAATTGGTAAAACGTTGGTATTTCTCTTTTAAGGGACAGGCCAAATGTTCCTTGGGACAACACTCCTTGCCTGTCACTTCAGCCTCCTCTTTGTGTCCCTCCCCTGGCTTGCTGCGCCTCAGCTTTGCTGGCTTCCTTTCAGTTCCATGAGCAAGCCAAGCTCCTGCTGCCAGGACGGTGCTGCTCCTTCTGCTTGGAACGCTCTTTCCTGCCTCTTTGCCAAACTAGTTCCCTTTCAGCCTTTAGGAATCCACTAAAATGTCACCTCTTCTGAGGGTTCTTCCCTGATACCTCCTGCTCTGTCCCGGTCGTTCTCCATCTCAACTTGATCGCTTCTGCCTTGATTCTTGTTACAATAAATACTAATTTACGCACTCATTTCCATTCTTCTTCTTTCCTCACTAGAACATAGGCTCCACGGGGACAGAGGTATTGTCTGCATTACTCCTGCTGTATCTCCAGGAGCTGGCAATATTAGATGCTCAATATTTTTGTTGAATGTATTAATAAGCCTTCCTCCAATTTCAGCCACAGTACTTTTTTAAACCTTTATTTTGAAATAATTATAGACTCATGAGTATTCCCATGTACCTCTCACCCAGCTTTCCCCAGTGGCAACATCTGAAGTAAGTACAGTACATCGATAGCAGGAAGCCTCGAGACACTGCATGCTTCTGTTTTCTTTTTTCTTAAAAAGAAATACTATTGCGGTACAATTTACATTCCATAACATGCACTCATTTTAGGGGTACATTTTGATGAGTTTTGACCAACATGTACACTCCTGTAACCACCAACCCAAGCTTTTAAGCTAACGGAGATTTCAGTAGGCAGTGCTCATTCATTTCATTTAATCCTTTGCCATTTTATATTTTACACGTAGTGGGGAATTTTCTCTCCCCTCCCCTGATGTTCCCTTGAAGGACAACATAAACTTCTTAAGCACGTGGACTTGGTTTAGATCCATAACACAGGTTAGCACGTTGTAACACACACTTAACTCTTAAAATAGTGAATTGATTAGCTATCAGGGAAATGCAAATCAAAACTACAATGAGGTATCACCTCACTCCGATCAGAATGGCTGTAATTAACAAGACAGAAAACAACAAATGTTGGAGAGAGTGTGGAGAGAAGGGAACCCTTGTTCACTGCTCGTGGCAGTGCAAACTGGTGCAGCCACTATGGAAAGCAGTTTGGAGTATCCTCAGAAAATTAAGGATAGATCTACTGTATGATCCAGCTATTCCACTGCTGGGTATTTATCCAAAGAACTTGAAAACACAAAGGCATAGAGATACTTGCACCCCTATGTTCATTGCGGCATTATACACAATAGCCAAGACTTGGAAGCAATGCCCATCAAGGGACGAATGGATAAAGAAGATATGGTATTTATACACGATGGAATACTACTCGGCCATAAGAAATGACGAAATCTGGCCATTTGTGACAACATGGATGGACCTTGAGGGTATTATGCTGAGTGAAATAAGTCAGAGGGAGAAAGTCAAATAGCATATGATCTCACTCATAAGTAGAAGATAAAAACGACAAAAAAAAAAAAAACACATAGCATTGGAGATTGGACTGGTGGTTACCATTGGGGAAGGGGGAGGGGGGAGGGCAAAAGGGGTGATCAGGGTCACATGTGAGGGGATGCACTATAATTAGTGTTTGGGTGGTGAACATGATGTAATGTATCCAGAATTTGAAATATGATGTACATCTGAAAAAAAAAATTAGTGAATTGAAACGTCATTAAGGAACTATTTTTTCCAGGTAGGTGCATTTGTTTAAAAAAAGAAAAAAAGATTAAAAGGTGCACTGTCGCTTCCTCAAGTTCTGTTTGGAGGTCGTTGGCACTTTCCCCAGGACAGGTTTTAGCTTTGGCTTAACACACACCTGCCATATAGGCTTCTGGCTTGTTCCCTTTGCCCCGGAACCAAAGGAAGCCTCCCGGGGATGGATACTTTAGCGTCTTCAGCTTTGCCCTATCGCCTTCTAGAGCTGTTCGGGGCTTACAACGTTCTCTTCGTTCAGTGGGGCATTTTGCATAAGGCGCTCTTTATCTTTTATCTCCCAAGAAATGGCAGTTAATGCAATCCACAGAAAGCCATAAATGAGGCTGATAAAATTATCGAGCAGCCAAAAGGTTGCCGCACTCATTTATCTCCACATAATTCGGAAGCTAAATGACAAGATTAGGCAGAGGCAATCCCTTTGACAGGAGATCTTGCCTGCAATGATGAAAATCAAGGTGTTTCTTTTTTTTCTTCAGTTTCGGGAGGGAGGTGATTAAGAGAGAGCTGACGATGAAGAGGTGGTTCAAGGAGAATTTACTTTCTGAAATTGTTCTCCTGGGGCCAAAGCATCCCTAAGAAATAGATTGCCATATATTGATAGAATTATTTCCCTCCTTGGATGATAGTGCCCCTTTCATTTGATGTGTATATTATGGAAAAGTGACAACAGAAGTTTTCAAAAGTAAGCCTGAATTCTTAGTTTACTTCATAATTTTTTCCTTAACTTTAGAGGGATATTATAGTCATTAATCTCTCTTGGAATAAATATATGTATTTATTTATATATTATAGTATATATAAATGTATTATATATTATATATAATTATATTTTATGCATATACATTTATCTGAAGCACAATCATTCTTTTAGTTTCTACTCATGAAACTAAATAATATAAATATTGTATAATTATAATATATAATACAAAAATTTATATTTTATATAATAATATGGCAAGACTATAATCTCATTTTTATAAAATTATTGCTTTTTTAATAATTGCTAATCACTGGTAATGATATATATTTCTGGGCGATGGGGTATAGAAATTTTAAAATCTTTTTTTCCTTGTTATACTTGTGTTTTGCGTAAGTTTTCTGTGTGTGAAAGCAAACATGTATCATATTGAAGAAAAGATCACAATCATTAAGAAGACTGCAACTTCACGGATAGAGGTGAGCATAAATGGTGCCTTGATTTATGTATTCAGTCAACAAACATATATTTAGTGCCATGTGCCTGATATTTGACTAGACATTCAGTGGAGGATGAAATCTACTGGACCCTGCTCCTTGGGAGCTCCCCTCTTTACTTATCTGTCTCCATGCTGAGACTAGGAACCCCTTATAGACACAACTTTCTCTCCTTCATTCCACAAAGTGCCTGGTATACATCGATCAACAAATATCTACTGACTGTGTCATGGGGAAATGTTCACACAGTTGTGCGTGGTGGGCGTGCTTTATTTGGCCTGCAGTTTTAAAAATTCAAGTTAATTGCCGCTGCTTTAAAGAATCAGGACTTTTCATAGAGAAAAAAAACTGTTTCTGTCTCTTCCTGAAAAATTGGACTCCAGCAAAACTTGATTCCGCTCATGTCAAAGCAGTAATTGATGTCGAGTGGTGGCTGCCTCTTTGGCTTAGGGTAAGTCCTATTCCATTTCCCCCAGTCCCCACCACTCCCTACGGGGTTTCCCTTATGTTGAAGCTTAGTGTCTATTTATTACCAGGCCATTTATTATCTTACACCGTCCCACTTGACTCATTTTTCAGGACCTGACTGGGCCTTTTAGGCATTTGTACTTTTTGGTCTTCATCTTACTGCCTTGAAGAGGAATTTTGGAAATGTTTGTAGTATAAAATTGAGAACCTTTCCAAAGTTTTTGAGAAGGAATATGGACCGCTTAGAGAGTGTTTCTTCCTGCACCGAGTGGGATGAACTGGGGACAGGAGAAGTCTTAGAGTTTAGATTACAAGTACAAGCTGAGCAATTCCTCTTTTCGTAGGGCATGTGTTTGGTGTGAAGCTGCTGGGGCATGTGAAAGCGTCTTCAGAACACAAAGCAAAGCAGCTGTGAAGAGAGGCCAGGTTCTGTGGAACTGATAAGAATTTCCTCCATATTGAGGACTTGGGCGTGTGTTATGTTCCCACGGGCCCTAGGGCTCTACGAGCTTCTTTTGCATCAGTAGAGACTCCTGCTTCCCTTTAGAGAAACTTAATGAGAAATTAAAAATGCAGATAACTTCCAGACTTCCTTATCAATAGGTCTGTTAGTTTGAATTGAGCCTAATGCCATCTTCTCTCGTCCATGTAGCCTTTCTGGAAGGAGAGGCCAAGGCAAACAACCAATTTGTAGAGAAAGCCAGAGGTTAGTAAGCTTTGAAAACTCTGACCACGCTGGTGTAGGGGATGCATCCACCTGTAATGAGGTCCCCACCTTCCTCCTGCCCTAAGGCTCAACCCATTTTCCTTTTGTGATCTTTCCAACTATCAAGGAAGCTGAGAGCGGAAGGGAGGAACAAGCCACAGGTGCTGGGTTATTTAGTTATTCTCTCGTCTAGAGGCAGGATGTGAAGTGGATGATGTCCGGGTCCTTCCGGCCTGAGACCATGTTTTCGTTGCTTGTCCTACCGTTGGGCAGAGGGAATTTACAGATGCACAGTGTGAAAGTTTGTACTTAGTTTCTTATTAGCTCCATGGCCTGCTTCATGCTTGGTTCATACAGATTCTTGTTCAACTCTACCCACGAGGGCCAGAGCATCTGCTGCTTTTTAGGTCAACAGCTTCTATTTCTGTCCCTTTGGACTTTTTCTTAATTAATTATTATTTAAAGGATTTTATTTTCTTTCTCTGGTTAGGAACACTGCAAAGTTAGAAATTTTAACAAGGTCTGATAGCAATCCTTGATTCTTTAAAGAGGTGGGCACAGACTTTTTGACTCTGGATAGTCCTCAAGCTAAGTGTTGTAGGGGGGACAAATATCGTTTCCCTCTACCTTTCTATGTTCTCAGCTGGGACCCCTGTACCAATAGACAGATTGACAAGAGAAAAGCATACAGATTTATTGGGATGTAAGTTTGATGTGAATGGGAGCCTTCGTCAGGAAATGAAACCCCAAGAGATGGTTAAACCTGAGTGTTTTTATGCTAGGTCTGATGAAGTTTAGAAAGTCGTGGAAAGATGTGATGGGACGAAGAGGGTAAGTGTAGTAAACTGGGGGAGACTTAGCAAGGCCTGTGCATCTGGATTCCTCTCTGTGTCCCTCCATCTTCAGAGCTAAGGAGGATCCTTTCCTCTGCAGCATCTGAAACTGCAAGTTATGGGGAGGGCACCTCACACATGAGGCATTTATGACCCACCTCAGGAGAAAGTCAGAAAGCCCTTCTTACACGTGCCATTTCTCAGATTCCTTCAGCTTGAGATACTCAGTATGCCAAGGTGCCATATTCTGGGGCTGCATGTCCTGAACCCCATCAATGTGCACCAGCTCTAGTGGGACCAGGTTGGTCCAACTGCTTCACCTTCTCTGGGACAACACAAGGCCTACTTTCTTTTTCTTTGAAGTGGCCTTGTATTCCAGCTCTGCGGTTGAGAAACTTACGGTTACAGGATGGGCTGAACCAAGTGGAGGGAAGATGATCTCTTTGGTTTTGACAGTGAAAGACATATATGGCACCCGGGCAACCTGCTCATGTTACAAATCAAGGAAGATCTTAGACTCTTACTCCTGGGAATGTGACCTGATGACATCCTGGGGAATGTGCCATCCTCTGTTTCCGTGGGATCAAGCATCTTCCTTTTGTCAATGTCTCAATTCCAGCCATAGTTGAGTCTCTATGTTTGTTGGAAATGGTTTGTGAGCTGCAAGTGACAGGAAACTTCAACAACAGTGACTTTAGCCACGCACTCATCTCCCTGTCTTTCAAAATAAGCTGACAGGTGCAGATTTCCCATAGGTACAGATTTCCTGTCTTCCAGAATATGTAACATACTATATATTCTAAAACTATGCAAGATATATACTCCACAGTGTTTAAAATTACATAGATGCAAACATGTGCATATGTGTTTGTATGCATTTATAAAATAAATATTCACCCATATGATAATGGAGTAATCTTGGGTTTTCTATGTGAAGATTTCCACATAGAAGAATATTTTTAAACATTCTTTCCCAAAGAAACGTGTATTATATTTTCAATCTGAAAAAAAGTAAGAAAAAGAGGCCAATGGTAAAGCAATCCTTCTGTTATTAATGGGGAATTGAAGAGCCACCTACTTAGAATAATCGTTTTACATAATGAAGCAGACCTGAAAGGCTTTTCCTGTTAAGAGTGAAATATGCTAATTTTCTATTCACCGCTGTGGTCAACTGGAGACATCCCTGAGTTATGACCTTGCAGCCTTTTAAAAAGTTGGTCACCTCTGATGAGCCAGAAAATACCTCATTTTGAACTATAATCCTCAAAATGTAAGTCTTGTCACTGACTGTAATTTCTATTTATTACCACATATTTGCATTTAAATACAGAAACTTTATATATTGATTTTTCTCTTTTATTATGTAATGTGTCTTTTCTTGGGGAGGGAAGAGTTCCATCAGCCCTTTCTTGAACCAGAAATTCTTTCTTTCTAGGTGCCCTTTTAGAACGCTCTCATGTTATGATTTGTATCATCTTGGTGACTTCAGTGGGTAAATGAGGTCCCTGAAGCTTCCTTCAGCCCTGTTCTGGCAACATTGGTCGGATACACAGCATGCATTGTTGAAACCCTCCTACGAAGCTTCCTCAGCTACACTTGAGTTCCTATGGTAGAGTCTCTTGCTGCTTTCATCTTCTAGCACTCCAGTGGTGATGGTACCAGCCCTCTGCTCTGGGCACTTCTAAGTTGTCAATCACTGCTGAGAGTTGTATAAATCATGCCAGGTGTTTGCAACACATATCTAAACCATATATGAACCTCAGAGCCGTTGGGCTATGCTCTTACTTCAGCTTGATGAAGAGGAGAAATACTGGAGGGCTTAAGTAATTCTGTGCTTCGTAGCGAGGACCAGAACTGTGGGAGGCTCTTCCAAGCCTCCGTGTCAATCTCGTTGACTTTGGTTTCTCCCCACCCTTGTGTTGACTGAGCTAAACTTTTCCTGCTCTAAGGTTCCTTCACCGTACTCAGTCTCTCAGTGAGAGATTCACAGCCTGAGCACTGTGGACTTTTTGGACTGGATAATTCTTTGTTAGGAGTGGGGGGAGGTAGGGGTTGGGGATTATCCTGTGCATCGTAGGATACTTAGCAGTGTCCCTGCTTTCTACTCACTAGATGCCAGTAGCGCCCATTCCCCTAGTTGTGATAACCAAAATGGCTCTAGATATTAGCCCCCTGGGGAGCATAATCACCTGGGTCAAGAGTCAGTGCTCTAAGCAGATGTCCCATCCAAAGCTCAGACCTCTTCACCATCCATTCCCATACTTGCTCATCGTACTCCAGCAACACGATGGTCTCTAGTTCCCAAAATGGGCCAAGCTCCTTCTTGTCGCTGAGACATTCCTTGTGCTGTTCCCAAATTCTCTCTCTCATGCTCCTCTTTCCCTTACCCACAACCCTCACCTCCATGGCTTATTCCTCAGAATCTTTAATATGCTACTGTGCATTAGGAACCTCCAAGAATGAGAGAGATAGTGGTAGATGATAGAGATTAAGTGATAGTGATAGAGTGTGTCCTTCCCTAAATTTTACTTGACCATGAACTCTCTCCCAGCTCCCACGCATGAAACATCTCTTGGGATGAACAGTTATAACTGTGTTCTTGAAAACATTCCATTCCTTTCTTTCCTTGAAAATGCTGCCTCCTGGGGGCCAGCCTGGTGGCATAGTGGTTAAGGTCGGCACCCTGCGCTTCAGCGGCCTGAGTTTGCAGATTTGGATCTGGGTGAAGACCTGTACTACTCATCAAGCCATGCTGTGGTGGCAACCCACATACAATATACAGGAAGATTGGAAACAGATGTTAGCTCAGGACCAATATTACTCACCAAAAAAAAAAAAAAAAAATGCTGCCTCCTGCATAAAATTCTTGTTTCTATCCTTAGGCTGTATGGGAGTTTTTTTCCTCCTCTTGATTTTTTTAGCACACTTTTGTGCCTCCCTCCTTGTGGACTGTTTATCCTGTCTTATGTGGGCACATCTCATTTCCCAGGTGCACACAAGCTCTTTGAAAGAAGTATTCTGCCTCATTCAACCTGGCGTGCTTTCTTGCATGTAGAAGGGGCTACGTAAATTTTCCAACCAGTCGACTGCATGCATAATCCAAGATGAGTCCACCTGCTATTATGCCCATTGATGGGATCCTAAGATGATCGTAGCAGAGTAGAATGTAGGCATAATTGTCAAACTTTAAAGATCAAAACCGTAAAGGTTTTAAGCATCTAGAAGTCGGAGATGACATCTTTCATCCACGTGTATCCCCTCTGTGGATCCTTGAAAGAAAATTGGCACAAGTGATCACACTTGTTGAAAGAATGATTCTAATTGAGAGTTTCAACATTCTCCAGGCTCATTGGCGCCATCTCTTCATCTGAGCTGCTGCAGTACTCAAGAGAGCTACCTGCTTTATTTGGCTGAGTCTTTTTTCCTGATTAGCTTCTGCTAGAGATGTTGATGAGCTCCAGTTTCAAACTCTTGAGTGAGCAGAAGCCAAGTATCTGACAAATTCAAATGGTAACTGGAATTTTATTTTTCTCTTATTCTAGCGTAGACAGATGCTCACCTCTAGTTATAATCTCTGATCTGACTTCTGTTTGTGCCTCTTTATCTCCTTTATGCTTGAAAACTGAAAAGCTTGAAAACCGAAAAGCAGATTCTTTTTCTCCTACATGTATGCCTCTGAATGATTTATGTTTTTAAATGTGGCTTTACTTGAATGTTGACTTTCTGAAAACTTTCCCTATTTCACTTTTTCCCCCCTTCCTTTTGGAAGCTCTTCTTTGAGAACCAGCCTGGTCTTCTGTTCTTCCTACTTTCCTTCTGACTATTCACCTTTTGCCCACTTAAAGTGAAGCCCTTTGGTGTCTGCTTGGAATTGGCAGTTCAAGTTCAAAAGAAAGCCCTCTCAGGGTAACCTGTTCTGACATATTCGCATCGTAACACAAAGCTTCGCTGGATTAATGGGTTGGCTAAAAACGTCTCTTTGCCTCAGTCATGTTCACCTCTGTGTGTGGAGGTGGCATTGTGTCTATTCATTTGGGGGATTCTGTCTTTTCTTTTATAGAATTCGTCTGAATCTAGAAACAAGTGTTATTTTATTGAATGTCCCACTTTCAGAGGTGTATTGGAGAACAAAAATGATGCCAAAGAAGTCTGAATGCTTCTACCATATTTCCTTTATGTGAACATGCATGCGTTTCCGCGTTTTAACTTTTCTGAAAGGGAGGAAGCTGTTATAAAGTTGATGTTTCATACTGTCTCTGTGCTGTCTTAGAGCTGAGAAAATGTGATGATCAAACATTTAAATATTAATAGGATGCCGCTAGGATTGAGCCCTTATTGAGGGGAATGCCAGGGAAATATTGGGAAGAATGAGTTGCTGATTTGCAGTATGACTCCCCTCCCCATCCCTTGCCTCCGGAAGCTGACAGGGTACACCTGTGGGTGGAGTCTGGGCTTACCCCATCATGATCCTTCACATTGAGTGTTAGCAGTGTGTCTGAGTAAGCTGCTTGTCTCTTTGAGGGCACAGACTTTTTCCACTCTGTGTTTCAGTATTACACAGGCACCTGACAAATCTGTGGAATGAATGCATGCATGAATGAAAAGTTGTGTAGTCAGTGCCAAAAGAAATTTTGAAAGGAATGTGTCCTACCCTTTAGTACGATTAGTATGGGTCCAATATATGATATTTTTGTCAGTTTATTTGTTGAACTCACAAGCATTATCAGGTGCTTATCCGTGCTTCTGGGGCATGCCAGGTGTATTGTAGAGTCATTCGTCGAGATAAGTATATGAACAGGACTAGCTAGTTGTCTTGGTTTCTTTTTTTTTTTTAAAGATTTTTTTTTTTATTTTTTCCTTTTTCTCCCCAAAGTCCCCCGGTACATAGTTGTGTATTCTTCGTTGTGGGTTCTTCTAGTTGTGGCATGTGGGACGCTGCCTCAGCGTGGTCTGATGAGCAGTGCCATGTCCGCGCCCAGGATTCGAACTAACGAAACACTGGGCTGCCTGCAGCGGAGCGCGCGAACTTAACCACTCGGCCACGGGGCCAGCCCCTGTCTTGGTTTCTTTTTAATAAGAGGAACCCTGCTTTTGCTGTTCACAACAGACAGGAATCATGGTTCCAAATGGAAAATTTATATCAATGGAATTAAATAATACCATCTCTTGAAACTTCCACAGGTTCCCAAGATCTTTCTTCAGATAGTTCATCTTGTAATACCAAGGCAAGAATCTCCATTACACTTATTAGTTAGTCTCAAATGGAATTAGTTGAAGCAAAAGAAAAAAAAAGAAAAGAAAAAAATCCTAATTATACTTTTTCTTCTGAAGTGCAGCATGCTAGCACAAATGGGGTATTAACGGTGAATTTTGAGATGAAAGCATAAAGGTCAGTTGTATATATGTCAAAATTGAGGCATACTGGGAGCTGTTAGATGACTTGGGGACCACATCTGTGAAGGAGGTACACATTTAGGCCTGGAGACTGAGTCAGAGAGGGGGCAATAAAAAATCAAATGTTAAATTGGGAGCAAAAGTCACAAACCGGTGGATGATTTTGGTGTGTCCAGCGCCAGCCTTTGCTACTGTTTCTTTAGAAAATGTGCATTGCTCAAGTGTGGACTTTAGGTTCTGCTGATCAAGTGATGCTTTCTTCAAATGAGAATTATGTTGTGGAGTGATCTTGGACAATTTACTTAACCTCTCAATTTCTTTATCTATAAAATGGGGATAAACTAATCCTCATAAGGGATCAATTAAGATAATGCATGGAAAGCTCTTAGCACACAACCTGAACATATAATAAGTTTCCAATAAATGTGTGTGCATGTATGTATCAATCATCCATCCATCCATCTATGTCTATATGCATCCATCTCTAATCTATATGATAGATATGTATATCTAACTCTATATAGCTATATATTTATGTATGAATATATGTATCTATCTATAGATGTACTTATATATCCATATGTTATATATAAATGTATTTATCTATATGTAAATATATGTATATATCTCTATCTATATACGTGAGTTTTTCTACCTGTCAATGAATCCTCTATCTCTGTATGTCTCTCTACACACACACACAATACATGCATTTGGTTGACTTTCTTGAAGGGCTAATTAAGTGCTGCAAGTTCATGAACATTTTCATCTCTTTTCTTTATGGGACTGAAAGAATCCTGCCGAGAAATGCAGTCTTGCCTCTTCCCGTCACTCACCCCCAACATAGCTGTTAGTTTCCTTACTCTTTAAGACTCAGTTAACAAAGATCTATTGGATTTAGAACATCTTACTGTCACTGAGGGGTTGAAAAGAGACAAGAGGAGGACTCGGAGCTTGGTGTTAGCTGCCCTTCTCTGGAGTCCATCCGTCATGTAGACTGCATGGACTCGTGATGGTGTGATAATTTGTAATTTGTGTTGTTAATATTATCCTTCTCAATCAAGGAAATCTTTTGATTAACCAAAACACAATCAAAGTTCTGAAAAGCCTGTTATACTGTAGTCACAAACTGTTTCAAGAGCTGTTTCTTCCAAGAGATTTAAAACGGTTTGCAGTGTATTTTTATTACAAATGCATTTTTCACTTAAAAAACTTAAGAGAACACTGTTACGAACCCCTAATGGAAGATTATGAAGAAAATAAAAACATTCAAGGTAATACAATCAGCATTAAGTTTGTGGTATATTCCTCCCCATGTATTCCTTAATTTATGTAGCTTTGATCATAATGAGCAGGAAATTTTGATTTTTTTTAAATGAAACATTGTCCCATAGGTACCTAGTGATCTAGTTTCTCTAACCATAATTCTAAATAGCTATCAAATACTTCATTGTGTGTGTGTAAAACTATAAAATATTTAATTGTCATTCTATTAGGAAGAATTAAATTTTACCTTTTTTATTCCAAATAATATTCCAGTGAGCATATTTTCCCATATTTAAGATTATTTCTTTAGGCCAGATTCCCAGAAATGTAATTACAGGATCAGGGAGAAGGGGATATTTTATATGGCTCTTGATACATATTTCCGGCTTGCTTTTCAAAAGGGTCATACCAATTTATGCAGCCACCAGTCACGGATGTAAGTGCCGCTTTCTCTATATCCCCACCAGTCTTGGGTGTTACAATTCCTTTACATTTTGCTGACAGGAACTATATCATTGCTGTGTAATTTGAATTTCTCTGATGACCAGTGAGGTTAGTTGTTTTTAGGTGCTTAATCTCTGGGTACATTTTCCTAGTAGAGATCTGCCTTGTGTTTTAACAGCTGCCCAGAAAACACTCAGAGAGCAATGACTACAAGTTCTGTGCATTAAATAAAACAAAAAAAGTGTGCACTTTCAAAGATTGTCTTGTATAATCTCAGCATCAGTCAGTGTTCTAATGTATTATCCAAAGCTTTTCTATTATTCACTAATATGGTCTTCAACTAAATCAATACATGACAATTGATTTACTCCCTTTATTCCCTATAATAAGGGAAAGAGGAGTCCTTCCTTCTTTGTATTGTCTGTTTTTCATTTTCTAATAAGTACTTCATGTGCACGGTACCAACTTTATGAGGTGCAAAAGGGCGTATAGTGGAAGGCAAGGACTGACTTAAGACATTTATAGCTGGTGAGATGTGTTTCTAACCAGTAAACCAAACTTTACCCAAATGGTGATGAATGTTTTAGAGTAGAGAGATATTTCTTTTTTTAAATACCAATGTGGATGCTATAAAATAACACTTCCAAGTTCTTGGTGCCCTGGTGTGGCAAAACTGCTAATTTCCAACTGAAAAAGTTATTTCCAACCTTCTTCTACTTTTCTCTCTCTCTCTATAGAGCTGAAAAGCCAGTATTTTTCTCTCCCAAACTCTCTTGAAACTTCCTTGAGACAAATGCATGATAAAAAAAAAAAGGTTAAGCAAGAGTGGTATGCCTGTTTCCTTTCCTCCTTCTCTCTTCCTGGAGCATAGAAGTGATGACTGGAGCTGTGGCAACCACCTCCTGGCCGTGAGGAGAGTGTGAGAAGAACCACAGATACATCAGTTCTGACACAGCAACTGCTTTCTTCTAGATGAGATCTCTTCTAACTTTAGTGCACATACAAATCACCTGGAGATGGGGCTGGCCCCCTGGTATAGTGGTTAATTTTGGTGTACTCTGCTCAGCAGATCAGGTTGTGCAGGTTCAGATCCTGGGTGTGGACCTCCACAACTCATCAGCCATGCTGTGGTGGTGACCCACATATAAAACAGAAGAAGATTGGCACACATGTTAGCTCAGGGGTAATCTTCCTCAAGCAAAAAAAAAAAAAAAAGATTGACAACAGATGTTAGCTCAGGGCAAATCTTACTTAGCAACAACAACAACAACAAAATCACCTGAAGGGGTTTTTAAAAACACGGATTTCTGGGTCTCAGTCCCAGAGATTCTGGCTCAGTAGGTCTGAGGTGGGATGCAAAAATTTGTATTTCTGACAAAGTCTCAGGCAATGCTGATGCTCCTGATCCACAGACCGCACTTGGAGTAGTAAGATGCGAGACTTAATTATGTGAGAAAAATAAAGCCCTATTTTTTAAAGCCACTGTAGTTGGTGTTACTTGGACCCTAAGGAAATATTAACTGATTTGCCTGCTAGGTCCACTTATTGCTGCTTCATGTGCATCATTTACTCTAAAAAGAGATGTGAAGATCAGTCTCACTGAATGTACATGAAGATGACAGCAGCATTGGTCCCATGCTCAGGAGTGACCAAGTGTCTCCCACTCCGGGAATGTTGGCCTGTCCCCCGTCTCCCCCGTATGCCCCTTCCTTTCTGGGAAGTGATGGGCTAGGTGAGAAGAAGAGAACAAGGGAAGAGTTTGAAGGCAATCTTCAAAAACGGAAAAGATAATAGCTATAAACCCATTGCCGGCTACTAAAGTAGGAGAGGATTATAAAAATTAATAGTGTCCCTGTTCTGAAAGTTTGGTATCAAAAGCTACAGGGTTTGATGTCCAAAAGCAAAGAGTCGGATGCAACTTGCATGTCTTCTAAAAGCTGTGCCCGGATCCTCTATCTCAGCTCCTGGTTTGTCTTTGGAACATACAGAACTTGGTTACAAAGCCCTTTCTCCAAGGATTAATTGAATCAAGATCAACCCTATCTGGAATGTACATTTAATGCTTGGGAATGATGTCAGTAATATATGTAAGAGATTTTTATATTAGATAACTGCTCATTAAAAGTCAATCCTTTCCTCCAGGGTTTTAAAATTGAAAGTATTCACCTTTTGCAAATGAGGATAGTGAAATTTACTTTAACTCATGCTACAATGAAAACTGGAAGAAAGGGAATTGCTCACAATACAATATAACTCCTCCAAATTTGCATAATTTAGGCATAAAATGTAATACCCTGCTCACACTCTTTTGTCTTGAATGAAATTGGTTTTCAAGTAATGTGTGGGGAATCATAACCAGCTTTAACAAAATGGGTAATGTCAGAAAGCAACAGTTCCTATTAGCCTAGGAGGCACTGCTGATGTGTGACCACATTTCTCAAAAAGTTTGTCTTGTGATTTAATCCAAAGGACTTTGTGGACTTAACTCAAACCTTTAGGCCATGCTTTTTTGATATGGAATGGAGTAATTAACCATTTGGGACCTTAAGACAATCTTTTTCTAGATTTCCTAAAAGCATTGGGTGATCATTATTCTTAGAATGTTAAAAATATGACTTAAATGCCCAGATCTCCTTCTTTCCAAAGAGGACGAAATTCTTGTAAATTAGTATTTCAAATAAAGCTTCAGTAATGCGGAGTGAGGCTGCTGGGGTCATTCCCACTATACAGACAGTGAAACTGAGGTTGAAGAAAGGAACACCTCGCCCAAGGCCGCTCGTTGAAGTGTTGTTAGAATTTAAGAGTGCGCAATCTCTGAAGCGTGTCCTGTGAATTGGCTCATTGAAAGTGATGGCGTAAAAGCCTAAAGAATCACATGCTGAGAGCATTGGCCTCAACAAGCATTTTCTTTATTAACCTCTGACGTGGTTTGTATGAACTTGAATGCTGCCGTTTTTTTATTCACATGCCAGCTACGGACTTGGACCCTCACTTTCCTTATCTTCAAAATGGGCATGATAGCATATTCTTTCTGAGATTTTAACAGATAGAATAGTAACAATGTTACTATTGTCTCATATACCTTTCTTTGCAGACACTCTTAGGTTTTGACCCCAGCCTGCCTCAAACTTGAGTGTCAATCAGAATTCCCTGGAAGCTCTGCTAAAACACCCCTCCCCCGCACAGTTTTTGCCTCCGTTAAGTCTGGAATGGGGCCTGAGAATTTGAATTTCTAGAAAGTTCTCAGGTCATGCTGATGCTGTTGGTCTGGGGACCATTCATGGGGACCCACGGCTCTCGTCCATGCCCATTCTCCATTCTCCTGTTTTTGTGAGGTATGACAGTGTGTCTGTTTAAAACAAAGCAAACAACAGCAACAAACCTTGATGTCCCGGGATTTTTTGCACCTGGCAGTGGCCAAGGACCCAATGATATATAAGTGAAATCTACGGAGTAGGGATTCCAGGAAGTCTAACTCAGTTTGCACTTGACTTTGGGGCACTTGCTTTTCCCCCTTCATGCTTCTTCTTGCCCAGAAGGAGTATTCCAGTAAGAAAATGGAGTAAGCAATTTATGACCGTGAATCAGGAAGCCATTTTGGGTAGGGATCCAGGAGTGTTGAAGGATCAATTCTTTAAGAGGAGCTGCAGCAGTTCCTGAGTGCCCACCCCCAAACTTGTGTTTTGTGAGACAAAATTGCTATGTGGTTACCAACTATAACCATCCTTAACTGATTTATCTTTCATGCATACACACAAACCTTTTGGACTGTCTGCTTAATAAAACTAGAGGTAAAAGAATAAAGTGATGGGCATTTATTTTAAACGATGTATACATTCTGTGTCTAAAGTTATTTGAAGGTGGCAGGTAGAGGTGACGTGCAGAATAGACGCCCCTTGACCCGCCATATTGCCAGGCCATGTTGTGCTGAGACGTCAGCTTCTGAGAGGTAGTTAAGATAGATGACATCTCCTTACCTTTTACCCCTAGAGACCACAGTGTCATTCTCCAGTCTGAAAGGCCATTTGTAAAGCTCACAAAGTTGGCTTAGCTATTAAAAACGAACAAAAATCAAAAGCTAAGTTCTTTCTCCAAGGAAAAGACATTACCTCGGGTGGTCTCTGTGCTCTCCTATGATTCCAAAATACTTACTATGCGCACAATGCAGCGACTAGCTCTCTCCTGGCGTTCAGTCTATAAGGTCTTTCCTGTGTCCTGTTTTCCCCTTGTGTATGTATTGTCTTACTGTTTTCACCCTACCTTTTGCTCTGTGTGTGTGTGTTTGTTGTTTTTCTAGGGAATATTGGCCCTGAGCTCACATCTGTTGCAATCTTCCTGTTTTTGCTTGAGGAAGATTCACCCTGAGCTAACGTCTGTGCCAGTCTTCCTCTATTTTGTATGTGGGTCACCACCACAGCATGGCCGCCAATGAGCAGTGTAAGTCCGTGCCCGGGAACTGAACCTGGGCCCCCAGAGTGGAGCGTCCTGAACTTAACCGCTAGGCCGTGGGATCGGCCCCTGCTCTGTGTGTTTTGAGACAAGAATGGGAACAGCTCATACTGATGCTTGTAAGGGTTAAGTCACACACACCAGAATGGATTTTGCTTTATGAACAGCTCATAAAAAGAGATAAGTTGTTATTTGCTTTTTATGCATGTAGGAAAATGGAGCATGAGCTAATAGTACTTTCTGTAGAGGAGCCAGGAGAAATTTAGTATGTGTATGAATTTAGTGCAAAATATGAACCCAAATGTAAATATTGGTTTCCTTCCAGATTTTCAAGGCTGCAGGAAAGAAAGAAAAACAAAACAAAAATATTTCCTTTACTTGTAATTCTGCTGATGGAAAACGTCCTTCGACTGTTGAAAAATGAATGGTTTTAAATATAGAATATATACATTTTAAACTTGGTGGTCTTTAAAATTAAGAGCGGAAACTTTTCTTTTGAGTGAACGTGGCTTGTACCATACTGCACATTTTGGAGTAGTATTTGTTCTTATGAACGTGATCCAAATCTCTTATTTTAAAGAAAAATAAAAGACATGATTCCCCTTTTGTAATTCAGCACAACAAAAAATTCTCCTTTATCCAGTGTGCACTTGACTATAAATCTCCTTTTAAGTCAAGATTATACTTATATGATGGAAATAATAAGAGGAAATTTTAGATAATAAATATATCTTTATCTTCTTTGTAAAACACTTTACGGCAGCGTGCAAATACCTTTCCCTTTGCAAAAACAAGATGCTGAGAGCCTAGAAGAGAAAAATTCAAGAAATTAGTGATTGGAATGAATCTTTTTAATACCTAGAAAAATGACAGTAATCACTAATATCTATTGAACACTTACCGTGTACCTCATACTTTAATGTATTAACTCATTTAATAATTATAACAACATTGTCAGGGAAATACGCTTATTATTTTCATTTTACCCATGAGGAAATTGAGGCTTAAATGAATGTGCCTCTGATTGCATTCATTTGGTATAAATTTCGGAATTGAAGCTCAAGCCACCGCATTCCAGAACATTTGTTCTTAACCTAGTAGCGTATCAGTTAGATTCTGCTACATTGAACTACCCAAAAACCTAGAGGCATAAAACAACCATTAATTCAGCTCCCAATTCCATGGGTCAACAATTTGCATGAGGGTCAGCTGGGTGGAGGAGGTGGGTGGAAGCTTAGGGAGGTCTGATGACAGAGCTGAGGTTAGAAGCTTAATGTCTTCACTCGTAACAATCCAAAGGGACTTTTCCTTGCTTGGCTGAACCAATGTCTGAGGCAGCAGCTTCAGGAAAGAACTGCACACCTGAGCCGTGACCTTCTGGCAGGCGATACCCAAGGACATCCCTCGATATGGATGTGCATAGAACAAAGAGACGGAATAAAAATGCAAAGGCAAGATACTCTTAGAAAGTGTCATATTTATACTTCATTCACTGACGTGATTGTGTGCCAGCCTCTATCCACGCGGTGCTAGATGTTGGTAGAATAAGCAGAAGTGGTCCTCTGACATTTGGGGGCGTGTAGTCTGGGAGAAGAAGTACTGAGCTGAAACAGCTATACCGATTCCACGTGTGGTACATGCTCGGCATGAAGTCGAAGATTAAGATAGAAACTCAGTAGAGGAGTATCTATTTAGGTAAGTTGACTTGGAAAGATATTTTGGAAGAGTGATAATTCTGAAAGCTGAATGTTGGGAAGAATGGGGCCATGCCAAAGGGGGACAGCAGGTTTGAGGATGGAGGTATGTGTGTGTGTTTTTTAAGGCCGAACAGCAAATACTGTATTTGGTGTAGGTCTAAGAGAAATGAGGAACGATTAAGTTATAAGTGGAGTTTTCCTTGTTCAGTCTCAGTGGTGAGACCTCCCTTTAGCTCTTCTGCCTTTCTTAAATTTTACCTAAAGAATCCCGTAAGCATGGAAGGAATTCTACCCAGGTGCTCTGTAAAGTTAAGGAGAGTGCCTATCGTCGGTGAGTTTAAAAGCCCCATGTGGGGAGTAAGATTCATCTTCTCATCTTGTCTTTGACACTGATCCACCATGTGTCCTTGGCAAGCGCCTACCAGAATTTAGTTGCCTCGTCTGTAAAATGAGTGAGCCGACCTAGGTCACACTGATGCCAGTTCCGATTGGCAGGTAAGTACTCTGTGGGAAAAGGAGTCTGAGGCCACTTATGATGTCTGTGGGCCAGAATTCTGTCATTGATTAGGAATGCCTGCCGTGGACTCCGAATGAGAAAGTAATGTTGTGTGTGTCGTATCTTTACCATATTCTGATGGACTTGCATTTTCCATCTCATGTGTTTTCTATGGCTTTTACTGCTAATAGGAAAAATTTTGTAGCTTTTCCAGTTTTTGGTTCTGAGTTTTAAAAATGAAGCAATAATTGAAAACCATCAAAGAGGGGACTAAATACATGAAAACAATCCTCTGCACACTTGCTTCAAAGGGATCAAACCAAGCAAATCGTGCATGGGAGGGAAGTGGACCTGTACTTCTCTCGTCTGTAATATTACTAGTGTGATTAATATACAAAGACCAATCTTTCCTGAAATTCATAATTTGCCCTCTTCCTCCGTGAGCTTTGTGTTTCCCAGAATAATCATGCCGATCCATTTCCTTCAAAATGTATTGAATGCCTAAGTGCTCATTTTGCAAAGGCAGTGGCATAATTGGACACAGTGGGGAAACAGAGAAGCGGTTTGCTTCCTAAGGAGAGGAGAACGTGGTGTGGTGAGTCCTGGCCAGATGGAATGTCACGCCAGGAGGGACCCCATCTCTGCACCGTGCCACTGAGCGGAATGCTTAAACGCTATTTATGACATTAAAGCTGGAGGACAGTGGCTAATTCTCAGACGAATGGAGGGCTTCCCTGGATTATACAGTGTATGTTCTTTTGAATAATGGGACCAAATGGGAGTAGAATGTTTCAGCGTTTTTTCCCAACATGACAGCTCTTTGGCCATCCCGATGGTCTTACAACTGCATTTCTTCTTCCGGAAGTTCTGGCGTATGTGATCCTCTCTACCCGACTCTGCCCCTTAAGTAGCCACTTTAAAAGCATCTCTGTCTCACCTTTGAGATGGGCTCTCTTGTGATACGGCTGTTTAGGAAAGCAGCCTGATACATAATCCTAGCTTTAGAAACTGGAACAAAGGAGGGAGATCAGAGTCCTGAGGTTAAAACACATTCAAGGTTCATGCTCTGCTGTGTGTCAGAGTGTCTGTGTGTCTCTGTGTTTCCCTTAATTGTGTTCTCTCTCCTTTTCCAAAACAACTCCTTAATGCTGCGACCTTGGGGTCTGGGTCAGAGTTGCTTCCGCCTGGATTGGTAAGGAGCATCTGCGATCAACCTGTTACGTGCTAGCAGTGCTAATTATAGGATGGGACTTTTGCATATTGCACACCCACAGCCTTTTTGTTGAGTTGAGGATACTATCGATGCCTTTCCCAGGGAATCAGGCTTTGAGAGATCTCAATATGGTCAGGGTAGCTGTATCACACAAACCCAGGGGGCGCCATTCCCGTTGAATTCTACCTAGCCTGTTTGAGCCATATGTGGGGACCCCGATACAGACCTACTGGGGAAATTCACATAGTCTACTGAGGGGAGGGAAAAGGAGAAGACAGAAAGAGATGAGGCTAGAAAGTAGGTAAGGGCAGATGACAAAGTATGTTGTGTATTCTGATTGAGTCTGGATTTTACATTAGTGGCATTTCAGAAAGTCCCTTTTAGAGAATGAGTTGGAGAAGGCCAAAACTAGAGGGAAGACAAATCAAAAGAAACCATTAAAGTAAGATCTTCTTTGCATGGACCTCTCCTCTCTTACATCCATGGTTAGTACCACCCTGGGCCAACCACCACCTGCCCCTGTGTGGATGACTACAGTGAGCTCCCGCTGGACCCCTGCTCCCAACTTGCCCCCAGTTGTCCACACGGCTCCCCAGCAATCTGATCATGTCTCCGCATGTGAAACCCCTCAGGGATTAGGAGTTCACAATGCTCTCCAGAAGGAATGGAAATCCTTAATGTGGTCAACCTCGCAGGATTTAGACCTTGTCCATGTCTCCATTGTCCACTCATGCTACACCAACCATCTTGATCTTCTGCTTCTGTCTCTCTTCCACATTCTGTCCCACTACATGTCATTTACTCTCTCTGAAACTTTGCTGAGCCCTTTTATTCCCCCACCAACCTCCATACACTTATTTAGCCTGGCTAATTGCTATTTAACACCCCTTCGTTTCCTGCCCAGTGTCACTTCCTTCAGGAAGCTCCATTTCCCTCCTATCTGCTATCTATCCTAATACCAAATATCTCTCCTTTTGGGCATTTATCTCAGTTGTAGATTTACATTTATTTGTATGGTTCTTTGATTATCATCTATCTTCCCTCCAACATTGTAAGTAAGGGCTATTTTTGTTGATTCATCATTTATCCTCCCCATCACTCAGCACAGTGTCTTATAAATGATAACATTCCTATATATATATATATATTTTTTTTCTTTTGGTAAGGAGGATTGGCCCTGAGCTAACATCTGTGCCAATCTTCCTCTACTTTATGTGGGATGCTGCCACAGCATGGCTTGACGAGTGGTGCTAGGTCTGTGCCCGGGATCCAAACCTGTGAACCCTGGGCCACCAAAGTGGAGTGCGTGAACCCAACCACCACGCCATGGGGTCAGGCCCAAGAAGTATTTTTGAGTGAATCAATAAGAGACAACGGAAGTCTGAATGAAGGCATCAGGAGGAGGACCAGAGAAATGGGATGGATTTGTGGGATTGATAGTTTCTGTGTCTGGAGAAATGATCTGGAGAAAAATCTGGTTTTACCTGGGTGACTGAGAAGATTGTGGCTTTGTAAACTTACATAGGAATTGCTGAAGGAAAAGAAGGTCAGAAAGGAGCAGAACCAAGGAGCTCCTTTGTGGTAAAGGGAAAGTCCTGTGTTGTGATTTTGGCTGTGGTTACATGAATCTATACATAGGATACATTTTCATAGAACTACGCACACACAGAAATCTGAGCAAGGTCTGTAGATTGCACCAATGTTGGTTTCCCAGGCTGGATACTATACTGCAGTTATGTAAGATGTTTCCATTGGGGGAGGCTGGGTGAATCGTCCACAGGGTCTTTCTGTACTACTTTTGCAAATTCCCGTGAGCCTATAATTATTTCAAAATTAAAATAAGGAAAAAGATTTAGAGATTAGGAGGGATGCTGGGAAATTCAGTTAGCGGTATATTGAAAGTAATATGATCTCTACTCCAGAGCTCAACTCTCCTTTTTGACTCAGATCTTGGCCTCAACTCCTGCATTCTAACAGTGCAGGGTTCTGCTGACCTGTCCACCTGGCTTTATTTTCACCCTTCTTCTGTGTGGACATTCACATTTCAGAAAGATCTGGAAGTTACTGTACCTTACTTTGTCTTGGTCTCATTTGTGAAATAGGAGTCATAATAATAGCTACCTCATAGATCATGAAAATTAACTAAGATAATGAACTCAAAAAGCTTATCATAGTTCCTGACATATAGGTAATATCCAGTAAAAATTGGCCCTTGTTGTAATGTACTTTTTGCCAGGTGCTCTTTGTGTGTTAGGTACCTATTTTTGAAAATATATCTCTGAGAACTTACTAGGTTGGATATTTTGTTCGTATTGTACAGATAAGGAAAAAGAGGCTCAGAGTAGTTAAGCACTTTTTCCAAGATCACACAGCTGGTAAATTACAGTATAGATATTACAAGCCACATCTACTTGGACTCAAATCCCTGTGTCAGTCACTGCATTCCACTTTATCTCTCTAAAAAAACTTAAGGATCCAACCATTATAAATGCAAAAGGAATGACTTATCCAGATAATTCCTCAACAACATGAAATGTCTCAACAAAGCCTTGGATTTGCTTTTGTTCTGCCTGAACCATAATAATGACAGTCATTAAAATCTTAATGGCAAGGGTGTTTTTATTATAAACACATTTTCCTATAGATTTTGTTAAGTATTCTCTCTTTGTTATCTTGCTCAAACAGAAAGGTGTTATTCTGAGAGGTGAAATTCGTGGAATTACCGTGTTAGAAGACGGAAGTACGCCCTGCTTCCCCCATGGAAGGAGTTTGTGAGAAAGAGTGTGGGCAATGCTGGGTTTTTAAATAAAAACCAAATGGCAGGGTAACTTAGCATGTCGCTTACATCTCAGAGTCCCACTTTCGTCGATTGTAAAACCAGAAAAAAAATAATTGCCTTAGAATGAGAAATGTCTATAAAGTGCCTGGCACCGAGAAGACATCAAAAATTGCTGGTACAGTGATGGCATGAGATCTGCAGCCAAACTGAATCTGTATGGCCAGGCATCTTATAATGGTGCTTTAACTTTCTTGGAAACTAAATTTATCCCTTTTGAAACTCCCTCTTTGGGTATCAGATTAATCCAGGAACCCATATCACATTACACGCACCAAGCAGCACATCTTAATAAATGTTAATTGCCTTCCTTCCTGTTGCTGGAGAGTTTAAATACGCTCGGCTCTCTTATCCCTGGGTTCCTCAATTCACTCCATGGTTGGTTGAATCTGTGATGCGAAACTCTCGTATACGGAGGGCCGACTGTGTTCATTGTTCTACCCCGTTTTATCTAAAGACCTTGAGCATCTGTGGATTTTGGTGTCCGTGTGGGTTCCTGGAACCAAGTCCCTTGTGGATACCAAGGGACAACTGTAGAGCCTCCCCTCACAGGAGGGCTCCTGGCATGGTGAAAATGGCCAGCCGATAAAAGAACAGATTTGACTGTGCTTTGTTTTGATTTCTCCATATTTCCGATTCCTATCCATTGCTTTCCAGACACAAATGAAGTGTTACTGAGTATATATTAGACTTTCTCAACCTTACCTTCAAGTTAGAATCAACTGGGGAGAGTTCAAAAAACTATCAAACCTTGGACCCACTCTACACCAATTAAATTAGAGTCCCAGGAGTTTTTTACCCAGATGTCCTTATTTTTTAGAAGCTTCCCAGGTGAGTGATCCTTATATGCAGTCAAAGGTGAGAACCTCTGATGTGAATGAAGGTTATCCTAAACCCCACCGCTGTCCCCCTCAGCCATCTGAAGATACACTGCCGTCAAGTGCCATGTTACTTATTTGTTGATTGGGAGGAATGAATGATTAGGATGGATGAACATCCCCCTAGGTCACCAAACAGTGATCATTGTGTGTTTTGCTTTGATGTTCAATCTTTCCTAGAAGACTTAAGATTCTTAAGGTTTGCATCAGCATAATTTCTGTGGACCCCACAGCGCCTAGCACAGAGCCTTAAGGGAGAGTGCACACTCAGTAAATACCTGTCACGTAAGTGAAAGATTTATACTGAATGCCTGTCATGTGCCGGAAAGATGTATGGAGGCCCACCTGTTTAAAAATAAATTACTCTTCCTCCTGACTCTTAAAAATTTTTCCTTTCTGTGCATTTGAATAATAAACATTAAAAAAACATGTTGTAACAGAAAAAGTACATAAAGGGTCTATATGGACACTAATTGTCTCTGAGCCTGTTGAGATAGTTCCACAGCTTATCTTTAAGTGACAGTTGGCTCCCACTTCTGGATGGCTCCAGCCATGTAGTGGGGGCAGGGAGAACCATCTATGGGCCAAGTCACTTCATGCAACACATGGAGTGATGTTCCCTTTTCTTCCTCACCCCAGCCCCTCACTCCAGCCTGAAGGCTCAAACCCAGTCTTTGGCACACCTTTCAAACTTTTCATGATGGCATGCATTGTCTGGTGGTACAAACTCCTGCTAAAACTTCACCCTAGACCTGTCCCCAAGGTAAACCTTGCTAGACCCCCTGCAGCTGCCCTTAATTACTGCTGACTTCATTTGTTGTGGGTTTTTTTTTTTTTTTTAATTGCCATTGCTATAGGGAGGGGCTTCCCATTCCCACGGCATCAGGGTCCAGCGTACTTAGAATTCAGTCTGACTGGGCTTTTTTGTTCCAGTTGGTCAAACTCCTATTCTTTCTTGATTCACTTGAGTTTTGCAGTCAGATGTAGGCAAGCAGTAGGCGGTTTCTCCTTTCTCATTTTACTTTCGTGCCCTGAGTTCACAGTGACCTCTACCTGTTCATTGTCCTCAGTGGCTTTCCACGTTCTCTTCATGCTCCCCCCTCCCCCCGGTGCCTTCTCTCCTCCAGGACAATAGGTCCTCCTTAACACCTCCTCTGATCAATACTTCCCGTGCCACAGTGGGGCTTATTGATGTCAGATGCACGGCACACCTTTCATAACTACTCTACTTGTCCTCCCGGGAAACAAAAGCAAATCTCAACAGCCTTTGAATACAAACAGTGAAGAAATCCCCCACCCCACCTCCACTGGGACACATAAAAGGACATAAGCAAAATGAGAAAAGTCCCCATTCAGACTGCGCACTCCTGGAAGGTCCAATGAAACCATGTCTATTTTTTTAAAAAGCAGATTTAGCTTTTGTGCTGCTGGCATGTTGCTGGCACAACTCTTACTGTCCACGTGGGTGGCAGACTTTTAACGTGTGGAAGATCAAATATACTCTGGTGAGCATCGAACATCACTTTACAAGTGTGCCTGTGGTAGTTAATAAATTGTCAAAAAAATAATAATAAGGTGGCTGCCAAGAATAGAAACTGTAAATAGCAAATAAATAAATAAAAATAAAAATAAATCAGACAGACATGACTGCTGGGGATTCTTTTGAAAGATAATTTTCCATACAAGTAATTTCTGTGAGCAATATACAACTCTTAGATGGTAAAATCTACATTCCTGGCTCCTGAAGGGAGTGGCCTGTGAATTAGAATGCTCCCAAAGACGCAGAGTTTTGTCGAGTTGCGACAACAGGGTGGCCATTACATTAAGCAATTTAATGAACACTGATACTGAGGGAATAAATCAAATGCAAACAATCAACACCAATCAAGGAAGCCGAGCATTTTAGGCACTTAAAATGTATTAAATGAGTGTTTCAATCACAGTGGGTACTTTTTCACAAACTCTCTTAATCAGCTAGCATCATTCTCAACAAAGCGGCCCATGCAAGTAAATATGTTGATCTGAAAAGAGTCCAATGGGCCATTCACACATGAACACCATTAGGAATGGAAATCCTGCTTGGGGTTTTTACAGAGAAGGTGGACAACAGCAGATGCATTGGGAAAGGTCAGTGAAAAATCTATTTTAGAAAAAAGGCATTAAATAGTATTTTGCGTGTGGTTAACAACAACAATAAAAAATCCAAAGAGAGAAGAAAATTTGAGGTCTAATTCCAGGCAACCAATTCATCTCTCAGAGGCAACCATTTTTGGTTTCTTATGTATCTTTCCATGAAAGTTCTATTCATGTGCAAGTCCTTGTATGTGCATCTTTATTTGTATATTATGTGTATAAACATTATATACACATTTAATTATGAATACTATAATACTTTTAAGTACATGAAGGACAATACTACAAAACTTATAAGTATATAAATCATATACATGTATGATTTATTTAATTATATATATGATTTATTCAAATAGGGACATACCGAACCCGTTGTTCTGTACCTTGCTTTTGGCATTTAATCATACATCATGAAGATCTTCCTGTATCAGCCTGTCTATTGCATTCTGCTTAAGGTTTATATAGTATTTTCTTGTATGAGTCCATCATCATTTATGTAACCATTCCCTTCTGAGGCATTTAGGTTCAGTTTGAGGGACTATAGTTTTTTGAACACATGGGCACAAATATCTATACATACATTTGAATATACGGTTGGAATTACTTGGGATTTCAAAAGCCAAAATACTTGAATTCCAAGTGTATATTCTGAGTTTCTAAGTGTACACATACACATTCATACCTTTCCCCTTTACATATATTATTTTATCTAATTCTTATTTAAGTATCAGTGTTGCGTCTGTTTTACAGACTATGAAACTGAGGAACAGAGAGGTTAAGTACTTTGCCAAAAGTCACCCAGATGATAAACACATGAGCCTTCTTTTAAACCCAGGTCTCCTTTTAATTTTGACTTTAATCACTTTTAATCATTGGACTACAGTCTGAGTTTCCAACTGATGTTAAAACTTCAGAGTCATCATATAGTTGTATATACTTCAAAGAACGTATATATCTGAAAATATTGGAAAAAATATTTTTTATGTCTGTTTGTTTTCTCTCCAGAGAAAAAGCCAAGTACATGTCTGGGATGCCCTGATTGTCAGACCTGGGTTATGGGCCACATTTTCAATCAAAAGGGTTGTCTGAGTTGTAAGAGTTAACATCAGTGTTAACAGAAAGTGGATGTGGACATTCCTACTTAGGTAAGCGTCTTATGATGCTCTTATTAGTAGCTACGCTTGGGAGGAATTTATATACAGTATTCATCCCTAAGAGGAAGATTTTTCATTTGAAAATATTAGGTGGCTTAGAAGTGTTCTGTTTGTCCTTTCATTTCCGTTGTACATCTTCACATCTTTGAAGTGATTTTCTTCTTTGTACTTTTAAGGAACGTTAGTTGATTTGGGAGAAATAAAAGTATGTTGATTCTTAAAGTTCCGAGTTCTCTTGGAGGTTTGGAAAGCATGTTTGAAAGTTCTTCCAATAATGTCGGCTGTAAGTGCATTTACAGTGAGGATACTGCTGTTTAGGCTTAAGTTTACCACTGAATCCTTTCCAGCCCCTATCTTCCTTTCCCTTCCCATGCTCCCAAAGAAGGCATCTGTCTTGTTTGCCTGCCCAGCAGTCAACTCTCCTCCAACAGGGAGCAGCATATCTCTTCCTTCCATATGCGGTTGGGTGGGTGGACCCACTTGAGATTCCAACATTGCCCACAACCCAGGTCTGACAAGTAAGGGCATCTCAAACCCTGACCTGGGTGAATGGCTCAAGGATGAACTCCTGGTCCAGGGCAGGCCACTGAAACTCAGTTCAGAAATTGCTGGTGGAAACTGCACCTTGCTTGGCTGGTAATGAGTTGTGAGAGGGGGAGGTTGGAGTGGCTGTGGCCCCCATGATGGGAGATCCTGCCTAAGATGAAAGACAGTATGGAGGAAAGCAGATCCAAGAGACAGAGAGAGAACAAGTCCAGATGACATTGTGCAAACACCTGTGTTTGAGCTCTATCTACCACTGGGTAAAATAAATAAAATCTATGACCCCACCATCCTTCCTCATTCACCCCTTGCTCTCCTTTCAAAGTTATTTTGCTATAATTCTGATTTAGTTATATGTCCCTCTCTCTATCAAAAAATGCTGGTGGGCTGTCATTTTCTACAGAATGAAATCCACGTTGGAGTTTGGTATTCAAGGCCCCTGGTCAACTCAGCCTTCCAGTCTTGCTGCCTCCCTCGCCTCATGCTGTCTTTGTTTCAGAAAGATCAGAGAATCCACCGTCTCCCCATCAGATGGCACGTAGCTTCATAACTTTATGCCTTCGGTGTGCTGTTTCCTCCTTCAGGGATTGTGTTTCTTCCCAGTCTGCCTTGCAGCATTCCAATCTCCTCTGGTAAAGTGAGTGCTCAGTTTTCAGGAGTCCTGGAGCCGTTGGTACCGCTGACAGCATGATACTTATTATGTTTGATCAGAGTTAGTCATTAATACAGCTTCCTCATGCCCTTGTTTGAGGGTTCCTTGGCAGCCACTGTATCTTTCTCTTTGGGTCCCTATGGTGCATAACATTGCTGAATCATAGCAGGAGCTGATACATGTGAATAAACTCACAAATAAACGAATAATTGGATGAATGATGCACTTTTTACTCTCTATTTGTTTGTAAGCAAGTCGCATGGCTTCCTGAATATAAGCAGGAATGATTACTTTACTTTTTTTCTTATTTGTACTATCTGGCAGGTTTCCTCTCTTGCAAAAAATAATTTTTTTTGACAACTGCTATGAGGATTCTTCTAATGCAATCTGGCACTAAATACCTTGCCAGATACATTTTCCTTGAGGATGTTGATAATGGCTTTTTATGGTTATTTAACATCCCTCTAAGGCTATGTACATGCATCAATGATTTCATTTTTCATTTATCTATTCATTGACTTTTATTAAGCACTTCATAGAGTTCAGACCCTGGGCCAGGCCACAGCAGACCAAAGACGACGAAAGCATAATTTCTACCTCTAAGGGATGCCGCCATCTCCAGCCCAACACCTATCAGCTTTTACAGTTGGATCTGTCTCTTTACTGCCCTCCACACACTAATAATAATCACTATTTATGAATAACCTTCTGTGTGCCAAGGGTAATAGTAGGTGCTTTGTGTACACTCTTGATGACACTCTTAACAACTATGAAAGGCATTAGAATCTTTATTTCATGGAGGAGGAAATAGAGGCTCAGAGAACTGAATTGACTTGACCAAGGACATACAGCTACTCAGCAGTAGAACTGGCATTTGGGCCATGATTGATTGATGCCAAAGCCACTACACCATAGTGCCTTTACATGGACATGTCTTTCTTTCAGGAAGACCTCTTGGGACATGGGGCATCTCTGCTTGTTTCCTTGTTCAAAAGTTTAAGCTCTCTCAAGCCGCCTCAAATGATTATTTCAATGAAAATTTGCGGCTTACCTTGACCTGTCTCCTTTCTAACTCCTCTTTCACTTAAATATTTTAGCTTTCCTGGAAGTCCTTATCCATACCCATATTTTTGGTATCTCTATAATTAGAATTATTTTGATTGCAAGTAACAGAAACTCAATTCACACCACTTTTTGAAAGATGAAGTTAAAAAAATACACATGATCATAAAATACATTGGATAGTGGATTTGGGAAGATATTTGTATGAGCCTGCAAAGTAAAATAATGGACTCCAGGAATGAGGATGTTAGAGACTGGACCTCAAGTTTTTGTGACTGGAACCAATGACTGAGTACTGCAAGGACAATCTCTTTTTTGTGTTTCCTCTCATCTCTACTTTTCTCTGCCTCCTGGTGGGTTGGAAGCTTCTCCTGCTGAAGGCAAACTTGCTCCCAGCAGCCAAGGAAGAATGAACAGGCCAATACACCATTTTATCTTCTGAGCATCATGATCTTCCCCTTTCCCAAAAGCATGGGGTCGCCTTCCTTGCCAGCTCTAGCAGAAAAATCACTAGAAAGAACCTCAGCTGGCTTGACTTTGAGCTCATCCTTCACCCAATCTTTGAGGCTGGGAAGAAGCGTTCTACTGTGCTTGGCAGCTCTGTGGTAACACCATAGGTTTCAGAAGTGATTGGCCAAAGGAAAGGGGTGATTCTACCAGGAGAGAGGGAATGAGAAAATATGCCAGGAAGCAAAATGTCAGATGCCAGACTCAACTAGAGAAGGAGGAGTCAGCATTTGTACTAGTACAATTATGTGGACAGTAGGTAGAGGGCATTTGTCCCAGGCTGTCTGGTACTGCCTCAGTTTATCTTTCTGTTCCTGGAATCCTGTCCAGTAAACATTTGTCACTCTCAGAAATATCCCAGTTTAGATGATAAATGACATGCCCACTTTAATAATCAGATACAATTTTGAAATTGTGATTGTCTTTGGGAAACTCAGGAAATGCTCTTCCTTCCCTTGCTCCTAGGATCATTCCAGGTGTATAATAGTCACTCAGTTTTCAAGAGATTGAGAAATCTCTTGGTCTGGTCTGGAATCAGATGGTCATTTCTCTAGTCTTGACTCTGCCAGTTTGTCACTTGTGTGATTTGGAGCCCATCATAACGCCTATATGAGCCTCACCTGTAAAATGTTTGTAGTTTTAGATGCCCTGTCTTCTTCATCAGAACATTGGGGAGAAGACATTAGCTGATGCATTAGAAAGCATGGTATAAACTCTCGAGTTCTGTAGTTGTTATAATAGTAATAATAACAGCCAACATGTATTCTGAGTATTAATCTGTGTAGACATGTGTCAAGCTCTTTGCATGGATTGCCTCATTTTATCTGCAAAACAACCCCATGAGATGGTAGTATTATCATTTTGATATTACAGATGAGGTCACTGGAGCCTAGAGAAGCAAAGATATTTGCCTAAGATCATGCAGCAAAGACTTCGCACAGCAAGGATTCAAACTCAGATCCTAGTCGTTCACCACTAGGGCATTACTTGCAGATGTGGAGTGTGTGCCTGTGTGTGTGTGTGAGAGAGTTTTCTTTCCCAACTCTGCCTTATTTCTCTGACTCTACTCAAAGGAAATCAGCAGCCCGTTTGTCACGAGGAGTAGCCATCCTCCAAGATGGCAGAGCAGACCAGCACTGGTTAATGGCTCTGGGATGATCCCATGTTGAGGGACATCCGTCCCTTTGTGCTCTGACATTGATGTTACTGTCAGTTGACAGTGAGCTTTATCATCAATCCCTTCAAGTACAAAAGGCCACTGTTGGGAAACTGTCATTAAAAGCAGCCTCTCTCTTTTTAAAAGCAATCTCTCCTTTATTCCCTTTATAATAGGAGCCAGTGTACCAGAAGACACTGACCTTAAGTTGAGCCTGTTTAGTTAAAAAAAAAAAAGGAATAGAATAGGTTATGTTTTTAATGTATTTAAGATTGGAGGCACAGAATTAGAATGGAGCTGGGGGTAGAAGGAGATAGAAGGCAGGATAGGAGAAAGCAGAGGTGGCCTTGGGTTTTCTTCGCTTTGGGATAATGGGCATTTCTAGTTAAATCAACACAGTCTATTTCACAGCCTGTCTCCTGGTGATGTATATACTCTTTGGACAGGGTTGTGGGCTGCCTAAAGATCTCTTTTAGCCATAGGACATGGGTATAAATAAGCTTTATGTAGTTACAGCTGCTGAGAGTGATTATGGGTAGCGTGCACTCTAAAGGGATGGGGCAGGATGTTCTATGGGGAAGAAGGAAGGAGGGATGGGAGGAGATCCCGAAGGGATCTGATGGCTAGAGTTCTATGGAACAAACTTCCCCCACGGTCTTTGTCACTTTTTTAATGACCCTTTGGGGAGGTGATTTTATTTTAATTGAAAAACTAAAGATGCTTGTGATTGAGAAGTGGCTCAGTATGGAAGGTAAGACCATCAGTTTTGCAACTAGGCTTCCCAGGTTCAAATTTAGCCTTTGTCATGTATGTGTTGCACAACTAGTGTGCAGATTGTTTCTCCTCTCCATGCCTGTCTCCACAGCTATAACCATACACATTAGCCGTGAAGATGAAATGAACGGATGCATGAAAAGAGCTTTGAAGAATACTTGGCACGTGGTGAGGGCTCGGCCAATGTTGGTTCTTATTATTTACATTTTATGGGTTCATGGCCATAAATAAGGCAGCAAACAAAAATGGGTCATCTCACATTTTGAGAGTGCTGTGAAGGAAGCTCAGTTGGAATTTAATTTGCCTTCTACCCGTTGTCCCCCATGTGAGGTTGATAGGGAAGGAGGTGGCATTTGGGCAGGGACCAAACAGGTGAGATGGAATCAGCTCTGGGACCAGCCTAGGTGCCTAGGTTCTGTGGAAAGAAAAGAGAGAGTGCTGTTTTCGAGGAGTTGAAAGGAGCCAGTGTGGCTAGAGTGTGGCGAGCAGGACAGTGAGTGGCCTGAATGGAGGAGAGGCAGGTAGGCGAGGGCCACATCAGGCAATGGCTTTCATGCCAAAGTAAGAACATAGCTTTCATCTTGGGGCAGTGGGAAGCCACTGGCAGGTTTGAGGAGTGACCTGATCTGATTCACATTTTAACATCGCTGGGGCTTTGGAACGAAAAATGGCTTGTAGGTTGGGGCTGAAAGGTGGGAAGGAAGCTACTACAGGTGAATGGGCAAGAGGTAACATTGATTTACCAGAAAGTGCCAAGGTTAGAGGGTCCCCAGCTCCCACCAGACAAAGTCTGATGCTCTAGCTATGTGTTCTCACCCTATGTTTACTTTATTACATTCATCTGCCATTGCCTACTTAATTGTTTATTTTCACTAGGCTATCAGAGCAGGGACTCTGTGTCTTCTTTCTGCTACTTTGTACACTCAGTTCTGCGTCCAATGCCAAACTCTTACTAGGCACTCAAAATTTGTTCAGTAGGTGAATAGGTACAGTATAGTGCTCATTGCAGTGTTTTATCTCGCAAGCCCATATTATTAGAAGAGCAAGTAATCTACTTTGTGAATGAGACAGTCATTTCTTTTGAAGCTGCAGTGTTTGTGATGGGGAGATGGGATTCTAGACATCTTTATGTCAGAGAATATGAGCAGCCCTGTGGATCTTGGACTGGGCAAGGACAGTACGTGGCCCAGCTATGTATTTTCTACAGCAAGGTGTCCCCTTAGCTCCTTATCTGTGGCATATCAACCAGGAGCCATAGCTAATTTTCATGCAGAAGAAGCCTTTGAAACCCAGGCCTCTTTCATGCTCTGGGAAGATTTGAGAGGGGTCAACCCTGTTTAGATTGGTTCTCTGCACCAGTCGGGGAAGCCTGCTGGCTGTTCCCAGCATGGAGTATGTTGCAAAGAGGAGATGAGCAGGAAGCAGACCACAGAACCAGGGCACTTCCCAGCTTGAATCAGGCCTGTCTTGTGTGGATTCATTATTTTGCTGGAAATTAATCCCCAGAATGGCAGACATAGTATATTCGATTGCGAACTGACAGTGCATTTCATGGCCAAGTGAAAGTGGTTTTTGGATTATCTGGCCTGGTTGATTGTCCTTGCCTCTGAACCCGTCCATTAGTGCAGATAATTGAACTGTACCTGGTTTTGTGTTTTCACACCCAATTTGATGTCTTTATGGCATTTGGGGTAGGTTGGGTCCTTGGTATCTTTCACAATGGAACAGGTATAATTTACAAGCAACAGTGACCCTAGCTGTCACTTAAGGAGAGCTTCCCACGTCCCAGCCGTTGTGCTCGGCCCTTGATCAGGATTGTCGTGTTCAGTCTTCACAACAGTAACAATGATAATTAGAACTTATTTGGCATTTACTGTGTGCTAAGTGCTATTCTAAGTGCTGGCATGTATTAACTCATTTAATCTTCAGAACAACCCAAGAAGCAGTACCTCCGACCCCAAGGAATGAGAATCACATGGACAAAGATCTGAACCCTATGCTTGGTATTGAACATGGTGAAAGCCCTGCCTATGATGTAGGTGCTATTATCATCCTCTTGTTAAAGGGAGCTCAGAAAGGTTGAGTCACTTGCCCAAGGTCCTACAGCCAGGATGTGGTGGGGTCAGGAATTGAACTCATCTTTCTGTTTCCAAAGCCCTTGATTTCTTTTAGTTACAACAACTAAGAACCAAAAGCCAGATATTTATTATTTGTGGGCTTGGGACACTTGACCCTATGACCAAGAAAGCATCTTCAGGATTGGTATTAAAGTGTGATTTTGCAGTGAATGTCATGTCAGGGTAAGTATGAGCATCTATTCAGTCCTGTATTTGTGTGGTGAAGTCAACCTGAAGAAATTCCAAAAGCCCCAGTGGGTCAGAAGAACAGGATATTATAGAAGGCTCTTGGTTTGTTTTCTTTTTCATGCCAAGGTTTTTTGTTTTTGTAAACTTCTGTTCCTTACTGTGTATAGCCAGGAGCCAGAAGGACACAACAGTGGCTTTGTAAATTTGCAACAGATATTCAAATAAGTTAAGTACATAATTAGCATGGAGCAGCAGATGAGGTAGTCTGCAAGATTTAAATTCTGCATAGGGAATTAGCAAATAGTTCCTGATAACAAAGACAGACATTCCAAATTTGCTGCTTTCAGATAAGTGTGAATGGGGAGTGTAGACACAGACCATCCAGACAGCTAATAATAGAATGGATTATAAGAATAACAATTTATTGTGTGCTTACCATGTGACAAATTGTATACTAGAATACATATATATATAATTTATTTCTCACAATAACCCTGGTGGGTAGGTATTATTATTACCCCTTTTACAGATAAGGGCACTGGATCTCTGATTGTTGAAGAGACATGACCATTCTCTCTCTCTCTCTCATCCTCTGTCTTCCTTGCCTCCCCGCCCCCTTCTATTACACACACATCCCCCTCTAGTAAATGGCAAAGCTAGGATTTGAACTCAAGTGTCATCTAACTCCAAATCTTCATCTCCTAGAGATCAACATTAAGGGTTTCACAAAAAGGTTACTTTTTAAAAGCAATCTAGTTTATTTTCTGCCATTCCTCATAATCACCATCACTTTATCACTCCCCAGAGTAGTTACACCCATCTTTTGGTAATTGGAACATGAGGTGGACTACACAACCTCCATGCACCAGCTCACGGGGAGCTCACAGCTGACCTCTGAGATAGGCACCACTCTTATCAGACCTGTGACTCAGACAGGAAAGCTGAGATTCATTTTCCAAAAGCACTTACACAGAGGTTGTACCAGTACCCATCTCTCTGAGCTCTAAATTGGCACTCTTAACCACATTCTAGTTTGTTTCCAGCCAAAACTAGATAGATGATTTGTGAATAGATAGATAGATATGTAAAAATATACACATATATATACATGCATCTCTATCTCTGTATCTATCTAGCTATCTGTCTAAATTTAGAATTTGAGACTGTGCTGCCCTTCTCTTTCTTCTGAGTCATCTGAGCAGTTCACTACATTCGAAGTGGCTCTGCGCTTAACTCCTTGCTGGCATTGGTATTCCTCTTTGTAGCAGCCCCTGTCACAATCACAATTGGAATAAAACCCAAAGAGTAGTGCTGAGAATATAAATGGGTTATTTTTCTCTTCAACTCTGAGTAGGACAAAACTCTCATAAAGAACAAGGAACAAAGGTTCCGTGACAAACATACGCCAGGGGACTTTAGCTTTCTCTGATACAGCCTCTGCGACATAATGAAAAGAGAAACTTAGGATAAAAGGAATCCCAGTGAGAGTTTTAGGTTTTAGGTTGCTTTCTTTGGTAGAGGTTCATGGTCCTGTGCATTTATAAGCATCATCATCAATAGCATTTATTGAATATCTACTCTGTAAGCAAAGCTCCTGTTTGTCACCTACTTACATAGCTTATATGATTCAGGAGCATGACTGCATAAGAGCTAAACAGATGTATTCATAGGGAACTTACATCTGTCTATGTGTCTGTCTACATAAGTGGTTATTTTTATCAAAATCATGGAGATAATCATTAAAAGGAAATATACAGCCCCATGATTGGAAATAAGACCTTTTGAATAATTAAAAATGGACATAAAATTAAAGCCTTTATTTTGAGAGCCAGAATAGCGACGTGGTTGAATGTGAGTTTGGTCATCATCCTAACTGAGTCTGAAGCTTGACCCCAGTCACATGATTTTTGGGAAAGGGAGTAACCATTCTGACCTTCAGTTTCTTTTTTCCATAAGAAAGAGATTCTTTAATATCTGTGCAACCTCCATAAATTCTCGACTCATATAATCCACTCTCTTTACCAAACTCCAGTCAATGGACTAGAGCAATGAAAAATAATATGATAGTCATTGAAAGGAAAATAATTTAAAGCAATTTCTCCTGGAAAAATTATACTCAAGAGAATTCAATTCGTAATATTCAACAACATTTCCCATGTCCTCTTTTCTTCCCTGTTCTCTTGGATTTATACTGTGTCACAATCTTTCATTGGCTATGCCTTCCCCCCACCTCTCTGCCTTCCGCCCATTCACCCCTCTCCTTTTCTTTCTTGGCTTGTTATTGTAGGTATGATTTGTCCTGTCTCAGTAGCCTTTCTGTTCCTCCTCCTCCTGTCATTCTCAAAGTTCAGCATCAAATATATCCAGGCACCTGTCTGATAGGTCAGCAGGTTAGGGAGGGCGATAAGGGGAATGACACATCTATGAATCAGTCAGAGAGGTGTGTAGAGCCGGAAAATATTTCCATATCAACACCTTTTGATTCAATCACCTTTTGTGCTATGACTTTTGGTTGTCAAAGGCACACTGTGAAGACCAAGCCTCAGGTTCTTCATTCCCAGTGATGGAAAAACTCTGGCGCTTGTGATGCGGCCACATCCAGGTTGATTCAGGACCACTTTCTCCACGGTCCTGATGTGACAGGCTAGACATGCAAAGAGGGTTCATGAATTGCTAGGCTAAGAGATGAACAGACAAATGGCATGAGAAGCATGGAAGAAATGCAAGCTCGTATGAAGCTGTTGCTTTGTTGAGAAGAGTGTGTTAGATGTGTGAACAAATGATGATTTTGGCTATAAGACCAAGGAAAGCAGCTCGTCACACACATGGGTACAGGTGGGCGCCAAAAGGAGAAGAATGTGCTGTTGAATGTCCTGTAACGTTAGTGATCATGTCTGCTTCTGAGGTCCACAGAGAAAGTCATCCTGGAAGGATGGATAAACCATGGCAGTCGGTTAGAAAGGCTAGCCCAGCAAGGGGCAGAAAATAGTAACAGGACTGAGGCAGGAGGACGCAGGTGTGCAAGGCAGGCTGAAATTACTAGGCATTCAAGAGCAGGGAGTTCACGCAGGCACAGTCGGATGCAGAAGTGGATCAGAGAAGCTGGTGAGCCCAGATGATGTGGATGTTGAAAACCGGTCTCAGGCTTTGAACTTTACACCAGTTTTAGTTGTGAATTTTGACGTGTGTAAACCAATTTAATCAACGTGTGTTGAGGACAGAGTTTTTCAGCCTCAGCACTATTAACATGTTCAACCAGACAATCGGATTTTGTGAGACACTGTCCTGTGCATTTCAGGGGGCTAAGCAGCATCTCTGGCCTCTAAACACTAGATGCCAGTAGCATACTCCCTCCCAATTACGACAACCAAAAATGTCCCCAAATATCTCCTGGGGGAGAAAATCACCTTCTGTTGAGAAACTCTTGTTTAGGAAGATATTGCTAACGGCAGTGTGTGGGATGCACAGAAGAAGGCATATGAGACCAGAAGCGGGGAGATCCCTAAGAAGGCGATAGTAAAAGTAGAGGGAGAAATAACAGGGATATGTGTACCCCATAACATAACCCCGCACCTCTGTTGCCAGCAGGATCACCCTGAGTGTATGTAATATTTGTAGGAGCTCTGAGAAGGAGACACAGGAGATTTGGGTGTTCAGAAGGAAGTGAATGTTTCATTTTTTGGTGTATTTTATTTTTCTGACTTAAGATGGTCCCGCAGTCGAGGGAACAGTACATTCACTCTCAGCAGAGATGTTGGCCAAATCTTCCTTTGCACCATCCAAATGAAAAGACAACATTAGCAACATTTGATGTTGAGTCTCTGAATAAGATTCATATTGCCCTTGTGCTGGCATCTTTTGTAACAGTTTATTTATTTTTAAAACTCCTTAGAATTGTACATTTTTGTCTAGGTTCACTCAGTCCTCCACAGCCAGCTGGTCATTAAAGAAATTTAGAAAGAGAATTGCTGAAGCAACGAGGCTCTTGTTTGTATTGCATAATCAACCAAAATAGCCCAGAAGTGATTATACTTGAAGTTACAGCGATAGCAAAGATACACTGTCGTTCACCTTGACCCCATTTAGGACCATATCATTTACTCAAATTTTATTATCTGTTTAAGGCCAGGATTTCTCTTAAGAGTGAGTGTGTGTGTCCACTGATTCATTTTGTATCCTGTTTCCAAATAAATCTTCCCCAATCACAACTCTGCTCATGTCACACCTCTTCTCGAAAGCTATCAATGGCTGGCTATTGCTTATTGGATCAATTCTAAGCCACTTATGATATTTAATGCCTTCCATGGCCCAAATCCTCTGTTTTCCAGTCTTTTCTTCTCCTCTTCTGTTTTGTGCATTTCTAACTTTTTAACTAAGCTAGGCAAAATGAAGCAATGTTTATTAAAAAACAAGAAATGAATGCATCAACAGGATTCCAAGTCCCTTTACTACCTTAGCGAACAATATGGAATAAAAACACAGACTTTTCTTGTATTCACTTTCTAAATCAAAATTGTGATTTGTTCCTGTCAGAGGATCAAGTATTTAATTTTACTATATCAGACGGGAAATCTAGAGCTGCACATTCTGCGTGTGTGCATTTATGAATTTTTCATTAATTACTCTGACTGAAATTGGATACAAGCCTAGCTTAGAAGATCGCCCGTTGTTTACTTATTCCGTTTGTGATCCAGGTCACCTACTATCCAATTAAATCTATTGTTATTCCTTTGCTTCTGCTTGTTTCCTTTGCAAAATTCTTTGCTTGAGGCCCCATCAGGATCCTTCCTGCCCCTTCTATCCTTCATGCAGAGTTCAATAACTGGTCTGGTGAAGAGTGCAACATAGCTCACATCCCAAACAGGTGAAGCTTGGTGCCTTCTTGATAAATGCATATAGACATATGCGTGTGTCTCCATTTCCACTTCTTTCTCTTAAATATGCTTGTGCAAGAGCTAGGTAAAATATCTTCTTTCGTTCTCTCTTCTGCAGAGTCACTGCCTTCCTGAGTCACCTCCATGTGTCCCTTTCAGAATATCTGGGGGCGCACAGTAGAGACAGAAGTACAAGGGAATTGGTGATTTAAAAATATCTGATGAAAATAAGTCCGTTTTCCCCTTTCAAATCTCTCCACATGGTACTGTTTAAATAATTCCTTTATCTTTGTGAGAAATGGCATTTGAGATTTTCAATTCTGGTAAACAGTCACCACCATAAATCTGCAGGCTTTTGATCCTAGATACCCATTGCCTCCACAAAATCTGTTGAGCTGGGAGAAAGTTCTCCCATTGAAAATAATGCTGCAGTTTATATGCAGCCTGTACTCTGTGACAGGTGATAGATTGCCATGGGATTAAACATACTTTTCTTTGTCATTGCTGGACAGAGACGACTTTGGTTTATGGATGCCCCAGATTGCTTTCTACCTGCCTCTCTCAGCTGAGGACAGAGAAGTTTGATGACCAGCCTCCTCCATCTGATTCTAAATGACACATGGTTGACCCTAAAGTGTTGCTACTAGATTTTTAGATATTTTAGGTCCTTGGATATGTAGGGACCCTGGTTTCTGTTCTTTCCCTGCAGATCTGCCTGGCTTTGATGGACTCCCTCTGGAAATTCTCCAATGGGAGGTCTTGCAGGCAGCCTGAGGACCCTTTTTGCTTTTATATCAGAGGAAATTCTGGAGTCTTCTAAGTTCAAATCACATACCTGTGACCTGTTAGTCTAGTGACTGGGTGCGTGTCCCTTAATCACTGTGTTTGCCAGTTTCCTCGTCGGCATAATGAGGATGTTAAAGGATGCACATCTCAGCAATTTGTGGGGATTAAAAGAGATGGTACATGCAAAGTGCTGATCAAAATACTAGACGGGGGTTAACAGTTCATAACCTCATAGTTATCACATGAGTGGTTGGTAAATATATGTCTTCACAGAGATCAGAAGGACCGGTCAAGGCACACAGCTCCAATCCAAACTGAGCATGGCCTAAATCAAGAAATGGAGTGGAATTGAGTGGAGTGGGGCCAAGTGGAGTGAGCGGAATTGAATGTAGTGGAGTGAGTGGATTGGGGTGGACTGGAATGGAGTGGAGTGAAATGAGGTAGAGTGGCATGTGGTGGAATTAAATGGCATAGAATAGAGTGGAATGGCGTAGAGTGAGGTGAGTGGGGTAGATTGGAGTGGAGTGACATGGAGTGGAACAGGATGTCAGGAAGAAGTCTGTTCATAGGTTTTAATTAAAAACCATAGAGAGAGAAACTCTATTAAATATCCATATTAAGAAAGCTTGCATCCTTTGAGAAAATGAAGGTCATGTTGCCTAAAAGAGGAATGATGCTGATTCTCCCTCTGGACAGGGACAAAATATGGGTCTGCATATATACTGGAACTGTGAAAAATATCTGTTTCTTAGAATGCTGTCGTCAACTTGTGTAACTTGTGATGTGTCAAATTTTTGCACCAGAGGGAGAAATTATCTGGAATATACAACAGAGCATTTTAAAAACCACAGATTAGAGTCAGTTTCTGCATAGGCTTGTGAACAGACAACTGGAGAGAGTGTGGTTTTCACATTCCCTGTGGGTGAGAGAAAAATTGGCAGCTGTCTCTTTTCTTCCAAAAGGCAGAAAAGTCTTGGCATATCCCCATAGCTTGTGTTTTACCAAAATTGATGTCTCTGGGTCCTGGTGTTATTCCCATCTTTGAGTTTTTCTGTCTTGAGTGGAGTTGTTTTTGCTCTGACTACCTACTGCCAAAATAGTAGGTCAAAGCAAAAGCTGCTTTCAAACGACTGGCTGTTCTCGCCTCTCCCAGATGTCCGATGATGGGTGTGATCGTTTTGAGAGCTTGTATATGCAGCATGAGAGTCATTTTGACCATGGAGCAGACAGACAGAAACGAGCTGATGAGCCATTTGCTGGGTCATCCTCATCCTGGGAATCGGGCCTCCAATTCTCCACAGTTCCACCAAGCTTCACTGATTCCATCTCTATAAATGCCTACATTAAATTTTTTTCTTGGCCCATTGGACCAGCTAGGGTTATGTTAGGTTATGTGTGACAGAAAACCCAAGAAAACAGTGGTTTTAAAAAGTTAGAAGTTTACTTTTCTCTTGCATAAAATGAAATGCAGAGAAAAGAAGGACAGGCCAGGTGTGGCGATTCCTGGCTCTTCCTTCTGTCAAGATGCTCCACTATCCTCAACACCTCTGATGGAAGAGAGTGGCTTGATCTGCCATCACGTCCTCGTTCCAACAGGCGTGAAAGTGAATTGGAGAAGTTAGATCACATTTCCTCTTTTTAAAGATGTTTCTTGTAAGTTGCACACACCAATGTCATTTACCTTTAATTAACCAGAACCTAGCCACATGACTACACCTATCTGTAGAGGAAGCCGGTAAAGTAGTATTTATTATGAGTAGCCATGTGCCCTGCTGAAGCGTTGGGTCACTTCCTCAGAAATAAGGGGATTTTTGGGAAGAGCATGAACAAACATTCTTTGTCACTTCCGTATTGATGGAGACTGTGCTTGCCATAGCAACATCTCATGAGTGTGGGTTAACTATTTATTTGTGCCTAGTTTATTGCCAAGTGGCTGTGAAGTCTTTTCCAACAGTTGTGCACTCACATTTATTTTCACTCCTTTATTAGGCTGGGATTATCTTAGATTCTGGAAGGAAGCAGAACAAAGGGCTGAGGGCTGTGGTTTTATTATTTCTGGTTTAGGCAGAAACAATAGGAAGCTTGATTCCATCTTTGCGAGCAGGGAGAATGTCCTGCTCATCTTTAGTTTCCCTATTCTCCTCAATATTCCTTTATCCAAGAAAGCATGCATTGACCTAAGCCCCAGGGTTACAATGGACACACGGCAGGCCAGCCAGCTCCCTGCCCTCGTGGAAATCAGGGATTGAGGTTTTGTACCGTTATGGGAATAAATGGCATGGAGTTGCAAAGAGGCACCGAGTCGGGGAGGGAGAGCGTGTTAGGTGTGGAGTAGATGTGGGTGGGGAGAGGCAACTTTGAGGAGAAAGCAGCTGCTGTGTGACCTGAAGGATGAGATAAAGCTGCCCAGTCAAAGAGCCAGGGAAAGGGTTACAGTCAGAAGGACTGGCATGTGCCAGATCCTGAACTGAGGATGAGATTGATGTCTTTAAGAGAACAGGGCAGGTCAGTGTACCTCTGCGACAAGGGTTGGAGTGGAGAGGGTTGCCCCATACAAAGAAGGTGCCCTAGAGCTCTGCTTAAAGTTGGAGTGACAGACTTTCGGCCCTTTCAGGAATTTTATTTGAAATCCATTTGTATACAAGTTCTTGGTCACTCCAGTCTTTCCTGGAATAACTCCTGCACAGAGTGTCCGTGCTAAAACTCTTGTGCCAGCGTGGAATGGGAGCGAGAAGGATGCTTATGTTTTTATGTGACAGTACGAAGAGAGAGGCTTCGATGAAGACATCCAGTTGGTTGGGGGAAAATAACAAACTTATTTGGGGATACATTTCTCAAATTGCCTAATTTGGACTGAGCAGTGCAGCCTCCAGTTACGAAACCGTTTTCTTCAAGTTTTTTTTTTTCCCCAATCTGTCTTTCACGCTGACAGATGTGGCATATCTTGTGCCTAATTCAACAAGAACTAGTTTCTCTCTTGCTCTCTCTGCTTCATTGGAGCTTGGAACTTCTGCTGGTGTCTGCTTGCTTCCTAGTTGGCATGTTCGTCACTCCATTTGTTTTTGTAATTCGGGGAATTTTCTTTTTGTTTGTAAATTTGTCATTATCCCCCACAAAACTCCCTGCCACGGTTTCGTAAATATCTTGATATCTTCCCATTGGAAGCGCCATTCCATCTGCGAGCTAGATGCTTTCGTCCCAAAATGCCATTCCGGAGGAGAAAGCTGGAACTGAAAGGATTGGCAACAGGGACCGCCATCAGCAGCATCCACTATTACAGTATTAATAGGAATTAAATCTGCTTGAGCTGTGAAGGGAGCCAGCGCTTCACTCACAAGTGGGGCTAAGAAAAGAAAAAAAAAAGATTTACATGAGGACAATTGTCCCAGACCATTGATGACCTTATTTTGACTGGTGGTGAATTTGCATTGACAGCTCAATAACTGTACTCTCACCTGGTGCTCTTGAAACCTGAGGTGCCCCTACTTCTGCAACTGCCCACACGTTGCTTTTCAGTCCTCTTCTCATAAAATGTAATTTGTTTGGCTTTTCAGCGTTCTGTCAGGTAAGCCATGCAGATCATTCTTTGGATGTCTGCTTCGCAGATTCCTGTTACCACGGGAGAAGAACTGAGGTCCAGGGAAGTGGATGACCCCTTCCGTTCTGCACTATACCCTCCACGTGACGTTAGCTTGACTTTCTCCCAGCAAAGTTGCGCTGTGTAGGCAGTCAGTTCTAAGATCCTTGATCTGGTAGTTGTCCTTAAACGGTCATTGGATTATACTATTCTCTTGCTGCAAACCTGTCAAATAGTCTTAAAATGAAATGCAAACCCTCACAGTGGCCCACCAGACCCTGAATGATCGGATGGCATCCAGACCTGCCCAACCCCATCTCCCACTGCTTACCTCCTTGTTCAGATCACTTTGGCCACATGGGCCTTCTCTGAGGTCTTCAGACATGCTACACTCTTTTCCTCTTCAGGACCTTTGCACACGCTATCCTTACTGCTAGAGTGGTCTTCCCTTTCCACCTCTTCAATGATTTGGATCATAGAGAGATACACATCCCTGGAGAAGACATCCTGACCTCTAGTGCCAGGCATGCTGTTCTCTAGCAGACCTTGTATTGTTTTTTATTCTTGTGATGGCACCAAAGTTTTAATTATTTGGTTAGTTTACTTACTTGATTTCTATCTCTTCCAGGGACTTTGTTTTCCTTGATTGCCACTGAGTCCCCAGCATCTAGCAGACTCTCTAACAAGTAGTACATGTTCAATGAGCATTTGTTGGATGACTGAATCAAAGAATTCTGAGCTCTGTGTGGAAGGACAAGCTCTGACCCAATGTGATGAGAATCAACACACAACATTCAGCGTTGTCTTATCCCCCATTTCATATCATTCTATCTTAGATATTGCAAGTGAGTTGTGGGTTGATGGTCCAAGGATGCCCTTCATTCAGTTGTTTTCTATGAGTCACTCAAGAAACGCAAATGAAGCAAGTGCTTGGGGCCATGGTGGAGGTGTTAGGCACCAGGAGCGCTAAAATGAACATAATGTCATTTGCACATTTGTATTTGTCTGGCTACCCTATTGTCCTTCCTTATGTCTTCATTTCTCTTCATATTTTGAATGGCTCACAACATTTATTACTCAAAGGGGAGAGATTTGGTTTTAAATATCCATTTGGAGACCTGGAGTCTTCTTTAAATCAGTGCTTCCCAAGCCCTTTTTTTCGTGGGGCATGTGTGTCAACCATCAGATCTGCTTCGGTTTAGCCAGAGTGGGACAAAGGCCCTTCTTCTCATGTTCTCACCACTCCCTTCCTTACAGTCTTTGCTTCAGCCTTTTTTAATTAACTACTTGGAACTCTTCAGATCTCTGTGTCTCTCTCTTCTCTCTCTCCTATTCTCCTTGATCGCTCCCCTCCTCTGTCTCTTTCTTGGGCTTTTCAATATTCTGTCTTAGAATACTCATACCACCTTCTCTTCACACACAGCATTCTAACTCATGTCATAGATCCACGGTAGATTCATTTTTGCTTACAAGCTATTCTGCGTTCTCTTCTTGTCATATTTTTCCCTGAAGGAGGATTTTGCGTCCTCAACTTTTTAAAATCAGGAATGGCTGTGCGACTTGCTTCAGCCAATGAAACGTGGAGGAAGTGCGATGCGTCGCTGGGCAGAAGCTTTAGGAGCTGGCGTATGATTTGTCATGTTCTCTTTTCCCTCTGACAAGAGATGAGAGTCCCTTCCCTGGCATCCTGGGCCTTCAGGAGGAGATGACATAGAGCAGAATCACAGATAAACCACAAAGGACACACAGCCTGAGTAAGAAGTAAACCTTCGTGGTTGTGGGGTCCTCGGGTTCTGAGGTGATTTGTTACAGCAGCCTACTTAACCTATCCTGACTGATACCGACTTTTATCTCAGAAGCTGTTTCTTAGCAGAAGCTTCCTCAGACCTTCCAAGATTGGGTCTGTTGCATTTTTCATGGGTTTCCCTGGCATTCCCTCATAGCCATCAGCACATGATGCAATAATCACTTTTTTGTTGGCCTCCCCCATTAGACCGAATTCTATGCAGGCAGGGGACTTGGTTGATTCATTCTGAATCCCTTGCTCTCAGCAGAGTGCCTGGCCTTTGATAGATATTCAGTAAATTCCTGATAAATGCAAGTAAAAAGATTAGTGCAGAGAGATCCACTGCGACACCACCATCGGGAATATTTTTGGTGGGATGGACTCCACTAGAATGAATGGCCACGTCTGTGTAGACATGGTGGTTTCAGAAGATTCCCACGCTGCCAAGGAGAATGTGGACCCCCACATGAGATTAATTGCTCATGGCAAATCCTGATCAGGGTCTTGGTCAGGAAACTAAACAAAAGGAGAAAATCTGGCACAATGATAAACGGAAAGATCTTTGGAGCATATGGGCATAAAAATAAAAACAGCCTGTCAAGTACATTTATTGAAATTCACAATTCATTTTCTGACAATGTAAGGTCATGTTTTTCAGGCCAAGTAGTTGAACTCATTTTTTATTATTATTATTTTTTTTTTTGCGATTTGTTGCACCCGTCACAGTTTTATGTCTCCTGATAAACCCCCAGCGCCAGTATCCATCTAATGTTCCTGCTCTGCAATTACTTATGAGACTTAGGAGAGGTTTTCCGGGCCTCATATCTCTTCCTCTGTAGGCTGAGTGTCACAGATCACTGAAATATCCCATTGCAACCTGCTCACAGTCTTCTGTTAAAATCAGCAATGGTCTTTTACATAGAGAAGTCGGAGGCTCAAATGATAGACTTCATTTTCTACCTCAAAGTTGTCTGAAGCCACAGACGGAAGACTGGAACACCCTGAACATCACAGTGCTTCAGTTCTGTAGATGTGAGACTAGATCTATACCTAAAACAAACAAATAAAAAGTCTATTTTCTCCTATTCCCCTGAGAGAGTAGATTGAATTCTGTTAAAAGTGGGTCAGATTTAACAGGCGTAATAACCAGGTATGCGGCTTCTCTGAGCATCCATAGGTGGAATCAACAGGTTGGACATGTGACAGTTTCTCAGCCTGCAGAGAACACTGAGCATCATAACTTTAAATGGGCCATTACCTTTTTTACGTTTATCCCAAACTGTTAAGGTCAGCATTAAAATTTGACCTTTTCCCTGCTAACCCGTTTGAAGTAATTAACCCCTGTGTCTTGAAACACAAGGAAGCTATGACTTTGTTATTAAATTCTCATAAAGAGCCTATTAATATTAAAATTGCTTCACTCTTGGGCTGAATGTATTAACGGCCTTGCGCTGGGTAAACACAAACCCTCAGTGCCATGTTTTAAAATGCATGAGTTGAGGGCCGAGCATGCTCTTCCAGCACCCTCCTCCGTAGCAGAATGTTATGCCTTTTGTGACAATTTCCCCTCATATTTGTTCAAATGTTTCCATTTTAAATCTGTGTCTCTAGATTTACATCTGTTTACGAGGGGACTCATTTTACTACTAGCAGCTATGGAGCAGCTCTCGTGAAGCAGAACACCTACAATGATGCCTGCTCCCATCACCCTAACTGTTACCTCTAGGACAGTGCTTAGACCCTGATTTTCTTGGTGGGGAGCACAGCTTGTGATTATTCTTTTAGGTGGGTCCAAGATACCTATGTATCACCTGCCAAGTGTGCCTACAAATGCAGATTTACACACCCACCATAGACCTCCTGAATCAGAATTGGCAGAGACGAGGCTTTCCTGAATCCGCTGTAAATAATAAATTCTCAAGGGGTTAACTATAGTGATCCCTAGCGTGAATGCTTCTGGAGTTCAGATTGTTAATTCCATCACCCAAAATATGCGTTGCACAGCTATTATATGCCAGGGGTTATGCTAGACCTTGGGGATACAGTGGGAAATGAAACAGCTAGATAAATGTCCTTACGGATTTTATAGTTCATTAAAGAAACACACAATAAACAAGGAGGAAATAAATAATTAAAAATAGTAATAAGTGCACTTCTGCTGCTGGGAAGATGAAGTAGACACACTTCTCCCTAGTCCTCCAGCTGAGTGCAAATAAAATCCCTAGACATAAATATACAAATTCAAATAGCTGAGCAAACTCAAAACTGGGTAAATCCAAAGAAATCCACATGGAGACACATCACAGTCAAACGTCTGAAAACTGAAAACAAAGAAAAAAATCTTGAAAGTAGAGAGTAAAACGATACTGACCTTGAGGGGGAAAAAAAAAGCTAAAGGACAGCAGATTTCTCATCAGAAGCCATGGAAGCAAGGAAATGGCCCCACATTTTTCAAGTGCTGAAAAAAAATGCTTATTAACTCAGAATTCCATTTCCAGTGCAAATAGCCTTCAGAAATGAAGGAGAAATCAAGACATTCTCAGAGGAAGAAAAACTGAAAGAACTGTTGCAAGCAGACCTACCCTGAAAAGAACAATGAGAGGAAGTTTTCTAAAGAGAAGGGAAATGATGAAAGAAGGACTCTTAGAACATTAGAAAGGATGAAAACAAGAACAGAGGCAAATGGAATAAACTTTACTTCTCTGGGGTTTTCAAAATTATACTTTATGGTTGAAGCAAAAATTGTAACACAGTCTGATGGGTTTCAAAATGCTTGTAGAAGAAATATTTCAGACAATTGTATGATAAATGGGGGAGGGTAAAGGGAGGTAAGGTTTCTATGCTTCACTCAAATTGCTAAAATGATTACGTGAGTGGACTTTTATAAGTTGTGTAGGTGTAATGTAATATCCAGAGCAATGACTAAAATGAACTATAAAAAGATCCACTCAAAAACACTACAGACAAATTAAAATTTAATTATAAAAAATATTCAAGTAACCCAGAGGAAGACAGAAAAAAAGAGAAGAGACACAATAAGCCGAGACAACAAACAGGAAAAAAAAATGGCAGAATTAAGCAGTAATACAACAGTAATTACGTTTAATGTAAATGGCCTTACACCAATTAAATGAGAGATTGTTAGAGTGGGTTAAAGTACATGACCCCCACTATATGCCGTCTACGAGAAACTCCTTTCAAATTTAATTATATAGGTAGATTGAAAGAAAATGGTTAGAAAAAGAGATATCATGCCACACCAATCAAAAGAAAATATGAGTAGCTGTATTAGGATCAGATAAAGCAGACTTAAGAGCAAAGAGACAGAATATAATGAATGTAAAACTGTCAAGGCAGCAAGGCACACACCAATCCTAAATGTTGTATACGTTACACAGTATGGCTGCGAAATATGTGAAGCAAAAAATCATCAAACTGAAAGAGAGAGAGGAAAATCGACAATTCAATTTGGAGACCTAAACAGCAGTCTACTAGCAATTAATAGAAAAACTATGTGGAAAATAGGCAAAGATAATGAAGAACTCAACCACCATCAATCAACAATATCTACTCAACATTATAGAATGCTGTGCCCACCAATAGCAGAATACATGTTCTCTTGAGGTGTCCTTTGGGTATATAACAAGGTAGACCATATCCTGGGCCATGAAACAATCTTCAACAAGTTTAAAATAACTGAAATCATACAGAGTGTGTTCTGTGACCATGGTGGAATCAAACTAGAAATCAATAACACACAACAGAAAAATCTCCAAACACTTGGAAACTGAACAACACACTTTTTTAAAAAAAAAATCCATGAGTTAAAGAAGAAGTCTCCAGGGGAATAAATAATTACATTGAACTGGATGGAAAATAAAAATACTACATGAGAACTTGTGGGACACAGCTAAAGCAGTGCTGAGAGGGAAATTTATAGCAATAAACCAATGCATTAGAAAGAGGAAAAGTCTCAAATCAATAATCTAAGCTCCTACTTTAAGAACCTAGAAAAAGAAGAGTAAAATCAATGCAAAGCAAATAAGAAAGTAATAAAGAAAAGAGCAGAAATCAATGAAATTGAAAGCAGTAAAACAACAGAGAAAAATTAATGAAAGGAAGAGCTGGCTCTTTGAAAAGATCAATAAAATTGACAAACCTCTAGCAAAATTGACAGAGAAAAAAGAGGACACAGATTATCAATATCAAGAATGGAGTGTAGAACGTCACTACAGACCTTGCAGGTGTCAGATGGAGAATAAACAAATGCCATGAATAACTCTATACATTACACGTACAGTTGATATCTTAAATGAAATGGACCACTTTCTTGTAAAACACAAACTGACATAATCCACTGAGTATGAAAGAGATGATTTGAATCTCCCTGTAACTATTAAGGAAATTGAATTTCTAACTTAAAAACTCAAAAAGAAATCTCTAGACCAGAAATTTTCACCAGAGAATTCTACCAAGTGTTTAAAGAGTTAACACTAATTATATACAATCTCTTCCAGAAAACAAAAGAGAAGGGAACGCTTCCCGATTCATTTTATGAAGCTAGTATTACCCTGATACCAAAACATACAAAGCCAGTAGAAAAAAAAAGAAAACTAGAGACCAATTTGCTTCATGACCGTAGACATAAAAATGTACTTTTTGTCTATAGCAAAATATTAGCAAATAGAATTCAGTATCATATACAAAGAGTTATATGCCTGAACCAAGCAGGATTTATTCCAAGGATGTGAGACTGGTTCAGTGTTCACAATCAAGTCAATGTGATCAAGCTTATTAACAGGCCGAAGAAGAAAATCATTTGCTCATATAAATCAATGTAGAAAAAACATTTGATAAAACTCAGTGCTTATTCATGACAAAAACTATTGGAAGAATAGGAATAGAGGGTGATCTTCCTCAATTTGATAAAGATCATCTATCAAAAAATCCTGCCACTAACCTGTGGACATGGAAATTAAAAATACAATACCATTTATGATAACTCAAAAAAAAATATGCTTACGTTAAAAACTTAACGAAATGTGTACACAACTTGTTTCCTGAAAAATACCAAATGCTGACAAAAATAATTTTAAAAAATTAAAGGCGAGGCTTACTATGTTCATATATTGTAAGATTCAACATAGTAAAGATGACAGTTCCCTACAAATTGATGAACAGGTTTAATGCAATTTCTATCAAAATTCCAGTAAGACCTTCTGTAGATATAGACAGGATTATTCTCAAATGTATATGGAGTAAAGGCAATGAAATCAAAATAGCTAAAAAATTTTGAAAAAGAAGTATAAAGAAGGAGAAATGAGTCTATCCGATTTCGAGACTACTTATATAGCTATAGCAATCAGGACTGTGGTATTGGCAGAAGGACAGATACATAGGTCAATAAAACAGAAGCCAGAACCCAGAAATAGACCTACACAAATATGCCCGACTGATTTTTGACAAAGACAAAATGTAGTTTAATGGAGGAATGGATATCCTTTCAATGTATGGCGCTAGAACAATTGGGATTCCAATTGGACATTCTCAACCTAAATTTCATGTATTATACAAAAATGGACTCAAAATGGATTCTGAACTTGAATGTAAAATATAAAACTACAAAATTTTTAGAAAAAAATGGGAGAAAACATTTGAGATTTTAAGCTAGGCCCAGTTCTTAGAATTGACACCAAATTCACAATCCATAGAAGAAAGAAAATTGGACTTCATCAAAATTTAAAAAAACTTTTTGGGGCCGGCCCCGTGGCCCAGTGGTTAAGTTCGCATGCTCTGCTTTGGTGGCCCAGGGTTTCGCTGGTTTGGATCCTGGGCATGGACATAGCACCGCTTGTCAGGCCACGCTGAGGCGGTGTCCCATATGACACAACTAGATGGACCCACAACTAAAATATAAAACTATGTACTGGGAGACTTGGGGAGAAAAAGTGGAAAAAAAAAAAAAAAGAAGATTGGCAACAATTGTTAGCTCAGATGCCAATCTTTAAAAAAAAAAAAAACTTTTTCTCTGCAAAACACCTTGTTAGGATGAGAAGACAAACCATAGACTTGGAGAAAACTTTTGCAAAGCACCAGAATCTAGAATATATACAAAACTCAACAATAAAAAAATCAAACAACCTAATTAGGAAGTGGACAAAAGACATGAAGAGACAATTCACTGAAGAGAAGATGCAGACGGCAGGTAAACACATGAAAAGAGGTTCAGCGTCATTAGCTGTTAGGGAAATGCAGATTAAAACAGTAACGTGGTATCAGTCCATACCTAGCAGACTGGCTAAAAGAAAAAATAGTGACAACACCAGTACTGGCAGGGATGTGGAGAAAGTAGATTACTCATACATTGCTGGAGAGAGTGTAAAACAGTATAGCCGGTTTGGGAAATAGTTCAGTTTCTTTAAAAACATGCAACTTACCATAGAACCTAGCAATTGTTCTCCTGAGCATTTATCCCAGAGAAATGAAAACTTATGTTCACACAAAAGTTGTACACAAATGTTTATAGCAGCTGTATTCGTAATAGCCAGAAACTGGAAACAACCCTGATATGTTCCAATGGGTGGATGGTTACACAGTAGTGGTACGTCCAAACCGTGGAATACTATTTATTCATCAATAAAAAGGAACAAACTATTGATACATGCAGCAAGCTGGATGAATCTCCAGAGAATTATGCTGAATGAAAAAAATCTAATACCAAAAGGTTACATTCTGTATGATGCAATTTATATAAAAATCTCGAAATTTCAAAATTATAGAAATGGAGTACAGATTATTCATTGCCAGGGGTTGAGGAGGGTGTGGGAGAGAGAGGGAGGTGAGTGTGATTATGAAAGGCAACATGAGGAATCCTTGTGTTGATGTAAATATTCTGTATCTTGATTGTATTCGTATTGCTATAGTACAATGTCCTAATATTGTACCACGTTTTTGTAGCTAATATTGTACTACGCCCCCGCCCCCCCCCCACTGGGGGAAGCCAGATAAAGAATACATGGGATTTCTCTGTATTATTTCTTACAACTGCTTGTGAATCTACAATTATCTCAAATTAAAATGCTTAACTAAAAAAGAACATTTATCAGGTTGATAAAAATCACTTTAGGTGCTGTGTAGGGAATGAACAGATGGACGACAACTGGATTTAGCTAGATAGGATGTTCAGAGAAAGCCATTTTGAGGAGGTGACATTTAAATTAATCCATGAATGAGGAGAAGGAGCCAGCCATGTAGAGCAGGACAGCATACAAGACACATAGACTGGAATGTTCAGAGACCCTGTGTTGTGCAAACTCTGAGCTGAGAGGTGTTATATCCTGCTGGTTTGGAGAGAAAACATGGAAATATCCAGCCTTGCCTCTCCGTGTGCTCTGCTCGGGGCCACTGCACTGAGGGTCATACTCTCTGAGCACTCTTATTCCATCATAACGCAATCCAGGTGGCTTCACATATCTATATCCATGGGACTATTATAGTCAAGCTTCAGGGGTTGGGAAGTTAGCATTTTGCAACCAGCAAACATTTATTGAACATTTACTGTAATAATGGCTGCTGGTATTTCTGCAGTGCTGCAGAATTTTGTCACACATCTTATCTCATTTGAATCTCAAAACTACCCCGTGGAAGAGGAATTATTAACACCTTTGTTTTCCTTTTGTATATGAAGACATTAAGACTGAAAAATGCTTAAGTGATATGTTCCAACGTTCCTGATATGGCAGACTTGGGACTCAGATCTGGTAGATATAATTCTAAAGTACATATTTTATTTTTCATTGTGCTCTCATGATGGTACTGTGTTATTTACTAGAATAATGGGAGGGCCATATAAATAAAAATCTGCTTTTGAGTAATGAACAATTTATTAAGGAGACATATTGGCATAGAAAATGTTAGCAAGAAATATAAGAAAGCGTTTATTTTTGCTGCCAGTTAATGTGATCAGGGTAATTGACGCTGACATATGGAAGGAACAATATAATAATTTCCACCAAATATTTTAAACAATTTTCTTAGCATCATTTCCTAAATAATCCTCTTTCCTCTTCCCAACTTTTGTGATGGTAGCTTTATTATATCATAAATTATCACATGTACTGGGATGGGTTTCTATATATTCTGTTCTATTAATTCATGTGTTGATGCTTGTGCAACACACTTTGAATTATTATAATTTTATAGTATATTTTAATTTTGCATATAGCAAGTCTTCTCTCGTTGGTGGAGGGGATGGATATGAAGAGGTTTTTAAAGTTTTGTTTCCTTTAAAACATCACCTTTTGTTAAATGAATACCTGTTCACATGGAGTGAAGGCAAGGCTACATGGAGATAACTCAAAGCAGAAAGAAAGGAGTGATTATATTGCAGTCTTCAAGACCAGGACTAGAATCTGTTGTATGAATATATCAAATGTGTGGAATACCTCAGGACAGACTCTCTTATATCCTTTCAGTTTGGGGAACATACTAATTAAGCAATACCTATGTGTTGGATGATTGAGTGTCTTTTTTAAATTTTGGATTCAAATTTATCCCAGGCATTAATTGGTTATATAGATATGTCACATTAAGTTCCCCCAGTAGTCCTGATCTGTCCTGTTCATCTCCTTCCTAGCACTTACTACAGTCTCTAATTATCTCCTTTATTTGCTTATTATCTTTGATCCTTACTGGAATGGAAACTCCATGACAGTAAGGGCCATACTTATCTTATTTCATGCTTCATATTCACTTCTTAGAACAGTGGTTGGCACATGGCAGGTGTTCACTAACCATTTGTTGAATGAACTTAATTTAAATAAGCTTCTTTTTTCCAGAAGGATCGGGAAACAGACTTCTCTGATAAAGTGAATGCTCTTCTCTTACCCAGGCATGGGATGTCACTTCCTAAAACAAAGATAATCCCGTCTCAAGAGAATCCTACTACATGTCACTTAACTGTCAATGGTTCAGAAAATAATTGATGTTTCATAATGACTCATGAATTGTATCATCAAAAAATCAATTATGATGTAGTTCTGGGAAAATATACTCACTCTTTGGCCTATGAATGCTGCACATAATTTCTTATATCCCATATCCTTTAATGTGGAGACAGGTGGCAATTCAAGACCTGTGATAGAGACATAAAAGACCCTGATGGAGGTTACCGTAAAAACTTTTGATTTGCGTGGCTTGAATCATGGTGTCGTAAAGCCCTTGAAGGAATACGGTTACCCTCACGGCACTGTCTTTCACGGCTCACTTTGACTTGGCCCGAAATTTAATTTCGAATAATCACTGGGTAGGTGATGAAGTTCTCCTGCCTCCTTGAGCTGAACGAATTAAAATTGGAAGTTCTCTTGGTTTGTAAGTGGGTAGGAGTTCATTGGACATAGCCCATTAGTCACTTAATTTTTATGCCATATAAATGGGGCGTCTCTTTGCCATTTTGCATGAGGGGACTTTATGGAAAGACATAAAGAGGGACAGTAAATTCGCAGGCACGTTCTTTGTTGTCACATCACCCCTTTTGGCTCAGTCTTCTTTCCAGGGATGGTTCGTTGTGGGTAATTTCATGCCCTGGTGGGAGGGAGTAAGTGTTCACCTTAAAATCCTTCCTTTTAGGGAGGTTTTTTGCCCTGCAAGGTCCCTCCAAGCTCTTTTTTCTCCAAACAAGGAAATTGTGGGGCTCAGCAAAAAATGAAGGCATAACCGAAGCAGAGTTTAACATGATTGCATAAAGCATAAATCTATGCATCACTTCTTGCCTTAATAAATTGCGCTTTCATTTCAGGGTTGGTAAATCTAAATGGGGCCAAAAAGGGAAAAGGTGACAATTTCATCATTATCCAGGAATTCTCTTCGGAGATTTTTCTCACTATCTTGAGTCTTAACAAAGATTTTCTTTTATTTTTAGGATGTAAAGAAAGTCACACTGTGTCCTCCCCCCGCCCCCATAATCCTTTATCTGTAATTTAAAACGTAAAGAATTTGTAGATAGTTGCATATAGCTTAGAACAGAGCAGGTGGGAATTATTTTGGTTTGTATCAGAAGCTCAACAGACTCTTCTTGATATTAAATCTTAAATTATGGGTGATTTTCATTTAGATTTTTTTTAATCATCATGAAGGTTTAAATATGTCTAAACCATCATGTGAGTCTGAATCAAGGTTGGCGTTTTATTTGCCATTCCTTTGGACTAAAATTTCATTAGACATTTTCTTAGTGAAAAATTAATTGATCCTGGGGGTGGTGGTGATAAATCATTGGAGGGGAAGCCAAATTGATTTTTGCACCACCTCTCACTTGTTTCAATCTTAGTGGAATTAACTCTATTAGGTTCTGAGAATGTTTATGGGTATTATAAAACATTTACATCTTGATGTATTAGGGTACTTGAGTGGTTTTTAGCCATTATTAAAGGAATTACATTAGGATTAGTCTTGTTATCAATCTCTATATCTGGCACCTAGCTAAGAAATGGCTGTTTTATCCTCATTAAAGCCATAAATAGAACATCATTAGCTAGCACACTCCAAGTGCCAAGGCTGGTGGCAAAAAACTCTTTCTGCCTTGGAGGAGGCCGTGGGATCCTGAGCATCAGAAGTTAAATAAATAAGTCTTTGACATTTTGTAGAGAGCTTCCTCCACAGAAAAGTGCCCTGCCCCCTTGCAGTTTGAAAATACTGTGGGAGATGAAGGTTCCATGGAAACTTTCAACAATTGGGACTGACGGATTTAATCCCTTTCATGTTCTTGTGAAATTCTCACTAAATACGAATCTGATTCTTATTGGCCTTGAAGAAAGAACACTGAGAGTGGATGTATGGAAGATTATTGTGGAGAAATTATAGGTAAACAGAATATTGACCATTAACCATGCAATATATTTGCTCTTGAGTGAGGCTCTGGATGTCAGGGTTCGGTGTTGTTTATCTGAGTTTTCTTTTGCAATCAAGATTAGTTCTAATCGGCTTAGATAAAACCTGGCTGAAAGATTATAAACAAAAGATAATGATAAATGGTAATGTTCCCACTTGGCTGGGATCTGGGGAGAGTGGAAGAGAAATTCATAATAGCTTGGTCTAGGTGAGGCTTTTTTTTTTTTTAATGATCTGGAAGAGAAAGTAAATTGCATGCTAATGAAATTTGCAGACAATATTAAATTGGAAGGTGTTGCAAACAGTGTTGACTGAGGACATTACACAAGCTTCCTCTAAACAGGTTAGAAATATGAGCAGAAAAGAGTAAAATGAGTTTAGGCTTGGAAAAGCCAGGCTAATTCCTTTTTAGGAGGTGGGAAAGGGGAATGAAAGGGATTCTGATGTGGAGCTGGAGGGAAAACTCAGAAGAAAAAATGTCGACCAGAGAGGTAGGGGAAAATATAGAGACATTCGGTGCAGGTTTAAGTGTAGCCTTGCTCCAAAGACTCTCCCTTGTTCCATGGCCTGAATGAGATGAGCTACAGTCTCCCAGGTAGAGAGGCAGCAGCCTATCTCCATCCTCCTTTCTCCCAACTTGCGGGCCCACCTTTCTGCTCTCTCTCTCTCTCTCTCTTTGTTTTCCTCTCTCTTCCTTTTTTCATGCTTTCGTATCTATCAGTTCACTCACCCCTCATCTGTAGTCATTTATTTCTGGTACCTTCCACAGGAGAAAGATGGAGACAGATTGGAGAAAGGTTGGCAACGGAGAGTGAAACAGATTAAGGGAAGGGAAGGTTTGATTAATGAGGAGAGATTAAAGGCATTGAATTTGCATAGCTCATCCAAGCAGCATCTAGAGGAGAACACAAGTGCACAGGCACTTAGGTGATGTCGACAGGAAGGTGGCCGTGACATTGTTGAACCCCATGAGCAGGGGTGTCACCAGAAGTAATTAAGATAGGGAAATTATATAATCAAAATTCATTGCGGGAGAAAATGAAGGGTTGGAAATGCGCTGGTCTACGTGTCCATCCCGGTTGATACCTAAACCAAAGGGCTTTGACTGCATTGAACATGTAGCCGTTTACAAACAGAAAACACTAGGTACAAGCCTGCATGCCCAAACCTTCACAGGTAAAGTAGGTAGCTATTTATTTTTGCTTTGAATTTTTTGATATATGTGTCAAGGAGAGTGCTCAGGTTAACATCTTTAAGCAATCTGCACGCTGATAGCCCACGGACTCACAAAAAGACACGAGAGCTAACATCTACTGAGCATATGGTGGAGGGGCGTAATGAAATATAAGTTATATTAATATTGAGCAGCTAACAGTTAGAGATGCTTACTCTGTGCCAGATGCTGAGACACGCTGTTTACAGATATTGTCCGACGGAACGGTCACCATAACCTTATGGGACAGGCACTGTTAAGATCCCATTTTACAGATGAGAAGTTGTGCACACTGGGCAACGCCACTCAGTGTGGGAGCAGTAGAGCTAGGAGGCTGCAGAATGACTCCTCAACCCAGACTTTTCGATAATAGGTCCTGTTGGTACAGAGGTAATGGCGAAATCACCATGAATGTGTCAGAGGAGAAACAGTGCTGCCAGGGTGTGGGCCTTGAAGGGCGTTGTTCTAGAAACCATAGCAGAGGAGGGAGGCTGGTAATCAGAGTAAAGGAAATAGGTATGGAGTGGGGCCTTTATATATGCAGCGTTGAGAAAGGAATAGCAGTGGTGGTGTTAATAACAACATTCATAATAGCAGCAGTTGAACTCGTTGAGTTCACTGAGTGTCATTAATGGTGTTGGTGCTTTGTACGTATTTCTTCCTGAGTCCTCATAGAAAGCACCCAAGGAGGATGAAGATTAAAGTGATCAAATAACTTATTTAAGATCTTACTGCTACTCCACGAACTAGTCTGAATTTGAACCCAGGGAATTTGACCAAGCTATCTACCTCCTGCCTGACTTGAATGAAGAGAAAGTGGCAGGAAATTAGTCCGTAATGGCCATAGAGGGACAGAAATGGGTGAGCATTTATTATCAGGCAAAACAAAGGCATGTTCTCTGTGCAGCCGTAAGTTATTAACTGCTTCTGAGTGGAGAAAGAATATTATGGACGTGTGCTGAGACCAAGAAGTAAAAGTTCTGGGCTAAGGGTATCCCCTCTAAGTTTTAATTTTGGGAGAAGTTATCTTCATCTAAATTCACAAGTATCGACTAGTTCTTGGGAAAAGTCCCAGATTGTGCATAGACCAGCATGCCCAATCCCGGAGACAGATGGACATGGTGTAATCTAAAAGAGGAAAATCTCAGGGGAATTTTAACAAGGTAATTTCTGTCTCCTTGTTTGAACAGTGAATTTGACATCCGGCTATGACTTCAGAGATTTCTTCATTTTTTTCACTGTGTCCCTTCTCTTAGGGATATTTAAGCAATCTTTGTATTAGATTCCTGTCAACTGGGAAGCCTTCAGAACCATGGAAAGTGAGCTTTGCATAAACAAGACTTATTTATTGAGCACTTTTTACATGCCAAGTACTGCATTAAGCATTTTGTAGGCATTGCCTCATTTAGTCCATCCTTACAACTTACCTGTTAGGTAGGTACTAGTACCCTCAGTTGACAGTTTAGAGAATCCACATTTCGAGAGATTAAGAGGTTTATGTACATCGTCACACTGTTGCAAAATGACTCAGCCAGGATTTGAGCCAACGTATAGCTGACACTAAAATTCTCGCTCCTAACGACTATTTCACACTGCAGAGAATAGGTTAAATTTTCTGTTTATTCTGGTTTATCCCATTTCTTCTCAAGCAGACTCTGCCACTGAAGTGGAAACATCAACAATCGGGGGTCTATTTTCTTGGTTTGGTGGCACTGGCTGAACATCAGATAGTATATAGGAGTATCACCCAGCATCAAGAAAAGGAAGAAAATGAACATTTCCTCCAAAAGTTGGGTGATTTTAAAACTGGGAAGGATAGCTAACTTCATAGGTAAAGGCACTAGTTCATCCGTACATCTCTACAAGTCATTAGTGTAGGAGTGACAGAGATCCACGATGACATATTGTAAAAGGGTCTATAATGAATACATGCACACATACTTTTTCATTCTTTCTTTACAATCCCCTAATTAGAAGTTGCCTATCTCTGGTAAAACCTCTGTGGTTTGACAGTGAGTGGCAGAGGTATGGCCAAATTACCTGCAATGGCGTTTTTAATTTATTGCCTACTCCTGGTTTGTGTAATGCTAAACCAACTTTGTTCTAGAAGCTGTTCTTATTTGGAGGGAAAGAGGAAGGGGAGGTTTTCCAAGTACGTGCCTACAATGCATAAAGGCAATTCTTTGTATTGGTTCCAGTAGGATGTGGATTGTACTGAGGTAGATAGAGGGAAAGAGCTTTTCATGCTTGTTTTTAATATTATTCTATAAAGAGCATTGGCTATTAATTAGACTCACACACATCTAGGTCATTGGTGTTCGAATGGTGGATGGTAATCATTTCACCCCATTATTCATATTATCTACTTAGCAGCTAGAAAATATAATTCCTCTTGCAATTTTATCCCTTTTCATTCTTTGGCTTGGCTAATGGCACTGAAATTAACTAGTTCACTCAATCTCTTTGCCTGCACCATCAGGACAGCTCTGAGGGTAGTTCAGAAATCAATTTTCAGCCAGTTCACACCTGTACCTAAAGCAAACACCAATGATGCTTGCTGGTAAGCTGCCAATATTTGGAAGAGTCACTGTGCTAATGAGGCCCTAACCTGTACTCTCCTGTTTAGATGAAACACGACATTCAGAACCCGCGTTGAAGATGCTGAACTGCAAGTGGGCGTGCTAGAGTCAGGGCAAATGTTTCCTTTCGTTTAATGCCATTCTTCCACTTGTATGCCTGAGGAAGAGACCACAACAACAATGTTTTATAGCTTTTAATATGGTGTTAATGTTTTCCTTGAGTCAGAACAAGTCCGACATGATTCCAAAAAGGTGGGGAGGTCCTTGGTTTGTTTCATGCCACCTTGTAAACAGAACAACTATTCAATCATGGAGCAGAATGCCCCTGACCTTGGAGGCTGTGGTGCAAATGGCAATTATTTTCTCTGAGTAGTCATTGGCGTTCAGTTAAGTGGTATTCATGCTGGCTTGTCTTAGAGGTATTGGGACTCCATTTACTTATGTACAGGGGCACGGAGAACACATTGTTCTTCTTATTAAAGACTTATTAACTGCACTTTATGACATGGGGTTAAAAACAAATATACTTCCAACTGGCTAGCCTGTTTGTTACTCCCTTGCCTAACAGATACAACCCTAGGGCATGGGGGAATTTACAGAAACAAGGGTTTAAAAGAAACATTCAAAATTAGGTAGGCTCACACTGAGAAAGGCAAGGAAACCTCCAAAATTTTGATTTTGCCATTGTAGTTTCTTTCAGTACTTACTATAGGAAATCAAGAAAAAGGAAAATTAAAAATAATGACTAAAATTTTTGAGGGATCTGTCACAATGATACTGGGGGTGGGGAGGAGTTCCAGTTAATTTGCAAATCTGGAATTCCTGATACTAAATGAATTAAGCTAAGTAGGAAGTAAATTCTGCGTAAGTACCATGACAAAGACATTTTGTTAGAAATATGAAAAGAATCATAAAATGGAAAGTTTAAGGGTATTTCTGGAAGTCTGGATTTGGAGGGCATATGAGCTGAATAAAAGGGATAGGGTCCACTCATTTTGGTACAAATAAGTACAGCTTTCATACTGACAGAATATGTCCCTGTCTGTGGGAGCCAAGCACCCTGAAATCCCACGTCTATATATGGCTAAAGGGTTGTATCCCCCAAACACCTCTTGGGTGTTGCTGAGTGCTGATTCTATACACAATGAGAGCTATGTCTGTATTCTTTGCCTCTCACAGTCTGAAATGCATAATACTTCCTACTCTTCCTTCTGATGAGGAGTTTGTGTTTAACGATGTAAATGACCATCACCTTGCCTTGAATCTCCTCCCTGTTTATCCTATCCCCCAGTTCCAGCCCATCAGTCTTTGTATGTCTGCAGTCTTTGTGGCCAAGAAAAGAGGATAGGGTCTGTTAGCAACATCAGAGGAGACTTTGATTCTGGGTAGATTCCATTCCTCTACTCTCCTCTTCGTGAAGGCTCTACTTGCATTGGAGACATCGGAGTCTACCAAGAAGCACCTTATTTACATTGATGGCCCCTTAACACAACATGTAACCCAAGGAGGAATGCAACAGTAAATCTTCAGTCACGTAATGAAATAAGTTGAGGCTTCTGGGATAAAGCCATAAAAGTGGGATTATACACAGTTGGCGAAGCATTATTTATTTCAAACCAAGCTAATATTATTAGAGAAAACATTAAGGCAGGTGAAAACACTGCATCAAAATATTAGTTACACACCATCTTGGCATTGATAATAAATGTTCATGTATGGCCTTCTTTCCGGGGAAAATGCTGAAATATGTTACGAAGCGATGCTCTGAATAATTTGAGGGAGACTGAGCCTCAGCAGGTAGACTGTACTGACATCAAAGTTATGGGGTCCATTTTAAACTCCCACCACTCATTTCCTCTCTTCTCCGAAGGGCTCTGAATGCCAAGTCTCCTTGTGTCTTAAAATGTGTCATTAAAGGCGCATCCCCAGTGTCAATAGCTTAGGAAAAGTTCAGAAATGTTGACTCAGATGTGCGAAAACTTTTGAAATCACAGATGGTGGTATGCATCCAAGCTTGATGGTCTTCCTTCTGCCTGGTTGCCTTGGATGAGTTACTTAAAGTCCGAATCACTGTTTCCTTTTCAATAAATTGAAGATGCTAGGACCTGTCTGTCATGATTGTTGTAGGGATTAGACATAATATACTTACTACACTTAGAATACGGTAGTCTCATAGTTGACATTGTAACTGTGATGAAGCAGCCATGGTTGTGAGTAATGTAAACTTAGGTTTTGTGAGTTCTGGGAGACAGCAGTCATATTCTTAATATGTGTTATCTGGCTTATCCATAGCCCGGCATGGACTCTGAGCAGATGCCCATTGTGATAGCGGTAATTCCCATTAGAGTCCTTTTATTTACCCACTGGACCGGAGAATCATCTGAGGCTACCCCAAAGGAGAAAGGTGACCCTCCAGATACTACATAGGTTCACCTGAGGAGCAGAGGCTTCTACTGGGGACATATGCATTGGTGGCAGATAGCCCCTAATGCATCCTATCCAATAGGCTTTGACTTGATTGCCCTAAATGATACCATTTATTTCTTTGTTCCTTCTCTATCTTCCTGCACTAGAATTCAAAGTCTGTGAGAGTAAAGATCATGTCTTTCCCACTCGTGGCAATATTTGCTCCACACCTAGGATGGTACCTGACATACAGTTGACTGGCAAGACATATTTGAATGAATGAATCAAGAACCAACAAATTGAGGAATTAGGTCAAAGGGTCTCAAACTCAGATGCCTACAGCAACCCTCAAATTTTGAGTTGGGCTACATATAAAATGATAAGGGAATGACGAACCAATGGCAAACTGATCACCCCACCCAAGGGCATTCAAAGTCATTGGAGCATCACAGGTGACAGCCACAGAAAACGCATTTGCATACAGATTTAGTCTCCAAGAGGGAGCTCAGTAAATTCACCATTCTCGAGTTGAAATCTAGGGTTAAGGGAACAAAGTGACTAATCCATGTTTCAAATGGCCAACGAGCACCACCGAAAATAGTCATGGTGTTGCTTGCTCTGTCTCATCCATCTGTTCAGACTTGAAATTATGCTGGTTGTGTTTTCAGTAGAAAATAAACATGTTAACAGTTCTACATTATCATTGGTATATACCAATGTGGTATTCATTGAATTAACCAACAGATGTGTTTTGAGTGCCTACTGTGTGTCAGGCACAGTGCTAGGCATTGTGACTACAATATCAGATACTACAGCATTTACAGTCTCATGGGTTTCATCCAGCATCGTTCTCACCACTGCTAACACAGTGCAATGCCTGGCATGTAGTTGGGCTTTAATAAACATTTGCTTAATGACTAAATGTTTAATAGGAAGAAGGAAATGCAAATCTTGCAGCTTACTATTTCAAAGTATATATGTATATGCACATATGTGCACACAAACATAAACATATACATGTATAACCTATCATAAAATGGCATATTAAAAGTTTTCTCCACTTCTTATCATCAGAATGTCTAAAATTAAGAATATTTACTTAAATGTGGAGAAACTCTAAAATTATCAAACTATTGTTCCTGAGCTAGAAACATCTTTAGGAAGTATTGACAGAACTTAAAATCTTCTGATGAGATTTCCAATTTAGTTTACACGTGTTTTCCTTGCCTATAAAAAAATTAAGATTCAATGTCCTGTTAAGGAAAAATGGGCAGTGTTAAGTATTGGTGCTTTTGCACACTCCAGTCTTTTGTGTCTATAAACAAGCATCTATAAGGGATTTGGAACAACATTGGAGTGGCTCATATAGTCCACTTTGTGACTTGATGTAATTCGTAGCTGCGTATGGCACCCAGATGAGATGTGCATGCTCTGATTCAGTGTACAAATAGGAAAATTGTTTCCCTTTAAAATTTCATCTCCAAGTTGTTGAAATTTATGGAGAGAATGTTTGTGGTCAACAATGCTTATCAGAATGATATAAAAAGTTATTTATAGCAGTGTTTCTCAAGCTGTTTTGTGCATATGGATCACCTAGGAGATCTTGTTAAGATGCAGATTCTGATTCAGCAGATTTGGGGTACAGCCTGAGATTCTGCATTTCTAATGAACTCCCATTGATAGGATGTCATCAACCCATGGACCACGCTCTGAGTAGCATGGTGAGTCCATGCAACATACTTATTACTGTACATACATTATTTCATTCCAACTAACATGAAAATCCCATAGCAGATCTGCTTTTTGTTATCTCTATTTTATAGGTTGAAAAAAATGAAAAACCGTGCAGTAAGATAACTGATTTAAAGTTGTACTTCTAGGAGAAGACAGAGCTGAGATTTGAGCCAGGAACTCTGGCTTCAAGCTCATGCTGTTCAGCACTCTGTCCATGGCCTGTTGTCACTGTTTCAATCTCTGAAGCAGGGTCTTGGGTCTGTAATCGGATAGTGGCAGAATATCTCTATGTGCCTCTGTGCTGGGGTGAATTTTAGAACATGCTTTTGGAATGGCTGGATTGGAATCCTGGAGCTTTAAGGTCTACTGGGCCCATCAGTAATTCTTGGACATTGGTTTTCAAGGTAATGCTTCTCATTAATACTCTGTCACCCCCCAGGAAGATCCATTACAGAACCATTCACTTTAGCTCCCAGTAGCATGAAAAAGGTAAGTAACAATTACTTGTGGGTCCCGACTTTGAACAGAATGAGCTTTTATCATTTTTACCAACAATGCCCTTTGTGCACAAGTTATAGAACGACTTTTTTGGAGTTCTTTTTAGATTAACAAAGAAAGTACTGATCTGTTTAGTAATGGCGATGATCTTTTCTTCAAATCACACCATTAAGCCATCTCTGAACAATAGAATTTTTCTTTGCAGCTGCCACAGGAGTATCTTTTCATTGATTTCTTGGGAAGGGTGGGTATAGACTGATGGAGTAAGTTGGCCTCTTAACTCTGATTGGTGCTGTGAAGAATAGAACCCCACCAACATACCTTTTGTGTAATCAATAGGAAGTGAGGAAGTCACTCGTTTCAACTTGGACGCTAGCTGGCACCATCCTAATCAGCTCCCATTTTAACCACAGCAGTAAGAGAAAGGAAGACATTCATGAGCATGCCAGTACTTACATTACAGAACTATAGCTGTCCATTGGAAATTGCTAGAATGCTACTCTCTTGTGCCATTTTAATTGAGCATCTTTCCATCTTCTAGCATGTCCAACCTTGTCCAGCATTTGTCTAATCCAAAATACTAATTTTGACTTAAAACATAGCTAGCTGTGGTACAAGAAGATGCAATGAGTAAGAGTTATAAAATGGAGAGGTCAGGATTGATCCATCCTGGGGAAAAATGCCTTCCCAGGCAATTTGAAGGAATAAAATAATGCAAATGTCTTCTGAATGCAGTAAGGATTTCAGCCATCAGTAAAAGAGAGCAAATTGAATGAGTAATACGAAGAATCAGCTCACAATAAGAGAATAATAGATTTCATAAAGCAGCGTAGAAAGAGAAGGAAGAATAGGGAAATCTGAATGCCTCTGATAGTTGAGAATGAAATGGAAATATAACAGCTTAATGGGGGGAATATAGAGAAGAGGCAACAAGATCATAGGAGATAACCAATGCTTTTAAGCCAAAAGAAGGGAAGAAGTTTAGAAATGCGGAAAATTGTGGCCACCGCATTTTCAGACAACAAGGGAGGGAAATATAGTTTGGATTATTGCATTAGAAACTACCTTTTCATGAATTCTGCCACTTTGCCTGAAGGTAATAATTAGTCACATGTGTAATAAGAACCAGTATGGATTATAATGATAAACAGCAATGATTTCAGTACGAAGAATATGAGGAATGTGAAAAGAAAAGGAAAAGAACCACATAGCAGTTTTCCCATTGTGGCTAAAATGAATTTAACACATAATGGGCAAAAAAAAGGATTTAGTACCTGTTGGGTGCTTAGTTAATATTGAAGGTGTTTACAGTGGAAAGAGGGGAGCTTTTGTTATTGTGTAGAATGTACAATGCAAATAAAGGACATTATGCTTTCTGCTCTGGAATACACGATAGACAAAATTCTAGATGAGGCTCATGCATTCTTCTGCCAGGATTTGATCGTAGGAGGTGGTCGAAACTACAGGGATATGATTTTTTTTTTCTCCTCCCAGTCTTTCTTTTGTTCACTGTCTTTTTTCCCTCCTTGGGGTCTCCTGAAAACTACAGACTTCGCGTTGGAGAGTGTGTGTGTGTGGGTGTGTAATGTGTTCACTTCAGAACTAAACTGAACAGAATAAAAAAAAGTCTTTTTCTTCATGACCATTATTGGTGAATCCTGGTGTGCCTCTGGAATTCGGTGTTAAACTAAGGAAGGTGCAGTTAATAAAGACATTGGCATTTTTCCGATGAAGTCTTGTGTAGAGCAGTCCAGAGGAAGGGAGACCTTCAGTGCCTTCTCATTGGAGGAAACAGTTCCATAGATCTTTTTAAAGGAAAACCTATTTACATGTGAATTTTTCTTTGGTGAGAGGTAGCCCTGAGAACTTAGCGAAAAATTAAAATTGCTTAATGATCCAATGTCGAACAGATGCATTCAAATATTAAAACCACCCTATTCATATCCATGTTTCTATGGGCCTTAAGTCCTGTTTGTCTTGTAGAATTTTAGATAATGTCTGAAAGAAAACAATAGAATGGTTGGGAGAGGGGGCCTCACATAGTCAATTTGTTTTTCAGTCCAGGAAATTCCTATTGTCAAAAATCATTCCTATTGATTTTTTCCCCTTCCAGATGAATGGTCTTATGAAAAGTCACTCAACTGACTAAGTCTTTTGACTTCACACATCCCTCTTGCCAGCTTTGTGGTTCTCTAGATTTAGGTATGAAAAGAGTTTCCTGAAATAAATAGTTAACTAAAACTTAGACAGGGAGCTGCATCCCCGAACACTCCAGTTCTCTACTTCTTCCAAAATAAAGTTCAAAAACTTCTAGACTGACATGCAGAGTCCTTTTTGATCTGGCTACAGCCCGTTTCAACCTGCTCTCTGCTACACACAGAGACATACTGAAGGTTACGGCGTTGTTGACTCTGGGCACCTACAAGTCCCCTCCTCCCTGACTCTGTGCTGTTTCCCCCACCTGGGAGATGCCTACCCCCTTCAGGTCCAGATCATACCTATCCTTCATAGCCCAGCCCAAATAATAATTGCTAACATCTACATACATTTACTGTGTGCTTTACATATGCAGAATCTTCCATTTTTGGATTACCCTATTTAGGAGGCGATATTAATAGCATCATTTTACAGAGGGGAAGAGTGAGACCCAGAGAGATTAAGTAATCGTCCCAAATCACATAGCTAGGAGTTGTTAAGTCTGGGATTTACACCCAGACACTCTGGCTTCAAAGTCTGTGTTCTTAGCTATTACATCAGACTGCCTTCCAAAACTTGTGTCTCCCATGAGACTCTTCTTGATCCTCCCCAGCAAGGTTTAAGCTCTTTCTCTTCTGATCCTCCTTACCGCTTTATCTGTGCTCAGCATCTTCTGCTTTGAATATTTGTTGGGAACTCAGTCTTTAAATATTCATTGCCTGTCAGCCGGATCCTTTGCTAAGCTCTGGGAATGGAAAGTGGAATCATTTCCTCCCTGCAGGAAGCTCACAGTCTGGGTTTGGAGAGAGGCAATCAAGAAGTATCTATGTGATAATAACTGTGAGATAGATAACTATGAAATAATCTAGGAAGATTGGATATCAGTGCATCTTAATGGAGGCGTGTGAATACAGGAACATAGAGACCCAAGGGAAGAGAGGCTAGTTTAGACTACATGGGCTGGGGAGGACTCTACTTAGAAAATGGTACTTAAGGGGCTGTCCCGGTGGGGCAGCGGTTAAGTTCCCACGTTCTGCTTTGGCGGCCTGGGGTTCACCTGTTCAGATCCCAGGTGCAGACATGGCAGCACTTGGCAAGCCATGCTGTGGTAGGCGTCCCACATATAAAGTAGAGGAGGATGGGCACGGATGTTAGCTCAGGGCCAGTCTTCCTCAGCAAAAATAGGAGGATTGGCAGCAGATGTTAGCTCAGGGCTAATCTTCTTCAAAAAAGAAAAAAGAAAATGGTACTTAAGCTGGACCTTGAAGCATGAATGTGCTTTTCCTATACAGAGGGTGAAGGAATGGGATTCCACCAAAGATAACAGCATGAGTAAAACCTCGGATACCAGCGAAGGTGAGACACACTAGGGGAATACCTAGCAGATGTGGTGGCTAGGTTGTAGTGGGCAGCATGAGATGGTCAAGGGACAAGAAGTCCAGAAAGGATGGGGAAGGTCAGCTTGTTCTACAGATGCAATGCTAAGGAGTTTACCAGCACCTGTAGGCAGTGGGGAGCCACCGAATGCTGCATATGCAAGTGAGCGACATGATCATCACAGCTATGGTTTTCAAATGATGTCATGGTGTTAGATGAGATTCCCCCCCGCCCCCGACCTTTGGTATATTTCTGCAATTATAATGAAAGCAAGAAGAGAAAAGTCACTTTACTAGCTAAGAATTCCATCAGAGAGTCAACATTTCATTCTTTTCTTGTGGCCCAATATGCCTGCATGGGTTTGCACCATCTCAGAATTCCAGTGGGGAAAGGAGAGAATTGCATGGAGTTTTACCCTAAGAGTAAAGGAGAAGCATTTCAGTGAATAAAATGAAGACCTGATATTTGTCTTACACTTTAAATAGTTAAACCAGAGATCAAAAATTCAAATGCCCATGAGGGGGCAAACTGGTAACATATATGAATGAAGTGTCTAGAGGCATTAGAGATGGGTGGGGACTAGGGAGAACACACACTTTTTCTAATGGAAGCATCAGCTACTGAGCTCCTTGGATTTTTGCCAGGGAGAAATATGGTCTCAGTATATTTGGATATTGTGGTTTATCAAGAAGAGTCAGAATCATAGTTATTTAATACTGATTTTTAAATGTTGGAAACTTTTTTCATAAATTGTGTTAAATGGTTAATGGGTCAAACATTATATACATGTGGGCCATTTAGACCCCCTGACCTCCAGCTAGTAGTCTGATTTAAACCAAGGAGGCTTAACTCAGAATTTCTGTAAAACAGGCGAAACTAAATATGAATGTACCTGCTGTAGACTGACTTTAATCCACCAGCAATTATTGAGCACCTCCTTTATGCTAAGCCCTCTATGAGATTCTGTATGGCTATAAAATTAGCTAGACAGGGTGGGGAATTCTGAGGTTAATACAGTCATGTGTCACTTAACGACGGGATAGGTTCTGAGAAATGCATTGTTAGACATTTTCGTTGTTGTGCAAACATGGTAGAGCGTATTTACACAACCCTAGATGCTATAGTCTACTACACACCCAGGCTACATGGTACTAATCTTATGGGACCACCGTCATACATGTGGTCCATCATTGACCGAAACATCATTATGCAGTGCATGACTGTACACGATTGGGAAATTATGTTTTGGCAATTGGCGCATAAATACCATGTTGTCCTTTTGGATGTCTCTCTGTTACAATGTGTAGTTCCAGAAATGTTCCTCTTATTTTGAGTCCGTGGTGGGGAAAATAATGAGTGTCAACACAATGAATTTAAATAGAAGGATGAGCTATTAAGCTATATTCTTAAGTTCTTCCCTATAATTGAAGGAGACAAACTGATAAGCCAGATACCTATTTGTTTAGTTACTTTGTTTCTCCTTAATCCCCACTGCCACCACCACCATCAAACTGTGGATTATACTTGGGGATTTTCGTGCTGATTCTGCCTTTACTTTTTTTTACTGTGACCATGTTTTTTCCTGTCTCTCTCCCTCTTTTTCTCTCTCTCTACTCCAGCTCCATTTGTGGCAGAAAGCTCTTAAGTGAGTCTTTACACAGGAGGTTTGTATGCTCAGCCCATCAGCCTATGGATCCGTGTGCTATTACCGAGTTTTATCCTCTGAGTACATAGCCTGTAGTTGGGTTTGAATATTAAGTGTCAAACTCCAGTGCACTGGTGAGAGATTTGCAGCAACCAGCAGGTCCCTTCTGCAGCCCTAAAAGCCGCTGGGCACTCTCTTTATTGATAAGCAGTCTCATTTCACATGTGTCAGACTGCTGGGGTGAAGCTACTGATACAGGGCATGATGCTGAAGGTACCGTCACCTGCAGCTGGCCTCTTTCCTGAAATGAGGAGGGGACAGGGACGCCCGCTCAGGGGGAAAATGTGTAGAGCTGGCTGTTCACAAATGTGAAGGTTACTTCAGAGAGCCCTGGGAGTGTTTTGTCAGTTTTGTTTGCAAAGAGATAGGGAGTGAAGGATTATGATCCTTGGCACCGATAATGTCCCCTGGGCCACAAGCTAATCCAGCAGGACACCAGATGTAACATAGCCATTTTATTCGCACATTTCTCTATGGTTATCATGGAGGGCAGGAATGGAATGAAAAGACTTACGAGATAATCATCAAACAGCATCTCTCCCTCTTCTGCAAAGGAATCAGAGCCCAGGGTCTGCATGCATTTTGCCATAGCAGCACTCATTCTTTTCAAAAACATTTATTGAGCACCTACTGTGTGCTAGGCACCTTGCAAGATGCCATGGGCCCTGTTGTGAAGCTACCTGACTTCACAGAGATCTCATCCACGGATCTAGACACATTTCGTGCACTCATCTGCTCATCAAACGTGGGTTGTTGCCTTGGTGCCAAGTTCAGTGTTAGATGGTCAAATAAGAAAGAGGGTAGAACTTTGTGCTGGAAGCAGAATCCTGGCTTTGTGGCTAAACAGCTGGGTCACCATTTTCCTTGAAGCCTCACTTTGCTTGTTTGGAAAATGGGTATTAAAGAACTTCCTGCCTCATAGGTCACTGTAATGATTATGGGGAGCGAGATTTTAGGAACACTTAGCACTTACACTGCGAGCTGTGCTCAGTAGATTCCATTGTCTGTTATCATTTCCCGTCACACTAATGGAACTGATGCTACTCACGCCTCAAAGAATCACTCAGAGCTCCCCAGGTGCCTCCCGTTATTATGCACCATAGGTAAACAATGTATCCCTAAGATGGAGAAAACAATTGTCAATTTATTTGACAAGTTTTTGTTTTGTTTTTAGGTTCTCAGAATAATCAGACTGTAACAGCTGCCCAGGCTTGATATGATTTCTTTGCAAATCCGGTTGAATGCAGCTGCAAAGTGTCTGAACTTGGCCTTTAGTGAAGCAGATCCTAATGGGTTCAGTTAGCATTGTACACGCGTGTGATTCACAAACCTTCCTTCTAGGTTGGCCACTGTGCTTATTAAACAGTAAAAATACCCATAGTGTTAATGGACCAAGCAGGTCCAAGAATGACAAGGCCTCTCAAGAGAGTGTTTCCCAAAGGTTAGCCATTGAAATGAAACAAATCAGGGCGAGTTCACATATTTGTTGCATGCAAATGCAACCTGAGATTTAAACGTATCACCTCGCCCTTTGGGTGTTAATAGAAAACTTGGAATTCCAATCTGTTTTGGTTCATGAATGACCTGGCATTCTCCCCAAGGTAATTTGGAGCTTGAGAGCTCAAAGCGTTGGACATGGAGGGCACACTATGGGACTGGTATTGGTGGATGGAAGAGACGGCAGGGACCTTAACCCATTTCCCTGTGTTATTTTGGTCGTCATCTCTAGAGTCCCCCATCTTTGTGCCCGGATAAGGAGCATCTGCTATTGCAACCCACAGTCTGGTTTGGAAAGAAAACAGCCTGGGCAGTGCTGTAGGTGGTGGCAGCTTTAAAAGGGATGGTGCAGGCTGAATTCTAACCCTATGAAGAAGAAAATGCAAGTGCTCTGAAGCATTTAACATCCCAGGGACACATCTGAATGGGCTGACCCATTTCCTCTTTTTTCTCTGCAGCTATCTTCCTTAGCAGATGATAGACTAACTAAAATCCTTGTTACATGGCTGGAATTAGCCAGGCAGGTCTGAAGATTCTAAATACAGTCACCCATTTATTCCTCAAAACAACCTTCTTGAGATGAATGGTATTACTATGATTCCTATATTACAGGTGTAGAAATTGAGGCTCAGAGAGGTTGAGGAACATGCCCAAAGTCACAAAGCCAGCAAATGGTGAAGCGCAAATAAGCAACCAGATAAAACAGCTTCAGACACTGCATTTTACAATAGTCTTCCCAAGTCTCTATCTCCATCTCTCTCACTTCCAGTCCATTCTCTGTGGCTAGTTATTCTCCTAAAATACAGGTCAGAACTTATCATTCTTTTCCTCAGGCATCCTTTCTGGATCCTTAAGGACTAACGGCTGAAGCCGCACTCATTTATTTACAGTGGCTCAGAGAATCGCTTTTGGAGTCTGATGGGTCTCAACTTAAGTGTGCAGCTCTGCTTCATATCACCCTAGTGTCTTTTGTCCACCATTCTGTCTAAGCCCAGTTCCCCCAACTTGAAAACTGGCATTAAGAGTACCTCCCTTGCAGAGCTGTTAGGAAGACTCGACTCTGTTAGTCCATGTAAACGTTAAGCAGAGCACCTGGCACGTCGTAAGTGCTCCTTGCATTGGTGCTGTTATTAGGTATGGCCCGTGAAGGTTCTCCATCTGGACCCAACTTTCCAGGGTTGTTTCCCTCAGTAACCTTATTCTGGCTCCCAAAGACTGCTCAGGATTCCCCCGTAGGCCATGGGTTTCGTGCTTCCACCTCTGTAGCCACACTCTTTGTTTAAGCAGCAATGTGTCCAATTCTTCACGCTCCCCTTCTCTGACTGTTGAACAAACAAAACCTAATTATTCTCTGTGAGTCATCCCAGTTGTCGCTGTACATTTATATGTTTCCTCCACCCCCCTCCCCCCAAGTCAGAATGGGTGACTCCTCAGTTTCTCTGCTTGGAACCTTGTTTCACTGTTGCTTCATATCGGCCGTTATTAATGTGAGCTCGTTTAGAAAATGGAGTGGCCCATTCATCTCTGAGTCCCGAACTGTACCTGGCACCATGCTTTGATGGTTTTCACAGAGTGGGAGCTCAAAAAAATGCCGAACGGATTAATGAGCGTGTGCATACATTAAAATGAACAAAAGTAACTTACGTTATGCTCCTTTTCAAAACGTTTACTTCCTCTGAATTGCCATTGAAAAAATCCTTGAGGATTAGAAATAGAGCCTGGAAACTTTGGAATGTAGATTTTTTTTCCCCCTTTACTTCTTTAAGTTGTAGACTTATTTAAGATGCCAACGTATTTCAGATCTCAAAGAAGTTACACACACCCAGAGTCTATATCCATGTGGAATAACTCAGAGTTTCATATGCATGAATTCTGTATTTTTGTTGGGTGTCACATGGTATCAAAGGATGTGGACCATGGGTGGAAATTAAGTGAATTTTTTTTTCAAATGCCTGACTTGGAGTTTGCTTTGGGATTAAGGACTATTTTCTTATTAAGTGATGCAGATCTTATTAAAGTAAGTACCTTTATTAATACTAATTCTTGTGAAATGTTGAAGCATTTTAGGGTAAGTTGGAGCGTTATGAGATCTAGTTCCCTGAGAAGTAAAACTAACTTGTAATTGTTCTTGTGAAGATTCTTCAATGAAAAATATTACAGGGAAAGTTTACGAGAGGGTCTGGAATTTAAACACTCCATAAATGCCACCGCCTACTCCATCTGACTCCAAAGTATAAGGCTTCACATACAGTTGCTAAAATTTATCTAAGAGGCATGTGCAAGCATTTTGGGAAGTGTTTTACACACGTTATTTCGTTTAGTTCTCAGAGTAATCCTTTGATATAGGTACTGCTAGCCACTTGCCCAAGGAAGATGCTGAGGTTCAGAGAGGTCCATAAATGGCCCAATGTCAAACAGAGAGAAAAATCAGAATCCAAGTTTGGCTTTCTTTAGTTCTTGAGTTTGTACCATTATATGTTATTGTCTCTCATGACAACAGAGAAGCAAATATTTTGGTCTTGAAATTTCTTATCTTCCTGTGGTTGAGTTTACGATATTTATTACTTACTTGAAATCACGCTGTAAAGAAAATATCACCCGAAACAAGTTTGGATGAGGTCCCACATTAAACACATAACTTTTGATGGTTACCTGATGTGGCCCTTGGAACATTTATCAAAGTTTTCATGACTTCGGTCTAGTTTTATGACTTTCCTTTCTCCCACATGGAGATGTTGACTGCTGGATTGATCCACCTTTCTGCCTAGCTATCTTTCCTTCATTTCATTGTCTTTGTTTTTCTGGAACATTGTGCCAAAAGGCTTAGTGTCTTTGCTGAATGTGAAGGACTGGCTATGGGGAATTTCCTTTTATCTTATGAAATCCATTGCATTTCTTTTAAAATTAGATACTCCCTTCTGACTAGATGGGTTTTTCTATTTTCTTTATTTTTTTTCTTTTTTGGGGTCTTTTGGGAGGCCGTTTCATACTGAGAGGCACACAGTATGCTCTATCTGGATATTGACTCCTGTTGAGAGTTAAACACACTTTTGGGGTATCTCTGCTATTGCTCTTGTCGCTTTTCCTTCTTGTGAGAATGCACATGAACCAGATCATCTGGAGAAATGAAAACAGCAGTTGAAAACAAGAAGGTCTGACCCCTTTCTTGTGCAAATGAGGAAACTGAGGCTCAGAGAGAGTTAAGTAACCCAATCAAGGCCAAACAGCCAGTTAATAGCAAGCAAGAATGGGGTTAAAACCTATATCCTTGTTAGTGACTCGTTTAGGAAACTGTTTAGTTAAAGGCTTCTGTCTTTCAGAATACCAGAGTTAGGGGGAATTTTTAGATGTAAAGGACGTAGCAATGTATCTTTGAAAAGTACCCTCAGCAATTCAGGGAAAAAAAAATAGCAGTATTATCAGCAAAGGCACTTCATGTATTTTATGTAGAGGCCTCTCCCGTTCTTGGGAGCTTCTGGTTCTTATACATAAAGATAACGGCCAAGCTTGCCTTGATAGTTTTACCATTTCCTTGAGATTACATTCTCGAGATGATGAGACCAGCTCGAATTTTCAGTGTAGTTGTGAGACCTTTCTTAGTTTGAAATGAATTCTGATAAGCTGATTATCTCTCTGAAGAAAATATGATGTCCACATTTCATAGCTTAGTTCCTATCACTTTCATGCCATTTTTATTCTGCGACATCTTCCCTCGTCTGAATTAAATAAAGTAATAAGGCGCTCTGGAGTCCAACACATATTAAATAGAATTAAAAAAAAATTGAGATCTACAGGGTAGAGGATGGGTTTTCTTTATGGTACATTTTCTTTCTCCATATCGAAGTAGGCACTGCTGGCTAGATTTCTTTCCTTTATAGAGCAATGAGTTATGAAGCTCAAAAATAAGTGTTCTCAGTGGTGTAAATAAAGCAGTAATCTGAGCAAATATATCACACTAGGTACTAAGTGTTTTTTTCTTCCTTCTCTTTTGTTTTGTTTTTGTGTGTGTGTCTTTTTTTCCCTTCTCCACTACAGTTCAGTTTATGCTGTTGTGTGTTGTTGATACATTCATCTTGGTAATAGAAATGGAAAGCTACTTTTCATTGAGAAATAGATTCAGAGTAAAAGATGATTAATGAACAAAAGCATCGTGCATTCCCAGTGATGTGCTTTGTATCCCAGCTCTATAAATCTGTCTGTAGCTCAGCCTCTTGTGAGCTTTCTGATTACTCTATCCATTCTCCATTTCACTTCAGTGGAACTGGTTGGCTTAGCCTCCCAACCTGCTAGGTGTCATGGAAGGAGGACAGTTAGAATCATGGGAGGATCTTCCCCAAGGCGCCATATGCCTGACGAAGAGAGTCCAAAGGCTGGAGAGCAAGACTTGCTGTTCAGGGGAGGAGATTGTTACGTACCATCACTATGTCTCCCTTTGTAAGGCCTGTTGTTTGTACCTGCACAATTTCTCTCTCCAGTGACAAAGATCATGAGAAGTATCGAGATGATGGATTATAACCAAAGCAAATTGGTTGGGAAGGGACGATCCGTTGTGCAGAAGCTTCCTCTGTGTGGGAGAGCTGCTTGTGGCATCACGGCACGTCTAAGCCCCTTTCTTGTAAAAGCACATCAGTGCCTCTGTTAGGTCACCCCAGGTCCTTCTTTGGGCAGTCCCAAGCAGGTGATGTCTACTTGCAACAGGAATGTTCTCTGTGAGAGTGAATAGAGCACAATCGCCATTCAGACCGGGGGTTCAAGTTCTGGTTTCCCCATGGCAACTTGCACTGATACTTAACTCTCTGAGTATCATGATTCATCTGAAAATTAGAGCCAAGGATGCCCACAGCATAAAGATATAATGAGAATTCAGTGCAATGCTGTGTGCAAATTTTTTATCACAGTGCATGGCGTAGAGTAAGCAGTGGATGCTGCTGCTGCTTCATCTTCATCTTCTCCTCTTGTTACTGTCTTTATTTATATACGCTCACATACCTATACCCCTATCTGTCTCAGATAGATACTTACTGAGTTCCTTTAAAGTCACAATATTTTCCATCACTTTTGTTTGTTTCTTAAGACCCTCTTCAGCTTGGGAGGAGGACTTAAATATCATTAACGTAGGTACACAGTACCTACTGTAGTGGTCTTTGGACACCCACTGTAGCCATGCTCTAAGTCCTTTCCCTTGTGATCCCATTTAATCATTGCAAGAATCTGCAAAGGGTAATTTTCATTTCCACCTCATGCACCAGAGAATTGAGGCCCAGAGATGTAAAGTAATTTACCCAAGGTCACACAGCTAGGAAGTGCTGAAGCTGGGATGGGCGTGACTCACAAGGCCCAAGCTCTTCTTTCATGCATGCATACATGTGTCTCTTCAAGTGTTGTGATCTCTCCTCTAATTGACGCATTGGAACTTCCTGGATACTAGGAAGAGAAAGAAGCTAGATTTAAAGAAATCTCTCAGTTCAGATGGGTAGTGATGAACCCCTGGGTCTCAGACTGAGATCCTTTGGATGCCAGAAGAAGACGTGGTTTCATTCTAGAATTATTCCCTCATTCCTTCATCCATTCAGTAAATATTTAATGAGCAGCAGTTTTGTTCCAGGTACTGTGTTAGGCACAGAGCATTTGGTGGGGAGCAAAACTCTCGATGTCCACGTCCTCATGGTGCATTCCGTGTAGTGGGAGAGGCGGATACTAATCACGTGGTTATGTTTTGCCGTGTAGTTATTACTGAGATAAATGCGACGATAAGGGAGCCTGTCCTAGATTTGCCGCAGAGACAGATTGGGGAGGCTTTGCTAAGGAAGCGATATTTGAGCTGAGAGTTGAAACCACACAGCGTAGAAACCACAAAGGGGAGGGGTCTGCTTTCTCTTCAAGCCCCGCTCCTGGAGCCTGGCGACTTGCAGGTGACACCGAGCCCTCTCCGTTATCAGCTTTCATGCGTTTGAGGTAGCAAAGCTTTCTGTGTCAAATTTCTGCAGAGGCTGGTCCTCTTTTTCCATCCTGACTTTTTTATGAGTGAAGTTTGGTGGTTTCTACGTGGATGAGATCCTGCGGTCTCCTTAATACCAAGTTTGTACCAGGCCAGCTCCAGACTCTGATGGATTTGGGTAAACTCAGTTCATGTGAACTCATGAACGTTTGTTGAAAAGCCTCATTCCTCTTGGTGGAAAGAACTCACTGACCATTTCTGCTATGAGGAGAAGGAACATTTTCATCTCCCAAACACTTTGATGCAATGCCAGTAATCAGCCAGTAGTCTGTATCCATTTCTGCCAGTCTTATAGTTCAACCTAAGAATCTGTCTGCAGGAATTAAAAATCTCCCCTTTCTCTGATTTACTTTGCCCTGCCCTGTCACCCGATACCTCTAAGGAAACATCACAGGCCTCTGAAAATCCTCCCCTTTCAATGCTGGAAATGTGGAATTCTCTAGGTTCATGCTGGGATTGGGAGAGGAAATCATTTTAGGGAGGCTGCTTCATGAAGTTGGTGGTCATACTTTACACCTGCTAGAAATGAGCCCCAGGGTCCCACCAAAAAAGCCAAACTCGATAACGTCTCTGTTTTTAAAGAATGATAGGTATTCCAAACATTGGTTAAAAGTATGAACTTTAGAGTCACACAGAACTGGATTTGGATCCTGGCTTTGACAGCAGTAAGATCTGGGGCAAATTCTTTCAGATTCTTAAATGCCTAGTTCATCATCATCAAAAAAGAATTAATGCATGGTGTGCCTAGAGGGGATTTTTGTAAGTAAAATGCCTGGTACATGATAAATGCTTAGTATTGGATAGTGATGATAATAGTTATTATTATTATTATGTATATATTTGTTTATTTAGATCTTTGTGAACCTGTACGTGAATCCATGTAAGCATCTATATCAGGGATGGCTTTCCTATAAAGGGCCGAGTAGGAAATATGTTGGGGTCTTTAAGCCATAAAGTCTGTCACAACTACTCAACTGTGTTGTTGTAGCATGAACACAACCAGAGATAATACACAGACCAATGAGCATGGCTGTGTCCCATTAAAATTTTATTCACAAAAATAGGCCATATGTTAGATTTGACCCACAGTCCATAGTTTGCCAATGTCTGATCCACATGGCAAGCTTGATCAGCACAGTTGCCCGGCCTGAAACAACCTGCCCACGTGGTCCTGGACCAGTCTTACCTGCACAACTCAGTCGCCTAAACATGCACTGGCATTAACAGAAACCCACAAAGCTAGGCTCAGCCAAAGGGGCGCTTTCTTGGGAAGACACACCCGTATCTCACGCTTGTCCCCAGTGTAGGACGTTCAACAGGACATCAGGAGTGATGGACTAGGAGATACAAACACTGTGTGGAACCCTAGTGATGCGCTCTGTGTGCTCTCTCCCCTTCGCTCTGTGTGGGTCCCTCTGCTTCTCTCTGCATTGGCTCCATTGTCCCCGCTTTCCACAGATGGACGGCTCTGCAATGCTTTCTCCTTGTCTGCTGTGGCCTCTCTCAGATGGTGCCCTCAGCCCTTGATCTGCATCACCGTCAAGTGCAGTGTCCACAAGCTGACACAATGGCATGTTGTCTCCATGCCCATGTTTAAAGACCTACGAGAAGGCTCCTAATGCCCATCCGAGGGTCAGGGTCAGATTGTCCTCTTCCAGTCGTCTGTCCAGAGAGAAACAAGAGAAGTCTGAGCAAGACCAAACATCCTCATTGCTGGGCAGGTGCCATTATTAGAAAAAGGCGTGAGGGTGTAGAGGGACTCCAAAAGGGCCCTCCTGTGTTACTCCAAAAGCAGACCTTTGCTCAATATTGTCTCCAAATGATGCTTTTTTCACTCAACACCCTATCTCCAGTGCCTAGTCTGGGCCCAGCCCCAGGGACATCTCTCTGGTTACACAAGAAGAACTTGATGCTATTTCCCAGCCAAAAGCATATACCTCTTTCCCCTCACTCTGTACCCAGAAAATTTTAATTTTATCGAGATTGAAATAATCAGGTCTCCTGTGTATATTTCCTCTCACAGAGTTACCATCACATGCTTTGAATTCAATGTCCTGTCTTATGTACTTGGTGGAAAAAAAATAATATAAATACACCTTGAAATTTCCCTGGAGTTCAGCTTCCCTTTTCATACCAGGTCTGGCTAAAGTTTGGAGCAGAATGAAAAGAGCTTCGTCGCCTTACACACACTCTCTTCTCTCTGGCGGTTTCAAATGCAATTTCTCCGAGAAGGCTGTGGTTGGTACCTTTGCTCTTTCTGGCCTTGAATCTGAGAGTCTAAGGATTTCTTTGGAGTTCACACGGCAGCATCTTTTTGACAGACAGTGCAAATTAAAAGATCCGGTGCAGCCCAGGAACCGGGGACCCGAACTTGCCCCTTGGGTTTTCATTTACAGTTAGGTAGCGCAGACGCGATTATTGCTGACAGGGAAGCAGAGGCTGGTGGCAGAGTGCGTATGACAGGAGGCTCATGCCACCCCGTAATTGGGAGGATTATTTTTAATCAGAACATACCCTACAGCCCAAACATTAGAAATCTCCTGTAAGGCCAAGACAGGAAATTAAACACACCAACAATAAGCCTCAAAGGGGGGTGGCGTGTGGCGCGTAATATCGTTAGTCTGTCCAAGGTCCCCGGAGCTTTGAGTGGAAGTTCGCTTCCTTAGGGAGAGAGACTGGGAGAAATCTTCCCATGGAGCAGTCACAGATACTGTACCTGAGCCCTTGCTGGACCGGTGAGTACAGCCCAATTAAATACAGCAGACAGACTAATTGATGTTTATTGCATTTAAACAGTATGACATGTCAAATATACACCTTGGAGTAGCAGCTACAATTGCATTTCATCAGTAAGGGGAGGACCCCAATAGTTCTTTATTTTGGGAAATCTTAAACAAGCACGTACTATGTGCCAGATGCTGTGTTGACCGCTGGTACGCCAGGGCTCGGCTCTCAGAGTCATCTGGATAATCTTACCCATTTGGCAAAATCTTGCAAAGCACTTGCAAATGTTGCTCATTGGAAGGACTGTTGTTGACCAAGTAGGCATCACTGTTGGGCATCTGGCATGATAAACACTTATTGAGTGGCAATGCCAGGTAATTATAATTATGTTGTGTAATCCTCACACCATCCCTCTGAGGAGGGCATCATTATCCCCATTCAATAGATAAGGAAATGGAGGCTTAGGGAGGTCAAGCACCTTGCTCAGAGTTACATAGCTAAATGAATGGGAGAACTGGTTTTGAAACTGAGTCTGTGCCCAAAATCTGTACAGTGCTGTCACTCATGAATGAGAGAAAGCGGAGCCTGAGTCTGTAAAGTGCTGACTGTCCAATGGAGAGGACAGACAGAGAGACAGTGTCTTGAGTGATGAGTGCTCAGAGACTAACGGAATTCTGCGAGTGGAAAAGTGGGAGCTCTTCCCTGTGCCTGGGGGGAGGGCAGTGAGGGATCCCCGAGGACGTGAAGAATAGGTACATGTTTACCAGGCAGATGAAGAAGGAACAGAATCCTATGGATGAGAACCAGCCAGCGCAAAGGCGTGGTGATATTGGCTAGTGTGGGGCATCCAGTTGTAGTTTAAAACCATCGGCTCTTGGGTTTTTGTTCTTGCTCAGCTCAGTTACTTACATTCAACAAATGCAAGGGGCAAAGAAAGAGAATATATCTTTTGGGAATACTTGACACAGAGACTGTTTATCGGATGTGGAGGTGGGGGAGGGTGGAAAAGAGATGCTGTGGGAGAATCAAGCCTTGCTGCGTGGAATGCTTCTGCATGATCATGGTGGGAGGTAGTGCTTTAACCCATGGCTCTTCCTAGAAAAAACCCCCACAAATTCACAGTGAAATGAAGTAATGACTGAGTCTGGGGCTCAGGGTGCTTAGATCCTGCAGTGAGTCCGAGGACACATTGAATCATTTGCATGGCCAAGTGTGGCTGATCAGATCATCCAACTGCAGTCGTGGTAACTGGTCAGCAGCCTTGTGATATATGGCTGAGAACCACTGGGTTCCCTTAGGGTCTCTGTCTCCAGCCTAAGGAAGCTGCAGTGCACTTCTCACCCTGGTTGGCCCCCCTTCCAACCCAGGTGTGATCAGCACTAGCCGCTCCACAAGCCACCATTGCCGAATCGCAGATAACAAGCCCATATGGTTCCGGCTGGGTGGCTCTGTGCTGATGTGGCTTTAGGCCCCTTTCAAGAATGGTGAAACTCCAGACCCTCGAATTAGGTCAGGGACTTCTGAGAAGCTTGGAGAGAGCGCACCCAGTCACAGTCACTGATGTGGTCAAGATCTAGCTGGTGTCTGTGAATGCAGGGCTGGCAGCTTGCTGGGTGAGGTGCCACCCTTTGAGACCAATGTCTTATATGTGGCTCTTTTGTTTGCAAGTAATAGAAACCCATTCAAAATGGCTCAAAAAATGGGAATACTTATTACACAGCAAAGGAGTAAATCTCAGCACTGAGAGGCAAGGAGGTGTGGTCAGTCCCTGAGGGACCTGCATCTTGAACCACAAAGTAATCAGACAAGGTCGCCCCCACCCCTATCAAGAAACCTGCCTGCTCAGGGACCCTCCACTCTTGCCTATTCTTCTCTCTACTCCATTCTTCCTCTGTTCTTCTTGCTGAACACATGACAGAGAACGGTGACCCCACAATTACTGAGTTCTTAGTTCTAGGAACCACAGAAACTTGAGTGCCTTCCAAATTCCTGGGAGAAAATTGAACTTAGATCAGGTGAAGTTTCATTTCTACTCAATACAGCCCTAACAGAGCCAGGATCGTGTATTTCAGACTTGATTTCTGGAACTACGCTAGGCAGAGATGGGGTGAGGAGGGAAATAATTCTTAGAGAAGCTGCATAGTCACCCAAAGTATGTCTAAAGTTAGCAACAGGGTGAGTAAGCCTATCCTTCTTTCCTTCCTTCATACCCTCCTTCCTTTCTTCCTGCCTTCTCTCACTCTCCCCTCCTTCCCTTCCATCTTTCCTTCCTCTGACAAGTAATTATTGAATGCCTTGCATATCCACAGCAGTGTGACCAGAGCTTGAGTTAAAATGTTGAGCAGACAGACACGATCCCTCCCCTCATGGAGCTAATATACTGGTGAGACAGGCAGATGTCAATCGAATCATTTGTAACTGATGGTTGAGCGATAGCTGTAATATGTGCTATGAAGGGAGGATAGTGGGCTCTTGAGACCATGTGGTAGGGGTTTCCATAAGGAAGTACAAATGACTGAGTTAATTGGGTGTTAAGAGCATCCCAAACCAAAGATACAGCATGTACAACTTTCCCATGGCAGGTGGGGAGTAAGATATGATCCAGAACTGGAATGTCCCTGGGGATGGTACATAAGGGATCTGGAGGGTGGATGTCACGGTGTCTGGGCTTTGTCCTGGATGAAATGGGAAGCCATCAGTACAGGGCTTAAACAATCGATTGACACGGTCACATTCACATTCTGTAAAGATTGCTCTGCCTGCTCCATGGAGAGGTGAGAAGTACAAGGCTAGAGACAGGAGGAGACCTTAGCAGCCTATTGTGGTCATCTGTGTGGGAAATCCACGAAGCAGTCGATGGCAGAGTCTATGGAAGTAGCAACATTGCAGGAGCCAGCCCTGTTTAGAGTCAGAGTTAGAAACTTAAGCTACATACTGCCTGCCCAGAGGTCATCAACTTCAGCGTTTCGGAAGTAATTGGCTTGCTATTTTGTGCATCCATTTGGACGGAGTGCAGAGGTGACGGCATCTAATGCATGAAGCTAGCATTCGCCTCCCTTCTGCCTGACTTTGTTCCCATGTCCTTTCCCATTTTCTTCACTTGCAGCTCTTTAGCGCCGGTGTAGTCTGAGTACAATGAAAATTCCACCCAATCCCCCTGGGACCCAAGATTCTCCGTGGTCGCAAATTGCTCTTTAGGTAGTTTGCAAGAGTAATTGCAAACTCAGGACAATCTTAGTTTTTTCTTTTTTTTTTTTAAACTACATCACTCCTCTGGAACTCTAGAGAGCATCTTAGATTGTTCTTGCTATCTGGTGCCATTGCTAATGATCATTTCTATTCTCACCTTGTAACAATGGTTCTCAGCCTTTGTTTGTTCCTTACAAAACAATCCACCTAAAGGATATGACAGATTCTTATTAATGTAAAGAGGGGGTTATAAAATTCATTTCAACTGCAGGCTGGATTAAAAACAGGCATAAAGGTGGGGGCATAAAACTGACATGGACATGAAATTAACATTATCACCTGGATACCAAGTATGGGGATACCAGAGGAGGCCATGATGCTCAGAGAAAACCTCTTTCTGGAATGAGGTCCAGTGCCCTTCCTTGGTGCTGTAACACTTTGGGTCAATGACAAATGCTTCTTATGCTATCCAATCTGGTAAGCGGTGGCTAAGTGGCTGGGTGCTGTGCCAGAAGACAAGGCTACTGAGTTGAATAAAACATTGTCCTTGCGCTCCAAGAGTTCACAGCCTGGGCAAGCCAAATCTACAATGGGTTGGAGAGAGTGTATGATTCTTGTTCTGACAGAGGGATGTGTGAAAGGTCGCAGGGCCCTAGGATAAAATTCAGTCCAGCTGGATGGGTCAGTGAAAGCTACAGAGAGAAGTTCACACTTGGGTGGGCCTTGGAGAATGAGTTCAGACTGGGCCAGGTGAAGGGCAATTCAGGAAGAAAGATGTGACCAAAGGTTAGAAGTGTAACGGTGCCTGTGTTTTGTAAGCAGTTCAGTTAGCTGGATCTTAGAGTATGCGAGTGTGTGAGTGAGTGAATTAGGGGCTGGAGGATGTGACTAGAGAGGAGAAGGGGCAGGGGTGAAGAAGGTTGGAACCTGACCGTAGGAGTTATCGTTATTTGTAATAAATAAGAGGATGCATATAGATTTTGATACACAGCGTGGAATGTACTTTGGGTTTGATAAAACTATTATTATTATTACTCTTATTATCAGGACACAGGTAATTCTCCAGCTGAGGCATACTGAAAATTTATAGAAGATAACCATGTCTTTGACTATTCATTTCCTAACTGTCCTAACTCTTCTTCCAAAATCGGGTTCTTCTGCTTATCTGGTTACATTCTTCTCATCTCTTAGATCTCAGCTCCATTGCCACGTCCTTGGCAAAGCCTTCCCCAACATCCCTGACCAAGGTCCGTCTTCCCCACTGGACTTTAGGCACCAAGAAGGCAGTGCCTGTCAGAAAAATGCGCTTAATAAATAATAAGCTTCTAAACAGCATTGCCTTTGCATCAGGGACAATGTTAAGTGTTTTACAAATATTAACTTTCAATACTTATCTCAATTCATTGAGTTAGGTACTGTGTTTATTCCTAATTTACAGATGAGGAAGCTGAGAAAAGAAAGGTTAGGTGACTTGCCCGTGGTCACAAAGCTAGTAAGTAGTGGAGCTATGGAGTGACTGGAATGGATGGATGGAAGGAAGGAAGGGAGGGAGGCAGGGAGGAAGAAAGAATGAGCACCATCACCACTATCCTTGCCACTTCAGAGCTGCGTATACACAGGTCTCTCTTTCCAATATTTTGGAACCACTTGATGTTCTCAGAGGTTCTGATTTATCAACACCAGTGGCCTCACCAAACGTGAAGTTAAAACAAAAATGGTGCATCAAACTAAGAAAGGGGGCATATTTTCTAAACATTTATCTGCAAATAAGGTTTATAATTTAAGTTCTGAAGCTTGTCAATTGCGTTGTGTCTGGGTGTAAGTCATATCACTAGTTTGTAGGAGTGATTGAAAGAGCGCTGGCTCAGGATTCTAGAACCCTGCAAACCAGTCCCATCTCTGCTACTTAAGTTTCTCCCAGAGAGGGACAGGTCAGGGTCACCTCTCTTGAGTACAGGGTACCATGTAAGTCTTTCGAATCTAATAGTAAATCTTGATTTTTCTGGTTGGAGATGACGTCCCACCAACTCACTGAATTATATGAGATTATAATGGCCATTTGCAGTTCAGGTGACATTTGCTTTATTTAAATATTAATGAACATGAATCTTACTCCTGATTGGGTGATGATAGCCAAGTTTATGAAATTGACTATTGATGGGGCATCTTGTATCATAATTTTATTCGTTGCGAAATGAAGTCACTTTGAACTTTAGCTGTTGCAGAATTGAGCATTGCAGATTCTTGGAGTTCTAAAGTTGAAAGGAAGGTTAGAGTTGATTTCTTGTGCAGGAAAATCTACAGTGATATCTCTGAAGGATCGGCCTCCCATATTTCCTTGGACATATCCTGTGGCAAAGAGCTCACTGCGTAAGACAAGAGAATAGCAGAGTGGTTCCAAACTTGGTGTCCACTTGCCCAAGTTGAAATCCAGGTTCCACTACCTACATGTGTACTTTGTGCAAGTTATATGAGCTGTCAGAGCCTCAGTTTCCTCTTCTGAAATAGAGAAAACAGTAACACCTTCCTAACTCGAGTGTGAAAGGATTCAATGCAAATATATATATATATATTTTTAAAGATTTTATTTTTTTCCTTTTTCTCCCCAAAGCCCCCTGGTTCATAGTTGTATGTTCTTCTTTGTGGTATATTCTTCTAGTTGTGGCATGTAGGACGCTGCCTCAGTGTGGTTTGATGAGCAGTGCTGTGTCCGCGCCCAGGATTCGAACCAACGAAACACTGGGCCGCCTGCAGCGGAGCGTGCGAACTTAGCTACTCGGCCACGGGGCCAGCCCTGAAAATATATTTAAAGACTTAATCTTAATCATTTTTGCCATCATCATCATCATCATCACTGTTCAATTCACCATATAGTCAAGAACCTGATTTAGAGGTTAACCAGATATGACCTTGACAAAGAGGATGCAGACACAATTCGAGAACATATTCCTCCATCCTAAAGTATTCCTCTCTCTTCTTCCCTAGGAAACTACCCAAAGAACTCATGCGAGTGGAACTTACAGCTTCCTTGATCGGACTCAGCATTCAGTAAGTGCGACCACTTTTGAAAATTCATTACATAAACACATCCATTTCTTCCATCACGTTCACTATGGAAAGCTCTCTTCTGCTGGCCTCAGGTTCTCACAAACACCTTGCTGCCGTCTTGTGTCTTTCTTTTCTGCGCTACTGTGTTGGATTCAGACGGGAAAAGAGTTTGCTAGGTAGAACCGTGCAATGAACACAGGACATGTGTGGGAGTGTCGATGGGTTAACCCTACTGCTACTGGCTGGGGGGTAAATAGAATGTACTTTGTGTTGTTGTTGTTTCTTAATCGTTTCTCACTTGGGGACATTTTATCCCTCAGCACCAGCCACACGACCTTGCAAAGTAGAAAGAAATGACAGCAAACACAACAGTGCGTGAGACTGCATATTTCTTGAAGCATTTAAGAACAGTTCATTTTGCTCTGTTTGAGCCAGAATACGTGATTACTATATAAAAACTACTGCAAAGAAGGAATTCTGTACTTTACGATGCTGGGGTACACTTTAGAAATTTCATTTGTTTTTAGCAAGTAAGCATTTTCCGCTGTCTGCTTTTCTCATTGCGCACAAGGACTTTTTTTTTGGTGAAGCTAGCAGCATTTTGTCCAATTTCCCCAACTCTTACGTTTTAGGATACATTAGCAGTTGGGGTAGTGGTGGTGGAGCACAGAACCCCATAAAATCTCTGATATCAGCTCTCCTCTGCAATAGTTTTCTTGGCAAACACCTTATTTTATGAATAAATCTGTAATAATTTAACAACAAACATCAAAAATTCAAAAGACTAACTAAAAGAAATATTTATTTTTTTAGGATGTAGCCTCCTTTGTTAGTTTCAGAATTTCTTAACATATTCTGCTTCTGAGTGGTGGAGTATAATTTGATGCATCAAATATCGTAAAGGGGCAGGTAGAGTTGGAGGCTGTGGGACTCTAGGCCTGGAAGAGACTGATCAAAGGGAATTCTCTTGCCTTTGGTGGTATTGCGAGACTCTCCTTATTGCTGTGGAATCTGCACATGCGAATGGATAGAAGGCAGCGGAGGAGGCAGGGAGAAATAAAAAGATGGTGCATTCGCTGTTCGCTACATCGGAATGACTTAGCGTAACCCTGCTCAGCTAAGGCTTGTGTCACACAGAAGATTAGACTTACGTCTTTTGTTCCCAATAATAAAGGAAATTTCATGTCTAATTCCCTACATGCCACATCTATTTTTTAATGCCTTTGAAGTTCAGGCTATAGCATTTCCTGAAAATTGCGAAGTTTTGTAAGGGAAAAGGAGGGGGCTGTTTGGCGTGAAGTCTGTTCAAATCTATTTGGCATAAAGTTAAATATGCATGTTACTTTGCCTTTTCCTATTGTAAGCAGTCTCATTCTCCTAGATGCCTTTGTGGTGCTGGAACATGCAAGGGAAGGCTGGAAGAAGGAAGGTTTCAAAGATGGGTTTTTCAGATTACGTGGGGCCTTCCCCCCCTTTCTCTCTACTTTCTCAACATGGAACAAATGACTGCTTCTCAGAAAGAAATTTACGTTCCAACCCTGGATTGGGGCTTTAGTTTCTAACCTAGGGGAGGCTCTGGTTTCTGAGATAATTAGTACAGTGTTGTAAGGAACTCATGTTAATTTGTCTTCGGATATGGTATTTCCATATCTACAATTACAGTCTAAAGGGAAAAAATTTATTAATGTGCTGCTTTAAACCAGTGTGCAGATATTTGATAACTCAAAAAAAAATTAAAAAGGAAGAAATGAAAAAACTCCTCATTGGGGATATTTAGAGTGGCTGCCTAAGCTCTGTGTGCGTAATAGATTTCGGTGCTTTCCTTGAGATCACAGCTGTTCTGGCACAGTGAGCCTCAGGCAGCTTCTGGGGCCGAGAGGTCACTTCCTCAAGAACAAAAATGGCGTTCTGGGAGGTTGCTTGGTTACCAGCAGATGATCTGGTATCTACACTGGCCATGTGCCTGGTGTCCTCTTGACCAATAACACACCTAGGACATCACAGTTTAGAAATCTGCTCCAGTCCCTCAGGAGATTTTACCGGGAACAATGACTCTGCAGTTACCGTTTGGTTGTGTCTAACATCACTCTTGGACTGATATTGTGTCTAACATCTTCCCTGGTGTGAGTCAGGATTTTGATGTCTCCAGTGGCTTCAGAAAAATCAGTGTCCCTTCCCTGCTTTCAAAGGTTGGTTATCTTTCGTTGTTTAATTTTTTCCAGAATGTTCCATCGGCATTGGGGCCCTTTGGACAGATTGGCTGGTGAACATCATGCAGGGAGTTCGCTCCCATGACCCAGCATCTGTGTAGGATTCTAGCTCTCCACATCCCTTTGCAATCTGTATGCACAAAGGAAAGCTGCAGGAGGCTGGTGGAGCAGGCATTGGTTGAACCTCAGCCTCAGAGTAATTTCCTACAACTTGTAAATTTAACTTCCAGTGGAAGCCTTTCTTTGACCCCTGTCTCTGTCAGGTTACATTTTTATGGCATGCTGTGTGAAAATTGTAATTAATTAATTGAGCAAAAATTAACGTAATGTTTGTCTTATTCCTCAGCCTAGTGCTGTCCGATAAAACTTTCTATGGTGACGGGAATATTCTTTGTCTGTGCTGTCCAGTATGGTAACCACTAGCCAGGTACGACCCCTGAAATGTGGCTACTGCAGCTGAGGAACTAAGTTTATCATTTTCTTTATTTTTAAGTAATTTAAATCTAAACAGCATCATGTGGCTAGTAACAACTTACCATATTGGACAGGGTAGCTCCAGACTAGAGGCCCTATGAATTCCGGGGCCAGGTGTCAATTGCCCATCTTTATATCCAGGCTGATACTCACCTGGTATAGATAAGTGGAGACACGGGTTGTAAAATTCTGCTGACCCAAGCCCCTAATTTTCTTCAACCTCCTGCACTTCCATATGCCTTATCCCCCCACATGGACCCTTGATCCAGACATCAAGATCCTCCAGCACCATCCTCCAATGCCACAGCATGTGTCCATTCTAACGGGGTGGTGCCTGTCCTATGCTGGTTGTTAAATAGCATATATCTACAGCATCTACTGAAGAACTGGCCATAGCAGGCAATCAGTACTTGTTGGGGACACTGATGGGCAAACACGTGGGGAGATGGGGGCATGAATAGAGTGGAGGATGCATCTCACCTTCTTATGGAGTGTTATGTAAGTGAGAGAAACAGAATTGACATTAGACAGGAGGCCAGTCTGGGTCTCCCTGACGGCTGTTTTCTTGTCCTCTACTTACCACTCAATCTCTTCTTCAAAGTTTCTGCCTCTGCTTTGTCGCTTGATAGACCCGGAACAACAGCCTCCAGATCTATCACTGAATTCCAGTGCCGTATGCAACAGAGATTACTACACATCTTCACTTCCTTCTGGCTGTCACTTCTGACTCCAAATGCCTCATCTTAAAATCAGACCAACCCCACTCACTCACCTGTGGACGCCATTCGCTCCCCAGGTGTCCTAGTCCCAAGCTTCAGTCGTTCCAGCCCTCGCCTTGTTCTTCACCCACCACCGAAAGAGGAGGAAGTCTTTGATCTGGGCCTTCTCAAAGCCTTCTTTCCATTTTTGCTCTTGGCATATCCCTCCGGTGCTCCTTCCTCCCCTGGCTGTGAAGTCTTCCTAAAGTGGTGTTCACACCTAAAGCCATCTTCCCCTGGGTTACATCCTGCATTTTGAAGATCTAACGCTCCTGACACGTGAATACCACCTAATTACTTGTTCAATAAGCTAGTTCTTATCTAACACTTAGCCTTCTCTCTAAGAGTTAATCTCTTGACTTCTAAATGTGTTGATTTCCCGTCTCCAAGCATTTGCTACCCTTGGTCTCACCACCAGGTGATACCCTTCCCTATTCTCTTAGTCAACACTTCTGTATAGAGCTCTGTTAAGACCCTCCTGATGAATGAAGTTTTCCCTGTGTACTTCCATTCCTTGATTTCCCCTTGTAGCATGAAGAAAATACTAAATCTCTTTTCCGTGTAGGAGGTTAACCCCATGATAATATTTTTAGAAACTGGAGCTCAGTGGAGCAGGCAAGAGCAGAACAGTGTAAGGTGAACAGAAAGATAAAGAGCCATGATTGTCATCCAAGGAGGTAGAATTCTCTGGAGTTAAAAACCTCAGCAGCTTGGTTGGAAATGGCAAAGGTCAGAGATCAGTTGGAATACAAAGAGGGAGAGAAAGCAAGAACAGGAGTGAAGTGAGAGTGTTAATTTCATCAATGACCAAACCCAGGGTGGGTCTCATGCCAATTGCATTTAGAGCCCGCTGGTCTCTAAAGGACCAAAAATGATGCCCTCGTCTTGGTAACTCTCACTGACCTTCCCATTTGTTTTGATGCCCGACCAAGCACCAACCACCTCTGCATCCTTGTTCACACATTTCGTATGTGTATCTCTTTGTCTCTCCTAAGCTGTTGCATAGAAGAGCTCTGTGAAATTCTTCTCCCCTACCTCCTCTCTTCTAGGGGGAATAGGAACTCAGGGCATCTTTTTGGTTTGATAAGTATGTGAAAATGGGAGCTGAGAGAGTGTAGGCAGATAAATAGAAGAAAAACATTTCCTTCTGCTCCTTTATTGTGAGAACAGAGGAAGATCAGAAGGAATGGAAGTTATAAGGGAGGTTTTTATGATAGCAGAACTTAAGGACTGTGGATAAAGAAGAGAGAAGCCTGAAGTGGCACCCCACTGTCTGCCTTGTTATTCTTCGTCATTTTACCCAGCTTAAATCTGCCTCAGCACTCGTCGTGCATTCAGATTATCATATTTATTGCTTGTATATCTGTCTCCTCCATTGGACTGGAGGATCTCTGAAGGCATGACGTGTGTCTGTCTCACCTACAGTTCTAGCCCTAAAACCCAAAGAAGTGACAAGCACGTGCGCATTTTGAATGAATTCTCGAGTTGCATGGATTAATGCTGTGAAAGGTGATCACACTGCTTGTATTTTGAAACCATTCTCTGTCATCCCTAATCCCCCAATCCCCCTCCCAATCTTGGTCAATCTTTGAAAAATCAAGAGAGCCAGGCTAGTGTCCTGGCTTTGTAAATTGACCACATGAAACTTAACAACATATTTGACCAATCTGACTTAGTTTTCCTCCTTAAAAAAATAATAATAACGAATTGAACTGGAATGATCTGTACTTAGGGCCCCTTCCAACTTGGAATTCAGTGAATAATGAAAAAGAGAGAAACTAGGCCATAGAAGAGAAGGCTGGAGGAGGTATGCTCATCTCAGCAAGGCAGGGATGGATGAGTGCTGACCAGCAGTGGCCTCTCCTCGGCCCCACCTGTGGGCAGAAATGAGCCTATTGTGTCCTGGACAAGAAAATGTACCAAGTAGGTTTGGGACTAATACAGTACTGACATTCTGCTTTCTCTTAACTGTATTAATAAATGGATATTGACACAGTTGGATCCACACCCATGGGTCGCATTAGAGACTTAGAGGAAACATAAGCAGATTTTGCCTGTCACCTCTTATATTGGCTTCAGCACTTAAGAGGTGAAATATCTGTATTCATCCTAATTACTCATCGGTACCCAGCTGGATGACCTCAAGAAAACAGTGACTTGGGGTTTCTGTGAAATCCCTTTACTTAAGCCAAAGATTAGATCTACCTGCTGTTTCTGCTCTATGTTGTAAGGTGAAGTTGTTTATTTAAGACAGTGGTGACCCTGTAGCAATGGCTGGAAATTGCAAAGGACAGACAAAATTCAAAATGGCTGGTTAATAAGTTATGGAAACAAGGAAACTGGTTTTTGCAGATGGAGAAGTCTATGAGTTTCTTCAACTTTTGAGAAGCTCCAAAGCAAAATGATACGCTTTCTCCAAGTGCTGACAGCCGGAATATGTTTTTTAAACATGTGGCTAGTTTCTTTTGAATTCAGGTTATTAGTTCCGCAAATGAGGATTCTTGCCTCAGAAAGTACCAATCCCAACTCTGTTCCTGGCATACAGTCAGCACTAAATAAATAGTAACCATGATTACTGTTACTGTTATTCAGAACAACTGCATAACCGAGAAGTAATCTCCTCTTCTACTGACTTATGTGTGTGTGTGTGTGCATGCATGTGCGCATTGGCAAGTTGAATAACTCATTAGACCTCAGTCCCTCTATTTAAAAAGGATAAATTATCTTGAAAAACTGTATGGTGGTCCATTCCAGCTCAGGGTGTTATGGCATTGCTATGTCAACATTCTTACGCTGGTGATGTCATCATTCATTCATTCATTTACATATAACTATAGAAAAGTGACTGTGTTGGGTTTTTGCTCAGTGCTAGGGATATTACAGTGAATAGACAGACATGGGGCTCTGAGTTCATGATGAATTGTAAGATAAAATTTAAACAAACAGTCTGTGTTGTATTAAATATCATGGACTAGTCAATCATAGAGAGGAGTCTCTGTTGGGCCTCAGAATGCAAGAATATGATTAGATCCATCTCAGATGTGGGAGAGAGCCAAGCGACATCCCTGTTACATGTAAATTCCTCTCTTCCATCTTCCGAAGCCAGGTTTTTTCCTTTCAGAGCTGGCTAGCCTTCCTCCTGGGCCTTCTCCACCCTTCCCTGAAGTACAGTGCCCTTGCAGGATGCTTCCTCCTCCAGCAATGACCATTTACACTCCACAGGGCCAGACTCTCCCCACCAAGTCCATAAACCTGCACTCTGTGCAGAATCAATGCCCATTTACAGCTGCTAACGCATTAATAACAGAAACGTCCCTGGCCGTGACCTACCTGAGTCATTACACACTAATCATCAGAGGCAATTTCAAGCAGATTGACTAGTGATCGGTGTCCTCCCCGGCATCCAGGCAGGAGGACACACGGCTGCCTTCACAGCCCCTGAGCAGATGGCCTGAGAACGTAATCGCACACCACAGCCGGTGCGGGTCTGGCTCCGGGAAGGGGAATCTCCATGTCTTGCATGCAAAGCTGGGCTCTCTCACCCAGGGGCTCTGCTCCAAGTGCACCTTTCATTTCAGAACAGAATCCGAGATCTCCCTGACCTGCTTTGTGCCCATTTTAAACTTATCACACAAGCAGCTCTCTAAAGATGTTGAGTAGGCGAGGTTTGCCTGTACCTGCATTGTTCTAACATGCACCACTGCCATGAAGCCAGTTCAATTCCTTTCCCATGTTTCCCTGTCCAGATATGAGCCATGAGGGCTTGTGATTTGGTGTTATAATTTCTTCCCTTCAGTTTCAGCTTGAGCATTTTTTCCATGTTGCTCTATCACTCCCTGCAATCATATTTTTGACGGTTACAGAATATATCTTCAGGGTGACATTTTACTGCCTTATTATGGAATATCCAGAAGTTTCCCATTCTTTTCACTAAAACCATTATTGCCAGAGTTAATTACTCAGGATCTATAGAGTTTTCTTCCTTGGGATAACTTCCTGAGGATAAGCACCCCTGAGAGGAATTATGCAGTCAAAGGATATAAGCATCTTTATGACTTTGGATGCATATTGCTAAATAATTTTTAAAATGGATGGTGTTAATTTACAGCCAGCTCATTGTCTTTGGGGCTTTTTAGTCTTGGCTCCCTATGTTTTAATTGCCAAGAATGAGAATTCAGATTATATTTAAGAGGAGCTAGGCAATGGTGTTGGAACTAGGAGTCAGACTGAATCTTTACCTTCAAGGAACTCATAGAATAGAAGGAGAAGACAGATTAGAAAATAACCCATTGCTCTCTGACATGATGATGCCTTAAGGAAAAAGGAGCTTCAGAATCCGTGTATTCTGGCACCAGTTATTGTTTCTGAGACAAGTGTAATTGAAGAACCTCTTCCTTTGAGTGATTCAAGATGAATGTCATGCTATTTCTTGACAAGGGTTTGGAGATTCTGGAAATCAGAGCCTGATGTTCTCCAGTCCTAGTGTCATTGTTATATCCATAAATTCATGTACAAGAACTCTATCAAATGCACGGTGTTCTCAGTCTACACTCCAATACACTCTGAAAATGCTGTTGGTAGAAGTTCATAAAAGTTATGCATTGCTAGGCCAAATAAGCTGATCCAATGGGTCACACCTCATAGTTCATTTAGAGTTGAATAAAAGAAGCAACTATTTTAGTGGGAAAAGCACAGACTTTAAGACAAACAAATGGGAATTCACATCTTGGCTCTCTATTTCCCACTTCTGCGAACTTGGGAAAGTTATTTAACCTTTCTCAGCCCCAAATTCCTCTTCTATAATGAAGGCAACAATAGCAACCCATAGGTTTCTTTCAAAGTTTATATAAAAATTCCATTTGGGAGGAGAGGGGCGTCTATTTGGGAAAAGCCTTTGGGATGGAGAGTGGGCCACTGAGAGCATAACTTTGGCAGTGTTCAATTCAGCAAAAGATAGTAGCAAAAATACTGCTCTGTTTTAGAGAAGACTTCGTTGTGGTTCTGATGAAGAAGAAGAGAGGAGAAGAAATGAGACACAAAGATCCGACCAGAAAGTGGGTGGGAAGCTGACAACCATGTAAGGGGAGGGGCCCCAAGGATATCAGCAGATAATACAAAAGTTTAATGTGAAGTCATTTACTTTGTCGTAATCCTGTCCTCCACTCTGTCTGCCCCATTCCCTGCCCCCCAAGAATCAACTTAACCTCTTCCTTCAAAACGCTTCTACTTAAAGCATTTTCGAGAGTGAGCTCTTGATGGAAGATATGTGAAATGCCGAGTTCCTCCCAGGGTCCACACAGTGGAAAACAGGTGTTGTCCTTAAAAATGCTGAAGATAACAGCTAATGCGGTGGGGATTTGGGGCCGGGCTTTGGGCATTTATGTGCATCACCTCATTTCATCCTCATAATGACCTAATGAGATAGGTCCTGCTAATTACTGCCGATTTACACTTTAAGTGGTTGCTTGGATTGCTCAAAGTCAGATGGCATGCAAGAGGTGGAAGTGAGTTTGAACTCCGGCAGACTCAACGCTGGAGTCCGCACTCTTGACCGCTGCACTAAATTCTTTCCGTATACAGGATCCTGGGCCAAAAGTACCAACAGGACTGTACATTTCATCAGAGAAATAGTGGCAAGGGCTTTGGGCTCCAACAGGGATTTGAGGACTATGGTGCCTGAAGATGTCAGCTAATGTCCAGGTTGTATTCATAATTCTACTTCTCCAAAAAGTAGATGAACTTGATGAGTTGTATAATTTTTAACAAATAGACTTCTACTATGGAGCTTTCCTTCCTCTTTCTCTTCTTCTCCATGCAAAGAAAGAACGAGGAACATGAAGTACACTGCGCTACGAAAATAAAGACTGAAACATTCTCTGGTTACCGGGGACTATGCATTAAAAAAAGACTCTTGTTAGTAAAGGCAGAGAGCCACCAAGAGCCACATCCCTAAATCCTTCTGATGCCCAATGTGCCTGGAGCCTCAGAGTGGTTTGACACTCCATCAAGGTTTCAACTGGGTTGCAACTGAAGTTTCATTCTGAGAAAAAAACCCCAAAAAACAGAGGTGAAGGATTAATAATCAAGAAACTGAATTGTGCCTTTGAGATTTTATATATATATGTATTATAATATATGTATATATAGTTTAATACTATGACTATTCATATATGTTCATTCTAATAAATATTTTAATAAAGAATTATGAGGATGGAGAAGTAAAAGAAGGATTGTAAGTATTTCAGTCTAAGGTAAAAAAGACCTTATTATTCAGAGCACATGGTCCTTCCACCACATGGTGGTGGCTGACACAGGTTGCAAGCTCCTTTCCTAAGGCCGAGTCTGCAAACAAGATGTGCCACATCTGCACAGACCTCCTACAAAGCCGCGTGCATCTTTGCATCCTCCTCAGCAACCCTCACGGTGCTGAGCTCAAAGTCACTGGCAGTGCTTACCAAGCCCTCTGTTCCCCCTGTGAGAGCTTTGATCAGGGAGGCGGTCAAAGGTGAAGAAGCAGAGCTGGCGCCCCACCATTCCTGTGATCCTCTTCCTCATCTCTTCCCTCCAGGAATTGCTCTCTCGTTGTATCAAGCAGGTGGCTGGAGCCATGCTTTCATTCACTTAACAAATATACATCGAATGTTCTTCTATGCCAGGCGTGGTTCTAGCCTCTGGGACACAGTGAGAAACAAGACAAGGGAGTTTCCCACACCCATGGGGCTTTTATTCTCCAGAGGAAACAAATATTGGACAAACAATCATACAAATAAATGTATGACTGCAAACTGTAGTAGTACTGTGGGATAAACACGCAGCATGTGATAAGAGTCTGTGCAGAGTAGGGAAATTTAATTTGGGTGATCAAAGAATTGATATTTAAGTTGAGACATTCTAGGGAAAAGTTTCTGGGCTTATGGCAAGACATTTGGGGTTTTTGAAGAATGAAAGGAAGGTGTCGTTGGAACGGAGTGCCAGAACTTGCACATGTGATGGTGTTGAAAGAGTGGACAGGGGAGAGTATTCCATCAAGAGGCAGATTTCAGATTTTATCCTAAGTGCCATGAGCAGCCATTAAAGTATATGAAAGAGTAAGGAACATGATTATACTTAGGTTTTTAAAAATATTACTCTGGCTACTATATTACAGAAGGCTTGGATGGAGGCATAATGGAAGCAAGGAGAACGGTTAAGAGGTGTATTGAAATAGTCTGGGAAGGAGGAATGGCATTGGCTTGAAGTGGGGTTGTGGCTATGGGATAGAAAAAAGTTTAAGGATCCTATCAATCTGCCTATCTATCTATCTATCTAATTCATCCATCCATACATTCATCCATGCCTCTCTCTTCACTTTCCTCCCTCCCTCCTTCCTTCCCTCCTTCCATCCATCCATCTGCCATCATCACCATTCAACATTGCATAAAATCCAACCATTTGCTCAACTCTTTAGTGCGTTAGTGACCATCCCAAGTATAGTCTGAGTCCTGCAGGAATCATGAAGCTGTTTTGTTTTTGCTTTTATTTTTTGCCCCAGGAATGGGTAAATAATTTCTTCCTCCCCTATTACAGTTTGCTTGGAGGCAGTCCTGTTGACTCCTGCATTTCCCTTTGCTGCTGTCACCGGTTTTACCTCAAATGACACCACTTGCTTTACATAAGTTCCTCATGCATTGAAGGCTGACATCCCTAATAGTTCTGTCACCTGTGTTCTAACAGGCTGCTGAAAAGATACAAGCGATGCCTGCAGGAGATAGGGCCATCTCAGCGGTTTGTGTAACACCAATGGGGTGTGAGGTAGCATGAAAATAATTAGTTTAGTTGGATGTAAATGGAAGACGAATGAGGGTACCGCTAATATGTGGATGCCTGGGAGGAGGGGTGACTTGCTTCATTTAAGATTTGAGGAAGAATAATTGAATCAATAGCTATGAAAATGAAAGCAATATTAAGAGTCTTTTATGGCAACGTATAAAGCAGGATGAGCTAAATTCAATCAAGGTGCATTTACTGAGTGCTTATTATGTACCTGTCACTGTGTGAGGTATTTTGGCTAAACTAAAGGGGAAAAATAATTGCAAGACATAAATAAGACTTTACACTCTCCATGGGGAGTCAGGATTTCAGAACATACGAATGCTTCAAGCATGTTTTAGAAAGGCTGAATAGCAATTGTGAGCTACATTAATTGTGAGCTACATTAAAACTGTTAGGGATAGCAGGAATAGCATTGAATATAAGGGACATGGGTGAATCTGTGACTGTGGTTAATTGCTTAACTTCTCTGAACATCATCAATTTTCTTCTTTATAAAATGTTCATATCACTGCATGGAGTGCCATTACATCTTCATGTGCACACACACAAACACACACAGAGATGCTGGTCAGCGCTTCTCAGGGCTGCATTGGAGTATTTGGGCAGGAAGGTGGGTGGAGAAAATGCTCTTCACTAGCCGTTTGGTTTTTAGGAGTCTACTATTTTAGTGAATTATCTGGAACATTCTAGATGTTTAGAGAAGAGTAAGTCAGCATAACCCATGCTGAAAAGTAAATAGGTGTTGGAAAACCTGTAAAGATAAATCTCTTGTTGAATATGCCTACGTCTTTCTATTAAAGTTGTAGAGGATATACAAGTCAATGTATTAGCTGTAGCTTATAAAGCACGGGCCATTCTAATAGATCTTAGTAGTTGTTTGAAATCATACTAAAAGCGTTCGCTGTATTTTGTTGTTGACTCCAGTGTCGGGCACTAGTGTTCTCAATGTTACAACACCTCTTTGCTAGGGTATATTTGTGTATATTGTTTAAAGCTGTTTTTTGCATCTCGTACTCCCATTTTTTTAGTCCTGAGATTTCTCCATTTCTAGTCTGTTTTTTATTGAGGATGTTTTAAAAAAATCTCTCTTTATCATCGTAATTTCTCCGTTGTCTCACAGTCTTTTATGGCATTGTCTGGTTTTTCGTTAGCTTTTCATCTTAATTTTTCACAGTTTTCTTTATGGAAGAGTCCAGTCATTTCTACACGTCTGAAAACTCTTAAAATTTTAAATTAGAGAAAAAAAACAGAAAAGGACACAAATATTTTCCTATATGTTACATTAATTTTAAAATACATTATACATGTTTAAGTTTATATCTCCTAGGCATTATAACTTGGCTTTTAAAATATATAAATGATTGCTTAGAAACCTGTAGAGTTAAAAAAAATACTATGTCATCTATCAGTTTTGCTATTTATCAATTAATAGAAAAGTGATTTTTCATATCACTAGATGATTTTCTACTTCCTCATTTGCTGCAGAAATAAAAGAACCCACCCTATGTTAACTCTTAGAAGGAACTGAGTACTTAATACCCTGAGGGTGAAAGAGAAATGAAAGTGAATTAAGATTATGTTTTATAGTTTTAGAATGGGGGAGTGGGAAACGGAATGGTTAGACTCAAAAGGACTTTTCTAGAGGTAGATTTTAACAGTTGAATAGATTTGCCTTGATTAGAGAAGTAAGTAAGAACTTTGAGAGGAAATGCAAGTATTGCTTTAGGGTTATTGAGAAATACTGGCTAGCGGTGCTGAGGAAGATAAGGACAACTTGTCGGCCACTCAGCAGAAGTAGTCTTATTAAAAGTCAACTGAATATACCAGAATGGTCATTGAATATTGAGAAATAAGAGTCAACATCCCATGGAGTTTGGCACTCTCTAGTCTGGGTATCTGGATTGGATCATAGGGAGTCTTGTGTCTAGGCTTAGGGAAATAAGACTCTAGAAAGAGGGCAAGTAAATAGATTTCTTCTTGCCTGCCAATTCTGATGAGTAGAGGCTCCCTGTAGTTTTGTGGAGAAGAATGCATCTGAGCTCAGCAGGAAAGTGCTGTGATTGATTAGCAATGTCTTCCGGGGGTACAGGAATGGGGAATGGAGGCACATGTGCCAAGTCTTACAGTTCTACTCTGGACGGGAGAACATCTTCCCTTGTGGTCAGAGAGGCTGAGCTATTTGCTTATGGAGACTGTATCTACTTGACTTGGTGAATAAATATTAAGATGATTTTGTTTCATGTTACTGTCAAGCAAGAGGGAGCAATGCCATCCTAGAGTCTCAGGAGTAATGTTATAGTTCATTTGGGGATACCCATTAGTATTTCTAACCGAATTCCTTTTCAACACAATGGTTTAATTGTAGGAAAAGTTGTTTAGGGAATACTATTTGATGAGGTTTAATCAATTTATGCTATTGGATTCTGCTGCAGATTATACTATTAAATACACAGGGCAGACAGGGAGACTCGATTCCATTAATTTCAGGGAAAGGCGATTCCAAATGGAATACGACAGCTTTGAAGTTGGTATTCTCATTTTTGAATTTGTATGGGCCTCAGGTGGAAGGTCTTGGCACTGAGTGCTATTGTATCCTTCATGCATCTCTCTAAGCAGATGCTTTATCAGAGAAGAGAGCCAGCAGAGTGAGGAAGTTGCAGAGATGTGCTGTTGGCAAATGCATCTAGGGAGACTGACAGTTCCTTAACTGACCTTATTAATCATAATAAAAATGTAGTAAATATAAAAATAAATAAATAAATAATAAAAATGGAAAATATGTCATAAAAGTACATAACCTGCATTGTGATATTTTATGTATCTATCATTACTCCACGTGTATCACCTGGTTTACCAGGTGCACCATAAGCACAAGCGGTGGGTAAGAGAGACAGTGAGCCGGGCAGGGGAGCCGATGAACAGTAGACTTGAGCCGCCATCTTTGAAACCAGCCTCTGACAGTTGGCAACGTCTTCACCTCTTTGGGCCTTGATTTCCTTATCTGGAAAATGGACCAACAAATGGATACCTGCAAGTTAGAAGGCTCAATAACTCTTACCTATCCTTAGTCCCATTTGAAGACAAGGACAGGGGCCGGCTCTGTGGCCATGTGGTTAAGTTCACGCACTCCGCTGTGGCGGCCCAGGGTTTGGAACCTCAGCATGGACATGGCACCGCTCGTCAGGCCACGTTGAGGTGGCGTCCCATATCCCACAACTAGAGGGCCTGCAACTAAGATATACAACTGTGTGTGTAGGGGGGAGGGGGGTTTGGGGAGATAAAGCGGGGGAAAAAAAAGATTGGCAACAGTTGTTAGCCCAGGTGCCAATCCTTAAAAAAATAAATAAAAAAGAAAGAAGACAAGGACACTGTGGCTCAGAGAAGTCAAGACCCACAGGTAGTAAGTGTCAGAGCTGGATTTGACCTTCAGAGCTCCTCCTAAAGAGCCAATACATTATGATGTGCCAGAGGACTGGATTTATAACTTATAGATGCCTGAATTTTGAGTCTAAAACTGGTCCTCTATTGCCAGCCTCATAACACGCTCTCTGTGAGACGTTTGCCAGTTCCAAACTTCCCTCGGCCTCGGTCTTCCCATCTATGAAAGCCATAAGATTCTCTAAGGAGTTAGTGTGAAAATCAAATGATATGGTAAATGTGACAGCAGTTTTCATAGCAGAACATACCATGCAAATGTAAGGAAGCGGTGAAAGCCAGACCAGATGCGTAGCTGCAGAAGGTCAAAGAGGATGTGGAAAATCCTTTAGCCCATGAGTGAAAATGATCTACAAGAAATATTTCAAAGTTGTTTGGAGCCTAGTCAGAGTTATATCGTTCTATAAATGTCAGATTCAATAAATATCATTTATTGAAAGTCTACTATGTGCAAATCACTGTTCCAGGTTTCTTTTGTGATTAAGGGCAGCTTTCAACACAATCCCTATCCTAAAGGAACTTAAAATTGCATTGAGAAGAGCATTTTTCAATACGACTCTTTTTTTGAAACCCAAAGTGTACAGCATTTCTTACTGCTCAATAATTTCCATAGGGATGTTCTAGAAATGTTTTATATTTATCCATATTATGAACTTGAGTATTTCTCAAGAAATGCATCCTCTGGCACATTGATCCCCTTTCTCTCACTCCCCAAAATACCAAAGAAGGACGGTCCTAAGATGTCTAATGGTCTCCTTCAGTGGTGCGTATAGAATCAAGATGGTGATGCCGAGTCTTGTCCATATCCTGCCTTCCCAACAGGGATGGTTTCTTAGAACTGAATCTTGGGGGAGGGATATGAATTACTGCCATTTTTGTGAAAAGCCAAGGTTGTACCAGGGTGACCCGATCTGAAGCAAACCTAAAATGTGAGCAAATGATAGTGTGAGGTTATGAATATATGTTGTCGGCTGAGGGAGTGAAGATCATAAAGGAGTTGAAGTGTATGAATGGGTGAATACAAGTGATTCAAAACTAAGTCTATCAGCAGGGTATACTCCAGACCACTACTTTCCTCCATACTGCCCAGCAGAGGCAGGCATGTAGGCTAAAAGGACACATGCTGTAAAGCAGCCAGTCCATTTATTGTTTCCGTTTCCTCTGTAATTAATAAATGTCTTAAGAAGGGCTACATAACCATTTGACACCATGCTTCTTTGCGAGAACATCCTGTGAAAAATGTTTTAAAGTAACAGTAGCAGAGAACACCGTAGAAAAAGGGTCCTGCATTGAGAGGAAATTGTCTCTCCCTTTTTGAGTATCCCTACAAAGACATCTGTTATTTCTTCCCGGTGGGCCAACACCCTTTGGGTACCAGCTAGTCTGTATAGGGAAGACAGCATGCTCTTATCTCAATTCCAATTCATGCCTACTCACCAAGTGGGTTGCAGGTTGCATTTTCGTAAAAGGTCAGCAAAACAAGATTTTGATTCTTACACTTTGTTTTTATGCTATATGAGGTGTGGGCAACACTTTAGACATTTTTATCCGGGAAATCTCTATTCCACGTATCAGATTCCCTTGGGTAATATTATCTGGCAATGACAATAAAAAATTTCTTCATTTCTTCATCTTCATTATAAAATATTGCATTTTATGAATATGTTATTATCTCTACCCACTCACTTGAATGCCTTCCCATTCCAACACGCAAATATGTACATGCTTTCTCTTTGAGCTATCATTATAAGCTTTTAAAGGGATTGTAGCAAGACTACCTATCTTTTACACCATGTTCCTACTTTGAAAACTTATCATTTTTTCAAGTTTATTAAAGTCCATGGCAATCCATGAAGCGACATACTAGAAAACCAGTTTATAGATCCTAAAACAGAAACTTCAGGGGTGTGCCTGGGCAGGAATCTGCCTTTTTAACAGGCACATAACTTGACTTTTCATTAATATTAAAATTTGAAGGCCACAGCCTTATACAGATAAAGCAAAGACTAATTCTCATACAACTGAACATTGGGACCAAAAAATTTTTGTGAAACTTGGTCACTGGATGAAATCTAAGTTCTTGCTTTCTTGTAAAGAGTACTCCAAAGGTTAGAAATCCCCTATAGAGGATACCTAACTATGTAATTCCAATTTCATTCCGCTTTTAAGACACAAAATAGCACCCAAGAGACCTAAAAAGTTCATTCTTCTCCAGAGAACCAACTTTTCAATGATGGTGACCATTATTATCATTTATGTTCATTTTCAAGAGCACAGAACATTTCGAACTCTGTAGAAATTTTTCAAAAAGCGTTTCTGGTTGCTTTTGAGGTAAGTACGCAATACAGATTTTCTTCTTTGAATGACTGAGTCAAGAACTCATTCTCATAACACAGGAGAATGAAGGAAGATCAGCTGGGAAGGATGGTGTGTGGGGCATGGCTCTGGGAGGCTGGCATCATCACAGATTGGGGGAATACCCAAGATACAGTAGCCTGGGGCCAACTTAGATGATTAGGCAGAAGGGTCAAGAGTAGAAGGGAATATGACTAGAAGTGTGTTTCTGTGCAGAAAAAGATGACAGAAAAATTAAATCCATTCATTAATTTAATATTTTATTGAGTACCTACTGTATACCAGATCCTGTGCTAAGGAAGAAGGCAGACTTGATAGGGTCACCAGACAGTCTCGGTTTCCCAGAATGAGGGGCTTCCTGAGAGGTGGGACTTTCATTCGAAAATCGTGAAAGCCAGGATGAGTGCTGTGTAAACCAGGAGGAGTCGATTGCTCTGGACTTGAAGAAGTGCTAACAGGTGTGATGAGTGTTGGGGGTGCTAAGGGATCATGAAATAGGGGCATCTGACCATCCTCAGTGAGGAGTCAGGAAGGGTTAGGGTTGTGGGAAGGTCAGGCATTGCTCACCTGTGACCTAAATTATAAGCAGGACTGAGCCTGGAAAGAAGGGTATTCAAAGGAGAGGAAACAGCATCTTCGAGGAACATGTGGCAGCACAAGCATTAGAAAAATCCAGAAGAAAAAAAGGCAAGGGGTGAACAGGAAGTGGTACACAATGAAGCTGCAGAGCTGGGTGGTGTACACCCTCTTTAGGGCCAATATTGTAGGGCACATGTGAGCTTCCTATTGCTGATGTATTAAATGATCACAAACCCAGTGGATTAAGATACAAACTTATTATCTTACAGTTCTCTGAAGGTCAAGTCCAAAATGGGTCTCACTGGGCTAGAATCAAGGTATCCATAGGGCTGTGTTCCTTCTGAAAGTTCTGGGGGAGAATCCGCGTCTTTGCCTTTTTCAGCTGCTAGAGGCTGCCCGCATTCCTTGGCCCTTGCCTGGCCCTCTTTCATCTTCAAAGCCAGCCATGATGGGTTGAGTCTTTTTCACGTCAAATCACTGGGACACTGACTCTTCGGTTGCCTCTCTCCTCTGCTTTTAAGGATTCTTGTGATGACACTGAACCCACCTAGATAATTCAGCATAATCTCTCATCTTAAAGTCAACTGATTAGCAACCTTAATTCCATCTGCAGCTGAATCTCCTTCACCATGAAACGTAAAATATTCACAGACTCCAGGAATTAGCATGTGTACACCTTTTTTTTTTTTTTTTTGAGAGGGGGCCTTATTCTGCCCACCATATGGCATATTAAGGATTTTGTGCTAGATTCAAGAGGATTTGGAAAACTATCCAACCTTTCTTTGCAGTGGAGTGATGGTGATCTATTTGCATTTTAAAGAATCAGTCTGATGCAATGTGAGGATGAGGAGAAAGCATGCATATGGGGAGACCTGTTGGGAAGCTGTTGCAGGACTCCTGGTGAGAGATGGTGATGGTCTGGACTAGGACTGGCACAGTGGGGATGGGCTAATGTAAATGAATCCCGGCCGTATTCCACGAGTAGAATTGACATAGAGTAGGGCTAGATTAGATTACGAACAAGGGAAAATGAGAAATCTGGTTTTTCCTTTTTTTTTTTTTTTTTAATCAAGAAGGCCACTGACTGTATGAGGGGCCAGTTTGAGACACTGTTGGAGAGGAGATAATGAATTAAGGTTGCCTTTGCTGAGTGGCATCAAATAGATGTCCAGTAGGGGGTTAGGTATACACATCTGGGCTGCAGAGGGCACATTCCCGTCTATCTCCTCCAAATATAACATTTATTCCTCCAAATGCTTTTGAGAGATGTGTTTGGTATTTGATAAATCTCTCCTGTGCATGTCTTCAGATTTGGAGATAGGAACCTTATCAGGTCTGTGGCTGTTATGTGCTGCTCATGGTGTAGTCTATGCTAATCACCTTCACATTTTGTATTCATTCAGTGTGAGAGGAGTGCTTTATCCTGCATTAATGGGGACATTGGATGGGGACACTTGTTTCTAATGAGAAATCTGATGAAATCAGGTGCTTTGAATACAGAACATGTGCAAACTTTCGGAGCTTTATAATTTTCCTGAAGTTTGTCGCTTCCCTTTAGGAGAAGACCCTGGTTGGTTTTGATGCAAAACTACATCTAATGGTGATTTCTATCTGATAAGGATTTTACTTAACACCCATCAAAAGGGAGAAGTGACCTTTCCTAGTGGGAGGATGGGAAGATGAGTCCTGGTCTGTCTTGAGGTCTCATACCCCTCTTCCACTCTGTTCTTTTCACAAAAGATCATCTCATCATAAATTCACAAAAAATGGCTTTTCATTCTTATTCTCATTTTTTGACATTCTTACTCTAAAAGTCATTATTAATGGAGCAAACTCTGCCTATCAGGTAATCTGTGTCTTCCCCTAGCCTGGTGGTATTTCATTATCATTTAAATATGCCACCCACTGCTCCTTCTAAAACCTTTTGAATGGAGGGTCATTAGTAGGTTTTTTTTCCCCCTAAATTATGCTCAGCAGTTGTTAAAGCAAGATGGTCTGCAGTGAAGCTCTTTCCACATTGAAAAAGTAAAGTGGGGATTGAGATAATTATCTGGATAATTCAGCCTCCTGTTAATCTCTCCTGAAATGGAACATATTTCCCATCCTCTTTTTCTTTCCTCTGTTTTTTCATCCCTTCTGGGTTATCTTTGCCAAAGAAAGGCACTTGTGTTTCCATGCTGCCTAAAGAACGTATCAAGTTTTTGAAAAATGTTTTCTGAAGGGCTAGCTATTTTTTTTAAAGGTATGTCCGTTTTAATGCTACAGCTTAAAGCAGGACTCATCTTGTGATTCGGATCAGCCATCTTTTGCGGTCCTTTCAGGGGATTCATTCTCTATTTCCGTGCATAAGATTCCCTTTGGATTGAGGATTGCTCTGAATCTGAACTTTGTCTTCATTCATAAGAATCACAATCCCCTGAGAATTGAAGATGCTTCTTCTAATGTAAATTGCTGGAGGTTTTCAGCCAGTGTCTGGCTGTTAGAAATGTCAACTGAGCACACTGTAATTTTAATTTTAGCGGAGTGACCTCTCCAGGGTACCCGTGATTGCTGAGAAAGGAAGTGGTCAGTCATTCTTAATCTCAAGTTCCCGTACCCAGTGCCAGGGAATGGTGACATAGAACATGGAAACCATTGAAACCTGTTCAACACAAGGTTAACATAAGGGAAGCCATATTGTAGAAAAGAGCCCATGTTGTAACTTTGAATGACCTCTGACTAACTAACCCAGCTGGATTTGCACCCTCCGGGAGATCCACCTGTTCTGTAGATTTTATGACCCCTGCTAGTGCCTATACCTCCCAGCTGCGGTAAGACGATAACTGCATTCTTTTGAGTTCCTTAGGAATGTGATGACCCCCAAACAGAGAGTCTATGCTGATAGCCATCATCAGTCAAAACTGACAGATCTGGTGTGGCAACTCCTAGTCTGGAACAGCAGAGGGTCAACATTCCTAACCCCTCCCCTAAACCCACTGGCCTATATAACTGTTTCAAGATTGTGTGTCCCCATTAAGATGGTTCTTTTGGACATTAGTTGGCCATCTTTCCTCTTGCTAGCAAGCTGTAATAAAATGCCCTTTCTCTGCCACCATCTTGCCTCTTGACGATTGGCTTTTGTCTCACGGTGAGCACATTGTGCCCTTTGTGTGGTGACACCATCATTGGAGAACCTGCTTCTTAAGCAGGCACTGCCTGATCTTAAGCAATCCTCCTGAGCCTTGGGTCTTTCATCTGTAAAACGGGAACAATATATGCCAACATTTAGAGTGTCGTGATGATAAAATGAGATGAGATATTTGAAAAATGAAGTTACTATGAACATAGGAAGCTTCTCCTGTTTGCCTCCCTCCGTGCCCCACTCCCTTACTTAGACCCAGGCAAGCAGCTTCTGTCATTCTCTTCACTCTGAGTCCCTAGATGTGACAGACATCATCCTAGGAGTGACAATACCTTGGGGAACAAAATTGAGTACCTGCCTTCATGGAGCTTATACTCTAGAAGATGGATCAGAATATGACAAATAAGTAAGTGAATATTTATTATAATGCCAAATAGTGACAAAGGCTCTGAAGAACAAGAAAGCACGGTGAGAGGATAGAAGTGGCCAGAAGGCAGTGTTTTAGATGATGTCTAAACAGTGTCAAGGAAGGCCTCTTTGAGGATATGGTATTTGAGCAGAGAGCTGCAATAACTTCATAACTGAGGCTTGAGATTGTTGCTATTAATCACATCGAATGCTGGCTTCCCCCACATATCACCAGAAGAACCTCCTAATAACATGAAAGTGAGTTTACTCCTTACTGAATTAAGGGAGAGGACAAGCTACTTCAACAGAGTCTTAGCAGCAACTTGGGGACGGGCAAAGTCCAGGATCTTTATTGGGATTTAGAATTGTGTCGAAGGTGTCTTTCTGTACAGGTACTTGCTGAGAAGTGGATCAGGATTATGATACAGTAGTTTAGGATTGGTGGACAGAACAAGGCAAGGATATTGGCATGAGGAGTTCAGAGGGTCTTGGGGTGGAGGCAGTTGTTTGATGCTTTCTGCTGAAAAGTTGATGGGTCTTTCAAGAAGTCCCTGAAATGAGCAGCAAAGTTATTTGGACTTTTAAATTCCCAGGCAAGAGTTTCTTGGAATAAAGTTAAGTGATGAAGAGAGTAGAATAGTAAAGTCATAGTAATGTAGATGGATAATAGTAGATGGTTCTAATTCTCGAGCATCATCATTATCTGCTAATGTTTACTGAGGGCTTACTATATGCTGAATACTGTGCTTAGTACTAAAGATGCAGCTGTGAACAAGTAGGCATGTCTGTTCTTTCTCATGTAGCTTATTGTCTACCCTTGAAAATAGACACTAAACAAATACTTGTGCAGATAATTAATTACAAATGTGATAGAAGCTGTGAAGGAAAATTATTACTTCCTATGACAGTGTAGTGTAAATCAGAGGGTCTTAAGGGGTCTGGGGCATCTGGTAAAAAGCTTCTTGCATATGCATAGGTGTTATTTGGGTAAAGGAGGCAAGGAGAGGGTCAGGTGAAAAAGACTGAACTTTCTCTTAAGAGCAAGGAGAAACGAAATGTCCCTTTGTATCAATAAATATTATATCCCTATGTTCACACACAAGTTGGCACAAATAATATCCCAAGATGTATTCACAGTATGCACTGACTGTTCGAAATCATCCAAATTGACACAGTCCATCAGCGATTGCTTGGCCCATTCTTGTAACTAAACAGCAGTTGTTTGTTGAAAGAATGAGTGAATGTTGAATTAATCAGCACTGTTTAGTTCCTCGGTGACCTCCAACAGCTCATTTGATTATGCAAAGCATACAGAGGCTTGATGGAAGACAAGTTTGCATCCCAACCCGGTACACTCAGGAATGCAAGGAAGCAGGCAAAAGTGCCTCTCAGGGTCGTGCCAAAAGAGCAGGATGAATTATAGATCCCAGCTCCCACTCCTACTGATTCAGTACATCCGGGATAGCCCCAGGAAACTTGTGTTTTTTTTAAAAGTTCTTCGGGAGATTCTCATATTCAGCCAAGTTGGGAACCTCTTCTATTTGGGATTTGTCTTCAGTGCCCCTTAATGGACTTTTCTCTGACCTCTCTGGGTATTCCTAAAAAAAAAAAAAAGAGCAAGATGGAGCTAACTCAGCCCATTCATACCAACTGATCCATTTTAGCTATCCTAAATTGGGGGCTAGGGAAGAGGGACGAGCTGGGGGTACCCTGAGTGGGGTTATATCTTAAAGAATTTGTCTCTGTGGTTTGAGGTCCTTGCTCTTTGCTTTGAGCACAGTTGGAGCTGAGATTGCCTTGTGATAAAATATAGGGCATGCATGGGGTCAGACCGTCTAGATTCAAATTTTACCTCCAACATTTAGAAGCTGTGCAAACTTGGCCAAATTATTTTACTCCTTCTTGCCCACTTGCCCCATCTATAAAAGAGGGGTGATATCAACAACACCATATGGTTCTTGAAGGATCAAATATGACACTTCAATGAAAAGCACTTAACACAGAGCCTAGAATATAGTCAACATGCTGTATGTGGCAGGTGCCACCCTCATGTCAAGGGAGAGCTCTCTGCCCTGCTGTAACCCTACACATGTCATAGTAAAAGCGAACAAGGGAAGAACTGATTTCACTTGTGTGGTGCGTTGCACAGCATGGAGATGGGCAGAGGCAGATTTGCTTGTATTTGGAAATCAAGCACCTGAAAAGAGATTCTTATCTTGAGATTTGACTCCTGATTTTATCAGATCTTGCCGCTGGTTTCTTCCTGGAAAAAAATAACAGTTGGCACAGAGAACTGATGTAATGCCATGGGTTGTGGGCGTCTCTTTCAAATTCATATCTGAAGTAACCTCTGTCTCTCTGAGGCTGAACCAACCACATCCTTATTTTGACTTAAATTTCAGACAGGTTTAGAGCAGCCTGAATAACACAGGCAAGTGCCCTTCAGGACTCTAGACAGATAAAACTTTTTGTCATCTTCCACCTTGCCAATGAGTTGAGTGTGGAATTCACTTGGCTGATAAAGATGGTGACATATTTCCTCTTTGAAGTTTATCAGATAAAAGTTGTGCAAAGCCATATTTACCATCCATTCTGTGTTTCAAGCTTTGGGTAAAAAGAAAACCTTGAAGATGTAAAAATTGTGGTAAAATAATGGAAACCTCGAATGAATGTAAACTATGATATTGGTAAAGCTACCCCATAGCGTTAAAATAATGAGGATGAATTAAAAGCTCAAACTGTCCAGAATCTTTTAAAAGAAAGCCTTAGAGAGAAGGTCTCTATTTGGCATGTGTCATTAATTAATAGTATTGTTAGGATAATATTACTATTCCTAATACTTTAACTCCAGATTGCAGAGTGCCGGTGCAGTCTTAATGAGAACACACCTCTGTCTCTGGAGAGCAAACCTGGCATTAACAATGAGAACTAAGCAGAAAATCATGGTATTTCCCATGAGAAAAAGAGTAATGTGAGCTGTGGGCCAGTTGTTGAGTGTAGCCTTGGGTACTTCCACAACTTCTACTCATTGTTTTCCAGTACTTTATAAGAGAGAATGAGTAATGAGATTTCCAAGCCGAAGAATTCAGAGGTTCATGGAGATAAGAAAGGAAGGAAATTTTATCTTCTTGCCTAAAGTTCTTGTCATCTACACGGGGTGGCATTGGGGGCAGTGGTGAGCTAGACTGCTTGAGATCTCCATGGTGAATTTATGTGTGTCTCTCATTGACAAAACAAATGGGAAAAGACTGACTTTACTGTTGATTGCATTGGCACACTCAAGTATGATTTTCAAAGTCCTTGAAATCCCAAGAAGTGCTAGGTTCACGAAAAGAGTCATGCAGTTGATATCAGATTCAGTTTACTTGTGGCATACAGACAAAACTCAAATGTGGACTCGATACAAAACAAATTGTAATCTGGAATATAGTCCCCAACTTTTCTGTAAGTCCTCGCTTTGACTCAGTTATTTGCTGGGAGTGTTTATGTGACTAAGGTGGTGCTTGTATGCCAAAAATGACATCCTATATCTATACCTACCTCGTTATGAACAGCTCTTTTCAGTTCCTTCTCTATTGTTAATCACCACCACTTTGTGAGCGCTTAATGGGTACCAAAGCATTTTCATGTATTCTCATATTTAATCCTTATGAATAACTCTGAAAGGTAGGTGGCATTAACTCTATTTTGTAAATGAATTCAAATGATTTTACAAATGAATTTGAAGAGAGCCTGAGGAACTTTGAGCCCTGTGCTTTTAATCAGTGTGCTATTCTGCCTGCTTTCGCAGTTGGTTGCCTGGCACCTGGTGCTCACAAGGAAATGCATGAAATGAAGGCCCACACAGTGGGCACTTGGTGGGCATGCGGGAACCAAAGCGATGTTGTGATATGTCACTTTGTCCCTGCACCTTTTCCTGTTGCCTTTCAACCACAGTATTTGTGAAGCAGGGGTTTTATGATATAAAAGAAGGAGGTGACAGAGTTCTTGTCTTCTAAGTGGCAAGGCAGTGTTAGCCTACGTGGAAATATATGTAATCTTAACAAGATAATATTTTTATGTGTGTATATAATCAATACACAACCTTGTAATCATAGGTATGCCTACACATGTTTCAAATATACTACAATGTAGTAAATAAGTGTCATTTAGTTGAGAAATGGGAGGAAAGATGAGGACATTAGCATTTCTTGAGGCCTACAAAATGCTTGGTGCTTCACACACATGACTTCATTTATTTCACAACATACCTGTAAGATATGTACAGTCAGGCATCACTTAATGACAAGGATACGGTCTGAGAAATGTGTCCTTAGACAATGCCGTTGTTGTGTGAACATCACAGAGTGTATTTACACAGACCTAGCTGGTATAGCCTACTACACACCTAGGCTAGATGGTACTGGTCTTATGGGACCACGGTCATCTATGCAGTTCAGCGTTGATGGGAACGTTATTATAAGCACTTGACTATTATTTTTGCCCTTGTACAGTTGAGGGTACAAGAGAGATTATGTAAGTTGTCCTAGTTCACAGAATTAACATATAGCACAGCCAGCATTTGAATCCATGGCAGTATTTACCCAACCCCAACCTCTTTCCTACTGTACTTCTCTGCCTGCCAGCCAGAAGGAGTCGTTAGAATGATCTAGAAATACTGTAGCTGGATAAGGTGCAATTTATAGTTCCTAGAGGTTTTCTCCAATCAGTCTATATAATAAAAAGCACCTGGCTATCTCAAGGCCCAGCGCTCTCTGCCCTACATCCTCTATTTTCCCCCTTATCTCCCACCGCCATCTAGAATGTGTTCCCTCCACTAGGACAAAAGCACAGGTTAAGCGAGGCCCTTGCTGCCTTCATTGCTAGGTCCCTTGTGCCTGAAATGGTCCTAGACATTGAATACAATGTTCAACAGCTATCTGTTGAAATAATAATCACATCTGTGATTGAATGCATTTCCCACAAAGGACCAAAATTTGGTGTTTATGTTAAATGATTATAGCTATCCACAATCAGTCACGAAGGGTGATACCATGGACCTTTAGTTTGAAAATTTTCCAAAGACGTTTTTTTAGCCCAGAGAACAAAGCAGAGGGTTGTGAGCTGTGAGGGAAGGGAGTCAAAATAAAATAATAATAATAATAATAATCTATTATTCTGTCCTTGCTTTGGGTTACCATGCAAAGTTGTTGGTTACTTTAAATGAGGGGCATTCATCATATTGAAACACCTAAAACTTTTCAATCCCATCCATTAACCACGAAGCTGCAAGTTGCTACAATGCTGCCTTGGCCATCTATTTAGTATTTCCAGACAATCACAGTACAGTACAAAGCAATTTGTTTTTATGTAATTTCCTTCATGCTTGCAAACACAACATGTATCACAGGGAGAGTCAATCATGAGCTAAAGAGAAAAAGGGATGATTTAAAGCGGGAGAGTGGTTCATTTGCTTTGGGGTCTGAGAAACAATTATTTCAATAGGCCAGGATTTCTGCAGGAAGTCAGGTGAATAAGAATGCTTGCCTTTCCCACTGTTTTCTAGGGGACTGCTTTGCCTAAGTAACTTTCTCTTTTTAAAGGATTTCTTTCTGAGCCATAAATGCTTTTAACAGGATGAAGGCTAGATTTGCCTCTTATAAACCTGGGAGCAGTATTTTCATTTCTCTCCACTTTTACCAAAGACCATCTGCTCTAACATTGAAGCACAGTGGAAAGTACCACTACTTTTACTGTAAGTCCTGCATTTGAAATGCACTTGGGTTTTAGCTATGTTTGAGAACCTAATCTTCAAATAAACTCCTTCCTAGCTCTAGGAATGCTTTACATTTATTTATGTATTTATTTGTCTGTTTTTTTTCGGAGAGGATTAGCTCATTTGCCTTTCTAGATGTATAGTTTTTAACTTCCTTTGTACTTTACTGAGAGATATTTACTTGTTTTCTGTAATAAGCTGCAATGTACTGAAGATTGCTTTTAAGGGTCATGCGTTGCTCGGGTTTAGAGCCATAGAGAAGGCTAGACACAGGGATGGCCTTGGGAAGCTTTCTTTACCCTAGAGAGCTTGGGAAGATGGGTCTTTGAGTCCACATCCATCCTTGTGGGAGATCTGAAGATTTCTCCATTATTCCTTTGAATTCAAAGGGTCTTATATCTTATGGTCTCCTATGTCCCTGGCTCCTTGGTCTCTGTAGTGACTCCTGGGTATTTGAACCCGTACAAACAAAGTCTTTGTTACACTGGTTTCTATGAAATTCAAACAAATCGATGTTGCATTTAGCAGATGTTAATGCAGATCTGAACAACACTGGGTGGGCTCATGTCTCATAAGGTACAGTCCACACAACACACTGCTATTCTCCAGAGTCCTTCCAGCTTCTCCTTCCTTCAATGAAGAGCCCAGTTGCATAACTTCACTCTTCTCACCTTTAGTCTCCTTTTCTAGAGCACTAAATACAAACATTGCCTGGAACACGTTGTAGAGAGGTTTTGCCTTCTGCCGTCCTCCATACTTAATCAGTCACCCATCTCCAGTACGGCCAGCCTACACCCTACCTCTGTCTGCTCTCACCTGCATCTCTTCTATAAACATTCACCATCTCCCCACCTCCACTCTGACTCAGCTTCAGGCTCTCGTCCACACAGCAGTGAACCTGATGCTCCAAGATGCAGGTTGGTCAGGTTGATGTCCCTGAGGAATAGCCTTCAGAGGCTCAAGATCGAACTCCTTCAAAGGATTAGGACCCAACTCCTCCAAATGACCTCTCAGGTCCCTGCCTACCTCTTCTTTCTCCTCCTCTTCTCTGTATTCCAGCTGCACTGGTTTTCTTTCAATCCTTTGAAAGTACCTTGCCTCCTTCCATCACAGAGTTTTTGTACAGGCTGTTCCTATGTCTGGAATATTCCTCCTCCCCCAACTTCACTAATCTCCAAAACCACTTGTCTCATAATTGGGTGGTGTATCTTCGGTGTTTAACACAAAGCCCAGCACGTAGAAGTCACTCATTAACTACTGAATGAATCAGTAAGTGAATGATCCATAAATGCATGGAATGAAGTGAGAGTCCTGAGGTTGCTGTTGAGATAACATTGTCCATCTGACGAGGTCCCAGTGTGCTACAGATTCATGCTCCCAAAAAGCCAGGATATCATCACAGGTTAATATGCACACATATATTTCCCTCCTCAGTTAGCTGAGGGCCCCTAGATGTAATGATATCCCAGTAGCAATGAGCACACCCAGCATCCAGATCTTGGTTTCTAATACCATTTTTATTAACTCCTTGGAGAAACTGCTGATTCTAAGACCAGGACAGGAAATATACAAGATGAGCCTGGAGGATCTTAAACTGCCAGAAAATAAGGAAGTGCTCAGAAAACAAAATGATGGGGGTATGTCAAGGAAATAGAGAAGCCAGCCTGAAAGAACTCCCAACAATTTGAGCAAGAAAATAAAGTAGTATTGAACTACGACTCAAAGTGTAAAATAAATATCCATGAGTTCAATATTGATATGCATAAATGCTTGAATAAACTAACAAATGGGAGTGAAGAAACAAATCTCCTGTGCAGAAGAATCCCACATAATTTATGCACACACTCCATCTTCAAAGAGGTGAAGCGTAACTCTCCACTCTTAAGCTTTGGCTACATATAGTAATTTTCTTCCAAAGGGTGAGTATGGAAAGAGGAAGAGGATGGAGCAATTTTACGTGACAAACACTTCCTCAGCCAGATCAGCATCATAGCAGCAGCAATAACTCACCTTAATTATACGTACCCTTGATACGATGGGATCCAAGTGGAACTTTACCTCTATGGTCTTCCTCCCAAAACCTATAATCCCTAATAATGAGAAAAACATCAGACAAATTCCAATTTAGGGACATTCTACAAAGTACCTAAGCAGTGCTTCTCATAACTGTCAAGGTCTTCAAAAATAAGGAAAGGCTGAGAAATGGTCATAGCCAAGAGGAGCCGAAGGAGACAAGATGACTAAGGGTACCATTACTATGATGGCCTCAATGGGATCCTAGAACAGGAAAAGGGCATTAGGGGAAAACCAAGGGAATCCTTCCAAGTGTGGACTTTAGTTAATAATAATATGTGAATATTGGTTCATTAATCTGACATTAATCTGTCTTACTAATATAAGACATTAATAATAAGGAAAATTATTAATGGATGCAGGCTATATGGGAATTCTCTTTGCAATTTTTCCGTAAGTTTAAAACTGTTCATAAGAAAGAAACTCTGTGAAAGGAAACTAAAAGCCATGAGCAATCACTCTTCCAGCAGCCAGTGATGGGTTCCCCCTTCCTGGTGCCCTGGGCCAAGACAAAACTGAGATTTTGCTCTTCTGTACCGGTGGGCCTCTGCTTGGAGCAGTATTCAGTGAGCATGAGCAGTGCTTGCTCTCCCTAGTTCCTCTCCTCGAGCCCTGCTTGCAGATTTTATTTTCCTTTGCTTCAGACAGCACTTAGCTGCCGCCACAGGCAAATATCTGGCTGCCTTGCATGCTGTTGTTCAACACACTGGGGAAAAATGAGCCTTCTTGCTGGAGTCTGGGTCCCTGAGCAAATAAACAGAAAGGAAAAATGGTGCATGCGGGGGTGGCAGGGTGGAAAGCCTGGGAGTTGAATGATTGAGAAGTCTGTCATGAACTCAGCTCAAGTTTGGGGAAATCCTACCGTTCTTCCCTCGCAATTTACACTATTGTAAATAGTGTACTCCAGACCCCAGGAACCCTCCCACTGCCCCATCCCCACCCTATGAGGGTGAAGAGTATTCTTGACCCCGGGCATTTGCATTCCAGGGTTTAGGAGTCAGAAAGAGCTGTTAGAGTCTCTAACTTTCATACTGATTTTGGGTAGTCTGCATAAGTTCCGTCTTGCTTCTTGCTTTCTGAATTCTGTACGGGGCACTGGAAACACATTTGGACTGAAATTGGTAGTGTGCAAAGACCTTTGGGAATCCCAATGATGGTTGGGTAGCAATCTGAGGTTTCATCTCCCAAAACTTCTCAGAAGCCTATTGAGAGTGCAAAGGTGAAGAGTGGGCCCTGGGGCTGCCTAGATTCATCCTCCATTTAACTTCAACAAACTCGATGTGCAGAATGGGGAAATGCTGATACCTGCTTCATAAAACTGTAACAAGATTAAATGCATCAACACATGTAAGAGACTTGAAGCAGTGCCTGGCATCTGGTAAATTCCCAATAAATGTTAGCTTCCCCAAATCAGTTGCTTATAGTTAAAAGGTAAAGCAGAAATATGTCACATGTCACCTCCTGATGTGAGGAAGTCGAGCAGCATTGGCAGGCTTTGTCTTGTCTTAGAAAAAGATTAGTAGTTGCCAGCCTAAATGTAATATTTGTCATTGAGAGTTCTTAAGTTTTGTTCAGATTAATAATTCACTAATCAATCCCATAGGTAAAGATCAAGCTGAGATGTCTCATTTTTTCCCTTATTAATAATTTGAATATTCCATTTACTGAGTGATTATTATGTGCCAGACCCTGTGCTAAGTGCTTTATGTGATTATGTCTAAATCCTCTCAACAGTAGGAGGTAGATACTATTATTCACTTCACTTAGCCTAACATCAGAGAGGTTAAGTGACACTCCAAGCTTGCAAGGCTGTGTAAAGCAAGGATTCAAAACAGGGCTCACAGATTCCATAGATATTCTCTCAATTGCCATGATTTCTATGCTCTATTGCTTCTGTTCCATAAGCTAGAGAAGATTTTGCAATATAGGAAGAAGATGCAATGCCAGAGGGGCATATAGAGTTTGAAATGTATTAGGGCAATGAAGCTGAGATTCTAGTCTGTTCTCCTCATTTACCCCTGAGCTCTGTTGGTTTCCATGGCGGGTGGATTGTTTGAGTTTTCTCTCAGCTTGGGTCTAATGAATCAGCGTCTAGTAAGAAATGTTCAGCCTGTTGCTGAGAAGGGTATTTTCACTGCTCGTGGTCTTCATCAATCACTGAAGGTGAGGATGTTCAACCACTTGATGGGAACACTTCCTGTGATGTGTTCCATCATATTTGGGGGGCTAGAGTATATTCTCAGAATGAAAGAAACCCCCAAATGTTAAGTCTCTGGTTAGCCCCATGCTCGTATTAACTATGCTTTGCCCTTGGTGTCTGGATACAACGAAAATCACTTTAACGAGAAAGTATCGTTCCCTCATATCCTGTCGTCTTTTATTCCTTTTGCTGGCTGCTTCTGTATTTAAGTAGTTTTACAGACCTCTGATCTGCTCATCCCTTCCAGCCCAAATGGATCTGGCGTGTAATGTGCCAGCCAGGATTTGACAACCTACTATGTGTGCCTCATGGCATCATGTAAGTCAACAGAAGCTTTGTGGATGTTTAAAAAATGCACTTGAAACCATTAAATAGCATTTATATAAATTATAAAGCTTCATCCAGGGCTTAAAATTAACATTGGGATATTAGATCATTAAATTAATGGGATGTGATCTGTGTCCTCCAAGATTTCAAAAATACCATTCTTTTAATTGTTAATTAGAGGAAGTAGTGATTACAGAATATGAGGAACAATTCTGCTTATTTTCAATTTGCTGTTTGTGATGATGTGAATTATTAACTCTGAGTAGCATTCAATTTAGTTCATTTCTGTGGCTTTATGAACTATTTCCAGTCTGCATCTGTTCGTGTTTTCAATTAAAAAATATGACATATAGATTTCAGCCTATACCTTGTAATAAAAGAAGAAGAAAACTTTCTTGTACTTTTACGTAATTGTATAATATTTCTTTATAGAATTTCTTCCACAAAGTTTTGGCAAAGAAAATTTGAGCTTTTATTGACCGTATAGTTAAAGCTGTTACACCTGAACTGCTGGAACCAAAAGATCTTATTAAATTTTGGGGGATTATTTTAACATTCTGAAACAGATTGTGCATACTATATTTCAAAGAAAAATCCAAGTGAAAAATAGATACATTTTTCTGCTTATATCTCAGGTTTTTTGTTATAGTTGACATTGACCATTTTGAAACTCTCTACTCTTCTGTTTGATAGAATGGTAATGTCAGTCAATTCCATCCTGTGTTAGAATGCAGTTGGAACATTCTGGGGAAGGATGGACCATCTACTACTCCACAAAACCCATTGTAAGGTATATTTTGCAATTTCAGGAGCATTTGAAATAATCTTCCCAGAAATGCACTTGCTTATTATGGGTTTTAATAAAATTATGCTCTAGTGTTAAGACGATTCCTTTGTGTTTTTAAGATGAGCAGTAAAGGATCGCTCTGCTTCACAGCTCCGTGGATGCTTTTTCATAGACAGCAATGTAAGTGGTACCCACAACAGTTGTGCAGGGTACAGTCTGTGGTCTCAGAGAATCCAAGTTTCTTTACGTTAATTAAGCTGAAGACCAGCATCTTTGCTTTCATGGGGTCCTGCCACATCCTGTTGTCTTTTATTCCTTTAGGCAGGTACACCTTGCATTTGAAGAGACCCTGAAAAGCCCATGAGAAGCCCCATGTCTAAAACAGTAATCTTTAAGCACTCTTCTCAGCAAAGTATTTTCACCTTGTTATATATTACGAATATGTAATATTGGCAAAGTAACTGTTAATCATGTCATGTTATCAGGTTAATTTCAGTCACTGAAAAAGGTCAGAAGAGATAGGATCCGGTGTTGAGGAGAAGAAAAATAGAGAGCAAAGATTTTCATACCTGAATCACTGTTAAAGGGAACAAACTGGGTGAAAGGTTATAGATAGAAGCTCAGACAGTGGAAATAAGGTCAAGATCAGGAGGGTGCTGAGAAAAGATGCTCATCAGTGGTTCTAAAAGCTGGTGAATCAGAATCACCTAGGGCCCTTTACAAACTACCAGCATCTGGAGCTGCCCTGACTCCTCCAGACTAATTGAGTGAGAATGTCTGGGGTGGGGACACAGGCATCAGTATATTTTTCAAATTTCCCCAAGTATTTCTTGTGCACAGTCAGAATTGAGAGCCACTGGACAAGAGAAGCACTATGAAAGGGATCCTTTTGTTCATTCATTCATCCATTCATCCATCCACCCATCCACCCATCCAGCCAGCCATCCATCCATCCATCCAGCCAGCCATCCATCCATCCATCCATTTAACAAACTTCCTATCTGCGACCCACTGCTCTATGAGTTGAGGATATGGCTGAGAACAAAACAGACAAAGCCACTACCCTCTAGGAGCTTATGTTCTAGGGTACTGAATCAAACCCTTCTTGAGTCACTGGAAATCAAGTCCAGGTGGTAATTGCAAGGCCCAACTTTTCACCAAAAGAACAGACAGAATCATTTTCATTGTAGCATTGCTTTGGACCACAGAAAGGAAGTCTTGTGCACCCCCCCTCAAAAAAAATTTGAAAATATAAATTACAAAACCTTTATGTAATGGATTTATATCATGTCTATTTGTGAAATTCTCCTGTTTCTAATCCCCACCCTTCCCCCATATACTCTCCATCATCTTTTGCCTAATTTGTCCTGATAAAACTTATAATAAAAGGCAAAACTCTTAAAAATGCCATGATGCTTAAATCTGCTTCCCAAATACTTTGGGAATTTCCATAAAATTGAATATACATAACAAATACATGGTCAGGGCTTCCTAGACTGAGGCAAGGTGCTAAATTTGTCCAGTATGAGGCCACCTGCTCATATGTCATCCGTTGGCACCAGCTCACGCGTTTGTGTGCCAGGACATATGAAATTAAGTTTACCTGATGCTCTCTGACAGCAGCTTTCTGTTACAATGTGCAAATTCGATTAGGTTACGATACAGGGCAGAGGAAATGGATGGCTTCATAGGTGGATACTAGAATAGTGATGGCTTTAACCAGACGGTGACTGGTTCTGGTCCAGCTTGGGTCATTGGTGAGCGCAGGTTCCTGTTATTGATGCCTGTGCAGTGACCTGTGGGGAAATGCATGGTTTATCTTTTATTGGATTTTACTGTACAGCCAAATATCACTGGTGATGAGACTTCATTGACCTTTACTCTAGAATTTCAGAAAGGAAGGTCAAGGTGGTGGCTAAGTAAGCTAGTTGCCTCTTCAGTGTTGCTCTGTCTCCATTCTGAGTGTGTGACACATGAGTAAGGTGACAAGGTTGTGCTGCTGCCAGCGGGCACAGCATCCCTTGGGTGAAAGCTGACAGAGCATTTGGGTTTCTAAGGCGGGTATTCTCTCAATATGAAATGATCTAATACAGACTTGAAAATGTACCAGAAGAATCATTTTTTAAGTTAAAGGAAACTAAAGTTGCCTTTGCCTCATTAAATAGCTCAATTGGCTTCAAAACCATGTCTTACTTCTGTTGAAAATGTGAAAATTCTCAATTTTATCTGATTTTTGAAGATTATTTTGCATAATGTGGTATTCAGTTGTGTAGTAAACTTTAATAAAGCATCTATAGTACAATTTAATGAGATCTCATCCCAAGTTATGGTTTAATGGCATAAACAAAGAGTCGAGGGAAAAATAAATTCAGATGTATAAACATAGTATGCACAAAAACTTAAATCTTCCATTGGAAAATTGACCGATGATGCATAGAATGATACTGAAATAACCATCAAAGGGATTAGAGAATGAGCTAGAGATTTTCTGGAATGGAATTGATGAGTTTATTTATTTGTTTAAATAATTGTTTCTCTTGGAATTGTCTAAATTTTACATACTATCATTTTAAGTAGAGTTGAGGTTTTTCTGGCAAGACTGAGTGTTAACATTTTTGAAGGAACAACAACAAAAACATTCAGGGATTAAATACCATTTTTCAAGTTTTTGGAGATTAAATAGAAAAACACTTTGGGGCTTAGCTAAGAGGCTAAGGAAGAAATGAATTTCACATAAAAATCAATCGCTCTGTTCACTGACACCCAGTGACAGAAATAATAATTGTGTCCATGTAAAATCAGACCCCCTTGTTACTTTTTAATGAAGTCTGTCTGATTCTGTGATATTTTTGGCCTGGGAAATGAAAGAGATGTTTTATTAAATGAAACCAGCTCTACATAGGTAAAGTATCTGAATATGCGTGTCATCTTACACCATACAGTAAGAAGCAAATATAGAAAAAAAAATTAGAGAAACACAAATGTAGTTCAAGTACCCTTATTTCCCCAAGAAACCTTATCTGTGTTGTCAGTGGAATAGTGGCCCTTATTTTGCATTTGAACAATGGCAGGATGCCATTGGAAAGGAAAGAAAGGTTTTGCCTACCCCCTCTTGGATCCTTATGCCACAGCGTCTGTTCCCTGCTATAGTGAGAAGTCCAACTCTCCTTTGTAAGCCAAGAAAAATAGGACCTTTTTCAAATTGTGTGGTGCTAAGATGCTGGCAGAATTCAAAAGTGCTTTCCCCAGACAGTATAAAGCCCTTTACCTGTTTAAAGCTGGTTATTTGGTTTGCCAAGGTGAAAAGTTTTCTTATATTCTTTCTTGCTTTTTCCTCCTCTCTCCCTCTTCCTCCTTCTCTCACCTGCTCCCTCTCAACCCTCCCACCTCCCTCCCAACATTAAGGCACTTATTGCAACCTCAGCATTATTTTTAACCCTTATCTTGCCAAGGGGGATATAACTCCAAGGAAGCTTATTTTTTAAGCAGACCTCATCGATTCTCTGTTGGACCCTGGGTGGGAACCTTCAGCTGACTATTATTTTTCCAGTGTTCATGTGAATGTGTGTGCATGTATGTGTGGGCATACATGCATGAACATGTGCATGCGTGCATTTTCATGGAGATATGTGGTTACATGGAGGGTCTGTGTGGTCCATTCAGTTCTTCGGTTTCAAATATGATGTGTTTGCTCTAATAACTGAGAGAGAAACATCCTCATGCGTAATTCCTCATGCCGAATTACGCTCTCAACCCCACAGTTATCAAAGGATATCCAAGAAATTCCTGTGGATGAAAAAGGTAAACCTTTTGTTTTTCTCTGCCTTTGTTTGTTGACTTGGGAGAAAGAGGCAGAAGGCAAAGGGCTGAGTGTAAGAAATTCACATAGTACCTGGTGCAGGTTTGGGTGGAGTGTTTTCATGATTTCCCCTCAATTCAGAGTGCTCTGCTCCTGTCCAAAACTGTGAGAAGAATTATCAATGTGGATGTGGGACAATGTGCGTAGGGAGAGTTACCTCCTTGGATTGTAGCGTCTCATAGGGAGAGGTCTTGGCAAAGGCACAGTCATCAAAATTGATAAGCCTAAAATGGGATTCACCTTTAAAAAAAAGAAGTTTTGTAAAAAATTAACTTTCCTCTTAACAGTCTGGCCGAGCTATCAGAATGGAGGCTATAAATCTGTCTGGTAGGGCCCTCTGTTCTTAAAATAGATTGAATATACATGGATGGATGGATAGATGGATGGTAGAAACAAAGAATACATGGATGGATGGATATACACATGTGCACACATTTACATTCTTCAGCTAGATATGTCTTTGCTCTTCAAGTCTCTCTGTCTCTAGGGGGAGGGGCGTGAGGGTGGTGGCACATGCAGTATTCTCTTGAAATAAGACCCAGAGAATAAGATCACCTCACCACCAAATTCTTGTAGGTCTGTTTTGAGGCAATGTTGTACAGTAGAAAAAACACAGAATTTTGAGTCACTGAAAGGTAAATCTAGACCCTCCCACCATCACTTTTCAGCTTGAATAGCCTTGGTTGAGAGAATTAACCTCAGTTTTCATGTCTGTAAAATGGAAGAATAATTTCTAATTTGCTGCGTTATTGAGAGGATTAAAGGGTATCTATCTATACCTAGACCTGTACCTGTACCTATCTCTGATCTCTATTCAATGCCTAGAATGTAGAAGGTATTAAGTAAACCGGGACTGCAGCTGCTACTTCCACTGTTACTAATTGTTTTCCTCGTTCTCACTTTCTCCTCCTCCTCTTGGTATTATTTTTTTCCACAGTACCTTTTAGAAAAAGAATTAACATCCTAACTCCGTTGGCTCTTTGCCCAACTTTCTCCTGGTCTCTGGCTGCCAACAGTAGCCATTCTGCCTGTATGTATACTTTCTCCTGCCCTTTGGACTGATGTTCTAAATTCACCATTGCTTTTGGATATTGAACTATAAAGTCTGTTCTATATTCATAGTTTGCAGAATTAGAATTGCAAACATTTTAATCAAAATTCCCTTAACATTTCTCAAATATTACAAACACTGTGTCTCGCATCCCTTTCCCTGTGGATATATATGAGACTGTGATGAATAACCCAAAATTAAGTTAGAACTTAGGGATGTAAGATGGACTTGTTACCCGAGGAACAAGCTTAAGTCATTTGTATCTTCTCTACATCACCCTTCAAGAGGGTGGACATGGCAAAGACCATCGATGCTTTTGTTGGAGCACTAATTAATAACAGTAGCTTACCATGTGCTTATTTTTCAGTAAACGCTTTACGTAAATTATTTCATCTTCATGGCAAACTTAGGGAACAGGTGCTATTGTTAAAACCCCATTTCACAGATGAGGCGACGAAGCCACAGGTAGCTGAAATGAAATGCTCCAGGTCGCAGAACTAGCATGAAGTAGACCCGCTAATGGACACCAGTTCCTTTTGACTCCAGGAGTCTGCCCTCCTGCATTTTTGTGTCTCACAGGAATATGAGAGTGGCTTTCTGTATTGAATATTGTCTATGTGTTTCACTTTGAGTTCTTCTCACTGTGTGGGCACCATCGACAGTAAGCATTTCCTGCATGTCTTCCATACAAGTGTGCATGAAGGCAGAATGTACTGCTTTGTGAAGCATCTTTTGGCTTTGCCATGCTGTCCATTGGTGCATACCACTGTTTTCTTCTTTACCCCACATTCAAAGCTTGTGGCTCCCCACTGAGCTTTGGAAGTGGAAGCTGAAGTTCCATCTCAACCAGGTGATAAAACTGGGGCAGAATGAATAAAATGAGAACCCTGATGTTGGCAGCTGGAACCCAGACTTGAGTTGTATTGAATTATCAGCATGTCCTTATGTCACTGTAGGGTTAGCTCTTCTTGGATTTTCTTATGCATTTGAAGTTAGGTGGTAACAAGGGCAAGGGAGAGGAAACTGGGGTGTTTTACTTTCATATGATGGAAACCAATGCCTGCATGCCATCTGATGTACCTTTTGGACAGATAGGATGATTGCAATAATAAAAAAGGGAATATGGTGCCAGGAACAGAAAGCAAAAGCATTTTAAAAAGAGTCACAAAAACTGTGTTCTAACCACAAAACCATGCTTGTCTTCCTCTAGCTACTGGAGTTGCCTAAATCTTCAACTCCAACTTTGAAACACAGATCCTTGTTGTTCTAACAACTTTTTACCTACAGAATGGTTTAGGAAAATCCAAGGTCAGTGTTACGGGTAAAAATAGCCCAAAGTAAGACTTATTCATGTATTCTTTTTGGGGACATAGAAAAATATGGAGTGGTCCTCTCCACCCAACACAACCTCTATCGCGTTGTTTCTAGCCGTTTTGCACCCTTCCTCTTCTTCTCTTTATAAATTTAACATTCAGATTCACTGACTGTTTCTCTCCAAGGACTGTTCTTCAAGTAATTATACATAGGAGGTTTGCGTTATATACTCTGGATGATAAATATTGACAAGATCTCACTGCTGGCTGGAAATATCTTAATCCAGGCATGGAAAATGGCACTGAGGCCAAGCCTGGAAGCTCACCCTGCCCAACGCCACATGGATCTTCAGTCAGCCAGGGCGGAATGAGGGAATAGAAGTAGCACACTGGCACATAGTAGTTCTCTGATCCAATCACTGCCGCATAGACCAAAATGCTGCATGTTAGATTTGGGATTTATTTCCTATGGTTACTTTTATGCCACGGGTTCCTGATTGACGCCTTCTGATTCTCTGGACGTATATGTCCTTGTCCACATCTCTTCTCAATTCATTGTACTTTCTTCAGTTCTTCCATGCAAATAGTTTCTCTGCTCTGTGGTCGAAGCTTTCACTCATGTTCTTATTCTTTAGATCTTAAATTCTTGGAAAAGTATATGTTCATCTATCTTACCACTTTGGTGGGTGTTGTGTACAATAGGTTCATTCACTGTGTATTCGACAAATATTTATTGGTCATATATGCCAGGCCAAGATAATGCATAAGAGGCACATCAATGGATACGAGAGAAAGAGCCCTTGCCTTCCTTTTTAATGTTTGTAGTAGCATGGCTTGTAAAAAAAATTGTCAAAAGTTAAAAACAACCTAAAGTGTCATCAAAAATGAGAATGTAGGGGCCGGCCCCGTGGCCAAGTGGTTAAGTTCGCACACCCTGCTTCGGTGGCCCAGGGTTTCGCTGGTTCACATCTTGGGTACGGACATGACACCACTCATCAAGCCTTGCTGAGGTGGCATCCCACATAGCACAACCAGAAGGACCTAAAATTAGAATATGCAGCTATGTACTGGGAGGCTTTGGGGAGAAGAAGAAGAGAAAAAAAAGATTGGCAACAGATGTTAGCTCAGGTGCCAATCTTTAAGAAACGAAAATGAGAATGTAAAGATGATCAGTAATAAGGTCACACAACAGAATACTATGGAGCAGTAAAAAAATGAACTATTTGATGAATCTCAAGTTTTAGTATTGGAAAAAACCACAAGTAGCAAAAGCGTAGGTTACCATTTATGTGAAGTTTAAAGATATGAAAAATAAAGTGAAAAAATTAATAAATTGGTTAGAAGATATAGGATATGTTTGTATATACATGTATTTATGTATATATGTGAGAGATACAGGGAGCTTCTAATCTGTTAATATCTTATTAAACTCAGTATAAGAAACAGCTGTTTGTTGTATTATATATTATACTTCTTATGTGTCAAATATTTCATATTAATTTTTTACACATAAAAATTGATATACTCACTTCAAATTCACCCAATTTTAAAGAATTCACGAATTATTTCTCACATGTACTCTACTGAACTTGTTGGGTGGGATAGTGGAAAAGTTGAAGGGATTAATTCAGATAATGGAAAAGGGATTTGAAAGAAAAACAAAAGGAGGTTGTTTTGAGAACATTTGTCTTAGGCACGTCTCTAAGCAACATGCTGCTATTAATTAGCCCTAGCATTTGGGGAAGAATGGTCAACTCGGATGCAAGTGCTAGTTCATACGTGTTGCTCTCTTTAGACATGGAGTTGTTAGGAAAGAGTAGGTCCTTCCATGCCTTTGAGGCTGAGAGGAAGTCTCTGGGTCTTGTAATGACCATGTTCCTTCTCTCTCCTTCCTTTTTAAGTCTTGATTACCCTCCAAACCTATCTCTCACTGAAGTTTTCCAATACCATTCGTTTTCCTCCAAGAATCCTTGTTTTCCAAGATCTCTGTACTTTCCACCATCCTAGACCACAAAAGCAGGAAAAAGGAGGTTATATGACTGATTTACCCTATTTTGTAGACAAGGATGCTAAGACCTAGAGAGGATGAATGACTTGACTTCTGGTTCACACTTATGTCCCACACATACTAAGGTATTTATTTATGTGATTTCAAACTTATAGCAAAATTTCTAGAATAGTGAAAATAACTTCCCCATACATTTTACCTACTTTGCCAGTTGTTTAAATTTTCATTATTTGCTTTATCCTTCCTTCTCTCCCTCTCCCTTCTGTCTCTCTCTAACCGTCTATGTATCCATGTATGTAAGTGGGTAGGTACGTATCTCTGTATCTATATTTCTATCTACCATCTTCATACCTGTGTTTCTATAGATAAAAACATGTTTTTTATCCTTAATTATCTCAGTGTAAGTTGCAGGCATGGTGCTCTGTTATTCTTGAATACTTTAGTGTGTCACTTCAGGAACAAGAACATGATCTTATATAACCACAATACAATACCCAAATCAAGAAATTTAACACATGGATATCGTTTTATTAACTAATCTACAGTTCATATTCTAATTTCATCAGTTGTTCCAAGAATGTTCCTGATAGCAATTTTTCATGGCCCAGCATCCAATCCATCATGCATTTCATTTAGTTGTCAAGACTCCTTATTATCCTTTGATCCAGAACAGTAACCCAGCCTCGCTTTGTCTGGTGTGATCTTGACATTATTTGAGTACAAGCCAGTGATTTTGTAAATAACCTTCAATTTGGGTTTTACAGCTGTTTCCTCATGTTGCATTTTTGGCAGGGATATCACAGGAATGCTGATTCCCTGCTTTCCCCAGTGCATGATATCAAGAATGCGATGATGGTTTGCTGCATTTTTGGTGCTGTTATCTTTAATCACTCAGTTCAGATGATGTCTCCCAGATATCTCCACTATAAAGCTTCCCACTGTAATTAATAAATAATTTGGGGGAGAAATGCTTTTAGACTTTGTAAATATCCTGTTTGCCATCCCAAACCTTTATTTGCTGGTTTTACCATTCATTGATGACTCTTGCCTGAGTCAATTACTATGATGGCTATCAAATGATGGTTTTTCTAACTCCAACACACTTACGTTTGTTAGCTGGCATTCTGTTTCCTTTCCCTCATGTATTCATTTAATCATTTATGTCAGTAGGGAGTCATGAATTCATATTTTATTCAATGGGTTACGATCGATTGCTATCATTATTTGTTTCAATGCTGAGATGGCCCCAGATTTGGTCATCAGGAGCCCCTTCAAGCTGTTCCCTTTGTCCTTTTGACATGTCCCCATCATTCTTTGATGACATCCTTATTTATTGGCACCACAAGATGTTCCAGGCTCATCTTGTATCATCCCTGCCCCATTGTGGAACCAGACATTTCTCCAAGGAGCCATTTTTCCTTTTAGTGGAGAATGGTATTTAGAAACAAAGTTCTGGGTGCTCATGGTCTCTAGGCTCTCTAAATGGACACTGTGGACAGAGCTATGTATAAAACACACACACTCACCTAGACATCTATATCTATCTTTCTTTGAAAAGTCATGAATTTATGCGATACTTCAAATCTAATATAACAGCGCAGGGTTCATTTTATCCTTCCCTTTTTCCAGATTTGTAGCTCCCTTTCCCAACAGTGAGAACCTGCCTCCTGTAGTTACTTAGTCCCTCAGTCGTAGAATATACAGAAAAGAGTTTATGAAATGTTGACCTATACTACTTGGAAAAACAAACCTACCAACCAGTGTTCAATATTTGTTTACAGTTATTTTGCCTTCAGTATGAATGGATATAGTCAAAATGTGTTCTAAAGTTACATGGACTAGTTCATTTCTCTTTTCAGTGTGCTATATTATTCATTTGAAATACAGATAGATGCATTTTTTTCTGTTTATATCCATTTTAGTACTTTTTCTCTTATCTATGTTGATTTTATTTAATTTTTTGATTTTTCTGTATGGCGAATGCTACCATTATTCCAAAAGTCAAAAACATTCAAAAGCTACACTCACAAAAGTGTCCCTCATTCCAAATATTCCTACTACATTCCTACTTACCTACTATAAAGAGTCATTGACATTACTTTCTGGTTTATTCTTCCTGTCCTTTTGCCCCAAAACAAGAAATGTACTTCTTTTCTTCTTTTCCCTTCTATCTTATACAAAAGGTAGTGTACTCTAAATAGTCTTCTGTACTTTTTTTCCTCTACCATGCACATTGATTAGAAAGGCACAAAACCAGTCGCACAACTTTTCCTTTCAAACTCTGTACAGTGTCAGCATTCTGCATTTAAACACTCCATCCAAATCCTCGCCTAAAACGTCTACTTGAGGCAGATGTGACAATATTTTTTGTAGGACTAAGCATTCCTTTTGGTTTAGGATTAGAATGCACCAGTGCACTTTGACTTTATCCTGGAAGTTATATCCTGGCCATTCCTCCATGTCAGTACACAAAGATCTCTCTCGTGCTTTTTTAGGGCTGCATGATACTCCATTGTTGAAGGACCTTAGATTATTGAGCTCCTCTCCTGTGTGTGCACTTGTAGGTCATCACCAATGTTTGTAATTACAAATAGTGCTGCAGTGAATCACCTTGTCCATTTGTTTATGTGTTTTGCATATTGTTGAAGAGGTGCCTTCAGAATAAATTCTTAGAATTGGGATTGGTGGATGAAAAGGTAAATACATACACAGTTGTGTTAGATATTGCCCAATTTCCCTCTATGAGGACTATATTCCACTTGCAGTATATGAGAGTGCCTATTTACCCAGACCATTCCCAGAATGTATTATCTAGGTTAAAAAAAATATGTTTTTGCCAATTTGATAACACTTGTTATTACTAGTTATTTTTTATCGGTTGTATGGACTGTGAGGTCATTGAGGAAAGGGGTTTTATATTTTTAGTTTTGTTTCCATCCCCATTGCCTAGGACTGATATCGAACCTGAAGTGAGTTCGCTCACCCGTTGCACAGCAAGCCAATCTCTGACACCAGGTGTAGTGGAAGAAAGTAGGAATTTTATTATTGCACAGTGCTGGGCAAGGAGAGAGGGCAGCTAATGCTGAAATCCCAAACTCCCCAAAAATCTAAAAGGAAGGGTTTTTATTTGGGGTTTTATGTAGGGGAGGGGAAGCATATGGCCTTGCTGGTCGGAGCTTTCCCACCAGCCTGTCTTTGGCCTTGAGACATTTGCAGAGAGGAGGGAGCCCATGACCTTCCTGGTCAGCAGCTTTCACACCAGCCTGTATCTCTTTGCGGGGAAGAGATAGTGAATCCAGGTGCTTGTCCTTGGCAGTGTCTGTCTCCGTGGAGGATAGTGGATTCTGGAGCCAGGAAGCCAGAGAGTAAGCAGGGAATGACTATTTTGGTTTTAATCCCATATGTGCTGGGTTTAATGTAGGGAAACTGATAGCAGGGTCAGTATCAGGACACCATGTAGTACAGAATAGATGTTCTAATATTGGTTGGTAGGATTGTTGGGTGAAAAGATGGTTGGATGGAAGGTAGTTAGGTAGAAGGGATGATTGGGTAAAAGGATGCTTGGATGAGAAGACTATCAAGTGGTTGAATGGTTAAGTGAAAGGATGGTTGGGTTGGAGGAAGGACAGTTGAGTGGGAGGAGATCTTCATGTCTTTTTTATCAATATATGAATATTTTTGATTTACTTCTATGTTTACTGGGTCCAAATAGTATTTTATACATCATTTTAATTCATTTGGTCTTGCAGGTAGTGAGTTTTCACTCAAAATCTGTTGATTATCTGAATATGACTGTTAGGACCATGACTGTCACTTTGAATTCACCTTTGACCTTCACCTTTGACTCATATCCACCACAGTGCACGGCACATAGAAAGTACTTATATTCAACTTGTCAGTAAGTCAGTTCATCAGTTAACGGCAACAACAAAGATATTATCTCCTCTATTTAACTTTTCATGGAAACTGAAGCTACTTTATCAGTTTTTTCAACCCTGAACATAGGCTTCATTCATTCTGGACAGACATTTGCCCTGAGATCATTGAATCAGTAACCTACTTAAATTAGCAGATATTTTAAGAAGAAATGGGCATTGTGTAGTCTTGTAATTATTCGCTGGATCATATAATCAAGGAACAAACTCTTGCTTTGGAACCAATGTCTAACACCACTGAATTTAGGGCCATTTCCTGCTGGGACAATGGAACTGGCTGGAAAGAATTCATTCAGGAATTGATAGGAGGCACACATTTTAAATGGTTCCTGTTCTGAAATACCTATTTTCAACCATCTCTTTTTATTTTCTCATACTAGTGAAGTGACTAGCAAATTCTTCTCATACTGATATCATGAAAATAAAATCTTAATTTTTAAAATATATTTTCTGTTTTTTCTTTTTCTTTTTGAGTCTACCATGAGTTATGGTGTCTTTAGAGAAAATTTACTTAATTGAAGCTTAGAAACAGACAAAATGCTGTGAAATGTGGGCAAGAACATGTAGATTCATCGCTCCAGCTGAAAATGTCTTTTCCCGGGGAGTTGACATCCTGGCCGAGTGTTCTTGTGCAAAAGGAACATTTCCCCATCCAGAGCCAAAAAACAAGCCATTGTTATTGCCTCTGGTTGATACTGAGTCATCACACATAGGTGGGGTGGGGTGAAGGCAAGCTGAATTATAAAATGCCTTCCTTTGAAGTCAAATCAATTTTTATTCTTAATCTGTGAGCGTGAGACGGGAACAAACAAGTCTTCAGTGAAATAAAGATTTCTTAGGCTGTCAAGATTTATCTTATCAGTCTGAAGAGGTGGGATTCCTGTTAGCAACTGGCAGTTTTAAAAATCCATTCGCCTGAGGAAGTGTGAAAACAGCCTGCACAACAAAGGCTCGGAGCTCTTGCTGGATCGAGTGTCTGTTTGCCCCTGTTCTACATGCTCTTCTTGAGACTTTGCCAGGTCCAACTTTACAAAATTTGCAGGCCAATGGGAATGCATGCAGGGAATATCAGAAACTATGTCTTAGGGGGAGCAGGTGTATTGTGGTGCTAAATGTTGAGCTTCTGTTGCCAAAACACCCAAGGAAATAGGGTATTTTCTATGAACTTCACAGGTGGCCTTCATGGCAAATTCTTCATGTGAATCTCCAAAGCCAAGTGTTGGCCATCGTTTTGCCTCTGTGGAAGAATCCACCTTTTCCCCATGTTAATTTCTCCTTTAACAAATAATGTCAGAGCAGACGATGCTATGAACGAAATGAATTAAACCATTAAACATTGGGTGCAGCTCTAGAGTATTTCTTTTCCCCTAAGGCAAACCGGACAAGAATGTGTGTTATTTCCCAGACATCTTTGGGCAGGTGATCACTTCTGGGCAGGGAGAACATGCCAAAACTGTGCAGTTTGGGCTCATCTGAAAATGCTCTGGGAAAGATCTCTGTCTGTTCTCTGCCCATCTTCCTGTGATGTGCGGAATCACGCCATAACTGGGCAGCCCCTTGGAAGTCAGCCAGCCCAGCCTTCTCCTCATCCAGATGGAAACCATGAGGCTTAACTCACAGGACCACTGATTAACCCCGAGGTCACTCTCTCTGGTTTGTGGCGGATCCAGAACTAGTATCCAGAGGTTTCCAGAATCTCAACACAAAGGGTATTCGTTATAAACGGAATCTCCCTACTCCTTTTCCCTCCTGTCATCTCCTAAATAAATGGTGAGAACCTGACCCCCTTACTGGCCAGAGTCCAAATGGAGATTACCATACAGATGCCTTTCCGTGGTTTTTGGGGACAAGCAGGTGGGCCCGTGCTGAGGATTCCCCTTCCCGCCCCCCTGCCTCTGCTCAGCACCCACCTCCCCTGTATTTAATATGACTTTATCTCCCTATTTAATTCATTGATCCAACTTCTCTGGGGATCCATTCCATGACTTTTCTGGGTAAACCAAGCCCTTGCCATGATGGGTTCTCTTTCTAAGATGATCTCTCTTCCCACAGTTATCCTGCTTGCAGTGTTACATTGATTTCTGTGGTTCTTTGAGTGGTTTCTGTCTCCTGGTAGACTCCGCGTTCCATGAGATCAGTGGCTTTGACATTCGTATGCACCGCTGTGTCCATGACACCTAGCCTGGCCCTTAGCAGGCAAGTGTATTAGGTCCCCGGGGCTGTGCTAACAAAGCACCACAAACTGGGTGCTTCAAACAACAGAAATTGATTCTCTCACAGTTCTGGTGGCCAGAAGTCTAAAGTCAAGGTTGGAAGGGCTGTGCTCCCTCTGAAGGCTCTAAGGGAGGGTCCTCCCTTGCTTCTGGGGGTTGCCAGAAATCCTTGGTGTTCCTTGGCTTGTAGCTGCATCTCTCCAGCCCCTGCCTCAGTTGTCACATGGCGTTCTCCCTGTGTCCCTTCACATCATCTTCCCTCCATGCGTATCTCTGTGTCCAAATTTCCCTCTTCTTGTGAGGACACCAGTCCTTGGATAAGGGCTCAACTAATGGTTTCAGGGCCACTGTATTAGTTTCCTTGGGCTGCAATAAGAATTATCACAAATTTAGTGGCTTAAAACAGTGGAACTTTAGAATCTCACTGTTCTGGAGGCTGCAAGTCTGAAATCACAGCATTGGCGGGGCCATGGTTCCTCCAAAGGTTCTGGAGAAGAATCTTTCATTGCCTGTTCTAGATTCTCATGATTGTTAGGAATCTTTGGCATTTCTTGGCTTGTAAGTGCTTTGCTCCAATCTCTCCCTACATCTTCACACAGCCTTCTCCCTGTGTGTCTGTGTGTCCTTTGGCATCTCATAAGGATAGCTGGTCATTGGCTTAGGGCTCACCCTAATCCAGTATAAGCTCATCTTAACTGGCCTGTATCTGTAAAGACCTTATTGCCAAGTAAGGCCACATTCTGAGGTTCTGAAGGGGACATGAATTTTGGGGGAACACTATTCAACCCAGTATAGTAGGCAATACACATTTGTTGAATGAATGAATAAATGAATGAATGGTAGTGCTGTGGGCCCTGACAAGTCTTAGCTAAGGAGAACCAAGTAGTCATGCCTGAGCAAAAGCTAGTGCAACATGCACTCGGGTTCATCTTCAGAAGGATCAGGGTCTGTGTTGACAGAAATGAGAAATCCCCACTGGAGTGCCTCACCCTCTCTTAAAAGACTCCTCAAGATTGCTTTGCTGTCCTTCTTTCCTCAGCAGAGTGTTTTTAATATGTCTATTTAAATGCAAATTTTGACTTTCTGTCTGTAATCATATAAAATGTTTGGCACTAAAATTTTAATCAGGAATGTAATTTTATAGAGAGGCGGTAATGGAGTGGTAGGCCACGCATAATAGAATGAAGCATCCCAGGCGTGGATTCCCAGCACACGGAAGCTCTGGCCTCCCTGCTTCCAGTTGAGTTGGAAAACCCCTGTCTAGCTCAGAGGGATGCTTTTTAAAGATGCTTCGTGCTCTGTGTATTGTCACTGATCCCAGTACTTAATTGTCCTTTAAAACTGAAGAAGGCAATCAGGTCTTCTTGTCTTGTGTCCTCTGGTTGCCTCTCATTCCCCGTAGACCACGGGTGTTGAAAGAGGGGCTCTGCCCTATTCCAGCCTAAGATGATAGCTCATTTATCAAGTTTGGGCTGGAGGCTCGGCCGCCAGAGCCTCTATTGTTTGGGACAGTGGCTGCCAGCAGCAGATGTTTGTCATCGCCTCAGCTCCCTGCAGTCTTTGAGTTCCATCTGCCCCGAGCTCAAGCATGGCTGCCAGCACGTCCCCTTTTTCCTCACCCATTCACCTCCAAGGGAGCCTGGGGCTCATGCATCTGGGCCTCTGGGGAGAGGGCTACCCAGACTCAGCAACCCTGGTGCCACAGTACTTCTGGAAAACTCCCTAGGCATCTGTATTTGCCTGTTGGCATATTTAAGTGACTCCAACTAAGGTTGTTGAGAAAGGTTGGAATTGCATTTTGTCACTTTGGTCTTAGTCTCCCAACTTGTCACAGCAAGGGTGTCAGACTACACACAGCTCTCCCCTAGTTGGGCCATCTGAGAGTGTGTACACACTCTCCCATTTCTAATTAAGCTCTTCACTGCCTCAGGGCCTTTGCAATGCCTGTTCCCTACTCCTGGAATACTCTTCCCCATTGGCTGACTGGATCATCATCCTTCAGAGCCCAGCACAAATGTCACCCCCTCTGAGAGGCCACCCTTGTGCTCCCTGATTAAAGTATGTGGCACCTGAACATCCTCTTTATTTCCCTCACTGTGATTGTCCCAACTTGTAATTATCATATTTATAAAATCCCTTGAATGGTTTTTTAAAATTACTCTTCTGAGAGTGTGAGAAGCATTCAGGGATGGGAAAGAGGTATGCAGAAATGGAAGTAAGGGGGCAAGGTGGGAGTCTGAAGCATTAATCCTATTGAGTGAAGATTGGCCCGGGAAAGGGAACATGGCAACAGAGAAGAAATCCTTAGATACATTTGAGAACTATTAACATGGTAGTTGAGAAGAATTGGTGATTGTCTGTTAGGGATAAGGAAGAAGAATGAGGATGCTTAGCTTTCTAAACTTGGTATTTGAGTGGATGGGGTGACGTTTGCTGGAAAAAAAGACTAGGTTTGAGGGGAAAGATGCGAAGCTCATTATGGAAATATTGAGTTTTCTTCTCTGGTAGGATCTCTGGCTGAGATTTGGATATGGGTATCTGATTGAGAAGTCATCAGAGGGGTGATGGTACTTGAAGCCGTGGGAATGGAAGGTACTTCCCTGGGAGAGAAGCAGGAGGAGAAGATAAGGTCCAAGGATTAGGGTGGCTGTGCATCCCAGTGCGCCGGGTTATTCCTGCTTTATGCCTGTTGCTCCAACATCATTTCTAACAGTACCCCTTTTAATTTTAGTGTGTCCCAGTTTGGAAAGCAAATTATGTGGTTGGCCTACCCAGAACAGAAGGCTGGGGAAATTCAGAGTTTATAGGAAGACAGAGACAGAACCCAGTAAAAAAACTGAGAGTAAGCAGGGGTGGGAGGAGAGTGTTGTATAATGGATGCCAAAGGAAGAAAATTAAGCAGAAGAATCATCTGTATCAAATATTTCACAGAGGTCAAGTCATGTGAGGATTTGGACCCATCCATTGGATTTAGGTACAAGATGGGTATGGATGCTGTTGAAGGATAAGGGCAGGCAGATGCCAGATAGTGGTGGGTTTGAGGAGCAAATGGAAGGTGAGAAAGTAGAGACAGTTTCACTAAGCTTTGTTATGAAAGAAAGGAGAGAGTTCAGAGGAGTAGGCAGACATAGGCATAAGGTCAAGAGATGGTCATTAGATGGAGATATTTGAGCATGTCTCATTCTGGGAAAAGGCCAGTGGCGGTATGATGGTGAAAACTTCAGGAAAGAGAGTGTCTATCTGAGGGATCAAGATTCCTAAGGGAGAGAGAGAGGATGAGAAAAGGGACACTTTCCCCAGTGTAATAGGAGAAGAAAGAAGAAAGTTTGGGTATGAGAAAGTCCATAGTCTTTATAGCAGGCATGTGGAGAGAGTTCTTCTCTGTTGGCATTTATTTTCTCTTCTGAAGTAGGAGGCATCTGAGAGGTGGGGGAGATTGAAGATGTGAGGAAAGTAGATAGTGCTTTAAATAGCCATATGCAAAATGGGAGAAGGAATTTGCTCATTCGGAAGACTTTTATCAGATGCCTTCTGTGCTCCAAGCTCTAGGAATCGAAGAGTGAGTAAAATGGTTGAGTTGGGCTTCCATTCTCCTTGGGAAGGCGATGGTGGCCATGATGCTGGCAGCATTGGGCACAGCGGGGGCTGTCAACCTCATACTTAAAAGGATGTGGGTCTGCGTGGTGTGTGATTATCTTTAATAAAGAATAGCTCAGTACCTTTCATCTAGACCTAGAGAAAATGGACAGCTGGATGGTCTAGACATGGAAGCATGGAGGGGCATATGGGTTGAAGTTCTAGGGGGGAAAAAATGATTGTTAAAGTTATGGACCATTACATTGAATCTGGGTGTGGAATACAGTGCACACACAGGCTGTTTTCCTCCCTCTCTCCATCCCTCCCCTTATTTCTTTCTTTCTTTGTTATAGCAATGTCTAACAAACATTGCTATAGTCACTGTCCTTGAAGAAATCTCTTTGAGGGCATATACAAGTATTTCTCTAAAATAGGCACTAAAAAGAGGAATTCTGGATCTGAAGGAAAACACATAAAAATTTCAATAAATATTGCCAAATTGCCTGCTACAAGTGCTTCACCAGTTTGCACTCCCACCAACAGCATCCAAAAGAGACTCTTTTCACACACCCTTGCCGACACTGGACGTTATCAATCTTTCTAACTTTTACCAGGTTCCCGAGCAAAAAAAAAGCTCACTTTTTTTTGGTGCATTTCAGTGATCACCTGTCCTGGTGAGCATCGTTTTGTAAGTTTGCAGGGAAACTTCTGGTATACAGTGATGATTGCAAAGATATTTTAGAGGACAGATCACAGAGGGGGTACATGCAAGGCTTGGGGAGGGGGCATTAGGGAAGTTATTGTAGGAAATTGAATGGGAGACAACAGGACTGATCTAAGAGCTGGAGATGGGGGCACAGATTTTAGGGACAATTTAGGGGTAGGCGTGATGGGTTTGGTGACCTTTTGGGAAAGCAGGAGAGAGACATCAGAGCTGACAGAGGTTTGTAGCTTGGTAGTTTGAGTGACTGTGTTAAATTTATTATCCAGGAGGGGTGATACAGCAGGAGATGCAGGTTTGGGGGTGTGGTAATGAGCTCTCTCCCAGCCTCTGGGCTCCTCCACCCGTTGTATGTCAAATACTTTCTTGGGTCATCCAGTCTGCATCTGTTCCTGTTCACTTATCAGACAGATCAGTTTGGTTCTGTCACACCTTTGGGTCTGTGAGGTCCTGTTTGCTAGGCCAACAGAATGGGCCCTCATGACCTCACCTGCCACACTCACTGCAGCTGGAGCTGGCCCTGCATTGTGTTCCTACGGTAGGTGGACCCTAACACATGGCCAAGCATTCACCTGGTCAGCTCCTGGTCTGCCGATGTACAGGACACAAGTTCAGCAGCCATCTCTTCTGCTGAGCTGCAAATTCTATGAGGGAAGACTACTGAGTTTGCCTGTCCCTTGCTATCTTCTAAGGCAGGGCTCTGTAATCTTATTCTCACATAGTAAACGTGGGCCATAGGGTCTCTGGTGTACTCAACTCCACCCTAGTAGCATGAAAACAGCCATAGATGTTATGCAAATGGGTGGGTGTGGCTGTGTTGCAATAACTGCTTATTGCACTTATAATAATATAAGCTTATTATATATATTATAAGCTTATAATAATATAATACTTGCTTATAACGGCTGGAATTTGAACTTCGTATAATTTGCATGTCTCATAAAATGCTATTCTTCTTTCGATGCTTTTCCCCAACCATTTAAAATTGCAAAATCCATTCTTGGTCTGCAGGCTGTACAAAAACAGGTGGCATGCTGGTGGCCTGACAGCCGTAGGTTGCTGACCCCATCCTAAAGCTCTGCACGTTGCCTGTAACATAGTCAACACTCGCTTAATGTGTGGAAGAAAGGGAGGGAGGTGCATAGGTTGTCTTTGCACATCCTTCCGCCTGCAGAGTGGGAGAGGAATAGTAAAATGAACAACAGTAGATTTGGTGTCAGTGGATCTTGATCCTCTTCCTGCTAAATGGTGTGACCTTTAGCCAATTGCTCCGGCTATCTTATCTGTGTAATGGGAAGAAGGCTGGCTTCGTTAATGAGTGTGAAAATAGCTCACACTTCCAAGCCCATTGATAAGAATAAGTTATTACTTGAAGCCAGAGAAGGGGCACGATAGACCCAGCAAAGTCTAAACCCTGACAAGCCAGTATTTGAGCAACAGTCAGCTCTGGCTCAGCTGCAGAGACAGCAGATTCCCACGAGTGAGCAGAAACATTCAGCATCTGGTGCCCAAGAAGTTCGTCGAGGATGCCCGGTGACTTGCTGACACATGCTGGATGATTCTTAGGCTTTCTCCAAAAGAAGCATACTGTATGGGTCTCACTCCCCGCCATGTTGGCTAATATTCCAAGACGATCTGACTTTATTATTTTTTAAAGGAAAGGTTTTAATGCAGCCTGGATGAAGTAGATCTGAAACGTGAGTGATGTTATGGCCGTGGTTGACTTGAAGCCGAATCTCTTAAACTTGGCGTCATTTGCCTCTCTTCCTCCTTTGGCAGACACCCTATGTGGGATACCATGTGGTCCAAGGGACACAGAAGCACAACGGGTGTTTTTTCTTTCTGTCCTGAGGCCATCTGTGCAGTGATGTAGTTTTCGTTTCCATCTTGCTTCCTTTTTCTGGTAGGAGCAAGATCAACTCAGTGCATGTATCACACCCCTTCTAGGACAAACAGCACAATAGGCAAATAAGTTAAGTGGCTACAACCAAAGATTTTAAACCAACTGTCAAAGTATAAGAAATTGTTGTGGGGGTAGGATGGACCTGTTTTGTTGTTTTGTTCTCGGGCAGAATGGATCCTCTACAGTATGGGGATTTTTAAGGGGAAAAAACCATTTCTCATTCTCTGTAGAACATTTCCTGCTGCTCTCACTCTCTTTCTGCCCTGAAATGTTTCTGTTTCAGCACCATTCATCTCTCTTGATTGGTTTTGCTTTTCTTCTTCTAAGATGTTGCTAAATTTGCTTGTAAAGTTTTGTTTATTCATCGGCGCTCGGTTGAAAGGTGCTGGATCATTAATCTAACTATTCAAGGTTAACCATGCTTTATGCTGAAATTGCCTTTTATGGAACAGATTTCAAGGTTTTGCAAGAGTTGAGTGCTACCTCATTTTTGACATTTCAGCAATGAATCCTGTTTGAAATGTGATTTGAATCCAATCATCATCTTATTTGTGGAGGAAGATAAAAATAATATACAAATATTGCAGTAAAATTGCGCTCCTCCTGCCCCCCTCTCGCATTCCGAGTCAGCTAGGTCTTCCCAGGGTGGCGACTGAGCAATGTCATCCCTACTTTAATTCTGTCTTCCATTTTTCTCCCTGTATATATTTCCCTCCCAGAAGGTTAAAGATATTTCTTTTATGCCTTACATCAGTTGTATGGGGCTTCTCAAGAGTGTATGTTGAAGAAGTGGAGCTCACACAATTAGCCCTGTGCCTGATTGTCGAATCTCAGGGTAAAAGGACTTTAGAGGTCACCTAATTCAGCTAGTTATGCAATCACAGAGCTCTTTCTTTGAAGGAACAAATGAAGAATTTAATCTTCCAGGCCTCTTTGTAGACGTGTGAACAGGTTTATAAGTGTGTCCACCTTATAGTGTTTGGATGTGGCATTTTAATTAAAGAGGAAGTAAGCTTTGCTATTTTTTATAATCTGATAGGCCTCCAGTTCCTACAGAGCACTGCGGTGCTCTTGCTCAGCCCATGGCCTGGCATCCTTGCTTTCTAACTGGAGAGTATCTTAGAACTAGCCTGCGGGTAGCCACCCTTAATAAACTCACACCGGAGACGGCACCATTTCTGTATAAATTACAGCCGTATCTGAGTTGTCTTACTCACTCTCTTCCCAGTGTGCTATTTATAAATCCTCCCTCCCTCTCCTTATAAAAGCCTATCCCTTCAGAGTTTCTCAAACTCAACATCTACTCCAAAGTGTTAATGGATTGATAGTGATCAACCTCATCATGCGTATTTGCATGGGAGGATGCGAATGGTGTGGACAAGTTCAAGCCAGTGAAGTGTCTGAGTCTTGGATTCTGTGTTTATATGATGGAGATTAGAAAAGGCTGTATTGCTTGGTGGCTAAGGACATGGATCTGCATTCACATTCTGATTCTGCTACTTACCAGCTGAGCTCATTACGTTACTTAACTTTTTTTTGCCTCAGTTTTCCCCTCTTTAAAATGAGATAATAATATACCTACCCCTTAACACTATTGTGAGAATTCAGTGAGTTAATGCACATAAGGAGTGTCGCAAGTCCTCAAACAGTTATTAGCAACAAGCCAAGCAGATGATCTTCTTGCTGTAAAATATCAAATTCAGATGGCTGAAAGGCTAGCTTGGGGAAAAGTATACCCATGAGATCTTGGTACAGGACAGTCTCCCACAACTACCTGTGGGAATTCCATTTTGGAACACATTGCTAAACTTCATCTGACTGGCGTGTTCTCATGATCATATGATCATAGGTCAAGCTTACTGCAGCTTAATTTGAGCAGGACATTGTGGCTGGGCAAACCGGTCCCATAGGAGTAACTCCTACACTCTTGTGTGGGCCTTTCCTGACCCACTGAGATTATTTCCTACTCTCAGTTCTTATGCACTTCTTGTTGTATATTAGCATGAGTGAGCCAAAGTCCTTCTCCATTCATTCAACTAAAAATTACGGAATATCTATTTAGTCCCAAAGATGTAGATACACTAAACATGATTCCTGCACTCATAGAGCTTATAATCTAGTGGAAGGGATAGAAAAGCAACAAGAGCTGAATGGACCAATAAGTAAAGCAATCACAAGACGTGAAGTGTACGTGAAAGAAACTAAGGCAGCACAAAGAGACACACAAGAAGTTCTTTTAGTATGTCCAGTTTCTAAATAGTGTCTGACACATAGTTGGTACTCAGGAAATGTTGATTGAATAAATGTTTGAGGGAGACGGGATATTTTAGGTAGGGAAGCCCACAAAGTTCTCTGAGGAGCTATTTGAATAGAAAATTAAAGAGCTATTCATGAGAAGACAGAGGGCCAGACAGGGAGCTAAGGGGAGGAAAGGTAGTGTTGATGGTGAGACAGGTAGAGAGATGGAAGGAGCTTGGATTGTCTGAGGAACTACAGAATAAAGAATCTGTATGTTTGAAGGGTATGGAGAGAGGGCTTAGGTGGTGGAAGGTTGCCCAAAGACGAGGCTCAAGGAGTACACAGGGAGCATAAAATGAGGCTCATGATTAGGTTTTGGAGAGCAACTCAGCCTTCTTTTAAAGTGCAAAGGGAAGTGATTGAAGAGTTGGTGAAGTAAAGCTTCATTGGTGAGTACCCAAAGTCTGAGCCTTTTAGGGCTACTGACCCTGAAGGATGAGCTCTTCGTCTTGAGAATAGGAGTTCTTGTAAATTCAACCATTGGCTTTCAGTTACAGGCTTTGTTACATCACTCACTTGCCATTAGGATCCAGATCCCTAGTTTTCAATGGGGTAAAAATAAATTAACAGGCACACCTTCCCTGTGCTACTGTGGAATCCACTTAGAACACCATGTGCCTGTTTTTCTCACTGGTGCGTTGCTGTCATCATGCAACTCGACTTCTATTTACAAGTCTTGCTTGTGGGGGAAGACCCATCTTAGATCTGAGAGGACTTGGTGAGGAAAAACCTTTTAAAGAGAGAGGTCTAAAACATGAAGCCATTAACATCAACTTCAACTCAAGATATTTGAGATGATAAATCTGCTTATAGGCTCATAAAACAGCCACCAGCTCAAGGTTATGTGAAGCAAAGAAAATCTCAGGCATCGCTCAGCTGTGTTCAGCTGCCTGATTATTGTATTATTAACCTTGCCGCACTTGGGATTCTGTTCTCCCTCAAAGTAAGTTATGTTTGTTGTTAGAGTAGGTAGTGAGCATCCGTCAGTTCTGTAGCCCAGAATTCCTTCCTCCTACTTCTATAAGGGTGCCCGGTTTTCCTTCAGGCATCTCTCCCCCACCACTCTCAGTCTCAGTCCTTGGGACTTCTGGTAGACCTCTTCCTAGCTCAGTCTCCAGGGAGGAAGTGTGTGACCTGGCCAATCAAAGCAGTATATATGCCAGGCATCATGATGTTGGACCTGAGCGTGTGTGCCCATCAGAACCAGTGACATGAAGTCTGTGAGATTATTAAAGTTTACTTGAACTTGGGAGGATGTAGGTCTGAAGCTGCTGGCAGCCATCTTGGCACCACGTGGAACCCAAGAATGAAACCCACATTCCTGGAGAGCATGGAGGAGAGCAGAACCATGAGACAGAGAGAAAGCAGGATGCAATGCCATCACTGAAAAAGTCTCTGAATCCAGCTAAGCCTGAATTTCTCTATATCTTGAGCTGTTCAGCTACCTGAACTAGTAAATTTCACCTTTTTTTTTTTTTTTGCTTAAGTCAACTGGGCTTTGAATTTTTTGCCAGTTGCAACCAGAAGAGTTTTAACTGTTGTGGGGGAGCTCATTAGTACTTTCAGATCACAGGGAGGAGGGGAGACTCTTAGGATACACATACTACAGTGACTTGAATGAAGGATGGTCTTCTTCATTCTTTTCTGTCCTTGTGAGCACTGGCGGGGAAAAGGAGAAAGTAATAAAAGAACACAGACTCTGCAGAGACGGTGTGTGTGTTGTCACGGCAGGCCGTACACCACTGGGTTGTCACTGCGTATCCTTTGCTTGTTGTTTAAAAGACTTTTCAACCATTAAACTGCATCTTATTTCTTTTTCCTTGATAGTGCACAAGAAAATGAGATCATTAAGTACATGATCATGAAAGCAGGCACCTGGCTTTTGAAATATTAGATTTCTCCACTTCCATCCCCTCTGTGGCTGGAGTCCCATAACTTTAAAACGAAGGCCCACTTAGCCCAATTACTCTTCTAAGAACCTGTGATGTTTTGATCTTGGATTCCTCTCTCTAGGCCATGGTGTGAGGGTGGTGCATTACCTAGCATCTGAAATTGAATGACAGAAGTCAACATGAGATGGGGCTTTCTCTGTGCTGATCAGTGATGGCCATCCTGCTCAAAAATTCAGCTCAGGTTCCAGCTGCCAAACAAATGAACGTGGGCCAGAAGGCACAGGGACTCTACGACAAGAGGCTGCCCCCAGGAGAAATCATGCTGCGGGCTGGTAAGGTTTGTAATAAAAATTGATGCTGCCTTCTCAAGCTTTGGGGTCCTGGGCCTCTACCTCTTTAGGCGACTTAATGTGTACTGCTGTCTGAGTCACCATCTCCACGTTTCTGGCAGAAATGCAACAGTGCTGATGAAACTTTGCCAGCAGATGACTTGTTACCCATTTGGAAAGCCAGGCAAAAAGTGTGTTTGGGCTAAACTGCTTCAGGTCAGAGCTCCATCTTCTCATGGCTGTGAAGTGAGGGATGCGTGGGAGAAGCCCTGGCTGAGAGCATCGTCTGCGCTGTTCTTCTCTAAGTGGACGCTAATCCATTAATTAGGAGGTTTGCAGCAATTAGTGGTACTTTGTGCTTGTGCACATTAGTGTTTCTTTTTACGCACATGCATTAGATGTATTTACATATGCATAAACCCAAGTCTTTCCATTTAGCTCTGAGAGCTGCCATTCAAATCATCTTCCGGCTCAGAGGTGGAGAATCCAAATCTGACACCCCCAAATTCTGAACTTGAGGGAAGTTGTGGTCGTAATATTGGCCTGAGGGACAGTGCAGGTACTCATGTTTGACTTTGAGCAAATTATTTATTAATAATCCATTACTTTTGGGCCCGGCCCCGTGGCTCAGTGGTTAAGTTTGCATGCTCCGCTTTGGCAGCTCGGGGTTCGCCGGTTCAGATCCTGGGCATGGACCTAGTACTGATCATCAAGACGTGCTGTGGCAGGATGCCACATGGAGGAACTAGAATGATCTATAACTAGGGTATACAACTGTGTACTGGGGATTTGGGAAGAAAAAAAAAGAGTAAGATTGGCAACAGATGTTGCCTCAGGGCCAATCTTCCTTAAAAAAAAGTTAAAAAAAATAATAATCCATTACTTTTTAAAAGATGTATCAAATGAGTCAAATATGCTAGGCACTGTGCTAGTTTCTGGGAATAAAGTAGAGAACAAAACTAAGAAGGTCTCTGCCCTCAAGGAATTTATAACTTAGTGGGTGCTGAAATACACAAATAAGCATGTAGGAAGCAGGTGGTTATGATTGAAATGAAATAAAAATAAACTATGGGTTAAAATTAGTTGATGTGAGAGTAAGTAGCTAGGTGGGTCCTTAAGCCTGGGTGGTAAAAGATGACTTTTACAAGACATAACCTTTAAGCTGACACCTGCATAATGGGGGGGGGGAGCACATATAGATAGCAGGGGGAAGCATTTCAAGCTGGAGGAGCAGTTAGTACAAAGGCCCTGGGGTGGAAACAAGCTTAGAGTGATACAGGGACCAAGAAAGAGCCGACGTGGTTGGCTTGTAGTGGACGATACAGAGAGCAGCGTGAGATGAAGTTGGAGAGGTGAGTGAGCAATAGATCTCATAGGGCAGGGTCTCTCAGCCTAGCTGCTGTTGACATTTGAGCCTAGGTAGTTCTCTGAAGTGGGGGCTGTTCTGTGCATTATGGGATGCAGAGCAGCATCCCTGGCCTCCACCCACTCGATGCCAGTACACTGCGCTCCTCCAGTTGTGGCAAGCACAAATGTCCCTAGACATTGCCAAATGTCCCCTCCAGGCACAGCAAAATCTCCCTTGGTTGAGAATCCCTGAAGTTGGATTTGCAAGCCTGCAAGAAGTTGGGGTTTTATTCTGTGTTCCTTGGAAAGGCATCCTACGTTTTAAGCAGGGGAGAATCATGATTTGATTTACATTTTTAAAAGATCGTTGTGTTGGTTTTGAATGAACGGATTGTAGGAGGGCAAAAGTGGAAGAAAAAAAATCATCGCCCCAGAGAGAGAGAGGTTATAATGCCACCATGGAAGGTAGTAACCATGGAGACCAAGGCCTGTGGGCAGGTATGTTTTGGGTAAAGTTGGCAGAACTTCGTTACGGACTGGATGAGTGGGCGGTGACGGAAGGAGAAGATTAAGGAGAATTCCTAGATTTTCAAATCACAAAGAGGATATCTCTGCCCTTCTTGAAGCACCTACATTGAAGTGAGGGAAGAGAAACATACGTTGTGCTGATGACCACGTACTCTAATAAATGCGTGTACAGAACGTGGCAGCACTGAGGAGAGCGAATGGTTCCTTCAGGGGGAGTCATGGGAGGCTGCTCAGAGGCTGTAAAACTTTTGAAGAATAAGTAGGACTTTTCTAAGTGGAGAAGGAGCTCAGGTTCCTGATCCATAAAAAGAGGAAGCCATAGGAGGGAATTCTTCTTCAATGTTTCATACTATTGTCAAGGAAAATTATGCCCAGAGTGACTGTCATGTGTCTGGAGTGAGAAGCTTAGGTGAGCGAAATTGTTGTCTCCAAATAGTTGTCTTTGAAAAGACTGTTTTCTCAATTTGTGGGCAAAAGCAGCCTTTTATTGGTTAGCTGTAAGTGTTTAAGATGTTTTGCAAATGTTTTAACTTAAAGAAGATGCTTAGTCTTATATTGTTTTTATTGAATTTCAAAAGAACGGTCTGTTGTAAGAGGTATAGTTACACGGTATTTCTAGATAATTGTTTGTTTTCTGGACCCTGGAGTGCTTTAAGTACATTAAATCCCATAGTTTAATAATAGCAATGGTTTTACTAGGAAACTAAGAGGTCACAAATTTCTGATTGTTCATTTGAACCTTGGGAGCAATAATTACTGTTTGCACTGGTATAAATACAAAGATATAAAGTTAAAGCTAAGTTTCATCACATTCTATTCTGTCTGAATGGTCAAAATATATGGTCCTGATGGAATATGGTAATATCCCCTTTGCTCCACTCCCTGCACTGTGGAACCGTCCTGTAGGCACACTGGACCCCCATAATGGGATGCAGACAGCGACTCAGGGTAGACGGTGTTCCATAAATACTTGGGGGCACTCCAGATTGGGACCTTGAAAACTAGACTGTATGTTAAATTCCCTCCTTCCTTTGCAGGGATTAAAAAACATCTCTCAAATTGACAAGAAAATTGGATAATAAATTAATCGTTTACAGTTTAGTAAACATATGCACAATTGAAGTTACACGTCACGGGCGTATTTTTATCAGCTGAAACGCCGGATGAGGGAGAAATCATGTGACCCACCCTCCTCTGCCATGGAAGAACAATGGACTGAAGTCTCATAATTGCTTGTTTCAAGATGCTCACTAAATCAGGCATGCAACTCTTGTCTTTTGTCTTTAAGGGACGTTGGGCAGTAGACTGGGGCCCACAAGCAGGGACACTGGAGTAAATTGAGCACTCTGCCTCTCTATATTTTCTCTGAAAATTATGTTTAGGAGGTTTTAACGATGGATAGAGTTTGCAACCGAAAGCTTTCTGCTTTTTGACTAGTGGAGTTGGTATGAATTTTGCCCTACCATATGTCGTTGCAGAAAATGTCACGTTATTTCATTTTTCCAAATCAAATTAAACGGTTCTGAGTATCCAATCAACAGAATCTTGAGACATTCAGTTGCAGCTGACTGTGGGGGTGGGGGTGGAGACTGCTGTCCTCCTGTATATTACACAGACCTTCACTGGTGGGGCTCATGAAGGCTTGGGATTTGGGAAGGACCATTAGTCTTTGGGACATCGTGGGCGTTACATGGGATGCTCATTATTCAAACCTGCCCAGTCCATTTGAAAAGGGACCACTCTGCTAATTCAGTGCCATACCTGGGGCAAGAGATCTCTGTTCATACTTGGATGCTCACCTCCACATGTCCAAACCCTTGATGCTCACCTCTGCATGTCCAAACCCTACACCCTTCTGAGTTTCCTTTCAGTCTTGGAAAATCTCCCCTTTCTCAGAAGTCACCACTTCTGCCATCCTCCCTTCATTTGTTTCCTTCCATCTTCTCTTACTTTTTTACCATCTCTTTTTTTTTTTTTTTTGAGGAAGATTAACCCTGAGCTAACTGCTGCCAATCCTCCTCTTTTTCCTGAGGAAGATTGGCCCTGAGCTAACATCCATGCCTATGTGGGACGCCTACCACAGCATGGCTTGCCAAGCAGTGCCTTGTCCGCACCTGGGATCCGAACCGGCGAACCCTGGGCCGCCGAAGCGGAACATGCGTACTTAACCACTGTGCCACCTGGCCAGCCTCACCATCTCTTTACTCCCTGTTTCTTTGGACACACAATACTATCCTCTTTCCTGGGTTTTGAGTTTGGGGAAGGAAATGGCTGCATTTTATCCAACTGATCATGTTATGCTAGTGGTCCAGATGTTATAGGCAAAGTGACCAGTTAACTCATGGTTTTTACTGGAACACTGTTGAGAGTAAAAGGGGCCTCAGTTTAATAACTATGCCAGGAAATCAGCTTAACTGGAACTGTCCCAGGCAAACTGGGAGCTGTGATCACCTTATGTAAGGAAGGAAGAAACAAAATAGGAGAAATAGCCTGCTGTGTTTCCAACAAGAATCCTGAGAAATGACTTCATTTTGGAAGCTATACTAAATGTCACTCCCTGTTACCGACACATATCGCATCATGAGATGTGGACATGCATGACTGTGCATGTCAAATGCTCTCAACAGCACACATGTGTTCAGAGCCTTGTCTTTCCATCTCCAGCCTTGAAAATATGGGATTCTGAGTTCAAATCGGGCTCAGATGTTGACTCCTTCTTTGACCTTGGGCAGTCTGCTTAATTTCATAGTGTTTGTTTGCTCATCTGAAAACAAAAGGGATAATGCTGATCCAAGCATATTGTGAAGATTAATTAGTTTCTGAAGCGCTGAGATCAACAGATGAAAGGCTTTGAGTGGAAATTATTTTGTTTTTAAAGGAATTATCGATGTGGGAGAATACAAGAGAACTTAGTGAACTGAATTACAGACCCTTGGCTGCTGGTGGGAGTGGGGGAAGAAAGAATATTGCATGTTACGAAGAACCCTAAAGTCACCCCAAAAATAGCCATGGGAAAATTGCTTTTCTGTGATTCTGAAAGGATGAGAAATTATGCAAAGGAAAAGAGCGAGAATAACAGGAAAATATATGCAGTTAAGACACATTTCAAAGTAACTTCCCTGGATAAACAACTAGGTACCAAGAAAAATAAAGAGAGGATGGTCTGCCAATCCTCTGTGATTAGGTCGTTAGCCAAATACTTGTAAACCAGAATGGCTGATCCAAGATCCCCCCAAAGAGACCTAATGGCCCATATGTCCTTAGTGGAGAGATCAGGTTAGGAATGAGAAACTACTCACTTAAAAACCCCACAACTATTTATCATTGCAGGATAACTAGACTTACAAGTGTGTTACTACTTAAAACCAGTTTCACTCTTGTTACATTTGTTTTTTTCTCAAATGAGTATTGTTACTGCCACTGATATACACATAGAGAAATGAGAATGAGGGTTACTGAGTGACCAGTAGTGGCCATTTGGTTAGTTAAGTGGTACAGGCAATATTCTGACTGAGGGCTTCTGATTCAAAAGATTCTGATCTTTCCACCATAACAGAAAAGTCTACTGAGGATGTGGTGACATCCACACAGTGTGTGGAAACGAATTATTTTCTAAGGATCCCAGAAGAATTGGAATGAAGACAAGATTCTTTTTTGTCAAAGAAACTCAAATATTCTGAATATTAAACTAATGCGATCTTATCAGAAATGGTGGGAAATACCAAGAAGGTAGAATTAAAAAATTCACTCAAAGTCCCCCATACCAAATGAAAACTCTATCTAACTTATGATATATTTCTTCTTTGTCTTTTATCCATGCATTTTTATAATACAATTTTGGTCATGTTATTCCAAATTCTTTTTAAGTATACATTTAAGGGCTTCATAACTTTCCATCTTGTGGCTTTCCATGGTTATCTTGGCCTTTTCTTTATTTTTTAGAGATGTAGTTCCTGTGTAAATAAAATTAATAAATAAATAAAAAATATTAGATGTGAAAATAAATAGAAAAATATATCCCATAATCATGTGACAAAATAGTTAATCCTGACAGGACTGAGATATTGGAATTAACAGCCAAGGACTTTAAAACTGCTATTATAAATTGAATAGGAATTTAAAGGAATGCAGGGTCAAAAAAAGAAAATTTTAGAATTAAAGATAAAATATTTTAAATGAAAGCTTCACTAGGTGGATTCGACGGCAGAATGGAAACAGCAGTACAGTAGGTCAGTGAATTTAATATAGATTAATATAAATTATTCAATCTGAGGAAGAGAGAAAATGATTAAATTATGAACAGAAGAGTAGTGACCTGTAGGACAATATCAAGTGGTATAGCTTATAGGTAATTAGAGCCCCAGAAAGGAGGAAAAATAAGATGATGCATAGCTAATAGTTGAAATTTCCCCAGATTTGATGAAATACTTCAACGTTAACACATTCAAGAAGCTCGGGAGACCTCAAGCAGGGTAAATACAAAGAACACCACATTTAGTGTAATTTTAATGTCCACATCATAATCACAGTAATAAAAGCATTTGAAATAATTCTCAAGATGGTCAATTTCTCATCAGAAACGATTAAGGCAAAAAGACAATAGAATGAGTTTTTAGCTGCTTAAATAAGAAAAAAATCTACCAACTCAGAATTCTACATCCATCAAAACTATTCTTCCACAATATAAAGACATTTTCAGACAAGAACAGATTTCATCACCATTAGACCTTTACTACAGGAAATATTTAAGGAAGATCTTCAGGCTAAAATGAAATGACCCTAGATAAAACTTGAATTTAAAGGGAAGAATGGAGAAAATTGGACATGGTAAATATGTGGATAAATATAAAAGACTATAATATTTCATTTATTATTTTTGAAAATACATGTAACTGTTTAAAGGAAGAATGATATCACTGTTTTGGGCAGGTTTGCGGCATATGTAGACAGAAAGGATGAGAGCATTAAGTAAAAACTGTTTGTTGATAGCTTCTTACACTTGACAAGAAGTAGTATGGTTTTAATGCTAAGTAGATCATGCTGTATTAAGGAGACATATTTAACCCCAAGAGCAACTACTAAAAATAATACAAAATGTATAGTCAAAAATATAGTAGAAAACCTAAAATGGAATAATACAAATATTAGCTAACTCAAAAACACATTGAAAAGGACAAATAAAGGGATAACAAAAAAAAAAATAAAGGACAAATAGAAAATAAAGAGCAAATGATATATACTTAAGCCCCACTATGCCTATAACTACACTAAATGTAAATGGGCTAAATGCTCAAATTAAAAGAACAATGTTATCAGACTGGATTTTAAAAAGAGTCAACTATATGCTGTGTATAAGAGATTCACTTTAAATACAAAACAGAAAAACTCAAATCATATGAAACAAAGGACAGAAAACAATATATACAGTAAACATAGCAAGCACAGGAAAAGCCTGAGTGACTATGTTAATGTCAAAAAAGTATACTTCAAGGGGCCGGCCCCAGTAGCCTAGTGGTTAAGTTCAGTGCACTCTGCTTCCATGCCCCAGGTTTGGTTCCTGGGCATGGACCTACCCCATGCTGTGGTGTTGGTGGCTATGCGGTGGTGGCAATCCACATACAAAATAGAGGAAGATTGGCACAGATATTAGCTCAGGGCAAATCTTCCTCAGTGAAAAAAAAAAAAGTATACTTCAAGCCAAAGAATATTACCAGAAATAAAAGGGACAATTCATAATGAAAAATATCAAGTCATCAAGAAGATCTAACAATCATAAATGTTCATGCTCTGCTAACAGAGCTTCAAATAAATGAAGCAAAAACATACACAACAGTCAACAAAATCAGGAAAGTACAGATGATATAAACAACACTGTCTACCAACTTGACCTAATGACATTTGTAAAGTAGTAAACCCAACGAGGGCAGAATACACATACTTTTCAAGTGCATGTGAAATATTCCCCCAAGGTAGACCACATCTTAGGCAGAAAACAAGTGTTAATCGATTTCAAATTTTGAAATATCAAGTATATTTTCTGACAATGATGGAATTAGATTAGGTATTGGTAATGATAATATATCTAGGAAAGTCCCGAAATTTTAGAAATTAAATAGCACAATTATAAATTACTTTCAGATTGAAGAAGATATCAAAAACAAAATTATATTTTGAACTGAATGACAATGAAAGACAACATACCAAAAGATATGAGATGCAGCTAAAGGATGGAGGGAAAGTAAAGCTATAAATGCTGTAAATTTATTGCTTTGAATGTTAGAGTGATTTAAAATTAATAATCTAAATGTCTACTTTAAGTGCCTAGAAAAAGAGGAGAAAATTAAGTAAAAGGAAGGAAATAGTAAAGATAAAAATAAATAAAATACAAAACCAAGCATCTTCAGTACCTGCTGATATTGAATTGAAATTGGAGATATCAGTATGAATTTAGGATTATCAATTTATATAGATAGAAAAATTTAGAAGACCTAGAATCAACGATACTTCAAAAGCAATGAGTACTCCTAGCGCCCAGATCTTGGTTTCCAAATACCATTCATCACTAAAAGAACCAAGACTAATTGGAGAAAAGGCCGACTCTTGAATTGAGGCAAGGAAAGTAGGAAATGAATCTGGCACATCTTTTTTCACCAAAAAGAAAGAAAATGCTCAAAGAATGTTGGAGGCATGTCAAAAGTACATAGATACCAGCTTCACGGGACTTCCAGTGACCAAATCTGAAAAAACCTGAGTATCAAAAATGAGAGAAACAGATTATAATCCATTGAATAAAATATGTATACATGACTACACACTGATATAAAGAAATCAATGAATCAATAAGGATGAGAAGGGAAAGTTCTTCTTTACACTATAAATACTACTACCAATTTATAGTCATAACTCATATCTGTTAAGCCTGATGGTACCCTCAGTGACATCGGACTGTTATCATTTTTAAACACATGCTAATTTGAAGGGCATGCAATGATTTTCTATTTGGGTTTGCAAGCCTTTTGATAATTAGTGGAGGTCAACTCTTAGCCATATGTTTATAATTTATTTGTAACTAAAGTGTGATTATTATTCAGCCATTTTGTAGCCTTTACTTACTTATCACCCATTCCAGATTTCATGTACAATAGAAGCCACTCTTGCTGTTTCCAGAGTGACTCCATTGTTTTTAGACAGTTGGAGGGGGAACTAATCAGCTGTTTTTTAAAAGAATTTCCTTAGGACATTGGTCTAAATGTCCTAAACATCTAAAATTGCTCTAAAGTCATTATCCCAATTTTTTTTTCAAATTTAATTTTATTTATTTATTTATTTTTAATTGCAGTAACATCGGATTGTAACGTTATATAGCTTTCAGATGTACATCATAATATATTTGGAATTCTGTGTAGATTACATCATGTTCACCACCCATAAACTAATTATAGTCCATCCCCTCACATGTGAGCCTAATCACCCATTTTGCCTACCCCCCCCTTCTCCCATGGTAACCACCAATCCATTCTCTGTTGCTATCTGTTTGTTTGTCATTGTTTTTATCTTCTTCTTATGAGTGAGATCATATGGTATTTGACTTTCTCCCTCTGACTTATTTCACTCAGCATAATACCCTCAAGGTCCATCCATGTTGTCACAAATGGCCGGATTTCATCATTTCTCATGGCTGAGTAGTATTCCATCGTGTATAAATACCACATCTTCTTTATCCATTCGTCCCTTGATGGGCACCTAGGTTGCTTCCAAGTCTTGGCTATTGTATATAATGCTGCAATGAACATAGGGGTGCAGGTATCTTTATACTTTTGCATTATCAAGTTCTTTGGATAAATACCCAGCAGTGGGATAGCTGGAGCATATGGTAGATCTATTCTTAATTTTCTGAGGATACTCCATACTGCTTTCTGTAGTGGCTGCACCAGTTTGCATTCCCACCAGCAGTGTACAAGTGTTCCCATCTCTCCACATCCTCTGCAATATTTTAAATTTGTTTTTAATTTACAGAAGTAATTGTAAAAAGAAAAAAAATAACGTAAGATATTATAGATTTTTAAAAATAGGAAATGATCATTTGTTTATCATTTGTTATGCTTATAGGATCCATTTCATATTCATCTGATAAACCCGTTAATAACTCTGTGATGGAGATAAGGTTGTTCCTGTTTTACCGATGAGAAGAAAAAATACTCAGAGAGGTTAAGATCCCACAGCTAGTCATGGCTGAGGCAGACTAGCTAACTCTGTAGAATTGTGGCCCCATTCAGTATGCCCTTGCTTAATGCTGGGACAAGGGAGAAAGATGGGAGGGTGAGGTGGCATGGGAGAAGACAACAAAAAATAGCATTTGTGTCTGAGTCGTCTCCTGAAGAAAGCTATTCATTCCTGCATTCATTCTGCAAATACTCCTTGAGTTCATAAGGTGTACCAAGGTTAAGCTGGGAATTTGGTAGGAGTCTGACATTGATTCTCACCCCCTAGTCACGGGGGCAGAATAAGCTTAGGAGGCCTTCCGCGAGGGAAGCCGATGGTTGATGAATGAAATCTCATCCTTCGCTATCATACAGTAGGAGAATGTGCAATGACATGGATATGTAGGTGCTTTCCCAAACAAAACAAAAATGAAGGAATTTGTTCTCTTTATTTTTTTGATGTACTTTCATTGGAATTCAGTCCATACCTACTGAGGGATGGTTGAAATAGTAAATATAGTCTTTTTCTCCAAATGGTACCCAAATGAAAGCTAAGTACTGCTTGCTGTTTAGTAGTTTTCAGTTTGTCCTTGACCTACCCATTTATATCGGATTGCTGTCCTTTCCCTTCTACCCCCACTATCTGCACAATACCTGCCTAAACACACACACACACACACACACACACACACACACACACACACACGCACTCCTTGATTATGGGTAGATTCCATGCAGGTGAAAAACATGGTTTGAGTAATACATTCTATTGAAATCATTTGCAGATATATACATATTTTTAATATCAAACATTTTTACTTCTTTCTTGGATTTCTCCTTTCCACTCCGACTGCAACCAATTCTCTTTGCATATCAATTCTGTAAACTAAAGTACATGTGGGAAGAATGTAAGTGTAGCCAGATATAATCATGATTGAAGCAGCGAGCTAAAATACAGAGGGGCTAATCAAAGCTTCAATAGACATGGCTTGTGTGGATTAATACAGGGCGCTTAAAAATGTTCAACCCTTGACTTCTCAATTTTGTCTGTTTGTTTGCTTGTTTGCTGATTTATTTATTTAATTTATGGGTTAGAGGCTCAGGTGATGAGAGAGACGGAGCATTAAAAGCCTTTGTGCTGGGATAGGGGAAAAGGACTGAGCACATAAGGGCTTTTGCTCTAGTTGCTGGATTAGAAGCGTCAGCATCCCCTGGGATGTTGTTAGACATACAAAACTGTAGCCCCAATTCAGACCTGTTGAATCAGAATCAGCATCTTAACAAGATACCCAGGTAATTCACAAGCACGGTGAGCTCTGAGGAGCACTGCGTCGGTTTATTCCTGTTTCCAAAACCAGACCTCTCACTCAGGTGTTGTGAACACAAACAGTAAGGAGTGCCTGGCTTTTGCTGATCTACCTCCAATCTCCTCAGAGAGGTTTCTGATGAGAGGAATGGATTTGAAACTATTGGATCTCTAAGTGTGCTGGCGAGGACTCTGAAACAACAGGGAGGCATAGGGCTCTGGGTTCATGCTGCAAACCAGATCATGTCCTCCCCACTCCCAATTTGTATGTTCAAGCCCTAACCCCCACTGTGACTGTGTTTGGAGACAGAGCTTTTAGGAGGTGATGAAGAGTAAATAATATCATAAGGGTGGTATCCCATCCAATAAGACTGGGGACCTTATACCATGTGAGCACATAGCAGGAAGGTGGCAGCCTGCAAACTAGGAGGACAGACCTCCCCAGAACCTGAACATGCCAGCATGCTGCTCTCAGACTTGCAGCCTCCAGAACTCTGAGAAAATAGATTTCTGTTGTTTAAGGCCCCCAGTCTATGGCGTTTTGTTATGGCAGCCCAGCAAACTAAGACAGTTCAGTTACAAATGCTTAATTTATCCTAAAGCAACAGAGGGTTGATTCTTTTCATTCCCCTTTTTATGGTGATGAATGGTCCCAGGTTGCTGGTTTTCAGGGATAAAACTGGGAGAGGACCAGGCAAACTGGGATAGTTGGTTGCCTTATCCTTTTGCCAGGTTCTTTCCTGAGCTAGAGTTCTTAGCAGCCCTCTGAGAACTTCACACTGCCTCAGAGGAGAGCAAATTCCAGCCGAATCTGACAGCGACTGGAAGGGTAATTCGAGCTCCTGGACCCCCTCAATTTTAGGTTATTCCTACAGTGGAAGGGAGAAAGCTGGCCATCCCAGGCTGAAGGGAATTCAGAGTTGGCAGAAGAGCTCCAAGCAACTTTCTTCTCTGCTTCGACTCTCCCCGTGTAACCTCAAGCTAACTACAGAAAGAGTCCTAAGGCCAGACATAACTTAATTGCTAATTGTTTATGCCTGCAAAGCAGAATGATTAAGAAGCTTTTGGTGAGTCTGACATTCCTCATATTTTGCTATAAAACTGATATAGATTTTGCAATCTACTCTATCGCACAGAAATATTTATCATTTCTATAAATGCTGTTAACTCCACAGATGTGTCTGTTACCTGGTCGTACAGGAGCAGATGGCTAGGTTTTCACTGTATTTTGAGGGTGTCTGGAGGGTGGGCCATGAATCCTCTGGGGAATTTGATTTGGAGAGTCAATTAGTCATGATAAGTTAGGTTATGCTGAGTAATAAGTTGGCTCCCAAATTTCAGTAGCTTCATATGAGAAAGGTTTCATCTGTCCAATGTAGATTGTCAAAGGCTCTGCTCCAAATAGTGAGTCAGGGATTCAGGCTGTGGAGACTCCACCCTCTTGTGGCTGCATTGCCTGGAACACACTACTTCCTTTGTCGTCATGGCTGGGGAAGGAAACGTGGATAATCATGTACCAGCTTCAGTGCCTTGGCCTGCAAGTGAGGCTCACTGGTCAGAACTAGTCACGTGGCCCCTGCTAACATAGCGGGTCTGGAGCTCGAGTCTTCTGTGGCCAGAAAGGGAAGGAAAAAGAGAAATGGAAGTGAGTAGTATTAATATCTAAGACTAGGATCCAAGGGGTGAACTCCTCTAAAAGTCAGGCTGCTGTGCCCTGGAAGAGCAAGTCATTGATCTGGCCGCTTTGCACATGGCAACTCTTATAGTTGCTCCAAGGAGTAGTGACAGGGATTTATGTATTTAATAATGATTAACAAAACTTGTATAAAATATTGAGAGGCCAGTTGCTTTTTTACAAAGTTTAATGGTTCGACCTACTTTCTACAGACTAAAATGGGAAGTGAACAAGGACAATGGGCCACATAGGCCCAAGGCTATTCGTACCTTGGATGCACACATCCTGTGTGCAGGAAAGTGAAATCCCAGAGGAACAAGGGATTCATCATTTTCTGGAGAAACACAGCCCTCTTAATTACAGCCAACATCTCCCATGTGTCGTGGTCAAGCATACAGGGCTCGGCAATGCATGCGTCTCTCAACTTTTTCAAATGTAGTGATGCTAAAGATCATGTATTTTGCAAGATGGCACCACCCAATGCTATGCTTTTTAGTGCAATAGGATGCTCAGTCCTTGTAGTGTTTCTCTAAGGACCTCAGATTCTCTTTACCGAGGCAACACCCAGTAATTCTAGGCAGCCTCCTATCTCCTGGAGATCGTGGCCTTTCGCTGCAGTTACTCCCTCATGTAATCAAACTATAGGAGCTTCTGCCTCCACTGAAGACTTTAGAAATGTTCAGAAGCTGTGTATGCAGTGTCACACTCTGCCAAAAAAACCCATAAAATTTGGACAAATATGGAAGTCGTTAATGCTGTGGAGTTATTTGCTATTAAAGATGAGAAAAAAATTAATTCTTTCCTACAAGAGGGGAATATGTAATGTCTTTAGGGTTATTTGGTCATTTGGAGGTCAATTCCATCTCTTTTCTCCGTTTGCTGAACTATTTTGGGAAATTGAGTTATTTTTTTTTCTTTTAAAGCACATTATTGATACTTGGCACCTCTGCAGTAATAGAATTTTGGAGAGCTCATCCTGCTCCTATCCTAAGCCAAGTCGTGGATGGGTCTGAAAATGATGCTGTAGATTGACAATTCTGGGACGCATGTAATTCTGAGCATGCATTGTTATAAAGGCTGTTTGAAAGGCCATGTGGCGTCTCTGTGAGGTCAGGAGCCATTCAGAGCTGGAAAACTAGAGTGGACCCCTTGATGTTAGGAAAAAAGAACAGAACTGTGACTTGAAATTAATGACTGTGTGTTTATGTGGTGGCTGATCCACCTACTGGCAGTGTGACTGTAGGCAAAACACAACCTCTGCTTCTCATCTTTGAAATGGGGATTATAATGCCTGCCCGGCTTGCCGACCTTATAGGATTGCTGAGGTCCAAATACGGTAAACTATTCTGAGAGAGGTTTGGAAGATGATGAGTGTTCCACAAATACATGCTGTTATTTGTTCCACAAATACATGACACTGTTATGTCAGTGATAGGGAATGACTGAGATCAATATGTGAGCGTAGTGGTCAGGAGTCATCCATTTGCTCAGCAAGTACCTATATTATCTACATCTACATCTATCTGTGTATCTATACTTCTATATCCATATCTATCTATATCTCTATACATCTATATCTACATCCATATCTACATCTATATCTATCTATATGTGTATATGTCTATATCTATCTCTACGTCTATAATCTGCATCTATATCAATCTATGTCTATACATTTATATCTCTTTGTCCATAATCTTATCTGTAGCTGTGTTTTTTTCTGTATCTATACTTTTGTCTATGTCCATATCTATATCTACTCCAAATCCTTACCTTTATCTATATGTCTATATCTAATCAATCGCTGTATCTATCTCTAGCTATATCTCTATGACTATGTCTATATCTATACCTATACTTATACGTATTCCTATATATTTATCTTTATTTTTGTGTATATCTATGCCTATACCTATACAGAGAGAAAAACAGAAAGGACAGAGAGAGAGGCAGAAAAGAGAGAGAGAGACAGAGAACAGAGAGAAAGCACACTATATTTCACCCTAAGAAATGGAGATACAGCTGTCTATGAGCCCTCAAGTTTTGACTTATAGCTCCAGGGAGAAACTTGCATTAACAAACATATCTGGAATGAATTGCAATTGTGGTAAGTACTACGAAGGAAAGGTACTAGATCAAAATAATCTCTTCCCAGCGGGGGCTGTTGGGGGACATGCAAGGAATAAAACGTGAAGTCACCAATCTTCATGCAGTGTTTGCGGCCCATATATGTGGATACTGGCTTTTGTGAAAAGATCCCTTTAAAAAAAGCATTTCATTCTAGAAAGCACCATTATTTGAGTTTAAATAAAGTGGGACCCTTCACAGATGTTTCATAAGGAATAAGGGAGGCACTTTTAATTACATAGTGGGCTATATTTAATTTACTATTTTGTTTAAAATCCTAATTATTTAAAAGCCCTAATTATTAGTATTTTTTAGGACACTGAAATTTCCATCAAGGTAAGCGCTGGCTCTTGGTTCAGCAGGTGCTCCTGGCTCACCTTTTACCTGACCAGGTCCTTTTTTGTTTTTGAAGTGATAAATTGTAAATGCTTTTTTTTTTTTTAATTAAGATTATGATAGATTACAACCTTGTGAGATTTCAGTTGTACATTACTGTTAGTAATGTTGTAGGTACACCACTTCACCCTTTGTGCCCTCCCCCCATCCCCCCTTTTCCCTGGTAACCTCCGATCAGTTCTCCTTGTCTATATGTTAACTTCCACCTATAAGTGGAGTCATATAGAGTTCGTCTTTCTCTGTCTGGCTTATTTCGCTTAACATAATACCCTCAAGGTCCATCCATGTTGATGCGAATGGAACAATTTTGTCCTTTTTTATGGCTGAGTAGTATTCCGTTGTGTATATATACCATATCTTCTTTATCCAATCATCAGTTTCTGGGCATTTAGGTTGGTTCCACGTCTTGGCTATTGTAAATAATGCTGCGATGAACATAGGGGTGCATGGGACTCTTGGGATTGCTGATTTCAGGTTCTTAGGATAGATACCCAGTAGTGGGATGCCTGCTGATCAGGTCCTTTTGTCTTCCAACCCATGAGGACAGGCAGATCCTTCCACCCTTCATAGCTTTCTTAATGGAGTGAGTATAGTTTGAGTCTGTTCGTGAGTCTCTATGAATTGTACACCATGCTTGGGCCTCCAAGCACTTTCTCCCTCCTTCCTCTCAGAGATTGACAAGGACACTGTTGTGACTTTAGCAAGTTACCACCACAAGAGGGATATAGCGCTGGGGAGACTAAATTCACAGTCAGGTAAAGAGACTGGTGAACTCAGGAAAATGACACTGCTTGGTGTTGGCGTTTTGATTCGATTCACCCCTAAACGTGGCCCATCCTGCTGCCATTCACTCTCATCACATCTTGTATGTTTCCTTTGTACCTCCCATCACAATGAATCGTCACGTGCGTTACTGCATTGTTGTTTCCTTTTGCTATCTTTCTCCCCCACTATCTGTAAGCTCCCTGAAGGTAGGGATCTTTTTTGTTTTATTCACTGATGTACGTCACAGCCTGGCACCTATCTGGCACTCTATAAATATTCATGGTTTGGAGCCAGCCCTGTGGCCAAGTGGTTAAGCCTAGGGTTTCACCTGTTCAGATCCTGGGCGCGGACATGGCACCACTCATCAGGCCATGCTGAGATGGCGTCCCACATACCGCACCCAGAAGCATCTACAACTAGAATATGCAACTATGTACTGGAGGGCTTTGGGGAGAAGAAGAAAAAAATATTCATGATTTGAATAAACACATGAATTCACAGGTATCTCCCTATGCCCTGCTTCAAATATCAATGTTTTATGACAAACATAAACCTTAGCCAATACCTTGAAAGTGGAAAACCTTAAATTGATTTTCTGTTTAAAAGTTAAGATGCATATGAGTGCCAATTAAATAAGTCTGTTCCATTATGCACTTTTCAGTAGATATGCTTTACCTCAGGAAAGGTAAGCTAAGACACACAATTTAAAATATCCTGTAAAATGTTTAAAAAAAAAAATGAAAGAATTTGAATGTACAACAATACCATGGTCCTCAAACGGTTTTTTTAGAGGAGGAAGGCAAAGATTTCAGCTAGAATTTATCCAGCTCCAAACCGCTGTCTTAGGCCAGCAAGAAATTTATATTCTCTCGAAGCTGAGGGAAAAATCAAAATCCACATGCGACCCTTCTCTTCCCGCAGCTGTTTCGTACACCGCCTAGTTTCTGGAGATCTGAGATAATCATTTTGTCCTTGAGAGTCTCGTGGTTGTGCTCTTGGAGAGTTTGGGTTTAAAATCTTAGGATTTGATCCTGCTCGGAAAAACAACGCATGAGCACCTGCGAAGCATCTAAAATCAGCCGCTGCCAGAGGCAGGCTGCTGAGGCCGCCTTTTCATTCCGGAGTGTCCTCTACGAGGTGAGGGTGAGACACGAGCCCTGCTTGTGGGAAGATGCCTTTGTTGCAGAGCCATCCCGCATTCCTAGGGTTTGTTTTGGGGGCCTACGATTGGCAACTTTCTTTTTTCTTCAGTGTTGTTTAGAGTTTGAAGCATCGTGTGGCTGTGTGTATGTATGTGTGTGTGTTGGTGCATATAGATGTGCTTTTACAGGTACAAGAAAGTAAATCATCCCAAGCCTACCTTCCCCATGGAGTGTGCTGATGAAACTCTGACCTAAGGTTTTATCTCTTTGAGGCCCTCTTGCAAGGACCGCCTTTAAGACCAAAGCTCTGAGAAGCACAAGGATGCAGCTGCCCCTGGGGGAGGCCTGTTGGCTCATAGGTGCCTATTCAAATGGAATTTGTATTAAGTTCGAGTGCCTTTTGTTAGAAAGTGCCACGGGGAGTCAATGGAATAGGCTGTGTAGGCAGGAGAGACAGACTGTGGGGGTGGAAATGGACCCACCTTGGCAGCCAGCAGCTGTGTTCTGCCATGTTCCACATCAGTCACTTAGTTTCTCTGAGCCTCAGTTTTCTGATCTCATAAATGGGAATGAAAAGGACTGATTGACTGTTTATGGGCCAGCTAAGGGTTTAACATATATTATCTGAACAATCTCTGCTGAATAACCCCAGAATGTAGTACTGCTGTCATGATCATTCCCATTTTGACGGAAGGGGAAGCCAAGGTTCACATTGGTCATAGGGGATTCTACCAGCATCCTCCTGCTCTGAAACTAATTCTCTAACACCAACTGGGTGTCCTGAATGTCCAACTCAATTCTGACAGCAACTGCCCAGAGTTAGCACAGACCCCACAAGTGAAGGGCAAAAAGTCCTTCACAACGCTGACCCTACTTCACATGCCAGTCACGAGTTTTGGGTATTCCCAAGCCACCCACACATCTTCCTGGTTGGTTATAAACCTGAGACTTCTCGCTACCTACTTCAGGTTCAATAATTCGCTGAAAACAACTCACAAAACTCAGGGAAGTTCTGTACTTTTATTATGAAAGTTTTATTATAGATGATACAAACAAACAGCCAGGTGAAGGGTCCATAGAGCAGAAACTGGGAGGGTCCCAACTGCGGAGAGGTCCTGTCTCCATGGAGTCTGGATGCATCACCCTCGTGGTCCATCAAAACGTTCACCAATTAGGACGCTCCACTGAGCCTCAGTTTCCTTTGTTTTTAATGGAATTTCATTATGTAGGCACGATTGATTAAACTGTTGGCCATGTTATTCAACTTTATCTCCAGCCCCCTCCCCTCCCCAGCGGTTGGGCTGGCCCAAAGTTCCAACCCTTTAATCACATGGTTGGGTTTTCAGGCGACCAGCCCCATCCTGAAGCTATCTAGGGGCCCACTATGATCCACCCCCTCTGCTTGTATCTCCTTGCTCTCCCTCTTCAGTGTGTTCCAACCTGACTTCCAACAGCCAACCTGCATTTCTTTGCCCAATGGCTTTCTCTTGCCAGAGGTGGCTTTGCTCCTCAGACTGCAGGCTGAAAGGAACGGGGGATTCATGCCCCCTGGAGACACCCATGCAAAGGGTTTTACACTGATTTCACAGGACAAATGAATAGAGGAGTGAGGATATGAACCCCAAGATTCAGAACCTACTTCGCTTTGCCCAACCCGCTTTACTTTAATAATACCTGCTCCAACAAGAAGTTAGGAATGCTGCCAGGATGAAAGGAGATGGTAGGTGATGATTGCCTTCAAGTATGCAAACTTTGCTCTATTATGTTTAAAAATTATTATTAACAATGGTAATTATTCTGAAGTCCAAGAAAAGTAGTTCTTCCTTTTAGATGGCCCTATGTCCAGAGGTGACCCTGAGAAAGGAGCCACCTGGCATGAGCAGCTTGATTGAAGTGGCAATGTGTATGTTTACTACATCTGTTTTGCGTGTTCCAATGAACATATGCCTTTGTTATTAATTATTCATCTATCTTCCAATATAATTTTAGATCTGGTGATAATTTCTGAATTTCTCTATTTATAGAAAACTTTGAACTTCATAAATATTAAAGTGCCCTATTATCTACGTGCAGACTGCTTTTTCTATGGCCATAGAAATTATGCAATTATTATCAGAACCATTAATTAAATTTGAAAATAGATAAATAATGGATAGGGATGCTATTTATGAGTTAAAAATGAGAAAATGAAAATTATCCTCCATTCTGTCACCTTTGATGATTCTGGCCTCCTGTATGCTCTGAGCTTTTATTATTGAAAGTTTTTATGTTACTTTACATAAAGTAAGCAATTGGTTGTAAGAGATAAGTCTTGCACAGTGAATGATTTTCAGATGGAGTGATTAAAATCTTTTCTTAATAAAACAACCAAAAAGTGACCCTGTCACAAAGATTAAATACGAGGCAATTTTCATATTCTGCAAGTTAAAAACTTGATCTTAATGGAGAGAAGGTAAGTTCCTGAAAAATGAAAAAACTTGTTTATTGGGAACAAGCATGTAAAGCTTTCATAAACTCTTCATGGTGAAATAATGCACTCTTGGTTTGCCTCTGGTCAGCCTCCTGGACTTCATTCCTCCCTGTCTGCCTTTTAAAAGCTGCTTCGTTGGGGGCTACCCCCACGGTGTAGTGGTTAAGTCCAGCACGCTCTACTTTGGTGGCCTGCGTTCACCAGTTTGGATTGGGGCAAGGACCTAAACCATTGGTCAAGCCATGCTGTGGCGGCAACCCACATGCAAAATAGAGGAAGATTGGCACAGATGTTAGCTCAGGGTTAATCTTCCTCAAGCAAAAAAAAGAAAAAGAGGAAGATTGGCAACAGATGTTAGCTCAGAGCAAACCTTCCTCACCATAAAAAAAAAAAGGTGCTTTGTGGTTGTCTCTGGATGACGGGGAATTCCCACTGGTCAGTTCACAATGCTCATGAACTCCCATGTGCCTTTAAATCACCTGATGAAAATTATCTTCCTACTCTGTTTACTAGACTTGAGTTTTCAAATGGAAACATTCACCAATGTCTTCAAAACCTTTTTGTTTTTGCTGTAGTAAGAAAGGTCAGTAATAAGAAATACCAGTAATAAGAAATGTGTTTTACACTGTTTTCCAGCACGCACCTACAATGTAGGAACAGATGTTTTACATGTACTTTGATATGTCCTGATTTAGTTCTTTTTAGGAGAAAATGCTGGCCACAAATACTACTACTGACTTCAAAGACTGCTAGGGGGCATGCAAATCACTCACTTAGATGCCTCAGAAGCATCTAGTGATCTGATTCATTGAGCAGAGCCCAGAAATGTGAACCCAATTTGCTTGCACTTCTGCCTTTTTTGCCTTTCCTGGGTTAATGGACAATGGGGCTGACATTGTTCAATCTCTCTTTGGATGGTTTGCACAGTGCTATCACAAATGGACCTTTGAAAAATTGGTAATTTTGAAAGAGAAGTTGTCATTGAGTACCCTTGACTCAGATACATCAACTTTAAAATTATTGAGAAAAATCACAATGAACCACATTATTAAGAATTTGTTGTCACTCAGAAATTGACCTTTCACTTCCCTATAGAAAACAATTTGCCAAGTACATTAGCAATAGGTAAAAAAGAACATGGAATAGACCTTCTTGGTCAAACTGTTATTAGATTAGAAATGACAATTTGGATGCCAGAGATTGACCTATTAATTACCAATGAAATTTATATTTAATGAAGAGTGTTTGGGAAAATAAAATTCTCAGTTGGCTCTCATTCCAAATGACTCTTTCCATTTATCAAACCTGTGCTTTTAAAATGAAGGCTTTCACTCTCCCAAATAATCCAAACAGTTAGCAAAAAGATAGTTGTGAAAGAATTCTAAATAATGAAGGTTTTAAATGAGAGCAACTGTGTTGGAAAAATTCCAGGATCTTCCGATGTGGCTATTTGAAGAACAGGACCCAAATGAAGGTTTGTCTTTTGATATTTAATTAATTAATAATCAACTAATTGATGATCTTATCTACAACTCTACACACCCATGCTGACGTCTGGTGCATGCTTTTTGTGGCTTCCCAACATGTGGTTATTCCATCCCTTAGGGATGAATTGGTGTTCAGTGGGAGAAGAAGTATGACAATAACTGAGGACCAGAAGAGCTCAAGGGAGGAAGACGGAGGAATGAATCACTCCTTAGGGAAGGCGATGGGGGGCCAGTTCTTAAAGGATGAGCCTATGTTCCTCACATGGTGGACACGGGTAGAGACGGAGGAGAAGGGAATGCTAAGCAGAGGGAGTGATATGTGTAAAGGCAGGAAGTGCAACAGCTCAGTGAATGCAGAGGATGCTCAGAACATCATGGAAAGGGGCGAGAGGGGTATGTATCTCTAGAAGACATATGTAGGCCCTCAGACAAGGGAAAACTGTTGGAGGCTTTTTAAGCGGGAAAAGATGATTTCATTTCCATTTTGTGACGCTTCTGCTGGCAAAAGCTATGGAGAGGTAGATTAAGACGTTGTTTCTAATATTTGCCTGGTTTTATGAATCACCTAAGGCACCTGTATATGTAACATACGTACTATATATGTATATATAGTTTCCTAGGCTGTTTCTGTGGGATCATGCACTTGGAGTGTATTGCACGCGTTCCCACACATGTCTTCTGAGCATCTGCTGTGTTCTAGGCTCTGCACTAGTTGTGGGAATTATGGCACTGAACATGGCAAATAAGATTCTGATCCTCGTCAGGCTTCTGTGCTCACGGGAGGGAGACAGGTATTAATGAGTAAACACCTAAATAAAGAAAATGCTTTCTGGGCGTGACAGGTGCAAAGAAGAAAATTAAATACTGTGTAAGTTCCATAAGGGAAGGAGTCTCATTTGATTCAAACTTATATCCCACCCAAATGTCTAGCACAACGTCTGGCAGATAATAATAGCTATCCACAGGAAGTGCTTACTGTGTGCCCAGTATCGTTCTAGGCACTAAGAATGTAACAGAGTCTCTCCTGAGAACCACTCTATAGGGCAGGGTGGATTTTGCTCTTAGGGGACATTTGGGAATGTCTGGCTGGAGACATTTTTGGTTGTCATAAAATGGTGGGGGCTGAATGTGTGCTTCCTGCATCTAATGGGTATAGGTCAGGGGTGCTGCCAACATCCTATAATGCACAGAGCATCCCTCATAACAAAGAATGATCTGGCCCCAAATGTCAATAGTGTTGAGGTTGAGAATCTTTGCTATGAAGGATGATGCTGTTGTCACTCCCAGCTTATAAAAGCATAAAAGAAGACCCAGGTGGCTTAAGTGACATGCCCAAGCCCAAACAGCTGGGATGTGTACAGCAAGCTTTTGAAACCAAAGAGTCTGGCTCCTGAGCTCAAACTCATAACCCCTACAGTCTCTAAGTACCAACGAGACACATGAATGAGAAACATGAATGTGTGTTCTGACACCTAATCCGGGGGCTTAAAAGTCTCTATTGGTTTCAAAAAATGAGAAACATTTTTGAAGATGAGTGCTAGGTAAGATAGGTTCCTTTGGGGAACTTGGTTTCATCAGGAACTTGAAATGTGTCGTTTCCTTTGCGAATGTCACAATATCCCATTGTTAACACCTGCCAGTGTTGTCATCCTAAACTGTTGCTGCGATTTTAGAGACGGGCTACAACAGGTGTGCCAAATATTGGGCCATTAGCAAGCAGTAATTCACCAGTATGAATATTTATCATCTTGTAACGAGACAACAAAAGCGGTGTCTGCTTTTTAGAACAATGTGCGGCAATGTCCTCAAAACCAAATTGTTTGAGTTTCTCATTTATGCAAAGGAGGAACAGCTCCTCTGTAATTTTCCATTAGGTGGATTTATTTTGCCAGCCTTCTCCACATCAAAACACAACCCCGGCAAGCGCTTGATTTTATTGAGCTGGTAAGATCATCCGACAGTTTATAGAGCTCAAGCCTCTGATTATCAAAATATCCATTCTTAAATTGTTCTTGAAACCAGCCGCTTCTCCATGGGGAAATGCCCAGGGCGGTGGAAAGGATAACTTTTTTTTTCTTATTGCTCTTTATTTCCTTCCTTCCCTTCCTCTTTACTTGTCTTGGTCCTTCTTTCCTTCTCCTTTTTCCTTTTTTTGTTCCCAAAGAAATTGTACTACAAATGAGGAAAAGAGGAGAAAACTCAGAAATAGGTAAGAAAGAGGAACAAGAATGATTGCACATGCGATGGACTAGGTGAGAATCCTAAACTAAAAACTGTGATTTTAAAGGAAAAACTAAAAGAGAGAAATGTGCTGCATTTGTCACCCCCAGGATTCCTTAGTGACTTGTTTCTGCTGAGCATTTTAACACCCAATGGGGTCATCATTATGAAATAACTTACAACACATACTTATGAAATGAACAGGTACAATCAGGATAATGACTGACTTATGAACCTAATTAGTTTCCCCAAGGTTTTAAGTATTTCCATGACTGAGGAAGTCATGATGGATTCCCAATAAGTGGGTTTCCATTTATTTGGGGTGTCATTACTAACAGTAAAATGTCTTTCTGTGCATATTGTCTGACGGTCATTTATAGGATCGCCCCTCACCTTAAATTTCTGCAAATCATTCTCCTTCTGACTCCAAAGTCATCTTTGAATTTCCTCCTTTCTCTTTCCACCTGACTTCTCTCCTGATTCTATCTTTATACTTGATCAAATAAGAATTTCCATTAGCCAAACATAAATCTGTTTATTTGACTATTCAATAAAGAGAACGGATTTTTAGTCTGCTTCCTTTCCCCTTTCTTTAGTTTGGTAATATACACATATAAAATAAAACTCCTTGTAAGACAAGAAGTGTATTTTCCTCTTTAGAAAATTTTATTGGCAATACCTAATCCTTAGGAGGTTCTCAGAAAATATTTGCAAAATGAATAAGTGAATGAATGATCAAGGTTAAATAACCTTGTGTGACCATAAGCCAAGGCCTAAAACAAATTACACTGGACCCAGAGTACTCCCTTGGGCCTTGTAATAAGAGTAATCCCATTACTAGGTAATAATGGTAACTCACATTTGCTGAGGACTTACTGGGTGTTGTTGCGCATTATGCCCTTAACCTCATGAGAGAAGCACTTTTTTGTTTTCAGCTTTACAGATGGGTAATGGAGATTGGAGAGATGATACAACATGCCCAAGTTTAGCTAGTGAATGGCTGAGTCTGTCTTTCAGCAACTTTACTAAACGGTTCTCATTTCAGTAATAGAGGATGAATAGTATCTCTTAAGGAGCCTTCCAGAACTAAGGAAACATATTAGGATCTACTCTTTTGGGAAAAGAATCTACAGATTTGGTGGCAATCAAATAGAGTGAGAAATGGGAACTCATGATGATGTTATCTGAGGGGGAATTGGAATTCACGTCATCTGTAGTTTTGGACAGTCCGTCGTCTTTCTGAGAATTTGGTAAGCTTTCTCTTGTTGGGGTTTTGTCCTTCATCATAACTGAAAATCAGGAAGGATCTCTGGGTAGAAAAACCACTGTCTTGTAATTGCAAGACCAGAAGACAAGTAATTTGGGAGGAATAATGTGGGCCTGGACCCTTCCTCTCCCAGAACCAGAGACTGTTTGCAGACCTTGCACTGTGACCACTTCTCCCCAATTTGGGCCATGTTCCACCCATCCTCAGGCTTATCTTTGCCATGACTCGGTCATTATACATCAGCTCCAGGTGATTTTTCTTAAATTTCCTAAACTCTTTTTTTTTTTTAGATCTTCAATTTCCTAAACTCTAACACCAACTTTGACTTTTTTTACAAGACCCAACTCAAGTGTTCTCTCCTTGTTGAAGCACTCCATGATTTCCTTACACTTCCCGGATATTTATTTTGGTGTTCTAAGTGAAATATTGCCACTCTTTGCCTCCCTGTACAAAAATTACCTACTGACATGTCAGTCCTCTCTGTATGAGGTCCTTAAAGCCTGGGACTTGGTTATGTTGATTCTTGCTTCTTCATCACCTACTTGTGCCTCTGCATGGTGGCCACTCAACAAATATTGAAGGGAAGGAGGGACAAAGAAAGAGCTAGGGAAGAAATGAATAAGGGGAAGAAGCAAATATTAATTCAAGTACGTTTCTACCAAATTTCTGGAAGCAAATTCCTCAGCAAGGGAGACGCTGGAGAATATGAAGCTAATGTGGGCCCCATGCCAATATCATTTCAGAAAACATTCAGATTGATGCTCTCCTGCGTGCTTTGGTAGCAGAGAGAGCACCTGTACATCTGGGATAGCTACAGGTATCACATCCTACTCATTCTTCATAGAAGACATGATACTTCCCAGCCATGTACTATATTTTGCACAGGACGCACACACACCAATTTCTGCCTTGTTGAGCCTTTAAAACTCTGATTATCTCAGATTATGAAGACAAGCCGTTCAGGGTATAGGCGTGATCTCAAACTGGGTTAATTGAAGGTAAAGGTCAGTTCAGCTTTCTTGGACCATCAATCAGTAAAAAAGTTTACTTGTTTAATGCACAGACTGAGAGAATCAAAGTAAAGATGCAGGTTCCCCTCCACCCTTACCCTTTGGGGCTGTCAGGTAGATGTTAGATTTCACTGAGCTGTTAAAAATCTTAATGGATCCCACTGAGCTGTTTCAGGTTGTTTGTGACAATCACTTAATTTCCTTGTTTTGCAGCTAACAATGATTTTAATCTTCATTTCAGATTAATCGCGTAAAGCTTCACTGTCCTTTTCTCCTTATTGGCATGTCAGCTTCAACTATGTGCAATCAATGAACAGGAAGATTCGTTCTTTTTCTCTTCAGCAGTTTAACAAAAATGTATCTTCAGCAAAATTATATATACAGTCATTTCTCATATAAGTTAAAAATGCATAGTAGCAAAGGTTGAAAATCCAGCAAAGTTTGTCATAGTGATTGCCTCTGGGCAATTTGATTATAAGGGGATTTTTTTTTTCCTACTTCTTTATAGTTTTACGCTTTCAACATCTTCTGTGATGAGCATGTATTATTTTTACAATAAGGATAAGTAAATTAAAGAATTAATGTTTCCAAATCAAGGATGAACAAAGGAAATGCAGTCTTTTGATGAGACGTTAAGCTGGAAATTTTTCAACATTAAAGAGGGTAAAAAAAATACATCAGGATAAAAGAGTGAGGTTGGAAAATTAGCTTGCAACTTGAAGGATGGTCCTTATTATAGATAATGCCACCGACAGCCTAGGTTCATCACATTTCTCATTTTTAGTGTATTGGAGTTTGCTCATAGGAAAGTCTCCACCTTGCACTACTAATTATTTCATTGCCATTCAGTTGCACAATTGACAACCTTTGAATCAATCTTACTGCAGAGACCGGAGAAATGATTCTCAGAGAGAGAAGATTGAAGAGGCGAAGACTGGGGGAAATGAAGAAGTATTTGGCACTCTCTGAGTGCTTTATGCTTTATGCGTGGGATGAAGCTGAGATAGAGCAAGGAGTAAATAGTGTTGTCATTTTAAAAGGCTAGACCTGCATTCAAGGGCACTTACTTTAAGCCTGAAGGCTAGAGGATTGAAGAATTCTTTCTTCCAATGGTCCCTTGTTGTAATATGAATGTCTTCTGTCTTTATATTTTGATGGTACTATTCCTTAATGGCTGATTGCTAAGCAATAGAAAACATAATTTATACTTCAATTTGTAAGTCAATCAAATGAGGGCTGGGTGTCAGCAAACTTGAAGATAAATGAACACTGAGATGAACGGGAGAAGCCCAGGGGCTTATGGATGCGATTTTAGGAATCCCTGGCCACCCCCCAGTATTGGTTTAGACTGCATCCTCTCCTTTGGGCGGGGAGAGGAGGCAGCCCGCAGCTCTGCTCCTTCATCTCCAGCGGTTCTCTATGGGAAAAGGAACCTGGTGTTGTCCGTGTACTGTTGATTTGAAAAAAATGAAAATCTGACAAATTGCGGTGAATGAGGAAAGTGTGTTACGTGAATACAAAGATGTTTGCACATCTGAGGACCACATGATTTTATTCAAGGAAGTTCCACTTTTAAAGAGGTTATGAATTTTGAATCGGAGTTTTGTTGTCAGGGGAATGCTTCTTAGAAGGAAGGAAATGTACTTTTTAACAAGATTTTCAGCAAACTTTGACACATTCATTATGGTCATGAGCAAGGAGGCGGATCAAATATGTTTTGCATGATGTGGAAATAATATTGCATTCCGTGAGCTCCCGCCTCCCAGCGTCACCATGAATGCGACTGGTACAGAAGGAAACATGGGTGCTTTGGATAACAAAAAATTGATTCGGGTAATATTTTCAACATACTAATCCAGCCCCAAGAGACTTCTCCGTATATCTTTTCAATATATAGCTTTATCTCGGCTCTGACTTATCTCTATTCTTGAGTTTTACACTGGGAACCAAGTCAGACTCTCGCACATGTTAACCGACCTCTTCCTCCTCACAAACCCCATCCAATAGAGGGGTGCACCCATCCCATGTTCCTGGTGTTGGGGACTTCGACTTCTCCTTTTATCTCACTTTTTCTTCTCCCAGGTCACTGCCACTTACTTGCCCTCTGTCTTTCCTCTCAATGCCCAATTTTCCCTGATCGTAACACAAATATTTGTCATATGTATCTGACCAATGTTCTAGCTTCTGAAGGCTGCAGAGGCTTTTCAAAAGTCTGATAATAAATCTTGCTGTTATCCCTGTAAGAGGGAAGCCTTCTTGCCACGAGGGGGAAGATAAAAGACCAGGAGCAAGACACAGAGAAAGGACAAGCGTGATGCAGCGAGCCAGACTGGAGGAGCCTGGCCTGTCCAGTAACGTCAATAAGCTAAGATACAGCCCTGTGCCTGTGGGATAGTCATGGGTTGCGGGGTAAATCAGAAAGGAGGCCAAATACAGAGTCACAATAAGGTGGACACAATCTTAGGGATGGAAGGGGAGTCGGGAACACAGATCTTAAGGACTGGGAGACAGGTGTGTATTTGGGCAAGGTGTCTGTATGTGAGGTGCCAGGTGCCTATAATAAGGAGACAATTTAAGCTCCTTAGCACTTTGGCGGAGTAGTGTGTTTTGGAGGTCAACTGTCAAAAGGCATTGAAACGTTGCATCTTACTCCACCCAGTGTTTCCACTTTCATTACTATATACCAGCGGTTCTCAGCATAGGGCGATCACCCCGCCGCATGCACATTGAGCAATGCATGGAGGCATGTCTAGTTCTCCAAACCAGGGGAGGGATGTTACTGGCATCTAATGGGTGGAGGCGAGGCATGCTGCTAAACAAACTGCAATGCACAGGGCAGCCCCTTATCACAAAGGATTTCTGGCTCCCAATGTCAACAGTGCCTAGGTTAAGAAACCCTGGTATGTCTTAAGTGTGTGTATGTGTGTGTGTGTGTGTGTGTGTGAGAGAGAGAGAGAGAGAGAGAGAGTGAGAGAGAGAGAATGAGAGGAGGAGGTTATAATTTTGTGCAAAGGTTTATCTCCTGGGATGCTCCTTGCAGCATTGTTTATGGTATTAAATAAACTAAACAACCTAAATGTTCAACAACAGGAATTTGGAAACACAAATTACAACTCCTTTTCTTATATCATGAAATGACCTTGCAGCATTATAAAGGATGCCTTAGGCCAATGTCTAATGAGATGGAAGAATGTTGCTGGGATACTATTAAATGGAAACAAACAAGTCATGTTTGCAGTATGACCCAATTTTTGTTTAAAAAGGCTATATATAGGTATTTATGTTTATCTGCATGTAAGTCAAGATTCAAAATAGAATACAAAAGAGAAGCAGTCTGCAATATTAAGTATTATCCCTTGGGTCTTGAAATTATGGATGAGTGTAATATTTTTCCTATAGGTTATGAAACACCTTCTCAATCCTCCACAATGAACACACCTAACTTTTATAGTGAGGGTGAAATGATGTGGTTGTCTGAAAAAATGCCATGTTTTAAAACATGAAGCTGAAATTTGAGTAGATAGCTGAGCCAGAGCGTTCTGTCCAGGGTCTCTTTTTAGGTTGGCAAGTCAGACAAGAATGTATTTCCAAATGTGTGGAGGGAGGCGGGTAGGGTCAAGGGTCAAGGAGCAAGGAGTGCGGCTTTCCAAAGGAGGTAGCATTTGGCTCTCATTTTAAGTGTCAGTGGCCGAGCTGGAAAAAGAATACTGTAAAAATCATAATTTTCTCATTTAGATAGTCTTGATTAAATTAACACCCTCTCCTGAATGTTCCAATTACATTGAAAATCGGGTGTAGTTTTAAATTTACTTCCTACCCCACCTCCGACCTCCCAGTCTCTCCTCAGGCCACTCTGGCTGGCTTAGGTTTATGCAATGTCTGCGTGTTTTGTCTTGTACGGTGGGTGCCTGGAGCAATTAGGGAAACTGACACACGACTTCTTGTCTCTACAGAAGACACTTGAGTTTACGTCTGTCTGTTAAGAAAATCCTGTTTGTTTCAAAACCAGTTTGATGCAATTTGAAATCATCTCTGTTGGGCAGGTTTGTTTTGTCTTGTTTATTCTTACTGGTACCTGTAGATCGAATTCTGTGTGTGCATATGTATATATATAGAGAGAGAGACAGAGACAGAAAGAGACAGAAACAGAGAAAGAGAGACTGCAAAGATTGCTTCCATTTCAGAAAGGGTTTCAAATTCCCCTTCCTTCTTCAGAGATAAAGCAGTTAATCACTATTACTCTTTTTACTTTATTTACTTCGGTAAAATCTGCATAACATAAAGTTAACCGCTTTGAAGTGTACAGTTCAGTGGCATTTAGTACATTCACATTCTAAAAGGAAGCTCAGCGCCCACTGCGCAGTGACTCCCTAGTCCCCTCTCTCCGGAGGGATGGGAGAGGGAGAGAGAGAGAGGAAGAGAGAGAGAGAGAAGGATGGAAGGAGAGAGAAGGACAATAAGGAAGCAGAGGAGGAGGAAGAAAGTCTAGGAGTTAGAGAAAGCCAGGGTGGGTTTTGAAGGAGAGACTCTCCCCACCACATACACCCCAGAAAGACAGAGAGACTCATATATACCCATTGAGACTGAGAATCAATTTGAAAGAGCTGTTCTAAAATTCCAAATGTGCCTGATCATCTCAAAGAGGGTAAACAAATGAAAACAGGACAGGCCTGTGTCTACCATTGAGGAGACTCCTTCCCAGACCTGGGGTCTGCCAATAACAGTCCCTATCTCTCGAGGCCCAAACTTCCTGAGGGTTTGGGGGTCCCATTGTCACCTCTGCAGTCCTTCCATGGACATCCGGACACCACCTCTTCATCATTGTTTCGGCTTTTCAATTTCTTCTCACTTTATAGTTGAGTTTCTGTGACTCCAGTTCAGACGACGGAGTGAACTCCAGATAGTCAGGTTATTATAGGTCAGCCCTGCTGATCCTGTAAGCTTGGGAAGGGTTGACATGCTGTCGGATGACACGGAAACCTGATAACAATGGGGAAAGAAACTTTTATATAAATCTTTTTAAGTATAGTATTTCCATATTAAATCTTATAAAGTGAATGTCGGGCTGCGTTGATGAATGTGGCCTCGCTGATGGAATATGCTGCAGGCCTCCTGGCAGACTTCCTGAGGACCCCAGGGGATACAAGCCGACCAGAGTATTTCTTCATTATCATCATCATCTTACACTTACATTATTCTCCTTGTCACTGAGAACTCCAGACTCCAGTCTATAGGAAACGTTTTATACCTTGTTGAAATATGTTCAGAGGTGCCGGGGCATAGCTCTGAACGCTGAGCACAGCATCATTTGGAATATTTTATGTGATTAAAGTTGTAGTGAGAACTGAGACAGGCCAACTCAGTCAGCCTGCTGGTATGGAGAAGCAAGGGGTAAAATAAAGAGGCTGATGTATAGATGTGGTATTCTTTAATTGAATTGAATGGTCTCAAATTCTCCTTAACAACTTGGTGCAAAATAGTGAAAAATGTTCAGGAGGGTGTGGAGCTGCCAAGGAAAGTATTTTTTTGCAAAAAAATTTCTTAGCAGTATGGTATAATGATTTAGGCCCAGACCCTGAAGCCCAGGCCTGAGTGCATGTCCCCCGTCTCCCCTTTGCCAGCTGTGTGACTTGGAGTAAATCAGTCTCTGGGCCTCAGTGTTCTCAGTCGTAAAGTGGGGGTAATACTGATAATTTATGGGGCTGTTGTGAGGATTTCAGGAGATCATGTATGAAAATGCTCAGAAACGTGAAACGACACATAGTTAGTATTCAATAAATTTGCCATTATTATTATTATTTTTTCCTGGAAGCTCATGTCCTGAAATCTTCAATGAGAACAGTATTTGCTGAGCTACATATGTAAATATATGCGTGTCTACATAGTTCCTGGATAGAATAATTCCTTATTCTGGATAATATAGGCATATTCTGTGATTGAATAAGCTACTTATGTTCTCTGTGCCTCAGTTTTCCCATCTGTAAGATGGGAGCAAGTACTTAGTACTTATAAGTTTGTTATGATGATTTCAGAAGTTGATACATGTCAAAGTGCTTAACACACACTTGACCCTAAATTTGCCGTTATTATCATCATCATCATCATCATCATCATCATTACTGTTACTGCTACCTGGAAGCTGCTCATGTCCTGAAGTCTACAATGAGAAGAATATTCAGTGAACTACATATATAAAATATATATGTCTGTACACGTAGTTCCTTGATAAAATCATTTTTACTCAATATAATACAAGATGTTTTATTTTTAAGTCAGATTCTGACAATCCAAAGTCTGAATTAATTCAACACACAAATTAGGCTGCAATTGCTTATCTTACTGGAGATTTATTAGTTTTATCAAAATATCACATAGGAAGTAGTAAAGACCATTCTTAGATCTCAGTGCATCATGAGACAGGATTGGGTTTATGGACATGCTGCACGTACAGCTTTGTGGGGATGCGTGCATTCCATGAGGTGCACCTGCTCTGTGCGGTTCACCTGGAAGAGTAGAATGCGTGTTCCCCCCATTGTTTTGGCAGGCATGCTTATATGGGGGGATTAAGGAGCTTATTCAGTTATTAGTTATGAAATGTTGTAGCAGCCTCTAGATTGCCAACTATGAGTGGTACTGCATTTTAATTATCATCGAGCAAGTTCCGAATGTTTGAAATGTGTCTATGGAGAGAGCTCCGGTGGAAAGTGGGAGAGAAAGTCATGAAGAAAGTGCAGAACTTCGGGGTCAGCGTTCCACACAACACTGGGATCAGGCTCCTGCGGACGTGGGGCTCCTGGTGCCCCCTAGGGGCCAGCCCCTTCTATTACTGAATGTCAGTAATTGTTGGAAAGTCATTTCTCATGTTTGTTCAGTATCTGCTTGTCTATAGATTCCACCTGCAGGTCTTGGTATTTTCTTATGAGCAATACACGCAATTCTTCATTCATTAATTCAAGTTCATGCATTTGTGTATTTGCTTTTTTTGAATAAGTATTATTTCAGTGCCTACCTACTACTGTGTGCTGGTTAAGTTTCTCAGCACTGTGCTCCCTATTGAGGAATGCAAAAAAGGGCAAAACTCAGTCTTCACGTTTTAGGAGCTCAAAATCTGTTAGGAGAGAGAGATGTGAACAGGCGGTTACAACATGCTGTGATGTCAGAAGGCCACAAATCAGAATTTGTACAAAGGAAGGAAGGATTCACATTGTCAGAGGGAGAGAGAGGTTGGAGATGCTCATGGAAAAGGCAGTGCCTGAGAAGAACTGTGGGGGAGGAATAGGAAATTCTCCAGGCAAACCGAGCAGAGCAGCATGGGGAAGAGGGAAGGAGAGAAGACATGACAGGCAGGCAGAAGGAACAGAATTTGCAAAGGAGCAGAGGCAGGATATGGTGGGTCTGTGTGAGAGCTGAAGTGCTGCTGACTTGTGGAGAGTGAGGCCAGGTGTAAGAGGGAACCAGGCAGGTAGAAGGAAGGTCACAGGGAAGACTGGACTTCACCCGGTGAGCGATAGAGAGTTCCTGAGAACTTGTCAACCAGGTTCAGTTTGCATTTTAGAAAGGTCCGTCTGGGTCCATGGGACGATGTGTTGGATGTGTCCCAGAGCAAAGGCAGGGAGACTAGTTAGGAAGCTACTGCAGTGGCCTAGGTGGGGAAAGATGGTTGAACTAGGTTGAGGGTGATGGATTTTGTGGAGAGAAGCAGATGTTTTTGAGTAAAGTTAGGAAGGGGAATGAGGGTTCTATGGATATGGATATAGTACGGAGAATATCAAGAATGATACGTGTTCTGGCATGGTGAGCCAGGTGGATACTAGGCCAACTGACAGAGGAAAGACAGAAAGGGAAGCCTTCCAAAGCTTGTTCAAAGCCTTGGAAGAGGAAGGAAAAAAGAGTAGTTTGGTTGCCTGTCATGACAGTCCAGGCTGGTACTTAAGTCCAGGAAACACCATGTGGTGCTTCTCAACAGGCCAACGGGGTATCTTACGAAGCATCTTGTGGGTAGGCAGGCGTCAGAGAAATATGCAAAAAGGTGTCAGGGCTGCTGGAGGCGCTTAGAGGCAGTATTTGAAGGGAGGTATGTAGGAAAGTGAGGTCAGAGGGTAAATGGGGGCTGTGAGATGGTATGAGGCCCTGAGGGGACCTTACCAGGACTTGGGCATTTAGTCTGAATGTGATGGGAAGCCAGCATCACAGGGCTTTGAGTCTCTGGTCCACCCTTTACCAGCTGTGTGACTTGGAGCAAATCACTCTCTATGCCTCAGTCTTCTCCCCTGTAAAATGGGGTTAATACTAGCAATTTATAGATTGGTGAGAATTTCAGGAGTTAATATATGGAAGTGCTTTAGAAATGTGTCTGACACCTAGTATTCAGTAAATTTGCCATTAGGATTATTATTATTCCCTGGACGCTCATGTCATGGAATCTTCACTGAGAACAATATTTACTGAGGGGTGACTTGATCTCACGTGTGTAATAAGAATCGTCTGGCTGTTGTTTTTGAGAACAGAGAGGAGCTCACAGCCAGAAGCAGGAGCCCCGTTGGGAGCCATTGCAATGATTCAGATGGGAAGTGATGATGGCTTGGCCCCAAGTAGGGCTATGGATGCAGCGAAACGTGGTCAGGAGTTGTGTGGATACAGCTGATGGGATTGGCTGGTAGAACAGAGGTGGGGTCAGAGAGAAAGACAGGAGTCAGGAATAAGAAGCTGGGAAGCTTTGCTGCTTGGTTTGCCTTTAGCATTATACTTTGTTAGAAGGGCAACTAATGGGTCTTTTAAAAAAGAAGCCAGTATTTGAGTTATGACTGTCAACAGACACAACATAACGACTCCTACCTCCCAATAACCCATCACTTTTTTCATGGGGCTCAGAGATGACTGCCAGGTTATGGCGCCAGGAGGCCAGCCTGTGAGTGAGAGACACTCGTTGTTCTCAGAATTTCCCATCCCTCCCTTACTCGTCTCCTATTGCTGCTGTAACACATGACCACAAACTCAGTAGCTTAAAGCAATGTGTATTTATTATCTTACGGTTTTGGAGGTCAGAAGCCAGAAAGGAATCTTCTGGGGCTGAAATAAAAGTGTTAGCAGGGCCACATTTCTTCTAAAGGCTCCAGGGGAGAACCATTTTCTTGCCTTTTCCATTTTCTAGAGTTCTCCATGCTCCTTGGCTCATGGCCCCTTCCTCCATTGTCGAAACGCATCACTCCAACCTCTACTTCTATCATCACATCTCCTTTTTCTCGACCTCTGAGCTCTTCTAAGGATACCTGTGAAAACATTGCACCCACCTAGATAATCCAGTATAATCTCTCCATCTCAAAATCCTTGCTTTAATCACATCCACAAAGTCCCTTTTGCCATATGGGTAACATATTCACAGGTTCTGGGGTTTAGGACACAAACATGTTTTGTAGAGGGTTACCAATATTCTGCCTACCACACCTCCAAAGCTTTCTTACTGGCTTGAGTTCCTGACCTACCTCCCTCTTTTCTGAGACCACCTCCGTAGCCCTCCTGCAAATGCACCCATCCCATAATTTTGTCTCACATGCCTGACTCTCCCATAGTCTTAAGCTGAAACCCTGATGTATGAACTGGACATAAACTCATTTAACTTAATTAACTGATGTGTGTAGTGCACGTAGCTTGGTGCCCGGCACATAGGAAGCATCTACTGAAATAGATTTCAGTCTATTCTTGCTGTCTATAAATATAATTTTGAATCATGATTCTGTCACTCTGCTTGCAAGCTAACTCCGGGTCTGCACTATCTGTAAATTTGATAAACACATCTCTCAGGTCTTCCTTTCTATTGTTGATAAAAATGTCCCACTAGACAGAGACTCTGACTTGGCTTCTACATAGCCTATGGCCTGCATATCAGCATTTTCTACTTTCTAGAGAATGTCTACACACACTATTCCAATGAATTCTTCTCTTTTTAATTGTGGGTGACGACCCCTCATTTGGGATTTACTGAGTTCTGCTATGTGCAAGGCATCCAGGAGATGAAATGATAAACTACAAACATAAGGCCTGCTTCCAAGGAGCTTATGAGTCCTGTCGGAAGATACGGACATAGACATACACAGCTGCTCCACTTATTAACACATTTTGGGTAAACTGGTGAATCATCTAGGAGTCCAGGTTAGAGCGCACATTTCTCCTCTTCTCACGGTTGCCTCAGTGTCACACGACACTCAGTCTACAGCGTTACTCAGCTCATCAGTCTAGGACCTTAAAGAAATAGAAGGGAGTCTAGCTGTCATCACTCTTTCCTGGTGAACCCATGCTGCCGCCTAAGGATCACCTTTGCTCATTCCCAGTGGTTTCAAGCCATCCGTTAGCAATCTGTTGTATAGCACATGTGGCATCATGTTTATAAGTGCATTGTGGGAAGCATCTGCCCCCTCCCCATTTATAGATAGTGAGGCATTTACCCATTTCCAAGTGCCTTCTCTCTTGTTACCTATAATTGCTTGTAAATCACTACATCTAATTCTGTGATCATAATGTTTGCAGGATTTTATGGGTAACTGGGACATCATTGATCTGCATCCAGATTATTAATTTTAATCAGAGTAGGAGCTGGTGCCTATGTGGCTGACAGTAGCCGAATAGTAGATGAGCTTATCTCAAATGTGCCATTTATCTAATGCCAACGTTACATAAATTTATGATTTATGTATGACACAAACCATGACTTCTCTTGGCAGCATCTGCCCAGCCTGAACCTCACTTCCCGTATGATGATTTCCATTCTCATCTTTGTTGTTTTGAGGTCATTGTCTTGGGGAAAAAGTCAAAAGTGAATTGGAAATGACTAAATTCTGCCTTCTCCCTTTCCCTATAAACTCTGTTTTTAGTGCATTGGAGAGAAACTCCTTTTGACTCTTGGAAACACGACGAGGAGAACATGAAAATATGGCAAATGCTTTAAAAAAGAAATAAGCACTTTCTCTTCTGGTTAGAAAGATAAATGCAGGTCAATAAAGTTAAGTAAATGTTATCCCTGTTTTAAGAGTGGAGTTGACCATGGGAATGAAAGAATCTCCCTAATTAAAAGTGGCTGTTGGAATGGTAATGCGTTATCTCGAATTGCTAGTGAAATTACTTTTTTTAAAGCCTTCTCTCTGTTAGAGTATTTTATATCACCGGGAGCTGTAAACACCTAAATACCTGGAAGATGCACTCTACTGCCTTTCCCTGGCATCGTCCTCAAGAAAACAGATATTTCATTCCCACATACAATATAGAATTGCAGTTATTTTAAAACACACTCTCAAAATTTTGCTATTCTCCTGCTTGTTTTTTCTCCACTTTTTTTTTTCTTTAGGCCTTGCTAAGTTCTATTTAACAAATAGGTCCAGATTGAATATTATTTCCTCTGGGAGGAATAATTGCCAGCCCCACACCCAGTTTCTTCTCAGCACTTAGCATAATTGCAATCAATTAATTAATTGATTTGACTGTAAGCTGCATGAAGAGAGACTTGATAACTCATGTCCTCTAAGCAGAATGCAAATCTGAGATACAGTTGTAACTCTATGAATATTTGTTGGACGAATGAAAATAGATACTATATTGCACACGTGTACTGAATGGATGAGGGTAGTGAGAAGGGTCCCATTTGTTTAGGAAGTTTGCAGAGTTGGTGGCGTTTCAGCGAACTGACAACATGGCGCGGATTTATTATAAATGTTCTCTCCAGTCGATGGGGATAATCATACTTCAGTCCTGCAAGCCCAGAATCAGAGATGTCTATTTTTGAGCTGCTATATATAGAGAGAAGAAACAGTCCCTCGGAATGTGGAGTTACTCAGTATTTTTGGCTCTTTGGCTATTTTCAAGGTTCTTCATCTGGACTTAAAAAACCAAATTAATAGGCGATCGTTTCCTCTCATCTTTTGCACAGACACTATTTTGGGAGGAGATACATCACCCAAGCCGCGTCAGTGAACGGACAGGCTGTTTTCACTCTTATAATAGGAATGATGGTCCTGAGCATCTTCTCTCACATGCTTCAGTAATTCCCCGCTGACCTGCATTGACTTTATTTAGTTTTATTAATTTAAGCTAAATGAATTTTATTTTTAAAGAGTGTCTGGGCAGAACTAAGCACAGAGAACATATTTCTGTTAAACTCATTTTGTTTGCCGCTTCAAAGTCAAAGCTGCTTTTTCTCCTTGCTTAGTTGTAGGTTTTGCTTGGTCAGTGTCCTCAGCACCTAATTTGATAACTAAAAATATTTCAAACTCACTGATGCTGCTTCAGCCCCATACATTAGATTTGCCAGGACTCATCATTCTCCAGTAGCCAGACACCAGCCATCTCTGGAGATGGGTGTAAATGAGGCCCCTCCAGCATAACAAGGAAGCTGCCAGCCTCCTGGACTTGACTGTTGTGTCAGGAAACAGTAGCTGTGTCTGATTCCTATTCCTGATCCCTGTTCACCCCAGGGAATACCTGGGTTAAGAGAGCTTATGTTTATATGGACGTCTTGTCAAAGACCATGCCGTTTGTGAATTTCACATCGATGTCTTTGATAAACCCAAGTTGTTAAGGAATCTATAAAAGACCCCACAATCTCATAACTACTGGTTATCTAACAGCTTGCATTTAATAAATGCCAGACGCTATGCTAAGTGCTTCCTAGCATTATCTCAATTTGATCCTGTATGAGAGGTGCTGTTGTTCCCATTTTAAAGATGTGGAAAGTGAGGCTCAGGGAGGCTAAGTAACCTGGCCAAGCCACTCAGCTCATAAGGAGTGGAGTTGGGATTCAGACCTAGGTAGTCTGACTTCCACGCCTTTCTCTGCTAGAAGCTACTGCCTCTCAGCTTCAGGAATATGGCCTGAAGTCAATTCAGGTAAAGATCCAGGTTTGGCAGTGGACTGGAATCCTCAGGAGTTAATGGCTGTGATTATTTTGAAGTAACCCCTGGACTTTCCGAATGCATCACATTACTTTCTGTCTTCCCTCCTGGTATAACTTCTTGGAACCCTGTGAGTTGAGGTTGGTGTTATTCGTTCACGTGCAAGGAGGTCAAAGTCAAAAAGGAGATGTTCAGACATTCAGTAGAGATTTATTGACCACCATATAAGAGCTTCATCTTGGGTGTAAACAATGCAGTGGTGACTGAGACATGGAATGTACCATCAAGGACCCCAAGCATCATTGGTATTTCTTTCATGCTTACCACCATGAGCATCTGGAGTCCTTAACATTGTGCATGGTGCTGAGTTGGTTATCTGTAAATATTTGCTGACTTTTGCAACTGATGATGTGGCCAGTAAATGACTGTCAGTGAAGGGCATGTTCCTTTTGCATTTTCACTGCCTGTGGCTCCAAGTTCTTTACTCTTAGAGTAGTCTGAGCTTTTCTGGCATTGCGAGATGTCCTGGAAACTGACCCCAGATGAAAATTAATCCAGCCCATCTTTGTAGGGCCACTCTTGTAAAAAACCCATGCACTCAAGGGCAGCTGGGTCCCACTCGAGCCCCCTGATGCCTCCCTGCAGTCTGAAGGCTGAGTTCTCACTGAGGTCAGCTGTGTGCTGCAGTGAGGATGAGACCACAGGACAGTCAGGGCAGATAGGACATCCTTCAGCCTCGAATGAAAGATGCAAATGGAAACCGCCGTCACGAAGGTATAATCAAACACCATCCACCCACGTTAATGTAGATTGTCAGGACAGCCAACCTCTCCTTTCCTGGGAGCCTGACAGGCGTGATTAACATGCTGTGAGCTCGGCAGAAATCACTGTGGCTCTTACCTTGGGCTGTGCCTCTGCTCAGGCCCCAAAGAACCGCCCAAGCAAGCGATAGGATTGTGGAGGAATAGGAGCCATCACTGCCTCCCTCCTACCCCTGCCCCCATGCCTCTTTGCCTGGCCAGGTCGTCCAACCTGCAGTTTGGGGAGGGGAAGGTGTTGACCAGAGCTCAAGGCAATATACTGTCCCTGATTCCTTGACAAATTGTCTCCCCAAAACACTGTTCTCTTGTGTGTGGCTCAGAACTACTTCTAGTTGCTAAGCAACCCACAAGCAGCTCTGGCCCACAATATTTCATAGATGCGTAACCATGTTATTTGGGGTCCCTCCCCATCCTCCCATTCTCTGGAGGCATCCCCTTCCCAAGCTCTTGCCTTCCATCTTGCAAACACATCCGAAGGGACCAACATGAGCATCTGATCCAAGGGAAGCTCACATGTTCCCTAGACCAGTGGGTCAATCTGATTCCCTCTCAAAAATTTTAATGGAAAGATAAGAACAATTACTCAGAAGATCTTGAACCAAAACATTGTGTAGACTTGGGAGTCAGGTGGCCATTTTCAAATACCTGCATGTAGATGAGTAGATGAAGTTAGTCTGCAGCATGAAATAGGAGATTGGAGAGGAGAGAAGGGAGCTAAGAGGCCTGGGAGATGGGGAGAATAGTAGGCATCTTATGTCTAAAATAGATGGGCTTATCCAATTTTTGGGTTTATCCAAGAGAATTTGAGAGAGCTGAGGGAGCGGAGGGCATGTGCCAGGGAGTGGTTTATGTCCTGGCCTGTGGCATGTAGGCTGAGAAATTAGGAAAGAGAAAATACACAGAGGGCAGTAAAGAGCAGTAGGATCGGGGGCCTGGAGACGTCACTGAGACTGGACAGGTGTGGGAATGAGCAGAGCTGATGAGCTGGAAGGAGAGAAGGTGATGCGCAGAAAATGAGATGCTTAAGATGTCAGAGCAGGTGAGAAGGTCCCAGGTGGGTCCGTGGAGGATGTAACTCAGGCAGAGGAGAAGAAGATATTATCAGAATTAATGATGAGAAAGACATGGGAGGCCAAGATACTGGAGGATGCCCAGAGTCATGGGGGAGCCAAAGCACTGAGCCAGCTGCTGATGTTGTCAATGTGGAGGATGATTGGGGTTGAGTGGATGGCAGCCCTCAGGTGGAGTGAGTTTAACACAGTCTGATGCCACTTCTTTCAAGTGAGCTAGGGTTTTGAGGGAGGAAGGGGAAGAGAGAGTTCTTAGTGGCATTGGGGAATAAATAGGACTCAACAGTCTTGAGGGATCCAGCTGTTCCCTGTGTACACTGCTTTCCCTGTAGTCCTACGCTGGACTCTATCTCCATTCTCTGCTTGTCAGCTTCATTTCCTCTTATTTCTGACTGGCTGTCTTCACATAGCAGGAATGTAGCCCAAGTTTTACATTTCATAGCTTTAGCCCCTGGGGAGGGGAGGACTAAAAGCTCTCTCTCACCCCAGTCTGGGGAAGGGAATGCTTGCCCTACTGAATCAGAGGCATACTCCCAACTCAATCAGCGGTAGGCAGGGGTGGGTCATATATCACCAGTAGGGTGACCCTCCATCAATAAGGTCAATTCCTAGGAAGATATCGTGGGCTGACAATTCCACGTGTCTGTCAGAGTCACATTCCGAAAATTGGCTGAGGAATGCACAGCCTTGGTTTCCAAGCTCTTTGGGCCCTTACGGCTAATTATCTACCAAGCTTCCCTCACAAGGTACCAGGTGATAGAAAGGGTTAATGCTGTCCAGCCCTGAGTCATCTAGTTGGAGGAGCAGAGGGACAAGGCGTGACTTAGTGGTAGTCTCTCAGAAGATTCCCCATGTGCCACTTGATGCTCAAAGTAGGAAACACTCAAAGGGAGTGTATCTGAATATTTGTATTTCTGGTTAGAAAGGAACACTCTTCCATCCTTCCTCTGGAACCCCTCTTGGCATAGCCTCTCCTCAGGTGTGCAAGACTCACTGAAAATTAGTCTTTTGTGACATCAGCTTCTCTGTCTTTTCTCTTTGGAATTCCCAGTGACTCAGGCTTTGTTTCCATCATGCGCTTTCAAAAACTGCCTCCCTTTCGTTTGTCCCACCTCGCTTCGTTAGGTGGACGTGGCAGGGAGGGGATCTTTTGACATCTTCTAACAGTGGGATTCTCAAACCTTGGAATCTGATAAAAATGCACATTCCTGAGCTCCACCCTCAGAGCTTCTGATTCGGAAGTGGGTTCCAGGGATCAGTATTTGGAACAAGAGCCTGGCGGTTCTGCAGGACACCCTGGAAAATATTGCATTAACATTTCATTAGAATGGAACTTGGCAACCGGTTCCTAGTCCCTGGATTTCCCTGAGAAGTTGCCGCCTGGTCTTTACACAGACCTGGGTGAGCCGTTGTAGCTCCTCTGTCCACATCAAGGAAAGAGATTCATTTCATGCTGAATCCTGTCCGACTCAAAAGTGGAAGGGTCCCTTTTTTCCTTCTTGTTTTTCCTTTCCTCCTATAGGATCCCCCCCCATCCTTCTCCCTTGTCTTTCCCCTCTTCTCCCTGCTACCCCAGCCAGAGCAAAATGACATAAACTCAAATGCTCTTTCCTTTATAAAAAGTTTCCTTCTGCTGGTGATCATCCCGTCCTCCATCCTGGCCATGTACCTTGTTTAGGAGATTTTGCATTGTTTTTCTTTTTCCTTGTGAAGCATTAATCCCCAGCAACTCTCTAGTGCATGAGGACCTTTCTGAATACCTCTCAAGGATGTGAGCAGGACCCTTAACAATGCTTGAAAACGCCTAGTGTTCTCTATAACTTCTCTCCCACAGGTAAAGGCTGTCCTTATAAGCTTACAGATGAGAGCTTCTAAGATGTACTTGTTACCAAGGACACAATTTTAATCAGTGATTTATAAAACTGAAATGATAGGGGAAAATGTTTTTTCATTTACTAATTCATTGTTTAATTTGCCCACCCATCCACCCACCCATCTACCCATCCATCCATCCATCCATCCATCCACCCATCCGTCCATTAATTCTCTTAACATTTGTTAAATTCCCATGTATGTTCCTAGCTTGAACCAAAAAGCTTGAAGAGTGTTGACAGTCAGGAAGGTCTCCGTGTAGTGGTGGAGACATATACGTAAAGAGATAATGTATAATGTAGTGGTCCTTAGTATCAGAGATATCCACAAAGTACCACGTGAAGTGAAGGAGTTATTCTTCTCATTCATTGCAGTCTCTGCAGCGTCTGTCCTAGTATGGACCCCAATTAAAATCAAGTGTGCATTTCTTTATCTGGTTTTGTCAGTCTCCCCTGGGCGGTTTGTAAACTCCCCAAGGGCAAGGCTGGAGTCTGCTTTATTCAACATGCTTTCTCCAGTACTCAACACAATGCTTGGCATGTTGCAAACACTCAAGGGCTCAGAAAGAGATGTCCCAGGCAGAAGGTACAATAAGAGGAAAATGTCAAAGAGGAAAAGAGGCAGGTCTGTGGTGCAGAGAAATGAAGGGTGTGTGGAGAGCCAGGGAAGGGACAAAAACTAGTTTGCTTTTACTGGAGGGTAAACTGCCAGGTTAGAGCCAGCAGAATACTGAACATGGCAGTGCTGAGGTGACCTGATGGGCTGGGGCTTTGACCTGTGCAAGCGCGGGGAGCCACATGAAGGCTTGAAGCAAGGGAATGGCTGGCCAGGTTTTCATTTTCCACTTGCTCATCTGGAGGCTGGGTGGAGAGTGGATTTGAGGGAGGTAGAAGCCAGGGGAGAAGTCAGGAAGCTGTTGTATGTATTCCAGGTGGAAGATGATGAGATTCTGATGAAGTGGAAACACAGCAGGGACACGTGTGGGAGACACTCACGGCCAGGGCTTGCTGACCGAATGTGAGAGTGTGAGGGGGAAGGGCAGTGATTCAGAATGACTTCTAGATGTCCAGCTTGGGGTGATGGAGTGGATGGTGGTGCATCAGCAGAGAGAGTGAGAACAAGGGAGATGTGCCAGCAGAAATGATGAGTTTGATGTGGGATTTTCAGGATTTTCTTTCAGGGGCTTGTAGGATATCACATGGAGGTATCTGGTCAACTGTTGTGTTTACACATCTGAAACTCAGGGAAAAGATCTTTGTGGGCTGATGCTAGAGCATTGAGATCAACAGGGTGGGTGTGATTTTACCCATCATCACAGTCAGTACCACCCAGAGAGAGTGTATAGAATGAGATGAGCAAAGGGCCATGGTAGGAGCCATCAAAGCCCCTGGTGTTGGAGATATCCTGCCAGCCTGTTATGTCAATTGTTTATTTCACCTCCTTGCTCTTAGCTCCTGGAAGGTAAGGCTCACTTGGTTCATCATCCCCAGTGACCTAATATAGCATCTTACACATAGTAGGTGCTTTAAAAGATATTTGTGACTCCTAGACAATTTGTCAAAATTTTAAAGATTCCAGTTGCATCATTTCAGAGAGGCAGGGAATTTGGTTTCAATCATACTGGTTTCATAAAATGAGAGATTTTAAACTTTTACAAATTTATTATGCCAGCACCCTAGTGATGTAGAAGGGATGAGGGTTTTAAAACAATTTTTTTTTTGGTGAGGAAGATTGGGCCTGAGCTAACATCTGTGCCAGTCTTCCTCTATTTTGTATGTGGGATGCCACTACATCATTGATGAGCCACATATAAGTCCACACCTGGGATCCAAACCCATGAACCCCAGCCAGCTGAAATGGAGCACAGGAACTTAACCACTATGTCACCAGGCCAGCCCCTTGGAATTCTTTCTTTATTCCACGAATATGTATTAATGCATTTTCTGTTTCAGGGGCACGTGAGGCACACTGGAGGGACAGACCTGGGAGGGAATGAGGGCCAATTACTTAAGTTTTGTGAGCCTCAGTTTCCTTACCTGTGTGATGGGGATAGGAAGATCTATTTTTTAGGAAAACTATTCTCATTAGTTACATTCACTATATATAATCAGAGTTACTGTGTAACATATTCTAAATAATTATATTTATTTAAAGCCTGGAATATAGTAAGGGCTGAAAGAAAACGAAGGAGACAGGCGTCGTGATGGGATTATGATAACATTACCTGCACTACTTAGTGACGTGGCACGTGCTGGAAAGGAGTTTGATGAGAGCTAAAAGTGTCCTGATTTCCCAAACCATTGCCAAAATGGGAAGCAAACAGCCCCTGCTGAGAATCCTAATAAACAAAGGTTCGTTTTGTTTTTTTTTTTTCCTCTGGCTTTCCTTCTGCAGGAGTGAAAAGTGTCTTTTTATTCTTTGTCATTTTAATTAAATCAAGTCCAGGAAAACATAAAATGCAAGTCCCATTCCTTTTCAGCAAGAAAACTTGGGCAATGGCGCACCAGATTGTGAACCGTTAAAATTCATTCATTAAAAGTTCATGGTCTGTTGGACTTTTTTTCCTGCAAGCATTGCATTATGTACATTTCCTATGTATGTTTATGTGACAGATTGTCTAACAGATTTCTTGTACAGTAGAGTTACATAGTCTGCCAGAAAGCCCTAGTTTGGAACCTGTGACCATAAGTGAAATGGATTCGGGAATGTCATTTTGCTATCTAGTGGATAATTTAGTAATGATGGCCCGACAGATCCCTCCAGACCAACAATTACATACCTGTTTGCAGTTAATTGGACTATGCAGAAATGGGAGTTATGTGAATTATATGTTATAAAAATTTGGTAGGTGTTGAATGGACTGACAGCACATTCTGAAACCTAGTATTGACTTTCAATCATTTTAACGTGCAGGCTGCGATCGCCAGACTCCTTGGCTGAGGTTGTCGATCGGTCCAAAAGTGCCCATTTTGAGACCATGTGCTAATTCGTTATGCGGCTCTATGAATATGCATGTGTATTGTATATCTCTACATGCATGGACAAATCACATATTTATTTGCACCCAAAGTTTGGTAATACCAAGTGTTAAAAGAATTAGAATTCATAGTCCAGATTTCTAAACCAGCCTTTATGCTACACCACCTGACTCTTACAAGTTCTGGGAAGGCTTTTATTTTTAGCAGTCAGTAAATTAAACCTTTTATTCATCATTCTGAAAGACGATGGTAAAGAAGAGAACATCCCTTCTTTTTAATTTCAGAAAGGGAAAAGCCAGCCATCCAATCACAGAGTGAACTCAAGTGTTAGGACTTGCACATTTTTGTCACCCTCCACTCGGTTAATTGGTTATCTATGTTACAATAACAAGATGTTACTGACAAGAGTGGTGCCCCTCCCTTCTCTCATTAATGACAAATTTAAGCATAGTCACTGGAGAAGGGTTGTGTTCTGGTGGCAAAGGTATTTCCCTTAATTCAGTACCTTTTCTCTGAAAAATTCATTTTTTCTTTTACAAGTATACGTGATCAGAGTTTCTTAACAATGACACTTTTGATGTCTTGGGCACGATGATGTTATATTGGGGCAGGGGTGTTCCTGTGCATTGTAAAATGTTTAGCAGTGGCCCTGGGTTTTACATACCAGTAGCTCTCCCTCCAGCTGTGACAACCAAATGTCACATGATGTGCACTCATACATTTAGGTTATCAACTGAAAAATTTTTTAAGCATATGTGTTTACATTGGATTAATTCTGCAGTAATTTTTGTGCTTTCCATCTTCTCATCCTCTGAAATGTTCCCCAAATGCAAAGTACATTTTCGTACTGGTTGTATGTAACATATTTCATTTTGAGTTGAGAGAAAGCAGCCATTTGCAGTCATTTTAAATTTGATAAAGGTTTAATGAAAAGAGCAAAAAAACATAGGTTTTCATAAACTAATTTCAGCAGATGTGTGGATGGTTTCATATAAAATTGCACAGAAAGAGAAGGTAGGGCGCGTCGTTAGGACAGAAAGATGTAAGGTGCTATATTTCTGTCATTGCAAGTGTGCCATATATTGTGCAGGTCTGGAATCAGAAGTGCAAAGCATCCTTACAAGTCTTCACTAATGTCCTAGTGGAAAAAAAGAAGGATTTTGGAAGAGATAAAGTGCACAATAGCTTCGCTGGATGGCTCTGCGTTAAAGTCTCAGAATTAAATTATTCTGTCATCAACTCATTCATAAAGAAACCATGCTCATTTGTCATGTCTACCCCTATTGCTTTCTCTGGGACATCTGACACTTCAAAGGCCCAAAATGTAACAATTATTTTGCAGGAATTGCAGCGGTCTTGTTTTGGGGTAGAACATTCTGCGTCGTCGTGAATTTCTTTCGAAGGCAGGCACCGATTAGGTGTTGCTAAAGACTCTGCATAAACGTTTGTTTTCTGTCAATGGCGGCTAAGAGCAGAGTGGCTTTATTTTCCTTTAAACAGCTGCTTCCTTTCAGTTAGCTGAATCAGAGGATTTATTCCCCCTTCCCACTGCACACAGAGCCTTAGGATGTGCACTGGTATGTGGAAGAGTTGCTTAAACAGGAAAAGTCACCCTGTCTTCTGGGGTTTAGCCTTAACACTGGGTTAAATATCTAATGTAGAATTCTAGTGTCATTGAAGGGTGATTTTTGCAGCCTTTAAATTCAAGCATCCAGGAATAAAGGGTACGTGGTGGCCCATATTTAATTAGCCACATAATGTAGTAGCCTATCAGGTTCTTGCTAATGAAGGTGGCTTGGCCTCGTGGCCTTCTGAATCAGTCAAAAGGTGAGTGTGAGAAGCAGTATTTAAGGAGGCTGTGGAGGAGGATGTGTTTCCATCCATCCTCCAGCTACTGTAGAAGTTACAGCTGGGGAGGCTGCATGAGCGGAGAGCTGTGTGTGTGGATTGGATTGCATGAGTTCCCTCCTAGAACTGCTTTTATTACATTGCAGTTTGGGGCAATACCAGGAGCCCATATCCAGGGATATGGCAACAAACAGGAGTGCCCTCTGTGCTGCCGTGAGGATGTGTCCCAAAGATTTGTTTTTCAGGTCATCTGCACAGTGGCTAAAAATGCAGACGCTGCCGTGATAGCAGACTGCCTGGGTCAAACTCCCAGCTCTACTCCCTAACTAAAGCATTTCTCTTGACTCCTGTAAGCATCTGTCTTCTCATCTCTAATATGAGGGATATGATAGTGAGAGCCCACATCATGGCTTTGTGAGGCTTCCATTACAGGCAGCCATGTATTCAGGCAAGATGTATGTGCTTGGGTTATAGTAGCTGCTGTGTTTGTTACCGGGAAAACTTCCTTTCACTTCTTTCTTGAGCAATAATTATGATAAAATGGAATCATCAGTTTATTTTCATAATAAAGGCACCTGCCATTATGTAAATTAATTCTAAGTTTCCCCTGCAAGTTGATTGGCAGGAAAATCCGGACAAACCTTTTTGGCTCTCTGGCAGCAACCCGGAAGAGTTTGGTGCTTTTGTGTCTTAGTATTAACTTAATTCCTGGGGTCAGTCTGTTTCCTACTCCTGTTGTCATTTCTTCGCTTTTATCACCTATTAACAAGATAAATAAATCTATTTTATCGTGCTGCATTGTTTGTCGATATGAGCCAATTTAATCCTTCCTGGCCCCAAGGTGGCAGGGGAATGAGTAATAAATAGATCTGGAAATAAATGTAACGCCAGAAATGTTTATTTGGTTTTATTCCTTATGTGTCCTAAACAACAGGGGCCACAAACTCACACATCCAAGCAGAGACTGTGAGTCAGAAAAATGGGCCCAGTCTCAGACAGTAAGGGTTGGTGGGAACTGTTGTAAACAGCCTGGCTCTTTTCCATTCTCCTACAACACTCCCCTGGCTGTATCTCCTCACTGTTGGGGTCTCAATGACCCCCCCCACCCTGTTCTCACTCGATGTTTCTCAAGCTCATCTGTTCAAATTCAACACAGTGCTCCTTCAACCAAGGTGCGTACTTGCAAGTTTTGCTAAAATTCTACCTATTGTTGTTTTTTCACAAACAAAAGAGCATGTTATGAAGTGGCCTAGAAATACATATCTCACCCAAAGCCTTCTGTGGATGTGAAATAGTAATGATTAATGGTGATGGTGATTATCAACATTAGGGATAAAGGTAACTGACACGTGTGGAGCACTGGTTATGTTCTGCTGAACTGTGTTGCGTGCTTGACGTGAGTTTTTCACAGTTAGGTACTATTTTCAATGGGAATATGGAGACACAGAGAGACGAGTATCTTCCCCCAGGCCAAAGACTGTTTTCTGTAAAGCTTCCACCTCTTAGCATCTGGGCACGACATGACCCTGGGTGAGGCTGCTCTCCCCCTTTTTTTTTTTGAGGAAGATTAGCCCTGAGCTAACATCTGCTGCCAATCCTCCTCATTTTGCTGAGGAAGGCTGGCCCTGAGCTAACATCCGTGCCCATCTTCCTCTGCTTTAGATGTGGGATGCCTACCACAGCATGGCTTTTGCCAAGTGGTGCCATGTCCACACCTGGGATGCGAAGTTATGACCCCTGGGCCACCAAAGTGGAACATGCGCACTTAACCACTGTGCCACCGGGTGGGCCCCTGCTCTCCCTTTTTGGCAAGTGTCACCACCTTAACCTGCAAAGATTCCCTGACCCTCTAAACCAGATACTTCCTAGTCACCTTTCAAGATTCAGCTCTCGGGTATCACTTGCCTTGGAAACCTTCCATGTCACCCCCCTGGCTGGGTTAGGTGACCCCTCTTGTACCTCTCAACTCACAGCACCACGGACGGGACACATGCAGGTGATGATGGATCTTTGGCTACGACACTCTTTCCTCCATTCCTCCATGCCTCCAGCGCCATATTTTGTAGGCGACAGTTATTGGAGGGCAGAGAAGACTTTCTGGGAAGCATCCACCAGGGACCTAGAGATTATCAAATGATGCCTGAGGCAAACTCTGGCTATGGGAGATTAATAGTTTAGCTTCTGGAAGCAGATTTCTTGAATGTGGATCTTGCTGTCCTGTCTCACTAGCTGTGTGATCTTTGGGGAGTTATGAACCTCTCTGTGCCTCAGTTGCCACATCTATGACACAAGGAAAATAATTGTGTATACCCCACAGGGTTACTGAGTGGATATAAGATCATGATTATAGAGCTCTTATGGTAGGACTTTGCACACAGAAGGTACTCATTAAATGTGAGTTACTATTCTCCACGATTATTATAACTTGCATAGTAATGTTCAGTGTTGCTTTATAGGGGAACACTCCAGCCAGTTAAATTGTCATTCCCTTAATTCTTATTCCCTCCTTTCATTCCATAGGCCTTCGTGGCACATCTACCATAAGTGGGACACAAGGTGGACAAAGCCCCGATGTTTCGAGCTCTTAGAATTTCACATGTGTTGACCAAGATGGCTGCCATGAGCCCCACCGGCCATTGGCATTTCCCTGTAAATGAATTAAAATGAAATGAATAAAAAGTTCAGTGCCTTGGTCAAACAAGCCACATTTTAAGTGCTTACTAATCCCTCGTGACTAGAGGCTCCCATATTGGACAGCACGGATGGACAGAACCTTTCCATCATGGCGGAAAGTTCTTTTGGACAATGCTGGTCTAGTAGAAAAGAGAGATAATAAGAACTTAAATGAATAAATGTCAGTATTCTTTAAGAATATTGATAATATACTTCTTAAAACCATAATTTTACTTAAATGTTGTATGATTCTGCCTTGGAGATGTTAATACTGTGAACCTGGGAAAGCGTGTTTCTGTGTGGTTCAGGAATGAATTGAACTTGAGCGAGGAGAGGCAGAGATCTCCCCTCTGCCATCACTTCTCTCGTCCCATTACCTTTGCTGTCCCCCACTCTTCCTTTGGTCCCTCTTTCTTGCCCTCTCACACTCTCTACCTCCGTATATATCATGGACTCGTCTAGGATTTTTATAGGGAAAAAAAATTCTTATCCTTACTGATTCCTTAGTCTGTTGGAGGCTCAGGGACCTAAAAAATCTAAGTATAATGTAATGCCAGGAGTGCTGTGATAGGAGCAGAGAAAAGATGAAACAGGCACCCATCATGCTCTGCGGTGATGGCAAAGCCTGCACAGAGAAGGTATACACTTGACCTTGACCTTCAGCAAGCCCCTTAGCCTCCTGTGAGTGACAGGCAGAGTGTAAACAGGACCTATCTCTTAGAGGGCAGGAGTTCTATGAATGCAATTATTAATCACCGTGAAGCTGTTGTAAACTATTACCATAAAACAGTGACACGCTTCTTTTATTGTCCCAGATCAATATTACTGAAAGGCCTTCCTGTCCCAGCATTGTCATATAGACGGGTAACTCACATTGCCATAAATATATGATGACTTTTTAATCAAGTGTTAATGGTCTTCAGCATTTCAGAAGGCACAAATGTTGCCGGGGGAGGGGGTTGCTGTAGCTAGTACTGGCCATATTTGTTTTGTTTTAATATTATGCTTGCCTTTATTCCATCTCTAGTTTCAAAAAGGGTTTGAGATGGCTTACAGTAAAGGTGAAGATTCAGTAAGGTTATTAAAACAAAAGAAATCGTGTGAAGCTGATAGTGAAAGGATGAGGGGAGAGTAATGGTAGGAAAGAAGAGGGTGGAGGGTAAAAAATTATACAAAGAAATCTTAAGATTTCATTTATTCAGATTTATCAAGAATCTTAGCCAAAACCAGCCACTGGGATGCAGCACAAATTTATCTCTTTATATCTAAGAATTCTGGTCAAGTGGAAAGAAAGGAAGGAAGCTAGGAAGCTATATGTCTTGCTATCTTGCTATATTCCTTCAACAATAATTTATTTAGCACCTACTCTGTTGCTAGGACTTTGATAGATGCCAAGGAGTAGGGAGGAAGATACAAATATGATTAAGACCAGGTTTTTGCAGGTAGAAGAAATGGGGTGTTCAAAGGCCTGGTGGTGAAGGTAATGGTATGTTGTCAGAACAGAAAGTAATCAGTGTGTGTGTATGTGTACGTGTGTGTACGCTCGCCTGTTTGAGTTTATCGATGATGATGGGGAAAAGACACAGTCAATGAATCTAGAGTTAAGTAAGGACTGATAACTTAGGGCTCTGTTAAGGCAAGTTAAGGAGTTTAGCTTTTACTTTCAGGACAATTGGGAACCATTGAAGTGGATCAAATTTTCCATTTAGAAAGATAACTCTCTTTGCAGCATGGAGAATGGATTGCGGTGGAAGGAGACGGGAGAGGAACATCAGTTAGGGGGCTGTTGCAGGTGGAAAATGATGGAAGCTTTGGGTGAGAGTAATGGCTATGGGACTGAAGAGAACTGAATGGATCTATGAGATAGGAGGTGGGAGAATCAGTTTAACTTGTAGATTAGTTGTAAATGATGGGTGAAGGTGTGAGAAAGCAACGTGGTCTCTCAAGTTTCATTCTGGAATATTCCATGTGGATGCAGGTAACGTTTAATGAGATGGCAGAAATAGGAAGAGGAAAAATATTGGGTCTAAGGGAGAAGATGACAAATTAAGTTGTAGATATGATGTTTGGAAGACACTTAGGTGAAAATAGATGTCTAGTAGGCAGTTGAGTGTATGAATCTGACACTCAGAGCTGAAGTGGCATTAGTGCCATATTCGGTAGCCTTGGAGTATAGATGGTTTTTAAGCCATGGGAATCGATGGGGTCACCTAGGTAGAGTTTGAAATGAGAAGGAAAGAGGACCCAAGATCTCTTCGGATTCCAACATTGAGAGGTTTCCCAGAGGATAAAGAATCCATAAAGACGTCTAGGCACCATTAAAACAGCAGGACATTGGGTCTCATGGAAGTGAAAGGAAGATGGCATCAAGGAGAACGTGATGCAGCCCGAGTTACAGGACGACAGGGTCCCTTGCCAATGGAAGCTATGGCACTGAATGATAAACTCAAGAAGAACTCATAATGAACAAAGATGGGAACCCAGGACTCATCTCTGGGGTCTTGTGTTCTTTTCGGATGACCTTGAATTTCTGAAAGTCCCTCTGCCATAGCTTTGGTTTGACATGGAGAGAAATGTACCTTTCGTGATACACTGTGAATTACTGACTGCTTTTCCAGACGTCTCAACTGTAACTTTAATAATCTGATCTCGAGTTCCCATCACGGTTCCCGCAGTGCCCAGGACTCATTAAATTGTTGGGGGTATTCGAAGGCCTCCCAATTAAGGACCGATTTTATGTGCATAGTCGAAATCCTGGAAATTATCGTCTCATTTGAGACACAGGAGTAGGTGCTGCTACCTGCTAGGATGAATGATAATGTGGACCCCAGTGATTTGCTGTCCTTCATCGTTTGATCTGCTTTAATGACTAGAGTATAATTAGCCAATTGTTGTGTGCAGATAGGTGTTACGAATGGAGTTGTAAATTCAGCTCCTTAAAAAAGAAAGTGGGCATAAGATTCTCCCCTGCAATGCAGTTTACAGATGACTCTGAGACAAAGTAAGATGAGGCCCAGAATGCCCTCTTGGAGATGAACTTCATGGCCATGCGCATAGGCACACATGTACACAGATTTCTGTCTTCCAAACTAAAAAAATAATAATCCCTGGATATGATTTCTTAGGGGCATGTTTTAAATGAAGGCATGGGAACGCTTGACGTCCAATGCTGGGAAATTTGAGAAGGAAACTAAAAGTTTTGTGCAACTGGATTTGTGTTAGTAACTGTGCGCGTAGCCCCTCCTTGTGCAGCAGAACTCTGTGTTATTCTGAGCTTTGGAAGTTCCTTTGGAGCATGGAGTTTTTAACCTGGTTGACATCACTCAGTAACAGAGGGAGTATGCGTGGTGGTTAAGGGTTTGGGATCTGTGGAACTGCCTGTGTTCACAGCCTGGCTCCCCTATTTATTATTGGCTTGACCTTGAAAAAGATATACTTAATACCTCTGAGCCTCAGTTTCCCCATCTTTAAAATGAGGATGGTCATAGTACCAGACTCCCTGACTTATTAGAAGGATTAAGGGAGAAACTGCTTGGAAAGCACTTGGCATGACACCAGGGATATCCTAGGTGCTAAATATTTTAGTTATTATTCTCACCTCTTCATCACAGTCTACACCTTCAGTCAGGTGACTTGAGCATGGACCACCGGTATTTCTGAGTAATAAAATAATTGATGCCCAGTATCATCTCCTGAGCTTGCCAAACTGTCTCTGACCACATGGCAATTATCCTGAGGCTCCTCAAGCCACAGAGAAAACCAAGTACATCTCTTGGAGCACTCATTTGACCTAGAAGTAAGGAAGGAAAGAATTATAAACACTATTTTACGTGAAAGCGATCACAGATATGTTTTAGAGTTGAATGCAAAATGTATGTAGATTTTTAGAACAAAACATAGTGCCAAATGCAAGACCTTCTTCTAGCAGCATCCCCCAGAATTTCTGGTTAAAGTCACTCTCCTCTGTGGATCGCTATTTTTCTCCCCAAGAAGTGATGTTGAGAGGGCTGTGATGGTGCTCACAGGGCCTCCCAGCCTAGAGATGATAAGTGCTCCTTCTAATGCTTTCCTGAGAAATTCAGTGCTTTTGAAACTGGAGTTTAGCGATCAGCATATTTTCTTTATTCAGGATACTCAGCTTACAATGTCATCCTTTGAAAAGAGTTTTAGTTTTTGTTTCGTCCTCCCACCCCCTAAATATTAATTGAGGTACATCAAGGATTTTACAAAATTACGTAAACTATTTCAAATGGAAGACACCTAAGAGAGAAAATGCTTATGTAACTCATAAACTACTGACCTACCAGTCTGGCCGGTGAGATTTTCCTTTACAGCACTTGCCCTTTATCTAGCGCTTCTTATACCTTTAAAGATTGAGGATACTTCCGTATATGCAAACCACATGTTGTGAATATCCTTAAGGTCAATGCTGTAAGATCTTGCTCCTTCCTGTCAATAGCTGCCTACAGTCAAGCGTTGCTCAACGATGGGGATATGTTCTGAGAAATGCATCATTAGGCCACTTCATCATTGTGCCCGCATCACAGAGTGCTCTTACGCAAACCTAGATGGTATAGCCTATTACACACCTAGGCTATATGATACTAATCTTATGGGGCCACCCATATGACCACACAATCTTATGTGTATGCGGTGCCTGGTTGACCAAAACCTCATTATGCAGTGCATGGCTGTAATACTCTATAATGTGGGTTGCATTAGTTTGCTGGGGTGCCGTAACAAAGTACCACAGACCGGGTGGCTTAAAGAAGAGAAACTTATTTCCTCAGCGTTCTGGAGGCTGGCAGTCTGAGATCAAGGTGTCAACAGGGTTGGTTTCTTCTAAGGCCTCTCCCCTTGGCCTGTAGATGGTCATCTTCTCCCTATGTCTTCACATGGTCTTCCCTCTGTGTGTGTCTGTCTGCTAGTCTCCTTTGCTTACGAGGATACCAGTCATATTGGGTTAAGGCCCATCCACATAACCTCATTTTAACTAAATTAAAGACCCTATCGCCAAATACAGCCACATTCTGAGGTACTAAGGTTTAGGACTTCAACATGTACATTTTAGGGGTACACAGTTTAGCCCATAACATAGGTTACTATAATTTGTTTAACCATGTCCCTATCAATCATCTTTCAGGCTGTTTTTATTTGAGGTTTGGTGTCTTGTTTTGCTTTTTTTTTTGGCAAAATAAACAAGATTTGAAAATGGACATTAAAACAACAATGAGATACTATGACACACCTGTGAGAAGGACCGGAATCCAGAACACTGATGACACCAAGTGCTGATGAGGATGCGGAGGAGCAGGAAACCTCTCACACACTGCTGGTGGGAGTGCAAAACGGTACAACCACTTTAGAAGACAGTTTGGTGGTTTCTTACAAAACCAAACACACTCTTAGCATACGATCCAGCAATCCTTCTCCTTGGTGTTTGCTCAAAGGAGCTGAAAACTGACATCCACACATAAACCCGCACGTGGATGTTTAGAACAGCTTTATTCATAAGTCCCAAAACCTGGAAGCAACCAAGACGTCCTTCAGTAGCTGAATGGATAGATAAACTCCGATGAATCCGGACAGTGGAATATTATTTAGCACAAAATGAAACGAGCTATCCGTTCATGAAAAGGTATTCGAGAAACTCAAATGCCTATTACTAAGTGAAAGAGCCAATCTGAAAAGACTACAGACTTTATGATGCCAGCTATATGACGTTCTGGAAAAGCAGGAACCATGGAGTCGATAGAAAGATCAGTGATTGCCAGGGTAAAGGGAGAGAGAGGGATGAAGAGGCAGAACAAAGAGGATTTCTAGAGCCATGAAGCTACTCTGTGTGATACTATAATGAGGGTACATGTCATTATACATTTGTCCAAACACACAGAATGTGCAACACCAAGTCTGAACCCCTAATGTAAATTACGGACTTCTGGTGATAATGATTGGCCCATGTGAGTTCATCAGTTATTACAAATACCCCACTCTGGTGGGGGATGTTGATAAAGGGGGAGGCTGTGCATGTGTGGGCACAGGAGGTATATGGGAACTCTCTGTTACCTTGCTCTTAATTTTACTGTGATCCTAAAACTGCTCTAAAACATAAAGTCTAAATAACTAAAAAATAAAATAAAATAAACAACATTACAACAAATAATCCAGCACAACACTTGCTTAGCTAGATAAAACGGAAATGTTTTATTGTAATTTGGAATTTCAAGTTTTTTCTTTTTTCTTTTTCTTTCTTTTTTCTTTTCTTTTTGCTTAAAGGAAGGAATGACTATGTCTCCAAATGGGAATTTAATAATTTGATTCCGTTTTGACAAAGATTTTTAATAAATTATTTTTTCCCCAGTGGCATTCTGCAGATTAATCAGATAATTTTAGGTGCATCAAAGAGCTGGGAGGATTTTTCTGTTTAAGCTATCTTTGTGCTTATGTAGGGACAATAATATCATCCAATAAAAGGATGTATGCAATTATATCAGCTTTGTGGTAATTATATGGATATTTTAGTTGTTCGGTGCATTTAATTATGCTTTGTTAAGCAGTCTGTATTCACTTTCAGTGGGGCAAGCTCCGACTGGATTAATGCCAAGAGACTCGTACATTTAATGTTCCACAGGATGCATTTTCCTAGAGGCAGAGAACAAATGAAAATTGGGCAGATGGGTTATAAGACCATCTACCTTCCCTTTCTGTTTCCTTTTTGAAAACATTTTTATTGGAAAGTTCCACAGACAATTTTATCATTTTAAAAATCTTTTAGTCATTTGAATTTAAAAAATAGTGCATGGTTTTGGAATTATTAACACAGCTCGGAACTATCTAAAGTAAAATTAATAGGTGGCCCCTGCCATCTACCCTTTAGTCCTCCAGTCTCACCCCAGGAGAAATGGAATGCCCATTTACGTGTTGGTGTGTGTTCCTCTGTGTTCTCTCCTTTGCTAATACAAATATACTTGTTCACACATATGTCTTTTAAAGATAGGCTAGTATTCTACATTTTATTGAGTAATTCACCTTTTTCACATGGCATGATTGTTAGCCTGACATGTCAGTATTAGAAATCGACCTGATCCTTTGTAATGGCTGCATAGTATTCCGCAATGTGGATGCATCATAATTTGTTCATTCATCCCCCCACTGATAGCTTTTAGATTATTTCTAGTTTGGATTTGTTTGTTTTTGTCTTCTGATGAAACAAGCATTGCTGCAATAAACATTTTGTCTAGGTGTCTTTAATTCTACTCCTTTTTCTTTCTGTTCGATAAATTCCCAGAAATGAAATAATTTGTGAAAATTTGGCAAATTTTTAATTTCAACAACTATTACCAGGTTTTTACCCAAAAAGCACTGGAACAATTTTCAATCTTCTCAACACTGTAAACTACCTGGCCAACATTGGATATTAGCAGTCTTTAAAAAATTACTGAGTATAATGCATTGTATATTGTTGCTTTAATTTTTATTCTCCTGACCACACAATACCTTTACGACACAATATATGATACACAATACCTTTCATCCTGTATGAAGCACTTATGTGCAATCTTTATCCATTTTCAATCAGTGTGTCTTTTTCTTGTTAATTTGTAGGAATTCTTTGTATGCTAAAGCTGTTCACCTTGGTCAGTTATATTTGTTAGGAACGCATGCTGTCCTTTGCCTTTTGACTTTATCTATAGGGTCTTTTGACATAAAAAGTTTAATTTTTGTGTGATCACTTTTATTAATGACTTAAGGAGCTATCCCTCCCCTATCCAACTTTTATAAAAATAGCCTCTTATGGTTATGGAGAAAAAGGAACCCTCATACACTGCTGGTGGGAATGCAAACTGGTGCAGCCACTATGGAAAACAGTATGGAGATTCCTCAAAAAATTAAAAATAGAACTACCATGCAATCCAGCTATCCCACTACTGGGTATCTATCCAACGAGCTTGAAGTCAACAATTCCAAAAGTCCTATGCACCCCAATGTTCATTGCAGCATTATTTACAATAGCCAAGATGTGGAAGAAACCTAAGTGCCCATCAACAGATGATTGGATAAAGAAGATGTGGTATATATATACAATGGAATACTACTCAGCTGTAAAAAAGAAGAAAATCGTCCCATTTGCAACAACATGGATGCACCTTGAGGGAATTATGTTAAGTGAAATAAGCCAGATAGAGGAGGACAATCTCTGTATGACTCCACTCATATGAGGAATTTAAAAATGTAGACAAAGAGAACAGATTAGTGGCTACCAGGGGAAAGGTGGGGTAGGGGGTGGGCACAAAGAGTGAAGAGGTGCACCTACAACATGACTGACAAACAATAATGTACAACTGAAATTGCACAAGATTGTAAACTATCATTAACTCAATAAAAATTTTAAAAAAAGCAAAGCAAAATCAAAAGCAAAACAAAATAGCCTCATATTTTCTTATAATAATTTATATTTTTATGCTTTATCTTTGGATTTTTTACTTTACCTTGAATTTGCTTTTTCAAAATTAAGTATGTAATCTAGCATGCATTATTTTTCTTGAAAAGGTTATTCAGCTGACCCAACACCATTTATTCAATATTGCACCATTTCCACTAACTCGTGTATATATATAAGTACAGAAGCCATACACACACACACGCAAACACACACACACACCACCATTTCTGTACTCTTTATTTGTTCCATTCAACTGTTTATTTCCTGTTGTGTATTAGAGTTTTGCTCTTTAATGCCCTTCAGCCTTGGCATGATCCTGTGGAATGACATTGGAATGACAAGAATTCCCTGCTTTAAAGTGCTGGGCAGGTAATATTTGGGCTCAGAAGCTTTTTGAACTGATGTACCGGTTAGGTTTCTTTTGGGCATAAGTGGCAGAAACCCCACCCACACTAGTCTAGGCAAAAAGGAAGAATATTAACTTTCAGAACTGAAAACTCCAGGAATTACTGTAAGTTTACTGGATCCAGAAGCTCAAATGATGTAACCAGGACTGGGTGTCTGTCTCTATGTCACTGGGGCTGTATTACCACTATGTTTAGGTTGGCTCTGCCATTATAAAGGGGGAAGATGCTTACTTATTGTGCCAGGTTTCCTCTTATTCTCTGAATGTAAAGCACGGGGTCACATGCCCATCACTAGAACAATCCCCATTGTCAGAGGGATGTGAGTTCCTCCATAGCTAGGCTTGCTTGCATGTCTACCATGAACTAAGGGTACAGTCAACTTTACAGGAACCATCCAGTCTGTTGGGTCACCCTCCCTGAGAGACAGACGCCACCAAGAAAAAATTAAATGCTGTTCCAAGAGGGAAGGCAGGCCCCCTGATAATCCAAAACTGGTCACATTCACCACACCGGATTCAATGTGATTCAAACTTCCATATCATTTCTGGAAATTCATTCCACCCTTTACATGCAGTCATTGTTGCATGTTCTCCCGTCATCGTCACCAGCCTTTCATCAAATTTCAGCTGTTGAGGTGAAGGCAACTCTCTCATCCAAGGGAGGGCCAGCTTTAACTGCTGCACCTAAATGTCGGTGTTCAGAGAAATACGAATTAAAATAACAATGGCATGCCATTTTTACACCTTGACTTGGCAAAGATTAACAAAATTGTTCGTAGCCAATTTTGGCAAGACTGTGAGGTAACAAAAATCCTCATAGACCAATGGTGGGACTGTAAATGGGTTTAACCTTTGAAGAGCTGTGTATATAAAAAAATACAGTTTTATCCGGCAATGCCTCTTTCATTAGTTAACCCTACATATATTTTGAATCAGTTTATCTTTTTAAAATAGGCACACCTGTGCACAAAAGGGCATGTGGGAAAGAGTTCACTGTAGCATTATTTATAATATCAAAATCATATCCCGGTTTAATGTATGTTAGTAGTGGACTGATTACAAAATTGTTGTCTAGCCACACATTGGCCCAACATTTGAAAGGGGGGCAAGTATACATTTTAACACCAAAAACAATTTTTTTAATGTAAAAAAATAGCTCGTCAATGAAGATTTGGACCTACAGTCACTGCCATGGTTAGTATTTTGCAGAGGTTCATCCTAGAGTGGGCAGGTCACCTCTCTCCTGTTTTGATTACACCTTCCATATGGATTACAGCTCATATTCAAAACATTAATTACTCAGCCACAGCATTAATCACTTCGCTGAATGTATTTCACCTTTTCTCCTTCCTGCAATGTTTGTTTAAGTCAAGTTGACTGGATCACAGTGCATTAAAAAGAGGAAGTTATAGATGGCAGAAGGAGAATGAGGCCTCCAAGATTCTGGGGTTGGTTCTTAAACCATCATTTATTAGCTGTGTTACCCCCTGGCAAGGGGCTCGCCAGCTCTGGCAAGTCCACATCTTCTTTTGTCAGTGGGCGTAATAGTCACGGTCTCCATACCTATCCTGATTGCCCTGATAAGTAAATAACAGAGAATGTATATAAAGTGTCCTATAAACCCCAAGGCCCTGGACACATGTGCAAGTGTTGCTCTTACAGAATTACCCTTTATGACTACTTTTAATCTTTATCCTCTTGTCCTTTTATGAGTAGGCTTTTGCCCAGGCAAAGTGGTTGTCTGACACTTTATATGTTTGCAGAGGGAGGCAGAGTAGGTTATTTCGAAAGATAAAAAGTGGTGGAGTGAGTTCTGGTGGTGTTTTTTATTTGTGTGTTTTATTTGCTAGGGAGATGCAGAACACTCTCCCTATACCTTCTGCACACAAAGACTCTGTTCTTTATTTTGATAGTGGAGATGAGCTATAAGAGTCAAGATAACACAATGATTTCATTCCATCCTTTACGGCCTATCTTTCATTGTCATTTCTGGCCTGGCAGAGTTTGGCATTTGGACTCACCCCTTGAGTTCCTAGGGCTCAATTTCTAAAATCTACATAGAAAGTAAAATGGTGGCATCTTCACCTGCGCTTTTAAGGTACATTCACACCAGAGCCTTCTCACTTCTGGAAATACGTATCTTCTTCAGTGACATGTATTGGAACACAGCCATGTTCGTTTGTTTCCATATTGTCTGCGTCTGCTTTTGTGCTAAAAGGGTAGAGTTGAGCAGTTGCAACAAAGACCTTTTGGCCCACAGAACAGAAAATATTTACTATCTGACCCGTTATAGAAAAAGTTTCCTGGGGCTGGCCCAGTGGCGTCGCGGTTGAGTTTGCATGCTCTGCTTCGGTGGCCTGGTAGTCGCCAGTTCAGATCCTGGGTGCGGACATACACCCCATTCATCAGGCCGTGCTGTGACACCATGCCACATATAAAAATAGAGGAAGATTGGCACAGATGCTACCTTGAGGACGATCTTCCTCAAGCAAAACGAGGAAGATTGACAGCTGGCAATGGCCAATCTTCCTCACACACACACAAAAGTTTCCTGATCCTGATTTAGACTGAAGTTTGAATTGTCAGTGCTATACCAATAAAAGACTTGAAAACTATATATATTTGTGCGTGAGTGAGTATGTGTGTGTGTCCTTTAAACTTTCTAGCTAATCCTTAGCTCAACCAAAAAAGAACTTTAAAAGATCCAAAATCGTCAGTGGTTATCATCTCCTTGAGTACATCTTAACATCACTGGTTTATTTTTCAAACATTCAAAAATGCCTACTATATCTGAGTTACTCTGCTAGGTACTTTAACATATGTTATTTAACTTTATAATCCTCTCAGCAACCATCTGAACGGGTTGGTATTAAACCCATTTTAAAGGCGAGGAAATGGGTGTTCAGGAGGATTAAAATAACTCGCCAAATTTCTTGGAACTTCCCAGAGCCAGAATTCAAACTTAGACATGTCTGAATTTGAGCTGATGGCTGCTGGGTGTGTAAGATGATTAGACATATCGTTTCTCTGTCCTGTTGCCAAGTTCATGAGAAGAATCTCTCTGGGATGGGAAATCAAGGGATAAAGAATGTGCATAACACGCACCCAAGAGGCTCCAGTCTGAGTTTCATCCTTCTGATTAACTTTCTAAGCTACTTTGAACCAGGCTAGGCTCTCTTACTTTGAATAATAGCGTATTGTTCAAGGTGGATGCTAATACTTACAATCTAGCAATGTGACTATAGAATAAGTGAAGAAAAAACAATGGAATCTATTCAGATTGGTTTCTAGGCAGAGAGAGAGAGAAACTGCAACAGTTTTTATTGGGGACCGGTGTTCCCACTCTATGTTGACTCTAATATAATTAAATGCAGTTGATTTAATAATTTATATTAATTAATTTTTGTATGAATTACATTTAGTAATAGAATAAGGTTTAATTAATCTGTTTTATTTTTTAAACCACTCTGCGGAGGTAGGATTGATGTGCAAAAGTTGTAGATATTTCGTGTACACAGCTTGATGAGTTTGGAGATAAGTACACAACTGTGGAATGATAACCACAGTCAAGGTCGAAAACTTATCTATCACCTCCAAAAATTTCCTCCTATTCTCTTATTTTTTTTTATTCTCTATTTTTTTTAATACTTTTTTCTTTTGTGGTAAGAGCACTTAACATATGATCTACCCTCTTAGCCAACTTTTAAGTATGCAGGACAGCATTGTTAACTACAGGCCCTAGGTTGTACAGAGCTGCAGAACTTATTCATTTTGTATAAGTGAAACTTTGTACCCTGTGACCAGCATTTCTTCCTCCCCTCACACCTGGTTCTATGAGTTTGGTTGTTTAGATTCCTCATAAAAGTGGGATATGTAGTATTGGTTCTTCTGCGTCTGGCTTATTTCACTCAGCATCATGTCCTGCAGCTCCACCCATGTTGTTGCAAATGTCAGGATTTCCTTCTTTTTTAAGGCTGAATAATATTCTGTTGTATGTATATACCACATTTTCTTTATCCATTCAACCGTCAGTGGACATTTAGGTTGTTTCCATATCTTGGCTATTGTGACTAATGCTTCAATGAACATGGCAAATATCCTTTTGAGATCCTAACTTCAATTCCTTTGGATACAAACCCAGATGTGGGACTGATGGATCAAATGGTAATTCTATTTTTAATTTTTTGGGCGACCTCAGTACTGTTTTCTGTAGTGGCTGCACCAATTTTACATTCCCACCCACAGTACACAAGGGTTCTCTTTTCTCTACATCCTCACCAACACTTGTTATCTTTTGTTTTTTTGATAGTAGCCAATCTAACAGGTGTGAGGTGACACCTCATTGCGGTTTTGATTTCCCTGGTGATTAGTGATGTTGAACACCTTTTCAACTATTATGGATGAAATGGATTATTATATGTAAAGTATTGTAGCCACATCCGGAACTTAGGTTACATTAATATAGTGCTTATTTTTAGTAGTGTTGTTATTGTTATTTTAATAATAATTTTTGTTGCTGTTAAGTACAATGACATACGTAAATATTCAGACAAGGTGACTTTAAAATAACTGGGTTTCCTAAACTGCAGTCTTTATACCCCCTATAAGCACAACTTGGTGAGACTGGGATCCTTAGTCAGGGAGTACATGGAGCTTGTTTCCTGGAGCATCAATTTTGCTCAAAGCTTTGGGAGGGAAGGTGTTATGTTTTATATTAAATGCAAACAAATATAAGGGTAAAAGAAAGCAAATGCACATGAATTTTTAAGAGAGAATATGAGACATCAGACACCATTTACACGCCGTTGGCTTCTTCCAGCTCTGGCTCTACAACTCTGTGGATAAGGCTTAGGCCTCCTCTGCCATTAGTTAGGGGTACTTACAGGGGAAACTTTGCAAAGCAGTCAATTATAACACCACGCAAAAGCGGTTTCAATTTTTCCATAAACTTCTTAAGTTTGATAATGAAACCTATCTGGTTTGCCAAGACAGTAGAACATGGTCAATAAAGGGTTAATAGGAAAATCCCAGAGTAAGTGTTTTTGGTTGTTTGCTTTTGTTTTTTTCTGAGGAAGATTTGCCCCGAGCTAACATCTGTGCCAATCTTCCTCTGTTTTGTAGGTGGGTCACTGGCCACCAAGTGTGGTGTAGATCTGTGCCCAGGAACCAAACCTGGGCTGCCAAGGTGGAGTGCACCGAACTTAACCACTAGGCCATGGGACCAGCCCCCTAAGCTTTTTTTTTTTTCAAAAAATATCTGGAATAGTCATCTTATGGCCAGAGCATCCTTTACCTTTCGAGCTAAGAAAGAAGAAGTCCTAAGGAAACAAGAGTTTATTTGTATCCAGGTCTGGGACATGGGGGAATGAGCGTAGGAGGTATGTGTAGAGGGGTGGGGTGGGTGTTTTTCTTTGCAAACGATTCTTCTTTGAAGTTGTGTCTTTACTGCACGAGGTAGATGTCCAGTGCTTCCCACACTCTGGTGGGGGTAGGAATGGTTTGGAACATTGCAAGGCTATTTGGCTTATGTCTCTTGATTATAAAGGCCTATTGTTTAGATTTTTACTTGTTCACAAGTAAGGAGTTATGGTAAGTCATCCATATACACTGGCGGAATTGCAAGATTCAGAATTGCAACTCACTGTACAGCTTGAAACTTGGGTCCCACTGTTGGACCGCACTGCTTGTTATGCAAAAATTATTACTTTTTACAACCCCTGAAATGATTTTGTAAAGAGCACAATTATAGTTTAGGCCATTGCCATCTGCAGCAGGACATTTAAAACGGAATTAGGTCCAGAAATCATGAATGACACGTCGTTGTCACTCAAACTGTGATTGGTAAACTACCTCCTCTTTCATCAACAATTCTAATGGGACACCCAAAAGTTCTCATCTGTTAAATAATCCTTAAGTGACTTTTGTTTTTTGGTTTTGGCTTTGCAAAGACAAATAAAATCATTTTATTTGTGTGTTGTCTGTGTTAAAACATTCAAACGTTCAGCATCAACTTTTAAAATATGCCCTAATTTTTCTTCTCTTGCTCAGTCATCTCCTTCTCTTCCCTCTAACTTTTCTCATGGACCAGAGGTCCCAGGATTTGGAAGTGGTCTGGGGCATTTTGTTTGACCCTTGAGAAGGTCTTCTCCTACTCCATGGGCAACGAGAACAGATAGAAAGAGCACGTATGGCATGCCTCGCAACTGCATGTGGACATCAGCTGTGTGAAGGACAGTGGCAGAGTTTTGTCAAGAGGATATTAGAGATTCTGGTAGAAAAGAAAGCAGAGGGGCAAAAAGAGAAAAGAAAGTGCTGGGGTAAAATATTGAAAAGTAGAAGGGAAAAGGAACGAAGTAATCCCCAAGGCCTTGCAGCAAGATCAGGTCCTAGGAACTAATAAAATTGTTGTCTCTCATGTGCTGATAAAGTTCTGAAGATACAACAAGATGTAGACTCAAGCACTCCTATTGACAATCCCTTCGGAAGGTCTCAAATGGAAGCCCAACCTATCGTCTCTTTAAGAAACCAACAGAACCAACTTTTAATCCAGATCTGAAATGGATTTCTTCTTTGGCACCAGATGAGGTGTTGATTTGCTTTTAGGGGCTGTGCTATGCGGAAAAGATGTAGCTTTAAAAGCGAGCCACACTGGGTGAGATGAGCTGCACCTGCTCTGGGGGGCGTCTGAGAACCGAGAACCCAGGAGGGAGAAGGAGATTCCCACCTCCTGTTTCAGGCTCACTCCTCAGCGCATGTGCCTGGAATTGCTGGTAGTGTTCACATTGTTTTCCTTTTCTTTTGTTTCCTACCTTCCCATGTTTCAGTTGAATGCATAGGATGTGAGTAAGATTACGATGTGACTCCCCAGAACTGGAACTTTGGGCTGCCTGGAGAATGAATCATACCTGCATCTGAGAATGCCATCTTACCCCATAGACTCACTAGGTGGGAGTCAGGAATTCTCCAATGTTCATCAAGACCTATAGAGTAGGAGATGGGAATCTCACCATCCTACATTGTGTCTCATGTGGACTCAGCTCTTGGCGAGTGAATAACTTCCATCTTACTGGTGATAAAGCTTTATGATGCCAACTGAGCTCAAATTCTAGACAGCAAAGTGACCCAAAGAAACCTCCATTTCCTAGGCAAACCTGGCACACAGTAAGCCCTGAAGTTAGCACACGCTCATTAAGCATCCACTTTGTGCCTGGCAAACAGACATCTGTTTAGTGAATGTTAAATGATTATTCTATTGTCATTCATTTTAAATAGCCATATGTAGAAACCTGGTTAGATATTGTTTCTAGCTGAAATTCCTGCATCCAGGTAGGGCTGGCTGTTTGCTAGAGAGAGCATGTCCCATTATGTGCTTCCTCCATAGATGGAGAGTGAGTATGTTAGAAAAGTAAGCTTTGATCCACATGGTTACAGTAACAGTTTGTTAGTTCTTGGATTTGACCACCTCAGTTCGTGTTACTGCTAGTCATGGATATTAAATGTGTGACTATACTGTTATATGAAAGAATAGATATGGCAAAGTCTGTCTTCCGTGTAATTATTCAAATGTATTTTAGGACTTGATTAGCAACTGCATCCTACTGGGTTGCCTTGGACATTAATAATATCTAACATCAGAGCCTACCTCTTCTTCCAAGATCACCTAGTCTATGCCCATGGCTTCATCTCTTTATGCTCATGAAATCCAGATGGTCTTCTGCCCCCCAGAGTCCCAGACCTCTTGGATAGCTCCATCCAGAGATTCCACAGCTATACCCAACTCACCATCGCCAAAATGAGCCTCTTGTCTTTTCCAAGTCTTTATCTGATGCTCCTGAACTTGGCCATTGGTGTCACAGATCAATAACTTGTAACACAGATCTAGGAGTTGACCTTGACTTTTTGTTTTTTTTTTGAACCATCCTCACCCATGTGTGTCTTCCAGTCAGTCATTCAATGAATCCTGTCAATTCTATTTATAAAATATTTATCCACTCCTTCTTTTCCATTATATCTTTACTGCCATGTATTTGTGCAAATCTTCATCATCTTTAGGCCCGAAATAATAACAAGGGTCTCCTAGTGGATGTCCTTGCTTCCAAGGGTTCATTCCCACATTTCTAACACTGACTGTTCCACTTTCTTTGTAGAGAAATGGAGTCTAAACTCCTTAGCATGACATACAGGGTTCTTTATTCAGGGCCGCTTCCCCTGCCTGGTCTTCGTACATATACTCTGTCCATCAGCTCACACAGCCACACCTCTGTTCCTTTGCATAAGTGGTTTCCTCGGGTTAGAATGCCTGTCTCCTCTGACTATGTTGAACAAACTCCTGTGCATCCTTTAAAACCCAACTCAAGCATCACCATCTCTGTGAATTCTCTGAAATCTGCCTTCTGCCCTTAGGCAGAGCAGGAAGCCTCCTTTACCAAGCAGTTGCATAGCACACTTTATGTCAATTATTCCTGTAATTATAAGACTATTTCATATTGGAATACTTGTTTGTATTTACCTCTGTCAATAGACTTATTCAACTTTGGATCTCCGGTCCTGACAGGGGTTCTGGAATTCTCATATAGAATGCAGTGAGCATTCATGTACATAATGTTAAAAGAATGAATCAATCAATTGTGTTTTTAGTGACATTCTTAAATAGGAAGACATCTTTATGCTCACAATTGGAAAAAAAAAAAAAAAAGAACCTGACAAAACCTCTAGTGTCAGAGAATTTGCATTTATTTTAGTGCTCAGTGTTTAAACCATTTCTGACAGGCTGGCCCACCATCTCTGCTTCATGAAAGATCATGAGACACAGGGAAGAGGTTTATTCATCTTAGTATTGGGATATTTTGCTTTTCTGCAAAGCAGAGGGATCTTGGGGCTTCTTTATAGGCTGGCCATGTCCTGTGCAATCCCAACTGAGTCTAGAGATTCAAGCAGGGTGGAGAATGTGGCTGGGACTTTGTGGGAAGTTGGCTTGCATCAGAAGCACATAGGGAAGAGAAGGAATGAAGAACTAGGCAAGAAAGCTTTCAGTGGCCAAGAAATCAACTCTTGCCATTTCTTTATTTCTCTGGGGCCAAACAGACTCTTGTTTCTGCTTATCTGTCTCCCCCTCCTTCCTCTCTGTTCTTTCAAGAGGTCACCTCTGTCTACTTATTTATTTCTCTGTGAACTGCATCTCTCGGCTACTCATCAGACCCTACCATGAAATCTACCTGATGTTCCAAGTCCAACTGTCAAAGCTCACCACTCCATCTTTCCCAATTCCAAAAGTGTCTCTAAGAGACGCTCCAATTTGGCCAGAAAGGGGTTTGTATCTGACCCTGGCCCCTGGAAAGGTGACTGGTTGAGGTGGGGCGGTGAGAGAGGCAGTTTCTTTAAGAAACCCTGCAGGTGTCGGGGAGCAGTGATTGGCGTGGAGATGTTGACTGACACATACCCATAGCATCAGCAGCCTTCCCATATCCTAAACCCTTCAGTGAAGGACACTGTCAAGCATATGAGATTTCTACCTCCATTCTGTCCTGGGCCCAGATCAAATCAAGTCATTGGAACTAGAAGTCCTGTTGTATCTCCTTGTTTCTTTCGTGGGGTGACATACTGCTAAGACCTAGGGAGTGAGGGAATTTGGGGAAAAGAGTGATCACTTTTATGACTTTATATCTTCCAAACTGTTTATCCAGTTTACTATTTAGGCAATTGAAGGGAACATCACTCTAAAGAAGATAGCATGACCATTTAGAGGCTTCTCCAAGCAAACCTCTTTCATCTTTATAATGTCTAGGCTGGCGTAACGTTCAGAAATACCAGTAATAATCTATGTACCTCGTCCCATTGTAGGGGAGGAAAAGAATCTTTTCCTCCACCCATCTTAGGTTCTCCCACTGGAGCCCTATAAATTGGGCTGACAAAAGAGGCTGATTATCAAGAAAAAAGCATACAAATTTATTTAATATAAGCTTTACTTGACACAGGAGCCTTTGTAAAGAGATGAAGACCCAAAGAAGCAGTGAAGCCTGAGCATTTTTGTAGTAGGTATGATAAAGAGCGGAATGTCATAGAAAAACGTGATGGGACAAAGGGACCTGAGCTAAGGGTAGGAAATCTGGGGAACCTTAGCAAGGCCTGTTCATTTGGATTCCTCTGGGCGTCCCTCTGTCTTTGGAAAAATGATACTCCTTTCCTCCGTGATTAGGGAGGGCACCTCGCACGTGAGCTCTTTGATCTGCTTTAAGGAGACCGGGGAGGTCACAGAGTTCTTCTTGCACCTGCCATTTCTCAAATTTTTTCAGCTTAAAATATTCCATATGCCAAGGGGCCATATTTTGGAGCAGCATGTCCTAAACTATGTCACTATCCACCCACTCTTCTGCTCCAGGGACCCCAGATACCTCATAGTATCTGGAAGTAAATTTTCCCTCCCGCCTCTTAGCTCTCACAGCTCTTAACCTGAATCTTATTTCTGGTCCCACCTACCTGTCTGCTTCGTGTTCTGGTTATTTAGTGAACATACATTACCCTCCGAGGCTCTTTCCACGTCTGTCTTCTTTCTGTAGCTTGACGGTGCAAATCAGACGGCATGTGCTCCACCAGTATTTGAATGAAACAAAAGAAGGAAGCTGAGCCATGTAACAATAAAGCCTAGCAACCCAAGGATCTTATCTATGGTGCCTATCCTCATTTATCCCCCCATCTCATTGCAAGGTGTATTTCCCTCATAACAGTTACTAAAATCTGCCATTATCTTGTGTGTTGTTTGTCTTCCCCACTAGAACATAAGCTCCATGAGGGCTAGGGTTTTGTGTATCTTGCTTATGAAACTTAGTATTGAAAACAAAGAGTTGTTGTGGAAATAAGAAAAGACCAAGCAAATGAGAAGAAGCAAAGGCTGTTTCAGAGTTTGCTATAGCAAGGGCGTCAGCACACAACATCACTTGTGTTTTGACAGAGGTTCAAAGTCGGGCAGAAGCTTTATGGGAAAGCTTTATGGGAGAAAAAAGGGAAAATGAAAGTGTGTCCTGCTTGGATGCTTTTGGCCTAGGGGGAGCTGCATGTAGATTAGGTAGAAGCAGGACCGTCTATGTGACTGGTCAGAGGCGCATATTCAGCTTTCTCTGGTTTGTCCTAAGTTGGAAGTTGGGAGAAAAATTAAGAGAAGCTACTAATCAAGTCATGGCTGGTTTTGAGCCAATTGTTATAGGGGTTTTTGTTTGGCTTCCTGACCTGATTGCTAGAGACAGAAGTTAGAAGTGGTCTGACTTGCTACAAGTCTGATTTGTGGAGACCAGGCTGGTTACTGCAGATCCTGGGTCAGAGTTCTATTTTTATATAAAGTCTGATTGTTTTCCATTTGTGTGTTCAGTCTCTCATTGTTGATGGGTGGGAAGGAAGGAAGGGAGGGAGGAAGGAAGGAAAGAAGGAAGGAAAGAAGAGAGGAAGGAAGAAAAGAAAAGGGGGATGGAAGGAAGGACGGAAGGAAGGAAATGAGGGAGGGAGGGAGGAAGGAAGGAAGAAAAGAGGGATGGAGGGAAGGAAGGACTGTTACCCAACTTGTATTATCCAGATTTCATTTTGAAGGCTTCATGTCAAAGAGCAACTCATCCCAGAGCAGACATGGTGCCTATGGTCAGGAGCGTCCACCCTGGAATCATATCCCCTAGTCCAAAGCTGGAGAGCAGTGAAGAAGAAAGAGACTCTTTTCCTGTCAATCGGCCAAACAAGAGCCAAAGGCTTTTGAGGAGGCACTTAAAGAATTTCCAGTTTGCAGTTGTGCAGAAGCTGTTGTTCAGGTAATTTAACATTGATTTTAGTTTAAAAGGCAATTAAGACAAAATGGGCAGCCACCAGCCACTTAGGTTAAATAAGCTTAGATTTAAATTGCTCCCCATTACCGCCTTTGTCTTCTGTGTTTGAGCTCTTTTCTACTATTTTAGCATGCAGTGGGGTGGTGGCCCAATTGGGGCAGGTGGACGGAAGAAGGAACCGAGCCAGGAAGATGGTTATCGAAAGATGAAATAGTTGGCCCAAAATTGTTCCCCGGGTGAGATGGGTTCTTTTTTATATCACTACTGGGAATAAAGATTAGTACAGCTTTCCAGTATTCTGGTTCCTTATGTCTAAATTCCTAAAGATGATGCCTGCTTTTTGACTCATCAGTTTAACTTCTAGATATTTACCCTGAGATAATGAACAGAGACAAGCTCCTGACATTATGGACAAGGATGTTCATTTCAGTGTTATTTAACACAAAGTGAAAAAAAATTGTGCATCCTTATACCAAAGTTGATGGGTTTTTTTATTATAGCAGAAAATCTTCATGACATACTGCAAAGTGCAAAATATTATAAGGCATTTTATAGGATAAAATGTCTGTTGTGTGAATATGATTTTTTAGTTATATATGCAATGAAAAATGTCTAAAGTGAACAGATTTGCAATAAAACATTATATGCGGCTATCTTTGGGTGGTAAAATAATGAGTAACTTTTTTTCCTATGCTCCCCCAAATTTCCTAAAATTTCCATGATAAACACACATTGGTTTTATAATTATAAGAAGTGTTGAAAGCAATACATGTTTGTTGTAATACTATTAAAAAAATCCTTCTCACTGGTGTGCTTGATAGGTTTTGCGTACATGCTGAATTATGAGGAGGTCGAATGGATGCTCCTTTGCAATAATTGTGGTAAAAGTCTGCTCCAAGAAAGTCTGCTAAGCTTCATTAAAGAGAGTCATTCACCTGGTCCTAGTGAAGTTGTAAGGTGAACCATTCTGTAGAGCACACTTCTAAACTGTGCCCAGGTGATTCATGCATTTGTCTATTAGGAAATGTGGTCATTTACCAGCAACCAATGTTGAGCTAATGGGATCCATTTAGGAATATAACCACAACAAGTCCGCCATAAATCGTATGCTCTCCCATCTGAATATGCTTCATTAAGCTCACCTTTCCTGATGCAACTGGATTATTAGATGTCAGGACGAAGAAAATCATTAGGTCCCACTGTTCTAATCCTATAAAGCACCAATGTGGTTGCTATGTAATTTTATTTTTTTCAGATGGAACCTGCTTTGTGCTTTCTATGGGAAATATTTTCAAATGGGTAAGGAAGCAATATGACTATATTGTGAGGCAGATCTCAGTAGGTCATTACCATAACTTCTAGCAGAAAGGATAATCTATGTCGCATTTTACTTCAAGGATAAGATTGATTTTTATAAAAATCTTTAGTGCATTGAGGCTTAGCAATTTATTTTTCCTATGAAGAAGCAATTAGATGTTGGAATTTTCCAGAAATGTTTGGTGAGTGTAAGCCAAACCTTGATGTTTTTTTTGAAGGTCTTATCATTCAACATTTGAAGAGAGAAGGCAGTTCCTGAGTGAGAAAAATGCCATTGGCACAATGAAAGTTGTCACCGTTCACATGGTCAGGGGTGTCCACCATTTTCTTATATATACATCTATTTGGGAAATTGACAAATACCTCAAATAACAAAGAAGAAAATAATAAGCACTCATATTTCCACCACCAGGAACTACCCATTTTGACTGATTTCTTCCAGGTATGTGAATCTATATATATATATGTGTATAGACCCCCCCCCCCCCACACACACACTTTAAAAATGGCATACACATTCTCTTTATAGTCAAAACAAGCCATATATGTGTGTGTCTGTGTGTGTGTATTTATATATATGTTCAGTATAGCTATAGATTATTCACATATAGCTTTAGTCAATTCTTTTCACACCTACGTAGTATTCCAACATACGATATATTGTGTTTTTTATGCCAATGGATATTTAATTTCTTGGATTTTATTCCTGTTACAAGCAGTGGTGCAATTATGCCCATGAACACAGCTTATGCATATGTTTTGTTGGCATAAACATTAGAAGTAGAACTGTTTGGTCATAGGCTGTGCACATTTTCCATTTTAATAGAAACCAGTAAATCGGTTTCTGGAGTGACAATACCAATTTACATTCCCACAGGGAGACTTTCTCTTATTCTTGGTTTGGGTGTTTCCAGCCACTGCTGTTTCCTTATGCAGAGGGAATGAGGCAACCACCTTAGTTCTGTATCATTTTGTCTTGTCGCCACAGATGTTAGTGTGGACCTTTATGTCCCTTTGGGTGAGTACAGACATTGTTTTAACTCTTTGCTGGGGCACTTACACATGAGAATAGCAATTTATATCAATAACCAGGTTTGGCAACATCTGCCAAGGTTGTCACACTCCGTGATTAAATGGCCATATGTGCCAGGGAACACGAGGACAATGGGGTTGTAATTAGGGTTTGCTATCTCTCCACTCACCACCCCCACCATCCTTAACTTCAATAACCTTGCTTTTGTGAACTGCTTTATGAATCAAATTATTGCACTGAGAATGCCAGTTTCTGCTGTGATAATAATACTTTTTATTTGTGTATCTCTATAATTATACAAGGTTCTTGTTAAGCAAAGGTCTAGGAACCTTTTACCATTTTGTCCGATGCCTTTGAAAAACATGTCCAGAGGATGATGTGTGCTCACATTAGACCTTGACTCTTAAACTAATGAGGGACGGTAGTGTATCCTGAACTGCATCGTCGCTGTGAAAGAAAGTTTCACCTTGTGTTATCTTAGCATCCTCTAAGTGCCCCTACCCCCAAGAAAGGCAGGCAGAGAAAACACACATAAGCTTTTCTTAACTCCGCAAGCAGCAAGTTAAACACTATATTAATGCAATATTAAAAACACCCTTAACGCATAGAAGGAAAAAAAAAAAACCTCTCCTCATTTTGTTGCTAGTATGACAGAGATGGATGATGGTTATGTAAGGACTTGGCATGCTCCAAAAAAACCTAGAAATATTGCCTCTAGATGTGGAGCTGTAATAAATGTGAAAATAAATATTTGAAAGATTTATTAGCATTTTAAAATTTGCTTACCGATATATAAAATCCTAATCAGCCATGCACAGGGCTTTTAACTAAAAGTATCCAAGAAGATGACAGGAGAAACTAAGGAATATTTCACCATTAATCAAATATAGTATATTTGTATAGGAAGTTTTCCTCCATGTTTAGATCCCTCCCATTTGACTATTAAGTGCTTGAAGAAGCAAGCCCATCTTAGTGCGTGTAGCTTGCAGTTCAGACTGGGAGTAAAAGGAAAAAACTAATCTTTCTACATTCAAAAGACTCACTTCCCCAGACAACTGAGTGTTCGGTCTTTAACCAAAGCAACGCTTAGGCTGGGAATAACTGGGAAAAGCGAGAACCTTGGGTAACTCATTCCATTTAACCAAAAAAAGAAAACAAAAAAAAGTCATACATCTCTGCGGATACTTTTGGAAAAAAATGGGAAATTTACTTTGAGGCCATTATTATTCAAGACAAACACATTTTCAAAGGTGATTTCTGAAGTTCCGCAAGGCACGGTAGATATTTTCCTCCTCAAAGTGGGTGCAAACTTTCCAGCATTCTCCGTTACTACATAATGTGTAAGAAGATGTGGGATCACAAAGCTTTAAGTACTAGAAAGTGTACAAGCTCCCCTCGGAGGAACGCTCGGGAAAGCGCATCAGCAGCATTGGGGGAAGGGAGCGATGGGGTTTTCCATCTTTTACTAGTGTTTGTATGTGAAGTAGCATATTGGAAGTCATAAATACTGTCCCGTGGACATTTTGAATAATGCAGGAGTAGTGTAAGTAATTGGAAGTGCTTATATCCTGCCTTTAGACATTTCACTGCTCGTGACTTAAAATTGGTTGTCAAGTGTGGACTCGGAGGACCGTGCAAGGTGCCCTATTCTGTCATGTGGTACATATTTAATGCTTGAAAGAACAAGGGAAGGGACACGTGCAGGAGAGAGAGGGAGGGAGAGCGGCGAGACACCGCCGCCAGCTCCGTGCTTTGCAAGTGTTTCGGCAAGCGTGGAGGCGGGACCCACACAGCCTCGGCATCCACCGCCTTCCCCCGGTTGCAAGACTTTGCAAAAACATTGGGCGTCCAATTTGGCAAGCGTTTTTGGCGCGGAGGCCGAGGCCGCCGGGGAAGCTGGACTCGGGCGCGACAGCGTCCCCAGGCTCCTTGGTGGCCTCCCTTTGTGTGCGGCTCTCTGTTGATTGCCTCCTTGCTCGGGCTGCTCGCTCGCTCTCTTGGCGCGTTCTGCACCTGCTCGCGGCGGTGTCAGGCTGCCAGGCAGCCAGGGCGAGCGCAGGCACGGCGCGCACGACAGATGACTGGAGTCATTTACATTGCTAGCACGTGGGTGCCGTTTGCTGTTGCCTCGGACTTCTCCCGTGTTCTCCCAGGGAGGAAACAGGAGGCACTTTGCAGCCGACAATGAAATCTTGGCAGCTAATTGCAGTCGTGGGAGATGCCCTTCAGGTAAGGCGGGAGAAGAAGGCTCTAAACGCTGTCAGGGAGAGACAGAGGGAGAGCGAGGGATGGAGAGAAGACAGCTTCTGCAGAGGCTTCCTGAAGCCCACTGACTCGCGGGAGGGGGTGGAAGAGGGACGGGGACCGGGGGCGGGCGACAGGGGGGAGGAGTGTGCAAATTGACATTTTTGGCTGCCTGTGGCAGAAGAGCCGCCGTCAGCCGCTGTCCAACGTTCGCGCAGAGAGGGTGGCGGCGTGTGCGCCTCCGGGGCTGCTGATTAGAATAGGGACTTGGCGGCGGATGAAATCCGGGAAAAGCAAAGCCGGCATGGAAGGCTGCGGCTGCGTTTGCAGCGCGTGAATGAGACACGGTACGTAAGGCCAGCCCCGGGGACCTGGAGGCTGGGCTCAGGGCTCGCCCGGGGCGCGCCCAGGGGCGCAGAACGCCTGAAGAGGGCGAGGGGCATTTGGAGTGACTGGGGAGCCCAGAGATGAATTGATTTTCTTTACTGACTAGAAGTTAGTGGGGAACTTCACTGTCCATGCTCATTGGCTCCTTTTAACTTTATTTCCAGAGATGAATAAGCGTTTATCAGAAACGGCGTAAAAGTCCCAGTAGGCTGACAGGGATTTTGCAAGAGCTGCGCGATTCTTTAAATGAAGGTTTAAGAAATGACTGGCCAGATGGGTCGTACGTTTGGAAAGTTGGCACGCTCACGTTGCGATGGGGCATGTGTGTGCGTGTGTGGGAATATGGATTGCATGTTTGTGTAAACATGTCTACCGTGCTAGTTGCGCTGATGTCCTGTCTCCTCTGCTTTTCCTGTTGCCCAGGGAAGAGAGATTAAACTGACAATGTTGAAAACGCTCTGACTTGACAGATAGGCTCTGGACCATTCTGTTAAATGAAACAAGAGTTGCCCTTCTTGAGAGATCAAATGGGGGAAATGTGGTTTGCCTTCCAAAGGGATGGAATTAACTGTCAAGCATTTAAAAAAATATGCAAAGTGTTGAACACGACATTTATCAGCCTAGAAGGATCACCTGGAAGACTCAGTCTCAGCCTATTCCTCTAGCCATTATTTTCAGATTACACTGAAATGGATGGTTTTATTTGTTTCTGTTGACAAAAGAGCTCTGCCCCTACTTAAGAGAGGCCCAAGGGGAATTCTGAATCCAAAAGTTTGGTTGGCAAAATCATCTGAGTAAAGCGTTCATGAGATTACTTGCTAAAAGAGTCACTCTCTGAGTATCTTTAGATAGCTCATAATTTACTCATTGTTTATATGGTTTTAATTTTGGTCACACAGAGATGAATGCGGTTTATAGCAGAGGCAGTCAAAAAATGATTGTGTAATCCTCTTTATTTGGGTAGCTGAGTGCTAAATTGTTTGGCTTAAGACTATAAAATCTTTCTCAACCGTGTTCCCTATTTTTGATCCCAGTGTATCTTCAGAAATCCAAAGGGCACGAGTATAAACGTGTTTGTGAAATGGAATAACTTGCCTTTGTGGTTTGCTGTGATTAAGTTTCAAGGGGTTGTTCTTCAAGTAGGCAAACTAAAGTCAATCACTGAGAGCTGTTTACCACTGGCGTTCCTAGGGAATGTGGGCAGCATTCAGGATTTTCCCATAAGAAGCAGGATTCTTCAACTCTTATCTGCCTACTCATACTTCCCACACACCGAGCCTTCCTCTGTATGGGAATACTCACAGGTCAGAAAGAGAAAATTGCTTCTCTGAAGAGTGGGAGGGAGGTTTCCTCTTCCTCCCTCTTGTCTTCCTTTTCTCTTCCTTTTTAACTAACTTCTTTCCTTCCTTCCCTCCTTTTTCCTTTCTTTCTTTCCTCCCACCCCTGTCCCCATCCACCTGTATTTCTTCCCATCAGCCTTTCTGTATTCTTGCACCGAACACAGAAACCTTTTCAAATACCTCCTGCTGCTACATTTTCATTTGGACAAATGTTTTGCACCTGAAGGATAATCAGAATCTGGTTTTCTTTTTCCTTTTTGGTATTCTCTGCTCGTGTACCAGAATTAATTAATATCAGGCAATTCACTGTACACTGATCTCATTTAAAAAGTGAATATTCAAACTTTTCTTGTCATTTCATTTTAACCAGGCAGATAGACTCTTGGAGAATCCCTTTACTATGTGAAAAGAGCTGAATCTTTTCTCTGTTATTGCCCAGTGATGGATTTTTACAACCGTGCACTTTGCCTGTTGTAACTTTATTGGGCTAAGCATATTTTTACGTCTGTTTGTGTTCCTTATTACTTGTCTTAATTTTAGAATCTAGATTCATTTTAATCTGTATTTACATGGATTTGGTAGAAATAACCATCAGCCTTGACTTACAGGTTAGCTTAAGTATCACAAAAATAGTTTCTTTCTTTTTTCAGATTGTTTTTTTCTCTCCCTACCAATATGACACAAAAGTTGAAGTAGATTTCGGGTAAAGGACTTTTTGCAACAATTGCCTTCCTCTAAATTGTAGCTGTGAGATTTTGAGAATATATAGTTGTACTTTGAGAATATCATATGGGAATCAGAGTACGTATTCCTTATAGTTTTCTGTTTGATACAGAGAATGTGGTTGACTGAGTTAGTCTCAGGCTGAATAACTATTACAATGTCCAGTGAAAGATAATTACAGTCTTGTTTTCCATCTATATTCATAATTTTTATCTTAGGTTTTGAGCAAAGTTGTGGAACCAGTCAAGTGGAACGTGATCTAAAAGAGGCAGGACACTTATGAAATAATAGTAAAACTTTATTATTAATTCAACTTTTATTTATGTTTAATTTTTAGGTGTTTTTTCATTTCATGTGTGTTAGTCTCAAAGTTATCACAGAGAGGGTTGGAGTGAGTTCTTTGAAAGTAATTCTAACGGAATGACAACAGAAGTCCTTTTATGAGCCTTCAATTGCCATCTTGTCTTAATTTTCCAACAAACATAAAAATAAATAGGGAAGAAAAGTGTGGATCCTTCAAGTTTTTTGCTCTTGAGACTTTATTTTGTTAGAGATCTGGAAACTTCAGGATGTGATAATCCCTTAGATCCTGGGCACATTTATGGGTGTATGCCTTTGTCCTTCTGTTTGCTTTCCTTCAGTTTCGTGCAGAGTTGAGTTTTTGCATGAATAATGGTAAACAGACCAAATGAGGGCATGAAGAATTTTTAATTGTGTATTTTAATTTATTTGAATTAAATCATATATAACAAAACAGCAGTCCTGATGATTTGATATCTGTGCTGTGCCCCCTCTGCTTGCACGGCACTAAAAGAAATAAACAAATCTTTAAAAGTCAGTTTTTAACACACAGGGCTTGGCTTGGAAAGCTTTATATTTAATCCTTCAATAATTATAATTTCCCGAACAGTTTTCAGGAGTGTTTTTTTTTAATTCATAGGTGTAAAGTTTATATGAAAAGTTGTGGGGTTTGTGTGTGCGTGTTTGCCCAAGAGGCTGAAACAGCTTGTGTCAGCTATAGCAACTCGTTTTTGATTCAGCAAAACTAGGTTATGAATTCAAGCAATTAAAAATGACAAAAAGCCCAATTTCACTGCCTAGATTAATACACTTCCAATTTTTCCTGCTCCATAAAAATTTCAAAGTGTTCTTTCTGGTTAGGTGTTTGCATAACCTATAGGGTATCAGAAGGCCCCCATTTCACACTTGCTTATGATGTCTGAATACTTTGATGTAGCAAATGTAAATAGGATCAATTGGATGTTCTTAACACAATTTTGCATTTGCAAGTTCTCATGAAATTATTTCTGTTGAGTTTAAAGGGAAAGCAAGAAGAACATTTGTTGGTTCCCTAACATGAATCGACAGTGAGTAATTTTTCAGCTGGTTCCAATGTCACGAGAGCCAGGGAAGACTTTTCAAGAAATGATTTGACTGTAGCAGAAATAGTGTATCCACGTTCCAAGGATGGCAGTGATTTTTTTTTCCTCATGCGATGGTGAGCAGAGTTATTACTTTGTCTCTACTTCTGTGGAAGTGAAGTCTGGGATTCTGGCTTCATGTTTATCTAATTAGCCAAAGCTCACTGTTTTTAAAATGGGCCTCTTTCCTTACAGAGTAATTAGTAGTCACAACCAGCCACATTGAATTCTCTGCAGTTTTTGGCTAGTTAGCTAGTTGGTTAAATTTCCTAGGCTGGTTTGATATACCTTGATCATGCAAAGAGCATATACATGCAGGCATAGACAACCAGGAAGCACCATTTCCCTCACGTTTTCAAACCAATACAGAAAAACAGCAACAACCAAGTGAGTCAGCGTGACCCATATGCCCGATGTTTGCTTTGGAAAGAGGACCCCTTACGGACCACATCTTGAGAAGGCCTCCACCAGCCTTTTCTATTCTCTTCCTGATAATTCTGCATCTGCATTTGCTGCAAGACTGTTGACATATTTCTCGTTGTTTAATTGAAATCTCTTCTTGTGGGGTTATCAGCTGCTTGTTTGCTAATGAGGTGAAAGTACCAATTGTATCTGTTATGGTTATTTGCGTGTATAAATAGAAGCCTTCCATTTTTATTATAATGATGATGAGGAGGATGTGATAACACATCAACTGTAACAGGAATAACAATGCAATGCCGATTTCTACCCGGACACTCCCTGCCTCTGTGTATCAGGCGTTGTACTGGGAGCTCCACCATATTTTCTCTGGTCCTTACCACAGCTCTGCAAGGTGGGTATTGCTAGGCCTCATTTAGAGACAGGGAAGCAAACTTCAAGACTTTTTTTAATTAGAATAAGTCATTAGACTCCAGATTTTTCTGACTCCAGTATACCAAGATACCACTGAAGATTTTAAATCTGAATTTACAAAGATGCATAAAATGAAGGGACTCCACAGATGCCCCAGGCCAGTGGTTCTCAACCAGGAGCAATTTTCTCACCCTCTTACCCTCCACGGACATTTGGCAACATATTGAAGACATTTTTGGTTGCCATATTTGGGCAAGGGGTGCTTCTGGCATCTATTGAGTAGAGACCAGAGATGCTGCTGAACATCCTGGGGTCCACAGGACAACCCCCCCCCACCACCAAAACAACAAGGAATTATCCTGCCCATAATGCCCGTAGTACCAAGGTTGAGAAGTCCTGCTGTAGGTGATATTGGTGATCCAGGGGCTAATATATACATGGTCTGATTTTTCAAGAGAGTGGATTATGTATGTGAATTTCAGTTATTAAACTTTTAAAATCTCCGACTGGATACTGTGAATAGGATCATGAAGCAAAATCAGGAGGTCCATATTTTCTTACAATTTGACTTTAAAATTTTATAGCTGCCTAATTTGAGCATCTTTCCTTATAAATATGACTTGGGTCATTGTAATTTAAATACCTACTTTTCCCTCATTTACTCAGTATTACCTTTGACAAGTGCTGTGAGATGAAATTTCTTTCAACGGTACTGATGTCAATAGAAGAGAAACAAAATGTCACCAAAGGAGTCACGCGGCAGTAATTCTAAGAACCTTCCTTCTTCCCCCTCAGTATTCAAGCACCATTATTTTCCCCTTATTGTTAAAGGTTTGGCACATAGATGTATTTGCTTATTTATTTAATAAACACTTAAATAGTGTTTCATATGTGCCAAGCACTATTGTAAATGCTTTAAACTGTTAATTAATTTAATCCTTAAAACAAGCGTAGGGGATTGATACTGTTATTTACTTTTTACATATGGGAGAATGAAGGCCCAGAGAAGTTAAGTAATTTGTCCAAGGTCACACAGCCTCTAAGTGGCAGAGGTGGGATTTACACTCTACAGTCTGTGCTCCAAACCACTTTGCCATGCTTTTGAATAATTTGAGTTTCCAAAAGTGCAGAGGCATAGCTGTTTAGGCAACATCTTCACTTGAGTTTTGAAACAAAAGACATTTTTAGTTTCGTTGTGGGGTGGTTGATTAAGAAAACTAACTTCGCCATTTTTGAATGAGACTGAATGATAACGCCCACAGGTTCATTGTTCACGATTTAAAAACTTCTAAGTGTTCACTGACCCAGGGTCAGGAGGACTTGTGAGTTCTTTATATGACTACCTCCAACAACAAAACACCAAAGGGAAACAGTGGTATTCAGAAGGGCATAATTTACAGGATGAATAATCTCTGTTTTATTCCCTACTCAACTGTGGTATTGGAAAACTAGAGAGAAATTATTCAACTGGGTCTCCTAAGAGTTCTTCAGGAAACAGTTCTTTGGTTTCCTGGTACTTTTAGAATTGTCTGGGTAGTCCAGTGTGGTCCACACCAGGTGGGATATGGTGGATGTGGGCTCATCGATTGCCCACTTGATCTGGCTACAGCCAATCTATTTATCTTCCTTCATTGAGACCTTAGGAATGGCCATGCCTATCTCACTCTCCATTGAATTTCTAGCATGTGGTAAAACCTATGAAGAGAAAAATGATTTAAGTAGATTTTTAAATAGAAGTGTCGGTTTGGCACCCTTATTCTTCATTAAAAGAAGAAAAGATTCTGCCAGTCTATAATTAAATATGTATATATGGCTTATTCAGAAAACCAAGATGGGAGTCGAGAACCTCAATAAATTTCAGTTAAATGAATGGATAAATGGATGGAAGAATTTATATTTAAAAAATTTTCTTATCAAGGACATGTATGGGTTTGTATTTTTAAAGGAAGCATCTTGAATACAAAGTATTGGAGGAAGATGAGGTCATGGCAGAGGGGACCACTGAACTGACGGATGTCAGCTCTATGCCAGCAGCCTCCTGAGCCTTCCGACCCAAACTTTATATTACTTAAGTGCTGGCACATAGCTCACCATGCATTGCCCCACAAAAAGCTCGGAAATACAGAACCACAAGAATGAACTGCATTTTATGTGAGGCAAGGCACAGATTTCTTCATATGAGGGAGGAGAGGTCACATCTGTCGAACAGCTTTGGTTTGGCAGTCCAACAATGCCAAAGCCATGACAAGAGGCTCTTGAGCTGCTCTCTCCCAACCCCAGAACATTCCAGAAACTGAGCAGCAAGTGGAAACCATTACAGTTCTTCCCATATATTTCAGGCCCAATGAACTCACATTTACACAAAGAAAGCAAGGAGCGAATCCCATTTCAGAACTGTCAAAAGACTGATGTTGGATCCCTTATCGTCAAATTTCCTTTTTTAATACAGTTCATTGAATTGGCTTTGGTGGAATACCTATTCCATCTAAATGTTAGTTCAGGAAATGGTTTAAAATTAAACCAGAATTTGTCATTCAGTGATAAATAAATGGGAATAAACTCACATAGCTAAGACTATCCGATGAGGTTCTGTAAATGTTGTCTATTAGTCTATAGTGCTAAAACATATGTATCTTGCTTAATTGACTAAAAGAAAAAAGAATAGGAAATTGGATTTAAAATAGCTATTTTAATTCCATATCCTTTGGAATTGGTTTCTAACATATTTCCACATTTAATGTGAATCTGCTTTTAAAAATAAAGACAACCAGTGATAAACTTTGTGTGCCGTTAAAAAGAGTGCAGCCAACAAGGGGAAAATGGATTTCTGCTGAGTCTCTATTACAAAATTTGCCCAGGGAGCTAAAAATATAGAGGTTACATCAATGTTATAAGTGGTTCAGACTTCAATTTCTGCTCTTGATAGAAAAAGAAACCAGGTTTTGTTGTAATGCACTAGCTAATTGCTCAATATATGGAATTATGCATAATTACCATTATTACCGATACTGTCTATTGAATGTTTGCAATGAGCCTTACGTTGTGCTAACTTCTGGATACACATTATTCAGTTGACTACTCCCAGCAGCCCTACGAAGTGGATGATCCTATCAAATGCTTTTTTTACAGGGAAAGACTGACTTGAGATGATTTTTATAGGGTTACCAAAAGCTAGTGAGTAGAAGGATTGGTAATCAAATTTGAAACTTCTTGACTTCAAAGCTCATTTGCCCCCTCTTTTTGACTCAAAGCCATAGGGATCTTTGTTCTAAGATTGGTGAGAATTAATCTGACACGGATCAGATTTGGTTAGCCTAGGAGGTCCCTGTGATCCTCTTATTAGGACTCACCTCCTTACACTCTTGGCAGGATATGTGGATGGATGGATGGTTGGGTGGATGGTTGTATGGATGGATAGATAGACAGATAGACTGACTAATGACACAGGAGAAAAATTGGCAAAGAACATGAATATATATGTATGAATATACATATATATATATGCATGAATAATTCTGAAAAGAGTTTTCTGAAAAGTAAATGTACGTACCAGCAAGTGTATGAAAATATGTTGTGTATATATATATGAATATGTGTGCATGCGTATATTTGTATATATGTGAAAGTTTCATATATATACAGTTTCGTCTGTATATATAAACATTTCAAATCACATTGGAAAACAATATGTTTCTTGAAATAGGCATTTTGTACGCTATTGGAGAGAGTGTGGAATGGTACATTCTTTGGTGGAAAACAATTTGGAAATTTTTATTTTAAAAAAGCATATACCCTTGGACCCAACATTTCCACCTCCAGGTGTTATGTAATCGCTCAAGTTTGCGAAGATGCAAGTTGGTTGAGAATACAGTGGGAAGAAAAAGCGGAATAAAATCAATGCCCAACAAGAGGGCCTTGGATGCCAAGGAGCATCCAAGGGATGAGTTGCCTCAACATTGAAGGGAAGCGATGTCTATGATGATATAAATGAGCAAGAGTCCACGCTTCTGAAATGTGTTGGGAAGACTTTGTTAGGAAACAGACGTACACATGTAAACCTTTTATGTATGTGGCGAAATTGCAAAACATCACTAGGGGACTGTGAAGGCTGGTCACCTTTGTGCTTCACGTGCCGTGTGACTGGGAAGGGAGCAGGGGACAGACAGAAGTTTGACTTTTGAAATTATTCAAGATGAATAAGCTCTAGGGATCTGCCGGACAACATGGCACCTATCCTGAACAAAGTGGTATTGTGCACCTAACAATTTGCTAGAGGGTAGATCTCATGTTAAGTGTTCTTACACACACGCACACGTACACACACACACACACAAGGGACACAAGGCAACTTTTGCAGGTGATGGATGTGTTTATTACCTTGGTTATGATGATGCTATCACGGGTGGATGCATGTGTCCAAACCCATCAAATTGTACACATTAACTTGCAGTTTTTTAAATTACGTATCAGTTATACCTCAATGAGCTGTTAAAAAATATTATAGGTTTATTTGTTGTTATTTTCAACAAACATGTGCTACGTTGGTAATAAAAAATACTTTGTTAAAAAAAAAAAAACGCGCTTCTATTTTTCAAACAACCTACGATCAGCCTGTCCCCCCCAAGCTGATACAGATCAGCTCAGATAGCAACCTAGATATTGTATGTTAGACATGGACAACCCAAATTGTTTTGAAAATGTGCTTAAGAGGGACTTAAAAGGAGGAGAAGGAACCTAACATTCCCTTGATTTAAATTCCCTTGATTTAAAATTCTGTTTTGGCTAAGGTTGGGGGTCAATATGTGCTCTGAAATGGGGTGGTTGGCCGTGGGCAGTTTCCAAAGATGATAAAGCTAAATGTTAACTGTAATATTTTGGCCACAGAGGGTAACGAAATTCCCCCGATGCCGAAGACACTTGTCATTCATCGGAGGTACGGCAAAATCATGATCCTTATCCTTCCAGCTGCGTGGGTCTGTCAGGGACGGTGGGCTGCTAAAAGTGTGTACTATTATTTTTTTTTATTCATCCCTGGGTCATTTCATCTTCCTGTGCAAGCCACACGAATGGCTGTGTATGAAAATTGTATTTTGTGCTGAATTTCCCACTGTGAAAGATGTTTACTATATATTTATGAAAACACTGCAATAACAAAACCCTTTATATAGCCTTTCAATTTGCTATAAAGGCAGATAAAATATTTTTATCTCGAACTGAACTTCATACCTTGAGAGATCCAGTAGACCTGACTCAGAATAATAAAACACTTCAGAGAAAGGCAGGCACTGTGCAGATTGCTTCAGAAACCTGTGCACTCCACTCGGCAGATCTCAATTCCTTTAAACGTACCAATGGAGTATACAAAATTTAGAGCTAACCTGTATAACTTATGCATCACTCAATAGAAAAAATAATATTTGTATTTATTAAATAGTTGTGTAATGTGCCTACAGAGATTCAGGGTGATTCTTAACGAGCACTGCCTCCTTAATGCTGGAAAATACAGGGAGGACGTTTAAATGTATTGAAAACTTGCCTTCTTCACCTTCGTTTGGTCTTTGGCAATGTTTTTAATTAAAACTTTTGTCAAGGTTATTGTAGATTCAGTTGCAGTCATAAGGAATAATACAGAGAGATGCCTTGATGCTTTACCCAGTTTCCCCCGTTGGTGATATTTTGCAAAAGCGTAGCATTGCATCACATCCAGGACGTTGACATTACTACAACCCACGGATCTTATCCAGATTCCCCCAGATTGACTGGCACTTATTTGTATCTGTGTATTTAGTTCTACAGAACTCTATCACATGTGTAGGTTCGTGAATCCACCACCACAGATGAGATACTGAACTCTTCCGTCATAAGGATCCCTTTATAACCACATTCACCTCGCCTCACCACCACCCACCCCATCCCTAATTCCTGTCGACCACTAATCTGTCCTCTGTTTCTGAAATTATGTCTTTTCAAAAATGCTATATAAATCGAGTCAGCCAGTATTTAATCTTTTTGGATTGGCTTATTTGCTCATCATAATTCCCTAGAGTTTTACCTAAATGATTGCCTATATCAATCATTTGTTCCTTTTCATTGCTTAGTAATATTCCATGGTATATGGTGTGTGCCACGGTTAGTTTAAACATTCACCTGTTGAAGGACACCTGGGCTGTTTTTGACTGTCACAAACAAAGCTGCTGTGAACATTGGTGTACAGGTTTCTGTGTGAACATGAGTTTCACTTCTCTGGGACAAATGCCCAGGAGTGGGTTTTGGCCATTTTTGATTCATGCGCATTATTGAAAAGCATTAATATGTTGTGCCTATTGGAGTTGATGCCGCTTGCACATGAACCAATAAAAAGGAAAATATATAATCCTACCCACATCTTCATGTTTATTTCTACATAAACGTACTAAATAAAGAGAATAGCCAGCATTTCTATAGCAATCACCATATGCCAGTCTGTGTTCTGCGCCTGTTGTGTATGCTAACTCCTTTGTCCTCACAACAGCCTTATGATGTACATACTACTATTATGCCCACTTTAGATCAAGACTCAGACACAAAGTGCTTAAGTCCCTTGCCAAGAGGGTACAATCAGTGGCATTTAGCGGTAGATAATCTGACTTGAGAGTCTCTCATTTTAACCACCATTTGATGATTTGAACCACATTCACAGAACTGTTGGTCCTTGCTTCTGGGTTGGCTGAGATGCCGACACTCATTTGGTTGTATAAACGTCTATCAATATGGCTCTGAAGAGAAATAGGAACTGGAATTGTGTATAGAGAAGAATCAGCTAGCGGACTTTGCTGTCCCTTAATTCATTGCTCCTTCTTTAAGCTTACTTTATTTGACCATCCCAGACAGATGGAGGCTTCTTCTGGCTTTTAGATCTCCAAGAAGTAGATTTCACAACCCTGCCTTGGTTACACACTGCGTTATTTCACGGCTCTCAATTGCAGCATGATCTGCCTTTCTGTGTCGCCCAAATCTACCTTATGGCAAGCCAAGCCCCTCATCATTTATCTACCTTCGGTGACCCTGTGGAATTGATGGTGACCGCTTCTACTCAACCACACAACTTAAAGGCACCTGTTTCTACGAGAATCTTGCATCGCAGCCTTACATTAATCGTGGAGCTGTTCCTTCCTCCAAAGGCATTTCATATTTCCACCAGGCTTATAAAGTATTTAATATTATCATATGCTCCAGTGTAAAGCCATCTGTTGCGGTGACAGGACAAAATGTTGAAGACAAGAACAAGCGTATGTTTGTGGAAAGATTCCATGAAATGTTAACAAGAAAGATGTGTGCTACTCTGAGGTGTCTTGTAGAAAATAGCCAGGGGGATTTGAAAGGTATGGCCTCCAGCACTGGTATTTATAAATGGGCATTTATAAATTACACATGCTCCTGTATTTGAGTCCTGTAAATTTAGACCAGATTGTCAACGCAAGTGGTGGCAGAGACCTCTTTGAAAGGAAATAGTGATATTACCTAATTTTTGGAACTTTGTCCTTCTTCATGAGCCATATTTGGCTTTTTCCTATTCATTTGAGCGAGTGAATTGGGAACCTGCTGTGTGCTAGGCATGCGTGTTGCTGGAAGAGCTGGACTGTGTTCCTAAGGACCCAGAACTGTTTCTCAGTGCCTAACTTTTAATAGCCATGGTGTAGTCTTGCTGATACAGAAACAATCGTACCCACTTGAGCGTATCAGTTTAGGCACCGTTATCTAAAACTGTTGCTACACCACATTGCCCTTTGCTGAACTGAGCTCCAAAAATCAAAGAAAATGCCTCCAAGCTAAGGCCCTGATGCTCTTGGAGAAAAACATCACAGCTAAGATGCACCGAGTATAGTATCTGACAAGCACTGTGGCAGGCGCTGTACACTGATTGGCTTAGTGAAGCCTAGCAAGCATCTTAGGTGGCACGGTGGTCCTTGTCTTCATCTCACAGAAGAGGGAACTGTTTTAGAGATGGGAAAGCAATTTACTCGAGATCACACAGTTCATACTGAGTGGACCCTGGATCTGACCACGGGCAGCCTAAATACACAAACAGCATGCTTAACTGCTGTGTTTTATAACTGACACTAGAAAAAGAAGCTTGTTCTGTGCCTTCCAGACCAGGTCTTCTCGTGGCGACGTTAACTGGGACATGCGGGTCAAAACTGAGCAGACTGTTGAAATGTGGCGTCGAGCTTGGCATCCTCTACAAACTTCCCTTAAAAGCTCTTCAGATCCCAGCTACTTTTTAACTCTGTAAATAAAGTTGTCAGTGACTTCTCGAACTCCAGAGGGAGGCTTGTGGGTAGAAGTGTGAAGACAGAAGAGCAGCTCTTTACAGCAGAACAAGATCACTTGGGGTAACCCCCCAGAGCCCTCCTTTATACCGATTTTTGAACTGTTTCCTACCAACTAGTGTGATAAAGTGCCTTAAATGAATCACCTGCTTTTAATCATATTAATAAATCGATGAACAACCTAGGAAGAACCAGTCTCAACTCAGCCATGTCAAAAGATGACAATCCCAACTAGCTCCTTTGAGGTTGACAAAATTAATGAAATAGTAGAATTTAGGGAGATTTATAAGCAGAAATATATACTTTCGAAAAGAACAAAGTGCCGTCAGATTGAGTTAACAGAGGAAGAACAATCAGGATGTCTAAGAGAAGAGAAAGACCAGTTAGCTTCTAAATACCAGTCATTTATTTCCATCAGCCTCCTCAAAGGGACAAGATGATTTCTTCTATAATTGGGCCTTTTTAGACCCGTAGGTTTTGTCTGCAGGTGTTCATCTCAACAATTAGATTGTAATGATAGACTATAAACTTAATGAAGACAGACAACAGATGAGCAATACATAATTAATTCCTAACCCCATGCCTGGCCCATATTAGGACCTCAGTAAATGTTTGTCTTCTTTTTTTTTTAAAGTTTGTATTCCCCCTTCCCTCCCCCACCTTTTATTTTTTATTTTAATTTTTTGCAAGGGAAGATTCATCCTAAGCTAACATCTGTTGCCAATCTTCCTCCTTTTTTCTCTCCCCACCCCCCAGCACCAAAGCCCTAGTACATAGCTGTGTATAGTTATAAGTTCATCCAGTCCTTTTACATGAGCCACCACCACAGCATGGCTGTTGACAGATGAGTGATGTATTTCCACTCCTGGGAACCAAGCCCAGGCCGCCGTAGCAGAGTGCACCGAATTTAACCACTAGACCATCAGACCTGGCTCAGTAAATGTTTTCAAAGAATGTATGATCATATTGGATTGTGCCAGAATATTTACTCTGTATTAAATCCTGGTAACCCGAAGTTATAATTATATCCATAATAATTAGACAATGTTTTCAGAACCTGATGAGGAAAGACAGTGTTATTTCTACCTGCTTGGGTCCCGCTCTCCTAAAGCTGAGATATGTGGGGTCATTATTGTCTGAATTGTGACCAGAACAATATGCGTAGTAAAAGCAGTAGCACCATTTATATCTGGTCTCCCAACTAAAATATTGACACAACCTTATAGAGGGTAGATGGCAAACAGCAATGTTCTAGCCCCTTCTCCCCCAGCACACACCATTGGCAAAAGTGACTTATGGTTAATGCAGCAGTGAAAATAAATTATTACCATTCTCGGATTGTGTGACAGGTTAGTAATTAACTTATGTCACCCGTTGGCCTCCCACAACTATGTTTATTCAGCTCCATGGAGGACTTTTCAGGGTAAAACGAAAGATCAGCAAGACATGCTTTGTTCGCTGTGGATGCTAGATGCTGGTGGAACACATCTTTTCCTATTGACTAGGAAATAAGTTGGTTGTTAGGACATGATTTCCCATTCTTCAAAATGATATGGTGATGCAGGGAACTTGAAAGCTACCCTGGAATTAGAAAAGCATAAAGAAATTGCCCTTTATGCTCTAATTGAGCCATTGTGCCTGGTTTTAGGGGGGGCTATTTTTACTGTATGGGCGCAGCAAAGAATCATGGGTAAAAACACTAAAGGTTTGAAAAATTTTAATTAAAAGAAAAAATGTGGTTTTTTTTTTTTTCCCGTTGTAGGTTAAGTGCCTATCACACAGCCTGGGGACAATGGTATTAGATTTGTAATAAGTACAAGTAAAGCTTTTCATTTTGATTGGATTGGGTGTATTTTTCATCAGCATCTCCCGTGTGAGCCATGATTCCAAGACAGAGTTTTGTAATCTTCTGCAGTGGGAATGATTCAGCTTAAAAATCAATAGGGCATGAGGTATTTCAAGTTCTCATTATTGTAATGTGTCAACATCACTTCAGCGACCCCAGAGTCCTGTGTTGGCTGGTTTTTCCCCTGATTTATTGTGCAATCTCGTAGGGCAAACTATAATTTCACTTGGAATCAGAAAGTCTCCATTTATGGTTTGTGTCCCAGTCTCCAGTCATTAGGGCATTCGCAGGGAATCGATACCTCCTCTTGTTGCTAACAACTGAATGAAGTTGTCACCTGCTTAGATTACAAAGGAGACGGGTAAAAAGATGCGGTGAGGGTGAGTACCTTGGACAAGCTTCGTTTTGAGAAGGGCTTACTCTGATCTTCACCTGCTGCCCCTTGGAGGGGTTTAGCATTTCTCAGGACGTCTATTATATAACCCCACTACCACTACCACCACCGCCACCAAGTTAGCACAATGTTTCATCTCTTTGGTGAATTGTTTGTAGATGATGTAATTGCCCTTGGTGAGGACAAGGTGAAAGAGCCTTTCCTGAAAATCTGAGTTCTAGCTCATTTGCTAGAACCTGTTGACTCATGCCAACACTTCTTGAATACCTAATCATCATGCTGAGACTGTAAAGACAGGGTCTTCCATCCCTTCCCTAATTGGCAAAATACTTAGGAACTTAATGAAACTTACAGTAAGATGACCATCTGCTTTCGACATGCCATCGATCAGTGCACACACATTCTACTCTGCTACACACACACACACACACACACTCTCACACACTCTCTCTCAGAGATCCTTTCACTAGAGGGTGTTCAATGAATGTTTAGATGACATTGTCAAGTCACCAACAGCACCAATAGCAAGACCAAATTGCATGTCTAATACCCAGTACTTAGCAATGGGTGAGAATGTCTGCATAGGTCAGCCTCACCAGAATTATAATTAAGTACCTACCATGTGTGTTCCAGGTGCTTGTGAACACAATAGAGTTCGTTCCCTCAAGGAGGCTAATCATGGAAAAGAACCAAGGTAAGAGGCAGTGGCAGTGCAGGGAATGTAAGTACAGAGACTGTAGGAGCACAGAGAGGAGGCACCGAATGCAGGAATATAAGGGTCTTGGAAGATTTCAAGACTGACATCAGCATTTGATCACATCTTGCCCACATGTTATCATTCACCGCCCTCCAAATGTTGTAAAACCAACTTTGATATGTGTGCAGCAGATAAATCACCATATTTTAAAGTTGGCTTTGTCCAGTAAGATCATGCTCCTTAATCTCAGCCCTTTGGGAATGATTTTACTCACCAGGGGGCCTCCTATATACCTTGTTCAGGTTGGGGTTGGTGGAGCTGCTCCACCCACGCCCCTGTCTTCTCTTCACACCCTTCCCGGTAGAGCCCCTTCCTCCTGAAGCTGTGCCAGCAGGATGGGATGCAATCCCAGGAGCAGCCCTTGCTCTCACTCTCTTGTCTTTAGTGTGACCCTGGACCCTCCAGCTCAACAGTTTACAGGCTATTCTGATGTGTCTCTTTGCATCTTGCCGGTTAAAAGTTCTTATAGACAAGAGCCCCATTTATCAAAGTCTCTGGTCTTATTCTAAGACATACAGTCATTTCACAAACAGTTATTGGGTCCTTTCCTGGGTACCGGGTACTCCTTTTCATATTCTCTTCTAAGCTACTAAAAGTGAGTGATTCTTCCTTGAGGCTCTTTGTTGATGCTAGAAGTACTTCTTGATTTTCCTACCTGTCTTAGAACTTGCCTTCTGTTCTGGATTCACTCATTCATTGATTCACTAAATATTTGACAGAGATCCTTGTAGGTGCTGAAGAGATGGCAGTGAACAAGATAGACAAGATTCCTGTTCTTGCCGAGTTCACATTCTGGGGGAAGGTGAGCCCTTGACTTTGAGGGGCTGCTTAGGGTCTCATTGGGATGAAACCATGGCTTCCTGGGAGTGGGTTGGGCTCTTCTTTCCTGAGCAGAATATTACCTAATTGGAGCTTAAAAGTGACCTCAGTTGTCTTTCAGGCATTGGCCTCAGGCAGTGGGAGGTTATAGAAAGATCATGAGGGTCCTCTGGATGTTTCTAATCCATGGGAAGCTGTGCACGTCCATCTATAATGACCCGTATCAGCTTAATAGTTGTGGCCCCAAAGGAAGTTGACATCAGAATCCCTGTCCCACCTGCCATGCCTCCTTCAAGGCCTATAATCTCAGCTTTGTGAAGTTTTAGGTAAAGATTAGGAAGAGGCTTCCAAAGCATGATATAATTAGAAGCTCAGGTCTTGACTCCACCATTAAGGCCCTTGAGCAAGTTATTCAATCTCCGTAAATCTCAGTGTTCTCATCTGTAAAATGGGTTGGCAATAGAACCCATCTTAGGAGACCATTTTAAGGACTACACAAGATTATGCATTTAAGAACTTAGCATAGTACCTAACACATAGGAGATGCTTAATAAACATGAACTGTTACAGCAGAGGGCAAGAAGGGGAGAGAGAGGGTGCATTGATGGTGGACGAATTGTGCTGGCAAGCCCCTGTACATGGCCATTTTCGTTTTTAACCAACTGTCTTCTTCAAATTTTTTGTCCTTGCCTGCTGACCCCTGCAGAGAGCTCACCTTCTCTCAGGTGACAAGTGCTAATGATGGACCACTTAGATCAGTTTCCTTTTTAGGCACGGACCAGGGTCTCTTCTTTCTTGATTTTTTATTCAGTTCTTGGTGGTTCTAGACTAAATTCAAATATTAGCTGGTGTTACATCTATTTTATAATAATCCCTTGTTACGACTTGTACACAGTAATATCACGCAGCCACTTAAAGGATGAGGTAGGTGTAAATCTGATGCTATGGAAAGAGGATAAATATCCACTCAGCTTAGATATTAATGTAGACTTGGGTGTCGGTAAGCGGAATGAAAGAAAGGTACAAATTGATGTGTGTAATATGATCATATTTGTGTATGAAGACTTATAGATCTGGATTCCTGGATGTGTTTTCTGGAAAGACAGACAAGGAATTGATAATAGTGATTGTTCAGGAGAGGGGGGCTGAGGCTTCAAGGGAGGATGAGACTGATGACTCATTGTATGCTATTTTGCACTCATTGACTTTTTTGCAGTGTGCATGCGTTACTTCCCGGTTAAAATAATTATTAAAAATTAATATTAAGCACAGCCCCAAATCTCTAGAATTCTTTATAAACAGTGTTTCTTCATCTCTTTTCCACTTCTCTAGACTAAATTTGATAAAAGAGATTATGGAGGCTCAGGGATTCATAACATTTATGCCCTTGTAATAGTTAGTTTTTGCTGTGAGACAAACAATTCCAGCATTTCATGGCTTAAAACAAAAATCATTGATTAGCTCATATTTCTCTGGGACAGCAATATGGACTAGGTTAGCTGGGCATTTTTTTCTGTTGGTTTCACCTGGGCTTACTCATGCCACCTACTGGGGGTGGATTGTCCGGGATGGCTTTACTCGCGTGGGTGGTGATTTTCTGTGGTTCTTCAGTTTTCTTCCATGTGGGCTCCCCAGCAGGCTAGCTCAGGCCTAGTCAGCAGGCCAGCTTGGGATTCAGATTTCCAAGTGCAGTGAGAGGGCAATCTCTAACACACAAGCACACTCCAGCCTCTGCTTGTATTTTATTTGCTCATATCTGGTTGGTCAAAGCAAGTCACACAGCTCCAGAGTCAAGGGATAGAGTGATAGATAGCAATGGAAGAAACAGCAAATGTACCTGGAAAAGATGTGAGCAAGCAGGGATTGGATAAGTTTGTGGCCATTGTTTGCAACCCACCCCAGGCCTCTTTGAGGCAAAGCATACACTGAAGGGAGTGACACCCTATGAGAAGAACTTTCCTTAAGCTGCATCTTCCTCCTAAAATTACTCTTGATGGTCCAAGACTGTAGTCTCTCCCTTCATAGGAGCAGCCTTGTATTTGCTTATACCTAAATATCTTCCTTATCTTTCAAAGTTTAAGTGCTGATGCTAATATATTTTTTCCTCCTTCAATGGAATGTCAACCCAGAGGTAAAGCTGTCGTATGCCTCTAGTGACACAGAGCATCCCCAAGATAAGGGCCCACACATCTCCAGGGAGTTCTGCACACCTGCACGATAGAGCCAGCACCAACGGTGTTCTGACAAGTGTGTCTGATTTCAAGCATCCTCACAGCCCTCCTGTTGGGAACCTATTTGCTTTGGATCAAGGATGCCAGCGCATCCAGCTTCAACTTCACATTTCCCTGTCCTTAAACATCAGCTAGTTTATTTCAGAGATCATTTGGGAAACTAATATGTTTGCTTTTCTGATTCTGCTGGCACCGGTATATGCTTCCATCAGCTTATGGATGCATAGATTATGGGAGTAGTGATGGAGTGAGAGACGCTGAGTGGTACCTTTTTAATGAGAAACGAAATGGCACTCAACTAGAAGTGCAGAGGGCTCAAAGTAACAGGCAGGTAGAACTAAGCCTGAGATCTGCTATCTGCTTTTCAAATCTGCTGTTTTATTTGATACCTCAGATTGGTAGAGAGAGGAGCAGCTGATAGGTCCCAAGGACGAGCTCTCCCACTGCCTTAGTGGTTTTCTGAAAACTCCATGTATGTGCATTTAATTGCATACTTACAAACTTTACGCCAATAAAACAGAATAAAGGGAGTCCAATTAGCACTTCCATTTATAAAACAAAGTCCACTCCAATTGTTTTTCTCTTCGCCAGACGGGGATTCTGCCCTAGTTATGCAGTGTCTTGCTCAGTGGATGGATTTGAAGTATTCCTTTAAGCTGTTGATTGTCAATCACTTTTATATAGTTGTCACCTTCAGTATGTCACAGTCAATAGCAGAAATGTAAAGTTTGTAGACACTCATTCTCACTCTGACATTCATAAATCAATTGAGCTCTGTTTATAAAAAGAAGCTAAAAATACGCAAATTAATGATTAGGAAAAAGTGGCTTTCTGGAAGGATCTTTTATTTAACAAACAGAAACATAATATTTGGAAACAAAATGTCTCCATTACGTCCAAGAGAAATGTGAATTTTAAAAATCTCAGATAAAATTGGAATAAAAATGTATATTAGGTATTCCCTAGTGCAGTTTCTAGACATGTGCTTACTCTGCACCTGCTCAGCGCCTAGCACAGCTAGGCGGAGATTGTGGTGTACTGGCATATGTTTGGAAAGAGGAACAGGAGGAAGAGAAATGATGCAAAAGAAAGAACGCATTGGTTCAGTCTTTAAGAATTCGGCCCATTTAAATTGGCAGAAAGAACAGACCTTCATGAAAAACTCAAGGCAAAGTGCAACACTCTTTGGTACAGAGGAAAAATTCAGCAACAGTTCAGGGAAGGGACAATCCCATACACAAGAGTAATATAAGAGCATTTCCTGGAGATGACAGTTCTGGTAACTCACTTATTCGTTTATTTCAAATATATCAAGGTCCTACTAAGTTTTGGGGCACAGTGTTGGTGCCAGTGTTAAACAATGGACAAAAAATAACAGGAAACCCACTACCTAGGAGCAACAATTGAGTGGGGTTCGGAGAGTAGGTTTGATGGGCAAAAAATCAAATAATCACAATAGAAAACCTGTAATTATCATCTAAGATAAGTATCCTCCTAACAATGTGAATATACTTAACAGTAATGAACTGTACACCTAGAAATGGTTAAAATGGTGTGTTTTATGTGTCTTTTTTTAACCACAATAAAAAAATCTTCAAAAATATCTCATAAATCAATTCAGTTAATCCCCTTCTTAACATTCTCCATTGGTGCCCCATTATGCTTTGAAAAAAATGACTGCAATCCTGTGACGTCTGTTCTCTCTCTACCTCAAAGATCTTATTTCCTTGTACTTTGCTGTTTCTTACTCTGCTCCAGCCCTTCCCTCTGTTGTTCATCCCAAAATATGCCAGGATCGTTGTAACCCTTTATATTTCTAGGTCCTTCATACCGCAACACTCTTCCCTCAGATTCATAGGATGAAGTTTTTGCTGTACTTTAGGCAAATTGAGAAGACATTTATCATTTACAATAATACAACAATAATAAGAAGAAAGATCCTTATTATTGTTGTTGTCATTAATATTATTAATTTTATATGCCTCGGGTCTCAGAGCTGGTTTCTCATTACTAAATCAATGTAGAGTTTCCATTTTACAAGATTTTTATTTTAATGGTACTCAAGATGCCTTCAAAATGGCACCTTCCTTTTGAATGAGATTTTAAGATCCACCACTGACCTTGAGGAAGGACTGATTTTATTTCAAGGAAATGACAAAGACTTTGCTTTCAGTTTACCAAGACCTTTATACAGCGAAGATCTTCCCAAAAAATTGCGTCGTCTGGGGAAGACTTTCTTCAGGGCTGGCCAACGGATTTAAAATTCAGGGGAAGCTAGATTTGAGGAAATGTAAAATAAAGTATAACTGAAAATGAAGGAGAAGTATCGTGAATGATGAGATAGTTCCTTAAAGGTGGATGTGAAGATGGCCAGACCGTTGGCCACGTGTGATTCAGGACAGACTGGAGGCAGCTGTCTGGTTGTTGCTTTCTTGTGGATGCTCACAGTAGCTGAAAGCTTCGCCTTCTAACTTCCGATTTCCTGAGCTCTTTGGCAAGAGTCAGTAGAGAAAGAGAAGAGTGGAAATATATGCATTCTCGCTTTCTCATTATAAAGATTTATTTTTATTAGCCCCTTTGTCTCATGTGGCTGGCATTGAACAACCGTAAGAGAACCATTCTTGGATTCTGGAAGCGTATCTGAAAGCCAGCTTTTCAGTAACCTCAAGTTGAAGTGTTTTTGAGATTTGAACTGCTTTTGATCGTGGAAGGTCACATGCGATGCCATAGAAGTCAACTCCCAGTTTCCTCCTGCAGGTCTGCTCTTGTTCTTGATAACCCGCCGAGCCCCTGACCTGGCTAAGCCCCCTTAGTAAGAAATGTATGCTTTTGGTCACAGAGGGGACCAGGTGAAGGACGGCATGCACAAATGACAACACATTATTATCATTCCCTTGTTCACTGACTCCCTAAGAAATTGCAATCCATTGGGTTCCATGTGATAACAAAGTCAGTAGGATGAAAGCTTGCCTTGTCCTCTGGAGACTCAGGACCAAATGAATTTTAATGGTCTCAATCCCTCCCACAAACACAGTTGGATACTCTGTTGGGCAATAAAGTTTAAAGGCTGGAGAAACTCCAAATCTGGGCACAGAGAAATCTCTGCTTCATTCTCCCAGCCTTATTAAAAAAAAGAAAAACAATTCATTGCCAGTACCTGGCAGGACTGCTGAAGGTTTCTGTCATTTTTTAAGTAGCACTGCACCCTTGAAAAGCTTTGTGTGTGCAAAAAAAGAAACAAAATTCAAGATGTGCTCTCTTTCATGCTCATTGGCGGCTGACTGATAACAATTTCAGGCGTAAAAGTCAAGGAGTGGATCTGAGCCTTGGCATGTGTTTCTTTTCTCTCCCACTGTAACATCAAGTGCTGTAAGAAGCTGCAAAATGATGAAGATGGAGGGGTGTATATATATACATACATATATATATATATGTATATATATATTTTTTTAGGAAGATTAGCCTTGAGCTAACATCTGCCATCAACCCTCCTCTTTTTGCTGAGGAAGACTGGCTCTGAGCTAACATCCATGCCCATCTCCCTCTACTTTATAGGTGGGATGCCTGCCACAGCATGGCTTGCCAAGCGGTGCCATGTCCGCACCCGGGATCCGAACCGGCAAACCCTGGGCTGCTGAAGCAGAACGTGTGCACTTAACCACTGCGCCGCCTGGCTGACCCAAGCAGGGATATATTTTTAAAAGCACCATTTAGTTTAAAGGCAGCTGGGATCATTGAGAGAGTAGATCAGAATGGCTTTTCCATCCAAGAGCAGACAGTGGAGAAGTCCCAGGACTCCTGCTGGTGTTACAGTGAATTGGTGGAGAAGCCCATGAAAGATCGACAACGAGAATTATGAAGGAAAGAGAGATGAGTGTGATATTTGGAGTAGTTAGTGCCAAGCCATAGAGGGGTTCACAAGAAGGTGAGAGGAATAGGCCAGTATACCTTACTTTTCTTTGGCTTGGCACATGCAAGTTTCTTAAAGTTTACCCTGCACTTTTCTGGGTGTCTCTTATGTGGCTGAAATACATCCCTCTTGGTAGATGGTGAATATAATATACAAAATAAAGACCTGGAAATTTTCCTCCTGTCTTCCTAGGTGCTGAACTGACATGGGGGAATTTTAAAACATGTGCTCTTGGAATCAAAATTAGTTTTCACACCCGCAGAGGCAAGGAGCTCATGGAAACTACCAACTGGTGTTGCTAAGAGTAATTATTGTCAAATTGAGTCCAGTGTGAATAGTCCTCATAGATAATTGCCCTGGTTAGAACGAAAAGCAAAGAGGGACTTTTAATATTTACTAACTCCTTGGTGAAGAAAGACACCTTTTGCTTTGTTAAAACTGGTGGCGTTGGTAATTTGCAGGTGGAATACATTAATGATATGCACTATAGGACATTGTGACAGTTATGGACTTTTTTTTTTGATAAGCTATTCTCCAGAAGTGAAGATTCAGTTCCACCAGTGGCTTTTCTCTTTATAGAAGTGTTGGGATGTGAAGTCAGAGCTTTTTGCTATTGAAAATGTCTTGATTCTACAGGAAACCAGAGTCTGCAGAGCTCTTTATAGACGAGTCTATATCGTGAAGTCCATGGGATTGTGTCACTATTTCACAATGACCAAGTCTTTTCCAAAGATTTTTCGTGACTGGAATAAGAGAACAGAAGTGCTCACCTATGCATTTCTTTAACAAAAACATATGTGATCATTAAAAGAAAAGGAAAATTCACTCACAGGTGCTCAAACTTCAAACTTTGGGTAGAGTAGGGAATACATTGTGTTCAGGCCCTGGGCATGTTTTTATTTAGGGGTAAGTCATTGAGTTGAAAGCTAGACATGGGAAATTTTCAGAGTCCAGCCAAAGCCCAACTGTAGGAGTCCTTTGGATGAAGCCTGGATGTTCTAAGGTTAGATGAATGACTCTTCTTAGCCTTCTGCCCCTGATGAATACCATGACTGATCCTGGGAGATGGATGCCACCTATTTCCAGAGGTATCCTGAGAAGATGGGGATATTTATGAGGTCTCTCCTCTCTCATCCAGTACCCCTGAGTTTTGAGGACCATGATTGTCTTGTCTTTTAACCTTAGTATGAGAGAATCTGGCTAAGGACTATGTTAACTCTTGAGGTGACCTTGCATCTTGTCAGCACTTCCATCTTTTGCCATTTATACATCAGCTTCTGGATTCAGTTTTGGTATGGAGGAGAGGAGCAGAGGGATTTTGTGATGAGTCCCTTCCTTTCATCCATGTCCCCTTCCTACTCTGAGAATTCACGTGTCAATATAGTGCAGTGGTGAAGAATCCAAGACAGCCAGTTCTAGCCTGGCTTCAAATCCTGCCTCCACAATCCATTCTCAGCTGTGAAATCGTGGGGACATTGCCAACTTCTCTAAGCCTCAGGCACTGTCATCTGTAAACTAATGAAAGCAATAGGTTTCAATTTTGGGGAGGGAAGGTTTAGGCAAGAGTAAGTAAGTTAGTGAATTTGGGTGCTTAGCACAGTGGTTCCCACATAGCAAACATCAATAAGTGACAGCCATTGTTAGGACTAGGCTGCTGGTAGTGATTCTCTCAGCTTCTCCTGCTTTGGATGCCAGCTTTATACACAGATAGCAGCACTAATGGCCTCATAGCTACACACCACACTTTTAATGGGAAGAAAGAGCATGTTTGTCTCGTCACTCTGGGTAAAAGTTCCAAGACTATGACTCCACCGTTTTCATTTCTATGGACAACGGAGAACCAGTCGGTGAGGGCAAGAGGATGAAATGGTCTCATTGGCTTAGTCCAGGTCACGTGATCCAACACTAGCACTTGAGGGGGAGCCAGGCTCAGAGATCCCAGAATGGAAAACAGGGGCTGCTAGGAAAGATGGAAATAGGGAAAACAGAGATGAAGGAGACCCAGCACGCATACCCAGTGTGCCTTGCCAATGGCACATACACATCCACCTAGAACAGATGGTTCTGACTTCAGGGTAGTGGAGTTTTCTTCCTATAGAGAATTAACACCTCGAGGCATAGACTATGTTGCTCTTTAAGCCCAGACTCATTGACCTTCTAGAATGAGCCACATTGTAATTAGGTGAACCCAGAAATAATCAGCCCTCTGTGCCATGTTCCAGCCAGTGCTCTTTCTGATTTTGAGCCAAAGCCACACCCTCCATCCTTTGGGCATGTTTTTTTTGCCTAAAAAGATGTTTAGGATGCCGTTCATGACACACACATTCTCTTCCCACCTCACCTTACCTCAATTTGACCTCCTGAGAGTCCCTGGAGTTCAGTGTGGAGGTTTATAGCTTCCCGCTTTCAGCAGGGGAAGGACAGTCCTCGCCTTTCCTTTATGGCCTTGTAGTCATCCCACATTCCTTCAAGCAGCAGGGTTAGTTCCCTACTGAGATCGTATTTAGCTCAACTAAATAATTTTCCATTTAAAAGCAGCCATCTAGTTCACAATCGTTTATTTTTGTGTCCCAGTGATATTTGCAAATGTGCTTTAGCAGTGGGAAGTGTAGGCACATGTGCATGGGTGCATTCTTGGCCTATGCTTCCCCATCGCTTTATCTGGGTCTGGTCCATCTCTAATCTGACACCATAAACTGTGTCTCCTTGAAGTGCTGCTCAAGGCTCTCCCTTCCTTTGTAGTCCTGCAATTCCTACAAACAGCAATGGTAATAACTGTTATTATGATTATAAGAAGAAGGAAGAGGAGGATGAAGAAAGGAAGGAAAGAAGACAGAGAGGGAAGGAGGGAAGGAAAGAAGGAAGGAAGGGAGGGAGGGAGGAAGGAAGGAGTACATATTAATGGTTTGCCACGTGATTGGCACTATAGCTAAAACTCTGCATTCGTTTGCTCCTGTCATCTTCACCAGAACTGTACTAGATCAATCATTTCATTATCTTCATTTTTATAGAGAAGGATCCTGAAGCATGAAAGCCTTACTTTTCTTGACTGTTTGTCCCCTGACCAATGAGTGTACATTCAGCTGCTGGACTGTCTTCCTCAAGCTCACTACTGATGTCACTCTTCTCCTCAAACAACCTTCAGAACAACTTTGATGAGTACAACATCAAAATCGAACATAGGAGGCTGAGATTTAGAGTCCTCCCGTTGTGGTCCTGGGTCTCCTTTCCTTAGAGTTTAAGACTTAGTCTGTTAGACTAAGTTGTTGACGTTCTTCCACTCGTACACAAATGGCTGTCTACACTGTTCCCAAGTCACCCCGAGACCAACCACTGATAAACCTCTTCTTGGAAAGGGAAATTTTCTCCCAACGTAGACTTTGTACTGATCAAAACCTGTCCATCGTTCCCCATGCCTACAGAATTGAAACCAAATTATCTCCTTCATGTGCCTGCCTTCTCTAATTGCATCTCCAAAAGCTCTTCCCTGCTTCCAGTCCATTCTACTTTGTGCCTCCACTATACCGAACTAGCTTTAGTCTTAAACATGCTCGCATCCACTATTTTTTAAATCTGGAATACCTTCTCCATCCACCTGAAGGCCCCCACCCATCCTCGTCTCCACCTGGGCAAATTCTGCTCTCTTTTAGTTCCTAGCTCCAATGTCAGCTTTGCAAAATGTGCCTTGAATCCCCAAATGCAATGGATCTATGAAATCAGTATTCCTTTCACATGTCTCTACAGAAACACCTGAGTCTTTGAGGTAAACTTCCTGGCTTCAAATTTTAGCTCTGCCTGGCATAAAATGTGTGACTTTAGATAAGCTACAGCAACTTATCTAAACCTCAGTTTCCTCATCTGTGAAATGGGCATAAGCTTCAGACCTGCCTCGTATAGTTGTGTGGATAATAAAATCATGATTCTAAAACACTTAACAGTGCTAAAGCAAACATACCTGCTGCTGCCTTGTTACTATGATGGTTTTAGATGTATGTGTAGTTTCAGAATCAGAGCTCCTCAAATCTGAGGCTTATTCATTTTTATAACCCGAACACTTTGCACAGTGACTAGTTCATAAATAAAATCCAGCACTTTCATGGAATTGAAAAAGACACCTTTTCACCAAAAAAGGCAATGGGAGACAAAGTATTTTTTGCAAGGATTTTGATAGTTTGTCACCAATCATTCGGGGAGTAAAATGAAAAATCTTATTTTCTCCGTTCTTATCCTCTGGATTTAGATAACTTAGATAAAAAAATGCTATGTGAACCCATAATTCCCTCTATATCGAACGGAGAACTTGGTAGCTGCAGAATACTGCCTAGACAAGCACGAGAGGCAAACAATGGATTATTGTGGGGGATGTTATGTTTGGGAAAGAGCCCTAATCTCTGCACATTGAGATCTTCTAGGGTAAACTACCATCTTTCCACCATAAAACATACTCTAGGGTCAGAGATAGGCTGGGTCTGAAGCTGTGAGCAGACTCTCCCACTGTTAGAAATACCAACATTATAAATTTTCCTTGTAGCCGCTTTATCCAAATGAAGAAATGGAAACGTGGCAGAAATGTGTCCAAACCTGTACAACGGTTAACTGGTTCCTTGTGGACCACTTGTTACCACAAGACTTCCAGAGACTTCCCAGCATAAACTGGTTCCTAATTTAGGTCCATGGCTAGTTTCTGAAAAGCCACTTTATGGAAGAGCGTGATGAGATATGCTTTTCCCCAGTTCCAGGGTGTGCGTTTTGATATCGCCTACCCTTCTGCATATTCAGTTCGCTCTGGTCCAGAAATAACTGTTCACTTTCACCTTTAGTCTTCAAGGTTGTGTCTTGAGCCCAGTGCGTATGCGTTTAGGGTGAAACTGGATGGTCGTCAATTAATCTTATGCATGACAGCTAATTACTCCCTGAAGCCTCCTTTCTCCTTCCCAGCTGGACAGAAAAGTGGCGAGTTCTCATTTCTGACACCAGCATCTCCCATCTCCTGACCGGCTTCGTTTTGGCAGCATTTACTCTTCCACCTTCACCCGAAGTGGGAGGGGATTTGAGGATTTATATTCAAGGGGAATTGAGAAATGCCTGGTGTTTCAGAATGTGCTTTGCCTGGACATTTAATACCCGGGTCTCTTAAAATCCCGCAGACAGACTTCTGTTGGTAAAATAAAAGGGCCACTTACTTGTTTCCCATTCTTGATGTCAAAGGCTGTCTTCAGTCATAATGGACTTGATTTTCAAATTATCCTGCCTCATCTTCTGCCACATCCCTTTATGCCCAGAATTTTTTCAAATAGTAAAATTTTGGCTTTTCTTCATTGGTTACTGCTTTATTTTCCAATTCTTAAAATAAACATGACCATGGATTGTATGAGAAATACGTTTCCTATAGGGTCTTGGGCCCTAACATTGGTGATAATGATGATGATGATGATGATGACCATTTTGCATTTGGGAGAAATGAGACCCACTGGGTTGACATGATGTTCTTGATGCCTCACTGACTTTGGTAAGTGTGTATTTGTGTTTGTTGAATCAATTCAAGTTGTAGATTTCCTTGTAGCCTCTTTTCTTCCCTTGAATGTTTCTGCAAGGGATGAAAATATGGATTTGTCTGTTAGGATGTCTGAGTAAATGAGAGTGATAGTCTGCCATATGGTTGGTGCTTGAGAAGTGTCTTGATTAAATTGAAGGTTGTCTGGTCCAAGTGCCATGCACAGTTTAAGAAGGAAATGGTAGTTAAGTAAGGTCTTTATCTGATTTAAGGAGGACAAAGAAAAGATCATTGCAGGATAATATATCTAGGGAAAGGGAAAGCCGACAGAGTCACTGTTCAATCTGAAGCCTTACAGTGGGTGTCAACTTGGGGATCACTGGGAAAGAAAAAGAGAGCTAGTAATGGAGCGGGTGATTATCCTGTGGTCTTTAAATTAATCTGTTTCCATTTTACAGTCGGAGACACTGAGGCTCAGTGATTTTGTACAGTTTTTCCAGGGTTGCAGAAACCTGAACCCAATTTGAAATCGTGCTCCATCCACGACTTTGCTACTCTACAAAAATGTCAAAATATCCTGGACCATTCATCAGGAATATGGGATTTATTCTGCTCCCCTTGCCTCCAGCTCTTGTGTCCCCCTGAGGTTGCCTTAGTGCTTATCTGAAGGGTCACCCAGAGTCACTTGCTCCTTGAATTCTATATATGATGTAGAATATAGGATATCCTATATCATATCATACAGAATGTCTATATGTGTCTATGTATAATTTATATTTATACAGTTTGCAGAAGTAGCAAAAGTTGTTCCCCATTCTTCTCTGAAGCCAGCAGAAGCAAGGATGGCATGTGGCCAGAGTTCAGCCACACAGATATTTTGTCCCTGGCTTACCACCTAGAGAGACAGGAAAATGAAAGGAAACTCTTTTCTCAATGGGCTCCCAAGGACTGTGAGAAGATAGATGCTTTATTCTAACTACTTTCTCTCTCTGTGAGAAGCTGCCGCACACAGTACGCAGCTGTAAAGTGGAAAAGTTGATTTTCCAAACCAACCAAACATCTCTGCAGTCAGGATGGGAGGGAGCCGTCTGAGTAATTTATCTCTGAAATGGGATTGATAATATCCTCCCTGTCTAACGCACTGGATCCAATGAAGATCAAATGACAATGTACATGTGAGGTCTTTGTATATCAGAAAGGATCAAATGAGAGTAGACCAGTGGTACTATTGCGTCCCATTGTCATTGTAGTTATAACCAACTTTCTTGGAGAGGGGAAATTCTGTACATTTGGGTGCAGCCCAGCCTTCCACACAATGCCCTCACCTCTTAAAAAATCCAGAAAATACTCCTTTCTGATGAAGATTCTGCAAGAACTAGCAATTACCCACCACCCATTCTGTGCCTGGTTCCATATTAGCAACTCAATATACATTTCTCATTTAATCTTCAGAGGGAATTCTTATTACCATTTTGAAAAGTCTGAGGCATGGAAGGATTAAAGGATTTGCCCAAACTCAGGCAACTAATGTCCACTGGAGCTGTGCCTTTGGACCTATCTTTTTTGACCACCTGCTGCAAGGGTTGAGGGTCTGCCTTGGATTAGAAGGAAGGATAGGAAGCTACCAGTCTTGCCTCCTTTGTTTGAGAGGAACAAAAAGCAATATTGAGAACCCATTTGTGAGCTTCCACTCTTCCCTTGCTGAGGTTTCTTGTGCTGTGACCAGAGACGAGGCACCTTCAGCAATTTCCTCCATTTGCGTGGCATTTATGGGTTCTTTATGTCTTTTCACTGTAACTTGGCACATGTAAACAACTTTTCTAAATTAAAAGCTTCCCAAATTGTGACAGGGCATGCTCTTTAGAATGATGAGGTAGGAAGATTTTTAAGTGACGTTGACCCATTAATCCAAGGGTTTGATATTATTGTTTTATAGGTTGTTAAATTGTGGAGTTAGATGATGAGCTGTTTATTGAACTATGGAATGTTGTGAGGAACTCAGGTGTGTCCACTTTCCTCAGAGCTTTGTAACGAGATTGTGTGTTAAGAGATCCTTTGTGGAGCCAGCCCCATGGCGCAGTGGTTAAGTGCGCACGTTCCGCTTTGGCGGCCCGGGGTTCACCAGTTCGGATCCCGGTGTGGACATGGCACCGCTTGTCAAGCCATGCTGTGGTAGGCGTCCCACATATAAAAGTAGAAGAAGATGGGCATGGATGTTAGCTCAGGGGCAGTCTCCCTCAGCAAAAAGAGGAGGATTGGTGGTAGTTAGCTCAGGGCTGATCTTCCTCAAAAAAAAAAAAAAAAGAAAGAAAGAAAAAAAAGAGATCCTTTGTGGACTGTCAAGTTCTAATTTTAAAAAATCCAATTCATTATATCAGGACTTCATTTGACACACAGTCTATGGACACTTGGCAAAAATTTTAAAATGAAATTACTCAACCTAACAGCTGTATCGGAGGACTATTTGGTTACAAGCAAGAAAAGCTGTCTCAAGGAGCTTCAGTAAAAGAGATGTATGGACCCCTGTGGACTGAAGGGAAGGGTGGTGACCAGGCTTGAAAAGGGCAGGAGCCAGGGCGCTTCCAGGGGCCTCAGTAGCAGATCCCTGCGGAGTTCTATCCTGACACCGTCAGAGGGGTGAGTGAACTCCATCAATTTACAGCCTCTACGTGGCCAAAAGGGGAGTGCCTGCCCCTTGATGTGGGAGACCACAGCATCTGATTAACAGTCCCACCAAACTGTGTCCTGTGGGGCAGACGCAATTCCCCCAAAGGAAATTGGAATGCTATTACCAACAGAAAGGAGGCAGCTGTTGCTCAGAAAAAGTGAAAAATCCCAATAAAATAACTGTGACTACCCAGTGTTGGTAAGAGTGTAGGGGAAAAGTAACTTCAAAGCCACTAAATTGGCATAAATTTTCAAAAGGATAATTTGTCAGTTTATATCAAAACCTTTTTATAATATTTTGATCCTTTAATCTAGCCATTCATTTCCAGGAATGCAGATTTATCCTTAAGGCAACAATTAGGCAGGTGAAAACATAGGTATATTACATGTCCAATATGGTGTTGTTCACTAATTGTGAATAAATGGAGACAGAAGAGTCTCTAACAATGGGACGCTGGTTAAATTATAGCAAATAGAAATTGTGACAGGAATGCTTAAAGATTTGGTTACTGTCACTCATTGATCAAGGAAAAGGTGTGTGTACATTTTCAAAGAATGGAAATGTTAATTTCTAAAGCCCAAGATATCTCTTTTAGACATTCCACTATTAACTGCATTTCTCCTACTCATTTAATTTTTTGTATGAGTTAATTCTTTTTTATTTATTTATTTATTTTTTTGAGGAAGATTAGCCCTGAGCTAACATCTGCTGCCAATGCTCCTCTTTTTGCTGAGGAAGACTGGCCCTGAGCTCACATCTGTGCCCATCTTCCTCTACTTTATATGTGGGACGCCTGCCACAGCATGGCTTGCCAAGTGGTGCCACATCCACACCCAGGATCCGAACTGGTGAACCCCAGGCCCAGGAAGTGGAACGTATGAACTTAACCACTGTGCCACTCAGCTGGTACTACCTCATTGAATTTTAATTAAAGTTTTCCTTGTTTTCTTCTTCCTTTTTTCTTCCCTCCTTCCTCCCTTTCTTTCTTATCTTCTTTACATAAACACTAATCATGCATGTTAAGGCCATATCGTATTTCGAAGAGGGACTGGTGGGCTAACCTGGGAACTTCCTAGCTGATTATAACCTTGTTTGGCTAAACCCCCTGCAAACTTCAACAAAATGCATCCACATTTCTGGGACCTGAACTTAGATATGCTACTATAAAACATCAATCATCTTTATCTCCTAAAACATTATGATCCTTAAAACTAAATAGAGAAGAATCCTCATGTTGTCTGAGAATGGAGGAGTTACAGTTGGGATGAGGAAATGAAGTCCTTATCGCCCCCTGTTTCCATTCTGTGTTTGGGTCTTGACTCAGAAGAGAAATGGTCCTTTTGCAGGGCTCCTTGCCACCTAAGCCCGGGAATTAAATGTTCAGCTCTTATGTTCTCACCAAGGTTATCGACCGGCTTCTACAAAGCCAAATATTTGTTTTCTAATGAAAGTGTAAGGAGATTCAGCGGAGTAAAAACGTCCTTGCATCTAGAAAAACTGGCATCTGTTTTCTTTGAATCAATTTCCAAAGATTATGCAGCACATTTTCATGGTGCTCTGGGGACGTGCAGAGTGTGTGTCTGAAAAATGAGGACGGACGTTTTATATGTCTCCCAAGCAGATAAACCTCTGCCCTGCCCCCACTGAAGAGATCATAAAGCAAAGTGTTATTAATCCAGAAGTGATGGGAGGGAATGCGATGATATTTGTTAAAATACTCATGGTTGGCTACCTTCCCATCTTGGATTAGTTTTGACCCAAGCTGGCCATTCATCAGGAGATGCAGAATTCCATTGTATTTGGAGGATTTTGTAAAAAGGATATTTATGAAGACTCAACTTCTGTCAATGAAATAAGATAGTTAAAAGTCTGCAAAATATGCCTCTTGTTTGCATAAGGAGAGTGATTCTGGATGAAGCTGTGTCTGCTAAGTTAGCTGATGGGAAGATGCGGAGGTGGCTTGAAAAGTTAAATATTACCTATTCAGGAACCATAATTTACATTGGGATTAAATAAGTAGGTTAATATTAATAACCAGGTTAATATTTAACTAAGGTTAAATAACCAGACCACCTCTAAAGTACCTAAGAGAAGGTGAACCATAAGAATGGGTATTTTGAAAAAGGACATCAGATTATATCTTCTCCCACTTAACACATGTGTATGCCTTCCCTCTGCCTTTAGAATGTAACCCAAACCCCTGCCTTGACCTGCAGGCTTTGTAGGATCTAGGCCCTTCCTACTCATTCTATTCTATCTCCAGCCACACCATCTTCCCTTCTCTTCCTGGAACCCACCTGAGCTCATTCCAGACTCAGGGACTTTGCTTTACTTTACTCCTAGGTTTGGGGTATCACTCTCTGGGTTCTTTATACTGCTGGCTCCTTCTTATCCTTTGGGTCTTGAAGAAACCCTCCTTGTGCATCTCCTACCTAGGAGTCACTTTCTTTCATTAGTATTTACTGCTCTTTAAAATTATCCTATTTGTTTAGTTCTTTGTAGCCTGTTTCTGCCACCTAGAATGTAAGTACCACAAATTGATTTTTCTCACTTCTCTCTGTCTTACTCACCTCTTTCTCCCCAGCATGTAGAGGAGTGTCTGTTAAAGGGTAGGTACTTAATAAATATCTGAGCAAGAAAGGGAGGGAGAATAGGAGGAAAGAAGGAAGGAAGGAGCAAAGAAGTGAAGGAAGAATAGAAGGAGGGAAGGGAGGGAGAGAGAAAGGAATGTAGAAACGAAGAAAGAGAGGGAGGACAGGAGAGAGGGAGGAAGGAAGGAAAGAAATAGGGAAGGAGGAAGGAAGAGAGGGAGGGAGGAAAGAGGACTATGATTGGTAATAATCTGATAAAGCTTATAGTCATTTGAGTGGCAGAGGTGTTTAGATGGTTTCATGTGGAGTTGGGGGGGGCATTAGAAACAGTGAATTAGATTGTGTGTATGATCAGTTACACAATATTAGTGGTTATTTAAAATGGGCACATACTTGGCCCGGTGAAACAAAGAACACAGAAGTCAGCTCCGCTCTTGTGTTGGGTGAACCTGTAGTGGGTCACATCCACCCCACTCTAGCTGGATGACCTTCGTAAATTACTTACACTTTCTTGACCTCAGCTTCTCAGTCTGTATAATGAGTGCATTTATTAGATCAGAGATTTTCATGTTCCCAAGATTTGGTCAAGACTCCAAAGTCCCCATAAATATTTCTATGTTAATTTCGTGGATTGTTCAAACCTTTTAAGCAACTTCAAAATTATACATATGTCAAAGTAGCCACATGACCCTCATTGGTTGACTTTATAATAAGCAACTATTACATATTCATGATACACCACTTATTTAGTCACATTTTGAAGTTGCATGTAAGATTTCCCTTGGGAAAAAGTGTGTCCCTGCTACAAAAATTTTTAAAAGCCACATTCAAAGTATTTGTGTCTACAATTTTCCCTTCTCAAACATCAAGTTCCTAGTGGGCATTTGGGATGAGGATAAGGGTGCACGAGTTTGTGGGCACAGTTCTTGGAATTTGTTTTATCTTAGGAAGGTTATGGGGATTATGTTTGTTTCCTGGGGCTGTGGTAACAAAGTGGTACAAAACGCTTCCATAGTTCAGGAGGCTAGAATTCTGAAACAAAGGTGTCAGCAGGGCCACGCTCCCTCTAGAGAAGAATCATTCCTTGCCTCTTCCTGGCTTTGGGCAGTTGCTGTCAATCCTTGGTGTTCTTTGGCTTGTAGCTGCATCACTCCGGTGTCTGCCTCCATCATCACATGGCCTTCTTCCGTATGGATCTGTGTCTCTGTGTCTCCAGATCTCTGTGTCATGGTAAGGACAACAGTCATTGCATCTAGGACCCTCCTGAATCTAGTAGGACCTCATCTTAACTAATAACATCTGTAAATTCCCTATTTCCAAATGAGGTCACGTCTGAGTTTTTGGGTAAACATACATCTTGGGAAGATACTATTAACCCAGTACAGAGACTTCTGTGTTAGTGGGTGATGGGCAGAGTTACTGTTTGCTCAGGATATCCCCCCCAAATTACTGAGACAAAAATGTAGAACTCAGACATTCGATCAACCTATGTTTACTTAGAATTCCCTGTAAAGCACCCGGAACTGTGGTAGGTGTAAGGATGAAAGCAAGAAGACAAGAAGAGTTCTAGTGTTTAAGAAAGGTGTGGCATCATTGAGGAGTCAAGTGGCATTCATAGAACCATCAGAGAATTGTAGAATTGTCAAATCCTAAACTTACCAAAGAGTAAGTTATGTTGGAGCTGAGAGAATGGTTTGATGAATTTTGGCTGGTGTAGTTGGGTATACTCCCCTGGAAGAAGGAGAGCTTGAACTGAGCCATGAAATGGGTAGGACCCTGGAGACACTGAGAAGTGATGCTCAAAGTTATCTTAAAAGTCAGTTAAAGATCTTTATGCTTAAGTAAGGAAGGGAGGGTCATGAGGGAATTCATGATTGACATGAAACAGCCATGTCAGCTGATGAATGAATGGAAGGAAAAGAGAGAGGATAAAGAAAGAAAGAGAATGAATGAGAGACAGAGACAGAGACAGAGGAAGGGAGAAAGGAAGAAAAATAATCAGTGGAATTAGTGATGGCTGAATGCAGAGACTGAAAGTCAGGCAGAGATGATTCCAAGACTTCTGGCTTTGCGGTTGGAAAAAATGGAATTAACCAGTTGGAGGTGCCATTTTCATCACTAAAGTAACCAAATGTCTGTACGTTGGGATTGCAATAGGATGAGAAGATGAAGTGAGACATGCAATGTTTACGTGAAATGAAAGTCAGTCAATACCCGCCTCACCTCATCACACTCATGCTTCATTTCTGAGCCATTCAAAGCCCTTCCTTCCCTCTTCCTTCTTTCTTCTTGGGTGAAATTATATGAAAGCTTTGGTTGGAAATATAGACCAGAGCTTTCTTTAGACACACTCCGTTTATCGTAACAATTCAGATATTTCCTACAAAGGATCGCTCACAAACCTCCTTACAGAAATGAAGCTTCTGGAAGGAAGTTTTAATACAGAAGGTTTTATACAGAAAGTCTAATAAAGGAACTTTTAATACACACTCATCAGTGAATTAATTCCCATGTTTTTTTTTGAAAAAGAGACACCCTTGCTCTGAGATGTTTCTGCCACCATTGAGTAATTTGTATGAGGTTTCTTATGGGGTCATTATGATTAGGACAAGTGGGGCCATTTCTTTTCTGATGCATAGGAGGGGTGTTAATACCAAATACATCCACTAATCTTGTAAAAGGCTCTGTTGTAATTTATCTGAGTTGAATCACCAGCCAAGAGAGTCTACCAGTATATGCATCAGTCACACTACATTACCTAAGAATGTGGTTGCCTGTGCTACAATAATACTTATGTTTTAGGCTGGGGCTAGATGCTTTCCATATAGTATCTCATTTAATGCTTAAATAACATTTCTATAGGGTAGGTATTATTACTATGTTCATTGCACACAAAAGACATAATCTTAGAAAGATTAAATAAATTGCCCAAGGTCACACTCCTGTCCATTGACAGAAAAGAAATTCAAATCCAGAAAACCAACTTAAATCTGTGCTTTTAAACGTTATTTTACACTGGTTCCCAAAGGAGTTTGGCTATTTTTTCCATTAGTCTTTTTGTATCATTGGCTTCTCTTTTTAAATTACTGTGTTGTTATTGAAGATATTAAAATACTTCAAAAATGAAAAAATTATAAATGGCATATAGAGAAAAATAAGTCTCCTTTCTGCCTGTGATCTCTGGCCCTTCATTTTCCATCTTTGGCAGCAACTGCTCTTTATCAGTTTCTTTTGTACCTTACAGAGATGGTATAGGTATATACTAAGATAGATACGTGTATACCCTTTTCTGTCTCCCCACAAAGTGGTAATACACACTAGACATGCTTTTCCCCTACTTCAGATATGTTTGTTTCTCTTTCATTTCTATATTGCCAGTCTTTGGAATACATGGACAAATATTCAGGTTGAATGTGTTATTTGTGTGGATTGTGGGTTGTCACATTTCTGCCTGTTCTCTGCCTTCTTAGGGATACTCGAAACACATCTTTGTTTTATTATTTAGGACTCTCTAAACTATAATGATATGCACCTGCAATGATGCAGAAACCCCGTATCTTGAGAACTGGTCTTGAGCGTGTTAAACGCTACCTATTTAGGGGGACTGGGAACCTGCACATTATCCCTGGACGCCAGAGTCTCGAGTCGTTGATTCTTAGCCTGGGGTTCTCTTTCTCACAGGAGCCAAGGGAAGCTTTTGGGAGAGTTGGTGGTTGCTGCTCACAGCTGCTCCTGCAGAAGGACAGGGATGCATACATTGCAGGTTTACATCCATCCATGCCTCCTACGCAAACATGCACAGTGCAGAAGAGCCCCCATGTGTCATTCAAAACTATGCTTTATCCAGCTGCATCTCCCTTGGTTACCCCCTTTCTCAATCCATAACTGAACTATATTTCCTTTTCCTGGTTCATGAACTTCTTACCCTGTGCTTTGGCCCACATGGGTTCCTTTTCCTTGAATGTCCTTCCACTCGACCTTAAATACTTTACATCCTCACAGATTGTGCAACCTTCAGAAAACCTTTCCTGATTCACCCAACTAGAATCACTCTTTCCCCTTTTTTACCTAGACCCTGATCCTCCTGACAGCATCCCCCTTTTCCCTTCCTTTGTCTCTTAAACACCTTTATCTCCGCCTATCCCCAAATTGCCCTTCACGTTGTAGTTGCTCAATAAACATTTGGTAATTAACCCCATGAAAATGCTTGAGATGTGTGCTGCATGCCCTTCAGCTATCAGAGACAACTAGACTTCTACTTTCCAAAACTCATGGTGTCTCACGCATTAGAAAATTGACAGGCTGCCTAACTGAACAGTCTCCAACGCATTATAAATGTTTGGATAAAGGCACTATCAATGCACAGTCATTGCAGAGCCAATAAAGAATGACCTTGTCTTCCCTCTTTATTTGCATGTTTCCTACACTATCATCTCCAAAGGCAACAGGAGAAAATGGTGAACAGCTGGGAAAGGGAGCTGTCCTTCACACATCCTATATTTGGAACTGGTGGAAACAGCCACGATGATTCTGTGACAGTTTAACGGGATAGCTATGATTTCAAAATTATATCTCGATTGTGAGCCCCTTGAGGGCAGGGGCTTATTCATCGTGGCATCACCTGTGTAAGGCATGTTGTAGGGCAGAGTTTCTCAACCAGAGAATGGAAAATTCTGTGTCTGGGGGAGCTGACATGTGCCTTGTAGGATGTTTAGCAGCATCCCTGGCCTCAACCCACTTGATGACAGTAGCGTTCCCTCCCAGGTTGCACCAACCAAAAACGTCTCCAGATATTGCCAGGTGTCTCCTGGTGGGAAAAATTGCTCCTGGTTGAAATACTATACGGGTGTAGACGTTCAATGAATAATGAATGCACACATAAAAATTATCAAAGTCTGAACATTATCAATTAGCTTTCTTTTTCTCTATGGGAGAACAATTAATTCACCTAGGCAAGCACTTGGGAGAAACACGTTTTACTCAATACCTCATTAGTAGATATTAACTTGCTGCAAACCACCCAAAAATTCTAGCCTCCACGTTTTTATGGACCCTAAAATGTTATGAAGTTGTGTCTCCACCCGGCAGACAATCTATATAACTCCACATTTTCGAAAAGGGTGCCATCAAAGCGGGTTATTTGGATGGTAAACTATTTTCTGAACAAAAGTGTATTCCAAGGATTCCAAGCTCTACCACTGCATTAAAAATACTTTATCCTGGGGCTGCCCCGGTGGCACAGTGGTTAAGTTTCCACGTTCTGCTTCAGCAGCCCGGGGTTCACCGGTTCAGATCCCTGGTGCGGACATGGCACCACTGGGCACCCCATGCTGTGGTAGGCGTCCCACATATAAAGTAGAAGAAGATGGGCATGGATGTTAGTTCAGGGCCAGTCTTCCTCAGCAAAAAAGAGGAGGATTGGCAGTGGATGTTAGCTCAGAGCTAATCTTCCTCAAAAAAAGCAAAACCAAAAAAACATGTACTTTATCCTAAACATAACATTGAGTCCACTGTTTTCACTCAGAGTCCAGTGATCACACGAAGTGAGATATGTTTATTAAAATGATAACCGTTGATGAATTAGCGCTAAATGACTGCAGAGACTCCACAGCGTGTGTGGAAGTGCACGTTTAAAGGTCTAAAAAGTACCCAGTTGTATTAACACTTGGAAATCTAAATCACATGTCTTATTGAGATCTCTTTATTTAACATTTTTATTGAACACTGTCTCCCGTTTATTGAACAGTTTCAACTCAGTGGGATAAAAACACGAAATGGTTTTCTTTTTCTCCGCTCACTGACCCCAGCTGCGCTGAGCTGCATATTTTCCCCTCATCCCTAATAATGTCTTGAGCAGATTTTTCAACTTTCTGGTCACTTTTGGTTATTAGCACAGTCTCAATTCGTATTCGTGCCTCAGTTATTCCCTTTTTAAAAGCAACGTAGTTCATTGAAAGTTTCTTCTTGGGGCTGGCCCAGTGGCTCAGCAATTAAGTTCACATGTTCTGCTTCGGCGGCCCAGGGTTCACTGGTTTGGATCCCAGCTGCGGACATGGCGCTGCTGGGCAAGCCTTGCTGTGGCAGGCGTCCCACATATAAAGTGGAGGAAGATGGGCACAGATGTGAGCTCAGGGCCAGTCTTCCTCAGCAAAAAGAGGAGGATTGGTGGCAGATGTCAGCTCAGTGCTAATCTTCCTCAAAAAAAAAAAAAAAAAAAAGGAAAGTTTCTTCTCTTCTCTTTCTGGTTGGATTTGCAGCTCCAGGCCAGAAGAAGAGAGGGAGCATGTGATGGTTTTCATTTCCTCCTTCTTTTGTCTTGGAATAGAGAGAGAAAACTTTGTATGCCTTTAGGGCCTTCTTACCTCTCCTCTTGTGGCCCTTTGGCTCTGATGAAGCTTTGGGACAGGAAAGGAGAGGCCCAAGGATCATGGTTCTCAAACTCAAAGGCGCTGTTGTATTCCTCTAGCTGCTGATTGGTGCAACTTGTCTGACTTCTCTGTGGCAAATATTCTAGCTCTAACTTTCTCATGACTCATAAGGATCACAGATCCCTCAAATAGACATGCAGGGACTTCCTAGCTCTTAATTTTCTCCGTGTGGAAAATCCAGCCCCAACAAAACCCCATTCGACTCTCTTCCTGGTTTCTGTTGCAACAATATATCCTACAGGCCGTGGTCACCCTCACCTTGCAGCTGACTCTCTTGGGAGGCACCAGCAGGCTGACTCCAGCTCAGCTCTTTCTGCTGGAACGGCATGAATGACAGTAAACACTCATGCTTACTATGCCAAATGTAGGACTGAAAGTCCTTCCGCTCTTTCCCCCACACCCAGCCTCCTCCAAATCTTTCCTCAGTTCTACTCTGCTCTCGTGCTTAGGGACATCTCTCTGACAACCCTCGAGTTTGCTGTCTCAGCAGACATCCAGCTGGGGAAAGAAATTTCAATTCCTTTTCTCGCAGGCCCTCCTGGTATTTGCAAGGGATTCTGTTAGCATGGGCACATGGCACCTTGAGTGAACTTAGCAGCAGGTGCCAGGGCTCTCAGACCTATTTCAGTTTTCTTAAACCCTCGTACTTATTGTCAGATTCCTCCTGAGACCTGTACCTATCTTAAGACCATTACATTTGGGACAGACTCTTGTAAATATAGGAACATGGTGAAAAATATTTACTTTTCATACATTTTACTTTTCATGCTGTTGGCCTTTGCGAAATATCTGTATTTGGTGTATCAAAAAAAGCGGAGTAGTGTTTCAATGAAAGTGTCCTTAATTTTCCATATCTCTGTATAATGAACGACCCGCTCTCAGAGCATATGTGGTGTAATAGCCCTTGTCTTGCCTTTCTAGGAGGTAGAGATAGTTTCTCATAGACCCAAAGAGGGCTTCTTAATGGAGATTTATAACATCAAAAGGGATTACATGAGAACAAAGTAATTATCCTTCATGTATGAGTATCAACCCAATTTACAAAGGAGTGAAATTAAACATTGTGGTTAATTACAGAGACAATCTCAAATTTGTGGACCAATTAGGACTTTTTGGTTGCAAGTAACAGAAAACGTTCTTTCCCCTTGTATTAAGCAAAATGTTTGCCTTATATTAAGCAAAAACGATATTTATTAGCAGTTATTGAGGAGCTTACAGAATTGAGAGGAGGCTGAAAAAGCGGTATTGGCAGCATGACAGTTACAAAGCAATGATGAGGTCCCCCAAATGGGAAGAAGTGAATTCAACTATGTCTTCTGTCCATCCTCTTAATCTCAAGTTCGTGTGCTCAATGAATAGCAACTTAACCCCAAGACATCGGTGCTTAGAAATGGAGAAAGATTTATTCAAATTGGCCAAAATGAGTAAATTGGGTACCTGCGTTTGCTCAAATCCACCTCTCCAAGAACAGAAAGCAAAGGAGTTTTACAGAGCTGAGGAGCTTGGCAGCAAGAGCTTCAGGGAAATAAAGAAGTCACTCTGACTAAGGCCCTGGGCAGTCTGACTTCTGGGCTTCAATGGCTGCTGGGGGACAGCCATTCGTTGCCCAAGGTGTTCTCTTTCTTCTGCGAAATGAGCTCACAAATCCTCTAGAAAACAAGCTCACAAATCCTGAGTCACCCCTCAAGTTAAACAGGAAAAGCAGCAAATTGGTTTAATAGCTACAGTACCCCTCAGGTTCCCGGCTTCACATCTGTCATTCTTTTCCAGTTCTAGATCCCAAGAGAGCCAAGCTCAGGCCAGATTCCCTTCTTGAATCCACTCTGGCAGGGAGAGCTAGGATCTGCCAGAAGGTGCCTTCAGGAAACTCTTCATCTTCCCGGATGGGAAGGCAAGGTACCCGTCTGTGGTCCCACCGAGACTACACAGAACAAGGGAGCTCTATCTCCTCTTAAAAAAGCCTTGGGTGCTCTTGGGAAAGAGAAGCAATTGCTGGGCTCTCAAGAATGGATGGTCAATCCCTCTTCACCCAGAAGGTTGATCTCTATCCTCTTGCTTGGAGGATTCAGGGCTTACTCAGTCCACATTTCAGGGGAGCTCTCACACAGCATTGCCCATCTTCCTTTTTCTTGGATGTATGGAGAACCCTAGGGTTTTCTTTTGCATTCAAGTGGTATTTATTAACCTCCATTTCTATGCCTGTGCTGCCCTCTCTGTGTCTCCTAACTGTTCCTCTTCTTCATGCTTCTGTCCCCTTTATGGAGATATTCTTCTAGGGTGGCTTACTCCACTTCCTGCTTGTCTCTTTTCTTTTACGGTTTTCCTCCTGCACTTGCACATGCTGGACACTGTACTTTTCTGCTGTGGGCTCCTCTTCTAGACTTCCCTTACTCCTTTGGAGTCAGCATCTGTTTGCCTGAATATAAATTTCTTTTTTTCCTTTTAGTGCAATTATCCTCCCCACTCCTGTGCTGCCTGTCTCTGTTCCTAGGATGTACATATTGTGGGATATAGAAACGCAAAGATCTCAGACTGCCCGTATGAATAAGAGACCGCACTCTGGCTCCCTGACCACTGGTGTCACCAGTATCAGCAGACATTTCTTTCTCACTCCCTATCTGTACAAAAGAAAGTCTCTCAATGTCCCTGAGGAACACTGTGATTATAGGAAATAGTCCTGGCTACTGAGGAATAGAGTCCTAAGAAGACTCATCTTGCTTCTGGTGAATCATATGTTCTGTCCTGTAAAACACCCTTGGCAGACACAGGAGCATCCTAGGTCAGCCAAATACTAAATTGCAGACATTAGAGCTGTCAACACCAATAAAGGAATAGCAAAGCCAAAACCTAGAACCGGATGAGAGATGGATACTGAGAGTGTGGGCAGATCAACTGTACCAGTTCAGGGTTCTTGATTGTCAAGAACACATCCTTAAAGTCATTGACTCATGTTTTTATTCCTATTGCTTATAAGCTCCCTGAGGGTTGTTGCCATGTCTAGTTTATTCACCGATGTATCGTCCACCTATACAAAGGACCTGGCACAAATGCTTAATAAATTTTGCTTGAATGATTGAATGGATGACACAATCCATCCATCAGTTGCTTCAAGCTTCCTTTAAAGACCAGAATCCTGACACTTCTGCATCTCTCAGGCTTCAAGCCACAGCACTTTGAGCCAGGTTCTGAAAATGGGGCCTTTATAGAGCGACGCTTCCATCTTTCTCTGGGCTGTAGCAACCAATGTAAGTGCATTAAATTATTTACTGACTATTTTGTGTATGCTACACTAGCTCTCAATCTCCCTCTCTGTTCTCTTTTTCCCTGGGTGGTGGCAATGTGGATTTTTTGAATCCATTATTTATTTTTCTATTTCTTCCCTTTCCCTGTAATCTGTCTCTAGAGTTGGCCTACCTCAGACTTCCACCCACTATGATGCCTCTTCTGTTGCTACCCAGGGACTTTGTGTCTGTTTCTCTCTAGCATGTTTGCAAAGCTCAGAGGCATAATCCTTGCTTTTGTGTCACTGGGATACACATTCAATAAATAGCAGAGATGATACAAAGATATTAATAACCAAATTCTTGGTAGACACCCAGATGAGTTACAAGGTCATTTTCTACAAATGCAATGAAAATTCTTAAATTTTCAGAGTACTTGCTTCCTTAGACTAAAGGTAAATAGCCAGTGTATTCAAGAGTCTTTCAAAACTTCCGCTGTCTCCAGCTAGTCTTGTAGGAAGAGAAAAAAATAGATATCACTTTGCAATTTATTTTTTTACCAGCATGCCATTGAGTACATTCAATTGATTCCAAATGTTTTGCACATTCTAATTTTCGTCCCCTATTGTCCTCCCCTGTTGACTTCAAGTTAATGCATAATATGGAGTAGGACATCCCTCATAAATTCTATATCATCAGAGTAATGTGGCTTTGATGATGTACTGCATTTTAAATGAGCTCTGTCACAAAAGGACGATGGGGGGCCCAGGAGGTTTTTGGATTTTGTTTTTTTAAAATTTTCCTTCTGTTCTTGCAGCGTGCTAAGTCTAATTATAGTTAGCAGCAGACAACAGCGCTTCTTAGGGTAGGATGGCTTGCGACGTACCTTAGATCTCTACAGTATCTCCAGATTTTTATAGTGTATCTTAGGCCCAATAAGTTGAGATGCCTCTTAAGCAGAAAGAAAGGAAGTTCTGAAAGCTTAGAGGGAGATTGATAATGCAGGAGATTAATAATATTGGGCTGCCATATTCCAGTTGAGTAATGCATTCTGGTGGCTTATTTTACACATGGGAGTTAAATAACATTTCTAGAATATTAGAATAATTTGGAAGAGAGAGGCATGGCATATTTCAACTACTGGTAGGGAGTGATGTTATTTCTTCTAATACTCTGCTCATCTGAGGGGGTTTCTTTCTATGCCTTGCCTTTTCTGGGGGAAGAAGCCAAATGTACACTCGCGTTTACTCCAGGAAGTAGAGCTCCAGCTGCTCACAGCCCTGCTGGAGAGAACATGCTCTGAGGCCGTTTTTCTTGACCTGTTCTAGCCCAGTGCTTCTCAAACATTATGAGCTTGGGAATAACCTGGCAATCTTCTTGAAATGCATATTCTGTTGAGTAGGTCCAGGGTAAAGCCTGAGACTCTGCATTTCTTGAAGCTTCCAAGTGACTCTGATGCTGCTGGTTTGTCACACTATGAATGGCAAGATTTTATAGGGTCTTAATCAAGAATAAATGTACTTGGATGCCTCCTCAATAGCGTCACATGCAGAGGGAAAAAAAGCAGATATTAATATGTAATGGCTAGCATGAATTGAGTCATGGTTGTATTATTTAATACAACAATTTAGGCAGGCACTATTCTTATTCCCATTATACGGTTGAGGAGCGACACACCTTACAGAGATTTAGTGATATGATCAAGTTGCATAGCTAGTGATAGCAGAGGGCATGGTGCCAACGGAATTTGAACTCAGGTGGTCCGATTTCAGAGACCGTGCCTAAATATTTGCCAATACTTCCCATAGACTATTGCCTTAAGAGGCAGTTTATTTGTTTAGAGTGTAGTGTATGGAGTTTTGTCATCTTCATCGTCACACACCCCTCAACAAATATTGAGTCCAATTGAGCACCTGAGGCCATGCCTTAAGATTTTGCAGCTGACAAGAGAAGGTGATGTGTTCCAATTGAGGGTCAGCAAATGGCACTCATTTGTAGCTGAAATTCAGGATGTTATTTATATATGATTACACCATTATCTTTCATAATTGGCCAGATGGAGAAAACGCCCTATAGAGGAAGATAAAGGAATGTATATCCTAGGAACATGGATGCAACTTGCCCATTAATTCTGTCTTTGATTAGATTTATGCTTTCTGACTAACTTGATTTATATTCAGGTAAAATTCACATAGTATAAAATTAACCATTTTAAAGTGTACAATTCGGTGGCATTTAGTCCATGCACCATATTGTGCAACCATCACCTCCAATAAGCACATGAAAAGATGCTCCATATTATTAGTCATTAGAGAAATGCAAATCAAAGCCACAACGAGATACCACTTCACACCTACTAGGATGGCTAAAAAAAAAATAACAATAAAACATAAAAAACATAAAATAATAATAATAAAAAAAGGAACAAGTGCTATAGAGAGTGTGGAAGAATTGGAACCCTCCTACATTGCACATGGGAAGGCAAGATGGTATTGGGAACAATAGTTTGGGGGGGGTTCTCAAAAAGTTAAATATAGACTTCTCACTAACTTTTGATGACTGAGTTTCTTTGTCTTTTTCCAGCTATGTCTTGATTGTGCTCACCACTTCGTCCAGAGCCTCTGTCTTAGTTGCTAATATGCAGTTCTTTGGCACATGTCAATACAGTAGCCATTGTAAAAAGTTTGCTAAGATAGCAAAGTTGCTATCTTAGACTCAAGGAATTATTTCCTCATCACAATAATTCATTGTCTGTTCTCAGCTGGAGCCAAGTGGGGAGGTTGAAGAGCTGGCCTCCTCCAGGGACTCTGTTATCCCAGGTATTATATTCAGTATCTCATGTAGAGTGTCCTATATCATTAAAGAGTCTTCCTCCATGCTTTCTCTACAATACTGATTCCTTTGAACTCAGTAGAAGGAACAGATGATGGCTTTTGATGCAGAAAGTATCTATGCCATGGCTCTTCTTTCCCCTGACAGGAAACTTGCATTTGAATCATTGGGTAGAATGATGGAGGCAGATGTAGATTTAAACCCTAATGCTGCCACTTGCTAGGTGTGTAAACTTGAGCAAGCCACTCAACTTCCCTGTACCTCATTTTCCCAAATAAATGATAAAGTAGTACATACAGGAGTGGCTGCTGATTGAATGAGAATGCATGAAGGCATTCAGCATAGTGTCTGCGTATAGCACTCAATGTCAGCTATGGTTGACTTCATTGTGGTTATGCCTACTTCTCCATCCTGGTTATATGGTCTGGGTCTACTTGAACTTGAAACCACTTTTTTTTTTTTAACTTCTGGAATTTTCTCCTTTTCCTCCGACCATCTAATTGCATTTCTCCTTATTCGTGAACATTTTGAAACTTCTTGAATAAGACAAAGAAGCTTTAAACATAATTTTTGAAGCTTTCTCTGCAGATAGCCAACCTAAGAGTGAAAAATGTACAGTGTTTAAGAGAAAGAGAAGCTTATTGGTTTCGGGTATATACAGCGACCTCACATAGCCCATCGGTCTCTGCCCTGTGTGGGGCCTCACATGTCCCACTTTTGATGAAATAGAGAAGCAGGTTTCCCTTACCACGTCAGTTGAAGGACCCGATGCCTATAGAATAATGGCTTGATTTTGTGTATAGCTTGGGGAATCCAGCTTTGACTGTGGTCAAAGGTATATTTTCACATTAATGAATATTTCACTACTTGAATGTTCTTAAAAGAAGTTTTTGGCCTTAAGTCCTGTGAAAGTCTCCTTGTCTGTTGTTTATTCATAGATAGGCTGTGGGAAACTCAGCCCAGCCTCTGTCCAGAAATTTCACGAATCTTCATCACAAATCTATGATATCTGTGTTGAAAACTTCTTATAGAATGATTAAAAGATGTTCAGATTTTAAAATTTATTTATCAATTTATCTAGTAAATAATTTAAAGCAAGACTATTTTAAAAATTTTTGGGTTGTCTTACCTAATTGTAGCTTTCTTATCAAAGAGAGAAAATACTAGTAGGTTATTTTATTTTAAATTATATTCATAATATTTCTACGTTACAAATCCATTAAAATGTCTATTGTCTGACTTCTTGGAGTGTAGGTCTGTGGTTATCTGGTATCAGAGGAAGTCCCTCCCAAGATCCCCCTAGATACTGCCACATTGCAATATAGGACCAAAAGCAGGCAGCGATCACATCAACCAGGAATGGATAAAGTACTTTTATAAACAGGAATCATAGGATAATGACACTTTTAGAGCTGGAAGAACTCTACTATATTTCCAAATAAAGGGAAACTCTATTTCAGAAAGGAAAAATATCCTGACTAGGGTTGCACAATGGGTTAATGCTGGACCACAGATTAGAATCCTTATAGTCTGCACAATGATGGTGGCTCTAGGCCCTCCCATGTTAGACTTGGAAAGGAAACTGATTATAGGCTCTTCCAGAATAGTCTTGGAAGGGAACTTTGAGATCAAGATATTCAACCTCTTCATTGTATAGATAGAGGACTCTGACATTCATTCATCTGACAAGAATTTATTGAGAACCTATCAAGTGCCAAACACTGTTCTAAACAAGGGTAACAGTGGTGACTGAGACTAGCTTCCAGTCCCAATGCAGGAGTCAGACAATAAAGAGGTAAGTCAGGGATCAACTGGGAAGTGCTAGGATGACAATAATGCAGGGTAATGGAGTAGCACCAAAAATTGGGATTAGAGAATGGAAGGCAATAGTGCATGAAAGAAATTAGGATGTTAGGGTTTTTTCTAAGTGCAATGGAAAGACACTGTAGAATTTCAAATAGAGGAAGAATGTGATAGAATTTATCTTTGCAAATCCTCTTTGACAACCATGTGGGGAATCTATTGCAGTGGGTCTAAGGCAGAAACAGGAAGACCAATTAGTAGGCTAATGCCATAGAATAGGGGAGAGATAATGGTAGCTGAGCTAAGATGGTAGCAGTAGGGAGGGAGAGAAGTACATAGATATAGGATATATACTGGACATAAAGGTGAGGACTTGCCTCTAGTCTTAGTGTGAGAGGTGAGCAAAAATGACTTAAAAATAACCTTCATTTTTCAGTTGGAGCCTCTGAATGAATGAACCCAAGAAAAGTTTGCATCAGGCCATGCAAATAGCATTCACACCATCTGTTTTCAGAATACATCTTGAGATTCTCAAGCTATGCCTGATCAGAGGGCAGATGCTCATCTATTTCTTTCTTTTCCTTGAATAACACCTCACATAGGGCTGGATTGTGGGGTTGCAGTGAATTCAGGGATCAACGCAGGTGTGCTATGGAAGTTAACCCAGCTGCTTGTTTTCCTTTGAGCCCAGTGACCACAGAAGTGAAAGACGTCTCGGTGGGTGACAGCATGATCGGCTTCCCTGCGTGGGACCAAAGTCTCACACACTAGTTCTGCCTTCTTGGGTGCCACAATCATCTTCTTTTGTAAGACTGTCTGTGAACTTCATTAACCTGCCATTGACTTCCTCTTGATACTACACAATGTTGACTCACAGTTTGAAAGGGTGTTTGTCATCACAGTGTGACATCTCTCTGCTCCCTGACACTCTGCTGTTTATCATTCTTCTTCCTTTGCTCTCCTTCCCTGGGCTAGTCTATCCTTTGGCAATGATCACATCCAAACCCATTTCGATCAATAGTTTTGTTCCTTTCAAATTGAAATGAGCTTAATGTTTAGGAGCTGATGAGATGAATACTCAAAATGTGGCACATTTGTACCCCATGCCTTAGGTTGAGTGTGTAGGAATTCTTTAGGCAGGGAAAAACATTCTCTTGGCTTAATGTTTAAAATTCATAGTATGGTGTCCCTTCCCTACAGCCTGTAGCTTATGAATTCAGGAACCCTGGGCATTGTAACAGCTGCCTGTCGTTAAGGTACTTTACTGCCTGTGACTTGAAAAGATGGAAGGGCAGGAACCCCTTGGACTATATTCACCCTTGTGGATGGGCATGAGCAAGGTCTGCCTGAAGAAACGTTTTCCTGCTTAACTATGGCTTCTGGCTCAGCTTGGGAGCCTATTTTTTCCCTTTCTGAGACCTTCCCCACTCACACCTTGGGCTTTGCACTTTTTATACCTCACTGCAGTGCAGGGAAGACCTTTGCTGCTTTGTTTTCCACTTGCATGCCCTTCTGGCTGGGATGGTTTTTGCCTGGTTAGAGAGAGGCACTTTGGGGGGGAACTTACAAGATTAGGTGAAAAATTTTCCCTGAGGTTCACACCGAAGCATCTCAGAGGAAGTTACAGTCTCTTTGTAAACACTCTGTAAGATGAGTTTTCTGAAATGTCACAGTGGGATCTTCCCTAGGAGAAGATGAAGCATCTATGCAGGACCCCCTGCATGAAAAAAAGAAAGGCAATGGAAGGACAAGATATAAAGGTCATCTGGGTATTTGGGAGACAAAAAAAACACAGGACACTTTTCTTTTAAACTTAAAAAGGTATGAAGGGGAGAGATCGTGAAAAGTGCTGTGTCTGTGATTTCTTACCTTTGCCAGCTATAAACACGTACGTGAGATGCTTTGCTGAGTGTCCCCATCTTGTGCCATCTTGGACTGAGAGCTACTTGGGAGCTGGGAATGGCTTGTCTGTCTCTGCAGCCCCAGCACCAGTAGAATATTTGACACATAGGCACCCAGTGACTGCTGAGCTGCTGAGTCAGAGAGCAATGGGCCCTATTTAAAGATGGTATCCATTTTATGGTACTTGGGCTCCACTTTGAGGGAAGGAAGATACTTCTGGACCATCACGTATATGGTGACAAGAAATTAACCTGATAACATTGAATGGATTCAAATCAAGAATGTCTAGACAGGAGCAGAAGTGTCACTAATGGTATAAAAGAAGACTTTCCTCACTTTCAATCCAAGAAACACCTGGAAAATATTTGTACCTAAATTATTTCTCAGTTTCATTGTGCAGCTTAGGTAAATTGATGTTCTAGGAGGTACTGTAATTTATTTCTTAGGATTTCATAGAAATTTTTACATGAGGGTTCAACTCTGCCTCATCAATTGTAAGTGACCATTCAGATTGTTTTTTCTTAACTTCAAATCTTGTCATTTCAAATGTCTTTTTCATTAACTTCATGGTTCCCCGTAAGAGATTTGATGTGTTTGAGAACCATACCTGCAGTTTCACTTACTGTATGTCAACCCCATACTAACTGTGCGCCTTTGGACAATTCTCTTCCTCTTTCAAAACCTTGGTTTTCTCATTTGTAAGTTAGAGATAGTTGTACTGATCTCTCAAAGTTATTGTAAGAATTGAATGAGCTAAGGGATAATGATGCTGGGCACAAAGAATTAGTCAGTGAAGCATACCCTGTGCCAATGTTCTTACTGAACTTGATCTAACTTATAATCAGTTGCCTTTGCCCAGTAGCATTGTTTGCACATATCTGTTTTTATGATTATTAAAGAGTTTATTTTTTCATAGGAGATATGGAAAATGGTGATTGAGCATAGGTTATTCATTTTAAACTAATGAATTTTTTTTTTACAAGCTGACCATCTGTCAAGGAAGTAGCAGAAGGCATTCCAATAGGACTGAGTTGAACTAAATTAGAAGATAAAAGTAATAATAATGGCTTTCCTCCAAATGATATCTCAAAATCTGTCTACTTTTTCCTAGCTCCACTGTTGCCGCTTTGATCCACGCTACCCACATCTGGAGTGCTAACCTCCTAACTGGTCTCCCTTTGTACACTGCCTCCCAATCCAATTTTTATATAATAATCAGAGCACTCGTTTTAATATTCAAATCAGGTCACTTCACCCCATCCCTTTCACCCTCCCAGCCATGAATACAAACCCAAAGACAAAATAAAAATGGATAACTTGGCCTGCAGTCCCAGTATAAGCTGGCCTCTTGCCTTTTTCTCCAACCTTTCTCTCCCCAACCAATCATTCCTAGGGCTGTACCCACACTGGCCTCCATGGTATTTCCAGTCTTAGAGACACGTGCTCTTCCTTCTTCCAGAGGGCACTTCTTGCCACCATCACCTGCAGGATCTACTCTTGTGTCAGGTTTCAGCTTAGACTCTGCAGTGAGGTATTCTTGGACCCCTTCCATAACTGCCTCCCCCGGCCCCCAAGCACAAAGATCTCATTGTATCCTCTTTTTTTCGGCGTTATGCTTATTCTCGTTTATAATTGCAGACTTATTGGTGTGGCTACTTGTTAAATGGCTCCACACTGTATCCCTAGAACCCACTTTAATGGCTTGCTGAATGAAGGATGCTCCAAAGGGCTTTTGATGTAAAGTATCCCAGTTGAGCCTCACTGCATCTTTGCAAGGAAGGCATATGCTAGAGCATCTCACATGTATAGGTGAGGATTCTAAAGCTTTCCATGGTAAAGGCTTGGAAGTGGAAGAACTGGGTCTGAATCTCTGATTTCTGATGCCGAGCCCAGGACTCTTACAGCTCGAGTACTGCACACTCCAGACACTCTGTCTGTTATGATCTCTATACTCATGGACTGTTGTTTGTCTAAGTAGGCTCATCTTTCATGAAGCACTTAAACAGGCATTTTCATTGCACACATGTCATCTGCCAAACATTGTCCTAGGCACATTCCAAGCCCTTTCTCACCTCATCTGTTCAAGGGCCCTGTAACATATTGTATTAGTTTTCTAAGGCTGCCATAACAAAGTACCGTAAACTGGATAGCTTAAAACGATAGAAAATTGCTGTCTCTCAGTTCTGGAGAGAGGACACCCCAAATCAGTGTGTCGGCAGGGCCACGCTCCTCCTGAAACCTGTAGGGGATCTTTTCCTTGCCTCTCCCTAGCTTCTGGTGGTTTGTCAGCAATCTTTGGCATTCCTTGCCTTGCAGCTGCGTAACTCCTATCTCTGCCTCCATCATCACATGGTATTCTCCCTGTGAGGCTTCACGTCATCTTCCCTTTGTATGTGTGTCTGTCTCTGTGTTCAAATTTTCCCTTTCTATAAGGCTAACAGTCCTTTTGGATTAGAGCGCACCCTAATGACCTCGCTTAACTTGATTACATCTGCAGAGACTCTATTTACGAACAAGGTCACATTCCCAGGTACCAGGGATTAGAGGCTTAATGTATTGTTTTGGGGGGACACAGTTCAACCCATGGCAGGCACATATCCCATTCCCTTTTTGCACATGGATGTCAAAGGCTTTTTAACGTGCCTGAGGTTCTTCAGCTTGCAACTGGCGAGGTGAGGTTCAAACGCAGATCCGGATTCAGAGCCCATGCTTGGTTTTTGGACCAGATGGACAGTTTGCAAGCCCTAAAATCAAAGCTTGGTCAGATGGATTCAATTAGCTTTGAAAAAAAGTGAAGTAGGGCCCATTTTCTTCATGCAAAGTGAGTTTGCTTAGAAGAGGCAGAGTTTAAAGTGCCTGAGCATGTATTTTGTAACTAGTACTGTGTGCAAGAGCAGAAATGTGTTCCTCCCTTGCCCAACTCTGCTGCATTTAGAATAAAGTGTCTGATACTCTTTTAAGGGGAGACAAGTCATTCTTCATTTTAATTGGACGGGAAAAGTTCATTATGAAGTGTTCTTTCCTCAGAAGAGTTCCCTAAAGTTGGATATTATGTCTGCATTGTCTTCATTCTCTTCTCTTCCCAGGAATCATTACCAGCCCTGGTTGGTGATTTATAATCACATTCCCAACAAATTCTACTGTTGTTAATGACTACTTATTTTTCTATACAAATCGTTTTTGCTCTCCTTCCTGAGGACAATTAACTAAGAAACTGGTCATAAATTACTGATAATGATCAGTTTGTCAGAGATGATTGTCGACCGGTGCCATCTTCCATAGTAATTAGATAAAGTATCTTTAATTGCTGATAACAACAGACAAATTGTGGTTATTTTTTTGAGATACTCATGAAATCTTCCTGGAAGTCAGGCAGAATAACACCTTTTTTTTTCTTCTCCTGAAGGAGGGGGAAAGGAGGAAACATTTGTCATTTACAGGCTTCCAGAAATATAATAAATGTGACAGCTTTTCGAGGTTTCAAATAAGACGACCGATCTTTCTAAAGCAGAGATCACAGAAAATCTACTCTGGGACACATTTCTTTTAGGCTGGAAGCAGGGGTCCTGCCTAGTCATGTTTGATATTTTTTCTCAAGATCACATCTCTCATATTTGCATCTAAACCTTGGCCTTAAAATGTGACTTCTTTGAACTCTGGAAAGGAGTGGTATTTAATTCACAGGGTTTTTCACAGTTAGGATGCTGATTAAGCCCTTGACTATTTCTTCGTGTGGGTCTGTGGTGGACCCTTCACTGGGGAACGAAGAGGAGAGCTTCTGAAATGCACATGGATGGGAAAGCCCTTTAATCACAGAATTTATTATCTATTATCTTATTCATAAGCTCAATCAGACTATTCATTCGTGTGGAAATTACCAGGACCTGCTATCAGCATTCTGTAAGATATTCATATTTTCCATAGTGAAGGATGGTTTAAATTTAATCCAGTTCAAGGTGTCACTTTATGACATGGCTTGAACATTGTTAGTCTTTGGGTATTGCAATACTTTACTTATAATGCCCTTCAGTCTCATAACTGTTTTTTTGTTGTTTTTTGTTTTTTGGCTAGATGGCAGCAACTGTCAAACAAGCTATGGCATCTGAGATTATTTGAATCATTTTGGCAGTGTAGAAAGCAGTGTGATGCTTAACAGAAGAGGATTCCAAAGGGGGTCTTAATATCAAACCAGTTGGAGAAGGGTGTAGCGTCTCTTCAAGCTTGTTAGTTTTTGTTATGAGAAGGGAAGCTACAGCAAGTGCAGAAGTAGAATGCATTATGTTACAGAATGTTTAGGCACTGATTTCGTCAGGATTCTTCCAGTTCCAAGGGAAAAAAAAATACAAGAACAACGAAATAATTAAATAGGCTTAAGAAAAAAGAAAGATTGGGTCATCGAACTGGGAAGCAGTAAGGGTAGGCTTCAGGCATGGTTGTGTCTGAAGGTTTAATGATGCCACAAGGACTCTGATTCTCTCTTGGATCTGCTTGCCCTCTTGGTGTCAGGCTTCAGCAGGCTTCTATGATATGTGTTCTCTAAGAAGTTAGCATCCTTTTGGGGATACCTCAAAAAATCCCAGAGAAGACTCTGATTGACTAATTTGAGTCATGTGCCTGCTCCTGAGCAAATCCTTGGGTACAGGACTGGCTTGTCTGATTTGCTGGTCTTGAGTCTCATCCCCTTGGAGTAAAGTGATGGGGTAGAGGTGTACAGCTCCACCTAAACTGTGTAGATAAATGTACAGTGGATCAATGTGGTTCCCCAAAGTGAAGGATTTTGGGTAGATCAGAAAACAAAACAAAATGCAAATAAATGAAGACTGGTATAGGGACCCTTTCATTCACTCTTTTGCACTTAGCCAACTGCTGCCCAGATGAGCTTGCTCTGCTCACCAGTTCATAGCTGCTTTCCTTGGAAGGAAAGGATGGTGACAGTCCCTGAACATTGCCTGATAGGGGTGACAGTGTCAAATCCACCTGAGAAGTGTTCGCCATTTTATACTTAATGACTGAATCTAAAACACTGTTCTCATGTGTCTCCAACCTAAACGCTTTTCTCTTCTTCCTGCCTGGAGCCCCTCTTCCCTCGTCTCCCCACCCCATCTCTGATGGTTCTTCAAGCTACACATCAAATTCTTTGTTTCTTCCTGATTTTTTTCTAGCACAAGCCAAAATCAATTTCCTCCTCCTCTGTGTTCCCATTGAAATTTGTATGTTTCTTCTAATACTTAGAATGTTTGACCTTGCATTTTAGTTTCTAAGTACTCATGCCTTTCTTTGGAAAAAAGATTCTATTTTGTGATTCTTTTTTAATCATTTCATGATTAGTAGCTCGATGCCTGGCACTATATAGATATTTAATTCTGGTGCATTTTTCCAAGATAAGAGGAAAGGAGGAAGTGAGTACTTGGGTAACTCCAGTATCATTTAAGTCTGGCTATGTTTGCTTATGGGAATTTGAGTGTGGGCACTAAGTAATAATTTGGGGGAGAGCAGGAGGACAGCCAACTGATGTAGGAGAGGTTTTGTTTCTATTGGAGCCATGGGAATTTGCCTCACCTGGCCCCATTTTACATGATAAATGCTATGAGCTCTGGATTATAGGACATGCTCATGTCTCTGAGATGAACACAAAGCAAGGGTCCTTCTTGCGTGTAGATCTGGCCCAACTCAGAATAAGCAGCTTCTCATTCGTTCATCAAATTTTATGGAGCACGTACTCTGTGCTTGGGATATATGATGATAAATATATACATGGCTCCTGCCCTCATGCTTAGGGCTTGATTACCTGCGGTCCAGTCTGGGGTTGCCTCTTACTTTCTGTGGGATCTCAGACTAGTTATTTAATAACCCAATGCCTAAGTTTCCTCATCTATGAAGTGGGGATAAATAGTTACTTCTTAGAGCTATTGTTAAGATTAAAGGAACTAATGCTTGTATATTGCCCAGCACATAGTAAGCATTCAACAAATGATACCTATTACTTGTAGCTATTGGCTCATGAAGCCTACAGGTTGGTGGAACCAATATTCATCAAATTATCATATTCAAAATGTAAATTATGGCATAATTGATCTGAAGAGAAAGTGCTTGGGTGTTATGAACACTTATAATACAAATTTCTGTAAAACTTGCCTGGCAATGCATATTTGATCTAGCTACCTGAAAGACAATCCATAGATTAACACCAAAATGAACAATTTATCCTTTTTTGATGATTGATAATAGAACAGCAGTTAAGTATGGCTGAGATGGTCCTTTTCAAACCTGAATTTCAACGCTACTATGATTATCCACTCAAATTAGATCTCACATTCTGCCAAGAGGATTCTTTTCTCTCCATGCACTGGCCATTTTGGAGGGGGAGAAGCCTTCATCTCAATGCCCTTCAAGATCCTATCCAATTCTTTAATGATTGGGGATATTTTATATTTCAAAAGGATTTTCCTTTCCTTCTCCAGTCATGTTCAGTCTCCAGTCAATTCAGAACATCCGTTAATTCAACCAGAGAGGCAAGGAGAAATATCCATGCCTCCCATTCTCTCTTGGTGCCATAGATTATACCTTAATATCACTTCGTTACTCACTGCTTCTTGTTGGGACAGTGGTGTTCATGTGTATGGCCAAGTTATGCCAACGTTTTGAAAACATAGAATACCTTCAGTAAAGGTTGGTTCCTTTGAAAAATCTTACTTCAGGTTAAATCAGATCAGTGGTTAAAATAATGGTGAAAGCGTTTGAAGGAGGGCAACCCTTTTCCTGTAAAAGGAAGAGAAATAATATGGCTAATATCAAGGAGGCAGGCAGAGCAGTGGATAAAAGCCCAGCCTCTGGGGTCTGACAGACTTAGGCTGAAGTCACTGAGACCTTGGGCTGGTCTCTCCAGTTCTCTGAAATTTAGTAATGCCATCTGCAAAATGGGATAACAATATCCAACTAATGGATTTTCAGTGACGGCTGAAGGAGATGCTGCCTGCGAAATGATCAGAAGCTCGTCTGGTATATAGTAATTGCTGATTAAAGGATAGTCACTATCCCAGTATTGTATGTAGTGATAACTGTGATAAACAAGAACCCTTGAGGAATTTCGAGGTCTGATGAGTGATTCTTTTACTTTGTGAATTTTGAAGCCCTTAGAAAAGGGAAGGAGAAACCAAATTTTTATATTCCCTTTGTCACAGAAATTTATACTTATATGATATATGCTCATATATGTGTATACACATTTTCTTAGCTACAACGTATGTAGAATACATACATATATACACACACAATTATATGTAGTCATATCATATGTAATATATATAAAGTATGATAAAGATATATCTAGATATATATTACATATTAATGTATATTATAATAATATAAAGTATATCTAGTAGCATAATCTGTTTTATGCTATACATAATAATGAAATATGTAATCTTTCTCCAATTAAAAATAAAGACTCATTTGTTTATTTAGAGAGAAAGCATCAGCTACCTCCAAGTCCTGTGAGGGTTGGCTTTTATTGTTATTTATTTTGACAATTCAGTGGCAGTGACTTATAGTCACAATCGGAGCCTTGCTGTGTAATCCTGTGGAAATGTCCCTAGGTAACGAGACGTGCCCACTGGTCATGGAAGTCAGTTCTCTTAAATAGGAGGATTTTATATGTCTGGATAAATATTTCTGGGGCTCCTCTCGCTCTGTGGATTTGAGATGTGCCCTGGCAAGAAGGGTCATTGCCATAAATCAATAGTTTCTGTGAAGCCACAGATTTAGAGCTGACAGCGGCTTTTTGGTTGAAATAAAGATTGTGAAGTGCAGGCATACATAGGCAGCGAATGCTGGGAATAATGTGTGGCGTGAAGAGGACTATTTTGTGGACATACACCAAGTGTGGATAGGGAAAAGAATTTTTGCTCTTTTTGAGATGTTAACTAATTGATATTGGCAAGAAGGGAAAGGCAGAGATACTTCGTAGAAATTGGTGTCACATGCATCAATCCACATATGCACATACACCTGAAACCCACCACCCAAAATTCAACATGTCCTTCATGTCTCAGCTCAGATGCTAAGTCCTTCTTATTATGTGTTACTCATCTTTACAGTACTCACAAGTTGCTATGGAAGTGATAGGTGGAGTAGTGGGAATGGATGGTGTCCCCAAGGAAAGGAAGATGGAAAAGGGAAAAACAAAGATTTACCTTAAAGAAGGGCCTCTTGCATGAATAGCTGGAAGAAGAGAGGAGAGAAGGACTTTAAGGAGATAGTCAGAGAGGTTTCCAGTGAACCAGGTGAGGACAGTTTCACAAAAGGTAGAGAGAATTTCACAGTCTGTGAGTGTGCGTGGTGTCAAACCCTGTAATGAATTTGAAGATTAACAAGAGTCCTTGGACTTAAAATGCAGTGAATCTGTTTTAGATATTTTATACAATTTTGTACCTAAATCATTCCCAATAATGAAGTGTGAACTCCCAGAGAGCAGGTTCCAGGTTTTTATTCATTTCAGGACCTTCAGAGTCTGGCAGACATATTAGGGACCAATAAATGCCTTTTGAAAGTGGGAGTGGATGAATGAGTGGATAAATGAATGCTGACCTTAACGTAGCAGTTTCATGTCTATGCAAAATGAAAATTGTAAAGTGTTACAGAAGTGATTTGCTGTTGGTAAAATGGGGCACAAGAAACCGTTCTAGACAAATGGTAGCCCTAGGGCTTCAAGAAATGGCATCCCCGTATTTCCCTACTGAATAAGAACCAACTGAGAAAGGAACAGAGCAGGGAGGTGAAAGGAAGTAGACAAACTTCTTTGGCTTAGCCTAATATTGTCAAGGTTCTGATCCCATTCATAAGAAATGTCCAGAATAGGCAAATCTGTGGAGATGGAAAGTAGATTAGTGGTGCCTAGGGCTGAGGAGAGAGTGAATGACGGGAAGCGACTGCACAGGCCTACAGGGGTTTCCTTCTGGAGTGAAGAAGATATTCTGAAATGAAATCCTGGTGATAATTGCGCATCTCTGAATATACTAAAAACTACTGAATTTTTCACTTCTAATAGGTGAAGTTTGTGGCGTGTGAATCATATCTGAATGAAGCTGTTGTTTTTAAAACGGCAATCAAAAGGTGTTAGCTTCTTAATGAAAAACTCCAAATTAAAATGTATGGCCAAATGGGCTTGCTTATATTCTCCGGATTTGTTCAGACTCACCCATCAGTCGCTGACAGAGTGGACACGTGCAGCCCCCTCCCTCGTGCCTCCTCCCTCCCCCCTCCCCTGTCCCCTGCACACTCATGAGTCTCATGGCAGAGAAAGAAGACCAGAGTGTGTTCTTCGGTCAGCTGGGGAATTTGAAGAAGGGCTAAGGGGACTGAACTGAGGATGCCTGGTTCTTTTCCCAAAGTAACCAGTCAAATAAACCATTCCTTCTTAGGGATGGAGGAGTTGGAAGTTGGGGAGAGACCTGCAATATTAGCCTGCAGGATTCCTTCCCATGGAAACATAGGGAGTGGGAAATCATTGCATGCTACCCTCCCCACACCTCACACTCTTTATGTCTGGCAGTGACTTCCAGAATAACAACTGCAGTGTGATTAAGTTGAAAATTAACTTGGGTTTGTGTGAGATTTGAACCTAAGGCGAGGAATATGGGGAGCAAACTCCTACGGCAAAAGAAAGAATGGGTCAAGCCCAGTGTCTCTAAATGTCACCACTGCTCTACTCATGCCAGGCACATCGCTGTGCCAAGGACTGCTCACCCTGGCTCTAAACTTTAAGGATAGTCTGTGTGTCTGCATGACTCTTTACAGCTTCCAAGAGCTTTCATAGACTTATTTTCTTCTCATAGTACTATCAGCGGGGTTAGGGTACAATGTGATTTTTACCTTCTCAAGAGGTCCATTGCTTAGGATCATTCCTGTCATTTCTGTCATAACTACTCTTCTAAAATCTGAAGTCCCTGGGGCCTAGAGAATGTTCCTTTTATTGACTATCAGCCAAGATCCAAGCATATAAAGGGCTTCTCTTGAATTAATTTCCTTTCACCCCAATCCTATCTGTTGGGCATGATCAGTAATTATAAAACCCATCAGTATCAGTTGTGATATGGTAATGGCATGAAATATGGTATGAAATATAGCCTTTGACTATGCAATAGGCAGAAGTCCAGTTCTTCGTGTATTGAAGGCCATCACCCTCTCTGGTGTGTGTGTGTAGTTGCATAGACAGTTGGCTGCAGTAGCAGCGACATTAGACATCTTTGCCTATTCCAGATATTTCCTCACTTTTCCATGTAAGTGCCTAGAACAGTGCCTGATCCTTAGTAGATTCACGTTAAATATTGGCTGCCTAAGGGCTTGGGGTCATAGACACTCAGAATGTAGGAGGATCGACTCCGTTAACTCAGGCATTACTGAATGAAAGGGGCTGTTCACTGAAACCAGCTGCGTTTTCATCCTGGCAATATTATTCTTACTTTGAGGCACTGGAGCATTTTGAGAATAGTGAAACTTCCCATGGCCTTCAGAATTATAATTTAAATCTTTTATCCCTCCAGAACTCAGGACATTTAATTTATCATGATTCATAAAAGGCCAGTAATAAACCCTGTCTTTATTTAAACATGGGCTGCAGTGACTTCGCTTTGCAGGAATCCGGTCTCTTTCTCGGCGCCTCTTTATCTACTTATCGTGGATCCTGCATGTGTACAAAAAGCCATCTTTGTCAGTCAGGGGGAGATTTTATTAACTAAAGGTTCATTTGTTCTTCAAGTGACACTATCTCTTTGGAATTACCAGATGTTGTTCAAACTGTGCCGTCTCGCCTTTTATTGTGATGATGGTAAATGTTGAACGTGGTGAATAAATATTGGCCACTGTCCTCGGTCATCTTAAATAAATGTGATAAAATGAAAACATGTCGCCACTGAGGTCTCATTTGTTCCCAGGAAGTCCATAGCACATTAAGGCTCGCGGACAATGAAAGGCAAATCAGCCATTCACTAGGTGTCCCATTATGAGATGTTCTTGTCATTTTCCAGATTCCATTTTAGATTAATATAAAGGGAGAGGTAAGATGACATGTGTTTAAATGATGACATGAGACCATTGCAGAATTGTTTTGTTGTAATTGCACAATGTAGACAATTAAATATGTTGTGGCGGTCTTCCCTAGAAATTTGCATTTAAAAGAAAAAGGGGCAGAAAATAAATTAATAGGGAATTTCTTGTGACTTGGATCCAAACAGGCTTAGATGAATGCAGGTGTGGTATTTTGACCCTTCCTTGCTCCTGTGGCAAGATTAGTGACTGTCTTTTGAGGAGCAGGGGATATTTCACTTAACTGGATGATCACAGAGCTAGATTTTGTCATCCATTGCTGAACCATGCATTAAATATTTATAATATAAAAGAAGTGGGAAAGAACAATTTGTCAAAACAGACATTTTGGAATCACCATGCCCTTCTTTTGTGGGCGATGTGTGACACCCATGAATTAGGATTAAAAGTAGGATAGAAAGCAGAATCTCTGCTTTCACAGTGGGGGAAAAGCTTATGAATGCTTTGATAATAATTGCTAATAATTATACTCAAATCGCATTACATCAGGAAATTGAGATGTGAACCAGACTGGGACACTAAGATTTCACAATAACGGTCACAGTTTCTCTAATTTATTACATTGTCATCAGTCTTGTGATTTAAAATCCTTTTTCACAGTCTCGCGTAATATATGGAATTATTAAAAGTTGGCGACTGTCTGTTGTTCAGAAATGTCGAAAGAAATGAAGTGTTTCTGGGGATGTTGCTGGAGTCCTGTTGAAAGGGTAGTTAAGTGTTGCTGATTAATTCCCATTCTGTCTCTGATGAAATGGAGAAAGGAAAAATTTCCCCTTCTACCAAGTACCTCCTTGCAAACTGCAGTCCAGGAGTTGCATAAGCATTTTCCTTAATCGGTATAAATTGATTTGATGTGAAAAATCTCAGATGGTTCCATATCAAGGCAGGGTTTTATCTGGTGGTGCAGGACAAATGTAGAGCTAAGTAGATTTGTAGGCTAATTTACTGGGCATTTTAATATTGTGTGTTCTCCACGTTGGTGTGGTAAGTCCCTCACTGATGCTCCCTCGGCCATGTACTGCTCATGGCAAGCTCAACTCATCTTAATTAAATTCCTTCCTGCAACAACCTTATTTTTGCTCATGGGATGCATTGCCCTCACCGTGAAACATTTTCTAGGAAGATTGAGATATATTTTTCATAAATGGAGCCTTTTTTCCCCTCTTTTTTCTAGACTCTAAATATTAGTCACTTAAATTAATATTAAGTTATTAGGAACTCCAAATGAGTGCTTTACAAGTCTTTCAAAACATATCTTCGGCCCGGAGGCCTGGGAAGAGTGTGATAGAGGTGGAGAGCGTGCACGTGTGTTGGGTTAGTGATGGGTGAAATGACTGTGTGGCTCGTCCCCACCTCCCATTGTCGGAATGCAACCAGAGAAAGCATTTTGCAAATTGAGAAGGAGAAAAGGGCCTCATGGAGCAGGCTGCTGCTGCTGCTGCTGCTGCTGCTGGCTTCCTGGCCTCGCCACTGAGTTCATCTCAGGGCCATCTTCTCTTTTAGGAAGAGGAGGAGAGTTTTTCTGAAACTCTGCATTTTCTAAGAAACATGGATTTCCAGTTCAGGAAATGAGAGGCTTCTTGAATTCTATAACTTGAGTCACCTGCCCTGTTGGAAGGACACTGGGAAACCAGCTGCCTTATTTAGAACTTTGTCATGACCTTCCAAAGTTTGGCCTACAAATTGACACGGGGCTTTGGCTTCTGTCCTGGGGACGTGCAGCTGTCATGTCACTGTCTAGATAAATTGTGCCTTAGAACCCAAAATGGCTAATTAAACACAGCAAAACATCAAAACAGAGGTATATTCATTCTTCCTTCTCTCATTCGCTCTCTCTCGCTCCCTCTCATAGGTGGAGAACAGGTTTCAGTTAAGAAAGCCTGATTCTCCCTGTATGTCAAGCCTACCTCTTGAATTAGAGCCACGCTGCAAAATGCCTTTTATTTCCCCAGACATTAGGCTCTTCCTGAGTGGGGTGTTGTGCACAGTCTGTTCCCTCTGCCCCACCACAAGCCTTTGCTAAATTACCTCTTACTTCTCACTTCGATTTCAGCTCAGAAATGCCACTTCCCCTGGGAAACCCTTTCCTGGAATTCCCACCCCTTCCCCAACTCCACCTCCCTAGGATGGATGACAATCTACTTGTGTGTGTCCTCATGGCAACTTATACTTTGCTTCTAGTCATTTGTGTGTATATGTATGTGTATGTATATGTATGTGGATGTGTACATGTATATGTGTGCGTATGTATGTACATGCATATATATAGAGAGATATATAGATATAGATATAGATATCGAGCACCTACTATGTGCCAGGCACTCATCTTGGCATTTCAAACCCATCAGTGAAAAAGTAGCCAAGCCCTCCCGGAGCCTACATTCTAGTAGGGCAGAAAGACCGTGAAAAGCGCTTATAGTAACTAAGCAAATTGTCTTAGAAGGTGAGCAGTGCTATGAGAAAAGGAAAAAGGAAGAGGATAAGGAGGAACAAGGAGCAGGGTGGGAGAAGAAGGTGAAATTTTACATGGAGGGGGAGGGGAATCAGGGAGGGCCTCATGGCCATGGTGACATTTCAGCAAAGACTAGAATGAGGTGGAGGAGTGAGCTGTGTGGATATTTGGGGAAAGGACATTCCAAGTAGAGCAAACAGTCAAAGCAGAAGACCTAAGGCTTGAGTGCACTCATGGGTTCAAGGACTAACAAGAGGGCCAGAGAGACTGGAGCAGAGAGTGGTAGGGAATGTGTTGAGGAGATAGGCAAAGTGGAGAGGGGGGAATAGCGTGTAGGACTTGCAGATAATTAGAGACTTTGGTATTTACTTGAGTAAAACCAAGTAAAACCAAGTAAACCAAGTCCCTACTTGGTTTATATTTTAAATGGATAATTTGGCCTTCTGCATTGAGAATATGTTTTGAGGGCACTTAATATAGTTGATAGCCATAGTCTATAGTCTCCACAAGGGCTGGAGTAGTATCTTTTTTGCTCTTCACTGAATCCCCAGGATCAAGCTCAGTGCTTAGCCCATCATTTTCAATAAATACTTAATGTGAAAGAATAAAATGAAGATAGGGCACATCAAGATGATGCTCGTTGACGTCCATCCCTCAGAGGCACGTATTGTAGACAGCCAATGTGCAGATTTCAAGCTCAGCATTTACTTTTATCCATCCGTTTAAAGAATACTTCCATACCCCTCAACCACAGCCTTGAGTTTAATTATCCACCTAATTGTTGCTATATGCAACTGTTCTTAATTAGCCCTGTTTTAATTTGCAATGTATGAACTTTCATATTTCCAACAAAAAGAAATCGGATGCTAGTTTGGAAGACTTTCCTCCTGAAAATGAACATGCTTCATGCCCAAGCAAATGACTGGAATTTATCCCTGTGGTCTGCCAGTGTAATGATTCAGGGGCTGTCTGTGGCAGACCAGAATGTTACACTCCACTGGGTAAATGATCCATGTTTTCAGAATTAGTATGCATGCATTCCAAAATACATATTTACCTGGTAGTCTATAACCATTCAGCAGAACTGTTATAGTCTAGTAAGTAAATAACATGTTTTTCTAAATTAGAATATGTACCAAATACGTATTTACCCAATAGGCTGTAACAGTTTCGAAGAAACCTTCTCAGTCTTTGGTCTATCAGGCTGACTTATAGATGTGGTTTTAGTAAGGTTTTGAATATGAACATGGTGTAAAAGAAGATGTGTGATTTTTAGAAGGGTGAGGAGTTGTCATGTAATACAAACCAATTTTAGAAGGAAAATTTAATCCAGTTGTAGAATCTGTTCCTGCTATTCATTTTCTCTGTTTTTTTCCTTCTTCTTCTTTTTTTTTTTTTTTTTGGAAGCTCCTGGGAGACTGAATGCTAGTGATACCAGGGTGAAATTTTAAATAATTTAATTCCTGGTAACATGGTATGGTTTCATAAGTGATTAGTGTACAGACTTCTGAGCATGGATAGGGGCCAATAGTCCAGCTGCCAGTCTCATGGCCATAGATGGGACCAAAAGTTGGATTCTGGTGAAAAACTCCATGAGAGTATCAGTTAATGAGTATACATCACTTCAGCCTAGGTAAGTCAAGCACAAGAGAATCATATTTACATCAGCTGTCTAGATACATTAGACAGGAATGACTTGTGCAGAAGAGGCTGTGAGGCCATGTCACTGCTGTGAGCCGTTGAATTTTCAGGGGGATATTATTAATTTCCACCGTAAGTGATGTTCAGCCTGCTGTTGGCTATAGGAATAGAGAATTGGATTCATAGTTCAAGGTAGTTCATGGATATGTAAAATTGTACTCAAAAGCTTGTGGTTCTGGAAGCACAAAGGATGACCTGAGCACTAGCTCTCTGAACTTGGTGAGTGAGTTAACTACTTTAAGATTTGATTACGTTATCTGTAAAATGGGTGTGACATTAGTACCCACTTCATAAGGTTCCTGTGAATGAGATAGGCCCATAAATCATTTACCATTCTTCAGAGCACACACTGAATATTTAATGAATGTCGTATCAGCTATTGTTTACAGTAATCAAGGTTCAGCTGCACTTCCATCTGGGATACAGCAAGTTGAGAGGAGCAAGGTTAACACAGCCCAGATCTCCAAGTATTTGGTTTGGGAGTAAATGCAGAGGCCAGGCGTGTAATTGGATGTTTCACTAATAGGTTCTAAGTGATTGTGCAAGTTTCTAAAAAGCCTGCATGCTCTAATAAATGCCTTCCTTTGACAACTGAGAAAGCAACCATGAATCTGGAACTCCTTACTTGGAACCATGTGAAACAGTCATTTGTGAAATGCCCTTTAAAACTCCTTGGAGGTTCATATCCAGCAAAATTTGCTTTTTTTTTTCTTTCTGGTTGAGAAAATTGTTGCAGGTTGAGTCTGCATAAACTACTGCAAGCCTTGAATCTATTCTTTCAGGGCCGTGACTATTTTGTTGGGCAGAGCACCATGGGGTGAGCCTCTATAACCCCCACTTGGGTACGTTCCTCTGTGTGGTGTACCTTCCATGAGGCTTACCACAGTTTTCATCATAGATTTGATGTCATGTGCATAATTAGATGAGAGGCTCCAGGAGGGCATGGATATGCTGATTCAATGCTATGTCCTAGCACAGTACTTAATGCAAAACTAATATTCAAGAGACTTGGATTCTCTTCTTTCGTGACTGACTCTCTGAGTTAATTCTGCACAGTCCATGACACTGTGAGACTTTCTACACAACAATCTCAGCATCCTGTGTAACACATGTGAGTTTTAGAGCCATTGTTTGTTGACATTATTAGCTAAGAACATTTATTGAGAGCTTACTATGGGCTATGAGCCAGGTACTATTCTAAGCAGTTCACATCATTATTTCTTGGAGTTCTCATAGCAATCCATTTAAGTCAATCTTGTTATCACCCATCTTTGTCAGATGAGAAACTGGAGCTTAGAAAGAAGAACTCCCCTTGGATCAGACAGCTAATAAGCGATAGAGCTGGGAGTCAGAACATCCCGTGTGACCCTAGAGCCCAGGGTTCTTCTACTCTTTCTTCCTCCCAGGGAAAAAGTTATTGTAAGGGGTAGGTCAATAAATAAAGAGATGCCCTCAGACAACAAATGGCAGATAGGAATTAGATGCACTTAATTGTTGTGTACATTTCTGGGAACCAGTCTAATAATTCCACATACTACATAGAAGTCACAGCATAGTACTTTCCATAGATGTCTCTTCTTCGTGGAGGAGTTAAGACCAAATGCAGGGTATGCAAATAACGCAATCTTTGGGGGAAATAAACGCAATCCTAAAGGGGATCACTGCTCTAGCAAAGAAGCTCATCATATGTCTCAACGTGGCTGGAGTCCTATATTTATAGGAAGGGTCTCCAATGGAATGATTAATGGGTTTTTAACATAGAGCGAAGAATCTCAGCCACAGGGCCGGCCCTCATTCTGTTGTTTTTAATGAAAATATGTGAGGCATTTGCCCATCCACAAGGCTGAGGAAAATGCAAAGTAAACACCTGCTTTCGAAAAGTCAAAAAGCGTTTGCAACAGGGATGGTGAGGAACGGTGATAGCAGAAAATTAATCATTCTAGAAAAGGCATAACACAAATAGCCAGAGGCCCCCAAATGTCAAATAACTGCCTTCTGAACTATTGCTGGATACCTCCTCTTGTGCAAAAGGAGGCTAGAAGGATTAGTAACCAAATGAGGGTATCAATCGGGATAAGGCAGTCTGTGCTGCAACAACAAACAACCCCCATCCCCACGGCTTAAAAGAACCAATGTTTGTTTCTCACACATTCTCCATGTCCATTGTGGGCCGGCTGGGAGTGCTCATCTATTTCTCCCTCACTCAGGGTCACAGGCTCCACTTCCATTTTTCTGCAGTTCCTGGGACAGTGAAAGAGCAAAGTTAATTGCACACTGGTTCTTAAAGCTTCTACCCCAAAGTGACATGTGTCACCTCTGTTCACATTTCATTAGCCAAAGAAAGACATTTGGCTGCACCTGAATTCAAGCACGCAAGGAAACACGGTCTCCTCTTTCGCCCTGAAGGAGAAGCAGAAGTTTTTCATGAACAGCAGCTAAGGTCTACTCCCACAGCATCACAAAAAACAGCTACACCTAACCACATCTGGGTTCCAAATGGGATCATACCAGAAGCAATGCGTTTAAGATGGATAGTCATAGCATTTTCATTCTCATCTATGTAACTTTTGTTAGACATACTGACATCCATCTAATTTGATTTTTTTCTCCGTTTCCCTTCTCATTCATCCCTAGATTGAAATGTTGGGTTCTTCAAGCAACAGAGGCTTCCTCAATTAGCGTGCAATTAATTTTGAGTTTCAGACCATGGGCTACTTCTCTTTTGAGTGTTAGTTGAAACATTCGTTTGCCAAAATATCATTTTATGTTATTTCTTGTCCTTATCTTAAGAAGGTTTTGCTGATAGGTGCTCATTTTGACTTTCTTTCCAATCTCCCCACCACCCCCTTCCCCACAGGCCATATCAGTATTCCATTCCATTTGTCATCTTTACTGTTCTCGGAGCTCTCATCTATATGGGAAGCGGGATCTGTGTTTGACAAGCATGCTTACCCTTTGCTTACTGTTTTAATAAAAATTTCTATCACCATTTTTATCTGCAGTAGCAGTCGAGGCCCTGTTTGATATCGAGATGCTAGATTTCATGGACTTTGAAATATTTTCCCCATATCTTTTTTGGCAAGTCTTTGAACATAGACTACAAAAAATTGACACGTCGGAGATGAATTTGCAGACTCGAAGTTAAGTAATGACTACCTGTCCCGGTTTAAATTGTGTTCTAGGGTTGAAACATTATATTACACAGTCAAATCATTGAAATTAATGGTCAGACTGTTCCATAACTGAGTTAGTTTCCCTTGAGATTGATATTCTGTTAAATCAGCAGGCCGTCTGAATTTCCCTGCATCGCCTTTGGTTTGGGGAGAACGTTGCCCCGGTCTTGGTGATTTCAAACCTGGACCAAAGCAGTCACACAGTTTTTAAATGGGGCACAATGAGTAGTGACATCTCAATTTAAAAGTTTTTTTCATGTATAGCATCTTACTTCATTCTCTTTATCTTGTGAGGCAAATTATTATTGTCCCAAATATACAGATGGAGGATGTGAGCCTCAAATGTTGGGTGGCACGCCGAAGACTATCCAACCACTGAATGGCTCATGTGTCCTTGGTCTTTTTCTCCAAGATCTCTTCTTGGTTGGCCATCCTCATCATTTGCTTCTCAAACATCCCTCCTCATAGAGGCCTTTCTTGACTTCTCCATCCGGAAAAACATGGTCGTCCTCTATTTCATTGCTCTATATTATACTCACAGTATTTATCACTATCTCCTTGTTTTTTTCTTATTTATCTAGTTATTTATTTTCAGTCTCTATCCCTTAGAAACAAGGGCCCTTGTTTCTTTAAAATTAAAGTGCCACATCCCAGCACTATAACAGTGCCTGGCAATATATTTAATATTTAGTGGATGAATCCATATTTACACACTACAATACCTCTGTCTCTCAGGAATGGGGTTTAGATTAGGACACCTTACTGAGTTGCTCTGTATAAAAGAATAAATTAAGCATTGAGGGCTTTACGAACAAATCCCACCATTTAAGGTCTTTGGAAACTGGGCTTTTCAGGTAATAGCATGTATTAGTTATCTAATGCTGTGTAACAAATTGCCCCCACGATGAGTATCTTGAAACAACAGGCATTTATTATCTTACAAAGTTTTGAGAGTCAGGAGGCTGGGAGTGACTTAGCTGGGAGGTTCTAGCTCAGGGGCCCCCATAAGGTGGTTGTTAAGCTGTCAGCGGGGGTGGCAGCTACATGAAAGCTGGAGGATGTGCTTCCTAGCTCACTCATGCGGATGTTGGCAGGCCTCAGTTCCTTGCCACATGGGCCTCTCCGCAGGACTGCCGGAGTGTCCTGATGACTTGGCAGCTGGCTTTCCCCAAAGTGAGGGATGAGAGAGAGAGAGAAAAAGAGAGAGGTCCTAAGATGGAAGCCCAGTCTTTTATAACCTAATCTCGAAGTGACATAACATCACTTCTAATATATTCTGCCACACAGACCAACAACCCCGGGACAATGTGGGAGGAATCAGTGCAAGAGTGTGGATGCCAGGAGGTGGGGATCCTTAGGTGCCATCTCCGAGTCTGGTACAGTACATCCTATTCAGATTCTCAGAATAGAGCCATGGATTGCACATGGATCTCGGTATTCCAAAGTCATTTCTCAACTCCTTTTTCCATCCCAGGAGCCATTTGTGTGGAAGGTTTGATCACTGGTATGTTTATAACTCTCAGATAATATAGTAATTAAGAACACAAATTCTGGTGCCAACAGCCCAACTCTGAACACCATCTCTGCCTCTTGATATCCCTGTAAACTGGGGATATCTTTTTGCTTTTCTGGCCCCAGTGTCCTCCACTATAACCCCCACTGTATTGAGATACTAACAGTAGCTGCCTCTTAGAGTCGTTGTAAAGATTCAGCGAGTTCATGTGAGGCACATGAAAGAGTGCTTGCCCCATAGCAAGCAGGCAAGAAGGGTTATCTTTTATTATTTGGGTTTTCCCATGGCTAATCAGGGCATGAGTGATTTGAGCTTTCTCAGCTCTCCTTAAATGGATGGGAGAGTCCTAGACGGTCCTCTGAGGTGAGGGTCATCCAAGCTTCTTTTGGTAAATTGCAGTCAGCTCAAATCGTGACCACACAGAGAAGTCTAATTTTCGTCACAGGGACTCTGTGTCCATGCTATGTGTTTTCTTGGGTGCCCATCCTCTAGCTATGGCTGGACAATACACCTGGACAATAACAGTGATGACCACCATCCAGAATCCAGTCTCTTCACTTCATTTCTCTAGAAAAAGCCCAAAGCAAACCTTCCAGAAGTGATTGGCCAGTGGCTGAATTCCACAGCAGTTTTAAGTTCACTTTGAGCAGAGTTTTCATGTCGCCCCTATTTATATCTTTTCAAATCCAATCTCCTTCAATCAATTTTAATCCTCTAATGTGTTTGCTATAAGTACTGTACAATTCACTTGTCCTCAATAATAAAATTCATTTTTGTTCGGCCGGCCAGTAATTTGTTTGAGAAGAAGTCGTTAGGAAACCCTCTCATTCTCTCCTGATTTAGAGGACGACCTTCAGCATTGATAGCATTTTGTTGTCATGCGCTTGAAGTATTCCTTCATGACTGACAGAACTGTTTAAATAATGGACTGCAGAGCCATGTGCTTCAATGAAATCTGACTACACTAATTCCATTATATATTAGGAAACTTCAAGTGCTCTACAAGGACACGATTGCATTGACCATGGATTTATTTTTTCGGTTTGTACAAATTATCCCCGCTGTGTAGTGCACCCCCTTTACTGTAAAATACACTTTCCATCTGAAAATGAGTGTTTTTATTGCTTGGCCTCTCTCTGCACCCTGCATAAGCAGAGCCTTGTGCTCCAGGGCTGTCTTGGAACACGACAAAATGGATAAAATGAAGTATTTGCTATGCAAAAGAAATGTATAGCATTATTGATTCAATTGGCACTCCGATGAATTTCAAAAAGTATAAAGAGTTCACTGTGGAATATATGTATATATATATAGCACTTTTATATATGTATAGAATATATGTAGTAAAATATCTATATGAATACACATATAGCCATATATATGAATTGGAATTTAATTATGCATGTTTAATGGGAAAAATAAACATCGAGAGCATGTTTTATTGTTGATCTCATATCTTCAGCTTTTTTAAACAGCCCATGAAGACAAAGCACCTTTTTATTTAGACTTGGCTAAAAATTATCAGTCATATGTAGATGATTATGCAATATCTGCCAACTTCCTACTCAGGAAAAGTTATAGCAGATGGCAGAATTTATGTGCCATGTGGCATTTGTTTAAGTGTGGCAGTAGCTAATATTTTTTCCTCGATTATTATAGCTATTTTACTTTTAAAGACTCAGTTAACTTTGAACCAGCATCCTTGGCCGTCGCCCTGGTGAATGGTGGGATGCGGAGGGGGAAGAGGTTTTGAACAGTTTGATGCCAACCTTCCAGGGCTTTGGATTAAATGACTATGATAGCTCAAAATAACGTTATTGTACTCTAAATACAGTCTCCCCCTGGAACCATTAAGGGGCAGGCTCTATTCAGATTGTGTGCTCTTTCCAGTGGCCTTTATGCTACAAAAGACTGGAATTCACGTTAGTGAGTTTGCGGGACCCCAAGGAGGACATCTTGGAGTCCACCTCATCTCAGGCATGTAGTGCACAATTTGTTTGGATAACTACAAAGAAAAGGGGTCTATTCCCCCAAGGCTTCTTTGGAAATTGTCGGAGGTTATTGCCTTTAACAATATGAGCTGCTGTTCCAAGGGCTGTAGGACCCAGGCAGGACTGGAGAGCAAGAGCAGGGAGGCAACTCTGCATGGGGTGTTCCTGGAGCATTCTAACTCTGGGAGGCCATTCCTATCAGGAATCAATATCAGGTGAGGATGATCAATGGCCAAGACCCAGGGCTCTGAGTGATTTTTATTTTGTGTATGTTTCAAATGCATTTCCTTTCCTCTCTTGAGTCTTTTTGCTTTGATGAAATAAGTGGCAGGAGGTATATGTAACTTGGGGTGGTGAAGGAGGGAGGGGAAGTTTGGAGGAAGAAAATTGAAGACCTCTTGCTTGCCAATTCTCTAGGAATCCTCACCGATCATTTGCTTATTATGGAGAATCTTGGGGTTCTCCTGAGCCTGATGGAGGCATGCCTCATTAAACAGATTGAATAGGGGGAAGGGATTTCTCAGGAAATATTTATTATGCAGATGAAAGAGGAATGTACCTATGGAGTGCTAGACCCCTTGCAGACGTTCAATAAATATTCCTTGAATGAATTCATAAATAAGGATATGTAAAAAATGTGAGTCATTATCATGAGTGGTCTGACTGAGGATTTTTCTTTTCTCAGTTTTCACAACCCTTGGTCATGTTTGGTGAATTACTTTTATTATGATTATGATTATTTTACGTACTAATGACACAATGCTGCTCTTCATCTCTGTTAACAATTTGGTGATAACTTTCCACATTCTTTATAGCTTTCCATTGCATGTACAAGTAAGCACCTTCACTCAAACGTAAATGAAATGATACAAAGTGTATTTTTCCTCAAATACACACTTAGCAAGTGTCCTGGACTCTTTGTTAATACACAAAGGTCTATCACATTCTTTCAAAATTTTGCATAGCGTCAGATCACATAGTGGGAACTTAACATCATTTATTTAACCACTTTGTAGCGATATCTGATTTCATAACGAATATTTTTAAGCAACAAATCTATATCAAGCTCATACAGGACACAGAGTAAGCCCGTGACACCCTCAGGTTGTCTATTATCTAATTATGAATTTTGCCCATTTTCTTTAATGAGTATGTGCTACTTTTAAAAGGTTAAGCAATTTTAAAATCAACTTATAGCGTCAAAACTGTACACGTGAAAATAATAAGAATGTCTAGCTTTTACTGGGCTCTTATCTTAGAGACATTGCCCTAAATGTATATAGATACATATATAAATATATATGTGTTATATTATATAGTGCATTTTATATATGTACACATATACATATATATTGTATATATAATGTAAATACTCATCTAATCCATTACAACATTATTTAGCATGAACTATAGCCAGACATTGTTGCTGGCTCTTCCCCTTACAGAAAACTACATTTTCACATCCTCCTGCTTTTTGCTTCCACGGAACTCAATAAATATTTATTAAGTGCTTACTGTGTCCCCAGCACTCCTCTATGTGCTGGGGATTTAGCAGTGAATGAAATAAATACTTTCCCTCAGGGACCTTGCACTCCAATCTCCTTGGGGTCACTCTATTAAGAGAACAGTCAACACTCCACCCTCCTAGGAAACAGGACAGCATTTCAATTTCCCCTCCATCTGCCTAGAGCTCTGATACTGGAGAGAGAGAGACCCATTCCCCTAGACTTTATAGTCACTGTCATGGGGATGGAGACAGTGACCTTTGAGTAGATGACACTAAAACGGCCAGCAGACGTGCAGCACGGTGGTGTAGCTGTCACTGTCACCAGCATCCATCGCTGAATGCTGCTAGAGACACCACACTCTTCCCCTGGAGAGTAAGTGGTGGGAGAAGGCTCTCTCCTGCCCCCGACTGGGGCTTTTTCTGCTCTGAGGAGTTTCTTTAAAGATGCTACTTTACCCTGGCTTGTCTCTTAAGTAACAGTGCTAGGAGACGTCTGCCATTCACGCAGATAACACTCAGGGAGCATGCTGTGACTTGGGAAAAGCTTTACAAATTCATCTACTCATTCAATTGGAATCCAGATCTCTGATAATCCTGCATCATCCCATCTATCTTCTTTTGACTGTATGTGTAGTGTGACCTCCGAAAGGAAGTGGCGTGTTTGGAGAACTAGTGAACCCTGGATCACGTCACTGATGGAGACGGTGACCAGCACAGGCAGAGTGCCTGCTCTGTAACAGGCGCAGGATGAGATGCCTCAGGGAGGGGACAGCTAATGGGGAAGGCACCAGTGTGGAGCTCAGCTGCGGCGAGAGCTTAGGAGCGTGGCGTGTCCTAGGCTGCTCTTTGCTGCAGATTCCCTTCTGAGCACTGTGGGGAGGCAGTGACACCCACTGGTATCACAGGGACAGTCCTGCAACTGTCTTCTTTTCCAGCATGGGTGGGATAGGTGCATCCTGAAGGATAGTCCGATGAATGCATGCAAGGCACATTTCGCCTTCCTCCAGGATATGCTCTCACTTCTTGTTTCTAAAAGACACCTTCCATTGGTGTCGAGACAGCCGGCATAATTGTCATCCGGCCAATTCCTCTCTCACGTCTGTCTGTGAATCTCCTTTCCCTCTTGAGAATTTTAACTCTTCAGCAGGCGGATTAAAGCGTGGGGAGGCTAGTGCTTGAGCTACAGACTCGGGAAGATTTGGTTTCGATTTTGGCCCTGCACTTATTATCGGGGGGATCATGGGCAAGTCACTTAACTTCTGTAAGGCTCAGTTTCCTCATCCAAAAAATGGAGTTACCTTTAGCACCTCTAGCATACGGCTGAGGTGACTTTCAACTGAGATGATGCTCATTGCTCACTTCAGCCCAGGTCTGCCCAGGTCAACACGATGGGCACCCTCTGCTTCGGTGGCACTTTCTCCCCAGTGCCAGCTCCCTTTCAGACCAGAAGCGAGAGCCTTGTGATGTCAGATAAAGGCATCCATCTGCCTAAAGGGATGAATCTTGGTTTGGCAGGATTTTTCTTCCATATCTTCTTTCAAGAACTGGCAGCAGGAATCCCATATGTAGACGCTTTGAGACATGTGCTGGGGTCCACAGCTTCCCCTAAGGTGATCAGGCCAGATTTCGATACATTCTTTAAAATCTGCTTTTAGAAAGGCACCACCTAATTTTATTTCTGTGAGTCATTTTCTCTATACCATATCATAACCCTGATAAAGATAATTACATCCCAGTGTCTAACAGCAATTATGCGCTTGATTAAGTCTATACATGTTGTTTGGTCCTTGTGTATGTATATTTTCTCCCCATTTAAATGTACTCTCAACGATACATTCTCATCAGGTCTTAAAATCTTGAAGACATTGAAATGGTATAGTTCTCTCTCCTGGGTTGAGGCTGATGTATCTTTTTTAAAGAAACAAAAAAGGAAACTTTACTTAGAACCTTGTTAGAATTAAAACTGGGTGGAAATACCAGCTAATAGGGGGATTGTTCCTGTTTTTGTTGACAGGGTGATGGAGGGGGTGACGGAACTCAACCCACGTGGAATGATATTTTCTCTACTAAATAAAAAAAGGCAATAATTTTTACTGCAACTAGATAAAAGGCTATTCCCGCAATGTCAGGGAGGGGTGTTATTCAAAGAGGAAGATTTCACAGCTGTCGGGAAATTGCTTTCTGAAAATATTAAAGGATACTGTGGCAAGGTGGCTGTCCTCTTCCACAGCAAATTCAAGTTCAAGTTCAAATAGCTGATAAATAGCTGCCCATCTAGGGACACATTTCCAGCCCACCTAAAGAGTCACGAGTGACTAAGTTCCATCCAGTGAAATGTGGGAAGAAATGATATATGGCGCTTTCAGGACTGGTCCCCAAAAGCCCCCCTGGAGATCCCCCATACTTCTTCCTTCCCCCATCCTCTGGTTGACACCCACTTGACCTTGGGAGCTATATGTTGAAAATGGTGGAGTCGTCATCTCTCTGGGTCTCTGAATGACAGTATGAATGAAGACCACTCCCGCTCTTCCCTCTTAAGACTGCACTGGCCACTGTCATGTGCGGGTGCACCTGTTACAGCAGCTAGGGATGCCTCAAATAATTCTGATGGATTTTTCCATCTGGCGTGATATTGAGTCCTTACTGAAAGCAAAGATTTAGATTTGGGACCAATGGTGCTTAACATTTGGCAATAATAGCTTATAAGTACTAGGCCTAATGCCAAGAGCATCACATGTCTCATCTCCTTTCCTCTTCATTCCAACTCTCTTCTCTGTATCAGTCAGGGAGGTTTACATTATGCTGTGGTAACAAACAACCCTGATATCTCAATGGCATAACTCAGTACAGGTTTATTTCTTGCTCATGAAAGTTCATTGAGAGTCTGAGCCACTCTCCAGGTCTGAGGTCTCCTCCATGTCTTAGCTCAACATCCCCAGTGGCTTTACTCTTAAGGAACCTCCATATTGATAAATGTTTCCACACTGACCCAGGGGAAGTTTGCCTGGAAGTCTCACACTGGCAGTGAAGTGCTTTGGCCAGGAAGCGACTCGCTTAGGTTCTGCCAAATCCGCTTGGCCAGAACTAGTCACGTTATCCACTTTGCCCTCCTGCAACCCTCCAATGGGCTCAGAAGAAAAGGGAAACCAGATGTGGATCAGGAATAATATCGCTGTCCACGTGTTACAAATGAAAAGGCTGGAGCTTAGAGAGTTTAAGGAACGTAGATGAGATTACCCAACTAGTAAAGGATGGGTTTGGTCATGACGGATGTCCTCGAGAGTGATCATTTCATTTATGAGCCATTTGTTGAGTTGCTTCTCTGTGTTATAACAAAAAATGAGATGTTGTCCTTGTCCTCAAGAATCTCACAGTTTAGGGTCCAGCTCCATGGCCAAGTGGTTAAGTTCGCACGCTCCGCTGTGGCAGCCAAGGGTTTGGATCCTGGGCACGGACATGGCACCACTCGTCAGGCCACGTTGAGGCGGCGTCCCACATCCCACAACTAGAAGGACCTGTAACTAAGATATACAACTGTGTACAGGGGGGGTTTGGGAAGATAAAGCAGAAAAAAAAAAAAAAAGATTGGCAATATTTGTTAGCCCAGGTGCCAATCTTTAAAAAAAAAAAAAAAGAATCTTACAGTTTAATGTTGGAGACAAACAAGTAACCCAAGTATTTACCTACATTCTGACCAGTGGTGGACATTACCCAGTACAGTTAGTCTTTATGGAGTGATATGAGGGTCTAAGAAAGCTTTTGCGAGCCATTGCCACACATTTTTCTCAGGGACACAGGAATCCTGGGTTGAAATGGACAATGTTGTAAGAGTCTGAGAGCTGGGTACGGGGACATTTGCACAGCAATGTCCTTGGAATACTCCAGGAGGGAGAAAGTATTTCTGATTTGTTACCTTATGGATGGACGGTGTTCTCTTCTCTGTCCTTGGCTAGGTAGTTAATGGAGCACTGAGGTGTTTCTAAGGGTGTTTAGGAGAAATAGATAAGGATCCATGGTGAAAATGAAGCTGTGTTTTGCATTTTATTTGGCACAAGCATTCTATCCTGAACCTCACATAGTGTGTTGAATGGGAGAATGTCTGCTATGGGTTATGTGTGTGTGTATGTGTCTGTGTGTGAGAGACAGAGACAGAGACTGTGAGACAGAGAGGGAAAGAAACAGAGAGGGAAAGAAAGGTCGGGGAGGAAAGAGGAGGACAGAGAGAGAAAGAAAAAGAGAGACGGAGAAAGAGAGAAAGAGAAGCAGAGAGAGAAGAGAGAGAATTTTCCTTCAAGTCGGTTCTCTCAGTTTTTATTAGTATCAAAACCGGACAACAAAAATATTTTTATTCATTCATAATATGGGTTTTAAAATATGTTTCCTAGTTACTAAAAAAAAATCTTCACTCGCAAACGAGGCTACTGAAATGATTGTCTTTTCTCTTTCTTTGGTTTTCTGTCAACATCTTTTAATACTTTATGTTAAACTCTTAACCCTCAGTCCTTTTTAAAGCATGTATTCTATAGATAGGCTCATGGATATACACACCTATTAAGAAATTATGTAGTTTGACTTTTTACATTACAACGCTCATTTACCTCCATTCATTGATAACTATTTCCAGGTATTTTTGAGTCATAATACAGATACGTCAATTTTCTGGAGAGAAATGCTAGTTCCTAATTGTGGAGTCAATGACTAGTTGATCATTAAGCTGCAGTGATATGCAAAGCCACAATAATAAACACCATGAAAGATTAAAAGCTCGCCAAGACATAATCCTTTATGGTCCCACTCACAAACATACAAATAAAAAGAATGCATGCTTTCTCAGTCCTACAAAACCAGGTATGTCACAGGAAGGGTGAAAAATAAGAACCAGATTGAGGGACCAGCCTTTTTGGTCACTTTTGTGGAATACATAAAACAAAGCAAACACAAACCTGCAAGGTAGGTGTTATTCTCATCACCATTTTAGCGATAAGAACAGTTGAGGCTTACAGAATTTCAGTAAGTTTCCTGTACCCACACCGCTGATCCAGTACTAGAGCTGAGATTCCAACCCACTGTCTGTTATCCCCAGAGCCTGTGCCCTTCCTAATATGCCCAGTCTTAACCGATACCTGAAAGGAATTGAGTTTCCACAGGAAGAGAACTAAAGTGAGCAGAGCTGCAGTCCCGTGGGCCTCTCATTTGGGCTTTTTGTCTTTCTTCCTCTAAAGTAGTAATAACAAAGGCCAGCCTCTGAAGCCTTTTAAAGAATATGTTTTGCTTTTGATGAAGAATGTTAAAAATAACCTGATTTTAGAAGGTTGTCCCAAATGTTTCTCCAACCTCATTTTCTTTGCCCTCCCCTCCTTACTGCTGCCTTCCATGGTTCCCCAGCTGATTTAAAGCCATAGGCTGTAAGGGCTCAGTGAGCAAGCCAGAGCCAAATAGGGTCTCCACGGGCCATGCCAATCCCTCATGAAGCCTCTTCTGTTGGGGTTTCCAGACTAGGGAAGCTGCCCTTCGGTGGGTGCAAAGTCTGGCTGTGCTGTAGAATTTATCTCCTCCCCAGGTGCTATCTCTTTGCTTTCCTGAAGATTACTTTTGAGCACGAACCCAACTCCCTGGGCTTCCTCTCCACTAGGGCAGGTGGTTATTTATGAGAGTCCTTGTGGGCTGTTTATCTTGGAGCTTTTGCTCTGGGCAGCTGGCACAGAGCTCCCTCCCTCCGTCATGCTGACTCTTGCTTTGGGAAAGAAGGCTCACCCGTTTCCTCTCAGAGCTCCTCCATGGGCCCTGACGGTCCAGCTGAGGTGAAACAAACAACAGGCAAGTGCTGATTAGCGACCGGCCCTTCCCTTGCAGAAGGCAGATATTGATCTTTCCATTTTGGTCGTGTTGCCTCTCTATGAAAATGCTACATGGCCTTCTCATAAACGGGTGACCTATTGATTCCCCAGCTGCTGACGGGGCCTCCCTCATGTGTCCTGCTTACCTCGTTAATGAGGGACTCTCAGCCGTGGTCATGGAGGTCACCTCGAATGAGAGATGGGTGTTCCTGGAGACTCTCGGACTTTGTGAAAACTGGGCACGTGTCCCAGATTCTTAGCTTTGGTGTTGTGTCCCTCCAGGATGCAATTGTTGATTGTATTTCAAACACAATCAGAGATATTTCAAGGATTTCTTTTGCCCCAAGCATTCATATAAGTCAGCGTTCTCAAAGGAGGCAGTTTTGCGCTCTCTCACCCCCAGGGGACATTTGGCAATGTTTGGAGACGTTTTTGGTTGCCACGACTCGGGGGCAATATTGTTACTGGCATCTATTGGGTAGATGCCAGAGATGCTGCTACACATCCTGGAAGGCACAGGACAGCCCCTCTCACAACAAAGAATCATCTGGTCCAGGGGCTGGCCCCATGGCCGAGTGGTTAAGTTCGTGCGCTCCACTGCAGGCGGCCCAGTGTTTTGTTGGTTCGAATCCTGGGCGTGGACATGGCACTGCTCATCAAACCACACTGAGGCAGTGTCCCACATGCCACAACTAGAAAGACCCACAACAAAGAATATACAACTATGTACCGGGAGGCTTTGGGGAGAAAAATGAAAAGAATAAAATCTTTAAAAAAAAAAAAAAAAAAAAGAATCTTCTGGCCCAAAATGCCACTTTTAGTGTCAAGGTTGAGAAAATCTGACATAAGCTATATTAAAATGCACTAGATTTAATATAAAACACAATTTTACTTCAGTAGAAGTTTGAAAGAATTTTTATAATCTTGCTATTGAAGTGAATCAACTTTTAATAACTCATTTAATTTATGATTAGCTACTATTTCTCAGCAATCATTGCATAAACTTGGAAATTCTTGAAAGAGAAAAACAGCATACGACTTGTCTTCCGACATAATAAAATATTTATGAATTCTAAATTTAACAATTAATGATGCTGACATAATGTTGCATTTTGGAGAAATAGAATTAAACAGTTATTAATTTTGACTTTGCTGCTTGAAATGTTAGAACTAATAAATTTTTTTTTCACGTTTCAAATATTCCTGGATGTCCTTAGAACTCCAAGGCTTACTGCTGCCTTTAAGTCAGGTGGATAAAAAGTGCTTGAACCCGTTGATTCTGGACCTCCCCAATCAAGGATTGCAAAATCCACGTTAATACTTAAATGATGACATCTTAAGCCAATGTTTGCCCAATTGTCATAAATAATCACCCCTCAAAACACCTCTAGTTGTTTCCAGATGTCCTTAAAGAGGCACCACACGTGTAGTAACAAACCAGTCTGCCAACCGCTATCAACAGATTCTCTTTCGATGGTAGGGTGAGAATTTCTGAAGCCTTCTCTTGGCGTTTAGAATACGGTTGTCTCCTTTCCTGCAAGAATCTGTTGGCTGTGCTGCTGCTCTCCAGGCCCCTCTCCTGTCACTCCACCCCTCATCACCATGTTCTAACTAGTCTCTTGTTGCATCCTGCGCCTCTGCCAGCAAGACTTCTCTATTCAGGAGTCCTGCTGTCTCCCCTATTCAATATTTGGCCATGGATCATTCTTTGTGTCCCCACATCCATGTCACCTCCTCAGAGAGACCTCCCGTGACTTCCCCAATCCTGCATTAAATTAGATCTTCCCATAATGTGTCTACAGCACCTTGCAATTCTTTATTTATGCATCTGACTGTTTGACTAATAACCAGTCCCGTCCGAGCTTTATGACATTATGGAACGTGTGTGTTGCTTTCTGCTGTATCTTTTGTGCTTAGCAAAGTGCCTGGAACGTACTGGGGAAGTGAAACATGTTGAATGAATGAATGAACAATGAATGACCTATTCGAGTGATCTTGAGCAGAGCGTCTGGTGAAGGAAGCTTGAGGAACTCAAATTCGGAGATGGCCTAGACGCACAACAGGGCTTCCAAACGCTCAGGGAATACTGGTGAAAACAGGGCATTGGAAACAGTATTTTCTCGATTGTTCTCGCTCTATCTGTCTCCTTCTCACTGGGCCTCTCTCTTTGAAATTGACTCCATTCTTACCTGGCTTCTCCCTACAAGATGGCGGATGGCTACCAGCAGAGAAAGGCTATCTCCACTCAGAACACCAGCTGGACAATAAGTGGCTCCTCTCCTCCTCCAGCCAAAGGCCTAGGAGTAGTTCTGATTGGTCCTGGAATGACTCAAGCACTGTAGTCAAGTATATGCTATGCTCTGATTGCCCAGCTTGGAACACACGCACAACCTCAGGACCAGGACTTCCCTTCACCTGAGCTACTGGTCTGAGACTGGGAAAAGGGTGGATTCCTCAAGCAATTGGCCTGTTGATACCAAGCAAGTGGAATGCTACCTGGCAAAGAACAAACATCTGCTTGTTAAACCACCTCGCTGCTACGTTTTGGGAGAGTATCTCACACTAGCCCCCGTGTATGAACAAGGTTTAGTCAATGGAGGAAATAACTAGAATTTTATTAGCCCCCATTTTAGATTTTATTGCTTTCCTCCAAGTAATTGTGATTGGGGAGAGCATCTTGTTACCTGTCTCCTTTCTAATTGGATTCTCTCCATTGTCTGTAACTCTTAGTCCTTTGCTCTCTGGCTGGTTTTGTCAAGGTAACTAGGCATTTTAAATCACAATGCAATTTCTTGTAGCTCAGAAAACTGAACCGAAGTAGTAACTTTTAATAGGTCAATTACATTATTTTTCAGCAGCCTGCTACAGCCTAATGAAACTGCGGTTTAATTAGGTTGGTGTGATGCCAAAATAAATGTTTCATTCCCAGCTTGTTTTATTTACTCATTGAAAAGTAGAGGAATCTACAAATAATAGGATTGGAAAATGTTAAAGGCTAATGAGTTTGGCCGCACCTTTTTGGAAAGAAAGGCGATTGTATCATCGTCACTCCAGTTTGGTAGGTGAGAAAGCTACAAAATTAAAAAATAAAAACAACATAATTTTTTAGAAGGTTGGGATTCTTGAGTCTAGGGCTCTTTATAAAAAAAAAAATGAATAAATCACAAATACTAAAAGACCAGTCAGAAGGAAACATAACTAAGTTAGAGTCCCCTGATGTGTTTTGTGTTCCTACTGTGTGGCAGGCTTTGTACCCACTGTAGTCACATCGATTTTCTCAACAGACCATAACAGCAATTTTCTGAGATGCAGCTTTAGTGCCCAGCAAAGCTGGCATCCTGAGTGTGATCAAACCACACATTTGCTATTTGGACCTCAGTGAGGTAGTACCCTGAAGGCAGCAGGAAGTCTTCTTATGCTGTGTTTCCTTTTAAAATGAAACGCCACTAAACGTCCCTCAGTTATTCCCACGCCTTCCACCGAGAGCTGAAAGGTGGGAATCCTCACCCACCATGCCAGGGCCAGACTAATACTGATCTGAGGAGTTGGGACAAACTAGAATGTTTTTTCCTGCAGCCTCCAGCAGATCCCCTTACAACTTCAACAACAGATAAGGATGTCTGGTCATTTTCTTCCTTCCTGAGGCAAAGGTTGTAGACTGTGTTTAAAACCAATGACAACTTTCCTTTGCCTTACTTAAGTACAGAGGAATCAAGCACTTATCCTCAACCAAAGGAGCAAGTAACAGGATTCCAAGCAGAGAGACACCTGGTGAGGGCTTTGTAGGTGTCACTTTTCCTTCTCACACGTAGGAGAAGCTCTGCATCTCCATATGCCTCAATTGTACACAACGGTCGGAACCTTAATCTGAACCATTCTCATGCATAGGAAAACATCATTCTATGGCAGTGCCAGGAATCCTAGTGTCCTTTGGGGTATTTTTCCTAAGCACCTCCCTGATAGATAAGTCATCATCTGTCCTCTCTTAGAGAAGAGGAAAGCTTTATCATCACGCACATGTTTGAAATAAGAGATATTTTCATAGTGCAGTCATTCAGCATTTTAATTACACGTGTTTACTGTGTGAGGAGCTCCTTCACACCCTCAGAAACTTTAGAATCTTCTCGTCTTTGCTTGACATTTACTTTGACTTTATTTCAATTTTAATTCTAAGCTTGGCTTGTATTCCCTGTCCTTTTTGAATAGAACCATAGATCCCCCATGTCATACTCAAAAGAAATGTTTCAGGTCCCATTTTTCATCTTGACATGTTTTGGAAGGCTCTTGCCTCTGTGACTTTGAGCTCGGTTTAATTCCCCGCCATGGTCTGCACGGGGCACTTCCACTCCTTTCATAGTGCTGTGTTAGATCAAAGACACAAACTTTTTCTGTTCAAGAATAACGGAGTAAACAATGGCGGATGCTCAGAGTGATAAATATTTGCTCCTGTAATCATGCGTCTGTTTGCTTGCAGTTCAAAGGGAGCAAAAACAGATGTACTCTCACTGGCCATCACTGCAAAACTCATTTAGATTTTTTTTTTATCCTCTGATGCTCAGTCAATTTGGCAAGAAGTCTATGCATTAAAACTGAGAGTTTTAGGGAAGCTCTGTGAAATAGGTATTTGTGAGCACTGCAGACATAGCCTATAGTGGAGATTGTATGCAATTCTTTCTCTTCTAATTAAAGGGTCTATAGATAGCTTTAAACAATAAGTTTGCACTTTTAAAACAGTGGGATACCTTTCCCCCAACAAGTGAGATTATATACTGCAATGTGTAAAACAGATGTTAGCTGTATTTAATAGTAAACATTTATATTTAACTTAAAATTTGTAACGTTTGCTTATATATCCATTGTCAAAAACAATGAGTCTGTGTCGATAAATTTAGACATTTAAAATCAGGTGGTGTGGATGGCAGCTGTAGGCAACTGTATGTGTGTTCAGCCTACAGGATCGGGAAAATCCAAATTCACTGGATATATAGATGTGAGGACAACAATTTTGTTTAAAAATCCACCTTGTATTCTCAGGGTATTCTTTATTATGCAGAGATAGCTGAAGAAGCATTAATTCCTAACATGCCCACAAAATGGGTTAAACTAGCAGCACGAGTTAACCCGGTAGTGATCTCCAATGTGTCATAATTTTGGGTATCACACATCTGTGACTTTCTCTAATCCTTTCAATTAATCAGACCTTTTTGGTGATAAGTGACATACACCCACCTTGAACTGACTTAAGACAAAAGAAATATTGGCCTATGTGATTGAAACATCTAGACACATATAGTAGGTTTGAAGCAGGGCTGAATCAAGATGCTCAAATGATGTTGCCGGGAATACCTCCTCCCACAATTACACATTCTTCTGTATTGGCTGTGTTCTGAAGCTGTTCCCTTGAAATGGCAAGATGGCTCCCAACAGGTGCAAACTTACATCCTACCAGATCAGGAGCCTGAAGACAAAGAAAGCATTGTTTCAGTGGTTCAAGAAAACTCCTACGCAGACCTCTGTTGCTCACCCATCCTAAGAAGCAAGGCTTGGGATGAGCCCCACCATAAACGTATGAACTGGTTGTAGGAAAAAGTGAAAGGATTTCTTCAAGGAATCTTAATACTGGAAGAAGCTAGAGGCATGATGGACAAGTGAAAAATGGAAGTCTACTGTAGTACAGGTTTTTCATGTAAAAATATGAAAATGATTCTTGAAATATGAAATGAAGAAAGAACATTACTTCTTTCCAGATTTTTTGAATACAAACCTGTAGAAAAATTTTAAGTGTCGTGAAAACTCATATACCTTTCACCTAGATTCACCAACACAATTCACCTTCTCTTTCTACTCTCTCTCCCCTATGTACATTGCACTATTTGAATATTGCAGACACCATGGACACCTCACACCTAAAGGCTTCGCCATGCATCTCTGAAAAACGAGGATTTTCTTTCATAACCACAATACTACTATTATTATTATTATTTTAATGCAGGATACAGTTAAGCAATATGCATTGTACTTGCCCTACTTCTTTTTGACCTTTCATCTAGAAAAGACCCCCACCGTTTGTTTAAATCTTCTATAATATTGACAGTTTTGAATAGTCCTGAACAATTTCCTTGTGGAATGTTTCAAAATCAGGGTTTATTTGACTGTTTCTCCATGGTCACATTCAACTTCATCATTTTGTCAAGCACACTACACAGGTGATGTTGACCATATCCCAATGCATATTGTCTGGAGGTAACTCATGTCAATTTATCCCACTGGTGATAACAGTAAAGTTGATAACTTGGCAACTGGAAGATCTCCCCAGTATAAACTAGTCTAGTAATTAGGAAGTAATCTGTGGACCCATACTTTGAGACTGTATAAATATCCTCGTCTTCATCAACTTTCTACCTGTTGCGGATCCTTATCTGAGTGGGTTACTACACTGATGGTAATGAAATAGTGCACTTCTAATTCTTTCATCCTATTTACTTTAAAAAAAAATTAAACCAAGTATTGGCTGTACCCTTTCAGCAGAACCATAGCACCTAGTTGGAATATCACTGCTGACAAACAAACACACTTGGATAGCATTTGGCAAAAATGATAGACCTCTCTCTATGGCTATGTCAAGAGCTTGAAAAAAAATACCAGGAATGACCCTGGCTACAACTCAGTCCCCTTCTTCTAACAGTGTTTGAAAGACTAAGAAGTAGCTCTAAGTCTTAGTTGAGAATCTTAAAGTATAAAAAAGAAGAAAAAGAAAAGAAACCACTGGAATGATGACAATTGAGAAGAGAATGAAAGCATGGAGTGTATGTTGCCATTTATTTCCAGCATTAAATACTCAGAATCGAGTATAGAGAACTTTTATTTTATGCCCATGTGGCGTATTTAAACTCTTCTTGTTCAGAATTTCAAGAGCAACTACTTTTCCTTTGATTTGGTTCGATTATCTTTCATGATCCTCAGAAACTGTACTTTTCTCTCCCTTTCAGACTGAGAAAGTCCTTAGCCAAATGGCCTCAACCATTGGGTTTGCCTGTAGGTGTCATTCATTTGTGTTGTTTTTTTTTCCTCCCCTGGGGTTTTTCAATAGTGCTTCCTTTCAATCAAAAACTAATTTTCTTTGTGTGTGTAGGTGGTGTAGAATTCCAAGCTTTTACACAGTAGCAGGCCTGTATTTGATGTACCTGGTTCAGAGACAATTGTCCTTTATAGCTTTCACGAGTAAATTCAATGACAGCCCCATGCGACTAGTTTGTAACTCATTTAGTGGAGAGTTCTACGGGATTATTTCACAAAGCAGTTCTCAGTTTAAGAAGCTAAATTGGCTTTATTGTGCCTAGCTGGAGGCCTCTTCATCTCTGAATTCAGAGGATATTTACATGCATACCAGGAATCTTTCTAGAAAATGAGAAGGGGGAGTGTCTGCAGGTGTAAATTTCCTCAACTTCCTCTTAGCTATCCCCAAAGGGTCTTGGGATGGTTGTAGGAAATTTAGTGACAGCATTTGTTTCATGAGGCTGGAATACGTATGACTTATTGGTGGGTGCATTTTGATGGCAAGAGTTGCACAACTTTAGGAAATGACCAGTGGCACAATGAGTCACACATTCACACATTTAGCTTGATGTAATGACTAAGATGAAAGAAGGTGGAGTCAGATTGCATCAGGCCAAATGCAGACTCCACCACTTAATTGTTTTCTTCACCTTGGGAAGTTACACGACCTCTGAATTTGGTTTAAGCATTTGTAAGAAGCAGATGAATTTGATTGTGTGCTAGACAAGGTGAGCTAGGATACAGTGCAATAAAATCAACTGTATGGTTCAGTAGCTTCAGATCACAAAGGTATATTTTTTCCTGTTCGTCATGGGCTATGCTCCATGTCAGATGCACTTGAGGACGCAGACTTCTGGAGAAGCCACCATCTAAATTATTCGTGGTCACCTTAGCAGAGGAAAAAGAGTCTTCTGGGGGTATGGTGCCAAAATGAATGCTCAGCTGAGAAGGGGCATACGTCAATTCTGCTCACAACTCATGGACCAACACAGGTCATAGAGAACTGCAGAACCACAGAGGGTCAGGAACTCCAGTTCTCCAGTGTGTCCAGAGGCAGGGGGCTCCCCATAGTCAGTGAGCCATATTGATCGCTGCCACGCAAGCTTATCTCATGGGTTGTTATGAGGCTTAAATGAGATAACTGATGGAAAACATTGAGCCCAGTTATCTGCTCACAGAGTAAGTGCACAATGGAATACATCAGTTGTTGTGTTGATCATTATCATTATTTATATCAGCTCATCCTATCCCTTCCTGACAATGATGATTTAGAAGTGTGGGGATTTTGAGGATGGTGAAGAGAGTTTAGAATTCAGAGTGCCCCACTCAGACATTTCAGAAATGGGGAAACCAAGACCAGAGATTGAGTCACATTTATACTAAAACTCTAAGAATAGAACCCAGATTTCCAGGCTAGTAGTTCACGTCTGTTTTCCTCTCACTCTTGGCACATATAGCTCCACTTAAAAAAACAGATCCACTGTCTCCCATCCATTTACATAGAGATTACTGCATTTGCATTGAACACTTGGCATAATTCAGTTCCATGTGATTGTGGGACTGAGGTCTCTGTTTCCCTGCTGGCTGTTGGCCGGGGGTTGTTCTCAGTTGCAAGAGGTCACCCACAATCCTTGGTTTGTGGCCCCCTCTGCCTTCCAAGCCAGCAATGACAAGTCAAGTCCTTCTCGTGCTCTGATCTCCCCCCTGCCTCATTCCTCTTACCTCCTGCCACAGGAAATTCTCTTGAAGGGCTCACGTGATTAAATTGGGTGCGATCCATCATAATCTCCCTATTCTAAGGTCTGCCACTTTAATTATATCTGAGTGCCCTTTGCCATGTTGCATAACACAGTCGCAGGGTCCAGGGATGAGAGGACGACTCTGCCCACCACAACAGGTGAGACACAGGACTGACAGGTTGCCCTTGACCACTAGTACAGGAGGCAATGTGCTCCCCATTTTTTGCCCTGTGTCAGTAACCAGTACACGTGTATGCATTTCAACATCTAAATGAACTCTGCGGGTGCAGACCTGTCACAACTATAGAGTCCTGCGTGAATCTTTGGATGAAAAGGACATAGTCAACGCCACGATTACGCTTGGATTTCTTTCTCTAAGAGTGGGTACTCTATATATTTTACAGTAAGTACATTAGTAATTGAAGGAAACTGTGTGTTCAATATATGGTGCAGAGCCCCTTCTGTGAAGAACGGCGGGGACTCTCCCTGCCTGAGTTCCTGGTGGTGGAGCAGGGAGGGCAGACCGTTTACTGCCCCAGTGGCTTTTGTGAGATGATAGAAACAACTCCATATCTCTTTCAGTCTTAGCTGCTGCGACAGGACACACCCCACTGAAGTCCTGATCCACCTGTTTCTGGTAACATCTGCTCCCTCTACTGCTCAGTTCTATCCTTGTGTGATTGTGTGTAACTTGAAAGTTGCTTAGAAAGCAGAGTCTACAATTCTAAATCAAGAAGGGGATGCTCCTTTTTCTTTTTGGTGAGGACGATTGGTCCTGAGCTAACATCTGTTGCCAATCTTCCTCCTTTTGCTTGAGGAAGATTGTCACTAAGCTAATATCTGTGCCCATCTTCCTCTATTTTGTATGTGGGATGCTGCCACAGCATGGCATGATGATCGATATGTAGGTTTGTGCCCGGGATCTGAACCTGCGCATCTCGGGATGCTGAAGTGGAGTTGTGAACTTAACCACTATGCCATGGGGTCGGCCCCAAGAAGTGGATGCATTTTAAATGTATTAACAAATCTCGCCACTTAAAGTAAGATTAGCATCTTGTACACTCAGAAATTCTTTTGAAGGAATTTGCAAAATTAGATCAGAAAATGCATTTGTTTGTGGAACTGGATTTTTCTAACTGGTTCAACTGCAGATAGAGAATCTAGACACATTCCCTGGATGCCTGCTATGTCCTGGGTGACTTCATAACCATCCTATTATCTAATTATTTAGTTATTAGCTATAAAATTGAACAGTTTTATACTGTTCCAGGTACAAGAAACTGGAGATCCAGAAAGTTTAGCCACATGCCACACATCACAGGGTAGAAAAATTCACTAAGTCCATAATTCAGATGCATCGCTCCAACTTTTTTCCTTTCTGTTCCTTCTTGAGGTTTGCTTTGCAACATTTCAATATAGGAAAATTAAAAAATAATAGCTACCAGTTATTGGGCTGCTGTGAGGTGCTGGGCAGCAAGCAAGATATTGCATACATATTAATTATAATCATTCTCCATGATGAGTACTTGTATTCCTACTTTACATATGGGCAAACTGAGGCTCAGCAACTGAGTGATGGAAGCTGCACGTCTGTCTGGCCCTGAGGCTCATAGTCCCCTGAGCTGGACTGCATGTGTGTGTATGTGTGTGTGTGTGTGTGCGCGCGCACACACATGTGCACAGAGAGCTCCACAGGCAGATGAAATAGGTCTGTGGGCTTGTTCTCCTGTTGGCAGGTTTACCCTGGAAGTTAATGTTGCAACTCCAGTTCTCTCACTATCCCAGGCATGTTGCTGAGGAGCTTTCCTCCTCATGGGGCTAGCCTGCATGTAAATGTGGGTGGAAAATACAGGCTGTCCCCTCCCATGCGTCCTTCTCCTTGCTCCACTGCATCCTTATGTATTCCCTAAGATATGGTACTCAGTATGGGGTGTGAGTTTATCATGGGTCATTGCAGTGTGTTTAGGCCCTAAAAGAAAGGATTAAAATAATCTGGAATCACAGAGCAAGGAAATGATCAGACTTTCATTTTTCGGATGAGTCTCCTGATTACATTAAGAGGAAATTTTTCAGTTTGGTGGTAGTTTACCTTTAATGAAATTTTCCAGTCTTCCTGGTGATAAAGGGAGAGCTGGGCCTCAGGCTGGCAATGGGATCTGGCTGGAATTGACTCGCATAATTTTGTTGGGGTTTCTTTTATTTTTACAATTACCTTCTCTTTATGATCGCATTCCTGTTTTTTAATTTATGGTAGTGATAGAAGAGTTCCCTGTATTATTTTTTTAATTTTGTTTATTTGCGTTAAAAAAGTCGATTGTTGGGGAGAAATAAGGTTGTATTATATTTTTCTCTATTTGAGAAAGGCATGCCATTCAATAGCATGGGAACACGTACTAAGAGTAATTGGTTAGTGAATAAAAAGGCAGGCAATGTGAGGATGTGTCAGATTTTAAGTGAGGACCACAGACACTGCAACATTGGGAGGGCAGTCCATGAGTGATGGGAATTTCAGGAAAATGTTTAGGGTGCTTGTCTCCCATCACCTAGCTTTTTATGAGGATCACAGACCCCACCCCACCCCACTGCTTTGGTTTAATTTGGCCTGTATGATCAGTCTGGCACATTGGAAGCTGCCTCATCCCAAAGTTACAGCTTGAACTGAATATTTATGAACCCCCGGGGAACATGAGACCGTTTGAGGACACTCGAGTTGATCTGTATCCACGGAATGCATCCTCATCATGTTGAAGTGGATAAGCAATTCATAAGGAATGACAGGACCTTATCGAGAACAGATAGAGGCACATCTTTTGTCTAGTGAGAGGATAAAGTGCCCAGGAAGGGGCAGTCAGCAAATAGAAAGATTTTGGTGCCTGGTAAGTGAAGCAGGAAACGTGGAATTGAGGATTCACAAGACCAATCTAGACATTCATACTTAGTGACCCTGGGAAGCAGCCTACATTTAATAGTTCTCCTGTCCTTAGCAATTTCGAGAGGAAAACAAGAGTGCCAAACTGGACAGTAAATGTTTGAACCACTAAGTAAGTGTGTTCAGGTTGTGCACTGCACAACTCCAGGGGCCTATACACACAAATCTTTGTATTCCTTTAAAACATCTTTATTGAGATTCACATACCATATGGTATTCATATGCCACAAAAGCCACCCATTTAAAGTGTACAATTCAATGACTTTTTTATATTCACAGAGTTGGGCAAACATCAGCACCAAGTAAATTTAGAACATTTTCGTCACCCCAGAATGAATCCTTGTACCTATTAGTAGTCGCTCCCCATCCCTTCCCACCCCACTCCTAACAGTTGCATAGTCTCAGCTCTAATATTTAGGTCTATGATCCATCTGGAGTTAGTTTTTGTATGTGGTGTGAGATAAAGTTCACTTTATACTTTGCATGTGGATATCCAGTTGTTCCAGCACCATTTGCTGAAAAGAGTATTCTGTCCTCATTGAATTGTCTGGGCTCTTCATACTGATTTTAACCCTGGGTGCCTCTTTCTGATGGCCTACTTGGATAACTTAAATATGGCAATGTGCACTAATTCTCCTAGGTAGGAAAAAATAAAGTTCCACCACAGGATGGGTATAATTCTTGTGTTCCTGCCTTTTTTACTCTGTGCATCAACCTTGACTCTGCACAAGACACAGGTGACTGTTAATGAGGATGGAACTTCAGAATAAAAGGTTGAGCTGGAAAAATAACTTGCTTTTCAAGAGAATTTCTCATCTACCGAATATATGTAATTTGGATAATCTTAATTTAAAGATAGCTGATTGTAATAGAGTCTCTTGAATTGTGTATTTAAGCTGACTTCCAGCAAAGGCCTTCTTCCTTCTTGGATGTATATGTACACACGCACTACACACACACACACACACACACGCACACACACACACGCACCACACACACACACACGCACACACGTGTCTCCTCCAGTTCAGAATCACCTCCCGTTGAGAACTACTGATATGGTTTATAGAGATAGATAAATAGATATAGATGTAACGATATACACACATAATACTTTCCTTCACACACACACACACACACACACACACACATGGCTTTAGATTAAGCATGGGCAGCCACTGCTTTCTGTCACTGGTACAGTTTTCTAAATGAATGACCTCTCAAAAGGAAGAGTCATTGGAAAGCCTTTTTTCAACTTGATAAAAAACTTGATTTTTTTGTCCCCTACAGTGGCTGTTTGTCACTGTAACTGCAACTGGGTATACTGTGTTCTTTTCCTTTTCTGGAGAAATTACAAAAGGAGTTTATATCCATTATATAAAATTTAACCTAGCAAATTTATAAATTATTAAGGAAAATTATCTAATCTTCAGGTAGAGTCCAGCATCCAAGGATAGCCAGAGAAGTAGTTTGGGATGTATTCATCCAGATGTGTTTTTTTTTTTTTTTTTTTTTTTTTGCAGTAGGTTTGTTGGTTCTATACCCAAATGTCACCCTAGCTCTGCCTTTCCTTTCTCTTCCTCCCATATCCACCTAGAAAAGCCAGATCCTCAATATTGTAGCCTCCCCTCTGACGAGGGACCCAGTACTGGCTGATGAGACATCATGAAGAAGGTCTCAGGGAGTATGGGCTGATTTTCTTCCAGTTTCAAAGGAGCAGCCACATAGGGAACTCACCATTTGCTGTACTGACCATCACCTGCTTCTTGCCTTGGGATGTGGTGTAACGACTGGAGCTGCTGTGGTCATCTTGGTACCATGAGGTGAATCCTCAGAATGAAAGTCTATCGGACTAAGGATGGTGGAACAGAAAGATGGAAAGAGCTTGGGTCCTTGTTGAAGCAGAGAATTGCTGAGAAAGCCAAAGGTTGCCTTCTACTTCTGGAAATTTGTTTACGATGTAATTAATACCTTTATGGTTATGGTCACTGTTGGTCAGGTTTGGTTTTCTGCAACTTGTGGCTGAAGGCATCCTCACAGGTACAAACACATACACATTGAATATTCACACACACACATTTCACTTATGCAGCATGTATGTCCACAAATATGTAGGGTTTTAAAGTGTGATCAGACTGCTCATAGTGTTTAACTTGCTTTTTAAACTCAAATATGTGTGAACACATCTTATCTGGAGATAAAGTTTTAACTTTCTATTTTAAATGACTGCACATTATTGTATATTAAGCATGGATGTGATTTTTTTAAACCCTTCTCCTACCAGTAAACATTTATGTTGACTTTAGTTTAATTGGCCATTACATAGATACTGCAACCAACATCATAAAACCGATATTCTTGCCATCTCCCGGGAATCAATTCTTAGAAAATAAAAAGAGAAGGTCAGACACGTATGTACAAAGTTGATTATCCCAGTATTAACATACTAGCAAAAGAAGAGAAACACCTTAAATGTCAATATACGAGGACTTGTTAAATAAATAAATTATGATGATGTGATCAAGTAGTATATGGCTATTCAAAATGATGGTTTTTAAGAATATTTAATGTCAAAAGAAAAATTTCACAATAAAAGACATAAAGAAAGCCAAAAATTAAAACCATAAACTATGATCATAATTATTATAAATATATTTACAGTATGTAGAGTGGAAATTGACAAAACCCCACCTCAAAATGTTCACAGTGTTTCTCTCTGGAAGGTGAGACGATGCAGGCTTTTAAATGTTCTTCTTTGTTCCAGTCTGTTTGCTCCAAATCCTCCGACACGGACGTTGGGCGTTATCCATGTCCTGGTATTGAACGATTTTACTCTTCCAACCCACCATTCACATCAAAGCACATTCCTGACCCTTCTCCAGAATGCGAGTGCTGATGACCCACGTTGGTGTGAGTTGATGAGTGTTGATGTGAGTGTTGCACTGTTCTTGCTGCTTACAAAAGTTTAAATAAAGGAAATCTGCATTTGCAGGATCTATTTTAAATTTGCCATCACCCGGGGGTCCTGTGATGCTTGTGTGTATCTGTGAAATTGGGACCTGGGGTATAGTAGTGGCTTCTTCTTCTGAAGAAAGAGTTTGCGTTTCAGGGACTTCAAGCTAATGAGGATCCTCCTCACATATTTTCCAGTCCTAGACTATGTCCCGCTTGTGAGTTAAAGTATTCTGGGAACATGCACCGTCCATCTCAGAATCCGCTGCTTACCTCAGAGCAATGGGGAACCTTTTTTTTTTTCCTTTAATGATTCCATTGTTTCTTTTTTTTATAGATTGGCACCTGAGCTGACATCTGTTGCCAATCTTTGTTTTTTCTTCTTACTCTTCTCCCCAAAGCCCCCCAATACATAGATGTATATTCTAGTTGTAGGTCCTTCTGGTTGTGCTATATGGGACGCCGCCTCAGCGTGGCTTGACGAGCGGTGCCATGTCCGTGCCCAGGATCTAAACCGGTGAAAGCCCTTGGCCGCTGAAGCAGAGTGTGCAAACTTAACCACTCAGCCACAGGGCCATCCCCAAGGAGGAAACTGTACACACACACACACAAATACTAAGCAACACACCTAAGAGTCTCAGATGCTGACTAGGCAGCGGGAGAGCCTAATGCTTAGAAACTTCCATTCTTGAGCCAGCAGGGGATTTCCTGCATTTGTTACCTGCAGAGACTCAGCTTTACCCTACATAGATGGTGCTAATCGCAGCATCCCCTTGTCTTAATCTGTTTGGGCTGCTATAACAAAAATACTACACATCGTGTGGCTTGTGAACAAGAGAAATTTATTTCTTACAGTTCTGGAGGCTGGAAGTCGAAGATCAAGGTGCCAGCAGATTCAGGGTCTAGTGAGAGCCCACTTTCTGGTTCATAGATGGCCGTCTTCTCACTGTGTCTTCACATGGTGGAAGTGGCGAGGGATTTCTCTGGGGTCTCTTTCATAAGAGACCCACCCTCTTGGCCAAACCATCTCCCAAAGGCCCTTCCTCCTAATACCATCACATTGGGGGTTAGAGTTGCAATGTATGCATTTGCGGGGGGACAAAAATATTCAGACCTTCACCGGTCACTAATACTATTCATACGACAGTAGGACAGAGTGGTTAAGACCGTGGACTCAGGCTGCACAGGTTCAAGTCCAAGCTGCTCACCTCCTAGCTAGGTAACCTTGAGCATGTGCTTTCACTTAATATAGCTCTTAACTTCTGCGTTTGCAGAACTGTAGGAAACGAGAGTGCTTAGCTTATAGGGCTGGGAGCACTCAGGAAGTTAACACCCACAAAAGCACTAGAACACTAACTAGCATACAGTAAGTGTTTAATAAGTGTTACTAAGTATCAGCCAATCACATTGAATGAGATTATGTAAGCACAGGTAGAACACAAACCACGGCACATAGTAAGTTGTATGTGAAATGTTATTATCTCATCCTCTTCCCCAAAAAGCCCCGGTAACCACAGAGAGATTCTGGATGTCATTGCTGGGGCATTGCAACAAGTCCGGGAAGGAGCTGGGGGTCCGTTCATGGGCTCTTCAGTCTTGTTTTTCTCATCTCCCTTATAGGAGCCATCACCCAAGTTTGTGGGACACAAACTCTGATTATTTTTTTTTTTTTGTCCTCTCAAAGACAAATTTCCCTTAAAATTAATTATGGTGCTGATGGACACGACATCCAGCAGACAGAATTCCTGGCGCTTTCATTTTCCTTCCTCCCCCTCGCCCCGCCCCCCTGGCATCTTGCTCCAGCTGCGCCACTGTCAGGAGGCTGCTCTGCTAAGCAGCCTGTCACATGTTCTGTTACAATCATGTTTTATTATAGCTTTCAAAAGATGACCTCTCATTCCGCACACTCGTGTTTATAGAGGACTTCTGGCATTCTGAAAGGAAACAGATAGCAGAGTCTCTAAACCCTTTATTTGCTTCAGCTGATAACTGCTCTGGCCAGAGATGAACACGGTGGTGATTACAAGATGTAATTTACTACAAAAGACAGTTAATATTACTTACAAACCTGTCATCATTTCTGGGGAAATCAGAGCCGAAGCAACGAGTGGGACAAATCTGAATCCACCTAAATTTCTTTGTCTGATAGAATTACAAGTTTATAGATTTACCATTTAAGAAACAGCCCCGTTATGAAACATTCGTCCTCGCAGACAGACAATATAAGTAACAAGCAAGATTACATCCTTTTATGTGGATCAAGGACATAGGCAGTGTAAGAAAGAAAGGAAGAAAAAAAATCCCTTAAGAGGAACTTAGATGCTACCCTTGTGAATTCTACCTGAGGATATTAACTGGGGAATTAGACCTATGAAAAAGCCTCTAATATGACTAAACAAAGTCCCTGAGGTGATGCTCTGAATCAGAAAAATGTGCAAAAATATAGCCTCTTAAATGTGATTATGGTCAGAGCTGTAGTTTCTCCCCGAGAAAGGGCATTGAAAGTAGAGGAATGAAAGAAAAAAAAAATGTTTTAAAACTTTTGTGTCAGACCAGAAATTATAGAGTAGCAACAGCTTAGGGATTTAAATAACCCCTTTAAGCCCAATTCTAAAGCTTTGTGCTTTAAATTGAAGAAAAGAAAGGAATTAGATATCCAATTTAGGACTTTTTTATTTTAAGACCATGCAATGGAAGAGTCATTTTTGCTGAGTGGCTAATTGAGCCAGTATACGATTCCAACTTGGGTTGTCATTTTAAAGATATGGCTCTCGCATTTAAGTTTCTTGTGGGCTGCCCTCTCTCTTGGACTTACATCCAAGTGTCTTGTTCAAATTGTTATTATTTAATGGATATTAAGGTCAGTTTTGTTGCTTTTGTTGTCATCATGATCAGAGCCCAGGAGAGTCATGAATCGGTCCTTGCCATTTACCTCTCCTCCTCTTCGGATCCTAAGGAAATTCTACACACAAGGAGCAATACAGTGGTCCTCTTATCCACTGTGAACCCCCAGTGGGTGCCTGAGACCACCGATAGTTCTGAACCCTGTCTATAGTATGATTTTTCCTGTACATATGTATTTGAGGTGTGACAGCAAAACTAGCACAAATTTCTTTTTCCTTCTTCACAATTTCATGGATAGAAGGTTCCTTCTTACCGTAGATCTTAGCAACCTCAGATTTTTTTTTTCATTCCTTATTAAGATGAGTACTTTCACCTCTTCCCTTAAAGGAAGCACTTTGTGGCTTCTCTTTGGCACATCTGAATTGCCAGCATCGCTACTCTTGGCTTTGGGGCCATTATTAAGTAAAATAAGGGTTACTTGGACACAAGCACTGTGATACTGCCACAGTCTGATAACCCAGATGGCTACTAAGTGACTGATGGGCAGGTAGTGCGTACAGCGTGGACCCGCTGGACAAAGGGATGATTCATGTCCCGAGGGGGACGGACCAGGTCTTTGAAAGATTTCATCATGCTACTCAGAACAGCATGCAATTTAAAGGTCATAAATTGTTTATTTCTGGAATTTTCCATTTAATATTTTTGGACCATAGGTAACTGAAACCGCTGAAAGCAAAACTTTGGGGAAGGGTGACTACTCTACCAGGATAGAAATCTTGGGAACGTTTCACCAGTAGCTTTGCAAGCACTCATACCTGAAGTCAGCTCTGGTAAAGGCTGTACGGGGCTCTTTTTCCTCTCCCCTCCCATCCCCAATCTGATCCTTGGGACTAGGTCACTCAAGCACACTCACCCGTACTTACAGAGAGAGAAGAGAAGAGGTCAGGTTTATAGAAGCAGCCCCATATCAACATATCCTCCCAGAAATTTTGTTGAGGACAAGTGACAGAAAGTAGAAAAGATATGGGTGGGTTTGACCAAAGCAAACAGAACTTTGCTCAGCTGACTGATTCTGCCCCCTGGGATTGAAGGACATGAGAGAGAGGGTGGGGCCAGGAATCCTGCCTCTTAAAGTGCAGTGACCTTGCTCACTGGTAACAGGCTCCAGTCACCAACTTAGACCATTCTCTCTTGTGGGGAGGGGCAAGGGATCCAGTGAAGAGAAGAGAAGTAGGCTTGGTATGAGCAGAGGAATGGGATTCCATTTCCCCCCATTATTTATTTCCTAAGCTCTTTATGTGTCATTTGTATATATTCTTTGCAGAATTATCTATTCAAGTCCTTTGCCCGCTTTTAAATTGGGTTTTGTTGTTGTTGAGTTTCAGGAGTTCTTTATATATTCTGGAGGTTGATTCCTTATCAGGCAAATGGTTTGCAACTACTTTCTCACATTTTGTGGATTGCCTTTTCACTCTCTTGACAGTGTCCATTAATTCACTAAAGTTTTAAATTTTGTTGAAGTCCCATGTGTCTGGTTTTTTTTCCGTTTCATTGCTTGTGTTTTTGTCCTAAGCTGTTTATAAGAACGGCAGCAAACTGTTTATTTGTCTGAATCTGGGGTGCTTTCTCTAGAACAAGAAGAGAGATTTAGAACAAATCATAAATCTCATGACTCGGTAGTTAGACCTCCAGCCAGCTGGGAAGAGGATCAGTGTGTGCTGAAACCCCAACCATTGACCCCCAAGATGCCATGATGTTCTTGCAGAAAGGCCACCTGCCTGGCGGGAATGTGCATGATGCTGGGAGGCCAGGCCAGGACTCCTGGGAGAGCATCCTCTCATTCCAGTTCCACTGGCTCCTCTCCAAGGTGGTCAGGCATCACTGATGCGTGGACAGCTCGTATGTTCATCTGTGAACCACATCCGCACTCAAGAGGAGCCGAAAATGCAGTTCCCCCGGTTCTACTCCCTGCTTTATCCTTTCTTTGGGTTTCTGTTGCTGTCATTTAGCGCTTAGAAAACTGTTGAATTTTAGAACAAAAAGACAACTGAAGCCCAGCCCTGTGATATGCATATAAAATTGCTGGGGCTGGAGTGGTTAAGACTCCTGCCCAAACTCCTGTAACTAATGAGCAATAAAACTAGAGCCAGATCCTGGATATTCTGACTCAGGCCACTGCTCTTCTCACTTCTTTTTATCATCAACATACACAAGAAAAAGAGAAGCCTCACATTTTCATTCATTTCAGCATTGGCTTAGCCTCAGACTGTGGTCGGCATCCCAGTGGCAAAAAATTAAAATAAAGAGTCACAAATGGAAAATAATCATTGCCATTGTGATCTTAGTTGAATTGCTGTTTCAACATGAGGTTATCTAAAGGGTGGCCATAGAAAGGTCTGAATCACAGTATTCCTTAGGGATGTGAACCACAGACTCAGATGTCTCGGGGCCGAGAATGTGGCAGAACACAGTGTTTAAAGGGTTGCATGGATGTATGGGAATGCAGCTACAAATTGCTAAGCTTCTGAATTTTTCCAGAGAACCTAAAAACTGGATTCTTGTATGAAATATCTCAATTTTATGATTGAAATTTTTAAAGGAATCAATAAAAAATTTTCAGCTTGAAAGCCACCGCTTCCCGCACAAAACAAAAATCTATCCGTCTCTGCAATGCATATGGACCATTGATTTAAGATCCTTGCATTTGCAGTCATACTGGTGTTTCTCAACGTTTACACGTGTTGGAATCATCTGGAGAGCTTTTAAAAAATGCCAGTGCTTCATTCAGCTGGACTCCAGACCAAATGAATCCTAGCCTCTCAGGGTGGATTCTGGGCGTCAGGACTTGTGACAGCTCCCCGGGTGACGGTAACGTGCAGTGGAGTTAAGACCCGCTGGGCTCAAGTCAGTGTCTACGGCCAGGATCCAATTCCATCCCCCTCTTTCCCATCAGCAAGGACATCTGGACTGTGATTGCTGGACATCAAGATGGCCCTAATTTTAGGGTTAACATCTGGATAATTGTCTGCGTTTCTTGTTTCTGGTCCTTTTTTGGGTGTTTATAGGCACAGACAGATGTCCCTTTAACTTAATTTGCCATGTGTCCCTTCGGTAAAGTTTTGATCCCAAACTTCGTGATTGATCACATCTCTGGAGCAAGTGGGCTGTTCAGTGAAGTTTGTTTGTAGCTTCTTAGCTTTGATCTCCTTTTCATCTCTCAGCCTTGGGGTTTCTCCAGCCAGACGTAATGCTTTTTGCTCAGCTGCCTTTGGTCTTGTGAATTCGCAGGCTTGTCCTTGAAACACTGGGAGCCTCTGTTGGTTCTTGTGAGCCCTTTTCAGCTCCTGTTCCGGTGCCATCTGCTTCTCCCTCCTCTCCTTGCTGTTTGCACACACACTCCTCTTGCCTTTCCGTGCCAGCTTTTTGGAGTCACTGTGATAACCCTAGCAAGCCCTACAAAAATTAAAATAGTATGGACAGGAAGCTACAAGATGATCTTTAACTTGGCTTTTATTTCCCAAACTCTATACATCTTATTGTTGATTTTGTCACTTATGATGATAGCATTGTGGTTATATAAGAAAGCATCCATAATTTTCAGTGGTACAAACCGATTAGGAAGTAAAGCTGAAATGATATGAACTCTGGAGTTGTTTATAATACTTTAGCAAATAAATGTGTAAGTAAATAGCAAGTTAAAAATAAAGGCAGCAGTATCTGGATTATAGCTGACTATGGTAGATAGGTATTTAAAGCTCGTTATAAAATATGTTCTACTTTTGTGCATGTTTAAATATTTTATTATACATATATATGTATGTATATATATATATATATATATAGTTCTAAAGTCTGTAAGATTCTAAAGTTTGAGAAGAATATCTAATTCCAAGATTCTATAATTATTTCTTTCTTAATTAATCTATGCTTAAGATTGATGTCACTGCAAAAGAAATAAGTGGGTGACTTTGAAAAAAATACATGAATAGCTTTTTAATAAAATCAACTCAGACAATTAGAAAAATAAAAAATCGAGAAAACAGCATCCACAATTTCATCTTCCTAACTTAACTAATGTTAGCTCTTATGGTTAGCCTGCTGGCATTGTTTCCATTGCAGTACATACCTTTGCATTTCTGCTTTATTTATCGATGATATCATCAAGCACAGACTGTGGGCTGGGTATTGCATTGTGGCAGGCTTTCTAGCTGCTTTGAATTTACAATCTTCAATAAGGCCTAAAAGAGGGAAACCAGAAGTGACAGCATTTTGTCCAAATGCAATCATCCAATGGATTTGTCATTGGAGTGAATCTCTTGTTCTTGCTTGTGCGTCTTCTAATGCTAAGGATATTTCTAGTAACAAAGGAGCACAAGTATTGGGGAGAAAGATAGGCAGAGATTTGGGGAGCTAGACAAAGACTGACAAGGGGATTATGTAAAGTATTTCTTCTGATTATCCTTGCATACCAATACATCAGAAAACTCTCTCTTCCTGCAATTCACACATCCAGGCAAATTATCTAGATGACTCTAGGGTACCACATTGTGAACTGGGTATACATTTTTAAATGTATCTGAAGTCACTGCATTTCAGACCTACCGAATCATGATCCCTAAGAGTGGGACTCAGGACTCCCACTCTTAACAGGCTCCCAGGAGAATTCGTGGCTGACCATGCAGCACCCATCTGACTAGGCATTGGGCAACTATAGAAAGCTATCGGAATGGACTTTGAATCTTCCAGAAACAATTCATTGTGTTTATTACAGTTAAAAAGGGAAGGGAAATCTTATCGTTGATATCCAGACCTTTCAAAAGTCAAGCATTAGTATATAATAATTCGTTTAATGTAAATTTTGTTATAATCAGACAACCATTTCCCAGTCATTGTAAGCAATTAGGACCCATTTTCTCTCTCTCTGCCTCTGTCTCTCTCTCTTCATGTTTTGTGTCTGCCTATGTATATATGTGTTTGTACAAATAAGGCACAAATACTTATTTGAGAATTTTGTGATTTCCCCTTGCAGTATGTGAGTTCAAAATTCGCTGGAAACAGCAAAGACCAAAAACCATACCGTTTCACCTGCTAATATCATAGAATGAGAAGAGCATGCTTAAGACGTCTTACGTCCTCATTTAGCTTTTGAAGTTCTCTCCATCCACACACATCCTTGCTTCTGAAGTTGGAAACATGCTGAAACAGAACAAACGCAAACTTGGAGAGTGAAATAAGCTTGACCTAAAACCTTAGGTCTTCCCCTCACCGTGTGAGCTTTGGCAAGTGATGTGTCCTTTCTAGGTCTTATCTTCTTCTAAGTTGAAAAATAATCTTCAGTCTACAGGAGATGATACATAGAAGGGACCTGAAACAACTGATTCTCAACAAATATTATTTCATCAATTGCTGCTCATTTTCTTAGCTTATATCTTCTTAGACTTTGCTGTTTTTTGGAATAATCAAAAAAATAATACATGTTTTAAAATCCCTTTTAAGGCAACATTGGTTTGTCTTGGAACCATTACTCTATGTCTTAACTAAGTGAAATATTTCAAAGTAAAGCAACATAGTGTCTTAAAAAAAAAGCTCATCTTTTGGAGCCGGAAAGACTTTGGTTTAAATCCTCGCATTGTTGCTCATTCCTTTGCGTTTTGTTTGTTTGTTGTTGGGACACATTAGTTTTCTCATCTGCAAAATGGGAACAGCAATCCTCACCTATACGAATTTGCTATTGCTGCTGCGACAAATCAACACAAACTTAGTGGCTTCATACCACAAAAATTCATAATCTCATAGTTCTGGAGGAGAGAAGTCTGGAAGTTGTCTCGCTGGGATAAAATCAGGGTGTTAGAAGGATTATGCTCCTTTCTGGAAGCTCTGGGGGGAAAACCCATTTTCTGTTCTTTTCCAACTTCTGGAAGCTGCCTGTATTCCTTCGCTCGTGGCCCCCTTTCATCTTCAAAGCCGGCCATGGCCAAATAAGTCCATCTCGCACTGTGTTGCTTTGACACTATCCTGCTTCCCTCTTCCCCATTTAGAGAGCTTTGTGAGCACACTGAGACCACCGTGATAATTCAGCATGACCCCCCTGTTTTAAGAGCAGCTGATTAGCAGCCTGAATTCCATTTGCACCTTTAATTCCCCTTCGCTGTGTAACATGACATATTCATAGCTTCTGGGGATTATGACATGGACATTTTCGGGGGTGCATTATTCTGCCTCCCATAGGCGCCTCTCACAGTGGTTTTTGAGGTTAATGAGAAGATCCTGTAAAGTTCTTAGCACCGTGGCTGGTACATAGTGTAGTAGGTCCTCAAGATGGAGATGCTGATGTTGAAAATGATTTTTTAAAATAAACGCATTTTCTTCTTTTAAAAACAACTTTGCTAATTATTTTAGCTGGAATAGCTGGATTTATATATCCCACAATGAACCTACTCGATGTAAAAATTGCCCAATATGTGCAATGGTCCTTCCCTGTGTAGGCAATCCCCCTCATAACACTAACAACGGTGATGGGGGGAAGACTGGGGGGAATGGCCAGATAGATAGAAATAAAAGGAGGATGGAGGTAGCTGGGATTCAATGTGGCCATCGTGTTGATTCTCAAAATCTGGACCTCTTTGGGCTGCAGTAGACTAAATTATGATTCTGATGAGAGTATATTAGTGTTTTACCTTCCACTGTTCATTTTTAAATCTTATTAAGATTTGATTTATAAAGACCTCAGATTTTTAAAGAAACCACTGAGCAATAATTTCCCTTAAAGATAAATTTTGACCAGTTAAGTCTTACGTTTATGATATAAAAGTCATAATACCTAATAATGAATAAAGTATTGCAGCATTATGGAAGAAACTCATCTGGATCAATGAAACATTGACATTATAATTCTTATAAATTAATTTTGGTGAATTTCATGTATGTGAAGGCACATTAATAAATCAAACTGCCAAGTGCTCACATCACTCAGCATCTTCCCCCAAATAAGATTGATAGCAATAATACCATCAACAAATGTCTGTGGTTTTTTAAGTTGCCTACTTCGAGGAATAGGAAAAGAAATTATTTTGGGCATCCAGGCTGCTTATAAATTATAGCCAAGTTGTTCTGTTAAAAATAAGTTACTAAATATACTTGTTCCATTCATAATATATCATAATATATGGTAGAACATAATATATGGTCTTCATTTACATAGCAGCGACTTTCTCCTTAGCAGGAGCACAGATATACTTAATGCCAAATTATATTGAAGTATATGTTATTGTAGAAATAGGATTTTACTATTACTTTCTTTTGCTTCAGAGGCAAAAGAGAAGGGGGGCAAGGGGGTTGTAGGGGCTTTGTTAGTTTTCATCTAATAATATGAATGCCATATATGATGCCCACCTTTTACCTCTTAGAGAGCTGTGTCAAAGCTCTTTGCCCACCCCCACTTGATTCTGGTACTTGTACATCAACGTGACTTTTCATGGCACGGATCTCCGCAATGAGAATGTTTTTTCATAATCATGTCCACTGTCCCAGAAAACTGCCTGAGGATCTCAGAGCCGCCCTCTTCATCTGCTGTGTCTCAGAGAAGGATGATTTTTGGCTATCTTGCATATGGTTTCTGGGTATATTTATCCAATGAGAGTTATGGGTGGAAAACTTGAAGACAGGAGAATTCAGGGATCATTTTTCCCCCTCTGTGCTTCTTGGCATCTTCAGGTCCTCCCTCAGCGTCCTCCTCCATGCTTCCATCTCTCCTGGGCTGTGCCCACCATGGCAGGTAGCCATGGTTTCTGAGCTCTGAAAACACCGCTTCTTCCCATTGGTCTCCAGTTTCAAGGATTGTGGCAGCTTTTGAAGTCTCCAGTTTCTGGGTTCCCTTGCCTTCCACTCTTTGGCTCCTCAACTCTTCCCAGTTCCTTGTGTTAAATTCCTTTTGGTTTAAAAGGCCTAGGATAGTTTCTGTTTCTTGCATTACCTTGATAGATCTACCTCTGAAAAAGCACTTCCCTCTTATACACAAAAGATTATAGATGTACGTATTATCACTGGTAAGAATATAGTTACATTTTTTATTTAATAAAACTGTATTTTGGAGTAATTTTAGACTTACGGTAAGTTTAGATTTATAGAGAGTACTTCTGTACCCCCTCCAACTTTCTCCTAATGTTGACATGTTGCATCACCGCAGTATATTCATCGAAACTAAGAAACCAACATTGCTAAAATAGTATTAACTGACATCCAGACTTTATTCAGATTTCACCAATTTTCCTACTAACATCCTTTTTTTCTGTTCCAGGATCCAATCTGGGTACCCCATTCCATGTAGTCACCATGTAAAGTCACTTTATTCTTGGCTGTGACGGCTTCTCCATCTTTCCTTGCTTTTCATGGCATCAACAGTTTTAAGAACATTTTATAAAATGTCCCTGAATTGGGGCTTGTCTGATGTTTCTCTCGGGATTAGACTTGGGTTATAGTCTTGGGGGGAGAGTACCACAGAGGTGAAGCAGCTTCCTGTTAAGTTCTATTAGAAAGGACGTGATGTCTACACTTGGTGAAGGCGGCATCTGCCAGGTTTCTGCCCCTTGTGGTTTCTATCTTCCTCCTTTTCCCATTCTAGATGTTTTTAACGTGGGTGACAAGTCCAGCCCACACTCAAGGTGAGGAGAATTAAGTTCTACTCCATGGAGGGGGCTTATCTATATATCTCTATTATTTGGAAATTTTGGGAAGGAATATTTGTCCCTTCTCACCCAAGTTTTTTATTCAGCTATTTATTTATATCAGTGTGGACTCATGTATAGTTATTTTATGCTTTGGGTTATAATCTCAAAGTAATTGTTGTCCAAATGGCTCCAGCTTTGGCCACAGAGATCTCTTTCATGTTGGCTCCTGTGTCCCTCTGATCTGCCCCCATCCCTTTGTGTTTTGAGAATTTCCTTACTTTCTGCACTAAAATATGGTTCATACTCATTGTATTTCTCCTGCCCCAGCCCTAGAATCAGACATTTCTCCTAGGACAGGCACACATTTTCAGGTGACTTGTTTCCCCCTGTGTGACTTTCTTTGTCACATTCATCAAAAGGTGAAATAATGCATTTTTTCACTCAACAAGTATTTATTGAATAAGAATTGTATGCCACACAATGGACTGCTCTCCGGGCACATGTTTTTGAATAGAACAAAATACTGCCTCAGCTTTCAAAAACGTTAAATAAATACACATATCACATATGTATCTCTGTGTGTGGGTGCAATTCTCTAATTAAATATATTGGCCTCAGTAAGTTTCAAGTGAACATTTTCACACAGCAGAAACTACTTTTATAAGACAGCAGGAATTTGATGGCAAGCTTTCCGTGGGGCTAGAGCAATTCATTTCCTGGATGGTTAAAATATTTGTTTCTTCCAGAGGAGCGTTTCCTTAAAACTAGCGGTCCAGATTACCAAACTCAATTTGACAAACCAAGCTCCCTGCAGTTTGTGAGCAAAGAGAGAGGAGGCAGATGCTGCTCTCGGCATCGGTGTGTGTTTTGGAATTCACATGATAAATACTCCAGTACAGGAACTGTCAGACCTGATTAATACTTTACACTAACGGTGCATGTGCCTTGATCTATAGGCATTATGCTTGCTGCCTGGGTCCCCCACAAGGCAGCCGTCAGCATCAGCTTCCCAGAAGCTCCCCCACTGAGCACTTCTCCTCCGTGTCGTGTGCTCTGTTGTCATCTTTGGTAAAGGATTTTAAACTTGGAAAATAATTTGCTACAAGAATCAACTTGGAAGGAATGTGCATTGTTTGAATGCCCAGGATGGGGGGCAGTTCGTAATACACAAAAAATCCATATGGGGCTGGCCCGGTGGTGCAGTGGTTAAGTTCGTATGTTCCCTTTGGCAGCCCAGGGTTCGCTGGTTTGGATCCCAGGTGCGGACCTACGCACCGCTTGTCAAGCCATGCCGTGGCAGGTGTCCCACATATAAAGTAGAGGAAGATGGGCACAGATGTTAGCTCAGGGCCAGTCTTCCTCAGCAAAAAGAGGAGATCCATATAATAATGCATGCAACAAAAGAGCTGAGTAGCTTCTTTATGCAGTGGGGGGTTTAGTAGGTTAAACTGTAGGGTCTCGTAATGTTTTCCACCCCCAAAACTTAAAGTAAACAATAATATCATTTCCGTGTAAGGACAGTTGGTTTCACACATTGGCAACTATGCAAAAAAGTCCTAGTGGTTGCTAGATAAATTGTGACATGTTTATCCAATACTATGGAATATTAGGTGGTTATGAAACATAATGAGGTAGAAATCTAATTCCACCCTGTGAAGATAAGTGGTTCAAATACTCCATAAATATGGAAGAATGTGCGCCAATTACTCACCAGAGTTTTTCTTTGAGAAGTGGGTTTAGGAGTGACTTTCACTTTCTACATTGTAAATTTCTTTATTGTTTGAGGATTCTGTAATGAACACGTAATATTTTGGAAATTCACCCAAAATACTGAATGCTCCATGAAACATAATATATTCTACTCATAGTATCATTCAGATAATGTTACTTCTAAATAATGAAATGGTGATGATTTCTGATGCATTTCAAATCACCTGCTATGAGTAAAGATGTTTTACATGGATAATGATAAATTGAAGAGATGAAGAATACCTTCTCTCTAAGTATCGTGTTGGATGCACTTGCTGCTTTCCAACATCTTTAAATATCATGCTGAGTGTCAAGAATTAACGTTACGGAGAATTTTTCGTGAAGAATGTGGGCATCTATGCAGGAAGTAGATGGTTATGATAAAGAATAAAAGCAGACCTGATTATTTGCATCTGGTTGGTTTTATCCAAGACTGGATAAACCAATTACTTCTGGGAGACTATATTAGTGTCCTAGGACTGCTGAAATAACATACCACAAACTGGGCTTAAAACAGCGGAAATGTATTGTCTCACGGTTCTGGAGGCCAGAAGTGCGAAATCAGGTGTCAGCAGCGTTGGCTCCTTTCGGAGGCTCTGAGGGAGATTTTCTCCTTTCTCTGAGCTTCTGACAGTTTCCCACAATCTTTTATGTTCCTTGATATATAGGTGTATCACTCCCATCTCTGCCTGTGTCTTCATGTGGCATTCTTCATGTGTCCCGGTCCTCACATGGTCATTTTCTTATAAGGACACCTGCCATATTGGGCTAGGGACCCACCCTACTCTAGTGTGACCTCATCTTAACTAATTACATCTGTAATGACCATATTTCAAATAAGTTCACATCCTGAGGTACTGGGGGTTAGGACTTCAACATATCTTTTTACTGGTCACAGACACTGACAAGATATGGATGCCTGGATCCCAACTGCTCAATCCAATTATTTGGGGGCATGAGTATTACAAGAAAGAACTGTTGTGATGCACACGAGATCTGTAAGCCCCCAGCTGCAGACTGAGGGCCATTTGGATGCTATTGGAAGACAGTCGTATCTTTGCTTAGCGCAAACCTATTACATGAAATGCAGTTTACATTTACAAAGTAGATATTTTGTTAGTGGCTATTCTTCCCTCTACAAAGGGCATTTTCTACCTTATTAAAGATTAACAACTTTTTTATTCGTAGAGTTCCCCAGTGGATTTAAACCAGAATTTCCTTCACCAATGCTAATAACTGAAAAACATCCATATTTGAGGTGCTTCTTCCCAGTAAGCATGATCAAGGGAAAAGTCATCATCCCATCAAAATAAAGAACTTCTTTTACAGGAAGTGACCATACGCTTTCCATCAACCTTTCCTGATCCAAGAGACTATCAATGCAAACGCCTGTATTCTCCCCACTTTGAAAGTCTCTATTTCTAGCTTTCATCTATTGCAGGCACGTGAGGAATCAGCACTGCCATTAATAGCAGATGGAATAGGCTCGGCCACATTTCCCTTCTCACAGGCACTGCCTGCCTGGCGTGTGGAGCCACATTCCCTTGCTCGCTAATCCTCATGTGATTCGAGACTCACCCCCCCTCCCCAAACTCCCCGGCAAACTCCCTGAGCTCCAGGAACTATTTGTGAGCCAATTGTACCAACCCCTTGACGTTAGAGCTTGACTTGCTGAGTTCTGATGTTGAGTCCTTATATAGAGACAAGGACACTGCCCAGTTTTGCTTTCAGGAAAGTCAGGCTGCTGACAACATGGAACGCCGTGCCGCACATCAGGACAGAACCCGATTCTCAAACTAAAAAGTTTTTTTGTGGGAATTGTCAGGCTTTTTTAGCAGAAGCAAATTTTTCATCATTTTACATGTACTTATATTTTTCTGCTCTTTGGGCCCCTGGTTAGTCAGAAATAAAAGCATATCTGTGCCCATATTCCACTTTCTTTCAGAAAATTTATTAGCTTATTTTTAACTTATTTATTAGTTAACCACCTGCTATCATCTGTAGAGCCCCCCTCCCCACAAATGCTACTGACTCAGAGGTAACAGATGTGTCTTTTTCCTGTCATCTAATAGTTCAGCTTGAGCATGCTCTATCAGAGAGTGGCGTCCTTCCCTTCAGTGATTCAGAGATCCAGGTTCTAACCATCTTGTGGGTCAGCCTTCCTCTAGGATCTCATCATCATCGTCGTCGTCGTCGTCATCATCATCATCATCATCATCGTAATCCTCATCCAGCAGTGGAAGGGGATTAAAAAAGCATGGAGAACACATAAGCCTCGCCTAGAATTGACATATATATTTTCCCTTATATTTCATTGTTGAGAACTAGTCGCATGAAAAACCTGTCTGCAAGGGATGCTAGGAAATGTAGTCCAGCTGTGTATTCTGGAAGAAGGGAGAAATGGGAATTTTTGGGAAGAGTAAACAGAATCTACTACAACTGGATTTTTTAAAATCTCCTGTGTGACTGGACATTTGCTTCTTTTTTTCTTCCCTAACATTTGATTCAAATTAAGGCATCTCCAGTTATCTTTCACATAATAACCAAAATTAATAGCCACAACCATCAGGCTGTTGGGACTTCCTGTTTCTTCAGAGCAATTGGAGCTAAGCATTACTGCAATAAATTTTCTTATTTCACTGAAAGAGGCAAGATTTTTCCAGGAAGAGTGAGAAACCATTGTAGCTAAGGTCATTATTCTGATTAATGCTGGGATGATCTGACACTTGGGGACAGCAAGCTACTGCCCATGGACCACACCTGGCTGTGTCTGTTCATGTAATTAAAGTTTTATTGGAACACAGGTGTGCTCGTTCATTTATACATTGTCTATGACTGCTTTCATGCTGCAACAGCAGAGTTGAGTTTTGCAACAGAGACCGTATGACTTGACTTTGAAGATATTTACATCTGTTCCTCCACAGGAAAAGTTTGTTGATCACTCGTCTACACCGTTGATTTTCAAACAGAGTGCTTAAGAACCCAGAGGTGCTTCGGCCCACCATGGAGGGTTTGGGAGATGTAACTGGTGGGATGATATGTCCTCATAAACCTTCTACAAGGGCGGCTCCATCTTGACCTCATCTCTCTATAGGGTTCTGTGTAAACTTCCTTTGGGAAAATACAAGTTTGAAATTGATTATACTAAACCATTAATATATAGAATGTAAAGGAAGTGGATCTTGATCTTCTTCTTTCCTGGAGGTCTGGAAACCCTCAAAAAGTCACCTTTATGTAGATGGCATAGTCCTATCTGAAGGCATGAGCTAGAAGTCACAACATTCTTGCACTTGTTCATTCTAAAATATTTATTAACTCCTTTGCTTGTCTTCTAGCTGCAGAGGACAAGACAGTGCATCTCAGAAACACGGGTTTGACTCTCAGGGGGCCTACAGTCTGATGGGGGGAAGCCAGACAATGAGTAAATAGACACAACATGGATATTTTATATAATCTCAGCTGGAGGGAATAAGGCAAGGGGGTAGTGAGGGATGGAGTCCCCTTTTATTTAGGAAGGTCAGAGAATGTCTCCTTGAGGGGGTGATCTGGACTTGGATAAGGATGGAAAGTAACATGGACATTTGGAGAATTCTGGGCTGCTCTAACAGCAGAAGTGAAGGTTTTCAAACATTAAGGTGGCTTTCCAAGCATCCTTCTATGCAACTGTCTAGAACTCTTCACTGTTTGCTCTCCATTCCGTGCTTTGTGCGTGCTGGTGTCTTCCACAGGCAGAGAAGGCTCAGCTTGTTTTTCCTGTCCACTTGGCAAATACCTCCTCATTGTCATGCAAGACTCAGCTCAAATGCAGCAACCTTTGTGATGCTTTCCATTGCTCTAGGCAGGATTTCCACTCCCTCTTATTCTTTCACTGTGTCTTGAACATTTGCGTGTCCAGTATTGTATTTATTTTTACACAGACATAGGGAGAGGGGTAATTTTCAGCTGGCCCTCCATCTTATCCCTAGGCACTCTGCATAGTGACCTACCCTTCACTAATACTTAATGATCACTGAATGCGATTATGTGTGTCCCCTAGACAAATAAAATGATAGCAACAAAACCATTGATTATAATGGATACCTTTTCCTGAACATTTACTTAGAACAGTGTTGTATGCCAAGATAAACCCATTCAATATGCACAATAAGCATGTGAGTTAGGGACTATTATTATTTATGGAAGAAGATGCTGAAACACAGGAAGGTCCCAAGACCCACGTTCATAATACAGAAACATAGTAACTAGTGTTTATTATATCACCACTAACCATTTAATGTGGGTTGTTTTATTCAATCCTCACAACCCTCTGGAGCAAGTCCTACTCTGATGCTCATTTCATAGAGGGGGGAATCAGGATGCAGAAGGTTAAAACTTGCCCAAGATCACATGGTTAGTACACAGTAGAGTTGGGGTTCAAATTCATGTGCCCTTTATTCCAGAATCCTTGTCTTCACCCCCACACTTGAATGTGGTGTGTTGGAACCAGAAAGGGGAAAAAAAAAGCCCACACCAACACATTATAAAGCTGCTCGCTCAAGGTAAACATCTAGCAGAAGCCACCAACGCTGTGTCCTTGGAGGTGCTTTGTTGTGCTGGGTGCGGCTGCGTCTTGCTTCTCTTGATGAAGAATTCACCGCCTGGAACACTGTGTTTACTCCTGCTGTTGTCCTCCCATTAGATGAGGAATGAGCACAGCCATCCACAAAAGCAGAGTTATAAGGTAAGAACACAACACAGAGAATGCAAGAGGGTTATTTATAGTCCAGAGTTGCAGGCTGAAAAGACGGCGTGTGAGGAGCTTAATCATTTCCCAGGGCATCAGGGATAACAGTGGACAGTGGCAATAAAGAGCTTACAAAGGGTCAGGGTTGCATACCAATTAAAATGACTTCCAGGCACTTAACATGCATGGCACTTAGCTAGAGACCGGTGACATGTTCTGGCCAGGAAGATGAAAACGACTTCCGATGTCTCGTGCCTCTGTCCCCTTAAGCAAAGACGCAGTCTGTCTAACACTGTTGTTGCAACAGAACTCTAATAATTTCAGGTTCTGTGATAATGACTTGGTGGCCTCATCCCTCTGGCTGGCATATCTTGATACTGGGGAAAACTTTGAGTCCGGTTTGACTCTTTTAGTAGCTGTCCATGCCAAGCTTTGCATAAAAGTGGGGAGGGCTTGGTGACGCAGAGATACCCTCTTTCTGCAGCCCAGTTTGTGAAACTACCAGTTTTCCAGTTACCTCCTTTCTCATTAAATTAATGGCTTTTGGCTTAGTTAGGGCTCTTCAGGTTGCAATAGACAGAACTCTAACTAAACTCGGCTGAAGCGAAAACAAGGAAAATGCAAAGGATTTATTCATGCTCATGAAACCGAAGAGTCTAAGGGCAGGATGTCTTTTTGGCATGACTGGACCTTGGGTGCCATTAGGAAGCCCTGTTTCCACTTCTCACAACTACTTTCAGCTTTGTTGGTTTTATTCTCAGGGTTACCCATATTTGATCACCGGAAACTCTAGACTTTCCTAGAGCTGCTGTAACATATTCCCACAAACTAGTGTCTTAAAATGGAAGTTTATTCTATCACAATTCTAGAAGCCAGAAATCTGAAATCAAGGTGTACACAGGCTTGTTCCTTCTGAAAGCTCTGAAGGAGAATTGAGTCCTTGCCTCTCTCCTAATCTTTGGTGGCTGCCGGCCACCGTTGGCTTTCCTTGGGTTGTAGCTGCATCCCTCCGGTCGCTAGCCCCAGGGCCACACGGCCGCCTTCTCTGTGTCTCAAATCTCCCTCTCCTTTATCTTATGCAGACACTGGTCATTGGGTTTAGGGCCCACCCTAAATCCAGGATGATGTTCTCTCAAGAGCAATAACTTAATTATATTTACAAAGACCCTTTTTTCCAAATAAGGTCACATTCACAGGTACCAGGCATTAGGACTTCGACACATTTTGTGGGGCGGGAGGCACACTTCAACAATTCAACCCACTTTACACACCAACGTTATCAACCCCAATACAAAAAGAGCAGACCTCAGAAGTCCTGGCTAATGCTCCTCAGCTCTGGTCAGCTGGTTTAAGGAGCAGATCCACTTCTATGCTAACCACTGCAGCTGGAAAGATTCCACGTTCTCACTGGTCAGTCGGGGGACATGCGCCCACCCAGGGTAAAGATCATAACAGTTTAAAAAGCACACAGTTCAACCAAAACAGCTTGAGAGACACTTAACAAAGAAGATGTGCACTCAATGTGAATGAATTGATTAAAAATAATAAATAACTGAACAGCTGAGAGAAAGCAAATTTGGAAGAAGTTGTCACATAAAGGTGATACATACTTGCAGCAAAGTTCATGTTGGCCAAAGGAACCTGCCTCATTTTGAGACCACTGAAAGATCCTAGAGCGATATATTGGTTTGAGTGGGTATCTATGTGTAAAGGGAACATTTATGGAACATTTGCCTCTTTTACTGAGTTATTGGCGTATTGTAGGCAGGCCTTAAGGAGTTTGTTGAATGAAGGGATGAAAAAGTAAATGAACATGTGAATATAAAATCATAAAAAAGAAAGAATGAATGAATGAAACAATAAGTGAATGGGCATTTGTCCCTCTCTCTCCTCCTGAGTTTCCCTATTTTAAAAATGGTGCTTGGATTTTTGCCTTTATATTAAAATTATGATAATCAATACAGAGAAAGTTTGGAATTCAATTTTTGTCCATGTTCTTCTTCTGTCAAGTTGGGCAATCCAGTGGACCCTCAAAGACGCTAGTTAATGCATTTAATTCTCTTACAGACCGCTTTGTTTTAGAATCTTTCACGTCCTTAAACAATTAAAGAAACAGCTGTTTATGAACATGCTACATCTTTGGCAAAGCTTCTTTGACCAAATTTATTATTGAATGACCTTTGTCAGTCTGCTATTTACATGTATTTATTAGGCACCTACTATGTCCCAGGTAGCATTGTAGGAACTGGAAACATGTTGGTGAACTAGCAAAAGCTCTTCTCCGCTCCTCCCAGTGGATTACATTTTAGTAGGAAGAGGTCAAAAGATGTATGCAAACAAATTAAGTCAATAAATATGAGATCACAGGGGAGAAGGGAAGCTTGGTGAAGGAAACAGAGCTAACTTGAACTTCGATAGCTGGTGTTTGCTAGGCTGCTGTGATGAAGGTGGGGAACAGAGACCATACCCGCAAAGGGCAATGAAACCCAACGACAAGGAAGGTGTCTGGTTGTCAGTTTTATGCAACCACTGATAATGATTGCATGCTTCTTATTGGTACGTGGAAATTCTATTTATGGTCCATCTCACAATTACATACCATGGAAAAGGAAGATATGGGGTAAAAAAAGAAAAAATACAAATATGCAAAGAAATGCAACTTGCATGAGAGGAAGGAGATAAATAGTATATATGGCTGACATGGTAACTCTCTTTTCTACAGAGCAAGCCAGGAAAAGACACTTTGGGTCAATGAAATGTCTCATTCCTTCTTTTACAAAGCTACGTTTTTGTAGTCTGTCTTCAGAGTTCTTAAAGGAAAGAAGAAAGTCTGTCCCTTGCCTACTTGAAATTCTTGGCTATTTTTCTGGTTTTGGTGAGATCAAGTTTTTTGCAGGGCTGTATCCTTTATTATATCTGTCGGGAGGCTCAGAAATGAGTGATGATGGTGAATAAACCACAGACCCTCTGGAGCTCTCACAACACATTCTATAGAACTGACATCTCACCTTCCACCCACTTTTGTTCCAGTCACAGTGATGCCCTGCCCCTTGGGAGTTAGGACATCTTTACTTCAAATGATTTTAACAAGACCATCTCTTATTCCAAAAGTAGCCACAGGGCAGCTGTGCTTTAAATGAAACTGAAGGGAAATGGTTTTGTTTGGTAAGTTTTGTGGCATTTCTTGAGGTCACTGGAAACTCCTACAGGTGATTGTAAACCCATGACAGGAGAAGAAGCCAGCTAGATTCCCCTCCCTCTAGTCTAATGTCAAGCCCATGAGGGTAATTTTTAAATTAGTTCTTTTATTTATTCAGTAAACATCTAATGAGCATGTACCATGTGTAGACCACCATGGAAGACCCCAGGGACCAGCGCTTGTCTTCTAAGAAATTATGTTCTGGTAGGTTGCAGGGGATAGGCACCTCCCCAAAACAATGTCACAGTAATTTAATTGTAGTTGGGTATGCTGAAGTGAAAAGTACAGGGAGCCAAGTCAATTTAAATTAGGAAGACCCAAAAGCACAGCTTTTTTTCTTCCCCCCGTAAACCCCGAGTTTGGGACATAGTAGATTCTTGCCAACAACAATTTGAATGAATGAATGAATGCATGCATGCATGAACGAATACATGAATAGTGTGTAGACATGCCCAATAAGAATCTTCCTGTAACCAAATTGTCAGTTATAAAATGGGATACGAAATCAAGTCTCCTTCCTTTTTTTAGGTATTTGATGGAATTAAGTCCCTTTGTTAGAACTTTAAGAAAACATTCTTTCTCTCTCTGTTCTTCTTACCCTTCTTAGTTGAATGCTTCCTAAGTTCTCTCCAACTATGGTGGAAGCCAGCTTCGTCACAGTTTTCAGAACTGTGTGGTTTTCAAAAAAAAATACAGAGCAATCTGCCTTATCAGTATCTCTTCCAATTAATGTAATCTTGTTTCTGTTATTTCCACCATATTTTTCAATCCAGCGAGCCTCATTACATTTGCAAGTGCATTAAATTAGAGCCTCTATAGAAGGAGAATGATGATTATCAGCTAATTTAATTATGTTTCTACATTTGCAGCATTTAATGATGTCTGCCATTGTTGTTGGGGATTCTTACATTGGCTCTAGGTAGAAATTAGCACTGATCCCATGTAAAGTTTACGTTATCAGATAAAACTTGACAGCTCATTGAGGTGCATGTTCCGTAATTTTTGAATCTAATCAAAATTGATTTATGTGCAATCAAATTACAGGAATAAAGAAACAGCTTCACATAATTTAGTTGCTGATTATAGTGTTGCTTGCCTCTGAAGTCACACCGATGTGCGTCTCTTAGTTTTGTACCAACATTTCATCAAGGTCTAGAAATTCTGTAGGTTTTTTTTAACTTTCCTTCTTCTTTTTTTAATTTTCAAATTGCATCGTGGTTCAGTACTCTTGATCTTCTGACATAAATCAGATTAAACATTTATGCTTCCTGAGTGTTGTGTCCTATTCAGCAAGTGTCAGCTGGGTGTCCTGGCATGTTGGGCACAGGAGCCCTGTGCTGTAGATTGCCCCTCACAGTAGGAAGGAAGGTGGGAACAGAGCAGTGGGTGACCAGAGCTGGGTGCTGAGGTTGGAGAGGGGTGATTCATTGCTTTTCCTCCTTCCCTATGTATTCTCAACTGAGTCAATCATAAGTACGTGGTCTCTGTGGGAATTAAAGTACAGATTTCAGTTTGTTACCCATGAGGCTATATTGGAAAATGGTGCTTTTATATTTGTTTGGCAGACACTTATTTAAATGTTATTGTGTGCCAGATACAATTTAAAGGACTTTACAGACAAAAACCCACTTCATCATCATCGTAATCTAAAAACAAGCTATTAGTATCCCCTATATCGCCGTTTTAAAGATGAAGAAACTGAGGTACAGGAAGCTGGAGTATTTTGCTCAAGCCTGCCCAGCTGGGGTGTGAAAGAAGCAAGATTCCAATCAGAGTCCGTGTTCCAGAGTCTGTGCTCCTAATCATGAGGCCCTATTGCTTCTCCTCAAGCTGAAATTAGCTGTCTGTCACCTAACCTCCTTTATTCCCTACAACCACATCAAGACATTGGTCCACCTCTCATCACAGGGGAATGAGATCCAGAGAGACGGAGCATGAAGCTGGCCTCCAGAAAGTAGGGCCCTGGACCCTGCCCTGGCTGTGTTTACCTGCCCTAGGTGAGCTTAGGAAGCAGAGGGCAATAGAAAAACATTTATTGTTTGGAGGTAGCAAGCAGAGAAAGAGAGAAAGAAGGAGGGAGGAAGGAAGAGGGAGAAAGAGAGAGAGAGGAGCTCACCCATGAGAAAAGTCCTTCCAGCCCCCATGAGATAGATTAGGTAGGGGAGAAGATTGGACACCCCCAACTCAGCAGAGGATTAGAGTATTTCCCTAGCTTGTGGGTCATGGGGGAATGCATGGAGGAATGAGAAGATGAGAATTGTTAACCCCTAGACTGAGTCTTAATCCATGACATGTGATGGATGGAGTAAATTACTAGACATGTAAGCAGCACCTTCTAAAACAAAGGCATGAAAGTGGGAAGGGGCAATGGTTCTGTGAGGCTGGAGGGAGGGTGGGGATTTGGTGGAAGTTGACCCTGGAGTCGAACTGTGAACGGACAGATGGGTCCACAAGGCAGGGTTAATGTTGGAATAAAACAGAATGTGTCTCCTTGTAAAAGGAGAACTTTCAGGAAACATTGAGACATTCTCTAATACTGAGTAGCTTAACACAATGACTCCCTGAAGTAGTCATCCTCAACCTTTTTCTGTTCAAGGCCTACGCTAAACATCCATAGACCTGACAACAGCAATAAAAACATAATTGTTGTTGCAATGTGCAGTATCTCCAAGTGTCCATAAAGGCATCTGTGGGTCAGTGTTTGGACATAAATGTGTAGGAGCCTGACCAGGCTCCCTTATTTGATCATGAGGCAAAGTTAACCCACATTCCAGTACATGAGGCGTCGTTCTGGGCTATCAATTGAGTGTTATATTCTGCTTCTTACAGCTTATGCGTCTTGCTCAGCTCACTGTTCTCTCTGGACCATAGACTTAAGAATGTATACTCAGGTGTAGCAGAAGTGTATTTGGCATCTTGTTCAAAATTCGGCAGTGTTACCATGAGGGATTCATTGATTGCAAACCACTGGGGTTCTTCTAAGACTGGAGTATGTTTTGACGGTGGGGTGCGATTCTATTTTTTGTGGTGTATGGAGAAGCATTTTGTTTTAATTTTAGATACACATTTTTTCAACATCTTATGTTATTTTTCAAATATAGAAAGCCATGAACACCCATATACCCACCACCAAGATACTACAATTATCATTATGTCACATTTGTTTTATCACATATCTATCCATCTATCCATGCATCTACCCACCGTATTTTGGTTTTTATGCATTTCAAAGTGTGTTTTCGACAGCCATACCCTTCACTTTTGAACACTTTAGGATGCAGATCTTTGATAGGAATTCACTATTTCTCCATGGCTTTTTTTTTTCTTGGAAGTAGAATTTATTTATATCAAAATACACAAATCTTAAGTGTGCCATTTGACTAGGTTTGACAGTTGAGTACCCCTGTATAACATGAAAATATAGTGAAGACACAGAACAGTCGCTCCCCAAAAGTTTAGGTATGATTTGTATGTGTATCAGAAAAAGAATTTGCATAGTAAATCTATGATTACGTGGATGGCTTAAATTAAAAAGTGAATATGTGTGTGTATATGTATGTATAATTATATTGGGTAAATAGTGCAGGCGGTGTGCAGAGGTAGCAAAAATTCTCAGTGTGCAACAGGTGCTCCTGAATTGGGTGATTACAGACCTAGGAAGAGGTAACCTGATCCTATTAGCCTTGTCTTCCGAAAGAACATGAGCATATAAAACGTGCAAGACTATACTGATGTAATGTCCGGGATGAATGGAAGGAAACACAGTGTTATTCATCTAATTGAGGATGTTTAACGACTTTTTGCTCGGAGAGTACCATCATCTACAATTTTTCAAAGTCAGCCTTGATTTACGTTTTATTTTTTAAGTACTCATTAATGTCACAAATACTTAAGTTGGGATCAGCTGTCTTGGTTTAAAAACTACCTTATGCCTTCATCTTTTGACCCCAAAACATGCAGATAAATTCAACATTAATTGGCAGGATGAGTGAGGGTGGGCAAGTCGGGTGTCTGGCTGCAATATTCTTAGAAAGAGTGTGGAGAGAGATGCTCACAGCCCCTTAACTCGGGATGACAACTAGATTTTAATTAACAGCAGGTGAGTCTTGTGGTCAGCCGTTTGACATTTAGGTTGATCACACAATAGCCTTTCCCTTTGAACCACATTTATTTCCAGCTTAATTAGTCCTTCTGAGATAGCCTTGCTATTAGCAACAACCTCTCCATTTTAAGATCCTTTTAAGCAGACCTTTTATTTTTTATTCTTCTCATTTTCGTACTGGCTTAATGTTATAAAGGGCCTGGGCTAACTCATTTTAATGACCTCTGCTACGTAAATGCTAATTTTACATTTGGCCTTATTTCAGTAGATTTTTTTTAAAAGAAGACCATTGCTTTCAGAAGGACAAAAACGGAAAGATTAAACTCCTTAGTGTCATCTGCCTGAAAAATCCTGTGGTTTCTTCTGACAGGAAGCGGGTTCTCAAATCTCCCCTTGGTCTAAGCTGCTGTGGCTGACATCTCATTATTTAACTCAGCTGTTTCAGCTTCACCTTCCCCCAGTTAATTAAGTAACTCATTGAATGTATTATTCAGTTTTGATTCCCCTGTCCATGACAGAGAGAGATGGGACATGCTTCTTCATTCTTGCCCTCCTGCCACTTTCTCTTCCTCTTCTTTCTCTTCTACCCGCACCCAAGGAAGGAAAAAGAGAGAGGAGCAGAGAGAGAAAGTGTGCTGGGAGAAAAGGAGAGAGGATATTATTTCCTTAATCAATCCATCTGTTCCTGGAGTGGATTATTTATTTGTTTTAATGGGACTGACTTGGAAGAAGGTGAGGTTGACAGGTGATGATAACGATATGTCTTGAGGATAATGATAGCGTCACTATATACAAGGTGCTCTTTGAGGTGTCCTTAAGTGATCTTATTTAATACTCATAATACTCTGTGAGGAAAGCACTAGTGACATCCCCACTTTACAGATAGGAAAGCCAAGATTTAACGGAGTTAACTAATTTGTTCAAATCTCACAGCCAGGAGGCATTAAAAACTTAATTTGAACTCGGGACTAGCTGATTCTTAACACACATGACAGCAAAAGCGTCTCAGATATCTGTGTATTTGTAGTCAAGTTTATGTCTCTAAAATGAGTGGGTTGGGATTTATGATGAAAATATCATGAGAAGGGTGTCCAAATGGTGGGTTACCTACATCTCTTGATCTGTTAATGAAAATTAGAGAAAGTTAACTTTCCTCTAGGGCAGTGGCCCTGACCCAGGGGCAGTTGTATCCCCTGGGGACATTTGGCCAAACAGCTATGATATATGACCCCTTATGTGTGTACATTAAATTCAATAAAAAATGTTTAAATGTCCCCAGTTGAATGTACGTGGATTTGGTGGGGACCAGGGAGCTGCACTTGGACTTAAGTAGTTGGTTGTCGACCTGGCTGAAATAAACAAGAAAAGACATTTAATATGGATGAAAGTGGAAGAGGGAGGGTATGGGGGATTGGTGCACATGCAAGGAAAGAGAAAGGAATGATAACATGAAAAGGCAGACAGAAATTTAGAAGGTCAAAAGCCAGAGTAATTGAAATAGACTTTGGAAATTGTGGATCTGAGACAGAATTAGAGGTTAAGGGGCAAGTAAATAGGAAGATAAAGAAAAGTAAAGAGACAAATAGAATAAGACCCAAAAAGGTGTGTGCGTGAAAAAAGAGAGAGGTGGCAAGAGAAGAAAATGAATCTTTAATGCATATTTAAGAAAAAGGGAGACAGAACCTTATAAGAAGATGAAGTAGAAATAATTTTTTACAAACTCTTTGTTATAAAACATTTTTTGGGGGGGGAAGACCCCAATGAAAGGGCAAGCTGTGTAGGGAGGTGGGTAAAAAGGAGGCTGAGACATCACGTTCTTTAAATTACTCCATTTGTGACCAAACAGATATTAAGTGCCAGGTACTAATCTTAGGTGAAGATCCAGCATGGACAAAACAAGTGAAAAACCTTGCTTTCATGGAACTAAGAGTCTAGTAGATGTGGATACAGAAAAATAATCAAGAAGATCATAGAAACTGAAACAGAGAGAGACGATAGAGCACCAGCGGGTGTCGGGGCAGAGCTCACTGATGGGCTGGCATTTGAACTGACACCACAATGAGGAGAAGGAGCCAGGCACGGGGCAGTCCCAAACAGGCAGGAGCTTTGCAGGGAGAGGGTACAGCAAGAGCAAGAAACGCCCCCCAGGTGGGCATGAGCCTCTGCATTTGAGAAGCTGTAAGAAGGTCAGCGTGGCTTAAGGCGAATGGGCTACACTAGCTAGAGATAGTCATTAGGGAACAGGTCAAACAGGGCTACATGGAGAACTGGGTTTCATCCTCAGTGGGATGGGAAGCCATGAGAGTTTCAAATAGAGAAATTCCACAGTGTGATGAGTTGTTCTTAAGAATATACCTGGGTGTGATTTCTGTGTCTGCCCCCTATTAATTGCACATCCTGAACAAAATTACTTCATCTCTCTTGAACCCTAGCTTCCTCCTCCTTGAAGTGCAGATAATAAAAAAACTTACTGCATAGGATTGCTGTAGAAGTGATGCGTGCAAACCACTCAGGGATGTGGCTGTTACCGTCGGTGTTCATTGCATGCTAGCTCAAAATCAGGACAATGGTAACAGATTTGGGGAACCTTGGACCAGCGGTTTTAAAGATATCTGAAAAAACAGATCTGAACTCTGGGGAGAAATGGAAGGACTTCATAAACAATACGGAGACCATGGCTGATTTCATCAGTTGTCTTGCTGAGACGATATTGCTACGGTTACTAGAATAATGTTACAGCATTCCCCTTGCCTAAATATAGGAGGTATCCATGAGCTGAATGTCCATTTCAGGGGAGGCCGAGACACATGTCTCTTGATACTATTGATGGATTTCAGCGGAAAGAAAATGAGTCTTTCGAGGTGAGAAGGCAGCCCGGCGTGGGTGTTGGCTTGAGGTCTTCCTTTGATGACGCTGTGCCTGCAGGACACCCGGCAAAGCTCCTCTTTAGCTGAAGAGCCTGCCAGGCCTATCCTACCTGGAAATCATTGATAAAGCTTGAGCAGCCTCCAGGCTGGTGACCTCAGAGAGTTACTTAGGCTGACTTTATCGGCAGTGGCTCTTCTTTTTCATTATATTTGCTATTACCAGAGCTGATCTTTTCTCTTAAAACCTGTTAACCTTATACAAGGGGATGGGACCATTTGAGCTCTCAGACAGGAAGCTGATGGGAAATTGTAAGCCTCTAAAATAGGTTGAGAGCTTCCTATTGTTCAGGGTCCTGGTGAAGGTTACTAAAAAAAAAAAAAAAAGGAAAAAAAACTAGGGAGAGATTGGAACATAAATTCTCAGTGTGTTTTCCTGGGGTTGGTGAGTTTCTTTCCAGGGCTTGCCTTTTGTCGAGCCCTTGGGAGAAGGTTGCCATGGCTGTACCCATCTTACAGATGAAGCTTGTGAGTACCCCAGTGTCGGTGTGGGGGTGTTAGGAGGGCAGGTCAAATGTTCAGAACTGCTGTCTATGGCTATAGACCAAGAAATAGTCTTCTTCGATAGGTGGGTGGAAAGTATTGTTGAGTGTCTAAATCCATAGACTCTATGGCCTGGCTAAAGGTGGACGTGCAATTACTTGGTTTCAAGCTAATTAATGATTGTAATTGGCCATGTGTATTAATGACCTTAAAGTTCAGACTCTCTATGAAACCCTTTGTATGCATTTCCCATAAACACACACTGCATATGTATATACATATATATATCTCTACATATATATGCATATAACATATATATGCTCTGTTATGCCAATTATACTGAGTAATTGATGGAGGCTCAAAATGATTCGAAAAGCTAATAAATGGTAAAAAATGCCTTCTGCTGTGTGCTCATTTACTCCTCCGTTAAAAACAGTTTTTTCCGTGGACTCTCTTACTATTTGAAGAAAATGATGATGAATAAGTACAACAGGAAAGCAGATTGGCTGAGTACTTAAGATCGCCAGCTTTTGGGGCCGGCCCCTTGGCTGAGTGCTTAAGTTCGTGCCCTCCGCTTCGGCGGTCCAGGCTTTCCCTGGTTTGGATCCTGGGCGCGGACATGGCACCGCTCATCAGGCCATGCTGAGGGAGCATCCCACATAGCACAACCAGAAGGACCACAAGTAGGATATACAACTATGTACCGGGGGGCTTTGGGGAGAAGGAGAAGAAAAAGAAGAAGAAAAAAAAGAAGACTGGCAACAGATGTTAGCTCAGGTGCCAATCTTTAAAGAAAAATCACAATCTTTTGAGTAGGACAAACCAGGTTCAAGTCCCAGAGCCAACATGTGTCAGCTCTGCAACCTTGGGCAAGAAACCTAGCCTCTCTGAATTTGTTTCCTCTAAAATGGGGATAATTGTTATGCTTGCCCAATGGGATTAAGTGAAGTTATATATATAAAATAATATATACTTACGTATGTAGTATTATATATACAGAGAGAGAGAAATTTTTATCATTCAGAATGATTTTTTAGAAGAAGGTTAGTCATTGTTGGTACCCTTGCCCTTGAGGAGCAGATAATCTGATGGAAGAGACAGGCAGATATAAAATGCACTGGAAATACACACCCAAATGAAACCAACCCCACAGCAGGGGCAGGGTGCCAGGAGGAGCAGTCAGTTCTGGGTGGGCAGCGCACAGGAGGATGGGAGATTAGCTTTGGTAAGCAGATAATTGGATGAGCAGAAGGAAGGTGATTCATTCTGAGGGGACACAGTGAGGCAAGTTTCTGGAACATAAAAAAGGTTGATGGACAAACAGACTCAGATGGAGCCTAGAGTTTGAGGAGGAACATCTTAAAAACGTGATTCTAGGGGCCGGCCCAGTGGCATGCCAGTTAAGTTTGCACTCACCACTTCAGTGGCCTGGGGTTCACCGGTTCAAACCCCAGGTGTGGACCTAGCAATGTTTATCAAGCCATGCTGTGGTAGACGTCCCAAATATAAAATAGAGGAAAGTGGGCACAGATGTTAGCTCAGGGCTAATCTTCCTCAAAAAAAAAAAAAAAGTGATTCTAGGAAGGTAGATGGGAGTGGGCAGAGCACGACTTGCTCCCTGTAATTTAAATAAATCCAAGTAGTCTCATACTTTCATCAATTCAAAGTTATTTGAGGGTCATTATGGTGCCCAAAGGAGATTTATTTACTTTTATTTTACTTGTTTATATATTTTTCCCAACAAAAACTATTTTAATGCACTTGGCCGATAAAGCTCATGCGTTAAGGTCAATATCCAATGCGTCTGAACAGAATGTAGCTAAATATAGAAAAGTTATTAATTCTCTAATTAATATACGAGAAATCAGATAGATTTGTTATGTTTGATGATCTGAAGCTCATGAATCTGGAAGTCAGAACACAAAGAAGCAAACAAAAAACCAGAACATAAATTTAACTTTAAAAGGTTGAACTTTTAAGCGCTTCCCAGATAAGTGGTTGTGAATCAGGAAGCAAATTAAGTGGAATGACGGCAGGAAGCATAGCTAGGCATCGAGGCAGGCGCTAGAAGAACATTGACATGCATCTACCTATCTCAAAGAACACAACAACCTGGGGCTGTTTAGCAGAAGACATTCTAGGGTTATCAGCATCTTGGAGGTCGTACTGGACCCAGTTACCACACCAAAGTCGCCATCCATGTTTTAGAAAGTGGAGAGAGTGAAACACGTTCTACAGGGATTTCACCCAGAATCATTGAAATGACAAAGTTTCCGTGCTTAAAGAGTTTAACCTTCATGATTTGGAATAGTCAACATTTATTTTCTTACTTCATTCCAGGGACAATATGGAAAATTGAGATATTTAAGACATCCTGAGGGATAACCTAGATTTCTGCTGTTCTCTCATAGACACAATATCTCTGAACTATAAATTGCATAGGCCTCCCAATGCAAAAGAGAAAGTCATCAAAACTTTAAAGAAAATATTCTTAATTCTCTTCTGGTGTGTAAAAACCAAATGACAGGTTCTGCAAGTAAACATGACATTTGGGAAAGAGGGTGAATAAGCAGAGAAATGTAATTATCCCAAACTGTCTATTTTAAGGTACATTTTTCGGGTGTTCATGTAAGAATTGATATGAGTGTTTTGCAGAATGGATTACTAATAAATGACACGGCATGGGAAAGAACATATATATTCATTTTTCTCTCTATTTAATTTTTCTGAAAAAGCTTAAATGGTTATTTCTCTGCTTATTTTTTAATTCACTGTTGGGGATCAGAAGTTCAGAGTCTACATATTTAGATTGACACATTTATTCTAATAAGAGAATGAACACTCATTTTTGGCATATGAACTCATTAGTCCCATGTTGTCAAATTTAGGAATATTCCAGTGGAAGCTAAACCAAGAAAACTGGTTATCTCTATGTTCTTTGATGAGTGAACGTATGTACACATGGATTGAACAACCTTTCTATAACGCTAGTTTAGATAATGTCGAGCCCTCCAATAGCAGATATCCTGCACTTAGTGTTGGCTCATTCATAACACCCATTCCGGAGTATACAAAGTTGACAGAAAAGAAGAGACATCTGTATCTGTTCCAACTCTGTGCTGGTTTAGTTTAAGCAGCGGTGGGAGTGATGGCAACCATTTGTAGATGGTTTAAGGCTGCAGACAATAAAGTTTGTATTCCTGGATCAAAGAGTTGGTTACTTAATCTTGTGGAAAGGCCCACTATCCATTTTCCACCAGAAAGCAAAATGCCAAACCAAGGTCACAGGGACAGAAAATATTGCTTCCCAAGAAACTGTGGCTGACAGGATGGCTACAGTCCAGGTGAATACAGAGAGTATCAATTTCCAGGGAGAGCTGTGGCACCACCCAGCAATCAACAAAGCTCTGTGAATTTCTTAGAGCAGCCATTTCTTAGAAACTGGCAGCGCATCCCTTTATACTCAATAGGTAGCGTAAGAATGCTATTTTTCTTCCCCCAAATATTTTGCATTAGCGCTGTTAAACTTCAGCTGTGCTCTGCCTCCTCTGATATAAATCTTGCTTTGACTGTTGGATGTCTTTCTGGAATATCTAATTCCTAGGAGGAAATTAAATATTCACTTAAGTGGTTTTGTTGAGTCCTTGTGTCAGGGTCCTTATGAGAGCATTGCAGTGAGTGTTGAGATGGACCATTTATCAGCATCCATTCCCAGGAGACTTGTCCTTTTAGAAACTGCATCTTTGGTTGCCACCAGGGGTCCATTTAATAGACTGAAATAACAATGACCTTGAAGAATTCAGGCAGTGTTGAGGACCATGTTATATCCAAAAGGAAGAAGAAGAATTATAATAAATTATATAATGGACAGAATAACATAATGAATATATAAATATAATAAAATTAAAAGTATGATAAGAAGCATTCTGACCCCTAAGTATGTGACAGCACTTTACCTACCTTATCTCACTTAATACTAACACCAGCCTGATGGTATCAGGAAAAAAATAACCCCGTTTTCTCAAACACAGAAACCGAGGCCCAGATAAGTTGCCTTGTAAAGCCCTGTGGCTATTAAGTGGCAGAGTCAGGGTTTGAAACAAAGTAAATTAATTCCTGAGGCTTCTTTCTTCTGTGTTTTGATCCACGCATGGAGGTGCCGTTACACTGCAACTTCTCTTTGCATTTTCTCTGGAATATCACTGTGAATCATTTAATTATTTTAGCATTTTCAAATGTTCCCTGTGTCTCATTTCCTTATGAGGCTGATATACTAATTAAGAACTAGGCTATATTCTTTTCTTTTTTTTCTTATTTTGAATCCTTTATAGAGACAATGTGGGAAGCAGCTACATTTCGGGTGTATGTGATATAGGAGATCCTAGGAAAACGTGTGTGGCCCAATAGAAAGGAATAAAAAGCTCCCCGTGGGAGATACAATTCCAGAACTGGCTCTTGTTTCAGTTGACCTTGAACTAGATTAAGTTCTCCGGGCATCATAACAAACCAGTGCAATTCCTGCTCTAGCCCCGTCTTGGAGTTGTTTTAAGGCAAAGATCAAAAACAAGCATTCATGACACAACAGCAACAAAAACCGGAAGGATGCTACAGACAAGAAAATAATCGCAATGGTAGCCATACTATTCGAATGAAAGGCCGGGTTTCTTCTTAGAAGGGAGCTGATTGACTCCTAGATTGCTAGCTGACTCCACGGGTGTAAACTCACCATTCTGCATCCCACGTTCCTGATCTTCAGTTCAGTTGCTTACCTGGAGTGCACTAAACTTCAATTTGATAATTGCATCCTCAAATCCCTTAATGAAGGTGCCTATCAAAGTATAAATAATTACCCAGTAATTTTGTATTTGCAAACTCCATCCTAGCTGTTTATGCTTCACCGTGGTTCAAAGGGGGATGTTCACTGGCCCATCTTCTTCTTTTCTAAGTCAGGGGAATTTCGAGAACCCAGAGGATGGCTGCATCTTAACACAGTTCCAGACTCAAGGAGTCCAGTTTTACCTTCCCTCCCTCCCAACACTGACTTCTGTCATTTTCTCATGCGATTTATAAATGCAAGAGAGCGCTGCCTTTTTGGTTTGCTGCTGGTAATGCAGACTTCTGTCCTCATCACAAGTTCTGCCCTGGAGCTTTCAGATCCAATTGCAAGCCTCTGTGAATGGTGCCAGGGATCCCTGTGAGCCTGGGTTGGCTGCCCCTGTGCTTGCTTCCTCCTCAATAATCTGTTTTGCCCTTTGGACAATATCCACTTTAGCTCATCGAAGGCCCACACCACTGGCCTCTAAGGCCTCTTCCTTCATCCTCCCTCTAGTTCCTAGTCTTTTGACTGAGAACCTATCAACAGAAGTGCTGGGGATTATCCAGGAGGCTAAAAGCCAAAAAAAAAAAAAAAAAGAAAAACTAACAAGATTCGGAAGCTTTTGTTGCGGTGTTTTTCTGAGTATACAACTGTAGAGAGGATGTGTTTAGATGCTGGAGCCCGATAGAAATGAAAAGAGAAACACCATCGCTGACAAAAAGCCAGGTGGCACACCCAGGACTTCCTGGGCTGTTATTTTTTTTTCCTTGATACTGTTTTTAAGCAGCCCGCCTTGTTGAGAGTGTTTGCAGCTGACAGCTCCTCCAGGAGGTATTATTCTTAAAAAGCTGCACGGAAATTATTCACCTCATGTAAAAACAAGTGCGATTTACATCTAATATGGGTAATTACTTTTACAGTTAATTAAAAGCGCTCTCATTAAGCTCCTGCTGTGATGCCAATGCATAGCTCTTATTTGCAAACAGACCCATGGTTGGAGCTCACCTCCATGACATATTGCTTCTACCTGAGAGAGGCCGTCTTCTTCAGTATCAAATTTAATTGTGCTGAGCCAGCAGCCCTGGCTTGCCAGGGCTCCTGCTGGCTTGCTCTTGTCCCCTAATAACTAAGCTGCAAGAGATGTGGGCTGAAGAGGAACATAAAATAATTCATGGGGTCGGGGGAGGGTGTAAGCCTCAAAGAAAGAAGTCAAAATTCTAGGTTGAATGCCTTGCTACTTTGATTTGCATAAAAGCTGGGTTTGGGGATTGTTTTGTGTTTTTTTCTGGCTTTACAGCTCTTTCTTCCTACCCTCCTCCTAAGAAAACATTCTCTAAACCCCCTTAAAATTCCTCCCGCCGTTTATAAAGTCAGCAACGTTGCGTTTAGACCTCACCAACTAAAATAGACTCTACTGTCTTCATCAAATGGAATTATGTTGAAGTCTAAGTTAGTTTACATACATGTTTTGCCATTTGTATGATTTCAGGTGAAATGGCTCTTAAATTCTCACGCTTCTTCGCTTTTAGACTGAAACCTTAGTGTTTTCAGAACACTGTGTTCCTTGAAACAGCCGTCTCGGTCATACTGAACCTTCGTAAACACATACTAATAAAATGCCTCCTCAAATTATCACATGCCTGGTAAATAATTAAGGCTTATTAATTAAAACATACAATCATTTGAGACAAATTTTGAGGGAGCTGAAAGATTGTGATACTTCCAGAAGTGTACAGACCCAGTGAATCAGACGCTCTTTATTGCTGGGTGGTTTGGTGTTTTGAAAAGTTATTTGCTCCCATCTGCTGGCCATTTGTGGTATTGCAGGGGCTGAGAAAATTTGTGAATGGAGATGTTATGACGTGGATAAAATGTGTCAGTGCAAACTTTGTATACTATTCTTCATACATTCAAGTGACCTTTTTTGAATCTTGGTCTTTTGAATTGGGTGAACACAGACTGAAGAATTCAGCTGAAAGGCACACATGACTTCAAATTCGTACCGACGATGGTTACAAGACAACACAGTTATTCCAATTTTTAAAAGTTGGGGCACAATCGTTATCCTTACATAAGGCAATTAAATTTAGAACATAGATTAAATATTCAGATTCAAGGACAATATGTGGTATTGGAGAAAGCATTAAATACATAGCAGGTAGACCAGATGGATTTCAATTCCTCTATATCATTGACTAGCAAAGTCAATGTTATACATTCTTCGAAACACAGTTTTCTCGTCTGTAGAAGGGATGCATTGGGCCAAATGGTACTATGGCTTATATTTATTTTCAAAGTCTGATTTTTTTTTCTTTGAGGAAGATTAGCCCTGAGCTAACTACTGCCAATCTTCCTCTTTTGCTGAGGAAGACTGGCCCTGAGCTAACATCCATGCCCGTCTTCATCTACTTTATATGTGGGATGCCTACCACAGCATGGCTTTTGCCAAGCGGTGCCATGTCCACACCCGGGATCCAAACCGGCGAACCCCAGGCACCTGAGAAGTAGAATGTGAGAACTTAATCACTGTGCCACCAGGCCAGCCCCATGAGTCTTTTTTTTTTTAAGATTGGTCCTGAGCTAACATCTGTTACCAATCTTTTTTTTCGTCTGTCTTCTTCTTCCCAAAGCCCCCCAGTACATAGTTGTATATTCTAGTTGTAGGTCCTTCTGGTTGTGCTATGTGGGACGCCACCTCATCATCGCCTGATGAGCGGTGCTAGGGTTGCACCCAGGATCCAAATCCACGAAACCCTGGGCCACCAAAGCAGAGCCCACGAACTTAACCATATGACCACAGGACCGGCCCTAAAGTATGAGTGTTTATGAAAGTCAAAAAAAATTTAAGAACCCAGGTTGCAGTAAATCACCAATATGTTCCAAATCCTACAATTTAAACTCATTGGTTAACTTCTTTTAAATTAGAAGTAATAATTATTTTCAGAAGAATAAAAAACTTATGTCCAAACTATCAGAAAAATTGCTGCTGAAAGGGAAACTGTTTATAATTGAAGGGGAGCAGAATACGTCACCCTAAAATATACTCTTTGGCATAAAGATTTTGGGGGGATGATTGAGAGGCTGCAGACACAGGAGAAGCTCTGAAAACAGAGTAGAAATGGCCCTTTTGTAAGGGAAATCTCCATTTGTAAAGGTGTCTCCCTCTCTGTACCAGGAAGAAGAAGAGACTTTAAATCTGTAGAAACTCTCATCAATGGAGAAGCCCTGACTTAAATCTGTATAATGACCTTACCTTGTTTACTGGGCTTTTCCTGGTCACCTCCCATAACGGGTCCCACCTCCCAACATCTTCTTTTGTCTTTAGCTGGAGATGGTGTTTAAGGTGGTAGCTGGGGCCATTTCAGGGAGTTACTCAGTTTTCCTGGGTCTCTCCCATGTGTACAGGAGGTATGCACGTTAGTAAACTTCTGTTTGTTTTTCTCCGGCTAATCTTTTATTACAAGGTCAGGGGGAGGGGTCTCAGCCCAGAACCTAGAAGGGCAGAGGTAAAATTATTTTTCCTCTCCTATATAGCATTGATTCAGAATTTAAATGCACCTTTGAATTCTTTTTGGCGGGTGAGGTCAAAATGTACTTTTTCTTCATGTTATAAACTGTCTCGCCATAGCATTTACTTTCTGTTTGAAAAGGAAGAGCAAAAACTTGGGTTTCTTCTCCAGTAGAAGGGTCGTTGATCATCAGCCCTATTTGGGCTTGTCAGATGAACCTTTGGCTGCATCTCCCCCAGCTCCCGAGAGATGACTCAAGCTGCAGATATTTCCTATGAGATGCTCTCTGAGACTTTGTGAGTATTTGAGTCCCAGAAAACAATGTCACATCAAAGATCTGTGATCCTTACTTAACTCTCACATCAAATATAAGCACCCTGGTCTTTTCTTCCCATTGCCCATCCAGGATTGATAACTGAAGTCATCCTTTTAGAGGTTCCAGGGTGGTCTTCCTTAGGGCATTAATTACGTGGGGTGGTCTCTGGATTACGCCTTTCTTTTCTCAGTGTTAAGTAGCCATGTATCAAACAAGAAGGATTCAAACAGAAAGCTCTTTAAGGTTCTTGTTTAGTTTCCTGTGGCTTCTGTAAAAAAAAAATCACCACAAACCGTGGCTTAAAACAACAGAAATTTATTTTCTCACAGTTCTGGAGGCAGAAGTGTGAAATCAAAGTGTCATCTGGGCTACATTCCTGCCAAAGTCTCCAGGGGAGGATCCTTCCTCATCTTCCAGCTTCTGGTGGCTCCTGGCATTCCTTGGCTCGTGGCAGCATCACTCCAGTCCCTGTGTCTGTCTTCTTATGCCTTCTCTTCTCTCTGTCTCTTAAAAGGACATGTCATTGGATTTAGGGCCCAACCAGATAATCCAGGATGATCTCCCACCTCTAGATCCTTAACTTAATTATATCTGCAAAGACTCTATTTCCAAAGAAGGTCCCCATGCGTAGGTTCCAGGGCTCAGGATGTGGGGAACCTTTGGTGCCGGTGTCCAGCCGCGGCAGAGTCCAGGTTCCCGCGGGAGAGACGGCGTCGGCGAAAGTGTAAGTGCTAGACGTGAGACTCGACGCAGTTGCAAGCAAGTCCAATTTATTTCGGGGACAGGGTACACTTATATAGGAAAAAATCACACGAGGTGGTCTAACTATTGTCGTCATGGGAACAATAGTTGAGGGGCAGTGCGTGACTAAAGGTAATAATCAAAGGTGGTTATCTACATACCAGATGTGCAGCATACGTATCGATTGTTTAGGAAGAGGTTACATAGTTTCAGGGTCTTCAAAGAAGTTAGGAGGACAGCGAGTATATAATTAACGGAATATAGACCCCCTCATCCTTGGGGGCTGCTGCTTGTTCTTTGAGATATGTTTATTGCTCATTCTGCCTGTTTTTACAAGGCTTCCAGGACAGAGGGAAGACGTTAATCAGTAATAGGCTTTAGAAAGGAGGACAAAGGACTCTGCTTAAAGAATTATGTTCCCTGGAGAAGTGCGTTGCATGATTCTCCTTCCATTGCCAGACCTTGTCACAATACAATGGCAGCTAGATTGGGGGAATGCTTCCCACACTTTGGTGTGGTTACTGTTCAACCCGCTACAGGCTCCTAGCTTCTAAATTATCTGAGACCCCCAGAATCTCATTGGCAGACATTTTTCTCCACCTGTTCACAGGGACCTTTAGCTTCTGAGGACTTCAGAGCTGTTAAGTGATGCTAATACATGACAAGGATGACAGTGTCCGTGCATCGTGGGCGTGAATAACCCTGACCTACAAAAATCATCAGAAACAACCAACACGCAAAGAGCAGAAGGAAAGAAATCTCTCTCAGGAGAGAGAACTGTTTCTGAAAAGAACAGACACATGAGTGCTTTCATGCTTAAAAGCCAGAAGAACTTGGAAAACTTGGAAGAGAAAACTTTAAGAATAGAACTGTTTTCAAGTTCTCAGTACTCCACTGAGAACCACGTCTCGCAAAGACTTTTGGAGGATGTCATCAATGCTAGCTAACATTTATTGATGACTTGCCTTATGCCAAGACCTTTGCACATATTGGATATGCCTTACAACAAATGAGGCAACTGTTAGTATTCTTATTTTACAGATGGGGAAGCTGAGGCACAGCCCCACAACAAGTGTGGTAGAGCCCACTGACATGAACCCCAGCCCTGTGACTCCATAGCATGTGTGAAATCCCATCTGTTGCCAGTGACTGATTCACTCTTCGGGGTTTTCCAGCTACAGAAGAGAGAATGGCTGGCTTCTGTAGGGAAATTGATTGCTTGGTGATAAGTACACTGCTCCAAATTCATACTTCACACTTAAATAGTTGAGCTGTTTTCCAAGCGAGTATCGAGTGGGGCTGAAGTACTTCTTTGATTACGCTGGTTCGGAAAAGGTCAGGTCGGAGCCCATCCAGAGACACCAGCTCCGCGTGGAGTGAGCCCAACAATGATTTGTTCCCGCCAAAGTGACATTTTTCCAATTTGAGTCCAACATTGTTCAGAAGCAAGCGCAGTCCCCCGGGACGCCTCCTGCGTAGATTTGCGGCAAACAGATCTGGATGACAAACCAACAGTATCATCTAAATAAAAAATCCAGCGTGGGCTTAGTAAATTAATCCTGACAAGAATAAATTGAATAATCTTAGGGAAATGGCAAGAGCTCTGGTTCAGCCAGATGGCTTTTCTCTGTCGCTTGCGTGGGTCCTTGGTGGCAGATTAAAAACAAAAACCTGCCTTTGGGTTATTGATTTCGTTCGTTAGTTGATTAACACCTGCCACTTCCGTGTGGGTAAGTCAAAATTGGATATGGACTCAGCCCGGCTAACTCCAGCTGTTATCGCTTGAGGAAAGAAAGGAAATGCACACTGTCTCGTGGTCAGAACAGCATAAAACAGACAGGGAATGCCCTTTCTTACCTCATTTCTAGACGGCATCTCCTAGGTTTAAAAACAACCCGTCATCATCCCTCCCATATTGTGCTAATCTCTACTTTCTCTTTATGTTTCTTAGAGGATGCATTTGAAGAGAGTTTCTAGTAAGAATCGGGGGCATTTTGCTGACTCGATGTCTAAGGTCAATCAGAGACCTCAGTCAGTAAATTAGGAGTCTGAGTGAGAGAACGGTGACCCCACATCCTCGGACTGCCTTGCGGATCATTGAGAAGTTTGTGTTATCTGCTCAGGCTCCCATAAGAAAATACCACAAACCGCTGACTTAAACAACACACACTTATTTTTCTCACAGTTCTGGAGGCTGGAAGCCTGGGATCAGGGTGCTGGCATGTCGGGGTTCTAATGACAGCCCTCTTCCTGACTAGCAGATGGCACCTTCTTGCTGTCTTCCTCTGGCCTTTCTTGGTTCACGGGTGCAGAGGGAGACATCCAGCAAGCTCCCTGGTATCTCTTCTTATAAGGACACTAATGCTATCAGATCAGAGTCCCTGCCTTATGACCTCCTTTAACCTTAATTACTTCCTTAGAGGCCTCATCTCCAAATATAGCCACACTAGGATTATTACTTCAACCTATGCATCTGGGGAGAGACAAACATTCAGTCTGTAACACTCGTTAAAATGCAGATTCTGATTCAGTACTGAGATGCCATGTTTTACCTACCTCCCTGGTGATGCCATAGGCGCTGGGGTGAAGACCCCACTTTGAAGAGCTGGTTGCTCACACTAGTCCTGTGTTACAGATGAAAGAACTGAGGCTTTGAAAGGTAGAGAAACTTGCCTAAGGCTGTAGAGCTATTTGATGGTAGAGCCACACGCCAGATGCAGGAGTCTGATGTCTGGACTGGAATTGCTAACCAGAGCACTGTCTTGCAGCATCTCAGCCTTGAGCCCACAGCAGAATCCCCTGGAGGGCTTGCTAACAACACACAGATCCCTGGGCCCTTGCCCCAGAGTTTCAGACTCACTAGGTCTGGGGTTGCGCCCAGGGATCTGCATTTGTAACAACTTCCTGGGTGATGCTGTAGCTGCTGGTCTGGGGACCACACTTTGAGAATCACGGCTGTACTTCCTTTCTAGATATTTTTGCATTAGATGACCCTCCATCCCCATAGCAAGGAAGAGGGTGAGACCTGAATTATCCAAATTGACCGGCTACCTTGACTGAAATAAAATCAAATCACCTGGAAAGAACGGAGAGTACCTTGGTTTAGGAACCACTTCCAGATATAGACTTAAGCTCCATCGTCACGTGACCCAGGGTGAGTCCTTCATCTCCATCTTCACTCAGTATAAAACTAAATGCTACCAACCTTGTTTGGTCACAGGGAGCTTAGAGACTAATGTGAGAAAGGCCTCATGTGGTTCCTGGTGCTGAAGAGGCATTCAGTTGTTGCCAGCTGTTTCGTCCCACTTCGCTGATATTAAAACAGCCTGTTCCATGGAAAACAAAATCTTCACCTTATGATATTGTCCCCTTTTGTTCCACTCTTGATTCACACGGACCTAGAATTTTCTGCACTTAATAAATCACTATGCTGATGGCCTTCCATTTATATCAACTTTATCCTAGTGATGCGTCAGCGGAGAACACTCAGCTACTTCTTGGTGAGAGAATAAACATGTCTATAGACCTAACTTACCCAAAACTGAGCCACTCTTGTCTGCAGACCCCTATAACATCCCACCATATGCACACTCTTCTCCTCTGCATTGCTACTGTGGTCAGGCCAGAAACTTTGGAATGGTCCTTGACTTCCATCTTTCCCTCACATCCCACATCCATTTCTTTTAAGACATCTGTTGATTCTGTCACACTCTGGTCTCTTCTCACCACCTTCCCTGCCACCACCCTTCCCAGCCTCTGTCATCTTGGATCTGAACTCCTACAGTAGCCCCCAAACCAGTCTTCCTACGTGTGCTATTGGCCCTCAGCTGTCTATTCTGTTGAAATAGGAGTTAGATCATGTCTGTCTTCTCTTCAAAACCTTTGAGTGAAAACAACAAGTGCTGATGAGGATGTGGAGAAGTTGGAACCTTGTGCATTGCGAGTGGGAATGTAAAATGGTACCACCACTATGGAAAACAGCATGGTGGTTCCTCCAAAAATTAAACATAGAATTACTTATGATTCAGCAATTCCAATTCTGGGCATAGAGGCTAAAGAATTGAAAGCAGGGACCTGAACATAGCAGCATTACTCACAATAGCCAAAAGGTGGAAACAAATCAATGTCTATCCATGGATGAGCAGATAGACAAAAAGTGGTCTGTCCACACAACAGGATATTATTCAGCCCTAAAAAGGAATGAAATTCTGACATGTGCTACCATGTGAATGAACCTTGAAGACGTTATGCTAAGTGAAATAAGCCAGACACAAAAGTGCAAATATTGTGTGATTCCTTTTATATGAGTGTTACAGATTGAATTGTGCCCCACCCCGAAAATCAAGTGGCCCTACCCTCCAATGTGACTGTGTTTGGATATCAAGACTTTAAGGAGATAATTAAGGTTAAATAAGGTCAAAAGAGTTGAGCCCTAATTTAACAGGACTCGTGTCCTTATAGGAGGAGAAAGAAATACGAGAGGTCTCTCTCTCTCCGTGCACACGGAAAAAAGGCTGTGTGAGGGCACAGTGGGAAGGTGGGCGTCTACACCTGGAAGAGAGCTCTCACCAGAAACCAACTCTGACGGCGCCTTGATTGTGGACTTCCACCCTCCAGAATTGTGATAAAATAACTTTCTGATGTTTAAGCAACCCAATCCGTGGTATTTTGTTACGGTAATGCTAGTAGACTGACACAGTGGAGTCCTGGTGTAGCCAAATTCACGGAGACAGAATGGTGGTTACCAGGGGCTGGAGGAGGTGGAATAAGGAGTAATTGTTCATCGGTTATGGAGTTTCAATTTGGGAAGATGAAAAAGTCCTGGAGATGGATGGTGGTGATGGCTGCACAGTGTGCATATACTTAATGTCACTAAACTGTACACTTCAAAATGGTTAAAATAGTAAATGTTACGTTATGTGTATTTTACCGCAATAGGGAAAACATAACTCTGAGTGGTTCCTCACTGCTCTCAGAGTAAAAACCAGTGTCCTCCTCTGATCTCATCTGTCACTGTTTTCCTGATTTACTTCCCTCCAGGCACGGAGGCCTCCTTCCTCTAGCTTGACAATGTCTCAAACGTTCCCCCTCGGGGCCTTTGCACTGGCTCTTCCCTCATCTGAGATGTTTTCTCCCCAGATGGCTGCACACCCATCCCCTAAGTTCCTTCAAGCCTTTGCTCAGTTGCTGCTTCTCTTTAAATATAAAGTCTGATTCCCCCACCCTCAGCATTTCCCATCCCCGTCTCCCTGCTTTATTTTTATTTGTAGTATGTATTGTCTTCTAAAATACTCACCATCCATTGACTTTTCTTTTTTATTGTCTGTCTTTTCTAGCAGAATGTAAGCATCACCGGGGCAGGGCTTTTCGTGTGTTATGTATGTTGTTGAGTCTCCCATGCTTAGAGCAAGGCCTGGCAAGCAGTAGGTGCTGAACGCATAGCTTTTGAATGGGTAAATGAATATCACAATTGCTTGTATGCATGTGTCTGCCATTCTGTTTCACTGGCCAGTTCCTTGAAGGTAGAAACCATGTTTTTTTTTTCACCTTTCCATTCCAGGGCAATAAGAAAGAAATGCATAAAAAAGTAAGGATTTAATAAATGTAGATGGATGGATGGATGGATAGATGGATGAATGGTGGATGGATGGATGGATGATGGATGGATGGATGATGGATGATGGATGGGTGATGGGTGGATGGATGATGGGTGGAAGGATGGATGGATGGATGGATGAAAGGATAAAACATAGACAGTGATAGTTTTCTGTTGGAAGAAGATAGATTTGGAATCTGGATTGGGAGAGAGACTTAAGTCGGCTTAAGGGCAGTCACTGCTGCTGTGAACAAAGGTGCCTGGGGGGCACATTATTTTATGAGCCATCAGCTTCTCTTTGTTGTGGCCTCTGATCCATAGCTTTTGCCTTCTCCCCACATCTGCATGTAATAAAGCTTAGTTATGACATCCATATGTCTCCAATGCAAACACCAAGGCATATACTTCTAAAAAGCGCTATAAAGAGCAATGGCTCGAGAAACAACCGTTAGGAGCGTGAGCTCTTTATTATTTTAAAGGGCATTTCAACGACACTGCCGAATGTTCCCTGACCATAAGCCTGACTCTTGCTCTTACTCTCTCTCTTTTCTCCTTCTCTCAGGATATCAAAGCGGACTGCAATACCTGTGTGGAAATAGAGGACAGAAAGGTAAGTCAATATTTTTCATCTTTTTGGTTTCAAACAAAACAAGAACTCTGTGATTTAAACCCAAGTGTTTAAGGCATGCCTTGCTGGACAGTGGCTTGCAAAGATGATTCCTGTCCTGGTATTAGAAACCTAAAGAAATCATACTTTAAAATGTTCGTCTTTTTTTTCTTTGCAATCCGTTATTTCTGATGGCTTCAATGAAGAGTGCGTAATGTAATTAAGTATTTAAAAAAATTGGTGCTGATTTTTGTTTTAGTCATAGGCTTCTCTTCAGGAAAATAGTTTATCCTTAACTCATTTCACATTTTTGTTGAATATTATTGATGATGATTGCATATAATGTGTCACGTATTGCATGTAATTATATAATATTAGATATATTCTAGAATATGTAATATTGGGCTTTTCAGGATGTGTCCCTGTATCTGACCTATACACTTTGGCTTGCGATAGAGCCTGCCTCAGTTTCCATCATGACACATTCAAATGAGCAGCGACTTTCTATGATACAAATCTACTCACATGAGATGTTTTCGGGGGCGGAGGTAGGAGGTCCTTTCCTACATAGTGAGAGATTTCCCCTCATTTATCTTCTCGTTACGCTTGGTGTGGGTCCCCTCAGGTAAAGCAACTGTTCAACGCTTGCTCTTCTCTTTAATATTTTCACAATCTCTTTTTATTGACAAGAGTTCACAGAAGTTTCTGTGGCAAAGCGCCTCCAAGCCGATCAAATTTTCCCTCTAACGTCTTGGATCCAAAGAGGTCAAATAAGTGAATTGAGGGTACATATCTCCTGGCTACTGCTGGCATCATTCCGCAATTTTGAAAGATGTTTCTCTCTGCAACCGTACCATTATTGTCCGACACAGTTATTATTTCCAGCAGAGGTTTTCAGCTCTGATTTGGTGATGGCTCAGTCATCTGCTGATTAATAAGGTGGCTGAGGACATCTCAAAACAAAATTTGCTTTTAAATAAAAGGCAATCGCCATGCATTACTTTAAGGAGTGTTAATCTCCTCACATTGAGAGGAATAGTGATACAATAGGCTGAATTCACTCTGCATGATCTGAGCTTGGTTCCAGTTGTGTGTAGCTCTACTTTGCGGGCAGAGTTGTTTCAATTCCTATCTGCATTCACCGTGTGTTTGCATACTGAAACACACGCATGTGTGTACTTCGTGAGTTGGAAAAACGGAATTTAGGCTGAACAGGTGTCCACAGCTTTTTTCATCTGTTCCCACCAGTTCTTCCATCTATGTTCTGTCCCAGCTACTCTGCTCACATCACAGTGAAAGCGTGCCCCTGCCCGGCTCCCAGAGCTCAGGATGTTTCCACTTCCCTTGGACTTTTTTGGAATTCACAAGTGTGATTCTTTCCAGGTTTCTTTTTCTTTTTTTTTTTTTTAATTCCTTTGCCAGTAGTGTTTGAAAGATACCAGGAGAACTGATGCTCTTAAAACAACATCAGTTCCATCACCAACAAGATAAATGAGCAACCGGGATAAGATCTGGGCAATGAAAGCGGGCTGCACAGCTCCATTCCACCTGCCGAAACTGCCTTTGCTTCATGGATCATGGTGATAGTGATACCCTGGATCCGTGGATGCTCTATGCTGCTGACTGGTGGGAGGAAGTCATGTATGATCATTGTGTCCATGGCTTCAGCTATTTTCAAAAAAGAGTAACACTCACACACACGCACACGTATGCATTTCTATGCTTTGTCCTAGACCGTTGGGTTGAGTCAGACACTTCAAATGAAGCCTCATTTCTAAAGGGTTCACCTGTTGTTTTCTAAACTTGACTGCACAGGGCTGATGATATGTGCACTAACCAAACCTCTGGCTGCAATTAATTGCAATATAACCACCATAATGACTACTTCCATTTTTACTGTCTTACTCTCTTAAGAACTTTTTTTTTTGGCTTTATCTCCCCAAACTCCCCTGTACATAGTTGTATATCTTAGTTGGAGGTCCTTCTAGTTGTGGCATGCGGGACGCCGCCTCAGTGTGGCCTGACGAGCGGTGCCATGTCCGCGCCCAGGATCCGAACCCTGGGCTGCCGCAGCGGAGCACGCGAACTTAACCACTCAGCCACGGAGCCAGCCCCTCTTAAGAATTTCTTATTCTCTCCGTTCAAGAGGAGAACTTTTCTTCCCCCCTGAGTTCTTTTCTGATTTATCTTTTTGCAGTTCATACATTTGCGCTATAGCTTCTCTGGATCTCCTCATGTGATTGGCAGTGAGGGGGAGGTGTTGGGGGGTAGCTCTGTATATCAGGCTCTTGTCTCTTGTTGGAAAAGTCAAGATGCAAATTCTAGTCACCCAGAGGGGCAGTGTCCCCCACCCTCAGCAGAAGAGTGCCAGCCTCACCCCTCCGTACAGCGATGTGGCACGAGGCCATGCAGGCAGACAGCAGCCGTGGCATCTCGAGTAATCTTCATCCAGTCTCTAGAATGCACCCTGGTACTTCTGTCACCTTGATGTATAATTATGAAATTTCACCATTGAAGTGATGACACTTGCTCCTGCGTGTGTGTGTGTGTGTGTGTGTGTGTGTGTGTGTGTCCCTCTCCATTTAATCTGAATGCTTCTGGCAAAATCAGTAATTTGATAAAGTGGAATTGAAGTGACAAGAGATGACAGAGGTGTCAAAATAATAAGTCAACCTGTCTCTGAAGTGGCAGCCCCTTGGCCCGTGTGGATTTTTATGAAATGCTGAGTGCTCTGAAGGAGAACTGGCAGTGTTTTCTTTAAAGCTCCATTTCCTTTAGTTACGAAAGCTTAATATGATGTCTGTTAGGACTAGATAGCTTCGCAGGAATAACTTCCTTCTTCTTTTCTTCATTTTTCTTTCCCTTCCCTTCTTTCCTGTCTACCCTCCTGTCCTCCTTCCATATGTTCTGTATATACTGATATATTTATGTGCTTCCATCTGTACCTTTGTGTATTGGTGAGTATCTTCTCAGCAGAAGAATTTTTGAAAACACAAGATCTCAAGTTTTCCGTAGAGTCTAATAGGGTCTCTCCCTGCTGCCCCGCTCCAATTTCATGCCTCATCCCATTCAGTAGGGCCGTTTACCTCAGATGAATCATTTTCCCATTGAATGCTAGACCAGCTATGATGTGGAAGATAAACGGTGAATTTCAAGAGTTGCGGAGAACCCTCATCTTAATGAAGAGCAATACAGTTGCTCTTCCTGCTCTTCTCACCGTCTGGGCTCGACTGGAGACTGTGGACAGAATGAGAGAATCTTCTGTTCTCTCCCATTTCTCTGTTTTTCTTTATCCTAGATGCCTGTTTTCCATGGCAGGCAGAAAGCTAATTGCCATTTGGAGAACCTTGCCCCCTTGTTTATGGAGAGATGCGTGGTGTGTCTTGGAGTGAGTTGGCAGAGCCCCTGTGAGTAGACGTGCATTTGGATGGCTCCCTGGCCATTTCTTAAGGCCGTCACCCAGAGGACGTCACAGGGAGGTCTTAAAGGCTGGTAGTGTTTTTCACCCTTGAGTTGGACACACAAGCCCAGATGGTTTCCTCCCGCAGGTGAATACCATGGAGCTAACGCAGACTTAGCAAAGGTGACGCAAGGTAACCCATAATTCGGAGCTGCCGTACGGCCTTGCAAAACTGTGTGCATCTGACATTTACAGTACCCACGTTGCTGGTGGGGAACAGAGGCATTTAAATTCGCTTTTATTTGTCGTGTAAAATCCATCTGAATTTCAATACTATTATGAGGAGTGCGAGTCAGGTGATGAGAAGAGAGGCTGATGGTTCAGTCAGGGGAGAATCTGTCAAGAGGAGATGAGAGCCCATTTTTCAAAGGCTGTAAACACAGACAGAGCTTCCTTTCCTCACTTACCGCCTGGCCTGGTGCAGCTAAACAGTTTCAGATCTGCCACAAAATTGCACAGAAGGAGTTGGAGCGGTTTTCAAAGTTATGGCAACTTTCAGATTGGGTCCAATTGAAGCAGCAATGGTGACTGGGAGGTACATGTTATGGTGCTGTTGTTAACACTCAGAGCTCTGAACTTTTCCTTTTACGATACTTACTCTGGATTAGGCATCATAAGTACCTCCAGAGGCGTACAACAGCTACGTGTGGGAGGTACCATCATGGTCCCCAGTATGTGGGTGAAAAAATGGAAACTCTGAAAGGTTAGGTGACTTGCCCAAGAATGCTCAAGTTATATCATAGGCCGGGATTTGAACTCAGAGATTCTTAATTCAGAGGCTGTACTCTTAACTCTAATGCTACCTTGCCTTACACGCACACAAAAAAGAGAATTAAATTTGTAGGTTACGAGAATTGCCTTTTCCAATTAATGAATTTGTCCCTGGACCGGTATCTTCATCCATTGCCAAGTAAATAATTTTGTTTGCAATTTGGGGCAAGCTTTCAGCCCCAAATGTTTTAGCTCTAGCTGGCTCGCAGTAGAGGTTTATCACAATCCTGAGCCTCTGGTGAGCCACTGGCACCTGGCAGTGGTGATGCCAGGACTTCTGGTCTTGAGGACGAGAAACGACAGCACCAGAAGGGAAGTTCTGGCTTCAGTTTCCAACACGCTTGGTCGGTTTCCTAGCTTTTGTATTTCCAGCAGGGTATGTCCAAGGATTAGGAATTCCATGCTTAAAACATAGGAGCCAATGGAGCGTCGCCATTAAAATGATTGGAGCCCAAGTCCTGGGCTTTAATCTCCTACTTAGAAGCTCTGTGACCTTGAGAAGCTTTCCTACGTTCTATCAGTCTCCATTTTCCTATCTGTGAATTGGAGATAATAAAATCCACTTGAAAAGTTGATTCGAGGAATTGACAAGAGAATACTGCAAGGCAGTATATATAATGCCTGGCACAAAATGAGAACTCAATTAACTTCAGCTACTTTTATTTTTGTTTTTGCTAGTGTCCATACCTACAGGCATTCCAAATCATTTCCAGTTAAATTTCTTTAAGAAAATGAGCCCCCTGGAAAGTGCTATGAGGGCTCAGAGAAATGGGCAACCAATGGTACTGTTTTACAGAGGAAGAGATGCTTGGCCTAAGGTAGGAGATGACCAACTCACCTGTCTGCTGGTCTGGGCAGGAATCATAAGTTAGTGAGGGGAGACAGAGGATGATTGTAGGGTAATAGGAGCAATGGGGACAGCAGTGAACTTGAGAGCAATGGCCCTATATGCAGGAACTATTGTGCAGCTACCTGTTGCCATGTGGGATGCAGGTGCACTGTTGATATTTCCTAAGCCAACCTGGAAATCTGGATTTTAATGTAAAAGAGCTGCTTTTTAAAACACTATGCAAACCCAATAAAACAGGTATGCAGGAAAGATTCAAGAGACTTACAAGCCTTGACACTTGCAAGCTACATCTCAATGGATTAGGAAGAACCCTTGCATGCGTAATTACAGGGGTAGAGCACTCGTGTGCATAAGACCCTCCTGGCAGAGGGACCAGTGTGGGCAAAGATGGAGGTATGAAAGAATGTGACATGTTTAGGGTAGATTGAGGTCCAGTGTGCATGTCCAAGGTGGCCCAAGGGTAGACTAGAGCTGTGAGTAGGGAGAAGATTATGGAGGGTATTGTTTGCCATGAAAATGGATTGGGACTTTGCATCAGTCTTTCTTCCCAGTGGGAGAGGAAAGCAAGAGAGGGCAAGACCTTGCTGAGTGGGGCCAGAATTATAAGGAAGCAAGGTGGTAGTTGAAACTTTGTGTGACTTAGCCAAAGAGGGAGTCACGAGGAAAGAGGGAGTGGGGACAGAGCACAGTGATGGAGCCAGAGACCGGCCTTGGCTGAGTTCAGGGATGGAGGGAACATGAAGGCTTTGGCTAGAACAAAGTGAAGTCAGCCAGGACTCTGAGAAATAACGGGGCTGGCTTGCCAGCCAGGTCTCCCCTTTCTAAAGAGGTGTGACAGAGGAGGACCACGTCTTCCTATGGGACAGCATTGCCCAAATGTGAGACTCACATTTCAGATGATAAATGAGCTACTTTCAGGTGGCTCATAGACATGGCACCAAATCACTTGGTGAGGAAGTGATGAAATTATTCTCTTGTCAATTATTTTTCAGACCTTGGGATTCCATCAAGGAGTCATAATTTGGGTTTTTGTTTATTTGTTTTAACAAACTCAAAGGTCTCAAACATTTGCTAATCTACCTTTCTAACCGAGTGACCCAGAACTCTTGACAGGCAATATGTCTGATGTCTAGCTATAATTCAGTAATATTGTTTTACTTTTGAATTAGGCTTACATTCTATATATGATAAAGGATACTGCTCTTTCCCTTTACTTCAATAAACTGTTTCCTTTTTAAAAATTCTACTTAAGATTGTTTTTTATAATTTTGACAAATCTGTTAAGAACACACCGATTGAGTCAATTTAATGAAAATCAGATGCATGTAGGAAAATTGTACATATGGAGTACAAATAACTGGAGTTTAGGAAACTGTTTTCTGATAGTGGTTTCACAATCAGGGGAGAGATTTGGGTTTGCATTTGGGAAGTTTTGAACTCTGCTTGTCTGCAAGGGGGGCTAGAAGAGGGCAAGGGTGGAATCAGGTCCAGGCTAAGAGCAGACAAGAGGGCATGAGTCTGAACCAGAGCCACACAGGAGGTGGAGAGGAATGTCTTCATCTGCAAGAGAGTTCATCAGTCCTGTCCACATGGTTGGGCGACTCTGACTATGGGTCCTGGACAGCTCCATCCAGGAACGTGTGAGAGACTGCTCAGCTTAAGTATCTATGTACAACTGGCTGCCATGAGGAGTAAAGGAGTTGATCAACATGGACAATACATTAATCTCCTGGATTTCAGAGGCTTAGATGCCAGTGAGGTTGAAAATGAGCAGAAAGCTGTCGCCAGGGTTGGTTTTCTATTAGCACAACTCTCTTGCTGTGGGGATGGGAGTGGATTAGTCCTCTGGGCTCTGACAGGCGGAACAAAGAGAAGGCACGCTCCTTACTTGGAGGGACTCTCCCAGGAGTGGGAAGCATTCATGGACCAGTTTCTCATTAAAGACCGAAATGAGATACTCAAGGCAGACGGGGCAAAGGCTGCAGTGAGAACCGTTTAGTGAGACTCACAGAATTCATCTGGGGATTGGGTTTCTTTTCTGCTCCAAATGTCCTTTGTTTAAGGCTGATTATGTGGATGCATTAAATGGGAAGGTGCTCCAAGATTCCCCCAAGCTGTGGAAATGAAAATTAAAGGATCCCTGAGGAATGATATTTGAGTTGCAACTGAAGGGGGAGACAGGCAGAGACTCCTGGGTGGGGTGCAGAGATGGAAATCTGAAGGAAGAAACCGGGCATGATTCAGGAACTGAATAGAGGCATGTGGCTTGTGATGAGGCTGGAAAGCAGGCAAGATCCAAGCCATCTGAAGGCTTACAAGCAGGGATAGTGTTTTGTCCTATATCATAGAATGAAATCTATTTTATATGAAATGTGATCTGATCGTGTGAAATGATCAGATGCATAGAGACAGTTCCATTATGGTGTCTACTTGCTCATAGCTTATGCTTGACTGCTCCAGTCCTCCAGAGGTCACGCATGATCCCACTCTCTCTGGCCAAGGAATGGGGCAAAGTCATCTAGCACCAGAAAAGCCTTTGTCTGTGTTGCTTGGCTTTCCTATTCATGTCACATTCTACATCTCATGCAAATTCCTCAAGATTGTGAATCTTCTTCAGATTATTAACCATCACCCCTGTGGGGCAAGGCTGTCATCCCAAAGGAGTTCACATCCACTTGCCAGCCTGCGGTTTGGCTGTGTTTGGGGCTGTACCTCACTCTTGCTCCCACCATCTCTGACCGAAGACTGGTGCCATCTAGCATCAAGAAAGCAACTCATGTTTATGGACTTGCCTCAGCTCATTTGCTCAGCAAGGATTTGTGGCTGAGATCTTGGTGAGACTTGGTGTTTACAGCACAAGGAAAGCCCACCTTATCCTTGTTCTCTGCTGGGAGACAGGGCACCATGAGAGAGCGCTACACAGGTGGTTTACCAACATCCAGACTCAGTGTCATTTTTACTTAGACTTGGGGGACCAGCCACGAATAGAGATGATAAATCATAGTGTCTGGGATTGCATGTTCAGAACCTCAGACAGGAGCGAGTGGAAATCAACTCTGGAGAGGAGCCCCCCTCCCCAAAGTGGTTGCTGCCAAGACATCCTCAGCATTTTTGTTCATGTCTACATAATTTATTTCAAAACACAATGTAGTATGGTGGAAAAGTGTTTTGGAATGAAATAGATCTGAGTTTGAATCCTGCTTCTGCCCTTTAGTAGTCACAAGACTTGGGAAAGTCACATTAGCTTTCTGATCCACAACCATACCATCTGTAAAACAGGGATAGATAATGCATGGTGTGTATCATTCTTGTGGGCTGTATTAGTCAGGGCATCTTGAACTGTATAGTAGAAAACCAAGTTGGACCAGCTTAGAGAGAGAGAAAAGAAGACAGCTGTTGGCTGAAATGAGAGTAAAGCTGGGCTGTCTTCTGGTATAGCTGGATCCTGGTATTTAAAATTCAAATGAAATGGTAAAGATAGCATCCACTAGCAATTGGCTTGAAATTCTACCTGGAAAGAGAAGCTTCTTTTCCAATAGTTTCACACAATTCCTGGGGGTGATGCTCATTGGCTTAGCCTGAGTCACTTAGTTATGGAATGTAGTCCTTCTCTTATCTGTCTGCCTTTACCCACCACCAGAAGTAGGATGGACCCCAACTTAAATGGACTAAAAATAAAGTCGAGTCCCTATAAGAAACCTTGGCTGACTTTTTTCCAGAAGAGAAAACAGATAATAATAATAGTAACTAGCGTGCGTTGAGCACTTACTAAATGCCAGACACTGTTTTTAACACTTTATGTGCATTCTATCACTGAATCTGTACAAAGATCCTTTAAGATAATATAATATTTATCCCCATCTGACAGATAAGAAAACTGAGGGAGGGAGGAGATAACAGACGAGCCTGTATCACCCAGGTAGTGAGTGTAGGATTGGATCCAAACCCAGGGGTTCTGCATTTGATTCTTAACCACTAGGCTATACCTCTTCTTCCAAGGATGCCACACAGGAGAAACAATAAATGGCCTTTGACTGCTCAACATGCCCACTGCCTGGCATGTAAGGAAATGGTAGCTCCATTTATGCGAATTATTGTAACAGAGCCCTCAAAGGAACAGAAAATCCTGAGCCCATGCTAAATGACATCCTGTGATGTATCTCTGCATTTAATTTCCTCCTCCTCATTCATCCATAGGTATCATCTCCAGGTCCTCAATGGGTCTGCTCTTCAGATCGATCAAAATGCTTGTGGTTCCCGTCCGTGCTTCACTTCTCTGCATGAATGAGAGTTATTTTTGTAGACAAGAGCTTCCTACTCCAGGATGGGTCTCTGTGCCTGCCTTTTATATTTTATCTGCAGGTGACCTGCTGCTTTCTCTTTCGCTAAACTTTGAAAATGAGCTGTTAGTCATACTTCCCTCTTTTATTTATTGTAGGAAAATTTGAATGTCGCGGCAGACTGGGGGACGGGGAAGGCACGTGAAAACTGGAAGAGCTTCTAAAATGGATGTGGCGTGGAGTTCAATTAGCCTCTGATGGGCTGGAAACCCACATGACAGATGATAAGGGATGCTGGGCACACTTAGCAGTACCATGGGCAGAGATGTAACATGGGGAGGGCGGTGAAAAGCTATTGAGGTAGATCAGGGCGTTTGTCTGATGCACCCTCCCCTCAGCCTTGAAGTTGGTTGTGGGAAGCCAGTCTGAAGAATCGCAGATATAACAGAGTGGCTAAGAGCTTTAGCTCGGGACTCTCAAAGGCCTGGGTTTGAACCCCAGCTTGGCCACTTCCTGGTTACTTAACCTCTCAGATGCTCAAGTTCTCATGTAAAATGGAGAGGATAAGAATAGACACTTTCTGGCGCCACTGTGCGACTCGGTGAGCTAAAATACTCAAGGTCCTTAGCATCCTGGCTTAGGCACAGGGTACACCTTCAATAAACGCAAGCTGCCTTATTATTGCATTCTTATATTTGTTTTCCTCCTACTCTTCTTTAGTCCTTGTCTCAGTTTCTTAGATCTCTGGTGGGATCAGAGAAGTTACATCCAGGACCTGGTAAGTAAATAGGAAAGTAAATAACAAAGTTGAAACAGGTCCGCAATTACAAGTCTAGGATTTTGTGGATCTTGCAGGTACTTATACATCTGGGTGAAAGTGCACAGAGAGAGTTGGAAAGCACAGTTAAAGGTGTAGGCCAGTGATTGGAAACAGATTTAATCTCTGGTGTCAACTCGGATTGATTGATGGTGGCTGCATAGAATCCTCTGTTGATGAGTGCGAGATCTAGGAGAAAGAGTGTGTGATTGATTAGCGATGCCTGCCAAGGGTGAAGGAGGGTGAGTTACAGTGTGTGTGCCAATAGGTTGTTCCTGGCCCAGAATCTGGCAACTGATAAGTGAAATGAATGCTCTGTATTTAAGCCCAAAGATGAAGAGAAGACAAACACTTTGTGCTTCTGTTGCATGCAATGCTTGGTCCATATTTTTGAGCACACCTGTTTCTCTTGTTATGTTATGGAGTTGCAGTCTATACGGGCACTGGCATTTTTATAGAGTGCAAGGCTTAAAAACAATTTAACACATAAAAACTTAATATCAGGCATGTGTAGCCACACTTTCCTAGGCCCTTGAGAAGCTGACTCTATTGATTATATTTTGGTGATCATTTACCTGACTTCAGCCTCAGATAGGTAGGGTTAAGTTTTTGATATTTTAATTTTAAAAGTGTGATTTATCTATAGCAATATCTGTCATCTCTGCAATTATGTGTTAATTGGGGCTGAATGGCTTACATTTTAATACCATTAATTATAGCTATTATTTTCATCTGTCATTTGTTTTACTTAAAAGAAGCAAGTTTATTCTTTTTGTGTAATTTTTAGTGATCCTTCTTTCTTTCAACTCTGAATTAAAATGCATTTAGGAAATGCTTAATTAAGGACAGAGCTCCTTTTCTAGAATAGTTCTGTCATCTCTTCTCAAAGAAAAATGGCCATCGGCTTTTTTTGTGATGAGCGGAGTGAGTGTTAATTGATTTATTTTTCTCTCCAGTTGGTGTGTTTTCTTATCCCACTTCTTGATATGTGATTGGGTGACTTGTCGCTTTAGAGAGAAAGCGTGCCCTGTTCAAATGTGATTTATGTTGGCCCAGAACTTTTGCACAGTTCAGCTGAAATTTTCTTCATGTTGATCAAGGTCAGGAAACCCAGAGATGATGCCATCCATCTCAGAAGCTAGAGGGCCAAAATAATTTTTGGTGGAAGTTGATGCAATGACAACAGACTCCAAGGATGAGGTGGGGAAAACATGCACACACATATGTGCAAACACACACATATGCACACACTCATGCACACACATGCGTGCAAAAGTCCAAGCACGTTTTATATTGAGTTCTTATCATTTTACTAGGGCTTTTTTTTTTTTTTTTTGCCAATTATGGGTTAGAATTTGTTTTTTGCATAAAGTTATCGACAGTGCATTACCTTTTACTGTAGCCATTGCAAACTAAAAGCAATCAGAATCTGCAGGTAGACCAGAGGGTTTTCATATTTTCTTTTTAACCAAAAGGTTTTCTGGGTGGATTGGAGAACAGATTCTTTAGATCAGTAAAGGTCTGAAGCTCAAGAAGTTCTGCCTTTTGATGAAGGGGTCATCCACAGGGAGGCAAGTCCTGGTCGTGAGCCAGGCTAGCAGGGTCTGACTCAGCCTGGGAGGGTGGCAGCTTTTCTCATCATCAGATCCAGGTAAACAGCTGGTTCCCATGGCACACAGAGAATCAAGTCAAAGGAGCAATTGAAATCTTTAAGTGCATCTGTGCATCCCCTCAGAATAGCACCCTCACTTGCAATAAGGAAAAAATACAGTTTTTAATTTGATCTATTCAGATTGAGTTTTCCTGTTGATCCAATTCATCAAGTCATAAATTGACAAATAATTTTGCCCTGATGAGAGGCGTGTTTTCATGGGGAAATCATAGAAGCCTGAGAGTGATCACTAAGGAGCTAACAGAAAATTCATGCAAAAGAAATTGTGAGTAGAGACAAACACATGGCAAGCACCTGTCCTTGATACCTGTACAAAAATGCAAATTAAAGCCACTGGGAGAAACTAATTTCTACCTGCAAAATTAGCCACATTAACATAAAAGAGCAATATTGCTCTTCCCATACTAGCAAGCTTGCCATGGAACTGGCTTGCAGAATGCATTCTTTTCTGGTTGTGCTGTATTTGGTGGAAATCATTTAAAAACCAGAGTACCCATACCTATGAACAACCATGTGGATAATTATTCTTTGACCCAATCTTACTCATATGAATTATTCCAATTAAACAGAAACAAAAGACCACCTAAACAGAGCCATCATCATTCTTTTATTTGCAACATCAAAAGATTGGCAACAACCTAAATGTCCAGTCTTAACAGAATGGCTTATCGTGTTGAGTACAGAACACAATGGAATATTTTTCGGCTGTTAAAAATGATTAATATGCTTCCATCAGAGGTCAAGGGAATAATAATAGATATAACGTTGAATAAAAACACATCCCATAAGATAACATGTACTTCTGATTATGATCATATATAAGATTTACATGGGAAAAGAGAAATATTTATGTTTTGTCATATTCAAACATAATTTCAAATTTGTGATTTGAGAATTAGAAAGTAAGTCGTTGCGATGGTTCCTTTTATGTGTCACCTTGACTGGCCATGAGGTGCTCAGATTAAGCAGTATTTCTGGGTGTGTCTGTGAGGATGTCTCCAGATGAGATTAGCATTTGAATCAGTGAACTCAGTATAGGACATTGTTGTCTCCAAAGTGGGTGGGCCTCATCCAGTCCCTTGAGGGTCTAAATAGAACAAAAGGCAGAAGAAGGAGGAATTTGGCTATTTTTTTTCTGCCTTACTGTTTGAGCTAGACGTCTTAGCTCATCTCCTACTGCCCTCAGACTGGAATTTACACCATTGGCTCTTCTGGGTCTCAAATAAATACACACACACGTATATATATATCTTCATGTCGATAATACGTATTGTGTATATAATATATACTGTCTTGCGCCACATAATGATGTTTTGATCGATGACAGACTGCACATGTGATGGTGGTCCCATAAGATTAGAGCCTAGGTGTCTAGTAGGTTCTACCATCTAGGTTCGTGTAAGCACACACTGTGATGTTCGCACAATGACAAAATCACCTAATAATGCAGTTCTCAGAATATACATCCCTGTTGTTAAGTGATACATAACTGTATATATGTGTGTGTGTGTGTGTGTGTGTGTGGGTGGGTGGGTGGGTGTGGGTGTGGGTGTGTGTATCCTATTGGTTCTGTTTCCCTGGAGAACCCTAGCTAATACAACCACAATGGGCTGAATGGAGAAAGTCCATTGGAAGCCATGCTGGACTGAGGTTGGACACGTTCTTTAAACTTTCTGCATCTCAGATTCCTCTTCGGTAGGAAAGGATAATGATACCACCCACTTCTTAAGGTTATTGTGGACCTATCCATAATGCTTCTCAATTTCCAGTCCAGTTCCTGGCACGTAGTAATTACTCAATGCCTGGTTGTTAATGGTGGTAATATTACTGAGCACTATCACAACAGAGATCATGGTAAATGATTGCTATTCCTGTTGAGAATCAGAATTTCATAGATGAAAAGACTCTCCAAAAAAGACACCATCGTCTATACTAAGTGTCTCAAGTGAAATATTAGCAAGGGGCCACCCTAAAAGGAAAACTCTCCCACGACCAAGACAACCCTTGAGAGAAGTCCTCATTGTTTTTGAAAAGCAGGAGTCGAGTTCACAGGATTGTTATCCAGTACCTGACTGAATCCATAGGGCAAACACTGATCTGGATGCTGATTCAAGCTGGGTAAAGTTTTCCAGATGAACATGCTTCGTGTTTACTGAGATGGGACCTGTCTGTATTTGCAGCAGCTTGAAAAATGATGGATGGGAAGATAGGAAGGGAGAAGCCTGCATCAGCCTGGGACCAAGTCCCCAAGCTGTTGCCTTTCAACCCATTGGGTGGAAGTTTCTCTGCCAAGTGGGGGTCTCTAGACCTTGTGTTAGTCATGAGGTTAAAGCAACTACTTACGTTCTTGGAACACAACTTTCTATTTAAATCAGATCTATGTCAGCCCTTAGTTTGGGGGCAGATATATTTATTTTATCAAAGTTTATTTTCATAGAATTATCAAGGAGATGACTTTAATTTCCTGCTTCATACTGTCTTCCCACATTCCAAGATTTTAAAACTGCTGAGATTACTCAGTAGATATGATGGGAATATCAAGCGTCAGTATCAGGCAGCTGATTTTAAATTGCTTGAGGTTTTCTTACGCACTCTATTAAAAGTTTTGATGTTATTTGGAATTGATGAAGCTATCTAATAGTTATTAATCACATTTGATGCCAAAGACTGTAGGTCTGACTCATCTGGTTCTACCAGGGTTGGGGGCTAAGGTAGCATAAGATAGAAATAGATATTCATCCTTTATTTCATTTCTATTCATGAATCACTGGAAATACTAGGGTCACTGAAACACACAGTTTCTCAGTCCCTGCCACCATGAAAGTTAGTGACTATTGGAGTAATGGTCATCAAATAAGAAATACTGTATATTTAGAATTGTTTTATGTGTAAGGAGGAAAAAGTACAGGCCCTTGTGGGGTGAGGGAGAGAAAGGAAGAGAAAGAGAAAGAGAAGAAAATCAGTGAAGAGTTCAATCGTATGTGGCAGACACTCAAAATTAATTCACTGACTCCAGGTACACCTGGACTGAGGTCCTCAAATGATTCTCCCTCCGTCTCTTGACTCTGCTTCGCTACTTTCTTGGGTTTGGCTCACCCTGTGAAGTAATGAACAACACCAACTACCTCCTACCAATTCAGCAACCTCAGTAGAAAGAGTATTTGTTTCCCCTAAAAATCCGTGCCAATTTTCTAAGTACACCTTTCTCTGATGTCGTGGGTCACTTTGCCTCCTACCCGAGGACCCAATCACTGAATTCAACCCCCCAGCCCTCAGCCAAGGGATGTAGGATGTGTGTCAACCAAGCCTAGATTGGACCCCTACCCCTGCTGAGATGGAGCCAGTCCAACAGTAACAATATGGAATCACGATGGGGAAGGACAGCCCCCCTGAAGCACTTCTTACCAGAGTGGAATGGATATTGGTTAGGTAAGAGCACCAATTGTGTCCACCAGACAGAGGCACAATTTCCAGATGATCACCACTCTCTAAAACCTGCTGGCTGATCACTTTCCGGTCTCTACTCTCCTGGTCCAATCTCTTTCCCGGTGCTCCTCCATCTCTTCTCCATCCACTCTCTGACGTGCAAAGGTCATCAACATCCCTGCACAAAGCAGAAGTATCGGTCAATCAGAAATGCACTGAGCACAAGTAAGTATGAACTATAAGGCGGACTTGCTGGACTAGATTCTACACTTCAGGAGGACAGGGGTTCTGTGAGTTGTTCACCCAGCACCAAGTCTGAGGCAGAGACGAGGCTGTGAGTGAATGCAATCACAGAAGTGTATGATCAATCGAGGAGATGAGATGTTCATATTGACGTAAAAGGCCAAGATACAGCTCTGGACAGAGAATGATAATAGCCAAGTCAGGGATGGAGGCAAAACCAGTTTTAGACATTTTGAGGACAAGTAAACACTTGCTGGAGGAAGTGCCCTGTCAGGTGGGCCCTGAAAGATTAGCCAAGCTGGAAGGCATCTGCATACATGGAGAACAAAGGGCATCTAGAAAGGGAGAAGCAATATGAGCAGAACTCCTTCCTTTGGACACGTATTAAGGAAATAGTATGTTGGGATTATTGTAGGAGAAAAGGGAGAAATTCCAGCTCTCTTTGGCTGTTAGAGAAATGTAATTCAAAGTGACTTAAGTTAAAAATGTAATTGATAAACTCCCTATATGAGTTGAATAATGACTTTTTAAAAGATATATTGGAAGTTGCAATCCCTGGTACCTATGGACGTCACCTTATTTGGAAATAGGGTCTTTGCAGATGTGATCAACTTAAAATGAAGTCATACTGGATACAGGGGTGGGGTTAATCCAACGACTGGTGTCTTTATAAGAGAAAGGAGAGGGGGATTTGGCTATAGAGACACACACAGAGGGTGGGAGCAGAGTGAGAGGGAAGAGGCAGAGAGAGGAGTGATGACACTATGAGCCAAGGAATGCCAGGGGTTATTGGAAACCCCCAGAAGCTAAGAGAGGCAAGGAAGGATTCTCCCCTACCGACTTCAAGGAAACGTGGGTCTGCAGACACCATGATTTCAGACTTCTAGCCTCGATAATGGGAGACAATGTATTTCTATTGACTTAGGCCACCCAGGTTGTGGTGATTTGTTACAGCAGCCCTAAGAAGTTAATACACTCCCGCATCAGAAAATCAAGGGGTGTCTGGCTTCAGGCTTGACTGGATCCAGGTGTTCATACATGTCATCAAGAAAATACCTGTCTTGATCTCCGGGTCTTGGAATTGGCTCAATTTCAGGCAAGCTTTTCACAAGAGGAGCAAAGTAGCCCCAGAAGATCAATTCCAGACTTACTTTTCTTTTTTTTTTTTTTGAGGAAGATGAGCCCTGAGCTAACATCTGCTGCCAATCCTCCTCTTTTTGCTGAGGAAGACTGGCCCTGAGCTAAAATCTGTGCCCATCTTCCTGTACTTTATACGTGGGATGCCTGCTACAGCATGGCTTGCTAAGTGGTGCATAGGTCCCCATCTTGGATCTGGACTGGTGAACCCCAGGCTGCCAAAGCCAAGTGTGCAAACTTAACTGCTGCATCACTGGGACAGCCCCCCCAGACTTACTTTTGACACATTAAATGGAAAAGTCCTAGGCTTGGTCAGGCTTGGGTCCTGTGTCTGTTGCTGAACCAGTTCCTGCCGCCATAGGCATGGAGTGCTGTCTTTGGCTAGGCCTAAGTCCCATGTTCATCCCTGGAACTTGGGGCAAGTGTCAGCTCCACATGGCCTCCAAGGGAAATGGGAAAAGAGAGGTTCCCAAAAGGAAAACTGAAGAGAGATGAGCAGGAGAGGGGATGGTTATCATCAGAAGTAGATGAAAGGATGCTGCATGGGGAGAACACACATCACACACACACACACATGCACTCACCCACACATATGTGCAAGCATGCACAAGGACACACATGTGCACACACACTAACTTCCCCAGGCCAACTGGGATCAGATCATAGTGGTCTAGGGAGAAAAGGCAGGAAGATTTCTTAACAATGATTATACAGGTGGGCTTGACAGCAGTGACCCAAGAGGTTAGACCTATAGTGCTGGGAGTCGTGAGGAGGACCTGCCATGATCAGGAAGGTCTGGGGAGAAGGTGGGTGGGAGATAGAATCCCATCCCACCTCCTACAAATTCTGGGGAGTCATGAGCCCTTTCTGTTCACATCCACAGCACTTACCCCAGGTGAGTCCCAGCCCTGGTGAACTCCCACTAGCAAATACAGGTGTCATAGCAACCCAGAGAGGACCAACCTTGACCTGGATTAGTGCCCTTGGGATGAAAAGGCCTGGGCACTTTCCAGATGAGAACTCCTTTTCCTGCAGGGAACCAGAAGAGGAAAAGGCTTCAAAAAGAACAACTACCACTTTCGAGTACTAAATATTTTCTACATAGGAGACCATTTGCGAACTGCTTTTTAAGCATAATTCATTTAATCTGCATGCCCAGCCATAAAAGAAATAGATGCATTTTTTCGGATGTTGAGATAGAATTCCAGAAATATTAAATGAATGTTCCAAGCTCCCCCGTGAGTGGGTGGCAGAGCTACAATTAGAACTGAGGTTCTCCTGACCCCAGAGACCGCACGTTTCTCAGCTACTCCCAACTGCCGCGAAGTGAAGGATTGCCGACGCACTTCACAGTGCTTAAGGTCCTGCTGCAACATTTGGCTGGTTACCGGTATAAATGCAAATACGTGTAAAGACAAAGATGTATATGACATGTTTCTACGGAGACCAGAAGGCTTTATTTTGTTACCGTAAGTTCAAAACAGACTTGTTGCCCCAAAAGGCTACCTACATCAAAAGATCCAAAAAAAGAAAGTTTTAAATATCCGGCGTAAATGAAGAGTTCCGTATCAAAAACATCAGGGAGATCGAATTAAATCAAAATTAAGCCCGGAAGCAGAGTAATGACCCAGCGGTTCATTATAGCCTTACATTTTCAATCAAAGATAAAAATCTCATTAAAAGTATAATTTTGATTAGGGAACAAGTTTGGACTGCTCCAAAAGCTGGATCGTTTTATCCCTAGTCATATGAGCCGTGAAATTTTTTTCCCCTCTTTTCTAACTTTAAAGACAGCAAGCTATTTATCTTCTGACATCATTATAAAAGTTATTAATATACAGGGAGACTGAACAGGGATGGTAAGACTTTTTAAATATCTACCAGCGACTTTTACCTCGTGAAATTAAAGGGCCTATTTTTATAGTTTGTTGCAAATTTAGGGAATAATTTTTATATGTTACTAGACTGACCCTTCAGTAAGGGACCATGGAGAACATCTAACCCTGTACTAACCCAACAGACACCTAACATCTAATCCTATCGGACAAGAAGGCAAGGCACACATGTGATATTACATTTTCTAGTAGCCACAATAAAAATGTAAAAAGGAACAGATAAAATTAATTTTAATAATGTTTTATTTAACCTATATGTCATATTATCATTTCAACACAATCATTATAAAATTATTTATGGGATATTTTATATTCTTTTGGGGGGGTACTGAGTCTTTAATATCTGGTGTGCATTTCACATTTGCAGCACATCTCACTTCGGGCTTAGCCCCACTTCAAGTGCTCAAGAGCCATGTGTGCTTTCTGTATTGGGCAGCACAGGTGTAACCGGATCCTGTCATTCGAAAGAAAGAGAAACCAAGGACCTGAAAGATCTCCTTAGGGGTTTTTCAATAACAGAAGTGTTTTCATTCTATACTAGATTTTCCCTTAACGATGTGCTTTTGGGAAACAATGCTTCTGAGACACAAGGCAGGCTGGACGGGTGGAGGGAGTCCTTTATGCCTTGTGTATCTCAGAACGAAGGCTCCAACCAATGGAGTTCAAGAGCTGCTAACCTCTGCCCCACTTGAAGCTTACCAGTTAATCACTGATGGTGAATAGCTGATAACGCTTGTTATGTAGTTCATCCAAGAGGCTTGATCTAGCTGTGGTTTAGACAATGTTGCCAAGTGTAGCATGCATTCCATCATTCCTCCACGAGGTCATTTTTGGTGGTGCATGGCTTTGTCATTTAACATAATTGAATCATAGAGTGAGGATATAATTTCCCTTTCAAACCCATTCCAGTCTTTCATGTGTCAAGGTGAACATCTCTGTGTGTTGCTGTCGTGTGTCTAACACCTCTCTAACTCTTGCTAACTTTTTTTTTTTAAGATTGGCACCTGAGCTAACAACTGTTGCCTATCTTCATTTTTTTTTATTCTTCTCCCCAAAGCCCCCCAGGACATAGTTGTATACTCAGTTGTGAGTGCCTCTGGTTGTGCTGTGTGGGACGCCGCCTCAGCATGGTCCGATGAGTGGCGCCATGTCCGCACCCAGGATCCGAACCGGTGAAACTGAGGGCCGCAGAAGCAGAGTGCATGAACTTAACGACTCGGCCACGGGGCTGGCCCCTAACTTTTTTAATAGAGCAAGAGATTTCACCAGACAAAATATCCAACCAGAATTTTACAACTGAAGAGCATTGCTATGTTTTTAACCCATCTAGTCCAGTAGTCTCCATCTATTTATGGCAAATTAGACCAGTTTTCAGTTTGGGCAGTGATATAAAATGGTGTTTTAAATTATATGGAGGCATAGAAGTCAATTAAAAGAAAAATAATAACCTAATGTTTAAAATTAGTTGTTTTTAAAAAACCTTCCAGTTTCTGTCCTGGTCTCAGAGTAAGTAGAAGTCTACTTTTTATTCTATCTTGGTTAAAAAGTCTTGCCACCTATCTTGGTTGCAAACTTTTATCAATCAGTAATTTTTGTCTGGCAGACTGTGTTGAGAAGGATTCGGAGGTAGAACCAGATTGAGAAGTAGTTCTGTGAGCAGTGTGTGATGTTTTCCTTGTGTCCAGAAGAGGGGGACAAAGACAAGTATTTCCCATCCCTGTAATGTCATCAGTTGAGAAAAGAATTAAAATAACTAGTTGTTGTTTATTTTGCCAGTTCACTCAAGGGAAAAACGAAGAAACAAGCAACATACATAATCACAATGCCCCCTCCCCCAACGCACGCACAATCAAGTCATTTTACTGAAAAATAGAATCTTAGCGCAATGGAGTAAATGTTCAATTTTCATCTGCTAATGTTGGTGTTGGAAACACAGCCTCTCTCTTTGTCACTCGTTCTTATATCTGTAAGGTGGAGATAATAACTTCCCTTTCTACTCCCCCAGGTTGTTCTGAAGATAAAGTGAGCTATTTAGAAGATCAGTCCAGGAAACATTTACTAAGTCGCTTGTGTCATTCAGTAGGATTCTGCTTAGAAAAAGTAAGGTCAGCACCTTAAAACAAGTTTTGTTACTAATATCTTTCTTTATTTCTTATTTATTACCTATTACTTATTTTCTAGATCTGGTTTGCTTACCCCAAGGAGTGAATATTAGAATCCTTCTAAAATTCTTCCTGGGAAATAGTGAAATCCCTGTGCTTTGGGTGTGGACTCTTTGCATGTAAAATTGTGTCGTTTGTGCACAAGGACTAGGGCAATGAAAACAGCAAACAGCAGCACAACAGCATCCGCTCTTGCCCCTTCTGTTCTCAAATACTGAAGCGCCCATCTCGGCGTCAGCAGGAAGAATGGAGCTCTCAGGTGCAGTTCCCAAGCTGGCCACGAGAGGCATCCTTCTGTTTATATGGCAATAGCTTTGTGGCCAATTGCCCCTTCTTGTGGAATTATGAAGACTGGGAAAATGTGTTCAATTTTACGGAAGAGGAAAGTTAGAACTGTATTTAATCATAATTACGTTTTAGTATGTTTATAGTTTAGGTATTTAATAATGATTTTGTGGTTCTTTAGAAGAGGATTTCTCAGTCTTGGCATTATTTGCATTTTGGGCCAGATAATTCTTTGCTGTAGGGGCTGTCCTGTGCATTGTGGATGTTTAGCAGCATCCACCCACTAGATGCCAGGAGCATCCCCCTGCCCCAAGTCATGACAACTAAAAATGTCCCCAGAAACTGCCAGATGTCCCCTGGGGGACAAAGTTGTCCCTGGCTGACGATCACTGATGTGCGACAATGTTTCCACTAATAATAGATTCATAGTAAAGTATTTCAGGGTGGAATTTCTACAATTTTCAGATGGTTTAGCAAACAAACAAACAAAGCAAAATAAAGGCAAAAAGAGAAAAGAAAGAGGGGAAACTACCACAATTAAAAAAAAAAGAGGAACAGACAGGAAAAGAAACAACAACAAAACACTAAAGTAAACAGGAAAAGAAAACTCTGAGAGCCAAACGTCCCAGGCCAGCAAGTCACATGAGGCCCCATGCGATTGACGGCTCATGTCGGAGGCTCTGGTCTCAAGAGCAGGGTGTGGGATGCAGACGGCTGTCCATCAATAGGCAGCAGTCCTCAGGGGAGGGACGAGAGTCAGTGACCCTGGACACTCTACTTCAGCTTAATATTTATTTAATGGCCAAAGAGTCAACTAGCTAATTACTGTTTTTCAATGGATGTTACCCAAGGACTTATGTTCACGTGTTATGAAAACAAACAAGAAAAGAGGGGGCTCTGTTCCAAATTAAAAGAAACAAAAAGGGCAAAGTAATGGAATGCCATGCTGACAGTAATTTTTAGAAAGGCTCTCAATGGCCATTGAGGCATTTAAATATGACACTAGATGTCAGATATTAGATAGTAATGTTGAATTAAAGTTTATTTTCCACAGTGTAATAATAGAATTGTAGTTATATAGGAGACCATCCTTAGGACACACATGCTGAGATATTTGGGAGCGGAGTTTCTGCAACTTACTTTCAAATGGTTTAGCAAAACAAAAGATAGAGAAAAATGTGTACATATATATGTATGTATATGTGTGTACATATGTGTATATATGTATGTATATATGTGCATATATCTGAGTGTATGTATGTGTATATGTGTATCTATGTATGTATGTGCATATGCATATCTGTGTATATATGTGTCTGTATATGTGTATACATGTATGTCTGTATATATGTGGGCATATATGTCTGTGTGTATGTGTTTATGTGTGTATATGTGTATGTGCGTGCATATATGTGTGTATGTGTATATATGTGTGTATGGGTATGTGTATATGTGTGTGTGTATGCATATGTATGTAGGCAAACTGCACAGACCAAGTGGATCATATCAGGTCTAAGATGACGACGAGCCCCCAGGTGCACATGCTCTGGTCTCTGTTCAGACGGACATGTGGGTGGCTAGACTCCCACTTGGCAATGTCCATCAGAGCTTGAGCTTCATGGTCAGACTCACCTGGATTCAAATCCTCCTTCCACCGCCTACCAGGACGTTGCCTCTCAATGGGCTTGGTAACTTTGAAGGCTCAATAAAATGGGAATCCCACTTGCCCTTCCAAGAAGTGGTTGTAAGATTGACAGGCAGAAACCTATGTGAGAGCACCCATCACGTGGTAGGTGCCTGCTCGTACCTGTCCCCTGGTCCTGTGTCCTGGTCCGATGGTGGAGGAGATAATGAATAGCACCCAGTTATTACCAGCTGAGTGGGGGCACTTTAGACTTCTGTCTGCATTTTACTTGGTTTAATGTGCATTGTATGTTTAAGCACAGAGAAAACAATTTAATTTCCTTATGGTTTGGGGGGCTATTTGCATATTTCTATATTGCAACTTGAAGATCCTATTCTAAACACTCCCGCCTCTGCATGTGTTCAATAGTAGTCGTATGCATGTGACCTGTGAGATGCTGGTGCAGAGGCGAATGTGGCCAGTAGATGGCAGTGCAAGATAAAGAAAAAGCTCCCGGGTGCCGGCTGCTGTTTTAATTAGCTAAAAGCAAGACAGGTATGCTTTTATGTAGTTTTTGATTTTGTAATTTTCCTGAGCTGCCATTGAGAGCAAATGTTTTCATTCTTTCCCCCAGTTTAAGTATCATAGGAGAGGGACTATCAGGATGCAATCAATTGCTGGCCCCGGCAAACCCCCTGAACTTAAGTCTTGCAAACATCATCAGCTTGTGCCATCTTAGAAATCGCTGCAGTGGAAGGAGGCATGGAGCTATCAATTACCTCTAGGGCTGCAGTCCTCTCTGTCCTTGAAAAGCAAGCCAGTTGACTCTGGGTGACGTGAGGGGACAGCCATCGTGATGGGAGGCGGGCTTCTTTATCAATGTGCTTCCTAGAAGTTGATCTGGATCCCTAGAGGAATAAATTAAAGATCGGCTTAAATCTGTACATGGTGGCTAAATCCCATGTAATGAATTACTATTAACTGGTCAGCAAAGTAATTGAAACGTGGAAGTCTGGAAGAGAAGAAAAAATCCTTACGGCATGATTTCTTCCTTTGTTCTTTGAGCGAGAAAAACTTAATATGAAAGGAACTAGAATATTCTCAGCGCATACTAAGTACCAGACTCATCTTATACATTTTATGTTATTACTTAAGGTAATGTTCAAGCTAACCTATGTGACAGATAGTATTAGTACCATTTTACAGATGGGGAAAACTGAGTCTCAGAAACATTGGGTAACTTGCTTAAAGTTGCATGTTGATTAAAAAGGTTGAAGTGAGATTCAGACCTTGATCTGTTGTCATTTCCTTTTTCCATCCAGCCTCTTTCCTGTGTAGAAAGAGATTCTAAATAAATATGTGCTGTCTCCTTTTGTAATTTCTTTATTCCTATTCTTCTTAGCTAACAGAAAATAAGGACAGGAAGTGTTGATGATCATTACATTGGCAATAAATGATCTCAATTAAGTGGACTGAAACAGGGAGAGCTTCAGGTTTTTTAAATCACGCTTTTAAAATAAACAAAGCCCAAACATTATTTGCTAGTTACACAAAGTTAGTCCACGCTTATTGTAGAACATTTAAAAAATATAGAAAAGTACAAGAAAGTAAATTGGTCTCACCACTCAGGAATAGCAACTTTAACGGTCTGGTGCTTTCCTTTATTTATTTTCCTCCTAAGCACCTATAATTTTAACAAACAGCATTCATGCATTGTTGTGTTTGCATTACATCACGGAAGCATCTCTGCCTCAGAAAATATTTTTTCTTAACGCCATTTTTAATGGCTTCGTGTTCTCTTCTATTACATGAATATTTCCTAGTTTGCTTTTTAAAAGCATTCCTCTATTTTTGTACACTTAGGTTGATTCCAACTTGGGGGAAGCATTCCCTCTGGCTTTTGAAAAATAGAAGGTGCCACATCTTAACAAAAACATTCTTTGAAACTGTATCGCTTGCCAATCACTGGGCCATGCACTTTATCAACATTGTTTCATTTAAATCCTCCAGCAACAGCAGTGGAAGCTATTACTTCCTCAGTGCAGTAAGTGGAGAGAAGGGGGAAGAACAAATCCCTTCAATATAATCAGGCTGGTTTCCGCTCATCCCAGACCTGCCTCTTGAGTAGCCAGGTTCTTGTCACTCATGTGGGTCTCAGATCAGACTAGATAGTGGCCAGGGGTCTTGCACAGCAATCTGAAGGTTTCTTCTCACGTGGGAACTTTGCAGAATCTCAGCAGCCCGTTCTGAACCTTCGTCCCTCCCCTCATGCTCTGTTGATGCTTCGGGAAGCCATGTGGGCCACCCAGTTGCACAAAGATGAGAGCACACTCAAGGACCTCTATGCCCAGGCCTCCCTTGTACCCAGGACGCAGCCTGTTTTTGCATAATTTAAGCACTACATGGTTTTGCCGTTTAAGTTCTGTGAAATTGGTGTCCTCCCATCCATGAAATTATATACATCTTGGGAACATTTCCAGTTACTAAAGGGGTGAGCACATTCTTTAAAAGGGGTGCGACAGCACAAGTGGAGAGAGCTTACCCCAAAGAGCCTGTTATCTCTCCTTGCCACTTTGAGACACAAAGGCAGGCATTTTCTTTTTAAATTCTAAGGAAACTTAACTGCAAGTATAAGCTTCCTGTTGTGTATCCAGCAGCAACCCATTCCTTTTTCCCCAAACTCCCCTATGGCACCCTCTCCCTCCCCCAGCTTTTACACATCAAGAGACCCATGGGAATTGTTGGTAATGCAGATTTCATGTTCTTTCTAAACATTCTCCAAACTACCGCTAGTCTTTTGTGTTTTGGGTGCCCATGACAATGATAAAGGATCTCCCAAGAAGTGCTTCTGATTGATGAATTTCATGTCCCTGATTTACACTCTGTGTGTGCTGATTCTGCTCATGATGATATGATTTTAAAATATTCATTATGTAAACACAAGCCAATATTATATGACGCCACGGAGAAACGCTGCTAAAGATGTTTTATAAATCTCTACAATATTAACATATAGGAAATGGCAGATACCTCGTTCCTAAAAAAAAAAATCGGACTAAGAGAAGAAAGATATTTCTGTGACTTGGGGCATCCATAGAAACCCAAATAAGAATTGACATCCTCCAGATTCCTGGTTTAAAATCAGATGATTGTCTGTATTAGTTGGGATAGGCTGGTCTGTGCTACAGTAACCACTCAGTGGTTAAACACTTGCGAGTTTGATTCTCATCTCACAGGGCCCACTGCATATACTGTGGCTCCTCAAGGCAGTTCTCTTCTAAGGGAAAATGCCGGGAGTCAGGATGCTTCTATCTTATAAAGCTATAGTTACGTCTTCTGTTGCTTTGAAGGGTTGCAGTAATAGGGGAGGAGAGGGCACGGAGAGCTTACACCCACTCTCTGTGTCAGCCTGGAGTTGTCACATGACACTCCCGCTTACTACCTATTGGCCAGAACTAATCGCATGAGCCCAACCTAACTGCAAGAGAATCTGGGAAATGTGTGCTCAGGAAGAGCAGAATAAATTGTGGCTCAGTACGGTAGTCGCCCCGTATCCACAGTTTTGCTTTTCAGCGGTTTCAATTACCTTTGGTCAACTATGGTCCAAAAATATTAAATGGAATATTCCAGAAATAAAGAACTCATAAGTTTTAAATGGTGCATCATTCTGAGTAGCGTGATGAAATCTCACATTGGCCCTCTTCATCCTGTACCAGGACGTGAATCATCCTTTTGTCTAGTGTATGCTTGTTGTACATGCTCCCTGCCTGTTAGTCACTTAGTAGCCACCTGGGTTATCAGATTGACTATTGCGATATTGCAGTGCTCATGTAAACTAACCCTAATTTTACTTAATAATTGCCCCAAAGGGAAAGAGTACTGATGCTGGCAATTTGGATGTGCCAAAAAGAAGCCATAAAGTGCTTCCTTTAAGTGATGAGGTGAAAGTTCTCAATAAAGAAAGAAAAAAAAATTGTCTGCTGAGGTTGCTAAACATCTATGGTAACTTTTATTATAGCATATCATTGTAATTGTTCTATTTTATTATTAGATATTCTTGTTAATCTCTTACTGTGCCTAATTTATAAATTAAACTTTATCATAGGTATGTACATATAGGAAAAAGCATATACAGCGTATGGAAAAAACATATAGGAAAAAACATATGCGTATGTCCAGGGTTTGCTACTACCCGTGATTTCAGGCATCCACTGAGGGTCTTGGATCATATCCCGCATGGATAAGGGGGGACTGCTGTCAACACCTGTCATTTATCTCTGCCACATTACCAAAATGGTCATCCTGAGTATAAGCTTTAGAATAGAAGAGGCCACATGTTAACACAAATATTCTTTGCAGCCATACTACCTGCCACACTGCGCTATGCACTTTACGTGTGTCGTTTCCTTTAAACCCCCTGGCGATAGCAGTGGGGGCGACCATTTTCTCCAGGTGACTTCTACAGCACTGGTAGTGGGGCCACTGGGATTCAAATCCAGGTCTACCAGAGGCCATACCTGTGTCTCATCTCCCCAGCCATTCTGTCTACAGATTCTTGTTACAGAGCTGAAAGACCCCGACTCATCATCCGAGGTCGACTGTCTCTGGAATTTTTATAGAAACTTGTAGAATTTCGGGCTTGAATTGTTTTCCTGCTTTCAAACATGTTTATGACTCCCAAGAGGTGATAAAATAGACTTTGAAATGTAAGGAAGACATTTCTCTTAAGTCTTATCCTCCACATTTGTCATATATGAAAATCTAGATTTATTAGATGTGGGTAATGGGTCATTCTTTCTTTCACAAAAAGGAAAAATCAGCTTTTTCAATGGTAACTTCCTCTCATGCATTTAAATACATTTGATTTAATGCACAAAATAATTTTTACTATTATATGAGAGATGCTTATCAGGGACCCATCTTTCATATCAAGGGCCTCAGCCTGTTCATGGCAATGTCCATTATAAATGATATCAAAGGATTTCTGTAGTTGATATCTTCCAGAATGTAGACACATTCGCTGGGGACAGTTGTCACGAAAATTCTCTGGAAGTACTTTGGTGACATGGCCATCATTCATGTTCTGTTTGGTTCCTCACTGCAACTCCCACAATGTGGAAATAAACAGAAAGCCCAGCTGTTTTATTTCTCCATCTTCCTAGAGGGAGAGACTCATTGCCCAGACCTCATGAGCGAGGGCAATCAGCTTCATCTTGTGCAAAGAGATTAGTCTCTGAATGCGGTTTCCTTCTGTGTTGTGCTGTGAGTGTGTGCATGCATTTGTCAGTCAAGAATCGGCAGCTACGAGGTATAAGTGTTGGCTGGTCCCCAGAGCATATGGGCAAGCTGATAGAAAATTAGTTTGGGGTATTGATGATAAACAAGTTAATCTTCTTTGGGTAATCTTTTGAAAACAAAGCTTGCTTTATTTATTTATTAATATCATTTTTTTCCTGTAGGGAATTATCCATGACCAAAATAAAAATGCTTGGGAGGTGTGCTTAGATTTCAGCCTCCAGCTTATAAGAATTTTAATATATGTTATATTACCCATGGCTTAAATTCATCAGCAGTTTGCTTTAAATAAAATTACCCTCTAAGAAAATAATTCATTTTGCGTCTTATGGGAATTCTATGATGTAGAGAAATAATAATATGCATGTTTTTGTGTACATAGAGTGATGACATCATCAGTTCCATATACCTTTCCATAGAAGATAATTCACAAATCTGTTTCTTGACATAAATCGATATGAAAGATCATCACACTTAAAAGAAAGCTGGAGAGATTTAAAATAGAGAATGATATTTCCTAAGATAGTTTAAAATTAAAGAAAGAAAAGAAAATCAACTTACTTGTTTTAAAAATGGTATATAAGTGAAAGACAGATAAAACCTCAAAAATCATCATTCCGAAACTGTAGTCATTAGATACTAAGGTGATATAATGCATCATTATTAAGCAAGACCAAGCAGAGATTCATTGACTGATTGATTGGCTGGGAATCATAAACTTCTGCTATTAGCTAGTTATAGTTTAGTAAGAAATGGGTTGAACCAAAAAAGATATTTCCAACCCCAACATATTTCAAGTTTGTTTTTCTTGACTTTAGAAGTACCATGAGCCAAGAAATGTACTGTCTTGAGGCCATCCTTTTCCTTCCTATAAATTCACATTACTGAATTCCTCCCCGTTTGGACTCTGAAACACAATCAGTGGAGCTGGCAGGGTTGGGTTTTCATTTCACCTCCAGCTAAAGCTGTCAACCTGTGATGGGGTTGGTTTGGAATCATCACGAAGCGAAATGTTTTCATATTTGTAAGGTAGAAGCAAGTACCAGCTCATGCAGCATCCATTCATTTTGTTATTCATGTTACATCATGTTCATTCTGATTGTTAACACGAAGATGTCACTTCGCCTTGATATATGTTGGGAAAAGTAAAAAGGAATTATAGAGTTCTGGGAAGAAATCTCCCAACCATGTCTTTTGTATCAAAAAGAGTCTACTATTAGCTGTGTGGGAGCTGGATGTCACTCACATCAGAAGACCATTTCCTGTCCCTATGAAATTATTCCTCTGGTTCCCAGAACACCTGTGTGTGTACACGCTGGGGAGTGGAAGGGAGGAGATGGGGGAACTTTAAGCCCATAATAAATGTGGCTTATTTCTTAAGAACGCTTATTTGGCTGTCCCTCTCACTCCTCTCTCTCCCTTTCCACCTTCGCTTGTCCTTAAATCCAAATTTGTTACTTTCAAGACCTATTACTTCTACTTTCTTGGTACACTGGCATCCATATCCATTCTTTTTGTGTGGGTGTGTGGCTGCCACCCAAGTTTGCTAAGACATATTCTAAGTAAATGCTGTGTAGTAGGTATCACATTATGTGGATTATGGATGACATTTCACTTCATCTTTATATCAACCCTTGGAAGTAAGAATGTGTCCCACTATCCAAGATGACTTAAATGCACAAATGTGAAATGACTGTGGCAGGCAGAATAATGCCTCCCCCCCAGATGTCCATGTCCTAGTTCCAGGAACCTGTAAATATTTTACCTTACGTGGCAAAGGGGACTTTGCAGATGCGGTTAAGTTAAGAACCTTGAGATGGAGAGAGTATACCAGATTATCCAGGTGGATCCAATGTAATCACAAGAGTCCTTAAAAGCTGAGAACCTTCCCCTGCTGTGCTCAGAGGGGAGATGTGACCATGGAAAAGTTGTCAGAGAGATGCAAATTTTCTGTCTTTGAAGATGGAGGAAGGGGCCATGGACCAAGGAATGCTCGCAGCCTCTAGAAGTTGGAAAAGGCAAGAAAATGACTCTCCCCAACAGCCTCCAGAAAGGAATGCAACCCTGCCTGCAGACACCTTGATTTTAGTCCAGTGAAATACATGTCAGATTTCTAATATGTAGAACTATAAGATAATAAATGTGTAATTATTTTAAGCTACTATGTTGGTGGTGACATATTATAACAGCAATGGGAAACTATTCAATGACCTACATTTTGGGTCACCTAATGGCTCAGTAGATATCTGAGCTGTGGTTTGAATTCAAGTCTTTCTAACATTCTAGAGCTGGTGTGCTTTTCACTAAACTTCACTAATGTTTCATCCCTCCCTTCTTCTTACCTGTATCCTTGAAGTCATTTGCTGCCTGATATCTCTGCCTAGAGTTCCTCCCATTTCAATCCATCCTACTCATCACTAGTAGATCATTCTTCCTAAAACATTGGAATGCTTCACTACTTTCATTGACCCCCTTGCCTAATAAAGGAAACAAACAGCATGGTTTGATCTCCTGTATTCCTCTCCAGAATCATCTCCCTCTTAAGCCATTGATTCACTTCCACTCTAGCAAAACTGGAAAATGATTTTCTGTCCATTCCCCACCCTGTGCTTCACTTCTGAACGCCTTTTCTTCTGCTCCTTCTTGTGTGTGGAATGCACATCCCTTGATGTCTGGTTGAAATGTCATCTATTCTCCAAGTCGAAGTGATTTTTCTCTCTTCTGATCCATTCAAAATCACCACCTCCAACACCAACATTGTCAGCATCATTATGATAGTCATCATTATCAAGATGACCATCATCCACCTCATCTCCATAATCACCACCACCATCATCATCTAACAATTATTTGGTGTTTACAATGTACCTAGACACAATTCTAGATCCTTAATGTGGATTATCTCATTGACTCTTCACCCTTATGAAGAGGGCAGTGTTGTTTCTCCCATTTTACAGGTGAGAAAACTGAGTCAACTCTAAAGATTGCCTTATGACAAGCTTAGCTTTCTGTGCAATAAACATGTTTATATCACTACTGTGATGCTGAAATATTGAAACAAACTTCCATAATTTGACTCCCAGAGTCAGAGAAGAATTTCATTTTTTACGTAGAATCACAATGTATCTACTATCTGTTGAGTTTTTTGCTCCTATTAAATAATGCCTTTTTGGCTGCTATTATAGCATATTGTCAATATTCTATCTGTTGTACTAGTCTCCAATGTCTCTTAAATTAGAGCAGAGGCTGAGACGTGAAGCAATTTTCTATCCTATTTATCTTGACAAAAAATTTAAGAGATTATCCACCATTTGGAGTTGGCACAGATTAATTATGTAGATTATATCCACAGTTCTCATCCAAATTCCATTATAGAGAGAAGAGGGAACTGACTTCTCTCATCACATAAAAAATTTATTTTGGATAGGAATGGGGAATGTTATCAAAGAATACCTGGCCCAAGGAAATATCAAAATATTGTAGTTACATCCTCCTTAAAGTTGTTTCTTTAGACATTTTGTTCATCCAGGACCTCTTTACTAACCAAGATGTGGTAACTCAGAGAGTCTCACACTATTCTTTGTCTCTGCTTTTCTGTGTGTTAGCTTTATAATTGCTGTTGTTTTCCCACATAATAGCAAGATGGCCACCAGGAGCCACAGGCTCCATCATATCCTCCCAATAACTATATTGGTATAGTGATAAAGAGGAAATTCCAGAGTTGCTTCTCATTTGACTAGTTTGGGGCATGCGCTTTCCCCTGCATTAATCACTGTGATTGACACACTGATTGGACAGACCTGGTCTGTGTCTCCACCCCTGGAACCCTGGGTACCACAAGGCAGGATGGGACAGAAGGCACTCCTCGAGAGCAAGAATGAGGAGTCGTTACCAGAAGTTGGGGAAGCGGATGCTGCATAGATCAAATCACAGGTGTCATTACAAGTAGCAGTATTTGGTGGAGGGAAAAAATGACATGTATACATTCCAAAAGCTGCCTGGAAAGTTTTGGTATTAAATCAGGCAGGCTCTTGGTGAGTGAAGAGGAGGATATAACTTTTAGATATCTGATATTTCAGAAATCCCTTGCCCAAGTGGATATTAATGAGTATTATTAAAAAGAAAAAATTGAGTGGCGTAACAAATGTATTTGGAGACTATTGGATTAGATAAGTTTCTTTGCTGAAAGATTTCTCAGAGTCCTTAAGAGATCAATGTGCCTATTATGAATCTCCAAGAATGGGATATAGAATGATATGCACTCTAAATATATTTTCCTTTGGAGTCTCTTTTTTTGATCTCTCTTCAGGGACAATAGCCTGGGAAAAGACTGTCATGGTGTCCAGCATATTGTTGGTGCTCAATAAATATTTGTTAAATAAATTAAGGACTATCGATTACTTTGGGAAATGTAGTTCAATAGTTGTGAATCTTCTCTCTACGTCTTATAGCAAAGATAAATGATGTGTCTTCGTCGTAGTGTCCTATTTTGTTTGTTTCTTTGTTTTCCCTGCTTGAAATATAAGAGGGCTTCAGGGTGAACATCTCCATATGGCCATGAATCTATGGGAAGAGATGAGATGTGGGGAAAACAGTGAACAACGGGCTGATCTTTGGATAATCACATTGCATAAGCTTTTCAAGAGATGTCTATACATACACATACCAGTATGATTTTTGACTGTATGTGCACGTAAACTGACACAGAAGTTTACTTTGCTTGAGGCAATTGTTGTATCTATAAAACTGTGAAAAATTGAATTAAATTACAGGTAGAATATGCTGGGGAACTCATTACTAAATGAAATCCTATTCTGAGTATTTTTGTAGAGTGGGGAACTATTTTGTAAAGTGAATAATATTCTTTAGTTTATATAATAGGTCAGCTGAAAGTGAGGTATGCAATGTCAGTATGTACTGCTATTATAGACGTATAATGATAATTTAATTAAACTGATAGATATTTACACGATGCATTTTTATCTCTGAACTAAGTGAAATACCTATGATCTTTTCTTAGACACTTTCTTTGGAAAAAAGGTTTTAGACTGGCACTTTCTTTATAATGTACAATTAGTATTGTTTTATAGTGAAATTTCAACCCATTTTCCTCAGTGAAAAATGCTTTTTCATCCTTTCTGAAATAAATATAATCTTTGAAATTAGAGTCGATGTAAATCCGAAGGTAATGAGATTCAATTTTTCATTGTAGCTGAATTAGATGGAGAACTTCAAATATTTATTTGAGGCTTAATTTGAGTAATTTAGGAAAACATTGAGCTTCCTCATTCATAAATGATAATTACTTCTCTTTATCAAATATTGTACTATATTCCCTTCCGCTTTCATTGCAGTCTTGTTCAGATATGAACACTTTTATATCTCAAAGGGGATTTTTTTTCATGTAACTTCCTTAGATTGCTTAACTTACAAAACCTTTAGAAACAGAGTTTGCCATGCCCGTGTTTTGGAGTGTTCAGTTTTGTAGGGGAAAAGAGGTGAGAGGTAGAATAACATTTACATTGATTTTCTTTAAGGCTGTGCTCTACTGAGAAATAGTATTTTGTCTTACTAAAGCACATATTTAAGAAATGGAGATTGCTGTCTTGCAAAACTCCCAAAATAAACTCCAGCAGCTTACAATGCCTGTAGCCTCTAGTTGATTATAATTCTGCACTAAATCAAAAGTGACTGCATTTAAAAACTTCCATAAAGGAAAGCTGAGGCATTTCAAACTATTGCTTAGTCAATGCAAGATGCCTCATTCCTTTCCCTTCAGAATTTCCTCCAGGTAATGAAAAAAAATTGTATATATGTATGAATTCCATGAAAATATTTAAGAATTGACTAGAAAAATCAGGCTACTATTTTGGAGGTGATAATATTGTGGTCACTAGAGCGGTAGCTGCAATAGTGTACCGGGTGCTTCATTTTGCCACATCTTGTGTTCTTTTCCACCCACTTTATTCATGACTCTTGACTTTGTTTATTGCACTTGCCAGAGAAATTCATAATAACCATTCTACCAGTCAGGAATCCTTTGGGTGCAAGTGACAGAAACTCAATTCAAACGAGCTTAAGCAATAAAGGGGATATATTGGTTCGTGTGAGAAGTCCAGGGATGATACTGACTTCGGGGATAGAGGGATCCAAAAACTCAATGATATCCAGAGTCCTAGTATCTCCCTATTGTAAATCTGTTTTCCTCTATGTAGCCACTTGAATCATTCACACTGGACCAGCTTTGGTCAAATGCTTATCCTGAATCAATGGCTGTGGTGGATGGGTGGGATATATTGAGCACCAAGCCAAGGTCATTTGTTCACCTTGGAGCTAAAGGAATAGAGGTGACATCTAAAACAAGTGGAGTTTGGAATGATCCTTCTCCAAACAAACAGAGTGCTGTCAACGACAGGAAAGGAAATAGATACTGGGAAAAGCAAAACAACAGATGTCTAATAGAAGACCCAACCTTGATATTGGAAGATGTCCCTACGTGACCCACCTTCAGCCCTCCCCAGGGGTCCCAGATCAACTCTAGATACTGGAAAAGCAATTCTAATGCAGTGTAGGGTGTGGCCCAAAGACCAGAAGTCTATTATTTGTATCTGTTCTATTTCTATTAAGGAACCAACCAGAGAGTCAATTAGCCCATGGTGGGTACTCAATAACTATGTCGTGATTGATCACTTTCTTCTGTAATTGAACTAACTAGAATTGTCTCTTGTCCCACAGCACACTGTCTGTGAATATGGAGTTATTTCAGCTCTTTGAAGATCATAAAATATGCATTTGTTGCTCATGAATTAGGATCTGGAAGCCAGAAATCCACATATATTTCTTCCAACTCCCTTAAAATTTTATTTCCCCTCATGCTCCAGTTTGACGATTGGCTCATGTAAATATCATTAGGCAAAAGAACATAGCATGAGGACCTAAAGAAAGGGTATGGGGCTCATCTATTTCTGCATATAAGCCAGTTCATTTTTCTAAGATTTTCGAGATGTGGGAAAACCTGCATTAATTCTCAAGCACAACTTTTTTCAAGAAGAGAATGGATACTTCAGCTACAAAAATTTGAGATGCTTAAGTAAGAGTATTCCTCTGAAGTCCTTTTGTGGCAGCCATAACCCAAATCAATTCCGTCAGTATCTCTCCCCTGGCTGGCCCCTGTCTTTCCCCATGTGCACTTAACTCTTTCTTTTGTCTCTTCAAATTTTTGTTTGCTCTTCTGAAGTCATCATCATCAATTAATATTTGCCAGGGGCCCACAGGGTCTAACATGCCACTTCTCCATCTGTTGTTCACCAATGCAGACGTGGTGGCCCCACCCCTTTTTGGTTTGAATCACATTATTCTATGCTATTTTCAGCATCTTCCACCTGCTGTCCTCCCAGCGTTCTCAAATCCCACATCTTCTTCTTCCCTGTTGTCCTCCCCCATGATTTGACTTTCTCAACATTATGCAATGTGAAAATTATAGATCCCATACCCCGATGTTGAATTCCAGCTCTGCCACTTTCTAGTTTATATGACCTTGGGGGACTTTTGGAATCTTTCTGACATGTTTTTCCTTACCTATAAAAGAGGCATAAGGCATGTGTTTGTGCTGTATGAAGATTCTAGAGCATGATGATGGTTGGGAAAGTTAAATGAGATTAAAGATAGAGAATGTGGCATAGTTCTTGGCACATATTAAGTACTCAAAAATGGACATTTCTATTATTATCTATGGATTAGACTGGGCAGGTGAGTGACAATTATAATCAGCAGGCAGCCATCATGACCATCAGTAGTGGCATCTTCAACCCATTTCGAAGACGCGTTCAGGCACCCCTGTCATGACAGTTTTTAAAACATTTTTATCAGTTTGCTAGACAGAGTACCAACTACTGTTCTGGTGGACCTTAGCCTGGCACTCTTTTCAAGTTCATTATAATCAGGTTTCCCCCCCATAGTTAGCCTCCCTCTGTTACTTGTTTTAAAACTGCTGTAAGGACCATCAACTAAAACAAGATTCTCATTAACGGTGATGATTTATAAGTATTTTACCATGCAAAAGCAAAGACTTTTTGGAGAGTCAAAACTATGCTGCTTGTCCTTGCAAGAGAAGCCTGGCTTTAAAAGGCAAGCCATTTGGCAATACTAACTGCGTTGATTTCAGCACATTATATAACGTGTCGGTGCCTGTACATGCTGACTGGTCAGGCGCTCAGGTAACAAACACCAAGTGAGCTATATGTCATAACAGACAAATGAGTTCTTTAAACTAGACAATGGGAAAAGTGTTTTCATTGGCCTGGATACTTATCTGTCAATCAGCCTCTGCCCCACTCTAATTATGGACATGGCATTGGCTTGATGCTCTGGGATATAAAATGAACCATTGGACATGGCCCTTGCTCTGAAGGAGTTGACAATCAACTTGAGAAAATGAGGCATAAAGATATAGACACTTACAGGCACAGTAAAGGAAAATTCATGATCATTAGTTGTATGTAAGTGCCAAATGGGAGGTCTGAACACTAAGGATAGCTATTCTCCTCCAAGTCCTTCAATTTGGGCTCAAAGGCAATGTTAAATTGGTGGACAGGTACAAATTTTTCTGAGTTATTGAGTCAAAGCATAATTTGCCGCGGTACCAGGAGTAAGCTAGCTGTCATAAATGTTTTCAGGGTATCCTCTCCTTCTCTTATGACTGGCAAGAAAAGCTTAAAACCTCTCTCTCATGAGTTCAGTTAGCTCTCCCTCCCTCACCCCAGCAGTCCTGCACAAACCAGGCAGGCACCTGGAAACTGTGGAGACGTTCTCCCCAAGGTAGCATGTTTGGCCATCAAAGCCAGGGTTGGGTGCTTACTCGATTTGTCAGTTTGGTTGGGAAATGTTGGGAAAGCCCCGTATCTCATCACCTGCCTGCCCCAGCCTGCCTCTCAGTAGATGAATCCGGTGCTCGTTAAAATGAGAAATGAGTACAGCCATCAAGGCCTTATAAAATAATGACCATAAGTAGGTTTCTGGAGCCAGTCACCTGGTAAGCCAAGACCTTCTTGAAGTGCAAATTTTCATTATTACTACATTTACCATATTGCCTGTGCAATATCTTAGTAAGTGATTCAACGTAATAGTTAACAACACTGACACTTTATAATGCATCTAGTGGTGTGATAAGGACTTTACCTAGATATTCTTCGTAATGCTCCGGATATCCCCTTTCCCACCTTTATGGTCAAATCCTGGACCACCTGACCCTTGTTGAAGGATGGGTTCCTCAGAAGCAGATGCTCAGAAGGCACAAGGTGCTTAGTAGGGATCCATATCTGTGAAAGGAAGAAATAGAAAGCAGGTGTGGGCAGAGGGAGAAGTCAGACTGCGACGTGAACCAGGCAAAGCCAATGGAGAGCTCCAGGGTGGATATCCTACTAGAGTTTTCCTGCATTGGGCTGACACATCTGGGCCTTTATCCCTCACCTCCCTCAGTCATTGGATGCAGGCTGCCCCGGGAAGGGCAGGACCTTGAGCAAGGAGGCCCCCTGCAGCTGAGGCAGAACCTGAAGGAGCCCACAGCTGTGGTTGCCTGCTGACCTCATGCCCCACAGCTGAGGAGCTAGTCCTGTCATGCCAGTGTATCTGGAGGGTGCATCTCCATGTCTAGCATCATTTCACTTAACTCCACACAGTGGGAAGACAACCATCCATATTCCCAAGGAGTTGTTGTGAGGGCTAAATGAGATTATCCATGTAAGGTACTCAGCCCTGTGGCTGAAGGGATTATTACTCAATAATCCTTTTATTTAAGCCTATACAGCAGATACTGTTCTATTTTTTTTGAACACTTTAAAATTTTAAGATTATTTTCTTATTGTGGCAAAATATACATAAAATTTTCCATTTTAACCATTTTTTAGTGTTCAGGTCAGTGGCATTAAGCACATTTACAATGTTGCACAGCCATTGCCACCATCCTTCCCAGAAGTTTTTCTTCTTCCCAGATGAAAACTGCAGACTGTTATACAGTAACTCCCTTTTTTCCATTTCCCCCAAGCCCCTGGCAACCACCATTCTACTTTCTGTCTCTGTGAGTTTGACTACTCATATGACAAGTATACTCAGAATAGATGGTACCTCATATAAGTGGAATCATACAACATCTGACTTTTCATAACTGGCTTATTTCACTTAGCATAATGTCTTCAAGCTTCATCCATGTTGTAATATGTATCAGAATTTCCTCCCTTTTTAAGGGTGAATAATATTCCCTTGTGTATAGCACACGTTATTTACCCATTTATCTGGCGATGGACATTTGAGTTGCTTCCACCTTTCGGCTATTGTGAATAATGCTGCTGTGAGCATTGATGTACAAGCAGATATTACTATTATTATTTTCCCCAACTTTATTGAGATGTAATTGACATATAACATTGTGTAAGTTTAAGGTGTACAACGTGCTACTTTGATGCATTTATATATTGCAAAATGATTACCACCATAGCATTAGGTAACCCCTCCATCCCATCACATTATTACCATGTCTTTTTTCTGGTGAAAACATTTACGGTTTATTCTCTTAGCAACTTTTAAGCATATAGTACAGTATTATTAGCTATAATCACCATGCTGTACATTAGACTCCCAGAACTTATTAATTATATAACTGGAAGTCTGTACCCTTTGACCAATGTCACCCCATTTCCTCCTCTCACTAGCCCTTGGTAACCACTACTCTACTCTGTTTCTCTGAGTTTGGCTTTTTTAGATTCCACATATAAGTGATATCATACAGTATTTGTCTTTCTCTGTCTGACTTATTTCATTTAGCATAATGCTCTCAAGTTTGATCCAAGTTGTTGTAAATGGCAAGATTTTCTTCTTTCTCGTGGCTGAGTAATATTCCTTTGTGTGTATACACACGTACACACACACACATCTTACGTCTTCTTTATCCATCCATCCGTTGATGGACACTTAGGTTGTTCCCACATTTTGGCTATTGTGAACAATGCCTCAATGAATGTGGGGATGCAGATATCTCTTCAAGATCCAAGCAGATACTGTCCATAATCTCATTTTCTACATCAGAAAATGCAGCTCGGACAGATCAAGGGACAAGGCCAGTGCCGGAATCCACATCTGTCTAATTCCAAGTCCAAGCTCTTGACTGCTATCTCTGTCACCTCCCTCCTTTGACAAGTACCACTGGCATCCTGCATAATGCTCTGTCATGCCTGAGGCCACAGCCGGCTACAGCTATCTCATATAAAAGATGTTCTCCAGCAAAGGGAACTTTTCAAGGCTCTGTTGCCCACCTTCCACTTGAATCCTCTCTATTTGTCTTTCTCCTCTGACCTCTGACCCATTGTTTATATCTACTTCTTCCTCCTTGTCGAGCTCCTTAAGGGAATCTTTAGTGCCAGGCACTACACTTTACCCTTCTAACTTCTTAATTCATTAAACCTTCCTAGAACCCCGATGGGACAGGTATTATTACCATTATTATTATTATCATCCCATGTTGTGTGTGAGGCAATCCGGTCATATAGAAGTTAGAAACCTGCCTAGGTTCACACAGCTAGTAAGTCACAGAATCCAACACAGCCACTCTGTGCTGCACACCGCTATCCGGTGCTGCCTCTTGGACCTGGACAGAAATCCAGACCCACTTGTAGACGCAACGTCTCAGAGTTAAGAGACAACCCTCCAGCCAAGCGTCGATAAACATAGCTGAGGTCGTGCTGTTATCCTGAACCTGCTGCTTGCCATCTCTACCCACACACTCTAGCTGGGCTCAGGTCTCCCCTATTCACAGCAGGCTGAGCAGCAGACCCAGAGGCCACTGCAGCTGCCTCTGTGTTCTCCAGCCCTCTTGGGTCTGGAAGCTGTTGGAGGCAGGCACACCAGACAATTTGTAATATGGCTTCTTTCCCCTTTACCTAGTTGGAGCCAAGAGGAAAGAGATAGATAGAGATAGAGATGAGAGAGAGAGAGACTGCCTACTGCTCTGTATTTATCCCAAATCCATAGATTATTTTGGAACATTCAGCATTGCAGGAATATGCGAAGGGATAAATCACTCCTTTCGCCATCTGGTCTCTGAGAACCTTCCCAAGAACTGTAGCTTCATTTAATTTTGTTGTGTTCCTTTCTCAACCTCTTTGTGCTTTCCATCATCTTTTCTTGGCTGCATTTTTGGGTTTGTTTTGCCTTCAGTTTCTTGCTCCTTTAGCTGTTTCTGGGTTTTAGTTTTTAAAAAGAAATACCAGCTCTCGCTAATCAGTGTTGTGCCAGATTCTCTATTTGGCATGGCACCACCTCATGGCTATTTTTTTAACCTTCATCTGGAGCCTTGGAGTGATGTGTGGGGTTTTTTTCATGCCCCAACCAGATGCACCAACCAGCTTGATGGTCGGTAATGAGAAAGCAGCAGGACCCGGTGGTCTTAGAGTTTTTTTGGCAGTGCCTCCATGGCAAATGCTTCTGTGAGATGAGCATGGTGGACCAAGCCCAGCCATTGCTACACGGTTCCAAAGTCCTTTTAAACGAACAAATGGATTGGCACTCATCTAATGGGAATGCAACTCTGGTGAGGTTACTCAGAACATTCTGGGCAGAGGTTTCTCCCTGTTTGAGTGGAAGGTTGCAGAAAAGCAAAGGAAGGAGGCTAGAATGATCTGTATCATAATGGATGGGAGTTGGATGTCAGAATTAACTCATACTTAGTTTCATATTGGCATCAGATGGTTAAATACAGAAATATTTCTAGACACGTATACATACATGGATTAGCGTGTACTATATCGTCTTGTTCTGTCAGCTAAAAGGGACTAGAAGCAATGGCACCCCAGCATCAATGAGCACACCTAGCACCCAGATCTTGGTTTCTAATATCACTCTCCAATAAAGGAACAAGGACTCCTTAGAGAAATGGATGCTGTTAGGACTGAGGCATGAAATATACAACATGAGCCTAGTCCTGAACATCTTGTAGTTCAAGAAAGTAAGAAAGTACTTAAAACATCAGCAACGAAGTCACCATGGTGGAGTATGTCTCATTGATGTGAAATAAAGAGACCTAGCATGAGTTGGATGGACAGTTGTTGACCACTTTTCACGCCTATTAAAAACCAGGTGCTTGGCTCTGATGGCTGACTTTATACACTTTGTTGTAACGGGTTTTATGCTGGATATCTTTTTGCTGCTCCTATAAGTAGATGACATCTGGATTCCTCTCCTTAGGTTCACAACCACAGTAGCTTCCCTGGGCTCCCACAGCCCAGTTTTGAAGACCTGGGCAACTTGAAACGAGGAGAGTGAAAAATAAATTACATTTCCGAGGAGAAAATCAAGTCATTGCAACTCAATTATTAATGCGCAGAACTGTTATGTAATGTAGCAGCCCAATTAACAGGTGTCTCTTGGGGAATAATCAAGGCTTAATTTGGCATGATAATTAGTAACCTCCCCTCCCAGCTTTGGATGGAGGCCCCGGCAGGACAGCCTGATGACTGGTAATGAGGCAGCATCGCTTTCTTTGCAGCCGTGTTAATTGTATCTTTCTGTGTACGGGGACAAAACAGATTTACCTGTTTTCTGGATGCTGGGATGTGCCACTGGTCTAATAGAGTTGTACTCGTTTTCTAGTCTTGCCAACCCTGGCCTTTCCTGAAGAGCAACACTGTTACACTTTTGAGATTTCTCTAATTGGCTGAGTTGTTGTAATGGCTACACTGTAGCTTTTTTTTTCTTTTTTGATATACTGGGTGGCAGAGTTCCAGTCTTGTAAGACATATGGCCAAGAGTTGACGTGTTCTTGGGAAGAACTGGAAATTGTCCTGTTTTGTGTATCTATAATAATGGGTTAATATAGTCATCCTGGCATAAGTATCTATCTCCCCCATGTGTCCCAGGGGACTCATCTTGGTTACAATAAAATGCTAGGTGTGTGTGCAACCTGTGTAGTCACAGAACATGAAAACTTACAAACTTGTGTGATGTTTTTACTGGAAAATAGAGAACGGCACAGAGAAGAAAGAAAAAGCCGTCACTTCTAATCCTCTTTCGACTGAGAGATAACCACTATTCACATTTTGGTGTGATATCTTTCCACTTGTGCAGACACACACACACACATATACTTCTCTCCACATATACCTGCTTATCCAGTTGTGATTCCTATCTGGAAAATTGGGATTGTATGTGCATACTATTTTGTTAACATGGTGTTTGATCTCAGCAACAGGTTTTGAACGAAGTCTACACTAGGTTTTCTTAATCTGCTCTCCTCTGAAGTTTGGGACCTGCTGATCTGCGCTCTGAGAATTAAGCTGAGACAATATGCATTTTCATTCTCCCTCTTGGCAACACACAATGAAAATTCCTGTATTGAAGTTGTTCTTTAAATATTAAAAACATTATTTAAGGAGAGACTATTTTCCCCCTTAATTACAAGAGAAGAGCTCTTGCAACCATTTTCCTTAAACTGTACTTGGTAAAATGCTATTAAGCATCTAGATAACTTTCCGTTTTTGTGTTGTTTTCTTTTGTTTTTCTGTTATAAACATCACTGCTGTGAACATCCTTCTATTTACATCTTTGCATATATCTAATATTTTCTTAGAATTCTTCCCTCAAAGAGCCAGAGATCAAAGAGCATGCGTACTTTAAGGTTTGGGTCCTGCTTTGTTGAATTGCTCTCTCCAGAAAGTCGTGTGCATTTACAAACCCACAAGGCGCATGCGAGCATCCCTACTCTCCATTTCTGCTCTGAAGTACATTTTTAATTCCAGATTCTGCAACTTTAGTGGTGATGTAGGAGACCAAAAGAGAAAGTTTATTAAATTCTTATTTATGTATTCAATTTGCATCAGCCTTTTCCTTCCCCAAGCTCAAGGCACCATGTAGAAAACATTAAACTTGTAATTCTTAGCTGTGTTACTCTGAGAGAGGGGCCGAGGAGAGGATGGAGGGGATGGGTGGATAGTGCCGGATGGAAGGAGCATAGTGCACTGCAAAGTAGAATCTAGGAATAGCAATCAGCTCCAGCTATGGAGGGTCACTGGAGGCCCTGTCTCAAGGTCCTTGCCCTGGAAGGAAAGCCCTTTTCCATCCCTCCTCTTGATCGCCCCTTGCATAGGTAGTAGGAAAGGTCACAGTGAATTTCTGCATTTGTTTGCTGCCCACAGATGCCTGGCTGAGTCGGCAAGTTGGGGCAGAAGATCGGCTCCCTCTTCTCTCCCCAAGCCCTGCTCTCTTGGTGTTCAGTCCTCCCTAAAATGTCACCCTTCTCTATTATGCACAAAGTCATCGTAGCAGAGCTAGCTGAGATCCTGAGTGTGATTAAAAACACGCACACAGGGGCTGGCCCCGTGGAGCAGGAGTTAAGTGAGCACGTTCCGCTTTGGCAGCCCGGGGTTCGCCAGTTCGGATCCCGGGTGCGGACATGGCACCACTTGGCACGCCATGCTGTGGTAGGTGTCCCACAGATAAAGTAGAGGAAGATGGGGATGGATGTTAGCTCAGGGCCAGTCTTCCTCAGCTAAAGGAGGAGAATTGGCAGCAGATGTTAGCTCGGGGCTAATCTTCCTCAAAACAAGCAAACAAACAAACAAATAAAACGCCACGCACACAAACAAGCAAAAACCACTGTGTTCCCAGCTACCTTGAGCCTGCAATCTATTTTCTTACTTTCTGTCTCTTTTCTTAGGTGGGACTTAACTTCAAAAATGGTATAGTTTTGCAGCTAACATTTTTCAGAAAAACATTCCTTTCTCCAATCACCACCTGGAAAAGGGTGCATTCAGATGTTTTCACCATGTTCCTCCTGCCCCTCTTTTGGACAACTCCGTACCAATACTTTTCTCCCTTTGATTTAAGATGCTCTTAATTGCTTTACTGGAGAGAAATAGAACATCTTTTAAGCCAACAGCTGAGCGATTTGCTGTGACAATTCTGCCACTATGCATTCACTTAATTTTCAATTAATCAAACATTCAATAAATCATTAGTATAATTACACCTGCTCCCGTCTTCTTGCCCCAGCACATTAGCTCAACTCAGGCAGCGCCCTTGACTGGCTGTAGGGAAGGTGTTCATTTGTCTGCCCTGGCTGGGTACGCACCCTCGTTCCCTGTGAGCCTTCAGAAATGACGGGTAAGAAATTGTAATTATTTCAGGCACCACAAGTTTGCTTGGTTTCCTTCTTCTCTGCTTCTCACTCCAATGCTTCCCCAACAACTTAAGCCAACATCATAGCATCCTAGTAGCAGTGGCTGGTTAATTTCAGCAAGTTTTTTTTTAATCATTTTTATTTCCCGACTGTGCCTCTTTTATAATTACACCATCTCCCCAGGTGAGCGATAATTCCCTCATCACCATATATCTCAAGCACAGATTATTAAAATAATATAGCTTATGTCATATAAATGTAACAGAAAGTATCTTAAAGATGCTTTATTGAAAGCTGGTAAATTGGTTCAACAGATGAATGTTTTAAGGCCTGTTTTTAAAAGGTTGCACAAGTATAAACCCACTGAATTACGGCTGTAGTTTCACACGAGCGGATGCAATTATTTTAAGCATCTAACTGTGCAAAAGACAGATCTGAAAGGGAAGGAGCTAAATTCTCTGAGATTAATTAAAGGGTTTCATTTTGCTCTTGATTTAAAACTAAATTTCAAGCATGCATCACTTGTTATTCTCTTGAAGAATTGCATTACAGGATTTAAAAAAAAAATACCGAGAATGTTGAGCTCCATGAGTTCTTCATACAATATAGCTGGCAGCTCGTAAAAAGAAGGGTTGACCTATTGTTGCAACAGCGTATTCTCCTACATGCTTCTTTATACTTTTCCATTTGTGAAGGGTATTAATCTTAAAACTCATTTCCAATGTAAGATTGTGCATTTACATGAATTTCCCATAAGATTGCTCCTGATTCGATCTATGCCCATTGATTTAATTTCTTTTACCTCTCAGAGCCATTGGTGCTGAAGGGTTTATGGTAATTATATTGTTGTGGGTTTCAGTGGAACAGTTCCCTGGTACCTTAAGTGTGGGCTTCATTCTCTCTAAGCTCGCTCAGCCCTGGAGATAGTGCGGCAAATATCTCTGAGGCGGGGAGCTCACAGGCCAGATCAGAATGCTGGCTGGTACACAGCCTGAAGGCAAGGGGAAGCTGGAGAGGGAATGGCCCAGGGCTACTGGCCAGATGGATTGCTGTGCTAACGGGGCCCTTTAAGGTGAATCACTTGGCAATTTTGTGAGTTGGCAGACGGTACAGCCACCTGTGCTCAACGTGAAATGAGATACAGGCAACCTACTGGTCTGAAATATGCTGCTTACCCCTTGAGAGATGGCACAGTGTCGCAGGAGGGATTTGCCTAATAGTAGAGTGTAGGGAGAGGCGTAAAAAGGTAAAAAGAAACAGATGAAATTAATTAAATAATGTATTTCATTTAATTCACTATATCCAAAATACTATCCTTTCAGCATGTCATCAATATAAACATTAAGGAGATATCTTACATCCCTTTTTTCATACTAATTCTTTGAAATCCATTGTGTACTTTACACTCACAGAACATCTCCATTTGGATTAGCCACATCCAAGGTGCTCAATAGTTTCCTTGTATGGTGATGACTACCATATTGGATAGCACAAAGCCAGCCCATACATTATCAGGATATTCCCAGTTGCAAAAGAGGGAAACTAGATTCAAATTAGTTTCTGCCAGAAAAGACCAGTTGTTTCAAGGATGACTGGATCTAAAAACCCAAACCTTGCCTTCAGCAGAGTCTCAGTGTCTAGGCTCTGGCTACCCTTATGTGGACCATTAGATGGTAGGAAAATGGCCTTTGGCAACCCCAAGCCCTGTGCCTCTTAAGTTGGTGACTCCAAGGCATGAGAGACCATCTTCCCCCATAGTTCTAGCACAAACAAATTCAGTGAGAAAATGGATGGTCTTAGTTTGTGTCGTGTACCAGGGAATACTCTTTCCAGACTAAGAAAGAAAGGGGGATGATAGCCAGATCCATCAAGGCTAGATACAGTGGACAGGAGAATCCCCTGAAAGGACAACAAGTGGGAGAAAACAACACATACCCACTGCAAATGAAGTGACTCAATCTACTTTAAAGGTTATCCTGAGGAGTGCTCAGGTCAAACTTTGGAGTCATTCTAGATGCCTCTATTTCGTAAATAGCGTTCACCTCGTCCCTCCCCCAGAAAATCCTGTTGACTTCACAGCATATCCAGAAATGTGCTATCTCCCACCACTACGATCATCACGCTGGTTCAGGTCCCATCATCTCTTGCCCAGATTACTGATGCAGCCTCCCTAACTCCGCTTTCACTGAGGGAAACCTCCCCTGGCCCCTGGCATCCATCTCACTGATGTTCTTGTCATTTCTCACAAGGCCCCTTGCACTGTGGTCCCTGTTGACCTTCTCACTTTGTCTCTTGTTACTTTTCTCCTCACTGACCCTGTCCCTGCCACCCTGGCCTATGTGCTCCAGACTTGGTCCTCCTTTAAGATCTTTGCATTGTCTGTTCCTTCTGCCTGGAGCAACCTCTTCCAGCTACTTCTAGGTCTTGCATGCTCCCAATTTTAGGTCTTTACTCAAATACCACTTTTCAGTTCTATTGTCCTGTTGAAAGTTGCATTCCCTTACATTTCTCATCCTTCAATCTTGCTATTTAGCTGTAGGATTTAGCATTACATAACATAACATATTTTAGTGATTTTATTCTCTCTCTCTCTCACACACACACACAAGCACACACACACGATCGTAAGCCCTAGGAGGGCAGATAGTTCTGTCTGTTGAGTGCAGTGTTCTTCTGCCTAGAACAGATTTATTATAGAGACTCGAAGCTCCTCCCCAAAGCTCCAGTATATGGTTGTATATTTTAGTTTTAAGTCCTTCTATGTGAGCCGCTGCCACAGCATGGCTACTGACAGATGGGTACTGTGGTTCCATGACCGGGAGATGAACCCAGGCCACTGAAGTGGAGCACGCCCAGCTTTAACCGCTAGGCCATCAGGGCTGGCTCTGAAAGCACATTTTTGAAATGGTACATCTTTCCTTGGCATGGGCTAACTGATCTGCCTCATGACTGGGCCACAGCAATAGGATTTGGAAGGTTTTGCTGTGCAGCATCCTGACCTTTCTTTTCATCCCTCTAGAATTGTTTGTCTCCCATCTTCTCCATCTCAAGGGACAGTATTATCATCTACCTGGTTGCCCAGGGCATCATCTTCAAAAATTCAACCTAACTCAGCATCCAAGCCTCAGTCCAGCAACTTCCATGGCAGGTTAATATTATGTAATGTTTCATTGTTGCATTCATTTATTCAGAAACATTTTATTGAAATCCTGCCATGGAGTAAGCTCTCTGATAGGCACTGCGGTCAAAAGACTTCCTATGTATCTCTGAAAATGTTGCTTCTCTCCACTTCCTCTTCCCACTCCCTTAGTCCAGGGCACCATTTTGCAGCTGAACTGTACACTATGTGCTCCACCAGTCTCGTCTTCTCTCTCGATCTTGCTTTTCTTCAGCTCATCTTCTGTCCAGAGCCAGGGTAATCTTTTCTCTCTCACATACAACTCTGATCGTATCACTCCCCTGTTTTTCAATAATAACTCTCTCATTGGTCATAGAACCCCAAAGTATCACAAGAATCCTCATCACCTGGCCCCTGCTAACCTCTTTATCTTTATCTCTCACCAAATCCGTTTAAACACTAAACTCCAGACCAGGATTTCTCACCCTCGGCACCATGGACATTTTATGTTGGATCATTCTCTGTTGTAGGAGAACTGTCCTGTCTATCGTAGGATGTGTAGCAGCATTGCTGGCTTCTACCCACTAGATGCCAGTAGCACCCATCCCCAGTTTTGACAACCAAAAATCTCCCCAGACATTGTCAAATGTCTCTTAGTGAGCAAACCCATGTCCCCATTGAGGACAAAAGCTCCCCCAAAGTTAAAATTTCAGTCTATCAAATGTACAATATTCTCCCCTGTTTTCAGCTATCACACAAGCTTTCTCCTTGCTCTTTTCTCATCCACTTCCCTGCTTCTGGCTGTAGCTTCTGCTCACCTTTCATAGCTCAGCTCTAACACCTTACACTTCCCTGGGAGATGTTCTCGGCTTTTCCTCAGGTTGTAGGCATATGGCGAGATCCTCACGGTCCTATGAGGAAGATGGATCTCAGAGTGGAGAGAAGGTAGGTTTGGTGGGACTTAGGGACTGAGAGCATGCAGGGAATGTGGACAGGGAGATGTTGTCGGTGGTTCAATTATCTTCCCTCAGAAGCTGAGCTGAGACAAAGATTCACGTGAAAGTAGTTTATTTTGGAGGAAACACCTTCAGTGGTGCCGGTGAGATGGTAAAGTGATGTAGGGCAGAGAAGGCAACCAATAGAGTTTGTTTCATCAGGCCACTGACCACCGTGTGTGGCTGGAGCTTAATCCCGCTGTTGTAATGTATGGAACCCATGTAGATACACACCGTACAGTTATCCCGCCTAAGGACAGGGGCGCTGGTGTGTTTATATCCCAACCCTCCATAGTCCCTGGTCGAGGGGCTCTGCCTTTCCAGCACTGCAGGTAAACAAAGCATTTTCAGCATCCAGCAAAAGAATTCAAGTGTTAGACATTAACACATTAAAAGTCAGGCTGGTGAGCACTGCCGTTGTAAAGGTGAGGGAATATACATGGGGCATATCCCTCCACGTCTGCTACACACGGTGGCGCCAAGGTTTTGAGTCTACAAAACTGTGAGATGGGCAGTGCCATTCTTCCAACAGTGCAACTCATCAGGAGAGCTGGTTTGTTTCTTAGAATCACAAGCACTACCTCCTTGAGAGAGTGCATTTGAGATTCTGGTGGCAGTCAGAGTAAGGCCTCTAGAAGGCAACTGGCTATGGGGAGCTAAGAGTGGAGACGGGTTGGGGCTGAAGAGTCTAGGTGCGGAGGCATCTTTGTGGAGATGGTAGTGGAGCCTTAAAGATGGATGAGGTGGTCAGAAGGGTAGGAAGTATAGGGAGGAGGAATAACTGGAAAGAATCTGTATTTGGGATTAGCTTTGCTACTTCTGCTGAAGTCTGTGTGCGGCAGCGGGGAGTGGCGAATGCAGTAAGGACTGCCACTTGGGACTAAGCCACAGCATTTCCAAATAAAGACTTTAACAAACACTCCACAGAATGAATGTAAGGGGCTAAACCTTATCACTCACACACACAGAACAGGGAACCTTTCCCTGAGGCAATGCAGGAGAAAGTTTCAAACTTTTTTTTAAACCCTGTTCTATTGAATTATCTTCAAAAGTGCTTTAGAGTGTAGGACCAGGGTGAGGAGAGACAGATGGGGTTAGTGATTTTGAATGCTACAGCTTTATCTTGGTGCATTATAAATATGTGATGCTATTTAATGTAGCAAGCCATCAGGTTAATAAACAAATGATTGCCAAGTTTGTAATTGGCAAGGAAGGAGGTTATAATCTGTAAGGAGCTTTGTGTCCCAACCAATTTACTCTCTAACAGAACTTCATTGCCTCTGTCGCCAAAAACTCCCGAGGAGTCTTAAGAGCTAAAAGCCCAGATTGGCTGAGCTTGGTTTCCCTAGTGACTCTCAGTTATCCTAGTTATCTCTCACCCAGATAAGACACTTGGAAAACCCATTTCTTGAAAATGTGACTACTCACCTGGCCAAATAATTCCGAGTTTGTTGTTTGTGGATGGCTTTTATCCTGAGAGTTGGAAAGAAGTGAATTGCATGGCAGAATCCATTTTAAATCCTTGTGGGCTACACCAAATTGGGAGATAAAATGGTGGGTTTCCTGAGACCATTAACTAGTACTGTCTGGGTTTCTTAGCAGAGTATGAAGGCCCTTTGGGATCAAGTTTCTGTCTACTACATCCTGCAATACGCTGCTCCTTTCTCCTTGGTTCAATGGTTAATGCAGGACCACCATTCCCAGCGGGCCATATTTGCAGTCCCCAACTCTAGGGGGCACCGTTAACCTCACAACCTACATGAATGGAGCCACTGCAGTTGCGTGAGCTCACCCTGCTCAACTGTACATGGCGGTCCTGGTAAAAAGAGGAGTTTCTGGAGTTCGATTGGCCTGAGGCAAATCCCACACAAAGAAGAGTGAGTGACCTTGGACAGGGTTCTTCATTTCTAAAATGGGGATTATAATACTACCTTCCTGATAGCATTGTTTTTAGAAAATGATGCAAGAAATTGCCTTCACCCATCCTTTCTCTTTGCCTAGATTGTTCACCTGGGCAAACCCCTTTTCACCTTGCAAAATCCACCTCAGATACTGTCCTTTTGGTATTTTCCATGGCCAATCCCAGCTCTTCCTTCTTCTTTACTACTTGTGCATAAATATATATGCAACTGGAAGATTGGAAGTGCCAAGAGCAGATATTTTTTCATTTTGTTTTGTTTTATCTTGTTTACTGCGTTTCTCATAGTTTGTCGCCAACTGTATTTTCGCATGCCCATTTCTGCAGCTGAAATCTCTTTGCTTGCTTGCCTGCCATCTTCTGGGAATGGAACTCACCTCAGAATCATTTGAGCAGCTGCACCTTCCCTGATCATTTTGACACCTCCCTCAACTCCAGGTATTTGCCCATGACTCAGGCTTGTCCAATCAGCCTTTTCCATTCCTCTGGACATGGTGATTGGTTCACCAATGGGCACGTGACCTGCTCTAGCCAATGAGACTTGTTCCTGGAAACAGACTCTTTCCTGGGGTTACAAAACTAATGGAGAGAGGCTTGGGAGATCTACTGGCCATGTTGCAGGACATGAGTGTTATAGACGGAATGTCTTTGTCCCTCCCAAATTCATATGTTGAAAACCTAACCCCCAGTGTGATGGTATTACGAGGTGAGACATTTGGAAGGCAATTGGGTCTTGAGGGTGGAGCCCTCATGCATGGGATTAGTGCCCTTATAGGAAGAGATAGGAGAGGTTGCTGGCTCTCTCTCTCTACTCTCCACCCTGTGAGTGTACAACAAGAAGATGGCCATACACAACCAGAAAGTGGGCTTTCACCAGATACTAGCCAACCTTGATCTTGGACTTCCCAGCCTCCAGAAGTGTCAGAAATAAATGTTTATTCTTTAAGCCAACCAGTCTATGGTAATTTTTTATAGCAGCCTGAGTGGACTAAGACAATGGGGAAAAGCCAGTCTGAACACAAAGCAAAATGTTAAAAGATATTCATTTCTGAAAGCATTTGAATGTCAGCACCTGCATCTAATTGAGCCTGAGGCCCTGAAATTTTTAGTTCTGTGATAAATCAAATTCCCTCCACTTTTTTGTATATAAAGACGTTCAAAATGTAGTACTGAACAGTGCACCCTCTGACAGAGTCTACTCTACTGGCATGGTATATTTGCAAGCCGGATGGTGTATCTGCATGACACATTTTGGTACTCATTATGTTGAATTCAAAAATGCCAAAGTTAAACGTTCAGAGGCAGAGATTTAACAAGCAAAAATCATGCATAGTCAACCAGATGGATTAAGATAGCCTGTGAGCCTGAGACACGTAAGTCATTTTTTACCCAGAAATATAGTGATTTTTATATGTCAAACCCTGGATCGACTCTCTCCGTCAGCTCAGCAAGTGTCTTTGAAGCTGACAAGTGATAAACCAGTTGTTTGGTAATCGATGATGCTGCTGGACCAGAGATCTGTCATTAGCATGTGCTTTGGGAGCTGTGAGTCTGCACGTGGACCCAAAGGAGAGATTGGGTTCTTCAGACATTCCCTTGATTCACCCAGAGGGAGAAGGGCTTCTGCCCAGAGGAGTCCTGGAGTTCAAAGCATGAGGATGTATATCTTTGTCTTCTTTCAGAGCCAATGACTAGTTCTCACCCAGCTGGTGAGCGTTTTCCTCAGAGAGCCTGACCACTGAGTTCCTCGCCAAGACATCTCAATCCTTCACTCTCATTGTCTTATTGATACAAAGTCACCATACAAAATAGTAACAGCAGCTGATATTTATTTGTTGATCCTTTCCATGTGGCAGGTATGCCAGCGCTATTCCAAGTCCTGGGGATGGAGTGATAAATGGTACTGACCTAAACTTGTTTTAAAGTGTATATTTTAATGAGAGAGATGGGTGATAAAGAAGTAAGCTGATAGGTGAACAAGATAATTTCAGATTTTGATCACTGATGTAAAGAATCTGTAGGGTGATGTGATAAAGAGTAACTGACAGTGGTGATAATGGGTGGTTGTGGGAGATATCCATCTTTACAACAATTAGTTCTGAAGTGAAGCCATCTCTGAGAAGATAACGTTTGAGTGGAGACCTACAGGTGGAGGGGGAGCCATTCAAAGACAATTCAAGAAGGGACTTCCAGGCAGGAAGAACAGCAAAGGCAGTTTCTGAGGCTGGAAAGAGCTTGGCATGGTGAAGAAATGGAAGTGAGAGCAGTGCTGGTGGCATACAGTGGGTGAGAAGGAGAGGTGTGTGTGATGGAGTTGGAGAGACAGGCGGGGGTCAGGTCATGCTGGGCACCCTACAAGTGGTAGGAAACTTGGCTTCATTCAAGAGTGTTTTACCTGATTTGCTCTTTGTAAAGGCTGATGAGGTAGGTAGTCCTGAAGCATTAAGGATATTGCTGAAGTTAACATCGCTCATGGGTAACAAAACCATGATTCACTGGTTCTCCTTCCAGGACCTGTCTTCACCGTGACAGGAGGCCACCATGACATTAGCTGGTTTATAAGCCACAGATGGATCCAATAGAAGATGAGGCAATGCCTATTAATGCCTATTTAACATAAGTGCCATGAGAATTAAAATGAGGCCATGAAATGTAGATCTCTTAGCTCAGTGTCAGGCAGAGTAAATGCATGATAAATAATGTAATCCTTTCTCTGCTGGCTGCCCAGTCTCCTCTTCATGTCATCTTATTTAAAAAAAATTTAATTGTAGTAAAATACATAAAATTTACCATCTTAACCATTTTAAAGTATATACTTCAATAGTAATAAGTACATTCAGATTGTTGTGTAACCAATCTTCAGAACTTTTTCATCTTGAAAAATGGAAAATTTATGCTCACTAAAAAAGAACTCCCCATTTCCTATCTCCCAGATGCTGGCAACCACCAGTCTACTTTCTGTCTCCACAAGCTTGAATATCTAGTTACCTCTTATAAGTGGAATCATAAAGTATTTTCCTTCTGTGACTGGCTTATTTCACTTAGCATAATATCCTGAAGGTTCACCCACATTGTGACATGTGTCAGAATTTCCTTCCTTTTTACTGCTGAATAATATTCCATTGTATGTGTATTTTTTCCTATTCATTCATCTGTCGATGGAAACTTGGGGTGCTTCCACTTTTTGTCTATTGTGAGTAATGCTGCTATGAGCATGGGTGTACAAATACCTCTTCAAGACCTTACTTTCCATTTCTGTGGGTATATACCCAAAAGCGGAATTGCTTGATCACATGCTAGCTCCATTTTTAATTTCTTGAAGAGCTGCCATATTGCTTTCCACAGCAGCTGTACCATTTTACATTCCCACTGACAGTGCACGAAGGTTCTAATTTCTCCACATCTTCACTAACACTTGTAATTTTCTGGTTTTTGTTTATGGGGCTTTTATAATAGCCCTCCTAAAGGGTGTGCGGTGTTCACTTCATGTAATCTTGGCTATCTCCTGAGGAAGTATGTCATGTTTAGAAGGACTGGCAACATCTCATTCCCTCCCATCCACAACTGCCTGATGAAAGTGGCATAGACCATGGATGGAACCCTTACCATGCAGGTAAACAAATGGCATTTTGCTCAGAAAAATAGTCTCATGTATTCAGTACCACGTTAGTCTGGTATTTATGTGAATCCACAGATTTCTCTAGAGTAAGCGAGGGGGCCTTGAGTTTCTGTCTTGTGCACTTGAAAGGATCCAAACCATACTCATTTCAACATGGCTAAAATGCTGTTTCTCTCTTAGAGTTGCACAGCCCATAATTAAATGATTTGTAGGAGCAGTCTGAATTAAGGGCCTCGTTCATCAATACTGCATGAATTATGTAGGCATATCTTCATTTTTACATTATTTATCTCAGCGGCCAGATGGGTACGTTGGCTGTAATATTCATCAGTAAGAAATCCAAGTGCAGCTTCGGCACACTGACATCTGTGCCTGGTCTGACCACCCGTAGGCTGGAGTACATATTTGCGGTTGGGATGAGGGGGCCCTCTGCTTCTAGGCAATTCAGGAGTGCTACAAGTTCTGGTGTTTGACACTCGATTAGTCACCCCTAAGTAGCTCCCATCAGAACTAAGTAGAAAGGATCTGAGAGCTGCCAAGCCTCTGGGGAAGGATAGGCAGTGTCCTCTGAGTGGTGATATTGACACCAATATTTTCAGAACCCATTCGTCTTGGTTTTAATGCTAACATAAAACTGATAATAATAGCAATAGCTGTTATTTAGGAAGGTGGTTTAATGCAGTGGATGCTATGATACAAATGTTTGTGCCCCCAAATTCATATGTTGAAACTGATTCCCCAATATGATAGTATTAGGAGGCGGGGCCTTTGGGAGGTGATTAGGTCATAAGAGTAGAGCCCTCATGAATGGGATTAGTGCTCTTATTAAAAAGGCCCTGAAGAGCTCCCCAACCACTGCCACCAAGTGAGGTACAAGGAGAAGATGGCTGTCTGAAAACCCTCCCCCAACACTGGATCTGCTGGCACCTTGATCTTGGATTTCCCAGTCTCGAGAACTATGATAAATGGATGTTTGTTGTTTGCAAGCCACTCAACTTACAGTGGTTTGTTATAGCACCTGTATAGACTAAGACAATGGATGAAAGTATGGACATAGGGGCTTCAATCCTGGCTCCCCCACCAAGTACTGTGTGACTCTGGGCCGGCAGTTTCCTCACCTGGACAATGACGTACTAGAGGTATCTAGTGCACAAAGGGGTTGTGAGGATTACTTGAAAATATGCAGGTCATAAAATGGAGTACCTTGCAACTATGGATTAAAAAGACAAAGATTTTGAGGTACTGCTATGGGATGATCTCAAAGATATATTATTGACGGAAATATGAAGGGCAAAATGTTGTATATGGTAGCTTCCTGTTTAAGTAGGAAAAAATACAATTATAGATTGTGTTTGTTTGCATATACATAGCATTTCTGGAAGGTTCTACAATCAAAACTAACTGGTCTCCCCTGGGGAAGTGGATAGCGGTAGGGAGATGTCTTGATTACTATTTTATGTTGTGGTCTTTATTTTTATTTTGTTATGTGCATATATTAATATTGTTAAGGAAAAGCTTTCATTTTTAAAACAAAGAATGACATATAGAAATATGCTTTTGTCTTAAGTAAAGATATTTTTTTGCAATTGAATAGAGACCTTGTTAGTACCTGGTAATGGGTCTCACCTTGACCTGATCTTCTGGACTGTGTCCTTTAGCTCTTAGCTTGATGGACCTGCGTGTCCTGCACTGGGTCTTCACCATTGTTTCCAAGCCTCACTCCCTGGCCGAGCAGAGAGCACTCACCCAGTCATAATTCAAGGAGAAAATGGGCAGCCAGAAAGATCCCATGCTGGCCCGTGGCTGAAGGCATGCACGGCATCAACCTAGCAGTTGGCAAAGTAGGTTTTACCTCAAAGTCAACATTTAAGAGCTCAGCTTAATCATCAGTTCTGAAACTCCCAATCCAGGGTATATTTCTCTCTCTTTCTTCTGCAAACAAACCAAAAATGTTGAAAATTCTATCGTTTTGAGCTGTTTTATGGGGCTGTGTAGTCTCTTCAGGCACTGGGTTGTACACAGAGTTTGCCTGATCCTGCGGTGTTCTTCATTTGATTTATCAGAGATGATACTTGGTAATTCAGTTTGATATTGTTCCCTGTATCCAATGATAAACACTTGAGAGAAGACCAGGAAACCTATTTTTTATATTAAATAATAACACTGGTCCTTGCATTATCCTTTCAGAATTGCAAATCTACCTTGCTCTCTCAGCTAAGAGAAAGGAACTAAGATTTGTTCGGTGTTGACTCCTACATAATTATGTTATTCAGTGTTAAATATAATAGAACTTTGTTTTACAGAACCAGGAGGGGGCAGTAAATTTCCTTTTTTACTGTTATTAAAAATGAACCCCGCATTTCATGCACAGCAAGATTTCACTCGTTTTTCTCTATAGCTTGACCAATTTCCCCCCACTGGGGAAAATTTTTGAGCATCATTGTGATTCTGGTTTTACGTAACACTCCCATTAGGTTTTAATTAAGTGTCTTTCCAGATTACTTCCTGTAAATGGCCAAAAACAAATTTTACGCTTGCAAAAAAATATCTGTTTTTTCCCGCTTTGTAAATAAGATGAAATCATGACTTATCTTAAGGCCTACATTGCTCTTCCTGTTCATAGTAGGTGATGATGAAAATGCCACCAGATAAACTGAAATGAAAGTCCGTACTTTGGTGTATTCAGGTCCTTGGGAAAAATGAGAGGTGAGAAAGACGGCTGTAAAGTCAACAGCCACTTTCTTTGTAATATTCCACTGCTTCAGCAAACACTCTGATTTTCAAGCACGTGTACATGCCCAAAGAACAAATTTAGTCATGAGTGTTTGCATCAGAACCCTCGCCGTGCAGACACATTTCTCTTTTTCTGTGGCTGCCTCTTCCTTAAACTTATGTATTTGAATACCATTAACTTATGTAATTGCTATGTTCCCTGCTTGGGTACCTAATATATCTGGCTAGTTTTAAGGAACACCAAGTTTTCTCTGTGGGATGATTTGGGGGTGGCTTGGGAATTATTATTGGCTGTGCTATAAATGTCGGGGAAGGGAAATAAAGGACACTCCCAGGATACACTTAACATCTCCTAATGGCACAGCCTGTGTGCTACCCAGAGAATGGGAGACAGCGCAGACCCGGAGAAATAACTACATGCGCTGAAAATTCATCGTGGCTTTTAAATATATAGATTTAAATTTTATATTTCTATATATAAGAATTTATATGTAAAGTGTATATCTACATATACATATATAAATATAGAATTTTCCTTCATAAGTTACAATTCCACAGAAGGAAGAGGTCAGACTCACTTTTTTCCCTGCAATTCCAACAACCCCAAACTTCAGATTGGACATTTCTGGGCATTTCTAAAGGATATTTTCTTAAGGATCCAAGTTCTCATTAGTCTTCATTTTACAGTTGTTGCTTTTTTTTTTTTTCATTTTTCCCCTGCTTCCACCTACACCAGATGAAGCACAAGGCAAAAATTAGATTATACACAAATTGTACACTGATTTATTAGCCTCAGCCAGGACTTTAATGAGGGGAAAGGAAACAGTATAAACAGCTCTTGTGGGATCTGTTTGAATGGAGCTCTGCAGCTATCCCGAGTTTCAGTATGAATTGGGGAGGGGATCCACCTCCTCGAGGTAGAAATGAGGATGTGTCCACTGACAGATGCCCCTGGCACGCTTACCAAGTAGAGTGACATGTCTGAGCACCTCTACGAAGTACCTCGTTGATTTCAGTGACACCCATTCAGTTTTTGCTTTGACGGACATTCAATCTTTAATGTTCTCCATTGTATTTTACTTTGTTTCTCTGTTCCTCCTCCCATGGCATGTTAGTAGGATGATTTGTAGAATGTTTACCACATTCCATTTTGAATTCATACAACCTATTTAGGAATCCCAGCTATACAACATATGCGCTTTGAGACGGAGGGAAGAAAATTCTTTTAGATCCCTTGAACTTCCTTGTCTGTCAAGTGGGGCTATCGTAACAGTTCTGCCTTCATGGGTTTGTTCTCAGATTGATATGAAATGGTGCAGCCAGGTTTTTAGCATAGGGCCAACCTCATGGTAAACACACGACAAACGACTAACATTGTATTGTTTATTGTTTTTTACTCTCCCCTTTCATGATGCTTTTGGCAAATTTCTTCAAGCGATGCCACTTGTCACAGTCACTGGAACATCTCAAGTGAAGCTTCTGCAAGGCTGCTATGGTGTATATTTATGCCTCTCAGCGATTTCCAGCTTGGGGAAATACAAGGTTGTAGTTTGCTCATCAAATAACTGAAAACATAACTTGAGCAAATTTCTCTCTTGTGTAAACCGTTGAAATCCAATGTCTTGTTTCTTCCCTCACCTTATAGAGGAGACAAGATTCCTTGAGCCCAACTGTAGTTTGAATGTTTCATAACCCTAGAAATTGTTCATCTCTATGAAGTAATCCCTTTTATTACATAATATAAAGGGAAGATAAAGTTGTTAATTCTCGATGCATCTGAAGGGGTGACATGCAGCAAACAGCTCATTATCCCCCACACAAAGCACAATTATTCAATATAGGGAAATGCTGCTTTCAGACGCTGCCTCGTATTTGAGCTTCCCCATGCTGGCTAATGTCGGATATTGATTCTGAATAATTCAAATAGCAATAAAATTGGGTTTTCATGACAGTCAATCAGAGGCATTTTATATTTAATGCTCAATGGAAGAAACACAGTGTCTTCTTACCTTCTGAATTTCAAAGCCATTAAAGTAATTGTAGGTCATTAAGCTAAATTTCTCTGCATAATCGGGATAGTTAATCTAATTCATGTACCATTCAAAACAGTGGAGAAGAAGAACTGGTGAATTTTTAGTTAATGCCATATATATATATGTATATGTATGTATATATGTGCATGTGTATGTATGTATGTACACGCACAGACTTAATCAAAGTAGTGTCAATTTACCAGCATTCATTTCCTTTAATACAATTGACTAATCATGTGGGGATACCTTTAAATAATTCATTTGATCTCATTTTTCATATATTCCCAATGGCCTCGGATATGAGCAGCTTCTGTTGAAATGGAAATACTTAACTAAGGAGCTTAGTTTTTTTATATGATTATCCTGATCTCTTCTTTCTCAGCCATCGTTGCACAATAGAATTGCCTGAAATATATAATATATTATACATATGCATATAATATGGATCACCAAGCCCCAGAGATATTGATTTAAAGAGCTCCCTGATTCATTCTAATGTACAGTCTGGAGTGACAACCACGATGAATCTAATTCACTTGTTCACTCATTTATTCAAAAATTGCTGATCAAGTGCCTGCCTTGTTCCATAGTCATGCAGGTGTTCTGGTGGCTAATAAGATGAGCAAGATAGTCTCTAGGAGCTGCCAAACAAATCCAACAGAAAATTTGAAACTGCCGATTTAGACCACAGGACAAAGACAATGTCTATATACAGCTGTCTGGACAGCTTAGGACTTCAGCCTCCACGAATATCATCAAAACCCTAGGGAGGAATGGGTTTCTAAAGGGCTCTTGACTGTCTGTGGAGCTTGCTTCCTCCTGTTCTAAGTGAAGACCTATAACCCTTGATAGCTGATCACAGATTTGTTTGTTGAAAGGTAGAATATCTGTGAAAGTGGAATTCTACCTACAAGTTGGATTTTAAAGCCTTCTTCTGTGTTAACTTAGGTCAGGCTTATTTATGGCTCTGTGAAGGAGTGATATGTTCCGTGGTAAGTGTTGAAGTGCTTATAGGACAATTGAGTCTTGGGAGGAAGCTGTTTAGAAGACAGAATGGCCCGTGATGGGTCTTCCTAAGACTTGCACAGAATGCCTCACTTTAAGAAGAGAGAATGGCTTATCAAAACTCCAGGTCTTAATGTGTTGACAGAAACTTCGACTTCTTGAGCATTTTCCTCCGGGATATTATTCAGAGGGCTTGGAAATAATCCTGATGCTCTTTAGAAATGGCTGGGCTGTCTGTGAAAGGACATTTCTCCACCTCTGCAATCCCTGCTTGCTCTAAGTATTTGCTTCTGTAAAAGAAGCCTACAATAATTATAACTCTTTAGCTATCTAGAGAGAAGGAGGGGATATAGAAACAAAGCCTGAAAAATATAAACAGTTTCAATGGGGAGATGTCAGAACCGTTCACCAGTGCGAGCAACTCTAAGGATGGGGGAGCCATTGATGACCAGAATCCATTTGCTCTCACTTGTGTAAATTTCAGAACATGAAACTTATCATGGAGTAAGCAGTAAGGATGCCATATTATAAAGTCCTGCAAAAGGAGCTGGATTCAGGAAGGATGGTGATATCATCAGTTAATAAGGAAACTGGTCATTTGGTGGCAAATCTTCACTAATGATTAAGTGAGGACTTTTTCATGAAATGCCCCTTTTTTGGAGCACTCTTCTGAAAATGGTTTATTTTCAGGGTCATCATTAGAGACAATAAGACCAAACTGACTTTTAAGTGGATTACAGAATTACAGAGATGAAAGGTACCTTCAATGTCACTTCTTAGGAGTTTCTCATACCTGATTGAGGAGCAGAACCACAAGTGGACTTTACTCAGGATGCCCGGCCCCCACCCCCACCCCTGTCTTCCTGAATCAGGACCTCCAAGAATGTGGTCTGGGGAGTCCTATCTTTACAGGTTCCCTAGCAAGCCCCGTTATGATCCAGGAACCAGTATTTAAGAACCAGTGGCCTAGATGGAATCTTTCATGTAACAGATCAGGAGTTTATATCCTGCAAACCAGATCAGCAGCCAGACTCTAGATTCCTATTCCAGGAATATCTTTTGTCTTTCAAAAACTGGTTATACCCCTCCCTTGGAAAGCCTGAATGTGGAATGATACTGCAGAGTTGCTGAGGATGGTTAGAGTTGCTGAAGGCAGCAAGTCTACAGGGAAGAAACAAAAGTCAGATCCTGGAGGAACTAGATTAAAATGCTCCAGGCTAATGCAAAATGGTAGAATAGAGCAGGAAATCGAATCCAGCATAAGTAAGAAAGATCTGGAAATAGTGCCACAAGTGTGGGTAGATACTGATCAGTCATCATTGTGGACCGTTGATGTCAGGTGCATGTCCATACTTTAGAAACAGGGGATTAATGATTCCGGATCTCATCTTTTGCAGAATGCTGCCCCTCTCCCCACTCTTTCTCCTCTGGGCTTGCCATTTCTCTGTGTTCCTGTAGACATTGAGCTACCAGTACCTGTCTCTGTCTGCCTGAGGGCATTTCCCAGGATTATGGGAAGTGGCTTAGCTTATGCCCACGGGAGACCAGAACTGTCGGGAAATTAACACGCTAGGAGCAGCTCTGAACCAATGATTCTTGGGAATACCCCAGATCCCCTGCCCCTCGGATGGGATGATGCTTGAAGCACGTGTTTTAAAGTTCCTCACTTGATAAGCCCATTGTGTAGCTGGCTTCTTGGTGAACACTTTATTTTAAAGGATGCCTTTTCTTCTCTGTGCACCTTCCTTCCTCCCCTACTGGGTGTCCCGTGCTCCCAAATAAACAGCTTGCTTTCCAATCCTTGGCTCATTTTCTGCTTCTTGGGGAAAACAAACGAATAGACTAGCTAGTGTCTTCTTGCATTTTCTTGCACAGTCAGTAAAAATCTGACAAATAGGAGTAATGAAGGAGGTTAGCCAAGCCTACTAAGAACTAATTTGAATCAAAGGGGAGGTTCTTTTAAAGAATCCAGGAGAATAACAGAGAATCCAATTGTGAGAAGTCAAGCTAGGGTGTAAGAGGTCTGCCCCTCTTTCTCCTTTGCTCTTTCCTTTGCTTCTGCTTCTTCTGCATGACCTCTGGTCTCTCTGAAGACTGGCTTCCCTTACTCATAGTTTCTACTCCCCTACAACCTCAGCTGGTACATACTTGGATAGCAGTGGTGCCAAATTTAGTCAAGAATCCACAATGAAATGCCAGCTCCAGCATTCGCCATCTCTGGGCCCTGGGCTCCCATTCAGATTCTCAGGAGACACAGAGCTTCTGACTGACTCAGCATACCTGCCTAGGAATGAGCTGCCCTGGGGCTGGGGACCTCCCTGGGCTAGACACCTGCACTGCACCTGCAATGGGGAGGCATTGAAGAGAGTGAGGTCACCAGCTCACTGAATATCTCTTCCAGGGGTATAGACATAGGATGTTAAGCTGGAAGAGATTTGGTGAGACAGGCAATTGCTTTTCATCCTGGAAAGGCAATGTTTCTACCATCGTGTGGCAAATTATCCATGGTGATTAGTGCATAGTAGGTCTGCAAGGCAGCATCCCTCTATGTTAATAGAAGGGCAGTGACATTGTGGGGAAGAATAAAGTGAATGCTTAGCATTTATATGGTATGTTGACATCCTCTGTTGCCTAAAGCACATAAGTCTGATTTATGCCACAGGAGAACAAGCACATTCTGTCACTGCAGCCGTACATGCTGTACCCTACATTTTGAAAGAGTAAATAATGAAGATTTGGGTTTTTTTCTTTTGTTGGGCAGCCATTATTTAAACTTTCCAAATCAAATTCATATCTTAAGATCTGTTGATCTCTGTGTTATATTTCATGACAAATGATGAAAATGCCAACTTCTGTACAAAGTAAGCTAATTGTACACTTCTTAAAAGGGATCCAAAGTTATTTATTGGCACTTTTTAAACAAAGAATGGGCACATAATCTCTTTTCAAAAATTAACATAAGAGATGTCAACATCTGAGATTCCCCTTGATATAGAAAATGCCAGAAAAGAAATACATAAACAACATAAATACATGCAAATATCAAAATGTGAATAATGAGAAAAACTCTTTACCCACCCTGTACCACTTATGTTATTGGCAGGTGATTTTTAACTATGTGCTTATTAACAGATGCCAGAGCCGAGGCAAACTTCGAGTTTGAAATTTGTCCTTCAATGTGATGGACACAGAACAATGACATAACCATGTATATGATCTTTCCACGTGAAGTCCATGCTTACCTGATCTACGTAGCCCATGCATTACAGCAGACTGTGCCTGCAAGCTGAGCCTGCTCAGTGCTGCAGCCTCCCGAAAATTCAATCAAAAAGGTTTCATTGTGGATTTTCTATGGGCAACAGAGGAATTTGCTAAGTCAAGCTAGTCAAATATTTTTGTAATGAACCATTTAATAATTAATATGTAGTATATATAAATGATGGTTGTAGCTTGCAGTGGTTAAAAACCTGAGCTCTTTTAGGGCAGTGAAAATACTCTGTATGATACTGTAATGGCAGATGCACGTGATTATGCATTTGTCTGAGCCCATAGAATATAGAACACCAAGAGTGAACCGTAATGAAAACTGTGGACTTTGGGGGATTATGGTGTGTTAACATAGGTTCATCAATTGCAACAAATGTGCTACTGGTGGGGGATGTCCATAGCGGGGGAGGAGGTGCCGGTGTTGAGGCAGGGAGTATATGGGAAATTTCTGTACGTTCCTCTCAACTTTTTTATGAACCAAAAAGTGCTCCACCCAAATAAAGTCTTAAACAAACCACGCCCCCAAAAACAAACACAGAAAAAAACAAAACTGAGCTCTGGAATCTGACAGAGCTGGGGTTTTGATCCCATCTCTGTGACTTGCTGGTATACAAAAGAGGAGAGCCTCACTTCAGAGCCGACATACGGCCAGCATCCATTGTCCGTTCTGATTGGCAGTGCCGTGCTGTATGGGGCACTGATTGTTAAATAGTCTGAATAGCATCTTTGTCTGCCCAAATCTTTGGCAATGAAGCCAAAGTCTTTGCAAGAGTTCGTGGGGTCCAGTGCTCAGTCCTGGCATCATTAGGGTGTGGAACATGCTTACATTTCTTCTCACCATGGTTGTTTTAGAGAAGTTCCACACAATCTGCCTGAACATGAAGTTCCAATCTTATTACCGGATTGCGCAGACTTCTGCCAGAATTACACAGAGTTCAACAGCTTTATTTCAACTCCTTTTGTGCTTTGGATCCCTGCCCACATCCATGCAGCTTGGCAGTTGTATGAAGTCTGACCCTGCCGTTCAACTCTCATTGAATGTCTATAAATGCCCTTTGTTGAGCACCAAGCACAGAAGGATGTGTATAGATGTATTCGCTTTGTTCAAGAGGAAGAAAAGAATATCCTCTGGGCTGAGTTTTGAATTCACAAGCCTGCTAATCATTGATCTAACAGCTCGAATTTACTGAACACTTGTGATTATATAGCCATTTCCTTTACATGGATTATCTCATTTAATCCTCACTATCAACCTGGAGGTGAAAGTATTAAGATCCCCACATTACAGATGAGGACCTGGGTGCAGGAAGTTAGTAATTTGTTCAAGCTGCCCCAAGACTAAGTAGCCCAACTGGGAGTGTAGTCCAAGTCAATGAGAAGGCTGTCTTCTTAACAGCTCTCCTAAACTACCTGGGATGATGGCTCCAATTCTTGGATGTGATTTTCTCTGCAATGGCTCCTCGCCTCTCTCTACAAATGTCTTCTTTGCAAAGGAAGTGCCTGCGTGTGACACTAGGCTTCAATCTCTTCCTTGTCTTTCTTTTCCTTCCTTCCTCTCACTCCCTTCCTTTACCTCCTTCCTTTATTGAATAGGGACAACTTCCGTTCCACTTAAAATACGTGGAAAACATTTCTGACAAAATCTTGACTCATAAAACAGACGCAATAATGAAAAGAAGAGTAATTTTTCAATAGTTTGTGGTGTCTTAGGAATGTTAATAGAAAGTGTTTTAAAAATAAAATGGATAGAGGCCGGCCCCACGACGTAGTGGCTAAGTTTGGCATGCTCCACTTCAGTGGCCCAGGGTTCATGGGTTCAAGTCCCAGGTACAGACCTACACCACTTGTCAGCCATGCTGTGGCAGTGACTTACATATAAAGTGGAGGAAGCCTGGCACAGATGTTAGCTCAGGGCTAATTGCCCTCAGTAAATAAAAAATAAAATAAAATAACATTGGTGATTTACTGCCAGATGCAATTAAGAATGAACATGGTCTCTAGTTTCATGGGGCAAGATGCTTATGGTTAGTGGAAAGAATATGGGTTTGGGAGTTAAATAAACCTGAGCTCCAATCTCAACTCAGCCGTTCACCAAGGGAGTGAAATTGGGGAGTTACACTCTGAGCTTGATTACACAATCCTGTCATTTAGGGAAATTGTACCTACTATTCAAGGCTTTTTTTAGGATTAGAAAGTTCTAAATAGATAACCCTTAATGCAGGGCCTGTCAGAAAGTAAGTCTTCAGAAAATAGATATTATTCAACAGACATTTATTCAGAGTTCTCTGCATGGCAGGTGCTGTTTAACTATTTCTTGCCCCTCTGGGGTTGTATTTGCCCCAGAAGCTCAAGCCTGAGTATGAGAACCCCCAATAAAGGAATTCACTTTTTTTATTTATTCTTTTTGGTGAGGAAGATTGGCCCTGAGCTAACATCTGTTGCCAATCTTCTTTTTGCTTGAGGAGGATTGTCGCTGAGCTAACATCTGTGCCAATCTTCCTCTGTTCTGTCTGCAGGATGCTACCACAGCATGGCTTGATGAGTTGTGTGTAGGTCCACACCTGGGATCTGAACCCCCAATTCCCGGGCTGTGGAAGTGGAGTGTGCGAACCCAACCCCTACGCCACCAGGCTGGCCCCAGGAATCCACTTTATAATGGCCCCTCAGTGGGATGAGTGGAAGGGGAGGGGGTCCAGAGAGGTAGTCCGCTCCCACTGTGGAGAACAGAAATATGAGGAAATGAATTCTGGAACTGGACCATTAGCTACATGATTCAGAGGCCCTCTTCCTGTGACCACTTGAAATAAGCAGATGGTTGAAGAATAAGGATTTTTTTTGTATTGGCTTTAGTTTTTGCAATAATTATGTTTTATTTCCCTACTTGGGCTGTTCAGGTGGATTAACTTGTTCATGGAAAGGGATAGAGGGAAGCATCAGCATGGCGATCCAAGTATTTTCTGACCTATGTAAGGTTTCCCCTTGCTCCTTCAAATTATTTTAGCCGTGAAATGAGGGCGTATGCAAATATGATTCCTTCCCATGTTGTCAACGTAGAAATCAGTTTAGAAGGAGAGGTTGTTATTTATATCACGTCTCTGTTGTACTCTGCCCTCTTCAGACCATGTATGGACTAATTTATTCGCATGCTATGGGTCCCAGATGCAGATACATTGGAAACAGGGAAAGGGGATGGACAGGTGGTTTCTTGGAGTCTGAAGCAATGGGTTCTGAGCCTGGTTGTAGATTTAGCAGGGAGGACTGCCGTGATCAATTAGTGATGTCTGCCGTGGGTGAGGCTTTAAGGAGCAGCAGCCTGAATGCCCTGTACCTGCCGTGTGTCCCTGACCTGGAGACTGTCTGGAAAAGGAGAACCTCATTTTAACAGTATTCAGTGAGCATCAACCATGTGTCAGACACCGAAGAATCAGAAGCACTTAAGACAGACGGGATCTTCTCTTCGTGGGGTTTATAATAAAGAAAACAACAAAGGCAAAGCTATAAACAATATTGGCATGAATTAGGGATATTTAGCAAGGACAAGCAAAGAATAAGGGCAAGATAATTTGAACAGATAAGGACTTAGAATGTTTTTCCATCTCCCCACGTTTTTTCCTACAGATGTCCAGTTGCTATTTGCCTTGCCCGTATTCATTGTTATTTCTTTTTTAGAAGTCTAAAAGTCCACTAGCTTGATCTATTGTTTAAGTTACTAGGCAGCGAAGACTAGAAGAAATCTCGTGTGTGCATGTAAGCATGCATCACACTATTGAAATAGAATGCAAATATTTGAAAGTTGGAAGAACAACCGTGTTCCTTCTTGTCCTGCTCAGCTGGCTAGGAAAGCTACCGCCTGGTGCCTGTCAGCTTTCTAGTAGTCATTCCTGCCGAATTCCTGTTTCAAACTGGACCCTGCTTCCGGGATGCGATCTCACCTGAGGCTTATTTGATGTGAGAGTTTAGCAAAGGAATACAGTTTGGAAGAGTGAAGAATGTTAATCAGATTCAAAATAAGCTGGTTTCTTTCCCCCAAAATGTCCCGGAGCCTTACATTGTTTGTGTGGTCAGATACATGAATCAAGTGTGGGATTTAAACAGCAATCCGTTTAATGTTAAGAGTGAAAGTGTCTTATATTAAGGCTGCTTATGTTTCAGTTAATAACCCCTTTCATTTAAGATGTTGTAGACTTTTTTTTTAAACAAAATGAAGTATATTTTTTAGGGATGGGCGAAGCTACGAGTCCTCCAGTGTAATTAAAAATATTTATGAAGTAAGTTAATGAGTGAACATGCCTTAGCAGAATGCCTGGCCCAGAGCAAAGTGTTAAGAAAATATGAGCTATTGCCAGTATGTCTACTAATCTGTCTCCACAATGGAAAGCAAAAACTACAAAGGACATTAGTTTTTCTTCCGTTCAATAATGCTAAAAAGAAAGGTTGGACTTCTACTTTCAGCCAAGATGGAATAACAAGGGCCACATTTAATCTCTCACCTTAAATGACCACATAATGGACAGAATACATGAAGAAATGATTTGCATAACACTGTATGTCTTACTGCATTTGAGCTGCTACAAAAAAATGTACCATAGACTGGGTGGCTTATAAGCAAAAAGAAATCTATTTCTTACAGTTTGGGGGCTGGAAAGTCCAGGATCGAGTCACTGGCAGATTCAGTATCTGGTGAGGCTGGCTTCCTTGTTCACAGACGGCAGTCTTTTCACTGTGTCCTCACATGACACAAGAGGAGAGGGAGCTCTCTGGGGTCTCTTTTATAAGGCACTAATCCCATTCATGAGTTCTCCACCCAGATGCCCCAATCACCTCCCAAAGACCCCCTCTAAATACGATGACATTGCATGGTAGGATTTCAACATATGAATTTTGGGGAGATACAAGCATTCCCTCTATGGCACTGTACATCAGGCAATGACAGGCAGTGATCCTTAAGAGATGGAACATAAATGCGGTGAGCCCTACAATTGCCCCAGCTTTGTTGCCTTAAGAGAGTCCATGCAGAGATAAGGGGAACCCAAGTGAAGCCTGGTGGACTCCCTACGCTGTGGGATCAGAACCGGCTGTCCAGGGACCAAGGCCCCTATTGCTCTTAGGACAGAGTACTAGAGAAGAGAGTAAGAACCCTGGAGAGAATTTTCAGGACTCCTTAACGTGTATGTACCAAACAAAAGAGCTATAAAATATGTGAAGCAAAAACTGAAAGAACTGAAAAAATAAATAGAAAATCCATAATTATAATTGGAGACTTAAAGATCCCTGAAAGGACACCAGCTCGGTGTCCTACAATTCAACTCAATTCTGGCACTATCCACCCGGAGATAGCATCAGATCCCATGGGTTAAGGGCTCAGCCCTACACAACCGCCTCCCACCCTGCCCCTGATCAGATGCCAATAGCATGTCTAGGTTGTCACCTGTGCTTTTCTGACTGACCAGCAATAGATCAGAGGTTCCAATGACTCCCTCCTTGGGTTTGCCTAATTTGCTAGAGTGGTTTACAGAACTCAGAGAAATATTTTACTTACTGAGCCATGGGTTTATTATAAAAGGATATGATTCAGGAACGGCCAGATGGAGAAGATGCATAAGGCAAGGTATGGGGAAAGGGCACAGAGCTTCCATGCTAGTCTTCCCAAATTGCCATTTGTTCACCAACTGGGAAGCTCTCTGAACCCCGTCCTTGTGGGTTTTTATGGAGACTTCCTTCCTTAGGCTTGGTTGATTAAATCATTGGCCATTGGGGATTGATTCAACTTCCATCCCCTCTCCCCTTCCCAGAAATCAGGGTGTGGGACTGAAATTTCCTACCCTCTGTTCGTGATTGGTTCCACGGGCAACCAGCTACCATCCTCAGGTGCTTTCCAAAAGTGACCTCATTAACATAAACCTGGTTGTGATGGAAGGGGACTTGTCATAAATAACAAGACATTCATTTCACTTTGATGGCTCTGAAGCCTTTTCAGGAACTGAGGACAAGAGACCAAATGTTATAACAAAAGATGCTGTCATCACTCAGGAAATTTCAAGGGTTTTAGGAGCTGTGACCCAGGAACCATGGGAGAAGACCAAATATATATTTCTTATAAATCAAAATAGTGCAATCCCTCTCTGAACAATTTGATAGAACACCTAGATAGGGCTTTACATACAAAGAAAACTAATATCCCTCATGGATACTCATGTGAAAACTCTAAACAAAATGTGGCAAATCAAATCCACCAATATATGAAAAGAATAATATATCATGAAAGAGTAGATTTTATTCCAGGATTGCAAAGATGCATTAACATTTGGGAATCTATCTATGTAATTCACCATATTTATGAATTAAAAAATATGATACCGTGTGATCACCTTTATAGATGCAGAAAAGACATTCGACAAAATCCAACATCGATTTCTGATGAAAATTCTCAACGAAATAAGAATAGAGGATAAATTCCTCAATCTGGTAAAGGGCATCTATGAAAAATGTAAAGTAACATGCTTAATGGGGAAATATTGAATGTTCTACCCCTGAGATCAGGAACAAGGGAAGGATATCTGCTTTTACCACTTGTATTCCACATTGTACCAGAGATTCTAGCCAGTGCAATAAAGCAAGTAAAAGAGATAAAAACGCCTCTAGTTTGGAACGGAAGAAGTAAAATAATCTTTATTCAGAGGCAGCATGATCAACTATGTAGAAAATTTGATGGCGCCTACAAAAAAAGCTACTGGAACTTAGAAGAGAGTTTGTCAGGTTGCAGGATGCAATATCAATATACATAAGTCAATTGTAATATGTTTTTAAAAAATGGAAATTTAAATTAAAAAATGCCATTTGCAGTAACGTTTAAAACAAAGAAATACTTAGAGGGACAAATCTGATAAAAGATATGCAAGTCCTATACTCCGAAAACTATAAAACAGTCAAGATAAATTAAAGACCTAAATAAATGGATGCTTAGGTCAAAAGACTCATTATTTTTTAATGATTAAGTAATTGATGTAATTTGATACACATATTGTAGTGTACACCTAAACATACACAATATTCTATGTCAATTATGTATCAAGAAAGACTCATTATTAAGATGTCTCTTTTCTCTTAATTGATCTATAGGTTCAACACAATACCAATCAAATATCAGCAGATTTTTTTTGTAGAAAGTACCACATTGATTCTAAAATTCATAATGAAATGCAAATGACCTAGAGTTCCCAAAACATCTTTGAAAAGAAGAAAAAAACATGGGGGCACTAATGCTATGTGATTTCCAGACAATAGAAAGTACAGTTATCTGACAGTGGTGCTGTTGTCTTATTAAACCTTAACCGTTATGAAATTAATTGAGCTCCTACTTTGGACTTGTCATGGTACAAAGTGTACCCAGGGTAGAAAGGAGAAATATTGGTAAATGTATTCCAAATGTCACCAGTGCTCACCAGTCTGTAAGTGCCCGTGAGGTTTTATTCAACATAATAACTCAAATGTTGATGTCTAGCCCATGGGAACTCCATTTTCCAGCCATCTTCTCAGTGTTTGGGGGACTCCAACAGGTGTCTCACTTGCGTGCAAACTCAAATCTCATCTCTGCCCGTGCAGCTCTGTTGCTCTGCAGGCAGCCGTTCTCTACAAGCTTTCTGAGACATTAGTCAGCCCATCAGTGTTCTATTAAACCTCCTCTGTATGCCTCATGCTACCAGAGCAGCTTATGTAGTGTGCGAGGTGGGGAGACTGTTAAATGACCTTACTAGGCTGTCCTGTGTCACTTGAGATGTAAGAAGCACTGTTGATGGGGTGTTCACAGAATCCCTCTTAAAAGTGGTACTTCTAGTGTCTTCTGTGGCTCCTCTCCTTAAAAATCTCAGACAGTGTCTCATAATAATAATAATAATAAATAATAACTATCTGCATCATGCCACCCCCAATTATCTCCCTCTGATCACTACCTCTTTTGCACAAGCAGAAGCACATCTTCTGGGCGCTGTTCACCTCATAGACATCAACTCCTGCAAACAGATCCCTGGGAGTTGTCAACCTACATGCCAGATACGTCTGAATCACGATTTATTTTCAGCCCTGACCCGCCATCCAAAGTCATTTTCCCCACATAAAACTTTCATAGGCAATCCATACCTTATAGCTTCACAATTGTAAAACTGGTGGGAAACATAACACTCTGTCAACCTCAGCATCATGAAGATTAGGTTGGGTTTCCCAGCTCCCTCCACTTTGAAAAGACACATACTATACACTTAGGTAGTGTGACTTGATGGATTTTTTTGCCAGTAGTGACACTGTTATTTATTGTGCCATTTTACTGATACTTTTTTGTATGAACTGAACTTGTATATCTAATTTTTAACTGGTAAGGTAATTTTTTCTGATTTTATTTATGGTGTGATTTAGTAGCATCTCAATTACACAATAAATGCATATTTAATCGAGTACCATTATGAGTTCAGTGCCATGCTGTGTATAAATACCAGAGATATGTGGACCCTGCCTCTCTCCTCCTCCTCCTCCTTCTCTCTCTCTACATATATGTATATATTTATATATACACACACACGTACATATATATGTTTGTATATATATGCATATGCCATTTGGAGTGTATAGGATTTGAACTTGGTTTTGATGTCTTAAGAATTCTTGGAGGTTATAATCACTTATCTTAGTTTTCATCCTTCATTCAATAAGATTTTGTTGAGTACCTATAAGATGCCAGGGGTTGTTCAGTGAGTAGGATGTCTTCAGTGAGTAGATAAAGGTCCCTGACTTTGTCTAGGGAAGAACATAGACCTCAGAAAATAATGAGGAGTGAGATAAATGTTTTTGAAGGGGAAGAATAATGATCATGGTACTGTAGCCAGAGGAGCTAATCTGCATGCTCATGAAAAGTCTGACATGTCTGTCCATAATTGATAGTAGAAGCCAACATTTATTGAGCCACTACTGGGGAAGCCGTATAACGCTCAAGAGAACAGGGTGTGCCCTCAAACAGATCTGGATTTGAGTCCTGGGTCTGCAATGGTTTAGAAGCAACATCTTATTTGGGCAAGTTGCCTGTTTCCTCTGAGTCTGGGTTCCTCGTTAGAACTAGAGAACGTCATAATGGCATCGACCTGATTAAATGAGAGAATGGAGGCACATATACAGCATTTCACACAGTGCCTGGTTCAAAGTGAGCTCTCAGTACATGAGCGTCACAATTTTTCCCCAAGAAGTACTCAGTGGGTCCAGGTTCTTACTGTTGTCTCTGTTACTCAGGTGCTTTATGCTCATAACTATCCTGGGAGGTAGGTAGGGCTTATATTTTCCCCAATTTACAGATGAGGACACCGAGGTTCAGAGGAGTTTCAATAAGCTGCCATGAGCACATACCCAAGAGGCACCCAAGCTGATTTCAAAGCTCTTTCTCCCTTCATTGCACAGTTTATTGACTTCCTATACATTCTTCATCTCCTGGGGTCTCTTTCCTAATCAGTGTATTGATGGGAACAAATCTAAGAGGCCTCATGGAATAATGAGCCCACGGAGTTGCAGGGCACAGATTCTTGCTTAAGAGCAACAGTGACTTGGAAAGTTTTTCAGTGTCAACAGAGCAGGCTTATGATTAAAATCACTGAAGAATGCAATGTAAAATGTTTTCATTTCCTCTTGCTTCCTGTCTCCCTTGGAATAATAGTCAGCAGGAAACACATTTCTGAAAGACTTCTCTTTCTCTACATCCTCAGAATATAATAAGGACCCAGCTAACTGTCTCTGGCTGTTGGGAGTTAGTAGACACACAAATGAAAAGAAGGTGCTCTCAGAGTTTTAGGAATTTTTCCCTCTAACAGTCTTGGGTTGGAAGGACATCTTTGAAATTGATGTAGCTATCACCCAGGGGCTAACATTAAGATTTCAATCGAGGTGGATGGGGTTATGATCTTTCTGTTACTGTCAGAACTGCAGCTGCTGTATTTGCATTGAGCGGTGTGCTGGGTAAAGCAAAATGGGATCCAGGAGAAGGGGAGAAAAATAACAAAAGCTATTGAATCATGGGCTCTACTGGAGGGCATTTGTTAAAGGTAAATTTATCAATAGCTGTTAAGTCATTTGTATGGAATAATTCTCCTAGCCTCACAGCACTTCTTGGTTTTAATAATGGGTCAGAGAGAGGAGGCTGGTGATGGATGCGATATTATGGCATTTAGGCACGTGGTTGCAGCTGGACTTAAAATAGCAACAGGAGCTGGAACTGGGCCGGCTTGAGCATAATTTATGTTTGCAGACTACTAAGATATTCTGTTTGTTATTCAAATTTGATATTTGTTGACGTAAGTTTCTTGGTGTGGTATTATCAGCATCTTATCAGTGATGAAAGCACATTAAAATAAACCAGTGACCAGAGTATGTCATCTAAAGGCCTATCTTGTCCATTATGGTAGTTAATATAAATATAATAATAGATATACAAAGTGACATCTGCAGTGATGCTAGGATAGGAACATTCATTCATTCATTCAGTCAGTCAGTCAGTCACTCATTATTTGTTTATTGATATTGTTGAGGGCCTACCATATGCACTGGGGATAGAGTGGTTTATGAAATAAAGGCTTTTGCCTTCATGGACTAATTATTTCATTGGCAGAAACAGGAAAAATGTGAACAAACAAATAATAACAGATAATGCCAAGAGGGACGCATGTTATGGAGAAATCAGAATGCTGAAATAGTGAACGCTGGTGGAAGGTACAGTAATGTCTGCTTCAGATCAGCTGGCCAGCCATCTTTTTGACAAGGACCCATTGAAGCAGAGATCCAAGTGATATGAAGATGCCAGCTGGTCAAGTAGAAGAGAGAAACAGAGACAGTATGTGCAAAGGCTCTGGTGTGGGAAAGAACTAAGAAAGGATGCGTCAGGGGAGGAGTAGGAAATAGACTTGAATAGAAAGGCCTTTTAAGGGTAGTTGACATTTTGTTCAACATACAGTGGGAAATAATGAAGAGTTTTAGTAGGAGGGTATCACTCTCTGATGTATATTATTAGGAGATCACTTTTGCTGACTGTAGAATGGACCGGGAGTAGATGGCTAAGAGGAAAGTATTTCAGTGACATAGGAGAGAAATAACAGTGGCCAAAACCAGACAAGTGGATGGACTGAAGATGTATTTAGAAGACGTGCTAGCCAAAGAGAAATGAGATAGGAAGTGCCCTGAATGAGGGAGGAAGAGATGTGGTCGAGAGTCTTGGAACATTTATACACAGAAGACTGAACATCCTGACTTTCTGTGTCTAGTTCCCTCTGCAGCAACTATTTGCCTCATTTTTAAGTGAAATGGTTACAGAGTCCCTACCTGGATAATGTACTGCTAATGTAGAACATACAGTACTCTCTCCATCACCTGATTTGGGAGTCTTGAAATTTTTTTGTCTTGGACGGTACAAAATATGAAAGAAAGCCGATAATGGTGCTTTATTTCTTTAGTCCATTGGTTATCCTCGGCCTGCTACTTAAAATGTTACGAGCTGATAAAGCTGGGAGCAACAATGCGGGGGGTTGAAGCTGCATTGTGTACCATCCCCATGATCTTAGGAAGAATGGGTGATTATCGTAACCCACTTGTTATTACATTCATAACGAAGCTGTCTCCGGCCAGGTACAATCTTGGGCTTACATAATTGAATTTGAGATGGAGAGGCGCTGCTGGTTTATATGAAATTTGCATGGGTGCCAGCGTGAGTCCAGGATTTAGCAAACAATATTTTTAATTGAGATTTTATGTCCTTGCCCTCAAATCAAGCACTTTAATAGGATCCCAGTTGGAATAGGTGACTTAGTAACAAGTTACCGCTGCTTTCAGCGTCAGAAAGGTGTTAATTTCTCCAGCTCCTGCTGAGCGTCCATCTACTGCAGTGACCCACTGCCTGCATGTGCCATAAAACCAGCATTTTGCATTCCATTATGTTCAAAGTGTAGCCTTAGTAATCTGCATATTTCTTCCAGGATGTGCTGGCTCTGTTCCATCAGAAAACATTAAGATGGAAAAGTATTAAAAATATTGATTTGTCATCTATAACATTGAAGTGATAGATTGAAATGAAATTTGGATGTACTCCAAACCTCCAATAACTTTGACATTGTAGGATGAAATGGAATGATCTCAGTCTAATTAATATGCTACAACTGCGTGAGAGAAGTCTGGGGAATAAACCAAGAAATTGGCCACAATTTTTCACAAAATTTCACATTTTTCAAATACTTGTAGGATTTTGAGGTCCAAGATGACACTTTCTCTAGCTGGAACTTGCTGTCAACTGGAAGTGACATTATTTTGTGTATTTGCTTATCTTTGTTTTTTTTTCCTCAAAGCCCCAGTACATAGTTGGATATCCTAGTTGTAAATCATTCTAGTTCTTCTGTGTGGGATGCTGCCACAGCATGGCTTGATGAGCAGTGTGTCCACACCCAGGATTCAAACAGGTGAACCCCAAGCCATGAAAGTGGAGCACGCAAACTTAACCACCTGGCCACTAGGCCAGCCCCTACTTGCTTATCTTTGAAAGTGAATTAGCACACTCTTGAAGAGGAGGGTGATATCCTTTTTTTGTTTGTTTTTTAATTTTTATTTTTTTCAGATGTACATCATATTTCAAATTCTGTATACATTACATCACGTGAGGGTGATATTCTTAACTGAACTTCGTAAACTCTGTTAAGCTTTTCAGGTCATCTTACCATGGTGTTCTTCCATTACACTGCCCTGGAATACAACTAACATTTGCAACACACCCACATACCTTTTTGTGTATCCATTTCATCCAAGACAAGCATCTATCTTAATTGGTACTTGCCTACCCTCCCTCCCCCTATTGCTCCCTTCCTCTCACCATGTCATGCTGGGAATGAAATCATTAAACTTTATTTCTAGGGTTTTGGAGTAGGGTTCTAGCATTTCTTCCAGCCACTCTGCTCACTCTTTTGTAGAATCAGACCAGTTTCTCTGTTCTCCCAGAGAATCTTTCTCCCACTTGGCGCTGTGTTGTTAAGCAGTGGATACGTAACAATTGAATTGGGTTGCTTTGGAGAAGAAAAATGCACATTTTATGTAAGTGTGTATTCTTTTTTGGAAATTCATGCAAATTTCATAATTTATTTTAACTATTTCCTAATTGTCATATCGTAGTATCAGGAAGACTGGCATGAAAAATACAACTCTTGAACTTGACCTAACATCATGTATGAGAAAGGATGTAGGGGGGATGGTGATGATGTCTGGAATTTACTTTGAAATGCACCAAAAATAAGATGGGTTCATAGATGAAGAGAAAGATGGACAGATGGAAAGTTCTGGGATAAAGCAATTATAGTAAAATGCTAATGGTGGATCACAGGTGGTAGGTCTGTGGGTGTTTGCTGTAAAATTATTTCAACTTTGCTGCATGTTTGAAAATGTTCATAACAAAATGTTGGGAAAACATAGCACAAAAGTTAACAATCACCTTGATAGCTCACAGACTGAGTTAACAATTGTGTGCTTGCATGTAGCAGCCATTCTTTTATTCATGGATGCTTTACGAGCCGTATTTGTAGCAGAGCATCTTGGCATCACTGCATGTTTTCCCTTCTACCCCCTGCCCCATGTCTCTTTGCCTTTGTGCTTCTTCTCGTTGAATATTTGTTGTATCTGCCTTATTAGAAACAGTGCAATTTGGTCTCTTCATCAACTCCTGTAAGTAGAAGCAGCAGCAGATAAAAAGGGAGAAAGAAAGATACATTTCTTATCTTCTTCCTCTTTCCTTCATCTCACCCTGGGCCTGCCTGCCCTCCTCCTCCTCCTCACTGGGTTCTTGTGTCAAAGTTAGTGGAGCAATTCTGGCCTCGTTGGATTTATGCGGCTCAGAGTGAGAGAACGCGGCCACTGCCGAGGCTGCTGTCTGCTCTACATTGATTGAGCTTCCTGGGCTTGAGGGATTTTTGCCGAGCTGAGTTTTACGGTTGATATGCTCTTGGTCATTTGTCATAAAATCATTCCAACCAAGCTGTTTACTGGTTTGAATGCTTAATTACTGAAGGAGAAGAGAATAGCTCCTTTTGGAGCTGGGTGTTCATTTGGATGCTTTCTCCGAGCTCGGTTATCATCTGGTACCCAATGATGGCTGGGTGGTTTATACAGGAAACATACCACCCTTCAGAATAAAAACATAAGATCACCCACAATTTTACCTAAGTATTCTGAGATGTGCGTACACAGATCATTTCCCCTCGTACCACGATAGTATGTTCTTTTGAATATAAATTGATTGCAAAACTCAGCACTGAGGCAGCTACAGCTATGCAAGGGCCTCTGCTCTGGGTTTCAGATCAGAATGTTCACCTGGTTTATTTAGATCAATTTCCAGAAATGCTGTGCTGGCTCCCCTCCTAACTTAATATCCTCAATCTGAATTGCATAAATGGTGTTAGATGTAATTATCTCCCTGAATAAAAGTTCACCTAAACTGGAGTCAGATTTATTTGTGAATGCAAAGCCATCTTGGGAATTACATTTCAAAACCTATAGTCAAGGATTTAGCGTCTGAAGTCCTTTCCTTGTGGTTTATTTATAATTTCGGCTCTTCTTTCTCACGAGGAAAATTAAAACACTCTTTTTGTCCCCTCTGCTCTCTTCCCAACATTCATTCCCACATATAGATTCCCTCTACAAATTGGCCTCAATTATCTCTTTTCATTGGTTGTGTTGTCATTGAATATTTAGGGAACATGTTTTTATATATGAGATGCTTTTCAAGAGACTCAGAGAGAGAGAGAGAGTCAGAGAGCAAGAGAGAGACAGAGAGAGAGAAAGATTGGGGAGGGAAGCAGGAAATGGAATGTTTTAATGCGAAGATAGCATGTCAGAGGACCTTAAATATTTACCACAGTTTTGATGTTTCATTTATCTCTAAGTCAGCAGGGCATTTGTGTCGTTTCAATTTTTTATCATGGAGTACTGTGGCTCTTTTCACTGTAAGGAATTAGAGCTTAAAAAAAAAGACTTTTAATCACTTTGCTATAATTATAATACTGGAGAATTCCTTTCTTGTCGTTTTACTTTGTCTTTATTAAAAACAACTGCTTGTCACTCCTTCCAGCTTCCTCCTCCCTCCCTTATTTTAACTATTGCCCTTATTCAGAGCTGTTCTACTTAGAGGAATCTGGATTCTTTTAGAGCTGCCAAAAGGTGAAATTGACTTTTGGAGAATGTATTGCTGAAAACTGCAGCCGATGCACTTTCCGCGAGTAGAAACATCCTGTGTGTTAAGACCGAGAGGGACAATTTACAGCCAGTTTCAAACTGGTAGCTGAGGTCAATAAGTGCCCACTTCTGCAATCATATCAGCCTTGTTTGGATGACAATGCACATGGACGTGCCTCCTAGGGAGCTGCCGCTGGGGACCTGGCCACCTTTACTGGCTGCAGACTCCCTCTGGAAGTTGTATTTATTTTGGCACTCGCAGTAGAAACCTTCCAAAATCTAGGCTTTTTCAATAATTATGAAAAATGCGCTGTATTGACCTTTCCATGTAAGAGGTTTTATGCAATAATTACAATGACATCCCGAGTTTATTTTCATGTGCCAGACACTGAGCTAAGTACTCCACGTCAATTATCACGCTAAACCCTCCCAACTTTGAGACAGTGGTTCAAACTACTCTTTTCATTTTTCCAATAAGAAAAACTAGGGCTTAGAAAGTTCAGTAAATTACCCAAGGAAGTCGACATGAATCCACGATTTGAAACCTTATGGTCTGGTTATCTTGGATCTCAAAACTCACAAGATAACTTGGCATTATGAAGATACTGGGAAGCTACCATCAGCCTCAGCTCTCCACTTGCTTTGTTAGTGTAGACTAGAGATAATTTAGTGTAAAATGTCCCAATAAAAATTTTCCCCAAAGCATATGTAAACCACGATATAATAGATTTATCAAAGTAGCAGAATGCTATTATGTTCAAAAGATTAACCAGGCCGAAGCTATTTGTCATAGCAACGGGAACTGTAGTTGACAAATTACAATTGAACCCAGTTTGTAGCAAAATGTTAGGCAGAGTCTTGGCACTGATGAATTGACATGAGCGTCCAGCCTGGGAGATATTAGAGCCATTTAATTCAAAACAGAGAATAACCATGTTCCAAAACATCCCAAACCATACCAGGCAGCCACAACACATCCTTGATTCTAAAATGCCTCAGTAGCCAGACACACCATCAATCTAATGATTTTTAATTGAAAAGGAAAGAAATTCTATCTGAAACGCTTACATCAATGGTCACGGAGCCTGATTACAGGCACTTTAAGACTTGTGGTAGGGGGCAGAGGCGATATCATCTTAGAAATAAGAAATATTATTTAATTCTGCATACAGTGTTTTACTCTAATGAGATAAGAAAACTTTTTCTAATAAAATTTATGGACTGGAAGGTGATGGATGCCAAGGGAGGGAAGGGAAAGAATTCAAAAAGGGGAAGAATCTCTCCTTTTTTGGCTAGACAATAGATCTTTAACTTACATCTCTCCAGATGCTGAGCTGATCAAATTGTCGCAAGAATAGGTCTTTTCTTTCTTGGTGGTTGAGTTTTCTGTTATGAAACAAGGCGCATGATTAGATTCTCCTGGAAGGAAAGTTGAAATGCAGTAGAAATGGTGTCTTACCAATTAATTCTTTACACAACTGACTTCATTTCAAGGTATGTCAGTTGCGCGCATGTGTGTGTGTGTGTGTTTTCAGTTTCTGCCCATCTGACGCTTGCCATCATTTCCATTTCTGGGTATGAGTCCCAGTATTTCTGGGCCTCTTCTTTTACATGCAGGATTTTATTTAGAACCATCACCTATTGTCACTTTTAATCTTTGCCTTTTCTTAAATTCCAACTTTGATGATAACCTTTAATAGACTTTACCACATGCATTTCCCTTTCCTTGACGAAATTTATACTAAGGAAATAATCAGGAATATGTGCAAAGCTTTGGCCATGAGGACGTTCATTACAAGGTTGTTCATAATAGCAAAATCTGAAAATGACCCAAATGGCCTGTAGCAGGGGATTGAATAAATCAAGTGGGGGATCACCCTATACTGGAATTCCTATTTATTTATTCATCATCTAGCAAGTATTAGTTGAGGAGATGCTTTGTATCAAGTCTTGTGGAATGTTTGAAATGGGTAGCCATCAAGCCCATTAAAAGTGATATGGTGGAAGAGTTGTCCGTGGCAGAGAAGAAGGCACACAGCATATCGCTAAGGGGGTTCAAACTCCATGTAATTTTATTTTCACTAAAAGAAACAAAGGATAGTAGGAGTCTGTTTTGTTAAGGGAAAAAATATATATATACACTAAAATGATGTCTCGTTTTCTCTGACTTATTGGGTCTTTATTCTCAAAATAACCTGTAATGAATACTTCATGTCTTTAAGTAGAAATTAAATTGTAAATGTTTTTAAAAGGCACTTATTTTGGGAGCCTAGAGAAGAGCATTAGCACTTTTCAGTCGTATATAAAGGTGGAAGGGGAATCGAGATTTTTTTCTAGGACTTTATTTTTTTAGGTTCATCTTTTGGAGTTTAAGCCGAATTTGCTATTTTAGGTTCATAGCAAAATTAAGAGGAAGATACAGAGATTTCCCATATACTACCTGCTCCCACACATACACAGCCTCCCCCGTTATCAACATCCCCCACCAGAGTGGGGCATTTGTTGCAACTAAGGAACCTACATTGACATCATAATCATCCAAAGTCTGTAGTTTTTACCTTAGGGTTCATTCTTGGTTTGGTACGTCCTATGGCTTAGCACAAAAATATAATGGCATGCATCCACCATTATAGTGTCATACAGAGTATTTTCACTGCCCTAAAACCCTATTTCTGCCTATTCACCCCTCTCTCTCCAACACTCATTCTCCCCACAACCACTGATTTTTTTACTGTCTCCATAGTTTTACCTTCAAGATGGTCTTAATCTTTTTTCTTTTGAAGCCAAATAGAACACTTTGACAAATTACCTTTTATAACCAGTGATATTTCGATACCAAGGAAATGCATGAATTTTAAAAAATACTTTTAAAACTAATGATGATAACAGTCATCCTGGACTAGGTGGTATGTGAAAGTGTGGATAGTAAATGGTTTTAGAAGGGATTGTTAGTTTCCCGGACATCATAGCATTCAATACAGTTCAATGTTGGACTGCTTTGTTCTATATGGTCTCATTGATTGATTTGGGTAAAACTAAATAAGACCGTGCATTGGAATAGAGAGATCAAAACCCTCTCTTTCTTGCAGGGTTTGTGTTTAGGTTATAAAAATAATTGGAGGAGGGCATTTATGGCAAGTCACAGCCTTGGCACATGGTGCAGAGATGGCCATAGTCACTTAGTTGCATAGAGGAGGGTTAGAGATTCCCCCCTGGAGACAACGCCAACAGTGTGTGGTCCCTGGGAGCAGAGCCGCCTTAAGCCATGCCATCCATCCTTCAAGATTTAATTTTAATGGAAATGTCTACATAGCTTTCTGCCTAAAAGTTGACTTGCCATCATTCCAATTAATAAGAAAATACCAAACAGAGCATTAAAATTTACAGCTTCATATTTTCAAATTAAATTATCTATTGATTAGTTGGGGGCTGTTATTAAAAATCAGCACAACCACGTCTGACAATGCCTTGGAAATATTCATCATGATGACTTTGATCAAATCATAAATGGTGGATCCGCACTTTATTTTAGACGTAAAGGAGGCAAATGAGCAATACGTTTGAAGCCCAGGTAATTGGGAAAAAAGTAATCCATTTAGTAAGTCCCAAGAGCTAAGTGATTCAGAGAACTGACACTTGAATACTTGGTAAGAACATTTTTGTCTGAAAAGATCACTTATATGTTTAAGAAAATATTCTATAGCAGGCTGAGATTTAGAATTTGTGTCTCTTATGCTAAACTGTGTTTAGTTTTCCAATAGATTCTTAAGGTAATGGTTTTCTTCTTTTTTTCCTGCTGTTATGCCATCCATATGCTAATCACCCAGAGAAATTACATCTATTGTTATAAGTGGACACCTTCTTCCCCACTCCCGTCTACGTCACCTCCATCTTTAGACTGAAGGTCATTCATCTCTGACTCTTTGCTCACCCACAGCCCATTACTCCACCCATCTCCTCTTCCCTCAAGTTCTACAACTCTACAGATGCTAGGAGGCAAGACAGTGTAGAAGTTCATAGGAGGGCTTTGGAGCCTGAAGTCAAAGTCTTATCTCCTGCTGGCTGAGGTACCTTGGAAAAGTAACTCAGCTTTCTGGTACCTCTGTTTGCTCTTCTGTAAAAGGTTAGTAACAACAAATAAAAATTGCATAGGTTGTAGCTAGAATTAGGTAAAGTAATACTAAAAGAACAATTTACAAAGAACCTAATATATAGTGAGTGATGGATTATACTTTTACTGTTGTGTGGAATCCTGACTTCTAGTAGAAATACCCAACTTTAGTCCTCCGTAAACTGGTATATGTGAATGTTGGGTTTTGTATCACACACGTTTAGCAAGCCTTCTTAATGCACTTAGAAGCTAAATGTTAGTAAATACTGCTTAAGTGTATATAATGCCACAGACAATGGAACTGTAAGTCACTTGCCCATAAGAACGTGAGAAAAGGTTTGGATTTTGGGATTCGCTCTTGGCTCACTGGTACAGCCTTCAGTCTGGGTACTAGAACTCCATTAAACTTGGTATTAAATAATATGTTTTGGGTCTCTGTGATTTGTCACATTGTAGATTGAATTCTAGAGATACAAAATGAGTAAGACACAGACCCTGACCCCAAGGGGCATATGGATCAGTCAGGGAGACAGGCAAGTAAACAAGCCATTGCAAAATAAAAACCAAGTGTTACCAGGGATATAGCTGCCATGGAAACATAGAGAAGGGTGCACCTCCTTGCCTGGGATGGGTGTGGGAGAGTCCAAAGAAAGACTTCTGAAAAAGATGACGTCTAACCTGAAACCTGAAGGACAAGTAGGAGTTCTCCAGATGAAGGTGAAGGAAGAGAGGAAAGAAAGTTCTTCAGTGCACACAGATGTACAAATAGAAAGATGTCAGATGGAGTATGCTACATTCATTCAACAGGTATTTATCGAGGCCCTAGAGTATGATAGGACTGTTTTATAAGGACTTATGGAAATGTCAGATCACTCTCTCCTCCACCCTTAAACCGAGCTTCTTTAGAGCAGAAACTGTCCTATTCATCTTTGTTAACCTGAGGCCCTCAGTGCAATGTGTATCACATGGAAAATGTTCAATAACTATTTGCTGAAGAAATGAATTAATCAATAGATGGTGCATCACAATTGGCTCTTGTTAGTGAGAAGCAAAGTCATTGTTAACATCACTGACCTGGACTGGGTTGGGGTAGAGACCTACAGCACATCACTAGTGATCACTTTCCTGGTGGAGATCAATCCATTTAATCAACACTCTTTGGCACGGTCATTCAACCAGCAAATGGTGTCTTAATCTAACCCACGCAAATCTACCTTATTCATGGAGATTTCACATGCACAATGGCAGATACGTGACTTCTGGCCTCTCCTCTAGCCTGATTGACTTGAGATTCCAGCAGTAGATGAAATAAGCTATTTCGGGATGACTTTCTTAGTAGACAAACTATAGTTGACCACTAGTCATCAACAGCTATTTTCTTTTCTAGTGTCACACCAATCATGTGTTTGATTGTCTCTTCTCCTTTCCGTTCAAAGTATCAGGACTGTTTTAGAATCTACTTTTTTAATTTGAATATTTGCCTAATATTTTAGCCTGATAGCCCCTTATCATTCCCAGAACCCTTGACAGATTGCAAACAAATATTAAATGTTTAAATATGTGTACACTGAAATGTGTGAGAAGAGTATACTGTCTTTGGCTATAGTTTTTAAAGATCTTCTGAAATGCGTGTATTTAATTTGTGTGTTTGAGTGCCTGCTATGCTTGAGAACCTGTGCTAAGTGTTTGGATATATCCTGTGGTTCCAAATGTGAATGAGATCTGAACACAGATGAATCTGTAAGTTTCTTTACAGTGGCCACCAGGAGAGTGAGGGAGCAGGATTTTAATGCTGTCTGGATGCTGTAAAGGATGATAAACTATTATTTTTATGACAGGAGCTAAAGTACAAATTAAGCAGGACATGGAGCATTTGAGTTCACCTTGTTTTGTCCGGGCTGTGTATAAATTATCAATAACAGCAGTTTTGGAAATGGCCCACCCTAGAGGCAAAACCTAAAATATTTTCCCTTAGTCCTGTATTTCCTGATGGTAATGCTGTTCTGTTACTGGTAGGTAAGGCAGGCCAACTTGGTGAGCACAATCCCGCAGTCTTTACTCCAACTCTCCTTCTGTGTCCGTCTTTCATTCATTCAGCCCACAAATATTTATTGAATGTCTACTCAGCACTGGGTCAACAACATGAAATAAGACAGATATGGTCTCTGTCCCCATGGACCTTACTTCTACTTGGATATGGCAGGAAAAAAAGAGTAAACAAAATAATTGGAGATTGTAAGCACTATAAATGAATAAATAGGATATCGTGATGGAGATTAATAATGTGCATGTTGCTTAAGGTGATCAGAAAACATTTGCTGTTGATATGAAGATTAAGCAGATACTACAGCATGAGAATGAGTTCAGGAAGCGTGTTCTAGGCTGATAGAACAGCAAATATAGAGACATCAAGACTCTGAACTAAGCCCATGGTACCAGTGGGGAGGAGAGGCTGAATGCTGGAGAGACAAGCAGAGACCCGTGCATGCAACATCCCGCACACTAAGAATTTGGATTTTGCTTCAAACATCACATATACCTCATCTCAACTTTGCACGCAATGAAATTCATTCTGTCAACCATCAGAAATAAAATATAGAGCAAGTACTTGAGAGCTTGTCAGAAGTTTATGTGTAACTATTCCGCATTATTGCGGAGTTTCAGATGAGGGAGAAACAAAGAAACAGGAGCCTTTCAGGGCAACTAGCATTTGATTTAGTTATCCCCTCATTGTCTCTGCTTTTATTTATGCTCTTTGTCTCTTTCTGATAGAGAAAAGAAAGAATGCTTCCTTTCTAATTTATTTATTTATTTATTTATTTATTTTAAAGATTTTATTTTTTCCTTTTTCTCCCCAAAGCCCCCCAGTACATAGTTGCATATTCTTCGTTGTGGGTCCTTCTAGTTGTGACATGTGGGACGCTGCCTCAGCGTGGTCTGATGAGCAGTGCCATGTCCGCACCCAGGATTCGAACCAACGAAACACTGGGCCACCTGCAGCGGAGTGCGCGAACTTAACCACTCGGCCACGGGGCCAGCCCCTATTTATTTTTTTTATGTTCAGGGAAGAGCATAGTTTTTTCCGGTCAAGCATTTGTTGGTCTGCTTTTTCACCATAAGTGTTGTCATAGTCTCTACAACCTGTAGGGCCTTTCACAGGTCACTGGGCCCTCCCTCCCTAGCTCAGTCAAATGTCCTTCCCCATTTTGTAATTTTGGGGGAGAAAGGATTCCAGAATAGCACCATCCAGTAGAACTTTCTGCAGTGATGGAAATGTTCTACATCTCGATGTCCAAGAAGGTACCCGCTAACCACGTGTGACTGCTGAGCATTTGAACTCAAGCTAGTGCTACCAAGGAACTGAACTTTAAATTTTATCTAATGTTGATTACTCCCAATTGAAATAGCCATAGGTGGCTAGTGCCCATCATCATCCCAGACAGCACACCACAGAGCCTCTTTGGAATGTCCTGTTGATGTTTCAGCAGAATTCGCAACTGGAATTCAGACCAGTGATGGTCTTCATGAAGGATTTTGGTTATTGGCCTTGGTGAGCATGGATAAATTCTGCTTATAAGGACTTTTTACAAAGCAACTGTTGTTTTCACCTTTCCAGCATCTGTTTCTTCTTCCTCTGGTTATACAACTCTTAGGAAACCACCTCTTTCCTATTCTCCACCCTCTCATGCTTGCAGGGGGCTATCTCATTGCCTAGCTCTAGAGTTGGGTATGTAACCTAAACCTAGCCAATTGGCAAAGGCCCATCTCCCAGTCATAGGGATTGGCCAGGAGATGAGCATGTGACCCAAGGCCAGCCAATGACAGTCAGTCTCAGAACGATTGTTGAAACTGTTAGTAACTGAACATGTTGACCCTGGAATTATTTGCCTTTTGTGCTGCCCTGAGCATGTGGCCAATGCTATGGAAAGGGAACAGCAGGACTGTAGCAGTAGGATGGAGTGCCCAGCTCCTGAAACTAGCTCTGCCAAAATGCAGAGTGATCCTTAGATTTTTCACTTATATGAACCAAGATCTTCCCTTTTTGCTTAAGCCAGTTTGAATCAGTCTTTTAGTTGAAACTCCCCCCAAAATTTCTGATGAATACAGTAATTAATGATAAGCAGTATAGCATTTATGAAAAAATAAATATCTTAAATCTCACAGTACTGATACCTAAGAAATTAGAATAGAAAACTGGACATAGTCAGGAGTCTAGAAAGTGGAAAATAATATTGTAGGAGAGCTAATCGATTTTCTTATTTAGTTATTTAGCTGGACATATGAATCTGCCAACAAAGGATGTTACTTTTGCTTTCTGCAAAGAATGGAAATGATGAAATCCTATAATTGATCATTTTTAAGTTCAGGCTAAGATTTAGACTCAGAATAAGATACTTCTGTAGTAAAACAAAAAAAAGTCAGAATGAGCAAAGTGGATATGTTTTTGAACAGTGTAGATTAAGTAGAGCATGAGAGGTCAACTTTTCCAGAAAATAAAGTCAGTTATTATCAAATCGTTCCCAAATTTGCTTCATTTCAGTCTTATGAGAAGAACAGCCATTGAGGAAATGCGTTATTCTGAATTCGTGTGTGTGCCTGTGGTGTGCATGCACATGTGTGTTTTTGTGGCTTCCTGACTCATGTCCTTGCCTCTGGCCTTCTCTGTGGGGTGAGGCATGGTTCCTTGGCCATTTCTGTCTACTGGCACATTGACTCAGTGATAATTGCTAAATTAAACCCCTGAATTACACCCAGGAATTTTGGTCTTTCATGTGAAATAAATACGTGTTTTTCTCAAGCAGCTATCTGCCTGCCCTTGGCAAAGTTTCAGGCTGGGAGTCCACTTCCTGAAATGCTTCAAGGTCTGTCTCATGTCAGCTCTGTGGTTCCAAATTAGCTGCAAGTGGAACTGTTAACATACGTCTCTCTGCCTGAAACATACCTCAACCTGGCCAGCCATAATTCAAAGGCTTGGAGGATGAACCATCAGCTGGGTGTTCCACTGTGGTGCATCGTAGTGTTTTCCCTACCAATGGCACTAAGTGACTTCGTTCACTCAAGTTCTCAGAACCCTCTGAGGCTGGTGTTCCCCCATCTTCAGTGATGACTAAAGATGCCACATCCTCCTGACCAGGCTTGGAGCACATGACACACAGCATTGCTACACTCCCTTCTCTCTCTGCTGTGGGGCCAACACTTCTTAGGACTGAGTCTATTTTTGTCACCTCAAGAAGTTGACCTTTCCCAAGGAACATCCTTCTCAATTTAATTAAAAATGGGTCCTTCAGGATACATAGTGAACTGTTAGCAGCAGATGCCCTGGAGTCCTGGGCGAGATTGCAGAGTTAGGGAAAATGATGACTTCCCTTTCACTAGTTTTTTTTTCCCCCCCAAACAACAAGTCTTTGTAATTTAAAAAAATAAACAATGTTATTAAAAAGCATTTCGAAGTTTTTTTTTCTCCTAGGGTAGCTGGTTTAACTTTTTTTTCTTTAAAAATACAAATGTAATTGTTCCAAAAGGATCAAACATAACAGAGAACATAAACTAGAAAGATAAAATTCCTCTCTCAACTTGCGCAAATCCTTTAAATGTACTCCCTTCCCAGGGGAGATGTCTATGAATACTATTCATTTCTATATATGGACAAAAATATTTAGAGATAGTGGGTGTATGTGAGAGAAAAAAAGATGAATAAATGTATGCAAACACATATAAAATTTTGTTTAAATGCAATGTCTCTCTATATATACATATGTACGTGCATAGATATAGATAGATCTATAGATCTGTCTCTATATATCTATATATCTCTATTTCTATATCTGTACACATAAATATATATGTGTATATGCACACATGTATGTAATATATTTATATATATTTATATGTGGCTATACTATATTTTCCATATACATACATATGTATATATGCATATTATTACATTTTATTTGCTTTTTCCATTTAACACTGTATCATGCATATTTTTCATGTTGTACAAATCCATCTACAACATTCTTCTTAGAAACAATTCATCATTCCATAGTAGGCGTGTGTGTCTCTAAATAGCTTACGTCTTTCCTATTAATGAACATTGGGCTGTTTCCCATTGTTGCCTGTTGGTGACAACGCTACGACAGCATCCTTGTCCATAAGCGAGAATTCTCTACAGCATCCCCAATTTATGACAGTGGGTTCTAACCTGAAGTATCAGTGGATATTCCATACCCCTCTCTGCTAAGTTTCTCTAATGAAATCGGCTGAGCTCATGTGGGCCAATCTTTGCTGACAATTTGTGCACTAATATAACAAAGGGATGAAATGTGTTTTAAATGCAGCTGTACAAATGTGGAGTGTTCGCCGATGTGATGACGCTACAAAACACAATCCACGGACACTCACCTTAAGTTTGAAGACGATTTGTTTGGAGCGATTTGACATCCAAGTTCAGGTTTATTTCTCACAAGGCTGTGATTTGGAGGGAGATTTCCTGAACTACTCTTATTTATCATACGCCTTCAGGGCACAGAACTTTTATGAGATGGCTATTTTTAAGGGAACAACTTTATTCTTGGGAAGGTTGACAGGACTTTTAATGAGGAAAGAAATTAGAAACCAGAGCTGGAGGCAACAGGGTCAGTAAAAAGAAAAGAGAAGCAAGAAACAGAAATCCAGTTTAAAATGCCCTTTAAAATGGTTGTTACTGTAAATATTCTTGTGTATATCCATTCTTAGTTATGGGTGAGAAAAATAGGAGGATTCTTGGGCTTTTCTTCACAGGAGAGTGATTGTTACCTCTCCATATGCGCCTTATTTTGCTTAAATTCCACCAAGTCCAGTCTCAATTGAAATTCTGCAAGTCAAATAATGTATTTGATGCTCTAGGGCAGGGATTGGCAAACCAGAGCCCATGGGCCAAGTCCAGCCCACCTGCCCATGTTTGTAATAGAGTCTTCCTGTAGCAGCCATGCCATTCATTAACGTGCTGCCTGTGGCTGGTTTTGTGCCACAATGGCAGGTAGAGTTGCCCCCTCCAAGCCTGAAGTCTTTACTGTCTGGCTCTTTACAGAAAAAATTTGTCCATCTAGGGAAACTCATTATTTAAAGGTGTTCCCTGCCGCATTATTTTTAAATGTGGGAAAGAAATCAGACCCTTGTCTGAGCCCCCAGAGCCCCCCTGGGAGGAGAGAAGAGACCAGAAACTTCTCTCTGCCTGGCAGGGAGTTGCAAACGAGAGAAAGGGGGAGATTGAGCGGCACATGCTCAGTTCTTTCTCCTCGTCTCCCTGGTCAAGGGAGTTACTCTTTCTTTAGCAGGAACAGAATGAGCATTGGAGAGAGCCCTATTCTAAATAATAGGGCTGAATCTATAGCAGATAACGCAGCGAAGTTACTAGTGATACAGAAAAACACCATCTAGCTGGGTCTGGGAATTTCCTCTTGTTGTGGGCTGGATTGTGTCCGTCCAGAATTCGTATGTCGAAGTCTTATGCCCCAGTGCCTCAGAATGGGACTGTACTTGGAAATAAGATCTTTAAAGAGGTAATTAAATTAAAATAAGATCGTCAAGGTGGACTCTATTCCAATATGACTGGTGCCCTTGTAAGAAGAGGAGATTAGGGCACAGACACACACAGAGGGAAGACCACGTGAAGACACAGAGAGAAGAGAGGCTTTAGGACAAACCAGCCCTGCTGATATCTTGATCTCAGGCTTTTGGCCTCCAGAACTGTAAAAAAAAAATACATTTCTGTTGGTGAGGCCACCCTGTCTATAGTACTTTGTTATGGCAGGCAGAGCAGATAACAGACCTCTGCTTATGTCTGCTATGCTCGCTTCTTAGATATGACACGGACTTTTGCCATAATGCACAGGTCTTTCTGTATGCAAGTCAGCAGCTCTCAACAGGGAACAATGCACAAGACAGCACCCTATAACCAGGAATTACCAGCCTAACCTGCCAATGTTGAGAAATCCTGGGTAGCAGAAGACCCATCACCATCCGGTCTCTCCTCTCTCCTGCCTCTTAGAGCTTTGGTGTTCTTTGAAAGTGCTGGAAGAGGTTAACCCCATAGTGAGCAATGTATAGAATGTCCATATAGGATCATCAAAATAATTCAAACTAAATAATTTCAGCTATTAGATCTGGTCAGTAAATTCTTGCTAAGTACACTCTAGAAAAACTATTAGGTGCTGCATGATTTCTGGGACATGGACTTTGGGTTTCCTGAGGGCCAGTCTGCAGCCTGTGGGTGGTGCTGGTGTGGGCAAAGAAGAATGAATGATTGATGGATGGTGAGGCTCACAAGTAGAAGTGGGATGGTGGGAATCTTTCTTTAATATCATATTTTATATACCACTGCAGGTCAGGCCAGGCTCTGGATCTGCAGTGCCTGACCCTAGGACCGGGGAACGATCAATTGTTCTCAAACAGCAAGCCATCCAAATGATTTATTTATACAGCAATGCACCTCTCTACTACTTTGGAAGTGGACACAGGCAAACAGTCTTGTGCATGCGCACATGTGCCTGCGTGTGTGTGTCCTCCCATGATCCTCCCAGTTTCAACTGAGCCTATAATTAGCTCCTCAGAGACTGGATAATCACACTTTGCTTTTCCTACCTGTAAATGCTCATTTGGCTTTCTGATTTCTTGTTAATTTCCCAGCTTTAAACCACCTAGCATTGGGCTTTTGGCAAAATACCAAGTTATCAAAACAAATAATGGCACTCTGGGCTAGATAGTTGAAAGATTCCAGCATCTCCATGACTGAGATTGGCCATTTTTCTTTTTTTGTTGTTTAAATTTGAGAAGAAGCTTTAGAGGGATTATTTTTGAACACGTCTACTGTATCCTTTCCCAACTGAAATGATGTCCTTCCAGGAAAGTATAGAATGTAGCCATTAGGGTTGGTAGCGTCTACACAGGCGTAACAAAATGAACAATTGCATTCTGTGTTAGAGGTCACAATCCATGTAACTAGGACCTCAAGTACCAGGTTCCTGAAGCAAATTGAGAATATGCAGCCCAATGTTGTCTTTGCCACTGAACGTGATTTGAGAGTCATTGTTTTACTTCTTCATGTCAGTCTAGGATTGCTCGAAGAATTATTTTTAAGGGGGGGAGAGCAAAATTCCAATTTATTGATAATTAGGAATACTCTATATCAGCTACTGTCCAATAGAACTTTCTGCAATGGCTATTGAGCAGTTGAAATGTGGTCAGTGAAACTGAAGAACTGAATTTTTTATTTCATTTTAATTAATATAAACTAAAATAGCCCTTGAATAGTGATTACCCATATTGAAAAGCATAGCTCTATAAGGCCTGATCGCGTACCTAAAAGAAAAATATGAGTCAACTATATTTAAATTTAAAAAAAATCAGGTACCAGAAAAAAAAATTTAAGTATGAATATATAGTCTTATTATCCATATACATATCCATATAATGTACTTAAAAGTGTAAACAAAAAGCTAGTAAAGATACACCTCAAACTGTTAATACCGTTCAGGTTGGGATGAGAAAGATAAATATGAGAGGATTTTAACATCTTTTTTTTTTTGCCAAAAAGAAAAGAGTTGTGGGATTAAAAATGAATCAAATTAATAGAATGAGACTAATTGCATCATAGAGCCAATTGTGTCAAGCCGTCTCTTGAGTTAACCTTAAAATAAAAAGCTGGAGGATTGTGACAATTATCTCTGTAATCCAGGCAGCCCCCTCTCACCTGTTGTCCCAGTCATTGCAGAGGAAGTGAATTTGGGGTTTCAGTCATATAGTATGTGTGTTTTGTGCAATCAACACCTAAAATAATCATTTCAGTGGCTTTCAAGGCTGTGAACTTGAAAGCATGGAACAGCGAGGGGAGGAGGAAGCCACGTAAACAAACGCATGAACCACAATCAGTCTCTGAAACAAAATCTGTGTGTTTTATGAAAATCCTTTATTGTGGAAAGCCATTTGCAAAGCTGCCGCAGTCTTTGCTCGCCTGGTAAATGGCAGTGAATTTCTCTTTCGAAGTCTCCTGTGAGTGACAGAGAAATGGCTAACCAGGGATTGTGTTCCTAGGCTTATTGATTCCAAGTCTGATCACAGCCACAAATTTCTTTCCTAGGTTATTAGGAAGAAATCAACACTTTTCTTTCCTGGAGCGTGGGCTTTTAAATGTTAAGTGAGGAGGAAATAAAGCGAGAGAGGAAGAAAAAAGAAGTACAGGAAACAATACGCTAAAGAGAAGCAACGGAATCAAATTTAAAATGCGTAGAATTAAAACACATAGAAAAGCCACCAGAATTACAGAGCTTGACCAGAGGCCATCCAGAGTTTACACTGTTTCCTGGATGATTTGGAGCTTCAGCAGCATCTCTGGGTGGGCACAGTTTTCTTTATCTGCATCAAAGCTGTGTGCCATCTCTACATACCTGAATTGTTACAGCGGCAACAATGTTACAAAGCTCCCCATGTCTTTTGAGACTTAGTGCTGTCCTGTGACTAAGCTGCTTTAGGGTGCTAAACCTTTCTGCACAGGTGCAATCAAATTAGAAGTTAAATTTGATACTCTAGCAGGTTACCTCTTGGGACCAGAAGTGGCTTGCATTTTATTTTTTCTTCCTAGCATTGTGAAACAAACGAGGCATAGGGCCCATTTTAGTTTCAGCAAATATTTACTTATTTTGGTGAGGAAGATTGGCCCTGAGCTAACATCTGTTGCCAGTCTTCCTCTATTTTGTATGTGGGACACCACCACAGCATGGCTTGATGAGTGGTGTGTGGGTCCACGCCTGTGATCTGAACCCAGGAACCCTGGGCCATGAAAGTGGAGCGTGCAAACTTAACCACTACTCCATCGGGCCAGCCCCCAAATACCAATTTTTGAGGGGAAATTTATACCTGGCTTTGTATTGTTCCTGAATTATTGCAAAGGTTAAAACTAATTTATGTGATTTTAATGCAATCACAATTAAAGTTGGACATTAATATTCTTCCCCAATGGATGGCACGTTGATCAAAAAGCTCCTGTGAGCAGGGATTCTGTGTTAAGCATATTGGATCCTCAGTCTATTAAAATGCCAGACTTAGAGTTAGCAGTCTTCTAGGCTGTGTGTCAGATATTTTCCTTCATCCTGACCCTTAGGAAAACTGTGATATGATCTAGGACTAAAGGTAAGTATGTGTCAAGCAAAGAGGAAATTCTAACACATTTTCTGGCATTTTTATAAAATAGATAGTAACTTATTAGGACTTGAGCACTTTAAGGAGTCATTTTCCTCCTATATCTAGCGGATAGTGTTTAAGTCAATCGTTTTTACGCGTCCCTGAGAAGGAGAATTGGGGGCAGGGAGAGGCCAAAGGAAAACACTGGGTATCAGTTTTCAACTACATGTAAACTCAACTTATTTTTTAATGATTTTATTAGGAAGCCTTCTTTATTCTATTTTGTAATTCATTTCCCTGAGGCAACTTTAGACCTTGCAGGTCTGTTTGCAATTCCTATCAGATTTGGGGAAAAAAAAGGACAGAATAATGGAAATTTCACAGGTTATTCAGTTTTTTTAAAATCCAGTTTCTTGCCCTGACAATTTCTTAAATCTGGAGACCTTGATGTTTTAATCTCATGCATTCTGATAAAGCTTGATATTCATAACTGGTGGTTTTGGTAAATTTTTAACCGGAACGTTGAATATGATGAGAAAACACAAGTGGAGGTTTGCATTTTGCACCTTGTAGTGGAGCCTTCCAATTTCATTTTCACTTTTTGCACTAAGAGTATTCCTCGGAGTGTCAGAGTTGCCCAAAGCTGACTTCCATCCATATTGAAATGACTTCCTCTGAGCGTTCCAAAATTCCAATTTCAGTACAGGTGGTAATATCTGTATGTGAACAGCAGAATATTTATAAGTTTAAAACTCATATAAATATACATTTACACGCCATTTGTGAACTTGTAACGTGTGGGATAAATCTTGTCATTTCAGCGTAAGTCGAATAACCAATAGATTGAAAGTAGGATGCGCTGTTGAGAAAACATGTTCTGGATTCAGAGTGCAAGGTTATACACTGATGATTTCCTGAGAATTGAGTTCCAAAGATCAAACAATCAATGGTAATTCAGTCTCTCTAATCATTTCTGTAAGTAAATTAAAATATTAATTTTATCTCAAGAACATCTTTCAATGTTTTATTATAGAAAGTAACAAACATTTATCAAAGTAAAGAAGGGTAAAATGAACCCTCATGTACTGCAGTAATTATCAACTCATGACAATCGTGTTTCCTCTATATTCCTACTTATTTCCTACACCTTCCCGGATTATTTTGAAACCAAGGCCAGACATCATTACATTTCATCCATCAATGTTTCAGCATGGATCTCTTAAAAAGCAGGCTCATTTTCTAAACATGCTCACACCTAACCCTACAATATTAAGACTGATTCCCTGAAATGATTAAATATCTGGTCAGTGTTCACATTTTCCCAATTAGCGTACATATTTTTTAACTTGGTTTACTTGACTTGGAATCCAAACAAGGTCTATAGAAGCAATTAGTTAATATGCCTAAATTTCTTTAATTTATGTCTATATGTCTACATGTCTGTAACATGTCTACAATATGTCTAAATTTCTTTTAATTTATTAATTTAATTTCTTTAATTTAATTAAATTTCATTAATTTAATTTATCTTTCCCAAATTCATAATTTTCTCTTTTTTCTTGCAGTTTGTTTTGTTGAATAAACTGAATTGTCTCCCAGAGACATTTTTTGAACAATGTCATTATTGTGAATTATTTTCTCTTTTTTACCTGAGACAAGAAATTAGCCTGCTAAGTCTTTGAACCAAAGATAGCCATCATTTTACTCCATGGGTGGCTATTGGTGGCAACAATTTGGTATCAATTGAATATTTATGTAAATTCAATAAGTATATATATTCAGTTAATATATATATTCCACTTTTTAAGAAAAACAGCTGTAAGTTGAGAGAATTGCCCAAGAGCTAAGTCAAGGTGGGCTAGAGTTACTGTCATAACGCTCTTCTGCAGTTACTTGAAAAATAGCAGAAACAATATTTTTTAACTGCTCGGATGGGGGATTTTTCTTTCATGGATAAACTATGGCTGCCATTGACATTGATTTTTTTTAGCTTCTGAGTGAAGTAAATATGGGCATTTCACATGAAATATATTACTCTTATGAAATACAAGATGTGACTTTAGAAAGTGGTCATGGTTCCCCCCAAAAGCATTCATTATTAAGTGTGGTACTGTGTTTCATTCTTGAGCTCAAGGCTCTACCCATTGTGGTCTGTTCTTGAGAAAAATGACAATGAAAAGAAGACAATCTAGAGATGTTCCCCTTTCCTTCCTAACTCACATGAGTTGATGCAAAACAAATGAATGATCCTAAACACCATGGATGGTGGACCATAAGCCACCTCATCTCTCAAGCCATCTCTGTGGTCCAGAAAACTGTCTTAGTGTCTTGGATACAGAGCTTTTAGGTAGTGAGGTGTTGTGCAGGGAAAGGGTCAGTGTTTCCAGGCTCTGCATAAGTACACCAATCCTTAGCAAGAATCTAGGTGAGACGGTTGACACTAAGACCCACTTGGGTCTGTGCAACACCTTCCCATCCTAACCTTGCCAAAGCACAATCAACGATATTTCCTCTCACCACCTAAATAACCACCTTCAAAATGTAGGGACAGGTTTTCCACTAATTTTTGCCTTTTTTTTTTCCAACCACAACAACAACAATTCAAAGTAACAATCAGAAACACCCATCAAATGCCCATTATTTTCTATACTCCATGCGGACACTCTTGGGCCACTGTCCTGTTTAATATCTTGTGAATCCAGAGTGATTTCTATGCTATTATCCCCATTTTCCAGATGAAGATACAAAGCCTATGCAGAAAATAACAGCAACAGAACAATGGCAACTTCTTTTAGGATATTGAGCTAGGAAGTGGCAGAATTGAAATTTGACCCAAAGTCCATTAAACTCTAAAACCAGGGCTGCTGACCAGGTTCCCCTTAGCGTTTGCAAAAGATGCCGTGAGTGAGTGACCTTATATGCATGTGTGTGACCTCCCAGCCCACACTTACAAATTGTCTCCCCTCCCCAGTGGCTGCTTCTTGGTCCATGCTCTGGAACCTGGGGATACACACATGAGTGGTGCAGTCTGCCCTGGGGATTACATATCTGGGAAAGAAGCCTATATGGGGCCTGGAGTGGCAAAAAATTGTGTAATCTGGATACCCCAAAATGAGTGGGGCTCCAAGTCCAGGTGGACATCCCCCTAACCCTGTGGACTCCTCATTCCTGGGGATGTGGGTGTCAGAATAGGGTCAGAGTGGGACTCTCTCTGCACAGGCCCAGACAGGAGCCAAGGCTTCTTGAATCTAAGACCTTAACCACCCCAAGGTGATGGAATTTCCCATTGTTCCAGCCAGCATCATTCTCCTAACTTGAGACTTAGTACCAAAATTTTCAGGGCATAGAGCAAGTTGAAGAAACGTTTTTACAAGCACAAAGCAAAACAGGAGAGAAGCAATGAAGCCCCTTTAAAGATGGTAGCCATGAATGTTTCAGACGGAGCTCAGAGATCCTCAAAAGGAGACCATGTGAAATGTTGGAGAGGATGTGGAGAAAAGGAAAGCCTCATACACTGCTGGTGGGAATGCACACTGGTGTAGCCACTACAGAAAACACTATGGAGATTTCTCAAAAAAATTAAAAATAGAAATACCATACAATCCAGCTGTCCCGCTACTGTGTATTTATCCAAAGAACTTGAAATCGACAATCCAAACAAACAGATTTATGTACCTGTATGTTCACTGCACCATTACTCACAATAGCCAAGATGTGGAAGCAACCTAAGTGCCCATCAACCGATGAATGGATAAAGAAGATGTGGTATATACCTACAATGGAATACTACTCAGCCATAAAAAAGGGCAAAATTGTCCCATTTGCAATAACATGGATGCACTTTGAGGGTATTATATTGAGTGAAATAAGCCAGACAGAGAAAGACAAACACTGCATGATTTCACTCATATGTGGAAGATAAACACATGGAGAAAGAGAACAGATCTGGTTACCAGAGGGGAAGGAGGTTGATGGGTGGGCAAAAGGGGTAAAGGGGCATATATATATATGGTGACAGATAAAAACTAGTCTGTTAATGGTGAGCATGATGCAGTCTATACAGAAACTGATAAATAATGCATACCTGAAATTTCACAATGTTATAAACCATTATGACCTCAATAAAATTATTATTTAAAACAAAAGGAGACCATGTGAGCCAGGAAACCTCTAAAAAAGTAAATAAGATGATCATTGCCTTGACTCATGTGGAGATAATGAGGAGAGTGGTGTTCTGTGCTCACTTAGAGGCCAACGAAGTAGGCTAAGGGTTCTTTTCCAGGAGTGGGGAGCCCTTGCACTGCAGTGCTCACATCCACCTCTTTCCTTAAACTGTTGAAAATAAGACACTTAGAGAAAGCCCACCCAATCAAAGGGGACGACAAGGTCACAGTGAGGGTCATGTCACTATTGACTGAGAGTAGGAAATTGATTTGAGGATAGCACACTTCAGACCAGAAGGAAGAGTATTGCTTAGTCAACAGTTTCTTTTTCTAAAAAGGGCTTATTGACTCTTAGGGATCTTATCTGAAAGTCAGATGGCCATGGCTCCCCCATCACGGGTCACCCATCTAGCTGAAAACCCTGTGCTTTGCGGCTTAGGTTTGAAAGTCAGCAGTGTAGCAGTTGGTTTGAATTTTGAGTGTGTGGAAAGAATCTACTACATCCGAGTACAGTGTTTCTCCACTAAGGTGCAATGATTTCCTGCCCCAGCTGACTGCTCTCCAAGAAACTTTGATGAAACATTTATCAGGTGTGTGGAGTCAAGGTCATGTGTAGCACACCAGGCGGGAATAGGCTGCATAGAGGAGAGAGCATTCTCTAAGGTAGTTGACTAACTCATCTACCTATTCTAGGCAGCAGAATCTTACGAGCAGAGATCAGATTGGTCCCACCGTATTCAGGAATTCATCAATAACACTACATGAAGAAGTTCCTCATTCACTTTGGAATTTTGCACAGAAACAGCAAAAAAGATTAACAAGCATGTAGCAGCAACAATGCCTTGTGTCTTCCAAACCCATTTTATTTTTCTGCTGGGCATTCATGCAGGTAGAATCTATATCCAAACCCCACATATGCTTACGCTGAGGTCATGGGACAGTGTTCTGGACAGTTGAAAGTGCATATAAATGACATATGCCACTTCCTGATCTAGCCCTAAATTCGCTACTAGACCCTACCGAGTCTCTGTTCTCCATCCATGTGCCCCTGCAGGCCAACACTGAAGATGCTGTATGTCTTAGTCTGTTTTGGGCTGCTGTAAGAGAATAGCATGGACTGGGTGCCTTGTAAACAATGCAAACTTATTTCTCACAGTTCTGGAGGCTGGACGTCCAAGATCAAGGCACCAACAGGTTCACTGTCCAGTGAGGGACCACTTTCTGGTTCATGGAGGGCCATTTTTTCTGTGTCTTACATGGCAGAAGGGGTGAGGGAGCTCCCTGGGGTCTCTTTTATAAGGGTACTGATCCCATTCCTGAGGGCTCCGTCTTTATCCCAAAGGTCCCACCTCCGAATACCATCGCATTGAGGGTTGCATTTCAACATGGATTTTGGGGGGACACAAGCATTCCATCTATTGCACCATATTACAAGATATAAGAGACTGGGTCCCTGGGTGATTGTATGATCATAACACCTTGCCAATTACCCTATACAGTGTAGCAAATGAGCAGTGAGCTTCTATTAGGTTAATTCCCGTGACCTGGGGTTGTGTGTTACAGAACTTAGTCTCCCCCAATAATACAACAACTTAACCCAAGCCTATTAAAATAGAGTTATATTTCTATCAAACTGTAAAGTTAACACAAGCATAATTCCATCTACAGAGAGGGGTTCTAATGTTAATTTCCAGTCCATCCTCAATAACTCCATAACTGGTGAGAAATGAGTCAGTGTCTGCATGAGGCCAGGGAGGTTCCAGAGGAGGAGTTGTGTGTGTTATTTTCTTGCGAATTTCCTTCATATTCCTGGATCCTTCATTTCTCCATCTTGCTTTATGTTCCCTTCACTTCATAGTTTCTAAAGGTGAGTCCTGTTTCCTAATCGTCCTCTATCCGTCAGAACTATTCCCTTTCCGATGCTGCCTCCCCAAATTCGGAATACACTTTTAAATCCCTTCCCTGTAGTTAGCACTGTGAATGACCAGTTCTATTTTTCACCATTTTCACATTTATGGCCAATGGTCCCTTGCTGGGAGTAATTCTAATTCAATCTTAACCCTCCACTTCTCTTTCTCCTCTTCCCTATATTTTTCTAGACCATCCTTATGCTCGTCAAAAGCTCAGGATGGGAAATAGAGAAATAGTACTGCTAGAAGCTGGTGCTTATTTTCAAATCACAGGTTGTTTAATGTTATAGTGTCCATTGTCTTCAAATTATGTGAAAGGTGTGGAATTCACATGGTTGGTTTGTTTATCTGTATAGAGTTTGGAGAAGGTGCTGCAAGTTTCCGATTTAGACAGCTGCCCTTGCCTTAGTGACGTGGAAGTTGTTTTTCTTTTTTAATATCAATTATGTGTGGTTGGTTATTGATTATTCATTTTAAGGTTTTTTGTTGATTTTTTTACTCTCCAGGCAAGACTGGCTACATAATATGTAAAGCTCTGTGCAAAATGAAACTTCAAGGCCTCATGCTAAAAAATTGTTAAGAATTTTAAGATGGCAAAAGCAGAGCATTAAACCAAGTGAGGGACCCTTCTGAGTGTGGGGCCCATGTAACTGCACAGCTCTTATACCCATGAAGCTGGCCTCGGTTCAGTGCTCTGTATGTGTTAAGTAACTTTGGTTCAGTAACTTCATAAGTGTTATCTGTCACCTACAGAGAGTGAGAGAGAGAGTTTAAGACTGGTATTCAGGGGACCTAAGTTCTATCCCCAAATCTGTCAGGGATTTACAGTGTGACTTTGAACAAGTTATCTTCTCTCTCTGGAGTTCCGTTTTCCTACTGGAAAAATGAAAGGTTTTACTTTGAATGGTGTTTCACGAACTGTCTCATGCAATAGTGATGATGCCTGAATAAATTTTAATAGTGGCATTAATTCTATTACATAATAGAAAAAAATAGAGAACATAGAAACTATATTTTAATGTATATTATTCCTTAGTTCATGGATAAAGTGAGTCATTTATAACGAAAACAAAGTCAACTTCAGCATAGTGTTAAAGTGTTATAAGTATAGATAATTGGATATGTTACAACTCACAGAGCGGGTATAAAAACTTCTGATGTTTGGGAACCCTTGCTCAGGATGAGCCCTGAGGACACTTGCGGTTCCTTTCAGCATTTTAAGATGCTGTAATTGCATATATTTATGCAAAATGGTGGATACAGTTTTCTGATTTGGAAAGGGGGGAGGGTTTTAAATATATAATTGAGTCACCTTTCACACCTTCCAGAGAGACTGGTAGAAAGATGAATTCCACATTCCTCGTTGTCCTCAATCCATTGCATTTAAAGATTCAAAACTGTGCAGTGTCCCTATATGCACTCAATGCCATCCAGTACTCAGTCACCTAGCAGCAAGTCAGGGTTGGGAAAAGCCATCGGGTAAGGATGCTATCTATGGCAACTTGATGTCAAGTCTTCTTGACTGCGGATTCTCACGTCTGCCATGTCTGACACTCTACAGAGTTCAAAATAGGCTGTTCTTGAAGGAGATAAAAATAGGAGCTATGATGTCGCGCATCTGTTAACCAGGCATTTGGATGTTATCTGCCAGATCTCACGAAAGTTCATGATACAGTAGCACACCGCAATTGCCCTCGTCAGACAAGTTTATTATTTTTTAAAGAACCCCAGAATTTAAAACAGATAATGTGATCCTCTTGGTCAAATGGTATGGTGTATACAAAGATATTGTTTGTAATTTTAAGGACATTCTAATGGATCAATGGGAAGAGAAGTTTAGTTTCCCTGTTAGGTATGGATCTTACATATGATCTTTTTAAATGAAATTTTGATGGCAGAGAAGTTGACTTTTTTGTCACAAAATTTGATTTTCTTCCACTGAGATTGATCAGATTCTCTAAGTTCCCTGTAGTATGCTAGGACTTTACCACCTCTTCTCAACCCAGGATTCTCCATGAGAAATGCTTCTATCCCTCAGTGTCCCAGTGGACGTTGTTGGCATCCTAGAGTCTTTAGATATTTTAGTCTTTTCCAAACACTTCTGAGTTACTGACACTGACTTGCTAATGTTTCAACTCCTGGCCTTCCCGCCCAATGCAACGCTGTTTACTTTTCACAAGAACAAAATGGAAGCTTTACTCTCAAGGCAAAAAGAAATATGGAGTCAAAGTGACCTGCTCTGTTGGAAGTAAAAACAATGAGTCATCTCAGTTTTCACCCTGTTGTTAGACTGTATTAAATTAAAACCACACCGCCACACACATTAGTTTCCATGATTTATTGTGGGTTTACGCTGATATATGGTTTGGGTCGTTTGTTTGATTTGTTTACGAGGAAGTGGTGTACAAGAGAGGAGGTCTTGTATCGCTGATGGAAATAATTTTTTTAAAAAAGGTTATGAAACATATATCTCCCTCTTGAGCAATCGTCCAGGGGAGCAATCACATATTGAAATAAAAACAAGAGGGTGGTAATACAGCAAGCAGTGTATGATTCAATAACTCCACTAGATTGCTTTATTGGTTAGGTAATGAAGCATGCTAGGAAATTTCAACCAAACATGAGTCAACATACTGCCAACTACCACTTGAAATGGCTGAACTACGGGTTTAGGAAGTATGGGATGAGGCGAACTATTAAATTACTCCTGGATTGGAAAGCGCTCCGTTCCCAAGGTTCTTCTCCCCATCACTACCTGGGCAAGTTGACCCAGCGTTGTTTGGAAAAGACGTGGTTTTTAGGCCATCTCACAGCTCTTTCTGTTGTCTTATGGATTTTTTTTCTTTTTAACATGAGGACATTCAAACCAGGCTGATATAAACATAAGGCATTCTCGACTACCGGAAATTGCTTTTCTTAACTGTACACTTTTTAAAAAATTTGATGTTTAATTACCTGCTGGTTCTCTATCACTCAAGTTCCTTCAGGATGCATGGGGAGGGTTGGGAGAGGGATTTCCTTTGTGGTTTAATATAATTATTCATAATGACTACATATGGTCATTTTATAAGTTCCTAATTATTTTAGGTGATTGGTGCCTGGTCATTTGCATAGCTGTTTAACAGAACACTGATTTTGTTCAGTGACCTACATACAAATCACTGAATATTCTGTAGACATCTAAAGCAGGTGGGAGAAGCCACCCCCCCCCCCAAACATTCTTCATGGTTCCAACGTGCACATTCCAGAATGTTTAATGTAAATCATAATAGCAGCTTGGATTCATTGCTCTTCAAACGGATGTGTGGTTGATGTAGGGAAACATGTTTTAATTTTTTCTTTCAGTAGCAGATGGTGCATGGATTTTATTTGGTGCAGGCACTGCTGTCCAAGTTAATTGTCAAGGGCTTCCCTCCCCCCATTATGAAAAAAAGAGAAGGACGTAAAGCTTCTGAACCAACCCATTCATTTTACAGATGAGCAAACTGAGACCTCAAATATTGAGTAATTTTCCTTAAATCACTAGTTTTTAGACAGAGTGAGGGCTAAAATTCATATCTCCTGACAGTCAGTCTAATTCTCTGTTCTTCATACTACACATTTTCTCTTGATAGTTGATATGATATATGTCACTTAAAAAAAAAATGAGATTCTGTTCCAGGTTATATTTTACGTACCTTCCTCTTCTGGAAGCCAAGTTCCATTGATTCATAGTAAGGGCCAAATATTTCACATTGCTAATTCCAAGCTGGGTATAATTTGTGGCTTCTGGGTTACCCACTTGTGTCCACATACCATCTAAATTTATTGAACTTACACAGTCACCTTCGTAGGAGGGGCCCTGAGGGTTCATCTTACTCAGTGATTTTTTCCAACACTAATTTGAGGGCTGGTGATCCATTGTTCCATTTTTTCCCAGTCCACAGCAAAAGAAAAAGCAAAACAATCAGCATGGGGAGTTTTGTCCTCATTGGGAAAATAAGGAATGGCATGGGTGTGCCAGCCTCCCCCACAATCACCCCAACCCTTGCCTCACTCCCTCTGCATTCTCATATGTCTTCATGTGTTTGCCTGCCAGTAAAATCCACAAATCAAGAACCACTGGGGAAAGGGATTATTTTTCAGGAAACCATCCTTTTAAAATATCACGGTTACCACAGTCATTTTCTGGCTAAACCAAGAAATAGAAAATTTGAGCCCAGTTGCTTAAAACAAATAGAATACCCAGCCCCCACTGCCAGCTCAACATTCACTGTTCCTGTGGGTTATTTCCCACAATTGAGAAATAACTCTTTGCCTGTAGGTAACAGAATAGATGTTGTCTGTGAATTCACTGTCTAATTGTTCATCTAGCTACTTCACTCTGTCTTTATCCACATCTGTCATAGACACATCACAAAGGAGTGCCCTCTTTCACCCCCTCCTCTTTAAAATTATTTGTTGTAATTCTTAAATGTATAGAGATGTTTCTAATGAGTTACAGGTTCTTATATGATGAACTCCCTCACCTGGGTACACGTTTGTGATCATAAACTCTCCATGGAGATGTGTCTATGTCTGCCTCCCAACTTCTTCTATGTCCTTTAGTCATAAGTATCAACAGTCTTTCACTGATAATTTTGGGGAGTGATAGGAAAAGATAATAAGTTTCATGATTGTCATTTGTGTTGTCATCTGGTAAATGGATCAAGATCTCCATCCACCCCTTTCTTCCACATCTCAAGTGAGAAGTTTTGATGGGTAAAAAGGAGGAGACAGGACATCAGGTAGCAAGCATATGTAAGATGCTGTGCACATGTCAACATCAGGATTTGGACTGCTAGTCTAAAAGGTTTCCGTTCTCTGGGATGCTCCAGTGAAGCAAATAAATAAAGTAACACATCAGTCCTCCCCAAGGTAGAAGGCTCTGCTGTTCGTTGTATTACTACTCTGCAGATTAGCAGCAATACTGGCATCATTTGGTAGTAAGGATGAGCCTGAGCCACCTATATCTGCTAAGGAATCTCTGTCAAGGTTTGGGGGGCCTCTGATGGGGATTGTTGTTAGTCTGGACCCTGGTCCTTGGGATCCTGGTAAATCTCAAACAGAGAACTCTCTAAGGGATTAAAATTTGAAAGCAATGAATGTGAACCATGGTGAAAAACACTCTGAGACAGAGTGGAAGTTATTGCCAGATGGTCCTGTTAAGAGAGAGACAGAGACAGAGAGCAGCGTTATTGCTTAATACAGTTTAATATGCAATGGCAGGGAGGTGAAACAGTTAAATTTATATAACATATACCATTGCCTCCAGCACACGCTTAATGCCTTCCTGATTTCAGGTTCCTCCGGCATGATGGAGTTACCGCACACAGTATATTAAAGAGGGCTAAAAGAAGCGTTTTCATGAAAGAAGAGAGAAAACAACAGCAGAGGCAGCAAAATCAACAGCAGACTAGTCACTGTACCCTTGTCCTTGGTTCTGGGAGAGACCTAGAGATTTATGAGTAAATTGGAACTTTCCATCTGTACACACTGAAAGTCTGGTGATTCTGAACTATGTTGGCGCTTGGGTCCATCGTGCCTGGCTTCATGCAGTTCGAACACTCAACACTGTTGGGTGGGAAGTCCCATAGCTTAATGTCCGTAACCATGAGCTCTAGAACCACTCCGCGTGAGTCTTTGTTCCTTTACTCCAACTCGTGGTTGACCTTGGGAAACGTGCTTAGGCTTTTTGCACCATTGCTTCCTCACCTATAACATAGAAATGATGCTGCTGGTGACACTGAAGTCATAGGGATCTTTAAAAGATTATAAATATATGCCGCATCCTTACACAGTGCCTGACACGTAGTCAGTACTCATTAAATATTCTAATGACTGTCAACGTCAATCAAAACAGCACTTCTCTCAATGTACCTCCGCCTAAGAATCACCGGGAGGTGTTTGTTCCAGAGAAAAGTTCCTAGATCCTTCTCCACACTTCCTGAATCTCTATGGATTGTACCTAGGAATTTGCACATTTGATAAAGTCTCTGAAAGGTGAAAGCTTGAGAATCAATGAACTTGGAGAAAGGTGAAAAACATTCTGAGATGAAAGGAATGGAGCTATCACCGGGTGGTCCTATTTAGCAGATAGGGAGCGACAGAGAGCTGCTATATTCCTTAATTCAGAATGGCAGGGAGCTGAAACATTGCCTAATTCTGAAGCAGTAACAACTCCAGACCCCTGATGTTTAAATAGGAAGCCCAGATAACACCCCTGGTTCTAACTGCAGTCGTGCTAACCAAGATAACAGCTGTCTCCATTCAAAGACACATATATCTGTCCTTGGTTGACTAGCGCCTTTTGTTTCTGTGGCCAGAACAAATGTGCTATTGTGGCTTTCATTTTGTACTTTTAACTAATTAAATTGTGTATGTGAACTAAAATATTTATATGCCCAAGATAATAAAAATAATCCATGATAAACAGAACCAATGGAGTAAAAGTAAAGCAGATTTAGTGGCACCAGAGTTTATTGAGCATCTGTGATTAGATTGTGTTGCCTAGTATCCTTTGGGGACTGTAATTCAATCTGAAGTTGGAACAAATGACTCTTCTTTTCTGTAGAGGTTTAGAGGGAGAAAAAGGAATTCTTGTCTTTAATATCTCGAGTTTCTCTTTAAACGGCCATTTGTTCAAACTTGGGGTTGGAAAGGGGGCTTTTACTAGGAAAAGGAAGAATGAGCTTATTTTGATGCCATCCTGGGAAAGGAGTGCAGAATGGGGTGTTTGGGAGCACACGGTCTAGCATATGAGCATGAAGATGGAATATGGTGACTAACCATCCCTGTTTGCCCTAATTGCCCCAGTTATGGCACCCAGCACTAAAAACTCAGCATCCCGGAAACACTTTTGTCCTAGCATAATCGGAAGGGTTGGTCGCCCCAAAAGTCAGGGAGGTACGTTTTTGTTCTTTATGTAATAATTTAAGGAAGTGATTCTTATACTCCAGTATAGTGCTTCTCAAACTTTAGCATGCATAGGTATTTCCAGGGGATTTTGTTAAATCCAAATTCTGATTCAGTAGGTCTGGGTGGCACCAGGAGATTCTGCATGTGTGACAAGCTTCCAGGTGATGCAAAAGCTGCCCATCCACACCGTGTACTTTAAATAATAAGCTTCCAGAAGTCACAGTAATCACTTGGCAGGCTTGTTAAAGAGCAAATTCAGGATAGCCACTCATTCTAATTCTTATCAATTTCTTCCCTTTCTCTCCCTAGAGTTTTCCTTTTAAATAAGTGCCAGGGTTGGTCCCTTGGATCATGCAGTTTTAACTAAAATGTCTCTCTTTACCATTTGGGAAAAGTACTAAGTAAGGGTCTCCAGAAACTAGTGGATGACAAAGTAGCTTTTTAAACTAAAATTTCTTGTGAATGATTCTGTATAAATGGAAAACCAAATGGAGGATTTTTCGTTTTCTTCTGGTTATCTTGTCATGAAGTTTGGGAGTCATTTCACTTCTTCAAGTGCAAATCTTGAAAATAGTTCACTATCAGTCTTGCCCATGTTTGAGTGTGTCTCACTGGTATCTGACAACAGTGTGGGCAATCAATAAATATTTGTCGAATAAATGAAAAAGTGAGAGGTCCGTCTAGACCAGTACTGCTCAAACTTTAACGTGCAGAGGGATCACATGCAGATCTTGTTAAAAATCCAGCTTCTGACTCTGTAGATCTGGGGATTGACCTGATATTAGGCATTTCTAACATGCTCCTAGGCAATGCCAATGTCGTGGGCCACACTTTGAGTAGCAAGAATCTGAATTAAACGTGCAAGAAAAATGTAAAGCTGTATATTCATATGTATTTCATCATACTATTAAATTACTAGGGAGGGTGATGGTGATTGTGACATTCAAAATGTGCAAATGGTTTATTCTTCCAATCCAAAAGCACAAAATATCTTTCCATTTCTTTATATCTTCTTCAATTTCTTTCAATAATGTCTTATAGTATTCAGTGTTTAGATCTTTAATATACAGATAGGACCTAAAGTCGAAGTAAAACCATGCAAGTCCCTTGATCACGGTCAGGCTTGTGTCTTGAAAATACAATTGCATTTAGTTTATACTAGTTCTTTTCCACCGAGGTTCTTCCAATTCAAGGTAGATATGCAAACCACATATACTTGTATAGCTTAATAGTCAGCAAATATAAATATTATTCAGCCACTTCATGGTGACCTCATAAAATTCTGTGTCCTATATGAGTGAAAATCGATGCTCTTTAAGTTTAGAGTGCAACAAAGGGAAATCTGTAACTGAGGTGGGGGTTGGGGAGAAGGTCAGAAGACACACGGGTCCACACTGAGCCAGCTGACTGAGCTGAAAGCGCTCCATGGTGTTCCTCTGGGGAATTTCATTGCCTAGATGTTATTCGATATATATATTTTTGACACTTAATTTTAGAAGAATCTAAATCATGTCATATGATCGTTTTAAATTTTCTCTATTGGTTTACGTAAGACATTTCCTTCCTCTTGTTGAAAGGATCTGCTGGTTCAATGATATCAGGCTATTGGAGAAAGTTGACTTGAGAGATTTTCAGAGACTCAGCGATGAAGAATTTTACAATCTATCCTAGTTGCCTTTCTTTAAAGGAACTGAAACTGTGGGATTGCGCAGAAAGTATTTGAGATTCCCTTCATGCTAAATATTGAAGGGGGAAGATGCCTCCTTCAACAGAAAGTTTTATATTCTCCCCCAATCTGTTCTAAAACTTATTTTGTTGATTTGCTATTGGGAAAAGGAACTTTTTCATTTCCATTGTATTCAAAAATGATATTGTGTGCGTATGTTTGTTTGTGGGTTTCTTTTCTCCATCTGCCATCCCTACACACGCACACAACCTCTGAGCTAGACCATGTCTTGTTTTTTTAAATTGCCATAAACTAGACATTTTAGGAAAACAAATGATAGAAATTAGTCAAAAATTTTCACCTGATTCTCATTGCCTATTAAATTGCTTTTAGCTCTCTATCTGAAGTTGCAAACTTCACTTCTCTGAAGGTTTTGGCTCAAAGAGCTGGCATTGTTTTCTAAGTCATTGGAAGCAGAAAACTACAATGGGAGAGTTGCCACCAGTCAGAGATGACAGTCTGCAGGCGCAACCAAGAAACCCTCCCATCGCAGTGAAGTGGGAAAGGAGGGTGGCGTTCTGGCCTTTGATTTTTTTAAACTTTGTTATTACTTTTCTGAGGACAGAAACTGTGCATTACCAGTGCAATCTATGTATAATCTCTGTTAACCGTATTTGGAAAACAAGTAAAGGAAAATTTGCTTTCCTAAATTGTTTATGAGGATGTAATTATCTAAAAGACAAGCAAACAGGATTCTTAAACCAATGGGGCTTAGCCAAAGACTCATTCACCATTACTCATTTCCCTGGGTTCAAATATGCAGGTATTTTGCCAGATAGAGAGTAGAGACCTTGGGCCTATCCTGCTTAATAGTAATTCCCAGAATATTATTTCCCATAATAAGGGAAACTCATTGTATAGTTGCACCAGGAGGTCCACAGCCTACATTTTGAATTTTTCCAAGAGAACCTCCATTACAATATAAAACCATACTGTAAGCTGCAAAGTATTACTCAAATATAAGCTGTTACCATTATTATAGACCGGGATATTGGTCAGAACCCAGAATTTTCTAACACCTACATGTTATATGTGAAGCTAAACTGAATATAGAAATTTACATGCTAAGGTGAATTGATGAGACTTACCTTAGAATGTACCTTGTTGGGATAAGTTCCATGAAGGCAGGTAAAAATTCCTGTCTTATCCAATACCCCTACTATTTGAGATACTGGGCATACAGCAGTGGATAAAAGAAACCAAAGTCCCTTCCTTCATGGAGGTTAAATTCTAATAGGATCCCTGTACCTCATCTAGCCCTGATACAGGTAAACAATAACTATTTCTTGACTGAAGGTTGACTGGATGATCCATGCCCTCCAACAAAACTAACAAGATCAACAGCTGTAGACACATTAATAATCTTTCTGCTACAGATAAAGTATTCCAAAGTGCACTCCAGATATTATATGTGGCTACTTTGGAAGTTGGGGGATATTGATTGGATGGAAAATATCAGGTTTCACAACGTGTTCTTTTATTAGAGTGTCAATTATAAGAATGAACTATTCATTAGAAGAGCCAGCTTCCTAAAGAGTAAGAGTACTGACATTTCAGATGGCTGGGGGCAGAATAAGGTGGTGTTTATTCAAGAACAGCCCTAGTATGTTTGCTGGCCGCTCTGACTTCTCATAGGTAAAGTATACAGATTGGAATTATGCCCTTCAGAGTCCATTTCATCCCTAAAAAGGGAATACATTTCAGACAATGAGGCTTCATTTTAACTGGAAAACAAAAAGCCAAACCTAATAACTTCTTGCCTCAGTTATGGTCACATTCAAAGAAATACAGATCGTGGACATTTAGAGCAAATCAGATTGTTCTTGGTATCTCTTGAAAGCTGTTTACAAAGGGGGAGGTAGATTATTAGTGTATGCTAAAAACATCTTTAAAATTCTCTTTATCCATCTTGTGTACCCTTTGCATCCTTCAGGCAAGGTCCGCCACTCCCCTCAGAAACATTTTTTCCCTCTACTATCAATTTCTGAGTCTGCAACGCTCAAGCCGTGGGAGCTCTTTCCCATGCTTCTCTTCTCCATCGTCGTCTTCTATCCTACCCTTTTTCTTGATAACAAAACTTCACTCTTTCCAACATGAATTCTTAATCTTTTCTTCTCCAGTTCTATCTTTTTCACCCATTGCACTAGTTCTGAAGAATCAAATCCCAGAAACCAAGCTGAGAAAGAAGGAGTTATCTTTGGTAGTTTGGAAGGGGAAAACTGTGAATATTCACATACTAACAGTATTTCCTTGCTGCAACTATATAAGATATCATCTGGCACTTAGGGGAAGTCTATGGTTTACAAAGATGACCCATCCAGGAACCAGTTAGAATATTTGCATGATTTAGAATAGAATTAATTAGAATAGAAATTACTATGGAATTGTCACAGGTCACAATATAAGAGAATAATTAGTGAATCAATTATTTGGATGCTGTTCTATAGCTAGGGTTTGTTTTCTTTTTTAAGATTTTATGAGGTACTTTTCTTTCCTGAAATTCATCAAAACGCCTTATATTAGCCTGCTGATGTTGAATACTCAGTTTAATATCACCCAGAAAACCAGTGTTTTGAAAGGTAGAATAGGAAACTGTCCTATGATAAGGAAAATTCAGAAAGATTATGATGTTCTAAAAAATTCATTTGAATTCTTTTCAAATTCATATACCGCCTTGAGCTCATAAGTGTTAAATAATTTCAGAAAGAATCTTTGCTGGGTCTATTCGTATGAGTAAATAAAACCATTTGTATGTGTTCACCAACTTAGGTGGATAGTCTTGAAAAAAAAATAGTTTTTAAGGAGCCTAGGCTTGCTCCCTTCAAATGTTACCACATTATTGGTTTTCTTGACATACCCTTTACTCATATATAGTATCAAATTTGGATTATGATATGTGCTAAAATGATAACGTTTATATTAATGAGATAATATTGTTTTATTTGTATTATCAGAGAAGCATCTTCCTAACCTTATGATGTTTTCTTTCTTTTTTGCAAATGAAGCACTGGTTATGAGGTGCGAAATTGGTTGGAAGGCAGACAGGAAAATCAGTTAGAACGTATTACAAGATTTCAAACAAGAAGTGATGCCATCTTAGACTAAGGTATTGAGGAGATGGAAAGAAGCGAATGGATGAACAGATTCTACAGTCTAAGGCATAAAGTCATGAGAATTTGGTGACCGATTTGTAATGGGAATTTGGGAAGAAAAATGAGTCCAAGATGACTTCTGCCTTTCTGGTTTGTTTGAATGGATAGTGGTGCCATTCACTGAGACAGGAAATGCTGGGAGAATGTTGGGGTTGAGGAAAGGGTTGGGATCATGAGTTCATATGCTTGTTAATTGTTAATTTGCTTGGCATATAATATTGAGATGCATATTATAACCTATAGATGTCTAATTATATTGAGGTACCTAGTAACTTCCAGGAGGCAGTCTCAATATTCTACTGATGTCTCTCATACCTTTGGAACCACTTCATCTCTTTTTCTCTCCCTTCTTGTTCCTATCACCCTAGACCTGATTTCCTTCTGATTATGCCCACATCATTGAAGCAGGCTTTTAATTCTACTCCTGCAGGGTTACTTTCCTAAAAGCTATGGACATAGAGTTCCTTTTCTTCAAGTGAATAAGCTACATCCAAATGAGCTTACCCCTGCTTCTTCAATGAGTAACTATCAGACAGAAAGGACAACAGCATCATTTTTCTCTGAGATTCTTGAGAGTGACCCTTATGGATACTCAATAAATATTGTCTGATGGGGAATGATTGCCAATTCATCCCATTTTGGGGTTTGTGGTGGTGGTTGTTATTTTAATTTAACTTAAGTTTCTAATAATATATTCGTATGGAACTAATTTCACAAGGTATAAAATGGTACACAATGAAGGGCAATTCTTCTTCCAACGCCTGCCCCCAAGTATCCCTATTTCCCCTGGAGACAAATACACTTAACTCTGTGTCTGCATCTTCTCCAAGATATAAGATAGAAAATTTCCAAGATATAGAAAATAACCATCTCTTGCAATATGTAGCCAGCCAAGTGAATACTTCCTGTAACACCTGTACTAGGGCACAATGTCAGATAATCCCAAACCAAAGGAAGAAAGAAACTAATGTATATTTCCTCTAAGCACAGGAACTGTAGCAGACACTTTCTATATGCGGTTTCATTTAATTTGTGATATTATTTTATAAAAAGAGGACACCGAGGCTCAGAAATTGAGGACACAGGAAGAAGTAGAGAAAGTAACACAGTAACCCAGGTTTCTCTCACTCCAAAACCCATTCTCTTCCCCACTGATGTGTTTCATACCAGGAGGCAGAGTTTAGTCAATTTCTACACTCCCAAGACTTTATTCTATTATATATAAAATCTTAAACCAAAAGTGGCATGCACCTTGGCACAGAACTGTTACCCCATCAGAAGTCCTTAGGAACACCGTGCAGAACAAAGTGAAATCTGAGAAGTTTAGATGAGGCTTGTGGAGCTGTAGAAAAGGAGTTTTGCATTGTCTGAATTGGTCATTCTCAGCGACAGAGTCGTTTACGAGATGGGGGCAATCATAGAAAGCAGTGGCTTTTAAAAAACACTTTAGCTGCCAAAAATCTCATTCCAATTCTCTGGAAGAGTGCTGTCGTACCAAGTGTAATTCACCAGCCCAGTGCCTTTCTGGAAGTTGCAAAATTGGAGAGAGCTGCTTTTGTCCAAATGAATAAACACCACTGAGATGAGCCTCCTGTCTTGTCCTGAGTTGAGCTGGATATGATCAGACATCTAGAGCTTCTTCCCCTGGTTGGCTCTCTAAGATCTCCAGCTCTCTCTCTCTTCCTTAACTTTCTCCTTTTCTTTTAATAACTGAATAAGGTCAACTCTGAGGGCATCCCAGAGAAGAAATAAGTATTTATCTTTTATTCCTTAACAGCATTAAATACCAGTGATGGTAATTAACAGCAAATGTGCCTTTTATGTACCATAATTAGGGATTATAGATCCATCACCCTCATTGGCTTACTTGTGTATGTCAACACAACTTGTAGTAGATTTTGGTTTGGATTTTGCTCTTAGCTATCCAGAAAATACCCATCCTTTCCTTGTTTTCTTTTTTTTTTTTTATTTTGGAGAAATTACCTTTCCACCACACTGTGTGACCCAAATGGACCTGCCAATGAAGACGTCCTAAATGATGAACAAGTCCTCTGAAGGCCATTCAGACAACTTCTATGTGTTCCTCCTCCTCCTTGACTAAGGATGGTGAAGACATGGGCACATAAGCTATGCCTGGCCAGTTGTCCTCTCTCTCCTAGGACCCTAACTCTTTAGAAGAATGACTAATGCAGTGATGAAGTAATGGTATTTATTTCTGCATTAATGATACCCTTTTATGAGTCTTGATTCTATGAATATCCCCATATCCTTCCTGTAAATCCCCCTTTACCCTTAAGTTAGCCACTTATAGTTTCTGTTGCTTACAACCACAGACCTACCAGAAATTCACTGTCTCATTCCAAAATGGATTTCTGGAAATAATTATAAAACACACACAGGAAAAATTAAAATGACAAAATAACAGAAAAGTCACCTGGGTACTTCTGTCTGAGATGCCATGGCTGAGATACCTATATTGGAAACACAATTTTACTGAGTAACTTCTAAGCCTTCCCAATTCTGAAAGAAGTGATATTGGAGTTTGGGAAAGAATTGTACAGACCTGCCTTTGCAGGAATTGATTTAGGGAAGGGAAAGTCTGAAATGCCTCTAACATGAATAAAAGAGAAAAAACAATGAGGAGTAGAATTATCATTCAACATTATATTAATAGAATTGGACCCAGTGATGTTGGACAAGATGATAAATGGTATTGGATAAAATCACCTCTTCTAGCATGATTAGGTTTTAGCCAGGTAACATTCAATATTTTAATCTTTCTTTGAATATTGTAGAGTATTTTTTTCTCTCCATGAATATGATGGAAATTGCTTGGTCGGTTTATGAGAAAAGGGGTCTTTAAGTGGTTATGCAGATGGTCTTCATATGATTCCAAAGTTAACAAGCTTACTTTTTGGTTTGGGGAAGATTAATAACTGGGTGCTCATATTTGCAAGACATAGGGAAAGCTATTGAAATAGGCTACAGACAGGAACTTCCTATGTATATTGGTTCTTCTCGGCATGAATGGAGGCAGCCATGCCATTTCTCCAAACAGTGCAATACAAGTTTGCTGGCTTGTTTTTTTTTTGTATCAACTTATAAGGTTTGTTTCATCAGTCTCCATATGATGTAGCCTTTATGAGAAACTTGCTGTCAAAGCAAAGTCATTTAAAATTAATTAATGAATGACTTTTAAAAGTGAGGCCCCAAGGGATAAATTATTTTCCCTCCTGTTAGGATGAATGTCTATGAATATTAAGGAGCTCCTCACATTTCCTGTTTTGTTTGGAAATCTATTCTAAGTGGATGATTCTCCCTACAGACCAAGCAAGGATTTTCTATGAACAGGACCTTAGAAATGACAACCAGGAAAGTAAAGTGCTGGTTTGCACGGCAAAGTTTTGATTCAGTTTTTAATCCTCAGGTTTCATCTGTTTATTTTGGGAACAAGTATGGCCCTGTGCAACCTGGAGACTTGGTGCTTGTCCCTCATTTGTGCATATGACTGGCATTTTCTTGTGGATCCTTTATTTTACCACATAAAGTTTCCCATTAGCATCGTGGCAGACAGAACACTATGAAATGGTTGAAAGTGCCCAAATCCTAGGCCAAACATGTCAGAGTTAAGATGTTTCTAGAAGTCATTGTTGTCTTTCTTTTGAGACTGGAAAGGAAGGAAGGAAAAGAAGAATTTAAAAAGTTCCCTCCTTCTGTTCTCTTTTTTGTCAGATTTTTTTATAAAACTACATTTCAGAAAAATGACGTACTCTTATGGCAGCCAAACAATGCTGAGATATATGAAGACAGCCATGAATTATTTTTCACTCTCATTTTAAAAAATCTATCTGTCCAGGCGTCACCATTTTATGGCTAAAATCAGATCACAATAACTTTATGTACCAAAATTATGATTATAGGGAAAAATCACTGGCTTATTACCAAAAATCAGGCTTCCACTTTGTCCTAAGAAGTATCCAAATTATTTCCGGCAGTCTTCAAAGGATGTGTCACTTATGCCCGTATTCCATATATCAAACATCTCCTCTTCCAGCTTCCAATTGACCAGACCCATGTCACTGCTTCCAGAGGCTCACCATTGCTACTTCCTATCTTGAGAACTCTGTTGTCTATTCCCACATGTCATCTCTGGGTTCTCCTGTGACTCCAGTTTTGGGACCCCAGACCATCCTTAGGTTTTCTTTAAAGACAGGGCAAATGTGCTCCTTCCTACCTGTATTATATGATTTGTTGCTTGGTCCCCAAAATAGCTTTGCTTGTGCTGACACTAGGTCTCTCTTTCATCTTCTGCATCTACACCCTTCTATCCACAGGTGGCTCAAAATCAACCCAAGGAAATAAGTAGGGGACAGAAGCAATTTCATTCCATTTCGAATGTCCTCATCACCTTTCCAAGCCCCAAACTCCCACTACATATCAACATCTCCCTCCTCCTTGAGTCATAAAGTAAAACCTCTTGGACGTGTCAATGGCAGGAAACACATGCAGAGTTTGGGAAGAATTAGTTGGGAATAAGTAAAAAGAGTAGAGGAGGGAGGTGTTGTTTACACTCTTGATGCCTCCATTTCTGCTCAGCCCAAACCCCCTGTTATGTAAAGGAAGAGAAATAATGGCCCCGACTGGTTGCATTTCCTCCCTGAAGTTCCCCAGCAAATTATTAACCAGACGTCACCCCCAACACACTCATCTTGGCACTGGCAGCATCTGAGGTTCGGTTCACTGATCTATACAAAGGGAAATTAGATTCAGACAAACATAACAATTTGTCCTGGAGTGAAAAGCAGATGCATAATTTCTCTCATTTGTCCCTACTTTATTTAATAGCCCACATAGGGAGCTTATTTAAAACTACAAAACAACAACACACCAAACCAGCCAATATTATGAGAAGATCTCATTGAATCATCAACATTATGGTTACTATTATTATTTTCTTTTGTGATATAATAACGTAAAGGGGAAATCAGGGAGGATCTGAAAGAGAGTTGGAAATGTCCTTTTGTGCTCTTTAAAATGAAAGCAGGAAAGTTAATGAAGACAGAGCTCGTGGACACGTCCTGAGTGTTTTGGCTTCTTGTCTGTGACATTGTTTTCCATCCACTCATTCAATAACTAACTGTCGAACGCCTACTATGTATCAGGGCTGATGCTGGGTGCTAGGAACAGTCCAGGAAGCAAGTTAGACATGGCCTCTAGCTTCAAGGAGCTTAGAGTCTAAGGGAGTGGGGAGACAGACATTGATCAAATAAGTCAATAGTTACTATCGTTAATATGTGCTGTAAAGTGAAGTTACATTGGGGCCACGAGAGTAGAAACAGAGATGATGGATGCAAAACAGGGAGAGTTCCTCAAAGAAGCAAGATTTGGGAAAATACCTGAAGGATGAGTTGGAGTTCACTAGGCTAAATTGGGAGGAGCTTTCCAAGCAGAGACAGCAGCATCAGAAAATGTCCTGGAAACCCGAGGAAGTAAAACGTCCATAAGGCTGCAACATGGGAGGAGAGGTGGGGCCGGTGGTGAGGTTGGAGAGGAGAGAAGCGCTGGACCTTGCCGGGGGATGTCATGTTCTTAGGTTGTGTCCCATTAGCAGGGAATCCACCGAAAGATGTTAAGTAGATGAGTGCTGACATCTATTTGCTTATTTAAACCATCACTCCAGCATTTTCTGTGCCAGGCATTGTGCAGTCCCCATCCACACAATATCTCATTGAATCCTCCTACAAATGAGTCAACTGAATATTGGAGACAGAAAGTGACTTGCCCAAGGCTACCCACTTAGGACTCACCAGAGCCAGGATTCAAACCCAGGTCTGCCGACTTCACAGCACGCACTCTTACGCTCTGTTGCCTCCTAGTGCTAAGCAAACCTCTCCACATTGTTTGCAGCCAAACCTCATTCTAATTCTAATTCCCTAATATTCCACTCTTAATAGTTACTTTGGGAGAAAAAAATTCATTGCTTACCAGATTTGTCAACACTGTGTCTGTGCTGATGGATGTAATTAGAAAAATAATTTCACCCCATTGATACCAGGACAGTGTTGAGCCTTTAGAGGTAAAATCCTTGAAGATCCTTGAGACTGGGAAATACTTCAGAGAGGAGATTTCCTTTCTGGATATTGCACCATTTTCAAAGACTTGTGGCATCTCTGCCTGTTGACAGAGTCTCCTAGGTGAAAGTTAGTCTTGGGTTTTGTTGTCGCAAGACTGGCCCCAGTTTACCTTCACACAATCTTTGCACATCAATGAACTGGACTTCAAATCTAGGTGGCTCTGGCTTTGGAAGGGAAGTTCTGGACCTCCAGGAGAAATCTTGGATGTGGCAGCTGCATATTGCTGAGTAGGTGTTCTGAGTAAGGGCCAGCCCTTTCACTGGACCTATAATATATCAAACTGTCCACATGCTTGGAGGCAAGGAACTTTGTTCCTGGAGATTTTAAAGTGAAAGCAGACACCAGGGTAACGCATTTCTGACCGCCTTAATCTGTCATGACTTCAAACATATTTAACCAGAGCACCTCTTGCATGTAGGAGGGTGCTGCTTAGCTGTCCACTGCAGACATCACCTTCTTTTAGTGTCTCGTGTTGGAAATGATTCAGTTTTAAAACTTACTCTAGAGCAGACCCCAGTGAAGTTGGGTGATTTAAGCACATTTCTATTGTATGAGGGCTTTTCTTTCTTAAGTTCGTTTCTGGCTACAGAAATCCTATTGTTGACAATAGCGTGAGCATTCATAAAGCTCTTCTTGAATGTGATTCATAGCAGACAACAGGGACCATACCCTCCATGAAGGTTTGCCTCATACCCCATTCCTGTGCCGGCTGCCAAGAATCTCACTGTGTCCCTTTATTGTGCTTTGGAATTAGATGACCTGGTTTTAAATCCAGCTCTGCCATTCTCAAGCTAAATGATCTTGGGACAGTTGCCAAACCTCTTGTGTCTGTTTTCCTGTCTCTAAAATGGGGATACAAAAGTTTTGGATGTTGTGGTATATTCGTATTATGGTTTAAAAATTTTCATCCCTTCCTCTCTTTGTGTTCTTTGCCATGATCCTCTCACTGGAGTACCAGACATTTATTTCATTTCTCATTTATGCTGGTCTTGGTCATGTGACTTAATCTGACCAATGAAATGTTAGAAGACATGATGTGAGCAGATGCTTTAGCAGTGCTGTGCACATGGGCTCACTGTCGTGTGTTTCTCTCATCATCATGAGAGTCATGGTCTCTAGATAGGCCATTGGCCTCAGGAAGAGACACATGGACTGATCTCAACTCATCCCACAACTAGGACCCAAACCCAGTGTAGGTCAACTGAACTCCAGCTGACCCACAAATGCACGAGTGAGTGACAAGGAAATGTTTCTTGTTGAATATCATTGAGAGTTCTTAGATTGGTATGTGGTATTAATGCATCAGTAACACAAGTTGTTGTAAAATTTAAATTCCAGTTTTCTTTTTTCTTCTACTATTTCTATGACACTCTCATTTTACCTCTATAATGACATGTATCATTTGGTTTCTGTGATGAATGGCTGTTGTTTTCCATGCTCCGTTTTTATTTTCTCTTCTTCTTGGCAAGTACCTCAGTTTTTCTCTGGAGAACTCCTCTCCTCCAGTCTCAGTCTGTGTCATCAGCTGGGGTAAATTTTGGGGGTGAGCATACAGTCCATTCCATCCTCCTGGATTCCTTGATGGGTCCGGGGGTGGGCATGCGACCCAAGTTAGTCCAATGAGATTGACTCTCAGGAATTTATGAGAAACTGTTGGGAAAGAGACTTTATTTCCTGCAGAGATGCTGAGCTGGCAAAATGAAAGTCTAGAATTTCTAGTAGCCACCCCTCCATGGTGTGAAAAACATCTGTCTGAGAATGATGTCAACACAAAGAGGAAACAGAGATGAGAGATGGAGACAGGCAGACTTCCAACAGCATTGTATAAGCAACCTGAAGCAGCTATATTTGAATCCACACGTTTATAGACTTAGTTTCATGATCCAACAAATTATATTTTGGGTTTATTTTAGTTTATATCAGGTATTTAACCATTGCACACTTAAGATTCCTTACATTCTGTTTATTTTACTATAGAAAATATTTTCTCTCTTGTGGTTGACAATCTTGTCTCTTTTAGTTTTGGGTCCCCCAGTGGAAATGGCATAGTCCCTTGCTAATAGCAGGTGCTCACTTATGTTTGAATTATTGATTAAATGAATAAATATATTGGTCAATAGTAGATACACACACAGGCATGCATAATTTAACATGGCCATATGGCTTAAGTTATAAAAGACAATTTTTAGAAACCCAAAGATGTATAGTATAATAGGTTAGAAAATTTCTTTCAGATAGGTTCACTTATTTACTTTAAGACATACCAATGCTTTACAACAGAGGCAGCATTTGAATCTAGCCCTCTGATTCCAGTATAACCTTCTACAATGTAGTGCTTCCTCAAGGCAGATCTTAAAGAGCTGACCGTATCAGGGAGAATGTTTTTACAGAGATGATCATATCACCTGGTATTTTCACTCATCCTCTTCAACATCAAATAATCTTTTTAAGTGCCTAATGGATAGACAGGATTGCTGAGATAACTTCAGTGCACTCTCATTCTTAGTTTTTCAGACCCAATTATGGGCTTCTAATAGTGCTAAATCAGAGACATCTTATAACAGAAAGAGGCTCATAAATGAGCACAGATATATGGACCATTGGTCCTTCAAAAGAAGTCATGTGGAAGGTAATTATTTTTGATCCACAGTGTTCTTGTCTTTCATCCTTTGTCATCTTGGTAGCTTTGACCACACATTTCATGCATAATGATCAAATGATAATTAAAGCTACCATTTATTGAACACGTATTATGTGTTATACATGGTGGCTTACAAGAGAGTTTTGCAATCATTGTCATTTGATTCTTGAGGCAATCCAACAAAGGAGGTTTTTATCTATTTCCAGTGTGGACAATAAGGCTCAGATATGTTAAGTATCTAGCACTACACAGCTAGAAAATGTAGCACTGAGATTCAAAGCTAGGTCTGTCTGCCTGTGTCGATGACTCCTTTCCTATAAGTCCACGCCCATGGACTCTACTCTTGAAGCTGCTTTAGACTTGATGTCTCTTGATATCTAACCATGGCCATGACCTTGGTCTCTGGTGTTTTCTTCTCTTTCCCATTACTGGGTTTTGTTACCTAACCCGTTTTGTCCCAGAATAGGAAACATAACGGCACATAGTTCATTCACACTGTTGTGCAACTACCACCTTCCTCTAGTTCCAAAGCATTTTTATTACCCAAAAGGAAACTGCAAGCCCATTAAGAAGGTACTCCTCATTTCCTCCTCCCCATAGCTCCTGGCGACCACTAATCTGCTTTCTATATCTATGGATTTTCCTCTTCTGGACATTTCACGTAAATGGAATCACATCATATGTGATTTTTTGCCTTTGGCTTCTTTTCCTTAGCATAATGTCTTTGAGCTCCATCCATGTTGTAGCATGTATCGCTACTTCGTCCCTTTTTATGGCTGAATAATATTCCATTGTGTGGCACAAATTTTATCACAATTTGTTTTATCCTTTCATCCATTGATGGACATTTGCGTTGTTTCTACCTTTTGGTTATTGTAAATAGCACTGTTATGAATGTGTGTGTCCATGTACTTGTTTGAGCACCTTTTTCAATTATTTTGGGTATATACCTAAGAATGGAATTGCTGGGTCATGTGGCTACATTATGTTTAACTCTTTTGAGGAACGGCTGCACACATTCCATGGCACTAGTCTTTGATTTGGTTGTCTCTGCAATTTGGGGGGTTGTTGATTCTTGGCTAACATATATTCTATGTGGCCAAATTAGGGCAGTATGAATGTATAGAATTGAGAAATGGTCATCACACTGACGGCACTGTCAGCTAAATAGTTCTGTGTGGTTTTTCTGCAGCCACTGGAGGAGACAGGCTGTGAAGGGGTAGATGGAAGTAGAAAGGGGCTCTTGTCATGCTCAGGGTCCAGGTGACGCTGAAGGGGAGAAGTCCAATGGTTGGATGACAGTTCGTTTGAAATGCTGGTACAGTAGGCTTAGCCTGAAAATCATGCTCAAGAGTTCTACTTTCTGCTTTTCCCATCCCATCACCATTATTCTTCTTTGGACATGCACATCCTTCAATGCCTGTTGACTCTCAACCATCCTGTGGTCTGTTACTGTCACTTACAAGAATTTGGCTGTCAGGGAAGATGCCAGAAAGCCTTTTAAAAGCCACTGCAAAGTTTCATTGCTAACTTGTGACTTGGAGGAACTTTGAGAGAGAGGGTTATAAATAAAACGCATGCATCAATCTGGGTTTCGCAACAGGAATGCAATTCCACTTCGTGGCTAGAGATAAAACATGTCTTGCCGTGCACAGTGAGCTCTTCGCCGTGCTTGCATTTTATTTCCCATCACAATCTAAGTTATGGCAGATGAAACTGCTCATAAGGTATGAGGTTAGACAACCCCATGCTAATTCACACTTACACATGATGGTGTGTTTTTAGAGGTTCGAGGGCTGGTTTCTTTGGCAACTTGGGCTTGGAGGAAGGGCGAGGGGTGGAAAAGACCCCATGGGACAGAAGTGAGTATGGTTTGACTCTGCAAGAAGGTTAAGCCTTTTGAGAGCAATGGGTGAGTCTTAGATCTCTTTGTGCCTTAAGATGCCTGGCAGAGTCAGCCACATAAAGGGCATGTATTAGTATTAATGAGTGTGTGCTGCTGATGCTGAGAATTGTTCTGATAACCGTTAGAATTCGCAGCCAAAAAACAATGATCCCTAATAGCTACTTAACAGGTGGACACTTTGCTCTGGGCTTTATGTGTATCATTCTGATTGCATGTTCTTTATCAGCGTATGAATCTACTGCTACTACTGTTATTTCCATTTTATAGATGGGAAACTGAGCATCAGGAGGTAGTAGGCGTTTTATCCAGATCTTAGCTAGTAAAAGACTGGACCAGCATTCAGCCTCAGGATGGCCATGGGCCTGTGTTAACCACCCCTCCATACTGCTCTCTCCACCCACCTCAAATTACACAGAAGGGACTATGCTATCTCCCTCCTTCCTTATTCGTGTTTCTCCTCCCCCCCCCCCCCCCCCCCCCCCCCCCCGCCCCTTGCTTTTGGGTTTCCCTATTCTTGACTTCTTAAGGTCAGTAGAAGCCACTCTTGTTCCTTTTTTTATTCACATGTCTGTTTTTTCATTCATTCATTCAATTATTTACCATTCAATGGTTGTTTTGAATAACTATTACGTACCAAGCACTGTTCTAGTGCTGCAGATACAAAGATGGATAATGGGAAATCCCTGCCTTTGGGGCAGGTAATCAGAGAACTATGAGGCTCTGTGCTGTGGGCTGGAGTTGAGAGAGTCACAGGATTTTACAGGAAGGAGCACGTTGAACACACATAACAAATCAGGGCAAGGAGCAGCTTCCTGGAGGAGGCAGCATCTGGTCTGCATCTTGAAGGATGAGGAGCTGGCCATGTGAATGAAAGTATGGAGACAGTGCACAGTTCTCTTTTATCCTGATTTCCAAATCTTTGTGTACGTTTTGCATCTTGAAGTGATAGAATGGTTACGAGAAAGTTCAAGAAGGTCAATAGTCGTCTTACCAACAAGACAACCACTCAAAATGCCACTTTTCTTTAAACGCAAAGTGGTGATTTGTGGTAAATTCTGGATTTCATTTTTTTCATTAACATGCTAAGCACATCTCCTCTGTTTTTCTCAATAATCATCATAATAAATAGTAATGAAAGTCAAAAATTAGATGTGTTCTGTTTTGTCAGCACAATGTCAAGAAGAGAAAATTGATGAGTTCTCTATCAAAGGAAGATCCTCTTTGCAGTTATCACCCACTACGTTGAAGAGAATCTTTCTTGTATTGACTCTTTGTTTTGCCTTCCTTGACAAAGTTCCCTTAAACATTTTTTTTAACCTTTTCCTAAAGAGAACATTTAAAAACAAAATAGTTTTTCTTAGTTTTGTAAAATTGTTCCAAAAATAATACATGTGGATTGTAAAGAAAAACTGTGAGCCATTTGGAAGTGAAAGAATTGAAAAGTGACATTGAGGAGCTGGCCTGGTGGCATAGTGGTTAAATTTGTGTGCTCCACATTGGCGGCCTGGGGTTCGCAGGTTGGGATCCGGGGTGTGGACCTACACACGGCTCATCAAGCCATGCTGTGGGGCATCCCACATACAAAATAGAGGAGGATGGGCACAGATGTTAGCTCAGGGACAATCTTCCTCAGGCAAATCGCCAATCTTCCTCACCAAAAAATTAAAAATTAAAGAATAAATAAAATTAAAATAATTAAAAGGAAATAGTGATATTGTCCTCTTGTCCCCATCTCCTTCCCTGGAGGCAACTATTATCGACAGCTTCACGTGTATCCTTCTGGATCAGGGGTTCTCACCTCACATCTGCACTATTGACATTTGGGGTCAGACAATGCATTGTGGTGGGGGGCCGTTGTCTGTGTTATGAGAGGTTCAACAGCATCCCTGCCTCTACCCACTAGATGCCTCCAGCACCTCTCCCTCCACCACAGCCGTGACAACCAAAAATGGCTCCAGACATTGCCGACTGTCCCCTGGGGCCCAAATCACGCCTGTTGAAACCCATTGTTCTAGATGTTTTAAAATACACACATAAAATGCAAGAATCAATAGAAAAGCCAGAGATTATTTGGGGAGTGATTTGGGAAGTGATTATGAGAAAACGAAGAATTAATTATGAGATGAGACGTAATTATGAGAAAACGGAATTATGTGCTTAGAACAAGCAAATAGAGAACCCAAAAGGAACCTTACTTTGTAAATGGTCTATTTTGATAGGAAAGGTCCAAACACCTCCATATATGAAGCCTTTTCGAATTCCATTTACTCTTCCTTTTTAAAGCTGTAATATCATTTCCCGGTTAGTGGGTGTTTATTCACTGTATCACTGCGGAAAGCATGAGTCCTCGATCGATAACACCAGGAAAGAAACTGGTAGGAGACGAATAAGGGAGGGGGATCAATGCAATAAGGATGTGCGGGGGATCTTGAAGACACTGGCAGCTAATGGAAGGTGGGCTGGAGGAGTCTCAGATGGTGGAGGCAGTAACAATGAGCAGGAACTTTGATCTTCAATCCAGAGGGAGCATTAGATCCCCCGGGGAGCTTTCTGCTGTAGGTGTCAGCAAGATCTGAGGAGTCTGGCAGATCTGAGTTCAAATCCTGGCTGTACCACAGGGTGCTTAATTTGGGGGTGGATCTGAGTTGCTGCAGCTGCAAAACTGTTATCCCCTCTTTACATTTTGGGGAGCCACACCACATGGTGGTTCAGAGTGGAGAGCCAGATCGGGGCTCATTGCTCACCTCCTCCACTTGCTACTTGTTTCAACTTGATCTTCTCATCTCATGTCTCCTTCTCTCATTTTCCTCACCTGGTGGGGGACAGGAGCACTCTCACCACATCAGAGGTAAAGATTGAGCCAGTCAGAACATGTGTGTAAAGAATTTACAACACTGCCTGGCACACAGAAAGCGCTCACTAATTGTTAGCTACAATTATCAGTCAAGTGATCCCCACTGGTTATTGTGAGGCTCAAGGATGTGAAAAGATCCTAGAATGTTGCCTGGCATACCAGCAAGCATTCGACAAATGGCAGTGCCCGTGCAGGCTTGCTGTCTCTCTCTCTGCTCCTCTCTTTTCCTCCATCTCCCTCTTGGCTTTTTTTCTTCTTCTTTTTTTTCTATCATCTTCCTTCTCCCTCTTTGCTCCAAGCCTCAGAGCTCAGGCAAGAGAGAACCAATCCTAAGACTACACGATTTATTTTTCTCACGCTCATTTCTGTTTTAATAATTATCATATTGACTCCGAATTTATTACACTACAAGAAGGACGTTATGCGGAATCTCATGAATTTAAACATTAATGTAAGATAAATTAGTTTTAAATTGAATTCCTCGAATGGAATTGAATGTGTTTCCGTATGATGAATAAGGAATTTTCCAAGTAAAATCTAAATCTCCGATGTTCCATTTTTGAGCAGGTGGAAGAAAATATGTGGGGATATTTGATAAGGTTAAAATATGATGGCACTGCAATAGATTAGCTGTGCTATAAACTAACTTTTTAGTTTGGGGAGAATGCAGCCTGGGGGCGGAGTCAAGGAGATAAAAATGTGAAGATTTCCACATTATGTTTGCTGTCTCTTACCTCCAATTTAATACCAGTTATTATAAAATATAACACCCTCTAAAGAGGACACTTTTTTTTTTTTTACATTTTTTAATTAATCAATTCCCTTGTTAGAGCTTAATTAAAAAAAAAGGAACACCTAGCATCTGCTTTAATCCTATTTTCTCTGAAAGCTCATCTCTTCAACGTGATCCCCAAAGGGCTGAAAATGCTCTTCTTGAAAGCAGGCCAAAAAGCAAGTGGTCACAGATGAAGAAAGTAAATCCATTAAAGAAGAAATGGGAAAACGTGTTCTGCGCCTTATCAGAGCCAGAATTATCATCGGATGAGAAGGCTTATAGGGAAGGAAGAGAAGTTCTGCTCAGTTCGTGGAGGCCTCTGTCTGGTGACAGCTGGTGACTTCCTGAGTATTATTCGTCACACTTCAGCAGGGTCATCTTTTCAAAGCCTGAATGTGACCATGTCACTCCCCTGCTCTCCAGCACTTTCCACATAAAGCCAAAACCCGCTTCTCTCAGCCTGCAAGGTTCAGAGCATCCTGCTCCCAGCCTCATCCTTCACTACACACTGCCTCCCTCCTGGTCCTCCACCTCCCCTGAGATACCTTCTGTCTCCAAAGGCGGTCTCTCCTCCTGCCAGAGGGCATTTGCATGTGCTGAGCCCCCACCTGGATCTCTACCATCTCTATCACCCTCACCTGGTTAATGCTGCCCTGGTCTTGGGATCCCACATCAACTTCTCCTTCTTGGGGAATGCTTGCCCTGAAACAGAGGCTTTGTCAGGCCCCACTATGACCCCATAGAGCATGGAGCTCCCCTCTGGGTGGTCGTAATTCCAGGTGTAATTTTACATGTATTTTTAAGCACTTTTGATGAATGCCTCTTTTTACCACTGTAAAAAAGGTTGCTCCGAAGGGGGCAAGTTTTGTCTGCTTTTTGCTCATCAATTCCTCCCCAGCATTTAGCTCAACACTGGCACACCAAAGCCCCTTGAGAACATGAGGAGGCTCTAAGCCACGCAGATCTAAAGAACCAGGAAAGAAGACGAGAAGGCACATGGGACATGGGACAGGAGCTGGTAAGAATTTGGCTTCTGGAGAAAGGTCAGTGACTCAAGATGGGATCCTAGCACTGTCCCTTGCTCCTAGTCAAGTCCCTCCATGTAACTGTCTAATGAATGGAAGGTGAGAAGTCCCAAGAAACCAGAGAAATGCTAGATGTGCCATCTAGGGGGGAATCATTGTAAGGGAGTTAATGAAATACAGTCAGAAAAAATAGCATTAAAGAAAGAGAAAACTGACAAATTCCACTTCTAGGAATTTAATCTACATAAATGCATACACAAGGGAACATGAACAGATGAAGAAGTAAATTCAATGTGTTTTGTGTGTGTGTATGCATGTAAGTATATAGATATAGAGAATGAGGCTAAAAGTCTATCAGTTCGTTGCTTGGGCCCATTTTGGCCCATCCAGACAGTAAAACATTACTCAACCATTAAGAGGAATAAGACTCAATTATAGGCGCTGGTATGGAAAAGTGTTAGTCCTATTTATTAAATGAAAGCAGATATTTGCATAATCATGTGCATAGTATAAATGCATTTTCTTAAAGTGTGTATAGACACGAGTGTCTGAGAAGGGATTGCATGTGCATTGTAATGTATGCAACAGGGCAAGTCTCAAATGATACACCACTATTATTCCTGGTTAGTTCCTGGAATTAAGTTTGATAAGGGAATCTTTTCCCTTTTGTTTTTCCTGTTTATATCTGAACAAAGATCAATTTTAATAACAAAGATTTTTTTTTTTTAAAGATTTTATTTTTTTCCTTTTTCTCCCCAAAGCCCCCCAGTACATAGTTGTATGTTCTTCGTTGTGGGTCCTTCTAGTTGTGGCATGTGGGACGCTGCCTCAGCGTGGTTTGATGAGCAGTGCCATGTCCGTGCCCAGGATTCGAACCAATGAAACACTGGGCCGCCTGCAGCAGAGCGCATGAACTTAACCACTCGGCCACGGGGCCAGCCCCTTAATAACAAAGATTTTAATAACTAATAGATTGATGAAGAAAGACCTAGGATATAACCTCAGAAACATAAGCAGCATAAAGTCATCCTCTAAAACAATGGTTCTCAATTGAGGTGATTTTGCTCCCCAGAGAGCCTTCAGCAATGTCTGGAGGCATTTTGGTTTGTCACACTGTGGGGTGGGGCGGGTACTACTGCTATCTAGTGGGTAGAGGCCAGGGATTCTGCTAAACATCCTTCAGTACATAGGACCGGCCACTCAACAAAGAATTATCCAGTCTGAGATGGGAACAATACAGAAGTTGAGAAACCCTACTCTCTGCTGGCTCCCTACCCTTCCTAGTCTGGTAATTTTTGGAGGATGAGTTCCTTTATCATTATGGCAGGGGATGGAGAGAATTATGGAGGTAAAAACTACCATAACTGAAGAACACCCAGGCTGCTCAGAAAAGCCGTCGGGATGGTAGCCTCCAGGTAGAATTGATAAGGCACTGTGTTGTGGATCCATGGATATTTTATTTAATTGCAGCATCTAAGAAATTCTCCAAATGTGGACGCCTTATAGGCCTTTGATTTATCTATGCCTTTCCCCAGTTCAGCTCACTTTGTATCCCTGAGTCAAATTTATCTCAATCTCAACCTCAAGGTAGAGCTGGACAGATGCATAATGCCACACTCTCATTAAAGTTCTTTATTTGCATATAGTCTTGCTTATTAAAATTCCATTAGCATCATTGGGAGTGGGGGATGAGAGAGGAGCCAGCACAGTTTAGTCTTGCCTTAAACCTTGGCTTGACTTCATCATAATTTTGCTATGTTCTCAGCTCACCCAAGTCTTGTGGTCCAAGATGTAAACATTCAGAGACTTCCTTTTCTTGGGCTCCATAGTTTCTCCCAAAGCCTTGCTGAATGATACATATTCTCTAGATTTTTCTGAGTTAATAAATTTCAGTTCTATTATCTAAGCATAAAGTAGAAATACCCTGAACCATATTTAACCATGTAATTATACCCATGCAAACTCTCTAACCAAATGCCTGTATTGTTCTTTTTTCTTAGCCTAATATATTTCCCTTCTCAAGTACAAGAGATTTCCCCTTCTGATCATGACATCCAGGTTGACATGAGTGTGTGACACAATTATCTGAGTAGCTCAGGGAAATTATTTTGCACCCAGAGTCAGGGTTATGGAGAGTGACCCCAAATGGACGAATGTTAAGCATTTTTTAATACAAAAATTATCACTATCATTTCAGTTCCGTTTTTCCTAACTTTTATCCCCTTTGATCATCCCTTGGGTTTGAAAAGAGCTGATTCTTTGGGCAGTATTTTCGTTCCATTTCCACATCTTTGGGAAGAAGGGACAGTGGGAAGAAGAAGACCCAGAATTTGGGGGATTTTTATTATCATCCCAGCTGGGAACACCAAGGGAGCATCATTTATGCTCTGAGAGGAATAGGAAAAGCACAGTCTTACTTCTAAAAGAGAATCCAATGCTTTCTAAAAGGAGGTGGAATGAAATTACTGTTGTAAAAATGGGAAGATATTGCTAATGGGAATGTACTGAATGCTATCACTAATTAAAGAAGGCACTTTGAAATTAATTGACAGGCTGCACTTAAGAATATAATTGTGTAGTAATCAGCCATTGGTAGACAAAACTTAATGCTATTTATTTCGTGAGAATAAAACTTTTTCCTGATGTTTCAAAGCCAGGGATTCTATTTTGTTCCTAAATTCATCTCCAGAAATGAATATACTGTATTTGTGTGTGAGGAACCCAAGTGAATAAATAAGTAGGAGTTTCTGAGGGGAACAACACAGTGGGATTTATCTTGAAAAGAGCAATTGCAGACATATGTCATATGTCATTACTGGAGAGTTGGCGACAGTGTTATTCATTATGTGGTCTCAGAGTGTTCTAAATTAGAGAAATGGATTATTGGAAGTGGATGATTTCCCCAGATTGCTACTTAATAGTGACTAAGGGGTCTGCATTACTCATATTTGCAATGAAAATGGTGCCAAAACCCAGCAGTGTTTGACTGAAATGAAATGTAAGGCCTATTGGGTATTATCTTGAGATGCTGCCTAATTTTATGCCTCTTGCTTAGTATAAATGTCCTGGGGTCTCAGAGATTGGGGTGCTTGAAGCAACCACAGATGGAAGTGAAGGTTCTCTAGTTATTTACCTCTTCATTTCTTCCCACTTCCTTGTGCCCTGTACGTGCACCGCAGAAATTACTTTACCACCTAAACATAGGTTTCTCCATTTGCCCTTTTCCATTACCAGAAAGGATCTACCTTTGCAGCTTTCTGTACTTGTTCCTGCCTGTTTTGAGCTGCCAAGCTTCCTGTCTGAAGTGAGCAGCCCAGCTCGTATGTTCATTCATTTATGGTTAAATAGTTAGAGTCCCAACCATGTGTCAAGTCCTATACTAGAACCTGATTGTGGAGTGATGAGTGAACTAGTGACCTTGTACATCCACCTCCTGGGGCTTTCAGTCTCTGGGGAGACAGATATAGTATAGTCCCACAAATTTGTTTTTAATCCCCGCTTACCTCCTTCATGGCATCACTTACCGCTTACCCTCTAACTCACTATACATACCAGCCTCCTGTCTCTTATTTGGATATTCTAAGCCATTTTGTACCTCAGGGCCTTTGCACTCACTCTCTTCCTGGAGGGCTCTTCCCATAGCTGTCTCCTAATCATCCTCCAAGACTTATTTTAATTGCCATCTTCCTTAACTTCCCAGTGCAGAACAGCATCCTACCCAGTTACTCCCCACCCTTCACTGATTATTTCCTTCACCATACTTACAAATCTGTCAATATCTTGCTTACTTACATATTTGTTGTCTGTCTCTCCCTCTCGAAGGTATGTCTAGAAAGGATTTTGTCTTCCTTGTGCTTTACCATCAGCACCTAGCATGGAGTGGATGCTCAATAAACATTCATTATTGATGGACACAGCTGCCAGCCTTGCTAAGTGTGATGAAAGGAAAACACCAGATGCTGTGGAAAATTATAAGTGAAAGACCTAATTTAGATGGAGAGTGCAGGAGAGACCTCTGTGAAGGATTGACATTTAAGTTGATGGGTATGTAGGAATAGATAGCAAGATAGAGGAGGAAGGAGTGATGCAGACAGAGGCAACCTAGCAGGCACAGCCTGCAGAGGGAAGGAGCTTGGTGAGTTCAATGAATTGACAGATGAGGATGTCTGGGGCCCAGGGAGTGAGGGCACAATGGTGTGAAAGGGGGCTGGAAAAGTCAGCCTTGGAGGCTGCGAGAGAGTTTGAACGTTGGGAAGCCATCCGAGGGATTTAAAGGATTAGAGTGACGTGACCCTATAAATATTTTAATAAGATCTCTTTGACCGTTGTGAGCAGACTTGTTTGGGAGAGGAAGAGTAAAAGGTTGCCTGGAGCACTGCCTGGCACAGAGCAAGTGCTCAGTAACTATCTGTTGTATAATGACAGTAACTATCCGAACGAGTGAATTAATGAACAGGGGAGATCAGTAGGAGGCAATTTGTTCTTAAAAGGAACCTTGCTAAAAAAGTTTTTTTGTTTGTTTGGGATTGCAAGGCAAGGGGAGAATTGTTACCTATAATTGTAAATAATATGTAAAGTCAGACATCCTCTTTCCTTGACATGCAACTACTAGCAAGACATCATTTCATACCATGTAGGTATCTTTGACTCTCAAAGTCATTCTTAGAGGTTTTTTTTCTGGTCTTTGTAGCTTTGTCCATATAGAAGCCAAAGTTTGTTTTGGTCACTTGACTCCAAAAGCCCAACCTCTCACGTAAGGATGGCTCCATCAGCAAGCACTATGGCCCAAATGCCACAAAGACAGTCTGCTGTGATGGATTCTTTTCTTTGCCTTTCTGAGTTTCACAGTCCAAAGAAAACCCTGATGTATGTGTGGATTCTTCTGTATTTTATTCTGAAAAATCAGGACAGGAAAAGAAGCAGGGATTGTATGAGTTACAGTGATAACAAGCTTTAGTAACAAATTCCCAAATCTCAGTGGCTTAACACAATTCAAGTTTGAGTCTTCTTACCTGTAGATCCAAGTGTGTGTTCCTGATGGATGGGTGGCTCTACTCCATGAAGTGATGCAGGGACCCAGGCTCCTTGCATCTGTGGCTCTACCATCATGATTGCAAAGGATAGGGAGGATCACGTGGGCCAAGCCTGATATGATAAAGAGTGGCACCTCCACTCACATTCCATTGGCCAAAAGCAGTCATATAGCCACACCTAGCTGCAAGGGAAGCTGGGAAATGCAGTCTCTGTTGCTGGAGGAAAAAGAAACCTGCCGATGAACAGCTAGCTAAGCTCTGCCATAGAACACCCTCCATAGAAATGCGGGGTAACTGCAGATTCCTCTTCTACAATTTACAATATTTAATGGCTGAACCAGTTTACTTGATAAAACATTACTGCGTATGTTAGGCATTTTTTTGTGACTAATTCTGGAAAGCAAGAAGTTGTCCCATAGTTCCACCTTCCCATCCACTCCTTAGAATCTGTTTTACAAACAATAGAATAGTTAAGGATTTCAGCTCTGCAGTTAAATTAAGCATCAGAAAGAAAGCAGCCTTACAGAGCCAGCCTGGTGGTGCAGTGGTTAAGTTTGCACATGCTGCTTCAGTGGCCTGGGTTTTGCTGGTTCGGATCCCAGATGCAGACCTAGGTACCACTTGGCAAGCCATGCTGTGGCAGGCATACCACATATAAAAAAAGTAGAGGAAGATGGGCATGGATGTTAGCTCAGGGCCAATCTTCCTCAGGAAAAAGGGGAGGATTGGCAGCAGATGTTAGCTCAGGGCTAATCTTCCTCAAACAAACAAACAAAAAAAAAGAAATAAAGATAGCAGCCTTTGAAGTTAGGAACTAAAACGCACAGTGACAGAGGCAACCAGAAACCCTATAGGGTTTTAACCTTGTTTTTCACATCGCCCAACAAACTCCTGATTTGTTTAAGGATTCTGCTTAGCTCGTTTCAGAGGCATTTTGACTTCTATATCACTCCAAACCTTCCTTCTATGAATTAGCCATGGGGTGTGACCAGAGTGGCACCTCAAAAGAAGAAACTTCTGTGCCTGGGAAAATCAGATCATCTTTCAAGACTTGGCTTAAGGGATGTCTCTGCCTTGAGGTTCTTCCAGACTTTTTCTCACCCTCTTCCAGATAGAACAGATTGTTTCTCATGCCCTTAATTTATCCTGTGTAGCCTTCAATGATAGCTCATATTTACTCCTGTAATGAAGTTCTTTGGGTTTATTTTCATATTAAAAATATAACCCCAGTTTGTTGCAGAACATTTAGAAATTACAGTTAAAAAAATAACAATGCAAATGAACATCATGTGATTCCACTATGCCCAGGATTTATTGCTGTCCCATACTGTCTCTGTCACTAGATTGAGAGCTTGTTGAAGGCAGGGACTGTCTCTTTCATCCCTTTGTCACTGAATCCCCATTGCCAAGCAGAGAGCCTGACATGCATGAGATCCTTTGTAATAATAGGATGGAAAGATGGCTAGATGGACCATCTCACAGTTTGCAGATGAGCACTCCTACTCGCTAAAGTAAGCCCAGGACAAGGTAAGGTGAGTTGTAAATGATACCTATAGGTCAGCCTCCACGAAAGAAGTGCTGAAGTTAGAATTCTGTAGTGTGCCAACAATTCAATTTGAGGTTCTCTGGCAAAGTTGGTTTTCTGAGTTTAAAGAACTGTAAAATCAGGTTAGGCTTCACTGGGTAACATGCAAACTATTCATCTTGATGTCCTGACACTTTCCAGTGCATTGCTCATTCGTGTAAGTGCGCTGCAGGTCTCTTCCATGGGGCATCTCAGGATCCAGGCTGCTTTAATCATGTAGCTGTACAGTCCAGGCTGAATCCTTGGGGGAAGAGAGAGTCGGAAGGATGCTCTTGAGCTTTCTGCAACAGAAGTGACTTTCCCCCACAGTCTACCGGCTGCAATTAGTCACCCAGCCTCATCCAACTGCAAGAGCCTTTTGAGTGACCATGCCGGGTGGGAGAGCGCGATATGGGCGAACACTCGTAACATCTGTCAAAATAATATGACTCATGCTGTACTAATTCATTAGGAGTGTATTAAAAAATGTATATATAGTATAAATGTATATTCATTAGAAGTATATAAAAATGGTTCTGAATTCAAGCAATGGACTCAGACTGCCTGGATCTGAGCCTGTATTGGAATGATTTGTTTAATCTTGAACAAATCACTCAAACTCTTTAAGCCTTGCTTACCTCATTGAAAATTGAGAAGAATAATAGTTTTAATTAAATAATGTGCAGATCAGTGAACCCAGACATTGTGCAAGCTCACTAAATGTTAGTTATCTTTAAAGGTTTGTTAAAACTTAAAGTAATTGTGGTTACTACAATCCTATTATCATTATTATGAATAATAGTGATAAATTTGCTTTTCACCCTGAGGTGCTGTCAGAGACATATGTATGTACATATCTTGAGAGAATATACCAAAAGACTCCACTTTCAATTTTCCCACGTGCTCCAATCAAATTCTGAAAATGGCACTGAGAATCTACCTGCCCATGAAGTGTTCATTATTGAACACCATGCAAGATAGTGCATCCTATTTTTTTTTAAGGGGAAAAAAGAGGGGAGGGAGTGTATCCATCATTTTCAACACAGTTGCCTCAGTCTGAAATGATTGCAACACACGCCACCATTAACCCATTGACTCCATCCCCACAGAAAGGCTGATGAAGCGTTCTCGGCTGCGACGCTGCCAAACGTCGACAGACTCAATAAACGCCCTGAAATTTAACATGCGTCTGCTGTCTGCTGAACAGCTCTGGGCACAAATAGGTTTCTTTTATTATGGACAGAAAGGCCAAGTGAAATTTTAATCAGACAGACAAGGAGGGTATCTGAGAAACACTGAAATGCCAGCCCTGCTGGTATTTCCACAATATTGAACTTGTCTTTTTGGGGCCTTTGTAGCTATTTCAATTAGTTGTGAGACACACAGCCCTTGTTTTTGCAAATTCTCCTCTTTTTAATTAAGCTACTGTTCACTGGGATTCTTCTTGTAACATGCAAAACATTGAAGAGAAAATTAAGCAGTTGAAATATTTGGATTTAAAAAGTGCACGGTTATCTCAACCTGTGTAGTCATAGTACTATTCTTACTGGATATTCTGGCATTTCGCCCCTCCCATCCCAGTGTCTAGATTTCCCAGCCTTCAAGTTTTATTAGAGTCATGCTCCACATAATGACATTTCAGTCAAGAACCGACCGCAATTACGACAGTGGTTCCATAAGATGAGTGCTAAGGAGCCTAGGTGTGTAGTAGGCAATACCATCTAGGTTTGTGTCAGTACACTCTATGATGGTCCCACAAGGAGGAAATTGCCCAACAATACATTTCTCAGAACATATGCTGTCATTAAGCAATACATGGCTATATGTAAATTTGCTTTAACACATGGTGACCCTGCTTTCTTTGTTCTCCTTTTAAAATTATGTAAAATGTGGTATAAACAAAAGAATATCTGTAACAAATATGGACATTGGAGAGAAGAGTAAAACCAAAATCCATAGATCTACCACCCAACTCAAAAGCCAGAAGATTTATCAATCCTATTGAGGTGACCTTTTTGCTCCTTGATGAGTTTCTTTTTTTCATGGAAAAAAGCAGCATTTTGTCAGTGAAGGTGCATAAAGCACCACAAGTCATTGGAAATGCCTGAATAAAAAGAAGTCTCTCTTTAAAATAAAGCATTGTCAATCTGTTAGTCACATGGAATCCGTTGGAAGTTAATCCTAAAAATAAAAAGACAACTTTAGGGTGTGAGGAGCTCTAGTGACATCTCTGATATTAATTGATTGACTGATTCTTTCATTCATTCACTCTTTGGTTGCTGCATTTAAGGATTCCTGTGTTCGTTCCTCCATTCTTTCATTAAATATGGATTATAATCACGGCTTCTTTAACATATAATTAATGTGATCATTATTATAATGTTTCATTGTAATTTTGTAACTATGCCATCCGACCATACTACTGGGGTTCCGTTGAGAATTCCTTGTGCGATTGAAAGAGGACATGAGATTTAGTTTACATCCTGATGTTTTTAGAAAGCAAAAATACATTTCCTTCCAGAGTGTCAGACAGGAATCCATTTGAAATAGCCTAATTCTCACTGGAAGGACCAAAAGGCAACCGCACGGTGTTTGAATTGACAGCTTGTTTTCCAGGGTTTTTTACCCCTTTTGTTTGCTCGAAGGTAAAACCCTTGTGGAGTATGCTTGAATTGTGGAGTCAGTAGTTCCATAGTTCTGATGATTTTCTGAGCTGTCTAACCTCAGGCTAATGAGACAAGTCTTACCCCGGGCCTCCTCTCCTGCAAGCTATCCACCCACAGTTCAGAGCTAACTTTACTCTCAGAACTCTCAGAAATGCGTTCGGTTCCTGCTGACTCTTGAGCAGTAAAGAGTGTCACAGTCCTCTAGGGGGAATGGTGAGGGGACATCAGGGCACCGGAACCTTCCAGGAAGTGGACGGCATCCCACCTGCACCCACCTGGTCGTATGCAGCTTCCGCGTTCCCTTTCCAATGAACTTCACTGTCTTCTTCCGAATCTTCTTCAAGTAAAGTTTTTTTAGCATAAAAAACTTACATGTGAATGTTAGCTATTTGAATAGTTTCAGCTAGAAACTATGTAAGACATAGTATAGTTTCAGTGTCACATCTCTTTCTTCAGATAAATAAAAGCACATATCATTCTCATTTTTGTTGTCTGATCAGGGAAGCAACACATGCTCATCTTTGCAAAGATAAATACTTCCTGGACATATAGAGAAAACTATCTTCTTCTCATTGAATCTGACTGGAGATTGTTTACTGGTTTGGGCAACTTTGATGACCTTATTCTACATATATGCATGTGTCTGTGTTTAAGAAAATTGGATCATAAGTTTCTATCTTTCTCTTTTCAACCTGACAAAATATCATAGGCATCCTCCCAGAGTAGTACATAGGAATGCATTTCCTTCTTTTCAATGGCTCTGCAGTCTTCCATTGTATGACCATACTGTAATTTATTTAACCAATCCCCTGCTGAAGGGCCTTCAGATGGTTTCTAGTTTGTTTTGAAAACACATTCCAAGCAAATGATTCTCTAAGTGAAACTTTCTGTTAGGTGGATAGCTCTTGGATTTAAACAATGGGTGAAGAGTCCTTCTCCTTTCCCTTGCGAAACTTTTGCTAAGTTTGACAGAAGTATCTGGTTGGCCAAGGTCATGCAGAGTTGCTCTGGTTGGTCTTATAGAGGAAGCAGTGGTTAGGAAGAAAACATGCATTCTATACTTTTGGGATGGCCTCTTATTGCTTTCAAATACTAAAGCTTTCTTGGTGGCCCCTCTTTGCGTAGAGATAAATTAAATTAGTGCATTTTGGAATGTATCCTTAACTATTCTGGTCTGTGCCCAATAAGTAAAAGAAGCAGGATTTGGACACCAGGTTAAAGCTTTTCTATTCTACTTCTTTCCTTAGTACTTTCATACACCCTAGATTCGCTTTCAATGTCTAAGGATAAGGAAAAAAAAATCACCAAGCTCTCATCTGTCTATTCAAATCACAAGGCTTGCTTGGGTCATGATGTCTAGAATTCATCCTTAAAAAAGGATGTACCATTTTTTGTCTGAACACTTATCCAATAATCTGCTCATTGTTCATCTGTTCTCTCTGTCTCTATCTCCCTCATCTCAGCCACCATCCCCTCATCTCTAGATGGCTATAGTGGCCTCTTGACTGCTCCCACTACCTCCATCCTTACCCCTAGGACCCATTCTCCCCATGGCTTCTGGAGGAATCTTCTCCAACCATGCGTTTCAACAGGTGACTCTTTGCTTTACAAACCTTCAGTGATTTCTCATTCTACTTGGGGAAAATTTCACAGATCTCACATGAACTTTCCAGCCCCTGCTTCTTGGGCATGGCCCCCTGTACTTGCTCCCATGGGCCCTGGCCCCTGGCCCCTGCCCCTATTCACACTGGTCTTTTATCAGATCCTCAAACAAGGAAAGTTCTTTCCCATTTCAGAGACTGCACCTGCTATTCACCCCTACGGAGATGATCTCAGCCCCTCTTTTGCATGAAAGTTCCTTCTCAGTCTTTGTATCTCACCTTAAATGCCACCTTCACAAAGAGACTAACCTAATCCCTCCTATCGATAGTGGATTCTCCTTCCTCAGGTATCACTGATGTCAGGCTCTTTGTATCCTACATTACTCACATCACTTGTAATCCATGCCCTTCCATATTTTCCAACTGTCTCTCCCGCTAAAATGCAAGCTCTGTGAAGATAAAGTCTGTATTTTTCGTGCTTATATCACACTCAATGCCTCCTACATAGTGGGCCTGATGATCCCCAATTCCATGGCATCAGCAAAGGTAGATACTTCGCAGGTCTTGGTTCACTTAACCAACAAAGGTGGCCCCAAATCAGCAAGCTATGTTGCTTTAAAACCAAGCCTTTTCCCATCATGTCCATGGACAATGAGAAACAGGAGACTACTCTGTGTTCCATGAAAAGGTAACTGGGTCATAACCAGGGAGAGAAAAATAAGCCCCTAGCAAATGGAATATAAAATGTTGACACACCTGGTAGGGGGAGAACCAAGGGAGCTGTTCCGAGAGCTGCCATGATGTGAGGTTGGAGCTATGATGGGGCAGTGCTCAAAGACCTTTGCCCCTGTGAATCATGTATCGGGGAAATGGTTGAGTATTTACAGACGTCAAATAGCCCATAAAATTTCATGAATGGTAATGCTCGCTGGGATCCAGGAGAATAAGGCTGACCTTACAACATGATCTGCTAACAAAATTAGGTCATTTGTCTTTGATAGGAGATGGCCACTTCCATATTTTCTATTTACACATTTGTAAGTGGCTGCTTTAATAAGCCTGCATGATCTTGGATGGTATGCTCGTTAAGTTCTACTACAGCCTGGAATAAAATTACAGAAGGAAAGGTTGTCTCTAAATTACCTCCAGAAAAACAGAGGTGATGGCGAACACTTCCAAGAGATGCAGTTCTACTGTGTCTGTGGGGCAAGGCAATCTCCTCTTTTCTGTGGACTTGCAGGGGAAAAGGAGAAGGTCTCAAATCACGCAGCTGCAAAATAGGTTCATTTTTGCCTCCCTTGGCTAGTGAAGTGTCTCTCCTTCTCAGCGTAGAACATTCTCTGTCCTTCCTGAATCAGCACCTCTCATGGACGATTCACCCACAGCTGTCTTGTAGTTGGTGAACATGGCACCTCAAACCTCCACTTCCAGGACCATATTATCAGTCAACTGTTACTGCATGACAACAGCATTTCACGACATACAGCAATTGACACGTGTTTCTCATCCCTCTCTGGGTGCACCAGAGGTTGCCTGTCCCAGGCTCGGCTCAGCTGGGCGGCTCTGCTTCATGCTGTGGGTCCAGCTGAACCTGGCTCCTCACTATGTGGGGGAGGCTCAGGTCTGTTCTACGTGTGTTCATTCTGGAGCCCAGACTGAGGGAAGCAGACATCTGGAAGAGCTGCTTGGTGCTCCATCATCATCTCCATGGTGATCTAGAGGCACAAGGAGTGAGCTGGAACCCAACTTCTACGCCCCATATTTTATTGGCCAAAGCAAGTCGCACAGCTGATGCCCAAGTCAAGGTAGAGGGGAATGTATTCCACTGCCAGTGGGGGGAGCTTCAGCGATGCACGGCAAAGGGCGTAATACAAGAGGAGTGAAGAATGGTTGGGAATAATTCAGTCTACCACTGCTTAACCACAGGAGGTTGATACAGTTATCAGATGGCAGCGATTGTAGTTATTAGAGCATTAATCAAACTGAATCCTTACGCATCTGTATTCCTTGTTTTAAAACAATCATGTATTGCTGTAGTGATTAAACAAAACCTAATAATGTAATTATACTAGAAAAAACAATGAGGAGACTGAATTACTCCCCTCAAGACTTTCTAATGCCAAAGGAACAGCTGAGCGCAGCCTCCACAGGAGTGACATTCCCCGTGACTGACACCATGGTGAACTGGGGAGCCCATGATGGTTCAAAGGGAGTGACCCCGCAGCTGCAGCTGTTTGTAACCATGTGGACAACGGGCATTGTGTGGCCAGACCTTCTAATTCGCCCAGAGAAGTCTGGCGTCTATATTTTTCAAGTGTAAAATGTCCAATTTTTTAAGGTTGGCTATTAATATAAAATTTCATGAAAACACTTCCAGTGCCAAGAAAACAAAAACCAAAAACACTTCTGTTGGCCACACATGGCAAGCAGGCACCAGATTGCCAGCTTATCCTTGGCGAAAGGCAGTGTTTGATGTTGTTAACACTATTGGTCAAATCTAGTTAGGTAGTAGATAGATAGATAGATAGATAGACAGAAGCTCCCCAGTGGGAAGTAGCATGTGACAAGCTAAGTAACGTCATAAAGTAGAAGAACCTCATAGCCAGCATTTGAAGAGAAAGTTCTAGACTCAGGGAAAGAGAGGGTCAGAGGTCCGCGTCAGAGCCAATGATCTGAATTCACTCATCTCATTTCCTTGTGTGTGTGAGAAGAACAGAAAAGATAGGATGGCAAAGAAAGGCCGAAAGATTACTTATCTGGCTAACTCCACCTGGCCCCCTGCACACGTTTTAGGCGGCTTGGCTATGCAGCCTTCAAACCAAGTTCAGGCAGCACCCACCGTGGCCCCTCCTGAAACCACAGATTTGGGGAAAACTAAACAGCCGTCCTCAGGAGTTCATGAGACCCTCCACAGATTCTTCTTTTCTGATTCAGAAATAGCCATCCCCAGAGGATGAAACAAGGGAAGCAAGATGCTTGCTGGAAACTCCTGAATGTAGAGGGAAAAAATTGTCTAAGTATTAGAGATGTGCTGACCGTGCTGGGCTTCAAGAATGAAGAATTCTTTTCTGTGGCACCTAAAAGTTACCTCCTGCAATACTCTGCTCATTGACAGGAATTATGTTCATTTTTGAGAGGAATAGATTTGACAAAAGAGGAAAGAACAATGTCCTCATGCTTTATATAAGACTGAAATGTCCCACCACCATGACCCAATGTCTAAATCCCATGAGTCCTTAAAACCCAGTTCAAATGCCATCTCCTCCAAGAAGCCACCCTGGTTTCCCCCACTAGAAACCTTCTCTCCCTCTTCTCTCTGCCCTCTGTTCCTTGCTTTTATTCCTGTCCTGGCTCTTAATTCTCTCTACCTTGTATTATAATTATTTGCGTGTGTGTACATCCGCAATAGAACAGGAAGTTGGTTTAGGTTAGAAAGCTCAGGACTTTATCTGAGAACCTTGCACACACCGTTGATTTTAGTAGATGAACAAGAGTGACAAGTGATTTTTTTTTCTCAAATATATGGAGAAATCCACCCTCTACCTCCCCATACATATACACCTTCTAAACTATCCTAGTAGAAAAGAACCCTTAAGCATTTAACTTCTTGGATTCCAAAGTGAAGTTGTAAGTTCCCTCAACCTGGGATGCCCTTCCCCTTGTTGTTCAATCGTTCATTCAACACTTGTTCATGAGGTCTCATTAGATGCCAAGGACTGAGTTGGAGTCTGACGATGTCCCATGAATGAAACAGAACTAGTTCCCGTTCTTGGGCTTAAAGTCTAGCGTGAAACTTTAAAAAAGTAAATAAATGATTATATACTTTCAAATGGTGACCGGTAGGATGAAAGAATAAAATAGGATGTCCTGCAAAAGAAAATAAAGATGGGGGTGGCTGGAGAGAAATCTACTTAAATAGGGTAGTCCTGAAGGACTTCTCTGAAGAGGTGATGGGGAAACTAAGAGGTAAAGGATGACAAGGAGCCAGCCTGTGAAGAAGGGAACTGTATATGGCAATTCCCTAAGGAAAAGACCTGGTTGAGTAGAGGACCTGAAAGGAGACCAGGAATAATGAGTGAGAGAGAAGAGATGGGAGAGGGAGTTGGAGGAAGAGCAGGACCAGATCACTGCCCAGTCTGCGCACTCACCTCTCATTTGGTGAAGCATCCTTACTGGCCTTGGCAAATCTAAACTCTTCTCCCCATGCCTTCCATGAGCTTATTCCTGATGTCGCTGTCTGCTTTATTTCTACCTTCCCTCGTTCTGACTTGCATTATATACAGCTACACACAGATAAAAATCCACCTGTTGGCTAAAATAAAAAATAGCAACAACTAAATGCTGACAAGGATTACTCATACGTATCTGGTGGGAATTGAAAATGGTGCAGCCATTCTGGAAAACAGTTTGTCACTTTCTTGTAAAACCAAAGATATGACTACTATACAACTTAGCAATTGCACTCTTGGGCATTTATCTCAGAAAAATGAAAACAAGTCCATACAAAAACCTGTACACAAATGTTCATAAGAGCTTTATCTGTAACAGCCAAAAGCTAGAAACAACTCAGATGTCTTTCAATGCATGAAAGCTTACACAAATTGTGGTACATCCATGCCGTGGAATACCACTCAGCAGTAAAAAGGAACAAACTGTTGACACACAGGAAAACTTGGATGAAACTCCAAGGAATTATGCTGAGTGAAAAAAGCCAATCCCAAAAGGTTACATACTAAGTGATTCCATTTATATAACATTTTGAAATTATAAAATTATGGAAATGGAGAACAGATGAGTGTGAGGCAGCCCAGAGAAAGCTGCTGGGACCCTCCCTCAGACAACTCTGAACCTCTCCCCGTATCCATCACTTAATAATCGTGCGAACTTGGGCAAATTGCTTAACTTCTCTGACCCTCAGTTTCTTCTTTCGCAAAAGGAGAATAATATTAGAATCCAACCCTTAGGGCTTTGTGAGCATTAATGATCAAATATATATGGTTCTTACCAGAGCAACTGGCAAATAGTAAGTGCCAAATAAATGTGGACTGTAATTGTTATGTTATTGTTGATGTTGTGATGATGATGATGGTGATGATGGTGATGATGATGATGATGATGATGATGATGATGGAACCACCTACCTTGTAGATATACCTTAATTATTGGCTGCATCAAATTGAATTTTAGTTCTGAGAGGGGGTGGACACTGATGTCAGTTCTGTTGCCCTTGCTATAACCTTTTGGCTTCCTGATTTAAAAGGCAAATAGTCCTGATGGAGGAAGGTGCCTGCAATATGGTACTTGAGGTCAGGTCCAACCTACTTGAGAAGCTGACAGTGCTGGATGCTCTTAGGTGTTGGGTTAAAAACGGTTGAGGGGTGTTAGCAAATGCATTCCTGCCTCCTCACACTATATGAAGCAGTTTGACGAAATTAATTTGCATGGCCAGTAGCAAATGCTCTCAGTCTGCACGGAGCCTAATTTGGGAACCGGAGGCAATTTATCGTCCTGGTTGGGTTTGTTTACAAGGAGACATGTCGTTGGGATGATGTGTCTTGGTGTGCACAGAGAGGAGCTGCACTCTGACCTCGCTTGAAGAAACTGCGATGGGGTAATTTCCTCCCCAAAGGATGGCTGCATTACAATGTGGTAACAAATGATCAGTACAGTAAACGGTTAATGTAGCCAGGGCTGGGATCCATATGATTTATGCAAATAATTAGCTCTTCCTGGGTAGTGGCCTGCATGTCTAGGTAACTTTTATTTTTTCAGACAGTCATCTCCGTAATGAGCTATTAGTCTGCAGGCCAGAAAGAAAGAAAAGGAGAAAGAAGGAAAGACCTCAGGCAGTTAAGTCTTTGTTCCTTCCAGAAATCCTCATTTATCTGAAGCCAAATGTGATAATGTTTCCTTTTACAAAACTCCATTGCTCTGTACTGTAAAAGCAGCTCAAAATACTAGGGTCTGACTTTTATTTGTTTCAATAATGGTTTCTGGGGCTTAGACAGAATATGCATTTCATCTTACTCATGTTAGTCATCTTATTCATGGTCCCATTAATACAAGGAGGGACATATACCATTAGCATCATTTTCTAGTTAGATAATGTAAAGAAAGATGGAAGATCAATATGCTTGTATTAGGCAGGAAACTTTGGGTACAAATGATAGAACCTGTGTGGAGGAAAGAGGTCAATTATTAAAAGGCTTATGTAAATAAGGAATGTTTTATATAAATGTGGGAGGATCTGGGAAGCCACATTGTTGGAGATCCAAAGACGTATCCAGACCTCCAAGACCAGGAGAAATAGGAAATTTAGTGAAGTTAGGACTTCTTCTCACCTTTTCCTGACTCAGCTTACCTGTCTTACCTGGCCACCAACATCCCCTGAGCCTCACATCTTACCTCGCTGCCCCCAAGGAGAACTGACTTTCTTTTGCTTGTTCTGATTTCTAGAAAACTATGATCTCTGAGACTGGAATCCAGTACCGATGCCTGGACTAAACTATGGCGGCCAAGAACAGGGTTACACTATGGCGGGAAGGGGAAGAGTTCCTCCTGGGAGGAGAGGGGGTGATCCCAAGAGAAGGGAAATATGCTGTGTAGGGAAAACCACAGATTCCACTGCAATACTGCCAGTTCCATGAGGGTAGGAGCTATGCCTGCCTTGTTTACATGTGATCCCTAGTACCCAACACAGAGCCTGGCACAATGATAGACACACAGTGAATATGTGCAGGAGGGAGGGAGAGAAAGGGATGGAGGTAAAAATTCTAGCCTCTGGGTCTGAGATAGCCAAGCCAAAGTAAGCAGGATTTTCAGCAGCCAATCACATGAAACAGAAATAAGAATAAGGTCTTTAAATCTGGAAAGATATCTCTATGATGGAAACCCAGATTGCATGTCCTACATTGGTTGGAGTCCTCTGTTTGATTAGCTCTAGGGAATTCTATCCTCTACCTTTAGAGGATATAGAGTGATCAAGGATTCCCTTCCTCCCTCCCTCCCTCCTTCCGTCCTCTCTTCCCTCCTTCCTTTCTTCCTTCTCCAGTGATGCGTTGGGAACCGTATACTGTCCCAGCCACCAGAAACATCTGAACGATCAAGACAGCCCCCTTCTGAACGTAAATTGGTGCAGCCACTCTGGAAAACAGTATGGAGCTTCCTCAAAAAAATTAAAAATAGAACTACCATATAAGATCCAGCAATCTCACTTCTGGGTATCCAAAGAAAACGAACACACTAATTCAGAAAGATATACACACCCCTATATTCATTGCAGCATTATTTGTGATAGCCAAGACAGCCAAGGAAACAACCTAAGTGTCGGCTGACAGATGAATGGATAAAGAAGATGTAGGATACATATACAATGGAATCCCATTCAGCCATAAAGAAGATTGAAATCTGGCCATTTGTGATAACATGGGTGGAACTTGAGGGTATTATTCTAAGTGAAATAAGTCAGACAGAGAAAGACAGATACCTCATGATTTCACCTATATGTGGAAGACAAAAAAACAAAACAAACAAACAAAATAAAACAAAACCCAGACTCATAGATATGGAGAATAGATTGGTGGTTCCCAGATGGGAAGGGGATTGGCAGGGAGCAAAATGGGTGAAGGGGATTAAGAAGTGCAGACTTCTAGTGATAAAGTAAGTAAGTCGTAGGGAGGTTATGTCCAGCATGGGGAATATAGTCAATAATGATGTATTAACTTTGGGGGCTGGCCCCGTGGTCGAGTGGTTAAGTTCTTGAGGGCCACTTCGGCAGCCCGGGGTTTTGCCGGTTTGGATCCTGGGAGCAGACATGGCACCGCTCATCTGGCCACGCTGAGGCGGCGTCCCACATGCCACAACTAGCAGGACCCACGACTAAAAAATATACAACTATGTACTGGGGGGGTTGGGAGAAAAAAAAAAAAAGCAGAAAAAAAATAATGTATTAACTTTGTATGGTGACAGATGGTAACTAGAATTTTGTGATCATTTTGCTATGTATACAAATGGCAAATCACTATGTTGTACACCTGAAACTAATATAATATTGTATGTCAATTATACTTCAGTAATAAAAAAAAATGACAGCCTCCTCCTGCTCAGATCTTTTTAGTAGCTGTTTATTGTTGAGTATGATGACATGGGAGTTTTATTCCCAATTAATATTATTTTGAAACCATCTCTGAATTCTAAGTAACTCTGGTGATTATAGACTATGAACCCTTAGGGCCCCTGTTTAAAGTAAGGATCTGGGTGAGAAATCCTGATCCTGCAAAGGAGACCACAGTGTCATCGCCTGAGCCATTGTCCTTTGTACCCAGAATAGTAAGGTCACAACTGCCTTCTGAAATTAACAAATGTCGGGGCCAGCCCAGTGACACAGCAGTTAAGTTTGCGGGTTCTGCTTCAATGGCCCGGGGTTGGCAGGTTCAGATCCCTGGTATGGACCTATGCACTGCTTGTCAAGCCATGCTGTGGCAGATATCCCATATATAAAGTAGAGGAAGGTGGGCATGGATGTTAGCTCAGGGCCAATCTTCCTTAGCAAAAAGAGAAGGATTGGCGGCAGATGTTAGCTCAGGGCTAATCTTCCTCAACAAAACAAAAAAGCAAAATGTGTAAGATGCATACAAATGCTGCCTTATGGATATTCTTCAAAGAGTTTCAGGTCAGGGGGACAGGATTATTTATATACTCCTGGCTCTTCAAGAGCTTTGGTGTGGTCACAAATTCCGTTCAAGAAGCAAAATAACTATCTTAGTAACATACTAGCATGAAGCAATTATAATGATCCATTTGTCAAAAAACACCACTCACAGCCTTAGGGAGATGTATGTAACACTTTGCGTTTTAAACGTTTTGAGTCTCAATCCATTAATTGACAGACACCTGAATCTGTCAATTTGGATAACATTAATTCAGCTGGGAAATAGTCCTCAAAAAAAGAAAGAAAAAAAGGAAGAAAGAAGGAAGAGAGAGAGGGATGGAGAGAGGAAGTTAGATATTAAGTATCTCCTGGAGCTAGTGTTTGAATGGATCATTCCAAATAGTGGTGAGTTGCATTTCTCTGTTGGCTGGTTGCCATCTTTATTTTCTTCGTGAAGTGGTTGCTGCTAAAAAAACCCCCAACACAAACCTCTGTAGAGTGATTTTTTTGTGTGGTGAAGAATTCTTGATTTTCAAAAGACTTCCCAGTTCTTGCTGATTTGGGATTCTGACTTTCTGAATCTTCATATTAGAGCAACATTCTGCCATACTGATGGCCCTCTTGATCTCTGAATATATTCAGATCTTATTAGGAAGAATCCCAAAGAAGAATTCAACACCTTCACTAAGGAACTATTTTAAAAAGATCTACTGATAGCATCTAAATAATGACTATTTTTGTTGAATCAGAGAACCCACTCCCAGGCAGCATGGGAGAAACACGAATACCATGTGTGTGGACTGAAAGAGTTAAGCCATTTTTCTATTTACATGGTTTATTTCACAAGTGTCTGACTCATTGGGCATAACCAGCACAGTTAAATTACAAAATTACTATTTGGTCCTTTTTTTATTGACTACAATTCAAGGCTGCTTCAAGCCTCCCAAATTTAATCCCCCTAGCTCTTTGCCAAGAACATTACCTTTTATTTTCAGTGTTAAACTGTGTAAGATACCCCTCAGGCTACATGGAAAGTTACTCTCTGTGATAGCAGCTAACGGAGTGTATCAATTGTTCATGATTTCCCATTCTCCTGTAAATTGGGAGAGGCAGGGAGAGCAGTGGAATGCGAATTTTGTTCCGTCAGCACTTTCTTGCCCCAGCTCCAGCCCAAGCAGTGGCTGTTTGGGTAATTAATTATCGTATGTTTGTAGCTCTTCATTCTGAGTTACCATTTAGCAACCTGTCAGGTCCCCAGCTAATGAGCCTATCCCGTAGAATTCGATGGATTTATTTTTATTTTATTTTTAAGCCTCTAGACGATACTGGCTTTTCTTAGGTCAGATGAAGTTAAGAGGAAGATTCTAAACCAGTTTATAAGAAAGAAAAAGCTTTTGTCTATTCACACATGTTCGTAGCAAGAGTGGGCCTGCTTAGAGCTTTTCACTGATGTCTGTCTAACAAATGAGAAATAGGAATATTTTGATTATTATTGTAATTGAGATTGAATATTTGAAGGATGAAATAGCTCACTCATAAGCATCCTTGTCAAACTGTTGGTAAATATGATATCTAGATTGGGTTTTCAACTACAGAAAAAACTACAGTGGATCCAGGGTGCATTCTTTTTCGTTGTTGCTTTTTTTGTTCTTTCTCTCTTTAATGGTGGACTTGTACAAACTCTATCCTGTCTATATAGGCAGGAGTTTGGCATAGCAATTTGGTTTCAGGGCAGAGGTAGCAGACATATTCCTTGAAGCTGTGTTTGTGGAACAGGCATGCTCATTTCAGTTTGACTGGTATGACTACAGCTCAAAGTTTCCCAAGGATGATTTCATTCACTTCATATGATGTTGAAACCTATCAGTTGTCACTATCAAAGAAGAGGAACAATAATTTATGGAATTCCATGTCAGAATAAGGATGTCCCCTTTGACCTTTTTATGAAACAATGTATACCAAAAACACCGCATTTATTCTCTTTTGTTGAAAAGCTTTTATTGTATTCTGAGTTGCAAAGTTTAGGGAAGCCAAAAGTCAGAGCAGTGGCATTCTTCTCTTTTGGTTAGAAGTAAGATCCTCAATTCAACAGGCAATATTCAGACTCAGAGCTCTTTCTGAAGAACAGATGTAACTGCAGTATCCTGTGATCGATAACTCCTGCAGTTCCAAAAGGAAGATTTTTTTTAATCAATCAAATGTAGGTAAAAACACGTCCACATATTGTCATTTAACTGACCACGTTACGATGATGTGCACCCATTTATGTAGAGGGGTCAGGAATGAGGTTAGGAGAAGGAAATAGATTATGTTTCCTTAATTCCACCAATGATGGTGGTTTGTTAAAAAAAATCGTAGAAATAGAAATTAATTCCTCTATCTAATGAGAACATGGCATTTCTTCTTTATAAAAATGCCACCTTCTGAGTATAATTTGTTCTCATCTTACCCACTGATCTATTACTTATCTTTTTATAATAAAGGATCAAAGATTCTATGCACCATTCTCTGCTTCCCTCCTCTAACGAATGAGGAAACTTATATTTTATGATCCTTTAGCCCACACTCAGGGTTTACACTGAACCTAAGATGATAATTTCTTCTACTTGTCGGCCATCTGTTCATCAGAAAACTTGATCGTTCTAAGGACGGCTGCTCGCTCTTGTTCAGGTGTGCAGACCTAATGCCAATGGACTGGCAGATTTCCCAAAAATGTAAGTCTTTTTTTGTGCTGCTTGTAGAAATCTGAATTGAGATGAGCCACACCTTGTCGGGTATGTTTCAGACATCTTCTGACATGGGGAAAAGTCTGTCTGTGTTGGTACCTAACCTCCACAGAATTGTCATTTGCTCATCACTAAATGTTGTAACCATTTAATTCTGATTTTTTTAAGTGCCTACAATATCAGCAAAATGAGAAAACGTCTTCCAGCCTTGACCTGTGATAATAGCAGACATGTTAATATGAAGTTATTTTAATCCCCCAAAAGCCATTGTACGAGTATTTTTCCCTGCCATTCTTGTTTCTTTATAGATTCACACTTTTGAGTATTCAGACCTCGATTTTCCTTTCAGTTAGAGGAATGCAGTGGAGAGGAGGGTTATTGATGAGGGGTGATTAAGCAAATTAATGAATTGAGACAGCTGGATAGTAAGTGAGAAGAATTTGAGGAGTGGAATTGGTTTTTGCTCATTGACTGTAAAGTGTATGAGTTAAAACCGCAAGGGTACCTGATGGAACAAGCTACACTGTGGAGGTAAGTGAAGAAAGAATATTTGGAATTGCATATCTTTTTCTTGTCCAAAGAATAGTCATGTGCTGGCTATTCCTTGTTTTCTTGCATATATTTCCTTTTCTTCATTTTCTGAGTCATCTGCAATAGCTCAAATGAATTCATTTGACCAATATGTATTGAATGTCCATGATGTTCCAGACACAATGTTAGGTACTAATGTGACTGGTAGGAAGATATTACTTAATATTCGGATTACTGAATATTCTCAATTCTAATAGAGCCGGGTGTCCTGTGCTGGGGGTGCGAAATAGTCATCTCTGGGAAGCAGTTTTTCATACTCTTCAACTTGGAAAATATTAAAAGTTAGGTGATACCACGTATTGTTAAGGATGTGGGGTCAGGGGGCACACTAATATGCTGTTTGTGTGTCTGTATATGGATGCAACTGCTTTAGAAACCAACTTAGCAACACTACCGAAAGTTCCAGATGCACATACCTTTGACACAGCCATTTCATCCCTAAGAGACATGTATAAGAATACTGATTTTACCATGATGGAAGCAAAAATTTTGGAAAAAAGCGATCAACCAAACAAACATTAATTGCCCATCAATAGGGAAATAGAAAATAAATTAATCTCTGGAATGCCATCCTGTAGTTAAAATTCATACAGTAGAGCTCTATGTGTCAACATGGATAAATCTCAAAACCATAATATCAAACAACAACAAAAAGTAATTTGCAGAAGAAGACGTATGGTATGGTGTAATTTATGTATGGTTTTTGAGCAAGGAAAAATACTGTATATTCTTTTGGGAGTGCATATATGGTAAAATGAGAGAGATATGTGTGAGAATGATAAATACTGAGTTCTGTAGTGTAACCACCTCTTTTGGGGATGGAGAGAAAGAGTTGTAATCGGGGAGAGCAACTGAGAGAGATTCCATTATATCTGTTATATTTATGTTGCAAGCTGCAGAGTGGACATAGGGCATTTGCTGTAGCATCTTGTATATATTACATAAGAAAAAAAGAGTACATCTGAGAAGCTATTGCCATTGCTGTGTGTGTGTGCACGAGCTTTGTTTTGAGCATCAGGCTGCTTTTTTTCAGATGACCATACTCTAATTATTTCCACGTCTGCAAAAAAGGTTTTGTACAAAAGCAATGCCCATTTCGAGTGCAATAGCTCAGCAAGATGGTTTGGGACAAAGGAGCAAAGGGACCAAGTATTCTTGGTCTAAAGACAAAAGCTGGACATGTGCAGCACTTCCTTAATGTCTTTGATCAATGTAAACTGCTAATTGAAAGGCATGACTCTCTTTTTCCAAAAGGAATGATTTTCTCCCCTACTCAATTACTGGGACAATTGCTTCCACTCTCAATATTCCTTGAACTGGGCAGATCCAATGTTAGCATCCAAGGCTCTCATTTGCTATTAAACTACCACGTTGTTCCAGTTAACAGTCCCTCTGTTGGGTCATTCTGTTTCAATATTACCGACTTGGCATGCACCCTTCTCTATTTTTCAGTGTGTGTGATGAGGTCAAATGTGTTTTGGAAGGCCCCGATGTCTTCCAGATTCACAGCTATTTGAAAACACCATCGATATTAATATTTGGCAAAAGTGTTTGCACATTCATGCACTCTCCCTCTCTCCTAACCATTGTCCCCCTTTTTTTTGTCCAGCCTGCACTTTCTCCCTGCCCAGAAATGCCATTAACATTAACAAGTGTTCTCCTTGGCACCAGCGGGGGTTCTGCAGGGGGAACGGGCTTGGAATGTGCAATGGGGAGACTTGAATCAGACAAGAGCTGTGATGTAGACGTGGATTGTGTCGGGCAAACTCAATAAGCCCCGGTCAATACTGACGGGAAAAAGCCGGGCAAAACTAATTTTGATGAAAACATGTCACTGAGCTGCAGGGGAGGCTTGGAAAGGATGCGCTCAACAGAAAAAGTGGTTTTTAATTTCACTTTCAGGTTTATCAAGGGCTTGCTGCGTCTGTTGTGTTTAGGGGCATCAAGTTAAATGAGCACTGCTTCCTACTCTAGAGACCTGTTGGGCATAAGAACCCCCTGGAAACCTTATGAAGAGATAGATGCCTGGGCCACTCCCGGAGACTGTAATTCGGCAGATCTAGAGTGGGGCCTTGAGTTTTCTTTTTAGCAAGCTCACAGGTGATGCTGATGCTGCTGGTCTGTGGAAGCACATTTTGAATAGCAAGGCCCTGGAGTAGGTTTTGGTGAAATGGAGAGAGTCAAATAAAAAAAACTCTTTCATTCAATGCTACGGGGAGATGAATGGCAGAGTTGTTAGCAATACTGCAGAAACAGAGGAGAGGGAGCGCACAGCTGTGTCTTGCACAGGCAACCTGCAGAAAGGAGGCGGTGTTTGACCTGGAACTTGAAGAATGAAGGGATTCGCAGGCAAAAAAAGAGAGTTCAGTGTTCCAGAAATGGCCTGAACAAAGCACAAGATGCATTCGAGAATGATGGAGGAGCTTAGTATGCACAGAGCTGCACGTGGAAGGGGAAAGATCACAGACGGTGTTAAAAAATAGGCTGCAGCTGGTTTTCGACAGCGTTTGTAGAGTCCTTCTAAGGTGTCTGGTATATTGTTCTGGACTGGGGTGCAATGCAGATTTCTAAAGATTATTTGTGGGAGAGTGAATGAAGGGAGACCAACTAGCAGGGGATCCAAACTCCAGGGGAGAAATGAGAAGAGTTTGCCTGAATCTAGTCTTGGAGTACAGAAGGACATGACACAAAACATTCCACCCTAAAGGCAAGACCCTCAAGGTTGGGGACAAAACATCTTCTGGATGTAGGTTAGAGAAACAGTCAAGAGCAAATGGTTAAGATGAATTTGTGGAGCTGCACATGGTCGATCAATAGGGTGAGGTCTCACTAATTGTGAAGAATACATGAGCAAAACCTCAAAGTTCATTACTGAAATTTAGAAAAGACTCATAAAGGAACAACCAAAGCAGGCTTTGCCTCCTACCCGCTCTGAACTCGTTATGTTGTTTGTACAAATAGAACACACACCAGCGATTATGTTTAAGGACCTATTACTATTATTTCTTGGTTGTGTAGATAAATATAAAGGTCATTAAAGATGTAACCTGGTTCTGGATGCCCTTTGTATCTTCTTTGTCATATGAAGATGAAGTAGGAGTCAGAGAGGATAGCCTCAAATACCAGTATTCTGGTTTTAAAAAATGACCCTAGGCACAAATTAGGTTACCACCTCTCTTTACCAAAGCCAAATATAGCCCCAAGGATGCAACGAGCTATGGGGTACAGTCTCAGGAGGGTGTGTGGTGAAAGGAACCAAGTCTTGTAACCAAAATGAACGAAAATGAAATGCCAGGTTCTTTACCAATATTTTGAATATTTATTAAAAATTTACCTATTCGTTCTTATTTGTTTCCTTCAAACTCTGTGCTTCTTCATTCTTGTCTCTCCTGCAAAATCCTCACAAATCCTCCTGTCTTTCTGTCCCTCCTCCTTTTGTGCAGATTTATACCTTGCAAAACCTCTCATTAATCTTCCTAGCAAACGGTGAACCTGCCTTGGAGTGCGAGGAGGGTAGAAAAACAAAACCGACAAACCAAAGAGCCAGGATTCTTTTTAGCAGGCAGAAGGAGGGGTCATTTCAGGGAAATTATTTTAATAATTCTTATCCCATCACATAAATAATGCATCATTTTTTCTTCTCAAATCACTAGCTTCCTAGACTTTTCTCCAAAAACATAACGCTTCCACTTTGAGACACATTCAAAAATAAGAAAGTAAATATGACGCTTCATTTTTTTAGTCATCCAATTCAGTGATTTCCAGGCAAGAAGACATTCCAATAATAATAATAAATACAAACAGGGTACAATACAGGGAGCGGATTGGTTTTACTTTAGGAGGTTCAGACATTTTATAAAATCACCAACATTTCAGAAAAGAAATAACATTGTCATGCCCCAAAGAGTAAGAAGGATATAAACTCAGAATTTAAAAAACAAAAAAACACCTTGATTACAAATTTAGCTTTAGTTTTAAAATCCCCTGTTTTCCTCTTTTCGTCATGGATTAAATATATATCATCACAAGGCATATGGGTCAAAAGAGGACATTTGGGAATCAATGATCTAACTCATATATTTTATTTTATCCATGATGGGAAATTCCAAACTAGCTTTTAAAACCTTTAGATAATGCATAAAATCCTTAAGAAAAGGTTGCTCCCTCGAAAATTTTGCTAATGTGGAACCTATCTCTTTGAAATTTATTTTTTCTGTAAGGTGGGTTTGAAAACAGTAAACAGAGGCATTCACTACTCTGAGTTTTTGTTGGGAGCCAATTCCTTTATTCTGATGATATGTAAAAGGATACTCATCAAAACAAGAGTGATGTTTGGGATTTTTCTTTTTGGTAATAAATTCAAAATATTAGAGGCAAAGGTTAACCTTTAATCCCAGTATCTATGTTGGGAGCAAGTCTTATAAATACTTAAATAATTACTTAAATAGTATATGTTCATTATAAATAACATGAAGAATACAGAAAAACACAAAGAAGAAAAGTTATTTCTAATGTTTTCACTGTTTTTATTTAGTGTACACCATTTTGATCTTTTTGTTGTATCCACACACCAGAACACAGACCTATTTTTTAACATTTATCCAATACATGGTTAGTGATCGGCTACTCTGTTTCGTAAATTGTTTGGTGTTAGAGATACAGTTTATATTATTCTGTAGATAATAATTTATGTTCCAGACTTTTTTTATTTAACAAGATATTATGGACATGAGATTTATTATTCTTCCTTATGATGGATGAGGACGATATAGTATTCTCTAATCTCTTTAATTAATAAGATCATTCTAATGTCTCGAATTTCGCCTATTAATTGTTTTACCACTTTTCACAACTGAGTTTTTGTTGTTGTCGGTAAGTGGTATAGATCACAAATGTGCACTGAAAATTTTCAGGTACAATTAAGTTCTCTCGTTTTTGTGTGCAGTCCTATTTATTTCTGTCAGTTCTCTGGTCTTCTAAGTAGCTTAGTGTTAACACATTAGATGAGAAAGCTAACCCATTTTGTTCACTTCCAGTAATGTCTAAATCAAGTAAAGAATGCATTGGAAAAATAGTCAGGGCAAAAAATGGAAGCCATATTGGCTAGCACAACATCTTTGAGTAAATATGGAAAGAGAAAGATTGAGATAGAAGTTAGAAGGTGGTATTTTTGTGTAAAATAATCTTCTCTCCTTTTCCTTCCCCAGTCTTATTCTCCATAATATGTATTTTTTCTTTATATTAAAAACATGGCTTTGTTTACCTTATCTCTGATGGTTCTTTGTGTCTTTGGTCTCTTCTCATTATTTTTTAATGTTTCATGAAATGTAAACAACCTTCTACCACTTTCCATTTTGTGGATGGGGTGGCTGACAAACTTTAAGTTTTAAGCTATGGTGAAACAATAGTAAAAGATGGCAATTGTTGTATAATAATGGAAATCTAATGATGGATCTAAGAAGGAGGAAAAGAGAATTTAAACCTTATCCATCATCTCCATGTCTGCTTGTATCTTTCATCTGCATCTTTGGGTTGAACAGAAAATATATGATGCAAAAGAGTCTTTTGTAACGGACTTCATTAAAAGCATAGGGATTTCTGTGTTTGTGACTTTTGTGTGTTTAGTGCTTGGCATACAAAGCCTCAAGATAAGGAAGCAGGCCCTTAAGGATCATTAGCTTCATGAAAATATCTAAAGGTCATACTGTTTTAAACTTACAAAAAAAAAAAACCCTCTAGTTAGAGTTTGTATTATCTGGTCTTAAAAAAAAAATAATTCAATGACTTGTTCTTACTATGCATTTGTATTTAATGATTGCATTCTAACGAGCAGGAACAATTCCAAAAGGAATTTCTCATAAAGCAATTAGGTTTTAGCTTGGAGATGTACTAAATGCAGATATTTTGTGAATTCTCATCTTGATCTTGCGAAGAAAGGCACAAAGGTACATTAGACTGAACGAGCCTTTGCTTTCTGATGGGCATCACTGGGGAGGAGGCTCCTTCTGGAATGTCGTTGGCTCCCGACTGAGGTTTTGTACAAGGAATCACTGTCTTGAGGGAGTTATTCTCTTTAGTGACCCCTGCATTCCAGAACTTTTTGTCAGCTGGAAAGTTCCCCATTTTGGAGAAACTAGGAAAAGGATTAACGATAAAGGAAGGAGATAAAGGGAAAGACATCCTATACATATCTATCAATTACTATGTGTCAATTACCCAGGGTGTCATTATCTTTAGATGTGCTCAGGAAAGATCCCGTTTTAAACTTTTATCCTGGTGTACTTATGAACATGCCCGCTTTTACTGACAAGTCTCCCAGTTTGGATGAAAATTATATGATCACTCTATAATAACCCTCTCAAACAAGAGAGTTATAAAATATAAAGGTTAAAAATCCAGAACCTTGGATCAGTCAAATTTGCAATTGAGTTCTGATTTCCTTACTTGCCTCTTCTGAGAAGCTTAGCAAGTTGTTTAATACTACTGTATCTCAATTAACTTATCTGAAAAATGGGAATAATAGTAATATTTTTCCCATATGGGTATTAAGAAAATTAAAGAAGATATTACATGGGAAATTCTTATCAAAGTACCTGATAAACAGTAAGTACTCATTTAACATTAGCAAATGATAGTTCGTATTTTCCCATTAAAGTCTTACAATACTGCGTCTTGCAGCCTCCAGCACATTTCATTCATAGAAACAGAAGTAGCTCCTGGTAAGCCAGCAAAAGTGGATACGGGAAGTGGTTTTCCATAACAAAGGATGGACACAGGGAGTGGTTTGTCAAAATAAGAGGATGACAAAACAGAAGAGATTAGAATGTCCTCAATATAGGGTCTGTAATGGGTATATAGATTCCAGGGACGCTTCTCTAAGCCTTGGTGCTGGTTAGTGTTCAGATCAGAAAAGTTGCCAAGCCAACACAGGAAAGTAAGATTCAAGCCAACTTTTTGTTTTTCCTGATTTCTGATTTTTTTTTCCTTTTTAAGCATTTCTTTTAAATCAAGTAATGTTTGATCTTGGGAAACTGAAGGTAAATTGGCAAGCGGAGCAGAAGTGCACATTTGCCTTGGTTTGTGTGGCTGTCATTATGGCCATTGATTGAGCATTTCCAGGGCCCTTCTGTTATAGACTGAATGTTTGTGATCCCCAAGATTCATATGTTGAAACCCCAAATACGATGGTTTTTGGAAGCTAGCCTTTGGGAAGTAATTAGATTTAGATGACATCCTGAGGGTGGGGACCCACGATGGCATTAGTGCCTTATAAAAAGAGGAGAGGGACCAGAATTTTCTCTCTCTCTGCCATGTGAAGACACAGCAAGAAGGGGGCCAACTACAAGCCGGGAGAGGCTCTTTCCAGGAACCAATATATTGGGCCATATAAGAAAAGGAGATTAACATGGAGTTTTGTGCACAGAAGGACTGGGAAATAGAGAAGGGAGAAGAGAGAAACTATAACCAGAGTCTTTTATCTTAATTCTGATTTCTTAGGATTGGGGTTTTTATCTTTCCCAAAACAAATTCTAGAAGACACATTCAAATTTCCAAAGCCGTATGAATCTTTAGAGATTCATTTTGAATGATTAGAAATGGATAAAATTCTAAACAGCACCAGCTGTGTATCAAATTTCCAACTACTTAATTCAGGTGGGTTTTGAAGTCACATGAGCCAATTCCGGACAGGAACCAGAGGAAAGGGAGGGAAATCTGTTCAGAATGTGGCTGCTTCCTCACCCACTGAAAACAGCCCAGCGCACATATTCACCCAGGAATTCTTTACATCATCTCTGTATCTGGGAGCCTGCTCACCAAATGTTGAGATCTACAAAAGAAGGGACAGAGGGAAACATTTAACATTTTGAGGCTGTGAGATTTAGGCATACCATTCTCTGAGTTAACCTTACAAGTTTGAAAATTATGAAACTAATAATTTACCAATCTTCTCTCTTCTTTTTGGATGAATCAGTGGAAGAGGAGGATGAGTTTTGTGTAGGGCTCATGGACTGCCTAGTTCTCTGCTCTCATAGAGTCGTAAGAATGAGTTCAGTATCTATCTGGAACATATTCTTCTGACCAGAATTCTACAAACAAAGCAAACAGAGTTAGCCACCTGGGGTAGGGCAGTGAAGGAGCGAGTATGGTGTTCCTTTCAGTTGCTGGAAAAGATCAGTGCCTTCTTCCTTGTCAGCACGATAGAGATTTAGCACTGTTAGGAAACAGAAATCTGATGTTCCAAGATGTTCCCCTTGGACTTTCAGATGTCTCCTTTGCATTTTGATTGTTTCAGTGAGTCATACCTCACTTCTGATACCTATAAATATCTGAGGTTTTACTTGATGCCCGTCCAGCTAGCTTTACAACGAGGATTTAAGAGCTTCGTGCTAGTATTTGCCATGAATAATTGCTAGTGGAAGCATATTGGATCACCTTGCGTCACTTCTGCAGACTGGTTTTAATTTCAGGTTTGACTGTTATATTGTAGCTTTGCAAAGCAGTAACAAAAAAAAATTATAATTTAGATTAGGAGAAACAAAACGAATGATGATGGGAATATTACCACAACCATAATTTTACAACACAGTTTAATTATTCGGTTCAGTAATGTTCAATAATTATTTCAACACCAAAAATCCCTCCCCACCCCAGCCCCTCAACAAACTAAACAACTGTTTCACTGCTGGCAACTAATTTATAAGGCAATTTCGGAATCTCATGACTTCTTGTCTCTCTGAGATTTACAATCACTAATAAAAGGCCATAACTTTGAGAGGCATGAATTAAAACTCATTTATAAAGAGAGTAAAAACTTCAGCATTTTTCTTTCTACTTCTACTTCTATGCAGAGGGGTCCACATTCTTATAGACTTGGATATAAGTGGGTAAAGCCCAGTATTAAGTGCCCAACAGGCACGCATTAAATGTTGGAAAATAAATGAATGAATTCACACGTGTATAGGCAGAGTCTTGTGAGTAGACCAGTTGACTTTATTTTTCTCCTTACATTCTTTCGACTGAGCCTTGGAAGAAGGATTTTGTTTGTTTGTTTGTTGTTGTTGTTTTTTAATGAGCCAACCAAATTTTTGTTCTATGTGTTTGAAAGTCACTCTTGACTCTTCCCTCACTCTCACCCGCCCCCACATCCAATGACCATGTCCAATAAATGCCCTCCTGCTAAATTTTTCCTGAATCTTTTCCACCTCTCTCCATTCTCCTTCTATTCTTCTGACTTCTTTCCTGGAGTGCTGGGATCATCACCTCATAGCTGGCCTGTCTTCCTCCAGTCTTGCCCTCATCAATCTCTTGCCCAAACACGAGCCAGAGAGATATTTTCTAAAATGTGAAGCTTATCAGTTACTCTTGCTAAAATCCCTATGATAGCTTCCCCTGATTAGAGGATCAAGTCTAAAAATTCTATCATTTACCTTCAAGGTAGAGTCTCTGCTTAATCGCCCCTGCCCTATGTCACCACCTCCTATCACTTTCTCACACATCCCTGCTCTTTGTGTGTGTGTGTGTGTGTGTGTGTGTTTCTGCAGCATGGGTGTCTCTAAAACCATTTGTTATACCTGAAACTAATAGGATATGGTATGTCAATTATACTTCAGTTGCAAAGAAGAAAGCACACGTGTAAAGTTAATTCCATTGTTTTTTAAGACTGCGAGTGTCTCTTCTTCTGGGTGTGGGTGTGTCTTCTTCTTCTGTTAAGCAGCCCTCCTTGTACTTTCACAGCCCCATTGTATTGCCCCATCATGGCACCTCTTTGTCTTAATATGATTCCCTAATTCCCCCACCAGATGACAGACTCCACAAGACCATGTCTATCTTGGTCACCACTTTATGCTCAGCACCTAGCATGGTGCCTAGCACATAGCAGGCACTTAAGAACTGTCGGGTAAATGATTAAATCATGTCTACCCAGATGAATAGCTTGGAGTGGTTTTGCTTCGCTCTCTTTCTTTCTCTCTTTCCTTATGTAATAATATCTTTACCTATGACCACAGCTTCTTTACCTATTAGCTTTTAACATTTTTAAACTATCCCTTAAAACTCAATTTAGAAAATAGCTGAAGTAGCCCATTTTTTCAGGATTCTTGGTTCCCTGAATTTCAAGGATTTTCTTCATTGGAAGGCTAGTTCTTGTTTATATTCAAATTATTCTTTGAGAAGAGAAAAGAGCATTTGTAAGAACAACAAAGCACCCAATTTCTAATCACGTAATTTGAATATTCCTGCAACAGCAATGGTTACAGTAGAAGAATTGCACGCTGTCACTGCTAGCAAAATTATGATCCCGAGTGAGCTAGATTAAGACTTATGTCTCAAAACCAGAATTCTTTGTCTTTAGGGAGTTAAAAGTGGCCCAAAATATCAACCGTTGAATTGATTTCTTCAACCAAACTGGTTAAATTCTGTTTGGGTCCTTAAAAGAGTTAACAGAATATAGTGATTCAAAAACTCCATGTTCCATAAAAATAGTGCTATTAAGAAGAAAGCTACACTTCTCAGTAACCTCAGTGACACTCCGCTCTGTTTGACTTCCCTGGCTGCAGCTGGTTTTGAGTATAATGCCATTGATTTTGAGAGATTTCATAAAGATAATTAGATATACTGGAGCGTGTTCCATATTCTCAGCATTTCAGAGGCTATGCAAAGCCACCCAAACTTTTGAAATATGTACCTGGCACTACTTCCTTGAGAAACTTTTCGTTTCTGTGCATTGGAAAAAAAATCTATAGCAAGTCTTCTCCTGAAGCATGAGGAAGAAACAAACTAGTGAGGGGGGGATTTTTGCGTCTTTTTTCATTTATGTAAATAAATGTATGTTTAATTTATACATTAGTTATCTTGGTCCCAAAGCATAGTTGTTTTAACACCTTGAGCCTCCTTATGTTGGGAGGGAAATAAGAGGGCAAAATCATTAGAAACATGATTATGCTTTAATTTAGGTCTTTTAGTTATGTAAGCAGAATGCAATTAAACAAGAAGTGCTCACTATGACTACATATTTCAAATAGGCTTTCAATTTATCACAGTTTTATGTGTATCTTCTTCAATTGCACGAGGCTTCCTCAAGGCTATGGCAGTGAATTATAGCTATGTTCTTGTAATTATTTTCAGTTAAAAAAAAAAAGGAAAAAAACTTATTTGCTGCATAAGCTACTGAGTTAAACACATTAAACATCGAGTTTTTATTGGGTTTCTGTGAGATTTTACACCAGCTGTAACATTCTCCGTATTCGTAGGTTTAGGTGGAACGCGTCTTGGGTATCATGGCATCATCACTGTCATTATCACCATCTTCATCGTCTTTGTCATTTCATATGAAAATAGGATGCATGCATTATTTTGTTTCACCTTTACAAACTCTGTGATCTTTATTTTCCTCATTTTCCAGAGGAGGAAACTGAGGCTTTGAAAAGTTAAGTAAATTCTATGGTCACGTAGCTAGGAAGTTTCATGTCTAAGATGGATAACTGAGAAGGCTGACTCCACAGGTCATGCTGTTAACCATAAGGGTGATTCCAAGGTGGCCATATAATGGGGAGGAACAGTGAGTGGGAACAAGATGCAGTCAGGGAATTGAAAGAACAGAACCTAAGGTCTCAAAATCAATTTCATCATCGATGAACAGTATGATCCTTGGTAAATTACTTATAAACACTGAATCATATAATGTCTAAAATGCTTGTGCACGTAATGGATTCCTTTGTCATTATTATTGTGTTGCTGCTGCTGCTGCTGCTATTGTCATTATTGTTATTCAGGAACTCTCAGTGTCTCTGACCACTTTTCAGTTTTCTAAGTGACGCAATTCACTATGGAGGGAGAAGTTCCCTAGAGAAATTTTTATATTTTGATCTGTCCTACATACTGAGGGCTTTGATCTCTCCTGTCTAATAAGACCCATGTCTCTCTCTCAAGTTGGAGGTGAGGTGCCAGCTGTATGTGTGGCTACTTCACGACTCGCACGAAAGCCGGGAGTCTCAGAATCCTTTGAGTCACCATTAGCTGCATCATCCATCAACTCACTGCTTTGGCAAGGGCTGTGAATTATGTTTATGACCAAAGCAAGGCTGTGGTTAAGGAAAATAGCCTTGTTAAGACTCTGCTGCTTTTCAGAAGAGGATGTTAGAATCAGTCCACATCTAGATGAAAATGATTTAAACATAGGAGAACTTATATTTTCTTGATGATCATAAGCTCCCCTGCATTGATACCCTAAAGAACCACCAACACAATCCATCTTGGACCCCTCACACCCCATCTTCCTTGGGAATGCTCATGGAATCATCTAATTACTTCCTGGGTACCATAGTCAATGGACAATGAAGGACTTGTTGGCTCTTCCACCATCAAGGAGAAATAGTATTAACACCACTCAACCTCCTAAATGAATCTGTATTCTATGCAAAGTTAGTCAACTAAGATAAAGTCACTCTTCAGAAATTCAATGATATCAAAAATAACCATATTCTTCTTGGTCACTATTTTATCTTCAGCACAGAGTGCATTGTAGGCACTTAATGAATATTTCTTGGCTAAAAAAATCTCTCCTATCAAAATCAATAGACTGGTTTTTGGGTTTTACAATGCATTGTTGTCGGATACAAAGACTGTTCACTTTTTTTTTTTCCCTTACTCGGACTACCTTTCTCAGTAAGAGTATTCCTTAAATTGGCTGGTACCAAGAAATTCCTTGGTCTACCAGCTGATCAAGAAAGAACCCATAGTTCCTGCATGGTAATTGGTGCTTTTTTTTCTTATTTATGTGTGCATAATGACAAAATGTAAAATAACTGCATCTCCTAGAACTGACCAAAAGATGGATTTCAGACCTCAGCAATGAAAGCAGGATTGGAATTCATCATCAGGCAGAGGCAAAAGTGATTTCAACCCACCAAGCCCTGGGTACACTATTCTAACCTTTTCCCAAGTTTCTGAAATATTTATGGGAGAATAATTTGTGGAATAATGAATATAGCTTTCCAGTGGAGCAACAAATGCACACTATATATCTGCTATCGTTTCTTATTAAATATTTATATGTATATTTTGTGTTTGCTTCATAACTGGCCATTTACTGATTCCTAACAAGCACACACAGTCCAGTTGAGGAGAAATAGTACCAAGCAACAATAAGCAAAAACAAACAAATGAAGAAAGGGGAGCTTGCTTCTGCACTGGTTATGTTTAAAAATTGCATTTAACGTGTTTAATACAGTCCATATTTCATAAATTCCACATGTTGACATGTCCTAAAGAAAGATGGGTGGGTTGACTTGGAGGTCTGTTTCTATCTGGTTTTATGGGTGCATCTGGCAGAGCGAATCTTCACTTCCCTTGAGCAGAACACAAAAATGTAACTCTCTAATAACTGGCATAACTGCATCGTCTTCCAATATGGACTGCCTTATTAAATCACAGAGACAGACAAAACCAGAGTAGTGGGGAAACTTGACTGCCACTTGATATCAGACCATAAATTGCCTACTTAGTGTGACCAGAAGGAAAGGAGCACACCAGCGCTCAGCGCCTGGAATTTGGGACAACTTGTGAATTCGCTGCAACGGAGTCTGTTTGTTTGCAACAATGTTCATGCCTTGGGCTTGCATCCTGCTTTGGAGTTTACAAAGCATTGTCTTGTACAAGGCCCACCGTGAGATAATCAGAGCAGAGTTTGTTATTCTCTTTCTACAAAGAGAAAATAGGGTTCAAAGAAGTTACCCAAATGGTAAGAGTCATTTCCATAGAACTTCAGTGTAAATTGCTTTCACGTATGCAGTCGCATTTGGTTGAGTAATTGGGAGAATAATCCATCTAACGGTCTTCTTCCAGCGCTCAACGTACCCACTGAAGGAGCACAGAGAGGGGCTTGGCTCCAGACTAAAAACTTAAACAGGCTTTTGGTAGCTTCAAAACTTACACAGGGCCTTAGCTTAGCAAGGAGCATGCTGGGGCTCAGTTGGAGGATAAAGGTTGCAGAGAGCTGAGTTGCTCCACGTAAGCAAAGAAAACGCATTTGAAGATGTTTCGCTTCTGAGTGATAGGTCTCCAAATCACATCAGAGTGGGAGGGGTAGGAGAGAGAAAATGGTTGAGCAACGCGGCAGTGTTTGTGAATGCGCTTTGAGAGTAGCAATGCCTAGTATTTGGGATATTTGTGTTGCTACAATGTAAACTCCTCAAGTTCCCCATACAAAGCAGTGTGTAGTCTCCATTAGGGCTCATCACCATTAAGACTCATGCCCAAATATTCTGCTCCATCTCCCTCCTTGGCACTTCCTGGCATTCTTGTGGTTTAAGTGAAGCCTGTGAGTAGTTCTGGCCAGGGAGCTCTCCGTGAAAGTGACAAGTGCTGGAACATTTGTTGATGCAAGATTTTGTTAGATGTCTTTTTTCCCCTCTGGCATGGTGACTAGAAACACTTGAGATGACGGTTCTTCCTTCATCCTAGGTCCCTGAGGGACTTTGAGGAGCCAGCCCCTCTCCCTCCATCGGATCAAATCCATAATGAACATGTCATGAGTGAGAAACAGACTTTTGTTATTTCTAAGCCCTTCAGATTTTTGGAGTCATTTGTTACCACAGCATTCCTTGGCTTATCCTGTCTGATATCGTCAGCTACAAACACAATATCCTCATGTGAACACGTTGCTTATGTATTTTTTGTCAAAGAAGAGGATTGCATTTAATGTTAGGGTCAATTTTAATTCAATGGTAACTCAATAACAGCAAGAGGCATAGAAAAGAACAAAAACACAGTGAGGGGAAGAAATGGAAGCCCAGTATGCCCACGAGAGCATGAAGCTCTGGCCACCTGCAGAAATCTTTAGAGTTAGACTTTTCACAAACTACAGAACGAGTGTCTGGACAAATATGTTCTGGGAATAAGGGGCAGAGAAAATCAGCAGCTATTTCTGACAACTTTCTCAATGCATTTTTGAAGTTAAAGACAAAGATAGAATTTTTTTTCCTGTATTACAGATGAGGAAATTAAAATTTCTGATAAAGAAAGTGACTTATAAGGCCATGCAATTACTAATAAGCAGAGCCCAGATTACTAAATCCTTTGATCACAGGTTTACTGATCTTTCAATCCACTCTTTTAAGAGATTCTCACAAAGCCACTGAACTAATAGCCTACCAGACTCACACACACACATACACACCTGTTCTCTCCCTGTGATTTCATGTATAAATCATTGAGTATGTTGAAATGCTGTGTCTGAAATGTGAATGTTTTTCACAAGGTCACCTTCATCTGAGTGAGACTTACAAATCATTGGCAAAATATTTGCAAGAGTGCTAACACTTTTAATAAGTTTTCCAGTAATATGATATTTTTATTATTATTCAATGAATTGATTTTTTGTTGAATTGGCTTCTGGTGCATTTCTTTGTCTGCATATCAGCCTGTTTCCTGAAGGGCAGCCCAACACAATAGGCCCTGAATTTTATTTGCCCTGACTTACTTCAGACACCTCTGTCTTGCATCTCCCCTACCTCATCTCTCTTTTAGCTGTACCCCTGTCAGAAACAAAAACATCCTCAAATTCCTCCTCTACCCCGTTGATATCTATTGGGTGATATGGTTCTTAATCATCAGAGGTTTCCCTTTACTTTTGAAAACAATTCTCTATCTTTGTGCGTATCATTTACAGATGGGCCCCATCACTACCTTAATTGCAATTTATAAAGTCACATACTACAAAGTTTGGGATAGGTTAATTAGATTATTCACTTGACTGGTGGATTTACCAGAGTTTCCATTGCCATTTTTCAAGCAAATTTTATCTACAAAACAGCAATTTGGCAACAGATGTTTTAAGATCATAAAGGAAGGCCCAGCTATGTTATTCCACTTAGCCATGTCATACATCTCTCTTTACTCATAACGTTCTTTTCTGTGCAAGCAAATGCAACCTCTGAATCCTTCTTAACACAGTGTTCCTGGCAGCTACTACCAATTTCTCAGAGTTGACTGTGGAGTGGAAGATTATTTGCCCTCTCTGTTCTCTTCAGTGTTAAAGGGGATTGAGACATTTTGAATTATCTGTAGATGTGCAATCTTGCCTCACACTCAGATTTGATGATTTCCTATGAGGTTATTACTTAAAATTTCCTTGAATCAGTCCTTTATCTGCTCAATCCCACTTGCAGTCCTTTCTACCTATTTATCTGTTAAGCTTGTAAAATATTCTGGATCTTTCACACTTGAAGTGACTTTTTCTTTTTTTTTCCTCCATCCACTCAGCTAAATTTTCTTCCAGGTCCAACTTCTTTCCCAAAAGAGATTTTCATGGTGGTGCCCTAAGCTATCAAGTTACTTCTCGCCAGTGATATGTAGTAGATTTACGGGTATCTGGTCATGGGTTGTGTCACCTAAAATCGGCATGACCTTATAGGGGATAAGAAAGAGCAGATATTCCCACCCAGGGCAGCAAAATGACAGGAAGGATATGAGGGAAGACAAGGGTAGAGAGAACTGAGAATAAATGGGAGATGAGGTTGGCTGGATGGTTGAAGGAGGCAGAGAGAAGCTCTCCGTTTTTCACCACTGCTCTGATTTCCAATTGTTCTTCTCCAGCCTCCAATCACTATAACCCACGGCTCTGGCTGCAAGGTTGAGCATGTGACTCAGGCCCAGCCAATCAGGATTTGTTCTTCTCCTGCATTGGTGAGTGGTCCATGATGGGCATGTGACCCATCATGGACCAGGTAGACAACTTTCCTGGGGTTTTTTCAAATGGGAGATGAAAGGAATGTGGAACCTTGCTAGTTAGTTCAAAAATGTGAACTGGAAGCTTCCAGAAGTTGGTGGTGGTTGTTTTTCTAGTGTCTGAAATGTAAACTGGAAGAGGCAGGATGAAGGAAGAAATGAACCCAAATAAGACTAGCAATGATGAAAATAGATGAAGAGAGAGGGCACTGGCTATGTGGTGTCCCAGGGTGACTTATTGTGATTTCTTGTAATGAATGAATGAGTCAATGCCTAAATATTTTTGGAGTTGCTGGAGACCAAAGTGTATATATTTTATGTGGTTGACAGAAAGAAGCTACTCTAAGCTCTTGAGCACAACGATGAAAAGATGTAAGTGCTACATTGGGAGGATAAATCTGGTAACAGTTTTTCAAGGTAAATACACCAGTGAGAGCCTAGAACAGGGTTGAAAAATACACAGCACATGCCCTTCACTTTCCCTGTCTATGCCTGTGGCAGACATCTCTAATCAATCAGGGCAGTTTTACCCACAGTATCTGGGCTGGCCTTACCGTCTTTCTCAATGCAGTGCTCCAGGCAGAGACTGTAGATGAGCAGAGTTGGCTCACAAAATGAAACCCATTTTCTTTGTTGAGCTCAGAGGCAAAGAGGACAGCAGGAGTCTGAGCATTAACCAGATTTTAGGTTCTCAAGACTGGACGTAGAGAGAGAAAGCAACAGAAGGAATAAATACCTAACACTTACGGTGTTCCTTGGCTAGGACTGCCATTAAGTACCACAACTGGGTGGCCTAAACAAAAATTTATTGTTTCACAAGTCTGGAGGCTAGAAATCTAAAATCAAGGTGTTGGCAGGATCCATTGCTTCTGAGGGCTGTGGCGAAGGATCTGTTGTAGGCTTCTCTCCTTGGCCTGCCTTCCCTCTGTATGTTCAAATTGCCCTCCCTCTGTACATTCCTGTGCCCCAAGTTTCTTCTTATAAGGACACCATTCATATTAGGTTAGAGCCCACTCTAATGACCTCATTTTAACTTGATTACCTCTGTAAAGATTCTGTCTCCAAATAAGGTGACATTCTGAGGTAACAGGAGTTAGGATTTCAACATATGAATTTTGGGGAGACACAATTCAGCCCATAATACTTACTGGTGTTTACCATGGGCCAGACACGAGCTTATATACTATCATCCACTTGACCCTGAATGCAGCCTATGTGGTGGGTGTTTTTTCTTCCCCATTTTACAGAACAAGAAACTGAGGCTCAAAGAAATCTATGCAAAGTCACACAGCCAGTGTTGCTGGTGGGGCCAGGATTCAGACCCAGGCTCCTGACTGGTCCCTTGACATATCATTAGAAAAAGTGAACTTGGTTATATATTGGACATAAAGGAGAAAAGAAAAACAGAATCACCAGCATCTCTGGACTTGGTCTCTGGAAAAATGGTGATGTCAGTCTTCCTGCTTAATATTTCAGTGGCTCCCTATTCCCTACAGGTTAAGACCTAAATTATTTAGCAGGAAAATCAAAACTGCTCATGATCCTAGATGCCTCATTAATTTGGTTCTAGGTATTACTCTCTTCCTGGCCTCTTTGGTCCAGCAAAACTAAACAATTTACAGTCTCCACTATAGGGAGAGGAAAGGAAACGTGGTTTGGAGGGTATGAAGGACATCAAGGAAGAACAGCGTGAGGACCAAATCATCCTTATATTTTACTCCCTGGCTACCCTTACCAGTGGTATGACCACAGCTATGTCACTTAACCTCTCTGATTCTCTATCTTCCCAACTTGAAGAATAAAGTAGAAATCATGCCCTTCCACGCACTCACACAGGAATACTTGGGAAGATTAAATGAGATAATGAATGTAGAGGGCTCAGTCCTGTATCCAGCATGTGGCAGATGCCCATTGGTGGTATCCATAGTAACCATTAAGTTTGGGATATTTGAGGTCCAGAGTAAGAAAGAAGCCATGTAGACAAGTTCCCTAGATAGGAAGAGACACAAGACCGGGGTGCAGGCGGCATTCTTGGGGCCACTCATTCCGTTTCTTTGTTCCATTTCAGACTTCATGCCCACACCCAGATGACAGAGCGCCCTCTTCTCCCTTCCCGTGAGACCCTACCAGGTTCAATTCATAACCTGGAAGTCTTAAGCAGATTCCCCTCTTGATTTAGCCATCATTCAACGGCCATTTCTAAAGGTGATGATCTGGTTGTTTCTTAAGGCCAGTCTGAAGATATTCTAGATGACCCATACATCTCCTGACATTGCTGTATTCATAGATGGCTTCTCTAAGAAACCATTATTAATGATGTAATTAATATAAGTGGCTACTGTATATATCAAGCAGATCATTAAGGCAGAGGTGTGGATGTAGCCATTTATATTAAAGATACATTCTATGTTCTAAACCCAAGCAATAGAAAGTGCTTAGGTTAGAAATCTCACTTTGCTACATTCTGGATTTTTTTTCAAGTTGCTGTAGACCCTTTTCTTGCTTGCTTAATCAATCTGAGTGAGTTAATAAGGTAAAGTTTTAATAGAAGCATATAATCAACTAAATCACAGCCTTTAAAGTCACACATTTTAAAGACCAATTTAATTAATGCGTTGGTACATAGACATTGGAAAAGTTTCACTTGATTTCACTAGTCTCTCTCCCATACACACTGCAAGAATATTTACTTATAATCTGTTGTGTAAAAAGGGATCTTTCTAAGGCAGATGCCATGTGTAACTATTCAGTTTACCTTTAAGGGAAAATATTGAAATAACACCCTCGAGCTGTTCTGCTCTGTGTTGAGAACTCAGAGCTAGATTTCTGTCTCTGTAGTAAGTATTGAAACCTTGCCTCCTACATCCAGGCTGTTCAAATATGAGATAAAATAGTTTCTTAGGATGATAGAATCCAAAAGTTTTCTATAGTCCTTCATAGATGCCGTGAGCTGAAAATACATGTTCCAATGAAGAGGGCTTTTTCCCTTTCTTTTTTCTCCTCCTTTTTAGAAATGTGTTGTTCTTTGCAGTAACCAAAATGTTAAATGTTTTTAATAAAAGCTTAGACTTAAGGGAGAAGGGAACATCTTTACCCTAGGTGTAAATGATATCGCCACTTGCTGAGTTCCGAAGCACCAAGCAGATGGGGGAATCGTGAAAAGTGGGGATCATGCACAAGGAGGGGGCATTTTTTATGTCTGTGACAAACAGATCCTCTTAAGCAGACACTGCTGAGTGTCTGGCAGCTCTGTTATGCAGGCACCTTTAATGAACTGCAGAGGAAGAGAGGTGTCTGGTACTGAACCGAGTGGAGCTGCCTCAGACAGAAGCTGGTTCGAGGCTCCCTCTGCCCACAGGGCATGATTGCTGGCGAGCTGACAACCAGCCATGCTCCAGATGCCAGAGGCCTGGAGGCGGTGAGGCAGTAAGTATGCATCCGGCTTTCCAAATTCCCAGTATTCTGACCCAACTGCAGCTCTGAGCTTTGATTAACCAGGCCTGGGAAACCGGCAGGCTGTTCCAAAGTCAGTTGACAACAGATGCTCTGTCCTCGGTCACTGCAAGTAAACACGTATTTACGGAAGGGGTGAAGACAGCAGAGTCTCTGCCTTCAAGGATCGGAATTCTTTTCTTGTCATGATCAGTGGGTGGCTACAAAAGGATGGAGCACCTACAACATGCAAGACACTCTCTACTTGGTGTTGTGTGGACCCAAGTTCCAAACCTCAGACATGTTTTCTTACCCCCATATTGGAGAGATTTCATGAAAAATGACAAAGTGCAGATATTTTTAAGTACTAAATGGTGAAACTGGGATTACAGCCCAGATTTGACTTATCCTAAAACTTTGGTTCTTTCAATTTCAATAATGGTTTTCATTTAAAAAATTTAAGCAGTGGGGCCAGCCCTGGGGCCAAGTAGTTAAGTTCCTGCACTCTGCTTTGGAGGCCTGGGGTTGGCAGGTTCAGATCCTGGGTGTGGACCTGCACACCACTGACCAAGCCATGCTGTGGCAGCATCCCACATAGAAGAACTAGTATGACTTACAACTAGGATACACAACTATGTACTGGTGTTTTGGGGAGAAAAGAAGAGGAAGATTGGCAACAGATGTTAGCTCAGGGCCAATCTTCCTCACCAAAAAGCATACCTTTAAAAAAAATTTAAGCAGCAAAACTTTTGTTTAATAGGAAATTTCGTGGAGACTCTGATATAGAGGCAGATAAAACCAAAGGGCTGCTTTGAATGAAACAGAGGGAGGAGAGTCTGAAGCTATGACTTGGCCTCTTCCTCCTTTCCTGAGGTCCAGGGCACCTGAGAGCCATCACCCCAGCAAACTATAGCTGCAGTTCTCCAGGTGTGGTCCCCAGAGCAGCACCACCAGCATCCTCTGGGAATTTGTTACAAGTGCACATCCTCTGGCCCTACGCTAGATCAACTGAATCAGTAATTCTGGGACTAGGGGCAGGGAATCTTGTTTAAACAGGGCCTCTGAGTGTCGCTGATGTGTGTTCAAGTATGAGAACAATTGACCTCGAGTTTTCAAAACAAATTTTGATAATGGCTCAGCTCCATTCTGCCTTTTGGTACGTAGGATTCCCCATGCTGATGCTGAGCCTTTTGTTGCAAGGTCCAGAATGGTGAATTAGGTCCAGTCTTGCTATTCTTATTTTTAAGAAATTCAAGGGATGGGTCTGTCTCACTCAGTGCAACATTGGAGAACAAGTATGGACATTATTAACCCCATAATAAAATAATAATTATTTCTCTTGATCACTTGTGGTTAGGAATTGAAAACCACATTTGCTTGAAGAAAGTGGAAGTTAACAGGATTTTATGCATTCAAGATGCTGTTGACTTTCAGTTGAAGCATCTTGTGCATGTGTGTGTGCATGTGTGTGAGCGTATGTGTGCCACCTCTGAGTAAAGAATAATGTGCTATAAAATAAATTATGTCCCACCATTAATTGTGAAAGGCATCTCAATTTCTGAGATATTAAAAGGTGCACGAAAAGTGAATGCCTTAGAATCAGTGAAATATGGTGTATAAGAAATAAAAGTTAAGGAAGCTTTAGAAAATCCATTGCTTTGAATCTCTCAGCCAGTGTGGTCAGGTGTCTCTTGAAACAAGACTGTTCTGTTCTAGCCAATTTAAAACAAAACAAAGATATACTCTGTTCTTGTTCATGATCGTCTTATCCAGTCCCATAGCTTTAATAACCATTGATATCCTGATGAACCTGCTCCTTTGTGATTTTCTTTGTCAGATTTTTCCTGCGGTTTCAAAATTATCATGCCGCACATGAAACTCCTGGTCCTCCCTTCTATTTTTATAGTTGACTTTGTTGTTCTTGTTCTTCTTGTTTTCATATTGTTTTGCATCCTCTTCCTCCTCCACCGACAATGCTATTACTCTAGAGGAGACGACAAAATAGCTAATACCTGTCATTTGAAATCCACGTTGTTACTGAAGATGTTTCAAAATGGGCTGGGATGACAAAAGGGGCTCTGATGGGGAAAACAAGATGGTACCAGGTAAAGTAGATTGACAAGTTGGCCCTGGTTTTATAGGTTCAGCATGATTTTGAGAAGCAGAAAGGATAAGATAATATCAACAGAAGCCTCTCTGAAAAACAATGACCATTCTCTAAACTTTGCATAGTTTTTTTCTGCCTTTTTCTATCCCTGGAACCATTCATCATGTATAGTAGATGATTATCTATCATCTCTCTATCTTTTTCTCTCTCTCTAGCTAGCTATCTATCTATACACACACACACACACATTTTTTTCTTGTACTTTTGCCAAATCATCTCAGAGGGCTTCATGAAGTTAGCAAACTAGTTTTTGAAGGATTTTCTTTTCTTGCTCTCTCTTTGGGGTAGATGCTCCCCAGCAATTATAAAATTTTCAATGAGTCTCCTAAGCTTCAGAATCATTTCCCTGGGAACAGATTTTATTTGGAATCCAAGAACATTAGGCAGTCATTGTGACATTTTGAACATTTTATTTCTTTACCAAAAAATAATTAACTTTTGTAAAACCAATAAAAAGAAATCAAAGGAAAATAGGGGACAACAATACTTTCCAGATTTATGTTTTTGACAGCTTAAGTCCCGTACTCTCAGTGGCGTTCACCCGATGGGCATTATAAACTGAAGGGGGAAGCTGTTTGAAAACTTTTTCATTTTTCTGTAAAAATCCAAACTTGGAGTGGAAAGAGCTTACCAATGTCAACATTTAGAAAGCAATGTTCTCTTTATATAGTCACTTATTGTCTTGGGTTTCATTTTTGGTTCAGGGGGAAATTAAATTCTCTTGCAATTGCACTCTCTGTCTACCCGAGAAATTTTATCTCCACATAGTTTTTATTTGCTATTTGTCCTCTGGGTAAAATATCATAGATCCACAGGGTTGGAAGTGCATTTTAGAGGTCTTTGGTTCATCCTGCTCTTCCTTGCAGGTCAGTAGTTAAATTATTCTTGACCCAGAAGTCCCCTATATCCTAATATCCAAGGATTCTTTAAGTTAAGGGGGAAGGGAGGTTCCCAAGGATGCATGGCAGCGTTATTCCTGGGTTGAAAGAGTCACTTTAGCCTCTGAATTCCTTCCCACGTCAAGCACACAGAACCCCGTAAGTAACTTGCAGTGGGTGTAAGAGTATATCTAACTGTGTCTTTCCACTTAGATTGCAAGTGATTCTGCAGAGAAGTGTGTATGTACCCAAATTCTGTATTTTTCTTCTTACAGAAGCAGGTTGGTTATAGGGATATCTCATTGGGCAAGAATTCCTTACAACCTGGGTTCAAATCTCAATTCCATTACTGTAACATTCAGTAGGTTGTAGTATTACTCAAAATATTCACTGCTCCATCTAGAACTGCCCTGCCTGCGTGCATTTCCTTACAGGGGCTTCTATTTTCCCACCCCATCCCTGCCAGCCTTGGCCACATGACCTACTTTGGTTAATTAACCATGAGTGGAAATGATATACGTTATTTCCAAGTGGAAAATTTAAGAGAGAATGCACTTCATTTTGGTTTCTTTTCCTTCTGCAGTAAGACCGGTGATGTCTTAGATGGGGGATGCTCTATCAATTTGGGGTCTTAGAGAGAAGAGAGGGTGATGCAGAACTGAAGATGACCTGAGATTGCAAGAGGGAAAATGAGCATTTGTTGTACGCCACCTATTGGGGCTGTGTGTTAGGATGGTGTCATTTAACCTGTCCTGAACAATAGTGTTTAGTATTTGCTACATTTCCTTGTCCATCTCCCAAGCAGTCTCTAAGTCTTTTGAGGACAGGAGGAGCACTAATTTACATCTGCAAAGCCCATCCTCACCCCACTACTACTGCTTGCTGAACAAATGCCTGAGAATCTGTATTGAAATTGTTCTGGGTAGTCTTGGGCCAGCCATTTCTTTCTCAAACCCAACATTTTCCAAAGGATGGGTGAGATTTTAGGAATTCTGTAAGTTTATTTTAAGAGGTCCACAGACAGCGGTAAATAGCATCAGATTGCATTATGAGAAAGTTACTCCCTTTTCAATTCTCCTTTGACACATCTAGTGGCATTCAAAAAAGTCTCACATCCATGAACTTTAGGGAGTAACAGTAATTACAAGAACGTAACAAGACTGATGTATATCTATTTGTGCAGTAGCTTCCTACTTATGCTAGTAGTTACTTTTATAGATTTTAAAAATAAATAGTGTTGTGTAAAGAGTGAGAAAAAGAAAAATATCAAGTAAATAATTTACAGGTCGTAAGGTGATAGGACAAAAACTAGAAGCATGGCAAATGATTGAAGTTTGGAAAAACTCTGCTGTAAGTGTTTTTCTACCCTACGAAATTTATGATGAAAGCCAAAACAGCTGAAATGTGATTGGGCTTTTGGGATGGTAAAGTGATGGCTAGGTGTAGGAATCATCACTCTGGTAATTGTTGATGGAATTGGTAATTGTAGCGAAGTTTTTCTTTCCCATCCAGGGACTTTTTCCTCTATTTAGTCTCTTGCCCAATTCGCTGAGGTGGTTTTTCATATTATTAGCTTGTTGCAAGTGGAGAACAAGGGCGGTCTGTATATTCACTATCACCCTCTGATTTAAATTTTTTTTTACCTTCTCCACTCACTTCCTGTCCTATTCGAGAAGTTACTGGAACTGCTGATGAGTGAAAAGAACAATTAGCAGGCTTGGCAGAGTTTTAAATAGGAAGGATGAAGTCAAGAAAGGATGAAGTTGAAAACCTTGAACAGACTCTTGCTTGCTTGTGTCTATGTTTAAGTATTGGCTAGAATTTGTCTAACTCACCTGGTTCTTTGTGTCTCTGAGACTTCAAGACTGTGAACTTTTTGAGGACAGCACCTGTGTCTAGTTGGCCATTATGTCCCCTTGTCACTTAATAAATGCTGTGTCTGTTGAAGCCAGGAGTTGTTCTGACATCCATTCATTAATTAGCCACTTTCAATTAAAGCATGCTGATGCATTCCATTATAGGTGCCAATACATCCATTTTTATTATTAATAATAATGGCTACAACAATATTTGTACCAGCTACAAATCACACAATAGGAACCAGGAGCTCTGTGAGGTACTTAATGTCTCTGAGAACTCCATCTTACAGCCACCTAACAAGATGGGTGATATTATCTCTAATGAGGAAATTGAAACTTAGAGTAGTTAATCAACTTGCCAATTGATACAAGATGTAGGAACCAAATACAGGTCTGCCTGATTCCAAAACCCGAAAACCCATTTGCCTCTTCTACCTAATACTACCATGTTGGTAATGAGAGAGGAATCAGCTATAATCTTCCAAATCCAGCCTTACTTATTAATCCCCTACTTCTTTACCTTTAATGGGTAATTTTTTCAGTGCTTCCAGCATGATGTTCCTTAACACCATTGTTCCAAATCGCTGAAGCTGGCAGAATTAGTTTCCTTGCTTAATCTCCGCAAGTTTTAACAAATTCTTAATGCAATGTTTTTCTTGAACATACTTAACGTTTACGTTTATTCAACTGAACACGAAAGGCAGCTCTGCATGAAAGTGCAATCTGTCTTCAACCTAGTGCCTCAGCAAGATCCTGCTGCCCAAAATAGAGAGAAGGTTGAGCCAGCCCAGGTACAGTGTATGATACCATTATAGACACTCAGTGGATAGCAAGGCCAGGACTGCGATGAAGACAGTCTCAGCTCCTTCTTTCTCGCTTTTCTTCCCAGCAGGTTGATTTCGTAAGAAGCGACCACGGGTAGTCATATTTACCATTTGCATTATGATCTCGCTTACTCATACACTGAGAAAAGAATCTTCTGTGTTGCCTAGTTGGAATTTGTAGTGTACCAGTTTGAATTTGCCAGGTGGACAGAATAGATCACATTTCTTTATTTCCTTTAAATGAAATGAAATCTTATCCAGGTCCCTAAGGCACTGGGTTGGAGATTAGGAGCTTTCCTTGCGACCCCTCCCATTGCAATTTCATGCAAAATCAGTGGCCTCTGGCCAAGAAAAACTCTCAGAGAGCTCCTGCAAGTCTTCAAGTTTTTAACGATAAAACTTTGTAATTGGATGTATTTCAGACAAGGCTCTTTGATGGTAAGGAACAGGATCTCTCTAAATATAGCTCAATTAAAAGAGAGGTCACTATAAGGAGGCAGGGACAATCTCTTGGATATCCAAAAACTGAAAGTGAAGTCCACTGGGCTTTGTAGGATGTAATTTGGCAGTGGGGCATGTCAGAAATGCACATTCTCCAAGCACCCCTCCATCTCTATCTCTATCTCCATCTCCATCATCCCACATAGTCTTTTGTGTCTGCATATCCCTGCTCATCTGCCTGATTTCCCTCTCTGCTCACTTCTTTCTGCTTATAATCTTTATTCCTTGGTCATTCTAGCATGTGTGGAGCAGGCTCCTGCTTTGGCCCTGAACTAGGTAATCTTTCACGTCAGGGCTCCCGAAAGGCTGCCTTCTTCAACTAGAGCTCCTGGATCCCATGCTCAGGAGCTCACCCTCTGCAGAATGAATTGCCTCTGAATCAACTACAAGACTCTGTTTCACCAGGTGTGGCCAGTGGGGTGAGGTTAGAAGAAATGGACAGGGAAGCAAGGACTGTTGAAGGAACACAGCTTCTCCCAGAAGAACACAGTGGGAAGCTTAATTTCTTGTTTTAAATTGTCAAGTGTGGAATAAGAAGGATCATAGAGGTCAAACTCATGTAGGTCAGCTAAAAGTGTTATCACGTCATCAAAGCACAAGAAAAGAAGACCTTTGCATATCCCTGTACTTCACCTTTTCAGTAGTTACCTGATTCATTGGAAGATCTTTCCTGTGAAACCCAACTCTTGTAACTGTGTAAGGTATAGGTCTCTTGTAAGTATGGGTAGCCAGGGACCCGTGCTGAGCTCATAGAACAGAACCTCAAGCCAAATCAGGTCCATGAGGCCCAAAGTCTATTTTGGCCACAGAATCTTAGACTTCTCCTCTCAGATTTTTAAACAAGATGAACAAAGAGAATGACAGGCCAAGTCCTCCAATACGGCCCTGGCCTGAGAAGAGCAGGCCTGCACTCTGTTAATATGGAAATTAAAATATACGTTCAATGATATTTCTGATGAACTAGGACATTTGCATTTACCATGAAGACCCATATGCGTGTATCCTCTGGTGAGAAATTTTCTTTCTAGATACCTAAAATTCATAATCACTGACGAAAAGTATGACTAATACTGTAGCACCAATGGAAGGTACTGCTTTGGGGAATATTTTAGATAGTCTGATAGAGTCAACTATCTCAGAGACAGAGACAGAGAGAGAAAGAGAGTGCCAATCCAGAGAATGGTTTAGAGAGAACAAGGTAATTAACTAAGAGTTGTGAGAGCATCTTCTAATATCCAAAACACAGCTCTTGATATGCTTTCTCTCCTTGTAGGTAATACTGCATGGATAAGATAGATAGATAGATAGATACATACATACATACATACATACATACATAGATAATCTCTATCTCTTCTATCTAGCTCTCAATCCAAACATTCTGCTCCCTTTCATTCTTTCTTTCTTTCTCTTTTTCTTTCTTTCTTCCTTCCTTCCTTCCTTCCTTATATCTTTCTGTCTTTCTTTTTCTCTCTCTCTCTGCCCTCTCTTCCTTCCTTCCTTCCTTTCTTCCTTCCTTCCTTTCTTCCTTCCTTCCTTCCTTTCTTTTCAACCTTGTCTATCTCTTTCTCCTCCTTCTTCCTCTTCCAGAATAATCCTCCCACCCCACATTGTTGCATTTTCTATCATAGCCAGCAGCGGTCATTTCAATACAATTTTGTAAGATGCCTCTATTTCCAGGAAGCAATTTGATGTGTATTTCCAGATTACATGTCCACAACGGGGGCTGCTCAGGTAGACAGAGGCTCAACCCCGTTGAGATGCTCCAGACAGCACTGTGCTCTGGTGACTTTGAGAGGCCACTTCATGAACTGGTGGAACAGAGGCTGTCTTTCACTCAGGCACAGGTGATGGCTCCTTCTTCAACTCTGAGAGCTCCTTCCTGAGTCTATGCCTGTGTCCTCTCTTCTCTTGAGGCCTGGAAATCTATCTCATGTTTCGGTCCATCCCAACTAGAGGTACTCCCAAAGCATACCCAAGACAAAAAGCATTTCTGGGATATGATTCCAAATACTGGCTCTATTTGGGGTCCTGAATGCAACTTCATGAAACTTTAAACTGACACCCTAGACCTCAATAAAATATTTATGAATTAAGTAAAGATTTTTGTGAAGAAAAAACAAATCAGTTACAACCAGATTGCATCAGTTTAGATGAAGCTCCCCTTACTTCATTTTTTTCCTGGTATCCTTAAAAGCCATTTTCCCTGAGTGTTTGTAATTTTATTTTGTTTATCGGTGAAGGTAGTAGACCAGAATAAGAAGTGTCAGGTTTAATTCTCTGCTGCAGTTCTCAGAATAGATGTTTCATAAGTAACATGTGGCTCGCTCAGCTAAAATTAAATGTCTCAGTGTTTCCAAATGTTTTCCATCTAGAATTTGCAACATACGCTCTTCCAGAACTAACAAAGACTCTGAAAATTACCACCTAAAAATGTCAGTCTATTTCAGAGTTTTCACCAGCTTTAAATGCTGGCTATAGATAAAAATTTTAAAAACAGCAAACGCTAGAATAATCTAATGCCATAAAATAAAAGGGAAAAACCCCCCAAAACTGGTGCTCCCATCCATAGAAGTTCAGTTCAGAGAAGCACCATATCAAAGAATGATGTATATTAGAATAATCATCTACTTTTATGACATTCTAGGAATTAAAGAACAGGTCTAAACCTCTGAGATTATATATCCCAGTGGTTCCTAATTTCCAGAATCCTTTGGTAGAGGATAAAGATAGACTAAAAAAATCTATCTTTTAAAGAAGATATAGAACCAAATCTCCTCCCCTGAATGTCTTGATTTAGTCAATATGGAATGGGATTTAAGGAGTGGAGGAACCAACTGGTCTACCCTGTTCCTCTGCCTCCACTGTTAGTTGTTCTGAATGTCTTTTGTCCTGGTGGATAAATGAGGGTTGGTAAAAGAAGCTGCCCATTCGTCTGGTAGCTTCTACAAGGCAACTGGATGAGCTTGATAAGGGCAAGAATCTATATTCAGAAAATTTAAGGAAGAAGAAGAAGACGAAATCCAGAATGGTAGATCCCAGCCACTGCCAATATTTTGTAGAAGGAGGAATTGATAAAGGAAATCAAAGATCATTAAAGGAGAGCCATGAGACTATACCCAAGTGGACTGCATTTCAAGCAGAGAGGGATGAGCTCTACTGAGAGGCATCCTAGCCAAGTTTTGACAGTGAGCCCCATGGAGCCATAAGACAGGTGGAAATCCCAGCTCTGCCACTTCCCAGATGTGTTACTTTGGGCGATTTGTTTAAACTTCCTGGAACCAGGGTTTCCATCTGTAAAATGAAGATCATAAGAGTACTTATCCTCCTATGTAATTTTTAGATGTTGTATCTAAAGCCCTTAGAATAGTGCTTGGACGTAATTATGGTGGTTGTGTTAGAAAAGGGTCTGGTGACTAGTAGAGATCAGTGGAAGAGTGGAGAGAAATGGGCAGGGAATTTAGGCTACATTTGAAAAGTGGATTCAGTGAAAGGAAGTGAAGAAAGTATGCTACAGCTCTTGAGGGCAGCTGACAAACCAGCTAGAGGGAAATTACCATGGTAACAGTGGCCATAACAATAGCAGCAGCAGCACACCTGTGGAAGGACCATGTTCCAAGCACTGAGCTTTCCACACCAGTGCTTACTAAGTGCTGACAACACCTGATGAAGGGAGAGGGGGGTGGGAGCCATTTCTATTTGACATATAAGGAAACTAAAGCTGAGAAAACAACTTGTCCAGGCTGACACAGCTGGGAGAGAGTAAAGTGGAAATTTGAATCCAGGTTGACTGTTTCCAAAAGCCCACTTCTTATCCACAAAGCTATGGTAGAAAACATTTGTATGGATTGGGTCACGTCCCTACACAGACTAAAAGCTGATGTGGCTTCCCATTGCCTTTAAAAAAGTGACCAAATCTTTAATATGCCCTTCTTGGTCCTGCAGGTTCCAAGCTTATCACCCACCTGCAGCCCCTTGCAGTCTAAATCCCACATTCCACGGGGCTCCCTCAGACATCCTCCACCTTATATGTCTGAGCGAGTCAGATCCCTTGTCATACGTGCTTACAGCACGTCTCTCCCTTTGTAGCACTTAACACAGTTACAATTTTATATTCGTGTTGTGATTTTTTTTAATTAATTTCTGTAAACCTGATAAACTACTTGTCCACATGGACAAGGGACCATGTCTGCTTTTGCTCAGTGTTTTCTCTCCAATGCTACGCCAAGTCTGATACTTAGTAATTATTCAATAAAAATGAGTTGAATGAATAAACCCTACCTTATGGTCGCGACCTGCCACCTTGTTGCCAAATCGTACATAATGCTTGAGGTTGCAGCCAATGCTGTTAAAAATGCTCACAGCCCCTCATGGAGTTTGAACCCATGACCAACCCTTTGGCATCCAGCTCTGTATCCAGCTGTATCACTGACCACGATCAAGCTGCCATCTGCCCCCTGCTCCCATGACCTCCCAGAGTGTCACTTCCCTTTGGATTGGGGCGGAGGGGTCAGGAGAGAGGTGCAGGTGAAGGCCGGAGAATGTGAGAGTATTGAGTGCACCCCATCCCCCAGGGTTTCAGCCTGTTATATGACTGTGGTAGGAAGCATTTGGAATCAGCTCTATCAATTATTTAAAACTCATAATTCAGTCTGTGTTAAAGATTTACTGCAACAAACTGAAAAATAAAGTACAGACACAGAAGAAACAGAGAATGTGGGTTCTGCCATCAAAGTTACACAGGCTGTAAATTGCTCGTGTCAATGGGAGTAACACAAAGAGAAATAGATTATTAAAAAAAAACACACACAAGGATTTCTGGAAGAGATTATTCAGCTCTGTGTGTGTGTGTGTGTGTGTGTATGTTTGGGTTTCCTTGCACTCCTATTTTTATTTGGCAGCTGGCACTTTCTCCTGCCCCAGGCACTGGTTCCCTCTTGGTTCAGACTTCTCACCAAGACTGGAAGCATTACCCTTTTTCAATCTTCAATCAGTGGCTCGTGGCCATTCATTGGTCTCTCAAGAGCAATGAGTCTGCTGCCTGCTATACCATCTTGAGTGCCAAGAGTTTGTAGGCAGAGCCCACTGGATGTAGATCCCAGCTCCATCTCTTACCAGCTATGATCCCTTGATCACAGTTATTGAACACTGTGAGCCTCATTTTCTTCATCTGTAAAGTGGGGAGAATAAATGTACCTACCTCACTGAGTGTTACATGGAAGTATATCTACAAATTGCCTGGCACGTGGGTGTTCAATGCATGGCTGTTTCATTTTCTGGTACCCTAATGCTAAATGCCTACCATCATCCTCAACTTTTATATCAATAAATTACATCATACTTATGTATTTGAACTATATACAGCCTTTAATTGCAATAGGGAACCAAAGGCAGGCACTAGCATCTTGTAAGTAAATGATACTAGTGTCCAGGTGGGAAATTAGCATTGGGAGAGATTTCCTTACCTTGTTCTGGCCCCAGGCATTTGAATTATGTTTAACCATAATAGCTGGGTGACTCCGGGCAATATTGTTGAACTTCTCTGTGCTTCACTTTCCTTATTTATAAAATGGGGCTAATCATGGTGCCAATTTATTAGAGTTGTTGGGAAGATTAAATCAGTTAATACTCATAAAATTATTAGAATAGTCCCTGGCACATAGAAGGTTGATAGGAGTTAGTTTTGATTTTGTTATTGTTATAAATGTTTTTCCTGACTTTGTTATAACAGGCCTGTGTGGTGAATTGGAACATATCAGTGAATAATTCATTTACTCTTTAAGCAGGTTCAAATATTTCATTGTAAAATATATACTCAATTTGTCTATTTCTCACCAGCTCCTGTACCAATAGTCTAGTCCAAATTGTCATTATCTCCTGCCTGAACTGCCACAAAATCCTCTATGGATCTTCCGTAGCCACTCTGAACTCCATTCCATCCATGCTTTCATTGGTGAGAGGAATTTTCTTTCTTTTGTTTTTTTTTTGAGGAAGATTAGCCCTGAGCTAACTGCTACCAATCCTCCTCTTTTTGCTGAGGAAGTCTGGCCCTGAGCTAACATCCGTGCCCATCTCCCTCTACTTTATATATGGGACGCCTACCACAGCATGGCGTGCCAAATGGTGCCGTGTCCGCACCCGGGATCAGAACCAGCGAACCCCAGGCCACTGAAGTGGAACGTGCGAACTTAACTGCTGTGTCACTAGGCCGGCCCTGGGGAGAGGAATCTTTTCAAACGTAAATCTGATCATGATGCCACTACCTGCTCTGGCTCCTAAAACTCTTCATTGGTTTCCTGTTGCTCTTAAGAGATAAGCAGACTCTTCTGCATGGCCTCACATGGTCTGGCCTCTGCCCATCTCTACACTCTCCTCTGCCCTCTGACTCATTATTTTAAGCCACTTTGGTCTCTTTCCAAAGTGGCTACCTTTTCCCAAGGTAGCTTTCTTAGCTACCAGTGTGCTAAGTGTCATGGCGCATGCTGTCCCTTCTGCCTTGAATGCTCCCCTCTCTTTACCTCACCTGGTCGACAGCACTGTTCATTCTTCAGGTCTCAGAATCAGTATTACTTTCTCCATGATGACTTTCCTATCCATTGCGCAACCTGGATCCTCTGTCTGCTCCCTTATAAGACTTTTTCCTCTTCCTTCACAGCACACAATGCACTTCATAATTAGCCACTCACGTTGTTATTGTTGATTTCTGTTGTCCTCCCTAGAATGTAAGCTGCATGAAAAAGTATCTTGTTCACTGTTGTATCCCCAGCATCTTGCACATAATAGATGCTAGGAAAATATTTGCCTATTGCATGAATGCAACTTAAGAGGCTCTCATAAGGTTTATTAGGACCAGGAAGACATCCTGACATCCCTCCCATCCACCAACATCATGTTGAGCTGGGTGTTGTGCTCCCAGCATGGCCACTGTACACTTCTAAAATTGTGCTTACCACCCTGAATTTATCAATTATCTCCTGACAGATTTAGCGTTCCCTATTAGACTGTCTCATTCATTTCTCCCATCCCAGTTTCCAACATAGGTATGCAACAAATGCATACGGAGGAAGAAAGTAAGAGAAGGAAGGGAGAGAGGAAAGATCAGACCAATTTACTAAAAATAGAATCACTGCTTGACCTCTTGTACCTAAGTCCATCCCTCCCCATGGGTACATTTTAGCAACATGGAAAGTCAAGAGAAGTTTCACCCTAGAAATGCTCCATCTGGTGAGGACAGGGTCCAAAGTCAAGAGACTAAACAGGACATCTCCACTGTAATCAGAGAAGACTGTAGCCAGATCCCAAGCCGTCAAATGGTGTCTGGCATGGGGCTGACCCCTAGACCATAATCCCTGACCCAGAATAACAGCAAGTTCATATCTACTTAAGCAAATCCAGATAAGACTCTTGAGTGAATGCTCAACTCCTCGACTATGCTGTGAGAGGCAGAGGGGGAACAACAGACATTTTTGCAAAATCTGTTTCTGGCAATCTTCGATAAACTGAAACAGTTGAGCATACAGAATTTTCTGTTGTTTCTGGAAAGAGATAATTTGCTACATGGAAGCTCATTTGCTTATTTGGAGTAAACACTGCTTCAGACCCAGTAGAGGTTAACACTCATGGTTGAGATGGATTGAGAAGGAAGAGACTTAATACTTCACTGTTATATTTACTGTGTTAAATATAGAGTGGGAATTGATGAAAAATGCGCTGGAGTTCCCCTGCGTGAGCCTAAGTGATGAACCGGGGTTTATTTGCCATCTGGCTTTTAAGCGGGGATTTTTTTCATGTCAGAAAAATGGTACCTTCAGAACTACCACGTTACAGACATCTGTTTATCAGACCTTTTCCTGAATGAATTATTCAGAATATGCTTAAGGTTGTACTTTACCTGACATATGGAAATATAAAGTTGCATACTCTATACTGGCATATATCTGTCTACATAAAATCAGGTGTCATGCTCGAAACCCAGAGTGTTCCAACATGGTAGGTGACGCTTTTAGTCCCCGGGATATTAATTGCTCTACCCTATGTGGTTCTTGATGTCTTGATTTTTGGAAATCAATCTGTGGAATTCCACGTGACTCCAGTTTTCTGTATTGGGGCTCCTTCTTGTTCCCATTATGTCCCTTACAACCACAATGGCAGATGATTCTTGGTTAATATGACTTTCGTGGTAAAGATCCACTGGTTGTTCCATGTTTGTCAAATAAGTGGAACTCTGGCCTTATCTGGAGGGAAGCCTTGCTGGATGTAATGAGAAGACCCAGGAAGAAGTGGTGTCCATGCAAGTCAGTCTTCAAAAGAAGCCCTGAACCCAACGCACTATCAGGACACTGAAGCAAGAATGTGCACTAATTACAGGCCTCACTGTTGCCCTCTAGACTGACAGCACCTCCTCTGTGCCAAATGTTAAAGACGTAGATTCTACTCTGTACTGTCATGGAGCTCATGAGGGAGCTGGGAAGAGGGACGTAAAGAAAACAATCACCGTGATTAATATATAACTTCAAACTGAGATGAGAGCTCCTACAAAAAAGATGCAGGGGTTTATGAGAGTCTGTGTTGAAGGAGCCTGGCCCAGGACTTCAAAGAGGACTTCTCAGAGGAGGTGACTCTGAAACTGTCATAAAAAGGATGAGCAAGGATCTCCGTTCTCAAAGAAGGGGATGAGTCTTTCAGATTGGCGGGAAGCCGTATGTCAATGTCTGGGTGCTAGAAGGCTGATTCAGTAATGAATGAACTATGCAGAGGCTGTGAAGCCAGGAGCCAGGAGGGCTCAGTGGAGAGAAGGGTTGACTGCTTCTGAAGAGCTCAGCGGGCCCAAACCCTATAGCTTACAATCTGGAGCAAGGAGATAGATGCTTATGCAGCAAGAGCAGGGGAAACCGTTGCTCAGCTTCCAACAAAGAGACAGATTACGTTATCCCATCTGAATTTACAAAACATCCCTGAAATCTACCCTCGTTTCTTAGTCTTTGAATTCCCTAGTATCCAGCAGTCAGTGAATGCTTGTGGAATAATATATGATGCAATGGAGCCACTTTGATGAGAGACAAAGTCCATGTGAGTTCCAGAAAGGACCCTATGAAGACATACCCCATAAACTGGTGGGAAGTTTCAGTCAACTTCTATAAATGTCTGATGAGGAGCATAGCAGAGAGAAGAGATGGAAGGAGGAGGACTTAGTGCCTTTGGGGGCTGCTGCTGAAAAACCAGGGAAGAAGAGAGGTCACATCCCCAACAGGTAGGCTGGAAACTAACGGAGCTCATTACTTGGACAGGATAGTAGAAGCTTCTAGATCAAGCCATGAGTGAAGGATGTTTGTTATTCAAGGAGGCTGGGACCATTTGGAGGTACATCCCCACAAATCCAATGTCTGCATTCCAGGGAGCTACCACATTCTCAAAAAACACAGCTGATACTGGGGCTGGCCCTGTGGTCGAGTGGTTAAGTTCGCGCGCTCTGCTGCAGGCAGCCCAGTGTTTCATTGGTTCGACTCCTGGGTGCGGACATGGCACTGCTCATCAAACCATGCTGAGGCAGCTTCCCACATGCCACAACTAGAAGGACCCACAGCAAAGAATACACAACTATGTACCGGGAGGCTTTGGGGAGAAAAAGGAAAAAAGTAAAATCTTAAAAAAAAAAAAAAACACAGCTGATAAATGCCCCAACCTGAGGCAGCACAGGGACCAGGTGCCCCCCTGGGGCTTAGCTGGATCAGAAATTGGGATGTTCGTATTTGCCTCCTCCCTGCTCTCTCAGGTAATTTTTAACAGCTTTATTGAGGTATAATTGATATACCCCAAAATGCACATATTTAATGTACACAAATTGGTGAGTTTGGGCATAAGCACTCACCCTTGACACCATCACCACAATCAAGGTAATAGACTATGTCTACCTTTAAAAGCTTCTTTGTGCCTCTTTTTTATTTTTTTAACTTTCTTTTTGTAAGAACACTTACCATGAGATCTACCCTCTTAAGAAAATTTTAAGTGCACAGTGCCATATCGTTAACTACAGACCCGATATTGTACGGCAGATCTTTACAACTTGGTCATCTTGCATAACTGAAACTTGAGACCCATTGAACGACAACTCCTCATTTCTTCCTCCTTCCAACCCCTGGCAACCACTATTTTTCTCTGTGCCTCCGTGAGTTGACTATTTTAGATCCCACATATAAGTGGAATCATACAGTGTATGCCCTTCCATGACTGGCTTATTTCACTTAGCATGATGTCCTCCAGGCTCATCCATGTTATCACAAATGGCAGAATTACCTTCTTTTTTAAGGCTGAATAATATTCCGTTGTGTAAATATACCACATTTCTTTATCCATTCGTTTATCACATAACTTTTAAAGTCTAAATGAAAGCTGTGTGTGTGTGTGTGTGTGTGTGTGTGTTTAAGCACCATCCTGATAGACCACATGCCTCATGCATAGATTTGTGTATTCTAGACTATTATTTCCAGGATCTTTTCCGTTGAACCCTGTTCTCTGTGAGGCTTGAATGGTAAGCTTATGAAACCCATCCATCCCGGGCCTGATTACCGTTTGGGGAAGCATCTCCTTTCTCCCTTCGGGTTCTCCTTGGTGTTTCTGTTCTCAGGCACTCTCTGCTTTGCACCTGCTGCGAGGGCTGGCTCGCCTGCCGGAGGCTGCTTGTTCCGCAGGAAGCTTGAGAGAGATGAAGGAAAGTAGTTAATGTTGTTAGAGAAGAATTGTTTTGTTCTGTGTTTGGTGAAGTTTCTCTCTATTACACTTTTCTACAAATTCCCCTGTTCCCAATTCCCTCAGACAACAAAACTACAATTTGCTGGATAAACAAAAACAGTGGGGATAAACTTCCCTGGCAGCTGGTCTGTCAGAGGCGCTGTGCTTGTTAGCACAGTAAAGGAGTTAGAGACTTCCTTCAAGTTGCACAAAATTGAATTACTTAATAAACTTTCTTCCCCAGGAGTCAATGGTCTTAAAAAAAAAAATATCCAATAAGGTTGTTTTGCAGCATTAGTATTTTTGCGTTTGAGCAGGGTGTTCAAACCCTATTTTTCATCTCTGTTTTGCTAAATAGCAACTGTTGCTTAACCGTTGATTTCTAGCTAACTGATGTGACCATAACTTAAAAAAAATTGTTTGGTTACCCTTTCAAATCATATAGCTAGCAGGTTGAACTTTCTATTTATTCAAAGTCTTCCCCCTTTACCAACATCCCTACCTGCTCCATCACCACCAAAAGGGGGACCACCTGTATTAGAAAGGATTTCATGAATGCCTGAGGTGACTTCACACGCCGTGGACAGAAATGGTACCTTCGACAGACAGACTGAGGCAACCCCAACCTAAGAAACATGCTGTCTCTACATCATGTTAGTAATAGCTGAGAGCTCTCTGTTTCTTCGCTGGGCCTCTGCTGTTTCCTAGAAGCCAGGTCAGTGTCCACATGCTTTTTCTGAAGGGACACCGATGTTTCCAAGATGATCTTTGTTGGGAACCAGGCTATAGGGTTCTTCTGCAGTCTTCTAGAGAAATCTTGTGCCTTCCACTTGCCAGGCAAACCGCCCAATAGAATCAGCAACAGTGTGTAAATCTCCACCTCCTACTTCATCTTGGATGGAACACTTCATCATTTTTTTTAAATGCCCCACTTAGGACTACAAGCAGCAATGATGTGCTTAATAATGCTTTGGGGAAAATGTCAAAGCAGATCCGCAGAAGGTACCCACGCTATGGGCAACCCCAAAAAGCAGTTTATTAGCCCCCCCAAAATATACACTGTCATGCGGAGCATAAGGATTAAATATTTATGTCTGTTCACTGGGGTAATGAAATCATATTGAATTATGTTGTAGGCACAAACTAATGCTTGTTGAAAACTCAGTAATAACCCCAAAACTCATAAAAAATACAGGATAAACAATGCTAGAAGAAAATTATAGGAAAATAGCCTCTGGCCTGTAGAAATGTGGCTTTAGTTTGAAATAATTTTAAATAACAGTGTATGCATAAAATAGTCAAGTTAGCCTACATAACCACACTCTAATCTCCAGAAACTTTTCTTAATGTTTTTGTCAGTAGTGTTTGCAGTAAATTGCAAGCAATCCTGATAGACTTGACACTCCTTGAGGACAGGGGCAGCCCTTTCTTTGTCTTTGAACTCACAGCACTTGTGCAGAGCCCAGCTCAGAGTTGGTGCCCCGTAAATATTTTCAGAACTACATTAAGAAAATAATTATATGTTTAGTATCTCCATCTCATCTCTCTATTCCAGGGATTCTCAACCAAGGGGGATTTTTCTCCCCAGTGGGCATTTGGTAATGTCTGGAGACATTCTTGGTTGTTATAGTTTGGGAGGGGGGCGGTGCTGCTGGCATCTCATGGAAAGAAGTCAGGGATGCTGCTGACCATCCTACAGGGCACGGGGCATCCTCCACGACAAAATCTCAGTGGTGCTGAGGCTGAGAATTTTCTTTGCCGATTTATCTCCTGCACTCTTCCCAGAGCCCAGTGGACTTCGCCTTGAGAAATACTGCATTGAGCTGTCCTCAGAAGCACCACTGTGTCCGTTTGTCAGTTCACTAGGCCTGCCATAACAAAGGCCCACAGACTGGGTAGCTTCAACAACAGACATTTATTGTCTCACGTTCTGGAGGCTAGAAGTCAGAGATCAAGATGTCAGCAAGGTTGATTCCTATAAGGGCTCTGAGAGAGAATCTCTTGCATGCCTCTCTCCTAGTATCTGGTGTTTTGCTGCCAAAGTTTGGCATTCCTTGGCTTGTAGACACCCACATTACTTGGAACCCACATTATTTGGCTCATGGCCCCTTCCTCCATCTTCAAAGCTGGCAACGTAGCATCTTGAAATCTTTGACTCTGACCCCTGCCTTGGTCATCACACCTCTTTTTCTGGCCCTCCTACCTCTCTCTTGAAAGGACAGCTGTGATTACATTGGGCCCACCTGAATAATCTTCCTTCTCCAGATCCTTAACTTAATCACCTCTGCCAAGTCTCTTTCACCATGCAAGGTAACATACTCACAGGTTCCAGGGATCAGGACGTGATCATCTTTGGGGTGGCCGTGATTCTGCCTACCACACTCTAAAGATACTCAACCTGTAGGATGGGTTTGGAGCCAGCACATAATGGGTTTATATTCAGGCTGTGTCACCTGGAAGCTGTGTGGCTTTGCATGGGACACATAACCTCCCTGAGCCAATTTTCTCTTCTGCAAAGTAGCAATGGGAAATCCTGCAATGAGGCTAGGGAAGTGGGAGAGCTCTGTGCCTGGCCAAGCCTGGGCTTGGTAACTAGCGATTGTGAGAATGACTGTTGTTGGTTTGACTCTTCTCTGCGTTATTTTTCCCCAAGTCTAGCCCTTCCATTGTTGCCTGCAGCCAACATCCTTCTGCCTGCCTGAAGCAAGGAATGCAGTGAGGACGTCCTCCCTGACCACCTGTGTGAATGTCTGCCTTTGCCTGGCGCCTTGGCGAATTATGTTTGGGCAGGATTTGCTTTTTGTTTACTTAGCAAACTTCATGTGGCATTTCTGATTTCTCCTAGTGCTCCACAAGCCCATCCCTCTTCAAAGCAAAGACTGTGTGTTTGGTTTGTTTAGTTCCTTAGTCCTGCCTCCGGATGTCACGAGTCTCCCAGGAGAAATGCCATGCACCACAACATACCCTGGGCATCTTGAAACCTTGGGGGTGTACGGAGAGATTGGGCACACTCGTGGGGTTCTGATGGAACTCCAGGAAGGGGGAAAAGCAGACTCGAGCAGAAAATGGGAAAAGATGAATACTAAGAGGAGTCTGATGATAACCCACATTTGCAGTTCCATGCATTTTTGCCAAACTTCCAGAATAATTTTGGGAGTTGGGCACGGAGCATCTTTATAAGGGCAAAGAGAGCAACCCCTGGGTTTTCTGATTTATCAGCTCTGGAGTCAAGCTCTTTAACTTACATTTCTAGCAAGTCTTCACCTGATGCTGATGCTGCTGGGCTAGTGAGATGAGATGTTGGTCCTGTGCCAGTAAAGATGTCTCAGATACTTTGCAGCCCTAAGGCTCAGGTAGATCAGATTTCATGGTGCTAGGAGAGTGTAGGTAACTAACTTTGCCAGGTTTAGGTAAAGTTCTTCCTTGGAAAGCATTTCTAGTCCAATTGGAGAGGAAAAATGCATGCCAGAAAAGCAGCTGGATCTTTTGTATCTTAAGGCTCCAAAACTGAGCTCGGGCCTTGCTTTCTCTTTCAAGCATCCCTGACCGCTGCAGTCAAAACTCGCTCCTTTTTATCCTCACTGTGTTTTGGTCGATACCTCTCTTCATCTGGCTCTTGTCGGACTCTGGGCATGAAATGATATGCTTCCTGTCTCTCTCCTTCATTAGGCTGTGAATGCCTGAGGTCTAGGATCTTATGCTATTCCTCTTAGTTGCATATAGTAAGTGCTCAATGAATACATGAGAAGTGAATGAATACACAAAGGGCCAAATGAGTGATGAGGACAATAAGCTTTTAACCAGAGGCTCCATGAGGACCAGGAATTTGTGCTCTTCCCAATGGAGAAATCTCCCTTTATCGGACACCCTTCTTGGACATCCCAAAGAAACTCCTGCTAATATCTCCCTATCCAAGAGTGAGTGACATGGCCAAACCTAGCTGCAAAGGGTGCTAGGAAGTGTGGTCTCTTTTCTGTGGTGTAATATAACAAGTTAAAAAGAAAGAAGATAAGAGTGGATATTGTGCTGACAGCCAGCAATATCCACCAGGTGAGGAATGGGATTCTGAAGGGTAGAAGAGAACCTGGAAAGAGGGTCCCCAGCTGGGCAGGAGAACCATGGTGGAAATCAATGTCTGTCTACCCTCAAGGCCTCTGAGTAGCTGAAGAATGCCTGGACCTCTCCATGGGTTATTTAAAAATAAGGAAATGCAAAAACAGGGTTTCAGAAATTATTCTCGGGGCCGGCCCCGTGGCCAAGTTGTTAAGTTCGCGCACTCTACTTCAGCAGCCCAGGTTTTTGCTGGTTCGGATCATGGGCACGGACATGGCACTGCTCGTCAGGCCACACTGAGGTATCGTCCCACATGCCACAACTAGAAGGACCCACAACTAAAAAATATACAACTGTGTACTGGGCGGATTTGGGGAGAAAAAGCAGAAGGAAAAAAAAAGATTGGCAACAGTTTTTAGCTCAGGTGCCAATCTTTAGAAAAAGAAAGAAAAAGAAATTGTCTGTCTACCTATTTAAATGTAATAAAGTAGCACATGTAGTTTGTTTCCACAATCACAGGCTGTGTGAGGTTCTGCAAAAGCTTCACCTGAGCATAAGGTCAATGGTCCTGATGCGGGCTCGGTGAGGCTAGGAGTTGAAACAAAGATTTCTTGGACTCTCAAGGTCTCGCAGTAGTGCTACTTTATTCAGAGAATAGCATGGGGACAGGACCACAGGCAGTAAGAGCTGCAATGTATTGAGGGTTAGGGCTAAGTTTATAAGGCGTGGTACATGACTTACTTTTACGAGACAAAGGAAAGTTCATATAAAAAGTCATCAAAATGGTCTCAGTGCAGGTGGGGTCTGGTTATTGTGTGGTTGTGTAATTTTAGACATGAATTGGGCCATATAGATCAGCATGTAGGCCAGGAGGCCTTGGCCTTCTCTCCCTGGGGCAGCCTTGATCCACATCCATCACATTTAACACCCCCTATGACAGCGAGGCCCAACCAGTGGCCTCTGTGGCCGCACTCCCTCCCACTGCCTGTCGTGGCAAGATGGCCGTGTTGTGTGATAACGTCTTTTCTCTTGGGATCCCCCGCCAGACCATGAGCATACTCACTGACATCAAGCGCCCGCCCCACCCTGTCCTCAGACTCTCTGCATCCCCAGCACCTGGCACAGTGCCTGGCATACAAGCCATCCTTTGAAGGAGAGGTTCTGAGTCAGCAACATCTCCTGGCCTTTCCAGGGGATGCTGAACCCCAAGGTCCTGGGATTCCTCACATGACTGCAATTCAGAGGCCCCTCAGGGTGCCCTGTGGCCAGCAGGCCTTTCTCTGAGAGGCCCTTTGTGGGCTACGCTCCAGGCCGGGCTGGGCAGGCCCCACTGGCCCCAGCATCCTCTCTGGCACAGAACCTGTGGGCAGCCAGTGGTTAAGTCCATTGTGGGAAGCCATTGTGTGTGAAACACACAGCAGCGACAGCAGGCATGCAAAGTACTTCCCAGCCCTGCATGTGGCATAATTGTATTTTCAGGGAGCGCCTATCTATTAGCCAGGTGTAGGTCTCAACTGTGTAACTTTTATAAAGGAAATGCTAAAGGCCTCTTGGAGTGAAGGATATTATAATTATGGATGATTTATACTCTCCAGCTAATGTACACATCGCACTTTATGAGAATGTTCTACTTGACGTGGCCAGAAGCATTAAGCAAAAATAGTGTTGCGGCCCGGGTTAGAAACCCATCTTTTGTTTTATGTCTAATCTATCCAGTGCTAAAATATTTGGAATGATGTGTCTGCATGCTGCTGTGAAGGAAATATGAACATAGTAAGTGCCTTTCTGATTTCAGACCAGATTGTAATTTCCTTCTAAAATACCTCACGGAGTTTAGCATATTTATTCCTGGGTGGAATGTTCGCTGCATATTGCAGTACAAAAGAAAATAATAATAACCATTTCAAGGCTAAGAGGGACCTTCGTGGTTATCTAGCTCAGGGTGTCCCAACTCAAATTATAGTGTCGGCTGGTAAATGATCTGACTTTTATGATTTGGAACCCAGAAGTCAGAGAAAAGAGGAAGAGGAAGGAGGGACGTCCTTAAAGAGACCACGCAGCACTTTGCCATGTTGCGGTGTTAACAGGCAGACCTAGATGTCATGGGTATGTCAATGATTCTCTCTGGACCTCAGTTTTCAGCTGAGCAAAAAAGGGTTTAAGTTTCTCTACCTAATTCTGATGTGAGGCTAGAGGAGGTTGGGGGGTGAAGGGGTGGGTGGGGAATTTCCCACAGTAACGAGCAATTCTCTGACACCAGCTGCCTGTCCAAGAATTCAACTCAGTTCTGACACTACCTGAAGACAGGGTCAGATCCCACAGGTTAAGGACGCTGTCCCACAAGACTGTCACCACACATGCTTCAGACCTTGATTTCAAGTCCAGGTTGTCACCTGTGCTTCTAGGTTCCAGTGACCCCTCCTTGGGTTCAATTAATTTGCTAAAGTGGCTTACAGAACTCAGAGAAACATTTTTACTTACTAGATCACAGGTTTATTATAAAAGGACATGATTCAGGAACAGCCAGATGGAAGAGATGCATAGGGCAAGATATGGGGAAAGGACGTGGAGCTTCTATGCCAGTCTTCCCAAATCACCAAGTGTTCACCAACTGAGAAGCTATCTGAATCCCATCCTTTTGGTTTTTATGGAGACTTCCTTACATAGGCATGATTGATTAAATCATTGGCCACTGGGGATTGATTCAACCTCCAGCCGCTCTTCCCTCCCTGGAGGTCAAGGGTGGGACTGAAATTTCCAACTCTCTAATCACACCCATGGGTTCCCCTGGCAACCAGCCCCCACCTTTAGGCTCTTTCCAAAAGTCCCCTCATTAACATAACAAAAGACACCTTTATCTGTCTCCACCTTAGGAAATTCCAAGGGCTTTAGGAGCTCTGTGCCAGAAATGGGTATGAAGACCAAATATATATTTCTTATTATAAATCACAGTATCACAGGGATCAAGATAACCCTCCCCTCATGCGATGGTCAGAGCAATCAATAGGATAATATATGCAAATTATCATCATGACGGTTGCATTGCCAAGGAGGAAGCAGACCCAGGGTGGTGGAAGTCAGCCTTGCTCATCCACGGAGGAAGGACTGCAGAGCATTGTCAGTTGACTGATGTAAGAACTGTGTTCTCAGGGAACTTGCCCAAGGTCACCCAGCTGACTGGAGAGGAAGTGGGGCACCCTCTCCACTCAGGGTCAAGGCGCTAGCCATAGCTTTTGACAGACACCTTGAGACTGTCACCCCTGTTCTCCCACCAGCTGGATGAGGCCTCTGGTCCTCTGTGCTTTCTGGAATTCCCTCAAAGAAGGGCCTTTAAACTGCTTCCACTCACTGTGTTCTGGACTAGGACGCTGCCTGTCCCTCCTTTCTGGGGGATGCAGCTCGCTCTACTTATTAGGAAGGAAATGAATGTTAGTTTCCTAAAAGTGAGTCACTGAAGTGTCACCATTACACTTTTTGCCAGATCCACACACCACATTATTTCCTTGCTATTTTTCCTTAAATTGATTTATTAAAAAATGATTACCATCTGTAGCCTCAATCTAAACAATAACTTGTTTTTTTAATACACTTTTCTTTATTGAGGTGAAAGTCATGTAACATGCAATTAACCTTTTTAAAGTGCACAATTCGGTAACATTTATTGCATTCACGATGCTATACAACCACCACCTCTCTCTAATTTCAAAACATTTTCATCGCCCCAAAAGAACAGCCTGTATGCATCAAGGAATCACCCCTCATCCTCCTCTTCCCCTATTCCCTGGATAACCTCTAATCTGCTTTCTGTCTCTAAATTCACCAACTGTGGATACTTCATATAAAAGGAGTTATACAGTATGTGACCTTTTGTATCTGGCTTGTTTCACTGAGCATCATGTTTTCAAAGTTCATCCAGGATACAGCCTGTATCAGAGCTTCATTTCTTTTCATGGCTGAATAATATTCCATTGAATGGATGTACACAATTGCTTTGTCCTTTAATCCATTGATGGACATTTGAGTTGTTTCCATTTTTTGACTATTATGAATAATGGTGCTATGAACATTCATAAGCAAGTTTTTGTGTGGTTATGTGTTTTTGTTTCTCTTGGATATATACCAAGGAGTAGAATTACTGGGTCATGCAGTCTAATGCACTTTTGATTAAATAAACAACAATTTTGATTTTTTAAAAGTGCCATTCTACCACCATCTCCAGGACCATTAGTGGCACATATATAACTTAAAAAATATCACAAACAGTTATTACCTACATGCTTTTAAGGTCTTCCACTTTGTCACCCTATAATCCAGTCTGGTTTTCAGTTTTCTGTACCATCATTACAGTTTTTCTTGGTCATATTCTCACCTGCAACAATTATGCCAGTTTCCTTGCTTACATTGTATTTCCTTCCAGCTTCTTTTCCACTCACCCAAATCTTACCAGCCAGCTCTGGTGGTCTAGTGGTTAAGATTCAGCACTTTCGGGGCTGGCCCAGTGGTTAAGTTGGTGCACTCTGTTTCGGCTGCCTGGGGTTCACGAGTTTGAATCCTGGGTGCAGACCTACACACCACTTTTCAAGCCATGCTGTGGTGGCATCTCACATACAAAAAATAGAGGAAGACTGGAAATAGATGTTAGCTCAGGGCCAATCCTCCTCACCAAAAAAAAAAGATTCAGCAGTTTCACCACTCCAGCCCAGGCTCATTTCCGAGTCAGGGCATCACACTACCCATCTGTTGGTTGTCATCCTGTAGTGACTGCATGCTGCTGTGGTGTTGTAAGCTGTGCCACTGGTATGTCAAATACCAGCTGGGTCACCCATGGTGGACAGTTTTCAGCAGAGCTTCCAGACTCAGACAGACTAGGAAGAAGGACTTGGCTACCACTGCCAAAGTACTGGCCATGAAAACCCGATAAATAGCAGCAGAGCATTGTCTGATATAGGGCCAGAAGGTGACAGGATGGTGCAAAAGGACTGGGCCGGGTGCTGTGCTGCACACAGGGTCACCAGGAGTCAGAATCAACTTGATAGCACTAACAACAAATCTCAGCCAACTTTGAAGGCTGAGTTTTGGTTTGCACCTGGGCCGTGATTTTTTCCCTTCTGCTGGCTCCCAGACTTTTGATTTTCACAAGTCAGTTAAACAAGTGAAAGAAATAAACTATATGCCCAGTGATAAATTTGAGCACATACTTCATAGTTACATTGTGTTACTTGTTTACATTGGTACAACAAAGTATTATAAATAAAAGTATAGACACTAATGTAATCTATTGAAGTTAAAAGTTGAACATACGGAGTTTCATAGAAACTCACCACATTGCTCTGTGTCAATTATTTTGGTTTGGACCACTAGACATTTCCTAAAGCTTATATTGTTATCTCCCTTTGCAGAAAGCTTTATAGCTCTCTCCATTTTCACTGCACACACTAGTGCTAATAATAGTAATAAATAATAATAATAATGGCAACTCTTTATCACGTACTTACTATACTGATGGAAATATTTTATATGCCTTACTTCGTTTAATATTCATAGTAACGTAGTAAATCTCTGCTGTCCCATACAGGAGCCACTGGCCACACAGGGCTGTTGAGCACATTGAAATGTAGCTGTTCCAACTGAGATGTGCTGTAAGTGTAAACTACACACCAGATTTCAAAAACCTAATATGAAAAAAAGAATGAAAAATATTAACTGTTTTTATGTTAACCAAATTTTGAAACAATGACTTTAGATGATATAGTGTTAAATAAAATATATCATTAGAATTAATTTCACCTGTTCTTTGTTTATTTTTTCTTGATGTGGTTACTAGAAAATGTAAAATTGTATATGTGGCTCATATTATATTTCTAGTGGGCAGCACTGTTATAGAATATATATTGTCTCTATTTTACGGATCAAGAAATTGAGGTTTAGGTACCCAAAGTCAGTGTAAAGAGGAGACCCAGGATTCAAAATCAGATTTGACTGACTTTTGTTAATGATTTATTCAATACACTTTTCGTGATTGTTGATTATTAGTAAACACAGCACATCAAATGAATATAAATATCACTGCCTCCATCTCTCTTCACATGATTAACAAGTTAGTTTCCAACGAATATTCCTTTCCAAGACCTGCATGAGTCTTTAAAAAAATAGCCCCGTGATTCTGAACTGGCCTTTTCCTAGTCTGGACATCACCTCTCTGTGATACAAGATAAATTCTCTTCAGTCGATTCTGTTCTACCTCGCCTCACATTTTACCCCTCAGCAGCTCCAGAAACTACCATTCTTACTGTCTCACCAACTACTAATTTTTGCAAGTGAATTTTGTTTGTTTTCAAGGTCCCAAGTTGAGGATGGACTGAATCTCTGTTCTCAATTTATATTTACATAGAAAATCCCAATTACAGCCTTTGTCCCTACTCTTGCTACAAAGAGCCTGTCCTGGCTACTGTGACATTGTGTTAGGGTGTTGTTAGGGTACTAATTTGTAAGAAACACACTCAACAGAGGATATTGCACCTGGGAACTAAACATGTCTAGTGAAAGGAGTATATGGGATCATACATGAAACAGAGTTTCTGAACGTTGACTATAGCTCTATATCGTACAAAGAAATTCAAAAAAGCTTTCGTCCTTGATGTATTCCATCTGGGGAATTCATCTATTTCTGTCTCCTCCTTCTTTAAACCTGAAAGGAAGGAAGCAAGTTGGTGGAAATATTCTGCCGCAAAGGAAGATCAATACTAATAATGTCCATTTTCCTAGACGCAGCCCATTCCTGAAATGAGAGTTAGGGAGCTCTAACACAAGCTCCCTCCCTGTCTTCTGCACCCAAGTGAGGATGAAGATATCCCGGATAAAATGTGCTCTCCTTGAAGTGGAGACTGTACTCTGTTTGATGGATAGACTCCCTCCATTGCTTCGGTGGGAACCTCGGCATCCCAGGTGGAAATATCTCACAACCTCAGAGCAGCAGACATTCAGCTGCCTCTCACAGAAGAGTGTCCTGGGGAGGACTTACATGATCCTTTGTCAGGAATGCTGGAAAAAATGCCAAGGAATACAGAAAGCTGGTACAAGCCTGCAGAGGGACCCAGGAGTCCTGGGTCTCAGGGTAGCCAGCAGGAGACCCATGTAGGAATTGGTTAAAAATGCAGATTCTGAGACTCCACCCCAGACATAGTAAATCAGATCATCAGGGCTTGGAGCCAGTACATCTGAATTTTTATCAAGCTACCTAGGTGATTCCGGTGCCTGCTAACATTTATGAACAATGGCTGAAGAAAGACTTCATAAATGCAGGGCAAAAAAGTCTTAAAGCCAATCCAATTAATTGCTAATTAAATAAATGTCTGCCTGGACCCCAATTCATAATGTTCATGTTGTAATTCCCTCCTGATGTCCAGAGGCACCATTTAATGAATGAGCAGCCAGGACCATCAGAATGAATTATTTATTTATTTTCTCAAACCCTTTTACGCTCTCAGTGAAACGTGGCTACGTATCCTTGAGAATCCTACCTGTAGGAGAGGCCTGTGGTCCTTCCAGAGAAAGAACTCGCTCCTGCCCTCAGAATGCGGACAAGATGAAGCAGCAATTTCAGGTTTATAATATGCTTAATAATTAATCATGGGCCCAGAAATATGCATGAGCATTGACTTCCTCAGTCAATCCACAAGTATTTTCAGTGTAACAAATGCACACTTAGCCCTTCCCTTCAGTAAAAGATGGCAAAGAAGGAGGAGGGGGAGGTGTACGAGTAGAGGAGGGAAACACTCTAATTGTCTATAAGGAGTCCTGTCTGAAACACCATTTCTTCGTTTAATAGCAACAGCTAATGTTTATTGAACGATTCCTATTTATCACGTAGTTTACATCTATTAATTTCTCCAAATTAATTCCACCAAACAGCTGTGTACAGTAGGTGCTATTATTAGCTGCATTTAATAGATGAAAAAACCTGAAGCACAGAGGGTTGTAGTAAACTCTTCAGCATCACACAGCTAATAAATAGTAGACCTGGGATTTGAACCATGGAATTGCAGTTCAGGGCCTGCTATCTTAAATGCTTCCCTGTAATTCTTCTACCATGAAGCTTGTTTCAGAAGAAACATTGGTATCTTCCAATAAGTCACTAAAACTCCTGCTGGTTTCATTGACAGTGGGCGATGGAAATCTCTATTGATTATTGAATTCAAGTTCTCCAGAGAAACAGAACCAATATAAGATATATAGATTAAAGAAAGAGGTTTATTATGAGGGATTGGCTGACATGAGTATGGAGGCTGATGGGTCCCATAATCTACCGTCTGCAAGCTGGAGACCCAGGAAAGTCAGTGGTATAGTTCCAGCCCAAACCCAAAGGCCTGAGACCCAGGGGTCCACTGGTATAAGTCCTGGTTCTGGTCTGAGTCTGAAGGCCCAAGAACCAGGAGCATCAGTGTCCCAGGGCAGGAGAAGATGGATGTCCCAGCTCAAGCAAGGGAGAAAATTCCTCCTTTCTCTGCATTTTTTTCTTCTATTCTGACCCTCAAAGGATTGGATGATGACCGCCTGCATTCATGAAGGGGATCTTCTTTACTCAGTCTAAAGATTCAATTCCTAACCTCTTCTAGAAACATCCTCACAGATCACCCAGAAATAATGTTTTACCAGCTATCTGGGCATCCCTTAGCTTGGTAAAATTGACACACAAAATTGACCATCACAAGGATAGACCCATATGGCATTGTAATTGAGAGTGATAATTTACATAATAGGTAAGGAAAAGGATTTCCAAAAGGTTGATATGACCACAATGACATCTTCACTCCTGCCTGAAATCAGAGCCCTGTCTACCATTTCTCTTGTTTCCTCAAGGCATAAATGGCTTGTTTGAGTTGATCTTTAGAAAGTTAGACAAATCCTAGCAATGATAATTCACCAAGGACAATAGAGGCAACCTAGGCTGCTGTAACAAATTGCCACAAACCAGGCAGCTTGAAAAAACAGAAATGTATTCTATCACAGGTTTGTAGTCTAGATGTCCAAAGTCAAGGTGTCAATATGGTTGGTTCCTTCTGGAGGCCCCGAGGGAGTATCCATTCCATGCCTCTCTCCTAGTTTCTGGTGACTCCAGGCGATCCTTGGCATCCGTTGGCATGTGGCTGGGTCACTCCTATCTCTGCTTCCATCTTCACATGACCTTTTCTTCAGTATCTTTGTGTGTCCTCTCCTCTTCTTATAAGGACACTAGTCATTGGGTTTAGGGCCCACCCTTAATCCAGGACGACCTTATCTCGAGATCCTTAACTTAATTATGTCTACAAAGACCTTATTTCCAAGTAAGATCATATTCACAGGTATCGGGGGTTAGGACTTGGACATATCTTTCTGGAGGACACTGTTCAGCCCTCTGCAATGACTACCAGAGAACAGTTTCTTGGCTTTCTGGGTGAGTTTGCTCTTAAGTGAATGGAGCACAACATCTCAGGTGGTCTGCTGGTTGTGGTGAAGCCCACAGACTTCACAGCTTGGCAGGCTTTGGTTCAAAGCTCCAGCACCATCCACTGTCTCTGTGACCTTGGATAAGTTTTCCCAGTTCCCCACAGTGCCATATCTTCATTTGGGAAATGATGACATTAATTTTGGCTTCACTAAATGCATGCATTTTCTATTGTATGTTACAAATCACCACACATTTAGCAGCTTAACACATATTTATTATCTCACGGTCTCTATGAGTCAGGAGTCTGGCAAAGTTTAGCTGGGTCTTCTGCTCAGGGTCTCTCTAGGCTGCAGTGCAGGTGCCCAGTGTGCTGTGTTCTCATTTGAGGGCTTGACTGGGGATAGATCTGCTTCTAAGCTCACTCAGGTTGCTAACACAATTCATTTCCTTGTAACTGTAAGTCTCACAGCCCTGGCTTATTGCTGGCTGGTGACCAGAGGCCACTCTCAGCTCCTAGAGGCTGCCATCAGCTTGCAGAGGCCATCCACAGATATATATATATATCTCTCTCAACATAATCACAATGTGACTTTCCATTACCTTTGCCACATTCTATCGATTGGAGGCAAGTGACAAATAGAAATGGCAAGCAATAGGATATATTGGGGTATATGAGGAAGCCGTTTGCTGTAAACCTAATTCAGCCTGATTATGTTTTTCCAAAAGGGGCTGACATGGCCGTTGAGCATGCATTATGTATCTGCTTAAACATTTACTATGGTAAGAACAAATGCCCTTAGGATAAAGTGGCAACTTCCCCTCACATTGGCATTTCCTTAAGGATAAGCATCTTTCCTTAGGCTAGGAACTGATTGCTCACCTATGACCACCCAACTTGAGACAACAGACCTGCCACCCTGCTGTGCCCACTGAGACAGCAGACCTACTACCTGCTGCGTCTATCAATTGCTGTGCAGACAGAGCAGTCTCATGACTGTTGTAAAAGGGACATTTCAATCATAGGTGAAATATCCTCTTTGAGGGTATATAACCATTCTGTACACCCCACTTCTTTGGTGCCCTTCCTTTCTTGGGGAAGGATGGTCCCTGGCCATGGTCCTCACATGTTGGCTCTGAATAAACTCATCCAAATTTTCATTTATAGATTGGTTATGGATTATGCACATTGACACAAGTCACAAGTCCACCCACACTCTAGAGGAGGAAATTACACAAGGGTGTGGACACCAGAAGTCAGGTATCATTGAGAGTCACCTTAAAGTCTGTATACCATGCCAAAATATTACATGAATTAGAATATGCACAAAGCTCCTAGCAGGATGCCTAACACCTTGTGGATACTTAATGCAAATAACTGCTGTTATTAACTGTTAGCTATAATTATTATCGAGGTTAATCACTGCTCTGATTTCAGTTGGCATGTATCCCCCACAGGCTGCGCACTGCACAGCTCCAGGGGGCGCCATACACATAGAGCAGGATGGGAATGGAGCCCCCAGGAGATGTGAAACTCAACGGCTCTAGCTAAAATAGGGAGGTCTAAAGCACTGGAATAGACCTCTGAAAGGCCGGAGTATCCTACACTGGTATAAACTGTGACTGATTTAGAAATTGGAAAGCACTGGCTCTTGGTTTGGACTGTTGAGTGGTAATGACATATCTCGTTTAGAGCTGCCCTTTGCATGCTGACTTTTAGAACCCCAGCCAGCCAACACGTGGCAGGAAGGCAGTCTTTTGCTCTCTGCACTAGCAGACTATAACGCTTCTTCCTGACTTTGAGGGTGGTTGCCAATCTTTTTGGTTGTTTTCCTTGCAGTATTTTTCCACAGTTAACATCCTTTGTTTTCCTATGTCTGTGTTTGGGTTCCCAGCAAGGAGTTGCCTTCTTTTGCAATGGGTAATGAATTGGTGATTTTTCTTTTTACTTGCTGGCTGTTGATTGTGAATTTTGTAGCGGCTCTAGGCCAGGTGAGTGTTGGGTGAAGTTAGGCCACAGTTTAACCTCATAGCATCGGCCACTCTATAAATTTGAAAGCCTTGAGAGAAGGTGGAAACATCTTCTGGTAACTACCTTATTGTATGGTGCCTCAGTAATAAATTAGGAAGCCAGCATCCATCTCAATAGGGATTATGTTGCAATGGTGCCATCAAGCACCAATGCTAACATTCCCATTTCCAGATGTACCTCTGTGACCTTAAACAAGGGACCTATATGTCTCTATTTCCTTTTGGTCATTGTTGGTGATGGCTAACCAGAACATACCCAAATCATTTGATTTAAGGAAAGTTTAGTAAACAGATTGCTTGTAAATCTATGGGCTGGGGTATAAGGAAACCACAGACAGTATAGTTCCCTGGGCTAGTAAAACAAGAGATGTTACCACCCCTAAGCCTGGAGGGCATGAGAGAGAATGAACTCAGAAAGAGATAGGGATGCAGCTGGCCCAACAGGAGCTTTGGAATAAATACCCTAGCCTCCTTCTCTCTAGTCACTTTCCGTAACTCTCCATTGGCCCAATCCAACAGGCTGCTAGAAGGAGCCCTCTCCTGTTGATGCTGTCTGCTGGTAATCCTTCAGGGCAGGGAGCAGTGTGCAGAAGGATGGAGGATGGATCTGCAGGGTGCCTGGAAAGATGAGAGCACACCCTTCACTTATCACCCCTTCCTAATCCCCTTCCAGCCCTTAAAGCCGTGGGAGGCCAGGGAAGCGGTCAGTATCACAGACATCAGAGCCCAATAATTAAACATCATTCTTTGGATTCAAATAAAGGTCCTGCCACCTACTAGCCATGCAGCTTTAGGCAAGTGACTTAAGATTACTCTTTGAGCCTCCATTTCCTCACCAACAAAATGGTGTAATACAAGTACTTACCTCTTGGCCTTAATATGGTAAATATTCCAATCTCCATCCCTCTTTTCTATGTTCTTTTTATCCAAAGCATTTATCATCTAATATGCTCTATATTTACTTACTTATTTATTGTCTCAACCCCTTCACCCTCCAACAAGACTATACGTTCCACGAAGGAAGTAATATGGGTGTGTTTTATCCACTGACAAATGCTCAGTGGAAGGAGACATCGCTGGCATAGCGTAGGTGATCAATAAATATTTGGGAGCATCAATAAATGAGATAGCGGCCACAAAGGGCTTAGTACAGGGCCTACAATGTATTAAGGGCTTGTATTTGATCAAGTGTTTGATAGTAAATATATCAAAGTTGATTTTAAACACACAACCACAGGCAGATGAGTGAAGAATGGGAAATCATCTCCAGGTAGGCACGATTATTTGGAAATGTGAATTAAATAAGCCTGGTGAAATGATCTGTAGTGAGTTCCTCATGAAGTTCATGATTAAAAAAGAATCTAATTCTCTTTCTCTAAGTAACTTTGTTTTGTCATTGATTCATTCATTCATGTTTGCATAAATTACCTAAAGAAGTTCTTAAGCCCATCGTCTGGAAGTCGGATTTTTCTGCTTTGTCTATAAACCAAAACCGAAATGGTCTCCAAATCCACAGTTGCCAATGACTCGGTACGTTGAGATTTGCAACAGGGGACCCTGCATGCAGAGGATTTCTTTTGGGTCCTCCCTATACAGCATGTGTCAGAATTTGCCCTGCTCCGTGGTCAAACATAGATATTAGGTTCAGCAGGTAGATAATGATATTTGCAGTGGCCTGAGAGGCTGTGGGCCTGGGAGGTTTTTTGGAAAGTAGGGAGGAGTCCTGTGAGTTCTTGAAAGATAACTCAAGTTGTGTGTTCACACATTCTCCTCTCGAAGGATCCAAGGGCTCTCTTTGTCATGAAGGTGCAGAAGACACAGCTTTGTAGTCTGAGGAACATGTGTGCGTATTTCAGGTAAAGATGCCACTTAGCTCGTCTTCCCTTTAAGAACTGGTAAAAGAGAAGACACATCTCAGGGACTCAACATTTAAATGCTTCTTCTGGGTCCCTTGAGTTCTTAAAGGTAGCACTTCAATCTGGAGCTCTTCGTCCCATGCCGATACAAAAAAATAAACAGATAAATAAATAAAAACCCACATGGCTCTTTTTTATTTTTATTTTCCATTTAGATGCCGTGCATCCTCCTTGCAGGTATTCTCCCAGGACCTGCTAATCAGGGATTTTGTTGTTGCTGGAATGCAATTGTTCCCCCTTTTCTCCCCCAAGCTTCTGGAGGCTTCTTAGCCAGCTTTTCCGGCAGCTGCTAATCCTCCAGCCATTGTTTTAACTCTTGAATGCCTAATTCTAGGAACGCTTTCCCTCTTCCCAAACCAGCGAGTCTCCAACTTGAGTTTGCATCAGCATCACCTGGAAGGCCTGATGGGCCCCAGCCTCAGAATTTCTGAATTGCTAGGTCTGCGTGGTTCTCAAGAAGGTGCATTTCTAACAAGTTCTCCAGTCCTGTGGATGCTGCTGGCTCACCATGACCCCGAGGAAGCAAATTCTTTCTAACAGCCTCACATTAACAGGCTGATCTCTTTCAAAAATATTTCTCCTCTCCCTTTTTTTCCATACAGAAAGCAAGCACAGAGATTTCTTTTTTTTTCTTCCCTTCCTCTTTGCTTGGTCCTCACTGCCTACAACAGTGTCTAGCTTACTGCAGGGGCTTAATAAACATCTGTTGCCTGTTGAAAATAATGGTGCTGATGTCATTATCAGCTGGCTTCCCTCCACCCAGAGGGCTGGTTTTAGGACCCAGTAGGAAACTCATTCATCTTTGTAACTCAATGCCCTCAGAAGGCCTGGAACCTTGAAATCTCATGGTGAGTGTTTGTTCTGCTGAATTGAGCCAACTTGGAGAGCCAGAAATCTAGTGCTAAAGGAAATAGAACTATGTAGATCCCACAACGGATTATTTCAGTGTGTGAAATAATAATCTAAGGCTATTAGTAATAATAGTGACAACAGTTGCAATTTCCTAAAATGTCCCAGTGAGCTAGCTGCTTGCTTTGCTTCTATGGCTCTTCACCCCCACCCGAAACTCTCTAGGTTTATGATTTCCCCAACTTCCATCGAACCCCCAGCTGATTGGCAGCTGCTGCTTTTCTCTGTTGCTTTCAATCCCTTCAGCAGATGGTATAATTCTTAGCGTGTGTGATTAGGGTTCTCAACCTTAGCTACACACTGGCATCACGTGGGGAGTGTTAGAAAAGACGGATGTTTGAATACTGCCCCCAAAGATGCTGATTTTTATTGGTCTGGGGATCCCTGGGCATCAGTATTTTTAAAAGCTTACAGCCAAGGTTGTGAACCATTGGATTAGGGGTGGAGGGGATCTGGAGGAAGAGGGAAGGAAGAAAAGAAAAAAAGAGAATCTTGATTTCTGGAGCCAGCATGTGGCACTTTTAGCGTAGAGAGTGTTGCAGGATGATGAAAGGTGATCTGGCAGCAGAGAACTCAGGACGCACTAGAAGAAAGAACCTTGGACTCAGAAATGAGACGACAACTTTAATGTGTTAATTATGCCATCTCTTATTTTTCCTATTCATTTTATCCTGGGCAGCCTTGTTGGCCCAAGGAGATTATAAATTCCTTGGGCTCAGTGACGTGTTGGACAGTGACTCTGCAGCCCCCAAGATCTCTAGCAAGATTACATTCACATAGGATTCTTTAAAAAATAGCCTTCAAATGATGGAGAAGCATGAAGTCAGAATGGGGAGTGAAAAACTCTGAAGTATGCCAGTCAATGACAGTGGTGTGTATGTGTGCGTGTTTCATTGTTTCAAATTATTTGCTTTCCCTGTTTTTTTCTCTGCTATGAAAACACACACATAAAGAACAACAATAATAACCAACCAAAAAATAGCCACTTACCACCACAACCCTTGCCACCATCATCATAACAGAAACTTAGAAAGGTGGAGGCCAGTGGAGCACCCATTGTCATATAGCTAGGCATCAAGTCCCCAAAGCAGATGTCATCTCATGTCAACGGGAAGTAAAGATGTTCACAGGGCAGCGGACCTGCATGCACGCACACGTCTGGGTTCCAAGTGAGCAGACATGAGTGAGTCAGGGAGAAGCCGGGAAAGCAGCGTGCCTCCCCCAATCCCCAGTCTAGTGTTTTATTCACAGGTTCACATTTGCAGCCCTTCAGTACTTTATTAAATGCATCTCTTCTCCTGGACACCGTGCTACCTTCAGAGCAAACACATTCCATGCTTGGAAGGCAAGTGCGTCTTACAACTGCTTGGCTCCTAACCTTCATCATGGAGAAGAAATGGGCACTCAGGGTTGAATTAGGGATAGGAAGCTGGGAAAATGACCTCATTGGTAACCTGTAAAGGGATTTAGCTCATATGTTTAATTCATAATACGAATATAGGTGGGGCTCGAGTCCCAAAGCACGTAAGTCACAGTTGTCAAGATGACATCCACCAGCCATATCCAATCCTCCACCAGGTAAACTGCTGCCCCTCTGGTATACATCAGCTGTGTGCTTTTCTGTATTCTAAGCAGTTTTTGACACAATGTTTCACTTTATTGCAAACCACCGTGTTTTCAGAAGGCTTAAAAATCCAGTTATGACTATAGCTGTGAGGGAAAAAGGTCTGCATGGTGCCGGGGAAATTTAATTTTTAGCTTAAAGAAAGTACCACCAAATTCAATTTTTCTCACATTTAGGGATTCTTAGAGTTATATCCAGCTTGCATAACTAGTATATTAGAGAATGTGTTACTACGGGGTTATTTTTTAAACACATTTATTATTTATGAAATGCAGAGGGAAATAGTTAGAAATGATTGTTTCAGGGAATATCCTGTAGCTTTTTTTATTGTATTCAAAGAAGTTGCTCATGCTGTTTTAATTCAAACATTAAAAGTTAAATCTCTTTTCATCCTGCCCTACATTTTTAAAGCGCTACTTTACCCCTTATTACGGGGAATACAGAATGTGGTGGAAAGAAAATGCCCACTGTGCGTTTCTTACCCTGTGGTTTGTAGGTAAATCAAGCTGATTCTTGCCAACCTGTCCAGGAAGGAAGAGAGGGAGATATGGAGTGAGATCTCTCTGCTGTTCCATCAGCATCCCTGCACAGCCGCTTTCTCCCAAAGCATGTCTCCCCCAGCCACTTGTGCTGGTTTACTGCCTGCTCTTGAGTGATGAGTGCCCGTCCTTGTCTGCTTCTCCCTCCGTACTGGGGGCATGAAGAGGAGAAAAGAGATATCATTGTAACCATGGGCCTTCCAGAATCAGTTCAACTGACCCCATCTTATCAACAGAGTGATTGAGAGTGTTTTTTTGGGAACTGAGACCCCCTTATCCAATTCAGGCCACTTGAGACCACCAATCCAGCTAGGCCCACACAGATGTCAAATAAGTGACCTTTTTGACATCAAAGGCCTGAAAACTCCACCCTCAGATCATGCTAACACCACCATTTTGTGAACACATGTCTTCTGAAGAGCCATGAAGCTTGACTAAACCTACACAGATCATCAATTACCTCACTTCTTCTTACCTCCAATCATCTAGCTCCACACTTCATCCCATAAATTTTGCCCCAAGGCTTGGATCTGGGAGACAGATCTGAGAGCAGATGCCTCCTGTCTTCTTGCAGATTGATCTAGCAATAAAGTTGCTTTTTTTCCCCCCAAAAGCTGATGCCATAATAATTGGCTTTTTTAATGCACATCTGGTAGGAGAACCCCATTTTTGTGCAGTAGCATTATCTCATATCTGACAAGGGATTAATGTCCCTCATATTATATAGAGGACTTCTAAAACTCAACAGCATAAAAACAACCTGATTCAAAAATGGGCAAAGGGTTTGAATAGACATTTCTCCAAAGAAGATATGCAAATGGCCAATATGTACATGAAAAGATGCCCTGCATCACTAATCATTAGGGAAATGCAAATGAAAACCACAATGAGACACCACTTCATACCCATTCAGGTGGCTATTATAAAACAAAAACAAATTGAAAATAAACATTGGTGAAGATGTGGAGAAATTGGGACCCTTGTGCACTGCTGGTGAAAATGTAAGCAGTATGGTAGTTCCTCAGAAAAACCCAAAAAATAGAAGTATGACATGATCCAGCAATTCCCCTTCTGGGTATGTACCCGAAAGAATTGAAAGCAGGATCTCAAAGAGATCCCTTGTGCATAGCAGAATTATTTGCAATAGCTAAAAGGTTGAGCCAACCCCAGTGTCCATCAATGGATGAGCAAATATTTTATAGCCAAACAATGCATTATTATTCAGTTTTAAAAAGTAAGGAAATCTGGACATATCTTACAACAGAGATGAACCTTGAAGACATTATGCTAAGGGAAATAAGCGAGTCATGAAAAGACAAATGCTGTCTGATTCCATTTATACGAGGTGCCCAGAGGAGTCAAAGAGACAGAGTTTGAGCTAGTAGTCAAAGAGATTCCTAGAGATAGAAAGTGGAATGGTGGTTGTCAGGGGCTGGGAGAAGGGGGAATGAGAGTTTGAATGAAAGATGCCTAGTGCCCGGATGCTCAGGCGACCTGTGGAGAGGCCCCTGTGAGGGAAACTGGGGCCTCCTGCCAACAGCCAAACAGCCAGCACCAACTTGCCTGCTACGTGAGTGAGACGCCTCGGGAGCACATCCTCCAGGGTCAACCAAACCTGCAGGTGACTCCAGCCCCCCCGCCCCAACCCCAGTCTTCAAGCCTTCCAGCTGAGACCCCCGACGTGGCGGAGCAAAGACCATCTGTCTCCGTTGTATCCTGTCTGAATTGCTGACCCAGAGAAACCATGAGCTAATAAATGGTTGTTGTTGTTTTAAGTCACTAAGTTTTGGGATAATTTGTCTCATAGCAATAGATAACTCCTCATACATTCAATCGGTATTTGCAATCAATATAACCATCTGCCATTTTTGACTATCTGGAAATGAATACCTTATCCCCAGCACACATGTCAAACACACACACACATGCACATACGTGCTTGGTTAACATCTTATTCCTAAATTTGACCTGCCTTATTCAAAGGATGATTAGCAGCTCTGAGAAGCAAAGTACCAGCTAAGAGAGATGTCCAACTTGTTTTAACCAGAAGAATGGAAGATGCCTCGTAGAAGAGGTTGGATGGGTTGGCAAGCAGAGTGTGGGTTTGTTTCCAAGGCACGCCACAAGCGCCTGCAGGATTCTCTGGGCCACGGTACCTCTGGTCTAGATCCTAGACGGGAGGGATGTTTTCTTGTACCTCAGCTGCTAATGTAACCTTTCGGTTTGTGTGACTGGGGACCAATCTGCGCCAATGTGTAAATATGTCTGCGTTGCTTACACCAGGCACTGATTGCATATCTGGGGGTTAATGAGCTAAGTTTGGATAAAGGCAAGAGGGTATCTTCTCAATGCACAAGGGTGTCCTGCCTGCATCAGTCTGACTCCCGGCTTTTCCTCAGATCTGAGGTTCTGCCTGCTGCTCCGGGGGTTCAGCTCTCGTGCACTTGATGGATGCTGGCCTTAATTTGGTGTGTTGCATTTGTTGCGAGCTGTGGAAGGATATTACCTTAAGGATGTTCTTTTGAATATTAAATTAGAATAAATTAAGGCATGCTGCATATTAAGCCTAAATCAGAGTTGAGTAATTGCCTTTCGTTTTATGCCACTAAGTTTGTTGGAAATGCAAGATATTTGTTTTAATTACCAAGTTGTTAAACTGACTCCCAGTGAGAAGATGCTCAAATACAAACAAACAAAAACTCTGTGACTTTGTGAAATTTAGGTAACAACTAATGTGATAAAATTTATTAGCGTTCCTCCTGTTATCATTACTTTCTTCTTTCATCCATCTTTGACTAATGGACTCCCTACTATGTGTCCAGGAATGTAAAATGATTTGGGGATATTAAGAGAGACATTTTTTTATGCCTATTGTTTTCTGGATACTGTAGTGTTAGCAATTGACATGCATATAAACTATACCCAGTAGCACCTTAAGGCAAGTATGACTATTACCCTCTTTTTGTTTATTTATTTATTTATTGAGGAAGATTAGTCCTGAGCTATCTACTGCCAATCCTCCTGTTTTTGCTGAGGAAGTCTGGCCCTGAGCTAACATCGTGCCCATCTTCCTCTACTTTATACGTGGGACGCCTACCACGGCATGCCGTGCCAAGCGGTGCCGTGTCCACCCCTGGGATCCGAACCGGCGAATCCCGGGCCGCCGAGAAGCGGAACTTGCGAACTTAACCGCTGCGCCACCGGGCCGGCCCCTACCCTCTTTTTATACATATAGAAACCAAGGCTCAGAGAGGATAACATCAAATTAATATTTAAAAAAAAAAAAAAAAACTCACGCTGTTAGAGATAGGATATGAATCAGGCAAATCCTGAATTCTTAAGTCCATGCTGTATCTATAATGCAAAGCTGATAGAAATGTTGCCCCTTTTAGAGCATATAATGCCCAGAAAAGATAGCATTTAGAGTTGATTTTAAGCAGGTGTCTGAAATTTTTAAGTCCCACCAGCCAACAATGTTACCTTTTAAATGTTACAAAAATGATGATGTTTTCCTAAACTTTTATTCCAGAAAATTCCAAGTATATCCATACAAAAATTAGAAGAGTATAATGAATCCCCATGTACCCATCAAACAGATTCAACAATTACCAACTCGTGGCCAATCTTGTTTCCTTTTTACCCTCATTTACTGCCCACCCCTACAACCATCACACGCACAAAGGATTCTTTGGATGCAGATCATTTCTTTTGTCGGTATTTTGTTGTGTATTTCTAAAAGATAAGAATTCTATGGAGATTTCTTGATGAACTATCTGACCAACCAGTTTGACTGGATTAGAAGCTGTAAAAAATACATTGAATTTCTTATTGGAAAGCCTCATTAATATGGGCTTCTCTGTTTTGGAGTTTTGGAAGTGTTGACCATTCACCCATCTGTGGAAATGGGAGCTGGCTGATAGCGACAGTGAGACCAATGGGATCCTGAGGGCAGCTTCTGCTTACCTACTTGCAAGAGGAAACTGTGCACAAAACACCTTGAAAATGGAATCTACATACGGACAACTTGAACTGCTTGAATTTATCATGATAAACCTTGCGGATTCACTTCCCTAGTGTAGAAAGATAATTTAATGCCCAGATTAGCTCATTGTCCTATAAATCCCAGGTTGGTTGCAAATATCTGTATTAATCATATCTACAGAGAAATATACCCGGTGACAAATCCATCATGAAAATGCTAGTTGTGCCTACACTCAAATGGTGGCGGTAAGTAAGCTTGTCTCGGATTGTTAGGGATGCTTCTTTGCAGATATTTACTTGGTCTGAAAATGATCGAGCTTGTCCCCTACTCAAAAGTATCAAATTATTGGAAATGATCCCCAGTGCATGCCATCTTTCCATGGAGCTACATTGTGTCAAGTTCTGAGTTGAGTAAGGAGTAGCTGTGGCTTTTGCTTTTTTATGTATTATTGGGACTTGGACTTGTCATATTTGCCTCCTTCTGAATCAGTTCCACAGGCTGTGATGGACCCAGGAAGGCTGCACGATCAACTGCTCTTAACACCCAGGGTGAACTCTTGGAAAGCTGAAACTTCCACAGAAAATTTGTCCTCCCTGCATTGTTCTCTTAGTTATTTGCAGGCTGAATGGAACTTTCTTCCATAATTCTGGAGTCACAAGACAGTGCAAAGAGTGTGGGATTAATAACTTGAGGATCTGTATGGTCTCCTATTTTTCTCATGAACTCTATGGAGGAAGCATTTTGTCTCTTTGAGCTTCAGTTTTTCATCACTGTAACATGGGAATGATGGGTACATGTCCTGTCGCCCTCCTTGAGTCACTGTGGGCGTCACAGGTAGGGTTTGTGATATGCGACCCTTGAGAGCTTTTCCATAGCAGACATCACTAATAGATTATTTCACCTTCTTATTGAGCCTGAATGTAACTTTAATGGTTAGATAGTCCTTTTCTCTACACTGCCTCCAACAGTCGCCACCAATCAATTAGAAATAGTCTTCAGGAAAGACTAAATTTGTCATCCCTCCATTGAGTCAAATGGTGTTCAGGTATGTGCTTTTTATGAAAGTGTTTTCAAAGAACTACACCAGTGTAAGTCATAATTATCATTATTATTATTTTTTATCATCAGAAATTCACTTACAATTTCTGGGGTAGGGGACATCATGGGATATCCAGTGATCTTCTCCTACCTAGTTCCTGCCTTTGGGTTTACCTTCTCAGGTTGTTCTGGAGTACCCCAGAGCTTTATAAGGTCATTGCTCCCTTGTTTTGTTTAATTTCTTGTGTAGATATCCAGCAGGAATCTGGGGAGAGATAGGGTGCTATGCAAACTATAGAAAGACAATATGGCTCTCTCCTTTTCTGCAGCAGTGGATGCCTAAATCAAAGCCACCATGAATTCTTGGACACATTTTTAGCCTTTCTGTTCTTTGGTATCCTCATCAGTAAAATGGAAATGATATTAAATCCATATCTTAGTGTTGTCATGAGGGTTAAATGAATAAAAAGTGCTTAGAATATTATCTGGAAAGTAGCAAGGTGTCAGAAAATGCACCGATGATCCTGTTCCTGTTGTTATTTTTGCCATTCTTGTCATCATTGTTATTGTTAGGAGCACCTAAAATCTCTGAGCCTCGTCCATAATGTGGGGGTAAACTGTAAGTATGGAGTGAGGTAAATGCCTCACCTTCTAGCATTACCAGCCACTCAATGTTTATTTTATTTCCTTTCCGTTTTTTCCTCCTTACATGCAGGTGTTCAGTGGAGTTGTTTAAGCAGGGATATCCAGTTGGGTTTTTTAGAGCTTGGAATTTGGGGTTGAAAGACAAGAAATGGAGAATGGAGATGTTGTCCTGGAATGCGCTGTAACTAGGTATTCCCATAATGAGTTTCCTTGGAGATCTACCCTGACATGTGGTGAGCTCTGGAACATTAGCACTAGAATGCATCTTGTCTTTTCCTGTCATCTTACTTCTGAAGAAACTGCAGCCCAGAAAAATTTAACGACCTGCCAAGGTCACAGCATTAATTAATGGCAAAGCTGAAATGAGAACTCAGGACTCCTTACCACTGGCGTGCTCTTTTCATGAGACAGAAATATATTTTAACTATTAAATTTTGAAATTTGATATATGAAAACCATAGCTTCTCACTTCTCAAACAAATATCCCAGTCTTCAACGTAGCCTGAGTCATTATTTTGGGCCAATTTTGTTTGAAATGACAACTAAATAAATTACCTAGAGCCACAAATAATGTAGCACTTGGTCCAAAGTTTTACTTAGCTTCTTTTATATATATAAAATAGATGTTTACTATATATATCGTAAACATCGATCTTTATCTAGATTAACAAATGTGCTCTGCTCTGCATAGAATTTAAACCAAGTTTCAGAATTTTTCATTAAGAGGAGTTCATGTAGATGATGGAAGATAAACATCAAGGCTTTTGTTAATTTACTGTCTATTACTGAATTCCACTCCATAAATATATTATTTAATCAAAACTCCTGTTTAAATAAGACAGTAAAAATGGCATGGGTAATATTTAAAGTTTGCATAATTTATACTATACCTAGCCTTTTTTTGGGGGGGGGGAACAAATGAAGGATCTTGAGTGTGGGGTCCCTGTTTCTGCCCCCTTGGGAAGGGGCCACTGTGAGTTGCTGTCACCAAGCTGAAATTTGTGAGATCTTTAAAAGCAAAACCTCCAACGCGATGCCCATTTCCCTCCAGATAATTCCAGGAATTTAATGATTCAGGACCAGCCAAAGCGCCTCTAATCTCCTCTCTTGTCCACACAGCAAAAACTGATGAGTGGGTGATGATAATGATGACTCAGGTAAATATTGATGAGGGGAAGAATAATTCTTTGCACCTTTAATGAAATTCCCCTAAATCTAATCCATTCTCTTGGAAAGAACCAAAAAATTAGATATCCAGGGATCCTGTTTGTGTGTGTGTGTGTGTGTGTGTGTATGTATTTAAATCAATAATCAAATCCTCTTTGAAATATCGTCTCATTATATGCCGTCTTCCTTTTTTGCCCCTGTCTTTTGAAGGATATGTACAGCAGCTGTCTGATCAGTGGGCCCACCATTATTTGAGGGAACGTAATACAATATGTAGCTCCCAGTGCTTGGAGCCAGGCAGAGCTGGGTTCAAATGAGCGTTATTTATTTATTTTAAATTGTATGCCTTTCAGCAAGAAACTCAGGCATGTGAAACCTCTGTTTTCTCAGCTGTAAAATTAGGAAATCCCTAATTTGAACTAAGCATGAAGATCCTCTAAGATACAGCAGAAGCATTATAAACCTTAGATCCTTTCTCCCTTGCCAGTAGGGGACTGTGCTGGTGAATTTCTTGAAAGTTCTTGCCTCTGTCCCCCTAGACTTGAAATTCCAGCAAGGGACTCTCCTACCTGATCAGTGACTCCCCTCCACCACCCTCCGTATCTGTCAAGTGGTATAAGAATGGGATTGTGTGTACAGTGGATCTATCATAGAGAGAGAGCTGATGGTAAGGAAGAATGGATAGACATAGAAAAATGAGTTTGGTCTGGCAGGTCTGAGAAAAGTAGTACCTGTACCCAGGCGTGAGAAGCTGATGGATCCACACTCACTATGTAGAAGGAGGGTCTGAAAGATCAGGATGAGCTTTATCTGTGCTAACAACATCCCCATCTCCTGGGAGATGAAACTTCCACGTGAGACTGTCAATTATACCACATTGACATGGAAGCACTGAGAAGACAATAATAGACAAAGGCAGGCTATTTGGTGACCAAGATAGAGTGGACACTTGAGGGTAGGGGGAAATGCTAGGGCAGAATTGAAGGCTGGGTGAGATGAAGAGAAGGATGAAATGTTGTCTGAGTTGTATGTAAGGTTGAGATTGGGCTGTCTCAGAGGACTAGTGACCAATTGGGGACTCTCTTGAGAGACAAAGACTCTCTAGCAGGAAAAAAAATTAAAAATAGTTACTACACATTGTCTCCAAGTCAGTATCAGGGAAGACGGCTGACTTTGAATGGATTTTGAGGAGGACAGTCCTTCTGGGTGGGTAGAGGGTGGTGCCAACAGTTGAAGCTTGCCAAAGCGCACAGCTCTGGGTTACTGTCAAGGTTCAAGGTGGAGGCTCAAAGTCATCTTCCACCTTTGTGTGATGTTTCATGGCTGAACAAAGCAAACTGGATTCCCCAAAGCTCTTCTTTCCCAAGAACTCAACTGAGGAAGCTGGGAGTAAGATCTCTGAATGCCTTTATGCTGGCTGCTGTCGGTGCCCAGACCAGATCTCCTGCCATCAACGATTCAGGTGCAAAAAGGCTAGCCCTTTGGCCTCAAGATGGGACAACTCTGCAGAGCATTTTACGCTATAGAGCACAAACCTCTGGGTCAGACCAAGGCCAGCCTCTCCTTGAGGCCACATCTTTGCTTGGCTCCTTCCCGGCCCTACCCTGCTTCTCTCACCTCCTTACAGGTAAGGATGGCTTGGATCAGAGTGGTAGCCATGGAAGCAACAAGAAGTGCAAAGGTTTTGGTGTATTTTGGAGATCTTCTCTTAGGAAATGTGTGCATTACAAGATGGGGTCTCCTAGATCTCAGGTGGAATCTTGAGCCACTGTCCATTTCTTCTGGGGGTCTGGCTGTACATCTTAGTCTCAAGAGGGCAAGAGCCCAGACTGTTTCCATGGCTCAGTATATGGTTTCTTGTGCATCTTTCTGTACTTCTGTGTTCTTGAATAAACCCCTATCACTATAGTTCACTTGTATGGGAATATCTCATCCATGCAAACTAGAGAAAACCTGAGGAACAGAGGGCTTGGGATATGATTTGTCAGAATCCAATTAACAACTCCAATTGATCAGTGATGGCTGATTCCTGGGTGGATGTGAATTTGCAGCTCTCAGCTGTTCTGTCCATAAGAATGAAGGCAGGCAGAGAAGTGGCTGACTGCTGTATTGAATACTCTTTGCTCCTCCTGGGTGAAAAGGGCCATGACTTTTAGCAGCATTTATTCTTATCTTAACATTCTGCATTCCATGTTCTCTAATGCATTATTCAGGCTTTGTGAGGACAGAGCAGAGGCCAGCTCTATACCCAAAGATCTTTTACTGGGGTCATGCAGAGGTTGGGGTGTAGTACATAGGAATAAGAATGTGGACAGAAGGGAGCTATGACCTCAGACTCCTTAGGAAAGCAAATTGGCAGCAAAGTTCCAGCTCAGCCACTTACTGGCCACATGTCCTTGGGCAAGTCATGTAACCTCTCTTAGCCCATTATGATGTTGATAATGTGTACACCAGGGGTCTCAAACTCAGATGCTTACCTAGGGCCAGGCAGCTAATATAATCAGTCAAAGCTGGCCAATTAGTGACCTGGATGGCATATGCTATTTCTAAATGGCCATACAAGAATGTAGGCCCAATGGTGCCAGATTTTCTGATTTTTAAAGCAAAGCTGGATATTTGGATTTTTTTAAAATGGGAAATCTCCTACTAGTTCACACTTTTGGAAAACACTCTATGGCCAAACAAAGCAAATCTGTGGCTTATGGGCCATCGGTTCACCACTTTAAAGTTTACTTTTGTGACAGATACTGTTGGTGCCCACCCTACCATACCCCTGAGGGCATTACCATGTTTTGACTTCCACACGTGTCTTTTGGTTGGAAGTCTTCCTGGAGCCTCTGTCAGGTCTGCCTGCCTAGACGTCAGGTTGGAAGTTCCAGGGAGTTAGACAGCACCCTTTCCCCAATAATCTTCAATGTGTGATTTAGGATTTGACATATAAATATCCCAGCTTCCTTGCTTTTCAGATAGGATAACTTGAGATCAGGGATTGGCAAGTGTTTTTCAGTAAAGGACCAAATATACTAAATATTTCGGGATTTGGGGGCCATATGGTCTGTGTTACAACTACTCAACTCCACCACTGTAGCGGGAAGGCAGCCATAGACGATAACATATGGGCATGGCTGTATTCCAATAAAACTTTATTTACAAAAACAAGCAGTGGGCCGGATTTGGCAGACTAGCCCAATACTGGCCCTACATTGCTTATCAATGCTGTAAAATATGCATTTTATTCTCACTCTCTGTGTTCTCTGGTAGAAATAAGTCTTACCCACAGTGTCAACCAGCTTGCTAAAGGACTTGTATAGCCTGCCTTCCTCTCCCTGTTTTATTTCTCCCCCCTCACCCCTACTGGTGCTCCTGAAAACCTTCCTTCCTATAAGCTCCTTGCATTTGAAACTTGGTCTCCGAAAACCTTAAACGTTATTATTTGGATTTGGGTTTGGGAGCCAAGTGAGTTGTATTTGAATTCCAGCCCTACCCTTGGTAGTTGTATTGCCTTGAGCTAGTGATTAAACTCTCCTCTTGCCTCAGGCTCCTCATTTGAGGCAATAATGTCAGTGCCCGTTTAGAGAATAGTTTCGAGGATTTAATGAGATCATGCCTGTCAAACTCCTAGCACATTGCCTGGCACAGGGTAAGGTTTCAATAAACCCCAGCAAGGATCGTAATTATTAGAATGGAGGAGAGAGGTTAACACTGAGCCAGCTTCTCTGGCTGTCTTTTAGGAATCTGCCAAGTGTCGAGTCGAAGGCTGTTTTTATTTATTTTTCTGGTTTTTTTTTGCCTGTATTTTGAAATAAGGTCACCCTTCCCACTGGTGGGATGTGATTTAACCGTCTTTAAAAGATAAGATTATAAAGACACCTGGGTGTGAGTTTGCAACCTGAACCTTTTGAATCTTAATCACTCTCACTGGTTCCCTAAGAGAAGGAACAGATGGGAGAATCGAGCTTCTGTCTTCAACTGGCCTTATTTCAATGGGCTGGGAACATATGTTCTGAGGAAGGATGTAGGGACCAACTTAAATAAAGTGGAAGGAGACGTGAGATGAGAGGAATCCTCAGTACGTGAATGGACCCAGATCCTCATTGTCTTTTTTCCTCGCTAACTGCTGCCTGCCTTTGTGGAATGAAAGCTGTTCTTGGAACCAGATAACCGGATTTGAAGTCTGCTCTGTCATTGTCACCTTGGGCAAGCTATGTTACTTCTCTGAACCTCAATTTCCTGGGACCTAGTCATACATGTTTAATTAGATTGTTCTCTTCCTTCATTTATTTATTTTTTAAATCACATTGTCTCACTCCCTTCTTCTGGGGGTTTGAGAGTGGACCACAAACCAATAAAAACCACAAACGTGCTTTCTCACTCTGAAGCCAGATGATGGAAACAAACTCTAACCTCTGCCGTGTGCCTTTCTCTTTAAGAAAGCCACCTATTCACTTCGGAGACAGGCTTCCTAGATCATTGGGAAGTCAGGAAGTTGGGAAGCTAGCATGGGAAAACTAGAACAATGCAGGGATGACAAAGGGTTTCCTCTGGAGGGCCAAATTCCATTGATTAGTAGTGGCTACCTGGAGCACCGTGTTGAGAAGGGAAGGGAAGATCAGTGGGAAATCTTGCTGGGGTTGATTAGAAATATCTGACATGGGCATGGTGGGATGGGAGAAAGGTAGGGGTACCGTTTGTATTTGAACCTATCACAGGATATAAACCTGCTGGGAAACAGAAAAAGAAATCTGGGCAGTATTTCCTATAATCCTTAGACTGACCAGCCTTAAGAAGTAGTAAACACACATATATATCCTAAACAAAATCAGTTCCTTACATATACATATATGAAGGTATGCACATATGGATGGATGGATGAATAGATGGATGATGTCACAGTGTTATCAGGGACTTGCTTCTCCATCATTTGATGCTCCATTTGTTTTTGGCTTCTCCATACCTCAGAAAATGCCCTTACAATCTAGAAGAGGAAGTATCTTTCCTGACAACTGTGGCATAAATCCTAGGAAGGTGTTTGATTGGCCACCCAAGTCATCCATCCATCCATGAACCAATCACAGTGACCAGAGAGGAAACATACCCTGAGAACCGATGAGGACGGGAAGGGCAGAGTGATTTATACCATTTTAAGTTAGATAGACTGAGTAGGGTTGCTATGGAATGGGATAGTTTCCCAAAAGAAGGGATTCTGGGCAGAAAAGAAACTCATTTCTATGGAATGTGATTTGTAAAACAGAGGGTAAGGACTAAGATACCATCAAGGTTCCTTTTTCCTCTAAAATTTAATTATTGATTTTTTTTTTTTTTTTTGGTGTGTATAGTTGTATGTAACTGATATATTTTACCACCCCAAACTCTTACTTCCAGAATAGAAACCACAAGGTAAATTCCAGGATACAGAAACAAAGGCTCTAAGAAGCACCTTCATCAAGAGACACACTCAATTTCACAACAGAAAACCAGGAAGAAAGGGAGAAGAAAAACAATGTACCAGTTGATTTTCAGTCTTTGCTCAACTTTTTTTTTTTTAAAGATTTTATTTTTCCTTTTTCTCCCCGAAGCCCCTGGTACATAGTTGTGTATTTTTAGTTGTGGGTCCTTCCAGTTGTGGCGTATGGGATGCCACCCCAGCATGGCCTGATGAGCGGTGTCATGTCCACGCCTCGGATTTGAACCGGCGAAACCCTTGGGCCACTGAAGCAGAGTGCGCGAACTCAACCGCTTGGCCACGGGGCTGCCCACCTTTGCTCAACTTTTGTTTCTTCCCTTCATTGAAACAGGTTCTGTTGACGGTCTTTAGTTTCTTCAGAGTGTATTAGTCTGCTGGAGCTTCCATCACAAAATACTAGAGACTGAATGACTTAAAAGACAGAAACTTATTTTCTCACAGTTCTAGAGGTTGGACATTCGAGATCAAGGGTTGACAGGTTTGGTTTCTCCTGAGGACTTTCTCCTTGGCTGGTAGATGGCTGCCTTTCAGCTGTGTCCTCACATGACCTTTTCTCTGGACACATGTATGTGTCTCTTCCTCTTCTTATAGGGACACCTGTCCTAAGGGCTTAGGGCTCCACGCTTATGACCTCACTTAATGTCACTTACCTCCTTGAAGGCCCTATACCCAAATACAATCACATCGCAGGTTAGGGTTGCAACATTTGAATTAGGGAAGGGTCACAACTCAGTCCATAGCATGGGGGTTTCCCAATTCCTTCTGCATTCTTGTGCCTGTGCTTAGGCCATCCCTCCACTTGGAAGGAATGGCATTCTCACCTGCTCTCTCTGCTGAACTAGTCTTCCTTTAAAGCTGGATCCATTCTCTGCGTTGGCAGTTTTCCCTGAGCACTCATCTTTGCCTAAGCGGACCCACATGCTCCTCCCCATCACATGTACACACCCATTATATTACACCACTGGAGAAGTTATTTGTTTAGATACCTGTCTGCCTGCCCACCACCTACTACCTGCTACTCACTATACCATGTGCAGACTGAGAACAAGGATAATGACGCAGGAGTTTGGTTTCCCCAGTGCCTGGCAGAGAGTAGACATTCAATAAATGTTTGATGACTTGAATTGGATTGAAGCTGAACAAACAGAAAATGCATTTGGCAATTTTTCCCCTGGCTTAGAAATTATATGTGAGTTAGGAGACTTATTTCTGTAACATTAAGATAATGTAATGTACATCCAGGTGCTATGTGCCTTGTGTAGAAGCTCTGAGTGTCTCCCCATCATGCAGAAAGAGGTAAGGTGCGGGCTGAGTTGAGAAATGAGAAAAGAGGGTAGCTTAGGAGATCTACCCTGGGATGCTGCTATTACATAGGAAATGAAAGAGATGTGGAACCACGAGACTTGGGTAGATGCCTTTCATTTAATACCAGGAGAGAGGTCTCCATCACAACAGATGTTAGTGGGTCTATTACCTACTACGAATTTTTCTTTCGACCCAGTTGAGAAAAGCCATGAGAATAAATGAAGCATAGTAGAGTCACTCATCTTTCTGAGGGGTCTGGTTAAGCTGCCTGTAGACTGGAAACTGGGATGAGCTTTCATTATTATTATTATTGTTCCAGCTAACTACTGCTGCCTAACAAACCGCCCTAACATACTGGTTTGAAATAATAGCATCCACTTATTTCACTCAGGAATCTGGTGATGGAGTCAGCTCAGGTAGGCAGCTCTTACTCAGGACTTCTCATGAGGTTCCAGAGAGAGTGCTGGGTCTGGGGTTGTTCTGAAGACTTCTTCACTCACATCTCTGGGCCAGGAAGATCCGAAGAGCAGAGGCTTGTCTTAGGCCATTCAGGTCGATATAACAAAAATACCATAGACTGAGGGGCGTATAAACAACAGAAATCCACTTCTTGTGGTTTTGGAGGCTGGACAAATCCAAGATCAAGGCACCCGTAGATTCAGTGTCTGGTGAGGGTGTGCTCCCTGGTTCGTAGGCAGCCATCTTCTCACTGTGTCCTCACATAATGGAAGGGGTGAGGGAGCTCTCTAGAGCCTCTTTTATTAGGGCACTAATCCCATTCATGAGGGCTCCACCCTCATCACCTAATCACCTCCCAAAAGCCTCATCTCCAAGTACCATCACATTGTGGGGGAGGTTTCACTGTATGAATTTGGGGGGGACACAAATATTCGGTCCATGCAGGGCTGGAATAACTGGGGACTTCTCTCACATCTCTCCTTCCCTCCGCCTCTCTCTCTCTGTCTTTCCATCATCTCTCTTTATGGTCTGTATCACGGTGGAGAGATGAAAGAGAGAGAGGGTAGCCAGGCATCTTACATATGGCATCACTTCCACTGCATGGATTCAGTGAGGCAGACACAAACCCCCACCCACATTCAAGGGGAGGCACCATAGTCTCCACCACTTGAGGGAGGGGGCAATATGGAAGAATACCTGAGGGAAAATAGTGTGCTTTAGAAGAAGACCATCCTCCATTCATGGTTAATCACACGCACGCACATTTATCTTTCTGGAAACCGTCATGCCGTGCCTTCATTTGACATCTCCCCAGATGTCCTGTGCAGAGCACATTCCCATTGTCAACATGGTACCTCTGGGAGAGAAATCATTCTCTGCCATCTTTATAAGAACAGAACCTTTGTTTTCACTTCTGCAGATTGCTGTTTCTAAAAGAGCAACCTAAAGATAAAGCTCTCTTGCTCCCCGAAGATGTCTAGAGAAAATTCTCTTAATTTGCATGTGCAAAAAAGTAAGGTCCCACGTTTGACCAGGTAGTTAATTTAGACTGATTGGAAGCTAACTCAGAAGCAGTAGCTTTAGTGGGACTGTGCACCCTCCCATAGCCTGGCAATGTATATTAAGCATCGTTATTCCCATTTTGTGGGTAGAGAAACCAAGCCACAAATATTACTATGTCTTTATGAAGGCCTTCCAATGAGTAAAAACTAAAGTGTATGCTTCTTTTAATTGGAAAAAAAATAACTATGATAATTCCTTTATACTTTGCTAAGCTGGATGGATTTCTGTGTCCAGTGCTTTCAGATACTTTTGTTATCCATGGATTCCTTCTTCAAATGAAATCTTCCTTAACTTGAAACAAATAGAACAGAAATAAAGCAGAACTACTCTGAGACACGTGATCCAAGGAGGCTCTACTGAAAATAATTTCCTATCTTTCAACATAGAGACCACACGTTCTACACAGGCGTGCTGTGCACACACGCATGCCCCCATTCACATGCACTCACGTACATATATATCTATATACACAAAGGATGGTGATTAATTGTGTAGGTTTGGCTTTGAACATCAAGATTTCCAACAAATTTGTCACTAATATGCACAACAGAGAAGAATAATTTCTGGATGGATGGATTGAATCTGTCTTTGCACACTGGGGGCCAAAGCCAGTTGCTTATGTAAAAATGCTTTTTTTCTCATAATTGCATCCCTCTTATGACAGAAGAGTAACCTGTAATTTATAAAAGTGTTTACATTTCTACAAATCGAATAGGCCTTGCTCAATAGTCAAGACAAGATATCGAGCCAAGTCCACATATCACTTAAATGATGACAAGAGAGAAATAAAACTTCTTTGTCAACAGGCTCTAACACAAAATAACAGACAACACCTAAAGTGTCAGTCACCTTGGCAGGCATTTTTGAAGTTAGATTTTAGATTGAGTAGCTATGATTTATTTTGATGTCCAAAAGTTACTCACATATTTATGTAGAAAGAAAGTGGCAGATCAACGGGGTGTTGATTATGGAGGTGCCAGGTAATAAATCAGCGTGGTGATTCTGGTCATCTCCCCAATTTCGACACAGAGATTTGCTTCTTTATGGCATTTTAAGATCTGAGGAGTTGATTTATATTTGCAACAACGTACCCCCATGCATTAGTAGTTCCGGCATGCTTAGATATCCTGCTCTTTTGCATTTAATGATTGGCATTTTTAAAATTGCATGACTATAAATTGTCAGGCAGGAACAAACTTCCTTTTAAAATGTAATTTTTTTGAAACATTTATTTGTCTTAATAAAAATATGATAGTCAAGATATAATACATTGCTAGTATCTTCGCCCTTTGTCCGCCCCCGTGCAATGGTAATTATAATCCTGGATTGTTTGGACTGCCAAGATCCTTACGAATAGCCTTCTACAACCACCTAATTTTGCAGATGGGGAAACCGAGGCCCAGAGAGGACTGACTTTTCTAGGGTGGTTCTGCAACATCAGCCTGGGTCATCTGGAGAGTTTGCTCTAAGTGCGGATCCCCAAGCCTACTCTTAGGTGTTGGGCTGAGCCCCAGACAGCAGGCTCTTCAGAGGATCTTGAAGTGTGACCTGATTTAGGAACCAGATTCCGAGGCAGACAGAAGGAGTTCAAAGCCCATTTCTATCACTTACAGCTTCATCACCTTGGGCAAGTCACTTCTTCTCTCTGAAACTTGGTGTCCTCATCTATAAAGTCAGGAAGGCTAATTACTCTAAACTTACAAGGCTGTTATAAGGATGAAATTTAATATGTGGAAATTTCCTGGTGTTCAACCCTCCAAGTGAACACACATGTGCACTTGCAGACACACACACGTGCCAATGGACACACAAACATGCACACATACCCACACACATAGAGACACAGATGCACACACACAGACACACACATGCACATGCACACAGATGTATTGCTCTGCATTCTGGCCTAATTGATTATGGGGTTCTTGTTCTACATCTCACTGGTTAGAGGTCTTTAAAATGGTCACACTCAAGCAAAATGTGACTCTGGTGGCATTAACTCAGTTCACTGCTTGCTTTTTCAAAGGGCAGTTCTTGCTCCTCTGTGAGTGTCTCAGCATAATAGTGCTTTTATAGGCTGGTGCATTCTAGTCCTCATGTGACAGCAATAAGAGAGAAAGATAATAGTATTTGCCATCCTTCCCTACCCCAAACCTCTCTTTAATGGTGATGAGGACAACCCTTTGATTAAGCTGGTTACCTTTGCTTTGTTTTGCAAATGTGAGTGACGGCTTCAGCGGCCAGGGTTGTGAGAGGGAACTGGCCAAGTTGCTAAATCAGGGAACAGATGGAGTAAGGAAGGACAGGGCTGCGAGTACCCGTGGGAGAGCCTGCAGAGAGGCAGGACCTGCAGAATTTTGGGAGAGTTGGAGAAGAGGGACCTTTGCTGTGGATAGCAGACTTTAAGGAGGTAGGTGATGAGTTTTTGGAAAGTCTTGCTATGGATTCCCCTTTTGTCATCTCCTACCTTAATTATCCCCCGAGTCCTTTGACTCTGAATTTCTTCTGTGTCAAGCCTGGCTTCAAATGGGCAATGATGAGGCTCAATTTTGTTCTAGTTATACTTGTATTTGTCAAGAGACAACCACATGCTGGACTTGCTCAAAGAGACAGCATTAAAGACTCTCAGTGAGGAATAACCATGGAGTAGGGAAGAAGAATTGAAGACCAAGGAGTGATGGGAGCAATTTTAGCGCTTGCCTCTACTGAGGGGTGGGAGACAGAGAAGTGAGTAGTTTAAATCCATTGCCTGCCTTCCTTACCTGCTATTTATGGAATGATGTTCCAGTTATCATATCCAAATATGACTAAGTCTAATGGCTTTAAAAACCAATTTTGTGCAATCAATCATGGTCTTGTGGCTTGGCTGGGCTCAGCTGGGCAGTTTTCCCTTGGGGTCTGTCTTGTGGTTGCAATCAGAGAGCAGGTGGTGCTGGAGTCATTGGAGGGTTAGAATGGGATTGGGCATCGAAGGTGGCTTCTTTTCTCACTTGTCTGGCGTCTGGGCAGGGTTACCTGGACCAACTCATGGATGGCCAGGCACCTCTCTTTTCACAAAGCCTCTCTGTGTTGATAGCTTGGGCTTCCTCATAGCATGGCAGTCTCAGATTAGTTGGATCCCGTAAATGGCACCTGGCTTTCTCCAGAGCGCGTGTTCCAAGGGACTCAAGTGGAAGCTGCAAGACTTCACATGACCTAGCTTCAGGAGTCACATAGCATCACTTCCAGCACGTTCTGTTGGTTGCACAGGACCAGCCCAAACACAGGGTGGGAGGCAACAGAGCAGGGGTGAAGATAGAGGGAGACACGTTCATCAAGGGGCCACCTTTGGAGATCAGCTCTCACGGATGTTAAAGGCAGCAGCTCATTTGAGCTGCAAAAAACGCGTGATGGGATTTTATACCTTTTTTGGAAAGCAAGGGGAGGGGAAAGTTAACTTAATATGGGAGGGCTAGAAAAGTTGAGGCGCAGCATTTTTTCCAGTAAGCTTGGCCGTCTTTGCTGAGCCCTGCACTCTGCAGCCATTAGCAGGCGGGCAATGCTTTGCTTTATGAGGCAATTATTCCAACACACTCTATTCAAAATACACATTAGAACTTAACCTTCTGAATCCTGAAGTAGCATTTTTATCACCCAACATTAGAAAAGAGACAGAGTCAGCATATTTCCCCCCCCTTTTATGATCTGGTATCATTAATAAAGCATTGGGCAAGGACCTTCTCACAATTCTTCTGGATAATTTGTGACACAAAAGGCATTCTGTGATACAATTGTCTGTTGACTTATTCAATAACAGAGGAAACACATGGATCGTTTTAAGAATAAAGCCAAGGAATTAAACAACCAAAAGGAGTATTTCCACCCAACAATGTGAAGGCACATCCAGAATAGAGATGTGATGTTATTGGATATGCACAAGTAGAAATGGGAAGTTAATATGGAATTTCTAATTAGGGTCACATGCTAATGAACTCCCTCTTCATGTTAGTTTTATGCCGCTTCAGAAATTTTTTATCATATGCTTAAAAATTTATGGCCAGAAACATTAATGAAAATGAGGCGTGAATTGGAAATTGTGTCATTATGGAGATGAGGGTGGCCTGGCATTGCTGATTTTCAAGGAGGTATCTTTTATTGCCTTTTTTGAGAACTGAGAAATGATACAGGTAAAATTAATGGCAAAGCGTATTCTCCATCCTGACACAGGCAGCATGGTTATATGTAAAGTTATAAAAGTTTGATTTTAATAAGATTTTGAATTAATTATAAGGAGAATATTAATCATAATTGACAGTCATTTTTCAGAATAAAACTTCACCGTCTAAGTAATATTATAGTTCTTAAGTGCATGAAGATATGCGTTTTCTTTTTCTCTCGGCTTTGTCTTTTCGGAAATTAAAGTCCACCTTTTCAGAGCACCGTGGATGAAGAAGCACCTGCCTTTTCATCTGTGAAATATTCACTCGGTTTCAGATTGTATTATAAAAGTGCCTCGGCTTGCTGAGCTGGAGGGACGGGCAGATTCTGTGAAGCCGTGTTTATGAGGAGGGGAAAGAGCACGGGCACATTAAACTTTCTCTGTTTTAATATCTCGCAAAAACTATTGTTTTCAATACATCTGATAACTGTCAAATTTGAATGGATTTTCACAAAGGCACGTTTCAAGTTTCTAAGAATTGTATCTTAAACTTATCACAGAGGGATGAATGCAGAAGTCGGAATAAAATCCCATTTCTAGGCCTGACCTCTAGGGAGGGACTTCTTTCTGTGTCACTAATTCCGTGTGCACTTGGACACAGGACTTCAGCCACGATGCAGGTGCCGCCTCCTGCCTACATCCCATCCTCTGTGCCCTTCTCAGCTCCATCAAAACTTACCATTCTGGTCTGCAGGAGAGACCTCCTCCTTTTTTCCTTCCTACCTTCTCTCCACTCTACCCTCCTTCCATCTCTCTCCTCCCTCCCTAAAGTGATTTCCATACCAATTCCAATGTGTGGGTCTTTTCTCTACACCAACTCACTCTCTGACACCGGAAGTTAACTCTATTCTGACACTACTGGGAGACAGCATCAGAACCCGTAGATTAAGGGCTCAGTACCACAAGACTGTCCCGCCCCCCAACTTTAGATGCCAGTTGCAATCCAGGTTGCCACCTGTGCATCTGACTAACCAGCTATACGTGGGAGATTTCCCGGGACCCCCTCCTTAGATTCAACTAATTTGCTAGTGCAGCTCACAGAACTCAGAGGAATGTTTTACTTACTAGATCTCTGGTTTATTATAAAAGGATGCAATTACAGGAGCAGCCAGACTGGGAAAGGGCATGGAGCTTCTATGCCCTCTCCAGCACCCCCTGCCAGCATCTCCACGAATTCACCATCCCGGAAGCTCTCTGAACCCTGTCCTTTGGGGTTTTTAGGGCGGCTTCATTATGTAGGCATGATTGATTAAATCATTGGCCATTTGTGATTGAACTCAATCTCCAGCCCTTCTCCCCTCCCTGGAGGTCAGGGGGTGGGACTGAAAGTTCCAACCTTCTAATCACTTGGTTGGTTCCCCAGGCAATCAGCCCCCATCCTTAGGTCCTGTCCAAAAGTCGCCTCATTAACATAGTAAAGATACCTTTGTGTCTTTCATCACTTGGGAAATTCCACAGATTTTAGGAGCTCTGTGGCTGAAATGTAGATGAAGATCAAATGTATATTTCTTATGACAAATCCCAATATCACAGTCCCCTGCCCTGGAAAGAGGACCAGCATCTTGTCTCCCTGATTGTCCCACTCTCACCTCTCAGTACCAGGGGAGGATGCAGAACCCAGACTTTGAGCTCTTCAATCAGCACATCCTCCTCCCCGACCGCAGAGCTTGGTTCAGGCGTGGACATGACCCAAGCCAGGCCAGTAAGACTAAATGCCTGGGCTGTTCAGCTGGTCGGATGTAGACCAGGAACTGCTGGTGGTGGCTGTTTTCTCTCCACCTGGGGAGAACCCACCAGAGACTGAAGTCATACAGAGATGAGCAATGGAGATGGTCCTGACCACATACGAGTGGAGCCCAGGGGCCTACTCCAGACCATTTGCAAACTCTATCTCTATATTAACTCCTTAGGGCTGTTATAACAAATTACCTCAAACTTAGTGACTTAAAACAACACACACTTATTATTTCATGGTTCTGAAGGCCAGAAATCTGAAATCCAGGTGTCAGCAGGGCCAGGCTCCCTCTAAGGGTCCTTGGGTAGGATCCTTCATTGCCTCTTCCAGCTTCTGGTGGCTCTAATTGTTCCTTGGCTTGTGGCAGAATAAAACTCCAATCTCTGCTTGAGTTTTTACAAGGCCTTCTTTTCTCTGTGTGGGTCACATCTCCCCTTGCTTTCTCTTATAAGGACACCCTCATTGGGTTGAGGGCTCACACTCAATTCAGGATGATCTCATCTAGGGATCCTTGACTTAATTACATCTGTAAAGACTCTATTTCCCAAAATGCCACATCCACATTCCTGATATCAGGAATTAGGTCTTGGACGTATCATTTTGGGGTGGGGGGGACAATTCAACTCACTACACCCTGTGTACCTTTTTCTGTTATGTAACTTAAACATTAATTCATTTCCCCCCATAAAAGAGCCCTGATCAATAGACCCCCTATGACTGTGGTCTCCTTTTCTGATTTCAGAAATTCAGAGCTCAAAAGTACCATAAAGATAATTCAAGTTGACAGCTTAAAATAAGGCTTGGGGTGCTGGGGGAGATTTTGCCCAGACCCTACAGCAATCTATATGTTGTAGGGGAGGAAGACATTTCCTCTGCCCACTCTGGGTCCTTCTGGCTGGACAATGAATTCAATTCACATGAGACAGAATAACAGGAGAAAATTAAACAAAGCTTTATAACATGTATACATGGGAGAAGCTCAGGCAAACTGAGCAACTCACCAAAAAGGCGGAAACTCTCACCTTAAATTTCTAGAGATAAGGTCATCTCTGTAAGATGGAGATTTCCTCTACAAATGTAAATGTCTCTTACAAAGGGTAACTTCTGCTTTTCAGAGTTTCTTTCCTGTCTGCAGTTTTTAAAAGTAACCAGCCCATAATAATCCTCATGCCAAAGAGACATATCTTGGTGTGGCCAATTCCAGTCCCCCACAATGGCTAGGGAAGAGAGGAATGTTGACTCCTAGCCAGGACTTCAGCTCTATAAAACTTGTATTTGAAACGCAATCATTGGGTGGAATGCACTGAGCAACTGATCCAGGTACAATTCTCTCAGCTCCTTCCTTGAGGAAATCAAGACCCACCCCTGGGTGCAAGACCATCTTGGGTTCTGGCCCGTGATGGGTCTCTAGCTTAGCATACCCCACCTACATTTTTTAAAAAGTTATTTACTGGATAATTTTGTATCAGGAAGTACATTAAAAGCAGCAATTATGTTGCTATCAAGCTAGCACAGCTCAGGGTCTTTCCACAATGTTTATTTTTTTATGACTGGGGTTCTCAACTTTGCCATAGTGGGAATGAGATCCCAGCGCCGTTTTCAGAATTGTAAAAACCTCACAAGAAATCACAAGACTTTGTTTTCACCTGGACTTCTACCAAGCGGATAGCGGGAACATCAGTTATCCTGTGTTCCTCTGAACCACTGGGCCATAATTGGATACATCTTAGGTGATCTGCTTGCAAAGGAGCGAACGACTCAATGGAAGCTAAAACTTAGATTTTGGTTGACAAAATTCCTGTTGAGAAGCATTTAAGAACTTCTCAGCAGGGCTGTTTGGAAAGCTGAAAGCTAAGAGGGTCTTTGTCTGAAAGAGCCTGGTTGAAATCCCTGCTCACCAGCTCCTTGCTATGTGATCCTGGGCAACTCACTACTCAACCTTTCTAAATTTCTTTCCTCCTCTGCAAAGTTAAGCCAGGCTAATACCTACCTCTCAGGATTTTAGGAGATAACAAAAACAAAGCATTGAGCACAGTGTGTGGCATATTTTAGGTGCTTAATAAATGATAGTTGAAATGATCATGAGTGTTACTTTATTATCTCTAGACCTTTCTCCTTCCCTGGAATGTGGGGCTGAGGGGGCGAGTATTATATGGCTCCTCCCTGGGGCATGAGGTGGGTTTATCCAGGCTCTGTATCCATGGGTCTTAGGCAAGGGCGGGTGTCCTATAGAGCTGCCCCTGTGGGGACTTTGGGGAAGGATAAATGGCTAATTAAAAGGAAATCAGTACTTTTCACTTATGGAGGTATGAAAAATGGACAGTTCAGGGCTAGAATCATAGATGGATCCAATTTTCATTGTGATTTTTGGAAATACGAGCATAGCGAGTCTATTCTCTGAATTATAAAGATGGATGTGACTGGCACCCAATGGAGATGATAATAATAATGTTTTGGTTTCCTGTGGTGCTCTCAGCATAACAAGCCCTCTCTTGTGTCCTGCGTTTATTAGCCACTTGTATAATCTGCGCTGAAATAGTTGCTATTGCTGACTCCATTGTATTGATGAGGAGGCTGAGGCACAGGGAGAGTGAGTTGTTTGCTGGAGGAGATGAAGGAAGATAGCAGCAGAATTGAGATTAGCATCAAGCGGTGGGGCTCCAGTGCCAGGTTCTTAATTGGTAAGCATAGGGGACTAAAAGCTCAAAATAAGGACTCTCAAAGAAAACCTGAGATATCTGTTTCCTCTAGGGCTAAGGATCTGGGCTTTCTGAGTAGCGGATTTTACTCTGTCACAGGATTCTCGACAGCAGAGTAGAGGCTTATGCGAGGAAGGTATGGTTCTGCTAACAGCGCACATTTACCCTATTATCTGAGAACATCTTCCCTCTGTGAGCCCGTCACCTTCTCTTCTCCATCCCTAGCTCCTTGCACAGGCCCAGGGCCAACACCTGTGTAAGGAAAACAGGGGGTCATGGAGCAAGAGGTGAGGCAGAGATGATGCTGATGCTGTTGGGGACCAGATCATGAGAATGGATCAAAGTAAAACTTTTTTCTTTTTAAAGATTGGCACCTGAGCTAACATCCGTTGCCAATCTTCTTCTTTTTTTCTTCTTCTCATGAAAGCCCCCCAGTACATAGTTGTATATTGTAATTGTAGGTCCTTCTGGTTGTGCTATGTGGGACGCCACCTCAGCATGGCCTGATGAGCAGTGCCATGTCTGCGCCCAGGATCTGAACTGGCAAAACCCTGAGCTGCCGAAGCAGAGAGAATGAGCTGAACCACTCGGCAAGGGGCCGGCCCCAAAGTAAAACATTTCGGTCTAAATCATAAGTGCAGTGAGAAGTCACTGTCAGTCAGTCAGTCTCTCTCTATCTGTGCATCCAGCCATCAAATCTATCTATCTATCTATCTATCTATCTATCTATCTATCTATCTATCATCTATCTATCTATCTATTATCTACTAGCAGTCGGGGGGCTATCACTTTCCATGAGCCGGGAAAGAGATTAGAAAGAGTGAAGGGTCCATGGGAGGTCCAGTTAGAGGTTACAACAAGAAGCGATGAAGGTTGAGGTAGGTTGGTGGCAGTGGATAGATTTGAGAGGTATTAGGAAGGGAAAGAGAGACACCATACAGTTGAGTGATCTGACCCACATATGTGTTCCCCACATGGCTTTAAATTTCATCTGCTTCCCCATTTGCCCTCGCCTCCCTGTACTAAGCTCAGATTGCTGATGAACAGAGAAGCATTTGCTCAAGAATTCTGTCACTCTCTTCAAGGGCCAAGTCTGAGATGTTGGACACGGCAGATCTTGGTCAAAACAGGCTTTCTTAAATAATCTGTGCCCATCTGCCTGTGGAGCTGTGGATCCCTGGGGAACGTGTAGGTGGCAGCAGGTGACCAAACTGTAAAACTAAGAATTTAAGGACAGAGGGATTAGAAACAACCAGACACTCTTTCTGAGGAATTGGGTTGTCAGTCTGAAAAAAGACACCCCTTATCACTGCTCCGATTCCTCCCACCAACTGTTCGGCAGCCCCGGGTGCCAGAAGGATGAAAACGCTCTGCGAGAGAGGTTGACAGTTCTGCTGATGACAGCGCAAAGGCACCGTGTCTGCTCTTGTAAGGAAGCAGTGTGGGCTTCTGGGGCCGGGAGGTGATTGGGCACGACCCTGGGATGTGTGAGAGAGCCCCTGGAACGGATCCCCTGCTCTGTGCTTGTCACCCTGCACACCCCCGCACGGGGGGCCACGCCACTTGGCCGCGGGGTTGGAACCTCATCTTCCTGGGTCTTCTTTGGCTCCCCTTCCAGTTCTGAGTGACTGACAGCCTTTTCTCCAATGATGTCTTTAACTCGGCAAAGACCCCCAGGCAGGCTGTCACTCTGAGAGAGAGGATCTTTGAAAAGCAGCCTGGTGAAATTAGCAGCAACGGAAACGATGAAAACATTTCATTTCTTTTCTTTACTTATTCTTTCCCCCTTAATCAGGCATTTTACATTTATTTTTTTTTCACGTTCCCATCTTATGCCACTGAAACCCAGGAGGACATCGGACTGCCCCTGTCCTAACAGAGAACTCAAGGCTTCTCCATGCCTTTGGCTAAAGTTCTCCAGGAGCATTTTCACAGAACAGTCATAAAGATTTAGAAGAGGAAGTCTGGCAGGAAAAATCTCAGAACGATGTGAGGGTGTTGAGTGATGGATTCCTCCTACCCTGTCAGTATCGGTTTGTATTTACATAATACATCCCATCCCAGAGGACTCAAAGAAACCCACAGGAACCTGCCTGCAATCTAGTACGCATCCTGACTCCCTGTCTCCCTGTCTCACGGCAGCTGCCCGCCTCTCCCTCCTCAGTGCCAATTACCTTGTAAACTGGGTGATACCTTCATTACCTCAAAATGTGTTAATCCAGGTGCCTTTTTAGCAAAACCTGTGGACCTTCTGGTTGCTGGAGGCCACTTGTGACTCTTGGCTCTGTGTCAGCATTCACGTAATAAACTCATTAGAGGGGAGCTCCAGTCCCTCAATGGCCAGATTCGTGGGTTGTCAGGAAGTGTGCTTCGAGAGGAAGAAATCATCAGAGCACAGCCTGGATGCTGGCATCTCCTGCCCTTAATATCGTCCCCATCAGAGAAATGCCAAGACCACTCATCAGAAAGCCAAGAACTTGAAGATCATGGATAAGAATGCTGGGCAATTACCCAACAAATATGATTTAGAGCAGGGCTGGGCTTAGGGTGAGGCACATGAGGCAGGACAGTGCAAGGACCGGGCTGGATGCTGTCTTTATTTAAAATTTTGATATTTTGTCCACTGCACATTTTTTACATTCATGTCAATTTTGTAAAATGTTGCATTAAAATAAGATTTATCTTGATTAGTGAGTTTTCTGGTACCCCTTTAGTTTTGTGCCTCATCCTAGTCCTGGCCCTAATTTTGAGCATCAACTGTGTGGGAGGTGCTATACTAATTGCTGGGTCTGTAATGGCGTGTCCCTCGAGATGCTTTGAGTGGCTTGTAATAGATTTCCTGGGTAAACAGGCACCACACAGTCAAGGTATGTGTTATTTTATATAATAAAAAATCCTTCTAGAATAAGAGGACAGGGTAGGTTCAGCAACTCAACAACGTCATCTAAGAGTCACCTAGACTATTTCCATCTAGAAACTTTCATTTTCCTTCATTTTCTCAACATCATGGCCTGGCTCTTAGGCTTGGCCCTTCTCAGTTCCAAGAGAGGTCCTGCTGGTTCCAACCATGATCTGTAGAGATGATGAGTTTGGCCCAATAAACTACTGTCCCCACCCCTGAAACTTCCCTTGAAGTCCCATTAGCAGGAATTGGGTCCAATGCCCTGACTTCAAGGGAGTCTGGAAAAACTGCCTCCCTGGAATGTTCAGTCTCCGTAGAAGGAAGCAGGCTCTGCCAGGAAGAGAGGACGACGTTTAGGCCAGAGAACGTTTGTCTGTGCTGTGCTATTGTTTTCTCTGAAACACACACACACACACACACACAACTTTTCCTCCTGCCCTTATTTGACCAGAAAATTGTAGGAGAGGAAAAATGTCTTTTTTTCTACCCTTCTAATTTCTCAACTGGGACCCCCATAATAAAAGATAGGTAATAAGAGAAAAGCATACAGATTTATTTAAGTTTTATGTGACTTGAGACCCTTCATCAGGAAATGAAACCCCAAGAAATGGTTTAACCTGAGTGTTTTTATGCTAGGTCTGATGAAGGGTAGAAAGTCGTGGAGAGATGTGATGGGACAAAGCGGGTAAGTGTAGTAAACTGGGGGAGACTTAGCAAGGCCTGTTCATCTGGATTCCTCTGTGTCCATCTTTGGAGCTAAGGAGGCTCCTTTCCTCTGCAGCATCTAAAACTATGCAAGTTATAGGGGGGCCATCTCGCACATGAGGCATTTATGACCAGTCTCACGAGAGAGTCAGAAAGGCCTTCTTACACGTGCCATTTCTCAAATTCCTTCAGCTTGAAATATACAATATGCCAAGGTGCCATATTTTGGGATAGTGTGTCCTGAACTCCGTCAGAATGTTTAACAAATTCATTCAACAAATATTTCTTGAGGGCTGTACAATCTATTCAAGATACAGTGATGAGCAGGACAGATCTATTTCCTGATCTCATGTGGCTTGTAATCTCATGGGGGAGGCTAGACAGACATTCAATAAATGAACTAGCCCACTAATAAATAGGAAGGAAATTATCAGAAAACAGTATTTGCTATACAGACCTTTAAAGTAGGGAGATGTGTGCTAAAGGGCAGCTGAGTTGTTCTCGTAGATTGGATTCTCCTGGAAGGTGTTCCTGGGAAATTTATATGTAAACTGAGATTTGGATGAAAGGAAAGTGCCGGTCACAGAAACATCAGTGGGGAGCGGTCCAGGGAGAAGGAACAGGCACCGTGGCTGGAAGTGGGAAAGGGGATGGCTTGTTTGGGTGGCAGAGAGTGAAGGGGGCACAGGATGGGCTTGGAGGGGGTAGCAGGGGTTAGATTGCACAGAGCGTTTTAGGTTGTGAAAGGGAGTGAGAGTGTGTGTGTGTGTGTGTGTAAACCATTGGAGGGTTTTGAGCAAGAGAATGACTTTCCAGTTTTCATTATTAAAGGGTCACCAGCTATTACATGGAATATGGAGTTCATGGGCAGAGAATGAAGACAGAGACTCCCATTAGGAAGCTGTTGCAGTGGTCCTGGTGAGAGGTGACAGTGGTTGGGACTAGGGTGTTGTGAGTGGAGATATCGGATGTTGGGTAATTGCAGATGTGTTGTTTAAAGAGAGTTGACGGGCCTGTTCATATTGGGTGTGGAGAGAGAGGGGAAGAGTGGAAACAGGGCTGGTTCAGGATGAGGAGAGGATGTGAGGTGAGCAAGTGGCCCCCACTAGAGACAACGCTTGTGCAAGAATGTTGCTGTCAAGTGATGTGGAGAAAAGAGAGGGGGAACAGAAGATCGGGGACCTATTTATTAAGAGGGAGTTATTACAGCGTATTTCTTTTCATTGTGGTAAAAGACACAAAACATAAAATTTACCACCTTAACCATTTTTGAGTGTATGGTTCCGTAATATTAAATATATTCACATTGTGGTGAAACAACTCTCCAGAACTTTTTCATCTTTCAAATCTGAAACTCTATCCCATTAAAAAATCACTCCCCATTTTTCCCACCCACCAGCCCCTGGTAACTACCATTCCACTTTCTGTTTCTATGAATTTTACTACTTTACATTCCTCATATAAATGGAATTATAAAATATTTGTCCTTTTATAGGTGCCTCATTTCACTTAGCATAACGTCTTCAAGGTCCATGCAAGTTGTAGCATGTGGTAGGATTTCCTTCTTTTTAGGGCTGAATAATGTTCCATGGTACATTTATACCACATTTTCTTTATCCATTCACCTGGTGATGGACATTTGAGTTGCTTCTCCCTCTTGGCTATTGTGAATAGCGCCACTGTGAAACATGGGTGTGCAAATATCTGACAGCATAATTTTATCCTGATTGGAATGATCCAGGAGAAGGGGAAGTGTAGATGATGCAGGGGAACAAGCAGACAATTATAAGAGCAGATCCCTCGAGAACACACAAGTCTGAGTGGAGGGGCTGACCCTGATAGGAATAAACGCAGGCGCATCTCATCCACAAGAACAGGTGGGAAACCAGAGAGTAGACACCCAGGGAGGCAGGAGGATTTGGTGGCAGGTGGGTGAGGACATTCCTGTTTGAATGCTTCTATTTTCTCAATGAAGTTAGAGACAAGACCATCCTCTTTAAGTGTGTGCAAGTGTTTGTGTGTGTATTGTGGGGAGTGGGATGGGGCATCAGAGGTGGCTCCCCATTAATAAAATGAATGATTAACAGTCAGTACTTGAAATCAAGTTGATGCATTTCCTTATGTGCCATGCAGACAAAATAAAGCTCAGCTTTGTTGTCAGACAAAAGTGGCACTTATTGTAATGGTTGGCAGTTCAGAGATAATTCAACTATGAGAGATAATAATACACCAATCAGTTGGCGAGAGTTTTGCCCAGTAATACCAATAGTATAATATGCAAGTAATAGACTATTCTGGATACAACCAGGAATTTGCTTTTGCTGAAATACTCCTATTTCTAGCAGAAGCTTAACGTTGATTTTTTTCACCTTCTATTTGGAGAGTCTGTTTATTTCTTTCTTCCCGAGGGGCTAGTGAGATAGATATCATAAATGCTGAGGACTTTTTATTGTTTTTGACAGTTATCAAAGAAACATTTTTTTTTAAAGCCAGGCCATCGACTGAAAAATAAACCCTTTTGGGATTCTTGAGTCAAGTGTGTTGAATTACGTGTGTGATAGTCAGTTTTAGATTTCAGGGAGCCAAACTGTGCTTATTAATGAGGAATTATTCTAACCCATATGAACACAGAGACCCATGTGGTCTGTTTGTGGATTGGTGCCACTTCAAGAAATAGTGGTCCAGTTTCTGGTGATATAAGTCACATCCTTTATTTGAATTTCTGGAAGATCACCAAGAGGAGGGCAACCTTTGTTCAAGTCCCCTTTGCATTCCTTCTCTGTAGCCTAACTCTGAAACTCTGCAAAGCTCGGAAAACTTCCCCCGGGTCATCCCGTTTCCTCTCTTCCTCATTAAGACATTCCAGTCACTGCCTTTTCTTCCTATCCTTTTCACTCTATGCCACCCTCATATTCAATGCTCCCCAAGGGCACTTCTTCCCCAGCACAGCTGCCTGAGAAATGCTGCTGGTCCTCCATCCTCACTCTATTTTTTTTTTTAAGAATCATTCCAAAAGAATCTTCTCCTTCTGCCCTCAATTCTGGCAGGAAGGATGGAGCCGGACATGCTCACATGCTGACAGTTTCCTTTGGCCCCCATTATATAAGAATATGTGGAGGAGTAAGGAAAACAGAAAACCATCTGAGCAACTCCTCTGGGCTCAGGGAGAACCGCAGATGTTTCATTCTGTGGAGGATCCAGTGCTCGCTTTGTTGGTCCATGCAGCGGGACCAAGGGAAAGAGAGGCAGGCACTTGCCCAAGGCATGCAGTTTAAGAGGGCACCAAAAAACTCAGTCATCAAGATAAATCGTATTTTAATGCAAATAATCAAGATTAATGTAAAAGTCCATGATACATAAAGTCTCCTAAATTTAAATAAGGACAGGATTAAATTAGGGCAGAGCAAGTGAGGTCAGTCATACAAGTGCAGAGTTGGATCATAGCTTTATTTAGAATTTTGATATTGATCATCATGGGTTTTTGCATGAATTAATCTTTTTAAGTAAAAACAGCATTCAAGTATTATGCATCTTGATTACTGAGTCTTTGCTTTTGTCCCATGAGAGAGTCCCTCACTTGCTTCACCCTAATCCTGGCCCCCTCTGTGGCTGAACTTCCCCATCTCTGCACTTCTCTCTAATGCCAACTTCTTCCTACCTCACTTCCTAAGAACCCACTGACGTCTGCCAGGAGTTATACCATGGAAGACATCTTGATTAAGCTGAAACATTGGCCAGCTTATGGAGCCTTTTCTCCCAACCACCTCCCCTGGTCCAATCAGATGTGGCGAGTGTATAGTCCCACAAACCCAAGGTGGCCAATTGTACAAAAGTAGCTATTCAAAGGAGTGATTGATCATGTCCGTAGAGTCCACTTCAGTATAGATTTCTTGGGGAGGAGGGGCATTGTTTTATCAGTGCCCATCTGTGAATGACGTCTGGGAGAAATGGACCAGGTGTGCATTTCCCTTTCTATAAATAAGAAATCTGAGCCGCATGGTCCGAATTTGAGTCATAGTCCGCAAATGTCCATCCTTGGCACATCAGCTCAAGAGTGGGACTACTCATATACTCATAGGCTGAAGTTTTCTTAAACTCCTTTATGATCCTCTACGGTATACTTTGTGGATATTTAGGAACTTCCTGAGTGAGTAGATAATGTAATAATGATGATAATAATAATGATAGTAAAATTAGCATTGACTCAGTGCTGACTTCTAGGAGTTCTACATGAGTTATCTCAACAGTTCTGACATAAGCATTGTTATTACCATTTCAGAGAAGGAAGCTGAGGTGCAGAGAGGGAAAGAAACTCGCTCAGCAGTACTGGGAGCAGGAATTTGAACAGGAGCCCTCTGGGCCTGCAGCTCACCCTCTTAGCTTCTCCTCCATCCAGCTTCCCAGAAGCCCCATCCTTTCCATGAATGAAGGAAGTTCATTTTATCTTCAGAACCCAGTTCCCAGAGGCAGGCATCTTTAAAGCATCCATGGCTGTTGGTTTGACATCCATCTACAGTTCCAAACTTAGACACAGTGGGTCCAGCAGTCCAGAGTTGTGGACTGGAGTCCAGAACATCTCGGGGACAGGGTCCACTAGCGATCTCTTTAGTTCTTGTGCCAGCACGGGGCCAGGCACATTAGCAGGCTCTGAGTGAATACTGTTTGAAATGAATTGAAATGGGGACAGAGAAATGCTGAATAAAGGCCACATCTTTGAAAAAATAAGTAAAAAAAAGAGAAAGTCCCATTTTCCTATAGACAGGATGGATCAAAAGGACCAGAGGCTTGTTTGCAGTACCCGGAAACCCTGCTTCCCAGTCTGGCCTAAGAAGGCACAGGTGAGCAGAGAGAGAGAGCGTGGGAGGAGGGATGTCTTCCAGCCTCCCCAGAAAAAAACAAAAACAAACTTTTTCTCCCAATGTGGCTGTTGCCTTGCAGGGCACTCGGCACAGTCTTGTGTCTTCGCTTCCTGCTCCTCCATGGCCCCCCCTCCCTTAACCTTCTCTACTCCCCCTGCACCTGGGTGTTAATTACAGCTGACTTTGCAGGCTCTAGCCCCGACACAACAGCCAGGCGCAATGCCTTGGGCCCCACAGCATAAGGCAGTGCAGTTAATTAGCCAGGCTTGGCTGTGCCCCCTGCTTCAATCTGAAAAGCTTCTTGAAAAACAAGTTTCTGGTGTTGGAGTGCATTTCTTCGTATTTTCTAGATGCTCTAAATGTCTCCATTGTGGTACTAACCGTCTCTTTTTATGCAAAAAAAGAGGGGTTTTTTTGATGCTCTATTTTCAGCTGGTCTTTGAAATGAGATGTGACTACTCATGTAGCTGTCAGGATGATGATGATGACAGCTAATATTTATTGAGCACATATATTTGCCTAGAACAGGTATAAGCCCGTGATGCGTGTTCACAAATTAAACTCTCATAACAGGGAGGTTGTATTATTATTATCCCCATTTTGCAGAAGGGGAAGTTGTCTTATAGAGGTTAAGTAACTCACTCATGAGGATATAACCCCTTCCTAATTTCTTGTCTTTGTTCTGGGTACTACTGGGTGTTTTCTCTCTTAATATTATCTTTTTAATAATATTATTAATATTATCTCTTTTAATCTTCTCAATAACCTCATGCTCTTGTAGTCTGTGTTTTTTGGCCTTGGAAGCTGAGGTTTTGTGAATTTAAGTAGCATGCCATAAATCACAGACTAAGTTCGGAAGCAGGATTTGAACCCCAGTAGCCTGATTCTGGAGCTGATGCTCGTGGCTGCCCTATACCCATTACGTCATGTAAGAAATGCCTTCCACTCCTTCTCGTAGTGCTGCTTCGTTGTATTAGATGCCAGCGGTGTTGCGGGATGCTGCATTGGAAGTGAATAGAAACCTGGGCACCAGACACATCTTGGTGGGGGTTCCAGCCCTACAACCTGCCCCCGTGTGATCTCGGGCAAATTGTTGACTTTCTCTGACAGTCAGGTGTAACTTCTGAGAAAAGGAGCTAATCCAAAGGTTATTATGAAGGTTAGAGATAATCTAGTAAAATAGTGCTTAGACACCCAACATGATTATTATGGGCTCAAATAAGAGTGTAGCAAGAGCCGGACCTGAATTCAAATCTTGGCTCTCGTATGAGCAGAGTTTTGGAATGTCAAAAGTTTATTTAAATCTTCAAGTCTCAGTTTTCCCCTCTTTAAAATGTGAGTAATAGTAAAATACAGTGAAATAGTACACACATTACAGGATTCTGTGAGGCGCTGTACGATTAAACACCAGGATATAATAGCGTTCAGTCAAGGGTAGCTGTTAGTGTAATTATGAACGCATTAGATGAATCTGGGCAACATCCGTGCACATAGAATGACTGAACTGAAGTTGAAAGAAAGTTTTCTGAAGAGAAGAAATAACAGTGATTTACAGCTTCTGTTCTTCCCCCTGTGTCTTTCTATTGATTGAGGTGGCTGTATTTTGTGATTAATTAAAATCAATACCTTCAGGCGGATATAGCGATGCTTTTTACGGAATAAGAGACAGCAAGACTGCAGCACGGCAGAAGGGGTGTGACTCTTTTGATTATAGTTTAGGGAGCTCACCACCTCCCCTCAGGTTGCAGAGATAACACGTGTCTCAACAGAACATAAGTAAATAAACATTTAAGGCGTTGGCATGATTGTTAAGTATCGAAGGCTCTGATCACTCCTCCTAACAGTGGATGGACATTTTCTAGAAATGCAAAGTTATCTTGGTGAGTATTTCACCATTTTCTCATCCTTACAAAAACCCCAGGTTTGCTCCGGCTGGAAATGTGCTTCGCTAGATGTTTGATTTGCTAGCCTCCTGTGCAGCAAGGAGTGGTGTGTGACAAGTTCTGGTTAAAGAGATATAACTGCAATTTTGCTTAGAGCTTCTGGGGAAGCTTTCGATTTCTTCATGGAAGTGGGCACCTGCAGGTGGCACTGTCTGTCCTTCTCCCACTCTTCCTCCTCATCTTTTATGGTGTCATAATGGTGGGGATGCATGGCGTGATTCACAACCACGTGGGAGGTTGGCTCCGACATCATAGAGCAGCCAAACCAATGCCAAGACAAGCGACCTCTGAACTCAAATCATGTGAGAAAATTAATCCCTTATTCATTTACACCTCTGCAGTCAAGATTTCTATTATCTGCAACCAAAAGCATTTCTAACTGAAAATAACTTAAAAAGTTATTGCAAAATTTTATTTCACGTATAAAAGTGGTGTGTGTGTGACATGGGACATTAGTTTTTCCATATAACCTATTAGATTTTTTGTTAGATATGAGGACCTATTATCGTGTAACCATTTGTCTTGTCTTTTCTTTTTTTCTTTTTCCCTTTTTCTCCAAAAGCTCATTTGCCATTTTCAACCAGGGAAAGGTATATTAAGAAAAGCACAAAGTTTACTTCTTGCTTTCAAAATCCACAATCTTTGCATTCCTTGGCCCATTGGCTGCCTGTGGCCAGAAAAATGTTGTCCAAGCTAACAGTTGACACAGAAATAAAAAAAGAGTTTTGAAATGGCTTTAATAAGTTTGAGATGGCAAGTTTTTGCTGAAAAATTCCAATTATCAATAGATGTTGATATGTTTCAAGGAAGAAAACATGGCCAAGATTTGAACTCTATAAGAGAATTTGGAGAGAGTGATGAAATCAAAGTGGGGCAGATTTGTGTGTGGGAAGGAAATGTTCAACAGTGATGATACCGAGTATGGTTCCCCTTAAGTTAACCATTTAATAGCAGAAAAGAATGTACATATACCACTGAGTGGTGTGTCCTAGAATTTCTTCAAAGCCTCATGCTTTGTCTTAAAAATCCATCTAAATTTTCATTGTTTCCCATCGTAGATTCATGTTGGTTTATACAACAACAATGTGCCTCCGTGCCAATCATGGAGTTAAATTAATGATCCAGATGGGGCCGGCCCCGTGACTGAGTGGTTAAAGTTCTGCATGCTCCGATTTGTCGGCTTGGGTTCAAAGGTTCAGATCCTGGGTGTGGACCTACTCCACTCATCAGCTATGCTGTGGAGGCATCCTGCATACAAAGTACAGCAAGATTGGCAGAGATATTAGGTCAGGGCTAATCTTCCTCAAGCAAAAAAAAAAAAATTAAATTAGTGATCCAGAGTGATGTCCATGTTTATTTTATCAGGTTGTGTATTATCTGGCATCCAATTTGAGAAGCCTGGGAATCATTCTGTAGCCAGAAAGCAAGTAGCCAGCAATAAGTTTGTCCGCTTTCAATTTTAAAAGCCTTTTCCAGGTAACAAAGATCATTTACATATATTATCCCATTTTGATCTTTATAGAAACCTATTGCCATCACTCACCGGCATGTAGTTTGATTTTTGTCAATTCCATTAGTGAGAAAACTGAGTGTAATTCCAAGACCTGTGCTGGGATCTTGGATCATCGTCATCCATCCTTAAGGGTTTTTACTGCAACAGGCTGCTTCTCATTCTTTAATGAGAGTCAGTGACAGAATAGTCTCAGAGGTGGCCTCACCTTGAGTCCATTGTCCCATAGAATGACCTTCCACGTTAATAGTTTTAAATCACGGTTAGCACGAGTTGAATGCTTGCTTATTCTGAGAGCTCAGCTAAGCCCCCCTTTCACGTACATTGTCACATTTGATATTCATAAGAAGCGCAAGAGAGAGATTTGCTAGCATCCCATTTTGAAAGACATGGAAACCGAGGCTGAGAGAATTTTGGTAACTTGTCTGACATCATGCTCATACTGCTGGGAAGTGGCCAAGTTCAAGTGCCAGGACTTGAACTGTGGTTTTCCGGTACCCAACCTCTGAGCCATTCTCTCTGCAGTTTCCTAGCAGCCTGGGCTCAACAAGCTCCACTTCTCGCTCTCACTTTCTCCGTTGTCTGCCCGCTCAACTGCTTTATCTTGTTGGTGACTGTGGAGCTACTCAGAATCACTAGTAACTTAGTTAGAGTGATACGCAGTTGTCCGTCCAATGCGTTTAGTTCATCCCTTCTTTACCTGTAAATAAATTATGAGAAAAGTGGAGAATTATGATGGGGGGAGCCATCAAAAAAAGCCAGGGGGAAACATATCCAGAATGATATAATTATCTATTTGCTGCTTCTGGTCCATGGACTTGCCGACTTTTTTTTTTTTTTTAATAGGATTATGGAAGATGAAAAGGAAACGCTTACTTCAGCTTTTAAGAGCGATGTAAGCAATTTTGCATTGCACTTACTCCCCAGGGGTGGTGTGAAAATGTTTCTAGTAAATTAAAGCATAATAAAAGCGTTGGCAACATTGCAACTTCTATATTAATTTCTTAATTTTTCGCAGGCTTAATTATAAATCTCTTGGGGGAAGAGGCGAGGTCTGTGGGTTCCTGGGAAAACAGTGCTGCGTTCATGGGCGTGGAAGTCTGGTCCTCTGCTGAGAGGTGTGTGTGCTGTGATGTAGGCTGTGTGGCTGCTGTGAGATGCATGTGCTGCTCCTGGCTAAAGGGTAGTGATGCTCAGTGGGCAAGGACATCAGGCTGGGAGATCCAGTTGTGCTGCTAAGTGGAAAGGATGATATTAGATAAGTCATGTGATTCCTTGAATGGCAGTATCATTTCATAGGTATCACTTCAGTCTGTGCAGTTTGACTGCCTGGGTTTAAAATCCTGGCCCCTCCTTTACCCAGAGAAGTTTGATGATCTCTTTCCTCTGTAAAACAGAGCTTATGAGGGTATTTATGTCACATAGGGGGTGTGTGAAAAATCTCCAGTCCTTCTGGCACTGCTGAACCACCAAACCAATGTGGGACTGTCTCCTGCCAGACTTCTAATCAGGCAAACAATAAATATCCTTCAGAGGAAGCCATGGTTAGCCAGATTTCGTTACTTGTATCCTAAGCATCCTCACCCTTAGTAGTCACTCAATTAGAGGATGCAGCAGGTCAATGAAATTCCAGATTCACTGAATTGTGGAATATTCATACTGGACAGAATCTTAGGTCTTTCCCGTGAATTTTCTACTTTATTCCTTCTTCTTTACTTGTAAATACATTTTGAGGAAAGTTGAAATTGGAGGAGGAAATCCTTGAAAAATCCCGGGGAAAATATCCAGAGTGATATAATTTTCTATTTTGGGGGCAAAACTGGACAGGATAGGTTATTGCTAATATCTTCTATTAGGCACAGATTCTTATTCCATTTCTCAACTCTGTACTTCCCTGTGATTTCAAACACACCATCCTGTTCTATTTTAATAATGTATTTTTTTCTCTTCCCTCTCTTCTCTTCTGGGCTGTGTGGTACTTATGAGAAGGGAATATATCTTCTTATTATGTTTTTGTATGCCTGGCACATAGTAAACACTCAATTAGTGTTTTACTAATTCAATTAGCTTGAATGAATCAAAGAATGAACTAGTGTGTGTTCCTGAGACATTAATTCCATGATAGGTTAATAGATTCTCCACGCACGCATACACACGTATACACATGCATGCACACACACACACAGTTCCATGGTTTTAAAAACAAATGTAAGATGCATTAGACGAAAAAGATTAAACAGATTTCCTTTTTTGCAGGACTTCTCAGTACCTTTAATATGTTAATGAATGTGAATTATGTATCTCCACGAGGATGGTGTAGAATGAAGCAGTTTTGAAGCTTACTGGACCAAAGAAATGTTTCTTTCAAAGAAGGTCTTGCAGGAAGTCACTTTAAAGTTTACGCTTATCTCTAATTTTTAAATCTTATTTATTTACTTTTGAAATTTGGAAATATTTTTCTAACTTTTATTCCGAAAAATTCTAAACCCATGGGAAAATGTAAGACTAGCACAATAACATCAGTGTATCTCTCCCAGAATCATCATTTTTTCCACATTTGCTTATTCTGTCTCTCCCTCCCTCCGTTCTTCTCTCTCTTCAAATTCTTTATGGGCATCTTTTCCTGACAACAAAGAAGATCATCTTCTGGATGCCACTGGGATGTACTTCTCTGCTTGCTTTTAAGAAAATAACTGAACATGCTGTAGGGCAGATGCCTGTATGTTTCTCGTGTCTTGGTTGATGATTTATTAAATCCCATCCTAGCAGCATCTTAGAATCTCAAGATGTGGAAGGACCTGAAAAGTCATCTAATCCCACCCCTGCTCACTTGCCCACCCCTCCTACGTTCCGCGCCCACATTTCGTGCCTTCGGATGCCGTTTATTATTTTCCAGGGCTGGTGAGTCAATTCTGAGTGGTTTGAAACTGGCAAGTGAAGCCTTGTGGAGAGTCTGCCCTCTTCCTGGGCACCATCCAAGCGGTCTATTAGCCGCTTCCATTTATCAAAGTCTCGTGTGGGCGTAGTAAGCCTAATAATAGGAGCTCAATAAGAGAACAGCGTTTTAATAGAGGGCTGAAGTGTTTTGCCAACTCTTGATTACCCGTGATAACAAGAATGAGAACCTTGGCCCTGGTTTCTACAGATTCATTGAATCGTGGAATATTCATGCTGGAAAGACTCTTAGAGATCATCTGGTTCAGCCCCCGCATTTTTCAGACGAGGAAGCGGAGAACAAGAGAGAGTGAAAAATTTGCCTAAATTAGGCTAGTCGCTGCCACAGCTTCTCATTTGGGGCTATGTTATTTCTCAAGTCACTGAACTGATCCCAGAACAGTAAAAGAAAACTTTCAAGACACATGTGCGCATGCACACACTCACGTGCACGCATGCACACACACACGTGCACATCTACACCTACACGTGCATGGACACAGGTACACAGATCTGTCTGCACAGCCTCATTCGTAGATGGAGTTTCTGTTTCATCCAGATACCACTCATGATTAGACGCTGTATTGATCTCCTGTTTGCGATCTGGAAATGTGAACTTGGTAATAGAAACTCATCCAAATATCTGAACATGCTTTACTCAACTTCTTGGCTCCTCTTGCAGTTAGCCGAGGGGAGTGGGATGAGCGTAAACATCATAAGGCTGCTATGATGAGTGGCTGGTCTGTGAAATGACAGGAGAAATAGAGAAATGCAGCTTTCCTGAGACAGTAGCTCACGGCAGGTGCATTTTATCCTTATTCACGTCAGAACTGAAAAGTTTATGATGGCAGAAAGAGAGCCCAAAGGAGACTGGAGTTTCCTGAGTGCCAGCTACACTCGCTATGTGCATTGTCTTATTCAATCCTCACAATGGCCATATTACTGGGGAAAAGATTTGGTGTGGAGAGGCCACTGTTTACCCTAAATCACCTGCCAGTAAGCGGCAAAACCGAGAATCAAATGTGGGTCGGGAGATCCTTCTCCTTTGTTACAGTCTCTGAGTTGTTGTTCGAGCAGCGAGAACTCACTATCCAAGAAAGAAAACAAATTTCAAACAAAAACACCCCAAAGAGTTCATGTCGTCCTAACAGTAAATCTCCCCCTAAATCTTGGGAAATAAACTCACGTTTTCCTGCTTGTTTCTTTGGTGAGAAGACTTCCTCTTCTCACCAAAGCCCTATGGACCAGTGCTGTCCAATAGAATTTTCTGTGGTGATGGAAATGTTCTATGATCTTGTTGTCTAATATGGTAGCTATTAGCCTCATGTCGCTATTGAGCTTGTGTAATATACACCCTGGATTTCAAGGACTTCATACAAAATAAAAGAGGGTAGGATAGCTCATTGACAGTTTTTTAAAAATAAATTGATTGCATGTTGAAAAGATGACATATTCAGCTAAGTTTAATATGTTGTAAAAATTAGCTTGACCTATTTTCTTTTTACTTTTTGAATGTGACCTACTGGAAAATTTGGAATGACATATGTTGCTTGCGTGATATTTCTATTGTGCACCATGGGTGTAGATAGTTTCTCTATGAATCTGCCTATATATTTACAATTAGATATGCCTTTGTATCTGTGTGTGTATATATCTGTCATCTATCTATTGACAGTCGTTTTATTTTGAATATGATGAACAGCATCATATAGTATACAATGATTTACAATTTGTTCTTTTTTCTTTTTTTAATAATTTTTTTTTTTTGAGGAAGGTTAGCTCTGAGCTAAGATCTGCTGCCAATCCTCCTCTTTTTGCTGAGGAAGGCTGGCCCTGAGCTAACATCCGTGCCCATCTTCCTCTACTTTATGTGTGGGGTGCCTGCCACAGCATGGCTTGCCAAGTGGTGCTGTGTCCGCACCCGAGATTCGAACCAGAGAACCCCAGGCTGCCGAAGCAGAACGTGTGCACTTAACCCCTGCACCACTGGGCCGGCCCCCTGTTCTCATAATTTAACAGAGTATTTAGGACTTTTTCCCAAGTTGGTACGGATACATCAACATCATTCTCTTTGATTACTGTATAGCAATGCTTCAACTGATGTGTGAGTTCCCATCCATTTATATGTAGTTATGGGTGGAAATAAAGTATAAGAAGAGAAGCAGGTGTAGTTCTGGAGAATACAACTAATTAAGAGGCGGGCAGAAGTTATCCCTGATGACTGGTTTGAGAATAAAAGGACAGAGAGACAGGACCTATCCGGGGCAGAAGGGTTGATGGAAACCAAGAGATAGACGTTTCAAGAAGGACCACCGGGAAGAGATATGGAGAGGTCAAGTAAGAGGCCTTCTGGAAGCTAGTATCTAGATTTAATAACTAAAAAGATGACCTCTCATCCAGGAAATAAATAGAAAGGCATCAGAATTAACGTGGGTTGAGGATTAAATGGGAGGCGAGGCAATAGAGGCCGTGAATGTTGACTTACTCCTCTTTCTAGAATCCTACAGAATCTTTACATGCCGGGGTCCCGCCCCGGCGGAGTCCAGGTTCCTGAGGGATGGACGGCGTCGGCGCGATGAGGGAGGGGGAAAATAAAGGGGACGTGAGACTTGGGTTGGTGTTAGCAAGTCCGACTTTACTGTGCACAAGTGTCGTTTATATATTTTTCAGGATTAGTACAGAAATAGTTTTACAAATATTCTCAGAGAGATAAGGAAGTAAGAAACGAGCACAAGAATATTTATTAGCATTCCATTCTATAGAGCATAAGGTTAATGATCGTCTTCTCTGCAATTAACTAGTGTTTGTTGTCTCTAAGCTAAAGGAGATAGGTACCTAGGCGTCTGTTGTAATTCATGGTAAAGTTAAATCAAAGAGAGAAGGTCCAGGCCTCCGGACAGGGCAGCAGCCCGTCTGGTTACATCCTGGTGGAGCCATCCCTGCCTCCCTCAATCATTTACGCCATTAGTGTAGATGGTTAATGGGAACAAAAGGTGACTCCAGGGTGTCTTATCCCCAGGGCTATCTGCATTCTCAGCGGGCAGTTAAACATCTTTACTTTTTCGCGCCCTTTAGGGGGTGGAAGCATTCCTTTGTCTTTTAGATTGTAGAGCTAACGGTCCCTTAAGTACACTGCCGGAGAAAGTATCATATTGTTAGTAAAGTAAAGGGCTGAAAAGCTAAGCTAAACTATAAATCTTCAAGAATAAAAAAGAGAAATAAGTATACACATAACCTTGATAGAAAGCATGCATATAATTCAGAAAATATCGGGGGTGTTGGCCGGCCATTCTTCACCGAGGGGCATTCTTGCACCCCTCGGCCCTTCTACTCACCAATTATTTATTATTTATTGCTTTTAGGAGAAAACCTCTATAACATTTTAACAGAAAGCAGAAGGTCAAGAATAATATATAGATACTTCTTGATCATCCAATTAACCAGCAAACTTAGAAGGACGATGCATATGTATATTTAGACAAAGAACTGGAGGGAGAAGGAAACATTAACCAGATGGAGGCCATAAACCTAATTCGACATCTTATCTGGGCAGGATTCCTTTCTGATTGTCTCACATGGGACTGTGTGCTCCTCCATTAATTAACTGAAAAATATCTTGAAAGTTACCTGCAGGTGGTCACATTCTCTTACTGTATCTAATTTTCCCGGGAGGTAGTGCCTCCCAAGCAGCCACCCAAAGGAGTGAAAACTGGAGGTTAAGAAAGGAAAAGGAATGAAGGGCAGTTAAAAGCAGCACAGGTTTCAGAACTATGTGAGGGGCTGGCCGGTTATTCTTCACCAAGGGGCGACCCTGCACCCCTCAGCGTTAATCGGCTGGACCCTGTCAAACAGCCGATCAAATGATGTAGCCACGGCTCCCAGCATCTCCCCCTTTTTTACTTTTTAAGGCCAACAGATGTAATTCTGCTGAAACCCGACTTATAGAGTTGAATATTAACTTGAGAAAGACTGGAAAAAGGCAAAGACAAATCATTAGAGCACCAATGGTGACAGCAATATTAACAATAAAGGAGCTCCAATTTTTCTCCCCTACAAAAGAGGTCAGAGAGGTGAAAAAGTTGGTGGCCACTTCAGAAGCAGAAAAGGATTCTTCAGCCTGATTAATATTATTAATTTGTCTATGTAAGTCACTAATGTCTAGACTAAAGTCTGAATGGTTCCATATTCCCTGGATATGATTTTTAATTTTCTCCCAGGAGTGTAGAGATTGATTTACCTTAAGAGGAGTCACACAGATCCATCTATAGGACACATGACAACGCAAGGCCAATCTAACCTTCAAATTTGTAAGTTCTTGTCCTATCTGTAATATTGCCTCTTCCAGAGCATTTACCTTTGCCTCCAGTTTTTCGTCTATTATTTCTTGGGTAGTTAGGGCAAGAGTGGTATTCTTAGAAAGATCGTCTACATAAGAGGCAGTATGTATTTGTTTAGTCAGCGCTACAGCAGATACAGTGAGAGAGGTTGCTAATGCAATCAAGGCTGAGATACCCAATATTAAAGCAGAGATAAACCGGCGGGGGCGCTGTAAAAGATCAGTAGCCTGTTTCAAAGTAAGCAATCCAACATCATCATACCAAGGTCCAGACAGATGAACAGGTAGCATGAGATAGGGGGGTTGTTGTAATACGATTACAGCTTGTACCTCTACATCAGGGCTCAAACAATTAGTTAAAAATACAATCTGGACAGGAGATATCATAACGAGAATTATTAAAAGAGATAGACATAGCAAAACTGTGTACAGGAAAGGCCAAGAAAACATAAGGGGCCAGGACACAGGCCTTAACCTTATACAACTGTGATCCTGTTGGTCTAATCAATACAACATTGTGTAAAGCGGCTATGGCCTGGAACAAGTGTGGTTGAATTTTGCCAGAGTCAGTAGAAAGAATAGGAGGGCGGAGGCGAGTGCGGACGGGGAGCCAGACGTTTAGAAGGTTTCTCGCGGAGTGAAAGTCGTCTCATCTGGGCTACTGGGGGAGATTCATCATCTATCTTGACTCGGAAGCTGGGGCTCGTCTGCCTTGGTGGAGGTGGGGGCAGAGGCTGCTTGCGGTACATGTCGAATCAGATGATCAGGAATCCACCAAGGAGATGAAGCGTCCTGTGGAAATATGCAAGCATATCCTCGACCGATAGTTAAGAGAATATCAGGACCTTTCCACTGTCCTGTAAGCAGGTCCTTCCATTTGACCTGTAGTAAAATATTTTGTTTATTATCATTCCAATGTCTCATCATAGGTGACTCACCATGAAAATCTAAATTGAGAAAATTTATCACAAACAGAGCATGACTTAGTAAAAGACGGGGAGAGCTATATTTGAGCTCTCCTCCTTGTAATTTTTCCAATTGTTGTTTTGGGGGGCTCAGATAGGGAGGAAAAGACAAATGTTTCAATTTTGTTTATAAATTGCTGTAAGTCATAGTTCTTTAAGAGAATAGAGAAAAAGATTTTCTTAACTCTGGAAAAAAGCAAAATATTAAAAATCAGTAATATCTCAATTAAAAAGTCATAAAAATTATAATCATCCCTATCAGTTTATTCTGTCCTGTGTAATTGGTTCTTGATCTTAATCTTCTGTCAGCAGTTTGTGAGGTCATCAGTTTCTCTGTTGGAGTTCTGTAATTTTTACCCAGTTTAGTTTTACAATCTGAGCGTTTATTAGAAACCTGTATTCTAGAGTGTTAGAGTCCTTTCCATGAATTTTCCTGAAGATGAGACATATTTGCAAAAGCAAAAAGTAGAGTAAAACAATAACTGACTGTAAACAATAAAAGACTTAAAAATGATGATTGACAGAGAAACTTGGTTATCTCTGTGATATACAACACCTTAAACTAATAATTAGAATTATGGCTGATAGCCAGGATACATCAGAATTTAGGCATGTATATAATTTCTAAAACACTTATATCAGTAACATTTACCCACATACTACCAACCAAGAAAGATTATTATCACTTTATCTGACAATGTTTCCCATGTAACTTTAGACCAAATAAGCCTGATTAGTTTAGAATTAACAAAACAGATTTGTCTTTTAGGTAGAGTTAGAAACCATTTGTTCCCAATAATGATGTTTAGATTACCCACAAGAACTTTGAGACATTAGACAAACAGCTATCATTTAAAGTTATTATGCTGACAAATTTCTAACAGACAACATGAACTTATTTGACTAGGAAACCCAGGCGCTTACTTTAAGCCAATTAAACACAGCTCTTAGTTTTGGCCATATCATCAAGGGTAAAAATATCACACACATTTAGACACACAGACACAGAGCCTTCACACCCATTGTTTTAAAAATCACTGCCATCAATCAGGTAATGAGTCAATCTCCAAGAGAGGGCACCCCACTTGGTTGCCAGGGTGATCAGGCCCGGAAACCAGAGGGGGGGGCGCTCCCAGAGGTGGAGACTATGATATTTTAAAGATTTCTTTGTTTCTCAATTGCAAAGCTCAAAAGGAGCCAAAATGGTCACTGTAACTTTAAGAGAGAGGAAAGAAAAGGGTCCATTATCTTGCAAGTCTCCTGAGCCTAGGGCAGCGTCCTACTTGTTCTGCCTGTGAGATTCCTATAGCAAGGGGTGATGGGGGCGTCCCCCAGCATGTATCTCTTGTCCCGCATGCATCTCTTGTATACCTTCCCTATTATGCCTGGCAGTCATAAGTGCCTGGTGAATGGTTCCCAGGATAAAGGGATAGAGAAAAACAGTGAGGAACTTTCCGCCAGTCTGGGGGACATTCTACCCAATTGCAGCCTGGAGCCATTCTCCCAAGAAGGGGTTCCCATACTCAACCAAAGGTTAGAGTTTGGTACTTTCCTTGAACTGGAGTCCCGATTGGGACTTTTCCCGCAGTTCAGAGTATGGTCAGGTGCCAGAGGGAGGGGTCCCATTCCAGCCTTAGGAAAAGAAACCTTCCACGGGAGTCTTGGAGATTGGCGGCCGTCCTAATGACTTAAGTGGCCGACCCGTGCCCATGTAAAATTTGTCTATTAGAGATAGAGTCAGGAAGGAATGGATTAATTCATTTTCCATCACCCTCAGGCTTAAGGTACTGATTCTCTTCAGGCTGAATGCCACAATTTGCCCCATAGAGTAGCCATGGGCAGCAAACGTGGATTCATACAGCTGTCCGAGAAGGTTCCCGATGGAGCAGTGAATTTAGATCCATCCTTGAAAAAGAGAAAGTCACAAGGAAAAAATAGGGCACTTACCAGAACTTGAGCTCACAAGCCGATGAAGCAAGTCCACCAGAAATGATGCAGGGTTGGTGAGCCGAGGAGTCGAGAGAAAGATTTCCTGGGCTCTCAAGATTTGGTGGCAGTGCTCTTTTATTTAGAGAATAGCGTGGAATAGCATGGGGACAGGACCCATGGGCAGGCAGAGCTGCTGCGTGGTGACAGGACCCACGGCCAGAACTTAACAGGTCTTGCTCTTATAATGTTGCACAAGGAAGTATTCCCAGTTAGACATTTTAAAACATACTTAGGCAAAGTTGATATAACCTCTTTATAAAGAAAATCAGCTTCTAAGTTGTGTTCCCACTATCATCCAGGTTTCCAAATTAACAGTTTCCTCTTCGGGGAACCAGGGACATTGTTCTTGTAAAAATGTAGGAATGTAGAAATCTGTCCCAAAGAGGCTTTTATGTCTCTTTTTTGCAAGCATACATGTTATTATTTCTATACAGAGCCTTCTTTCTTTAGACTCAGTATGGCCCAAAACTTCTCAAAATTCTTAATACTTCTTATTCTTCCTAACCTTATTTCACTCTCCCTTTCCGGAGAGGGACTAAAACTTCTCTATTATTATTATTATTATTATTATTTTTATTTTTTTATTTCACTCTCCCTTTCTAGAGAGGGGCAAAAACTTCTCAATTATTATTATTATTATTATTATTATTTATTTCACTCTCCCTTTCTAGAGAGGGGCAAAAACTTCTCTATTATTATTATTATTATTATTATTATTATTATTATTTTTATTTCACTCTCCCTTTCTAGAGAGGGGCAAGAAACTTCTCAATTATTATTATTATTATTATTATTATTATTATTATTATTTCACTCTCCCTTTCTAGAGAGGGGCAAAAACTTCTCAATTATTATTATTATTATTATTATTATTATTTTATTTTTTATTTCACTCTCCCTTTCTAGAGAGGGGCAAAAACTTCTCAAAGTTCTTAACACCTACTACCCTTCTGTCCTTTCCTCACTCTCCCTTTGGCAGAGAGGGGCTAAAGGGGGCTCTTCTTTCCAGCCCTGGGTAGGATCCTATCCGTCCCGAGAAGTGGGGGGAACTTACCCTTCAGGTCCCTGTTCGGGCGCCACTTGCCGGGGTCCCGCCCCGGCGGAGTCCAGGTTCCTGAGGGATGGACGGCGTCGGCGCGATGAGGGAGGGGGAAAATAAAGGGGATGTGAGACTTGGGTTGGTGTTAGCAAGTCCGACTTTACTGTGCACAAGTGTCGTTTATATATTTTTCAGGATTAGTACAGAAATAGTTTTACAAATATTCTCAGAGAGATAAGGAAGTAAGAAACGAGCACAAGAATATTTATTAGCATTCCATTCTATAGAGCATAAGGTTAATGATCGTCTTCTCTGCAATTAACTAGTGTTTGTTGTCTCTAAACTAAAGGAGATAGGTACCTAGGCGTCTGTTGTAATTCACGGTAAAGTTAAATCAAAGAGAGAAGGTCCAGGCCTCCGGACAGGGCAGCAGCCCGTCTGGTTACATCCTGGTGGAGCCATCCCTGCCTCCCTCAATCATTTACGCCATTAGTGTAGATGGTTAATGGGAACAAAAGGTGACTCCAGGGTGTCTTATCCCCAGGGCTATCTGCATTCTCAGCGGGCAGTTAAACATCTTTACTTTTTCGCGCCCTTTAGGGGGTGGAAGCATTCCTTTGTCTTTTAGATTGTAGAGCTAACGGTCCCTTAAGTACACTGCCGGAGAAAGTATCATATTGTTAGTAAAGTAAAGGGCTGAAAAGCTAAGCTAAACTATAAATCTTCAAGAATAAAAAAGAGAAATAAGTATACACATAACCTTGATAGAAAGCATGCATATAATTCAGAAAATATCGGGGGTGTTGGCCGGCCATTCTTCACCGAGGGGCATTCTTGCACCCCTCGGCCCTTCTACTCACCAATTATTTATTATTTATTGCTTTTAGGAGAAAACCTCTATAACATTTTAACAGAAAGCAGAAGGTCAAGAATAATATATAGATACTTCTTGATCATCCAATTAACCAGCAAACTTAGAAGGACGATGCATATGTATATTTAGACAAAGAACTGGAGGGAGAAGGAAACATTAACCAGATGGAGGCCATAAACCTAATTCGACATCTTATCTGGGCAGGATTCCTTTCTGATTGTCTCACATGGGACTGTGTGCTCCTCCATTAATTAACTGAAAAATATCTTGAAAGTTACCTGCAGGTGGTCACATTCTCTTACTGTATCTAATTTTCCCGGGAGGTAGTGCCTCCCAAGCAGCCACCCAAAGGAGTGAAAACTGGAGGTTAAGAAAGGAAAAGGAATGAAGGGCAGTTAAAAGCAGCACAGGTTTCAGAACTATGTGAGGGGCTGGCCGGTTATTCTTCACCAAGGGGCGACCCTGCACCCCTCAGCGTTAATCGGCTGGACCCTGTCAAACAGCCGATCAAATGATGTAGCCACGGCTCCCAGCATTTACATAACCTTATGTTGTCAAGGATCCTTCAGAAAATGAAACTTAAGGCAGAAAGTGTAATTTAAAAAAAAAAAGATAAAACTGACTATATGAACTTTTATATTTTTTAGGTATTAAAAAATGCACTATAAATGGGGCCAGCCCCGTGGCCTAGTGGTTAACTTCAGCACCCTCTGCTTCAGCAGCCTGGGTTTGGTTCCTGGGCATGGATCTACACTACTTGGCGGTGGCCATGCTATGGCAGCAACCCACATACAAAATAGAGGAAGATTGGCACAGATGTTAACTCTCAGTGAACCTTCCTCAGCAAAAACAAAACAAAACAAAACAAAATTACTTTAAATAGAACCAAAAGACAAAGGCAAATTGGGAATGTCTGCAGCCTACATGGAATCCAGTTGTTTCACTCTCCTATATTAGAGTATAAACATCACAAGGGCAGAGACCACAGGCTCTTGGTTTAACATGTATGTCTAACATCTAACAGAGGGCCTGGCACACGGTAGGCCTTCAACCAGCATCTGTTGAATAAATGAATGGGACTTGAACTCTCAATTTTCAGTTCCCTGGCCTTGCCTTTTCAAAATTCTGGTAGTAATTATATAGAAAGGCAGCACTCTGTCCCATAAAACTGACCTAGATTTACCAACTCAAAATATCATCATAGAGTTGTGGGTGTGACCTTGGACAAGTTAGTTAAGCCTGCTGATCTTGTGTGTGCATCTCAGGATAATTCCAGCCCAAGCTACACATCCAGATCCAGGAAAAGAATATACACCAAAGAGCTTTGAAATTGGAAAACCATGATATTCCTATTTCAAATGATTTTTGATAAAATAAGGTTCCTGTTTTCCATGGTATATGGCATAGATGGGAAAAGTGGTTCTCACAATTTATTGTGAGTGAGAGTCACTGAGGTGCTCATTGATTGCACGTTCCAAAGCTCTATGGGATTTGGCCATTTGTGTTTCTTCAATTAAATTCAGCAGACATTTACTAAGGTGTATACATCCGCGTGTATAGGCGCTGGACAGGATGCCAGGGACACATCAATGAGTAAGATATCCTCTGCACCTTAGGAAGCTCGTAGTCTCATAGGAGTATTGGAACAATAATTAGCACAAATAATTACATCTGTAATTGTAAAATTAGCCCCTCATGACGTGCCTGCTTCTCAAACATTAATGCGCATGAGAATCAGTTAGGGATTTTGCCCCAAATGCAGTTTCTTAGGGTCTATCCAGAGTTTCTCATTCACTGAAGAGGATGAGGGTCCCAGAATCCGTGTTGTAACAAAACTCCCAGTGTTTCGAATGCTGGTACTCCAACGACCACGTCTTGATAACCCTAACAGGCAGAGAGTGTGACTTCCCTCCCAAAAACATCAGCACGTGTCTTTGCTGTTCGGAACGTCGCCCATTCCTCAGAAGGAACACAGGTGGCTGCCTCTTCTTTCCCACTCCGTAGGAAGCTGACTGGACCCAGGCTAATGGGGAGGCAGTTTCTTACCTAGGTTGTTCCCCCCTTCAGAAGTCAGCTTGGGTTTCATCAGTAGCCATGGCATTTCTCTATGGTGTTACGTGCAGAGAAAGGGACTGCTGTAAAGACTAGGAAAGAAGGCAGGCAAGAAAGAAAGCTACATAATGTGAACCATATGCTACTAGAGCCGTGAAGAGCTTCAGAACCAGGCTCACGATTTTACAGAAGAGGAGCCCAGCCAAGGAGGTTTCCTGAACCGCTCAAGTTCACACAGGGAACCAGCTCTGAGGCCAGCTTTTCTGACTCTCTTGTATCTAGAATTCATTGTGTATCGTGTCGTGACTGATGGCCATTGACCAGAAAGCCTGATTCCTTCCATTTCAAATGGAAAAGAAAAATTTCTGGTATTTCATCAAAGAGTCATTGCCCATTGCCCAAGCCGCTGCAGTTAATGAGAAAATTATGGCAGTTTTCTTTGTGAATCCCAGAATCCTGCTTCCTCAATTGCTTCTTTGCTTTAAGCGAGAGGCCAGGAGCCTGACACGGGGAATGTTCCACGTCTGAATTGCTGATGGATTTTAAATTTTGCAGCTGTAGTCTGGTTCTCGTGGTCATCCCCTGATTTTCTTTGTTAGTCCACTGTGTCCATCTTCAGTTCTACTGCAGGGTCCGTTGATGGACTGAACTGTACCACGGGCTTTCCTTTCTTTGTCTCACTTGCTGAATAAAACCCTTTGAGGATGCGTGATATTGATGGCTGAAAGATGGCTGGTGGCCCTGAAGGGGAGGTGCTGGAATTGTAGACCACAGTGAGACGCAGCTTCCTGGCAGTCGTCTTTGTTACTCAAATGATCCTTCTGAGAACCCAGATCTCCAACTTAACAAAAATAACAAATCTGTACTAAGAAACAGTGAATAGGGCAAAACTTCCTTTAGCTCCTCTCTGGAATGGATGCATATCTTGTTTGTTGGGAATTCCTAGAGCGTTTTCCAAATGTATTGCGGACCCAGGGGTCCACCAGGGGGTGAGGGTGACGGATGGGAGAAGCAATCATGTCACATTGAAGAAACAGAATCTGTGACTGGGTAAACTGGTAAAAAAATTAAAAATAAAAAAGGTCTTTTCTTCCTCATAATTTTATTCTACATAGTGAGACACAAGGGGCACTGGAACATATGGAAAGTCTGGGGTTTAATTGTTAAAATTCTATTCAGCCAGGCCACCTCTTTACTGCGATTTGCAGTATTTAGCATTTGTGTGCATTAGGTAATATATTTAACGTTTCTCGCTCCAATCCAATTTGCGGTGTTTGGCAGGAACCCAGTTCCACGGGCACTGGGGGCAGGGAGACCCTGGATCTGCCAGGGTAGCGTATGGAGGCGATATTGCTGTGTTTGATACCACGCTTGCAGGAACACTCCAAAATGCTTGCAAAGCAATTCCACCTCTTCCGCGAAAGTCTCTCAGGGACAAAATTAATGTATCTCATATTGTATTGATTGTAGCCAATAAGTGCCTGAATGATTTGATGTAAGGCGGAGAGATTATGCGGGGAAGAGCCGGCAGAGGCAGCTTTAGAAGAAGTATATGGTTTAATTACCGGCTGAATTTCGCCAATCCACCTCCCCCCTTAGGAATTTAACAAATAGGCCTAAGTGCACTTTAGCTGTTCTTGACATCTGTTGAAATGATATCTGCCTGTGATGAGGGGAGTCTGGGAATTGGGCTCGGGGTATTGGCAGGATCAAGGAGCCACAGGAAGCTCCTCTCCAGTCTGCAAAATTAGAGGGAGGAAAATACTGCATTAGCACTTTAAGGCTAAGCTACGGAGAGCAGAGCTTTATCTAAGAGAATTCCGCCCCCAGTTTAATGAAGCCATCTCCATCTTAAATGCACGGTTAGATATATGAGTCTCTATTCTAGTGATCTTAGAAGCCCAGGTGCTGATCCAAACGCAGAATTGAGCTTAAAACCTGGGGGTTACAGGGGCAGATGCTTATGCACCTGATTGTGAAAACCACTCAGTTATCTCCCTTTGATGGCATGTTATGAATTGTTAGGAAATTCCGTATCTTAGGCAAACAACAGACAACGGGACGACTTTCTCTTTCTTTCTTTTTTTAATGGAAAAAAGAGAATCCAAAACCCAACTAAAACTCGATGTCGACCCCGGCACATGGAAGACTGATGCTGTGAATCTTCTAGTGTTTTGATTACATCAATAATTCAAAGAAAGTACCGTCCACTTCATCTCTTTTATGCCTCTCCACCAGAAAGGATCCTGGTTTTCTTCGGAAAGTCCTACAGCTATCATTTCCCTCAGCTCTTTCTGAAATATGTATTTTGTTATGCTTGAAACATTTGTATATATTACTGACCAAATTACCTGTAAGCCATTTGCTTCGGAGACTGATAAAAATACACTTTAGATGGTAGACACAAGGTGAGATGTTATCAAAACAAAATTCGAAAGTCGACTTGGGTATCTCTTTATTAGTAAACGTTCCTCTTTGGGCATTCAATTCTTGGTTGGTTGGTTTGGTGTATATGTTGGCCATTCTTAGGAAATATATGTGTATAAATATATACATACATATGCATGTGTGCGTATATGTATGTGTATATATATGTATATATGTCACGTAGATGGTATCGGATAATTGTGACTAAAACTCTCCTTGGTTAAGCAGAAAATTAAAAATCCAGAACAAGCATAGTCTGTTAGCTGATACCTGTGATTTAGGCTAATATCTCAATTCACTGTTACGGGCCATTCGCCTACAGTGTAGCTTTTCACAACAGGAATTGGATAAAATGTGATCAATTAATTAGAGGATATGATTTGCATCACTCAAATCTCTATTGACTACAAAGGGACTGTGTGTGTGTGTGTGTTGGAGGTAGTGGTTCTGTTCCTTGTATATGGCAGACTTTGGGAGGAGTTTTGTACTTTATTATTATGACGTGTAATAGACATGATAAGGGTGTTCTAAAACTCTCAAACTAATAATCTTGCTGGTGGAGCAAAGAAGATTTCGAAGTAAAAGCTAGACATGATCACACTTTAGATTGGTTGAGGTTTTATAACTTGGAACATAACTGCTTCTCTCCATCCCCCTATGTTCAAAATTATTAGAACATATATATAGGAAAAATAACCTAGCTCCTGTGGGTCTGAAACTTTCTAACCCCTATCCACTTTTTCCCATTGGAACTATATTTATAGCATAAAACTCTAAACTTCTACACTTACCTTGATAATTGGTCCCCATGTTGATGGCCCTGGGGCATGTTGAAGGACCATCAATGATTCAAGTATGTTCAATTAGTTATAATGTCAAGGGCGTTTTATTGTATCCTAATTCTCTCAAAATCGATTGTGTAGAATACATGGCAGCTTCTGATGAACCATTGCTCTTGGATTTCCTGTGCGTCCTGAATATGAGAGAGTTTGCTCCAACCTCCTGCTTTTAAATGAAAATAAACACAATGGTAATCAGTATTTCCAGTTTAGAATGGCATTGGAATAATATCGGAAATTTTCCAGTTTTATATTGAGACAGCTCTCGTTCTCTATGTGTGTATATATATCTACCTAATAACTACATCTTTCTATTTATTTATCTATCTATCTGTATTTGTTATTTAACAAACAGTTATATAGGGCTTACTCCAGGCACTCTTGTAAATGCTTTAAAAATATTTAACTTATTTAATCACCTAATAACCTTACGATGTAGGCACTATATCCCCATTTTACCCCATGGGGCAAATGACGTATAAAGAGGCTAGTGAACTTGTCCAAGGTCACAGAGCTAGTAAGTGGAGGGCTGGGATTCAGTTTAATTTCAGAGACCCCACTTCCTAGTACTTTGCAATTATTGGGCACTTTCTACACATCAGATATAAGGATTTAATTTTTTTCTCATTTGATCTGCACAACAAACCTATGAATTGATTGTTAGCACCATCCCTATTTTGCAGAATGGAACTCAAAAGCTGAAAGACTAACACATCTTTGATCATATATCCAGAAAGTGATGGAACTGTAGTTTGCATCCAGGCAATTAGACTAGAAAGTTCTCAATATGTTTCGATGAAAACTTCTATATGGTATTGCGGACCTCCTCATCAGTTTTTATACATATATACATACATATCTATATTTCATATATACGTGTATTTATAACAAGTAAAATATAGAGGCATATAAAAAGTGAAAAGGCAGAACATTTGTTGTGTTGACTGTATTTTGTTCTCAAACTCACACCTCTGTAAAGAGGTGCCTTTTCTTACTATTAGTTTGAGTTAAACACCCTCAAAAAATTTCAAGGTGTTTGAAGAGATGGAAAGTATTTTTGAACACAGGAGAAATTTGACCCAACTTCTCTTTCTAATGTAAAGAATAATCTGCAGCCAAAACATGTTTATATTTATTAAAAGAGCATGGTTACGAGTATCAAGTGGCACCAGCCAAACCAGTGACTTCAACGTACAATTGGAGACTGAAGTTGAAAATATGTTGAACTTGTAGGAGAGAAATGGCTGCTTGATCAGAGTTCTTTTATATCCAAGAGCATTGTACCAGCAATAAACTTTAAGTTAACGCTAACAATTTTAATTTGTATCTTTTAATTGTTGAATTCTGAATTGCTTTCCAATTTCCCACAGAGTTTAATGTGTATGCAAATTACACAGCCAAGAAATTCAAGATACAAAAGATAGACGGCATTTTGCAAACATACCATAATTATTGCTTAATTTTTAAAGGGTCTTTCTCTTCGTCAGGGTATTGTTCCATTTCCTGAAACTGAACAGAAGACAACTTTTGGTTAATGATTAGTATAAATCTTGTGACGGAACTTAATTGAATGCTGGCTTTGTTGTTCTCACAACTGCAAACTATTCAATTCCCTATTTCTCTGAGGTAGGGTTTCTTGCTCTCTTAGCACAAATAACTCGTCATCTAATAATAGCAGAAAAGAGTTATCAGAGTCATCCTTTTAATTGTCTGAAGGTTCTGCATTCTCATGCAAGGTGTTGTAAAAACGTAAACCAACTCTCAGATCTATTTTAATATTATGTTTCTTGTTAGTTCCAGTTACACTTATCAATGATCATTCCTACAAAAATAAAGGAAAAAATCACTGAAGGAGATAGATAGTGTTCTGGTGTTAACATTCAACATAAAATGCATCTAAACCAATAGAGTTAGTGAATTAGTAGTGATTTAACTATTAAACATTTAATTCTCAAATGTTTCTTGATTACCTCCTGGGTTCTAGGAACTGTCCTGAGTATGGAGATTCAATGGTGAACAATATTCAATAGTTGTGATCAAATGTTGAAACACGAAACCAAGATATAAATAAGATGCTGTAGATGGTGATAACTGATCAGAAGGGGGAAAAAAGTGAAGTCGGTGAGATGCAGAATGATTTGGGGTTGGGGCTGTGGTGGTCAGGGAAAGCATCATGGGAGAGGTGATGTCTGAGCTCACTGTAAAGGACTGCCCCAGGAAGAACAAGAGACAGAAAGTTCCAGAAAGGGAGGACAACTGCAGAGACCCAGGTGGGAACAAGCTGGGTGTGTTGAAGACCCAACAGAGGTTTTTATGTGGGTTCTGTCTTTATGATAGAATAATGATATTTCTTTGTAGTGCCTCAAAATTGCCAATCCCCTTTTATGTTTTGTGTCAATTGCCTTCAGACTGTTCCAGTTATGAAGGACATTTGATGGACAGATACAGGCTATTTGTACGGAAGACTTCACGTCTTCCTCTTGGGAAAGTAGGAAGGACATTGGAGTTATGGCCTCAGTTCTGGAGCTGCTCCGGAGTTTTCTTCAAGATCCCCGCAATACTGAAGCCATGTTTCCCACTCCAGGTTCATCAGTGGCCCAGAGTGATTTGGTGATAGTGAAACATCTCATTCTGGTTTGTTTTTTTCTTATGATGGTTTTAAATTCTTTAGATTATGAAAAATTTCAAACGTAAGCAGAAGTAGGGAGAATAGTCTAAGAGTGTATGTACCTATTACCCACTTCAATGACTAGCAACTCATAGCCAAGCCTGTTTCTTTTGTAGTTTAATCTTCCTCCCTCTACCCTATGAATATTTTGAAGCAAATCCAAAATATTATATTATCATTAAATATCTCAGCATGTGTAGTCAAAAGATGGGGCCATTTTAGGAAAAAGTATATTATCATTAATATTATTATGCATTAAAAATTAGCAATAATTCCTTAATATAATGTTCAAACATCATATCATTTAAAAATATTTCCTTATGTATGTTAAAATGATGAGGATGCTTTAGGAAAAAAACCAAAACCAAGTATCAACATTATTAGGCCTTAAAAATTAACAACAATTACTTAATATAGTTAAATATTCTATCAGCGTTCCAGTTTACCTGATTGTCTAATATATATTTTTTGTTTGCTTGTTGATCAAGGTAAAATTAGTTGAGATGTCTCTGAAGTCTGTTTTACTCTATCGGTGCCCCCTCCAACTTGTTGTTGTTTTTTGACTTTGCTGTCTATTTATTGAGGATACTAGATCATTATTATTAACGTGTCTCCTCCTAATCTGGCTCTTCTTATTACATTCCCTGTCCTCTATATTTTCTGTAAACTGGTCGTTAGATTCAGAAGTTTGATGAGAGTTTGGTTCTCTTTTTGTAGCAAAAACACACCATAAGTGTTGTTGTGTACTTCCAGCAGGGGGCATGACATCTCTGGCTGGTGGTCTTTTTTGGGATTTTTAGCAGCCACTAACAACCATTGTCATCACTCCTTCTTCATTTATTAGGTATGATCCTTCTACAGAGAAATTCCTCTCCTTAATTTTTTTTCCTCATCCTGAGGTACAGTTCATATAAGAAATACAGGATACGTGCATCTTTCTTTGTATCTTTCCTGTTTTCAAATTACTGAGTTAGTTTGCTTGAGTCTTCCAGAAGAGACCAATGATTTTTCTTAGGTTCCATTCTGAAGCCTGTTGGTGGCCACTAGCAGCTTCTTCCAGCTGGCTCCTTCTTGTCCGAGCAGAGCACTTTCTTGCTTTGTGAGATGACAAGGTGTTCCCAGATCAACTTGTACATTTCCTGCCCCATATCTGGACTCAGTCATTTTTTATGGAAGCTTTTCAGTACCAGTAGGTAGCTCAGATTGGGAGAGTTAGTAAACATCTTTATTATCATTATTTATCTCTATCCAGCACCCATTTCACCTTCTCCTAAGTAGGAGGGTTCCTTTTTTCTGAGAAGAGCAGTTCCATTTGGTTCTTGTGCACAAGAGTGAACGTGTGAGTGAGGCCTAAACGTTTAGAGTGACTGGTGGTCCTGGGCATAACAGTTCTTTCAGAAATGGGATTGTCATCCAGATGGGCCACTTAGAGTCCGCTGTGAGACTTGGCTATTAAAGTGTGTTGAGAAATCATCCTTTCCTCGTGAGATTGTGAGGATGGTTAGAGGCTAGTCTAAGGTTGTGTTGACCACCCTGCCCTCAATATACAAGAGACACAATCTAAGAAATTGAGAAAGGAAAAATTTGATGGCCTCACTTGAGGCTCTGGATACAGCTGTGCCTAAAGTCAATCTTACCTATTTTGAAGCTATGCAACTACACGAGCTAATGCATTTCCTTTTATTCCTTTTTATTTGGGATGTGTGTGTGTGTTTACACATGAAAGTGTCCTGTGTAATATGAGGGTTTCCTGTTTACCCAACAAAAAACATTTAAAAAAGCTCTAGGTGACTTAAAATACATTTCTTAAATATCTGCTCTGCATGAGCAAAGTGCTGTACTTGATGCTATATAATAAAGGAAAATTAGCCAAACTTGACTTTCTCTCAGCATCCTAATACAGTCAATATATTAAGACACAGCTAGAGATCATGACAACACAAGACAGAAACTTAGAGAGTTAGAAAGCATGAGGAGCCTGGGAAGATGAAGCCAAAATCTGAAGTGCTTTGAATGCAAAGCAAAGGGAGTCTGGTTTTGTTCTGTAAGCTGCAGCTCTTGGAGTGTATTTTTTTTTTTTCTGTTGAGTTTTGTTTCTCAAAGAAAAGTAATACAATCAGTAGTCATCAAGATTAATCTTGCAGGAGCAGTGCATAAAAAGGGTTTAAACACAAATGGAGAATGTTACTGAAACTCTTTGGGAAAAAGGTTCTGAATCCCTTTTGAAGCTTGCTCCTCAGGGGTGCATGTTTACACATACACCTATTTTTTTTTTATTGCATGAAATCTCAGAGGTTAAAGCACCTCTAAAGTAAAACTAGGTACTTCCATGAAGCTTTTGCTTAGCTATCAACCTGAGTGTTGATACACGTAGCATCAATGGAACATGAGGAAGCTTAGTTGATACCCTAATGATTAAATATGAAGAATATAATTTAGTGTTTATTAAAAAATATGATATACACATCACCCTTCCTAATTTTATGACTAAAGAGCTGCTTGAAATGAGACTATGTAAGGACCAACCCCTTGTCCAGGTTCTGCTCAGAAACCACAAAGACTCGCTAATGAATATCGGAGGATGGGTTATTTGGTCAATTGCTGTCAGTGGGTCAGTGAAATGGTCACTAGAAGAACTGATTATCAATATATTTGTTTACGTCACTTTAACAATAAATGCCACTTCCTCGGTTAGGAAATCACTTTTGTCTCTATTCAATAGAGCATCGTTTTGAATATTATGCAGTATATTAAATTAAATTGACTCAATTCATATAGCCAAGTCTATGCTTATATGCTACTAAGCACGTTAGCATCAGGGGAGAAAGTAAAACACCACAAGATCAGATCCCAACTAGGGGAATTCATTGCCCTGGTGTAGTCACCTTAGTCTGGATATGGCCCAGCGTCATAGGGTCAGTAAGCTGTGTGTCACTGCTCCAAGAGAGAGACTTTCTCTATGTGGTAGACACATTCTAATTTAATAAGTCTCCATTTAATGACTTGAATTTAGAAAAGGTTTTCCTGGGAGGCTCTAATACTTGTAGTCCACTGTCTGAGCATTTTTCCTATATAGGAAAACTGCACAAGAAGCCACATCATAATCAGAAAGATGTATGATGAGCTGGCATTCAAGAAAGGAGAGGTAGCTGTGAGACACAAAAGCTTGGTTGCACCAAATTGAGACAACCCAATCCATCCGCCCCTGCAGGTACATAGGCCAGCTGTTAGAACCTGTTGGAATAGGACAGGTGAATCCTTGAGCAAAGGCGTATCTTCTCCTTTGTTGCATGTAGGACATAAGTTATTAATAGGTGAGTGCTGATGGCCTTCCTTTACTTTTTGATAGAATTTAATGATTCCTTGCTTACATGCCAGTCTCTTTCTTCCCTTCTAATGAGGGAGTGACCTTGGTTGCTTTTGGAGAGAAAGACTATGCTGACCTATGTAACAGAGGGATGGAGAGAGAAGGAAGGAAAAAAGAGATAAAAGTCACTAAGCTTTACTGTAGAAAGATAGTGGGCAGGACCGGGGAGGGGGAACCCGGAAACAGCAAGTCTAGGAGAGAATTAAAGAGGAGACAAATTACACTTTTGATGAATTATACATGGGGTGCCACTTGGTAATTGACAGCAAGGGCTTCTGGTTTTCTATGAGTTATCCTTTAGTATAATAATAGTAATTAGAAACCTATCAGCTTTATGAGTGTTTACTTTATTCTAGGCACTGTGGTAAGAGTTTTTTGTTTATCTTGAGAAATAGAAGAGCAGCTCCTGGCAAGTCCTAGCCTTAGTGTTGATAGGAGCCAGCCTGACACACACAGACAGCCCTTAGTGTTCTGTTAAACACAAACAACCTCACAGAATGTCAGTGTCAGAGAAGGCTAGTTCATGACCATGATGGCTCCAGACAAAACAAGACCACTCTGTGATCAGTTCTGAGCTCAATCAAACACATGGACCTTTCCTAAAGCACAAAAAATAACCAATCATCTCCCTTCTTCTGGCTAATATGAGTGACTTCTCTTTCTTTATCAACGACAGCTTTGGTTTCACTATATTCTTCCTTCTTTCCATATAAGAGTTATTAAAATACTCAATAGTAAAATTGCTGCACTTTCTGATGACATCCAATGCAAGGAAAAGCCCTGATTCCTTGAACCCTCTCTCCAGAGCACCTAATACAATCCTAAATCCCATATGAACTCATTCCTGGCACCATCTTCTTGAGACACGCCATGATTCCTCATGGCGTACATTCTCTCTCTTTACAACAGGTAATAAGCCCAGCTTTGTCCAAGTACAGGTGTGGTTTCTGCTCATCTTTGGCTGGAGAGCATGGACAGTCTCATTGTTTTAAAATAGTTAAAGTTTATAAAGAAGGGAACGCTTAATCCAGTTAAGTCATGTTCCCAAGGACACACATTTAATAAGAAGTCCAGTTGGCTTGGCTGGTTTCTATGCTGTGGGTTTCACAAGGGACCACACTTGGAACCCAAAGATTCTGTCTCCAGAGACTCTATGCATCCTTTCAAATTGCCTCCCCATAGGGATCTTTTCTTTTCCATGTTTCCGTAGTATATTTGTTTTCTATTGCTGCCATAGCAAACTACCACAAAGTTAGCAGCTTAAAATAACGTCAACTTCTTATCTCATAGTTTTGTAGGTCAGCTGGTTTCTATACTGTAGGTCAGTTAAGATGTTGACTGGATAACCTCCTATCAGGAGGCTCTGGGAAGAATCCACTTCTAAGCTCATTCAGGGGATCAGAAGAATCTAGTTCCCCTGCAGCTATGGGACTGAGGTCTCTGTTGCCTCGTTGGCTGTCAGCTGGAGACTACCTTTTGCTCCTAGAGTTCTCTGTGGTCCTTTCTTGTGGGATCCTCCATCTAAGAGCCACGGATGGCATGAGCCCTTTTCACACTTGGAATCTCGTTGACTTTCTCTTCTCCTGACTCTCTGACTCCAGCTGGAGAAAGTCTTCCGCTTTCAAGGCTCGCTCATGTGATTAGATTGGGACCTCCCTCAAGTCCCACATATTCTCCTCATTTTTAGGTCCACAACCTTAATTACATCTGCAAAGTCCTATTTGTCATGTAACATACTATGTTCATAGGTTCTGGGGATTAGAGCATGTGCATGTTCGGGGGCCATTATTCTGCCAACCACATATGATCACCCTCCCATCCTCCAAACATATTCTGATGGATTCAGCCGTTCTTCCAATATTTTAGTGCATTTCTATTCTTTCTTGTTTGGAAGCTCTTCTCTTCAAAGTGACTCTGCGTAATTTGTGCTCTCAGCCTCTTGGCATCACAGGGTAAACTCCTGAGAAGATCACCTCATTGTTTTCCATACAGTTACTTAGCAACTGTAGGGACAGGTGAAGCTGCTGCCACTGTAGCCTGCATGTTCTTACAACAGCTCTTGTGGGTTTCTGAAGCCTACCAAGAGAAACCTCAGAATTAGAAGTATAAGAGTGGGAAGTGGCAAAACCTTCCTGTGATCTTCTCAAGATTGCTAGCCAGGGCCTCCTAATACAAGAGGTGCCCAGAGAAATATATGAAATGGCAGTGAATCTCAGGAATGGTAGCAAAGGAACCAATTATAACCCTGGGCTTCTGTGTCCCTCATTCAAATTAACATTAGCTGCCTTCACTTAATAGCAAACTTGTCATCCAATTTTCAGCCACACCTGCAGCTATCATTCTTTCTTGTCTCATGTGGAAGTTATTCTTGAAAACAAGCCATCCTCTCCATAATGGGAAGAGCTGATACCAGAGAAATTTTGTTTGCAAACTCTGTTTTCTATCCTCTTTGCCTTGAGGATGATATTTTTAGTGAGTAGCTTTCTGTGGGTGTTGAATGGTTATTATTCAATGGTCTGAACGGTTATCATAAAGTTTTAGAAAGTAAAATTCAGTTAACAAAGTAATCATTTGAGAGATGGCCAGCTGTGCAAAGGAAATGTTATTCTATCTATCTTTCTTTTTTTTTAAATCCATACATGTGTAATTTGAAAACAATACATAAGGCAACCTGATGGGTTCAGGAGCATCTTAAAATGAGAAAATCTCTCGCCACAGTGACAAATCCACAGGCCTCATGAGAAAACCTGCAGATCACCAACACAAAGCCATAAGAATATATTGACTGCGCCCCAAACTCATGAGAAGATTGATCAATCCAGCAGACTTGCATTAATTGTGAAATAGAAGGGACGATGCGATCAATGATAGGAATGAAAGGGCTGCAGTAACGATGCCACGTCTAGCTAATCCAATAATGGAGAAGCTGATGTATAGCATATTGGAATTCTACCGTCTGGGCACTTGTCACCATAAAGAATATCCCGCAATTATGGGGAAAAATTGAGCAGGCAGCAGTTGAGCCAACCTAATCAGCCTGATGCCACAGTATTTCTCCTGATTAAACACTAAATTAAGTGGCACTCTGCTCTGTAACCTGCCTGCATTATGAAAAATAATCCTAGAGCTAACGTGAAAAGTTTGTATTTTAATCAAAGCAAACTATGAATATTAAAATATTCCTGGGCTATTTTGGTGTCGTTTAGCTATGAACGTGTTTAACAATTTATAAATGGATCTTTTGCCATTGGCTACAAGGAAAAAGGGCCCAATGCTATATTGGGAGCTAAGGCTTCCTGTGCTAAAAATCAATTAGACTTGATACAAGCTCAGAGAACTCTTAAGGAAAAAAAAAAAGAATGCATTCAAGAGGCCCTGGGAGAATTCAAATTTAGTTAACTTCTATAACGGTTTGCCTAAGGGCATCAACTCTATTCTTTGCTGAAAAGCACATGATCATTCCAGGAGGGCTGAGGTTTAATAAGCTGTGGATACTACAAGGACCCCTTGCACGCATGTGTCATTATTAAGTCCTGCAGCACAAATCCACTGATAATCTAGGACTAAATGGCAAATTCTCCAGGACTGAAAAAAACTTGCTTTTGATGGCCATTTAGAGAATGCAAAAGAAAGAACTTGCATTATAAGCTTCAAGCCCACAGTCTGGTTAGACTTCTTGGATCCTCTATGGGTCCTTATCCAGGACACACTGGCAAGACTCTGATTTTTATATGCATTTGCAGAAGAGAACACTCAGAAAGAGTTGACAAGGTCCATTAACCCACAGCCTAGTGATTGGAAGCCTGGTGGTCTATGACGAAAGTGTAGGCTGCCCTAGGAGAGGAATACCCTTTCTGGCATCTCCTTTCTTCATCAGAAGACAGTGTGTGACAGAGTCCTCCCACCAAAATGAGTCAGAGCAGGGCAGTGGCCAAGACCAGAAATCAATGTCCTTCAGCTGTTCTTTTCTAGTATATTTTGTTGTTTTTGGATTGGTTTGTTTTTTATTTCAAATCAATTAGTGGGTTTGCCTTTTAATTTTAAACATGTCTTTTTTTCTGGGAGGGAAAGAATTGATGTAAGAAGGGAGACTTTTAAGCTGTGTCTGTATAGTTGAAAAAGAAAAAAACATGCAATATTTGGATTTATTTTATTTTATTAATTAACAGTCCTTCATGAAGCCCTCATTCCGTGCCAGGCTGGGTTCTAAGGGTTTTTACAATATTCATTCATTCAATTCTTCTAATGATTCTATGACGTCGAGAGATGCTATCATTACCTCTACTTTGCAGAGGAAGAAACTGAAGCCCAGAGAGCTTAAACAACTTGTGAAGGTTCCATAGATTGTAAGTAGCAGATGGAGATTTGAACCCATGCAGGCTCTTTCCTGCTGTGACCTGTTATAGTAGGTTGGTCCTTCTAAGAAGTTGTTTGATCAGTGGTATCAGTCACGGGAAATGAGAAGGACTGGGGTGCTCTTAGATGGTATTAGCTCAAGCTATTCTGTATGTTTTTCTAAACTCTCTTCTGCCACCATCTCATTCTCCAGATATGCCTTTCATTCATCCTCTGATGTTGTCTTTCTCTAAGTGGATCATGAAGTGGTGATCTGATTCCTGTGGTCTGGGTCAGCCGTTCCAGGTCAGACCAGATCATTCAGACTTCAAAAAAAAAAAAAGGGGTGGGTTCTGGGCCAGACATATGGAGTCGCCAATGAAACGCAGCTACAGAATCCATCCAGCCAAAAATCTAGAATAATCTTATGATGAAACCATTATCACTATCAATTATTGGCCGTCACTGAATGCTGAGCACTGTAGTAGGAGCTTTTGCCACTTTCTTATTTAACTCTTCCATAACCTTACAAGATAAAAGAAATTGTCCCAATTTAAAAGATAAAGGAGCTGAGGCTGAGAGATTGAGTGTCTGGTAGATGAAGTCATATCACTATTCGTGGTTCACGTGGGACTGAAACTTAGGTCTATTCAACTCCATCCTCTTTCATCTACAAAACACGACTCATTCCCATCCTCTAGGGAGTGTCTGGGGCCATGTGGACATGTCAGAAGGTCTGTAGCCTTCAGTCCCTCATGATGTGGAAAGTTGCTCCTGCCTCATTTCCCAGGCTCTCTTAGGAACACAGTAAGAGGGATAAGGACTTGGAACACCATGTCTCTGGCCTCCTTCTTTTCTCCCAGACAGTGTGATTCTTAAATACTCCAACAGTGCACAAGGATTGTGCTCCACAACAGAATGAGATCCAACAGACCTTTCTTCATCATGGGACAATTAATTTTAAGCTGACTTGTTCAAAAAAGGAAAGCCAGAGCAGCTTGCTTTGTAACTGTTGGGAAACTGTGCACACTGTGTCATAGTAGAAATTCTGGGTTTTCTTCCACATTTTGACTAATCATTGCAGAATAACAAGCTACCATAACCAACCCCATAGAGTCTACAGGGAGAAGTACATGTCTTTCCTAAGCTCCCCCCCAAATTTAGATTATACTATTTATTGAGGTAGAAGCTCAAAATACCTAGCAAGAACAATTTTGAAATGGTAGCATTCCCTTTCAAGCAACTGAAGCAGTAATATGCTTCTAGCCACAGGAAGTTGAGACTGATTCTTCTCCAGGTTCCCCAACCTACGTGGCCTGGAACACCCCCTCCCGTGAACCCCTTCTACCTGGTGCTACGATTCTGAGAAAGCATGCCTATGCATTCCACCTTCTGCCCACTCCCAGATTAAGGACTATGACTATTTTCTATATGAATCACAGAAACCAAACTCAATTAGCTCAAGCACCAAAAGAAATTTAGTATGAACTAAGGCTAGGAATTTGGCTCTTTGCCAAGAAAGTTCAAGTGCCACCAGGACACTTCTTGCTCATTTCTCCTCTGTGCTCTCCTCTATGGATTTGCTTTCTTCTCTCTTTCTGTTTAATAGCATTCTCAATCCCCATGGCAGCAAATGGCTGCCATTATCTCCCAAATAACAAAAATTGCAATCCACCGTGCAAGAGAGTGATTTACCATTCTGCATCTCCTCAGTCAAATGACACACTATCAGTGGAAGCCTCCAATTAGTTCAGATTGAATCAGTTGTCCAGTTAGCTCTGGCTGGGGGTACCTTGTAGAAACAGGGCTGTTTCCATTGCAACATGTGGCTAAAGATAAAGGGACAATTCCTTGAAAAGACATTCTCAACGTTTACTACAAGACACATCTCATAGGTCAGACTTATCCCTTCACAGAGAATCAGATGTTGAAAATTGGCCAGTGGCTGAAATCTTGTGTCACTGTAGTGAAAAGGAAGGAGAGAGGTTGTCATTCTCCTAGCTTTGGTGCCAGACAAAAGTCCAGCCACACTCACTACCTGCTGAATTGATTTAGTATTTTGGGGGACCCACGACATTATGGGGTCTGAATGGGCCATGGGGAATGTATAACTTCTTAGGGAATTAGTGCTCTCACTATGATATCAAATATACTCTACAATTCATGTCTACAGCAGTGGCTATATTTAAAACGGGATGAACTGGAAGGAGGAGAACTGACTTTGTGAACCGTCCAGAACAGAGAAAGGAGCACGGACTTTGGAATTCCCGCTCTGACACTCGGTGGCTTTGTTATGGATGACAAGTCATTAAGTTCTCCAAGCATCAGTTCTTTTATCTAAAAATCCGTATAAAAATAGTTCCTACACACATAGGGCTGTTGAGAGAATTAAATGCGGTAACGTATGTTAAGAACGTAACCTAGTGTTTTGCTCATGGCATATGTGCAATGAACAAAAGCAAGTCTTTCTCAACTGGAGGTGATCTTGTCCAACTCAGAGGACATGTGGCAATGTCTGGAGACATTTTTGGTGGCTGTAGCTAAGAGGGGCATCTAGTGGGTAGAGGCAAGTGATACTGCTAAACATCCTGCAGTGCACAGGACAGCCACTTCACAACAAAGAATTGTCTGGCTCAAAATGTCAATAGTGCCAAGATTGAGTGACTCTGATGTAATTTATTATCACAACACCATTATTGATGTTATATTCTCTGGAATCCAAGGAGGGAGGATGATCTTCACAAAATCCTATATTTCCTATCCTCACTCATTAATGTTCTCTCTAAAAGCAGGAAGGGGAGGTTTCAGGGGACTGCAGAGGCAATTAGGTAACAGTTTTCACTCAGTAGAGCAAATGCATAATGTAACTGAAGTGGCAGATTTGTCAGGATAGGAACTTTTGTACACAGCAGAAATTAAGAGAACTGTCCAAAGTCCTGAAACTCTGGCTGACAAACGTTCAAAATAGCATGTAAACTGAAGTCTCAAATTGGACAACAGTCTTTGCAAAACTGTATCAAAAAGCTTTAGGAAATATATTTGGGCTTCTAGTCCCAGTCTTTCAAGGTGATGACACTTGTATCTTGGGTGGAGGATTTTTTTTTTTCTTTTGCAAGCTTCCTGTTTGTTTTTTTGTGGGGGAAGAGGGTGGACTTTTTTAAAATTTTATTTTTTGTGGTAAAAGGCTTAACATGAAATATACCCTTTTAGCAACTTATTAAGTGTACCATGCATTATAGTTGACTACAGATACAGTGTCGTACAGCAGATCTCTAGAGCGTATTCATCTTACTTAACTGAAATTTTATTCCCATTAATTAATAACTCTCCATTTCCTCCTCTCCCTACCTTCTGGCAACCACCATTTCACTCTGTGATTCTATGAATTTGACTGTTTTAGATACCTCATATAAGTGGAATCATGCAGTATTTGTCTTTTGGTGACTGGCTTATTTCACTTAGCATAATATCCTCAGGGTTAATCCATGTAGTCCCATATTGAAGAATTTCTTTATTTTTTAAAGGTGAATAGTGTCCCATTGTATGTACATATCACATTTTGCTTATCTTTTTGTTGTTGTTGTTGTTTTTATTTTGGTATCTGCTTTGAATAGCACAAACTTGGGGTCTGGGATAGAGTAGACTGTCAATGTTACCCTTCTCCTCTCCCCTTATCCGCCATCAATGGTCTGGATTTCCCATGTTGATAGTAGTAGTTGTATGATGCTACAGTTATTGAAATACTTTCACATATATTTTCACATATAAACTTCACAGTCAGAAGGAGTTGAAAAGACATTAAATCCTTATAGAAGAGGACACCGAGGCTATGAGTGAGTGTGTGATCTTGAATTGGAAACCAGAAACTCATCCTTAAATTCTTAAGATTGTTCTCCTAGATTATGGAGTAGCTCTAGAGCATGGTTCCCAGCCCTGGCTGGGCATCGGGATCACCTTACAGAGTTGATGAAAACAGAGACCTGAGCCCTATTAGACCTACGGGATCAGAATCAACTGGCATGTAGCGCACCAAGCAGGAGGTTTTGGTAGACAACTTGTAGACAGAGAGACTTGGAAGAGGAACATTCTTCACTTCCTGTTTCAAACATAATCTTAATTTTCAAGACTGATTTGGATAGGGGCTGTCTACATTATTCTGAGCTTCTTACTAACTTAAGAGCCAATTAGTCACCTCCTCTTGTTAAAAAGGTTCATTTAAGTAAACAAGGAATAGTGATCATATTTGAAATTTTCTTTGATGATTGAGAGTATACTACAGTCATGCATTGCTTAGCAATGGGGACACATTCTCAGAAATGTGTTGTTAGATGATTTCTTCATTGTGTGAACATCATAGAGTGTATCTACACAAACCTGGATGGTATAGCCTACTACACACAGAGGCTATACGGTACTAATCATATGGGACCACCATTGCATCATTATGCATAAACGTCATTATGCAGCACATGACTGTATTCCACATCTCTAATCTATTCCATTCCATTCCATTCCATTCCAAGTAACTCATTTTAATGCCATCTTCTTGTTTAGGAAGGGAAACAGAAATATTATTCCATACTGAGGAACTGTGGAATATCAAATGTCTTGGCTTTAATTGTGTCTATAAAAGTAAGCAGCGTGTTCCAGAGAAACATAAAACTCTATAGCAAGGGGAAAGACCCAGTCAATCCATCTTTCCCATTAATTGGTGTGATAGACAACACCAATACTGATCCATGTGGTAACAAAGGTTTCCTTCCTGTTGCAAGGAAAACCCACTTCCCAGTCCCCCACTGAAGTTAAGTGCAACCCAAGACTGGTTCTGGCCAATGGGTTGTGGGCAGTACTAATGTGTGTCACTTCTGAGACAAAGCATGAGAGAGTGGGTGTAAGATCTCCAAGCACCCTCTCCTCCTGCCACAGTGAATCTGAAGTCTTGTGTTGAGGTACTCGTGACTCCATTAGGCTATCGCAGACATGCAGCATGTGTGAGAAATGACCTTCTGCTAAATTAAGTCCCTGATGATTGGGAATTAATGTATTACCATGGTGTAAACCAGCCTATATACCTGTGTTTTAGAAAATGGCTATAAGATATATTTTTTAAAATGCGGGACTTGAATTCTGCAGACTGGATTTAAGTCTAGGCTCACGTTTGACACCAGCTTTCAGACCTAACCTAAGTCACTTAGCTGCTTTGATAACAGATACAGCTGAAATTTATTAAGCGTGTCTGTGTGCCAAGCGTGATACAAGGGTTTTGCAGGCACCATCTCATCTAATCCTTTCAGATACTCTTTGCACTCAGGTAGACACTTACCACTTGCTGGATGCAGAAACAGGCATGATACAGGATGCAAGACTAGAAAGTGGAAATTCTGGACTTGAACCAGGTCTGATTGATGCCCATGACTGCGTGTTGCTCACCTCTAAAGTGGAGTTGATTAAAATATCTACCTTACTGGGCAGTTTTTGGATTCTATGAGCAGCTTACGTGACAGAAGATCTGGATGCCTAGTAGTTATTCGTTATTTGGGTTCTGCCAGCGTTTGTTGGAGCGAACTTAAGAATGTTTCCTCTCAGGTTGTCACTCGAGCCTCATTTACCAACCTTGAAATCCTTGACTTGTTTTCTTTTTTCCTTTTTTTTTTTCAAGCAGTAAATGTTTCATCATTCTTTTTTCTCCTGTTTGAGTTGACCCTCTCTCTATCGTGACATTTGGCTTCATCCTTCAGCCTCTCTCTCTTTCTTTTTTATGGTTCCATGTTGCTGCGAGCAGAACTCATTTTTCAAAAGACAGATGGTGGCAACCCTGTTCTCTCTAAATAAAAGAGCAAAACAGCTGTTAAGGTGCAAACTGAGCCGCGGCCAGCAAATCGTATCTGCTTCAAGTGTTGGTGAAGTTTCCCTTCAGGGAAGAGGAGCTATCTAAACAAAATGTGCAGCCTCGGCTGGGCTCTGCCAAGGTCCAAGTATAGAATGATGGCAAACAATGGAAATTTATAGCATGCTATAGATCCAGCACCTTTCTATCTTGGCGGGTGCATATTTAAACGCAGTGCTAACGGAGCTGAAATTTATTGCTCTCTAATAACGATAAAATGCCATCAGAGAGTGAGATAAATCTTGGCCCCAAATCTTAGAATGCAACGCACACACTCACACGCACACACATGCTTGTAAAATACAGCCAGATACTGCTAACTCAGGAGTCTCAGTTTGGAAGAAGCCAACGGAACAGAGAAAGTAAAGGAAGTGTTTTATAGGCGACTGCAAATTGTTGTTTTCATGAGCCTGGGGTCAAGGTACATTGTGGCCTCGGGTTGAAATGAGTGTTGCTTTGTCTCATGGCTGATATATACTTGACCTTGGCAAGGAAGGCTTTTTCCTTTTCTGGATGCTCAATAGCTTTCTCCTCACCTTTTCACAGCCCTGCGACAGGCCGGCATCCAAACAAATACTGATGAATTATAACCCTCTGGGAGAGGAACATGGTGGTAATTTTTTCTAAATGTGTCTTTTCTTTCTTCCTTCCTTCCTCTCTCCCTCCCCTTCTCCCTGTGTTTATTTTTCTTTCTTTCTTTCTTTCTTTCTTTCTCTCTCACTCTCGCTCTCTCTCACTCTCTCTCTCTCTCTCTCGCTCTCTCTCTCTCTCTTTCCCTCCCTTCCTCCCTTCATCTTTCTCTCTCTCTTAGGATTTGGAATCTCAAAGGCTTTTGTAAGACAAGAGTGAGACACAAAACAAATTTGCCAAAATGCCATGTTTGTAAACTTCCTGTGATGTGCACGTTAGGTGTGCTCCCTTCCTCCAGGCGCATTTAGTATTCAGGGAATGAAATTTTACCAGGTACCAGTCAGGAGGTTGTCACTCACATTTGAAAGCAGGTCACGCTGGCTCCTCCAGCCTTCCTGCTTCCTGCCTGCATGGGCACCCACCCATCTCTCTCTTCGGAGCATCTCGGATTCATGAAGTGAAGCCCGCTTGGCAATCTGCCTGAACCCTTTGCTGAATTTCCATGAGCCATAGGTGAGTGCGTCATTCCAAACCAGCAGCTACCTCAAGAAGAGAAGTTCTCTCCACTGGCCTTCATACTAGATCTTTCCTTGGCTACTTATGCAAGGGGATTTCTAACATTTCAGGCAAGATCTTTACCTTCAGAGGGAAAGCCAAGATCCAGGGATTGCTTAAGGTCATCCCCATTAAGAGTTAGATTCTTCTTTCTGGACGCTTCTTTGAGCATAACTGTGTGTATGTGTGTGTGTTCACATGTATGTGCATGTTTGTTCATGTGTGTTGTCTTAACTAAATGGTCCGATTTTGCAGATGTGGACAATGTCTATAAATCAAAACCCACTCTTGTTCAGAACTGGAAAGACTGTTCCTGGTTTCCTAGGGTTTTATAAATGTGTGTGTGTGTGTATGTGTGTGTGTGTGTGTGTGTGTGTGTGGAGGGTATGAAGACTAAGAGGTAATGATACTTGCTGAGCTTGGAAACCACACCCATTCTCTTCATGTGGACTATGCCTGGAATTTCTTGGTACACGTGGTGTTAGTTTACATAAAACTGTTGTCATAAACCCCCTCTTCTCTCCTTTTTCTTTACTGAAGAAAGCTATGAAATAATATACTTTGGTGCATTTACCTCATTTAGGTTTTATGTTGTTGCTTGAAGAAAAAAACAGCTTGATTTGGAAACTTTGGAGGTTTGGGATGAAAAGGGACCTAAGATTTCTTACAAAATGAATTTTCTTTGGTGCTTTTAACTGTGTTTCATGGACTTCATAAAAGTATGTGTGTGCGTGTGTATGTATGAGAGAGAGTGAGAAAACTTATACTATTATTGTGTGTGTGTGTGTGTGTGTGTTTCTGAGAGATTTCATAGCTTTTGTTAGGTTCTCAAAAGCATCCTTGTCCACTACGCTGACCCCTGGTCCTCTTGCTCCTGTGATGGGTGCTGTGGACATTTGATTGCTTTACAGTTGGAATGACTTGATGAGTTAGGCTGTGATCTCAGCCTAACTCACTTCTGGGAAGGGCATGACTTTGGCCAGAGAGGAAATGGAGGAAGTGGATCTTATGCAAAGGAGGGATGCCCAGTCCCAAACACCACATCTTTATGGGCCTTGCCCACCAGGATTAGTTCAAAAAAGAAAATTCCCACACCTTGCTCACCATTAATCCCACACCACTTGAGTCTGTCCAACTGCAACCTCTGCCTGCCAATGTATGGTCCAGCAATACTGACCTTCTCTCAGCTGTTGCAAATAAACCCCACTCTCTCTCACCTCCAGCTTTCACACATTTTGTTTTCTCCACCTGGAAAAATCTGTCCTTTCCTCTGGCTGAGACTTTCTGTTCTTTCTTGTCTCTTATGAAATGCTACTTCCTCCAGGAAGCCCCATATGATGCCTTTTAGACTAGGTTAGATGAGCCTTCAGTATCTTACTCTAGCAGCCCTACTTCTCCTATGAGAGTATTTCTCACACATTGTTATTTCTCAGGCCAGGGAAGTGTACAGGGAACTCTTCCTACTATCTTTGCAACTCTCCTGAAAATCTAAATTTATCTCAAAATAAAAAATTTATAGGAAAAGAAAAAAGGAAAAAAGAGGGAATGTGGGAGAATTTATCTATGTTTTATCAAAGCAAACAGAAGACTGGAGATGTCAATATAAAGAGTAACAAGTAGAAAAGGAAATGGAATGGAATATTGCCTATGTGATCACATTGCAAAAAGAAGAGGCAGAAGAGGAGCCAAATATCCTTTTCCCCCAGACCATAGTTCAACAAAGTCTCAACCTTCCTACCTACATCATTGCTGTTCCCCAGTTTATACCCCAGTGCCTGATTTTAGTGAGTGCTTAATTAATATTTGTAGAATAAATGAATAAGTGAATGCATGGACAGGCATCAGACCCTCATCACAGCCCAGTTGGCTGCCAACTGAATTGCCCTTTCCCAGTGCGTACTGCTTTGACTCCCGTCTCTCTTGGTTACCACCTGGGGCCTGTTGGTTTAACTTTGGCCTTGAATTTCACTCTAAAATATCTTTGGCTAAGGCCATACTGGTCTGGCCAGGCCACTGGTCTCTCTTCTTTCCTCTGCCAACGCTGGTAGTTGACTTTCCCAAAGGCAGGTCCAGTTTCTGAGTGTCACCCACACGGGGAGGAAAGGGGGGGAAGGAGTGAGCCTGATGAATGACATAAAAAAGTGAGTGCACATGAATAAGCTTAAATGCCTCTCCGGTCGTCTCCTCTTGGCTTTTTTCCTGTACTCAGGTTCTTTTAACATTTTGGATTTTGCTTCTAGGGCTTCAGCACCTGGAATCACAGAATTGCAAAAAAAAAAAAAAAAAAAAGCACAAAGGAAAATACTCACACTTGGTCATACTGGTTACTAACAAATGTCCAAATCAGTATGTCAATGTTTTTCCTGTGACGGGTCTTGTGGCTCACACCATGGTTTCTCACATGAATGGATGATAGTTTTGGTCAAATGATGCGGCCTCCATAAAAACGATACCTACAATAATACCTAATATTTGCTAATATTTTGAATGTTTCAAGCGTGTGCTAAGTGCATGAATGCTTGTAACATAATACATAAATACAATGTAGAATTGCCATTTTAAATTATATGTGTACCACCCTTACAGCATCATTACCTTTATTTTTAACAAATTAAAAGAAATGAGACTTAAGGAAGTTAAGTGTCACAATTTAAGTAAAGTCTGGTGGCTAGAAAGTGGCAAAGATGGGATTCAAACCCAGATCTTTCAAACTCTAAAGCCGGTGCTCAGGAGGGTGTGGGGCCGCCTCAGAAACGCGGTGCCCACGGGCTTCATCACCAGAACACTACTGTGATTTAGAAGAGAGCTCCTGGGGCCTGGGCCGTGCATGGGTTTGTGTGGTTGCAGGGAACAAAAAGGAGGACTGGTGGGTGGAAGGACAGAAGGAGGTAGCTGGTGGTCTAAGGTTTTCTCCCCTGCTGCCCTGCCAGGCAAGGGAAGTCCAGGAAGGGCCTGCCCCCACTCTCCCAAACCCGCAGGGTCTCGGCTGCCAGGGGTGCCCAGGACATCCAAGATGATTCTTGCCCCACCCAGGGGAACCTCTAGGCGGTGATGGAACTCCAGCCTGGCAGGGTCCCTCGGGTACCAATGGGAACCCTCCCTGGAGCTTGAACAGACTGGTGGCAGTGCACAGCGTTCTTTAGAACACCAGGGATGCTTTCCAAGGGCTCTGGAGACCTTCCAGGATCCTGTGGCCATATCTGAGTCTGATTTTTTCACTTCAAGGCACATTTTCTTCAGGCTGGATTCAGTGTCCACGACAGCATTTATCAAGCCTCCCATAAATAGTAAAAATAACACTAAAATAATAACATAATGAGTATCTTTAATTTATTGAGCACTTACTATATACAGATGTTTGGAGATCCCCCTTTATATATATATATGTAAATATATATAAATATTTAAAAATCTATATATTTTTTCCTAATTCTTGAAGGTAGATATGATTATTCCCGTTCTAAAGATGAGCAAACAGAAGCCAGAGGTGAAATAACTCGGCCAAGTCTTATTCTTAGAAGTGAGAGAAACAGCCTTTGATCTCAAGTTCGCCTGACGCCAGAGGCTGGTCTTGTTCACTACGCCCCACCCTTCTTGTCAAGCTGATGAGGTTGAATTGAAACATTATGCTTCTTTTGCTTTCTTCACAGTCCAGATGCCCCATGAGGGCAGGAACTATGCCTTATTCATTATAACCCCAGTGAAGCCCCTGGTAGAAAATTCAACTAGCATTTACTGGGCAGCTGTTATGAGCCAGGCACTAGAGTAGGTTTCGGTTGTATAGGGCCCATGCCCCCATGGAGCTGACATTTAGCAGACGAAAGCAGAAACAAAAAAAAATCATACGTAGGCAAAATGAAAAAAATGAATATTTACTGAGTACTAACTATGTACCAGGCGTGATCTTCATGCTCTTTGTATCTGAGGTCATTGAATCTATGAGATGGACACTGTTATTATCATTCCCATATTACACCCAAGGAAGCAAAAGGGCAGAGCCGTTGAACAGCTGACTCTGAAGTTCACACAGCTAGTAAGTTACAGAACTGAGGATTGAACCCCACCACCTGAATCTTGAGACTTTGCTCTTTGTCACTGAATAAATACAGCCAGGAAAGAGGCAAGATGGGCAGCGAAATGCTCGTGCAGGAGGTGGCATTTCATCTGAGCCATGAAAAAGGAGAAGGAATCCCAGCATCGAGCAGGGGGAAGAGAATTCTAATCAGAGACCAGCCTGTGCAAAGGCACGGAGGTGGGAAAGATCGTGGCCAGTTGAAAGAAAGGAAAAGATGCCATGGGAAGCTGCAGAAGGAAGGGGCTAATGACACACAAGAAATTAATGAGAGGTTACTGGACCACAGAAGGGAGACCTCTTGGTGCAGAGGAATGGAGGAATGTAAGATCTCTTCTCTGTCCATCTTTCATGTGTATTCTTTAGAAGATACTTTCCCCTTTATGTTTTTTTTCTCCATGTAAATGTGGATACACCAGGTAACCAAAATGGAAACCAAATGACCTTCGGAATGGCTATTTCCCCAGCACAGGTCGAAACCCCTCTGACTAGGTTATCTCCTTTCATCCGTCAGAGGTGGGTGATACCTATTCTACAATGACACTTGCATATAAAGTACACACAACTCGCGTCACTTATTGGTCACTATATTATTTTCCACTTAGTTCAAACAGAGCCTCAGAATCCTTCTCAGCCTACGATGTAGTAGGCTGCCATTTTTGATCATCCAGAGATTAAATTTGTTATCCCTGCTTGTGTTTTCTGCTAGATCTAAGCCATAGAATTTGGAAAAGGAGTTTCTATCCAAGATCTCCCCAATGTATGTCGCTTCTCCCAGGCTGCGCGACTGGGAGGCAGGTGAATGCAAATCGAATGCCTCGGATCTGCTTCCATCTCTGCTGCTCGCTCACTGTGCGGCCTCTCTGAATGTCCTGTCCCCAAAGACTTGCTGCTTCTGAAGCCCAGGGGAGTGCTTTCCGCCACCATCCCAGGGGATGCTTTGATCAGGCAGCCACTTAAGTTTCTACATCCTCATGATTATCGTATCTTGGAAAAGGCTTTAGGAAGAGAATCATAAAACCAGGCATTTCCTAACAGCGGGCTATGGCGTGGCTTGCTAAGAATGTGCTCCTAATGCATTTTAATGACATGCTTTATAATATCTTATTAAAGATTGTAAGAGCATCTAATAATCATTTAATAAATATTAATGAAGCATTTACAAAATTCACCTTAATTTACAGCATTGGCGCTCAGATCCTGCCCCGGACATTAACACATGGGGGCATGGGGATTCCGACAGAGACTGCTGTGCAGGGCCCAGCTTTGTGACATTGTGCCAACCTGGTACCATAAGTGATTTTTAAAAATAATAATTCTTGGAGTGCAGTTCAGTGCAATGAAGCTTGATACCCAGAGCAGTTTTAGCAATTATTATTCTGTTTGGGGAACATTAAAACATAATCTACCATGAATTTATAATCCATAACTTCTCTCTCTTTCTTTTTATTAATAATAGGCAATAATTATAGGGTAGGCCCTGGTGCAAAAACTCCTGTAGATGTTAGAGGTGCTTCCCTATCCTGTAACATCAAGACAGGCAGGAGACTGATTTCAAGGGGTAACTGGGGGTGTCCATTCTTCTGCCGCCATCTTTGCTTGATTTTCATGAAGGCCTCCTGTTCCTTCCCAGCACTAAGATATGAGCAAAGCAGCCTCGGGCACAAATTCCACGCACCCAGTCCCTCCCATGTTGTTCAGCCTTTTAGGAGTGGATTGGAGATTGAGTTCAGGGCCGCCCTCCGCAATTCTCTCTGGACCCTGCTGGTTTTTAGCCAAGATGGTTTTCATACTGGCTCCAAGTCACAGAAAGCCAAAGCTGAGAGGGCCCTTGGAAATCCCCTTGTCCACCTCCTCACTTTATAGAAGAGGACGCTACGACCCAGAGAGGGGACAGGATATTCAGAGAGGCCACACAGTGAGCGAGCTGCAGAGATGGAACCAGATCCCAGGGCGTTCGATTTGCATCCACCTCCCTCCCAGTCTCGCAGCCTGGGAGAAGCGACATGCGTTGGGGAGATCTTGGATAGATGATGGCGCCGCCTCCTCCTCCTCCTCGAAGGTCCTGGGGAGTGTTTGGCGTCAGGGCCTCATCTCTGCCTCTTGGACGTCCCAGCTGGGCGGGAGCCACTAGTGTCCAGGGGCTCCTCCGTACTGAGAGGAGTTGGCCAGCAGATGGCGCTGTAGGGATTCAAACTGGAGCCGCCGCAGAGGCCCGCAACCAGGAGCTGTTTGAAAAAGGAGCTCTGGGTGCGTCCTGCACTGCATGGACCTCTGGACCCCTGGGACCACTGGGACCCCTGTGGGGAGCCCCAGCCTTGCTTGGGAGAGAGAGCCAGGTCTCGGATGAGCTGGCGCAGGCACCAGCAGGCTGGGCACGCTGGGTCTTGGATCCCACCCTGGACCAAGCTGTGGAAGGAGCAAAGAGAAGGGCCCGCTCTGTGCAGACTGGGTGCTTGCTCGGGGTGGAAGTGTCAGCAAGATGCCCTCTCTCTGTGTTGGGTCTCCCTAAAACCCAACTTCTGGGGATCCCTTTAAGGAATATTAAGACCCTCCTTTCTGGGGAGGCAAAAGCCAGCATTTGTAAGGCTGATGTTTCTCCCTCTTGACTCCGAGATCTGTTCATTGCTGCCAGGCCATGTTTAACGTGTTTTAATTAATAATTTAATTTGTGTGCCCATGACAAAATGGTTTTGCAAAGGAATTTGATTTACTTTTCAAAACTGTGGAATTAATTGAATAAAGGACAGTTTAGGGCAGCACTTGTATTTCTGAATATTTGGACTCTCTTTTCCTGTTCTTTCCTCTTGCCCACACCACCCCCCCCCACATACCTCTCCTCTTCTCTCTCTTTCTCTTTCTCTCTCTCTCTCTCTCTCATACACACACACACACACACACACACACACACACGCATCTCACAGCAGCACTGACATAGCTTCTCTCCCTCTCCTTGCAGCTGCGGCATTTCTGCATAGAGGTGCACGGAGGAAGGAAAGTCCTGATCCTCTGGGCAAGGGCAGGCTGACCCATCACACAGAAATCCTCTCCCTGTGCCTCTCAGCTGGAGTGGCCCGGTGTGCCTACCAACTCTCTGCTTGCCCCTCCATCCTCAGGCTCCACCTTCCTGTTGCCAGAGGCCACTGTGCCACCTTTAAATCAGGTTTAGAAAAAGTTTACCTGTGGCGCCTGCTATTCCAGACATTAAAATCTGTGTGCTGTGTCTTCTCGTTGCAAGGGAAGAATTTGCACAGAATGGCATGTGCTCTGCCTGGTGATACCGGGGCCAGCCGGGTCAGCGGCTGGGCTTTCTCTGCAGCAGGTATCATCTGCCCTGGGGTCTGAGCCGACTGTCCCCTTGGAGGGAGCAGGGCCAAGCGTCTCGCTGACCTGGCTGACCTACAGCCACAGCCCACACACTCCTGTTCTCTCAGGACAGCAAGATGCTTGCTGAGAAAGTCTGATGGTTGCTGGGCACTGCTTCCCCAACTCCTCCTAAACCTTATCTTCTATACCTTAGAATGCTGGAAACAATCTGTCTTTCTTAAAAGATGGAGAGTTTCCTGAAGGCAGGAGCAGTGTCTTATCTAACTCTCTAACACACAGTGGATCCTCATGCATATTTGTTCAATTAATAAACGAGGAAATGAATAGAGAGGATGAATCATCTCTCTGGATGAGTTAATTACATCTATTGCATTTAACAAGCTTTATATAATACTGTCTTTGTGCCAGGAACAGCTCAAAGTGCTTTTTAGATAGAAACTCATATATGCTTAATATAAACTCTATAAGTTAGACACCATTAATAGTCCCTTTTTCTCAGATGGGGTTGCTGAAGTGCAGGCTGGTTAAGTAACTTGCCCAAGGGCAGGCAACTAGTAGGTGGCAGAGTCAGGATTCAAACCCGAGCAGTCTGGCCCCAGAGTTTTTGCTTAAATCTCTGCTCTGTCCTTCATCCTCTGATCCTGAGGCTGATTCTCCTCTGACCAAGGCTGAGGTACTTAGATAAACCCGTACGGGGAACAAACATGCACAGAATTTAATCCGTGAAGCCCACCTTTTAGAATTCAGCTTTCAAAAGTCATGGAAAAGAAGGTTTCCCCGTGGAAGAAGCATACGAAAATTATTTGATTTCTCCAGGACATCGGATAGATTTCCTTTCTTTTCATCTCTGAAACATACAGACTGCATTTTTTGGTGTCGAAGCGCAAAAAGAATGGAAGGAAGGAGGGAAAGAAGGAGGAAAGGAAGGAAAGAAGGAAAGAAACAGAGAAAAAGAGAGAGAAAGAAAGAAAATAACCTTTGTTTAATCTCCAGCACAGAAACGGTGTTCGCAGCCCTGAGAAACATGGGTTCTCATTCGCCTGTGGCTTGGCACAGTTTCACTGCCCAGAAGCCTGCCGAAATATTGGAAGTCAAGACTCGGTATAATAATTGGCTTACAGATTTGAAGAAGGATAGACAGACTTTTCCATTTCCAAGATTCATGGGTCCCACTACCACCAATAGATTTGCTGGCTCTGTGTGTTAAGCCATTTTCTAATCAAATTGGCCCAGAGTCCGCACTCTGATTGGGTGTAAATGGGCTGCTCTAAAACTTCTCTGCCTCAGCTAGGGGCTGAGAGGTGGATGGGGTGAAATTTTTCTCACTGATGCTCAAACATCATAAGCTCTTCGTTCAACCACAATAAGGGGCCTCCATCTTTTAAAAAATTTAACCAAACGTCGTTGTGACTTCTATTTATAATATGCTCTGCAAGGTTGTTTGTATGCTCTTAAGTGTCTTTGAAGATGTGAACTCATTGTGAGGTACCATAGGACTTGATGTACCTAGAAAATGAAATAGGAATGTGGAGCTTGGTGATGTCAATATGGAACACTTGGAATATCCAAAAGTTTGTGATAAACAAAGAAAGCAACGTGGCAGAAGGCTTATGAGAGAAGGTGCTGGCATCTGTCAGATCTGAGTGTGGATCCCAGCTCTACCCTTTAGCCATATGTTTGTGGGAAAGTTTGTAATCTAAGCCTTGGTTTCCTCATCTACAAGTTTAAATGACCACATCAGTAAGCATACTGTTGGGAAGCCTAATCTCCAAATAAACTTAACTAAGGGTTGCTAGTAAATGTCAAGGTGAAACAGAAAAATCTAAAAACAAGATCTAATCAGAAAAAGCCAGAAAGGGATTGACTGGCTGTTTGGGGCTGATAGGAGAATGTTGATGCATCATGTAGAAGAAATGGAACTCTTCATTAGGTCTTTTATTCTTGTCTGTTCCGTCAAGAAAGATCCTCTTAGTTCAGGATGGAATAAACTTTGGTTGGGGTGATAGAGTCAGTACTGGTCAAACAGTCATAGGAGAGAGCTAGCTCTCAATGAGTGTATTTTTTGGGGACTAATATCCCAAAAAACACAGAATAACTTGGACACAAGATATTAAATATCCTTGTGGCAAAAAGCAGAGGGGTTTGAGATAGGAAATGAGACAATATCAGATATCACTGCAATTTTCAAAACAAATGGAAATAAGCTGGCGGGCCCTATAAAGTGCAGGCTGACATCTCACAAGTCTTGGACTCAAGTTTGCGGAAGGTTGTGAGAAGCGTGGTTTATGAGTTTATTGAATAGAGGAAAGCCTGGTAGCTAGATTTGTATCAATTCGTTTAGGATAACTCTGACCCAGTGCACTCATGTCTTCTCATTGGAATGGTAGGTTTGGAAAATGTGATAGACAGACTGTGTGAATTTCAGCAAGACGGTGAACAAGGACACCTTTGTTGGACACATATATGATCCCTTTGGGGCAAGGTGGAAGATGATGGGATGGCTATTCAGAAAATTACGTGGAAAAGTAATGTTGTTGAAAGATTGTTGCTCAAGAGTCATGATGAGTAGATTGGTCCATAATACCTGGTGGTTTGGAATTGAGTGACTCCAGTGGGCTTTGTTCTCAGGTCTGTCCTGGTACCATTTTTCTAAACGTCTGGATAAAGATAGAGAGCGCTGCTCTTTGGTTACGGGCATGGTATGTGTGGAGCACTTCTGGCCATTGAGGTTGTGACTTTCGTGCCCATTGTACAAGTGAGGAAATGAGGCACAGGAAGTGTATCAGTCTTCTGGGGCCGCCACAACAAATGAACACAAACTGGATGGCTTAAAATAGAAATTTATTCTCTCACTGTTCTGGAGACCAGGTTCTGAAATCAAGGTGTCCTCAGGGCCACATTTCCTCTCAAGGTTCCGGGGGAGGCTGCTTCCTTGCCTCTTCCAGCATCCTTGGCTTGTGGCAGCATCATGGCAATCTCTGCCACTGTTGTCGCATGGTCTCCTTCCCTGCGTGTCTGTGTCCTTTTTCTTTCTCCTATATGGACACTCTCATTGGATCCAGGGCCCACCCTAATCTACTATGATTTCATCTCTATCCATACCTTAATTACATCTGCAAAGACCCTAGTTCTAAATAAGATCACATTCTGAGGCTCCTGGTGGACATGAATTTGGGAGAACATTATTCAACACACTGCAGAAAGTTAAGGGGCATATTCAAGGTCCAATGATTAAGTGGCAGCTCTAGGATTTGAACTTACCCTGTCTGACTCTAAACCCCACATCTCAGAGGGGAGTTTCCCCTTTATCTTAGATGAAATGATCAGGATAGGAAAAGGACTCAAATTCTTGTCATTGAGGAAATGTGAATATTTATCCTGGAAAAGAAAATACTCCAGGAAGGGGATTATGAGGATGAAGCAGAGTGGTCCCCCAGAAAGAGAATCCTTTTGGTCTATCTTGTCTGGGGTAGGAGAAGGCAGCTTACATGGTCTACGGTCTTGTCCAGAGCTGTAGCCAAGGAAGCACCATAGATGGCAAAGTGGGTGCAGAGGAAGTGACCAACAGCTGTGCTGCAAGAACATGGCTACAACTTTGGATGCAGAGAGGCAGGAAGACCTAGTGGTTAAGAAAATGGACTCTAACCCTTGCTACCTGGCCTCAAATCCCGGCTCTTCTACTTACTCACTATGTCAGCTTGGGCAGGTTGCTCAATCTCTCTGAGCCACAAACTAAGGATAAAAATAATAGCCTCATTGGGCATATAAGATGATGAATTATGATGAGATAATACATATAAAGCCCTTAGTTCAATACATCTCCCAAAATCAGTACTTAATAAATGCTGGTTATCATGATTACTTAAATACTGTACTTCTCTGTGCTCCCAAACAGTATCTCATGTTTTACTCACTGTCCAGAGGCTTGTGTCCCGTCTGGCTGTAGTAGTCCCTGTGCGCCTGCCTGACACCCACGGAACCCCGCCACCTCATCCGTGGTGACCTGTGCTGCATCTCTTCCTCATTAGTGTAATTAGAGAGGCTTTCCTCTCTTCCAGCAGCCCTGCCAGTGGCTGCTAAAGAAGGTTTCAGCCAAGTTGACTGGACGGGCTCCCTCATTATTTAAGCGCTCATTATTGAGGTTAGCATGGCTTCTAGATTTGCTCAAGTCCTAGGAAGGAAACCGATTCTCCTTTGCATGTACTTCAGTCCTCTGGTGGCTGCCAGCAAGTTCTTTCTGGATGACCACAATGCCTCCCCCTCCTTTTCCCCTTAGAATTGGATAGTTTTTACTATATTTTTAATCATTTTTTTTTTAAAGAAAAAATTAAAACCCACAGTCATGAACAAATTACAAATTGGCCAGCTCCTGTTTGGGAATATATACCCATCTACAGCTTTTGTTAAAATATTAGATCTGCTAGAGGAACGTTATTTCTCATCCCCCTCTCCCACCCAGTCTGGCACCAGCTCTCTAAGTCCTTGATGGAATTAGACATGATATTCTCTAATAATTCCAAAGAACAAATTGCTCGTTGTTACGTAGGTCTATCCTTGAATTTCACCTACCATTTTCTTGGTGGTGATGGATTTTCCTTTCACCTACTCTGAGGGACCCCAGCTCGGGTCCACTTGATCTGAAAATGCTTTTGATGTCTTCAGTCACATGGCAAAGCCCCTGTACTAAACCTTCTCTGACTTCAGAAGTCTCCAGTTGCTGTGGCTGAGAGCATGCCCCTGCCTGTTGGGAAGAAGGCGCTTCTTGGCTAGTGGCAGAACTACTCTGATAGGGATGATAATATAAGTCAGCAGGAGTAATGTGTAAAGGTGGGAATTCAGTTCAGCAAAAAGAGCAGGAACACGTCCTGTGCACAGATTGTACACTGTCCCTGTCTTCAGAAGGTGAGAAAAGGTCCCTGCCCTCTCCATTTGTCCTCCTGGGTGGGGAGAGTGAGGAGTGAGCCTACTCTTGGTGAGAAGCATCCTAAGGGAAGTGGAGTTGGCTGGTTCTGATAACATGGGGACTGTGTTGAACTGAGGGGTTGTTGGGGGGCCATCCTTTCCCTAACTCTTCCCTGGGAACCTGAAAACAATAGGAAATGTGAATTTTCTTTAAGTCAACATGAGGGCACAGGAGATCATAGTAGGTGATATGCTAAGCGCCACCGTAGAGATACAGAATGGCTCTGTATGGAAGGACTTAACTTAATTATAGAAAAAAAAGCAGACAAAGAAAGGAGGTTGGGATGGAGCTTGGGTAGGTATTGAACAATAGGAAGACACTGTGTTACACATTTAATGAATACATTGATTTCTCTCCATTGTATAGATGAGATGGGATGGCTGAGGGGTAGGTAGGAGACACACAATGGATGAGGAAGCTCTGGATTCTGGTGGGTCCTGACTCTGCTTTTTCCTAACTCAGGGTATGCAATTTCGCCTCTCTAAACCTCAGTCCTCTCATCTATTAAATGGGGTAATAATAAGGAGAATACCTGACACGCAAGGCAGTAAATATGGGATGAAGAAGGCAGAAAGCTATGTTGTGCCTGGGAAGGACCAGTTGGTGCTGGAGGAGAGGGGTCTGAGGTTGGAAATAACCCATTAGGGATCTGGGGGTGTGGAGGAGAGATGCTGAACCTCTCCTCCTCTCCTCCACCTCCTTCCTGGGTTCCAGCTAGACTATGACCATCTCCAAGCCACTTCAAAAAGGTGGACCGTAAAAGGGAAGAGTGGATGAGGCTGCCTGGGAGCCCTGTGGCCTCAACTTCAGTGAAATCTCTGGAGAAGTCCCCTGGCACCTTTTGGTCCCCACGACATGTGAAGACACAGGAGTGCAGAGATTAGAGGGACCTCCTTATTGGGGGCCAAAAGAGCAGACATGCCTCTAACTGGAGGTGAGGATGCCTGAGCTCAGTACTTCTCTAGATTTAATGTGAATATGAATCACTTGGGGTCCTGGAAAGCAAAGATTCTGATTCCATTGCTTTGGGGTGGGGTCTGAGATATTGCATTTCTAAGGAGCTTCCAGCTAATGCCACTGCAGCTGGTCCGTGGACCTCCCTTTGAGTATCAAGGTGCTACAGGACACTCCCAGGGACGACTATACTCAGGATTCTGCACTTGGCCTTTCCCTCCTCACCATGATTGCCCGGTCAACTGTGGAGCTGGCCCATTTATCCTAGTTAAACGCTTCCACCACTTCTTGCGATTATCCCTCATGATACTGATTACATTATACACTCAAATTAAATAAAATGCACCCTATCGAATGCATGGCACACAAAAAGAATATTTATTTGAATATTAAGTACAGATAAGACTTCCCCTGGGATTATTTCAGAGTGCGTTTGCAGAATTTAATTGCAAGGTTTTCGCACTCAGGTTCTTTCAGAATGCTACTTATGAAAATATTTTCTTTCCGAAGGTAAAGCTCTGCTCTGTTGGTTTATTATTATTATTATTTTAAATCTGAAGAGCTCTCTGAGCTCAGTCATTACTTCCAGTGTCTAATTAATACTGATGATGACAAAGCAAACAGCCAGATGACCTAGATTTTCCTTTTAAATTGCCTGCAATTTGCATGCACGCCTCCTCATTGTTTCAGAACTTTTGTGAGCCTGACTCTTCCAGTAAAGATTCTTTAAGTTGAGGGTTTTAAGAGCTCATTTTTCATGAAGCATATGTCTTCCAGCACTCCCTCCATTAAGCTTTCCAGGAAGAGTGTGAACACACACACACACACACACACACACACACACACACACACACACTCTCATACAGCAACAATAACAACCACCACCCAGGCAACCCTTTCAGACAACTGAACTGGAAAATTAGAAAATGAATACTCCTCAAGCTTCTCCAGCTACACGATTGTTCCCATTTCTTAAATGATGACATTTTGTAAAGTCACAGAAATCAGGAATGGAAAAGGCCTCTTACAGCTATGTAAAGATTTCTTTAGATGCAGAAGGCAGCCTGGGGATGTTCACTTGGGCTGCCTTTGACTGCAAAGTCGCTTATGTCTCTATTTCCTTGTCTGGAAAATTGGTCCAATGGGACTTGGTTCACCTCGCTTATTTTTTTTTCTTTCTAGTAGTACAGTGGTTGTTACATGATTTATTTCTGTTGACATACTCTACGATCTGGAGATGTGAACTTTTAATCTTGCAGCACAAAACTTCCAGGCGCATCAGCCACTTTTCAAAACCTTGGTTTTCTACCACTGTGGTATTGTCCACTCAACAGCTAAGCACATAGCTGGGCAGGCCCGGTCCATTGTCAACTTATAAAAAGAACAAATAACAACGATAAATAGATTTTGGATTAAATTTGCTTTCTTGCATTGAAAAGGCACTTAGATATTGCTTTCAGTATGGCGGGTGCTCTTTTAATTGCTTTGCAAATATTAACTTGTTCCAACCTTGTGATGACCCTTTAGGGTGTACAGGCAGGCCCTGGTGAGGAATTTGTCCCAAGTCCATAAGCTAATAAGTAGCAGAGTTAAGATTTGAACCTTGGAAGTCTGGCTTTTAGAGCTTGTCCTCTTAACCACTGGTTTTAAGATGCCTCTCGAATGTCTCTCAATTAACATGATCAGGATGACTGCCCAGATAAGGCCGTGGCCTGTGTGTCTCTGCTGAATCGATTTAATTGGGATGCAGATTATAAAATTATCAACTTCTGATAAAATTATCATTAGAGCTTTGCGATGACTAACCACAAAGAAAAAGTCCAGTTAAAACATCTTGACTTGAAAGTCTCTTGAGAATATATATCCCATCTAAGCAGAGATATGCGAGTGGTCTGTAAATCACCCGCCTCTGGATGTAGAGAGGGGGATGATGGGAAAATCTGAGTTGAGATCCCCATGCCGTGTAATCAGAGTTCCCTGGCTATAGGGTAATGATAGTCCCAGGAGATTGGTTCAGGAAAGCATGCCGAGCCCTTTTGGTTCCTCAGGACATTTTGGAGGGTGTTACTCGAATGTTCTTGGACTGAGCAAGGGGTTGAGGTGGAGTTGGGGGGGGGGTTTAATTATAACCCTTGATTATGAAGGAAAGGAATGGTGGTAGTTTCTACATCTGAAACAAATAGAAATCATCTTTGTAATAACCACAATTGTTTTCTCCCTCCTTCCTCTGCCTTGCTTCACAAAATACCTTATTAAATCTGGAGAATAAGAGTGTGCCTGGGGTAATGGTTTATTATCAGGATAAATAATAGGCAATATGTTCTCCTCCACCTTGCAAGTTGTCAGATGCAAAGACATTTGCTGGTTTCGCTTGTAAAAGTGTGTCCATGTGTCAGAGGAGCCAGCCTCTTCCTGGCCAGGGGCTGCCCTTTCACCAGCCTCGAGCCTGAAATGAATAACTCCAAGAGACTGCACCCTTGCAGGAAGCAGATGGATGTGAGAGGCTGGAGGGCATCCTTGCCAGGTGCTGCTTGTGGCTGCTACCTCTTTCAGTGCTTGGCTGTCTAATTCATCTGCCTGGACAGCTTTGTCCCAGACCCGGGGGACTTGTTCTGTTGCTGATGGGGTATTTAACAAGTGGGTGCATGGCAGAGCAAGCACACAAAGCATTTCCTCCAAAGAAAACAGCTCTTTAAAACCTGTTATATGAGGCTTGCTCAAGTTCCTCGGGCATCCTGACCTCTGACATCCCTTTAATCAAAGAACCAACACTTGAGTCTCCCCAGTGACTTACACCCAGAACAGTGACTCTTGACATAAGTACCAATGTCATCAAATGACACGGTTTTACAAGGAGCAGCGGGAGAAGAAGCGCTCACCAAATGTTGTGTGGGGCCTGGCATATACCAAACCATAGGTCATTCAAGTGCTAAATTATTTTGAGATTTCAGGACATGCTCACCAAATTATCCCAAGCATTGTTAGTCATCCGTTAAATATGTTAGAGCTTTCATTCTTTGGGTTTATCTGTTCAAGTTTACATTTAACAGCAAACCCATTATTTTTTTTTCCAACTGGTACTTAGTCTTGCCAAGCTCTTTCCTCCTGTCCCCTGCCCCCAACGTCTCTCCTCCAAAGCTGGCACCTTTACCAAATCAGACAAGATTTAAGTAGGAGATTCTGGTTCTCCTCAAGGTTAAAATGAAATTGTCGGGGGCGAGGTGAGTGGGTTCCCCAAGTAGTTTTCTCAAATGCATTTTCTTCATATACACAACATGAGCCAGAATCGAGTTAATTAATCGTGGCTGACTTGACTCATTGTTGTGACTTTTTGATTTCATTTTTTTCAACTGATTGTGGCTCACTTCCGTTCCTGAATCCTGAGCACTTTCTACTTTCACACACGTTTTTTTTCCTCTCTTATACCGAAAAGAAACAACAGCCACAACAAGTGATGGCATCTACATGTGCTTAGCTGACATAAACTATCCTGTTTCCTTGGAATCAGAAGAGACACTTCATTGTAGGATACATTTGGAAGAAGCAATGGGCTTTAGTATAACCACATTTATAGCTGCCATTAATTAAGCACCTACTATGTGCCAGGCCAGGCTTGGGTCTGATGCTCTACATACAGTTTCTCATTTAAGCACTACAATAACCCAATAACACAGCTTTTTAAGTTGCATTATTATGACTGCTGTCCATTTGAATTTACAAAAGCAGTGCATGATCATTGCAAGAAGTTGAAATCATATAATGGAACTCAAGATCAAAAATGAGAAGCAGCCTCAAGGCTCCCTCGTCCTCATTATTAGTCTCATTCCCAGGACATAAATTTTGTGTTTTTGTTTGCAGTTTGGTTTTCATCATTCCAGACTTTTCCTATATATAAGTGGATATATCTATGTATGTATCTGGACAGGTTTTTCAACAAAATTTGGATCATATTTTAAAAATTGGTTCAACTTGCTTTGTTTTATTCATTGTATCATGGACACCCTTCCATATCAGTACATTTCTAATGAATTCATAGTATCCCATAGTATAGATCAAAGGTTGGCAAATTATGGCCACAAGCTAAACCCAACCCATCACTTGTTTCTATAAGGTTTTATTGAAACACGGCCACAGCTATTTGTTCACACATTGTTTATGGAGGCTTTCTGGCCACAATGGCAGGGTTGAGTAGCTGTAGCAGAAAGAGAGACCCTGTGGCCCCCTAAGGCAAAAATATTTTCTATTTGGCTTTTTATAGAAAACATTTCCCCACCCTTGTTATAGATGAACCACGATGTATTTAACCATTTTAGTACTGACAGACATGGATATTCTTCCAAGTTCCAGGTCTGTGCTAGGAGAAGCACTGTCTTTCCTTCCCCATTTGTCCTTGCATTCTGTTAAAGTGTCTCCTTAGCATAACATCCTCAAGGTCCATCCATGTTGTCCCAAGTGGCACAATTTTGCCTTTTTTATGGCTGAGTAGTATTCCATTGTGTATATATACCACATCTTCTTTATCTATTTGTCTATTGCTGGGCACTTGGGCTGCTTCCAAACCTTGGCTATTGTGAATAATGCTGCAATGAACATAGGGGTGCATAAATCTTTTTGAATTAGTGTTTTCATATTCTTTGGCTAAATTTCCAGTAGTCAAATAGCTGGATCACATGGTATTTCTATTTTTAATTTTTTGAGAAGTCTCCATACTGTTTTCCATAGTGCCTGTACCAGTTTGCATTCCCACCAGCAGTGTATGAGAGCTGAAATATAATAATGTGCGCCTGAAATTTAGACAATGTTACAAGCCAATATAACCTCAATAAAATAATTAAAAAGCAAACGAACAAAAAAAGAGGCTCCCAGCAGAGGAACTGTTGAATGAAAGGAATTGTACATTCTATGTTGTGGCGGCTGCCAACTGCCTTCTAACTGGTGGTACCAATTTGCACTCTCATCCACAGGGTTTAGGAGTGCCTACTTATCCATCCATCTCAAAAGGATAACATCAAACCTTCCAAAATTTCAAGGCAGCTATTGCCTTCACATTTTTTTTTTAAGAAAAGGAATCTGAGACTCCAAATGTGTCATCACTTCAGCCAAACTCACACGGCCTATGGGGAGCAAAGCCAGGATTTAAACCCGAATCATTTGCTTTAGTGCACCTTCTGAAAACCTCTCTGGCTCTCACATTAAGTTTTATAGCAATTTCTAGTATTTTTTGAATTATTTACATGTCCCACATGCTTTGCTTATTATGTTACATGGATTATCTTCTTTTGTGCTCACAACAAAATTAGACACTAGGTAGGTACCATGTTATCACCATTATACGGATGGGGAAATTGAGAGCAAAGAGATTACACAATGTGGCCAGTTGTTTCATAAATGATACACCATGATTGGACTCAGGCAGTCTGATTCCTGAGCATCCAGTCTTCACTGGGGAGAACACTGGGCCTGCAAAAGCACCCAATGGGTTGTTATCAGAGAAATCTAATTTGACAGAAATTATTTCAGTCCCAACCCAGTCTAAACTGCCAAAAGCAAAGTGTGCAGATCTATATATTTATGGAGCCAGACAACACAATCATTACATGATTTGTTGGAGAGAATCACAAACCTGGAAACAGTATCATGTCAGGACAGAGCAGCAAAAGAGCACCCGCAAAGGACAAACGAGGTGCAGACTGGGAGTGGGTTAAAAATGTGGGTATCTGCGGTTTTGGCTGATTTCTTCGACATTGGGAGCTGTGTACTACAGTGATTCAGAGAGGGACTTGAGTCAAGAGTTTGGATGGCAGTTCGCACTCCAATACTTCCAAGCTTTGTGACTTCAGGAAGTCGTTCAGCCTCTCTGTGCCTCAGTTTCCCCATCTGTAAAACAGAGCTAAGAATACTGCCTACTGATGAAGTGGTGGGCATTAACTGAGGTCTCCCTAAAAAGTGTGTAGCACATTTTCTGGCCAATGTAAACATCTGACAAATTTTAACCATTGTTAATGTAAAATTTAAATCACTAAAAAAGTGATTGAAATAATTATTTTGCTGGCAGCATAGTTTAAAATGAGCAAAACATAAAGGTTTTGCAATATTAATATATTTCCCCTTGCTCCCCAACCCAAATCCAGTGTTCTCCCTTACTCTGTCCTAACTTTGACTGTGCTGTTGGCAATATCATCTTCCTGGATCCTTGGGTGGGTCAGCCCACCTGACTCTTATGCACACAGTAAGGGTCAGATCAAGGGCTCCGTTTCCTGAAACACTTGACTGATACCTCCCTCCCCTATTTTCCCCACACAACAGACTGGGTTAGCGCCTCTCCTTTGGGTGCCTGTGGTATCTTACGTTTTCCCTTTCTATCACACATATGACCCTGCATTACAATCTTCATCTTACTCATTTTTCTTCCCCTCTCTGAACTTTTTTTTAGGAAATGTATTATGTATCATCTATATCTGCAGCCCCTTCTATGAGCACAGTGCTAATCAGATAGTGGTACTCAGAGTATGGCTGCTAAATTATATAATAATCCTGAAATGCATTGAGGATTGGGCAAACTGTTGCACTCACCTTATGTGCTTTGTGGCATGAGTTTATAGGAGAATGACATCTTGTTTTCAGAAGAATTTATGATTCTGAAAACAGAGAAGTTGTGCAACGTACACCACTACCAATTGATTTGATTTATTGAGTTCTATGTTGCTAGACTTCTTTGGTAATTTTCTTCTGAATAATTCATAAATGTCCTGAAAACTGGAGTTTCCAACATTATATTATTACAAACAAGAAAACATGAATATCTATTTATCCATTTATTTATTGTGTGTCTTCTTATTTCTTTTGATGCCTGCTGTTCCCAATTCAAGTTAATCTGTCACCAGTTTCCTCTCGCACTTGACTCCTCCGCCATATTGAATTACTTTCACTTCCATAATCTTGCTGGGATTTTCACACATTCCCCCCTCTCCTTGAAATAATTTTTTTTCATTATTTATCTGGATATACTTTCTAAAAAACAAAACAATCTAACAAAAAACACTATCAATCTTTTCAACTCTCTAAGACAAAGTCGATATTCCTCCTGTGTGCTGTCAGCACATCTTATACTTTCACGGTAGCAAATGGTCTTTGTATTGTAACTATCAATTTACTCATCTTTTTCCCCACTTAGACAATGAGCTCCAGAAGTCTTCTTTACTGTTGTATCCCCAGTGCCTTGAACAGTGTCTGACATACAGAAGCTGCTTGATATATATATTTGTTGTTGAAAACCTGGAAGAATGAATTGATGGACAAATAAATTCATTCCAGACATTGTCCTAGTCTCAAAAATAAGAAAAAAACCTCAGTAAGACTCAGTCTTTGTCCTTGCATATCCAGTCTGATGTGTGAGAGGGAAAATGAGACTGACAATAGGGTCAGGATAAAGCAGGAAGAACTGAGAAGAGAGAGCTCAAGTCAGGAGAAGATGAAAAAGGCTGAGTCTGAGAAAGACGAATCCCTGCTATTAAACATCCTGTTCACCAGGAGAGCAAAGGGTCTCATGCTGAAGTTTATTGCTTCAATTGCTAACCTTTCATAAGTGCTTACTTGGCAGCCCTATCGAGATTCTCTGGAAGCATCTTAAAGGGGCAGCACCAGACCTCCCACTTTCCCTTTTTTCATTTAGGCTATAAAATATATTAGTTTAGTGCATTACTGCCGTGGGAGAAGAAAAAGTATATCACATGTTAGTTTCCAAATGAAATGACATTTAGCAAAGTGTACATTTAAGACATTTTTCAAGGCTGACTTTTAAAGAGTACACCGGACGGGTCTTGCTTCAGAGCAGAAGATAAAGAGTTACAGGTGCCTGTTTTCCTCTGAACCTCTCCCATAATGGTTATGGGGAAAAATTTTAAGAGCCTCATTAGGTCTAGCAATAACTTAGTGAGCCTTCAGAGCAGCATGACACCCTGTTTGGAGTGTTGTGTGATAGACACAGCTGCAAAAGAAACACAAACTCCTGAGGGTACTTGGCTATCTTGAAATAACTGGCTCTTTGCACTTGATCCCTAGTTGAAGAAGAAAAAGTTGTCAGCCACCCTATTTCCAAGATGTGGCCATTAGTGAGTTGATGTCCAATCAAAGACGTAATGGCAGATGTAGACTTTATTAGACAGCAGGTAGAGTGTGGTGGTGATGACATCCAATTCACAAAAAAACTTATGGGATTGGACAGGAACATGGCCCCAGAGGAAAAGTAGGATATTTTTCTTAGAATATGGGCAAAACACTGCAGGGTGATGTGCGAGAAAATTTCAACAAATAATAAAAAATTCAAAACAAAACCTCCCACAAAACCCACTACAGAGATTACTCAAAATGTCCTTTTTTATCATCATCAAATCGCATTTTCCTTAATCAGCTTCATTGGGAAGACAACATAGCTATTTTCATGGCTACTGTTGAATTTTGCATTTGATATACTTTGTATTAGGAACGTTATAAGATGGTTTCACTTCAAATTGTTTAGATCAGTAGGCTTCTTGTTTCTTTCAATGCTATCATTGTGCTTCCGTGAGTCTGACAATCCCTTGTGATTTTTGAAGATGGATGTTAAAAACGTTAATCTTATTGGGGCTGGCCCCGTGGTTGAGTTCGTGCGCTCCTCTGCAGGTGGCCCAGTGTTTCGTTGGTTCGAATCCTGGGCGCGGACATGGCACTGCTCATCAGGCCATACTGAGGCAGCATCCCACATGCCACATCTAGAGGGACTCACAAGTAAAATATACAACTATGTACCAGGGGGCTTTGGGGAGAAAAAGGAAAAAAATAAAATCTTAAAAAAAAAATGTTGAAATAGGTCTCAGAACCACCCTTTATAAAAAATCATTAATCTTATTATTAGATAAAGCATTTTATTTAATTAATGAAAATGAAAGCTATCCCTATTACAATAACATTTTTAAAAACACCTCCTATATTTCTGCAAGGCACCGATATTAAAATATTTTCTGATTATAAATGCCCTCCATGACATAAAGGATAATTTGAAAACTACAGAAAAACATTAAGAAAAAAGTAATTGCCGTCACTCTTTAATTGCATCTCCCATTTAGTTTTGTGTTTCATATTTAGATAGGTGGTCCATTTTGAATAAAGCGTGAGGTTTAGGTCAAAGTATATATGCATTTTTTTCTGCATACAGACCTCCTATTATTCTAACATCATGTATTTTTGGGTATATCACTTTTTGTAATTTTTTTAAGGTGGTTAGCCTAGGGATTGCAATACACACACTTAACTTCTCTCAGTGTACACAGAATCAATATTTTACCATTTCCGTTGGAAGGTAGAAACTTTATTGCCATATATATGCCTCATCCTCCTCTCTTTCTATTGCGTTTATCTTCTGTCTTGCATAGTCATACATTGAAAACCTTGTCAGACAATTTTGTGATTTTTTTTTTTTTGCTTACGTTCATTAAATGTATTTGAAAGAACTCAAGAGGAGTAGACTAGTCTATTATATTTATATTTACTCATATATTCACCATTTCTTTTGCTCGCCCTAAAGTCTTAGTGTTCCAAGTTTCCTTCTGGTATTATATTACCTTTGTCTGGAGAACTTCCTGTAGCAATTCTTTTAGAGCAGGTCTGTTGGCAATCAATTTTCTTAGTTTCCTTAATATTTCACCTTCATTTCTAAAGGACATTTTCATTGGATTTAGAATTCTGGATTGACACTCCTTTTCTTTCAGCGCTTAAAGAATCATGTGCCACCTTCTTCTGGCCTCCCTGGTTTTTGTTTTTTGTTTGTTTAAATGAGAAATATACAGTTATTTGAATTACTACTCCCTTGCAAATATTGCATCATTTGTTTCTGGCTATTTTCAAAGTTTAAAAGTTTTTTTTCCGGTTTCAGTAATTTGATTACATCTGTATGTGAATTTCTTTGGGTTTACCTCTTTAGGGTTTGCTGAGCTTCTTGAATTTGTGGGTTTATGTTGTTTGCCAAATGTGGGGAGTTTTCAGCTGCTATTTCTTCAAATAATTTTTTTGCAGCGAACTCCATCTTCATTCTAGAATTTCAGTGACATAAATGTTATATCTTTTGCTATTATTCTACAAGTCTCTGAGTTTCTTCTTTTTTTAAAATCTTCATTCTCCATTTGAACTCATTTAGTAAGTTTATTTTTAAAATTTAGGTTATTATTTTTACAGTTCAAAATTTCCATTTGGTTCTTCTCTATATCTTCTATTTCTTTGCCAACACTGTATTTTTTCATTTGTTTTAACTCTGTTTTCCCTTACTTCTTGGAGCATTTTTGTAATAGCTGCTTAAAATCTTCATTTGATAATTTCAGCATCTGTCTCATCTCAGTGCTGGTGTCTGTGACTGTCTTTTCCCCTGTCAGTTTAAATTTTCCTGTTTCTTTGTGTGCTGAGTAATTTTGGTTGTATTCCTGGGTATGTTGAATATTATCTTATGAGACTGTGGGTCTTGTTTAAGTCCTGTGAAAGTTGTTATATTTGTTTTAGCAGGCAATCAATCCAGTTGGATGCAGGCAGAAAGTTCCTAGCTTCATTCTGTAGATTTTGTTTCCAATATCAGTTCTTCTTGTCAAAGCTTTTGCATTAATAGTTGGATCTGTCCCATATACGCACATCCCAGTGGACAGTCTGAGACCTGAGCAGTGGTCTATCCAGTCAGTTCTCAAAGTCTATGGTATCCATTTAGGGTCACATGCACACACATGAGGCTCAAGGGTGAGTGCGGAGTTCATAAAAGTACCACATGGGGTCATTTTCCCAAACTGTTTCCTTTCCAGGATCCTCAAGATATTTTTGGTTTCCTAGGGCTCTATGTTTTTGTCCTTCAGCCAGAAAGCTGGTGCATTTTTACTCTGTTCATGTGCTTCTGCTACTGAGCCTGCATTTGGGGCCAAGTGGCAAGAGGACAGAGGGAGAAAAATCAACAAGGGTTTGCCCTACCTTCTGGGACCACGGCTTCTCAGATCATAGAAGAGGGTTCCCTCCCTCAGAATGTTGGGCATCTCTCCCTCTCTGTATGTGGATGCTTAGTTCTGGGCTCTAGGCTGCCTTGAATCCATGCAAGGGGATGCTGGTGAGTGGAAGGAGGGGAACACTGCACTTGTCCGTTAATACTTTGTATTCTGGTCTTCTTCCCCACTCCACCTGCTACTATTTACTCTTCAGAGACCTCAAAGAGTTGCTTCATGCATTCTATACAGATTTTATAGTTGCACTGAGTGGGGGAGACAGGAGGAAGTGTGCTTACTCCATCTTACCCAGAACCAGAACCATGTCACCCACTTCATTTGTTTCATTGTGGGAAAATACACATAAAATAAAACTTACCATTTTAGCCACTTCAAAGTGAACAATTTATGGGCATTAAATACATTCAAAATTTTGTGCAGCCATTGCTATCTTGTTTGAGAACCTTTTCATCACCCCAAATGGAAAATCTAAACCCGTGAAGGGGTCACTCTCCATTTCTCTTCCCCAAATCCCCTGGCAACCACCACCCCACTTTCTGTCTCTATGGAATTGCCCCACTTCATTTTATAACTGTTTGAAGAGATATAATTTACACATCATACAGTCACCTATTTCAAGTGTATAATATTGTGTGTATGTTGTTGTGGGCTTTTTTTTTTTTTTGTATTTTTACAGCATTGTACCCATTTCCTTTTTAATATTTTGGAATATTTCCTCCTAGTCATTTCCTCTTTCCTTTCTTTTATCTTTCTTCCTTTTCTTTAACGATCTGTTTCACTTTATTTTTAACGCAAAATGGGAATCATAACATTGGTGCACTTCTGTAGCTTCTTCTCTTAAAAACTAAATGGTGGCTGTTGGGCATTTCCCATATCTCTGTTTTTCGAGACGATGATTCTAAATATTGCATGTTGTGCTATCATACCAGTGTACTGTAATTTATTTTTAATTTTCCCATTACACATCATAATATTTACAATATTTTTCTTTCATAAATAATGCTGAAGCTAATTGACATGTAAATAAACATTTGTGCGTATCTCCACTTATTTTCTTAAGAGCTGTTCTTAAGAGGTGATATTTCTGGATTAAAAGGCCTAGCAAAGCAGCGATTTATAGATTTTGGGCTCCGGCATATCCAAAATAAAGATTCCTGTTTTGTTTTTGTTTTAGAGAAAGTAAAAAGAAACTTTCAATACAAAATACATAAAATATACATCAAAAGTCAGTTCTTAAATCTTCTTATCCTTTAGCAAAAGTTTCAAAAACTTGCAATATACTGTCAGGGGTTGCTCCATTGGTTAAAAAAATACTGGAAATACGCAGAATAAATTGTGAATGCAGGCTTAGATTTTATCTCAGCTTAGCTGTTTGAGTTGAAGGTCGACTCAGCCGGTCCCTGTAGAGGTAGAATGTCCCTATGTCCTAGTTTGCCATGTCAGCCCCACTTCACATCTGCTGTTCCTGCCATAATCTTTAATACCACCCCACCCACTTCTTTAACTCACAGATATTTTTCCTGCCTGGAAAATAAATTTTATGGTCACTCCAAAGAAGCTTCCTTGATTTTAAGAAGCACATTTTGGTAGGCCAAGGATACTTGAGCTTATGGCAGATATCACACATTGATCAGCATTTCTTTCTCTGATATAAACATTGACCTCAGAATTGTCCCTAACACAGTCCTATGGGGACTTACTCCCATGTGGTTAGAAGTGGACCACAAAGATGTAACCCATTTGCCAAGGCATGCAGGTGACACTATTGGCCCTTAACATCAGAGGAGACACTGTGTGATGTCCAGTGCCCATCCGCAACCATCTTGAGTGGGCCTTTGGGAAAGAACGCCTGCACCTGTTAGGCAGGGCAAGAGGGATTTTCATGCCAAAGTGGCAACCTTCACCCTGGACAGATCTTGCCTCCTGCGCCCTCTACTGCACGTCTCTCCTCATCCCTTCAAGACTGTGGCTCATCCTAGTTGTGTTTCTACCTCACACAGTTGAAACTCCAAGTGAAGCTTAGGCTCTTTAGACCTAAATGAAAATTAAATACAAAAATACAATTAATTAATTCTGTGTCTGCTTTGAACCAAGTGATTAGAAGTAACTTCCCGTTTTCTTTCATGTTATTTTTATGCAGAAACTTCTGATTTTCCCCCTCTTTTTCTTTTCTTTGTAGGTTTCAAGACAACAGATGAATTGTGAAAGAGAGCAGCTAAGGGTAGGTGCAGCTGCTTGTAAAATGCTTCCTGGTTTTCATTTCTGTGTGATAAGCAAAAATTTCCTTGTCTCTCCCAAGACACAAGGTTCTAAATAGCGGGCTTCATCCTAAGACTGGTAGGGTTGAAAATATTTATCCCAGCTAATTTAGTATTGATTGAGCTGGTAAATACAGTATATCTTCTTTTGAAGTGCCATTATAGTAGATATGGATTTTTTGATTTAGATTCAGCAATAAATACTTCTCTTCTGGAATTTGTTTGACATCGTTGTACTCTTTTTATGTACAACACGAGGTCTAAGTAATAACAAAGGTCAAAAGGATATCTTGCTGCCTTCTTAATGTGAATACCAGGCTGTTTGCTGAGTGGCAAAATGCTCTCTTGCTGTTAACTGGGGTGGGTGAGCCACTAATATGTCAAGGGCATTTTCTAGGAGAATTTAAGTCCTCCATAGACTTTTTAGTTTTAGTGGCATTTGTGTACATTGGAAAAGAATTTAAACCTCATACGCTATTTACCTTCTTTAAAATGAAACTCTCAACCTTCAAGTTCTTTAGATGTAAAAAGTGTCCCCTTGATCAAGAGAGAACAGTTTGCTTATAAATGGAGCTTGGTGGCATTGTTCTGCTTTCATGGTGTCATGGTTGATCTCCTTCTTGGCATGAGTATGGTATTTTAAGAAATATCAGCATTGTCTCCACCTCATTTGTATTTTTTTTGATTTGTTCATGATTTGGACGGATGAGTTTGAAGTCATAACTGGCCTATCTTTAATGTCACTGATGAAAGTTGACAATTTTTACAGGACAATGTGCCTTATAATCATGTTTCCACATTATGATAAAAACTAGAGGAATCTTCTGCTTTTAAAATCACAGCAGTAAAGGGCCAGCCCAGTGGCACAGCGGTTAAGTTTGCATGTTCTGCTTCGGCAGCCCGGGGTTCACCGGTTCAGATCCCCAGTGTGGACATGGTACCACTTGGCAAGCCATGCTGTGGCAGGCATCCCACATATAAAGTAAAGGAAGATGGGCATGGATGTTAGCACATGGCCAGTCTTCCTCAGCAAAAAGAGGAGGATTGGTGGCAGATGTTAGCTCAGGGCTAATCTTCCTCAAAAAAAAAAAAAAAAGAAAGAAAGAAAAACAAAAAATCACAGCAGTGAGGTTTGGGGTTGGGGGACCATTGTGCTCAAAGGGGTCTAATAAATCAGAATAATTTATTAAGGCAGTCTACTGCCACTTATACACTGCCTTGTAACTTTTCAGAGCGTTTTCTTCATGCCGGTCTTGAGATGACAAAGATTTGTAGAGTTATTTCCATTTTACAATTGCTTTTGGCATCAGGTTTGTTAAATCCTTGTGTAAAACAAACAACAGAATCCAGTTGCCTGGAACTGAGAAAGTGAATTGAGGTTTTCTTTTTCTTCTATGCATATTTATTTTATGTGGTATCCCGGCGTGGCTCTCTCTATTAACCTCTCATCTCTACCCACTTCAATCCTAAGTACCTGTGTCTACATTAGTTGTGACTCCTTCATGAAACAGCCTTCAAGATGTTTTAAGCTTTCCTGAGCTCTCTTATTGCTTTTCCCCTGCAGTCTGAGTTACTGGTTCATCCTAGTAAATAATGTATTGCAACTCCAGATTTCTCTTCCTGTTTGGGTGGGGATGATGGCCAGAACTAGGTCAGAGCTGGATAAAAAGGAATGCATGCTTTTGTCTGCAGGAGTCCCTGAGAAATTCTTCAGAATGAAGATAATATTGCAAATCTATGGCAAATAATCTCTATTGCAAATGAGAGCCGCCTAGCAAATTAAGGACGCAGGAGGTAACAAAGTGCTCGTGTGCAGTTTGAGAGGTTCATTATTTCACATGGATGAGGACATTGTCAACAAGGGTGTGGTTTAGGAACAAGAATGGAGCCCTCCCCACCCTGTTAAATAAATTCATGCGGTCATTTGATATAATGGGTCATATAGTTTAGTCCAAAGTGTGGCTCCAATAGCTGCATATGAGACCATCTCTAACATTATGAACTGGTGTCTTGCTTATTATTGCTGTTGTAGTTGTTGCTTTTACATTTTAAACTCATTTATGTGTTGAATCAATAGACAACACATTTAAATCAATGGGATATGCATTTATGTGGTTCAAAATTTAAATGCTACCCAACAGAACACAGTGAAGGTTTCCCTTCCCATTCAACTCTTAGGTACCCAGTTCCCTTTCGGGAGGCGCCCAATATTATTATGGGCTGTCCCATCTTTTTTTTTTCCTCCTTTTTTTTTTTTTAGAAGGTTATGAAAGTTAACATCCTTGTGAAATTACAGTTGTACATCATTATTAGTCATGTTGTAGGTACCCCACTTCACCCCTACTTCCCTGCCCCCACCCCCCTTTCCCCTGGCAACCACCGATCAGTTCTCTTTGTCCATATGTTAACTACCACCTATGAGTGGAATCATACAGAGTTCGTCTTTCTCTGTCTGGCTTATTTCACTCAACATAATACCCCCAAGGTCTATGCATGTTGTTGTGAATGGGAGGACTTTGTCCTTTTTTGTGGCTGAGTAGAATTCCATTGTGTATATATACCATATCTTCTTTATCCAATCATCAGTTGCTGGGCACTTAGGTTGGTTCCACGTCTTGGCTATTGTGAATAATGCTGCGATGAATGTAGGGGGTGCATGGAACTTTTGGAATTGCTGATTTCAGGTTCTTAGGATAGATACCCAGTAGTGGGATGGCTGGGTCATAAGGTATTTCTATTCTTAACTTTTTGAGGAATCTCCATACTGTTTTCCACAGTGGCTGCACCAGTTTGCATTCCCACCAACAGTGTATGAGGGTTCCCTTTTCTCCACAGCCTCTCCAACATTTGTCGCTCCTGGTTTTGGATATTTTTGCCATTCTAACAGGTGTAAGGTGATATCTTAGTGTAGTTTTGATTTGCATTTCTCTGATGATTAGTGATGATGAACATCTTTTCATGTGTCTATTGGCCATCCGTATATCTTCTTTGGAGAAATGTCTGTTCATGTCCCCTGCCCATTTTGTAATTGGGTTGTTTGACTCTTTATTGTTGAGTTGTGTGAGTTCTTTGTATATTATGGAGATTAACCCTTTGTCGGATAAATAACTTGTGAATATTTTTTCCCAATTAGTGGGCTGTTTTTTTGTTTCAATCCTGTTTTCCCTTGCCTTGAAGAAGCTCTTTAGTCTGATGAAGTCCCATTTGTTTATTCTTTCTATTGTTTCCCTCATGTGAGGGGTTATGGTATCTAAAAAGATTCTTTTGAAGCTGATGTCAAAGAGTGTACTGCCGATATTCTCTTCTAGAAAACTTATTGTTTCAGGCCTGGGCCGTCCCATCTTTGACATCTCTTTCTCAAGGATATTTCCTTTGTCTCCTTCCTTTCTGTTCTCTGTCTCTCTTTCTTCCCAATCGCCCTCTTTTCTTCCCTCCCTCCTTTTCTTCCTCTCCTGAGTGTGGATCAGCTCTCTACTTCCTGCAAAGGGAACTTCCCTGATGAAGGTGATTGCCTTTTTTTTTTTCTTTAGGAAGACACCCTTTTCTTAAGGTTTCTGAAAAAAATATTTGTTTTTCATCTGAAATGCTAATACCTGGTCATTTCCATGAAATGCATTTTCCTTAGTTTCATTTTTTTTTTTCTTAGAAAGAGAGACCATAGGAGAAAAATAGGTATTTGTTTACTTACCAACATCATTTAAGGGTATCTGCCTGCCAGCCACACTTCTTAAAATATGTTTTAAACACAGCAATCAAACTGCATTTTCCAGATTTGCTATACAAGATGATTGGACCATGGCCATGTTGTCAAGCTTATATTCCTTCATTAGTACATGCTGTTACAGTGTCAGAATCCAGGGATCCAAGTGGGTAGTTGTAAAATGTACCCCTTTTTCTTGGCCTCCTGGAAATAGCAGATAATGCAGAAAGATACAGCTGCTCTTTCTGTATTGTGCATGTTGACACTGTGCAGGGGTTGGCATATCCAGGACCTGCTCCTTCTGCTCTCCTTTCTTTTTCTCACAAATTCAAAATTAATTTTTCCAAAGTGAACTCTGTGAGGTGCTTGTTTTACAAAATATTGCAAACTCTAAAAAAAGATTCTTTGATTAATTAATTTTAGGAAATACAAAGTTAAAGAAAGTCAAACTGCTTTTGAAAAAACGGCAGGACTTCTCAGAGCCTTTAATGTACAAAAGCAAAATACGGAGGGATGGATATAATACACATTTTTTTTTTTTTGCAAACTCATCTGATCACAAAGCATTTTTGGATGCAGATAACACTGAGAAAAACTCTTGAAAATTATATCAATTTTTTTTTTGTTATGATGCTATTTTCTGCAAGTTACAGAAAAGCTAAGCATTATTTAAAAGATGAAAACATTTCATCACCTTCCAGTCCCAGGGTTGATTTGGTGTCAGGGCAGCGGTTTGGAATCTTTGCCCTTCTCTGGGTCTTTCTTTCCATCTTCCAAGATGGCTGCCTTGCTCCCAGCACCACTTCCTTACTTGAGGCGATCTCATCGGGAGGGAAGGGGAAGAGGAGGTTGTTTCTTACAGTCCTGCATTTGATTGGAGGCAAATCATTTCCAGAAGCCTTCTCGGCAGCATTCTTTTAGGTCTCATTGGCCAATGTCTATGTCAATCACTCCTACTGTCCAGGGATCTCAGTGATGCACTACGGCAACCATGATTCATCCCCAGAGACAGGTACATCGTCACCTGAACAAGAACAGGATTTGCTTAAACAGGGGAAAGAGGAGAATATATTTGGTGGAATCATCTAATAGAGTCTGCCACAAAAGGAATCCACATGGGCCATCTATGTCACTCATGGTGTTGGTTTCCTGTCAACTTCTTTGATTGCTCCATTTTATTCCCCCGTAGATGGCATGGGAACCACATATAAAGCCTCAGCAAGTGCCTGAACTCCAGTTTGTGGAATTCTACAGAGATGCTTCCTCTGCCAGATCTCATCTCCCCATCCTAACCGACTTTTCCACCCAGCTTGGCACTCTCTTTGTATTTTTCCTTATGCTCTTTGGAACGGGCCTGGATGCAGTATTTGCTAATTTCCTCTCAGCATCAAGTATTGACAGCAGACATGAGGCACCTCGCCCCAGTACGAGCTAAGCCCCGGAGATACTGCCCATGAGCTTCCTGGCCCCTACCCTTCCCAAGAGAATGACATCAGCCAGCTCCTCCTCACCGATGGTTTCCATTCTCAGAAGGGTATTGGGATTGCTTATGTTCCCAACGAGCAAACTACAGAACAGAAAACCCGTGTATTTCTCCATCCCCAATTTTCTCAGGCTAGAGTAGATTGAGCCTTCTTCTGAGCCTACGTTTCACATTGTTGCTGGATTCTGTTGAGGAGGTGGTCCACAGGAACCATTAAGTGCCCATGACTCTATGGGCTATATTTATCAGCTGGTCCCAGAATCACTGCCGAAAGTTCAAGACAGTGCTAGTTGTGTGGTCATCATAACCCAACCATCAACATTTACCTTTCTGGCATCTGGAACCAACAAATGAACAACTAAGAAAGAAATTACATGGACTCAGTAGCCTTTTGTCCACCTCAGTAATCTACCAACTGCCAAGATGGTGTGGTCATAGGGTTGGGGATCCAATGACCGCTTTTATTAGCATTCATATAAAATATTTGATTACACAAGGATCTTTTGTGCTGTGAACATCAGATGTTGGTTTTGGGGCTATTTAACAAGTTTGGTCAGAATACTATTAAGAAGGCAAAGGCTTGGCTGCTAGGTGGGTCAGAAACTGTCCATGGACTGGCATCCTTATCAGCAGTATGCCAAATGGATACTATAGGAGTCAGCATAGTATGAGGGGCGGTTAGGGGTGGTCAGGAGCTCAGTTTATGGACTTAGGTTCATATGTCAGTTCTAAATCCTCCTTAGTCTCTCAAAGCTTCAGTTTCCCTGTGTGTAAAATGGGGGTACTTTCGTCGTAGGATTGTTGGTTGGATGAAATGACTTATATAAAGCACTTCAGAAAACATATGCACCCCATAATCAACAATATTTGCTCTTCTTAAAATAGTATTATTCCCAATGGTTCTCTCACTTCTTCCTGCTAGAAATACCAGGCCAGAGAATACCATATAGACATTCACAGCATATCTGTTCCCACCTAACTTTCCACATTAAAAAACAGGTCAAGGGACAGTTTTTGCCATTGATGACATGGTGGCGTATCCAGAAGAAAACGGCTTCTCAATTAAGCAAATCATAGTGACTGATTTGGGCTACCCAAGCAGAAAAGGCATGCAACCAGACCTCCTAAGGAACTTAGAATCAGAAAGCAGTCACAACTCAGGCAGCTCTTCTCATCTCTCATCTCTGTTTCTCCTCATGGGCCCACTCTGGATTTTCTTTTAAAAAGGGTTCTCTTTACCTTTTTATGCACATGACGCCTTCCAGCCCCTAAGATTTATGCTGCGTCAATTCCTGCAGGTAGATGGACTAACTGTGCATGCATCTTGATTATAAATTCTGGGAAAAGGAATCTGATTGGCCCAACCTGCTTCAGTTTGCTACAGGGTCGGCCAGCCGAGGAGTCAAAAGAAAGATTTCTTGGACTCTCAAGGTCTGGCAGTAGTGCTCTTTTATTTAGAGAATAGTGTGGAAAGCTTGGGGACAGGACCCATGGGCAGTCAGAGCTGCTGCCAACATGGGTTGAGGGTAGTGCTAAATTTAAGGCCTAGGTATGTGAGTTATCTCTTTACAAGACAAAGGAAAGAATATGTAAGAAAGTTGTTATAATGGTATCAGTGCAGGTGGGGTCTGGTTATTGGGTGCTCCTATAACTTTTAGATGGGAATCAAACTGGATTAAGTAAATGGCTGAAGCCACCACCTTAAACATTATTGTTAGCTATAGGCAAAGGAGGATATTGGGGGTGGAGGGGGGGTGATCATGGGAGACTACTACACAAGTACAGTAAACAAGATGCAGATTTAAGTCCTTGCCTTTGGCATTGATTAAGAGTTTCTAGAGATAAGGTCATCCCCCCGTCTTCCAGGTACAGAGAGGGAGACACCTTTACAGATGATTTCCTTTACAATGTAAAAGTCTCTTAACAAAGGGTAAGGAAATTCTACTCCTCAGAGCCTCCTTCTCATCTGCGGTTTTTAAAAGTAACCAGCCTAAAATAATCCTCATCAAATTGTTCACACTGATCCAATCAGCTGTGTCCAGGGAAGCAGCATAAATAAACCTAGTTGTCCAGAGCCAACTGTTGAGGGAGGGCTTGATTATCAGGGAAAGAGAACCATTGCCCGCTAAGTAAATATCCCCAAGGATGTCGGCTATACTCTCCAAATCTGGAAGATCAGCGCTGAGCAAAGCATCCTGGGAAATAGGTGTGCTACACTCGACTCGTAGCTCAGCATCTCTTGAAGTGTAAGACACCTACCCTGAGGTAGTCACAGCTTTCAGGTGGTGAACATCAAGTCAATCAGAAAGGGTGAATCACTTAGAAGTTGTTCCCTTTTCAATTCTCCCTCAGTTCTTTTTATGTCAGTGAGAAACTCTTGGTTTAAAACTAAAGTATCTTTAACAAGTCTCTAACAGTTTCTAAGCTCTCTTTTAACAGAAAGGACGTGTGCCTCAGGCTTAGAGCCTGCAGCAGCCAGAGCATCTATCTAGACTTTAAAAACATTGTTTGCAGAATATAGTAGTTAAGAACCAGGGGCCTGGAGCTAGGCCTACTGAGATAAAATCTAGACTCTGCCGTTTAGTACTTGTGCACGTTACTTAAATCCTCTCTGCCTCAAATTCCGCCTCTGTATCATGGAGATAATAATTGCATGTATTTTATAAGTTCTGTGTGTGTGTGTATGTGTGCACATGCAAACAAAGATTAAAATAATTAATGCATAGGAGGTTCTTACAACACTGTCTGGTATAGAAATATTCTTAATAATCATTAGATATTAATGCATTTTTTCCATTAACTTTTATTTATGACTACTTGGTCATAACTTGATATTGGTTTTCCATTTACAGTGGCAATACAAAATTTCCTTGGCGAATACATCTGTTTAGGTTAAAAATGAGTCACTTTAAAGATAAATATTAACTCTGTAACGTTACGGATTGCCTGCAGTTATGATAAAAATTGTGACACTGGAATGCAAATGACTGAAGTTTCAGAAACACTGGAATTACGGTGCCAGCCTTGTGAAAGATATTGTAGAGCAGATCTGCATTATCAATATTTAATTTGCCAGTTAGAAGCAAGTTTCTCATTTCTGCTAGATACAAGAGTGATATGGATTGCAGAATGCAAATTGCTAATGATCATCTTGGCTTAAACCCATTGCCTTCATCCGGGCATCAGATAATGAAACTTCCCAACTGTCTTGGAAATGAGCTGTCAGAATCAGACACCTTTCCTTTGCCTCCTGCCCCTCCTACCCTTTCAAGTCCTACCCTTCCTCGGTGGCTCTTAGAACAGCAGGGAAGGAAATGTAAGACCCTCACTCCTTGGTGAGACCTCCCAAGATTCATGTTTCTTGGACTACAGCTTTAGGATAGCTCATTGTAGGCATGCCTGCATCCATTCAGTTGTTTACTCAAGACATATATTTTGAGCATGAACCACATGCCAATCACTGTGCTAGGTGGTGGAGATGGCATGGTATACTGAAACCTACACAGTTCCTGTTCTCTTATGCCTTACAGGCTAGTGGAGAAGATATGCATTTGTCAAACTAGCGGGACAAAATTGTACTTGTGAAACTGATAACTACCTGAGATGAGAGATGCTACATAAAAGGACATGGGTGGAAGAAGCTTGCCTGGTCGGCCTCCATTTATCAAATTTACCAGATTAACGTATACTGTCCAGTCCTTTTATAAAACATTTTGACAGATGCCCTGGTTTCCAGCGAAGTCACTTTCGTACAACCTTCCCCTTCTCTTCACCCATTGAGGTGTCTGCTTGCCAACAGTCAGTTGTATTTATTCCCAGACCTGCTCCTGCCAGCCGCACTTGTTATTGTAATTACATTATTTAGTGGAATATTATGTAAACCGATGAAAAATGAGTGCAATAAGAAAAAGAGCTGTTTCTGTGAAAACTAAGTTAATGCTTTGGAAGCATTCTATGAAAGCAAGTCTCAAAAATTATTTTGATTAGCTGTGAGTGAGAGGACTATAAAATGTCAGTGGGAAAAGGACCCTCAGAAATCTGGAGAGATTCTGTAGTCAGAATCTTTCAGGTGTATCTTGCAATTCTTACTCCACTTTAAACAAAACAAGAACTGATAGTATAGATCAGAGGTTGGCAAGCTTTTCCTGTAAAAGGCTAGATAATGACCATAGACAAAACGAATGAACAGGCCTGAGTTTCAATAAAACTTTATTTATAAGAACAGAGGGTAGGTCAGATTTGGCTCCTGGGCCATAGTTGGCTGACCTCTAGTGGAGACTATGAAATGTGGGTGAGGTCTGTGTGGGAAGGATGATGAGGGATTTCCATCAGCAGAGAAATCACTCAAAGAAAAGGCCTTGGACTCACATCAAAGGTCAATAAATTAATGCATATATTAATATATGTTACATTAAAACAAAAGATTTAAGATATGTCTCTATCACTTTAAAACTGTTTCCTTGCTTTAAAAGGCTTCCAATGAAATATCTTCTCTCATTCCCAGTGAGATGGCTTCTAAAGTATAGACGGCTGATACAAGGGCTTGGAACACAAAATAAAATTAGGCTTATTTTTATGTGCCAACCCTTATGCCTCAGAATCCCATCAGTCTGGAATGGAAGAACAAATGTATCATTTTCCTCAGGATCCCCCAGCAAGTAATTTCTGGAACTCCCCAATGAGGGCAGCATTTTCCACGTACACAGCCCGATGCTTGTCCTGTGTGAACTGTTGTTCAGCTCCTCCAAAACACTCTGTTTTCTTAAGAAATGTCTGATAACTTGCTTGTCTAGATTAATCTGTCTTCAGAACTAGTCCTGTGGAAGCATGAACACTATCCTGCATATTAACATTCCAAATTCTCAGCCAAATTCAGGTTTTAGTGATTAGCAAAGCCTTGCTGAATGGGCAGGAGGTAACAGAAATCCAGTGTGAGCGGTGACTTACAAAGAGGACCTTCAAGGTACAGGCCTTAGATCCCCACTGTCAACATCTTTTCCTAACCCCACGCAGGTGCCATGTATGTTTGTGTGCATGCATTCATGCAAGAAAAAACTGGTGGATACTTCCTTTAATCTTATATAACTAATGGTCCCATCTTAGTGATTTCCCCCAACCAACAGATCTCATATGCTCTACGTTTCCAAAGCTATTAATTGATGAACATGAAGGAGAACGGATCAAGAAACCAGCCAACTAGTTACAGATCTTAATTTCCCCAACTTCATTGTGAGACCTGGTTAAATAAAGGAATATACAGGTAGCCACGTTCCTACATCGTTGATGCTAAATCCTATAATTCACATGCATGCTAATTATCTCCTTTGAGTCTCCCTAGGCATTATTTCAACACTTTCTCTGGGGAAGACTCCAAAGTTTTCCCATTTAGGACACTTGGACTAATATTCATTCTTCCTTTCCCTTCTTTGATTTTAGCCCATTATCCCTCATTGTCATCCCCCTTTCCAGGGCAAATCCATCTCATTTCTTGCTCTGTCATTAAATCAGTATCAAACAGCTTCAAGCAAAACCACTAATATTACTGACATTTCAATTTGTCATAGCCATCCTTATTTCTATGACTGAGGCCTCAGAGAGGACTTGTCTTCCCTCTCTGTTCTTCTGAGATCTAACTACCATTCCAAGGGGGGAGAAAAAAACCTTGATAGGAAAGCAGAGTGGGGCAAGAAGTGTAGAAATAGGGCATCTGTTGTTTCCCTTACTTGGGGGCAGAAGGAGGCACATTTCGTTGAGGCAGCAAGGCCTCCTACCTCCTTCATGGCCTGAAAGCACCGTTATTCAGTCTGTGTATGTATGTAGGGAAATAGAGGGTGTAGTGGACACATGTGTGCTTGTCGTCAGCAGCCAGCAAACATTCCTATCCTGAAGTAGCCAGCACTCCATTGTTCTTTTGGGGTTAATTCTCTTCCCTCATGTGTTCAGTCTTGGAGAGACAATGAATCAAGTCAAGGGCTATAGATATGGCCAAAGAGGCCAACTGGATTCTCTCTCTTCAGACTTGGGCTGCCATTTTAGTCCTTTTGGGTTGCTATAACAACATACCACAGACAGGGTAGTTTATGAACAATGGAAATTCATTTCTCACAGTTCTGGAGGCTGGAAGTCTGTGATCAGGGTGCCATCATGGTTGGTGAGGGGCCTCTTCCAGGTCAAAGACATCTTGTTGTGACTTCACATGGCAGAAGGGGTGAGGGAGTTCCGTGGGGTCTCTTTAATAAGGGCACTCATCCCTTTCACAAGAGCTCCATCCTTATGACCTTATCACCTCCCAACAGCATCACATTAGGCATTAGGATTTCACTATATGAATTTGGGGCAGACATGAACATTAAAACCATAGCAGATGTCAAGTGTAATGATACACAATAGGGAAACAAATATGATAAAAAGCTGGAGTTGACTCATTTCGGTGATGATATCATGGTAAGACTGAGTGAGGGGATGGTTCCTAGGGCTAGACCTGCAGATCCATCTGATTCCTCTTTTTATATTTAAACCTGGTTCTCCGTGCCTCCCTGGGGCTATCTCATATCCTTCCAGTGATCTCTTTTTCTGCTGAAGTTAGTCAGAGCCCAGGCCTTTTTCCTGTGATCAAAGAATTCTTACTGATACGCTGGGGAAATATGCTAAACTTTGGAGCGTTGCAGAGCCAAGAGTTTGGTGAAAGGTTTGCTAAAAGCCAACTCTTGTATCATTTCCCAAAATGCCTCCCTGATGGCTCTGTGGATTGGCACTGCCTTTTAGTATGGGCGGGCCAGGGGAAGGAAACTATTGGTCTGTGTCACACACAGGGCTGGATATTTTTCCTACATTTGCTCATTTCCTTGAGTCATCATGAGCCCAGGAGTCGTGGGGAAAGAGATCTATGTTTCATGGCAATCAGAGCCCTTTCCTTCTCTGCACAAGTAAGATGTTCTCCCTTTCAATCACAAGGAGTCATCCAGATTCCTGCAGATAAATGAAGGGTGGTATGAGATCATCACTCAGTTAATGCTTCTCAGATTACCCTCCAAAGGCCACCTAAAGTACTTATAAAAAGAGCCATTTCCTCAAACCCAGCTGATAAAGTATTTTGATGTCCTAGCCTCACTGGAGGGATACTGAATTATCATGCCCTTATGGGCTGACTTGTGTCCCCCAAAATTCATATGTTGGAGTCCTACCCCAGGGTACCTCAGAATGTGACAGTATTTGGATATAGGGCCTTCAAAGAGGTAATTAAAGTAAAATGGTGTCATAAGAGTAGGCCCTAATCCAGTATTACTGGTGTCCCTATAAGCAGGGGAGGTTGGGACACAGACACACACAGAAGAAAGACTATGTAAAGACTCAGGGAGCAGACAACCATCTTCAAGTCAAGAGAAGAGGCCTGAGAAGAAGCCAACTCTGCTGACACCTTGATCTCAGACTTTTGGCCTCCAGAACTGTGAGGAAATAAATTTTGATTGTTTAAGCCCCCTACTCAGTGGCACTTTGTTATGGTAGCCCCAGCAAATAAATATCCATGTCTTGTGAGGGTCCAAGACATTATTACTAAACAAACCAAAAACTTTATAGTTGATGTGTTTTGGTAACTTTGATTTTGGACCCCATTGATATGCAATTTAAAATCAGATATGGTCTAATAGCCCTGTGTGTGCGTGTTCATGTACTTGTGTCTATCTGTCGTATTTGCTTTAAAAAATAACTATTCTGAAGGGCAGCAATTATTTCCTAGGATCGTAGGCTTCTTCTATGTTACTTCAGTGTACAATTGTATCAGACAGACTTAGCAAATCCTTGATTGGCTGATGCAGACAGAGAAATCAAAGATGACCATGTGAGTCATGGCCTTGCTACGGAGCTCCATCTCCAGAGTTTCCAGATTCCTGGGAAGCCACTTCTGTATGGAGACTCACCTGTAACCTTATCTAAATGGGCCAGTAGGAAGTGTTGGGAAGAATGTTTGCATTCTAATCTTTCATATTTTAGTGTTTCCTGAACCCTCCTCTGCACCACAACTGTCATCTTTTCTGAGACCCTGACCTTTGTGTTTGCTCCCACAGTAGCCTGTACAAGGCTCTGTACCTAGAGAATAATAGATAAGTATTTTGACCAATTGAAGGGCTATTGTTCTTTTTTTGGAATAAAAAAAAAGGTTTCCTGAACATCGAAAAGATTTCAGAATACTTGGTGGCACTTGCTTGAGAACTTTAAAGCCAGTAGTCATTGACCACATCACAGCAATTCGTAGGAAGATTCTCCTTTAATCCCCATTTATACAGGGACAATAAGTTAAATGTTAGTCCCAAGAATTACACCTAGTGGTGGAGCTGGGAATTGAACCCAGGCCTATTTTCTCATTTCAGAAAGGATGTCCTTAACTACCTTGGTATGCTACTTCAATGTCCACTGGATCATCTGAACTCAAAGTTAACAAGCCTCCACTTTTTGGAAATGAGTAAAAATGCTAAGTCCTACTTCCAGGTTAAGATATGAGAAGGATACGGTATTTCATCTCTTTGGAGTTAGAAGGTTTAGTCTTAGAACTGAAGTCAAGTCTTTGTAGATTCCACTGGAATCTGGAAAATGTCTCCTGGTTCACTAGATATTGCAGTAGCTAGCAAATGAACCAAGTATTTTATGCATAAGAGTATTTTATGTGCAAAGTTTCGGGTGCTGCTTTGGGTGAATTTCTTTGACAGCTGCCTTCCCGACCCTGGCGTATAAAGAGGGGAGTGTTTTTGTAAGAAGTGGAGACGTTTTCCAGAACAGTAGCTAAAATCTTAGGAGTCTGTGTATTCTAGTTTCAGATCCCTTCCTCAGTCAGAACCACATTCGTTGAGTGAACCAGTGGTTGAACCCATTTTTCTTTGTGTATCAGAGTTGTCCATGAAGAAAAGGAAATAAAATGCAAAAGCTTGGTTCAACAAGAGGAAAATCAGTGATCAAACCTGTCTTCTGAGCCAGTTAGAGTTACAGAAACCCTCTGTCTCTAGTTGCTTACTGATTTTGGACTCAGACTGTTGATTTTCTAAAAATGGGCTAATCATATGATGCTTTCTATACTATAGCTGTAAAATTTCCCTTCCCAAAGAGCTGTGGAAGTGCTCCTTCATGCCTCCAACAAACAACGGCAGATTAAGCATCTGTTATAAGCTAATAATAATAAGTTAAGCGAAGGAACACACAGAGAATCTATACCAGGCATGGTGATAGCAGAGCTCCTGTGTTATCTCTCAACCTTCCTTGTCTCTGGGACTGTCCCTGCCAACTGATCAAGGGCTCCTTTCTCTAGACTCAGAAGGTGACGTTGGAAGCTTAATTTAAACAGAACCCATCTAGGTAGGCAAAATGAGTACAGTAGTCCCCTCTTATCCATGGTTTCATTTTCTGTGGTCTCAGTTACTTGTGGTCAACTGCTGTCTAAAAATACTAAATGGAAAATTCCAGAAATGAACAATTCATAAGTTTTAAATTGTGTGCCATTCTGAGTAGCATGATGACATCTCTCACTGTCCCACTTTGTCCCACCAGGGATGTGAGTCATCCCTTTGTCCAGCATATCCACGCTGCACACCCTACCCGCCCATTAGTCACTTAGTAGCTGTCTCAGTTATCAGGTCCACTGTGGAGGTATCGCAGTGCTTGTGTTTACGTAACACTTATTTTACTTAGTAATGGCCCCAAAGCACAAGGATAGTGATGCTGGCAATTTGGATATGCCAAAGAGAAGCTGTAAAGTGCTTCCTTTGAGTGAAAGGGTGAAAGTTCTCAACTTTAAAGGAAAGAAAAAAAGTCATATATGCTGAGGTTGCTAAGTTGTATGGTAACTTTTATCACAGTATATTGTTATAATTGTTCTATTTTATTAGTTATTGTTGTTAATCTCACACTGTGCCTAATTCATAAATTAAAGTTTATCAGAGGAATATATGTACAGGAAAAATCATAGTATTGTATATATAGCATTTGGTACTATCCATGGTCTTCAAGGGTCTTTGGAAGTATCCCCTATGGATAAAGGGGCTACTGTAGATCAGAGCTTGTTCTCATGTAGAAATCTACTTGTGTTACTTTTCTATTGCTGTCCTAACAAACTACAACAAACGTGGTGCTATATACAACCCAAGTTTATTGTCTTGCAGTTCTTTACATCAAAGTCCAACATGGGTCTCATTGGGCTAAAATCAGGGCATTGGCAGAGCTATGTTCCTTCTGGAGAATCTCTTTCCTTGCTCATTCCGACTCTTGGCAGAATTGAGTTCCCTGCAGCTGTGGATCTGAGATCTCTGTTTCCTTGCTGGCTGTGAGCTGAGGGCCATTCCCAGTTTCTAGAGGCTACCATATTCCTTAGCTCTTGGCTCCTTCCTTCATATTCAAAGCCAGCCATGGCAGAGTGAGCCCCTTCCATGGGTTGACTCTCTCCTGCCTCTTCTTTCATTGCATCTCTGTGACTGATTACTCTTCTGCATTAAGGATTCATGTGATTAATTTGGATCGACCCAGATAATCCACAATAATCTCACTACTTATGACACGGAATCTTAATTCCATCTGAAAAATCCCGTTTGTTATGTAACGTAACATACATAGGTCTAACATCAGTGGACAAGGATCATGTGGTCAAAAGTCCTGTCACTATTTATGTATTATCCCCTACTCTAAGTGGACTGATTCTATTTGTGCATTTACACACTGCATACATTTGCTCTGTGATCTGAGATTAGCCACCTCCATTTTCATGCAGAATTTCCAAAGTCAGAGGCTGAAGCATCCACAACCATCATCCAAGGTAGTCCTTGGCACAGGTCCACCTACGTCTGCCTTTTGACCTCTTCTTTCACAGTTCTCACTGGCGTTTGGTTCTTCCCCATTCAAGTCCAGCAGTGTCAAATGAAGTATTGTAGGAGTGTCTGTCTTTAACAGCACGGACCCTTTGATATTGTCTTATCATCTAATTGTTCTGTTGATTTCTACTCACAAAGTATATAAAGTAGGTAATGAAAATGTAAAAATTATTTAAATAATAATCATTTATATATGTCACCGAAGTTTGAAGAACATGCGTGAATGAATGAATGAATGAATGATTCTAAAGTCTCCTGGGAATGCCTGTCGCAGATGCTTTCAGAGCCTTGACATTTCCTCTCATCACCCATCCCTATGTCCCAAAGACGGTTTACTGCTTTTCTGGCTACAGGATGCATTCCACTCATGCCCAGAGCAATCCAGAAGCTTCTGGGACTTAATGTGCCTGGAAGAAGCCGTTGACTCAGGATAGACAGGGGTTTGGTGGATCAGTGCCCCAGCCTCCTCAGCCCTTGGGAGGGGTAACTCTGTCTTGTGTTCTATACCATCCCAGGGATTAAATTTCAACGGGGTTAAATGCCAGTTTCCCATAGTGCTCGCGTGCATGTGACCACACTCTTTTGGCTTCCTCCCATTCCATATCTCACCTTCCCATACTTCTACTCGTGTTTGCTTAGATCGTCTCCCAAACATACTATTTCCACTTGAGTTTTACCCCGGCTGTGCTTCTGGGGGAATCCATACTGAAAGATCGCCATCCCCCTAAGGGGAGACACTGCAGGTTATCAATTCCACAAGCAAGGTTTTCTGAGTAGTAGATTTTCCATGACGCTGGCCTTTATGTCATCCCTCTTTTGTTCATCCCCCTCTTTTTCTTTCCTTTTATAATACGTCACTGCTATCCTTGAGGAAAGTCTTCCAGTATAGAATAGATTTGAATGCAACTGCAGCTTGATCTTTCACTCGCTTTGCATCTCCCAGCAGTTGGGAAACTTGTGTTGAGCTGACAGCATAATTGGGACACTCGATTTTGACAGGACAGTGTCCTGCTCACATCCGAGGAGACCGATGCATTTGCTGCTACTGTGTGCACATTTATATTTGCTCCAATGTGATTTCTAGTTTACAAGTTGCTCTTAAGAATATTGAAAATTTCCTGGATAGAAAGCTTGGGGTCATGATTTCTAAAAGCTTGTCTGCCGAAGAGGCAGCACATACATACGTGGATGCACACGCTCAGAGTATTCTGCTGATAATGACTTAGAGATTTAAATATTTTTGGCAGTTTTATAGTGTTATTTTCAATGGTTGCACACCCTTGATCTTGATTGCATATATGCTTTGATATATTTAAGCCAAAGGCATGTTTTTATAGATGTCTGAATTAAACACAGAATGTTCTGCAAGATAGCTGGGTTAATGTTTAAGTGGTTTTGATTAACCTGTTTTTGCTTATTTGCTCCTAAATATTCTAAAGGAGAGCCATCTCCTTTTGCATAAAATGATTTGGGAGCACAGCCCTAAGAAACATAATTTTCTAAATAGCTAAGAGCATCATGCCCAGACTATTTCCCGAAAGTGGCCTCAAACTAAAGATTTGAGATGTAGCCATTTTTCCCCCTCAGATACTCAGGTGGTGCAGATTGGGAAATTGGAACCTAACTACACAGACACCAAATTGATTAAGGTCGACAAAAACCAGAGCTGACAAGACTGTGGTTAGGGGGTGGTTTATGAACCAGTGAGCAGGTCTCAGCTCAGAATCTGCAAAGTCCTCAGTGCGTGCAGTTTTGCCGTCAGTGGCATGTTGTCAAGTTTTCCTTTGGCTACGTTTCCCATTAAGAGAAATGAACTCCTAATAAGTGGGATTGCCCTTCATAAGCACGTCTTTACCCCGAGAGGGAAAATGTGAGTCCCATTTGATTTAACACATCATAGGTTCTTCATCAGCTAAGCTAAAGCTTCCATACTGAGAAGTGTTGGTTTTTTGGCATCATAGAGTTAATTATGTTATTCTAAAAGCTCTTTGAGCATCTACTGTATACACCACCAGGAAAGTAGATATTCTACGTTTAAGGAAAAGTGAGTAGATAGCTTGCCTTAAAGGGCTGTGTACTCTGCTAGAAGGTGTGAAATGTAGACATAAGTAATAATAAAGCAAAGCAGAAGAAAACGCCATTTGGTAGGTGTGAAATGAAATATTAGGAGAGCTCAGAGGAGGATGTTATTACTGCTCCTAGCTTCAGGGACTGGACAGATGTTTTAAAGGAGATTTTTTTCCCCCCAACTTTGAAATCTTCTCTGAGATCTAGATCTTTATACCCCAGGGGTTATTGTTTATTTCAACTTAAATATTACTTTAAAATCTTAAACTCGGTATACCCAAATCCATGATCGTCACCTCTCCCTTCCACACACACTCGTTAATCTGGTCTTGCTCCCTTCTTCTATCTCCCTGTAAGAGTTCCCAGTTCATTTCCTGAGTCCAGAAACCAAGGTATCACCCTTGACTTCTACAGCTTTCCAAACTCTACATCCTCCTTTGGATTTGAGATCCATCTCTCTCAAATCTGTCAATTCCTCTCCAAATCCACTCTCAAAAACAAAGTTGAGGCCACCATGATTGCTCATCTAGATTTCACCCAGAGCTTTCAAAGAATTTGACCTGTTTTCTAGTTCTTGTTCCTTTTTAGGGTGACTATACGTCCTGGGTTGCCTGGAACAGTCCCAGTTGAGCTGTTGTCCTGGTGTAATTATGGATAACACTTCCATCCCTCTCAATAAAATTTTGGGTTGGAAAATCAATTATGATCACTCAACATTCCATTCACTCTTTTGGGCCAGAATGACATTCCAAAAGCTTAATTAATGCTACTCTTACTCTTTATTTTGTCACCATGCTTATCACCTTCATTAGACTTACCCACAATCGATAATTATCTACCTGTTTAGGTTACTTACCTGTTTACTTGTTCACGTTCTTTTTCTCCTGTCTTCCCACTCCCTTTATATGTAATCCACCTAGGGCTGGGACAATGCCTATCTTGTTCATTGCTCTGCTCTCTAGTGCCTATATCATAGCAGGAACTATATAAATGTTTGAAAATATTAGATTAATATTACTATTTGTTGTTAATACAGTGAAAGAAAGCACTATGTACACCAACAGCACAATTTGAGAAAATGATAACCTATATCCCAGATAGCTACCGTAGGGCTAGATATCCGAATGAATCAGGGGAGCCTCTGCTTTCAGCCATGGAACAAAGATTTTGTCTATAAACAACTTTAAAACTGGGTAAAATACATGAGACACAATTTTCAGGTATTGGGCACCAGGAAGCATAGACTCATGATCCTTAAGAGTATAGAGACATGTGAGATGAAGCACTTGACCCAGCTCTATGCCTGGGGAATACGTCTCAACAATAGGTGCAGGGAAGTGGAGCCCAGGTGGAGCAGAAGGCTTGCTGAGCTAAAGAGGCAGAGAGCAGGAGTTGGGGATGAGAAGGTGGCTGGAATTTGTGGGGCGGAGTACTGGAGAGGACAGAGCTATGTAGGAGGCAGAAGTCTCCATGCCCTGGTTTCTTGGCAAAGGCCAGGCCATGTGCATGTAGGGCCAGGCTCTGTGAGTCCCAGCAAAGTGGAATAGCCATAGTACTGAGGTCTGGATGGAGATATGGTATGCTGTGGTCATTCAGTCAAGACTCTAGAAGGATCACACTTTAAGGATAAGGAGCATGTCTTAGAGCAGGAGTCAGCAAACTGTGCCTGGCAGACCTGATCTAGTGTGTGGACTGTTTTTTGTATAGCCTGTGATCTAAGGATAGGTTTACATGCTTTTAAAGGATTAAAAATGACAAGAATATGTGACTGAGACCATATGGCACCTTCAAAGCCTAAATTTTTACTATCTGGCACATTTTTTAAAATGTTAAACAATTCCTGCCCTGTTTTAAGGGCCATGCCTTAGGACTATGAACAAATACAAAGTAGGCTTGCCCTAACCAAGCATGAAAATGAGGCTGATGGGGTCAAGAGACAATGCACATTGTTTAAGTACTTCTGGAACAAAACAACTATTGTTTAAAGGAAGAAACATAATTCAGACCCCCTATAAAGTGTCAGTTAAAATGCCCAACATAACAATAAAAAAAATACTAGATATGTGTAGAAGAGAAAAATTTGATGATAATCTAGGCCAGGGCTTAGCAAACTGCAGCCTGTGGGACAGCCACTTGCCTTTGTACATAAAGTTTCATTGGAATACAGCTATTCCCATTTGTTTGCCTATTGCCTATGGCTACTTTCGTGCTGCAATGGCAGAGTTGTGTAGTGTCAACAGACACCAGATAGCCCACAAAGACAAAAATATTTATTTTCTGACCCTTTAAGAAAAGGTTTGCTGCCTACTGATTAGGAGAAAATGAAAAGTCAATAAAAAGAGACTACAAAGTGACTCAAATGTTGGAATTAGTACATAAGCTATTTTTAAAATAATTATAAACATTGAAGGCTTTAAAGTAAAAGATGTACACAATGATGTTATAGATGGGAAATCTCAGGAATGAAATGAAAACTATAAACAAGAACCAAATTGAAATTCTAGAACTGAGATGTATCGTATCTGAAATATAAACAGCAGATTAGAAAATGCTAAAATAGGGGCCGGCCCAGTAGCGCAGTGATTAAGTTTGCATATTCTGCTTCTCGGCAGCCCGGGGTTTGCCAGTTCAGATCCTGGGTGCGGACATGGCACCGCATGGCACGCCATGGTTTGGTAGGTGTCCTGCATATAAAGTAGAGGAAGATGGGCATGGATGTTAGCTTAGGGCCAGGCTTCCTCAGCAAAAATAAAAGAGGAAGATTGACAGTAGTTAGCTCAGGGCTAATCTTCCTCAAAAAAAAAAAAAAAAAAAAAAAGAAAGAAAATGCTAAAATAAAGAAATCCATAAACTTAAATATAGACTAGAATAGTAGGACCAAGGAACAGAAACAAGAAAAAATATTGAAAAAGAATTGAACAAGGCCTCAGTGATCTGTGAGAAATATCAAGCATTTGAAGACATGTAACTGGAGTTTCAAGTGGAGAGGAGAGGCAGAAAATGGGACATAAAAGTACTTGAAGAATTAATGGCCAAAAGTTCTCCAAATTTGGTGAAAATATCAACCTATACATCCTGAGAGTACAGGAGGAAAAAAACAGTCTAAATACAAAGAAAAACTATACTTAGGGATGTTATAAAGAAATGGCTCAAAATCAAATGGACACAAGTACATCTGCTTTTCGAAAGAAGATCTATATTTGTCTGTTGTGCAACATTTCCTCTTTACAAATTGAATATAGATGACTAAGACCCCTAAAGCCATCCCCCAGTGAAACACTGTGCAAACTTCTGGGATTGGAAATGCTGAGAGCAGGGAGAGGTAGAAAGAGAACTCATTGATAGCAGCATCCAAGGGAAGTGAAAGAGAGAGAATTAAAGAAAAGAGATAAAAGATGCAAAGGAACTCACCAAAGTGAAGGGGGAGCATGTGGCAAACTCTATGGTAGTCAAGATGTAGTTCCAACATTATTGGAAGTATATCACTAATGGAGCTGAAGCTTTGGGGTTGATCTCACTACAGATAGTCTTGTTCTGGGGTATAAGGGCATATATAGGGAGTAATTGGGATTGGCTAAATAGCGGGAACAATTGTAATATAACTTCTCTCCTGGACACACCGACTGTAAAAGTGCTTCGTTGCTTGGTGATGACCAAAGTTTTCAAATGCTGACAGTTGTTAGTTTGAGTGAATAGTTTTTTATGGAGCACTGAACGTTGAGAACTCTAGAAGAGCGTTGTGAAATGGAAACCTTTTGGCTTTGTTGCTTTGGGACAATTTTTTAGCACACATGATTGAATAACAAATATTTGCCTGTATTTAAAAATCTGGACATTTCACACACATATCCAGGTTTCTGGCTTCTCTTTAAAAGACCAAAAATTTAAAGAATAAATAAATAAAAATCTGGGAAGTTTTGGGCTTGCATTCCTATGTGAAAACAATTTGTTGAGCCCGAATAACTGGTGCTTTATTTAGATGGCATATATACTATAGTTTCCCATTGCTATTTGTCTTCACATTCATGCTGGATTTTTTTCCTCTGTAGAGAGTTAAGTGGAAAAGAAAAAAATCACCTTTACCCAAATCTTTTCTAAAAATGGAAAAAATAAAAGATAGACCAAGAAGAGTCACATGATCCATAAAAAAAATAAATAAGATATACAAAATTTCCTTGTGGAAATGTAGAATATTTTCTAATGTTTAACATGCAAAAAGTGTGTCATATTCTCTTCTGGCTTCACTCAAATGCATCAAAGATGCGATCCCCTGCAAATATTTGAAATTCTTCAATGCTCCCAGTAGAAGTAACAACACAGAGAAAGTGTGAATACTTCTCAATGCTGCCTTCTCATTGCCAACCAAGATACTCACTTGTAACAGTTTATATCATATAATGGACTCATTACTTTAAATTCCCATTCCAGATCATGGTTGATATGCCCACTCATATACTTCTTGTGAGTCCTGGGCATAATGACAGTTTCTTGTACAGCTTAAGTAGTGTCACCTCTCTTGGGACCAGAGAACAGGCTGCTGGTTGTTGTCTTAGTTAAACACTTACTTTCTAACAATTTTCTAACATTGCATTTCTAGAACAGCTCGGAAGAGTGTCCTGTTAGTGGGTGTGGGTAGGAAGGGTGGGCAAGACATCAGTCTGATTTCTTGGCACAGGGCCATTTAGTGGCTAAGACCCCAGAGGTTTTCCTTATGCAGACTTCAGATGCACCTCTAATTTTCTGCCCAGAAACCTCTTCAATGCCTGTGGAGTTTTAGCTCGGGGGAATTCTCCCTATGAGCAAGCAGCTTCCCAGCGGCACTCATGGCACTCCAATCAGGCTAGTCATCGTTTAGACAATCCATGAGGGGAAATCTTGGCATTGGAGGGCAAAGTACCATCAGCTCAATAGCTTTAAAATATATCGGTGATCGCCATGTTTAACTGACCAAAGTAAATGCTATTTTGCGATGAGTTTTACATGATGACTTTTCTTGAGAAAGCCAAAATGAGAATTTTAGGTTCATGGAGGCGGCAAAGCCAGTGCATTTATTGGCATCAAGGGTGCAAAGTCTCAGAGATTAACTAATGTGTGAATAACTGTGCCGTTTGTAACATCATAAACACGGACTAATGGGGAGCTGGTGCAGTGGAAGGCGAGCATTTGCAACCTGTCATCATATTAGTACAAGGATCAAATTTGCTACTGAGTTCCTCAGCAAATATTCAGTATCATGTTTGTGTCTTCTTGTTATAATTTGTACTGTATTAGTAACATCTTACCATATTAGTGACGTTAAAATGTTTTTAAAATTACGTCTCTTGGGTGGATGGAAATGGAACGTTCTGAGGTTGTGCCAGTATTAGTCATATTAAACTTGCCCTGTTAGCCGCTTTCCCTTGAACTGATACTTAAATGAGGTTTTAATATAAACAAAATGTACTTTTGAAATGTGCTTCCAGCTACAACCAATTGCTCCGAGTCCATTAGCTACTTTGCATCCCCTTTAAGAAACTTGAGATTGTGTTTTTATGGAAGAGCCAAAGTAGTTGCTCAACTCATTAAGTCAAGTAGTGAGAAAGTGAATACAAGGGCTGGGGTGTTTCCTGAGTTCCTGAGTCCCCTGCGTGCAGCATTACCACCACCTCTGCTAAGAGAGGCAAGCATCTTTTGAGATTTTCCTGCCTGCACCTTCTGTACCACTGTGCCCCTTCCCCTGGACTCATGCAGGAGGTGGATAACTGCTCTTCTTGCTTTCACATCGTCACGCTCTTTGGATTTTAGCAGTTACAGTTTTCTGGTAGAAAAGGGGAAAAGGGGGGAAGGAGCACTCAATTGTCAAAGCACTTCATGTCCTCTACACAAGGTTTTATGGTATCAGTGGAGCCAGTTTAGCAATCACTTTAGGAAACAACTTAATCCAGGTATGGTTTGGCGTTGTGAAATGGCGTTTTCTCTTGTTTATAACCAACCACATGGACATTCTTATTATGGAGCTTCAGAACCCCATAGAGAGCCATTGTGTTAGCTTCCTAGGGCCGCCTTAACGAAGTACCAAACCTGGGTGGCTTTAAGCACTTTGTTTAAAACTTGTTTAAGTTTTAAACAACAGATATTTGTTGTCTCACAGTTCTGGAGCTAGAAGTCTGAAGTCAAGGTGTCAACAGGGACATCCTCCCTCTGAGGGTTCTGGGGGAGAATCCTTCCTCGCCTGTCCTGGCTTCTGATAGATGCCCCCAATCTTTGGTGTTCCTTGACTTGTATACATCACTCCGGTCAGATGGCCGTCTTCTCGCTGTGTGTCTTTGCATCGTTTTCCTTCTGTGCGTGCCTGTTTCTGTGTCCAAATTTCTTCTTTTTATAAGGACATCAGTCATGTTGGATTAGGGCCCACCCTACCGACTTCATTTTACCTTGATCACCTCTGTAAAGATCCTATTTTGAAATAAGATCACATTCTGAGATACTGGGCATTAGGATTCCAATGTATCTTTTGAGGGGGATACAATTCAACCATAAGAGTCAGAGTTCTCTATTCTTGTACATTTACACCATATAGTGCCTTAGTCACAGCAGCAAGGGCCCCGCAGTGTAAGTTGCTGCCACCTGGGATGCTTAGCTATCATTGGTCCTTAGGGAAGATGAACATTTCCGGGGACCCTGCCCTCTGTGTTCCAGAGAACTTCGGACCACTTCTTGGGCAGCATCATGGTGGGAGCAAGAGGTAATCAGAATTCTAAATCATAGCATTGTTTACTTTGTTTATAGCAAACAAATGCATCTATTTAGAAAAGAATGAGAAGAAATATGGGGGAAGAGATGGGAGTGGGATCAAAATTTAAAAACAGGAATTTCATCATTTGTTTATCTGCCCAACATGTGTTTCCTAAGGAGCCATAATGTGTCAGATACTGGAAATATAGAAATAAATAAGACAGGATTCTTGTCTTCAAGGAGCTCATAGTCTAGAGGGGCATTATTTTAGTTCTCTTAAATATAAAAAATAAAAATAATGATTATTTTTATTCTAGCATTAATACTAATGCATACAATTTATTGAGTACGTATATTATGCCAGGTGATATGCTCATGGTTTAACTTTTGTTATCTCATTAAGTCTCACCACAGTTCAATAATGTGGGAATTATCTTCCCCCTTTTATCAACTGATGTCCAGTGAGTTTCTCTAAGACACCCAAGATTGTACAGCTATTGGAGGTCAGATGTAGGATCAAAACCAACTTCTCTGATGCCTCTTCCCATCTCTACAGCAACTTCTGTGGCCAGAGGCTGACTGTGTTCATTGGCCAAGCCCAGTTTCACTTGCCCACTCCTGCATGTCTGCCTCAGCCCTGACTGGGTCATGCACACCGAGGGTTGTTCAGAGGAGGTATCCTAAGAGAAGACAAGCATGAGTTCCTAGAAGCAGGATGAGGGTAGATGCTGGGTAGGCACACTTAAAACAACACGCAACCACTTCATATGGAAAGTTCTGCGTGAGCAGAACCATATTTTATACTTGGTACCCCTGCGTCTCCTCAGGTAGCCTAGTGCCAGGCATCTAAGAAGACATTCAACAATTCAAAGTCCTTCCTTGTCAAATTCAGATTGTAAATTCTTGGAGAAGGTAGTGGTGGTGTCATGTCTGTTTCTCTCCCTCTGTAGATAGAAAAGTAAAGTGTCATAGTGACTAAGTACCTCATGAAGCCTTTTGCATTATGATGGAGAGAGAACCAGGAAGATGAGTGAGAAAAGTAAACATTGCCAAGTTTAGGAGGAAGACTTCTGGGCTGCTTGATATGTTCCAACTCTTGATCTCGGCGGTGGTTACACAGGTGTGTGTAGTATGTGAAACTGTGCACTTAAGATTAATGCACTTTATAGAATGATGCTTGGCACAGGCCGGAGGACAGGGGAATGGGGAGTTATTGTTTAATAGGTACAGAGTTTCAGGTTTGCAAGATGAAAATATTATGTAGATGGATGGTGATGTTTACACAACAACATGAATGTACATAATACAGCTGAACTCTACACGTAAAAATGGTTAAAGTGGTAAATTTTATGTTATATACATTTTACCAAAATTTTTTAAAAATTAGCGCACTTTACTGTATCAATGTTATACCTCAATGAAAAAGTGAAAGTGAAGTAGATAATATAAAATGTCCCATTTCCATTTAATTTCGGGAGCCACCAGAAGGGTTACATTGATCTCTGATAATTTCATGCAGAGTGGACAAGCAATTTCAGAGATCCTGACTGCAACATCTCAGCAGATTGTTGAACACTGGTATAAACAGATGATTTCCCTCCAATGCCGTGCCCATCTTCCGTAGTTTCTTGTGGCGTTCAAGTCCTCGTAATGAGTAACCTGTCTTTATCCTGGCAAAACTGCCTTCACTATGATTTCAATGCCAAAGAAATGACTGTTTGTATTGAACAAACTTAACAGAGCTTTAGTCCCCAGGAGATGTGTATTCTTCTCCTTCATGTTTGTTATAAAGTTTGCACATCACTATCCCTCTGGTTACTTAAGCTCTCTGGCCAATTCGGAGATTCTTCAGTGATTTGTTGTCTCAGTGTCCTCTCATCCTGGTCCATGTTCTCTTGGGGTGCCTACACAACTTGACTTTGTCCAGCTGCATGTCAGCATTTTGGAATTGGCTGCATGCAAACTGCTGGTGTCAGGGTATGTTTTGCATTGCTGGTTAAACTGTGTAGTTCTCCTCTCTCCATTGCCACCTGGTCCAGGCCACCATTGTTTCTTGCCCGGAGAACTGCAACAAACTCCTGACTGGTCTTCTCATTCTCACTTGGCTTCCAGGCTATGGTACTTTTTCAGTGGCCAGGCGACCTTGGAAATAAGTCATTCCCTAGTTGAATTCCCTAGGTGGCTTCTCATTGCTCTTGGAGCAAAACCTAAACCCCACCCTGTGATGATGAAGGCTCGGCATTAAACTGATCCTTGCCTCCCTCTCCAACTTCAGTTCTTGCCAGTGGCTGGCTCCAGCCACACCGGCCTTATTAAGATACAGAACACGGGTATCATTTCCATTCTATTGCTACAGTTTGTGTCCGAAACCTTGGCCAGTGCAACACTGGCTGCTCCTCATGGGGAAACCAAAGGGAGGATGTGCCTGGCTTTAGAGAAATTCATCTCCAAGCCTGGAAAAATAAAAGCACTCACTTATCACTAATTGTGGGGATAGAATTAGCTGCAGTTTTTATGTGGAGGGCAATGTTTATGAGCTTATTAATTAATTTGTTCATTGATTCAATATATATTGAGCACTTTACCACACCCAGGTTCTGTATCTCAAGCGAGGAGATGGGTAATTAAGTGATGGTTTTATTGTTGTTATGTCATAATAATTATGTATTTTAAATATTTCATAATAAACAATTAAAAAAATCATACCAATGAACTTGGTCTCCTTAACGCAGATTATTTTGAGCAATACCTTCCTGGAGAATCTAGGAATAAGACTGTCCTTATTGATTAACCAAGATATGTCTAACCATCTCCTTGTCAAGGTTCATCTTTTTGGTGACTTAATATTCCTTGAAGGTACTAGACTTTGGGATAATGTAGTGGGAATTGCTGGAATTTCCACTGAAGAGGAAGAGTCTGCTTTTGCCCATGTGGCCGGAGAGATCAGAGTTGGACATGAGCAACCATGTGGTTTTAAGGGGAAGAAAAAGTGATCAGGTTCTGCTCATCTTATCTGGTTAATAGTGATGGTGGCCACACGTCTCTACAGGACGCTGAAGATCTACTCTGGGGTTATCCATTTGTGTTCCAATGCTCTGTGGACTATCTTAGTGGAACATTGACCTTATAGTAGGATATTGTAACTACTGCAAAGTTGAACACTTCCGGCTCAGAATGGATCTACCTATTTGGGACTTTCATTACTGCAGAAAATAGTGCCAAACAAGGGCATTGTAAAATCATATTAAATAAAGGTTCCAGTACTGTTTAAGTTGGGTTTCTCAAGTCATTTATCACCTTCAGTTTAGTGTTTAGTAATGTGGCTTTTTAATGAAGACTTTCTTTCATAAAGTTGAAAGTCCAATCCTGATTGTCCTTTATCATCTAATACTTCACAGTGGTATTCGATTTCTGTAGCAGATTAGAAAACACTTAAACAGATAGGTCACCCATAGCTTAATCAGTGTTGCTTCTAAGCTATTGCTTTGCAATTGACTGATTTTGGTTTCGAGCTGATTATTGATAATTGGATTGATTATTTAAAAATAAATTGTGTTTGAGCATGAGAACAAGGAGCTTTAAATATATCCACTGTGAAAGCAGCTTCTGCCCTACCAGCCAGGTTGCAAATGGGGGAAAAAGTGGTTTTGACTTGAATATTTGAGTATGTTTACTTCGTTATTAAAATGATTTAAAATGGAAGTTTTGGGGGTGGAAGTAAATAGAAAATGTCAGTCTGCTCATTTCAAGGAATAAGTTTTGAGGAATTGATTGAATAATCAATTTGGTTATGAGCAGAATTTCAACCATAGAAATAATTTACTGACACCCCCCTAGAGGGGGCAGCCTGCTGAATGTTCCATTCTGTCTATTTAACCTCTGGACTTTAGAGTAGAAGAATTGTAGCACCTCCAGAACTTGATTTATGGGAAACAGCTGTCTCCTGCTTGTGTCATGGTGATAAAATGTTTTACCATCTTGGGTGAATCTCATTCCTTGTAGAGGGGTCACGTGCTCAAGCAGCTGGGAGAATGAATGGGCGCAAGAAGAGAAGAGGGAGAGAAAGTAAATCAGGCGAGTCCGTTATGCTAACAAAAGCTGAAGATTAAATGTTAAAACAAAAAAAAAAACCAACAAAAAAATCCAAGAAATACTAGATATCAATTCCTCAATCTGTGATAAGCTACCTAGTCTAGACTGTGTATCCACCTCTCCATGGAGCAGATATATTTCTTTGTTAGGTTTTTTGGAGCTTGTACGATAAATCAGTTCATTAACTCAGACATGCAATAAATAACATTTCATTATTTATTTTCAGTCAACTTAATTTTGAATCTAGTTTCCTATCCCACCCATCAGGCAAAACATTCTCTTTCAGCTGTCTTACTGCCTTCCCTTTTCACAGGCATGTGCAAAGGTCCGGGAGGTACCAATTTCAATACCAGGGATGCATTGGGGACAGGTCATGGACCATCAGTTGAGAGTGGTAACATCTCCTTTCTGATACCCATGGTTTCTCTTGGCTTGGTAGCTCAGTTGCTTCTCTATCATCCTTAGAAATGATGGGTCTGTAGTGAAATTGGGAGATCTGGCACTTAGAATCCAGCCTGCCTCAGGGCACTGTGCAACCATCTTCTTAGGACCCAGAGATGTCTGCCCCACTTGCAGTCTTCAGAGCCCCTTACCCCCATCCGGATGCCTGTCAAAGGCATTCTCACTCTCCCAGTCACTTTTCAGGTCACCTGTTCTAATCTCTCCTGTGGGTTTCTGATCCAAAGGTCATTAACTCCAATACCTACAACACTTAGGCAAGTGAATGAATGACATCCACCTGGTATAATGCAAGCACCATACATGGGGACTATAGTGAACAGGAGAGCATAATTCAAATATAAAGATATTCAGATACAATGAAATAAAACACAACACTATGCTGGTCAAATAGACCACCAATACATGTTACCTGACTTAGGCTTTAGCTAAAGGAAAGAAAAAAACGTTAATTTCAGATTATGTCTTTGTATTGCTATGAAAGGGAGTTGGGGGATTGTGAAGGTGGAGGGAAGAAGGGAAAAATATGGAAAGAGAAAGCATTCATATTTGAACAACTTATCTTGCTGTGCACACCTTGAAGGGGAAAAAGGAAGTGTGAATTTGCATGAATCTAGTAACCCCTCCCTTAAAAAGACCCATTGTTTCCTTTAGTTGATTGTAGCAGAATCACTTGTATGAAATAGAGCTCCACACAATGAGTACCTGACCTCAGTGACCATGTGAGAAGCCAGGGGATTTTGGAGGCGATGATACATTTCCACAAGTTAGAATTCAAAGACCAGAGCCCAACTGGTCACCAGAGCTTACTTGTCCTAAGTGAAATGAGGTTACTCCCCAATGTAGGATAGACAGGTGCCCTGCAATGCTCATTGTGGAAAATAAGCATCGAGTGGATATAACATATGCACATACCATGATATATTCTCTCTCTCTCTCTCTCAAATCTGTGTACATCTCTATCAAACCTATATATCTATCTATGTATTTACTATGTGTCTATCTATGTATCTATGCACATATGCATGTATATATTATGTATGTATGTGTGTATCTATCTATCTATCTACATTTTCTACCAGTGTACCAATATCTTAATTCAGATGACTAAAGAGACATTTATGAAGTTAAATACCTACAAAGGCCAGGCCCATAAGGCAAATTCATGAATCCACTTGCCAAGTAATGTCTCATCTCCAGGGCAATGGGGAGTGGCAGAGACTGGAGAATTCATTATTAGCTCATTGTCATCCTTGTGGAAATGTCACTCCCTCTTACACCGCTGGACCATTCAATATTTCTGGAAAAAAGTATTCTAGGTTTTCATTAGAAATCTCCTGGTTTTTAAATGTTGGCAAATAAATTACATTAAAAAGGTATTTTGACCCAACGAAATGCATCTTCAGGCTATTTGCTGCCCACCAATTTGAAACATCTGCATCACACATTCACCATCCCTGTATTCCAAGTACCTACACGGAAACCGACGCAGAGCAGGTGTTCAGTAGAATATCTCTGGAATCAATGAATGAACACGTGCATGTAAATATTTAAAGATATTTTCCCCCCAAGTTTGGCTATAAGGAAAAGCACATTTTGTCCTCTGCACAAATCTAGAAGTAGTGGAGATTATGCATAGAGGTGATCTCCATCATCAAAAATAATAAGGAAGATGGATTCCCTGTTTTTCTTAACTGTAATGACAAAGTGTGTCCAGGACTTCTCCCAAGTAGGGTGACCAACCCTTCTTGTTTGCTTGGGGCTGTCCTGGTTTTAGCACTGAAACTCCTGCATCTCAGGAAACCCGCTGGCCTCTGTCAAACCAGAACAGTTGGCTACCGGGCTCCTGATCCTATTTGCTGTGACTCAGGGGCCTCTAAAATGCTGTAAGCAGATAGGTCGGTGTGCATGCATGACTGAGATTTTACCAGTTGGTGGCTGTGTGGTTATTTTGTTGCCACTCAGACGTAACCAGCTCTGAGGATCTCTCTCCATCACTGTTTGTTTAATGGCATGGCTTGGCATTGGTTCTCCCCAAACTGCTTGGCCATTATGCATCTTGATGGAACTATCTATGGGCTATTTTAACAGGTCCCTTGTCACCTGCTCAGGGCTGCAGATGATTCCACAATTTAGCTAATGCATTTTCATTATTTAGGTGACATTTTGCCTTGTGCAGTTTTAGGTAGAAATGTAAATCACTAGGGGTTCAGTCAGGCAGTTTCTCTGTGTCATGTGTAAACATATAACTAATGGTCAAAACTCAGACCTGAGCAAGAGATCATTTTTTTCTCTCTCTCCCCTAATGTACAAGATGTATTTTAATATTAATTCCTCCTTTGTCCATATATCAATAATTGAGCACTGCATCAATTAATATGCTGAGCAAATTGCATTCCCCATCCTCTTGTTCACGACGTATTTCAGTAATGGAGATAATTTTCAAGATAAAGTATACAATTTAAAATGGATTAAAAAGAACAACTAATAAAGGAGAACTGATTCAGGGGAGTAAAAAAATTTGGATAATTTCAGCAAGTCTTAGCTGTGCATCCAACCCTGTGGATTTTTGTAGGGAGAGCCTGTCGAAATGATCAAGTTTTATGCACACTACAAAATTGCCCAGGTCTGCAATTGCAAAGGATGAGGGAGAAAGCAGAAGAAACACATGCACACTCACACACATACACACACACACACACACACATCTGGTCTCCTAACGAAGGCATGTGTATAATCTCCATCCGTAGGTTAGGAAGGCGAAACATTTGTGCTAGCAAGTCATTTTGAGGCTTTCCATTTGCTGAGTTTAGTTGGTGGGGTTTGGTTTTGTTTTTGATTTGCTGAATTGGCACAGAAGCCTCAATGGCCCATCCCCCTTCCCTTCTTACTTCCCGGTACACACCCGGGCTGAGAGCCCTGCACGGGAAACGGCTGCCCCTGCACAGCGATGGGCAAGCAGCAGCCGCAGCGCAGGCAGCAGGCAGCCTCTGAGCCCGCAATGACACGGCGGAGTCGGTAGATGGCTGTAGACAAGTGTGCTGAGCCGTGTGGTATAAAGAGCAATGAGTCTGGGGAGGCCTTGACCGACTGGATGCTGCTTTTCTCTGAAGTACATTTAAAGAGATAAAGGGGAAGCCGGTTGCTGCACATGTTCCTTTCTCTGCGGCTGGAGCTTGACTTTGAGTTTTTAAAAACATTTCTCAGATGCTGGCCTCCCAGAGTTAGATGCGCTTGCCTCAAGAGGAGCGGCCGCCTTCCTGTAAATTCCACCAGTGGGGACTTCCGTGAACCTCCCTCCAGCCATCAGGAAACGGTGTAGCGCCCGCCTGTTTATGGTTACACCATCGCTGTTATTATTAATACTACCAGTGTCCACGGGGTTTGTTTCTGCCACTGTTGCTGGCTGCCTAAAGTGTCTGGATTTGCTCATTAAGCAGCCACACCAAGAATTTGTTACCTAAGCAGCCTTGACAGGAAAGAGAGGAAAGGCAAGAGTTAGGAAGGAAAAGAAGAGAGAGAGAGAGAGAGAGAGAGAGAGGCAGCCTGAAGCAAGCCACATCACACACAGTGCCACTGAAGGGATGCTGTCCTCATAAACTCATAAACAAGCACACCAAACCTTGTTGTAAGGAAGCAAGAGGGACTCTAAGGACTTAACAGGAAAAGGCAAGATTTTCTACCCTACTGGTTTCAGTTTTTCTTCCAGATACTCTGGTGAAGTAAGGAGACTTCTGTTGGCTGACAGAGAGCCCTTGGTTTCTCTTTCAAGATGATGATGTATTTGTGGGTAGGTAGTCTGTCTCTCTCTCTCTCTCTTCCTCTCTCTCTCCCTCTCTCTCTTTCTCTCTGATTAATAAATTGACTTCGGGGATAAAGATTGCAGCCCAGAGTAATCGCATTTTGTGTAAGGTGATTATGCTTGTGGCAGGATAATCGCGCACTGCTCCAGTACATGTGCTTGCGTTTCCAGTGGGAGTTAAGCTAGACCTGGTTCATTAGCATTAAGCTGCAATTTTATTTTCAGTTGCAAAAAGGAAACAAACAAACAAAAAAATGTGCGAGGGAATGCACGGCTTTCTTTTTTTCTTTGAAACACTGTGATGGTGAATTCAGAAAAAATAAATAAATAAAAGGTCTGGAAAAGCAGGTTGCAGGCATGAAGCAAATTTCTGCATCACTTGTAGCTGTGCGGGGTTTCGTCTAATTACCAAGAAGGAACCGTTCTGAGTCGTGGTGGCTTTTTTTGTTTGTTGGCTTTGTTTTGTTTTGTTTACTCTCACAAGTGACTACTTATTTGTCATTTTCGGGCTGAGTGTGGTAGACGCGAGTAGCGTGTTTTATTTGCCTTAACCAGGTGTGTGTTGTGTGCGTGTATTTTACAAGATCGCTCTTGCAAAAGGTGGATTTCTGTGCACTTGTTGTGGCTTACTGATAAATATCGTGTAGTTATTGGCTGGTTTGTTTTTTCCAGGAGATGGCATTAAAATAAAAACGTTGAAGTGGGAACCTGTCGTTATGAATTATATTTAACTGTTGAAAATTTTAAAAATAGTAATCTGGCATGAAAGGCTTAGAAAAATTCCTTAATCATGTTGGGGGAGGGCGTGCAAATATATGTCCTAGTTTAGTTTGGCCACTGAAGGACCGGTGTGCATTTATCACCCCAGTAACCATAGACCTAGCTCTGAGATTTCATGTTAAAGATGGGGTGTCCTCTGCTTTTCCAAGGGAGGGAGGCCTTTGCAAGGTAAAACCCTACCTGTCTGTTTCGTCAGCATCATCATCATTGTTGGTTTTCGTTGTTCAGCATACTTAGAAAAACCTTTTTATTCTTCTCCCTCCAATCACTCTTCTAGTTCAACTCTGATCCATGAACTTGTGTTTGCTGTTACGTAGAAAGCATCTTTGTCGAATTCTTTGTTAATCATGTCGGTTCTTTGACCTCTGCTGGTATCTCAGCCTGCCTTACCCCTCAGTGAGCTTTGCAATTTAGACTTTTTTTTTTCCTTTTTCCCCCTCTTTTCTTTTGGCCATTTTCCTTTGTAGTGGCTTTAGATCCATTTCCACCCGGCTTATTTTTGCACAATTCAATACAATGAATTCTGCCAGTTGGGGACAGTCTCTGTTATTATTTTGTTGTCCTCTTAGGATAAGTTTCCACTTTAAACTTGCCTGTCATTAAAGAGGTGTTTAGAAATCTAAAATCACTAAAAAGCATAAACTTAGCTTCAACTTAATAGAGATAGTGTTACCTAAAAACACTGAATTTTCAAACCATTTATTTTTGACAGAGGAGTTTGAAACCATTAAAATTTTGAATGTTTACAAATGTTGATTTTTGAGCACTAAGAAGACTTGTCACGTGGGATCACGGTATCAGTCATTAAGGAAATAACTATGCTAGTGTTTCGGGGAAAGGAGTCTCTTTCGGTTTTTATTTGGTGAGTGGATTCTGGCTAATTGTAAACAAATTTCAATTCCTTTAGGCTGAAGTGACTAACAGTTTACTGGTCACACTTTTTCTCTGAGTTGCTAAGTGGCGTCCTTGATTTTATTTATGAAGTTTGCTGGCTCTTACACACATCGTGTTTGCAACTCAAAGCAGGGAGAAAAGCATCCTGTGTTCCAGGCCTTCTTCCAGGTCCTCAAAACTCGCTAACCTGATTCCTAGGAATTAGTCCTCCACTTGTAAAAGCTGCGTCCTTCAATTCTTATTTTCCTCCTTCTGACCGATGCTTTTCGGGGCTACATGTTTTTATTAACTGCATTTATCAAATTGAAAAATGGTTACTACCTTCTTGCCCCATGCTCAATTATTCTATTTACATCCTTAATTCAGATCTTTTGTTCTGCATTCAAAATATGGCAGGACTTTAAATGGGAACAGCTGGATCCGTGCCGTTTGAGGTGATACGAATTAGCAAGCTAGCATTAACGCTGTGAGGTTGGAGGGTTTTTCCATTCTTTTCTTCTTTTTTAATGCAGAGGCTCTGCTGTTGCCTTCTAGTCTGTAAATAAAGATACTCTAAATGTGGCTGATATCTCTTTTAAGAGCTCGTCTTGCTTTAGGAAAATGAGTCTTAGCTATATCCATGTATGAAAATAGTGTTTGCTGCTCTCTCATGGATTTAAAAATGAAAATGAAGAGACATGGAGATACAGTAAAACAGATTCCGCAGTCAGTTTATTCCTGTCATTGTTTCTTAAATTTGTTAAGTAGGCTCTTTATATGCACCTACCTGTGTTAATGGTACATGCTTTCAGTGGAGTATATTTTTATTAAGATGGAAAACTTTTTCTCTGGGGGAGGTGTGGGAGCAGGTGGGGTAGAATCTTCGTTCTTTCCCTCTGTGCCCACTCAGTCATTTTAGTGTATCGAGACTGTCTTCTCAGGATGAGAAAGGCAATGGAATGCTTTGGAACAGTACTAATTAAAAACACAGTGTAGCTCCTGTAAGCCAGTCTGATAATATAATTGCAGACGTGCAACATTGAAATCTTTCAGCGCCATCTAACATTTGTGTATCCTTTCCTTAAATTTCCTTAAGTTTTTCCTATATAAAAAAATAAGGTTGGTAGTTTTCAGTGTGCTTTATTTCCCCTGGGTGAGGACAGGTCGGTGTAAAGGGAAAAGATTGTTGAGGTCTCTAGCCTGGTTGCTCACTCCTGGGCAGTGTTGATTCACCAAACTCAGGTACAGGGGAGGAGAGAAACAGCGTCTCCTGGGGACTTCCAGAAAAAGCAAGGAAGTCATTTTAGCTTTTACTTGCCCTATAAAGCCCTTTTGGCCAGCACAGCCTCCAACTTGACTGTAGTTTTTTAATTTCACCAGTGTTAGCCTTTCTTGGAATACATTTGAGCTGTGTCTTCCCAGGGCTGGGCAGAACAAGCTGGCATCTGACACTTGCTCGTCTAATTCAGAGATAAGATACCATTATCCCTAATCCCTTAGGTCCTGGACCCAATGGTCCCCAACTTACACTCCACTGCCGTGGGTGTTCTTTTTTGACTTGGAAACCTTTTCATTTCTCTTTACTTCTTTTCTCTCTTAAAACAGAGAACCATTTCTATTTTATTATTTCTACTCAAATGTATTATTTTGTGTACCAGGAGCACTCTTCCTCTCTTCTTGTTACTTGTAGTTAAAATACTGCCATTTTTCTTTTAACTTTCTTATTATTTTATCATTTTCCCCTATTTTTTTAGAAACAGAGTTTTAGACATACATATCTAGGCTTAAAATGGGTGGAGAAGAGCAACAAGTAGGGAATTTCCGAGTGCTGTAAGGACAGGGGAGAGACAGTCGCCCCACTCGGCAGCATCTCTGCTTTTGCCCATGTACTTCAATCTCTTTAAGAAAAGGAATAACTAAAAACCCATCATCCTTTCCACAGGATCCTTGGAGTCCTGTATCTCCCATTGTGCATTACCCTTGGCAGAAACTCCACCAACCAGAATATTCCATTCTCAGCCTGCTCCTAGAAAACTTAAGAAGTAGCTGAACCTACCTGCAGCCTGTCTTCTGCATTTTTATCCCATTCTGGGTATTTGGGGAACCTCCTCTGAAATCTCCATTTTCTGTCCTGAATGCCTGAAGCTTTTCCTGCTCTATGCTCTGCATTCTAACACTGGGTTATAAACTGACTATGGATTCCCTGATTTATAGATTCTAGATAGATCAGAGATGATGCATAAATTATAGATATAGACTATAGTTGTTTTATGTTCTAGGGTCATCATGCCAGTTTAATTTAAACTCCTTTAGGGCAGAAACAACATCCCTTTCTTTTATTTTAACATTTGCCTTCCTTCTTTAGTTCAAACAAACAATACAAGAGTCCTTTGTAGCAAAATTAGTCAACCAGAAGAAAATAAATAGCACTAACTCTTCTAGCTCCTAAGAGATATACCTAAATATTAACACTAGGTAATTTCTTATATTTTTCCAACACACACACATATATGCACACACGTTTATTTTCGCAATTTGGAAGCAACATTGATTATAAGGATTATAAGGCCATTGAATTATTAAGAGGGTTTGTTGTTTATTTCTGCTGTGTGTGTGTGTGGCAGCCAAAATGCTACCACATTAAAAAGCCATATCAATTGTAGAACACATCTCAGGTTCAGATACGTTGAAATGTGAAGAAGGAAAAAAAGAAACCCTATGAGAAGGGAATATTCTGTTTGAAAAGATGAGATCATATGGTTTTAAAACTTACTGTTTTGTAACCTGCTTTTATCACTCAACATTTTGTGCCATGAACTATTTTCCACAACAGCATCTCTTATGCTGGAATAGGTGCTGAGCCAGTGTATGGATATTTCATAATTTAACCAATTCTTTACTTGTCAGCTGTTCCTGATTATAAAAATCTTCCCTAGTACCTAGCATGATAATATATTCATTAAGCATATATGCGTTCAGTTTGTTGATTATTTATTAAACCTTTATTGAGCACAAACTGTATGCCAGTCATTATACTGGGCCCTGGGGAATACACACTTAAGTAAAAGACATGCTGAGAGTTAGGAAGTGCTGAAAATGGACGCTTGATTGTTACTATTAATCACCTGTTGACCACAATGCACAGATTTGCTCATTTTTTGTTCCTGCTTCAGATCTTTGCTCACCTTCGCCATATCCAACCCTAGCACACCCTCCTTTTCAGTGTGATTCCTATTTCCGCTTTGGTGCACAGGAGGCCCGAGCATGGTTTATTTTTTCCAGGTTAGTTGACCCATTAATTGAAAGGTTCTTTTTGTGGAAACTCGTGCTAGAGATTGCAGGTGGCAACCAAAGAAAACATGTATTTTGTTGTGGGGAGAAAGATTTCAGTGCTTCAACCCAAAGCTGAGAATTTCTATGTTTTCTACAACTGGACTGCTTTGTGGTAATGCCTCAGGAATACAAAGAAGACTCCTTTTCCTCTAAGGAATTCTGATTCAGAAATTCATTTCTATTGACCTGGCAAGTTCATTTAGCACCCATACTGGTCACCGTATATCTTGATTAGGAGCTGAGATGGTGGACCCAGTAAGTCTGGTTACTGTGATGAAGATGCTCATCCTTACTCATCTCTTAGCTTTCCTGACTGCAATTCTGTTGAAATCCCCTCTATTGTCTCTACATCACCTGGGGCAGCTCAGAGCCCCAAACACACTTTGTTTTCTCAAACACTCCAACCAACATTCTCTTCCTCCAAACCCAGCACACCTCCTCTTCTGCATTCCAGCAAGGGAACATCTGTAATGTTGCCTAAAGATGTTTTTAAACCTTTGCAGAGGACTAGTTTCCCAGCCTCTTTAAGTCAGAGGTACCCATTAGTTCAGATACTCTTCAGGCCTTCATGAGCAACCCAACCTTCCAGTTGATGAGAGGGAAATTGGATGGACTGAAATTCAATGAATAGGAGCTCATTTATGACTTACATCTTTCCCCCCTCTGGCTTAACCATTCATGGCCTCTACTCACTGCACACTCTCTCTGGCAGAGGGAGTAATACGTTATTTTCCGCCTGAGCACCCAGAAGCCATTGATGTAAATTGATCGGTACTTTTTTTGTATTTTTCTGAAATTCTGTTTACATGCACATTCCTCTTTGTCTGTAAAGTGATTTGTATCGTAGAGCCCCATCCATTTTTCTTTCCAATCTAATCATGACACTAAACTCATTGAATTCTTGTGTCTAAAGATTCTTGCAAAAATAATGGTTCAACTATATAGGGCAGCAAATACATAGCATTGCATCGAAGGAAACAAAATTAAAAAATGGGCCAATACTTTCTCTCAGTAGGAAATTCTAGGCACTAGGTTTGTATTCCTTCCTGATATATTTTTTAAGGCAAGACCTTGAGTATTAATAGAAAAGTGTTATGGAGGCTTTATGTGTAAGTTTTAAATGTAGTTGTTGGCCAACTCTGCAAGTTCTTTAGCTGTGAAGAATCGTAAAAAGCTGACTTAATGGGAAGCTTTCCTTCTGTTCTTCATTTTACATTTTGAGTGGTGTTTCACATACCTTTAGAAAATTTCACAAACCTCAGTCAAACACTTGATCAAACGACGCAGGTTTGAACGACATAAGCAAATTAGTTTCTGTATAAACCTTGCGTCCCCATTCAGAGAAGAACAAATTGAAAAATTGATATCCAATACCAACAAGATAATTTCGGGAAGCAGTATAGCATTGTTTTGACAACTAAGGAACATGAAGCTTTTAGGACAAATAGAGAGAGAAATGCACATTGTGCTTTCCATTTATTACCTGAAGACATCTTAGGTGGAAATTCAAGAAAATAATTGGGAAGGAGATGAAGGTGTAGGAAGAGGAAGATTTGGAGATGATTGGGGGAAATTTAATGCGATTTCAAGCGGGATTGCATAGAATGCACCATGGCTGTCTTTGCCTTCTGAATCTCTTGTTCCCCGTGGTTTTATCGCTGAGAGTCAGACTTTCAAATTTTATATATTGGATTGACACTCCTAGGTACCTTGATGTGGGGATTTCTGTATTGCTTTTGCAGTTTTTATTATTGATATATTGTTCATCCCACTCCAATGTCTTTCCAGTGGATTAGGTGGTATGACTGAGACGGGAGATGGCCTTAGATAAGTGCAGAATATAAAAGAGTGTGTGTGTGCGTATGTTGAGAGAGAGATTGAGACAGAAAGACAGACAAAGAGAGCTCTCTGCTTACACTTAAACAGCTTGCCATGGATAACGTTTGGTTTATCTGCTTTTTGATTTGCCCCACTCTCTTAATACCTAAGGAACAGACTTCAATTTTCCAGTAAATCAAAGACAAATGTTCATTGCAGAATAATCTTTTTCCTACTAAAGAGTGACTTGCAATTCCGTTATTTGAAAATCTGTTTATATTTTATTGACAAAGTTCATAATTTGTTCTGGCTCCAATATTCTGTCTTAATAGAACCCACGACAAAATGAAAATTTGGCTAAATTTTTATCAGCAATGTGGACTTGCTTGCTTTCTTATATTTGGCTGTATCTTTTTTACGTCTGTGAATTACGTTGTGAGTCCTTTCACATGAGGCTGTGCTTGAGCCTCCTCTGTCCTTGGATGTCATGATACACACCAAATGGGTGGTCAAAGTATGTTTATTGATGATGGTCATGTTCACAAGATCTCGGTGCATCACCAGACAAATAGGAATTTGTTTTTTAATCCATTTATTTTTTCAAAAATAATTACTGAGAGTTTCCAAGTGTGTTGGACATTGTGTGTACTGAGAGTTGGGGACCCAGGGAGCATGATATGGTCCAGTCCTCATGTAACCTATATGTAGTTGAGGAGACAGATAAAACAAAACACAGCAAAACAAAGCAAGAGTGGTAGTGAAGGAGCGAAACCAGTAAATAAAGGGCTTTAGCTAAGACTCATGGTTACAGAACTAAGTTGTGTTCAGAGGAGAATATATGGACTCACATATCTGAGAAGTTAAAGATAGACTTTCAAGGCCAGGTGGACGCAGGTAGTCAAGCCATGTCTTTGGGACGATAGACTCAGTTTCTCAGACCCACTTTCCTTGTGTTCTCCCCACAATGTGGCTAACGTGGCCTCTCATGGTTCCAAGCTGACATCCACTATGATAGCAGCCCATTGGATCAACCACACTCATCCAAGAAGTAGCAGGTTCCAAGAAAAGTTCTAAGGCCAATTCTGTTGCACCTGGATTGGGTCTCCTACCCACCTGGAACCAACTCCTGAGACTGAGTGTCCATGCTTGGATAAAATACTCACTGTTTGGAGCCCGAGAGTAGGCTCAGCTCCAAAAACACATGAGTTGAGAGTAGAGGAGAGGTGGCTTCCCAGGAAATATTAAAGAGCTGTTACCAGAAGGAGAAATGAATGCCAGTTAGGTAAAAACAACAGATGCCCCTGATGCAAATAAATACACATTATAATTACAGCTTGCAATGAGATCTAAGACAGAAACAGACAGGGTGCTTGTTTAATAGAATAATAGGAGGGGGGTTAGGAATGTGACATCAGGGAAGACTTTTCCAAGAAGGAGTCTTCTCAGCTGGGACCTGAGGGCTAGGAGTCTGCTAGCAGGGGCGAAGCTGCTAGGTAGAGGTGGGGGTGAGGAAGACATTGTGTTCAAGGAAGTTCCAGAAGGCCAGGTTGGCAAAAGCTCAGAGTGCAAGGGAGCATGGCCAGAGAGAGAGTTCTGAGGTGGGCAGGAACCAGGCCCTCCGTGTTGGGTGAGCGCTGAATTGCACTCCGCCCCCTATCAGAGATCCACATCCTTCGTGCAACATCCTAGAAGTAAAGCAAGGGAGAGAGACCCTAGCCAAAGTGGGAGAGAAGAGTAAGAGAGTGAACTTCTTTTTTTCTCTATTTTGATTGAGAAGTGTTACAGAACCGAGCAGTCATTTATCTCCTAGGATTTTAAGCACCTCTCCATCTGCTACAAATAACCAAATTCCAATCAATTTGACTTTGCTCTCATTCATAAAAGGCAAGTACACATAAGCACTAAAACCACCGCCTCTCTACATCCAGCTCTGATCCATATTTTCAAAGAAACCCAAGGCTCAGACTTCTACAATGACTCCTTTACGTGTGCTGAATCAGCAGGCTTCTCGTGCTTATTTACCAAAAAACTCTGATGAGCGAGGAGAGGAATAAAGGATAAACTTAAAAAAAAAGAGAAATTGAAATGTACTGAAACTCTGAGGTCTCCTGCAGAGCTGCGGGGCAAAGGGATGGGAAATCCTTGAATAAATCCCAGCGCTTTACACGATGGCCCCCTCTGCCCAGTCACGGAGCACTTTTGGTTGACGATCAGAAATACAAAACAGTTTAATAATAGTGAGTGTTGTTAGGAATTTCAAGTATCTTCAAGGGCATTTGACTCAAATGAGCTCAGTGATGGAGTATTCAAGTACAGAGAGTGTTGTTAATGTGCTAAATTAAAAGGCTAATCAAAGAGACAAGTGCTACAAATGAGAACAGGAACACAGTTAGTTAACGGAGGACTGAGAGTCAGAAGGGAGGGAGCGATTTTTTTTTCCATAGGCATGATGACTTCACATTTTCCCTGACACCCTCAATGTTTTAAACCAATGAAAGGAGCAAAAACTCTTATGCCGTGCTTTCATTTGTAAAATTAAGACAAAGGTAACAACTTTATTTATTTGTTATAAAATAAATAAGCCATGGGGATATAATATATAGCACGGGGAACATAGTCAATAATATTGTAGCAACTTCACCGGGGGACAGATGGTAACCAGACTTACCGTGATGATCAGTTGGTGATGTTTGTAAATATCACACTGTGTTCTACACCTGAAACTAACATAATGTGGTATGTCAATAATACTTCAATAAAAAAGAGGGAGCATATTTTATGAAAGAAAAGGAATTTTGCACACACACATGCACACACTCACATAGGCACCCTCAAATATATACAATGTGTTAACATGTTTCTTATGAGAATATAGGACACTGCAGTGGTTAAGATCATGGACTTTGCAGTGAGGCAGAAATGTATTCAAAATCAAGCCCTTCCACAATCATCTGCATGTAACCCTCAGTTTCTCCATCTTTAGAATGGGGCTAATAGTAGTTCATGAGGTTGCTACTCAGCTGGTATCGGTGAGCTCCACACCAGGTGCTTATGGCCAACAGCCTTTTAGATTAATTGCTGCTTCCTTCTGGTGGGTCTGCCCAAACTATCTTGCTTGTTTAATGTTTTGCACATCACCATTGCTTAGTGTTTTTCTCAAAAAGTTGTGGTGAAGATCAAATGATGTATTGCAGGAAAAGTACATAGAATAGTACGTGGCTGGTAGTAGGTGTTTGGTAAAAGTTAATTATAACCACTATTACCATTATTATTGTGACAAACAACCTCTTCTGCATGTGTGTAGGTGAAGGATGAGGGTGGGTGTGCACAGTGCAGGGGTGAGCCCTCCATCTAGCCACAGTGGGCAATGGTTCAAAGACAGAGGGGTTTGGTGGCAGCCAGGCATGGGTTCAAACACACTGTGTACCACGTTCTTACTGCGTGACCTTGGGCATTTTATTAACCTCTCTTTAAAGTGGGGGTGATACCTGAAGAGGCATAAGGATGAAATGACAGGACCATTTTTAGTGCCGAGTCTGAAAGGTGAGACTTCATGCTCTTTTCTTTCCTTTTACTAAATAAAACTCTCAAGTGGAGGAAAAAAAGCTTCAGAAAGGGATGAAAAGAAAAGAAAATAGAAAATGAAAGTGGTTTTTAAATTGGGGCTCTAAAGGAATTAATTGAATTCTGGTAGCAGTGTTCTGAAAAATGGGCAGAAGAAAATACCCATGAAAAGTCTTTTAAATAGAATAATGATTACTTTCTGTATGAAAATAAAAATAATATTTGGATGTTAAAAAAATGGAAATGTGAATTGAAATAAGAATAAGAACATTAATCCCCTGAACCTATTGGTCACCACTGTTAGTATGTTGATATATTTCTCCATCTTTTAAAATATCAATATTTCTGAATTTACTTGGATATCCTTTTCCCTCCAAGTTGGTAACATAATGGAAATATATTTTCATACAAATTATTTTAGAAATACTTTCTGTTACTACAGTTTTTTGAAAATAAGAGTTTTTAAAGTTGGTAACATTTTTTAGCATTGGGATGTACCAACGTTTTCTTACGCATTTTCTTATTGTTGGACATTAGGTTTTTTACTTTTTAATTTTAACATATATCCTGACAAATATTAATGAAATGAACAATAACAACTTAAAAATGTACAAAGTGGGCAGAAGAGAGTGAACAGATCATTCAGACAGGAAGATTAAAAGGGACATAAATATAGGACATTGTGTTCATCCTCCCCAGTGTCAAATAAATGCAAACTAAGACAAATATATTGTCAAGTGGAGAAAAATATTTAAAAGGATAGTATACTAATAGCTTGCTGGAGTTTGAAAATACTCAGTCTCATACAATTTTGGTAGAAATCTAAGCTGCTAAACCTCTTTTGAGGTGAGTTTGCAAGTATAAATATTTTTTGAAAAGAGAGAGGCTGTACTTTATGACCTGACAAAGGGTTATTTCCAAAGGAAATAATCATTGGCACAGGAAAAAATATTATGGACAAGGGTATCTGATACTAAGTTATTTAAATATATGAAATATTTTCTCAAGTTTTCATTAGGAAGAGAATAAAAACCAATATCTCATGATACAGTATTTTTTGGAGAACAAATGATGCCTTCAGTTGTGTGTCCAGTATTAAGATAGTGTATGCCGACATTGGCCTGTGTAGGACCCATTCCCATGGCTGGGAATTTATTCTTTCTACACCAGCACGACACAGATAGAAACTAAGGCAGTTCTGTGCCAGCTCTTCTTTAGCCTGGAGAAATTTATCATGTGCCATTGTGCATGAAGAATGTACTATTCATGAAGGTAGGAGGGAATTCAGGACAAAATTAATACTCGTACGCGATGGCAAGAAATCTCTGAGTTACATTCCAGAGTAGTGGTACTGGTGATCATAGAATATAGTATATGAGTGACATCAGAGAATTTTAGATGGAAGAAAGAGGCTCCCAGAGAGAAATGAGGTACCCAAGTTTATACAATCTAAAGCAGATATGGAAAGGAAGCAGTGATAGTTTTTGAAAAGACTATATGACAGTTAAGACTAAGATGAAAGTTTATTGTAAGGTTATTGGGAGCTGCATTTTGTGAGCGCGAGGCTTTAAGATATGTAGAGTCGGTATTCAATGTATGACATATTTTTTTAAACATTTGCTTCCCACCAAAGACAAATGCAGATTTTGCTCCCAAGCCTGTCCCTGTCCCCAGCCCCTCTTGATGTCAGAACTTGGCTAACATTCAGCAATCAAGGAGTTGGAATTTCTGACTTCTAAACCAGTACCATTTGGCTCTGGTCTGTCTACAACCCAGGTCCAGGGATTGTACAGTTGAGATAAGGGTGAAACCCAGTCTTTGCTCCCCTCACCAAGCCGTGTGCTATAGCTGGGAACTGCATCCACCCAGGGGGAAGGGTACCATGTTATTTTCACAAAGATTACATAAGCTGCCAATTCTTGCACTCTGAGTTTGGCCTGCCCAGAGAAGGATGCCTTTTTTTTCCTTTTAACTCATATGAAAACAATGTAGGCAGGCAAAGTCCTGCCAGAGTCTACTCTTTCCCTTTTCAAAAAAATACCCCCAAAACAAAACACTCCTCTCACTCTTTGTCACTGGACCCAGTTCAGCTGCTATTTTCAGGGGCTTTCCCCACTAAAGTTCAAATCTGAGAAGCGAGATGAAAATGTCTGCCTTGATTCTAACTTTATAGAGGAAGTCTATGGTGTATATTTCCATAGACTATTGGGTTCCCTTAGCCTAAACGTGAAGAAGGATCCAATGCTGAGCCTAAATCTTACTCAAGGCCTTGGGATTGTCTTTAGTGAAGTGTTAAATAGCACTTTTCAAGCATTCACTTTTTTAGGTGTCTTCACAGGATTTAAAGGAAGAATAAAACATGCCAGGATATTTATGAATCATGAGATTTAATAGAGACCAAAGTAGATCTTATTATTGATGTGCTTACTGCTTCATTAAATTCCCCTTAAGGTTTGCGGCATGGATATGGATCATTTGCAATAATAATTATGCAGTGATCGATTGATTGGGTCTGGCATTGCACTTGTCACCTTGAAATGCAAAATCCATCTATTTTCGACAGTGTGAACATTTCTTGCTAATCTTGCACACCAGCATGCAATAGTTTATTTTATGGAGAAAGTGCAATTTATAAAGTTTGGAGACTTAACATTAACCTTTTGCTAAAAAATGAAGTATCACTTGTCATCTTACAAAGAAATGAAAATCATCCAACCAGCAATTTTTTGAGATTAGAAAACACACTCTAATTTCAAAAGAACTTTTCAAACCGAAAAATGCGTGTACTCCAATTGAGTGCTACAAGTATGTGGTGAGTATTGGAATTGACTGAGTCTTCACGTGGAGCATGGATGATACAATTGCACGTTTGAGCCTAATTCTGCTTGTCTGTATAGACACACACACACACACACACACATCTCAGTCTTACTGAATTTAGAAAGGCAGTATAATAATTGGTGTGAAATAGATTTACAAGATATTGCTAAGTTAAGAGATAGTAAATGGAAAAAGTATGTACAATAAAGTCCCATTTGAAATATATTAAAAATAATAACGTCATGAGGGCAGGTGTGATTACTATCCCTACTATGCTATGACACTGAGGGTTAGAGAGGTTAAAGTTCCTAAAATTTATGATCTAATAAGTGTCAGAGAATCAGGGTTTGAACCCAGAACATCAGTCTTCAGAGGCTATGCTTTGCAACTATCCGTTTCTAAAATTGCGTATATACACCAAGATGGTAAGAGTGGTTGGTATGACTGATTGCTACTTTCTTCTTTTTGCCTCTCTGCAGCTTCTAACTTTGTCTATTATGTATAGTGATATTTACATAATAAAAATCATTTAGAGAAATATAAATAAATAAATGAATTTGCGTCGAACAGGACATACTAACCAGCAAGCATAGTGGTATCAGAATTTGTATGAAAAGACCTCCACGGTGCTGAAAAATAGTCCAGAAGTCTCCAGTCCTATGATCTAGAATGCACTTAACTCTAAGCCACAAGAAACTACCAGTACCTAATGACACCATTTGCAAAAGCTCTTCACAAGTGTGAGAACACTCAAACAGCTGTTTCTGTTTGCTGACCTGAGTCTCTCTTTCAAACATGCCTGGATGCTTAGAATCTGTAACCATCTGCTGGCTAAGACAACTTTGCCCCCTATTATATAATAACAACAAGAGTAAACACAGAATTTAACCTTTCCTTTTGTGTATTTCACATATAAAATCTAAAATAATTTGTTAAACAAAGCAATCCCACGTGATGACAGACTAGCAGTTTTGGGATGCATATATATCTCCTAAATTTATATACAAAGGCCAAGTTAAATCATAAAAACAGCATTCATATATTGAATGTCAGGTGCTATCTTGAAGACTTTGCATCAAAGACTCGAAACTCTGTCCCCATCTCCCCTGCCACACGCTCCAACAGATTTGAGGGTATAACGCACTACCAGTAATCACCATGGCTTCTTGTGGAAGAGAAGCAGTGTCATTTGAAAAAGCTTCTAAATGAATTGGCACCTTGCCTCATCCCCATCAGGAGATTATGCCCCTCTGATTAGGATAGACTGTTTTAATCCTGAGATGGAGGGAGATTGTACCTAAGTCATAGATGAGGAAAGTGAAATTTAAGAAGGTAAAATAACTTGCTCAAGATCTGGTTTGCCTGGATTCACAATTAATGGTAAAAGTAGGATGAGAAGTTTGGGCTTCTGTAGTCAAGTCAGGACTTCTTTCTCCTAGATCACTGACTCCTTCATGTGGGTCTTCAAACTAGGACACCAAAGACAAGTGTTTTTCATGTAGGTTACATGTTCCCCGTCAATGGAGATAAGGACAATAAACCAAGGGAATCTAATATTCACTTCTTCCAACTACTTGCTCTTTTATTATTTCCTTGCCTTCTTTCAGTTGTGAGTGGCAAAAATAACCAACTCAAACAGGCTTAGGCAAAATCACACATAAATGGAGAATTTCCTGGCATACAAAAAAGAAGGTTCCATGAGGTAGCTCTCAGACACACCTGCACCCAGAAATTCAGAAAATATTCTCAGAAATCTCTCTCTCTGTCTTTCCTTTTCTCAGCTCTGTTTTCCTTGATGTAAGCTTCGGTTACAAGACATGCCCTTCTTCCTGGTGGCCACTCACAGCTCCAAGCTCATGTTCTTCCAGCTAAGCACTTCTAGCTGAAAGAGAGCATCTCTGTCCCCAAAGTCTTTAAGTTTAAGCAGAAGTCCCAGGACTGCCTCTCATTGGCTCAGCTTAGAGTATATGCCCATCCATTAGCCAGTCACATTGGTCCAGCAGTAGCATGTGGTGGCCATGTCTGGGTCACATGACCACTCCTAGAGGCCAGAGCTTTCATCTTGTCCTCTACAACCATTTGATCTGAGAATGGAGGAGGTGTGGTTCCACTCAAGACAAGTGGAGGTGGGCAACTGATGCCAGGCAAGGAAAAGCAATTGCTCTGTGCCTGGTCTTTGTCTTTGCTGGTGACAGCTCTCTGAAACAACTCTGTCTGGTAGGATTTCTTACTACACAAATCTCTGGTATTCATGAGACTGAGAGAAAATTCAAGAATATTTAGAACTATTTAGTATCTCCCCGTTGAATTCCCCTTGCTCCTTGAACTCCTTTGTTGTGGATCTGGAACAGCACCGTGAACTACAAAGATATAGCTCATGTCTTTGCATCTAGTCCACCTGTGTACTCCATTCTGTTTTTAATTAACTGTCAGGTGCATGATGGCTGTGTGTGTGTGTTAGTGTGTGCACATGTGTGTAAGTTTCTATCTCTAGAGATAACTTTGTTACCCGTCCTGGTCAGAGAATGGGCAGCTCTGGCAAATTGCATGGTAAGATTAGTTGTTGAATGGACAAATGGTGGAATCAGATTGAAAAGTATTTTATAACTCTCCCTTGTTCCTTTTATGTTTCTAGTGATAATAAAAACAAAATAACGAACACCCCTAGTGATTTCAGTGATGACCTTAAGTCTCTGGAGTCCCTTGCAATTCAGTAGGTCCTTGATTAACACTATCTGTTGCATTTTTTTTTGCTTAAACGTTTGGGGTTTTTTTGTGCTTCTGGACTTGTTCTTTTGGAAATCAATCTGGCTCAAGGCCCTGGCATAGAAATAGTTACTTGGTTCCTGGTGTAATGACTTAATTTAATTCGGCAAACATTACCTGCAAATCTGCTATGTGTGAGTTCCATGAAAGCCCTTGAGATATGAATTTATAGCAAATGATCCTGCCCCCAAGAGGCACCAAATCTTTAAAGTGAATTAGGTATGGAGTGGTCTGAGGAGATGTCCAAAAAGGTGTCTGGCGAACAGTGTTCAACAGATCTATAAGCAAATGAAAAGAATATTAATGAATTGATTAAACCAGCATTTCTCATGCATCAGGGAGGAGATGGGCGAGATCCCTGTTGACGTGAAGCTTGCATTTCATGTAAGAGACAGACAGATAAACCAAATAAATGAATGTATAATGGCAGCCTGTGCTACGTGCTACAACATTAATGGGATTGGAGATAGGCCCGTCAAGAAGGGCTTCTTGGAGGAGGTGATATTTAAGCCGATTCCCAATGTCAGAGGGATCAGCCATGCAAGGAGCCAATGGAAGAACATTCTAGGCAGGAGGAGCAGGAAGTGCAGATTCTCCAAGGCTGAAAGATTAGTAGGTTCGAAGTTGGAATGGCTGGAGGGTAGTAAGCAAGAGGGAGAGCAGCACATGATGCAGTTGGAAAGCAAGGTGGGGGCCTTCCTTCAGGGACTGGAAGACCTTCCCAGGGCAGACAGGTAGGATGTATAAAAGCATGGCACCTTCTGGAGATATTATTAGCTCAGAAGGTGGCCGCTCCAGGGCGAGAACTACATTCATCTTAGAACTGCTTGGTTCGGGCCAGCCCGGTGGTGCAGCTGTTAAGTGCGCACATTCCGCTTCGGCGGCCTGGGGTTCGCCGGTTCGGATCCCGGGTGCGGACATGGCACCGCTTGGCAAATGCCATGCTGTGGTAGGCGTCCCACATATAAAGTAGAGGAAGATGGGCACCTATGTTAGCTCAGGGCCAGTCTTCCTCAGCAAAAAGAGGAGGACTGGCAGTAGTTAGCTCAGGGCTCATCTTCCTCAAAAAACAAACAAAAAGATCTGCTTGGTTCTTGTACATTACCCTCCTTGAGTTTTTATTTTTTAAAACAATTTTATTGAAGAATAATTAACATATCACAAACTGAACATATTTAATGTGTGCACTTTGGTAAGTTTTGACTTATGACACACCCACGAAGCAGTCACTACAATCAAGCTAGTAAACATCTCCACCCTTAAAAGTTCCCTCCCGCCTCTTTGTCATCTCTCCTTCCATCTCTTGTCCTAGCTCCTTCCCCAAGGCAACCGCTGATCTGCTTTCTGTCCCTATATATTAGTTTGCCTTTTCTAGAATTTTATATAAATGGAATCATAGAGTAGGTGGGGTTACTTTTTATAGCCATTAAGCCTACACAGAATTCAAGTCTTCTAATATTTTTTCCACATGTCTTTTGTGTCTGAAAAGGATCTTAAGAGTCATTTAAGAATAAACCTCTTTTTCTATAGTTGAAGTCCAGAACATGTGTTTTCTTGACTCTGAAGAGTTGAAGGATTTTCTGGCTTAAAAATACAGACTATGCCTCCCCTTTTGTTCTCTCCATTATTATTTTGGAATATACAGTTGACCTAGAAAAGATAAAGGGGGATGGAAACGACAAAAGATTGGGGAAGTGGGAGCAGAGCGATGAATAGACGAACCAAAGGAAGACGCTGCTTAATCATTCTGATCCCAGAAATAAGAGGTGGGGACGACCAATTTTCTGCTAATTAGAATGAAGGAAAATACGTTTCACTAAAATTGTGCTGGACGTAATTTAATCTTTGATGATTCGGAATGGCCTTGGGGTCATCATGAGCATCAACTCTGAAATCAGAAGCATGGGGAAGAGGGATAAACAGAGACCTCGCGCTCAGGGACCACGTGTGTGTGTGCTTACACAGATATGTCCACAGTCCCCTCCAGTAACAACAGAGAGCTTCTGCATTTATTTATTTATCTTAATTGCTTCTGCAATTATTTAGATACAATTGTTCTTTGCTTGTTTCCCAAAGAATTTATAAGCACTCACATGTTGCAGAGCAATGCAATGTGTGAGTTTTAGATGTTAAACTATACAGAGGCCGAGTATAAAATATATTCACCCATCCATTTATCTAGTAAACACTTAGTAAGCACCTACTATCTTCAAGATATTTTTCTAGGTATGGGGTATATGGTCACAAATAAGATAATTACTTCATTCTATATATTTGCCTGTATATGTTTGTGTGTTGAGCATGGTTCACTGGAAGTTGTTAAATATATTATTAATGGAGTATAAAATGTGAAAGCTGACCCTATTCACAGGATAAGAGTTTACAGGCATTAATAAAACAGTTTGGCAATAGCCACTGCAATTACAGATCCCCATACTCTTTGATCCTCTAATTGCACTGGTAGAAATTTATCTTAGAGATGTACTCACCGTGTACACAAAGATGCGGTATGATGAGGCTCATGTCACCTTGTTTCCTGTTTCTAAATGCCCATCAAGGTAGGACTGGTTAAGCAAGCCATGATACGTGCTTATGATTGAGTACTATGCATTCACGGAAAGAATGAGGTTGATTCATCTGTGCTGACATGGAACAAACTCTTACACAGATGGATAAGGGGGGATAAAGCAAGAAACACAGTAGCTTGTGTGGTGGGCTTCCATTTGTCAATAGGATGGAAAAAGGGCAGTGTATGTGCTATGTAAAGAAACACAAGATGCTTTAACTTTTGAAAAGTTGCTGCTGATCAGGGGAGCTAGGATGGGCAAAGGGTGACCCCTTTGAATTATTTTAAATATAAAAAAATGTGCATGCATTGGATTTTCAGTCTTTTAAAAGTAGATAAATAGATAAAATAAGTAATGGATGCACATAGATTTTCTTATATTTATCTTGGGGCATCTTATAATTATTTTATGCGGAAGCCTCCTCAGGTTGCTATTCTGTCTCCCTTGCCTCTTTATCATGCCCTGAAAGAAACAGACAGAAGGAGATGTTCCTGCAAATGAACCCTCTCATCAGGTTTCTCTACTGCCGATGAAATTGATGATTCATTAACCGCTTCTCAGAATCCTAAAGTAATATGGAACCCTGAAGGAAGGTGATATCCCCCGCATAGATACACCCCACCTGGAAAGTGATGCTCCTTTGGGCCACTGAGAGTGGGCATCTGTGCACCAGATGTGGGACGGAGTGACTCAGCTCAGAAGAGGAGGGTCTCTGTGGTTGGAGGCTGAAAAGGGGCATGGTGGAACTTTGCAGAACTCAAGAGATCCCAAGCCTAGACTTAGGAAAAAGGACCCTAAAAATAGAGAAAGCCATGTATGGACAGAACTTCATCTTCTATTCAATAACACCAGTAGGTTCAAGGAATGAAAGGTCTCTAGGTGGAGAAAAGAAGAGAGGGTGATTCCACATAGAAAAACTTGAGGTAAGCCCCTTGGGCAATTTCATTCACTCATTTCTTTAACAAATAAGAATGGACACCTTCTTTAGACCAGCACTTTCTTTGCTACATGCTGGGCATGTGCTGAAAGAACATTGAGACCTAGTCACTGCCTTCATTGAACTTTTCATTTCATGCTAGGGAGAGAGCCATGGGTCAAATAATCTCATGGATAAACATATAATTATAAATTGTGATAGGGATTCTTGAGGAAACTTGCAGAGTAAAACAGATGGCCCTGATCATATCACAAGAGCAGAGGAATTCTCATTCACCTGTATATTTAGGCGCTTGCTAATATTAAGAATTTAATGACATCATCCTAACTTTAGAGCTGAGGACATTGATGGGCAGGGAGATAAAGCTGCTTGCCCCTCTCAGCAGGTATGGGTGAAGTTAAGATTTGAACAAATTAACACAGGGCTCAGGCTTAAAGAGAGCCAGATCATGCCCATTTGGCTATTTTATCTATAAAATACATGACCTTTACGTGCTCAGTGGTTAATAGTGAGCAGAGGTCTCTAAGCAAAAAGATTAGTCTGTTTTGGTGACATTTAGAGTATTAATTTAGAACATGAAGGACCCTAAACCATGTCTTCTCCCTGTAGTTAAATGAAGCAGATGCCTGGTGAATAGACACTGGTATTAATAGTCTAGACACAAGACTCATGATTTTTTTTGTCTTAATAATAATAATGTAACAAAATGATAGTGTCATGGGACAAAAAATAGTGACTAAAGACTGAAATGTCTCTCTATATTTATTCTAGTCCCCAAAGCAGTAATGGTTGGTAAAGGAATGTGTGTTTTTTCCCAGCGACCCCAGTGATATAAAATTAGGATTATTAACCTTTGAGTGTGGATAGACATCAGGGTATTGATGTAGCCTTGGGATGGGGTAGCGAACAATATTCCTGGGAGAAAGTCTTCACTCCTTTCTTATTCTTCTAGAAGGGCATGGTACCAAAAAAAAAAAAGTTAAGAAAAACTGCTCTTCTCAAAAAGCCAAGAAACTGTAGTTCCCTATCTTGAGACATTTGGCAAATCTCATTTTCCTACAGATGTCGTTGGACATAAATTGATGATTTCAAGAAGCAAATAGAATATTCTGCAATGCTCGGTATTAGGGAGTTCAATGTGATCAGATGGGGCTTTGTCAAATTGAAGTATTTGAATTAACTTACACCATAAAAGTGAAAGTGTAAAGCTTTGCTTTTTTTCCAAGCTAATCAATGAAGATTAATATTCTATGGGAACCTGATTTTGCAGATGGAGCTGAGCTGCACTATTTTCCCTACCGTTTTTTTCCTCATAGTAAATAAATCATTTTTATTATACTGTATGAATTTACTTAGCTCTTTTAATAGCCTTTGTAAGAATAATGCTTCCTTTGATTATATTACATTTTTAAATGTGTGCAGTGTGTAATACAATTCTGCTGTTGGGGGGAGGGGTAGTCAGAGATGGAAGAGTTGCTGAATAGATCAGCTTTGCCAGCTTATCCCCCGTGTTTTAAACCAGGTGAAGAAATGTCTGGATATCCTGGGAGTTTTAGGAGCAAATTACTAAGTATTAGCTTGGATAAAAATGGTTCATACCTATGCCTTGTATAAAATTTTTTCTATTGGGGAAGATTAGATTATTCTGAAAGGATTTGGTCTTTATAAAACTATTCTGGTTGTTAATTTGTGCCTTTTTATCTTCCAGGTGTGGCAAATTTATTTGATTATCCCTCCCCTTTCCCCAAAGAAGGGAAGTAAATATTATAATTTCGGGGCCAAATCCACATGTATAAATCGATCATCTGAACTAAAAAGCTGCTGACGGGTTGCCTTAGCGTGTCCTGCAAGTGGTCTCATTCACAATTGATAAACTGACTTCTCATCCTGCATTCTTGGAGGTTTAACCCTTGAAGGACAGAGATAGCTTGACCTTCACATGAAACAAGAGAAGTGAGAAAGGGAGAGAGTGAGGGACAGGGAGAGAGGCAAAAAAAAAGAGAAAGAGATTTCATTAGACACAAAAATACAGTGTGATTTTATGCATTAGACCAAATCTCAAGTGCTTAAAGCTCCTGATGAGAAGAAATCAGAATCACCCAAACTTGAGCTTGTCTTTTATGTGCCATAGTTAACAACAAACTAAGCTTCTTAATGTATTTTGTCCATCAAGTCACTCTCATGTTTAGAAACTTTAATAGCTCCACACACACTGTTATGGGATTAAAGAAAATGCTTGAGTCTGATCTTTTAAGGTTCTCATATCTAGCCTCAATATGTAAACTCTGTATGTGTATGTGTTTGTGCATGCATCCAGTAAGCTCATGGGACTTTGATTCAGAAGACCCAGGTCTGAACTCTGTTTCTGCAGTTTGTTAGTTGTGTGACAAAGGGCATGTCACTCATCTTTTCTAGATCTCTGTCTTATTATTTTTGTAACAGGAATAACAGTAATAATAACCACCATAGTGATTATAGCAATTATAATACTGCTTAATTGATTTAACTGATGTTTTGGGGGAACGAATATAATCAGAGACCGTATCTTTAAGTGCTTCCACCCTCTAAGGGGTCACCAATGCTGTTGATGGCCATTATGTGAATGAAACATCTAACTTGATAGAGAAGGCTTGGAGAGCCTGATGGGACGGATAAGTAAATGTCTCTACTGCTTGTGGCACATGCTGGACCACAGTCAGTGCAAAATTGAGCTCTCTGAGGAGACCTCAAGTCCTGATAGTCTATGGAGTTGATTTGAATGGCCATCCAAGAGTATAGCTTCCAATCTTTTTTGGATAAGAGTAACGTTCCATAGCCCCCTACCCCTTTTCAACTTTGGTGGCTTTCTTTATCATGTAGCTAAGTAGAAAAGACCATGGTAAAATATCTAAACAGTGAAGATGCTTACAAAGCAAACAATAAAAGTCCTTCTTCTTTCTTTACCCTCGACTCCATTCCCCTCCTGTTGACAGTATACCACCAATACACTATCTAGATATATATTAGATATCTATCAATCTCTATCTAGATACATAGCAGGTGCATCCATATGTCATTGCTGATATTTGACCATTCAGACATATAAAAACAGCAATGTATTATGCTTCAACTGAATAACACCCACATTATGGATGTATAAATGTGTATTATTTTATCCTAGAGGGACAGCCTATACAGGCTCTTCTGATTCAACATCCTTCTACTCAAGAATACATTTTGGAGATCTTTGCATCTCAACATGTGTAGATCTGTTCTATTTTTTTTAAGGTTACATAAACTTCCATATTATGGATGTCTTTTCATTTATTTGCATATTTACTCCCTTATTGAGGAATACTAAGTTTTTCTCCCCCTAAATGTTCACAATTATCAGCAATGCTATGTGACCATCTAAGGACATGCACCTCTGTGTGTATGGGTGAATTTTTTATAAGATACATTCCTAGAAGTAGAGCCTTGAGCCTTTTATGAAGAATCCCCCATTATGCCTTTCTCATGGTAAAAAGCTTAATAAGTTTGCAATTATATGACCAATAATGAACGTACAATGAGCTTTATGAGCAAAAAACTCTCAACTCAAGTTTGGCAAAATGGTCTCTAACCTCAGACTTGGGCTACCTTAAGAAAAAAAATGAGAAACGCTTTGAGTTTTCAACTCTTAATTGTACTTAAGAAATTAGTTAGTTTTTAGATGCAAAGCATTCTTTATTTGGCATTTGAAAAGTTGCAAAATACACAGACAATTAAGACAGTGATGTGTGTGCGTGAGTGCAGGCACACATTTGGACATTTTAATGTCAAAGTATGAAAAAATATGAATGCTCAGGGGAACTGCCATTTTGCTTTTGAGGTCCAAGGTCATGTATCTAGCAGATCTAAATTTCTACCCCCTGGGAAGGAAGTATATGCTTACTCTACCCTTTAATAAAGGCATAGAAATGGACCATGCATTCTGTATCAAAGCATGAGTGAGTGCTATTCATTTTAAGAAGCACTCAAGCACTGTGAAAATTAGCACTGGAACATGGTTCCCACTGAAAGCAACACCATGAGCCTAATGAGAAACTGAATACTATATATTCATCTCTGCTAGCCCAAGATCTTTCTTTTCTGTTGTTTGAACAGTTCTGAAATGCCTTCTCTTCATGGGCACAGTCTCTTCAAGGCTGAGATGCATCTCTCACTTCCTTCCCCTGCCTGGCTGGAAATGAGAGCCCTCATAGCTTTTTTCTTTCCACTCTCTACCCCAGTTTGGGGTTTAGCTATGTGGATCTCCCTGATATCTGTCCGGCAACTACTTCCTTTCTGTTTATATTCCCATTTCTGTCTTTACTGTTGCCTTTAGTTTTTTTTGTGTGTGTGTTAAATATTGTGGTTTGCAAAAAGACAAAGCTGACTGATGAATACACCGACCGTATTTGTTGGTTGATTTGCTTTTGAGCAAACCAAAATTTGGAAAATCGTTGGGGTAGGGAAAGGTCACTTGGCTATGAAGCTAATGCTGTTAGGAATTGGAGAAGGGATTTGAGTTTGCAAACAGGATGAGGGTTTGAAGACTATACCAAAGCATTACTTAAAAACCATGTGTTACATAATGTTCCTCAAATAAGGGTCCAACAAGTTTCTTTTTAGCATTCAGTGCCATGCCTTCCATGAAGCAAACTGGTATTCTTCCTTTAGATTACTGATGAAAAGCTCCAGGAGAGGGCTGGGCATTCCCATGTTAATGACTCTTTAGAATGGCTTTCAATCCTTCATGGTAAAATATTTTTTGAGCTCTTGCTATGTGCCAGGAATGTTAATAGATATTAGACATATGGAGGTGAATAAAATGGACAAAAGTCCTACTCTTAGAGCTTCTAATGGAAAATGAAAGCTAATACTATTGTCCTAGTTATCTATTGCTGCATAATAAATTACACTAAAACTTAGTGGCTAGAAGCAGCCCACATTTATTCACTCATGATTTCTGTGAGTCAGGAACCTGGGAGTGTCTTGAGTAGTTTTGATAGGTGTTGGCTGGGGCAAAAATCATATCAAAGCTCTACTTGGGGAAGATCCCCCTCTGAACATCCTCAGGTGGCTATTGGTGGGCCTCAGAATTCTGCTGCCCAACTTACCGACGTGGACCCCTCCAGAAGCCTGCCTCATGACAAAGTTTCCAGTTCCCCAAGGAGTGAGAGAGGACACCAGGATGGAAAACACAGTCAGTCATTTTATTACCTGATCTTGGAAATGACACCCCATCACTCCTGCTGTATTCTCTTCATTAGAAATGAGTTAATCTAGCCCATCCTCAAGGAGAGGAAGTCACACAAGGACAAGGATCAATGGGGACCAGCTTAGAGGCTTCCTACCACATTTATTAAGTGTCTACCCTGGGAAACACTGAGAAAAGCATAAAACAATGATAGTAATAATGGCCAATGACATTTATTTGGACTTAATATTGTAACAGCTTTGCGTTAAGGATAATGATAATAAAAACTCACCTTGATTGAGCAACCACTGAGTGCCAAGCATTGTGCTAAGTGCTTCACGTGCCTCTTCTCATTTGAGCCTCACAACAACCCTCAGGCCATGGGTTCTATTATGTGCCCATTTTACAGATGAGGATACTGAGGCACACACAGCAATGGTCTCTAAAATTATCTTCTCCATGTGATACCATAGGTCCACATTTTCGTCCCGTTCACCAACCACATGTTAAGTCTAAATTCATTTTCACCACTTTGAATATCTGGACAGAGAGAAAACTCAGACAGCCAAACATTTGAGTTCTTTCTGTCCCCACTGTTCTCTCTCCTCTGAAAGCCTAACGGTAAGGGGTAATTGCCCTGATCAGGTCATGAAGAGTCATCTGAATTATTTTGAAGCAAAAGTATTATATTTCATGGACATGGGTCACATGCATCAATATCTCCACTTGCCCCAACCTCTCCTCCCAAACCAATTTATGAGAACGAAGACTCACTTCACAAGCAAATAAATTGTCAATAAATAGTCAAGCTCTGGATTTGTGGCTGCTCTCACCTCCTGTACAGTTCCATTCAGTGAATCCATTAAAGCTTAAAACTGAACATTTTAGGAAAGAAAAATGAAAACCCTTGACACAGTCAAGGGATGTGGGAATTAGAAAATGCAATTCATGTGACTTGGTGGAATGCCAGTGAAGCTGCCATTGGAGGATTCATTAAGCAGCACTCTACTCACTTTTAAGGAAAATGGAGACAGAGAGGGCTCTGGAGATGCCCACTGTGCATTTGGCTGATGGTTATGACCACCTCCTCTGTACTAGGCACTGTGCTAGGCATTGACATATCATGGCATACAGAACATAGACCATCTCCTCAAGGTTTTTACAGTCTGCTGGGAGTAGTCAACAAATGATTTAAATAATGCGTGATATATGCTAGGCAGAGGAAGTTTAAAATTTTATGGGCACACGTAGTCTTGAGAGTGAGGCAGAAAAGCCTTCCTGGAGGAGGGATTGGCTAAGCTGAGAGCTGCGGGCCATGAAAGTGTTAGACAACTGAAGGCAAAGGAGAGTGCAGTTTGCCAAACATTAAGTAAAAATACCTAAAGTCAATTGAAGTCACGATACATCTGTACAATGGCAAGAAGGTCAGTATATTGAAGGAAAGACAGCAAAGAGAAGGCAGAGGTGACAAGTTGGAAAAGTAGCCAGGGTTCAGATCATGATGGGGCTTTTAAGCCTCACTAAATATTTTGGGTTTCTAGCAAGCGCATTGATGTATTTTAAACCAGTGGGAAAAAGCTATCCTCTTAATCAACAGCCTAGCCCTAGACCTTTTTTAAAAAAAATATTAGAGAATTTGGGGAATAATTTTGAATGAATGATAATGTGTTAATGGCCCTAATATTCTGTGTTTCTGTAAGCCATGGGGACAGGGAGGGAGGCAGTGTGACATGGTTATTAAGACCAGTGTCTGGAATTCTACTCGATCATTTGCTTAATGTATGACTTTGTGGAAATTGCTTAACCTCTAAGAATCTCCATTATCCCATCTGAAAAATGGGGATAATAATAATACTTACATCGTAGAACTTTTGTAGGGATTGTATTCATTTCCCATGCTGCGTAACAAATTAACACAAACTTAGAGGCTTAAAACAACACACATTTATTGTCCCACAGTTTCTGTGGGTCAGGAATTTGGGCATAGCTGAGTTGGGTCCTCTGCTTAGGATCTCACAGAGTGCAATCAGGGTATCAGTCAGGACCGGGTTCTCATCAGAGGTTTGCCTGGAGTAGGATCTGCTTCCAAACTCACTTAGGTGATTGGCAGAATTCATTTCCTTGTGGCTTTAGGATTCATAGCAGCTTGCTTCTTCAAAGACAGAAATGGAGAGGATCGTGTACATAGGGAAAGAATGAAAGTGTTTATCCTGGTGCCAGGCACACAGAAAACTGACTCGACTCTATTAACTGTTGTTGATATAGTTACCATATGATGTGAGGATGATGCAGTAGACTGTTTTTGTGGCTTGGGTAACAAACAGGTAGTGGATGTACAATACTGGTTAGCGCCGTTGGTCAAATACTAATGATGGAGAAGTCAAGATTACCTTTCTTGGATGGGGCATTTTGTAGATGAATCAAACCCACTGTCTATAAGAGTAAGGCACCCTGGGAAGATAACTCACGTATTGTTATACTCTGGCTCTGAGGATATAGTACCAACAATTATACTAGAAAATGAAGGGCAAAGCAGATGAAAAAACCAAACAGAAAGAAGGAAAAGTAATAAATATAAAAACAGAAATCAATAAAATTGACAATAGAAGAGTAGAAGAGAAAATAAATTAAACCAAAACTGATTTTTTTCAAAGTATAAAAAATTGGTAAAAGTCTAGTGATATTGACAATAAATATGAGATGACAAAAATTATAAACATCACACATTAATAAGATAATAAGGAAATATTACAAATAATGTATATACGTTTATCCAACAGCTTAGATAGAACAGACTAATTTTCTAAAAATCTTTATCAAAACTTTACCACTCTAGATGAACTAGATAGCCTAAATAGTCCAAAAGCTTTTAAAGGGATTTAGTTTACTTAAAATATCCCTTTAAAACAAAAATTGATAGACCAAGATGGTATTTCTGGTTATTCTACCGAACATTTAATTGAAAAAACACCAATTAAACATAATTTCTTCTAAAAGCAGAATGGGAGGGGATACATCCCAACATATCTTATGAAGCCAGTACTAACCTGATACCAAAAGCCGACAAAGGACTTATAAGAAAAATCCTTCATGAAGACAGACAAAAAAATCCTCAACAAAATATTAACAAATCAAATCCAGCAATACATAAAAGCAATAATATAACACAACCAAGTGGGGTTTACACCAGGAATGCAAGGCTTGTTTAATATTTGAAAAATCATGTAATTCACCATATTAACGTAATAAAGAAGAAAAGTAACACATGGCCCTATAAAATAATGCTAAGTAAATATTCGAAAAAAGTGAATATACACTGATGACAAAAACTCTCAACTAACTGAGAATAGGAGGGAACTTTATCGACCTGATAAAGATCATCAACAAGAAACCCTACAGCTAACCTCATACTTAATGGTGAAAGACTGAATGTTTTTCCCCTTAGAGCAGGAACATGAAAATGAGGTCCACCCTTACCATTCCTATGCCACACTGTCCTGGAAATCTTAGCGCAATGGGGTGAGAAAAAGAAATAAAGAGTACACTGATTAGAATGGAAGAAATCAAAGTGTGCCTATTCACAGACAATATGATTATCTATTTAGAAAATCCCAAGAAAGCTCTAAAAGTCTCTGAGAACTAATAAATGAGTTTAGCAGGGTCCCAGGACACAAGCTCAAAACATAAACATCAATCGTTTATCTATATATTAGCAAAGAACATTTGGAATCCAAAACTTTAAAACAGTTTACGATTGCTTCAAAAAGATGAAATACTTAGGTATGAATCAACAAACATGTAAAGGATCTTTATGCCAAAAGTATAAACTGTTCATGAAGCTAATTAAAGAAGATCTACATAAATAGAGAGACATACTGTGTTCACGAATTAGAAGACTCAAAATAGTAAAAATGTTAATTCTCCACAAACTGACCTAACAATTTAACACAATACAAATCAAAATCCCAGGGCATTTCTTGTGAGTATAGACATAAGGATTCTAAAGCTCATACGGAAAGACAGAAGAACTAGAATATCCAAAATAAAGAAGAATAAAGAACAAAGTTAGGCGAACATGTCTTACATATTTTATTTAATATCATCTTAGAGTAATCGCAGTAGCGTGGTATAGGCAAAGGAGAGACGTGGTGATCAATGGAATAGTATAGAGAGTCCTGAAATAGACCCACACCAGTATAGTTCATTGAGTCTTGAAAAAAGTGCAAAATCAAGGGAGAAATGATTTTCTTTCACCAAATGTTATTGGTACAATTGGAAATCTATATGCAAAATGTATGAACTTTGCCCTAGATCTCATACCTTATGCAAAAATTAATTCAATATGGATTATCAAATGTGGAACTATAAAATGTTAGAAAAAAACGCAGGAGAAAATATTCATGTCCTGGGGAGTTAAGAACGTGTTTTTAGACATGGCACCAAAAGCACAACTGAAAAAAAAAGAATCAATCTAACAATAAATTTTTAAAAATAATTTATCTCCAAGGATTCTGGTAAAAGAAGGAAAAGACAAGGGAGAAATTGGGAGGAAATATTTGCAAAATATTGCCATAGTTCCTGGCAAAAATTACACACTTAAAAATACATGTGGATTGATTAACAAAACAATAAAGCATTAGTTTTAAAAAGCTATATGTTGGAAGCTAGTCTAGGGGAAATAGAGTACCTAGTTGGACATATATACTTATGCAGTAATTCTTTACAGTAATAGATTACTTGTCGTTAAAAGGTGGACTATTTTATATTTAGAATTTGCAATATAAGGAGGCCACTGACGGGTTTTACACAGGGGTGGTGGGGTGGTCATTTGATCCAGTTTCTGTTTAAGATCACACAGCCTGCAGTGGAGAATGGAAAGGAGAAAGGCCAGAATGGAACCTATGTGTTTTCATCAGTGCTACATCAGGGAATATTCTTCTACATATCTTTGTGCATACGTTGTGTATCTATCGATCAATACAATTCTGAAAATGAGATTACTAGGTCAAAGGACATGCATATTTAGAAATGTTATACATACAACCACTTGACCCTTCAAAATGGCTAGAAAGTTTTTTACTTTTACCAAGTACCAGGAGATTTTGTATTGGACTTCTAGATATAATATATGTTGATACAATATCTGTAATTTGAAGTATGTACTGTATACTTGTGTATGACTTCTTTCTTTGTTTCTTGTAATAATAATAATAACGTGGGTTTTTTAAAGACTTCTAATAATGTCTTCTCGAACAGGATAGAATATTCTATCCCGGACTTCCCAGCATCCCATTCCAAAGCTTAACATCAAAATGATACACCCCCCCTCAAAAGAAAGAAACGAAGTCCCTATTGCATAAAGAAAGGGCAGCAGCTGGCTTTAGTGCAAAGGTTGCCAATGTGGAAGCTGCACTTTCCAATAAAAACAGCCAGCCAGTATAGAAACAGTCCATGTCCCATTTCTACTGTATGACTCTGATTCATAAATTACTAAAGTGTATTCCTGAGAAATAAATATTTCACCAGCCAGTGACAGACTTATGAGCTAATTAAAATCTGAGCCCTGGAAGCAGTGGTACCATTAGCTCGATTCACAGGACTGGAAACTGTGTGGCTGCTCATTGACTCAGAGGTAGACGTTTACATATGGAAAGGAGGGGGCTGGATTATTAAGAACAACATTTGGTTTTGGATGAAAGGAGCTCTCTGTTGAAGCTGAGATATTTAAAGGAAACCGGAAGTAACAACATAGAGTTTTCTGCTTATGGGAAGAGGGAGGCATCATTGCATAGTGGTTAAGTTACAAGCTTAGGGGTCACGTTGCTTGAGTTCAAATCCCAGCTCTGCCACTTAACAGCTGTAGGAGTCTGGGCTAGTTGCTCAGCCTCCCTAAACCTCAGCATCCTCATCCACACAATGAATATAGAAATATCGTCTTCCTCACAGGGGCATGAGTGTTAACTGAGATAATATATTTAGATCATTAGCAGTGTGCCAAGCAAATAGTTGCTCAATAAATTTTAGATTACTATCATCAATTGTTTTATTCATGAGAAGTCATGTTTAAATGTTCAGTTTTCTGTTAAAAACTCACAACCCCTTGGATCATAAGCAATTTCACAGTATAAAATGTTTTGTTCTCTGGAAAATAATGCACAGTTTTGAGTACTTATCATGTGCCAAGTTGGGGCTGGTTCTAACCACTTTGTGTGTATTCTCTCATTTACTCCACATGATAACCAAGGAGATGGATATCACTAATTCCACTTTACAGAGGAAACTGACATAGAGTGGCAATGGATTATTTGCTCCAAAATTCAACCTAAGTTGTTCTTTCAAAATTTTTATTTCTTATAGTTCCAGCCTCAATTATAAGGGGTGGCCTTGGATTTTAAATCCAAATTCTTGGGAGAGAGAATCTGATTGTTCTTTCCTAGAGTCTTTGGTCTAAAACAGTTATAGGCAAGGAGAGTGGTTCATGTGGTCATATATGGTGGCCAGCGTCCCACCCATCTGAGTGGGATTGCAATTTCAGAGAAAGAAAGCCTCTGTGAACTGGGTACAGATGTCTTCCAAAAGCATAAAATCATTATTCAGCATTTCCCACACTTTCTTCTATTCATGGTATTTTCAGCACTATGTAATATTATTCATAGTACGTATCATACTATGCTTGTTTGGTTGCAAGAGAGGAGAGAGAATTAAAATTAGCAACAATAATGACAGTAATATTAAGAGTAGCTAATACTGTTTCCTGTATGGCAGGTTCAGTTATAAGCATTTGATAAATAATAACTTATTTGATACTTACTGCAGGGGGTTGAATACTGCTATCATCCCCATTTTATAGATACAGTGCATACCAAGGTATGGAAAAATAAATATTGTTAAGAAATAAACAGCAATTTTTGATGACATGGGTTTACTTACCTGTCTTCTAGGGTATAATATATACTGGTGTGTGTGTGTGTGTGTGTTTGTGTGTGTGTTGGGGATGGGCGTATCAGCACTGAAGTAGGGTTTGGATGAGGTGAGGTGAGAGTTCGTAATGAACAAAATGACGGTTCTAGGTGCGCCGATGGTTTCATGTAAGTGCATGACTAAGGAATGAATGAGCTTTTTTTTCAGTGGAATTTGGGTGGTATACTCACTCTTCATGAATGGGCCCTTGTCTTACATGTTCTTCTCCGTAGCTCCACGGAGGCTAGCTAAAACCTCAACGCAACTTCTTAAGATGAACTGACTTAGAAGAAAGGTAGTTTTCAAGAATATAAGGACGTTATTAAGCAGCACATTAATCAGGGCACTTTCGGTTGCAAGTGACAGAATCACAACTCAAACAGGCTTAAGTAGAAGAGAGAATTTATTGGCTTACGTAAGTGCGAAGACCAACAGGAGATTGGGTTTAGGTGTACAGATATATCACCTGAAATCTGTACCTCTTCTGTTATTTCGCTCAGCTTTTCTCTGTCGACATCATTGCCGGGAGCCCAAGAGGTACAGCAGTTCCAGGCTTGTTTTCTACCAAACGGGTAGCACTAGTGGAAAACAAATATTTCCTTCCTCAACTAAAAAATGAGAATTTTCTTTGACAGAATATTAGCGTGTAAATACCAGTCAGTTTTCTAAGTACTTTATATATCATTCTATTACCATCTTTAATTGTCACAACAATCCCATAAACTAGACACTAGGATTAACCTCATTTTAAGATGATGAAATTTAGGCACAGAATGGTTCTGTCAGTTCATTATCACTGTGTAACAAACTAGCTCCAAGCTTAGTGGCTTTAAAAGTGGTCATTTGTTGTTTCTCATGAGTCTTCAAATGGTAGTTCTGGTCTCTGCTGTGCTTGCTCATGAGCCTGCAGATGTCAGGTCAAGGGGCACCTGGATCCTCGAGTGTGCACTTGGCTGACATGGCTCACTTCTGCTCCTCATCTCTCTCACATGCCCTCAGGTTAACCTGATTCTCATAGCAAGGCAGAGAAGCCACAGTGAGCTAGCACAATTGTGCAAGAAAAAAGAGCAGAAGTGCTCAAGGCTCCCCCCACAAGCTTGACTGAGATGCAATTGACATATTGTGTGAGTTTAACGTGTAGAACATGATGATTTGATGCATGTATATATTATGAAATGATTGCAAAAATACAATTAGTTAACATGCTCATCACCTCACGTAACTGCTATTTGACTATGTGTGAGAGAGAGAACATTTAAGATCTACTCTCTTAGAAACTTTCAACTGTGTAACAGTACTCTTAACTATGTTTACCATGCTGTGTATTAGATCCTTAGAACTTACTCATCTCATGACTGAAAGTTTCTACTCTTTGAACAACGTCTTCCCATTCAATAATGAATAATGTGTCAGTGAACATTGGGGTGGTGCATATATCTCTTTGAGATAGTGATTTCATTTCCTTTGGGTGTATACCTGGAACTGAGAAGGCTAGCTTATATACTAGTTCTATTTTTAATTTTTGAGGAACCTCCATAGTGTTTTCCATAGTGGTTGTACCAATTTACATTCCCATCAGCAGTGCACAAGGGTTCTCTTCTCCAAATCCTCACCAATACGTGTTATCTCTTGCCTTTTTGATAATAGCCATTCCAACAGGTGTGAGGTGATATCTCACTGTGGTTTTAATTAGCATTTCCCTGATAATTAGTAATATTCAGCATCTCTTCAAGTACCTGTTGGCCATTTGTATGTCTTCTTTGGAAAAATGTCTATTCATTTCCTCTGTTTATTTTTTAATTCAATTATTAATCTTTCTATTAAGGTGTATGAGTTCCTTATATATTTTAGATATTAATCCCTTATCTGATATGTGCTTTTCAAATATTTTCTCCCATTCTGTATGGTGCCTCTTCCTTTTGTTGATCATTTCTTTTGGTGTGCAGAAACTTTTTAGTTTGAGGTAGTCCTACTTTACTTTTTATTTTGTCACTCATGCTTTGGTATCACATCCAAAAAATTATTGCCAAGATCATATCAAGGAGATTTCTCCTTATGTTTTCTTCTAGGAGTTTTACAGTTTCAGATCTTACATTTAAGTCTTTAATCCATTTCAAGTTGATTTTTGTGGGTAGTGTAAGATAGGGGTCCAATTTCATTCTTTTGCCTATGGATATCCAGTTTTCCCCACAGCATTTATTGAAAAGACTATCCTTTCAACTAAGTATTCTTGGCTCTCTTGTCAAATATTAGTTGACTTTATATGTGTGGGTTTATTTCTGGGATTTGATTCTGTTCCATTGGTCTTTGTGTTTGTTTTTAAGCCAGTACCATGCTGTTTTGATCACTGTACCTCTGTAGTATAGTTTGAAATCAGGAAGTGTGATGCCTCCAGCTTTGCATTTCTTTTTCAAGATTGCTTTGGCTATTTGGGATCTTTTGTGGTTCCATGTCAAATTTAAGATTGTGTTTTTCTATTTCTATGAAAAATGTAATTATAATTTTGATAGAGATTACGTTGAATCTACAGATGGCTTTGAGTAGTATGGACATTTTAACAATATCAATTCTTCTAATCTATGAACATAGAATATCTTTCCATTTATCTGTTTCTTCAATTTCTTTCTTCTTTAGCTTATAGTTTTCAGTGTACAGATCTTTCTCCTCCTTGTTCAATTTATTCCTAAATATTTTATTGTTTTGAGTGCCATTATAAATAGGACCTTTGTACTTATTTACTTTTCAGACAGCTTTGTTTTAGTATATAGAAATGCAACCAATTTTTTTATGTTGCTTTTGTATCCTTCAACTTTACTGAATTTGTTTGTTAGTTCTAACAGTTTTTTTGGTGGAGTCTTTAGGGCTTTCTCTATATAAGATCATGTCATCTGCAAGCAGAGACAATTTTACTTCTTTCTTTCCTATGTGGATGCCTTTTATTTCCTTTTCTTGCCTAATTGCTCCAGGCCTTTTGAGGCTTATGCTTGGAATGGAAACACTGTCACTTCTGCCACATTTTTCTCTTTCTTTCGTTCTTCCTTCCTTCCTTCTTTCTTTCTTTCCTTCCTTCCTTCCTTCCTTTTTTTTGCTAGAGTAAGTCACAAGTCTGGACCATATTAAAAGAGTGGGAAAATAGATTACCACTTCATGGGAGGATATTGATAGCCATAGACAAAAATGGCATTGATAAATAGTAGGGTGAAGAATTGAACCATTTTTGTAATTAGTGTATCATAGTGATTATCAAACATGCCCAAAGTTACACCTCTAGCAGGAATCAAACCAAGTAAATCTGGCTCCAGAGTCCAAATTCTTAACTATTACAATGGTCTTTATTTTTATATTGTTTTGATTGACTCAGCTTGGATAACAGCCCCACACTGAACTATCATTTTGGCCAAGACAGTGAAATATTCTCATTGGTTGGTTTGGGCCCTGTCTGCACCCCTGAGGTGAGGGAGAGAAGTCAGTCACACCAGAACCACAGGGACTAGAAGTAGTAAAGAGTAGCTGCATAATGGAAAGTAATTTTCAGAAAGAGAAATGGATAGAGGTCAGGACACAAAAATAACATCCCCAACTGAGAGAGATGAGGTAGTTGCAATTGGGGGTACAGTCCGAGGGGAAAGCCGTGTCTTGAGACTCTTAGATTACAAATGGAGAGATGTTGCATGCGTTCTATGTTCTGGAGGGAGAGATTGAGGAGTTTCAGTGAGCTTTAAGTTGATGCATCTGGTGGACAGCTGAATAGTGATAAGGATGATATGAGAATTAGGAAGAGATGTTTTGTAGGAACAGGGTAGAAATATCAAACTCCAAGTCTCTCTGAGGATCCAAATGGAGTTGTCTGCACTATTTTTGCATTCTCAAGGCTAACACAACTCCTGGCATAAAGAGACCCTTATCATGCTTTGAAAAGCAGAGTGGATGGTTAGATAGATAATGGATATATAGATTAATGGATAAATGGTGGATAGCTGGATGGACGGATGGTTGGATGGATGGATAGATGATAGATGACAGATGAATAAATCAGCAATGAGTGAATCTCTAGATAGTAAGTTGAACCCTGTATTGCTTTCCACTTTTTGCCTAGAATTCTGTTTGCCATAAATAGCAAATTGGATATATATTCTTCAACTTCCGTCTATACCTGGCCTCTATGTCTTACCACATAGGGTTCCTTCTGTATGGAATCTGTACTTTGTATCGTCTAATCTTTCTCATTCTTTGAAGGTTAATCATTTTGATCTAGCTGAATGGGTTATGTGCGTTTCCAGTATGATTCTATAATTTTCTGAGCATGTTTATGTTATTACACAATACCTTTTATGATAATCATCCTTGCACACACTTATGAGCTCCTCAACCTCATCATCATCGTCTTAATCATTGCTGCACCCCAATGCCTAACATAGAGCCTGACCCAGACAGAGTGCGTAGTAAGTATATTTTGAATGATTAAGGAAATGATTATTAGCCAATGTACAAATAATGTGCATTGATAAGAATATGTAGTATCTAGGATAGATTTGTAGGTTTTATGGCCAAATGACATTTCCTGTGCTCTTTTCCTTAATAAATATGACTGAGTTAAAAAAAATAAAAATAAGCAATATTCTGGAAGTCCATCCTTGGCAAAATTTTCCCCTTTGAATATTGTGCTAAAATATTGTCAGTGCATTTAAAAAGAATAGGAGAAAGCTAGAATGGAGACCAAGAAAAATGCCAGTCTTCTTGCCTTACTAATACCTGTCAGCAATTCTGGGATGTCATCAGGAAGAGATCACTGGGGGCCAGAGGTACAGCAATGCCTGTCTTCAGTTTTATGATCGGTCCTAGATGGACAAAATACTTTGCCTATAAATGGGAGTGAGCAATTCATTTATTTCTAATCAGATGGCTATTTTAAAGGTTAGAAATTCATGACTTTAAATTATGGTGTTTTTAATCATAAGAATAATAGCTTCTACTTAAACAGTGCCTACTTATGTGTCAAGTACTTCTGGATACTTTATGTTTATCACTTCTGCTTAGATACGTTTTATAATCTCCATTTTACAGTTGAGCAAACTGATGTAGAGACGGTTGAAGAAACTCAGTTGGAAGCCATATGGCTGGCAAGTGTTTGGAGCTGAGATTTGAACCCAGGTTCACTTGACTCTGAACCCTGCAGTCTTTCCTGTGTACCACACCACCGGTAGAGAGGCGGGCCCAGCTGAGACGGGCAGAGCCTCCTTCAGATCAGACCAGTGTTCTCTTTCTGGCAGACAGTAAGCTAATCCTCTGTAAGTAAGACAGTCCATCCTACCTCTGACTGGATGCTCTTGTGCAAATCAGCGATGCAGCCTCTTGGAAGGCGGTTTATTTGGGGTCTGTTAATGGTCCTGTGAATGTTGGGACACATAAAATTTAAATTTTCCCTATTTATAAGCTTCCAAATGGCATAACTTTCAGAGGGCCACATCTTACTGCTACGGGCGAGGAGCTTCCAACATCTTAGAATAGTAGTTCTTAACCCCGCCTGCACATTGGAGTCACCTGAGGGGCTTTACAAAATACTAATGCCCAGCATGCCTTTGTTCATCGCAGCATTATTCACAATGGCCAAGAGGTGGAAGCAACCTAAATGACCGTGGACAGATGAATGGATAAAGCAAATGTGGTATACACATACAACGGAATATTATTCAGCTCTAAAAAAGAAAGCTACCCTATAATATGCTACAACATGGGTAAATCTTGAGGATGTTATGCTAAGCGAAATAAGCCAGTCACAAAAAGACAAATACTGCATGATTCCACTCATAGGAGATACTTAGAATAGCCAAACTCAGAAACAGAAAGTAGAAGGGTGGTTGTCAGGGGTCAGGGGAAGGAGAAATGGGGAGTTATTGTTTAATAGGCATAGAGCTTCAGATTTGTAAGAAGAAAAGGTACTAGAGATCTTTTGCACAACAATGTCCATATAGTTAACGTTACTGTACTGTACACTTAAAAATGATTAAGATGGTAAATTTCGCTATGGGTTTTTTACCACAATAAAAAAAATACTGATGCCCAGCCCCTCAACAGACCAACTAAATGAACATCCCTCTGTGTGACAGCTGGACTCACCCCATTAATAAAAAGAATGTTAATGAAATAAGCATCCAGAGCTGAGAAGCACCCTAGGGCAGATGTCTATAAGACCAGCTGATCATGAGAATCTCTTTGGGTGCATACAAAACATTTGGATTCCTGGGGGCCACCTAATCTTGGAATGAGTCCTGGAATCTCCATTTTTAACAAGAGACTTTTTTTTCCCTTATGATTCTGATGAATTTGCAGACTAGAGTCAGAAAATAAACCATTTAGGTCTCATGCGCCCTGGTATTTTCTCGGCTCTCAGGAGTGACCTCATTATTGCAAAACTAGTTTTTGATATCATTTGTGTTTAAGAAGTAGGCAGATTTTAATACCAGAATTCATGACCTAGAAGAGGATTTAGCATCATATTCTCAAGGTTTTGGAGGGTTGAGGGGAAGGAAGAACATATAATTTAAAAAATCGTATTCAGTATTGTGAGAGAAATGTATATTTTCGTCAAAGTATTGTTTTATATATAAGCTGTGGAGGGTAAACTTGACAAGTTTTGCATGGTGGGGTATTTGGCTTCTAGTCTCTAGTTTCTGTAAATCTGTAAATTTCAGCATGGCATGAGAATATTGGGTGAAGATCGTTGCAAAACTTACGTTTCTTAAAGGAGAAGTGGTTAAAATGGTTGAGTGCTACTGGAATAAAAGCAAGATTTTTAAAGAAAATTCAGGAATTTTGATAGCGTTTCTTGCCATACTCAAAGACTCACTGACAAGAGAGGGAGAAGGGAGAAAACAATCCTTGTTCTTAATTTAAATCCAGAAGATATATATATGACTAATGCCAAAGAAATCTTCTATTTTACTCATGGAATTAAAATGTAATTTTAAAGTTTATTTACATTGGCAGCAGGCAAAAGGAAAAAAAATAAACTGTTTCTTTTAAAAATGACGTTTTCCTGAGTTGTGCTCACATTTTCATTATACCTATAATAACACATCATTAAGAAAAGTAATAAGTGATCTGCTGTGAAAGAAAAATAATGACCAGCACAGCGTCTTTGCTGCCAGTCCTCTTGTAGTCCAAAACATAATGTTCATTTTGAAATATCAGGGCTAATCCGAATAATATACAGCTAAACAGAAACAGCATCAGTTCCAAATGTGAATACCTGATCTGCTACTTAATATGTCAGTGTCTTTGTCAGGTTGATAACATTAGGCTCTGCGGCATTCAATTCTAAGCCTTGCAATATTTGAAGTCTGATACTGTGCTTCTCTAAATTTAATACATGGGCCTCAGTAATGGAGGGAATCGCGTTAGCACTTGGCAGTTTGTTATGCTGTGTAAAATTGACTGCCCTGCAAATACAATAGCGATCATAAAAACGGTGGTCAGCAGAGGGGGTGTAATGTATTTTTGAGGCTTCAGTAAAGGTCCAGATGAAATTTATTGAGATTTTTGCCATTTGGGTGATGATCAATAGAGCTGTGCTAATAATTTGTTGCGAGGGCGTTCTCCGGGGATATGACATTTTGCTGTGAAACTTTGGAAATTCAGAAAGTAGACTAAATAATGATACTGCCCCAGTCTATATAACCGTCAAAGACTTTCACATCACTCTGAGAGAGGATTTACAATGACGGTGATTACTTCTTTACGCGTGGAAGATGCAATGCACTCAATTATTGATATGTTCTCATGCATTTCCCAGTTTGAACTCACAATTGTTTGATCGCCTTGCTGTTTCAGCCTGGGCTTTCGTGGTAGGTTTGTTTTTCATTTCATTCACAGTTTCCAAATTGCTAGCCTATTTTCTTAATTATGTCATTGATTCCCCCCTCACTCCTCGACCAGAAAATGATCTTCTTTGAAGGAAAGAATTCCAGTAAGCTAGCTTCATTAACATTAACGGAGCCCACTTAGAAATCCTGACTATTACAATGACTTTTCTTGCCATGTCGCCACTGGTGCACACGGCTTATACGCTGGGCTAAATTTGCAAACGGGCCTTCTGAGTTAAACGAATACGTGACATGCAGATAGCATTTGTGATCGTTACCGTTTTAATGCACATATGTCAGGGGACCTGTTAAATCACCATGAGGCAGCATTCTCTAGCTTTATGGTGGTTACGTTGGGTTTATCTGTTTTTTTTCCATTTTGATTAGCTGCATTCCAAGGGAGATGAATGATCTGATCTCCACAACGTTGAATTCCTCTGCTGACAATGCAGACATATCGTTCTGAGAAAAAAAAAAAATAAAGAAGATTTTAAAGGTTTGCCTTTGTGATATAGGCTTCCTATATGCCCGTTTTAATGTCTGTACAGTGAGTATGTTAGAAAAAGAACTTTTCAATTTGAGAATCAGTTTATTTCCCTAACTGCCACATTATTCTATTTCCTTATGGTATTTCATTAACCTGACCAATTAGATTTCAGCCTGTTCTCCGAAGGAATTTTTTTGTTGTTGCTGTTGGATTAACGTGATAAAGTAGCTTGCCGAGTGCGTAGGTTCTCAGACACGCCGATGACTTGCAGGGAAGTGGGAATTTGTCAGCACTTTGTGGAATGAACACTAAGACTAGGCACAGCAGAACCATTTATTTTCAACAAGCATGCACAAAGTAAGATTTATGACTTTGCATCATCGATGACATTTCTCACATTGTTACTGAGCTACAGCAAATTAAAGGGATCTGTGAATACTAAGGGGTGTGTTTTTGTAATGAGGGAAAAGAGACAGAGCAATAAGAAGATAATTAAGGTAACAACTTGTGAAAAATTAAAGCGTTTCCCTCTTTCATTTTTGAATCTCTGAGCATAAACTTTGTAGTTGTTAATTTAATTGCGGCTGTTCACTGCATCCCTGAAGAATATTGAGGATTAATCATCTGGTTCATTCCAACAAGAGATAAGGCCTAAGTGAATTGAAATTTTACCAATTTAACCCTGTCTTCCTCCTAATATGACATGATTAACATTTTTTCAATTAACAACATGTAATTATTCTGAAGGCCTCATTCCCTTCATTTCAGTCTTTTTGACTGTAGATTTGCCTTTTCAGGTAGTTTGGATCTAGAATAACTCAAAGAAAGCTCTGTCTGTTCTATTTGGTATCTGGCACACATATTCATGAGCATTAGGGTTTTGGATTTGACTTCTGATCTGGAAATAAGCATCCGTAACAGTTGCATGCCTTTTTACTTATGTGCACTTTCTGTGAATTGTAATGCTGCTCATCTGAAGCCCGAAGAAGTAACACGGTGTTCTGGAGCAATATTTGTGACTGAGTGAGGGAGTGAATGAATACCTTCAAGGTGAGAATTTCAAAAGTAGAGGCTGGCTGAAGATGGTTCTCCATGGCAGGTGGAAAGACCTCAGGATTGAAGAGAGCTTGGCTTTTCCAAGGAACAGAATAAAGCCTAGCTGCGCTGAGCTGACCAGTGTGGCAGCCAGCAGCCACGGGAGCTATTTACATCTAAACTGATTGAAACGAAATAAACTTTTAAAATTCCATTTCTCAGTCACACTAGCCGCATTTCAATGGCCCCGTGTGACCAGTGGACCACGCGGATGTAGAGTGTTTCCATCGTCACTGGAAGTTCTATTGGACAGCACTGGACAAGAGGAGAGCCATCAAGTGGGGAATAGTTAGTGTCAGTCAGGATATGCTAAATTCTGAAATGGTAACAGCCATCCCTAGGCTACACGGGTTAACGCTGCAAAGTTTATTTCTCTCTCACACAAAGTCCACTGCAGACCTGGACAGCAATGGAAGAGGCAGCAGAAAGGTCCTGCTATTGTCCTTTTTGCTTTTCCTCATGATCCGTTGTCCAGAACTGGTCATAACAGCCTTGCTCACTGCCAAAGGGCATATAATTCAGTCTTCTGTGTGCCAACTGAATAGTAGCTTACAATTTTTACTGCCACATACTATTATTATCTGTATTTTACAAATGAGAAGCTGAGGCCCAGAGAGGCTAAATGATATGTCCAAGATTGAATAGCTAAGGAGTGAAGGAACAGGATTCCGGGCACATCTGAGTCCAGCTGGAAAGTCTCGTCTTTACTCAGCTTTGCTGACTCCTCTGGTGCACACTGAGAAGTCATCAGAGAGTTTCCAGCTTTGAAAAACTTATTCTGACCACCACAAAGAAACTGGAGGATGCTCAGGGACTGGCTGCTTGGTTAACAGCCTGATATATGAGAATAGTGACTTAACCCAAAGGGGTAACAGTAGGAAACTAAGACAGGTAACATGGTAGACAATTCTTTGCAAGGACCTTAAAAAGTAAGGATCTACTTCATATTCAAATCAACGTGCAAGGGCTCAAAAGCTATTTTGGATAGACAACACCGGCTAACTTTTATTATTTGCCTGACATCTATTATTTGCCTGATCCTATTCTAAATTTTTAGCTTTCTATGTAATTAGCTAATTTAATACTCGAAACATCTCAATGTAATAGCTTCTCTTTTCATGGTTTTGAAGATGAGGAAATGGAGGCAGAGACTGGTTAAGTAATTTGCCCAAGGTCACACAGTGAGAGAGCTGGAATTTTAACCAGGTAGTCAGGTTCCAAAGCCAACAGGCTTCCTCAAGTAGGAAGAAGAGTTTGGAGAGAGGGATGGCTTGGCGATTTGAAGTAAGGCCTGGCAATGGAGGAAGCACTTTTGACTCAAGTAGGGTAATCAGATCATGCAAATCAAAAGGATGTAAGGATCAGACTTGGCAAGGAGGATGGAGAAATGGATACCTGAAGTCATGAGATAGTAAGATTGCTGAGAGACAGAATATAAATGGAAAAGAAAATAAGAGACTATACATGGGGTCTTTGGCAATGCAACTTAGCAAATGAGTTTCAGGGTTTTGGTGTTAGACAATCTTCTATACCTCTTGGCTGTGCCACTTTGTGGCATGGGCAACTCGGGTCATCTTGTTATGACAACATTCTCTTATTGGCAACCTGGAGGCAAGGATGCCCAAAGCACAGGAAGCTGTAAGGATTAAAGGGGAGAATGTGTGTGTACATCCATGCCCACAAACTCAATTGTGCAAGAAGGAGCTCATTTCTGTATTATTTTAAAACCAGGTTAATTTTATCCTCATTTGTGATTCTACTTCCTGGGCAGGAAGTATAACCACCGTTATAGAAAGGATCCAGACTCTCACCTGGTGCCTGGACAGGTGAGGGATAACATTGCCTGACCAACACCTTGATTGTCTCCCAGATCCATAGGCTGCATTTCTTCAGACCATAAGGTTGAGGCTCAAACATTTGGTGGAAGCTAGGACCACATACCCATTTCTCTTTTGAAGTCTCTGCCGCTTGCGAAACCCATAAACTTTGACCCTCTTACCAGTGTCTGGGAATCACTGTTAAAATCTGAATGGACTGTTTCTCCCTCCCTCTCTCTCTCTTTCTCTCTTCCTCCTTCCCTCTCCATCTGCCTCTCTAAGTCTCTGCCTCTGTCTGTCTGTCTGTCTCGCCCCTTTCTTCCCTCCCTTTTCTCTTTCTCTTCCTATCTTTCTATTTCTATCAGAGGTACCCCTCATCCTCCATGCAGAACATTCAGCATAAGCACCCCGAAAGGCTTTTGGAACCCCAAAGGTTCTTATAGGCAGCATTGCCTTTCTGCCTTGTTTGGGTCCATCCCTCCTCTGACTCTCTCCCTGTCCTCCCATTTCCTCATCTTGGGATCAGAGACAAAGAGAGTCCTTCCTACCCAAGTGATGAAAGTTATGAGGAGAAAATACTATTGGGGCTATTTAGTATTTTTTTCCTAAATAAAAAAAAATCCTAAATAGCCCCAAATAGTTGGGAGCCAGATTTAGCAAATACTCAGCACAGTGCCTGGTGTATTGCAGGGACTGAATAAAGAGTGAGGGTAACTTCTCCTGCCTCGGTTTTTACCGGCAGCGGTTAGGAGATGAAGAGCAGCATGAGTCAATCTGGGACCATTTCAGGAGAAGGATTCGACAAAGAAACAGAGGAAGGGAGAATGTTTCAAGGATGTTGGAATGGTGAAAATCAAAGGCTGTGAAGAGATCGAAGACTGAGAAAGAAATCGATTGTGTTTGAAAACAAGTAATCCATTGTTGGCCTTTGAGGGGCTGTTTCCATTGAGTGTGGAGAAAGGCAGGCATCCAGGTGTGAAGGAATGAGCAGGTGATGAGAAAACAAGGATGCTAAGGATGGGATAAACTTAGGAAAGTTTCGGCTGTGGAGGGAGGGAAAGGTAAAGATAGCACTCTGAGGAGAAGGGCTAAGTTGAGTTTGTGTTGCTGACGAGATACCCAAGTGGAGATGGCAATGGGGCACAGATTCCCCTCTTCTCTCCTGCCTCAGTCTTTCCTCATGCCTTTCCTTCTGCCTAGAACTCTCTGTCTGTCTCAGTCTCTCTCTCTCTCTCATTCACTGAATGGTAGGTTCATTCTCATTTTGACAACTTGGTTTAAGTGCTGCCTCCTTTGCATTGTCTTTCCTGACCATCTAACCAAGTGCTTACCTCTCCCCAACCCCAGACTGTTACAGAACCCTCATCATTTCCTTTATACCACTTACTGCAATTTGCAATTACATATTCTTGCTCTATTTTCTATCTTCCCAACTAGATAGTTTTATGAGGAGAGGGGCCCTGTCTGTTTAATTCAGATGGATACCCAGGACCTGGCACATAGTATGAGTTTAACAAATATGTTTTTTTTAGTGTAGGAATGAATAGATCAGTGAATTTGGGGGAATCTTTTCATTTTTTTACTGAATGGAAGAATTTTGTGGCATCTTTCTAGGAAGCCTTTTGTAAATATCTGAATCAACAGTTGTCCTCCAAAAATTTTAGAGCAGAACTTCTCAGAATGATACTCCATGCAGTAGTTATTGAAATGAGGAGTGGACAATGGAGACTCAGACCAGCAGATATTTGTGGGAAAAGTAGCAATGAACTGTCCGACATATTCCCTTTGTGTGTCCATAATGGATTTCAAGACTCACGTGTCTTGGACGAGTGCCAGGAGCAGGGTTCCAAGGAGTTCTTTTGGGAAATGCTCTCATAAGGAATTGGCATTTCCAAAAGGAGTTCAAGTGTGGTTCTGAAGTGTCTCAGAGCCTGAGGTGGAAGTGGGAGCGAGAAGGAGGGCTCAAGGGTGAGCTCCAGGTGGAAGCAACTGCTTCTGCTTTGTAGAGCTCTGCGGGAATTCACCCTCAGCAAACCCTGCAAACTCTCGGTGATTATCTGTGGTGGTTTTTGAACCGTGAGTCATTGTGTTCCATGTAGCTCTGGCTTTATGGGAATGGTGTGTCTAGACTTGCAGTCAGCTGGGCTGGAGAGGGAGTGGGAGGATCCTGGTGAGGAGACGAGGAAACAGTCGGTGGGCGTTAGTACTGGGCTTAGGTTGCTTCCTGTCCTTCATCTTCTGTAGACTCAGAGAGTTAATTTCAGGGCATCTCTTCATATCAAATATGTATTTGTTTCACTGAGCCCACAGGGTGTCTGACACAGCGCTTGGTTCTGGGAATGTGATGCTGACCAAGACAGATACGGGCTCTGCTCTGGTGGACCTCGGAATATGGCTTGGGGACAGCTGGTATACCTTATTAGATGACTATTCAATGAAAGGTGTGAGAGATGATATCAGGGAGAAGTAGGCAGGCTTCAATGAAAGCATAAAGCATGGAAATATGATTTTGTTAGAGGGAGTCAAGATGATTTTTTGTGGGCAGGTGGGATTTGTGACTCTCCCTGACTTGAGAAAGGAAGGACCACATGTTAATAAACATATTAAAGCCACTTTGGATGAGTTAAACTGATCTAACTTTAGCATTTCCAAGTGTTTAAAAGAGATGGGCTACTGTAGTCTCCCTGGATCCCTCCTTCTCCTTTACCTTGACATCCAATTCACCAGCAAGTCCTAAGGCAGCTTTCCCTGTCCATCCCCACTGCCACCAGCCTATACCTGGCAGACAGCACTAGCCTCCCAACTGGACATTTTGCTTCCACTCTTGTTCCCTCCTTCCTATTCTTCACACAGCAGCCAGAGTGACCTTTTAAAGTAATAAATCCCATCATGTCATCCCCCACTCCTCTTAAAATGCTTCAGTGAATTTCCATTTCACTTAGGAAAACATCCAGACTCGTTACCATGCCCACAAGGCAAGGTGCCACTCCTGGGTTCCTCTTTGACCTCATTTCTTGTCACTCTTCCACCAGCTCCTAGACTCCACTCTAGCTTCCTGACAATTCCTGGAACTTTTGAAGACTTTTTCTCTCTGTTTACTTGCTCTCCCCAATGCTATTCTCCATGTGCTGGCTTTTGGTAGACTTTGGTCTCTGCTTCAGTATGATTTCCTCATCAGGGGTTTCCTTCATCTGCTTACCTTCTCTACTATCAATCAAAATGCTTTGATTCATAAAACATAATCAGCTATTTTCTTATTTACATATGTGAATCCTTACCATTTGTCTCCCTCACTTACACTATTGTATCTGGGCAGGGACCACCTCTATTGATTTGTACATTGTATCCCAACAACTAATACCATTTGGGGCACACAGGGTTGCTTTAAAAAGAGTTGAATGAATGAATGAGTGAAAGAAAATGGTCATCCCTGAGTAATTTTCTTTTATTTTTCTTCTCTGCTGACATGTTTGGATAGTATTTTTCTATGAGAACCCATTTCTACCTATGATATAGCTGTTTTCTGACCCTTGAGATGAAACTTCAGAATTGGAACTGGGTGGCAGAGAGTGCTTTAGGAGAGGTAAAATTTGTCATTAGTATTATTGTTTATGTGTCCACTGTCCTTCATATTTTTCCTTTTATATAGCGTTTGACATTTGCAAAATGTTTTCCATTTATTTTTATGTAGGGGAAAGCAAAAAAACTGTGTTTCTTTTAAGTGAGCATAAAGTCAAGGCATCTGATTCAGGATGATATTTGTATTTTGATGGGGGCAAATTCAAAGAGAGACAGAGACAGACAGAGAAAAACAATGACCGAGAAAGAGAGAGAAATGATAATGCATCAAGCTTCCATTCAGCCCCCTCCCATCCCCGACCAGGCTCTCAGGGAAAGAACGGAGCCACTGTAGAAGGGTGGGGACATTAAATGACCCAAGAAAATGTGAAATGGTGTGGGATGTGAGATTTCTTTAGTAGTAAATTTAAAATAAAATGTGGCTCAGTAATTTAGAATGTGTCTGGAGCCAAGCAGAAAATTAGCCATATTCACCTATGTTGCCCCCCCACCCCCCAACGGAAGGCAGTAGAAGCACCAATAAAAATAAAAATAACAATACCTTCTATTTATGAGGTAGCTTTCTCCCGAGTTTCTCCTCACCCACCCTTTTTATCTCTTCTGTGCCCTTGGAGGCGAGCGAGGACCTGGGGTCTGGGAATTCAGCTCTGCAAATGTTGTCCTGATCATTAAGACTTCTTAGAAGAGCTTCATTTAATCATGCCTTCATTCATTCATTAATTTATGTTACTCAGCACGGTTCATGGAGCATCTATTGTGTGTCAGCACTGTGCTAAGTCTGGGGAGGTGGTATGCAACCTGTGAACTGTTGACTAAAAGTGCCTCACCTCCAGGATCTTACAGAATAATGTTTGTTCGTCAGCTTTGGAACAATTTTGTTACGTCTCCCTAAAAACCAATCATGACTTCCTTTAAAGCATGGTATTATCTTAAGAACATTCCTTTGTATTTTGGTTCCTGTGTGCCCTTGGATGGCTTTAAAGTCTGAGGTTAGGGTGATACGTCTGCAAAGTTTCTCCTTTGGGGGAGAACATCTTCATAGGATTTGCCCCTGTGGTGATAGCACATGAATATCTCTCTAATTTGCTGAGATAATTGTTTCAGGAAGGGCAAGGATAGACTTCCTGTCTGATCCTGAAGATATCCTCATTTCAGGAGTCTCAGAATCCTTAGAATCTAATGAAAGCGAAGAAACTTCTCCCCAGAGGAATGGATATATGCATAAACACAGCATTTTGCACCATTACTTAGGGTCCGCAAGTGCTGATACCCATCTTTGATCCACAGTTACCAGGTTGAAAGCTCCTGATATAGAGGAATTTAGACTTATCTAGAAATTCCATGTGTGGGCATTTAGGGATGCAATGGAAGGCCGTTCCTTTGAGTGCCCCTTAAATGATGGGGCCGGTCTGCTCAGCAACCTCCCCCCGCTTTCCCCTGATAGACTCCCTCCCACTTACATCCGAGAAAATAAAATGTTTTTCTGCATCACTATGTAAAAGAGGCTTAAATCAATAGCAAATCAAGCCATGGAATAAAAGAGTCTTTATGGTCCGAGAAGGTGATTTCTGAAGGTTGTCATTTAGCGTCATTGTGTTTGTGTCTCCCTGGGGGTCCCCAGCAGTGCAGTGTCTCTGAGCTGAGGTGCCTTTGCCTCCGCGAAAGTCACCCCCTTCAAGCCTCCTCCAGTGGGGGGCAGGGAGATAAACATTCTAGATGGGTCCACTAGCATCTTCTCCTTTAGGTTTTTCTTCTTGGCAAACCCTAGGTCAGGTCAGGCTGGATCGCTCACTTCAGAGTGATCCCTTTCCAAATGTAAGTGTCTGCAGGTCTCGGAATAGTTTTCCTATAGCCAGGCACCCTGGTCCCTGCACCCCAATTCCCCCACTGCCATGTACCTTTCTTTTTTGCACTTAAAGGAAATTCAGATCCTCATCTTATGACCTGTAAGCAACTGCTGTGTTTCAATTTTCCTGGGTTATGTTAGTGCGAATACTTAGGGGCCGTGTTTCTTTTGCGGATACTTCATTGCTATGTGTGGCTTCATCTAGATGCTCATGGGCATCTTGAAATAAACAAACAAAAATATGTCTTCAAGGGGCCAGCCCGGTGGCATAGTGGTTAAGTTCACAGACTGTTTTAGATGTCACGGGTTCGCAGGTTCAGATCCTGGATGCAAACTTCCAGACTGCTCATCAAGCCATGCTGTGGCAGAAAACAGAGGAAGAAAACCAGAGGAAGACTGGCACAGATATTAGCTCAGGGCCAATCTTTCTCACCAAAAAAAAAGAAAAGTTCCCAAGCTTGACATATTCCAGTGGCAGAGCCCTGTATTGTGAAGACATAGGAGCGTGTGTGCATTTCTCTTTCTCTCTCTCTTTCTCTTTCTCTCTTTCTCTCTCCACTCCTCCCCAACCCTTCAATGCCTCTCCATGGCTTATGCATATGGCCAGTTCTCTTCATTGGCATGCAGCCTGGTTCTCAGAGGTCCGCATCCCCTCGGGTCTACAACGCTCACATGGAGCAATGGCAGTAGCCACATGCTCGCCTCCATCACAATTTGGCAGCCACTTCTTTCTTCATTCCTCCTGTGCAACCACCCACCCCATATGCTCTGCTACTGTTTGATTACCTGGCTGAGGGCTAAGAGTGCTGTGATTAAAACTGCTAACTCCTCTATTCTTCTAACTGTTCCAAAGGGGGTAAAAACGGGTTTTAAAATGAGATTTGCATGTTTAAGCACATCTAGATTGGGGAGAGGAATGTCATAATGTAAGTAGTCCGGAGGATTAACTGATGGTCCTAGTTCAAGCTCCTTCTCCGTCTCCCCTGGGACTGTGCCTGAGACCCCTTCTAGTAACTGTAAATGTCACGTATTGAAATTCCAAGTTTCTCTGGCACTAAAAATGATAGCTCTGCTTGCTTGCAATATATCTCGCCTTTGAAAATGCGCTTGCAGTAATGGTCTTTCCCAGGCAAAGGCAGAGAGGGAATTGCAGCATCCGCATACTTAGCTGAACCAGCTGAACCTCTCGCCTACCCACCAGCTCTTTCACCCCCACGAAGTCTGGCTTGCTAGTGATTATGAGCAAAAGTCCTCACCTCTCTGAAACTAGAGAGGGCTACACTGCATAGGCCATCTGGATTGACTTTAGTATTTCTTTCAGCTCTTCTTGAGCTCCTCATTGAAACAAAGCAAGAGCAATATGCCGGTGACACAAAGCTTGTTCCCTAGCACTCCAGAAACTCTGAAACTGGCAGACAGCATAAGGAGAACAATGCCCTCATCCCACAGTTGGTTCTAGAGTATATTTGCATTCTACTTTATCATGGATCTTCATGTTATTTGAAAGCCTGCCCTGAGATTTCCACTGTGGTGGGTGTGATGTATTTCATAGACAACACATCCTATTAATTCACCAGCCAGTAGCCATAAAGTTGATATTCTTGAAGGCAAAGCGACCCCCGCCTTGGCCTTGTGTTTTACTCTTTCTTCATCTCATTGCCTCTACTTTGCCATTGATGCTGTTACTGTGGGTGATTACATAGTCTGTTCCTCAGGAGAAATCTGATCAAACAGCATGTTGAGTTTGACAGGCAACAAGAAGGACCATAATGTCAGTGACTCGTTAGAGAGCTTCCACAGAAGCCATGATAGGAATAAGGCTGAAGGTGTGACTAGGGACACAAACAATGGGGATGTTTTTCTGAGTGGCTTTCCTAGGAGTGATTTCCAATCCAGCACCTTGTACTCATGTGGGGGTTTATAAAGGTAAAAACTGTCACTACAGGATCAGAGCCCAAGTGAAAAGGTTGCTCTTTAGCAGATGGCCAAAGATGGATGGATCAACCTGATCACAGCCAATCTCAAGGGAACGAGGCACAATCAACTTAGAGAAACCAAAAATTACTGCTTCTCAGCCCTGACTCATAGGATCCAGATCTTTAGACCCTGCAGTGAGTGGGCTCTGTCAGACCAAGTTATGATGAAAAGAAAATGTTAACAGAAATGGATGAGCTTTAGAGGCACGTTGGATATTGTCTATAGAGGAGTTTCCCCTTTAATGATCATTATAAGTAAACCCCAAGAAGCTGGATTTTAGCAGCTATGCAGGCTATTACAGAATGAATTGGTGGCATTCACTTATACTGTCCCCCTCTTTTATTTTCACCTTGTCTCAAGTTCTTCCTGCACATATTTTCACACCTGTTTTGCTGCATGCATCTCTACCGCAGATCCTTTTTGAACACCGAGAAGAGGCTGTGCATATTTAATGTTTCAAGGCTGCAGTGCCCAGTTCCCGGAGCAGAAAACATCACTGTTTGATCGAGAGTGGAGATTTTCCAAGTTTGATTTTCTAACGACTCACCCTTCCCCTTGTTCTTGTGATAAATTCCAGTTGTATAGTTTAAATGGTCATTGAATAGATGTGCTGCTCTGCTGTCTACAGTTTTAACATGCTTGAATGATCTCAAAATGAGGCAATCGTTTGAGCAGAAACCCGAAGAGGCCTGGGAGGCAGAGCTGCCTGAGACTGATCCTGAATTCTGCAGCCCCAGGCACTTGCCTGCAGACAGCCTCTGAGTATGTTTGTAGCAGAGTGACCTACAGGTCACGTTTTTCATTCCCCCTCCTGCTTGCTCAACTCAGCCAGATGACTGTGCATGTGCCTAAAATCTGCTCAGTCTGATGCCCTTTTTGTTGGAGATGGCCTCAAGATAGAAATACCTGGAGCCATAATGTTTTGTTACTTTCCTGTTTTGTAGGTTTCTTCAAGGTAACACGCCTTCCGGTCTACCTACCCTATTCTTGTTCTTGTCTTTTTCTTTCTAAAAGATTCCCTTCCTCACGGTGGGAGGTGGTCTCCGAAGACCCAGGTTTATAGAGATAGCAGAGAGAAACCCAAGTATTAGAAATCATCTCCTGTAACCTAGTTTTCCCAAATCTCCACCTGTCTATTTTTGATTCAAAGCCAGGATTACTGGACTTCCTGGTGGTGTTTCAATCTGGTGGCAGTAGCAGTTGAAGTGTGGCCGTTTGCCTGTTAAGGAGTTGGCAGTCGTCACACCACTTGAGACGCAGAGTGAAGAGTCAAGTCTCTTGGTTTTACCTCTTGATAATCACCAGAATACATCCATTGATTCTCTGCTGTGTTCTCACTGATGAGTCTTTGGTTAAGACCTCTGTCATCCCTTTCAGGGCTTGGCACAAACTCCCTGTGGTTCTTTTATTTCCTCACCACACCTCCTCTGCACTCCATTCTGCCAACTGCAGTTCTAGTGACCTCCACATAAGTAAAGTCCCATTGCATCACTTCCTACTGAAGACTCCTCAAAGGCACGCCATCACCCTCCGCAGAAAGCGTCTCTTCCTTAACCCAGCCCTTCTCATCTGGTCCCTATTCCACCATCTCGTCTATACTCCAGCCACATCAGGAGACTTGTTCCAAGAATATACCATGTCTTTCTCACACCCAGACCTGGGACCCTTCTCCACCTCGGTTCTGCCTCACCACTTATTGTGTCACTATTGAATCCAGCAGGGAGTTTAAATCTTATGGGAAGCTGTCTCTGAACCTCTTGCCCCAGGCTGGGATGCCTTTCCTTCTCTTCCTCTTCCCTTGTGTTTATTCCAAACATAGGGCTTTTATAGTCTCTTGATGCTTCCTATTCAGTAGCTCCCTCTGTTAGAACATGCACACCTCCAAGACGAGGAGTATGCTTTATGTACCTAGTAGCTGTTGCCAATTTAAATACAGGAGGTGGAAGAGACATCCTAACCTATTTATGCAACCTTGACTATGTCCCTTACTCTTTTTGGATCTCTTTTTTTGTGTCTTCTTTATCATTTGCTTATTAGATTAAGCTCACCCTGTGTTAATGCCCTGTGATTGGAGGAGATTATTTATGAACATTCATAAACCTAAATTGGTCCCTGGACTACAATTGAGAATTGCTGATTCACACTCTACTGTATAAAGTAACAGCCTAACAACTTCTACCATTACTAGCATTCAATGATAATAACAATTCCATAAGTGATTACACTATGGAGAAAGTAAGGACTGAGGCTATTGTTTGATCAACTCCTAAAGAAAGCCTCTCTGTTAGATTATATTGCTCATTTCTAGGATATTTCCTTCTCTATTCAGGACTTAATTCTTTACAACTGTTATCTCCTCCAGAAAGACTTATTAAAAAGTACAGTAATGTGGCAAAAGAGATAAATCAAAGATTGTTTGGATATCAGCTGTTAACTTTTTGCTTCTGACTTGAAAAAAAAAAATAGAGCCAGCAGTGTGCATTGGAGCATGTGTGGGTTATTAATAATTTACTCAATCTATTGATGCTCGTTAATTGCAGTAGCTGAGAAAAGTTAGTTAATGATGTGCCTGCTTGCACCACATTATAATTATGATGGTAGTTCCCCTATTATTAGGGCTGAGTAGGTGTTCCCATTAGAAACCTTAATTTTCGAGCTGATTGTCTTAGCCATTTTAAATTACATCAGGCCACATCTTGGCAGACACTTTCTGAAAGCAGATGCACTTCTTTCCAAAATTATTTTTCTGGTAGCGCAGGAGTTCTCAAATGAAAGAGGCTGTTAAGTGTGTTGTTCTATTTTCAGGAACTATTTTGTGAAGCCCTAGCCAGCATTCCACCCTTGTCATGTGTGAAGTCGTCCAGGAGAAAGAAAGATTTTTGTTGACTCAGAAAGCACCTTCGCCAAAATCAGATCTCTTTGGGAAAGTGAATTTTTAAAAATCAGCCACAGAGTGGGAGGAGGGTCACACTCTTCTTGCCTTCACTTGGAGTCATCAAGACATTTTTTTATTGTAAATACCAAAAACCAAATTCCAACAAATTTATTTTTATTTCTTTTGAGGAAGATTAACCCTGATCTAACTTCTGCTGTCAATCCTCCTTTTTTTGCTGATGAAGACTGGCCCTGAGCTAACATCCGTGCCCATCTTCTTCTGCTTTATATGTGGGACGCCTGCCACAGCATGGCTTAATGAGTGGTGCCATGTCCACACTCAGGATCCGAACCAGCAAACCCCAGGCTGCCAAAGCAGAACATGTGCACTTAACTGCTACGCCACCGGGCCGGTCCCCCAACAAATTTAATCTTTATTTTTAAACGATGAGATGTATTGGCTCATGAAATTAAGAATCCAAAAGACATAATGTAGTCAGACAGGGCTAGATCCAGAGACCCAAATAACGGAATTAATGTTATGTTTGTTCTCCATCTTTTGACTTCATTCTGAGTGTTGGCTTCATTCTGGATCAGTTTTTCTTCATGTGGCCAGTTGTAGCCTTGAGGCTATATTCTTAACAGCTGATATTTTGAAGAAAACAAGATCCTCTCTCTTCTAGCTTTCATATATAAAATAAGAGAGGCATCAACTCTATTTGGATCTCCTCATCCCTGAACTGATCCCTGAGGTGAGAAGGAAAGAGAATTCTGATTTCCAATCTAGACCATGTATCAATAGCAATAGCACAGGTGAGGTAGGCATAGCTTTACTAAGCCTGCTACATGGAAAATTTCCCATCAGTGGAAAGAGAAATGTTGGTTCTAGAAGAAATGGAGAAGAGGTGGGGCACTAGAAACAAAATATGGATTTACTACTCTGAAGGTGTATCCACTACCTCATCCCACCCCATGGCTGACCTGATAGTCAAAGAACGTTGCCATTACCTTTTCATACCCATCACAGTTCAAAACGCTCTTAAAGCTTTGATTTCAATTTGAACCCTAGCTTCTTTAAAAATGGTGCCCATAAGGTCTGGTAATACCAAACAGCTGGTTATGCAGTCTTGGTAAAGATGTGCAGTGCGGTCTTTGGATTCCATTTACATCATTGCCAGTGGTCTCTCTATTGTGTCAGTGCCATCAAAGAGACGTGAGTCTGGTGTGCATCTATGTCAGTGAGAAGGAATTAATTTTGCTTTCAAAATGCAGCATGAAAAAGCAAGTCATGTCCGGGTTAGTTCAGCTCTTGTGAAAAACAGTTTAGATGAGTTCGCTGTGGGCTATGGACATGAGATTTTATGTCCAAACGTGGTGGACCATTTTTCCTCCCTAGAAGAGACAATAGACAGTGAGTGACACAGAAGCTGGCGGGAAGGAGCTTAAGTTTTTGGAAGACTCCAGAGGACGTAAGAGTACAACACACAGAGATGGTTTCTGACAACAAATGTAGTCTGGGCAAGGAGTGGACATTGTCACTGTATGAAGCATATTTATTCTTATGATCCAGAGCATGTCTGTTTAAGATTTTGATGTATATACATTTTTTGCTTATCTTTTGGTTAATTACATAAACCATGACATAGTTTAATATTTTCTGCAAAACCTTCTTTTAATGTTATAATCCGTCCATGGAAAAGAGCAAAAGGAGCTGAATTTCCTCCTTCCCTGCTGTTATGAATATGTCTGTGTCACTTGGTGGGCACAAACATTTTTATTCTGCAATAACTCAACTTGGGGGCTGGGTAAAAACCTCTCTCAAATGCATACCTGGAGGCATGGGTCAGAATCTCCTGAACTTTTCCATGTCTATTGATTGAAACAAATCAATTAACATGATCTGATTTAGTCTCTATGGCCAAACTATAAATGCAATCTTTTATTTTAGTCTTTCCTCCTCATCCAAACTTCCAGGAAAATTTTGACCACAGGAAGGAGGATATTTATTGGATGGAAGGGGCATCTACTTGCTTGTTGTGCTTGTTATCAACCAGTCATTGTGAGGGGAGAAATACCCTGAGGAAAGTTCCCAAGAGAAGGCAGCCATCAGATCTTTTTGCTCTGGATACCAGGGGGAAAGAGATAGATGTAAATTGTTCTAGTTAGGCAGTAAAACTGATAAAAACATCCCTTCTCAAGTAAGGGAAATGGAAATAAAGAGACAAAAACATCCTATTGACATCTCTGTGGATTTAGTTTTCAATTTACACATCATTGCCATCATTGTTGCTGCTTCTGTTATTAATATTTTAACAGCAGATTTGTTTAAATGTTCTGTCAGGATATTTAATGGTCTACACTTTGTAGGGAAAACTTTGTAGATAGAAAAGCATTCAGGATTGTTTGCAGGATTTATTTTATCATCCAAAAGTTGTTCATTGAGCATCTACTCTGTGCGCAGTCTTGTGAGATTAGGAAACAAATGGGATCAAGTCACTGCCCTGGGGGATTTCCAGTGAGAGGAAGACATGCTATGAATACATAGTTACATGCTTTTGTGTTGTAAAGGAGGCAGGTGAAATATTCTCCAGGGGGACTAAGAAATGGGCATCTCTTTCCACCTGGGAGATTAGAAAACCTACATTGAAGTGTATGACAAATATTTCATGTGAATGTGGGAGGGAGCCTGAAAGATAGCCCCTCACAGAGAGACCCTAGGAATTTTTTTCTGCTCTATCCCACAAGCACACCTTTGCTTGAATCCCCTCAGATGGGACTGTCTCACAAGGTAGCCACTTTGCTTTGGCTTTGATTGCTAGAAGTTCTTCCTTATCTGAGATTGAGCTGAACAACTACTCTTCTTAGACATGAAGAAGGGATTTAGAAAATGTTGAAGATAAATGGACAATTGTAAGAAAATAGTAATGGAGAGTCATCAAACTTAGTTTGGTAAATGCCATACCCTCTGCCTTCCGCTGTATATTTGTGTGTGTGTATGTGTGTGTTTACATATAGCATAAATACATATTAATTGAACATTACCATTGGATAGACATTTTCCCAAATGGTTTATTGGCATTATTTCTTTTAATATTTTCAACAACCTTATAAGGTATGTATTGCTATAAATCCACTTTATAGATAGAGAAACTAGGATTAGAGTTTGATCACTTGGTCCAATTTATGTAGTGAGGGGTAAAGAAGAGACTTTAATCCTGTTTTAAATAACTTCAGACTCAAAATAACATATTGGCTCGACTAAGTGGATCCAATATAATGTGAATTTCTACAGAGCTGGAGTATTGTCTGTGTGCATATGTTTCTTTATGATACTAAGGCAAACTTCTCAAAGCCTCTTGTTTTAGAAAGACCAGCAATTGTTCTCAGCATGCACATTTTTGAAGAGTCTGAGTACCATCACAATATATATTTTTTAAAAAGTCAAAGCTAAAATAAAGTTTTGGGGTTTTCTCCTATAGATTCTGAAATAGTAAACATAAAAAAAATTAAACAACTTTATTGAGGTGGAATTGATTTACAGAGAATTGCATATATTTAATGGGTACCGTTTGATGAGTTTGGACACATACATCCACCCGTGATAGCATCGCTACAATCAAGGAAAGAGACATATTCAACACCTCTCAGAGTGTCCCTGTGTCTCTTCTTTCTTTGTGTGTTTGTTTGTATGTCAGAACACTTAACATGAGATCTACCCTCTTAACGAGGTTTGAGTGCACAATACGGTATTGTTACCTATAGGTACTTTGTTGTACAGCTCTCTAGAACTTGTTCGTCTGTTATAGCTGAGGCTCCATACCCTTTGAATAGCAACTTCCTATTTCCCCCATTCCACAGTTACCTTTAGACTTCCTTAGAGTAGTAGATCTTGAGAAAGTAATCGAGTTGTGGAGTAAGAGAAGTAGCAATACTCCCAGAAATGGCCCATGAAAGATTTACTAGCCACTTGCAACAAAGAAAAAAAAAAGAAAAAGAAGAAAGAAAAGAAATTTTAGCCATCCACCTAGTGGTCTAATATTAATAAATAAATGTGCCATCTACAATAATTCCATACTGGATATATTATTTTTAGTGGCTTCATAGTATTCCATTTTATGGATAAAACAATATTTATTTAATAGAAGATTAATGAACACTTAAATGGTTTAGTTTAGAAGTTTTTGTTACTATTGCAGATGCTGCATCTACTTATACATGTGTCTTTGTGCATGTGTATTTATAGGATAACTTCTTAGTTCTGAAAAGATTGGATCAATTTAATTTTCATAGCGATTGCTAAAATTTGCCCTGCAAAAAAGTTTCGTTCATTTACATTCCTACAATGTATGTGATAACCTGTTTCCTTCACACATACAAAAAAAGGTGCCTTTTAAACAACATTTTCCTTATAATAAACACACTGCTGTCAGACAGTGAAAGGTTGAAGGAAATTTGCAAGGATCTCTTCCATTCTGCCCCTATTATACTTGATTATGCTACTGAATATTCAGCAACTCCTGTGCTATTGACTGTGGGAGAATGCAATAATATTCTCACTGGAGCAAGTTAATGGGAGCAAACTCACCTGAGCATATTTTCAGCTTTAGAATTGTAGGCTGAAAAGCTCCTCCTTGTGTGTATGTAATGCCTGGCAGTTGGCTGTTGTGAACGCGACCCAGGTTCTTGAAATGGGAAGACAGACCGTATGCTTCATTATTAAATGAATTCACAGGACAAACTATCACAGAAAACACGTGTAGTACAAGATACCATTTCAATTTGGAAATGAATGTAGGGTAAATGGAAGGTTGCAGCCCATGCAAAACACAGTTAGGATATAAGGTTGACATGGAATCAAAGGAAATGTTATGCCAACAGTTAGATGCAATTCTGCTTTGGGATGTGGACACTCTGGGTTTGGTTGGGGGCTGACAGAACCATCCAGAATCAGAGTCAACACCAACTACAGGGGTTTGGGGTAGCTTAGTTCTAAACTCCAAGTACGTGTCAATATCAGAACTCTGTCTAGCAACTCTGAATTTCTAGCGTTATTGGTCAGCTGATAGGAACTGGATTATGATGGTGGAGATGACAGAATCTCTACACCCCAAAGCCCTTCCATATATCACTTCATTTTGTGGTCATCACAGCCTGTGTTAAGAGAGTGGAAATATTTTTATGAAAATCAGAATCTAGGCAAGAAATTTGATTTATTATATTTTTCCCTTTGGTTTTGAAAGCAAATGAATAAAAATCTGATGGTCTACTTCAAGGACAAATCGACTTCAGCTTATATGCTCGCTTTGATGCATTGGTGGTCTTCCAAAAGGCTTTTTTTCCAATTATTTCATTGAGATCATAATGGTTTATAACATTGTGTAGTTTTGGGTGTACATCATTATTTATCAATTTCTGAATAGACATCATTGTGCTCACCACCAGTAGTCTAAATTTTGTCTGTCACCATACATATGTGCCCCTTTACCACTTTCTCCCACACCCAGCCTCCTTCCCCTCTGGGTAACCACTGATCTGTTCTCTTTATCCATGTATTTGTTGTCTTCCACATATGAGTGAAATCATGCAATGTTTGTTTTTCTCTGTCTGGCTTCTTTCACTTAACATCATATCCTCAAGGACCATCCATGTTGTGGTTTTTTTTTTTTTTAACTAAACTTTTTATTTTGAGATCATTGTGGATTGGCAGAGTCACACGAAACTTACGAAATAATACAGAGACATCCCGTGTACCCTTTACTCCCTTTATTCCTTCAAGGGTAACATCTTGAAAAACTACAATAGCATATCCCAACCAGTGATTGACCTTACTGGTGCAATAAGATCTGCTGCTCTTCTATTCTGGTGCAATCTGCTGATCTTACTCAGATTTTCCCAGTTTTATTCGTACTCCCGTGTGTGTATATTTAGTTCTACACACTTTGAGCACCTGTATAGGTTCATGTGTCCACACCAAAGGCAAGATACAGATAATTTCCATCCCCACAAGGATCTTTTATGTTGCATATTGGCCCCCCCTTCCTCCCACCTCTGCCCACATCCCTAATCCCAGGTAACCACTAACCTGTTTTCCATTTCTCACATTTTGTCATTTCAGGAATATTACATAAATGAAATGTACAGAATGTAACATTTGAGATTGGCTTCTTTCACTCAGCATCATGCCCAGGAGATTCATCCAAGTTGTTGCATGTACCAATAGTTTGTTTCCTTTTCTCACTGAGCAGTATTCCATGATATGGCTCTGCCACCCAAGTAGCTCCTGCGATAGAGATCCTAGGGCTGAGTGGGAAAGAGTGCCATTATCCCCTAGAAATGTCTGTCACAGACACAGGGGCAGACAGTGGTAGCAAGGGTATGTCACGAACCTACCTGGCTTAGATGTATGTGCTGATATTTGAAACGGAATTAGGAAGAAGAGAGTATTAGCGTCTATCTCATGCAAAAGAACAGAATTCAGAAGCCTCGTGAGGACTATCGCTAACGAAGCTGGTCATAGGCTGGAACTCCTGTTCTGTGAGCTACATCTGGAACCCTCGTGTGGGCAGGGTTTGAACAGCTGTCTCCAGCCACTTGTTCAGGGCTTTCTGTGCTCCATTCTGTCTGCTGTTTTCTCCCATTTCTTTTTGTTGGTGCTGCAGAGCACACAATTTGCAGGAGTTGGTTTTGCTCAGATCTGCCAACTAGAGATGTGGCTGCCTGGGCTGTTGGAGAGCCTGATAAACCCCTGAAATTTCTGCATTTTCTCTCTCCCATCAAAGAGCTGGACTCCTCCTGGGACCAGCCCCAGGGCCAAGTGGGTAAAGTTCCACACCCTCCACTTTGGAGGCCTGGGGTTCTCAGGTTTGGATCCCAGGCACAGACCTACTCCACTCATCAGCCATGCTGTGGAAGCATCCCATATATAAAATGTGGAAGAAGATTGGCACAACTGTTAGCTCAGGGTGACTCTTCCTCACCAAAAAACAACAACAACAACAAAAACCTGGACTCCTCCAATGCATACCTCCCATCTGTACCAACAGAATGTTGGTAGTATGCACATTCAGAAAGACAAAATAATCTCTGTCTTGGCTTTGATCATATATACTAATTATTGCTAATATAGATACCAGATGATTACATTTTAGTGTATCTTTGTTTTTCATTAAATGTTTGAATTGCTTCCCTGGGGGAAGTTGTCATGCTAATTAATTGTTTTGTGTTTTTCTTGACATAGCACTATCTGTGCAATTGTAGCCACGTGTCTGTTGTTCTAAATATTTAAGGCATTTATAGCAATAATAAAACTGATTTCTCCCCACAACTGAAATATTATCCTTTTTCAATTTTTCGCTCCTCTCAAAGGAAGTCTGATGCTTCCAGGTTTCCAAAACTCATGTAACCTTTGACTTTTTGTCAATTTTGTTCACACAATAAAATCTTTTCCTCAGTCTCATTATTGTGTTTTTGGTCAGATTCCCTCTTTTTTTTTTTTTTTTTTTTTGAGTTTAACATGTTCTCTTATCTCGCATTTGGCGTGCTGTAATGTCGTCCTCACTTGCTTTCCTTTTGTAGAACCTTTTTTAAAATGAACATTTCAGTTCATCCTAAACCTCGAGCTGGCGTCACTTGCTTACCCTCACCCTGACTCTGACATCCAAGAACGGGTTCAACACCTGAGCAAGGGTCCCAAAAATGATTGGTTTAGAGATGGACCATATTCTAGACTGGGCTTTAGGATATTTTTATTGTTTCTACATTCGTTTTCTTTTTGAAGGAAAAAATAGTTCACCACTCACCACAACCAACCAATTACCAAGTCCTGTTGATTTTCTCCCCTTAATGATTTACCAAATGCTTCCAAAATGTCCCCATCTCCACCATTACCACCACCTATGGCCAAGCTGCCATCTTCTCTCCCTTGTTTTACTGAAACAATATCCTCACTGGTCTTCTTGCTTCTAGTACGCATCCCTGCAGTCAGTTTTGCTGACAGCAACCCACGGATCTTTTCAAAGGGAGACACAATCATGACTCTCTCCCACTTAAACCATTCAGTGGCTTCCTCTTATCCCAAATCCATAAACTAGTCTATGAGAATTTGCATGCCCTGCCTCCTGCCATCTTACACAGCCTCATCTTCCACCATAGTCTCTCTCTCTCTCTCCTCTCCAGCCACAATGGCTTTCATTTCTTGCCTCGAATAAACCATCTCTAAAATTGCACATCCTACCCTGACATTCTCTGCTTTCTTCCCTGAGGTACTTTGCTCCTTTATAATGATCACCAGTTAACATATTATGTACTTTTAAAATTTGTCTTGTTCATCACGTATCTTTTTCCTACCTAGAATGGAAGCTTCACTTGGGCTGGAATTCACTTATGCCTTATTTATTGCATCTCCCCAAGTAGCTATACCTGTAACATAGTTGGCCATAAAGACATGTTTATTGAACAAATGAATGAATGAATGAATACTTGCACCCATCGATGAGCAGAAGGCCCTCGTAGAATGCATTTACAGATAGTATGTTCTCAGTAATTCTGATTAGGATCGCTTAATTATTGCTGGCTGGTCAACCCAATTTTTCCATTGGTGTGTTTGTGAATCCAGTGTTTATGGGAGGGTTGCTTTCAGGCACAATGTCAAGCTAAAGGAAATCAAATGACTATAGTTTTTTGTCACGTATCATGTGATAGTGATACCCTCATATGCTCTAAAGCGAGGGGGCTATTCATAGTGACTGGTTTTGTTTCTTCCTCTTTGATTGTTGCACTTGCAGTGTATCTGTTCTTGGGCTCTACCTTTTTTATAAATAAAGTACAGCAAAGAGGTAAAAATTATGTGCTTTGGTGGCAGATGGGGCTGTTTTCTTCCTGACTTTAGCACCTGTGAGGTAAGTTGCTTCACTCTCCTGAGCTTCAATAGCCTAACATGTGACATGGCAATAAAAAAAAATATAAAAACAATCAAGCAAGCAAACTGTTGTTTCTTCTCCTTCCCTCTCTTTTCCATCTTCTTCTCCTTCATCCTCTCTCTGCCCTTTCCCTCCTTCCTCTTTTATAAGATTATATAAAAGAAAACATTTTAAATATATAGCATACCGCATGGAATATGTTTCTGGTAAAACACCCTACTTGTTATATATATATATATATATATATATATATATATTTTTTTTTTTTTAAGGTTTTATTTTTTCCTTTTTCTCCCCAAAGCCCCCCAGTACATAGTTGTACATTCTTCGTTGTGGGTCCTTCTAGTGGTGGCATGTGGGACGCTGGCTTAGCATGGTTTGATGAGCAGTGCCATGTCCGCACCCAGGATTCGAACCAACGAAACACTGGGCCACCTGCAGCGGAGCGCGCAAACTTAACCACTTGGCCACGGGGCCAGCCCCACTTGTTATATATTTTTAATACTTGCTGTTAATTTGTTATTGCTGTTATTGATTCCCGGAAGATTTCCTTCTTCTGTTAGCTGGAAAGTCACGATATAAATATTTCTCCTACCACTTTCTTATTTATGATTCACACAGTCCAGCCAAGCCTTTCAGAGGTATAATCCTCACCTTAATTCTCCTTTATTGAAGGGCTTTCTGTAACTCTTGTGCTACCTTTTCAGGCAGTTTCTTAGCATAAATAGCGGAGCCAATCTTTTATTTTTTTTAAATGTTTTAAATTGACGTGTTCCATAGCTTTCAACCTCGGAAGCTCTGTTTCGTTCCCTGATTCAACTCTGAGTTCTTCAGCTTGTCTTTCCCTTCCCTCTAGCCAACATCACATTGTCAGTCCTGAACCTTCAATGCTTAGGAAAAAAGAAGCCAGCTCTTTCCTTTCCCCCGTAGATATGCTCCTTTTTTGCAATGGTTTTGGCTCACGTTGTTCCTAGCTACTCAAATGCCTACCTTCATCATGTTTGCAGACTTTTATTTATTGCTTCTATCAAGAACAACGTCTGGGATGATAAAATGGTTTTACGTCACTTTCTATCTCTGGGTGATTGGTAGTATCTGTCTATAGCAGGACTATGTAGAGGGTTATGGGGTCGTAAATGGGTTCATGGGGAGAGAGTGCCATGATCAATTAATGATGTCTGCCATGGTCATGGGATTGCAAAATATAGTTCGTGTGGGGTATATTTGCTTAGCTTCAGCAGCACAACACACGTTCTTGACTCTAATGCCGATCCCTCCCTTATTTTGTATTGCCTCAGCACTTCACGTGCTCACCTAATTTCCCCACCTTTCAAGAAGGTGTTTTCGCAATAAATAGGAATGCCGAGTGGAATTTGGCATAAACAGAGGAGTGCAACACATGTGTATGGTTTCCTGACCCTGCTGTCCATAGAGTTTGGAACATAATTGTTCATCTTCCTCCTACTGCAGAAAGGAGCCTCTGGAAGCTTGAGGAGGTAGTTTAAGAGTAATGATTAGGCTGTATATCTACTCTAAGCCTTCTCTCTCCTATTTCTCCATAGCTCATCGACAACTAGAAATAATTAAAGTACGACATCTCCTACTGTATTGGACTTAAATGTAACTATTTTAAATGGATGCACTTTTTTTAGATGTTTTTGTGTTGCTTTGGAATGGGTAACAAAATTCATTATATACTTGCTGACGATACCGTTACCCCTACTACAATTAATAGGGACATTTATTGCTAAGTGGGAGGCACTTGATAAGCTCTTCCAATCATTATTTCTCTTAATCTTTGGGTCATTTTAAGAGTTAGAGAATATTGTTGTCACCATTGTACAGATACAGCAACTGAGGCACATGGCAATAAAGTCACTTGCTAAGGTTATATACCTGGTAAGTATCAAAACCAGTATTTGAAAATGGGCACGCTGATTCTAGAGATCTCTATGCTGAGGCACTAAGGAGGACAAGGTTTACAAACGCAGAAATAAGCGAATTTTTCCAGGGAGGGTTTCTTTTCTTCATTTGAGCAACCACTAATGACAGTCATCTTTCTAGATACTTGAAAGAATACACCCCAACATTTATAGAGGTGATGTCAGCATGAATGCTGGATGCCAGGAAGTTTCTAGGTGGTCCTAAAGTGGGAAGATGGGACATATTCAGTGGACTTCCCTTTGAAGCATCCAAAATAAGAAAGGCGATGCTCACTCTCTCGTGTAAACAGGCTCAAAGCTTTGGGGGCTACCCAAGTTGAGTTTTCTAGGCAGTGAACCGCTAAAAACATATTGGTTCCCAGAACACAGCCAGCTAGTAAGGTTCTCCCACTGGTGCTGACATTTACTGTAACAAGAGTCTGTTTCCTTCTCACAGAGCGGCAGCCAGCTCCTCACAAGGGAGTTGGTGTCTTGCCAGAGAAACCCCTCCAAGCTCTAGGAGACGTGCCAGTGAAGCCAGCACTTTTCCCTGTAGCTGAAGTGTGCCAATAATGGTGAAATGATGTCTGCTTTTTAAAATAACAAATTAAAACATTATCTATGTATCATCCATTTATCTGTCTGTCCATCTGTCCATCCTATCTATCTCTACATATATATGATCCTATGATGGTAAAATGAATATGCATATTTATTTTGTTGTCACAATAATTCCACAAATATAAATGGGCAAATTTCATTATGTCCTACGGTGATAAAACTGATATAAGAATCCATATTTTTCTTAATTCCTAGATAAATAAAAGGCAAAGGTAAATTCAGAACAGCTGTCTTCTTCCTTCTCTGTCTCCTTCTTCCTTTTCTTCCTTTGTTGTTAAAGAATCATAGACTTAAAAGCTGGAAGAATAATGTAAGGTACTCTTTGCTCCATCCCCTTCAAAGGCTTGTCGAAGTCAAGGCAACTGAGTTTTAGCCCCCATTTTGGTCACCACCTGGCACTATGATCTTGGACAAGTCGCCTGACATCTTCCCTACTCTGTCACATTGCGCTTAAGTGCAGACTTTTCTATACGATGTCTAAGTTCACAGAGCAAGTGTTACGTGCATCTAATTTATCTACCAAGCACAGTGACGCACGTATAAATAATTCCTAAACTCATGAAAGCATCTGCAACTCAAGACTCTTAAATCTTATTTTGCTTATTTTAATATCAGCCAACTGAGATTTGAAAAGGTTTTGACTTGCCTGAGTTGAAGCGTGGGGAGTCTAGTGGCCAATTTCCTTTGAGTATTACCTTATTTGATTTGGACGACGGGGCAGGGAATTGTATAAATGTCACTACAGAGAGCCCTTGTCCCCTGGTAATTAGTAACCTTATCAATTCAGAGCAAAGAGACATGTTTAGAGATTTTGCTTTGGAAAATGGCACACGGATGAGGGAATTTTATGACTATGTATGAAGTGCCTGGTCTGGTGATGTTTTGCTTTTGCAAGTGGGTGACTGACCTCATTCACCAGCTGATCTGTCCATTTCGTGCCCTGGTTCCCCTCTTCCCTTTATAACTCCCCTAGAATCTCAGCCTGTCTCCCATTCCCCGACTCAGAGTCTCAATAAACTTCCTCACGATCTCAGTTTGTAAACAGCAAAATAGTTTGAGGGCATTTTTTTCAAGTTTGATTTTAATTTTTTTCCATGACGGAAATAAGATACATCTGTTGCAAAAATCCAAAACAGAAAAAAGAATAAGAGCATGTGAAATGTATGAAAGTTGCCTTTCAAATCTTACACTGTGGAGATAGCGGCTTTTCCTGGTTTACAATTCTCCTCTGCACACTCACACACACGCAGAAACACACACACATATGCAACAACATTTCAGACTCATCTTTGTATGCACGCCATGTTTCTATTCATTCTTCCCCCACCTGATGGCTGTATAGAAACCTTTTGTTAGGGTTGTTGCACAATTTAACCCAAAATTCCCCTTCTGATGGACTACTAGGTTATTCTCAATTTTTAGCTCTTAAAAACATTCCTGTCATCCCTCTTCACAGACATTTTCAAGCAACGGTAGGAGGGGCAATAAATTTTAAGTGGGCTGTAAAACAAATGGTCTGTTTCTTGAGTTAACCCCAAATCATAAACTGCAGTAGGAGACCAGGGCCAGCAATGTCCAAGGCCTATCACAGTAACTCTCGCCTGAGGCTGAGGCTCTGAAGAACAAGTTGTAATAGTTTCAATCGTTTTTTAAAGCCTCCAGACCATAGGAGAAGAGCTACCCCTTCAAATCCCCACCTTTGCCTTTGGCTGCCAAGGATACAATCTTACCAATATTCACCCATTTCATAGGTACCTGTTGAGTACTTGCTAGTGTTAGATGCTGTAGGTCTCATGCACTGAGCATCCAGAGGTTCACAAGCTCTGTTTGGTCCCTGCCAGGGCTGTCGCATACGGTTGTGTGGTTTGTATACTGCTCCAAGGCCTCCAACTAGGGGTAGATGAGGGGACAGAGGAGAAGGTGCCCAGCTCACAAGCGTATATGCTGGTGAGGGCTGAGTCACTGAGCAACGTTGATGTAAAATCTGCCAGAGACCCTGGTCCCCACTGCTCTGGAGCTCTCAGTTTTGACCTTGTTTCCTCCAATTCTCAGATCTGTGATTCTGAATGGAGTGAGGGTGTCAATTTTGATTTGCCTTCTTCTAGGCCAAGAATCAAGAGATGGCTATTGCTCCTTTTGTGGTTTTTGTCCTTGAATGGATAAGTAGTGGGAGATACTCTCTCTCACATGCCCATGTACGCACATGCACTCACCAGACTTCCTCGGAGGGAGGGAATAATCAGTATTCAAGAGAAAAATGTAAATCAGCAAACAACTTGTGAGGTTAAAGGTGAGGTTCTGAGGACATGGGTTTAAAAAGAGAAAACTAGAGAGAGCTCCAGGAATGACTGTGATTCAGAGGTGAGGGGGCTGAGGAAGAGACTGAGCGTGGGTGGGCAGGAAGATCAGAGGTTGGAGACTACGGGACAGGGAGGCTAGGAAGAAGCCCCGGGTTGAGATGGTCAGAGGATGGTTAAGAACAGCCTGATAATCAGTCCTGAGTTGTTTGTGTTGTTGTGCCAATGGCCCACCCTCCTTCTAATACACCTTCTGATACTCCTGAAGAGTCAGGTGAGGAAGGAATGGAGTACCTGCCCTCTGTGCTCTAGTTTCCTCTTGGCTGATGTGCTAGGATAGCTCCAACCAGGAGTTCCAGGCGGACACCAGCAACAATGTCAGTGGCACATAGTGGAACTACGAGGAGCCCAGAGGAGCAGCTGTAGTGTGGACTCAGGATGAACAGCCCACAGAGCATCACTCACAAAGGCACGGCAATGCTCCCCAGGGTGTGGGACATCTCGCTGGGTGGTACAGGACCTAAGCTTGGGCAGTGTCTATACACAGCATCCAGTAACAGCACTTTTAAAAATTTTCTTTCTGTCCTGATGACGCCAAGGCAGAAAGTCCCAGACGGATGTGTCTGCATCTTTAACCCCTCTCCAGCACTGGCCAATCTCCCTTTTTGACCAAGAGAGAGCGTGTTTCAGTCTTAGCAGGTGCCTATTACAACAGCGTCCCATTTTCATTGGAGTTGTAGTTGTTTTTCCTTTTGCCTTCTGTTTCAAGTTCTGAAACGGAAAGGAGAGCACTTGTAGACCAGATGTAGTGGATTGTAGTGCCCTCCCCCCAAATTTCTGTCCCCCTGAAATCTCAGAATGTGACCTTATTTGGGGATAGGGTGTTTACATATTTAGTTAAGAAGCTTATGGTGAGATGATCCTACAGTCAGAGTGGGCCCTGGATACAATGACTGGTGTCTTTATAAGAGAAATGCTTGGAGATTGGGACACACAGAGTCACAGAGGAGAAGGCCTCGTGAGGCCGAAACGGAGACTGGAGTGAAACTGCCACCATCCAAGGAATGCCAGGAACCACCAGAAGCTGGGAGGGGCAAGAGAGATTTCTCTCCTAGCATCTTTGGAGTGGGCAGGACCCTGCCGAAGCCTTGATTTTGGACTTCTACCATCCAGAACTGTGAGAGAAAAACCTTTCTATTGTTTTGAGCCACGAAGTTTACGGTCATTTGTTACTGCAGCCCTAGGGACCGAATGCATGAGGGGTCTGCAAACCCTGAGGGCCGCGTCCATCCTGCTGCCTGGTTTTTTAAATAAATAATGTTTACAGAAACACAGCGTTGCTCATTCATTTGTATATTGTCTATGGTGGCTTTCATGCGACAGCGTCAGAGTTGAGTAGTTGCAACAGAGACCCTATGCCCTCGAAGCCCAAAAATATTTAGTATCTGGCCCTTCATAGGAAAAGTGTGCCAATCTCTCTTCTAGGGAAATGTTTCATTTGTGTGCTTGTCTAGGGATGTTTAGGGATCCTAAGAGTCTGGTTTTGGGTTTTTTGTTTTTTGGTGAGTAAGACTGGCCTTGAGCTAACATCTGTTGACAATCTTCCTCTTTTTGCTTGAGGAAGGCTGTCTCTGGGCTAACATCTGTGGCAATCTTCCTTTATGTTGGATGCTGCCACAGCCAGCATGGCTTGATAAGTGGTACTAGGTCTATACCCGGGATCCTAACCCACAAAACCCGGGCCACCGAAGCAGGGCGTGCAAACTTAACCACTAGGCCACCAGGCAGGCCCCTTAAGAGACTGTTCTTTACAATGTAGAGCCATATAACGTAGGGATTTTTTTTAACTTAGGTTTCAATTTTTCATGAAGCAGGTTTTTTCCTCCCCAGAGGAAAAGCATGAATGCTCTGGAGTAGTTTACAGCATTAGCTATGTTTAAGGGATTCAATGAAGCCAAATGGTCTCCTCTCTGTTGAATCAATCAGCATTAAAGTTCACTTACCAATGACAGCTCTTATATGAGCAGCAGCTTTGTGTTAATATTGCTAACGGGGGTGTGGTTCCCCCAGCAAGCTGAAGTTTGATCTCCAAGGTTTAGAGAGCCTGAGTGAGTTTCTTCACTCCGAACAGGAAACGGACCAATGTCTGATCTGCAGCTGGCTTGTGAGCGAAGGAAGAAAAGTTTTGTCTGATATGTGATAGGGAGTAAAACTAAGCAAGCAAAGCTGGGCAGAGATGGGGAAAACTAAACACCAACCCTTAATGGTCAAATCAATAAAATGAAAAGGCAATCTGTGAAATGGGGGAAATATTTGCAAACCATGTATCCAGTAAGGGGTTAATATCCAAAATGTGTAAAGAACTCATACAACTCAATAATGATAAAACAACAATCTGATTTTAAAATGGGCAAAGGACCTGAATAGCACTTTCCCAAAGAAGATATCCAAATGGCCAACAGGTACATGAAAAGGTGCTCGACATCACTAATCATCAGGAAAATGCAAATTAAAACCACAGTGAGAAATCACCTCACACCTGGGAGAACGGCTATCCTCAAGAAGACAAGAGATAACAAGTGTTGGCAAGGATGTGGAGAAAGGGACATCCCCTCTGTTGCTGGGAAGGGAAATTGGTGCAGCCACTATGGAAACAGTATGAAGTTTCCTCAAAAAATTAAAAATATAACTACCATATATTCCAGCAATCTCACTTCTGGGTGAATAGCCAGAAGAAATGAAAACAGGATATTGAAGAGAGATCTTCACTCCCGTGTTTATTGCAGCATTATTCACAATAGCCGAGATATGGAAACAACCTAAATCTCTATCATCGGATGAATAGATAAAGAAGATGTGAGATATATATATATATATATATATATATATATACACACACAATGGACTCTTATTCAGCCAGGATAAAGAAAGAAAGAAATCCTGCCATTTGCAACAGCATGGATGGACCCTGAGGGCATTAGGCTAAGTGAGACAATTCAGACAAAGAAAGATGAATATTGTATGCTATTACTTAAATTTGGAATCTAAAAAAGCTGGACTTGTAGAAACAGAGGGTAGAATGGTGGTTACCTGGGTCTGGGGGGCTGGGAGAATTGGGGAGATACTGGTCAAAGGGTACCAACTTGCAGGTAGAAGATGAATAAGTTCTGAGGATATAATGCACAGCATTATGATTTTGGTCAACAATACTGTATTATATACTTCAAAGTTAAGAGACTAGATCTTAAGTGTTCTCACCACAAAGAAGAAATAGGAATTATGTGATGAGGTAGAGGTGTTAGCTAACACTGTGATGACAAGCCTATGGCAATATATAAATGTATCAAATCAACGCATTGTACACCTTAAACTTACACAATGTTATATGTCAATTATACTTCAATAATAATAAGAAAAACGTTAGCGGTCAGCTTGTACTCCAGCTCTCAGTCAAAGTCAATTTGTGAACCCCATTGGCCAGCTCAGGAAGACAGCCATAGGAAGCCTAATTCATTTCATTCGCACTGGTACAGAAAGCCTTCAATGAAGTAAGTTGAATAGAAACAGCCACACACACACACACAAGAGCAAAGCAGCTAGAAGGCTTTTACTTGGTTTTCTTCTTTACATCTCAGTCGAGGCAATTTTTATGTCCTTTGCATAATTCACTGACAAGCCTCAACCACTTCTAGCCATAACTTCCTTTCCTTCCTGTTACGAATTTTCTTCCTAGATTTACTCTTCAGTCCCTAAAAATATCTGCCCCACATTATTTATTCACTCCATAATGCATACCATCCAAAGACAACAATTTTGCCAATAAACTGTTATTCTAATGAATAATTCATGTAGCCTTCATTCTCCTGACATGAACAAATATACTTTCAAATGGAAGGAGTGTGGTTCTATTTTCGTCTTCACTCCATTTTTTAACGTAATCTTTTTTAAAGGTTTTGTGATGTCCTTTCTTGGGTGCACTCCATGGAGAATAATTCTAATACTCTAATTAAAAGAAATAAACCATGGAACAGAATCGTAACTGAATTTATATACAGTGTTTGTTACACTGACAATAAGGTGTTTGAATGGGGAGGAAAAAGGAGGCCAAGCCGCCAGTATTTCAGGGCAGGAAAAGCATGGAGTTCTCTCCTAATAAAAAGGCAATGCCGAGCATTGTTTCAAATTCTGCCAGCATCCATGGCTGTAGTTTTCTCATATTTACGTGGACAGTGTGCAATATGATGGTGATGCTGAAAATGATAATTGTAATGACAATTATTATTATTATTGGTATCATTTTTGAGTTCCTGTGAAATGCTAGGCATTGTGCTAAGGACTTTCCGTGTATCAGGGTTTCTTAACCTTGGCACTTTTGATATTTTAGGTCAGAATATTCTTTGTTGGGAACGGGGGATGCCTTGTACATTTGCAGAATGTTTAGCAGCATCCCTGACTTCTACCCACGAGATCTGGTAGCAACACCCCCTCTCCAAGTGGTGACTGAATGAGTGACTTATGAAGAAGTGGAATCTTAGAGAAAGTGTAAAGATGGCTAAGATGGTGATGAAGCTTCAGCTCAAAGACTCAGGTGATCTGGTCCCAGAGCCCCCACTGCTACCCACTGTAGCCCTGTTCAGTGGTTTCATCTGAGCTGTCCCAGCTCTGCTCCCACTGAACTGCTGGGTCTGTCTTTCATGATGCTACTTTCAGGTCAAGTTTCTCTCAGTTTTCACTTGCCGGTGATGATGATGAGCACTCTCTCCCATCTTGCTTGAATTCCTTTGCTCAGTCTCTGTCTTCCACTTAGAATGCCTCCTTCTTTTCTATTTGTCTAAACCTTATGTATTTTTTGAGGCCCAGCTCGATCCCAACCTTCTTCTGGAACGTTCTCTCTATATCCTTGAACTCTCAGGGCCTCGCTGGAAGCTTGCTGCCAATGATGGTTGGAGAGCTATGCAAAACAGGTACATCCAGGATTAAATACCAGGTCTATACCTCCAAGAAGTATGATCTTGGGAAAGCAACTCAAACTCCTTGAAATCCCAATTTCCTCCACTGAATCATGAGAGCTATGTTATTGCTGTATCTCCCGGTTTACTGAGGATTCAATGAGAAAGTGTTTAGCACAGCCCTTGACGCATACTATGTTCTTAATAAATTACTGTCAGCATTAATGTCACTTTCACACTATATTGTACATTCTATGATTGATTTATATATGTGTCTAAAACCCCTAACTAGAATGTAGGATTATAGAAAGAAATTTCTTTCAGAGTGGATCGTTAATGTGCTACAAAATTCAGCATCAGGTAAAACTGTAGCCAGAAGGCTGCTTCAATGTTCAAAACATAATTTTCTCTCTTTGCGTTCTGAGCTCTGGTGTCTTTATCAATAACATGGAAGAGGCCATTTCCATTTACTCCACCATACCAGAAGGGCCATTGCAAATGGGTTTATTTATATGGTAAGCAATCAGCAGTGTTTTCTGAGCATATAAGCATCAGAACTATAATAACTCGTTATCAGTCTGTCTCGAGGCTTCATTGAAGTTCCCAAGTCCTTTGAACATTGGCTTAGCCGATGTCTTTTTTTATCTGTAAAATTTTGCTTAACATAGAGCTTAAAGTGAGGCGATTACTGAGACATACTCCAGGAATGAGTGCCACTTATGGGAGGATATGTCCCCAGTCAGATCAGTTTCCAGAAAGGAGATGTGGATTCGGGTCCCAGATCCTGACTTAGGCTGTGTGGTGCAGTGCAAGGAGTACAGTATTCACCAAGAGACTGGTCTCTGGTTCCAGTTTTCTCAGGATTCTCAGATTTCTCAGGACATGTTTGTGGCAACTCAGAAAAATATGTGTGTGCCTTAATGCTCTCATCTGTAACATGAAGTACCCAAATCGGGTCAGTTGTTTCATTTCTGTAATTCTGCATCCCAGAATTGAAGTTCATTGGTATGAGCCAATAATTCCATATTTTTCCTGTTTTACCTAACATTCACATACCCAAAAATAAATTTACCACAACAGGGCCTACAAATCCCATTAAGAAAATCGGCTCCCCTCACAAACACACTCTTTTTTTATTCCCCAATGCCCCACACACTTTCCTAATAAAGTGTATAATAAAACTAAATCTTCTCGCTGGTGTGTTTATAATGTGGAAGACATTGTTATTCCCACCATGGCAGTAGTGAATAAAAAATACATACTCCTCTCTCTCCCCAAACCACCCTTTGATCCTCAGCTTTTTATCAGCAAATCAGAAGTGCAACCTTCTGCAAATTAGCACCACCTCCTGAGAAATTGTGCCAAGTTCCATTAAATGTAATTAGCATTCCTGTTGTTTCCTTCACATTGCGAGTAACAAAAAAAAAAAGTGTCTCTTTCTGAGTTACTGTGAACTGTGAACGCACTTCACCCCAAGTTATACCAACAGAGTCGGCGTGAGGCTGGACGCCGGAGACAGAAGAGGATTTGACACACAACTAGGAGTTCACTTTCACGGGGGCACAAGTGGCAGAGTCAAAATCTTCAATTTTGGCTTTTCAAAGCGAACGTTGGCTTCCCAACGTGGAGTTGAACAGCTGGCACGTTGCCTTCTGAAGTGAAGGTTTGGGGAGCGTGGGGAGATCATTACCTCCCTCAATTTAAAACTGACCTGCCGTGGGGTTCCGAAGCAGAAGAGTCAAATATCCCAGAGCAACACGTTTCAACACTAAATTTTAGGACCCCCCTCCCTATAAAAGATTGCAAACAAAAACAAAATCTGCTTTCCCTTGAATTTCATGACAGAGATGACATTTTAATACCCAATAAGAAGAAAGAATATGAGCTCAGAATAAAAAACAGGGCTTAATATCAGATGCGTTTTATTAGAAATAATTATGATAAATAGAAATATTTAATTCATTATAGTAAAAATTACAGGGATAGTAAAAATTACAGGGTTATTTTATTATTCATATAAAAAGAAAAACAATCACTGCTTTGCTCCTCCTCTTTTATTTCGAATTTCACCATAAGCTATGGAAACTTAGTTAAGGCAAGTCTGCATCTAGAATCCGCTATGGGAAAGGACTTAGCTAAAGCATGGTGCCACTGCCAAAAATATGCATCTCTCCAAACCCCATTCCCTTTAATGCCATAAAACGGAATCTGGAAACACCGAGATACATGTGCATATCTGTGCTGAAGTGTTCAGAAAGGACGGTGCTAGTTTCAAATGTGTTGTGTGAAATTGAGATCAATTTGACTGGCGTTTTTTTTTTTTCCTCTAGGAAGCCATTTTGTCTCTTTCCTTCTTGCTTCCTTCCTTGTACTTCAGCGTTTGTCATTTCAATTACAGTACCGCATACTATTTTTACACTTCGAGTGCAATTTTCAGAAACACTAGGGAAAGAGCAGTAAAGATATTAGGAGGTGGTAGTTAAGACTGAGAACGGCTCCAAGAGGGTGGAACAAATTTAGGACGTTTTTTATTTTAATCATCTGCAAAGAAAATAATTCCATAGACTCGTCTACAGTGAAGTCCCACTTACAGCACAAAGCATCATAAAATTGAATAAAGCAATATTCTCTAGCACAGTGTCATGACTATTATGTTATACAAGTTAAACAACTTATTATGCCCATTTGATTCTCTGAGAGTTGAGGATGAGAAGCAAAACTTTCTCACCCTGGGTCGCACCCAGAACCAAAATGAAAGATAAATTATTTGGTCTTGTCCCAAAAAAGATTTCAGTCAACCATAGTGACATGGCTGGTGGAGGTTTATTCATTCAACAAATATTTATTGAGCGCTTGCATTGTGTTGTATGCTGGACAGTGAATGAAGCACACATGGCACTTCTTCTTATGGAACTTACTGTCCCTTTCCATGTGAAGTCAATTTAGCTCTTTTTATAATTGAATTAATCTTGACTCTTTCTATTATTAGTGATGGAAACTCCACTTGGACTGAGTTAAAATGGGGATGATGGAGTCCTTTCTTGGGCCATATGATCAAAAAGGGCAGGAGATAATTGGAACTAAGTAATGACATGACAACTCCTCTGTTGCCCTTCACCTCTCATGTGTCGCCATATTGGCCTCATTCTCTTCCGGTGAAGATGGGCTTTTTCTACCAGGCAGGTGGCAAAACATAAGCAGCTCTGGGATTTTATTCTCATAGGCTTGTTGTGAATCCAGTGGGTTGTTCATCTAGATCTCATAACTTTCTTCCTAGAGGAGTACTGATTTTTCTCATGTATTCACATGAATACACACATAGCCGTCACTCTCCATGAGTTCATGCGATGCTGGAGAATCTGACCACATCCCCATCTGCAGTTGGAGAGGGACAGAGACTTAACTGGTCTAAGGCAGTCATAGTAACCCACTCCTGTTGTTAGCATTTCATTCTGGAAGCCAGATTTCAGGCTATTATTGGACAATGACTGGTTAATACTTAGGCATTTGACCTAAAAAGGCCCAATTAGAGTGAAAGCAAGGATGTCTAATCTTAGCTCTTGAATTATTTGGTGTACAATACTTAATTCCTTTATTGTGTAAGCTAGTTTGAGTCTGGATTTTTGTTGCTTGCATCCAAAAGCATTCTAATTTATAAACACCCCAAGACAGCAGAGGAAACAGATCTTTTCTTGGCTCACTCTACTTAGAAAAATCTGGACGGACATTGTTTGGTTGTGCTTGTGTCCTGTGCAAGGGATTTGAGTCATGTAAGCCCACCTCTGTGTCTATGATTTGTAGCTTTTGCCAAAACGCATGTATGCAGTGAATCTTGGCACGAGGCTTAACGCGATTGCAGGGATGAAGTTGCTGAGAGTAATCGTGCACGTGACATTTTTATTTGTTCACAGCTTGTTGAGGTACCATTTCATATCACAAAATTCATCCATTATAAATGTACAATTCAATTTCAAGTAAACTTGTAGGTATGCAAGCATCATCACAATCCTGACTTAGAACAATTCGATCACCCCAATGAATAACCCTGTACCTCCTTCTAATCAATTCCGCTTGTACCTTCAGTGTGTGGCAACCACTCATCTGCTTTCTGTATCTATAGATTTGTCTTTTCTCGATATATCAAATTAATGAAATTATATAATGTGTGGCCTTCTGAATCTGGCTTCTTTCACTTAGCAGAATATTTTTAAGGTTTGTCTGTATTGATGTATGTATCAGTAGTTTGTTTCTTCTTATCGTTGAGTAACAGTCCTTTGTATGGATATACCACGTTTTGTTTCTCTCTTCACCAATTGATGGATACTTGTATTGTTTCCAGATTTTGGCTATTATGTATAATGCTGCTGTGAACATTTGTTTCTATGTTTTGTGTGGATGTATGTTTTCACTTCTCTTAAGTGCATACTTGGAATTTCTTGGTTATATGGTAAGTTTAAGTTGAACTTAAACTACCAAGCTGTTTTTCCAAAGTGGCTTCACTATTTTGTATTCCTACCAGCAATGTACAAGGGTACCAGTTTTTCCACATCCTTGTCAACTCTTGGTATTATCAGTCTTTTGAATTATAGCCATTCTAGTAGATAGGTAGTGGCATCTCATTTTGGCTTTAGCTTGCACTTCCCTAATGTTTAATAATGTTGAGTATCTTGTCATATGCCTGACCTTTTAATGAAATAACCTTGTTCACCTGCGAAATGGAACTCAGTGACTCTTGAGGAGTCTTACATCTCTATCAATAATTCCCTTTCTTTTGTGACTAAGTCAGCAAAGGAATGGGTAGAGAGGCTGATGTGAGGGGAAAGAATTCCCTCCCTTTTATGCAGAAATGTAGGACAGGGAACTGAGCCTTTTTTTTTTGCCCTGTTATAGCCATAGTTTATAGGCTCATTGTGGCAACATGGCATGGGTAGGGGCACTGAGCTCATATACAAATAATCCCATTTGTGGGTAAGGCACACTTTTCAGAGAACTCTGCTTTGGAGAAGATAGGCTCTGAGTTCATCATCCCACCCTTGCAGCTGTGTGCCTCTGCTGTGCCACTTGAAAGCAGCACATAATCCTGTCAGTACAAGCTTTCTGAGGTTACCTCTTCCAGCCACACAGTAGGTGGTGATATTTCTTTTATCTTTTGATAAAATGACTTGCTGCCTCTCAGGGTAAAGCAATGTCTCTGCACATGTTTCTCAGTTGGGTTGCAGTAATCTGTGCTTTCTAGGAAAAGGTCACCCCTTAGAGAAGTTGAAAGGACTCAAGGTTCATACATTTGCCCCCTGAGCATAGACGAGCTCAAGGTACCAGTTCCTCTGTTGTACAGGTTTTCAAACCTTGAAAACTCTGAAAACAGCAGACCGAGTACCTGAAAGGTGAGTGCATAGCAGCCAGCCAATATCAGTGTTGGCTCATTTTGACACGTAACCAAGACAGACCTCAGCCAGCAGGAGTCCCCACTCACAGACCACTGGTATGGTTAAGAGCATGTCCTTTAAATCAGATTTCTTTGATTGGAATCCTGGCGCTACATGCTGTGTGTGCTATTTTGGACAAGCTACTTAACCATGTTAAGCTTTGGTTAACTCAACTGCAAAATGGGATTAATAATAATACTTGGTTCTTAAAATGGTTGATAGGATTAAATGAGATAATGCATGTAAAGTGCTTAGCATAATTCTGAATGTCTTTAGCTGTAATAATTTTTATGTTATATTTGATTTTATATCTTTGGCACTTGGAAGAAAGCCTCGCATATGGTACCCACTCAGTGACTATTATTTAAACATAAACAGTTGAGATATTCATTCATTCATTCATATATTCATTCATTGAATGATGCTTTGATGAATTCACTCTATGTATTCACTAATACAATAGATATTTATAAGGTGCCTACTATGTGTCAAGAAGTGTTCTAGATCATGTGTCAGCAAACTATAGCTCTAGGGACAAATCCAGCCCTCCACCTGTTTTTGTAAAAACATTTTATTGGAATATGGCCACACCCAGTCATTTGCATACTGTCTATGACTCCTTTGTGCTACAGCAGCAGAGAACGTATGGTGCAAAACTCCTAAACTGTTTGTCCCTTTACAGGACAAATTTCCCAACTTTTGTTTTACATACGGAGAATAAAACAGTGAACTCAAGATGGTGATATTCCTGCTCTCCTCATAGTCAGGATGACACAGACAATAAACAGTTAAATAAATACATACTTACGTACATACACACAGAATATGTGTCGTGATGAGTGCAATGAAAAAAAAAATAAGTGTAAGAGCATAGAGAAGAGCCAGGAATAGGGATAGGAAGAATTATTTTTCAAAAAAGCTTTCCTATTTAGACGTCTCTAATGTCAGATTCGAAGTTCAAAGTTTCTCTTTAGTAATTTATTTACAAGGTAATTTTCGAGAGCAAAGCAAACACTCATTGTCCCATGAAATCTCATTGGGCACATTCAAAGACCACCCCAGGTTTCAAATAAATCCAGATATGGTCTACCATAAACAGCTGGTTTGGAAAGACCATGTACATAGTATTAGGAAACTAAGCAAGGGCCACTTGGCATTTTGCTGATTGGCATATGTTTTGGCCATGCATAGGTTTCCCCGTGTGGAGAACAGCGAGGACATCACCGCTTCCCATGAAAGAGGAATTGCCTCTATGGCCCTCTTCCAGCCTGATGATCTGTGGACAATACTAAATTGAAAAATAACTCTTCTACAATTGAGAAAGAAGCCCTCATGGTCTTAAGAGCTGATGATAAGAGGAATAAGAAGTAGGTCAGAGATGTTTGGGAAGGTTTCTACCCTGTGTCTTCTTTCCAGTGAGGTTTTCATAGCATCCACCTTCTGTAGGACAACTTGCCTGCTACAGCTGCTGCTGTGCAAGCAAGTTGCATTATTAACAAGGTTGTAGCAGGAAGCAGGCGCTTTCACAAAATTCTAGTGCAAGGGTCAGCAAACCTTTTCTCTAAAGAGCCAGATCATAAATATTTTAGATGTTACAGGTCTTACGGTCTCGGCTGCAACTACTCAACTCTTCTGCGCTAGCATTAAAGCGGCATTGGACAATCCATAAATGAATGAGCAAGGCTGCTTTCCAACAAAACTTTATTTACAAACACAGAGAGGATTTGATCTGTGAGTGATGACTGCAACCCCTGTCCTGGTGTGCTTTTTCTTCTGCAGGTGTGCTCACATGGTCAACTGGGAAGCGTGTGCACCACACATATGCTTTGTCTCCTCCCCTCTGACCTGTTGACTCAGGCCAGCCATGTACACTTGCAGAAAAGCCTCCCACGGATAGTCAGTATGTGCCAGGTTATGCTGTCGTTACAAACACCCCTGCAGAATCCCAGGGACAGTAAAACAAAAGTTTGTTTCATGGTCATGCAAAGTCTATCACGGGTCTGGGCAACTCTCCAGGGCAGCTGGTGACCTGGTGATTCAGTCTGGTGGAGGAACCATCAACTTGGAGATTCACTTTTGGGAGTACATAGTCTCTTCTCGATTGATGTGGCTGAGAAAGACCAAGAGAGGAACATCTTGTAACAGCAATTAAATGACTGGGTCACTAATAATTTGGCTGTATCTAGTAACATAGTCCTAACCAGCTGCAAGGGCATGGCAAATGTCATCTTCCCGGGTGACTAGAAGAAGGAACTAGATATGGTTAAGCATGAAGAGTCTTTGTTTGATCAATTGATTTGGTTGATTGATTGATCGGTAATCATTACTAAGCAACCTGATGGGTCCATTAGTGAAGAACCTGTCTGTGTGGAATTTCTGGGGATATGTTTTCTGCATCACCAGAATGCACTGTGGTTGACTTTACTAATTTGGTTAACAAGACCATAAATAATAACCAGTCTCTCTTTGTTTATGGTTAACAATACTGACCCATTATAATTTCCTATGGCAGCACATATGGTGGATAATAAACTAACTGATAAAGCTGCCATGTGGAGGATAGGTCTATTTTTATTTTTATGGCTGTTTCTTTAATCTGATACATAATTAATGTGTAACGTTCAACTTTTCTTTTTGTCAGATCCCGGTTTGCTTGATGCCTTCTGAGGTGTTAATTTTCCTGAAGCATTTGTGGGTAGGAAAGTGGGATAAATCTATACTGCTCTTTACGGAAAGATGCCTAACCAGGGTTGTTTTTTTTTTTGAAAAAGAAGATACTTGAATTACCTTGCTTTCGGAGTTCATTTCCATTGAAAATGGAAAGTGATTCTATGTTCAGACTTTCTCAAGGCACCTCCCCCCTTACTTAAGAAAACACAGTTCTAAAAATCGTCTCCTTGGAGAACAATTTTCCCGGCCTTACATCTCTCTCAATGATTTGCTCAGTCTCCACAATTTGTCTGGCTCCCTCTTGAGCTGATTTATGATTCACCAAAATCTCTGGGAGAATTTGTCAAGCTGCAAGCCAATTAATTATGTTTGCTGTTGGACCTATCTGTTAGGTGCTGGTGTTTCCATTTGGTCGGACATTTTAAATTTAGTGTGCACACGTGTTTCACTTTTGTTTTCCTTAAGTACCAAGCTGACCACACAGGGGTGATTCCAAAACCAACAACAAAAATTCACTGGAGGTTCATTGTCCTTCATTTATATACAGACTCTTTGGAAAGAATCCATAGTTTCCCCAGAAATTTTGCACAGGGCCCTCTTAGAGAAAAAGTTCTGTGTTTTATCCACAGCAGCCCCAATCTCCACAGTGAAAATTGGGCTATCCATTTTCTGCCTTGCAGCACTATTATTATAATGTAATATTGATAATAGTATCCAAATGACAATAGCCATTGTTCGTATAGCACTGACCATATGCCACACAATCTTTTAATGTACTTTATGTGTATTTAGTCTTTAAATTCTTAAGTAATTCTATAAGGAGGGAAGGTACTATTATTATTTCCATTTTTCAGATAGGAAACTGAGGCTCAGAGAGGTAAAGTAAGTGACCGATATCACACAGCCAGAAAGGAGCAGAGTTTCTGGAAGCCTGTGTCCTCATGGTGAGATAACCTTCTCATCAGATATACAGGGCAAGGCTGGTGCCTATGTTCTAAAGGCATGTTTTCAGAAAGCCTAGGCATAAACACGTTTATGCACCAGTATTGATTTATCTGGTAGGGCTCTTAGATTTTATTGGCTAGTACTTTGCTTGCTGATAGATGAGATGCCACTAAGTATGGCGACACTGTTTTCCTCCCTTTCCTGTAAAAGGTGAGATGGTTCCCTGTGGTGTTAGAAAGGATTTCAAGAGATTGGCTTGGGGAAAATTATTTCCCCTGCACTCCCCCGCTCCATTTCCACTGTGAGTTATTATGATAAAAAACAAAAAAAGCCAGAACACTTGCTTCAAGGTGAAAATATTTAGGCAAAATATTACCTCAGGGAAAGTTTATTTTAAGCATCATGGTTAGGAAGAAGTATGTGTCAGGTTTAGGATTTTATGCTTAAAGCTCATCATAATGCCATCAAGCAAACTTTTGATGGCAAACATTTTCTGTAAAGAGCAATATAGTAAATATTTTAGGCTTGCGGAATGTACAGTCTCTGTCACAACTACTCAACTTTGCAGGAGTAGAGAAAAAAACACTCATAGACAATGCATCCTCAAATGAGTATGGCTGTGTTAGAATAAATCTTCATTTTCAACAAGAGGCATCAAGATAGATTTGGCCTTCAGATCATAGTTTACTGACCCCCTGATGTCAAAGAATGGCCAGGGGTTTTGGAAGTAGGGTTTCTATCTTGGCCTGCCATTTACCAGCTGGATGGCCTTGGGAAAGTCACTGAACCTCTCTGAGCCACAATCTCCCCAGCTGCTAAATGGGGAAACGTCTACTTACCTATTAGTCTGGTCATGAGAATTGGATGAGTAACAACATTGAATGAGTGACGATTCGGCAAAAGAAAGGCCATTCCATCCTTTTCTGCCCTCTCCAAACTCCTTTTTCCTCTCTCACTTCCTACCATCTGCTCATCTGTTAATAAGTGATCATAGTGATGGTAGCCTGAACATTTTAGAGTGTTTTTGTTTTGGGCTATGCTAGGTTTAGAGAAGCAACCCCAGAGGAGATCTTTCTGAATAATTGGATATGAAGTGGTTTTGAAATAGTTACTGGGAAAAGAAAGATCTTAGCCATTAAGTTGTAGGGAGAGAAAGGGTTAATGCTTTTGGAAAAGAGATGGTGAATGAAGAGCACATTACCAATTCCTCCAGGCCAACATCTATGACACAAACAACTAGATGATCACAACTTGCTTCGCTGATGAGCTACATAAGACTTCAGACATGTAATCATGGTGGTTCTTTAGTCACTCCCCATGGTTTGTAGTTGTGTCATAAAATGAACCTTATTAGGTATCTTTGCCTTTGATAATAAGCTTTGAGGCTCAGAGAATTTGAGACTTTCCTCAAATTATAAGCTATGTGAAGCTATTGAAGGGTGGCCATTGTATCAGTGCTTTGCAAACAATAATGCTCTTCTACAGAGACCTTAGCTGGGAGTCTGAGGCCACAACTGAAAAACACAAGGTAAAAAGTATCTTCTTTCCTCCCTCAATGTGTGAAATGATCTCACATTAAAACTTGGTGCGTTCTCTCATTTTCTTGGTTCCAAAAGGCTTAGCAGCAGCTGAATATCTGCTCCTTTTTCTTGTTCTGCATGTGTTTGCCCTTTTCTAGATATTCTATGGTGAGCTGTTGCTCTAGAAATCTGGGGATAAGAGGTAGTCCTGATCCTTCTTGGTGAAAAGAACAGAAACATGCTTCAGAATCACTTAAGTGAAAAGGGAGAATTTAGTTTGAAAATATTCCATAGATGACAAGACGATACCAAGAGGAGGTATAACAGCAGGACGCGCAGTGGAATGAAACAAGGACCAGAAAAGGCATCAGCACCCTGGACAGTAACTCATACTTTTCTCTGTTGAGCATAGCCAATCCTTCAGATTTGCCCTTCTCCCAACTTTGCGCATTGCACATAATCCTTCTGGAATGCTTTCCCCCGATCCTCAAATTACTGGTTCCTTTTTGTTAATTGTGTTTCAGCTCACATGTTACCTCTTCCAGAGGTCGTCCCTGGCCATACCGATCAATGCCATGAGTCTAAATTATTTTCTTTGTTTACTCATTTACCATATCCTCCTCTACTAGAACCTAAGCTTCTAGGAGAACAAGCAAAGACTTAGTTAGACCCGTGCTTTACACACACTAGGTACATAGCAATATTTTTTGAATATATAAAAGTATAAATAAGAGAATGGCATCCCTAACTCCAAATTCTCTGGGAGAGAGAATTAAATTGGCCCACTTAGGGTTGGTGTTCAACCCTGGTCCTATTAATTGAGGCCCAGTGGGTTGAATTGCATAGGACAACCACTCCTTGTGGGTGCTTATGACTGAGGGAAGATTGACTTGATTTTGGGAAGTCATCATGGACTAGGAAGACATATCCCCAAATAAGTACAAGTATGTTGTGCTTGTCAGTTTACAGAGGGTAGTGAAGGTAGGAGTTGATCTTCTTATATTTGGTAGAATAAACAGGGCTAACTTTTCTGCTTAAAATTTCCTACCAACAGCTAAGGCCCAGTGGACACCTTGGAGGTATCCTGAACCAAAGACTTTTATTTATTTATTGTTGTTAAATAATTGAACCTTTATAGGTCAATCCAAACTTTAGCTCAATAGGTGCTTTGTGCTTTTTTTCCTCTTTACCTCATCAGTACTTCTGCGTGTGTGTGTGTGCATGCATGCACGATGTGTATATTTTATTTCCAGGTCCCCAGAAGCCTGTCTTAATTATCTCATATCGTCCTGAAGTAGGAAGATGTTCTCAGGATACAGGGCCACATGGTAAACTCCAGGCAGGAATTATGGAATAGCTGACTTACACAGAAAGCAAGCTAGCGCTTAACATTACCGTTAGAATAAAATTGATCAAGCTTATGGAGGACTTTTCATCTTCTTTCAGTTTTGTGCAGCAAGGATGTACTTAGCACCTCCTATCGTCAGGCGTGGTTTTGGGTGTACAGGATATTGGGTCTCTGCCTGCATGGAACTGCCATTCTAATTTGGGGAGTAGTTTAAAAGCGAGAAAGAAAACCAATAAAGAGAGGATAAAATTTCAGACTGTGATGGTGTCATTAAGGAAATGAAATGGGGTGACATGAACTGGAATGACTAGGGGTGGTGCAGATGACCAGGGGTGGTGGGAAGCCTTGGGGGAGGAGAGGAAGGCGGGACCTCTGAAGACAGCCTAACATGTGAAGGCATGGGCATGGTCATCGGCAGGAAAGGGTACAGCGTGCTCGAAGAGCAGAAAAAGGGCAGCCCATGGCTGGAATGAGCTCCAGGAACAAGGGGGAGAGAAGAAGGTGGAGGAGAAACAGATTAAGGAACGCCACTTTGCTCCTGGTATGGAGCTGGAATTTTACTCTCAGAGCAACAAGAAGCCAGTGCAATGGACTGAGAGAGGGGAACATTACCCAGGTGACAAGTTACAGGAATTCTATGGAGAGTGAGCTGGAGAGAAGAGAGGAAGCAGAGGGATGAGCTAAGAGGTTTTAGCAGAAGTCCAGGGGAGAGAGAATGGTGATCACAATAGATCCACATACTCAACACATGACACAGGGCATCTGTTCATCTTCATTGTGTATGGGTTTTTACCTTCCGTAGTTACCCCAAACCCCAATCTCATGGTCAAAAATTAACCAAGTGATTTAAGTGTGGCACCTCTAGTGTGCCTTCAGGACAATCCTTGCTGTGTTAGCAAGTGGTATGGTAACGCAGAATCCTAGAGAGGTCAAAATGTACAGGTCTTGATCACCTGGGTGTATCTAAAGAGATATGAAGCCGTATATGTGTTTGTGAACTCTTGTGAAATTTTATTTTTTTAAAGAATTTGAGCAATGAGGAGCTAAGGCAGAGCTTGAACTTTTAGAGTAAGAACGACCTTGGTTCTAAATTTCTGTGCACTTGCTTTATCAACTCAAAACCTTAGACAAGATCTTTAGCCTCTAAGTGTGTGTGTGTGTCTGCTTAAGGGGATATTAATTAACAACAGTAAAAATGGTGACTCATAATTGTTACATATAATAAGTATAAGATTGCTTACTTTGTGCCAAATGTATGCTTGAAACTTTGTTATACATTATCTCTTTGAAGCATTGTAATGACCATGTGGTATACACATTATTGCCTCCTACTGCAGATAAGGAAATTAAGTAATGCATTTGAAACTGGGCAGTAAGTGAATAGAGGAGTATCCATAGAGTTTATTTCATTTAATCCCCCTAACAATGAGATATTATGGGAAAGTGTATGGAGACACTTGGCATAGCTTCAGCACGAGTGGGCGCTTGGTAAGTTTTATGTTATATATCTTTCTGCAGATTTCAAATATTTATGGCCACAGAATTAATTCTAAGGGAAGTAAATTGAAGAAGGTGTTTGTGTGTAATTTTTTTTTTGTAATGATTCCACTATACCCTTGAGCATTCCACGTCTGTGTTTAATCACAGAATCTCAACCATGATGTTTCTGACAGGTAATTTCCTTAATGCATTTGACAGAGATGGATTGCATGGAAGTCCATTGAATCCCATGCTTTTGTCTGCAAGCGATAAGACTAGATTAGAGTTATCTGGGTCTAGTGCCTCTGATGATATTGCGTCCTAATAATTCCCATGATAATATGGATCATCTTTGTGGACACACACGTTCTTGGCCAGATGGGATACACCAGTTTGCAAGAAACCGTGCCATTTTTATTGTACCTTGAGAAACATCTGGGCTGATATTTGTGTGTCAGAATCATAAATCAATTTAGTCCTCAGAGATAGGCCTAGTTATGCAGTTTATCTTCAAATACACTTGTTTTTTTTTCCCCTGCTATAACTGAAAGTGTTAAATGATGAGCACAAATGTCAAGATATGGGATTCCTTTTAGATTGTAAAGTCTTTACATGTGAAGATCTGAGCATCAATGAGACTCACAGGTATACTTGGTGAGCAACGGCGATTTGTGTTCCACAGCATTTCATCCCTAGGTACCAACAAAAGCAATCCATTCTCAAGCAAAGATACAAATGTCCAGTGGGGACTCACTTCCTGACCCTTTCTCTTCCTCTCCAGTGTTTATCAGCCTTTAGCCCCTATGGTTTACGCTTTCATATAGATTAAGGGAGCCAGAGAGTCAGGGTCAGGGATCTCTGATGCCCCTGGGAAACACAAATGCTGCTATTTCACAGAACATCCTCAAGGCTATTCATATCACTTTCTGTCGGCAGGTGCATCCCCATGTAGCATCATGGTATATCAAAAATAGAGTTTGTTGTTGCCAACCTACTAGTAATTTCTTACACTTGAACCACATGCACCCTACTTTGTGCTTCCACTCACTGAGAAGAATGTTCTGATTCCTTTTTAAAAACTATTTTTCTTATGGAAAATGTCCTACATATAGAAAAGGAGAAAGTAATGCAATGCGCATCATATACTCATTGGGAGTTAATAATTAAGCAGATATGCACAACCGGTTTAAAAGAAAGTTTCCTGACATCGTGAAAATTACCTCTAAATATGTACACATGAGGATGTATCTAAAAAAAGAAATTTTGTTCTATATAAAACCCTGATATCATTATTGCAACTAACAGCATTGGCTTTAATCTATACTATCATCAAATATCTGGTCTATATTCAGATTTACTCAGTAGTCCCCCAAATATCCTTTATAATTTATTTTCAAAACATAGCTCTCTAGTCACTTTGAACTACTGAAATTGTGTGTAAAGAGAGAGGGGGCAGGTGGCATATGATAGGATATAAATGTTTAAAGTACTTTTTTCTTTACAATGCATCTGTTCTTTCCTGGTTCTTCTGAGAGATTGTCAGTCACTTAAAAAAATCATGTGAACTCTTAAAAAGGAGTATACATATAATTTGACATTATGAGAAAGCCCTTTTAAAATTATGGAAACAAAGATGGCTTCCTATAAAATAATATTCATCAGCATTTTCCCTAATAGTGAAAAATTGGAAAAAGCCTAAAATTATGACATACAGAATTGGCTAATTTATGGTGGTCATATTGGAAAATGCTCACAACGCATTGTCAAGTGAACAAAGCAGATCCTATGACTGCATGGGCAGAATCATAGCCCTTTAAGAATTAGCTCACACACAGAACAAAAATCTTGGAAAAAAAATCTTTTGTTGTGTTAAGCGTGGTTATCTCTAGACAGTGGGATTATAGATCATTTTATTTCATTTTATTTTTTCTTTAACTTTTACATTTTCTGCGTGAAATGTGGGATATTTGGGGGATTGGGTTAAAGAATTGTGATGTATCAGCCAATTCAGTAAGAGATGTATTGTCTAACTGGAAAGGAAACCAGAAGCATAAATGTGGTGGAACAAAGCCCCTCATGCCCAAGTATAGGTTCCAACGCATGCTCCTTGAAACAGACCATGGCTGCAAAGCTGGAGAAGGTAACAAAAGTATCCTCAGCTAAAACGAAGAGGCATAGCACGTCTTCCTGTATTTCCTTTGGCTTTGTAAGTCTTGCATTAAAATGCTGTATTGTCTGAGTAGGGTTTTATTAAAACCTCTAAAGTTGAAATTTGCATTGCAATTAGTTTCAAAATACCATTTGGAGGAAGCTTTTAACTGCATGATACAGAGGTCTAATATGGACTCTAACTGAAGTTACTGGAAAGGAAATGTTTGGCTGTGTGTGTGTATGTGATTTTTCTCCCATCTCATTCCCTGAAAGCTGTTTTATACTGTAAGGAAATCAGAGGACTTCGCACTGCAGACTTATCCAATGAGCGCTGGCTTATATCATCTTCAGCATCTCTATCCTGAGTTGAATGTGTCCTCATTTATTTGGGGTTCTGATGCAGAGTAGTCTCATGATTGCAGAAAGTATGACCATGAGAGATGGTGCAAGGCATTCTAAAAAGGAACAGAGGAATGACATTGAGTTGGCTGTTAAAAGGTTCAAAGTTTGGGGAGCCTTCCAGGAAATGGTTGAAGAAACAGAAAGTGGAGACCAGCAGGCAATTAGGGGTGGGAGGAAGTTCTCTGACACTGTGAAGGCCATAACTGCTGCCTGGGGAGCAGGACGGACCATCCAATGAAGGTTTGGTTCAGGAAACTCTGGCCAGAGGCAGGTCAAGATTTCAAGGCATTTGAAGGGAAGGTTGAGTGATTTTCATTGATGAAGCCAGGAGGATGGCGGATCCACAGGGATCCTGCTATGAAGACTCACACTGATTTAGATAGTTTCCTCAATTCCTTGAATGTATTGCCACCACTCCAGAACACCTCTCCCCCAAACACACACACACTAAACAGAGGGCATAAGCCACTCTGTGAGACATAATTATCTATATCTCATTATCTCTTAATTTATAAACTAGTCTCCCACGGGGAGAAAGGTGCTATAGGTTTTAAATTACTGAGGCTGTCTAGGTCAGCAGCCCTTATGATTCCCAGCTACCTGCAGGCAATCTCCTGTATAACTTTTCCAATACATCTGGTGAATAAAGTTTTATTTCTTTCTCCCAGCTTTCTGGAAGAATCTGTCCTAGCCAGTCTGTATCCTGATCACCTGTGTGTCTGGAATGGGCCCAACTCAAATACAGAAGAAAAAGGATCATTATCCTAATTGAAACAGAAGACTATTGGGCAGAACATCAATTAGTGGCTCAAGTGCAGAGTTCTCTGTTGAGTAATGACAAAATCCCAAGACTTCTTAGAGGGCATGAAGGAACAGAAAACCATGGATAAACTGGTTTGCTTAACACAAATTGAAATAAATTTTTTTTTTTTTTTTTTTTTTTTTTTTTTATAATTTAAAATAAAAATCCTTTCCGCGGGAGCCAACAGTCCTCATTTTTGGTTAGCCTGTATTAGGATTGATTCTTCTCATTCTTAAATAAACTCCCGAGAGGGATTGGGACTTCCCAGCCAGGCAGTTTTTTTTTTTCTGAATGAAATTCTGATCTCTAAATGATAAGCTAAAGAGCAGAGAGGAAGTGACCTAAGTTGAAGGGAAAATTGAGAAAGTTGGGCATACAGAATGGTAGAGCTGCCTAGAAGTCAGCACCGCTGGAAGTGCCCCACCAACAAAGAGAATCGGAGTGTTGTTCTCCTGGCCGCTGTGGCTCTAACTGTGTGGTGCAAATTGCTCACTGGGGCATATAGAATCCCTCATATTCACTGAATCACTCATTTATTTTAAGCGTCAAAACAGACTTGGCTGCACATACACACATACTAAACAAATCTTCATTATGCTTCAGAGTATGTTAACTGTTCAGAGAATCATGAAGGAAGCTTTCTTGAAAAAAAAAAATGGGAATTTCCAGGCTTCTCCCCAATCTTCTCAATTAGAGCCTTGAGGAAGGGGCCCGGGAAGATATATTGCAGCACCCCCCCCCCCCACCATAAGATCCTGATGCTCAATCCAGTTTGAAGACTCCTAGGGTATAAATGTGACACGATTAGAACATTATGAAACTGTGATTCGTAACCCAGAGGGAAATCCGTCTTAATTCTTTATCATCATACTTACTGTTTATACTAAGCGCTCTCTTGCTAAGGAAACCCTGCTCACCCCTCCCACTTTTTAATGTGGAACTTTGTCATAAGAATGGATTTCTTCAGTCTTTAATATTTGATTGGAGAAGTAATTCCAGTCATGGTACATCAGAAAGCTGCTTTTTTCCCTTTTTCTAATAAGAACTATAATCCATTGCTGACAAAAAAAAAAAATCTCTACAGCATTTCCTGGGTGCTTTAGAATACGCCATGACAAATGGCGTCTTGCGTTGTACAATCGTCCTCATGGCTTGTAATACATCGTTTAATGAATTGATCACAGTGGAATGTAAAGATGAAGCAGCATTTATTTTGTATGTTATATTGCATATAATTTTTAGAGTTGACATTTATAACCATGGAGGCTGTTATTTTACATATCATCTTCAAACCATATCAGCCTTAAACACATTTAAATTTAATAAGCAAGTAGATTAGATTTGCTTTTAAGCCAGGGATATCATTACAGCGTGCATTTCCGGCAGGAGGGCATGCTCGTGATTAAATACTCTTTAGTTGTCTTAAAGAAACAAAAATCGTCAAGAAGGAGGTTAGAGCAGAAGCTGAAGTAATTAAGTACGAAGCCCAAAGAATAGCCTTTGACGTACCACTGTAAGGATAGTCCTCTAACCATTGAGGCGAAAGAGTCCGTTTGGGTTTTATTAACCACCATCAGGCAACTTTGAGACCGAATGCAAGCCTTGGGAATGAAATGCAAATTTTATAATAGGAACATCATTGTGATAATAATTTATTAAATTTCCTGAGCCGTCTCCCTCTGAGGAAGGCAGCACAACAGCCCTAGTGATTAATTTTCAACATCGTTTAACATTTTATTAGAGGGAAACAGTTGTTAATCTACCGATGCCCTTTCTGTACCATTTCGTGGGCTGTTTTCAAAACCAGAAGGAAGGGAGGAAAGTGGAGGATGAAGAGAAAGAGAAGGAATGCTGACCCCCACTTCTGTTTCTGATAGCAACAGTCTCAGATGATAACACAAGGCAAAGGGGGAAGTACTTGGTGACACAATTCAGCTCGACCAAAGGTGGATGAGCTAGAGTGTCTATGGAGAGGAGACTGAAGAGAAATAACAGCAAAACGCGAGGTGAGACCTGGATGGGATCTCGGCACCGAAAATGGAGGTGCATGGAAAAAACTGATGAAATCCCAGTGCGATCTGCAGTTTAGTTAACAGTATTGTACCAATGTTAATTTCCTGGTGCGGATAATCGTACTATAATTAAATAAGAGGTTAATGTTAGGGGGAGCTGGGTGAGAGAGACACAGGAATTCTCTGTGTTATTTTTGCAGTCTTTCTGTGAGTCTAAAATTATTTCAAAATACAAATATTTTATAAGCAATTAAAGCAAAATGTGGGATGTACAAAACAGGCTAATAGGAGAGATCAAGTTCAAGGGTCACTTGTTCGAGGCATCTCGTTCGGACAGTCTCACATACTGTCCAAGGAGAAAAGCCACGTCTTCTGCTCTCCTTGTGTGGATAGGTGTCTCACAATTTGACAGTGTGGTAGACAAAATAATGCCTCTCCCCTCCAATATGTCCACATCCTAATACCTGGAAGCTATGAATATGTTAGATTATATGGCAAAGAAGAATTAGGGTTGCAAATAGAATTAATCTTGCCAATCAGTTGGCCTTGAGATGGGGAAATATCCCGGGTTATCTGGATGGACCTAACATGATCACAAGCGTCCTAGCAAGTGGAAGAGGGAGGCAAGAAGAGAGAGAGTTAGAGTGATGCTTCTTGAGAAAAACTTGACCAGCCATTGCTGTCTTTAAAATAGAAGGGAGCCATGTGCCACGAATTGCAAGCAGCCTCTAGAATCTGGAAAAGGCAAGAACACACATTGTCCCCTAGAGGATCCAGAAAGGAACACAGCCCCACCGATACCTTAATTTTAGCTCAATGGGACCTCCATCAGATTTCTGAACTACAGAATCATAGTATAATAATTTTGTGTTGTTTTAAACCATTATATTTGTGGCAATTTGTTACAGCAGCAATAGGAAACAAATGCAGGCAGATAATATAGCAGCAAATGCTCAGCTGGTCCTTACATGTGCCAAGCACTGTTTAAGCATTTTACATGTGTTACCTCCCTCAGTCCAATGAGGTAGGAGCTATTGTACCCGGCTTTATAGATTCGGAGACTGAGCAGAGAGATGTTAACCTGTCCAGGGTCACACAGCTGGTGTGTAGCAGAGGATTACAGATACGGGGTCCATGCTCTGAAACAGCCACCACGGGCAGGCAGCCCGATATGTTAGCACTATACTCTACCATAGTGAGTGTTAGCAGCAATGATGGTAGTATGATGAGTCTTAGCCAGTCTTAGTGGCAATTATAGTAGTATGTTGAGGTAACTTAAAATTGGAAGAAATGTTGCCCCAAGAAGGAGAGAACATGAGAGTGAAATTTTCTTGGAGAACTAACCGGAAAGATAAGATATTCTAATAGCAGTTGAAACTACAGCAGTATTCTTTATTTTTTTTTAAAAGAAGCATTGGCTAGAAAATGTCTTTCTCAAATTATAAATCCCATCTGAGTATTGTGGACTTAGGTGGCACATAAAGATGATATTAAATAACATTAAATCAATCTTTTGCCAAAGGAGTTAGTCACTTTTCAATTCTCTTTCTGCTTCCCTGTTTATTGAGAAAGTCTTTGTTTGGTTCTGGGGTGTCTTAACATCTCCCTAATACTTGACGATCTCCATTTTTAATAGTAAAGTAGAAGCCTCAGGCTCAGTGTCTGCGGCTAATGGTAGCAAGATTTCAATAACTTATGATTGTACTGTGTTCATTTTATGTAACTCTATTTGGAATAAGTAATATCATTTTTTTCTTTTCTGTTTATAGTATTGATATAAAGTTGCCTTTTTAAAATAGTGTGTTTCAGTGGAAGCAAAGGACATCAGTGCAAAGATATATTAAGCAGCTGATCGTTTATCATTATGACACATGGTGGCCATTTAGTGACAGTGGCAGAAGAATGGCTAAGGTCAGGGGACATCTGGTTCTTTAAGGGCTAAAGATTTCAAAGTGTTGGCTGTAATTACTAAAGAGCTGTTCATTGCTAAGCTCCAAGGCCCATAAACATCTTTGAAACCATTTTGTTTTCTACCTCTTCCCCAGAAAGAAGTAATTTCACTGAATTCAGAAAGTGGAGACTTCAAAGACAAATAAATAATGTCTTCTCAACATTAAAATTTGACTGGGATTAACTAAATCCATTGGCCCTTAACTTGCTGTTCCTTTTCTGCTAATTCTAGCAACAGAATTTCTAAAATTTCTATTTTCTGAACTTTATTAAGAAGCCCTTACTGTCTGTTAACAACACTGTGTTTTGTGCCTTAAATCAAGTATGTCATTGTCCTTGTACTCTGCTACTGGTCTGGCTTTTCTGCAATATCCTTATATTTGATGACGTGAAAGAATGTCTCTTACTGTGCCTCATCCTCTTACATTATTTGTCATCTCAGGCTTGCAAAATATGGCTACTTGTGAGAATTTTGGTTGTGCTGTCAATCCTAACCCATTCTGTTAATGAACCGGTGTACAAACTTTTTGTCGACCATGTAGTTACAGGTCAGAGGAGAGAACTATTGCATGCATGGGGGCAGGCATCCAACATCAGGTATGTGCTGTGGCAGAAGAAGGCAATGACTCAACAGCACAGATTCGGAAGGGTTAATGAGTACCTAAGATAATCATCATTTAAAGCAAGCTGCCTGGCTTATAGCTCTTACAACTGTGTTATTGAACGTAGCTTAAGCACATACAACTTGTGTTTCCTTCCATTCTCTGTCATGTTGCTGTTTGTGGCATGATCTAAGGACTTTCTCCTAGGTTCTGAGCATCTAAAGAAAGTGAGGATCATCTTTCTCAGCCTCCCAGAGGGAATTATGAAGCTTCATTGATTACTGTTTTGGCTTGTTTGTTTTGATCTCCCTCCTTCCGTCTCTTCATCCTCCTCCTCTTCCTCCTCTTCTTCTTTTTCCTCCTTCTTTTATTCATCCAAAGAAACCTAAAGCACAGGCTTAGACCAGCAATTTTGAAGTTTAAATCAGGATGTCCCATAGTCAGAGTGGCAATAATAATGATAGTTATGATGGCTCAATTTATTTAGTGCATGTACATGCTGTAAATGTACTGCTCATGGGGCTGGCCATGTTGTAGTCACTCTCACCTTTCATCCTGTCGATCCCCCAGTGAATCTTTTCCCCAACTTTTCTTGAACCCCTCTTCTCCTCCCTCCCTAGCCCCATTTACCAGATCTGCTTAGCAGTGCACAATCAGGAAGCATCTTTTGTTCAGATCTTTGCCAATCTTGGTAGTACAGGGACCAAAGGTCCAAATGCTTTGCAAATATATTAAGTACCTATGATGTACAAGGCAGTACTCTAAATGTGTGAGCTCACCTTGTCTGATGAGAACCCTGAGAAGTGAATATTTGTATCCTCGGTTTTTAGAGGAAGCCAGGATTCATGCCTTCAAAGAACACATGGTTAGGAAGGGGAGACAAACGTGTATAACTATAAGTAAAATTGAATGACATATGTGTGCATGGGGGCAGGAGGCATGATGAGAAGAGTGTCTTGGGTGGTTAGAGGAGAGTGGTGATTTCTGGACAGGGTTTTGAGGATGGGTAGGCATTTTTAAGACAGACAATTGATAGAAGGACGTTTTAGGCAAAGAGGAGAGCATTTGCAAAGGGAAGGGGAAGTGGAATTCTGAGCCAAAGATAAATATGCGCCACTAAATACGGTGAGAGTGGTGTGCAGAGGGGAAGTTGGACTATCTGAAATATATAAAGCCAGTGGTGTCATCTTTTTATGCAAGTCAGGGTAATTTTAAGGAGAGTTTAAAAGACTCCGTTTCAAAGATGTACATCGTAGCCAACCTGAATAGCCAGGCTATTTTTCCTTGTCTGCTAACTCCTCAACACATGGATTGTTCCTTTCCCTCCCCGCCCATTGCTTTTTCTCCCTCCATCCCACCTCCAACATGCCTTCACCCAGCATTCTCTGGTTTCTCCAGGCTGTTGAAACTAAATACAGGTGTGGTTCCTCTAAGCCTCCTGCACAGCTGTCCTCCCATGGGACAAAGGAAAGGAGTAAGGAAAAATATGGCTCTGAGCATCCCATGCTTCATATTGTTGTGTTTGAAGCAAAGAGGAGTGCTGTTGGTTTTCACATCTGCTTTTGGGAATTCCAGAGCTCCGTTCTGTTTCTGGAATGATCTTTTCTTGAGTGCTAAGTTAAAAAGGTGTCAAGAGGAGAGAGCCTAAAAATCTGTGAGCGAAAAGTACGATCAGACTGTGAAAAACAGTTTGGCAGTTTTTCAAAAAGTTAAGCATAGAGTTACCGTATGACACAGCAATTCCACTCCTAGGCATATACCCAAGAGAACTGAAAACAGCTGCTCAAATAAAAACTCGTACGTGAAGGTTCAAACATTATTCACAATAGACGAAAGTTGGAAATGACCCTAATGCCCACCAGTGGAAGAATGGATAAATGAAACGTGGTATATCCATGCAATGGAATTTCATTCAGCCGTAAAAAGTAATGAATTCCATTACATGCTGTAACATGGATGAAACTTGAAAATGTCACGCTCAGTGAAACAAGCCAGACATAGATGGTCACATATCAGATGATTGTGTATATATGAAAGGTCCAGAGTAGGAAAACCATAGAGACATAAAGACAGAAAAGATATAGAGACAGCATGGGGGTTTGTAGGTGAGGGGGAAGAGGGAGTGACTGGCTAATAGATATGAAGTTTTCTTTGGGGACGATGAAGCTATTTTTAAACTAAGTAGAGTTGGTGGTTGTACAACATGTGAATACCACTGAATTGTATGGTTTAAAATGGTTAATTTCATGTCATGTGAATTTCACTTCCATTTAAAAAAAATAAAAAGCACTATCAAAGGTAAAACTCAGCATAGGGTTCAAGGAAATGAGTTTGCTGTATTGCACATAGTTTGCACAGTAGGAACTATGCTTGCAAGAAGCCCCCAGGAATTGATCCTTTGAGAAACGAAGGCCATCTAGAGAGTGGAACAGGAAGGAGCTCTGAGCACCAGGGCTCACTTTCAGTACCAAGGGGCCAGTGAAGTATGACCACCAGCATCACATGACCATCCTCCTCCCCAGAGGAAGTTGCAGCCTGGGAAGGTGACAGCTCGTAATGTCAGAAACTGAAGATGAGAAAATTGGAAATGGATGGAGTTTTATGGCAATGCATTTTTAACTCCACTTCGGTGTAGAGGGGACATTTTAAGGAGCTAAGAGGCTAAACCAGACAAGATTTTCTCCAGTGTGATAATAAATACACCAAAGTGCCCTTTTATGTTTAATAATTCAGGATGTACTGAGTGTTTAAAGGTTTTCCTGTTTTATCATTTGAAAAATCGAATGGTAATCGGTTAAAAAGTAATAGATGAGAAACGTTTTCAGGATGGGCTCTGAATCATGCACTTTAAAATGTCTTTGGGAATGGATGTCTGCGTGTTCTAGGCAGCAGGTGCCTGAAGCTTTGGAAGTCTTAACTCAACCACCACTTGTCAGGCCATTGTGTGTTCTTATTTGGAGGGATGGCATCCACTTCCATACATGGCATTGGCCAATAGTCTGAGTAGGGTTGGAACAAAATTAGACAAAAAGAAGATTGTGGGACCACTTTTGCAATAACCCCCTTTCTTGAATGTAAACAGCAATATTCATAGGGCCAGATTCCTGGAAAATTCTGAAAAGAAATCTAAAAGTCACACCACAGCTACATTTTATTGTCAGGAACATGAACACAGGGTGTCAATAAAAAGGGTTTGAATTGTTCTAGCCTACAAAATTGGGCTCCATGTGGAACATAATATAAACTCTAGATATCAGCAATTTTTGGAATGGAAACCCCACTCTCCTGTAAATGATAAGAATGATCCTATGACTCTTAAATTCAAGGAAGATGTTTTTTTTTCCCAGAAAGAGGTGTGGGGAAGAGGGAAGACAATGGAATGGTGATGCTAAATTGGCTTGTCTTATGGTAGAATCTGAACATGGCAGAAAGGATCCATGCATGTTCTTAAACATCATGTTGGAAAATAAGAGCCACAACTGTGCTTCATCCTTATTCAGCAAATCATTATTGCACCTCTGTTTATGATGTGCTCATCAGACACTGCAGCCGGCACGGGGCATACTGCATTACACCACACGGATAAGACCGCTGCTTGCATGGAGCTCATATTTTCTGGTTGAGGAAAAACATTCAAGGAGGAATTGTGACAGAAACTGCCAGCTGCCTACCCAAAAGCCGTTAATTCCTTCTTTCTTAGTAATAGACTCCTTGGTAATAGGTCCCTTAGTCATAGCCAGGATGCCTAAATTAAAGGAAAATAATCCAATGTTCTCCAGATTTCCTAGCAAAGAGGGGTCACCAACAAGATGGCAATGAAAATTATTAGGTTCAGTTTCTGGGAAAACCCTCTAATAGGGGCTGACTCACTTAGGATGCCAGCCTTCCTGCACCCTGACTTTTTCTCTCTCCTGCTGTTTGAAACCATGTGATGTTCAGGCAACGTTAAGGATGGAATCTATGTCCTAAGGATGGTGGTACAGAAAAGTGAAAAGAGCAACAAGGTTTATGATGGACTGCCTAGCCCCAGACCTCTTTTATGGGAGAGAAAAATAAACCTACATTGTGTTTAAGCTGCAGTGATTTGGGGGCTCTGTATATAGCAACCAAACCCAGTTTTATGAGATCAAGGCGGAAAACACAAATATAAAATAATTTCAGAAAGCAAAATCTGATCTGCAAGGAATACAACAGAGACATGTGAGAGAGAGGGACTGGGGTGATGGTTGAGGCTACTCTGGCACACGGGGGGAGCGGTCTCTCTGAGGTATCAGTGGCAAAACGGATCAGGTGTGTGTGGCTCTGGAGGAAGAGCGTTCCAAGCTGGAGGAGTGCCAGATACCGAAATGATCAATATGGCATAACTGAGAAACAGAAGAAAGTCGGGATGGTCAGACAGTGGTGGAAGATGTAGAGATGTTGCCGGATAAGGGAGAGGGACAAGAAAGACCAGGTCCCATATGTTCTTGTAGGCCATGCTAAGATATGAAGATTTTCTTCTGAGTGAGGCAGGAAGTCCTTAGTTTGGTGTAAGCAGGAGAGTGATGATCTGATACTTATTTACAAATCTCACTCCAGCTGCCATGTAGAGATGGGGCATGGCAAGCGTGGAGTGAGGAAGATCATTCAGCTGGTGACCTCCAGGTGAAAGCTGACTATGGGATGTATGTTGGAGAGAACACTAATGGAACTTAGAGAAACTGAGGAAGCCAGTTAAAACCTAAACAGCCTTTGTTAGGAGGATAAGCATAGATATGGCATCTACATGGCCTTTGGAAGAATCTCTTAAGGGTCTTCCTACTAGACTGACTTACCTGTGTGCAAAAAATGAACATGAGTTACTCAACAACAACCGACAAAAAACAACTTGATTCAAAAATGGACAAAAGACTTGAATAGATGTTTCTCCAAAGAAGGTATACAAATGGCCAACAAGCATATGAAAAGATGCTCCACGTCGCTAATCATTAGGGAAATGTGAGTCAAGACTACAATAAGCTAACCCCTCACACCCGTTAGGATGGCTACTATCAAAAAATGGAAAAGAACAAGTGTTGACAAGGATGTTCAGAAATTGGAACTCTTGTGCACTGTTGGTAAGAATGTAACATGTGCAGCCACTGTGGAAAACAGTATGGCAATTCCTCAAAAAAAGTTAAAAATGGAATTACCGTATGATTTAGCAATTCAACTTTGGGGTATATACTCAAAAGAATTGAAAGCAAGGTCTCAAAGAGATATTTGTACACTTATGTTTGTCACAGCTTTATTCACGATAGCTAAAGTGGGGAAGCAAGCCAAGCGTCTATTGACATGTGAATGGCTAAGCAAAATGTGATATATCCATACAATGGAATATTGTTCAGCCTTAAAAAGAAAGGAAATTCTGATGTATTCTCAAACGTGAATGAATCTTGAAGACATTAGGCTAAGTGCAATAAGCCAGTCACAAAATGGCAAATACTGTATGTTCCTCTTATATATGGTCCCTAGAGTAGTCAATATCATAAAAAGTGGAATGGTGTATGTCAGGGGCTGGTGGCAGGGAGGATGGGGAGTTATTGTTTAATGGGTACAGAATCTCAGTCCTGCAAGTGAACAGAGTTCTGGAGATAGATGGTGGCGATGATTATGCAACAATATGAACGTGCTTAATATCACTCAACTGTCCACTTAAAACTAGTTAAAATGGTAAATTTTATGTTATATGTATTTTATCACAAGAGAAAATAGGAAAAAATCAATATGGGTTGCCTCTGGAATTGCAATGAGTTGGTTCTCAGCCAGCACAACCTTGTCCAACCTTCTTACAGCTCAGGAGCAGGTCCCTTTATCTGTGAGTCCCAGTCCACCCTCTTGTTGGCAAATGGCACTTGAGTTTCCCATTTGCCTCCGCAAATATCAACTTGTTAGTGACTTCTTCTCAAAAGCCCCTCAAAACCCAGCCTTCTGCCTTGAAAGGTGAGAGAGTGGCTCCCCATCCACTGATTTAACTAGAAATCTAAGGACGTCCGGAGAGCTAAACCTCAGAAGGGGGCTATAGTCAGAAGTTGTCAAGGAGGACATGTACACATTTACATATGATTTGCATCTGCTTTACATAGGGCTGCACAAGCTGTGCTGTGTTCTCAAACATCACTCACGTTGTATTTTAAGACTGTCGCAATCTTTGATTAACATTTAGATCTGCAGTCTGGGTGCCTCGAACTTTTCCAGCCTTCTATATTTAAACTGGCTACAACCCTTATCCATGTGTGGTGGAAAGTGCACTGCCCATCCTGGGTATCTGCGTATACCTGGAGGGATTTGTTATTTTCTCAGGGTTAGCACTCATTCCAATCTTCTGTTCCTGGTGATCTCCTCCCACCTCTAGTCTATTGCCCCTTTCTCAGGCCCACCCCAAACATGTAGCATCATCCAAGACCATCGTGTGTAGCATCTTTTAATGTGAAGTTAGAGATGATAGAGGCAACACGGTACAGCAAACAATTTAGAATTCAATATTAGCATCCTTGTTTTTTGAAGTTCCTCAATCTTCTCAGACACCAGGGATTGGGCACTGGCATTTTTTTTCCCCTTGCATCTTGACCTCTAGCCTTTCCTTCCCTCCCCTCTTCTCCCCGCAGTCCTCTCCCCTTCTTTCTCTCCTCCCGTCCACTCCCCTCCCCTCTTCTCATCTCTCTTCTTTCTTCTCTTGCCCCTCTCTCCTCCTCACCATTCCTCTCTTCTCCTATCTTTTCTTTTCTCTTTTCTTCTTTCCCAGTGGATGATGAATGAGCCACTCATGTCATTCAACAAACATGTATTTGATGCTAATGAGCTAGTAAACAAGACATACAAGTTCCTGCCTTCTTGAAGTTTATAGTGTTGTGCTGGAAGAGATGCTCCCCAAAAATAAATAAATAAAATCAGCGAGCAAATTGTCCTTACCATGATGAGAGATAATGATACATATTCAAGAAATTATGAAGGGTTGCCAGCTCAAATCCAAGGTTGAGAAGGCATCTCCGTGTGAAGGTAAGGGTGAGGAAGGTTCTAAGTGGAAGAACCAAAATACAAGGTCCTCAAACAAAGGATCTGAATGTGCTCAAGAAAGACAAACGAGGCCAGTGTGGATGGTGCGGTGGGGAGACTGACATGCAAGGCAAAAAGAGATATGAATAGGGAGGAAGAGGCAGGCAGGGATGTACCGTGGAAGGCTTCCGATGCCCTGCTGGGTATGGATTTTTCTGTTGGTCTGTTTCAATTAGGATGCAAAGTGATATCATGTGTATCAAAAGGATATCACTCTGATGGCTCAGTGAAAACCACTACACCTCTCATATCTGACTTGTGCTCATGCTCTCTCTGGGGCTGCCCACCAGAACCCTAAATTCCTTTTGTCTTCTCTCTTTATTATGAAAAATAATGCAACTTTCTCTTTATCCCGCACTCTCCTTCCAGTGTGTGTGTGTGTGTGTGTGTGTGTGTGTGTGTATGTGAGAGAGAGAGAAAGACAGAGAAAGAGGGATTATGTCACTTCCCTACAAGGTAGAGGTAAAAACTATATGTGGAACATTTAATTTCCCTTATATCTGCTTTCCCCACTCCCCTCTCTGACATTAAGAGAGACACTGAGAGATGGAGTAAATAGTCAAAGAAAAGATTGTTGTCCAGGTGAGTATTATGGAAAATTCCAGTTAAGTGAAAACTTATGGAGAGAAATGCAAAACTTTTAGTGGTGTGTTTCTGCCTACCATACTTGTATTCCTGCTATCTGTGTTCACGTGTGGCACACTTGGAAGACTGGATTTTCATGCCTTCCTGGTCATTAATAGTGTTGACATAAACCTAGTCATTCCACCTACAGTCGTTGGTGGTGGGCAGAAAGATAAGGAAGAAAAGGAGGTTCTGAGTCTTTTAAAAGGGCAAAGCTTAGTGTAGGGTCTGTAATGATTATCTCTGGGGCGGTGAATTGATGCCTCACCACAGAGGGAACTGTGTGTAGCAATTACTGAGGAGCAAATAATGTTCTGCTTACACACTCAAAAGTAAGGCAGCCAGTAGTGCCCACTTCTCAGCATTCGGGGAGGAATACAGGAAAATTATTTGCTTTCTCAGATGTTTCAATCACCAGCATGATGAGTCTATGGCAGATGGTGTTCTTTGACACAGGAGTGACTTCACCACCCAGAGGAGAGTAGCATGTTTCCTTTTAGTTGATCTGACATCAAGAACTCAATAAAATATATAGCAGATTAAAGTAAATGCTTACTTTTAGTCTAATTTGTAAAAAATATCCTCTGTATATAGTAATATTTATTGTCAGAGTAAGCCAGTCAATATAGAATGATTATCTTTTCAGGATGACTTAGTAGGTACAATAGATGTAGTCGGGGATAATGTCTTAGTATTCGGTGTTTGCCCTGTGAGGATCTGCCAAGTTGAGGACGTGGAGTAGGTAGAAGTTTTGAAATTGAGTGCTGTGTAATGTGTCTGACTTTATATTGCCAGGTAAAGCTAACAGACCCCTTATAAATACACTGCCTGCATTTTTAGCAATTAGGATATTTGCTTACAGGTATTTTTTGTAAGAAAGAAACTTGCAAGCTCTCAAAAGTGAGTTGCCTACAGTACTATAACCCTCTGCCAATCATATGGGTTAAGGCAGATTTTTATAGCCAGTCATTTTGTACTCGAGTTGAAGTGCTAAGAATTCTGTCTTATCCCTCAGCTAGATTAGCTTTAAAAGGTGATCTTGGAGTCCTGTCAAGCACAGAGAGAGGATTTACGAAGTGACAAACACATGCCCACGACATTTACTATGAGATTTTCCATAACTGAATTCGCAGCTCCCGGCCAAGAGGAAATATGCAATGGAAGAGTTTGAAAGGGGGCATTTTAGCACAGACACATTTTAGATCACAGTTTTTTGTTTATTATTTTTAGCTCTGGATTTATAAACAATCAGACAATATACTCTTATCCAAAAATATTGGGGAGAATGAAGAAATCCTCTTGACTTGAAATGCTAGTTTATCTCTTCCACTTGCCGTGAGCCATTCCCTCTCTCTACGTTTGTCCCACTTACTGTGCTCACCGCTTCATGGCCTTTTGCAGCCAATTTAGCCCTTTGCAGCTCATTGTAATCTCATTCCTCATCCCCACCACTTCAAGGGCTTTATGGAAATACCATACAGACGTGTAGAGTCTTCAAATAACCCCATCCATCTTCATGGCATTTCTTACCTGATCAGCAAGAGGTTTACATTGTCTTTTCTTTTATAGCATCTTCATTACCTTTGTCTCTTACATAGCTGCCCATTTCCATGTATATTGCATCATCAACCAGGCTTTATGGTGCTTCCTCTGGTCACGCTCTGGCCCTTCATTCTGCTAGTTTCAAGGTGATCAACCATGCATGTTTCTGACCAGACGGAACATGCCTCTCATTATTTCTCCACTGTCTCTTCCAAGAACCTTTAACTCCTCCTTCCATTAGATTCACATGAATGGTAGAGAGAGGAACTCCACAGCACAAAAGAGCCAAAACGGAAACTTTATTAAAACCCAATCAAACTCATCCCAGACTGGCCCCTAACAGTGCCTGCTACACAATAGATGATTCAGTGAGTACTGTTTGAATGATAAAATGGTTGAATTAATTACTGATCTTGCTACAAAAAGTAATGAAATGGAAATAAAGCCATTCAGGTTTGGGGCCAGATGGGTTATTTGTGATATTACTAGGGAGTACAAAACCTTCACTGTAAAGTCATACAGCAAAACTGTGCGCAGTGCTAAGAACTGTTTCTGCAACCTAAAGATGATGGAAGTGAAGAAAGTTCTTATCTTTTTTAACAGAACTCAACAATTGAGTAGTGACCTGGGGTTCACTCTATGGCAGTTGCTTCCAGCCCATCCAGGGCTAGCTTGTCTGTTGGACGCAGGTCAGGGGGCTTTTGTGCTAGAACCTGCACTGATGGAGGACAGCTGGCCACCATCTGTCACCGGGCACCATCTGTCACCAGAGAACATCTTATCTTTCTTCAGTGGACAGAGCCAGAGAGAAGATACACTGTTAAAGTGGGAATTCAACTCCAAAGAGGGTACCCTCCCCTTTCTCTCCATCTTAGTCTTAGAGAACCTCATCAGCTACCTCCAAGAAGCTCCTTTGAGCCTCTTGGAAGTGGAATTTATTTTGCCCATCACCCACTAAATTTAGTGAATGCCATCCTCTCTGGCAAGCTGGGACTGAAAGCATCACTGATCCTGCATCACTGATCCTGCAACCGAGGGAGACATGAGTGGCTACAGGGGAAACTCAGGATTGCTATCTATCACTGGAATTTGGGTTTTGGAGGCAGGCATCTTACTGGAGCTAAGGTATGAAATTGTCACCAATTCTCTCACCATCCATTAGGGGCTGAATTGTCCCCCACCCCATTCCTATGTTGAAGTCCTAATTCCCAGTACCTCAGAATATGACTGTATTTGGATATAGGGTCTTTAAAGAGGTGATTAAGTAAATGAGTTCTTTAGGGTGGGTCTTAATCCAATGGGTCTGGTGCCTTCCTAAGAAGAGGAGATTGGGACGCAGATCGGCACAGAGGGAAGACCATGGGAGGATACCACAAGAAGGTGGCTATTTGCAAGCCAAAGAGAGAATCCTTCCCAGAAACCGACCCTCCTGACACCTTGATCTCAGACTTCCAGCCTCCAGAAAGTTAAAAAACAAATGTCAATCGTTTAGGCCAGCCAGTCCATGGAGCTTTGTTGTGGCAGCCCTAGCAAACTAATAGACCACACCACCCTGTATGTGTTTGCATGGAAAAGCGTGGAAGGTTAACCCTACAAAATGAAAACACGGCAAGAGTGAGAGAGAGAAAGAGATTTATTGCTAAGAATTACTCCCGTGATTTTTTGAGGGCTGGCTGGGCAAGTCTGAAATCCATAGGGCAGGCCGTCAGGAAGGGCAGGCTGTGACCTCTTAGGCAGGAGCCGATGCCGCAGTCCACAGGTGAAATTTCTTATTGCTCAAGGAAGCCTCAGCTCTGCGTTTAAGGTTTTTCACAGATTCCATCAGGCCCACTAAAATTTCCCCTAGTAATCTTTACGTAAAGATAACTGATTGTAGATGCTAATCCCATCAAGAACATACAGTCACAGCAACATCAAAATTAGTTTTTGATCAAATAACTAGGTGCCTAACTAGGTTGACATGTAAAATCAACCGTTATCATGATGATAATGATGATGACAACTGCCATTCTTTACTGGACTCTTGGTAGGTGGCAGGTACGTTGCTAAGATTCTTGCATGTATTATTTACAATGTTATAATTCCAATTATTATCCTCATATCATAGATAAAGAGATTCAGGGAGGTTAAATGACATGTCCATGATCATGTTGGATTAAAAAGTAGGTCTGTGTGATCTGCAGATCCAGGCTGTTAACCATTGGGCTGGTAGCTGTCAGAGGGACAGAAATTCTGGGCTCTAGGGCTCCACCATTAATAAGTAAAGGAAATAGAAAAAGCTCCAGGGAGCATCTTCCATGTAAAAAGCATCCCAGGAATTTGAAATAAGAGAGAAAGAGAGTGTTGTTGAAATCTAGAGCCACACCTGGTAAGCAAAGGTAACTCCTTTAGTTTCTTGGGGAAAATGAGCAAGAATCTAAACTACAATAATTCCTGTGCTGGGGGTTATGGGGACACTTCCTCTTCAGCTCCCAGGCCAGGTGGGCAGTGGCCTGAACGAGGAATCCTCAGAGAGGGTTCCAAGACCTCTTGTCTCTAAGCTGCTGTGAGCTTTCACATCTTCCTCCGGTCCATCCCCCGCCCTGAGAACGAGTGGTTGCAGCATTTCCTGATATAAATGCAGGCAGAATAAAATTAGAAATGTGCCGGTGGGGGGAAGCCAGCTACCCACAGGCGCCGTAAATTGCCTTTCCCTCTCACCCCTCCTCCCTTCTGCCCACCCCTTCTCACCCCCATCCAGCCACCCCGAATAACCTGCCCCCAGCTGAGTCACATTTCTGGAAAAGCAGGACCAGGGAGGCTCCAGACAAGTCAAGGGAATGACGCTTAGCTGATGAGCAGCAGTGAAAAGAGAAGGTAACCAAAAGAAAAGCGATATCATTAACCTCTGTGGACGGCAGGTCCAGAAGGCCTGCTTGGAGCAGTTGGTTTGAGTGACAGCTGTCTTATAGGGTCAAGAGAATGAAAGGAGCACAGAGGACTGGATTTAGTCATCAAGTCAGCCACCTTCGTATAAGATCTTTGCTTCTGCTCTTCTGACATTGGCACAATTCTTTACCCTCCGGGAGAATAATCTTTTGGCTATAGCATCAATGGCCCTAGTGCTTGATGATGGAGGAACACTTATCTTATTAGCAGCCTCCCCCCAAACACTATTTTAAATGTAGGGGCATACTTGAATCTATGAGAAGTTACTTGAGGGTGTAGCACGTTCAGAAACTGGATGTCTTGTAGAGTAGGGCTTCTCAGTATTGCCAGGACCCCTAAAATATGGATTATCAGGCCACCTCCTGGTCCCACTGAACTAGAATTCCTAGTGATAGGGCCTGGGCACTCTTCCAAACAGTGGAGTCTCAGGCACCCTGGAGGCTGAGAACTTGGGAATAAGGCATTCTCACAAGTTGCTTTAAAAAAAAGGCAGAGAAAAAAAATAACATCAATATTTGAGGAGTTTAGTTATACGACATAAAGGAATACTATGCTAATGATGATGATGATGGTGGTGGCCTTATTATTAATGAAGGCAATAATGGCTACATATGATCTATTATTGAACTATTGCTGTGCCACACATATCTTAAGAACCATTACATGGAACGCATCATTTGACCCTCCCCCCAAATCTTGGAAGACAAGTATGATTGTCCCACTCCTGATTTTATAGACAAGAAGAAATAAATGAGAGCCAAAGAGCTGACTATCTTGCCAAAACTATACTGCTAATGGGGGTTAGGAGGCTGAGGGCCTAACCACCTCGAGACACTGCCAGAATCACGGGAAATATGGGACACTAAGAGTAATATCTTGAGCAGAGGAAAGGAGGCACCTGTATTTCCCCCTTCATCAATAGTTCTCCATTCTGATGGCACATTACAGTCTCCTGGAATAACTTAAGAAATAATGTTGCCTGTGTCCAATCTCAGACCAATTAAAGACAATTTTAAGGAAGAAGGGCTTGATTATCAGTATTCTTTTTTAAGTTCCCCAGGGAATTTTAATGGGCAACCCGAGTTGAGAATCACTGCCTGAGATCAAAGATTCTTAAAATGTGGTCCATGGATCAGACTTCAATAAGTCTGTTCAAAGTTTTCACGCATGAGCATTTATTGAGGGCATGGGGCATGGCTTTTCCTAATTCCTGAAAGGACCCCCAAATGCCAACAAGCAAACCAAAAAAGATGGAAAACCATTTCCATGGAGGGTGATGGGAACCATCCCCACCTTTAATTGAGAGCCTGCTGTGTGCCAGGCACTGGGGTGGGCACTTGAGATAGGTTACCTCATGTAATCATCCTAACAGCCCTGGTGTTGTTCTATTTTATACGGGAGGAAGCTGAGGTTCCAGAATGCCAGAGAACATCCCCAAGATGTCAAGATGTCACCATGAATAAAGGATAGAGCCATAAACCAACTCAAGTCTATTTAATGCCAAAGCCAGTTCTTCCTAATAGACTTCCCTGATGGATGAGGGTTGAAAAAGTCCTTCCCAGAAATAGGGGAACAGATTCACTGACAGCTAGAGGGCTTTGCCAGCCAGAGGGCATGTGGGAACTCTGAAGTGGTGCACTGTTAAGAAAGGAAAACATCCCACGTTTGCACTGTATAGCTCAGGATTAATCTCCACTGTCCTGAGAAGCAAGCAAGAAGGAATTTGACATTTCCCCCTTGCCTAGAAGCTGATCCTTTCTGGGAGCTTCTGAGCTTGCCATGGGGAGTGTCTTTTTTTTGCTTCTTTCCCCTACCACCTTATTTTCTTGGTCTTTGACCATGTATCTCAACAAGGAAGCATTCTATTTCTAATGAAGCAAATGTAGGCCCTTCATTTAATCATGAGTATGTCTTTCATCCTATTTTCTTCTACTCTTTCTTCCCCAAAGGCCTTCCGAGGTTTAATTTCTTACGCATGTGGGAGGAGGGTGATCTTCACAATGACGTGATGATCTTACCCAGCAAATACGTTTCCCTACGTAGATTCCTATGTTAGCAAGTGGTATGACCCAATTGTTCAAGCTGAACACGTTGGCGCCCTCCTTAATTCCTCCCTCTCATGCAGCCTGCTCTCTCCCACTCTCCACAACCAGGAAATCACCATGTCCTGATGGGCCTCTCAGAGCCATCCGTCCTCTCCATCTCCACAGTGTCTCTGGTCCAGACCTCATCTCTCTGTTAGACAGGAAACCACTGTGGCTTCTGCTTGGTCAGCCCTGAGTTTAGCTAGCTCCGCTCCATCCTATGCAGCCAGAGCAATACTTTTTAATATAGATTGGACCACGTCTCTGTGCTACTTAAAACTCTTCTCCAAGAGCTGAAAATACACACATGCACAAACACACACTCATGTAAATGCACACACTCACAAATATTTACACACAGTTCTTTGAACCCTGAAAACAAAGTCCAAAATCCTTCACATGACCTGCCACGTGCTACAGAAATTTCCCTCTGCTCTCCAGCGTCTCTTCTCCAAGGTTTCCTTCTCTCCTTTGTTCCCACCTCTGCAAAATTAAGTCGATAAATGTTCCTCACGTGGCATGCCTGTATACATGGGATTATAAGTGGGGTGGTCTGAGTTGCTTGTCTTACAGTAAGAAAGGATTTTTGTTTGCCTTTTAGACAACTCTATTGAGAAATAATTCACATACCACAAAATTCACCCACTTTATATGTACAATCCAATGCTTTTTAGGATATTTGCGAGCTGTGCAGCCATCGCCACAATCTAATTTTAGAGCATTCTCATTTCACAGTGTATGTGTATATCAGTCATCACGTTGTACACCTTAAATACATACAATTTTGATTTGTCAGTTATACCTCAGTAAGGCTGGGGGCAGGGGGAAGAACATTTTCATTACCTCAAAAACTCCTTGAATAGATCCACTTTCATTTACCCCCCACCAACTCTAGGTAACCACTAATCTACTTTCCGTGTCTACAGGTTTGCCTATTCTGATGTTTCATAGATATGGAATCCTGCAATAGGTGGCCTTTTGTGTCTGTTTGCCTTCACTTAGCATCACGTTTCCTAGGCTCCGCCACGTTGTAGCAGGTCTTTCCAGAGAACATTCTGTTGTATGGAGATTCCATATTTTATTTATCTATTCACCAGTTGGTAGACATTTGGGCTGTTTCACTTTTCAGTTTTGTGAGTCGTGCCACTATCTGCATATCAATTAAGAGCATCAATAAGTCCAGGTTCATCCATTTACTATCAGCAAGAGTTCAGCCAGCTATTTGACTCAGCTAAGCCTCAGTTTTCCCTCCCGTAAAATGGGAATAATGATAGCATCAGCCTCCTGGGTCGTTGTGATAACTGAATATAATGATGTAAGTACAGAGTTTAGCCCAGCATCTAACACGTAATGAGCGCTCCACAGACCTGCATTTAGTCTTATACGATTCTCCTTTTTCTTGGGACATGATCCTTAGGGCAGCAGTTGTTGATAGCTATTATTTTTTCACAAATATTTATTTAATGCTTCCTGTGTCCTAGTTGTGTATCCATTGTTTTCAGTGAGTCCATGAGGCAGTCATTATTTTATCATTTTACGTGTGAAGAAATTAAATCTCAGAGGACTCAGGAAGGCGCCCGAGTGCACATGGATAAGAGGAAGTACAGTGGGATTTCTAATTGATCCCAGACACTGGACAGTTGATCCTGTGTTTCCTGGTGTTTGTGAGCCTGTTATCCTCTTGCCCCTTGACTTCCAACCTCACATCTGCCACCCTCGGTCTTGTCCCTCACAAAAGGCTGACAAGCGGTCATGAGACAGCTCGTTATAAGAGTACGGTCAAGGACTTAAATTAAAAGAGAAAAAAACAAGACCTGCTTTGTGACCGCGGGAAGGAGTGTTTGCTAGATAGAGGCCATTCACTTTCTTCTGAGGAAAAGCTTTACTTTACAGCAGGAAAGACTGCAGTGAGACATCAGAAAGAACTTGCTAATAGTCCAGGTTTTGAAATCTTGAATAGCTCATCCGAGAAGAGGCTATAGCACTATCTCCACTGACTGTGTGTGTGTGCATGTGTGTGTTTGTGTATATATGTGTTTGTATGTGTATGCATGTGTGTATTCATGCATGCATATGTGCGTATACTTGTGTGTATGTGTGGTATATATGTGTTTGTGTGTATATGTGTGTTTGTGTGTATTTGCATATATATTTGTGTTTGTGTGTATATGTATCTTTGTATATGTGCGTTTGTGCATACGTTTGTGTGCATTTGTGTATGCATGTGTGTTTGCATGTATATGTGTATTTGTGTGTACTTGCATATATATTTGCATTTGTGTGTATATGTATCTTTGTGTATGTGTGTTTGTGCACACGTTTGTCTGTACTTACATATGTGTGTGTTTGTGTGTACTTGCATATATGTGTGTTTGTGTGTATATGTATCTTTGTGTATGTGTGTTTGTGCACACGTCTGTCTGTATTTGTATATATGTGTGTGTTTGTGTATATATGTGTGTTTGTGTGTACTTGCATATATGTGTGTTTGTGTATATGTATCTTTGTGTATGTGCGTTTGTGCACACGTTTGTCTGTACTTATATATATGTGTGTGTTTGTGTGTACTTGCATATATGTGTGTGTGTATATGTATCTTTGTGTATGTGCATTTGTGCACACGTTTGTGTGTATTTGTGTATATGTGTGTGCTTGTGTATATATGTGTGTTTGTATGTGTGTGTGGGGAGGCGCACATGTATCCGACTGGAGCTCCCCTCTTCAGAGGCCAGGCTACATCATCCCATCTTACTGACTTTTTCTAATCCCGCCATTCTTTGCTCAGGGAGTTGGAAGTGAGCTTAAGCCTTACGTTTTCTTTCTCTTTCCGACTGTGGCTAAATCCTCTGCAGATCGCTATTCTCTCCCTCCCAAAGACATGTTTGGGAGTAGCAATTAAAAAACGCACTCTCACTAGGCCTTCATCAGTATGTTTGCTTTCTCTCACCCTCCTTCAATGTGTATCGTACGAGACACGTAGATAGAGATGGAGAGAGAAATGAAGAGATAGTGAGAGAGAGCGAGAGAGAGAGAGATGGAAATGTGTGTCCGATCCTACTCAGAGAGCACATAGAAGAGGATACGTTTTTGAGAGAGGAAACAGTAAAGCGGTAACTAGGTGTCACTCTTTTACCAACCTTCACAGTAATTGAGCAGAGAAATAGAAAAAAAAAAAAAGAATGACTTTGTTAGCCAGAAGATGTGATTTGGCTTAGGGTTTTTAGGGTTATGCAGTGTGTGTGTGTGTATGGATGTGTGTGTGCGCATGTGTTCGCGTGTATTTCTTTTGCTCCTCCCTAGCTGTGAGACCATGGTGAGTCATCTCTTGGAGTGATAAATAAAGGGGTTTTCAGCAGGGATTACCTTTTATTTCCTTGCTTCCCCTGCAGCGAGGTAATCAGAGACCTGTCGGCGAGCATCGGAAGCCACTGCTACATTGGGTGGGCTTCACTGGCCCACCTCCCTCCTCGCTGCCTCAGCCCCATGCAGTTTGTACGTTGAACACAATCTTATCTCTGGAGGGTGGGCAGGCATATGGGCTGTCCCTAGCAGAGCTGATGTTCCTGGCTTCACAAAAGTGCCTGCTTCCTGCTGGTGGTCACAAGAGAAGGAGAGGTGAGAAGGGCTCTGGGGCCAGACAAAGTAAACCTTTGCAATGGACCACGGCATTGACCACCGGCGGTCTCCATTATCCCCACCGTCACAGGCAGCCGGGCTGGCTTTTTGTCAGTCCTGTTCAGAGAAGCCTTGTTAATTCACCCCCATGAAAATGGAAGTTTCATACGCATTGACATAATTAATGAAGAGGCAGGCAGCATGCGCTACCAATTAACACCACAGGGAAAAGTAAAATGGGCTTTCTTTTGGCATGTTGTGCCAAAGTTAAGGAGTGTAACACACAGCAAATAAATAGAGATGCTTTTAATGAGCCGCAAGATCGAGCTGAATAACTCAGAAAGGATGGTGGGTAAACACTGCCAAGTCCTTGCACCGTTAAGAGTAATTGATGAGCATAGTTAAAAGTTTGAGGGGGAAAAGGGACTGTTGGGTGCTGCAACCATGCTCATTTATAAATGTATTTTCCCCTGAAAGTCACTGTTAGGTATGTTAAAGGATGTAATGTGCAGTTGGAAACAAATATGATAGACTAGGCATTTTGTAGGGCCCGGAAAAGATGAGACTTAGCTGTTCCAGAACAAATACTGTGGTGGATTTTTCACACTTGATGGGATTGTCTTTGTCAAACTCAAAGCAAAACGGGCTCCTCAGCCGTCAATCCCTGCTTTGAGTACACCCTGGAAACGAAAGGAAGAGAATTTTTTAAAGTGGTGTTGGAGCCATTCCATTCCTTTCGGAAAGCCAGATGGATAATTTAATTATTTTTCTCTATGTTCGTAAGATTAAAACATGACCTTCCACCGAAGGGTTTCTCATTGTTTCTGAGAGAATGAGGGCATTTGTACAAAGAAGTTTTCTGACTAAAGAGAAATCCATTTGATCAAAAAATAGAAGCTCAGTAGGTTTCGGTAGCTATTTTAGGAACTTTTAAAAATCTGAGTTCAATTGGTTTTTGTTAATGTAGTGTATCTGGTCCAATTAAGCTTCATTTTAAAATTAAAGTGCCTACAGTGGAGTCCATCATTCTTGTGTTAACCTAAGAGAATTCAATTATGTATGCCAGGCCAGTAAAGCCCAACAATCCTACATATCCTACAACTCCTCCCCGTTCCTTACAACGATAACAACAAAATCACAGGAGGGAAATTCCTGGCATTAGTGGAGAGCATGCTCTGAAGTGAGTGCGGGAGAGATGACTCAATATGGCGGCCTACATTGGTCTCAGTTCCTGCTCATCTCTCCTGCTCTGGCATATCATCGTGCCAAGCATGATTCCATTTTCCAATTGTACATTGTTCGTGCAATACGGCCCTAAGCACAGGCCAATGGTTTAATCGATTGTTGCTTGAAGAAAGAGAAATGCACTATGACACTAGGGAAGAAACTGTCAGTCCCCAGTTTTTGAAGGGTGGTGTGTTGGCACCAACATGGTACCTTCCTAAGTGATTTTCTAAGATTTGACCATGTGTGAGTTCTGCTTTATGTGCCTACCCTGGACTTGACCCTAATATTGGATGTGTCTCTTGGAAGTTACAGCACTCAGTTACACAGGCATCCTTGCTTCACCTTCCTTCTAGTCGAGGACTGTTACCTACACTTTTCAATTGTCTGCTTTGTGAATGATCTGTGGCAGCGCATTCCAGATTGTGGTCCCTGGACCTGCCTCAGAATCATCTTGGTTGCTGGTTTTAAGTCGAGTTCCCAGGCCCTCTTCTGAGCAATTACATCAACAGTGGCCCTAGGATCAACATTTTTAATGGGCAGCCTGGTGTCCCCATGATTCCCTGATCTCTAAAACCATTTACATCCCATTCGACTTTCTCTCCGTTATGACCCAGTACACTTCTGGGGCTGTTCTATTAGATGCGTGCTTTGGAAATCTAAATGAATTTGCATTTCAAAGACTGATGAGAAAGAGACACCTGTCCAGGTAAGTAAACAATCCATTATTCTCCAACTCCGACAGTGAAGAGTGCAGTTCATGAGGTGTGTTATGTGTCTGTCAGGGGTGTGTTCACTCTCTTCCTGAAGATGAGGCCAGAATAGTTATGACTAATTGAGTTTTGATTTGATTGCTGCGTTTTTGTATTGTGGCTCATATTTAGATGTCTCTAGAAGAGCGACCTCTTCCTGTTAGAGAGTGGATTCCAAACAGCTGGTTTGCGCATCATAGGGGTTTAAGAAATAGTTTGGAAGTTGTCAGAATAAGGGCCAGGCAGCCACAAGGTGGTTGTAGAAGGCAGGGTGGCCCAATTACAAAGAGGAATCCTAACTTCTAATTCTTTTCTTTCTAAATAATCTTCCACCCTACATGCAGAGTTCTCAAAAGCACTTTATAATTTCCGTGTGGGTACTCACTGTCCATTGAAGTCTGTTATTCTCCAGAACAGTTACATCTTTTAGAAGTGAGATCTGAGAAAGCAAAGATGCTGAGATCTGAGAAATTGATTTCTCTTCTCAGAGGAGTCCCTGATTCATCCTAATAATCCTCAAGAACCGATGTCTCAGCATGTCTAACTACAAAATGGGTAGAAAATGATAAAATGCAGAAGAGGTTTCTAAGTCTCAATTTTCTTCTATGACGGAAAAGTAGAGAGGCAGTATTTTATTTTATTTTTTTTACCATTATTAGCCAACCTGTCAGTCATTTAAAATTTTCCTCGTGAAGACACAAAGCCAAGTTTTGAAAACTGTGTGTCGCTCCTTCCAGCTGATATTATGAAAGGCAGTGGTGAATATTCCAGCTAAAAAAAGGTCCTTCATTTCAAAAGCCCAGCTGGAGGCAGAGTCCCACAGAAGTGACCACAGCAGAGGGTAGGTGGCTCACAAAGGATTGCAAATTCCTCTTTGCTCTTGTTTATTTTACATGGGTGCAATGAGTCCCAGCAATTAAAGTTATAATGGTGCAGACAGTCCTAATGTAGAAAGCCTCACGGCTGTGCAGGTAGTTCCAGTGTCAGTCCCAATTATTAGGACATCCCTCAGCAATGAAAGTTTTCTCATTCATTCTTACTGAACAGTTAGGGCATGTGGCAGCCCAGAGCTCTGTCAAAATGAGTTGTCCCCCTTGAAAAGTCAGCAGTGCAGTGAAGTGACAACTTAATGCATGCTAAAGCTCCCTCCATAACGGGACCCAGGCGAGGCAGAGAGACTGCATCTGGATGCTGACGTTCAGCTGCCTGAGTTCAAATCTCCCCTCTGCCCTCGTGAACTGGATGCTTTCTACAAGTTTCTGAGCACTTGTAAGCCTTTCCTCCTCATAAGGTTGCCGTGCGGATTAAATGAGATGATTTGTCAGGTTTAGCCCTATGCTTGACACACCATAAGTGGGAAGCAAGAAGGAGTGCAGCTACAAGGAGCTCTCCAAGGTACTCACGATGAAAGACAGCATTGTTTGGTCTGTAGGCATTATTCAGTGGTTTAGGAAAAGGGTGTTTGTCCAGGATCCTCTTTCACTAAGCTTTGCCCAACCAGTCTTCTCAGTTGTGGTGAATTCCTTTCTGTGAGAGTCCCACCTCAGCCAGTGTAGACGTCTTTGGTGTAAGGCCAAGCCAGTGTGGATTGTCCTCCATTCTCCCAACTTCCAGGGAGACTCTTGTGTGCTGAAGCCTGGTTAAAGGACAGATTCCTGTTTGGATGTCAGCAGCAGCCTGGGAGGTTAGCTGCTAGGGTGAGTGAGGGCAGGTTACTTGCATCTCCAAGGGTTAGAGGCTGACACACATGGTGGGTGAGCTGGGACCAGGAACGTTATCATTCATGGCGGGGTCAGCCTAAGAACTCAAGTTTGAGATGGTAACCACGAGGAGGGGAGACCCTCCCAGGGAGTCTTCACAGGTCCATGAGAAACCACCTCTGCCACCTATTCTCAGAGCATGTGAAAGAATTTTTTCTCTGAGCCTAGAATTTGACAGTCAGTGGTAGAAAAGACTTCAGGGTTTGGTGGATGCTGATGGCAGACTACACTGGAAGACACGAAATGAGAAACCAAATTGAAGTGTGTTTTTCACTCAATCATGATAAATTTGCATTTGTAATGTTAGTGATATGATACACTATGTTTATGTGCTTTACCTGTAGGAGGTGTTTAGCAAAACCTCTGTTTTATAAGTGAGTTCACTCAGACAAGAATTGTGCAGGAAGTCAAGCTTCCATCCAGGTCAGCTTAACTCCCAAACTATGCTCTTATATGTTATGCTGTTCGTTTTAGTGTCTCATTCCTAGAAGCTAAAGAAATGTTGAATCAATTCCCTACTATGTGCAAACAAGGCTGGATGTTATGGAAGATATGAAGTGCGCAATACATGATTTTGGCCCTCAATGGCACCTTCAGTGTGGAAAGAAATAAGCAAGGAGGATAGAAATGTTTAGTCCTTAGAGTGACCCTGTACAGAAGGTGATCTTGTCCCTCTTATACAGATAAGGAAATTGTAAGTAACTCGCTCAAAGTCCCTAGATAGTATATATAAGAGCTACATCGTCAACTGAGGTCTCTCCCCAAAGCCATGCACTCAGCCTATTTACCATATTGTAAAAAGAAATAGGAAGTATGAATCTAGACATAACTTTGCAGATTTTATCCTGTCCATAGGCCATGTGAGACTAAGGGATTGGACCTTGTATTAAATGATAACTAAACTGGGATGGGGGTGGATGCTTGTTCTCCTTAACTCTTTTGTTTATGAGTGACAGAAATCCAAACAGAACGAGCTTTAGTCAAAAGTGGACTATATTGTACTTTTAAAACTGAGTTTTGTGTTGCAAAATGGGTTTCAGGCATGGCTGGATCAAGGTGACTAAATGATGACACCCTCAGGAATGTGTATCTCTAGGCTTTGCTTTCCTTGGTATTGACTTCATTCCATGGCACATTCTCCCTAAATGAGGGGAAGATGTTCACCCATAACTCTGGACTGAGACCCTATGAGTTATCAAACTGACAAAAGTTTAAACTTCCCATCTTAAAGTGCAAGGCAACATCTTAGGGTTAAGTCTCGTGTATTCCAAACCAATCCTTGAACTTATTACTCTGATTTGGAGAGTGGGATATCTTGATTGGACAGGTTTGGACCCAAGGATAAGTAAGACCCTATATAAACTATAAGTTCTCTCCTATACTTCTATAAGACTAGGACTGGAGAAGGAGTATTTCTTCAAAGAAATGCAATATGTTATTCTTATCAGAGGGGGAAAGGAATTATTGGCACATGTATAGGACTAATGTCCACTAAGCAGCCTCAGTTAAGGGAATCAGGTAGAAATAAGTGGGGCAGGGGCACAGCCTGCATTAACGCACTACCTGCCTGCGTGTACATTCTGAGGACAAAATTCTGGATTTTTTCCCTGCCTGCCACAACAACTCCTTTCAACTATAGCTCCTTAGGGAGAAAGGAACCAACATCTGGTAGCTCTGTCTGGTATTGGAACAATGCTGACTGCTTACCCAGTTAACCCATTCTCTGTTCTCGCTGACTCCATAAAGTAGATCTTCCAGACTCACACTCCCACACCAGGAAAGGCAGTACAGAGAAATTCATCGATAGGTCTAAGGTCACAGCTAATTGGGAAGACTGCTGGATTCATGTTCCAGCATAAATAAGCAAACAAATTATGCCATTAAAATAAAATCCAAGCCAGAGATTTCAAATTGAGGCTCACAAAGCAAGTGGACTTTATGACTTGCAGATATAGTCTTGTGTTTTTTTTTTTTTTTTCCCTCAGATCGGGGGTGTGTGTGTGTGTGTTAGGAAATAAAATTTCACGTAAAAATAAGAATTTATGGCTTCTCCAAATCCCATCAAGATAACAAATGACTAGCGTTGAGATAAGGTCGTCTCCTCTGGCAATGCATGCTTTCTGCATTTCTCCCAAAGTTCCCAACTGGCCAGCTTCAGTCATTCATGGGATCTATTCAGCATTGGAGACATTTAAGTGTGTAAATCCTGGTGTAATGGTATCGTGTCACTTCACTCATACACATGGTAGCCTATGCAATGTGTCAGTCCATACCCCTGAACTGCTCCGAAACACACCATGTGCTCTATATCCATATGTCTATACGTATTCTCACTGTATGTGTCACACACACACACACACACACACACACACACAGGAGGAATTTGCCCTTGCCTTATTCTTTTCTTTCCATGCCCCCTCTCATTTAGCTCTCTGCATAATCCTTCTCTTGTAACCTTCATCTCCCCACTGTAGGAATTTAGGATGCTCGCTACCCAACTGTATTAATAAAGCACTTAAAATTATGCAATTTTCTTCAGGATTATTTATCTAACCATCTCTACTGAAGTGCTCCTTCTGCAGCTCTTCATATGCAGTGGTTTCCCTCAGGGCAGCTGTTGGAGTCCGAAAGCATTGACTGAAATGCAGAGCCAAGGACGCCAGCTGCTCATCCAGGCACTCCAAGACCGGTCATTGCAGCAGGGGGCAAAGACGGGGCACTGACAGTGGGCGTGTGCTCCATCCTGCCTTTGGGCTGAGCTGCACCACCTAGCCTCAGCACCCAGGGATCCCTTCCTTCCAATGGCAATTGCAGAGAACTCTAATCTCATAACTGCAGCTTAGTGTCTGGGAGAGCCCAAGGTAAGGATGGAGTCTGTCTTGGCTGTTTTTACTCCTTGCCTTAATGATGGATTATCTCACAATTTCATCTCTTCCCTTATAGCAGGGTTTCTCCACACAGACAGTGCTTTACGTGGGGTTCCCTTGTGCACTGTAGGATGTTTAGCAGAATCCCTGGCCTCAATCCACTAGATACCAGTAGCACACAGTTGTGACAACCAACATTTCTCCTAACATTGTCTGTTGTCCCCTGGGGGAAAATTTGCCTGGTGGAGAACCGCTGTCTGATAGGAACACAGCAACAAAAGGCTCCATGAGACCAGGCACTGTGTCTGCTTTTGCCCGCTGTTGCTTGTCAACACACAGTAGATTCCCAATAAATATTTGTTGGATGGATGAATAAACTTCCTACTGGTCAGAGCTGGAGATTATATTCATCCCCAAGGTAAAATGGGAAGACTATAGTGATTATAATTCACATATTAGGAGGGAAATCAAGGACTCCTTTTCATTTCCTCCTCCCACTATCTTTATCAAACGAGTTCAATAACTGTTTGCTGAATGAAAGCCTAAATCATCATTATGGCTCTCTTAACTTGAGTATCCACCGTGGAGAAGTTCTAAATAGGGGTTATCATTTAATTTAATTTCCTCAATGACTCATTGAGATAGGCAATATCAACCAAATTTTACATATTGGGAAAGTGGATCCATAGAGGTTAAGTAATTTTCTCAAGGCCACACAGTTGTAAAGTAGTGGAGACTTGATTCAGATCTTCGTCTGGAAGGGTTCTCAGAGTCTTCTTTTTTCTCTGCACCTTATTGGTCACTGTATTCTGTCAAAGCTCAAAGCAGGACAACATGAAGAACATTAATCCTAAGGTGAAATGTATGAGAGGTTAAGTGGATTTGCCCAAGTTTCCCATTACATTCATTTGAGGGGGGGAAATGGATTAAAAACAGAAGACCTTGGTCATAAGTTCGTGTTCACTTGAAAATGAGAAGTAAGTGTTTTATAGATCCGTAGCTTCACATTATCTATTGCATTGTGAGAGAAAGAAGAAGATGGATGGAATGGAGCAAAGAGTACAATAATATTGCAAAGCTTTCTATACTGGGTCAAATGAGGGGAAGATGAGCTGGAAGGATGGAGAACAGAAGGCTAAGAAAGAAGAACATGTAAGAGATGTATCTAAACTGTTTTTAAAAATGGTTAAGGAACTCAAGGAGAAATATAAAGAAGGAAGCATTCTAAAAGGTCAGAAAAAGTAGTCAAGTAAGAAGCAAAGTAATTTAAACACAAAAAGGAAAAGCTGCAGATACTTCTTTCATGCTTCAGAAAGCATCAGTCTTAAACCTTGCAATGTCCCAATAATTCATTGCAATCTTCTGCAAGGCACTAAAGTATTTCACAAAGACATACTTTTTTCCCCCTAAGCTGATGAGTCCTTAAGATGGTCCAAATTTCCTTAAAAAATGAAATGAAACTACTAAGCTGTCTTCACATTAACCTTAAAGATAATGACGTGTTGGACCGTGCCCTATAAAGGACATATGGAAATGGCCTGGTTACATATTCCTGTCTATGTCGGTAACTCCATTATTCAGATATTGATATATGAATACATTAGTGTCATGGGACAAGGAAGGAAGGATGGAAAGAAGGAGGGAGGGAAGTTGGAAGAAATACCCCATCCTCACCATCCTTTCTCCTCCATTCATTTGTTTAATCATTCCACTGCTTTTTTTCACTGGGCATCTACCATGTGTCAGTCACTGTGTGAGCCACTTGGGAAATAATGATAAGCAAAAACGAACACAAGGCATGCTCTCATGAGACACACGGTCCAGTGGGGAAGAGAGAACAGAATCCAGTGATCCCTCTTAGGTTGGTTGAGGCAGGGTCTTTATTCTTCATACCTCATTTCTGGCCCAATGTGTCAGCTTCAACAGTTAACTAATTTACCAGCCTGACTCTCACATCCCATGGATTTGGGGCACTGGATCAGCAGAGCGAGCCATCAGGCCATAATGGAACACTGCTTGACAGATTCAGCCCCCAATCAGTGAAGGAGAGGAAAGCTGGATTGGTTTAATTTCCCAAACCAAGTGATGGAGTTGAGTTCTACCACTGGCTTCTGATGTGTCCATTCTGAGACGTGTTCATGAAAATCAGTCAAGGCACTAAATATAGAAGGGAGAGCCACTTGGAGTTGAGAGTGACCTCAAGGTCACCTAAGCCAGCCAGCACGAATTTACACTATCGGATTTCTGCTCTTTGTACTTATACTTTATCCAGGGTTTTTGATCAGTTTTTACCTAACAGAATTGCTACTGCTGAAGGCAGTTCATTTTATTCCTAGACAACTGACAGTTCCTCACTTATTAAAACATGTTTGTTCTCCCTAAAGTTACTAGATACAATTCTATTCTCTGAAACCAGGCAACCAGTCACTGGTCTTTGGAGGAGTGGGGTCCAAGGACCTGTGTCTGAGTCCTGGCATCAGCGTTTACTAGCCGTGGAAGCTGAGTCAAACACTCTGGCTCCCTGAGTATCAGGGCTCTTTTCTATAAAAGAGAGACTGTTCTTTATGGTCGACCTCTCCAGAATTCAGCGTGGAGTAAGTATGGTTATCTGGATCCTGTGAGTGTGTTCCATGTGGTAGCAAGGAGACCACTATAGTTAAAAACTCCCATTCTGTCAACAGAACAACCCAGGAAGTTAGAAGATGTTTGTTTATTTGTTTTCTGATATCTGGGCAAAGGGAGAAAGGAGGACTTGGTTTGATTTGACTTGTGCCTCGTGTCCATCCTTCAACCAATCAGAATAAGTCAGGGATGGACTTACTGTGGTTGGTGTGATTGAACTGGAGTATCAGAAATTCAATAAGGATAACGATGAGGAAAAATATCTATATTCACTACAATGTGGCTTCTAAGAGCAAGAAGTTTACCCAGCTCGCTCATCATCCCAGCCAAACTTTTAAAAGGCGAGGAGAGTTTCCTGAAAAAAGTTAAATATAGAATTATAGAATTACCATATGACTCAGCCATTCCATTCCATTCCTATGTAGATACACAAAAGAACTGAAAACAGGAATTCAAACAAATACTTGCACATGAATGTTCATAGCAGCATTATTCACAATAGCCTAAAGGTGGAAACTACCCAAATGCCCATCAGTGGATAAACAGGTAAACAAGATGCCATGTATCCATACAATGGAATATTATTCAGCCATAAAAAAGAATGGGGTACTGACACATACCACAACACAGATGAACATTTAAAGCATCCTATTTGAGAGGAGCCAAACACAAAAGGTCACGTATTATATGATTCCATTTATTTGAAATATCCAGAATAGGTCAATCCATAGAAACTGGAAACTGATTGGTGGTTGCCAGGGGCTATGGGGAAGAGTGTGAGGAGTAACTGCTTAAGGGGTATAGGAGTTTCTTTTGGAATGATGAAATATTTGGGAACAGGACAAAGGTGGTGGTGGCACATCATCATGAATGTATCAAATGCCACTGAATTATTTGCTTTAAAATAGTTAATTAAAAAGAAAAAAAGCAAGGAGACCTAGGATGCAGCTTTAGGTGAGATATATAACTTGCTTGAGCCGTGTGTTCCTTTTGTAGAACGAGCAAGAGATGCCTATGTCTTTGGGTGACAGTGAGGTCCAAATGGCCTAATGTTCATAAGGCATCCAGTTCCTGGCACCTGCCAGTTGCTCAGTAAATGTGCACATGCTCCCCTCACCCCCAACACACACGTATCACATCGGCACTCAGATAACTCCTACTCAGTGGCTTACTTTGAAGATTGAGAAAATGTATGTGAGGAACTTACCTATCACATGCAAATTCTGTCAAATCCACCTCCCCATATTTCCCCGAAGTTGTTATTCTTTTCATCTCCACATCGGTCCAGGCTGCAATCACCCTTTCCAGGACTGCTGCTTTGGACTGCACTCCCTGCTTCTGTTCCCTTTGCCTCCACTGAGTCTTCTCACAGCAGCCCAAAAGCCCATCTCAGAAGGCACATAGGATAGTTTCCCTCTCCAGCTAAAAGCCCCACTTAGAATTAATTCCAACCGCCTTCACATAAAACCCTCAAAGTCTGCCTACTGCCAACCTCACTAAATTCATCCCCTTTTTCTCATTCAGAGTCAGAGGTGACTCTGAGTAGTCCCGAGCTGGCTCCACCCCAGCCGAAAAGTCTCTTCTTCAAAGACTCTCCCTTGCCACCCTTTTAAAACTAGTGACCCCACTGCTTCTTTGTTCTTTGCCATGGCACCCTGTTCACTTGCTTCAAAACCCATATTACCATTTGTGATTTTTAAAAAATTACCTGTTTTTGGCTCTTTTCCATTTTATTCATTAATGCATCTCCGCTGACTAACACAAGGCTTGATATACAGCAGGCACTCAATCAGTGCTTGTTAAATGAGGCCAATGTGTGGAAATCATTATTAGTATAGTCCTGAAAAATGCTACAAAGTCTGCTTTGCCCTCAAGTACAAATTGATGGGATGATTAAAAGGACACTTTAATACTGTGCCTCCTGGATGCCCACTGTTTTTCTATCCTCTGCCGTTTCAACAAGGAATGTGACTTTAGCATGAGGTGGCAGCCCGTTGAACTTTGAACCCTTCTTTTATTTATGATGTATGTGTCAGGGAAACATGACAACATCTGGGAATTCATTAAATGACAGTTTTCCCTTCAAATTCTTTCCCTAGTTTATTTTTTCCAGCACAATCCTATTAAGGGAAAAGCTAACTGACCACAAGCTTCATTTCTGCTGAGCTTAGCCAAAAAGTCAATCATGGCTCGACAAGAGCTATTCTAACTATTTAGCCAATGGACGGGCTTCCATCTTGACTGGCTTTGCTGCTCCTAAGAGAATAGGTGTGCATGGGCATAATTCTATTTTGATACTCTTCATTTTCAGCAAAACTAAGACAACCCCAAAGAGTCATAGTTTCATGAAAAGAGAGGGGCAGAGTGGAAATTCTTTCACTAGAATGCTTATTCTGTTTCCATTTTACTCAGCTCCGTTCACAAAAGTATATTCTGCTGCCTGACGCCCTCGTCAGATATGTGGGTCATGGCAATCAAGTTGTGGCACTCTGCAAAGGGACTGGAAGTCTTCATCTGTGGAAGGCAAGGGTGTCTCAGGTCAAATAAAGGATAACCCTTTTGGGAAAAAAGAGGAACTAGCTTCTCAGTGGTTTAGCTTCCAGCAAGTTTGAGTTGCATATAACATGGAGGTATACGAGTGAGCTAGAACAAGAAATCCATTTGGTTTTGGTTCCATCCATTTACCAGCAAAATGACAAGGTGAGAAGGACTATCCCTGGATGATGAAAGATAAAATAGCAAGATGCCATCTGCGAATTAAGCCCCTTCTCCAGGAAAGAAAGGGGGGCTAGCCCCAAGCTTTTGCCTTCAGCGTGGAATATAAACACCGTGTCTTGGATCATATTAAGCATGTAAACTGAAATTTTCTAGAAGCAAATGATCAAAAAAAAGGTGAACTTGCTGTTTCACCAAATCCTTCCAAACACCTTGTCCTATAGAAATCAGAAGCCCCTAATAAACTACATTCAAAGTCGTTTTCAATTTCCAAAAAAAATCAAGGCACCCCATTTTTGTACATGGATGTTTTTTCGCATTCAGTGGATAGAAATTTTATGTATCCCATAAGAATTATTCACGAACATCTCCCAATTCCATTTTCAGAGACCTATTGTAGATTTGCTTTTATAGCTATAGCTTAGACCCAAGAAATTTATTTCTACCACTGCAGTCCGAAAAGCGGAATGTTTAATGAGTTTTCGCTAGGCGAGTCAAAGTGTCATGGTGGAATTCTCCTTTGCAAGACATGCTTCACTGGAAGGCAAAATGCAAAACAGCAAAGGTTCTTTAAGACGCATATAAATCTACACATTGGTAGTAGTCACACTAATAATAAACATTCATTTGGCATCATATATTTTCAAAGTGCTTTAAAATGTTGGCATTCTTTAGAAAGGAGAGTGTTCCGGGATGGGAATTTTCATTTCACATTTGAGGGATGGTTCATACAGAAAGTCAGCAACTTGTTCAACACTGGCTAAGTGGAGGAACCAGCCTGACCCTCCCCAGTGGAATTTCTGGCTCTTGGCTTAGAGCAGGGTGTATATCCAGGGGGCAGGAGGAAAGGTATCTGGCCGACTGAGCTGAAAAGAACAGATCGAGAGATACAGTAGCAAACCATTTTGGTTGAAGGATCTTTATTTCTAAAATGTAGACGTCATAAAGAAACAAGGAGAAGCTGGTCATTTGCAACACTGTGTGAGCTGTTGTAGTTTTATCCCCTATATATCATGAGTAGGGTAGTGTGTAACGGAACTAAGGGAGCTTTTCACTCTGTGAGTTGATAGGCAGCCAAATGGAGGGATGAACAAATCTTCTTGAGATGAATAAGACACTGCCTCTTGTGTGGCATGAAGAATACCCTGTTGAAGGTTAGAGAGAAGCCCTCCTTTTTTTCCTTCCTGGCAATTTATTTATTAAGACTTGCTCAAAAATTTTAAAAAATGTTTAAATCTAAGTAATATCCTGTGTCAGCCTGCACTAAAAATAATGCTTTATTATCACCATTCCAGTTTTTACAGTTGAAGGCTATTAATCAATGAAGCAGCATGGATCCATATGAATATTGATCACTGTCTCGTTGCCCTCCTGTGAGTGTTCCCTCTTAATGACAGCCAATTTCAATATTCATTAGCAAAGGTGTATTTTCTGGGTTGTACCATAGCTGATTCGTCGCTGGAGCGATTCAGCTAGAACATGGGCATCTTGTTTAAATAATTAAATAATCCTTCAGATCCAAAAAGCCAGCCCGGTGGCGCAGCGGTTAAGTGCACATGTTCCGCTTCGGTGCCCAGGGTTAACCGGTTCGGATCCCGGGTGCGGACATGGCACTGCTTGGCAAGCCATGCTGTGGTAGGAGTCCCACATATAAAGTAGAGGAAGATGGGCACGGATGTTAGCTCAGGGCCAGTCTTCCTCAGCAAAAAGAGGAGGATTTGCAGCAGATGTTAGCTCAGGGCTAATCTTCCTCAAAAAAAAAAAATCTGGCTATGGTCTATCTGGGCTTAACTCAACTGATGAGCGTCTCAGAAATGAGAACATGGTCTTGATAGGTTTTACATTGGACACCTAAACAATGTTGCTATTAAGCATTAATTTTCTCATATTCAGTAGCTCAAAGATCAAAGTAAACATTCAAGAGGTGTATTTTAGATATCTAAAGGGAAGCCCAAACACTCCATAGTCAGGATAAAGCAGGGTTAGTAGGATCTGTTTAACATCACATTGCTTTAACTGAATTTAGAGAGAGAAGAAGGTCACACAAGCCAAAAGGATTGCAATTCCCCCCTTCCCATTTTGCCTAGAGTACATACCCTACATACCCATTTTTGAGGTGGCTCTGAGGTTGCACAGCACACAGCTACCAGTTCTCCTCTGAGCTGTTGTAAAATCTGGCAGAATCTCTTTCCACTCCACAGCCCCCAGATGCATCCATCCCATTGCCATTAGGATTCCTCTTTTGGCTTTTTTCCCATCTGTTTGGGTAATTACTATCATGTGAACTGATATCTCTAAACCGGGAATAGCTTACCCTTTGTAAGGTAGCATCTCGTTGTCATCTTCTCAAATAGTGATATATCCATGTGGCTTTTGGTAGTTGTTTTTAGAAGTAATTTAGCAACTTGACGTTTTTTAAAATTCCTCAGCCACTATGAGCATGCGATTATTCAACAGTCTGAAAACGCAGTCAGAGCTAAGGAATCATCCTGCCTGGATTTGTCAAGACATCTGGTTCTCAGCAAACACCATGTTCTCTGGAAGCACACACAGGGGTGAGAGGTAGTGAGAAGTCTAGTTTTCTTTCTCTAGAATGCCTGTTGTTGGTAGGACCCCTAGCAACATCACTATGGATGAACAGACGGCCTCTGTGTTGTGGTTTTGATACTAGGTGGATCTAGGATAGGCTGGCTTGGGAAGAAGACAGCCGTTCTTTCACTAGAGGAGGTTATTGCATCTCTCTTCAGCCAGATTTAGGAGAGGTAGAGAGCATTGTGGGGTTTGGGGGCAGCCAGCTGCTTCCCGAACTTCCCAGGGACAGCAACACAGCAGCCAACACAAGCATCAGTGGGATGGGCCAGCATGCCAGATGCCAGCACAGAGAATAACTTCCCCTGTCTGGCATCTGGGTACTTGCCTTGTCATCCAGAAGATTGCACGCTGGTCTTCTGGTCCAGCCAGGACGGTGTGCCCCTTTGCTCTTTCTTCTTCCAAGTCCACTGAACATTTGGATGATCACCAGAGAGTGCAGAATGGACTTTGGTCAAACCCTTAAGTGGATGTTCTATACATAACAATGATAATCAATGATAACAATATAAATGGATCCTTACATAGCCCTTTCTATGGACCAGGCACTGCTCTAAATGCAGCACAGACTGTGACTCATTTACATATTTGTTATCTATCTACGTGTCTCATCAGCCTAAAGCAGAACGGAATGAACAAAGTAAAAAGCAAATAATTCAGAATCCAGAATTCAACCAACCGCCTTACTATTCCAACTCTGCCTCTTCCCATATGTGTGGCTTTGGAACATGAACTCTGCTCTCTGCACCAGAGCCAACTAGCCTTCTCTAAGTTCTTGAAACAGATCCTGCTCCTTGCTTCCACAGGGCCTTTGCATGGGCTGTTTCCTCTGCCCAGAGCATTTATCTGGCTCTTTTTCCTAGGTAAACCCTCGTCATCCTTCAAACTCATCCTTCAAACCTTGGCCCAAGAGTCACAACATTAGGCAACCCCACTGCTGTCTTCTCTCTACCTTATGTATCTTCCAAATTCCAAATCTCTAATAAGATACATGTGCATTTCCTTCTGTTATCCTTTTCTTTCCTTGCCATTCCTAAAACACACAGTTTGTTATCACCATGGGGGACTTTGACCAATTACGTAGGACTGTGGATCCCAGATGGCCTCAGAAAAAGGTAGAATCACCTTGGGTGAAGCCTCAAAAAGTGCATTAAGTGGCCTATCTAGCCTGCTTTTTGTGTATATGAAAGATTACGATGAAATCAGAAAGCATTGGGATGTTTTGAGGCATTGTCGCCCCCTCTTAAGACTATGACAACACATTTGTCTTACATTTGAATATTATTTTGCTCTTCTGGACCCTTGATATTGACAGTTGACTTAATAGAATTTTCTGAGGTTTCATGTGTCTTTCTTTGAATCAGCAATAACTTGTTTAAGAAAGAAAATGAGGCATGTGACTTGTAGGAAGAAAATAAGTATCATTTCTATTCATCTGACTACTTGAAATTACTGTCTAAACTGAGTCCATATAGCTCCCTATGCTAAAAGAGAAAATTCCCCAGTGTTGACTAATATTTCAATTGTCATGGAATTCCAAAAACTCTGTACTTAATATAAGTTGTATAAGATTTAATAATAATAATCATAACAATAATAAGCATTTATGGAACATTATACATAAGGCACTGTTCTAAGTAATTTACATGCATATATTAATTCATTGATCTTCATAAAATACTTACGTTACTTACATATTATCATCCATATTTTGTAAATGAGGAAACTGAAACACAAACATGTTTTTTAAAAAATCCCCAGTTGACCCATGTACTCTGTTAAAGATGCATGTTGAAGACAAAAGATAAGAACGCTATTTTATTAGATTGATTTCTACTTACGCACATTGTTTTCTTAAAATTTTTCTTGCGCTACTGATATTAGTTTAAATTTTAAAAACAATAGCATAAAATATTCTTACTTGACGTGACGTTTTTCTTTTTTCCACACCTTACCAGGCAATTGCCTTAATGTGCAGCAATGTTGGTTCTGGCTATGATGAAAATTAAACCACGGGGGTTGGATTGGGGAAGCAAATTTTTTTTTTTATTATGAAGTGTCTTAGTATTTAGGTCAGATTGCCATTTCTGGCTAGGGGAGCCAAGAAAAAAAGCATCACTTGCATTTGGAAAATGGGAAACCCACCAGAGGACTGATTATTCACAACCCTGAAACATATTGCTCCACCTCTAACGTAAATCGCAACAGAGTTTCCATACTCATTAGCTGAATTCTGGCCCCTCCGACTCAGTGCTGGTATTTATGTTAATTCCTCTCAGCTTGAGTAATGGATGTGGTCCAAGCAGGGAGCAAGTCACCTCCCGGCCCCTTGAACTCTCCTGGAAAAAGTGTGTGATTCTCTGTGGTATTAGAGGATTTGCAGTTCACTGGGCAAATTATGCACTCCAACCTCTAAGTGTGGTTGTTTAATTAAACCCTTTGGTTCCTTCAAGATGACTAACAGGTTTCTGGGCCGGACATTTTGAAAGTTAATAAAATTTCGCAGCAAAAAACTTGTATGGCGTGGACCTTTGTGGATTTGGTTTCGGTTTAGGCACTGTAAGGTTATTTAAAATGTTTTGTTGTATCTAGAAGTCATAGTAAAGAAAAAGTCTGTCTCTTCTTTACCTCCATCATGTTTTCAGTAAGAGTGCATTGTGAAAAATCCATACCTGGAAGACAGATATGATACAATTGTGTATATGCATACACATACACACAAATATATATACACACACACATACATAGGCATACATATGTCCATCTCCACATTCCCCCTCTGACATAGGTAGATAGATAGATATAGATATATAAGTAGATGTATATTCAAGTAGATATACACATACACATATGTGTGCATATTATACACACACATATATAGGTATATATATGGATTATACGTATATAATATATGCATATATATTCATATGTGATATGCATATATGTGAATACATGAGTGTATATATACATAAATACTTACATATCTATGTATGTGTCTGTATATATTTAGAGTTCCTCAACCTCAGCACTACCAATACTTTGGATTGAGAATTCTTTCTGGGCAGGGGCCTGTCTTGTGCATTATAGAATGTACTAGATGCCAGTAGCACACACACCCTGGTCACAACAATAAAAAATTCCCCCAGGCCCTACTAAATGTTGGGGCAGGCGGAGGGATAGGCCCCCTGCCAAGAATCACTGCTCACTGCTGTCCACACACAGACACACTGACACACACACACACACACACACACACACACATATGTATGTACCACATATACACTCTAGCACATGGAAACTGTTGTTTCATGGTTTATCAATGGACTGACGAAAGCTCTCATTAGAAGTTCAGGGGCATGGTTGCACATTGTCTTAATAAAACAAATGAAAAAGTAAACACCTAATAACGGGCATGATATATCGTCCTGGGGAAAAGCAGGCACCTTTGGTGCAGACGCCTTGGGCTGTGCCACGTGACAGCTGTGTGGCCTTGGGCAAGGAATTAGACCTCTCTGAGCCTCATCTATGAAATGGGAAACATTTCATTATTTTGCAAAATTTATTCCCAAAAAATGGTGTGGAAGAAGGCAGAAAGTAGCAAAGAGGAGAGTTAAGATGAAAACAAGGGGCAGCATCTCCAGAGTCTAGGCATGAGAAGAATGGCTGGGATGCTAGAGGGGTTCCTTGAAAACCCTTTCCCTGAATGCACCCTAGTCCCCCAACAAGGGTCAAATCCTGTTGCATTTCTTCAAAGGCCAGCTGGCCCTGGGAGGCTCTGCAACCCACTGTCCATGAAAGGAGAGGCCATCCATATAGATCGAAGACTGTCTTAGCAAGGAAGGGTTGTCTCTTTAATCTTACCACTTGTTGAATTCATGCATAGAATGTACCTCGGCCTACAACCTCAGTCGCATATACCCTAAAGAAATAGGATGCTCTGAGTTGCATTACAGCTTGGGCATCTGGAGGTCTCCTGGCCCTTAGAAATAAGCTGAATGAACCATTAGAGGCAACAGCCATATGATGGTCACCACTCAGTCAACACAGTCTAACGTTAACACTTCTTGCTTTGCATCCATCAGCCAGTTGGACTGGGTTTCTGACCGAGACTTTGGCCCCATGTATGACTGGTATGGTTGGACCGTCTACTTGTCTGATAAAACCAACTACACAGCTCAGCCAAATAGCGGATCTGTTGATTCAGACCTGATTGTCTTGGCCGGATGTGGACTGTGCCAGTGGGATCATTGTGGGGTCTGTGGTCAGGTGCAAAGGATGCTTCTTTATTTTGTTATCCTGCATGTGGGGCCATGTCTGCCCTACATCACTATGATCTTCACCTTAGTCCTTTTGTTCTCTTCCATCTTTTCTTGTTTTTATGACTTGATTTCAGAATGTCATGCTCTGGCCTTTTTCTGATATAAATACATAGTATAATAATGTATTCTCTTTATTCTCTTTGTCATTAACTTAAATGTTAGGAATGCCAATATAAAATATATTTGAAGGTTTTCATTAAAATTGTAACACAGCCAGTATTAAATAAGAAAGTGAATGTTCAGCAAACATTTATTGATCTCTTACCATGTGCCAGCAACTATTCCAGCACTTGGTATGAATTCAGCTCACTTATCCCCTAAACAAGCCCATGAGTTATGGGTTGACATTAGCCTTGTTTTACAGATGGAGAAAATTGAGGCTCAAAATGTTCACACAGGGCATAGCTGAGACAGAGACAACCACAGGCAATTGACCTGATACTCCTTATTCTTAACAATGATGCCATGTTCTTGGATTTCACATGATCAAAGATCTTAATTTCTAAAGTTAGAATCAGGAGCTCTATTAAAACTCTGAAGTCAACATAGAAAACTCTGCATCTAACATGCTTTTTGTTCTGTAGAGAATGTTCATAGCTTTTAAATCAATGTCTCAAAGTGGTCTTTGTGTTCCTGACAAGATTAAAAATAATCGTTATCTATCAAAACATTTTTTCCTGTCTCTTAGGTTATCCTCAAGCTCGATTTAAAAAGGCAACATTGTCATCGATGGGTGTCTTCATAGAAAAAAATGTAAAAGTAAATAAACATTCATTGGAATGTATCTTTCATCTCCTTTTCAGAATGTGTTCTAAGGAAATGGCACATTATCCAACAGGAAACAAAAACTTAGTTTTTTTTTTTATGAACACACTTTAGTCTCTACAATTGTCTTGATTTTGAAAATTTCTGGTGCCAGAGCAGCTTCTTCAAACCCCAAAGATGCACCCTTGTAGACCACGCTGGACCTTCTTCCTGAGTGAGCTATTTTAGCACACATCTTTTGTTATTCCCTGTCATATCGACATCAAGTTTGGCCACCCCCCTTGCAAAATCACATTCAATTTTCTTAAGTGGGAGTATATTTCTGGCATGCTTCCACTGGAATCAGAGCCAGCAGTCACTTTCGGTTGTGATGCTCCTGGAACACAGGCATTTTAATCAGGACATGATGGGGCTGGCCCAGGGCTCAAGTTACAGTGAATATTCAACCAATGTCACTGCTTAAACCTGTAAATCTGCGGCTTGTTATCTGTGAGTTCCTTCCACTACTCACTCTCTCTCCTCTAGTATTGTGTATTGTGGGAAGTTCTGTGGCATAAACCAGGAGCTAGGAAATGACCCTACCTGAAGGAGGCAGGCTGGGTCATAAAGGATATAGCTGTCTCGGTCTAGTTTTCATCTTCCCACTTCTGATCATGATGGGTATAAAAAGCAATCAATCCTCCTCTACCATAATAAAAGCACCATATCACAAGTGATGATAATTGGCAACTGACCCTTTACATGAGGGGCACAACAGGGAGCAATAGAGATGGTGGCAGAGGAGAGACTTCAAGCTCAGTCTGACAGTGGTAGCTGCTGCTCAGCTCCAGGACATTTTTTCAACATAGAAATATACCAGATTTTTCTGATGCTTTTTAAAAAGAATCTGAAAACCTGTTGTTTAGATGATATCTGTCCACTTAAAAATTGGAATTCTAATATAATCCTTTTATACCTTACCTGGACCAAACAAAACATATCTGTGGGGCCAATCTACTGTTTGGGTCACTAGTTTGAAACCAGTACAGAACATTATGGCTTGCAAAACATGTTTGCATACTCAAAAAATAAAGAAAGAATAGAAAAACATCTTTTGGGTAGCTACAGCAAGTCTGAAGCAGATAAACAAGTGTACATAGCCTAATATTTTTGTTTGTTGAACAATGTTTGTTTACTGGCTCAAGGATACTTAGGATCAAAGGTAAGTTGTATTTTTTTAAATCTCACGTTGACTGTCTGTCCATTAATCTTTCATGGTGCCTTAGATAATACTTCATACACTCATACAATACTTCCCAATTTACCAATTACTTTTCCTTTGGGTTTTTCTAATTTAATCCCTATAGCCTTGCAAATAGAGATTCAATTCTCCCAGCCCATCACAGCTTGAAACAATTCAGCAAACACAATTAGCCCATCGCTGAAAAAAAAAATGTATAGATTTCAGTGTAAATGTAAATTTCTTTTTCAACTACAAGTGTGGCATAAATTATCACCCACCTTAGGCGAATGACTAATTCACAACTGCTAAGTGTGTTTTTACTTTTTACTCTAAGCAAATATTTTGAGAGATTTTTCACAATTTAGTTTGGCCCTTAAGCTGGTAAATGTTTTGCTCAGGCATGCTGAAGCCAAGTCTATTTTAGAATTAGGGAAGTTAGGACTGCTTTTGAATTTGAGAAACAATTTGGAAACAATCCCCAACCTCTCCACAGCCACTATCCTAATCCACTGCAAGCATCTCCCACCTAGATAGCTCCAACAGCCCCCTCCTGGTCTTCCCTGTCTCCAGCTTTGCTCTCTTGAGTCCGCCCGCAGCAAAGCAGCCATGGAGATTGTTCTGAAATGATAACCAGAACATTTTTCTCTTGTACCTACAATTTTCCGATGGCTTCCCATTGTAACCAGAATTGAATTGAGACTCCTTGTTATTGCTCCCAGGCTCTGTGTTATCTGCTCCTTGATCTCGTCTCTCTCCACTCTCCCCCTTGTAACTACACTCACCACTGTGGTCTCCTTTCTTTTCCACAAACATAGCAAGCTTATTCCCATCCCAAGGCCTTTGCTCTAGCTCATCTGTTTACTGTCAGCTTGTATGGTCGCCTGCTTTTCTTCACTCAGTCTTAATGCAATGGCCCCTTTCCTGTCCTGCCTGGTAAAACACAGCCCTTGAAGTCCATGGATTTTTGTTGTGCTGATGGCTATATTCTCAGCACTATGGACAGCACCTAGCACACAGCATGTGCTTATTAAACACCGGATTCAATGACTGTATGTCTGACTAATCAAAGTGGGCTTCAGCATGAAGGCTTTATTTTAGACTCAAACCAGAACTCCTGTTCTGCCATCCACTGGATGTGCAAGTTACGTAACCTCCCTAAACTTCAGTTTCCTTATTTTAAAATAAGATTGAGAATGATGCCTCCCTGATTAGGATACTGCGTATATCCTTTTGCTATTGCTACCTAACAATCAGATTTTACTGCTACCTAAACGTCTAATTATCAGGCAACAGTAAGCATTTATTTAGCTCGTGCGTCTGTAGTACAATGAGGGCATTAGTGTGGGCTGCACTCAGGCGTGTGTCTGCAGATCGGCTGGCAGCTGCCATTCTAGGTTGCACCAGGCTGAGGAGGCTCAGCTGGGGAGGGGGTCTGGTCCACATGTCTCATACCCTCCTCTTGGAGCAGTAGGCTGGCTCAGGGATGTTGTCATAATGATAGGAGAAGCACAAGAATCACGGAAGCACCTTCAAATCTTTGGCCACATCACACTGGCTACCAGCTCACATACCTTGGCCTAAGTAAGTCACACAGACATACCTACAGCCAAAGGGTGCACATTCTGGAGGTGGGGAGGGTGTGAATATTTTCTACTACAAACTGTGTGATTTAAAGATCTACCACAAACTAAGTATTGAACAATGATGACTGTTAAGTGCCAAGTACATAACAGACACGCAATAAACGTAGGTGAAATTGTTATTATTAATAATGATAACTATTTTCTGTAAGATCAAGTGCATGCCACTTTCAGTAATGTATGAGCCCAATGAATAGTTTTAGGTTAAAAACAACTAAAAGCTCACGCGTTATACTTAAATGAATTTATATCCTAACAGGCAATTACATGATTTTAAGTACACATTAGTGACTATTTACCATAACAAATCTCTCAATTCAGTTGTCATGGAATATGGTAAACATAGTCTCTTTAAATTCAGGTTATTGTACATTTTCATCACAGGGAACAAACTTGGAGCTGTCTATCTGGCATTTTAAAATGTGGTTCTGGAAGGAAGAAGAACTCCTGATTTGGGAAAGCTGTTGGGATAAAGACAAATACTTCAGAGAGAGATGAGCTCTCAGTTTTGAGCCTTTGTTTCTTCATTCATCATTTGGAGATAATACTAGTTTTGTTGTAGGGTTCTTGTGAGGGTTAGAGATAAGGCTCACAAAACATTAACAGGGTGTCTGGCACTGAATGGCTTCCCAGATCCGTGTGCTTCTTTTCCTACCAACTGCCACCTCCCTTCCCTTCTCATAAAGGACAGCATTGTTGACGCTTCTCAGTCGTTGACACTTCTAAGCAAGATGCTTGCTCTGTGTTGGCATCTAAATACACTTGGTCAGCATCTTCTAGCTGAGCCTCTTCATGTCTTCTCAGCCCTTGGGGGAAAAGGCAGTCTGGATGAACAGTGACTTTCATGTTTATACTTCCTGGCTTAGTCGGCTGAGTTAGGAGCTGCTTTGCTTAATTTCAGCCATCATCGATGGTCTCATCCGTTCACCTCAGCCCTGAGCCAACCTTCCTTCCAGAACCAGGCATTTCTTCTTTATGGAGACTTAACTTGTTTTTGATCCCCCTTATTACAAAAGCAATACCGGTGTGTTGTAGAATTTGGATATTGCAGATAGGCACAAAGAAGAAACTTAGAATCACTTGGCATTCATCACCCAGAGATAATGTGAGTTAATATTATAGCTCATTTATTTTTCTATATATCTAGATATAGCTGTACCAGGGAAAGTGCTATTTATGACAGTGATCTTTGTGAGTAACAGCTCAGTTATCATCTATTTATAATATGTATGTCTCATCTACCTATATGGAGCAAGGCAAATGTTTCTAAGTATAGCTGCCTCAAGAAGAGGAGAGATGCCTCCATCCTGTTCGATGAAAGGGCCTTTGTGTGCTGAATCCTAGATAGGTTTGATTTTGCAAGTTTGGGAGTGGGAGCCAGGGACAACAGTGCTGTGTATAATAGAAGGAGAGACGTGAAGTTCCAGGGACAGTACTTTCAGGAGAGGTGGAGGATGAGAGAGATAGGAGAGGGGAAGGATGAAATTGAAAGTCTCATTTGGAGATGCCAGGGATCAAACTGGGGGCCTCATACATGCAAAGCATGCACTCTACCACTGGACCTTGAGGGTGTTATTCTAGGCGAAATAAGTCAGATGGAGAAAGACAAATACCACATGATTTCACTCATATGTGTAAGATAAGCAAGCAAACACATAGATATAGAGAATGGATAAATGGTTACCAGAGGGGAAGTACGTGGGGAGAGGGCAAAAGGGGTAAAGGGGCACCCATATGTATGGTGATGGATGGAAACTAGGCTTTTGGTGGTGAACACATCACAGTCTATACATAAGTTGAAATATAATAATGTACACCTGAAATTTACAGAATGTTTATAACCAATGTGACCACAATTAAAGCGAAAAAAGAATGGAATCAAAGCTGAAGAGGACAGACAGCTGAGGGCTATGTGGTGGGACCGCTCTCCTGGGACTCCAAACCTTCAGGAAAGCTTACTATGCTATCAAATGTTTAGCAGGGGTGGATCTGTTTCCATTCCTTTTTTTTCTTTCTTTCTCCCTTCTCTTCACTTCCTATTCCTTTGCTTCCTTCTTTTGTTGTTTGATACAGCCTGAAAATGGTGCAGGAGAGAGGTAATAAATATGATAGGAGGAGCCTGGAGGGCAGAGAAGACAAGAAGAACAAAATCCATTTGGGAATTTGCACACACCTGGGAAGGTCTTTAGTCTCCCCAAGGCTATAGAAATGGGAGCTTTGCATCCATTTTACCTTTAACCCCAATGAGAAAGGATTTCTCTAACTGACATCTGAGTTCCTCTCTCTCTCTTTTCTATTGACTCAACACATTGTATGTCAACTGTACACATGCATTGCAATTTTTAGTGTAACTCTGTATTGTGAAAAAGTTCCTTCTTCATAAATAAAGCTTCTTTCTATAAAAATAGGGCTGTAAGAACAACATAAGGCATGAAGAGCAACCATTGAATGGGTACCAGAACTTTTCTTTGCGTAGTTCCCAATTGCTGAGCTCTCATGTTATCTCTGGTTTTCCACCAGAACAAATGAAAAGTGATGGGGAACATTGTGTCCATATCTTAGTACTTAGTACTGGGCACACCTAGGACTTTCCCTGGAATTAGTCTCTACAAGTGGAAATACTTGCATAAAGGTTATGCAAATGTTTAAGTCTTTTGATAACACATTGTTAAATTGTCTTTTCGGAAAGGTTAAACCAATTTACACTCCCAACAGCGGTGTTTCAGAGAGACTCTTGCCCAAATCTCCTTTAATAATGAAAAGTAGAATTATAAAAATCCCTTCCCATTGCCAATTTGGCAAAAAATGGAAACTATTTGTTTTACATTTATTTGGTAACTATTAAAGTTTATCCTTTTTCCCTGATATGTTCTCCGACCAATGATGTTTCTTTTTCTGGGAAAACTCACTTCATGTCTTTTATCGATTTCTTGAGAGTTATGTCTCTATTTTTGATTTTTAAAATTAAAACAAGATGTTTCTGAATGATAAGCAAAAGCATGATTTCACTTAGCAGACATTTGTAGATTAGCTGTTAGAGTGCAAAATCCCTGTGGAGCATGAAAAGGATGACCCATCTTCCATACCAGGGAGAACGGGATGCTTATGTTAATAGTATGTTGGAGGCCATGAACGTCGGCATGCTGATTAAGAGTTCTGGAGCCAACTTGAAGGTATAAAACCATTTTTCTGTGTGTGTATCTTCTCAGTGAAATCCTTTCTAACTGAGCCACTCAAGTTAGCTGTTTATTCCCTAAATTGCCACACCATCCACTGTGATTGTACTTACATGTTCTTCTGTTAATTGGTTTTCACCCCCTCCATCCAAGAAAGTTGGCTGCCTGAAGGCTAAGACTCAGATTCTATACCCTGGGTACCTCGGGCATAATTCTGGAGACTTTGAGTACATTTAGGTGAATACGTTTTACCATAAGCATGTTGGAGAACATCATACTGTGTGTCTCAGATATTTTATGCACCAAGGTCATGTGTATATGAAAACATTTACCAGGAAGGGTCACACTGGGTGTAACCTTTTATGTCATTCTGCCAAAGAATCAGGCTTCAAGAAAGTGCACTTCTCCTGGCTATTTTTCCTCCTTTAGGGAACAAAGGGCACTGAAGGATTCTTAAAGAGGCTCTTGAAGGAAAACACAAAACCCCTACCATACGTGGTGCTGAGAAGGAAAATAGAGAAAGATAGCAAGTTCTGGGATACTGCAGACACAGCTACTGGATTTGGAATTCAAAATATGAAGAGAGAGGATTTATTTTCCAGCTCAGAATAGCAGGTAGAGGCCAGATATGAGAAGTTCTCTTTCTTAAATAACCAAAACAAAGGAAGGAGCTGGCTCTCCTTTGAAAGATTTTTCTTCATTGCTTCATTCTTCCATTTGAAAATTTACATTTCAAGCCCTCCCTCTCTGTACTTGAAAGTAAGTGGAAATGTAACTCATGAGCAAACTGGAAAATACTGCATGCTTGCTAATTGCAAGAAAAGGTTCTACCTTTGGCAGGAGCAGAGGTCTCACAATGACAACCCACAGCCTTTTGAGCTTTGTGGTCTTCCTGTAGCTTCAAATTTAATTTGTCGCCAACATTGAGAAATTGGGAATTTTTATGTAGGCATTTAGATTTCTGATTTCTCATTAAAAGTCAGAAGATCTGGCCAGACTGGGCCACCATCCAACATAACAACAATCCATTGAGCATTAGTAGTTGTTAGACGCTTTGGTTGTGACATGAGTCTTTGGTTACCCACTCTACTCATTGATGTCACCAAATTGTCCCAGAGCTCAAGCTTTTTCATTCAGATCCTTTCTTGAATTTAGGTAACACAACAAACCCAAGTGGTATTTAGGTTAGCTATTATTATTTCCATTTTATATGGAATTAAGTCATTTTGTGATAAAATTATGTCATAAGAAGTGTCAGATTTGGGATTGGAAGCTAGGTCTCCAACTTCAGACCAAGTGTTCTTTCCACTCCTCTAACTACCTTCCTATATTTGGCAAAGCCGTCATCCTAGACCCTCTGTGTGTGTGTGTGTGTGTGTGTGTGTGTGTGTGTATGTGTAAATACACACATTGTGTAAATTTTGTAAATATCCATGCACTCCTTTTAAAGGAAGTTCAGCAACTTAACCTCTGATAATAAGCCCTGCTGGGTAAACAAGTGTTCTGTGTCTTCCTTCTCTTCTTTGTTTACTGTCTTATAATTACTTCTTAAACGCAGTGTTGCTGGACTCAGCAAACATATCCAGGTCAATCTGTGTTGTGACAGCACTGTTGAGTAAAGTCTATCCTTCACCTCTCTTGTTTCTTTGGAAGAAGCAAGGACCAAGAGCAAAGAGGGTGTGGCTGACCATTGCTTCATCACTCACAGTGTATACCTGGGGGTGAAATGGACAAATCATTCAGTCAGTTCTGTTGGGCGGAGCTGTTCAGAAGTTCATGTTCATCTCAGTGGCATCAAGGCTGAAAGTAGAAAATGCCAGGCTCTGATTTCTGGTTCATTCCTTTCTTCTAACATGCATGGTGCTCTCTAACTTAACAACGTCATGAGGCTCTTCATTGCCCTCAGGGTAAAGTCTGAGCTCTCAGAGAGTCTTCAGAATGAAGACCTCTGCCTACCTGTGCAACCTTGACTCTTACCATCCCTCCCCTTCTAACTGGGTCCTTCCCATAAAACCTTAAATGCATGTTCACCTCCAGGCCATTTCTTGCAGTTTTTTCTGTCTGAATGCTCTTATCTCCTGCCTCCTTTTTCGTCTGCTCAGCCAATTCCTACTTGCCCATCTTGCCTAAGCTTTAGCATCTGCTTTAGAGCTGCTCCTCAGGCAGCTTGGATGCCCTTTCTCCATCACCACCTAGTAACCTGTGCCAACCCTCCCATCATTTATTATGCTGCTTAGTCACAGCTGTGAGCTCCTGGGGGGCAGAAATCTTATCTTTTTGTGTCTCCAACCCTGAGCCCAGGATCTGCCAATGAGAGCCCTTGAGAAATGCCTGTTGGAGGATTTAATATTTTGTTCAGATTTTTACAAAACATATTTGAATATTCAATACCTAAATCTGAAAGTTCTCTATATAGGAGCTCTGTTGTATCAGGAGAGGCGTATATCAGAATCTGAGAGGGCAAATGAACAGTAACTTTTAAAAGGTGTCGCAAGACTTAAAAGCAGTGGTAGCTACAGAGCCTTCTAACATTTTTGACAGCTTACTCTAGCTTGGGTGCTGTGCTACTGTGCTAAGCAAGCCCTTGACTTCCAGTAGTTATTTTAATGCTCACATCAACCCTATGACTCTTTTGTTTGGCAGTGAGAAGAGTGATGAGCAAAGAGGTTAAATGGTTTGACTAAAGTTGTACAGTTAATTGTTGAAGGAACAATGATCCCAGGGAAGCTGCATGACTGCCAGGACTCATAGGGTTAATGGCTATTAATAAAGTTAAAGAAGTTCTTGACTTATTTGCTTTTAGTCGCTTGACTGTTTCTTGGATGGCTCGTCCAGCAGCAAGACCAACTGTGGGCATCCTTAGGTTAATTGAGCTTATTGGATTATCTGTCACATTTCTTTGATTGCCCAAGCCTGTCTTCAATGCCAAGGCATCGATGGCCTGATCAAGCCCGTTAAGACCCTAGCACATTCTGTGCCTTTCTTCATTATCAATATATATCAATATACACCCCTCCCAGGTGCCGTTTTGTCATTTATCTAACTGTGCCAGGATGTCAGTGTATACCTCCCAGGTTATAATCCTCCATGCTGCATGTTGAAAAGGAATCATGTTGCTAGTCTTCTCTGTCTTCTGATCAGAGGTGAGGGCCATTCAAACATAAGTTGGAAAGACATTCACAGGCCTATTTTGTAATTGTCATTATCCTAAAGCTAAATTAGAAGCATTGCATCTCTGAAGCGTTATTACCCATACCCAGAATGATATCTTGTGTTGTATTTCACTCAGGGTTGATCGAGAAGAAAATGGCTGGAAATCTTGGGCAAGAGATTTTGGTCTGAAATAGGTGAAAATTTCCCAATAAGAACTTGGTCAGTGGATATTGTACAATCTTTCTAGACATTTCAGATTCCAACTTAGATGCTTGTTAGTGGCTCAGCCTTTAATAAGAAGTCATTTTCTATAGTTTCTATAATTGCATTGGTGTTGTGGTGTGAATGTGCACAGTTCAGGAACTTTATGACAATAATGTTTTATTTACAATGTTAAAAATCTTGATTTGATTCAAGAATTATCTGGCTCTAAATTCTATACTATTTTTACTCTACCACACTGCTGTGAAAGCTTTGTGTTCAAAGATATCACGAAAAGACTGTTCATTATAGACTTGTAATAATAGTAAATAAGTGGTAATAGTCTAAGTGTCCACTGATAGGGGATTGGTTTAATACATTTAGTGACATCCATATAATGCAATATCATTTAGCATTTAAACATTCACTTTAAATATAAGTAAATATGTATTGCTGTAAAAGATGCCCAGCTTATACTTGATGGAAAAGAGATTGCAAAAGAATTTTCACTGCATGACCCATTTTCTAAGATCTATGTGTGTGTGTATGGATATGTGTATTCATAGGAAAGGTCTGGCCCAGCACTGTCCAATGGAAATATAATGCAAGACATATATGTAAATATTAAAATTTCTAGTAGTTGCGTTAAACAAAGTAAAAGGAAACACATGAGATCGTCTTAATGTATTTTATTTAAAACAGCATATCCAATATATTATTTCAACATGTGATCAATATGAAAAAAATTAATGATATATTTTACTTTCTTTGGCACTGTCTTCAAAATCCAGTGTACATTTTACACTGACAGCACATCTCAATTTGGACCAACTACATTTCAAGTGTTCGGTGGCCACAGGTGTTTCGCAGTTACCCTGTTGGGTCTCACTGGTCTAGTGAAATATATTAAGATTATGAAGTGTTCGCTTTGGGAGGGTGGGATTATGTGTGTCACTTAGTGTAAGTTTATTGTCTCTTTTGGTCTTATCTGCATTTTCCAAATTTCCATAATGAATACATACTGCTTTTGTAATTTAGAATTAAAATAAACTATTAAAGACATCATTCATTTTTAATAGGGAGTGGTGAGCTTCTAAAATACACTTTTAAAAATAAATACACGAAATGTAAATCGGTGGCCTATTTTCAATGGAGGAGAGAAGCTGGGGATGGTGTGATCTTAGTGCTCCTCTCAACTCCCTTGCCTTCCTGTTCTGTCACCCCTTCTCCCAAAGGTCTTGCCTTCAGAGCCATGGAGAGGAGAGAGGTGAAGCCTCGTCTCCACAGTCAGGAAGCTGGCCTCTGGAGAATCCGACTTGCCTGCCAGAGGGTCGGAGTTTTGCCCCAGATTCATTTTCAGTGTCTTTGAGAGACAAAGCCAGCTGTCATGAGGAGGCTCTGCCAGTACTTCTCAGTCTTTTCTGTTATTATTGCTGCCCCCCCCCCCACCAAAGAGCCTTTTTAGACAGTTTTTTTCCTAGTCACCTTCCTTCTCCCCTCCCTTAAATGTCGTACCACAGATATACTGTTTATCTGTTTCGTGTACGGTGGTTCTCTGCAGAGTCACATACCATTGTAATATCTAAGATTCGCCCCTCCAAGAACCAATTTGCACCCCTTTGAGGAGCAATATTAAGCCCTCTCGCACTGAGAATGCATGGGCTATGCTCAATCATGGTAAGTGTCAGTGACAAGGGGCGCTCTGTGACGTGTCTAACTTAGCATCTTGAGCCAAGGTCACCCACCTCCCTGAGCTTCCTACCCACAGGCTTTTTTTTCCCTTGTACGTCCCATTCACTTCTGGCTTCCCACCAGAGCAAATTGACCCATGTGGAAAGCCACTGCCTCTGGGGAGCGTGTCCATGTCTCTCCCCTTCTCCCTGACCACCTGGGGACCGTCCTTTATGCCTTTCTCATGGCACTGACCATAGCCAGCCTTGTCCTGTTACTCCTCCTGATCCTGTCTCTTCTCCCCTACGATCTGACCCTCCTTGGGGACAGGGCACTGTTCATAATTTTGTTCCCTGTGGTGTCTAGAGCTTTCTATGGCTCTGGCTTTGCCTACCACAATCTCCCAATGAATAGTTGTGGCACTGAACAAAATTGCCTTCAGAAACCCTTTGTGGCCCAACTGTTTCTCTATCAGAAAATCTCGTTAAAACTTAATCAGTAACATCTTCCCCTCCCCGGGGGTCCTGCCTCCATCCCCGACTGAGGGGAAGTGGGAGCATCCTTTTACGTCCCTGGGACCCACACATGTTCTGTGTTTCACACCACCGGAAGGTCACTGCCTAGGGATAAAATTACATGGCAGCCACATGAAACTCTCTGCCCTTCTACCTCTCCCTTTTATTTCTTAAATCACCGGATTGAAAATTGACTGATTGGAAACTGTGAAATAGCCGACACTGAAAGTTGGATTTGTATGACTGTCATAAAGTCGTGTCCCCTGGTTTTCATCTGCTTAATCAGACAGTTCTCTGTGTTTGTTCCACTAGAAGCCCCTCTACCTGCCCCTCCCATCACCAAGCCATGGTCCACCCTTGTCCACTTTCATCTATCCGCACCCACCAGGACACACCTCTTAACATCTACTTCTCTTCCAAAGTGAGCTTTCACTCCAAACTCTCGTCTGTACCTATCCTTGGATTACTTAGGAACCACATTTATTTCTCTACAGTCAGGAAATCCACTCTTCACTCTGTTCTGCAGAGATGTCGCCTCTGTCAGAATTTCAGTAGAACTCTGCAGATTTGAATGGAAGATTTGTGGACTGCGAGGGCTATCGCCGCTGATAGCGAGCGTTTAGCTAAGGAAATTAAATTTGAAGGCCCTGCATTCCGGCTGGATTCTGTTACTCTCTGGGCTGGGAATGATTTGGTTACAAGAAGATTCCATCTTGGTATCTCCCATTTTCAAGGGAGCCGAGGAGGAAAGAAAGCTGAGCAGTGCCTAATGAAGGAATTCTGTATCGGCAGAACCCTGACATTTGAAATGTTCAATGTAATCAGCGGAACTGGTCGCTTTAGGCAAAGCTCACTGCACTGAAAAATAAAATTCACTTGGCCATATTCTGTTCATGAAAATGTCTCTTTATAATTTACAGCTTTCATAGGTACCAGCCATAATTTCTTAACTCTTTTCTTCTGGAGGGCTTTAGGTACGTATGGTTAAAAATGTGCAACAAACAGAAGCGAGTGTATGCATACCATAGAGACCTTAATTGCATTTGCAATCCAGTATACTTCTTATTAATTATTCTGGTCGCTTTAATTTATAGAGTTTCCATATTTTGGACATAAAAATGATAAGAAGAAATGTTAGTGGCTATGATTATTGACTGGGCATTTGAGATTCGTGTCCAAATACACTCCACTTGGGAAGATTTGACATGCTATTTCACTCGTGTCCATTATTTGCCTTTTTCATCTTCCTTTCTCTATCTCTCTGTCAAGGGGGGGGGGATGAAATTACTGGAAGTAGATTATGAAATATTGTAGCGCATGTACATAAAAATATATCAGAGCCGGCACATTTGTAATTTACTTGTAAGTGTGAGATTCATATTAGAGATCTATATATCATATTAGCAAAATAGTATTCAGCTCATACTATATTATTTTACCAACATGATGGCTGAATTTCAAATGAAATGCAAAGGTCACGGTTACTATTCTAGTAGGGCCATTTAATCTCATCTGTCTCCCCATTACTGACCTCTACTTTATTAGTTGCTGCAACCACTGCTGACGTTGAACTGACTGAGAAAGGGTTCTTCCAACAGATGTCATTGCAGCCTTCAAATTTACAAGGAAGAGACTCTGATTTAAAATTCGTCAGTCCCCTGCGAAAGGACAATGTTACACGTTTGCAATTGTGCTGTCGTTCCCCCTAAGGTGAAGTTTTTAAATGGAAGAAAAATGGGTCCTCTTTCCCCTGTGACGTATTGCATACCTCTCCAGGTATGTGTACCCCTTGCCTCTTCAGATTAGTATTCACCTCCACCTTTGAGAAAACTAGTATCTAAAGTGAAGCATCCCTACTTTAGGAAAAGTCCCCGAGAAGCCGTTTAACCTGGTTGACCATATCCATCAATCTGTCACCTGGAGAGAAGCTGTTGACAGTAGGTGACTTCTCTCCCACCATCGCACTATGGAGTTATCAGTGGGGCAAGAACTTTCTCTTTGATGCTGTACACTTAAACTACAGGGTGGAAGCCTTTTCTAGAAGGAAATTAACTACAAAGAGAGGCTTAGGCCCAACTGAAACACCTCCACCTCCCAGCCCCACGCAAGTGACCTTTAACCAGAAGAGAGTGGGTTTCGATTATTCGTACCACACATCAAACATAGCATAGTCTTAGGGCAGGAATTGGTTTTGTTTTGTTTTGTTTTAAATGAGTCAGACCCCTGTAGGGTTCATGCCTTTGCACAAAATCCTTCAACTATTTGCATTTATGGCAATGTAAACACTGCTTTGAACATTGGCAACATCACTTACTGAGAGAAACGGGGAGTGGATCAGGGGAGTGGGAGTGTAAATCCACAACATGGGAGAAAACAAAGATAAAAACCAGTTTAAATCCCAACAATTTCTCTCTCTCTCTCTCTTTTTTTTTGGTCTAATAAACAAGCCTATAGCTTCTGAAATTTTATTACTCACTTGAGAAGTGACTGTTTTCTGACGTTTATAAATCACTCGCATAGCCATGAGGCCAGCTTGTAGTAACAATGCCACACACTTTATCAATAACTGGCCAGTTAATGGGGAGGGAGGGAAACTTCCTCCAAAAACCAACATTTTCTCGGGAAAAGTAATTGCGTGTGTGTGTAATAAGAATGTAGTATACCCAGTGTATTAAATGCCTAATGTTCTTGGCACTTGGTAAACAATTCTAGGATAAATGAATGCCCATCTATTTACACTGCCATCATCATTCTCTCTCTTGGTTAGTGATTTCCAACTCTCAACTAGTTGTTCCTGATACTTTTGTGCAGTGAGTAGCTTATCTTTTATCATAGTGTATAAACTCCATATGAATAGAGACTGTCTATTTATTGTTTTGTTTCTGTAAGTACCTAACCATGCACCGTGGACACAGGTCCTTGAACATTATGGCTTAAAGGAGCTACCGAATAATATTCTTATCCAAAAATCAAACCAAGACTCTTTTGGGATCACGGTGGAATGACATGCTGTTAGGCTAATTAAAATTGTTGTATTTAGGAGAAATAAAATTGCATTTCATTTCAGCTGCGAATTCAGACTTCTCAGTAATCCAGACATGCTTCACTCTTGATCTTAATTAACAGGTGAAATAATACAATGTACATTTTGTTAAAATTCCTTTAACAATTCCTCTTAAAAACAACAACTAAACAAAAACAAACAAAATCTACCACCCCAAAATCACCCATACAGCTCCTCAACAGTTTTGGCTTTGGGGATAAAATCATCTTTGATTTTTTTTCATGCATATTGATATTCTCCCTCCCCCTTTAACTGCTTCTCATCTCCTTGGATCTCCCAGGCTGCATCTTCAGGGAATAACTCATTGCATCTCCATTATGCATCATCCAAAGGCTTTATGTGGGTAAAACAATTGAGTCTGGCTAGAGGGCGTGTTTGGTGTTATATCCCATTACTTCATTGATTTATTTTTTTTTAAGTTTCTCTAATGTTATAATGAGAATATTTTCCACTCAATCCTGAAGGATTCTAAAGCTTTTTATTGACCTTGGGGTATACCACACACATGGGCTACTTTCCTGGGCTGGCCAAAGGCACGGTCCTCAGAGAGACCAAATGGGCAAATTGCTTTTGTATCGACCCCATGCACAAGAGTTATGGAACCCCTATCTAATTAAGGCCTAGGGGGAATTCTGATGCAGTCATTGAGGTTGGCCCCATGATTAGGGTAAGTGCTAGGCTCTGGTTAAGTGTCTCGCTGTCCCTTCAAGGGTCAGGAAAGTTCACAGCCAAGGACTGAGTCTCTTTGGGGGGTGGAAGAAATTTCTCCCCAAGACAAGATGGGTCCATACTACTCAACCCAAGAAATGGCCCATCATGGAAATAGAGAAATTTAGAGACACAATGGCATAGCGTCACCACTTCTGCTCTAGGAGATATTGCCAACAGACCAGCCTGCCAGGGTTCCAGTTCCAGCTCTATCATGCTTTGACCATGTGAATTTGGGTGAGTCACTTAGCTTCTCTGAGTCTGAACTTTCTGCTTGGTAGAACAGTTCTGAATATCAAAGGAGTCAGTATATGGTGTTGTAAGGGAGAATGAACTCTTCCTCTACCCTCTAGGTTCTTCTGGCTGGTCTAAGAATTAAATTGACATGAGACAGAATAACAGGAGAAAATCAAATAAATTTAATAACGTGTGTACATGGGAGAAACCCAGGAAAACTGAGTAACTTGCTAAAATGGCTAAAGCCACCACCTTAAATACCATTTTCAGCTAAGGACAAAGGAGGATGTTGGAGGTGGTAATTTGGGACTTCAAAGTGGAGGAAGGCAATTTACATGGAGATGGAAAAGCAAATGTTTGATAAACAAATGTTGACCATGCCTTGAAAAGACAATGAGAGATGGAGAGGGCTTTGATTAAAAGGCCCTTGTTGGGTTCCTCCCTGTCTATCACACCTGGTTTATATTATATTATAGTTATCTTATGGTGATAGCTCTATCCTGGAACAGAGCTTCCATCTTAAATTCTTTTTGGCTGTTGAGGGGAAGGTGAAAGTTTCTTTCAGTGTCTTTCATTCTTAAAAATAATCAAGCCAAAGAGATACATATTGGGGTGGCAAATTCTGATCCCCCACAATGTACAAAGTATAAGTGATACACGGGGGACCCTCCTTAAATGTTGGCTTGTGGTTGTACCATCATCATCACCACCAACATCATGATGCCCAGACTTTTAGGGCAGCAAATGTAGAGCCTAGTCCATATTTGGTGCCTAATAGTTAGATGCTTGTGGCAAAGTGAATGAATGGCTCCTTTGTTATCTCCCTGCCAAGGAGAAAGCTTGATCTGCATAGGAGATAACTCACAGCATTAGGTTTGCTTGGAGCTGTGGCTCCTTCATAAAGTTAAGTTTAAAGGCTTCTTTATTGAGAGGAATATAGCATGATGCTTAGAACCCAAACTCCAAAGTTACTGTCCACTCTGCTATTTACTAGTCATCTAACAGGATGCCAGTCTAAGCATCATTTTCCTTATTGATAAAAACAGACTTAGTAATACTACATCTACCTTATAAGATGGATGGGAGAACAAAGTGAGATCGTGTGATCCTGACACTAGAATCCCCTGGTAGAGCTTTCAAAGCACTGCTGATACCAGACCTTGTCCCCAAATTTTCAGATTCATTTGGTCAGAATGTAAGGCCCCTTGGGCATCAACAGTGTGAGACGTGCTCCAGGAGATATGAACATGCAGACAGGGTTGAGGACCCTTGAAGTCATTAATGCAGGGGTGGAGGAGTGGCTGTAGTTGAGTCATCCTGATGTTCTAGCCTTTCCTCCTTATCCTTTTCCCTCTTGGTTCCTTTTTCACATTAATGAGGAAAACAATTGAGTTCTTTTTTGAAGGTTTCAGTTTGTTTTCCTGCCTTTTGGGAACCATTTTGGGGGAATATGGCACAGAAAAAGCGTGCAATGCGTTAGGTAAATGTGGATACATATTTATTAAAATTTATACCGTCAGAGTTACCCCTACTGCAGTCAACCACATTTACATATACCAGTGGCACCCCGGCATATGGGGTGACCATCGCACCTCATCCTGGGTCCAGCTTTTATCCTCGGTGGTGGCTGCTGCTTCAAGCTATTATCCTCAGCCTTGATAGCTGTCCCCAGTCACCATCTGCCATCTGTCAGGGAGGGGCACAGAGGTGGTCTGGGTAATCAGCAGGTGCCTGGGCCATCAAAGAAGGGAGGGCACCATGCCTGGCATGCCCCGAGGGCAGAAGCATTGTTGCAAAGGCAATTATAGGTTCAGGAATCCAATTCTTTTTCTCAACTAGTGCTGAAAACTAGGGTGAAAGGGTATTCACTATCAGGGATGGGGCAAGAGAGAGAAACTGTGTTCTTATTTGAATACCAGAACCTGCCTGGAAAGACCTCAGTTTGGTGGCCTCAGACAAGAGACCAAAGTCCCTGGGGCCTCAGTTTACCCTGGTGCTAGGAGGGTGTTGTGCAATGAGAAAAGAGTCTGTGACGCCTTCTGCAGCCTTCACAGGTGGGATGATCGTTCTCTCCCCTAGGGTCTCATGAAATCCATCCACAGCATCTGAAGAGTCTTCATCCCTTTGTAAGGCACTCAGTAAAATGAGAAATTGAATACTTCTGTGCATGTCTCATTACACGTGTCTTTCTTCTCTGTTAGATTCCGAGCCACTTGAGTGCAGGAGCCAGTGGATCACTTTGCTTGGTATATCCAGCACCAGGAAGGTACCTGACACCCATCTTTAGTATTCAGTAAACACATGGGACTTGAACACAGTTTGGTTAGCCCCCTTGTTAGGCATGCATGGAACCTGGAATCCCCCAGAATTTTGATACTTCCAGGAATGGCGTACCAAGACACTAGAAGACGTTGGTTCTCAGTCCTGGTTGGGTATGAGGGCTGTTTGGAGAGTTTTTAAATACTATTGATGCCCGGCCCCTAGAACAGACCAGTTTAAATCAGAATCTCTGGGGTGGGACCAATTTTAAGTGTTTCTTGGGTGATCTGGGTCCAGGCAGGGCTGAGGACCACTGCCCCAAAACTACAGAGGATGGCTGAGCTGGCATTGATGAGAAGATGGGAGAGGGAATGAGGAAACTGAAAGGAGAAAAGAGACTCTGAGGGAACTGGAGGACCTGGTAGTATCCTTATCACCATCGGAGCTAACACCCACCAAGCCAGACACTGTGCTCAGCTGTTGGCGATTGTGGTCTCCTTTCAAGCTCACAGCAATCCTAACAAAATTTTCACCTCCTTCCAGCAAAGGAAAGAAAGCCTATAAAGTGAAGGGTTAGGCTGCCGGACTCCAGATCCCAAGCACTTACCCACTAGGCTGTGTTCCTTCAAAAAGACAAGGTAAATGTGAAGGAAGAGGAGAGTGAACTGGGCAGGAGAAAAAATAAGATCAATGAACCCAAGAAGAGTTAGTGGGCGTGAAAGTAAAAACAAATGACACAGCAAACAAGAAGCAGAATTCATATTTCTTTAGACATTGAGATAAACTCACAATAGCTATGTAAGACAAAGCCCATTACCCCCAGCTTACAATGAGAGGTCTAAGGCTCAGAGTAGTCTAGTGTCTTGCCCAAACTCACACAGCTATGAAGTGTCTGGACTGAGTTTTTTGTAAAAGGCAAAAGAGTAAATATTTTAGGTATTGCCAACCATGCATTCCCTGCCATAATTATTAAAGGCTGCTATGGCTGCACAAAAGCAGCCATAGAGAATTTGTCAACAAACATGATAATCTTCCAATAGAACTTAATTTGCGAACACTGAAATTTGGAATTCATATAATTTTTATGTGACACGAACTACTATTTTTCTTTTGATTTTCCTCAAGTATTTAAAAAATGTAAAAACCTTTCTTGGCTCATTGGCTGTAGAAAAACAGACAGCAGGACAGATTTGGTCCGTGGGCTGTAATTTGCCAACCTGGTCCAAATTCTAAAACATATGGAGGGTAAAAAGTTGATGAGAAAGCGCAGAAGAAAATTAATACACGTCCGTTTGAGACCTATGTCCTCAGTTCAACTTCACTTGGGAAGAATCTGTCAGGCCAGGAAGAGTTCGATACTTTCTGTCTCCCCCAAATCAACCCCAGCAAGCAATTATTTGCAGGATGCATTTATGCTTTTCAAACTAGAGCCCCCTGGACCTTGATGTGGGCCACTCCCATTCGTTTTGCTTTGAAAAAAGCATTATAAACTCCAACACCTTTCTTCTATCAATGTTTATTGAATGCCTAATAGATTCCACGCTCTGTTCTAGGCACTAAGGGTATACTGGTTGTCTTATTCAGCTCTAGCTGCCATGACAAAATACTGTGAGCTGAGTGGCTTACACCACAGATGTCTATTTTCTCACAGTTCTGGAGGTTGGAAGTCCCAGATCAGGGTGCCAGTAGGTCGGGTTCCGGTGAGAGACCTCTCCTGGGTTGCAGACTGTTGACTTCTTGTTGTGTCCTCACATGGTAGAGCAAGAAGGGGAGGTGGGGACAGAGAAGGAGAGAACAACTCTGGTGTCCCTTTATAAGGTCACAAATCCCATCATGAGGGCCCATCCTCTTGACCTCATCTAAACCTAATTATCTACCAAAGGCCCCATCTCAAATACAGTCACATGGGGGATTAGCGGTTCAACATATGAATTTTGGGGGTGCACGATTCAGTCCACCACAGGGATGCACAAGAAAAATGAAGTCCCTGTGTTCGTGGAGCTTACACTCTTTCTCTATATGTCAGTAAACAACTGAAAAAAAAAATAATTTCAGATACATTCAGATAGTGATAAGTGCTACAAAGACCAAAAAAATAAAACAAAACACGAACAGAGTGCAGAGATTCACTGGAGCAGGATTGTAACTTTGCAAAGTGTTTTCACATAAGGACGCTTTGAGCCTGTGACTTTGGGCTGAGATGTGAGAACTCGACTAAGCCAGCCCTGGGAAGGGACTGTGCCAGAGAGAGGAGAACAAGTTCAAAAGAGCGTCCGAGACAAGAAAAACTGTAAGCCAGGAGAGCCGAGAGAAGGCCAGTGTGAGCAAAGTAGACAATGGTGGCCCACGATAGGAGTTTGAATTTTGTCCTAAATGCAAGGGGAATGTGAGTCAAAAGTACCGCAGTTATTTGCATTTTCACGACCTTTGGATGCTATTCGGGGAACGGCCGGTAGGGGCCGCTGTCTTTCTCTTGAGAGCTCCCCTCTCTCTCTGATGACTCTCTTCTGGGCAACAAGGTCCTTATACTTCCGTGCAGTCTGGGGGGACCCACGGGTCCCCTGCACACCCAAACGGCCTCTTCTCAGGAGTGCCTTACCTTCCCTCCTGAAGATCCTCTGCGGTAATACGTTCTATGAGGAGTTTGAATTGCCAATTGCCTGGTGCTTTGTAGCTAATAAAGAGTAGACTATGCTCTCGCTGGTCCTCCAGTAAGTTCTTTCACCTGAGCTGGTCTAATTATAATTCAATCCTGTCCATCTTTTTATTTGGGAATTAATACCCCAACCTTGAGTCTAGCCTTTTCTCACCCAAAGTTAAGTTATTCCAGAATATACAGCATTTTGGTTCTATATTGCACATTTTCTTCCACTTCTCAGTGCTTTGATTGTGCGTACACACACCTTTTAAACCCAGATTTAATAATGCTCTGTTTCGAAAAGCAACATGTGGCCATTTGGAAGTCATTTAGAGCCACATGCAAAAGCAAAAATCACTTATCGGCTGCCTATCACCCCAAAATAATCACTCAACATTTTTATTTTAATTAAGACTTCATTTTCTTAGAGTAATTTTGGGTTTACAGCAAAATTGAGGGGAAGGTTTAGAGATGTCCTGTGTACCCTTTTCCCCCACACCTGCACAGCCACCCCCATTATCAACAACCCCTCCAGAGTCATACATTTGTTATAATTGATAAACCTACACTGACACATCATTATCACCCAAAGTCCATAGTTCACATTCGGGTTCACTCTTGGTGTTGGACCTTCTATGGGTTGGACAAATGTATAGTGACATGTATCCACCATTATAGTATCATGCAGAATAGTTTCACTGCCCTAAGATCCTCTGGGCTCCACCTAGTCATCTCTCCCCTCAGCACCTGGCAACCACTGATCTTTTTACTGTCTCTATAGTTTTGCCTTTTTGAGAATGTCCCAGACTTGGTATCACACTCTTAACATTTTAATATTTCTCCTGTTGGTCTGTTTAGTGTTGTTTGTGTGTGCATGCATGTGTGTGTATATACATTTACAATATTAGACTCATAGTGGATTTTCAGAATTTATCCTACTTTTATTTAACTGGGTACAAAAACATGAACATTTTACTATGCTATTAATCATCTTTCAAGATTATATTTAATGATTCCACAACTTTCTACTGTACCAGAATTTATCACCACTGTTGACATTTAAGAGTTTTTTGTCTCTCTCCCTTACTATTATTATGAATAATGCCAAAGAAAACATTCTTATATGCAACTCTCTGTTTACACTTTTGAATCCTTCCTTGGACTAAATTCTAAAAAGTGATATTTTGGGGTCAAAAGATATGAGCATCTTTATATCTCTTGAATAGATTTCCTCCAATTGCGCATGATTGTGCCCATGTGCACTCCATAATGGTAGTCTCTTAGAATGTCATTTCATCTCATCATTGCCAATATGATTGGCATTATAATTTGGTGTTATTATGTACTTTTCTCAAGTTGATAGACAAAAATTATCTCATTGTTTAAAGCTTCCCCTTTTAAATTTGTCTGTTTAGTAATGCAAGTAACAAACACATATGAAGCCCTGATCATGCATGCCAGACATTGCAGGAGGTAGGGACTATTAACCTCATTTTACAAATTGAGAAACTATTGCGACCTGGTAAGAGGTGGATCTATTATTGGAATCCAGTGCAGGCAATATGTCCTCTGAGTCTGAACATTAGCTCCTGCCTGCAGGCAGGAGCAGGAAAGATGAAGGGACCCTCTCAGCTGAGTGTGAGTCAGGAAAGCAATCTGATTAAAGTAATTCTCACTAACATGCGAATGACCAACAAAAGCATCTACCTGGTTTATAATTTTTAAAAAAAAAATCTGTTCGTTATTTTAAATAAATCTTTCCCTTGTGGAAGGAATTTTCAGAAATTTAATAGAAGTGAAAACATCTTGGAATGGTAAGGTAAGATAGAAGTAGGTAAAGTCAGATCTCCCTCCAATTCAGTGGTTGTTCACTGCTGGCCCACAAACAAGAACCAACCCAGAGCCATATTTTATTTTATCTCACATGTACAGTGCTTGAAATACTGAAGTTGTTGCCATCACGCAAAAATCTAAGTTCCACCTTCTCTTTAAAAATGGACGATCTGGAAGCATTCATTGCTGTTCATTTCAATAATTTACCATGTCTGATTGATCCCAAGGAGTGCTTGAGTTTGCTTCTATTGTTAGCTTGCTAGCTCTCTTCCTCCTTCCTTATCAATTTCCCCTCTTTCTCCCTTTCTGAACCAACTCTCTAGAACCTTCCTTTCAATACCATCATTATTTTTTAACTGAAGCTCCTCCTACAACTGGCAACCTCCTTCCCAACCGATTAGATGGAAGTGACTTAAGGGTCATGATGGGGCTATGCCCTGAGCCGTTTGGAAGACACAGATGTTTGCAAGCCAGGGCCTGTGTCTTTATTAGCCCTGCTTAAACCACGTGGTAATTTAAGCTTCCCTTATTTTGCTGCATTGCGTCAGAGTTATAAAGGAGTGTTGAAATAGAGCGTATCATGTTGTGCACATTTTTGAAGGATCATGAGGGGAGGCTAAATATAAGATTCAAGTCCATATTCTGGGTGTGATTTGCCCCTAAATGGGGATAGGATACACTTGAACATTCTGTCCCATGCTCGTCTTTCTCATCCACACATGTCTCTTAATGTTAGATTCCCACCCTTTTTGTACGTGAGAACATTCACGGGCATCTTCTCAGCTTCCAAGAGACAGGCTTGATTTGGAACCACTGGAACTTGCCTATTTGATAGGAGGAGCCAACATCACCACCCACCCCAATGCGTTTCTTTTCCCTTTAAAAATTACTCTTTAAAGCAGGCTCGTGATGCCTCAGCCACCCACACACCGCTGTTATAATGTTTGCCATTTTCTTAATATCACTTGTTTTATGAGTTCCTAAATATCTAATTGATTTGCTTTTATTTGAATATTGTTATGCCACTGCAGTAAATAGAAAGCCAATGTTATAAGTTGAAGCATAACTATGCAAGTAACTTCACATTAAAAATAAATATATGGCTACCAACCAAGACTGTGTGATGTACCACCTGCGGCTCCAATGCCAGACGTTGGGAAACGCTGATTTAAAAGAAGGTGTTTCACAGGAATAGTGGTGAAGCAGCTGTGTTTCTAGAGAGACAGAGTAGTTTCCCACAGCTAGCCATCTCCTAGGATCTTACTGTAAATATCTAGGTGGTTCATTCAGGAAAAATCTCAGAGCTACTCCAGGGAGCTCTTCCTCTCAGCATCCTCTGTGCGTATAAACCTACTGGATATCCAGGGCTGCCCCAGCCCTGAAGGAAGCCTCGTCCTGCTCTGGTATAACACTCTGGCTGCTTTGGCCTCCTTGCAGTCATCATAGACTGCTTGTGAATAGAGAAGACTACTATGCAGAGAGGACGATGGGGCTTGTGGTCACAGCCTATGCAGCCCCCCTTGGGTGGGGTTTGAAAGCTCCCCACGTGCTCCCTGAAACCTCTCAGGAGTATTCTCTTGCTTTATTATATTCCTCTCATGGAAAGTGTGACTCTGACTTTTCTCCTTCCCTCCCTCCTCCCTCCTTTCATCCCTATCTTCCTTCCTTCCGTCTTCCTACCCTCCCTTCCTTCCTTTCTTTTCTCCTCCCTCCCTCCCTCCCTTCCTTCCTTCTATGTTCTTCTGTTCTTCCTCCCTCCCTTTTATTTTCTTCCCTCCCTCACTCCTCATTCCCTCTCCACCTCCCTCCCTCCTTTCCTCCCCCTCCCTTCCTTGGTTCCTTCATTCATTTGTTTCTGCCTTCCTTCCTTCCTTCCTTCCTTCCTTCCCCCTTTTCTGTTCCTCCTTCCCTCCCTCCCTTCCTTCATCTCACCCTTCATCCTCATCAGTGACCCCAGGCTGCTGCTCTGATGGAAACCCCACTCTTTGCTGTATCTTTGGATTACTAGTTCAATACACTCCCACCAGACCTCGGTTTGGACTGATGTTCTGGTTGACAGCTTGGTGGTTTCTAATCTCTATGCATTTTATCCTAATACATTCTAAACAAGAATGGGCCCGTTTTGGATTCTCTCAGGTGCCTAAAGGGTCCCCGGGATTTGGCCTTGAGCTAAGTGCCAGTCCCAGCTCTGCCACAGTGAGGTTGGTGACCTACAGCAAGTTGCTTCATCTCTTCTACCTTGGTTCCCTGAAATTGAAAAGGAAACACCTACCTTCTAGGATTTTTATGAGGATGAATGAGAAAATGTAAGAGAAATTGCTTTTCAAATTGTGAAGCTTTGTTCTGATGAAAGGTGGGCATTGTTTTTAAATACAGGACAGCCAGGAGTGTTATCCATCACTGGGAACACAATTCAGGAGTGTTTTCCACATCCATTTCATTGCGCTGCTCATGAAACTGTTTATTTTCCCAGTGTTGCATTTGTTTTCTCTCCCTCTCTCTCTTTGCTATTGCATAATTTCATTATCTGCCGTGCATCGATGTATTATGTAATTCTCTCAATATGTCATTGATTGTTTCTGTTTTTCTCTAGTATTACTTAAGTCCATAATGCTTTTTATTAAATCCCCAAGGAATGTGACTGAACAGTGATTGAAGTATACTCCTTTCCACTAACTAAAACTCAGCACTTGAATATTTGAAATGACACCAAGCGCTAGAAAAAACCTAAACGTGGAATTTCCCACTGGCTTTGTGAAATCCAGGAAGGCAACTGAGGATTTTGTTTACAGCACCTTTGTCTATCCAAGAGATTTATGTACTCCTTCAGATAGTAATAACAGCGTGAATACATAATATAAAATTAGCTAATGCTTATTGAGTGCTGACTATATTCCAGGTACTATTATAAACTCTACTTGTATTAAGTCATTTAATCTTCATAATAACCTCATAAAGGAAGTATGATTTTATCTCCATTTTATGGTTCAGGAAACTGAAATTCAGAAAGTTGAACTGTTTTGCCCAGGGACACACAATATGGAAGGAATGCCACCGCAAAGTACACCACACGCACGCACACATACACAGGCACACGCATACACACACACTGCTCTGTAAGCTTAGGAAACTCACACATATGTCGAATTCCTGAGAGTTTGGGAATCTCTCTGTTTTGAACTTGTTTCTGACGCTAACGTTAAGCTAGTTACTTCTTCTCTCTGGGACTAGGTTTCCTTATGGGCCAGATTTGGAAGGGTGGATGAGATCATTCATTTTTAATCTACTTGATGAAGCTCAAGAATCTGAATGGGTTGTCCAGGGGGCATGGTGGGGACAGAGAAGGCAATGCTGAGCGGGGAGGACTCTGAACCCTTCTCCTCTGTTACTCAGTGCACTTGTGCTTATATCTGGGATGGATGGATGGATGGATGGATGGATGGATGGATAGATGGATGGATGGATAGATAGATGGAAAGAAGCAAGGAAGGAAGGAGGGAAGGAAGGAAGGAAGGAAACAGACAATAGAAATTGTACAATACCTTATTAACCCACTCAAAAATAGCATTGTGTCATGGTTATCTCCCACATAAACCATTGAATGTTCCTTGAAAACTTGATTTCAAATGGCTGTATAATATTCAAATATATGAATTGATTACCCTTTACTTAACCATTCCCCTGTTTTAGACATGCATATTGCTTCTGATTCTTTATCGTTTGTTTATTCATCAAATATATTTTGGGAAGTATCATTTGCCAGGCATTAACATAAGTAAGTGTAACACAAATGTTCTTATATGTAAATTTTGGAGATACATATATTTGCTCCCACAATTATATGAAAATTGTTATTTTTGGTTTTGTTTTTCATTGTTGGCTTTCTTTAGTGAAGGAGAGCCTGTTCTGGAGAGCCTGCTGAGTTTGGATGAAATGTTGAGATGAAATCTGTACAAATGTTGAGCTTAGCTCACAAAGGGAACACAATTGGAGTTCTGGACACACTGTCTCCCAAGATTGTAGTTAGAAAATTAATAGACGTTGTCTCGATGGTGTATGCCACCAGCATCCAAATCTACTTTGTGATCTGCAGCCCCAAAGGGATCATTCTGAAGCTGTAGCTTTCCATGTTGCCTGGTTTAGAGCTGGGTGAGGCCTCAGGGAATGTCGAGTCCAACCTGCCCAGGAGCTGAGAATCTGAGCAGTGGCCCCGGCGATTGCTGTAAGGCTTGGCCCTGATGACTCTCCTTGTAAAAAATCTGGAAAAAAACCACTATTGTGTCATGATTTAAACTGAATATAGTTGAGATTATAAGCTGCTTAAATTTTATACATAAAAGCACGATAGAGAGCCTCTCTGGTTGAAAAGGCAAGAAAGAGAAACCAAGACAAAATTCTTTGTCCATAAATGGAAACCAGACAACTCAGTTTTGTAGATTCAAAGGGACTGTCTAAGATGGCAATTTCGAAATACCCCTTGGAGGCAAAGTGCCAAGTCTAAAGTGAAGCTTCGGAGTAACGCAGTATCTAGAGGCCAAGCTATTTCTGGCTGCGGTCTTTGTGTCATGAAATGGTGACATTTTCCCCCACGCCCCCCAATGTTCCTCTCCTCCTTGATGACTATATATTTGAGTAATGGTCAGTCTGTTTGCAGACAGCTGGCTTGGTTTTCCTACCAAGGATTTGTTTGTGTCTTAGGACAGAAGACGTCTAGAAAAGACAAGACTAGACCCCAAAGAGCTTAGGCATCTGTGATGACTAAGTGAGACCCTGTGGATAGAAAGTACCATTCATTTTCCTTCCCTTCTCTATAGTCTGCCTTTTTATCTCCTTCCCTGAAAGCCAGCAAAGGGGGGTGAAATCCAAGCAGGAGGCTTTCTCTCCTTGGCTGATTTCTTTTTTTATTTTTCTCCTTCCTAAGGGATCACTTAATTCATTTTATGCCTGTGGAAAAGACCAGAATTTCCTAATTCCTCCAAATACCTGGGCAGGTTACCTCTTCCAACCTCAGCTCATCATTATTCCGCACTGAGTTATGTAATGATTTGATCATGTTGAGGAGTAATTCACCTTTGTTCCCACCTATGTTAAGACTGATTACAAATCCTCATAAAATACTCATTATGCTACCAAAAATGTTCTTAAGAATAGTCTGCTAGAAAGGAGGTAATGCTGCCGCTCGGAAGTGTGGGCTTCTGTCTAATTATGTGTAAATTATCTGAGTGGAATCTCAAATGTTTAGTGATAAACAGTTTTATGCTTCCCAGCAAAGTATGTAGTTTGTGAGGCAATATAATCAAAAGCAGCTTGTGTGCAGTGAATTGTAGATTGTATAACTTTGCATCCTTTTCAAGTTATTCTTATGGAAAGAAACAGGAATGTCTGCAGCCCTTTAAGAAAAGCAAATGTTGTATTCTGCAATTTGAAAAAAAAAGATAATTGATCCTTTGACTAGACTGCTGTTCTGCTCTCAGAAGAAACATTAAAAAGTTGAATTTCTTAAGAAATGCAATTAACCGACTTTTATTTAATGATTTTTTTCTCAAGTTATTCATCCTGGAGGAATGGTATCTGTTGGTTATTAACAAAGATGAGGATGGATTATTAAGAAGCAAAATATCATGATATTCGACTGCAATGCATATAATAGTTACTCAGAGAACTTCCCATGTGGTTTGTTTTCAGATGCCCCTTCGTTTCAGAAGCCTTTCTTAAACGTCTGCCCTGTCTCCCACCCCACGTCTAGGTGGGATGGTTAAACCTCCTCTGAACTACCAGAAGAATGATGACCTATGAATAAAGGCAAACTGGACACCAGATAGCTAGGATAAGGCCACCATAGTCAATACAGCTAGTGGTCATGGTAACCAACATAATCCGGATGGTCATAAAAATACAAGTGTTTAAATCTGGAGGCATTAGTTCCAGGCCTGAACAGCAGGATTTCTTAATCCTCAAGAAACTTGAGAGGGGGCTGCCAGAGAAAGCAACCATCCAAAAATCGTGGTCTTGAGACTTCTTCAGGCAAGGCATAGTCAAGATATTTAATTAATATAGCACAAGGAATTTGAGTCCATTTTAGTGTACGTGGGGATGCCAGTTAAGATAAAAAATCTCCTCCTCTTGGAGTTTGAGAATGCTTTGCAGCTAATTCTCCTTCTAGAAACTTTCCTATTGCAAAAGAAGTTTACCAACATGGGGAAAAAGGCTATGAAATGCTAGGAAGAGAAAATGGTAGAAAAGAACCAACCTTAAGCCACGATGATGATTTCAGCGGCAAGAGGCAAGAATTCACTGCCAGTTCCTTATCGGTGGTCTGCACAGAATAATGTTGACATTTCTTGTCATACAATTCATTGGATAGGTAGCTAACAGGATTGCTGAATGTATTGTAGCGGTGGTTAGTTTCTGAAACCCTAAGGTAAGTTCCGCAGACATGGTTTTAAGTTGGAAATGATTGACGTGGTGATACTTGGCATATTGATGCAACCAATTGCCCCGTTGCAAGTGTTTGCCTATTCACACCCCTTTTGATTGAGTCTGCAAATACACCAGCCAAATAGACAAGTGTTCCATAGTTAATACTTAAAGGGAGATAGATGGAACCTGTGTCATTGTCTCTGGTGGCTAAGTCTCAAATTTGCCCCTGATCAAATTATCTACATAGAGACTCCTATATATATTTGACATTTATAAACCATGGGGTGTTGGACATTTTGAAGGCAAACCGTTGAGAAGATTGACTAAAAATGTTCTTTTGTATAATGTAGATTTGTCCTATATTATTAGCATATTCTTTTAAGGAATTTCACCTGTACTTTTATAGTTTCTTAAAAGTTTATCATAACTATCTATTGAATATATTTGTTTCATATTGACTTCTGTGTGTCTGACTTCCTACCCTACAATCTCTATATTCGATTTGTTTTCAGGTCTTCAGTTCGTATCAGAAGGTCGAAAGGAATTTTATTTTGATTACTTTTGTCGTGAAAACATATTACAAATTGCCAACTCATGATAATAGTCACTTTGAACTCAAAATACCGTTTGTTTAAAAAATGCAATAAAACTTGAAGTGTACACCAATATTCATTCTGAAGATTAAAGTAGCCAATAAATTATGCAGCTGAGCCAAGGCTGCCTTCTTCTCAGACTAAATTTGCCTCATGGAAAGGGAATTATTCTGACTGGAAATAGTTGGAGTCTGATTGTTCAATTGCTTTCTTCTTGCTTTCTGTTTCTTTAAAAAAAATTTGGCTATGGTTCTCTTAGGAGCTGGATTTTGAAATGTAAATACTGATGAGGGACTAATAAAAAGTTCTATTTTCTCTGGTTATAAATGTGACATAGGTTTCTGGATACTTATTTTTTTAAATGTATTTTTTCTTTCCTTTTCTTTTTTTTAAACATGGATCTTTGGCCATCGGGGACCCCATGCTGAGCACCTAGCCTCTCTGACTTACACAGAGTAAGCCTCAGCGTAATAGAAATAAATGCTGCATTTTCTCTGTATATAACATGTCACTTGGGCGAAGTGCTACGATGTCTCTTTGGTAAAGCTGAAATGTGAATTTCTCAAAAATGTCTTGTTTTCAGTTAATGATATTTTCTGCTTTTCACCAGGTGGTCTCTTTGGGGGTTTGTTCTTGAATTCATTTCTCTGTACACTCACCAGGCTTTCTATTATTCGTTTATTCGGCAGGCATTGACTGAGTTCTCGTCACACTCAGGCCTGAGCCAAGTGTTCAGGTTACAATAGCCAACAAGCCCAGCCTGTCCTATGGTGTTTGCTGTCTTCAGGGTAAATGGACACTTGAGAAACAGATAAAGGAAGGCAGGATCAAAATATGTTGTGATAAAGGCAACACTAGAAATAAAAATAAAGTGTGATGGGAAGAGAGAAGAGGGGTGGTCCAGCATGGAGGTGGGACCAGGCAGTTAGGCTGACTTTGATCAGGACCATTTCCCTAGCTAGCAGGCCAAGCATGATGTAAGATGCCAGCTCATCCTAATATCATCTGGCCTGAACCAGCTCTCCCCGAGACATGGCTCAGAGTTCATCTTTCTCGAATGTGAAACCCCACAAGGAAAGGCAACTTCCGGAAATGGCCATGCCTTCTATCCCTGCTTCAAAGCTAGCCCCCAATGACTCACAGCAGCTGAAAGAGGAATTGATCATTGGCTCATGATGGTCCCTACGGGGTGAGAGCTTTGGGAAACCCATGGAATGGATTAGAAGGGTGAGAGCAGATCTGTGGCAGTAATTGGAGCCGTATTAGCAGACATTGGTGTGTCTGCTGGCCCTGGGTCAGGCTCTGCCTCAGCTGTTCTGAGGGTGTTTCATTCCCTCCACGGTTGGACCTGCATTTTGAGCAGGAGTGTCTACTGTGGAAAGAGAACAGACTTTGGAATCCGAGCCCTGAGTTCGACTTCTATGACCACAGAACACAAGGTTTTGGTGCTCTACAAAATGAAGAAAAACACAGCATGTACCTTGACTTTATTTAGCTGTTCTCCTCTTCCATCCATCCTTACCTTTCTTGTGAAATGAGCAAACCCATGTTTCAGAGAACTTAGGTCACCTCCCCAGCTGGGCAAAATAAGTGACTACTTAGAATCAAGTGTTCTGCCATCCAGAGCAGAGTCCTTCTGCTGCATCTATGGATCCTAAGAATGATAAAAGTGGGTCATCCCTGTTCTGTCTTCCACGGAAGCTGTACCCTCATTCAATGTTCCTTAATTACATCTTCTGAAAATAAGACTGTTATTAACATTGCTGCCTCCTGGGACCACCCAGAACCTTCTAGAAAGGAGAACAGGGTCTTCTTTGATTTTAATCTATATCTGCTCACCCCATACAATCATTTTATCAGTCAGGTTGATCGAGATATAATTTACATATAGTAAACTTTGCCCTTTTTGGCATACAGTTCTGCAAGTTTCAACAAATGCAACCACCGCCTTCAGGACGTGGGACACATTCATCATTCCAGCAAGCTCCCTAGGTTCTGTCTGTGGTCAGTCCCCAGCCTCAGTCCCTGGAAATCACCCATCTCTTTTCTGTTTCTGTGGTTTTGCCTCTTCAAGAATATCATACAAATGTAATCATCAGTAGGTAGCCTTGGAGTCTGACTTCTTCCTTGCAGTATAATGAATTTGAGATTCATCCATACAATTGTTCATTTTCCATCCATCAATTCTTCAGCCATCAACAGTTCATTTTTCCCTTTCATTGCTGAGTAGCACTCTATGGTATGAATGCATCATAGTTTGCTTATCTATTCAACAGCTGAAGGATCTTTGGGTTGTTTCCACTTTTTCCCAATTATGAAAAGTCACTATAAACATTTGTATACAGGTACTTCAGTGAATATACATTTTTAGTTCTCTTGGGGACATACCTAGGAGTGGTATTGCTGGGTCAAACAGCAAGAGTATGTTTAAAGATTGTTTTTATTTAGGGGAGACAGTAGGCATAGTTGTAGCTTTGATGGTGAATCCAGATCTGACACTTTCTAGCTTTCCTCACATAGATTGTCTGAGCCTCACTTTGTTGCAACAGAAGAAATGATGGGATAATAGCTTCCGCCCAGGATGAGGGCAGTCACTCACTCGTGGCCCCTCATCCTGGCTTCCTGACTCTTTAGACCCCCCCTTTCCATGGTGCTCCATCTTCTATCCCCTTAGCACACATGCTTTTTTCTACGGCCCTGCCACACACTGTTTCCTTTCCTGGAACACTCTGCCACCCACTTTTCTCCTCACCAACTCCTCATCCTTCCGTTGCCCAATGAAATGCCACCTCTTCAGAAAAGTCTTCCCTCGCTCTTAGCCTAAATCCAGCCCCCTGCTATATATAGTTTCCTTTATAAAAACATTTAAACCCTATTCTTTTCCTTTATACCATTTATCACAACTAGTCTTATAAAATTAACCATGTAATTTGCTTTTTTAGTGGAAGTTTTTGTTGAGATCATTGTAGAATCACATACAGTTGTAAGAAATAACACTGAGAGATTCCATGTACATTTTACCCAGCTTTCCCTGATGGTAACGTTAATCAAAATTATATCCTCCACCAGGATATTGACATTGACATGACCTAATGATCTTATTTCAGATTTCTCCAGTTGTATGTGCATTAATTTGTGGGGGGAGGGGGGAGAAGGGAGGTGTATTTCGTTCTGTGCAATTTTATCGCATATGTAGATTTGTGGGTCCACAACCACAGTCAAAATCTGGAACAATTCCATCACCAAAGGATTCTTCCAATTGTCCTTTTACAACCACACCCTCCTCCCTTCCACCTCCTTCAATTCCTAACTCCTGGCAAACACTCGTCTGTTCTCCATTTTTAAAACTTAGACATTTCAAAAATGGAACCATATGGTACGTGACCTTTTGGGGTTGACTTTTTTTACATGCCAGCATATAAGTCCTTGGAAAGTCATCCAAGCTGCTGTGTATATCAATAGTTTGTTCCTTTTCATTGCTGAGGACTATTCCATGGTCTGGATGTACCACCGTTTGTTTATCCATCTACCTATTGAAGGACTTCTGGACTCGTTCCTATATTTAGCTATTATAAATGAAATTTCATACACATATTTTGTGTGAACATAAGTTTCCATTTCTCTGGGGTGAATCCTCAGGGGTAAAATTGCTGGGACACTAGTTTTACAAGAAAACTGATGGAGTTGATTTTTAAAATCTGTCTCTGACAGTCGACTTTGTCTCATCAGAGTAAATAGACTGTGTTTTGTTTGTTTATTTGTCTGTTTGCTTGTTTGTGTGTCTAATCACTGTCTACTAGGAACATTGTACAATGCTTCGAACATAATTTACCACTCTATAAATATTTATATATGAATTAAATAAGGAATGAATGAGTGAATGCATGAATAAAAATTTCGACATGAGGATTAAGTAAAATAATATATGTAAATCATTTTTAGAGTGCTTAGCATGGATAAACCTCTAATATTAGGTAAATATTTTATCACTGTCAGCATTATCAGACACGATTTTGGGTAAGGATGACATGACTTAACTTTCACATCCTTCCACTTTCACCAGCACATAAACATCATGTGGCTCTACAGGAGTCCAGGGGTCTGAGTTCTTGCTTCACTTCATTCTCTTACAGAAAAGGCCCTCTTGTGAATACACTCAAAAATTTCAAGATGGGGATTTGAGCTTCATGGTTTAAATAACATTCTGCTTCCACGGGTGAGGGCAAAGCTACATGGCTGCTTTCTCTGTTGAGAATGAACAGAGGCAATAAATGGTAGAAGCCTTTGGAGTGTGAGCATGTGTGGTGCTGAACAGGTTAACCTTGTCCCAGGATCCCTGTGGTCTTAGCGTGTGAAATAAATATTGGTGCAGCCGATGGAGATAGCACAGTACTTAATAGAGAGAGAAAATTAGTAATTCTCATTTGCCTGAGGAAAGTGCAGGTCTTCATAATGTCTTGATCTATGTACAAAGAGCTAGTAAAGACAAGGAGTCTTCATAATAAAAATAGAAATGAGGTTTTTCCGACAAAAAATGCCACTGGAATGACGAGCTGTCACCCAGGACCTGGAGAGACGAGAAAGAAACTTCTTTAGTGACTATAATTAGGCTTACATGGAGAGCAGCAATGCTCAGGAACTATGCAGGGGCGCTGTCTGCCTCTTTCTGGAATCACCGTCAAACTGTCTGTAAAGGGCTGGGAGAGTGAGGAGGTCGAAGTTTATTCCTGCTAACCTCGTCCCCGTTCTCCCCACACGATGGTGAGGCTCTGACCTGGCCTATGATGGGGGAGCAGCTGTTTTCACCCCGTGCCTTGGGACGCTTTAAACAACAAAAAAAAAAGGGAGAATAGGAAGAAGTGGAAACCTTCTTATTCCTTATTATGAAAGTACTTCATGTTCATTATAGAAAATTTAATTAATACAGAATAGCAATAAAAATAATAAAAATCATCAGTAATTGCAACACAACTGTTAACATGTGGGTGTTTCCTAGAAGCTTTAGATGTATCTATGTAGATGTATAGATTTAGATCTAGAAGGCCATAAGCTTAGAAGTGGAGAGTGTAAATTAGATGTAGATTGATTTTTTATACACGGGATCATACTGTATAAATACAGACTTCTATCTTACTCCACTCTCCCATTTCCTATGCATTTCTCTGCTTTATAAACTATTATTCCCTAGTTATATTTCCAAAACTGGGGGATATGGTCCCAGTGGAATGGGCAGAAAACTAGTTGTTTGTATGGTCGTTTGTTTGACCAAAAATCAAAATCGAATCCCATGTGTGTTTGCTGTGATCCCTTTTGCTCATGCTCTGTGGAAGGAGAAACACAGTCACCCAGACCTCCTTCAGGCATTGGGTCAAGGCCTGAGCTTTTTCTACCTGGTTTCCATGGCAACAGGAGAATCTGTGGTGGTTTAAGATACCCACAGGGGCCCCGAGGAGGCAGCATCTACCTGGACCATAGTTTTGAATTTGGGGATCCAATTTAATTTCTAGGGCAAGAACCAGTGCTCAGAGAACTCCTATATCAATTGTGCAACTTTCAGACACTCTGCTTTTAAATCCACTTTCAGGAATGCATTACGAAATAAAGTGGAAGATCAGAGGCAAAGGAATCACACTGACCTGAGTCAGGGCCTGAGTGTATGGATTTAAATGTTATTTCTCTTCTCCCACCCTCAGTTTCCTCATCTGTAAAGTGAGAGGGGTTACATACCTACCTTACTGGGTTTCTGGGAAGATGGAATATGATAATGAATGCAAAATGCTTGGCAGAGCGTCCAGCACACAGTAAGTGTTCAATAATTCTTAGCTTTGATCTTATTTTTTAATGACATTTCTTGGAATTATGTGGATCTTGATAGAACAATGGTTATGCGGGGGAAGAAATATTGGAATGGCTTGGCTGGTGAGAGGTAGGGGTTGGAGAAAGGGAGGGAGGAAGCCTGCTGCGAATCTGAGTGATTAGAGGAAGTATCAGCACCCTGGAGTTTGGTGTTTTCACTAAAGAGGTCATAAAATATTCACATCCCCCAGAGTTACCCAGAAGAACAGTGGTGTCAGCTCCTGCTTGCTCTACAAGAGAGGCTCCTTAGAGATGTCTATGGCCTAGTTATGAGGAGGGAAACAGGGGGAGTCAGGGTGGGACAGCGATTCCAATTGCTTTCTTAGCTGGAAACACTAGAGTAGAGAGAGAGGGGCAGGATAGTGAACTAGCAATGGGGTCTCCTGAAAAAGATGAAAAGAATGGCTCTCTTTCTTTCCAGCTGGAGAGAATGGGCTGTCTTTCCCACAGAGGCCAATTTATATCGCCTTACTCTTGTGTTCACAATCAACAATAACCACATCACCATCTTCAAGAGCACCACCACCACTTCCATCATCATCATCACTGTCACGAACACCATCAGCACCATTATCGTCGTCATCATCACCATCACCAACACCACCACCCTGCCATCACCATCATCACCTTTACCAACACCATCATCATCGTCACCATCATCACCAATACCATCATCATCATGATCACCATGAAGTTATGAAGCTAACACGCAGAGTGCACTTAGTAGGCGCCAGGGGTTGTGCTGAACAATTTACACATACTATTCCATGTTATCCAAAATGTGAAATAAGATACTCATGCTTTTTCCATTTACAAATGAGGACCCCAAGACCCAGAAAGTTTAAATAACTTGCCAAAAGTCACCCAGCTGGTACAAAACAGATCCAGGATTCAGAACCAGGTGATGTGTCTCCCCAGTTCTTGTTAGCATCTACTTCACTGTCAAGAAGGCAGTACAAGGTTAGAGGAAAGCCTCTGGCCCCAGAATATGGCCTTTTCATTCTTGCTTTTTCCCTCTGCAGGAGGGAGCCTCATAGCATCACACAGCAAAATAGTGGTTCTCAAATATATACATACATTTACACCAGAAGAAACTCTTTTACAAATAAATTTTGCATGAAAATTCACTTATAAAAGAGATGAAAGAGGCAGGAGTAGAGATGAATTTTATAAATTCAAATGTGAAAGATTTATTATAAAGTCAATCAGTGAGATAATGAGGCTATTTTGATGAACACCAATATTTGAAATTGGGAGTATGGATAACTAATACTGTTTTCAATTAGCCTCATAATCCAGTTCACTTCGGTATTTTAATTTGTTGCATAATATTGAGAAAATGCTGATTCACACTCATACAAGGTTGCGAAAGTTAATTTTTGAAACCAGATGACCTAAAAATATCAGATTAATCTAGAATCTAAGTTCCATCTCCTGCTTTGTTGATCATTGTATCTCCAGGGTCAACACCATCCTTGGCACAGAGAATATATTCCAGATGTAGCTGATGAGTAAGTGAGTGAATCAATTAGTGAGAACAAAATGCATTTCAGAAGCATGAAAATGGAATAAGACTTACATTGTCGTTTCCAAGTTTTCTCATTCATTCGACCAATGTTTAGCAAGTATCTGCTACAATAAGCCAGGTGCTATTCCAAGGTGGTGAGGATGCAACATTGAGAGGAATATTAAAATTCTCATGGACCATGTGCATGCCAATGTGCAAAGGATGGGGTGGCAGGAGATAGGCAGTAAACAGACAAGGAACTCACTGGCTGTCCCATTTATGTGCGGGTTGCTTACATAACCCCGCTGCGTCTCAGCATCCTCATGGGTAACACAGTGCTATCAGTGTGTACCCAGCACTGCCCCTGTGAAGAATAAAGAGAAGCACACATAAGTGCTGTCATCCTCATCTCCAGCTCGACGTTGCAAAACATACAAAGATGCATGTTTCATTCTGGGATTATTTATTTAATTACGCACTGGGTATTCTGGGATTTGTACACTCAAATCATTAAAGCAGTTGCAGCCAAAGAACATATATTTGGAGATGTATGAACATGCACTGGGCATAAGCAATTACAAGACTAGGTATGAGGGTGACTGGAATCTGGAGAGAAGGAGGTGCATTAAAGAAAGCGCTAGCTATGTCACAAGATAAGAGGCGTAATACCAGGTTAAAGCGTTTAACAGCATGCCCTCATCAGTGGGAGGGGCAGCGATGTCTTTTGAGCAGAAGATTGACAGGTTTGGTTTTGTCTATTTAAAATTCCCCTATGGAATCATTGTAGAGTGTGAATTGGGAGGAACTGAGACTAAGAACAAAGGGACCAATTAGGGAAGCACAGCAGTTTTTAAAAATCTAGGCTAAAGAGAATAATGTAATGCACTGGGACAGCGGCAATGGACAACAGAGAGGCTTCATAGTTGGGAGATTGGAGAGTTAGAAATTATATGATTTGGGAATCCATTGACTATTCAGAGCAGCAAAGGGAAGTGTAAAGAGCAAATGTTGATGTTTCAAGGTTAAGTAAATGGAAGGGAGGTGCTTCTATTAACAAACAAGCAAGTCCATCGAGGAAGAGAAGCAAGCGCAAACACTTGGTCTGGGGGGTTGTTAAAACAGTAGTTAGGATTGGACCTTCGTACTGAGACATTCAGGGGGCTGTCTGAGGTACATGATCATTCCTGAGGGGTAGCCTGTGAGGAGAGGTCAGGGCTGCAGAGGTGATGAGGATTCCCTAGAGAGTCTGTGCAGTGGTTTCTAACCATTGCTGCCAATCCTTCACAGGTGTGCAAAGAATATCATAGCAAATGGGTCAAAGTGACGATGATTGGGGTACAAAAGTGAAGAGACCTGACAAAGCACAGGATGATGCCAAGCAAGATCTTATGTTTATGGAACATGCAAGAATTCTGTCACACACATACATAAGAAAGTCCAGCCAGGAGAACATGTAGTTTTTCTCTTACATGCCACTGTGCTGAAAGAGTGTCAAATTATTCTATCTGAGACCAGCTGAAGGAAATACTCTTCTTTTAATCGTCTTTTGGAAAGTACTGTTTTGGTTTGGGAAAATGTCTTGATGCAAACTTGGGTGAGAAGGTGATCCCTCAAGGGCACAGGGACAGCTGATGCCAAGCTTTCAAGGAACAGGTGACCTTGAAACAGGTTCAGGGAACTCAGAAATGAGAAAGGTGTTTGGTTTGTTTGGCTGCGTTGAGCCTGTAGGGGTGAAGAGAGTCATTATTCTAGGAACAAAGGGGTGGGGTTGAGAATTTGCTCTCTGGCTCCCAATGGGAATGAGAAATGGAAATAGAAATATGACAGAGAAAGTCTGGAACCAGGAGAGTCTAATCAAAGTCAACGGTGATGGAATAGCCAAATGTCATTTGCAAGGATGTGATACACACAGATTCTTCTAGAATCAAGTTTTTAGGATGAAAATATCTTCTCTCATTCAATCTTCCTTATACTTCCACAGTCTTCATGTCTACTAAACTCAAACATGCCTTATATGAGTGGATATATTATGGACCAAGACAAGGGGCTAAGCTTTATGTGTGGGTTCTTGCCATGAAGTCCAAAAACAGAGAATATAAAATCCTGAGGTAGCAGGGCAGATGAGGTTGTAAGACTGTGAGATGCCCATAGTTGAGAATTGCAATTTGGAAATGAAGACTTGGAATTCCAGAGATTTTGCGTTTGGTGAGGTGAAAACTTGAGAACCAGGAAGGTTTTCCACCCAGAATCTGATCTATTTGCTACATAACCTTTTAATTTTTTCGGGCTAACCTAGTTTTGTTCTGAGTCCTTACTCCCTTCCTAGCTCACCACCAGCAATCACTGGCCTTTGAAGGTGTGATGATAATGCCAGGGACTGAGGATCCCTGTGGTGGCTCTCGTCTACGTGCCAAGACAGGACCTTGGGCAGGTTAAGTTCAAAAGAGATTATTCCAGAACTTAAGATCTTAGAGGCGAAGTCTCTTCTAGTAGGAGATGCTTGAAGGTGACTCGTGTTGCATAAAGATAAATATTTCTGAACATTTATGGGGTCAAAGAACCTAGCAGCCAAGCTTATTATAGAGGAAAAATAGAATCTTCTGCAGGCTTTGCTTGCCTTCAAATTTGCTCGAGCTCCATCTAGAAAGTTGCAATACAGAGAGTAGGTGGGGTGTGGAGGCTTCCCAAAGTAGACCTCCCCACCCACTTGTTCATTAGGAGAAATCACCACTTAGCTGTTTTTGTCTCTGCCACCTACTGTCCCTTGTCCCACGCTCTTACATTCTGTCCTGTGCACTGGAAACAGACTCCTACCCTCTCAAGTGCCAAACACTGCACTCTCCCTTAGCATCACCTCCTGCACTCTCCCTTAGCATCACCTCCTGCAACCTATTGTTTCAGGAAAGCTCCTGTGGGAACTTAAGTGTTTTGCTTGTGCTGGGTATTTTTAAATGTGGGGTTCTGCCTGGTCTCTCCTGAGTCTCTCCTCAAAGAGAGGTGCCAATTGGCTACTCTGATAGAACATTGTCTCTATAGCATCACTTTTGCCAGGGATGGTGATAGGAAGGTGTTGGCAAATGAGAGTAGAGGCAGTGTCTTTTCTTTTGAAGAGCTTAAGGTAGGTTGTGAATGGGGTGGGACTTACTCCTCCTGTAAGCAAGTAGGAACTGGAAAGCTAGGAAAATCTCACGCTCTAAAATCGGGTGGCCAGAGTCACTGATAGAGTCCTTGAAGAAGAAATCTTCCAGCTGAATTGACATAGAGTACTGCTTCAGAGAAGCACTTGCTCTGCTTAGATATTGCAAACAATGATAAATAAAATGATGATGATGATGATGATGATGACAATGGTGGTGATGATGATGATGGCGATGATGATGATTTTATAAGCAGCATCTCTTCTGCTACTGGTATAGCACAATGATGGAAAGAACACTTCCTGGCTTTTTTGTTCAACAGACATAATTGAAAACAGTGCCTGCATCACTTATTAGCAGGACAAGATGTATATTTCTTGCAGCCTCAATTTCTTCTTCTGTAAATTGGGGCCATAAAAACCTCCCTTGCAGGGTTTTGTGAAAATCAAAATATATATCTATTAATTACCATGCTGCCCCAAGCAATCTCTTTACATGTGTTACTCTAGTCAGTCTCCAAAAAGTAGTAAAAGATTGACCTGACATTTTGCAAGATACATCTGGGGAAGAATTTAATTGACAAGGACTAATGTGAAAGTTTGTGTTCATTTCATTCATTAGCAAGGTTAAATAAATTGTGTGTACTCAGAAGACCAGGGCAGAAAGGTTATGTCTACACATTTTTGTATAAATGCCATGTCATTTGAAAAATTTTCAAAAAAAATACATTTGGAGTTAGTTGTTCCATAAATGTATTGACCATGTTGATCTCGTTTGTGTAATTTTTAGCCCAAAAAGAAGAGTGTCTATTTCATCAACTGGTCAGGCCCTGAGAATAAAAATAATTCATAATAATAGTTGCTAATGTGTATTGGGTGGTTGCTAGATGACAGGCACCAATCTCAGAACTTACGTGTATTACATGATTTTGTCTTTTAACAGCTCAATTAGGAAGGCAACATTATCATCATTGCCTCTCAGAGAGAATGAAACTGAGGTTGTAAGGGCTTATAATTTCATAGACATTTAATAGCAGCTGTAGAAGTACGACACAGAGTCAGGACTTCACACTCAAGCAATGAGACTCCAAAACATGTATTCCCCACTACACAGTATACCGCACACCCTCATAGGAGCCAGGAAGAGTTCCCCAATCCTCCATCACAGCCATCGAATTTAAGTGGCCTTGAATCAGCAGGGCTGCAAATGCTGTCATTGGGGAAAGTGAGTGAAGTCTGGTGATGCAAAAATTTCAATTCATCTGACCTTTATTAAGCCTGTCCCATGTGAATGGCATGCTGCTCTGTGGTTCAGGGAACTCAGAAAGGAGAAAGGTGTTTGGTTTGTTTGGCTGCGTTGAGCCTGTAGGGGTGAAGAGAGTCATTATTCTAGACTAATGAGTGTAAGCGTCCATTGTTTCCAAGCATCCTCACAAGAGTGAGTACACAGTGTTGATTCTTGGTGTGCCAGTGTCTGTGCTAAGAAGCACTTTACATTCATTATCTCGGTGGTTCCCAAATGCTGATCCACAGATTTATCTGATTCCATAATGACATTTTCAACAGACTGCAGCTAAATGAGAAAATTAAGGGCAATTTAGTGAAAATTTTAATAGACCTAAATTTAATCAATTTGAAGGGCTGTCCTTTATTTTGAGATTATGTCCTTCTTACTTTTTGGTACAAAATGCCCTTTCCTTTGTGAAATGATGATGATGGCAGATGGTGTGTGTGAGTTTGTGTGTGTGTGTGTGTGTGTGTGTGCGTGTGTGAATATACTAACTTGGCCAAAAAAATTTTAAAGTCATTAATTTCATGCAGTCTCTCCATTGTTTCTAAACTTTTATTGTAATCATCCATGAATTTGGGAGAAAAAAAATTTGAGAATCATTGCAGGTCTGTGAGGGAGCTATTATTAGCCCCATTTTACAGATTAAAAATACGGAGGCTCAGAGTGGTTAATTCGCATGCCCACGTTCACATAGCTTGCAAGCTGCAAATCTTGGGTGTAAACCCAGGTCATATGTTTCTGTAGACCTGGAAACTTCCACTATGGGTTTGCTGGGGCTTTTGCACCAAGGGGCTCTCTAACCTTCCCGTGGCCAGGGGGGCAGGACATGTAGTGATTTTCAGAGTCCTGAGACTCTTTGGGGCTTTCTTTGGGGGTGCTAGCTGGAATCCAGACAGCTTTGGGAGATTCATGGTGTTGCCTGGGAGCTGGTCTGATGCAGACCTGCCCCTCCCCTTGCAGGAATGCAGGAGTCGAGAAGACCCTTGCTGTGTGTCCCTTCCCTCTACACCTGTGTACCTTGTCTTGGCTCACCCTCATGCATTTAACAGTACAGGTGTGTGCAGAGGTAAATGCTGATGCTCTGTTGATTGGGATACAGCAGACCCACACAGTAGGCAGGGCTGGCTCATTGATTGCTCCAAGCTTGCACCCTGTGGGGCCATAGCTAGTAGCCAGTGAGCCAACTATAGTGGGAGAGGTGAGAATAAAGGGAGAGAGACACATTTTCTGGGTATCCTGTGCTCCTTCCTCATCGGGCCTACAGCGATGAGTATTTGAGCCATGGCTTGCAGGAATAAAGAAAGATAAGGATCTCATTCTCTATTTCTCCCTGGTCTATGTGCCAGGCCTAATGCAAAGACAACCTACCCCAGCTATGAAGTTGGTAGTTGAGGGTCACACATGCCTGTGATTGCAAACCCTTTCTGTCCAGTATTTTATATGGAAACATTCACCAGTGTCCTGGCCGCCCGTCTGCTTCTCAGCAGCCTTGAGACCTGAGGAAGTGGTGGGGCTGGTACTTTCATTTTCATTTCTGAACAGGTAAGCTGAAAACCTTGTCTCTAAGACGTTATGTTGTAAACAGAAATGAGGTTCTAAGGTCCTGAAATCCTGCCTGGCTACAAAGATAGGTGTGATTTTCGTTTTTGTCATGGATGTTAAATATCTAGAACATTCCAACCCCATAGTGGGTTTAAGCAGGTTTTCATGGCCTGGCCAGGAACATTTACCACCATTTATAAAAGTAGACCTTAAGAACACATAACCCAAGTTCCTTATAATAGCAATAATGATAATATTAGTAGTAGTAGTAAGAGAATTATTTTGTTTTATTATAAAAGTAATGTACAAACATTCTTGTTGTGTAAATTCAAACAACATACATCTTAAGAGTCTAAAAATTGAAAATCTCCCCCATTGCTCCCTCATTACTCTAGACTTAAGCAAATTTACCATTTTGACTTATATCCTTCCACACCCTTTTCTGTGCAGTTCGTATGTGTGTAACTATGTGTATTTATACATATGCAGATGCCTATGTGTATGTCTATATGGATACACACACAGGTAAAGAGATTGTGGGTTTTTGTTGTTTTTTGGTTGGTTTTATTTGGTTTTCGTGTACGAAATTTTTTTATGTATGCTCTGAAGCTTCTTGAAGATCTCTTTTGGAGAGATTTTCAAAGGGAGACACATAGATGCTGCTCCTTCTTTCTAACAGCTGTGTTATACGTATGTGCCATGATGTACTTTACTGCTGCCCTATTCCTTCTAACCATCTGCTTTTACAAGCAATGCTGGAATGAATATCCTGGTACGTCTATCTCCATGCCCATCTCAAGTGTTCTGCCGGAAAGATATCTAGAATTGAAATAATTAGGTTAAAATACGCAAATTTTAAATTTTGAGAGTGAACGTCAAACTGCCATCTCCAGAACGTTTCCAATTTGGACTCTCGCCATCTGCATTTTCTACTACACATTCCTCCACAGCCCTGTCGATTCTACATGGTATTGGCAGACATTTTATTTATCTAATGAGTTGATTTTCTTTATTAATTGAAGTCAATCTTGTGGGCAGAGGGTCGTGGTAAACTGTTCTGCACAACCAATGTAATTTTGAAAAGAGCTTTTGTCATGGGAGCTAGTTTTGGGTGGGTATCACTTGTACTTGTGTCTCTGTTCTTTTAGTCTTGGGCTCACTGACAACCCACACCCAGGCTAGGAAGCTGGCAGAGTTTGAGGGTCCTGGACCCAGAAGCGACTCTTGTCTCCAGCCTCAATCCTGTCATTACATGCAAAGCAGTTGTCTCCAAATGGTTGAAATTGGCTCTGCCTGAGACGCAGCTCTTTACTCTGAAAGAGGAATGCTGTGCTCATCTGAGCCCTGCTGAATCCTTGGCCTTCCAACTCCGTGCCATGGGATGGGCATGCCTTTGCCAGGAGAACTGTGTCTGGGAAGTGAAGCTTCTGCAGGGTGGCTCAGAGAGAACAGCAGGGGCTTTTAAAAACCCTCCGAATCCTTTGATTCCTTGAGCAGAAAGAGACAGCAAGAGTTTATTTGGTCCAAATTCCTGTGGTATTCATCCATCCATCCATCTATCCATTCGTTCCCCAATTCAGCATTTTCTGAGTCAGATGCTGCTATATGTCAGATGCTGTAGTAAACACTGCACTTCATGTAGTCAAAGCTGCAGGTGAGCATCTTTCCAATTTTTAGTCAGAAACGCCCAACTTCCCACTACCACTCTCGGTAGATGACCCAAGGGAGCTCCAGAATTAATATGTTAGACAAATCTGGGACGTAGTAATCGGATTGGAAGGGGTGAGGGTGCAAGGAGGCTTTTCTTGAAGCTGAAGCTGCATTTGCAGAGCAAGCAAAGTTTTTATCCAGCATTTACTGCAACCTGCTCTACCCTCTTTATCCCTGGTGTCCTGAATCCCCGATCCTGTTCTTTTATTTTTTTTTCTCATCACTTTCTATGTTCTGTACGATTTACTCACTTCTCATCTTTATTGTTTATTTTCTGCTGCCCCCATCCCCCAGAATATAACTTCTGTGACATCCGGGATCTCTTCCTTCCCCCGCTGACACAGCCTTAGGGACCAGAGCAGTGCCTGGAATGTAATCAATACTAACTCGCTCTCCTTCCAGTGTTTGAACAAGTAGGTGATTCCAAGTGCTTGTGATAGAGATGATAAATCCTCAAGTTTTCTCCAAATACTTTCTTTCTCACTTTACTGAACGCTGAGATTGTGTAGTTGCCCGTATCAAATTTTGGAAGTGAGAGTAACATACTTCTAAGCCACTCCTTGACATTGTCACGGAGCTAACCCCGGTATGGGTAATTACACTGAAGATCAAGAAGTCCTTCCTTCTATCTAACTGGAGTTTTTCTTGCTGTGAGGCACGGCAGATCCCAGATCTCCTTTAGTGAAATGTCTGCCTTTTTGACAGCCTTAGAAAGTTTTAATAAGGAATTACCAAGGAGAGAAAAGGAAAAAAAAAAAGCCTTTATTCTTTTAAATAGCTGGGAAATTTGAGGGAAGGAAAAAGTTACAAATACCGTTGTGTGGGTCAAATTAAAACGGGAGCAGTTGCCTTCTGCCTAGGGAAGTAGCGTTTGAAGATGGCGTTGTTCATCGCTGGTTTTCCGGCACTCTCTGCTTCCTACAGGGTACGTACAACCATTCAAAGAAGGGTCCTTGTAGCTGGGAGGCAGGGGGGCGGCCCTTGAATGTGCCTGCAATATACACACCTAAGCAATACTGGGTGCCCAGGGATTCTGCATAGAGAAAGCAAAGAGTGTTTTCTTTCCCCACTTCTCTCATTTATTGATGTAGAAGAATCGTTTGGGAGCTCGTAGGATCAAGGTGGCTCTTTCTCAGTCTCTGTTGAGATAGAATTCAAATTCAGCATCCCCAGATGCTGCTTAAAAGGCTGGCAGAGTTTTGTCATTGTGTGAGCAATGGTTGTAGACATGGCATTACCATGTGATTTGGGGTCTCCCGATGCTCTGTTCCTGATGCACTGTTCGAGACCAGCCACTGTCAGTTCTGTCCTACCCCAGCCTTTATGCGGTTGCCGTTTTGGCAGGGTGTGTACTTGGCTCTGTGTGTAATCGTGTTTGTCTGCACATGTGCAGGGTCGTTTGAACTTCGTTGTCCGGAGAATGCAGCCTGGCTCCAGGCAATCTTGAGATGCATTTAGAAGGTCTGGATTCCATGGTTTCACTGTGTAGACTTCCAATGAGCCTGACTGTGAAGACCTAAGTTAAAGGGGATGTCTGAGTCGTTATTGTCAAATGGGTCTACAAGAATCCAATCACCACCGAGGCTTTTCAACTTTGGGGAAAACATGGAGCGGAAAACCAGTGTCGGCTCAGCACAGCCGAAAGCAGTTATTGGCTCCTTACATAATGTATTTGTTTTTCATTAAACCGTTCAGATAAGGTCTTATTAAAGTGCCATGTATTATTTATCGTGTTTCTTATGAAAATGAGCTGAAGGGAAAATTCTGTCCTCTTCTTGGGGCATTTGCAGGCTTTCCCACTGCCAGCAAGAAAAAAAATGAAGGAAAGCAGGACAAACCCCTGTCAGTACAGCAAATTGCTTGAGGCAAAAGGAATGGATGGGAAGAGAGAGAGGAAGGATGGAAAAGGCAGAATGTTTGACCTTTTATTCCATATATGTTTTGCGGAGCGGCTTTCTTGTGCATTTTGTGAATTGCAAAGTGAAATAACTAAATAAATAAAAGACAAGCAGAAAGCGAGAAAAGAGAGAAACAGTTTATTTGTAAATCAGACCTTGTCTGATGAAAGTGATTTGTGAAACAACATAGAGCAAGGATTTGTCAGACTAACCACTGCCACCCCCTCACCAAACAAGCAGCATAAAATACCAGCCCATGCTCTACTCTTCTCCTACATCAACTTCTGCTTAGGGTTAAACTTGCTACTGTGTTCCCTCTAAATTGATGGGATACGTGAGTCCCAGGGTGTCGCGGGGGCTGGTTTTGTAAGATGAGTAGAAAGAAACAGCCTGATCGGGGCCTAATGTTTGGCATAGTGAAGACTTTATAGTTATTGATGGCGTTTCAAAACAGAACAACAACAAAAAAAAATGGAGCTGTGGAATAATTAATTTCCTTTTCTTCAGAAAGCGTTTTGATTAGCCTGCAAAGTGAGTTGTGCCTTGCGAGCTGATGGCTCAGTTCAGAAGCTGTCGTTTGGCTGAGCCTCTTTGAGGGGTCAAGGGGATGTCCCTGGTGGCCGGTCTCCGAACCCTGCCCTAAGTGCCCCTTCCTGAGGGTGCCCCCATCACTCTCAGGGTGTGCTCCATCCTGCAGGCCAGTGGCAGGCCCCCAGCAAGCTTTCTTACAGGGAACCCAACAACCAAAAAAGATGCTGTTCAGACAGCCTCTTGCTCTGAAAATAAAAAGAAAATCCAATCACTAGGTCAAAATCTATATCACAAAATATGGCTACTATTCCTGATCATGATTTTACTGCTACCAAGAATGTGCTTTTTTTTTCCTGTGGGGACCAAGGACATGTTAGAGTCTTAATATTTCCTTTTGATTTGCAGATCACATCCTATTTTATTGCATAAAGACTAACGAAATCTACTAATGAATAATTATTACTTCATAAAATAAAGGGGAGGGGGGAAACCCCTGTGCAGGAACAGAATGCTAATTTGGCTAAGGAGGACTGGCCAGGCAAGAGAAGAATAAAATAAATAAACCATTGTAATTTTCCCCATGCAGCCCACAGAGTAATCTCTTATCAGACAAGGACTTCCCCACCCTGTACATTTATAATTTGAAAAGGACTGGGATGCTAGGCTGGGAGAAGCCCCCCCTTGCATTTACCGGGGGCTGGCGTTTTAGTTAGGCCAACAGGCTTGAATTCCACGCCAGCCAGGGCGGTTTCTCCCATTCAGCGGCTGGGGGGCTGGTTGGAGCGCTCGCGGCTGCCTGCCCAGCCAAGGCGAGGCGCGGAGCGAAAGCTGCGCCCCACATGCCTGGGGGGTGCATCGCCGCCCCGGCCGCCCTGCCAGGGGTGGGGGGCCCCCAGAAACCGCCCTGCCTCGGGCTTCCGCAGTCTCAGCTCCCCCTGCTCCCAGCCCTTAGCGTGGTCTCAGCACTCTTCCGAGGGGGAATCCCTTTTCTGTGTTTATTTGCCAACGAGTCAGGCAAACAAGCCGCCACCAAAATCTAAGACTCCGGGTCCCAGCTGGGCAATCGCAGTAATTGTCCAGCTCGCCTGGATGCTGGCGATGTGGGGCGCTCGCTTGCCTCCTCACCCGCCCCGCGGAGATTTTTAGCAGACACAATTTGAATTTTGGTGAGTCGTTAAAAAAAAAAAAAAAGGCAAAGGGGAGGGAGAAAAAAAAAAAAACAACAACCCTGCCCCTGGACCCATTTGACAAATGAGGATGCACGCAGCATCAGCACCAACGGAGTGAGCCTCAGTGTGAGTCAAAATCTCTCTCTCTCTCTCTCTCTTTCTCTCTCTCTCTCTTTCTCTCTCTCTCTCCTCTTTTCTCCCCTCCCTCTCTCTCTCGCCCTTAGCTTTATCCACCACCCCCCCTCCCCCCCACACTCAGCGTCTACAGGAGGGCATCCACCTCCTATACCTTTCATAGAAGTTGCCTTTGCAGGTTCTTATCATCTTCCCGGGGGCGTGGAGCAGGGGGGGTACCTTCCACTTTGAGGGGCATTAGAAAGCAGGCCCAACAAACCAGAGAAACGATACCGCCAGGAAGGAAACAAAATAGTTTTCCGGCCCTCTCAAGTGTCTTAGTTGGAGGCAGATGAACGCCTGGATCTAGCAAACCCAGAGGGAAGGAAAGCGAGGGAGGAGGGACGCGCGGGGTGCGGCAGGGGGGAGGGAGAGAGAGAAAGAGAGAGAGAAGAAGAGAGACAGCCACCGGGTTTTGACTTAGATAATCAGCAAAATTAAAAAGAAAAAAAAAATTGTAGCGACCAGGCAAAGAGCGGCGTGATTGCATGAGAGCGTCCCCACTCGTGCTCGGCGGGCGCCAGAGAGACACGATGCAGCATCCTTTGACGGGGGCCACCTGCGTGGCGCTCCCCAACGTGGGCATGTGTCCCCAGCTCTCGTGTGCCTTGACTTTTATGTACTTACAGCAGGTAAGGCGCGCGTCTTCCCTCGGTGGCTGCTTCCCGGGGATCCGAGGACTCGGTACCCGCTTCGCCGCGATGCGCTTTGATATCTCGGAGGGGCTTGGGGAGGGGGCTTGTGCGTTTGAACCAGAGGGGTGGAACGGGTCCCCTGGTTCTCTGTGGAGCCCAGACACCTCGCGCCGAGCTGTTTTTTGCACTTCTCTAAATACTTCGAACACCTGATTCTGAGCTTGGATACGGGGAGTTAAAAATTGCAAACTGCATCTTCCTTACTTGCATTTTTCTCGTGTCAGTGCGTCTGGTGGCGATCTAAGACCCCTTTGATGCTAAGAGTTTGTATCTTTGTGGAGGCATTTGGGTGCGTGGAGTTTTAATTCGGCTGCTTTAATAGGGAGGGGGGAAACATATGTATGTGTGTGTGTGCTCCGTATTTTTGTTTTCTTAAGTTTGTCTGGGTTGTGCTATATTCAGTCCGCTTGGGATCGGAGGCTTTGGGTTTCTGGAGTGTCAGCCCTGGAATCTGCCTCCAAACTCACTGGTGATGCTATGATGAAGGCAAGCGGTTTGGGATGCTGTCTTTGTTGGCATGTGTAAAAGCTTTTTTTTTTTTTTTTTTTTTTTTCCTCCTCCACTCCCTTTTAATGGTCTTGCTGAGGGATTCTGTGTTTATATTCCATTCTGTGTACATTTTAGAATCTTTCATTGTGTTTCTGTCTTTCTCTGGGTATTTCCCTCGGACTCTGTCTGTCTCTCTTTCCTTCTTTATTAGAAGAGCGGCAGCTTAAGTTGGTTCCTGGGCTTGGGAATCAGCTTAGCATCGCCTTGTGGGGTGACAAGCCTAGCTCTTTCTCACTGGACAGGGGCTGTGGATGTGACTGGCAGCATTAGGAGGGTTTTGTCATGCCGATGTCTCCCTTCCCAGGATCATCTTCCTGCTGCGTGAAGAGTTAACAGTGATTGTAGTCATTTTATTTGTTTTTCGATGGAATCCCTTCAAGAACACCATTTGTTAACTGTGTGTGCTTGGGGTTGACTAAACTTCCCTTACGAGTGTTCAGCGGGCCTGCTTCTCCAAAGATCCTCAATTTCAACCTGTGTTCCAGGAATATACGTGTTCATAAAATGTCAAGATTCTGTTTCAAACATTTGGGTAATTTGTTATCAAGTTGGTTGCCTCCAGAAAATCTCTCTCAGGCGTATTTTCTGTTGCAAGTCTTTTTGAGAAGAGCCTTTTTTGTTGTTTTAATATCTGGGGGACAAATTGGTTCATCCTTTTAAATATTATTCGATTCCATTTCTCATTAAGTAAATTGTGCCAGGAAACATTTCCCAATAGCCTACTGGTAACATATTATATGATGCATCTGCTTCTACCATTTCTGTGCCTTTTCTGTGAGTGCCCATGTGTGCATGTGAGTGTGTTTTACACCAATTACCTACCAGAGGACTCTCCTGATGAGCATTTCTACAGATGCTAAGCCTCAGATGGATTTAATCAAATTATTAATATGAGTTGATCCTTTGCCTCCTGATCCTTTCATGTTATTTATGAATCCATTTGAACAGCATTACCTGACAAGTAGAGTGCTATAGGGAGTCCATCTTCTCACAGTTTCTCCGTGCATTATTCCCTTCTTAATAAATTGATGTTTCCTCCTTCTAGATTGTTCAATTGGTTTGCTCAGTTAGACACAACTTAGGAAAGAAGACAGAGACTCTGAGTGAGAGGTTGCTCTTGCCATGAAAAGGACAAGTGAATAGGATCAAGGCAGGGGTTCTCAGTATCTGCCAGACAGTCTCCTCCAGGAGTGAAAACACTCCTGCTCTGGAAAGGGGATGCTCAATGGGAATGTTGGCAGCCATGACAAATATTTAGAAGTGACTAAATCAGCATTGTGTTTCCATATGAAGATAGATGGAGGTGGGTTTTGAAATGCGCTTTGGAGTGATGCTTCCTTCTTGAAAGGGTTTCTAATGCTTTCAGTGGAAGCATTTATAAGGTGATGCTGTGATACAATGTCAGAATGCGGTGTGTGTGCATGGGTGTGCGTGCATGTGTGCATTTTTCTGAGTTTCACTAAATGCCTGGAGTATAGTACAGACAGACATGTATTTTTGCCTGTCTTGTTCCAAACCAGGTTTTCTAGCCACACCTCCCATCCTTCCTACAGTCTCCCTATCAGGGTGGGGGAGCCAAACCTTCAGGTCTCTCCTAGCCATTGCTGTCATGATAGTTTGTGTGGAATTCTCATGTCGTTGCTTTTAGTTAGCAGTCCAGACAACTGGCTGATTAAGGGTGTGAAATAGTTCACTTCAATCTCCACAAACCGCTTACCGATACAATGTATGCGTACGTTTTCTGTCCAAACATTGCCACCATATTTTCTATCTGCTATTAATCTGTAGCTATTACTGTATCTCTATTTAATTTTGATGATCAGAGGGTTAATCGGTACTCTCAGAGTTAGTTGGTCAAATGGTGAATTAGGCAACATTTATGATAAATGACACCTTCATTGGAAACATTTTATTATTATTTAGACATAAACATAGTTGAGGATTCTTTATCATGCAGATCACCAATTATATAAGAAAATAATTAAAACACAACTCTCTTATTTTGGAGCCTTCATCGTTCTGTTTTATAAAGGCACAAACTCTGTTGAAAGGCTAACGAGTCCTCACTGACAGGTATTTTCCTGGAATGAAGTTTCATATGGTGCTTAATTCTCATCTAGTGTCTAAGGGAAATTACTTCATCATTTGCTTTCTTTGCCTCATCCCTGACATCCAACCTTTCCTTCTCAACCCTCCCAGATTTGTTCCTAAACCAACTCCTAAAAATGAAAATCAGTTGGGATACCTCAGCATCCGAGTGTACTCCGAATGACCAAGTGAAAACGATGCAACCCTTTTGCCACAAAGAACTTATTTATTCAGGCCAAAGAAGAGGCGACTTCAGTGTTTAAATTGTCAGACTTATTCTGTTTCCTTTATTTATATTTCCCAGTAACTCTACTTTAGATAGACATCTTGCTACAGTTACCATTTCTTTTTCTTTCTCTTTCTCCTCTCTTTTAACATCGGAAATGTTACTACAGTTTGGAACTGCAGGATGGAATAACGTTGCATCGTCCTTTTGGCATCTAGATATTGAATCCAGTGGTGTCATCAATATATGGACATGTGTCTATACGCACATCCATATGTATCTAGTACTTAGCACATATCTTGTGGCGATAGGACATTCTCAGATGGAGGGGACAGGTGAGCATTGGCCCAGCTGGCTTCCAGCTTGCTGTCCAGGCAAAGTTCCTGCGTCAGCCTCCGTTTTTGACACAATGCAGTGGCTTTATCCAGTGTCTTCTTCGACGGTGAATCACCTTGTCCCAAGTGAGCTTCAACTCCTATCTCCCCAATGCAGAGCCTGCCCAGAGTTCCAAAGTGGCTACCTGTTCAAACATTCTGGCTTTGAGGGAAAATTCTGAATCCCAATTACAGATTAGGGGGTTTGCTGTGAGCTAGGTCAAAAGAGATTGTGTTTTGTTTTCCACAGAGAGAAAAATAGGAAAGCACACTCACATCCATAACACAAAATCGAGAGATGTTTGATCCCCATCCTGACTCACAGGAAGCCCGCCCAAGAGCCTCCATCACATGGTAAGGGAGGGCAAGGCTTCGGGCAGAGCAGACGAGGTTTGTTTTCTGATGCACTTTGCGTGTCAGATTCCCCCAGAGCTGTTTCACACTGAGTTCTACTTCCCTGCCAGAGAAGTACCATATTAGCTTAGCTTTCCCTGTTCCTAAACCATCAGTCTCCCAGTCCTGTTCTAAGAAACCTTCTCATCTGTCAAACCCTACTCCCTCAGAACCTTTTTATCATCCTAAATTTAAAAACAAGTCAAATGCTTACAATCCACATTAAAAGATGGGGGAGGAAAAAGGGCCTCCAGAGTGGGCCATGCCACTGTCAATATCCGAAGATTGGTAATTTTTCCCACTTAATGATGATCCATGTGGTTTGTTTTAAATAGTGAAGTGGTTTGTACAAAGGGTAATTCCTGGTAAATGAAGCCATTGCTCACTGTGGACATCTTCGGATCGAAAGCAGTTGAACTGAAGCCTGCATATCAACCCTTTCTGTCTTTAATTAGAAAATGGTTCTCAGTGCGGGGTCACCCGGAAGACAGGCTCTCACACGAAGGCTGTGTGTGTGTGGTGGGAAGCATCCCCACACACCGGCCATGGTTATAAATTTGGGAAACGTGAGGTAGGCCATCACAATTATGGCTGCGTAAAAAACTTCAGTTCTCATTCCAGTTACTTACCTTGTGCTGCCCAGTCTGATGATTTATAGGGGGCCAAATGGCATTTTATCACCTTCTTTCTTCTTGGCTTAATCCCGTGTTGATTTATTAGATCATGCTGTGGATTGGGGGTAGTCGATAGTGTCAATAACGCAGAAAAGAATTAGGATAGATTATCTTCATGTCGGAATTGTTTAAGGAATTTAAGTGGCTGTCACGAGCACATTTCCAGGCCTGGGTGACTATCCGATAGAACCTAGGTCCCTCTGTCTCTTTCTAGAGAGATCCTATGTCATAAATTGGTTTATTAACGAATCTTCCTGGTTTCTCTGCTTTTTCCAATTAAGAGGAGAAGGCATGAATTGTGGGGTTCTTATTAGCCAGATAAGGCCCATATCTCAGGTACGCTGGAGTTCACCCCTCTGTCTCTCCCATTTCAGGAATCTTTTGGGGGTTATTGACTGTGGAGATCCTTGGGTTGCCTCTGCCTTAAGAATATTTAATCCGACATCCACTCATGAAATTTGTAAGCATCTCTTAGTCCATAGACCCAGTCCTGTGCCATTCGGCAGCTCTGCCTGCCATTTCGTGGCGGTTTCCGTGTCAGAACATACAACCGGCCGTTTCTGCCTTTGCCTGAGTGGAGAAAGCCCATGTTATTAGTGCTCACACACCATCTGTTTTCCTTACAGCTGGCCCTTGAGTAATTGTCCAGTAGCTGATGGACTGAGGGTAGACAATCTTTTTTAGGGTTTTCTGATTCATTTAACCAGGCTCTCTGCCCCAAGAGGAAACATAATGCTTGTTTATTCATATTGGCCGGGTAAAAACAGTGTAGTTTGTCAGGCAAATAATAGTGTTCTGGGAGAGAAAGAAATTGCAGCATTGTAAACAAAATCAGGTTGGTCCGTCTGTGCCTAAGGGGCTGTGTGATGCGCAGGAGATGTCATCCTGTGAATGAGGCAGAGCTGACAAAGTGTGGGCGTAATTGCCCCATCTGCAGAGACCTTTTTAATGGACGAGGAGAGGTGTCCCAGGGTGCTGTTTAATTCAATTAAGAAAAGCAAAGAAAGTTCCATTCATCAATAAAGTTTCCTATTTCCGGGCGCTGCCCAAGAGAACTTTGCCAGGCTGATCGTTGGCCTGTGGCTGTCTGTGTGATGTGGCATGCCTCGGCTGGCCCCGTTGAGAGGGCCTGTGTCAAATAGGGTCAGCTCTCAGGCACAATAACTCAGGAGGGCCCTGGCCCTGGCCCTTCAACTATGCCGACTGGTGAAGTGAGCTGGAGAAATGAGCAGCGAACCTCCAGGCTGACCCTGCAGGAGGAAACTGTCAAGAAGGGGCTTTCTGAAGGATCCCCAAATTCAATTCCTGAGCCTGTTATAGGGTTCAGAAAGAGCTTACATGGTTGGAACTTTCTGGCTCCTGAAAGGGTTTGGGGAAAAGGGATTTCCCTGCTGTTTCTGATCTTCCCGGCTTATTGTGGTCCTGACTGATGAGTTCTGGCTGAAAAAGAGCAAATGATGACTACATTCTATTGCCTGGAAACCCACGTCCGATTGCTCTCTTGTTAATTTACTTTTCTTGTATGTGTTAAGCAGCAGACAGTTTACAGAGCACTTTTGCTGTGCTCATTCTGACCTGTTAGACTGTAGGTGATGTGAAGGCACAGACTTCTCCCTTCTGTTTGTTACCTCGACCCACAATGCCTAGAATAAAGTGTAATACGTAGTAGTTGTTCAATTAAAAAAATTGAGAAATGAATGAATGAATGAGTACATTTGGACTTTCTAGAACCTTATAAGCAAAGGGAGGCAGTGATTGCCACTGCTTTTTACAGATATATATGATGGCACATTCTATCACTTATTCATTCTTTCATCTGGCCGTGCAAAACATTGTTTCCACATTCAATCGTTTATTCACTCTCTCATTTGGCTGTACAAAACACTGTTTCCACATTCAATCGTTTATTCATTCTTTCACTTGGCCATGCAAAATGTTGTTTCCGTGCATTGAGAATATTGCAGCAAATCAGTTAGGAAAGGTCTCTGCCACCATGGAGCTGACATTCCAGTAAAAGAATGGATGATGCAAAAGAAAGTAGATCAAAGAGGTATTTTCAGATTGTGGAGAGTGCTGTGCAGGGAATAAGCAGGTGATGGGATAAGAATAAGTGAGTGTTGCTGGTTGTTGGGCTTTATCTGATGGGTGGGTCAGCGAGAGTCTCCCAAAGGAGGTCATGATTTTCCTGACTGGAGGATAAGGGAGCATTAGGCATGTGAAGTGTCAAGAAGGGTGTTCCAGGAACCGGGAAGGACAAGTGCCTACACCTCGTCTGCAGAAGAGTGTGTATGAGGCCAAGAGGCATAGGGAGAAGGTACGTGGTGGAAGTGGGTCACGTGCCAAGAGTTAGTTTCCGTGATAGAGTATAGGCTTTGTGTTATCCTCTGGGGCCATATTGAAATGAGATGAGTGGAAAGGAGAAAGGAGGGAAATGAATGTCCCATGAACAATGAGAGAAAACCATTCTGAGTTATGGAGAAACCCATGGGACATGTGAAAACTGGTTTGGGGGTCAGAGGTGGAGAGAGGGTTTTGACGCAAGTCCTAAGAAAGACATTAATTGTGGAGCACCAAGAGTCCTGTTGGTATCTTCTGTCAAAATCTCAGCAAGGTGCTTCCACAGTAGGCTTATTACATTGAAAATAATAAATGTGGTCCAGTGTTTCTCAAATTTCAGGTATTCAATCCTTGCCTTCCTAATTAGTACCAATCCACTCATCAACACATTTGATATGTACTTGATATTTTAAAAATTAACCTATATTTTGAGCTTAAAAGTAGACTTTCCCAAACCGAAAATAAATGCACAAATAAATGCCACCAAATCACAGCTGTGATCGTTTTTCCAGTATACACTGAAATATTTATTCATTTGCATATTCATTCATTTATTCATCTCATGATTCTTGGACTCCTATTAGGTGTCAGCTGCTCTTCTAGATTTTCTCAATAAGCAAAGCAAAGGCCCTGCCCTCATGGAGGGTGCATTACATTGTTCATCCATGTGCCATCTCGTGAACCATCAATGTAGGACCACACTTTGGTTAACACTGGCTTGGTCCATTGGGTTTCCTAGGGATCCCCTTACATGTCTGGGCTGGAATCACTCATTCCTCCCCGAGCCAATTTGCAGAGAGTAAGATTCTAGTTATCTGCTCTGTGTCACCTCTTCTCCCCTCTGCGAGGGCAGAACACACAGTAAAGGAAAATAGCCAAATATTTAACATCTGCTGTGTGCGAGGGCTGTGAGATGATGGGGCTGGGGAGGGGGTGCTGTGGTCTCTAACACTCCACCAGGCTCTAGGTGAGGAGCAGTCTCACCCTGTTTTGATCCTCTTCTGTATGTTGTGTTTAAACACCCACAGAATCAAAATTAGGGATTGGAGCCAGAGTGACAAGCATTCAGGTTAGTGTGTGTTCCCAGGGTTGTAATGACTTTTTTTTTTTCCTTTGCAGCTGTGGAACAAAGTAGAAGCAGCTATAGGATTTGCGTGCCTCAGATTTCCCAGTACTGATGAGTACATGCACAAAAGGTTTAGTCTTAATGAGCCTTTTCTGTTTTGGCATTTGATGTTTGCCCAGGATTCACCTTGAGGACTAGATTCCCCTTATCAGAAACAACAGCACATATCCCCTCTCTTCTCTTCGCTAGTTCTGCTTTCTGTTTCTCTGCCTGAATCCAGGCATGGGGCGAGCTCTGCTCTCATGCAATGGTGAGAGCTGAGAGATGTCCTCCCGGATGAGTCTCTCCTTAACAGTGAGCACTATTGGCATCCAGAAACAGAATGAATGGTGAGGTCCACATTTTGCATTATCTAACTCTCCATCTCAAGGATCTTATGAAATTCGGCTGAGAAACCTGCATCACATTAGAACCACTTGGTATCAGGTGCCCCCAAAACATAGTTTAAAAAAATTGGTATCTCTGGCGTTGTATATAGGACAGAAGTCATGAGCAGAAGGCTTAATCCCAACCCTATATTCAGTTAGCTCATCCAACTGGATTGAGCAAGTTGCTTTTATTTGATTTGGGGCTCTAATTGCTTCTTCAGAAAAATAGGGATAAGAATAACCATTTCATACTGTTCTTTGTAAGATTAAATGTGATACAGATGAAAAGACTTAGCACAGTGCCTGGGACACAGTAAGACATTTGTTAAAGAAATGAAAGAATAAACGAATGAATGATTATGTTAAGGAAAAGCAGCATCTGTTTATTGAAGCTGAATATAAATTTTTCTTTTCCGTTTCTCCCAAATCAGTGTGATATATGGCCCCCATCACCTGCCAAGGACACAGACACAAGGAATTCGGGGGTCTGTTTGCAGGTTCCTTGGAGCCTCCTACCTGTTCTGGGTCCATGCTCCCTCCTCCTGTCAACTATCAGGCCTGTTGGTGGTGTTGGATTGTAATGTGGCTGCACAGCTCAATTAATGCTCTGTGACAGGAGGAGGGAAAATAAAAATTGTCTTGCTCTTGTCAGTAGCAAAGTTATTTACTTTCAAAAGCTGACAGAATCACACTGCAGGGGCTTCATTTCTTTCTATTCAGAATGTCATTATTGTGTGATGCGGGGGACTTGGGTACATGTCGAAGTTTATTCCCGTAAGCTTTAATATGGCGAATGCCTGATAAAGTGCCAATGACCACCTGGGAGAGTCCAGGGGAGCCCTTCTGGGGCTTGGTGGTTGCTGTGTACTTGGCCCTGATGCCTGGGCAGATGCCCCAGTTTCACGATGGACTGACTGTCCGCTGACATGTGCATTGTCAGGCCCCGGATCTGTCCTATGAGAGGGAGCCTGTGTCCCATTGCTGCCTGATCATTTGTCCTCTTTATTCTGAAGCCAAAGAACAAGATGTGGGACTGCTAGTTTCACATCACTCTTCATCTGGGCCACTCCTGGAAACTCTGGAAACACAAAAGTGCCTCCTGCAAATGACTTTGCTTTGGATCTATCTATTGTCTCTCCTTAAACTCTCTGACAGTTTCTCCCATGCAATTCATCTGTATAAAACCATGCCATTTTCTTTTCTGCTTGCTTCCTTTCTTCCTTTTTTTTTTTATTTTTAAGTGTTTGCAGTGAGCAGTTGAAATAGGAAGGGTTAAGTCAAGAAATTCTTTTCTTCATGGTGCAATGGCGGAACCTTCCACTGGGGGTCTCCATTTAGAACGTGTGACTCGGGATTCTCCTTGAGAACTCTCTTTTTCTTCTTTTTCTTTTTTCTTTAGTCTCCTTTTGGTTCCATTCATAAGGTGAGGCTCCCTGTAAGCAGGAGGGGATGCCTCTTATAAGATCATTTAGGTAACTGGAGGATCCAGCTGTTCTCAACAGTGATGATGATCATAACAAAATAATTAAAATAATGAAATAATCAATAACTTTTATGGAGTGCTAGGTGACAAGCACACTACTAAGCGCTTTTCTGTGGATTACCTCGTTTAGTCCCCCCACAAAAGGCCTCCAGAGAGTTGATAAGAACTGCTTTGTTTTTTAGTTGCAGATGTGAGGTGGGTAGGTGGAAGAGCTGATATTGAAAACTAGGCTGTTTCACCCCAGAACCCACGCTTAGCCAGGTCATTCTCCATTCTCCGGTTGGCCTCCACCTGGCCGCTCAGGCCTCTGGTTCTGCGTGATTCACCCAGGCCTCTGCTAGGCCATCGATATGGAAAAACAGCTCCATTTAACTGAGTCTTCGCGTCTCTTTTCTCTTAAAGGCAAAAACTTGTCCAAAAGGGAACGTCAGGAGATCTTTGAACTTTGCGGCTTTTTGAGACTTTATTTTTAAGACATTATGGTTGTTGTTGGATAAATTACAACACACAGTGAGGCTGTCGGACTTGGGGAGGGCGAGAGGAGAGAAGGAGAGCGAGGCTGATGGAAATCGTCCGCTCCAAATGATGGAGTGCATTTCTCCGCAGCCAGTTCCAACCCCCAAATCCCCGTTGTGCCGAGGAGCTCTCCAACGAACACAGGAAATGCAGTCACTGCCCGGCCCCGTATTAATGATTTATATACCCGGCACCACTGCTTTTGTTCACTTGCGGGGCCTGGTCGTGTTAATAAAGGAATTTCTGGGAGCAGGATCCTGGCTTGCCATGCTGTTTCGTTCAATGCAGCGCAGGCTGCTTCATAAATCAAAAGAATTTAGTGCTTTACAACCTTCCTGAGCTTCTGAGATCGTGTGTGCGTGCGTGCATGTGGGTGTGCATGTGCGTGTGTGTGTGTGTGTGTGGGTTGTGTGTATAATCAGATTCACCTGGGGACGTTTTCATTGCCTTTCTATAAAGAATGAATGAAGGAGGGGATGCGATCTGTCTTAGGTATTTCAGGCTTGATTGGTTTGCTTCACGGTGGCATCACGGCCCTATTTGTTTCCCATTTGGTGTTTATGCTTTATGGTGCTGTCTGTGGAAATGGGCTGACACCATTTTATTAGCATAAAGAGATGCAGATCAAATTAGAATCCCCCTTCCTTCTGTATCATCAAGAACAACAGACAGGAGAGATGGCGAGTCTACTGTAAGCAGCATCACCGTTCCCTGTAAGTCAATAGGATCATCACGTGCTCTTTAAACAATAGGATTTTTGAAGCTTTCAAAAAAATTTTTCAATTATTCACGGAAGAAGAATTCTGCTTTGTTTTGAAAGTGAGTGAGGATATTTATTTTCTAAATTGAGAATTCTAGATCTAGGAAACTTTCTCCTGTCTAGTAAGCCATCGAAAGCTGATTTTAACCTCAGCTTTGCTTTTCCTAATTGGAAGGGAAAAAATGGCATAATCAAATGGTGTATTGGGAACCCTCAATTCCTCTTTCAAGACATCGGCAGAGAAAAGCCCTGGGTTTTTTTGGATGGCACTTGTGTTCTCTTGATTATATCATGCACTTCATTTTGTGTGTGGTTATATTTCTTCCCCAATAGAACTGAGAACAAAAAACTAAAAGAAATCTGAGTAGGAGTTTGAGGGGAAAAAAAAGAATATTTAGAAAATTAGAATGATACTTTAAATATTTTATCCAGCAGGGTTATTTTCGTGTAAGGTGAAATCTTGACTTTAGGAAATGTGCCTGACTTCAAAAAAGATGTGTAAGGCTTTTAGGAAATAAACATGTCAATTTAGTAGAATTCCTAAATAGCGCACAAACAAATGCATGGGGAGACAAATGAATAAAGCCCCAGCTGACCCCCACCCAAACCAGGGCTTGAATTTCTTCTCTAAATGAGAAAGTTTTGGCTAACTGGTTCTTATTAACATTTATGCTCATGAGAAAATTAAAAATGTCAGCAGTCACAGAATTGAAACAAATACTCACATGAGAAGACTGCCTTTTACAGTCTTGTCTTCCTGAAAAGTGAAAGACAGAATGTACCTATTTATATCAGTAAATAAAGAACGTTATAAAAATTTGTCATCACAGGAAATATGATACAGCATTTTCGACTAAGAAAGCAGGTGTCCAGCAAATGCGGTTTACATTTATATTGTACTGATTTCTGTGTTTGCATTTGTCCTCTGTTCTATGAATCCGAGAGTGTCTCATTGTCTTTAATTATGTCTACGAGGCACAAGACAGCAGTCAACATCTGCTCTATTGTTTACTTGGTTTACATGTAGCTTTGATGGGTTATTAAACAATCTATTTTTCAAACCGAAAACAGAGAAACCAGCCGAACCCATATTATGCCATTTTGTAAAGCCCCATTATGCAATTAGCACTTGGGATTTGGGCAAAGCTGGTGAGTCACCCAAATAAACATCCCTTGGTTTTGATAGCTCTTCTTGGCTTTGTGAAAAATATCAATTTCCCCAAAAAATAAAATCACATTTCCTCCCTAATCATGTAGTATGCCAAGAAGATGATGTGTTAATATGAGGGATGAATCCTTCACTTTTTATATCAGAAAAAGAGCAAGTCTCCAAAATAATGATGTCTTTAATTCAAGCCAGCAATTACATATTACATAAGACATTGTCAGCTCACACATGAGACAGACCTTTGAGAGTTTATCTGATACTATCAGAGAAGAGAAATGCTGTTTTGAGCCAGTTGTAGAATGTTCCTCATACTTCCTGATCTATTCAGGAAAGACTCATCGAGTCGTCCACAGCAAAGTATGTGACATCCATGATGATTAAATCAGACCTCATCCCCTCACTTAAGTAATTGGTTAATAATTAATTCACTCCCTCATTCGTTCAACAAATATTTATTTAGCCTCTGCTCTGCCTCAGAAGTTGGGTTCGTCACTGAGGATACCTAGACAAGGAAACCAACTTCATTTTCTTTCATGGAGCTTAGAAGTTTGTGGGGGAGGCAGGTAATAAGCGGTGATCACAGCATAAATCTATGTTGCAAGCTGTGATAGGCGCTCTGCAAGAAAAGAAGAGGGGTCCACAGAAAATGGTAGGGGTTGCATTCAGGGGAGAAGGAAGCTCTTTCTGAGGAAGCGACATTGAAGCTGAGGTGAAGTAGGAGGTGGGCAGAGAGGTGGGGATTGTGGTGGGGAAGACCATTCATACTGAGGCAGAGAGTACGTGTAATGGCTGCCCCACACCAGGGTGATCTCTGGGGACTGAGAAAAGGCTAGAGAGCCTGGTGTGCAGTGTGAGGCAGGAAAGGAGGCAGACAGGGGCCAGAAACCACAGAGGTTTGGAAGCACTGATACGAGGGGTGGATTTTATTCCAAGAGGAATAAAAATGGAAAAAAATAACCCTGAGGGGCTTTAAGCAGGGGGCAAAAATGACAGCATTAAGCCTTTAAAAGACCAGTTTGGCTGTTCTGTGGAGAATAGATTAGAGGGGGACAAGATCAAAATCAGGAGCTCAGATAGGAGGCCATGGCAATAATTCAGGTGCATGTTGCTGGTCGCTTGGCCTGGCAGTTGACAGAAGAGATGGACACCAGTGAAAGTTTTGAAAAACAAGCCTGATATTCTTTGTGACCCCCTCTCCATCCACCAAAGCTGGTGTTCAGCCAAAGGAGGACAAAGGCAGCACGCTGGAGGGGGCACCTGACGGCTTTGGTGAGGATGGGAGCGTCTCAGGAGGCACTGACCTATGGTATATGGGGCTTCACCGAAGAGAATGACAGGCCGGTCTCAGTATATCTCAGGCCAAAGCTCCCTGGGTGTCACTTGGCCAAGAGCTCAGAATGCCAGTCGTTGGTCTGGCACGCCGTTTGGTCACAGAGTTACCACAAACAAAGTTATACCCCAGCTCGGTGGGGCAATCTCTCCCACCTTAGCAACAGACTTCTATCACGGTGAGTGAGAAGTGCAGGGCCAGTTTTATGAAATGTCCGGTGGGCAATGCCTTCACACCTGCCTCCGGTCAAGGGAGCACAAGAGTTAAGTGCATTCTCGTTGGTGTCAGGCAAACCTGGTACTGTATCTTAGAAACATTGCAAATTTTATGGACCTCTGATCTGCTACATGCACATGTCTCTTAACTCTCTGAAGCTTAGTTTCTCATTTGTGAAGTAGAGGTAATAGCAGGATCCACAACATAAGGTTGTTATGAGCATGGCATGGGATTGTTTATATAGTACCCAGCGCACCCCTCGCAAGTGGAAGGAGCCAATTAATGCTTTTACTCTTGGTAGTGGTGGTGGAGGTGCTGGTGCTGGTACTGACGGTGGTGGTGGTGGTGGTGATAATGATGGTTGTATTGGTGGTGAAAGTGGAGGTGCTGATGCTGGTACTGATGGTGTTGGTGGTACTGGTGCTGGCACTGATGGCAGTTGTGATGCTGGTGCTGGTACTGATGGTGCTGGTGCTGGTGGTGATGATGATGGTTGTGTTGGTGGTGAAGGTGGAGGTGCTGATGCTGGTACTGATGGTGGTGGTGGTACTGGTGCTGGTACTGATGGTGGAAGTGGTGGTGCTGGTGGTGGTGATGATTATGGTTGCATTGGTGGTGAAGGTGGAGGTGCTGGTGGTGATGGAGGTGTTGGTGCTGGTGATGGAGGTGCTGGTGATAGCAGTGGTGGTGGCGATGGTGGCGGAGATGTGGTGGCAGTGGAGCTAGTGATGATGGTCTCTGGTGATGACAGTGATGCTGCTTAGAATGCAGCGTGGCAGAGTAGTTCCACACATGAGTACCCGACTTTAGGTTTGGTTCACATCTGCCACTTGCCATCCTGTTGGCAAGTTACTTCACCTTTCTTTGTTTCAGTTTTCTCAACTGTAAAATGAGAATGCTGATATTTGTTGGCGGTCATTATGATGACTAAATGAATTAAGATTGGTAAAAACAAATAGTACAGCATTTGTCCTAATGAACAAACTCTCCCATGAACGTAGAGGGTGTTTGTTAAACAACAAATTGGTGCAGAATGCAGCCTTTAAAAAAAAAAAAAAAAAAAAAGATTCTCAGTGGCTTCTGGTCTGCTTCTTTATTCTCAGTTTTGCTTTTCATAGCGGGCAGGAAGGCCATCTTCCTCTTTCCTCCACTGCCAGACCCACCCTCATCTCTCCATGTGTTCCGAATATAACAGGTGTGTGGTGAGCCGGAGTTCTGGCAGAGTGCAACATGAAAAAGACTCCCAGTAATTATAAAAATAACAACGAGGGCTGCTTAGCGAGGTAGGCAGACGAGCACACCACTAGCCAGAATGATAAATAGCGCCTGCAAATGTTAGGTCCCAGTGGGAGTGTGGGAACATATGGGGATAAACCACACTAAAAGTTGGGCATCATTGGTAAGTTTTAAGCAGTTAAGGAAGGCCACTCCAGTGCCAAGATTTTTTGGTTTTTCTTTTTTCTTTTTTTATCCTAATTTTAAATCCTTCAGTTCCCTTTTGTCCCTTTGTTCTATTTTGGTCCTAAAAGGAGCATTCATCTTTGAGGCCAGCTACAGAGTCTCCAAGGAAGTGAGGTCTGGGTGGTAATCCCCAAACAAATGGCCACTCCGGAATCTGTGAATTTTCTTGCTGAGCTGTATTCAGTATTGTTGCGGGAGATGCAAACGAACACAGTCAATATTTTATGGAATGCTGACTTGTTGAGTTCAGCTCTGCGAGAGGTGGGTGTGCAGAAAAACGAGCACCTAAGAACCAACCCGCCCAATAAGTTTATAAGCATTTGTCGAAGGGACCAATAGCTCTCTCTGCCAAACGGTACTTAAAAAGAAGAGGACTGCGGTGGGTTGATTTCAGGTCAGTGTTTCTCTGTCTGGATCTGAATATAGTTGCGAGATTGTGCAATCTGTGTTGTCCTGGCTCTGTAGCAGTGGGATTTCTCTGGAAGGATATTTTGGAATTCTTGTCTGCCACCCACTCAGTTTTTCCTAGGACTCACATAGAAGGGGTCTCAGCCTAGAGGCAAGGTTTGTGATATGGGCACCTAAGTGTCGGTGCCAACCCCTTAGTAGATTTCCAAGATTCCTTACTTAGCAAATGCATCAACATCCTTGGTAATGCAAAGCATGCAGAGGAAAGGAAATAGGATTTCTAATCAGACAGGCGTGTCTCTGGCTACCAGCCTTTTCACTTCACTAGCCACGAATGATGTCAACTTTCTGAGTTACGCTTTCTCATCTGTAGAATGGGGCTATTACGAGTACCCGTACCAAAGACATTGTTAAAAGACTCAATGAGTTAGTGCCTTTGAAGTACTTAGAATGGTGTTGGCACTTAGAAAGTTCTATAAAAGCATCTGTTAAAAAAATAAGCAAAAGGTATTTCCTATGACTTCCTTTTGTGCATCTGTGTGTGTGTGTGTATCTGCCATTCTTATCACGCTATTGAATTCATCTGGAATCTATTAGTTGCAAGAGAAAGAAAACTGACTCAAACTAGCTTAAGCAAATATGGGGATTTATTGATTCATGAAATTGGAATGTTTGGGGTCAACCAGTGGTAAGTAAGTAGTCACTTAAACGCCCAGCATTCGTGTAAATCGAGATGGTCATGCTACAATATAACCACCATGAATAAAGCTCACCTGCATAAAAGTGGACTCAAGCCCGAGGCATGTTTCAAATGCATTGCTACATTATTTAGAGTGTTCTCCACAACAACCCTATAAGGAAAGTATTATTGCCCCCGAATTTATAAGAGAATGAATTGTATTCAGAGAGGTTAAGTAACTTGCCCAGAGCAACAGAGCCAGGAATTGTCGAAGTCAGATCTGAACCTAAGCTTAGCGGTTTCCAGAATCTGAGTTCTTAGCTGACATACTACATTGTTATTATAATAAAAAATACAAGTTTGATTTTTATTAGTTGATTAGAGACCAGGAAAAAAATACTTTTTAAAAATATGTCTCTCCTGGAGGGAGTGTAGCAGTGGAATACAAACCTAACTCTGGAACCAGAGTCACCACTCACAAGCTGTGTGATCTTGGGCAAGTTACTTAACCTCTCTGTGAATCAGGTTCCCTATCAGTAACACAAGGATTATTGCAGGACTTATAGTTGTTATGAAGATTAAATGTGTTAATACATAAAGGAGTTAGAAGGTGTCTGGCAAATAGTAAATGGTATATATGGTTTGCTGAAAAATATTTAAAAATAGATTGTAATGTAAGGATCAGAAAGGAAATGAGGTCACTCAGGGTGGTTCCTCTTTTGATGTCCTCAGAGTGTCCCAGAAGGACACTGCTAATCTGGGAAGTTGAAAAGCCCAGCTGTCAGAGGCTCTCTGTTGCTACCAGCTGCCTGCCCATGACATCGTGGAGAAACCATTCGCGGTGGTCAGCCCCTTGGCTCGTGGTCTCAGATGCTCAGCTGCACAGCCTGGCACAGCCCCACTCTGGGTCTCTCCTATCTCTGTCTCGTCTGCAAGACCAGACTGCGGGGTCTGTGAAAACACAAGTATAGATTTCCTACCTCCATTCTCCGCCAGCATGGGGTTTGATGGGTGTCCTACCGTGGCTAACACTCGCTCATTGGTTTGATAGTGTGTTCTCTTGCTGGAAGCTGGAGGGGAAAGCTTCAGCACAGAAAAGGAAGGCCCTATCTTTGGATTGCTCATTATTGGTTAAGAGGGCTAATGATGCATTTGGATTTCTTAGTGTCTGGCTTGTTTGACAACATGGAATGTCTTAGCACGTCCGCAAATTATTTGACCTTCTTGCCTTCTTGTAAAACTCACACCTGCCAAGCTGTGGCAAGATTCCTTTGAGTGGCAGGTACCCGTCCTCAAAGTCACGTGCCGGTGAGCACGTCAGGGTGATTCCATCTGGGAACAGTCATCAGAACTGTGCCTGGGAGCCTGAATCAAGGGATTCTGACTCTTTTCATCCCTTTTCTTTATAAAAAAAAAAAAAAAAACACAGCACATATTAACTATACACTTTAAAATCTGATGGAGATTCAGAGTCCCCTTATGGGTCCACAGGTGGATTTCAGAAGGGCCGTCAACTCCCTGCAATGATATGGAAAATTTTGTGAGTTATATGCCGTGTTTTCGGATAAGGGCAAAATTCTCAGTGTGGCATGCAACAAAAATAAGAGTTAAGAACCACCACTTCACCCCCAGAAGAGGCATTAATATAAGAAGAAGCCAAGGACAAGAGAGCCCTGAAGGTTGAGGTGGTACTTCAGGATCACAAAGAAAGCTCACAGGATGATCTCTTACCGGTCCTTCTCCTGGGTCACCAGCCTCCTCTTTTTGCGGCTCCCATTTTTACTCTTTCCTGGTGTTCCCATGTGACCAGCCCATTTCAAGGAGACTTGGACCTCCTCTTGCTGGGGAAGTATTTCCCCACTTCCTGCTGACTCAGCGGGGTGGAGGGCGGAGGCCAGCCCTTCTCTCAACCTTGAAGTCTCCTCCAGCTGTCGTTACCACTTCGTTTTGTCTTCCTTCATCTCTCATGGCAGTAGTTGAAACTGAGTTAGGGGTTGAGCGTAAAGGAGATAAGGAGGCCACTCGTCTTGAATTTACTCCTGGCCAGCATCTCTCAGAGTATGTTAATGATTGTCACCTGCTAAACAAGGACTTCTCATAGGAGTTAGCAACCTGGGCTCTGCAGCCCCCAATCAAGGAACGGCTCTGTCATTTACTAGCTATGTTTTCTTGGCCAACTCATTTGTCCATTTTCTTGTTTGTAATGTAACACATGTAACGGAATCTACTTCATAGGGATGTAGAGAGGATAAACTGTGTTAACACAGGTGATGAAATTAGTGCAGGGCTTGGCAAAAGTAAGCATTGAATAAATGGTAGTGACTGTGATGACGCTTCTGATGCTGACAAAGATGCTGATGAAGGAGGAGGAAGAGCAGGGCAAGGAGACAAGGAACAAGGAGCAAAGAACTTTGCCCAGGGACTGACACGTGATTGATTCTCGATAGCCAGTATTCAAATAGTATATGGATAGATGGATGGATGGATGGATGGGTGGATGAATGGATGGATGGATGGGTGGATGGATGGATGGATGGATGGGTGGATGGGTGGATGGATGGATGGATGGATGGGTGGATGGGTGGATGGATGGATGGATGGATGAATGGATGGATGGATGGGTGGATGAATGGATGGATGGATGGGTGGATGGATGGATGGATGGATGGATGGGTGGATGGATGGATGGATGGATGGGTGGATGGGTGGATGGATGGGTGGATGGGTGGATGGGTGGATGGATGGATGGATGGATGGATGGGTGGATGGATGGATGGATGGATGAATGGATGGATGGATAGATGGGTGGATGGGTGGATGGGTGGATGGATGAACGGATGGGTGGATGGGTGGATGGATAGTCAGTCATCAAATAAGTTTGGGAAAGTCTGATCAAACAAAGTCAAACAGATTTCTTTTTTTTCCCCTTGTAGGACTTCTCAAGTGCTTTTCTATGCTAATAGGCATCATGAATCCTAAACAGGGAGAGAGAACAAGCTGAATTTCTCTCACTTCTTTGGCCATGGGACTCTTTTTACAATGAAGCATCTCACAAGGCTTCTACTGTGCAGAGAGTGCTTTGGGAGATGCTAGTCCAGGTGCTTAGTCTCTAAGGGGAAAAGGATGCTCGTAGAGCTCAGGTGGTTCAGCTAGTTCACAGGGAATCGACGGTGTGCATGGGGTTTTGGCACAAAGGCCCAGTTGTGAGACCTGGAGACCTGTGCCACCTGGAGTGGTCTCTGTACCCAGCTCCTGCAGGGACCTGCAGCACAGAAGGCAGAAGACAGGGAGGGCACAAACAAAATCCAGGGGGCAGCTGATTATTCATCCCCCATTCTGAGAGGCCCCAGGGAGTATTTGTTTGCTTCAAACAAGGTCAACAAATTCTCAAACTCAGTTGCCATTCATCCCCAGACAGGTCAGGGGTCGGTTCCTGAAGCATTGTTGATCTCAGCAGAGACGAGGTGCAGGGTTGATATTCTTAGATTTGCTCATTCAGCCAGTCAGTCTGGCTTTCAGAGGAGAGTCAGGTCAAGAAGCGCTTAATGAACCAAGAGGAGCTCGGTGTGGTGCTGCCTCTACCACTGGGGGTTCCGGTTTCTAATGATAATCAGCAGCCTCCTCACTTACTAGACCTACTGGAATTTTCTTTGTGCATCTTCACAACCATTTTGGGGGGCGGGGGGCGATCGATACCACTGGGTAGGGTGAGGCAGTGTCCCGGGTTCTTTGGGTTACTCTGGTTTCAAAGGCATTACCTTCATCATCCCTTTAAATGCCCAGTGGAATTTGAAACTCTCTTATTTTGTTTTCAAAACTACATCTTCCAGGTACAAAAGCCATGCAGACGTCCCTGTTAACCTCTCTGTCTTAAGTTTTGGTTTGGAACATGGAAGAAAGACATAAGCTCTTACACAAAAGGGCACATCACAGGTCGCGTTTGTAAGCACTGTTTTATTTAACCAATCAGTAGCTGAAGGAAGGAAAAGGCTTGATACTCCTGGCTTAGGGGAGGTCTGATTTAAGTCACTCTGATCCTCCAAACCAGCTGTTGTCCCCATGACAAGTACCATCACTCGTTTACTGAGTGTCTGCTCTGAGCTTCAGCTAAACATGCCTGCATATTATTTTTTAAATCTCTCGACCACCCCATGAGGTATGGTTACTAATTATAATCTTATTTCGCTGATAATCTGAGGCACAGAGAAGTTAAGTAATTTGCACAAGAACACACAGCTATCAATTGATGAAGTTGTCAGGCAAGGAGAGAACATTGATGCCACAGTGAGAACTAATGCTTACTAGGTACTTGTCATTCTTGTAAGGACTTTCTGTGCATCGACTCGCTTACGCATATTAACTGAAACCAGCCCATAAGAGGGGTTGGGGATGTGGCCGCTCTCCCCAGGATGTGACTTTCCTGTTTGGACTAGTCCTCTGCTAAGGTTATAAATGAGGTGGCTATAATGTGGGCAGTATCTGGTCAATGGCCCAGTACAACCTACCCACAGTCTATGGAAGCTTTTCCTGTGGAACATCTTGCCTCCTTGGTAATCGCCTTGATGCTTCCAGCCTTCCCTCTTCTAGGGGAACTCTCCTGTCCGTCCTCAGCATCAGGACCATTAGCATTATGTAGCATCTCAGGAAATTTCTCTTTGAGGTCCGTGCTGGGCAGATCCTTCCTTGCTGTGTTCTCACCTGCTTGGGATTGGGTTTAAATGCATGTCTGTGGTGAGCAGAGTTTATCAATTTTGGTTCAGGTTATTGTCCTAGGGTGGTCATTCATGATGATCTAGCAGACATTAGGGACCCGGAGAAGAGAAAACTGGCTCTTGGTAACTCCTGAAGCACGCATTTTGCTGTTTAACCTCAGACAAGTCACTTAACCTCTCTGAGCCGCCATCTCATCCCATAGATACCACAGGTGACTCTCAAGTGCCTGCTGAGCATCTGCTCTATGCCCATCTTATGAGAAAGACAGGAAAACAAGATGATTGAGGAGGAGGTGGAGGAGATAAAATGGAAGCATACTTGAAAGTGATTACCACCCTGCTCTTTACCACCCTGGGGCAAATCACTGCTGGTCTTCCAGGGGCTTAGATAAGTAGGTCCTGAGTGCTGGAGAAGGTGGGAGGCTGCCTGGAGGACCCAGCATGCGGCTACTTATTGAAGAATGGGGTGTTCATGCAAGCCGTCATGTGAGGGGAACAGAAGGACTGAAGGCCCCAACAGTGACATCGGTGGTAGGTATTGGGGGGGTGTTGGGGATGGTGACTTGACACGAGGATAAGGATGATTGGAAAATAATTTGACAGAGGCTCATTGAAGGCATTCTGAAAAAAAATTAAAAATACTAGCACTTTTTGAACACCTTCCAAGCCCCAGGAACGCCCATATACAGCCTGTCATTTCATGGCAGCAGCTACAGGTGCTCTCCCATTTTAGCCCTGAGGAGACAGGGGCTCAGGGCCGAGTAGCTCATCCTAGATCAAATGTTGAAAAGGGTGGCAGAGCCAAGATCCCAACCCAGCCTCTCCAACTGTGAAACAAACTCGTGCTTTTCTACTGTGCCGAGATGCCCTCAGGTCACCTGAGATGACCTTGGAGAGCTGTAGCTCTCAGTGGTCTGGAGACCCCTTATGACCTTTCAGCATCACCTGCACATTTCCGAAACATTCGTTCGGTCACATACTCTCCGGAAGCATTTTGGGAAGCTTTGTTTGTCTAGTCACCATTTTAGTCATTGGGTGAAGAAGAATGAATGGCATGCTTCTTTTCTTGAGCCAATCTACCTTCTACAAGGACCAATCACACTTAAAAGAATTAGTATACAATTCTAAAATGATTCCAGAATAGAGATGATGGTGCTGTTAGTTCTGCATGGGGTAGCGGGGAAGGCTTTGCTGAAAATGTGCCATTTGACCTAGGCCGGTAGCGTTGACTTAGAAGGAAGGAAGGAAGGATAGAAGGAAGGAGGAGAGGGTAGTTCTGCATAGCAGGCAAGTTTTCACGGAGTCTTGGATTCATAAAAGTGTTTGGCAAAGGCGACTTGCCAGTGCGGTTTGCAGAAATGAGTGATTTGTAGAAGGCAGAACAATGTGTGTTGGAGGACGAATTGGGAAAAGTAAAGCTGAGGAAGATGATGAAGGGCCTTGAATACTGTAGGAAATTTTCTGTTCCCCAGCTTGGCCTGGAAATGGGGTGGTATGAGTCATTAAATAATCGGCATAAATCCAGATTAAGAGATAACTACTGTTAACATCCAAAAGGAGTATAATTAATATTGTCAGAGAAACACTCTTTTTATGCTTTTTGCTTTGTTTTGTTTTAATGGCCAAGAAGTGGCAACTGACAGTGGGCTTCTTTTCAAGAAGCAGGTGAAGAATGGTGGAGAGCATTTCATGGAGAGCTTGTTGTCTGTGGAGGAAGCCCATCCTTCAGTGATTATTGCTTCAAGGAAATCTGGCCCCAAATCTTTAGATCTTCCAATCTTTCAAGAGATATTGCAGATCCAAATTTTACATGAGATGCTCCCATTTAAAAATACTAGTTCTCTTTTACCCAGTGCAGACAAATCCTCCTCCGCCCTCGCGTCTATGGACTGGACATGGTCCATGAGGCTGCAGTTGGCTCTATTAGTCCACAGAATCCATAAGACAGAGATTGTTCTTTTCTGAATGCTCCCCTCTCCCAACCTCTAGCCAACCGTTGTATTTCTGTCTTCTTTCCTTCTCTTACATGGGCGGTGCAACTTTGGGTGGCTGCCACTCAGAAGGGCTGGTGGTGGGCAGAGTAATCCTCATGTTAGCTCTTAGGATCTTGAGAGAGAAATGCAGTATCTGACAGCAGGAGAGGAACCATTTTACCCTAGGAAATGAAAAGAGAAGTCAATAACGAAGAAGGGAATCTCGTCATGGAAGGGGGAGAAAGATGGGAGAATTTTTTTAGGAAGGATAGATGAGACTGAACTCTCAAAGGCTGGCTAAGAAAAAAGATCTCTTGATGGAAATCCCTAACACAGGGAAGATCGACACATTTGGCAGCAGGGGGGTGACAGGAAAGACAAGAGGCAAGTGGCGGGGTAGAGGGAACAGAAAAGGAGTGTGTATTTGCCGTTGTATTGAAGTCTGACTTACAGAGGTTTGCATAAAATTTATGCTCTATATTAAGGGTCAGCAAACCAGGGCCTGTGAGCCAAACCTGGCCTGTTGCCTGTTTTTGTATGACCCTCGAGCTAAGAATGGTTTTCACACTTTGAAATGGTTGAAAAAAATCAAAAGAAGACTATTTTGTGACACTTGAAAATGATAGGAAATTCAAATTTCAGCGTTCGTTTACATATTGTAAATGCTTCCATGCAAAAGATGGCAGAGTTTTGAATAGCTGTAACAGAGACCATGAAGTCCACACCTAAACTACTTATCATCTGTCCATTTACAGAAAAAAGTTTTGCCATCCCCTGCCTGTGATGGCCAGAGTGATAAGGAAGCATGGCCCTTCATGTGAATTCCATCCATTTAGGAGACCTACTTATATTTCCTGGCCACTGCCGGAACTATCTCCCTGTTCTTTACCTTCTTCTTTTATTCTGTGATTTTTAAGTTCTTGCAAAATACCATGAGCTTAATCTCACACACTAGACGTTGGGGAGCCAATCGTTTACCATGAGCCGCATGCACCGGCCACTGGGGAGAAGAGATACACTGAATGTGGTGGAGGAAATAGATCCAAGAAAAAAGAATCACTGTCTAGTAATACCAGGTGCTTCTCGTTTAGGAAAAACAGAACCCATGGTAGGTAAAAGAGGTTCTGTGTAATGGTTGTTATTCATTTTTTTATGTTTTACTATTTCATAAAGCTTCTGGGGTGAGTTTGGAATAAGGATACATTCAATTCATACAGTTTGAAAACTGTGACTACTAGAATCACACATGACCATGATATATAAATATAAAATCAGAATTAGAGAAAATATGAGTAACAGTAGTTAGGACTGGAGGTGGTGAGGACAGGAGGATGACAACACAGGCAGTAAAGGCCAATAAAATGGACAGAGTTGAAGCTCTTATTGGGATCTGAGCTTCCTGGCAGTCAAAGTGAAAAGGGTCAAAAACAATTAGCCCTTGTGTTCAGAGAGAGAGGAAAAAGGATATTCATTACTCAGGAACAGCAAAAACTTTTGTGTCATGGAGTTCTTAAAAAGAAATGAGGGGCTGGCCCGGTGGTGTAGTGGTTAAGTTCACACACTCCACTTTGGCCACTCAGGGTTCATGGGTTCAGATTCTGGGCGTAGACCTACATGCTGCTCAGTAAGCCATGCTGTGGTGACATCACACACACAAAAAGTAGAGGAAGATTGGCAAAGTTGTTAGCTCAGCAACAATCTTCCTCACCAAAAAATGAAAAGAAAAGAAATGAGAAAATATCCTCTGAAAAGGATACAGTTATATATCTCTGTGTCCTGTATGTGACATAGGCCTCATTTCTCTCCAACAGAAATCAAGTTCTTTAATAAAAACAATATATAATAATATATAATAATAAATAGTAATATATAGTACTATATATTACACAATGTATAGTAAGTAATAAGTATAATGATCCTTTGTATTCATATACCTGTACATTTTCCAAAGCACTCCCATAATTTTGCTCATTAGAGCATTCGTGGTGAAGACTAAGTGAGTGTTTTTACCTGTATTCTGTGTTTAGGAAACTCAGAGTCCAAATGTGTACACGTTTCTGGCCTTCGTGACTGAATTAAACTTTCTGCCTCCTGGTCCAATGATCTTTCCACTTTATACCACCAAAGAGACATAATTCCACCTGACCCAGGCCTTACCAACGTGAGGAACAGCTCTCCCCTCCCAGGAAGCTGTCTCATAGCAATGCCACTGTCCTTCCTGGTAACTTCTCAGAAGCTGGGTGTTGAAAGACATAGTCAAAAGCTAAAGTTAGAAACAGTATCAGGCTGTTAAGTAACCAGGGTCAACTTCCAGCTGTTACTGGAGCTTTCCGAATTGTAACAATGTGGCCACTTTGATACATGAGAATCAATTACTACAGAGAAACCTTGTCAAGATGGCCAAAATTCAGCCTTCAATAATTGAATTCTCTGCCAAACGTTGTCCACTGTCGTTATCTAGAAATGTAATTATGCAGCTAAATCAAGCAACTAAAATTAGTGTAGTGTAAAAACACCTTGGCTATCTAAAAGTGGAGGAATTGACATTTGGATTTAGAAAAAGCCAATAGTTGAATATGTTTTGCGGTGTCTGAAGCTCTCCCAGTTTCCACAAAATCCATATCCTGTGTCCTGTTCAGGCTTGGAGATGGAATGTGACAAGCGCATGTTTGGTTCGAAGGTGATTTTCAATGATCCCTGGACCTTGAGCATAAATTGAGTCGACTCACTCCATCAGTTTCACATCCTTGCTCTCAAAATTGTGGAACTCTAAACACACCCACACGTTTTCCCGGTTTGAAGATTAGAAAAGTCACAATTTGAATGTTATCTGTGCCTTCAATCTGAAGCCAAAGATGTGTCTATACCAACCATCAGTAGAAGAACAGGAAACTCACACTAAGATTGGCTGATAGCCTCTTGTATTGTACACGTAGGATGTGGTGCCAGGGACTTTCTTTGTCACACACCCTCTGAGCTAGGGTCTATTATTATCTCTGTTTTCCATATGAAGAAACTGAGGTTCAGGGATGAAGCAACTTGTGCAACATCACACATCTAGTAAGTGGAACACCCGAGTCACTATAATTCCAATTCCTGTAATCCCATAGGAGTTTGTCTATTACCATGTAACGTATCCCAGGAAATCACTTGGGTATTTTCAAAGATCAGAACAATTTCAAATCCATCATGTGTCAATTAGTGACAGGGCCACGTTTTGAGAAATGCATCGTTAGGCGATTTCGTTGTGTGAACATCATAGAGTGTGCTTACACAAACCTGGATGCTAGAGCCAGCTACACACCTAGGCTGCATGGTCTAATCTTAGGGGACCACCACCGTATATGCAGAATGTTGTTAAGCGACACCTAACTGTATTGGCTCAAATGTATTCCTCACCCGTAGTTTTGGTGCACGTTAGATATGCCTTTAAACTTTGGGAACAAGGAGCCATCTCTTATTGCTATATTCCATATTAATATATGACAATTGAAAGCACAAAGACAAAGAATGTTTTGTAAAATGTCATGTGAATTTCTATTGCAGAACGAAATGGTGTAAGGAGTACAGTGGCCTGGCTAGGAACTGTTCTTGTAGCCTGGCATTGCTTCTTGCAAGAGTGTGACCAAGCAAACAGTTAACGGGTGTCAGCCTCCTTTTGCTTTTGTTACGTAGAACAGACAATAGCACCTACTTCGGAGAGTTGTGAGAAGGAAATTGCATAACGTGTGTAAATAATTTAGCTCATTCTCTGCGCATAGCGCACACTGCAAATGTTACCTGATAGTGTTATTATATATATACTATAATTATTATATATTATTTGCACAAATTGCCCTTTTAAAATTAAAACCAGAGAAAGAGAGACTGACAAACTAGACTGTCTTAGTTTCTTTTCGATCAGTACCAAAGGCTGCCCACATTAACCTACTTAAGTTTTAAGTGGCAACTGATAATCGTATCACTTTACGTTTCTCCATTTTGTCTCTCTAAAAATCCCACGCAGACTTTATCCCTTGCCTTTTGCCCAAATTCATCAGGAAAAGCCCAAATCTCACAGCCTGACCACCTCTCTCTCAGTCTCTTGGTCTCTCTCACTCTCTCTCAGAACTAAATTAATAAAGAGTATTTGGTTAGTCGTGTTAGGCAAGCTGTTCCCAAAATAGCACCTTCCATTTTGGTAGCTTCGACTCTGCAGCTGCTGTGTCTGTTTGTCGTCTGGGAAGAAAACTTTCACATTAAGAGTTGCTGATGCGGATTTTCTCTTTCCCCTCTCCGCGTTGATGAGCGCTTGGCTCCTGAGAGAAGCGGTTTGGCTCTCCGCTTGGTAGTTCCGAAGAACTTGGGTCTATAGATTTTCCCCTAACTCCATTGATGTGTTGAACTTCAGAGGGAATAATACCTTCACGTAAAGCATGTTGCCTTCTCAAGGAGTCCTCCTGCATCCCTATGGCGTGCCTATGATTGTTCCAGCAGCCCCCTACTTCCCCGGACTGATCCAGGTAATTCAAGGCCACTGCCAGCAAGCAACTTAACTCCAGAGCGCTCACAGTAATAATTGGAATTTTTATGGTTGAGAAAGCAAACACTTTTAATACAGGAAAAAGCCCTCGTGTAGTCAGTGGGAAGACAGTAGGAAATCAAAAAGATGGATCACCCTAATCTGGCTATTGACATCTCTCATGGCTGAATAAATGGTGTAGTTGAGCTATATTTGCTTGTATTGATCTGGCTGCTGTTTAACATTCATGCTTTTGCTTCAGGAGGTTGACCAAGGGGCAAAGGATTTGCTCTCCTTCCCAGCTTTCTGAGGGACTCAGTGTCCCAGAGCTGATCATGAGGCAAAGTAACTTATCACGAGGTGACTTGGTTAAGAGCTTTGACCCAGGAAATAGAAGGAGTGTGAAATATGCATTAATTCGTATGTTCTCCTTCACATGAACTGTCTATTTTTATAGAAAGTTCCCCCCACCTGGGTTGAGTGGTGGCATTGAGGCAAAAAGGAACACTGCATTGATGGTTAATTTATGAAGTTCGGAGATTATTCTGGGAATCCTGTACCAGCTGTTTACGTCTTAATGATGGCAAGAAAGCGGAGGATTGAAATGTGTGTTGGTTTTCCTTTGAAGGTTATTAACTCTGTGCGGGGAGAATCGTCGATCAGTAAGATATTTTGGACCTTTGTTCACTTATCATAAGTTTGTCTTTTTAAGCAAATGTTGGCTTCTGGGTGTATATCTGAAGCTCTCTGTGGGAAGCACCCATCTACTAGTGACAAAGTCTGAACACTATAGGAAACCCAGATGGTTTTGTTGTTGTTTGGTTTTCATCTGTTTGTTTGAGAACAACCATTTCTTTGTAATAAATTCTGTATCTCGTTTCTACAGGAAAGGAAAACAAAATATATTTAGTACGTCCTTTCATTTTCATCTTTGTGATCCTCCCCACCACTGTATTTTAAAATTCTGCAACACCCTAGCTCATTAATTAAAATTTCTGGGGAGGTTTCTGATCAAACACCCTTTTCCTGTGTTTCTGAATGTTGTCGTTCCCTCCTGTAAATGGTAAGAACTTTGGTGATTTGAGTCATTCGGGAGATTCCAAATAATAACAAAACATTCTGTCGTCCCAGATTTATGGCCATTGCTCAGTTTGGAGGCACCTATATTATACGTGAGAAATAGAGGGACTGCTCAGTTTGAAGGCTCCTGGCTGGGGAATGGTCCTTCACAGCATGGAAGTTGTCCCATGTCCCGGCACAGGCAGGCCAGCGTGGCGTGCACAGTCTGAAGTCAGACTCAGTGGCAAACCGGAAGGTCTTTGCTTCTATTGGAAACTTGGGGGGAAGGTCAGCAGTTGGAGTTTTGTCAGACCCTCAGCCGCCCCGTCCGATAAATAATTACAAGCAAATTGTGCCCTTCACTCTATGCTGATTGATGCTGAAATTGCTTTTGAAAGTTCTCATAAGTTCCTGTTATAGATTAAGTGCCGGTGTAGGAAAAATAGCGGCACCCACTGAAATGGGTGAATGTAATCAGGCTTAATGGACTCGAGAGCTTGTTGGGAATTAAATAACTATCGATTTGCTGGAATGTTGCTGTCATTACGAAATGCCACTCTGGACGTATTACCCCAGTGATAGATGAGAAGACGCACAGGCTAGCCGAGAAATTGAGGCGACCCTATTTCTTCCTCTTTTGCGAAGCGTTTGAGAAACGTATCCAGTTATTTTGGGGAGGAACAAGCGATTTTACTTGCAAATCTCAGCCTGATCATATTTTGTTTCCCCACGTGACACCTCTGGTAACTAGTTACCCATAAGTCAGGAGAGCAGTGCAGTGGGGAGCCTCCAGACCAGCTGCTGTGACATACTTCATCTTCTTCCTCTCCCACCCCCATTTCATACACTGAAATGCTATGGATAGGGAGAGACTAGCTTTATTTCTGGCTTGCTGAGACAGGCCATGTTATTTACCCATTGGCATCTAGAAACTCAAATCACTCCATTGCAGACATATTTGCAAGGGCTGGAAAAGTAACTCAAAAGGAGAAAAATTGTAGCACTCACACACACACTCACCTTCCAGCTGTTGCTTCTGATACCAGCTGCCCTGCATCCCAGCAGACTAGATGAGCTTGCTTACCGATTCCTTGACCTTGTGAGTTTCTTTCAAATTCTTCAAGATGCAAGGGCTTTTCTATAGGGAATTAAGGTGCCACCCACCCCTTAATGAGGTCATCAGCAAGACATTAAAATGATGCAAAATAGAGTAGGTACTCCACCATCGGTAGTAAGTTCCCTGTGACTGTGCAAATGAGCCATAGTGCCCACTTGGCAGGGTTCTTCTGTTAGAGTTTGAGATTCCTCTCAAGGTCTTTCCAACTTCAAAAGCCAATGATTCTATGGGAGAAGAACTTGCTTTTTATAATTCAAGTGCCACTTTTTTTTTATTCATATAAGCATTGCCCTGTTTCTGTCTGCTCAGTTAAAGGAAAAATAAATAGTTGACCAGACATTGTAAGAGGCTTTAAGATAGCATACCTTATCCAGCAAGGACAGTGACTGGAGGTGTTTGCCATAGATCTAGTGAAGTTACTCAACATGGTCTGTTGTTCTAGAAGTTGATTCAATAGTTAGCACTGACCCCATCTGCCATTCCCTAGGAAAGCCAGAATCTACCATACTGGATCCCCTGAACCCATCATCTGATGTCTAAACTTATTGAATGCATAGCAAGGTGGTTAGTTTGCCTTCTAGCCTTGTAGAGAATTCCAGAGTGACTATGGAGGATTGAGCTGAATCAGCCTGGACAGTTTTTGAGGAGTAGAAGACAAGAGGAAAAGAGCAATATTACCAAGTTCATCGTATAAACATTGTTCCTTTTCCCTTGGTATAGATTCCCATCTTAGTATCTTTGGATAAAGAGAACCAATGCATGTTCCTATTGAACCTGTTTATTTACTTCTAAATTTCCAGCGATACTCTGGATGATCAATGAGTTGTCTGACTTGAAAACAAAGGAGGTCTGACAAGTCAATTGTCAAAGTCATTCTTGAGTCCAGAAGCTAACAAGAGGACTTAGTCAAGCCATGGACCATGGCCACAAAATGCCAAATGATATAATCAAAACAAAGGCTTTGTAACTGGTTAGTCTATTTGGTTAGTGTTTAGGTCTAATGAGTCCTTGGCTTTGAGTTGTAAGTTCAGACTTGCAACCCCTCACTCTAGATGTTCCTCCAAAAGATGTGCTGTTTGACCATACACGCTAGATCATTCTCCATACTGGGACAAATAATTCCCATCTCATTCAGGTTTTACAGATAATGGATCAGAAGACTATTTTCCTAGATGGAAGACAGTGTAAACAGAGCCACATCCACCTCACCATGCATTTGTTCATTTAGTTATTCATTCGCAACATACATATTCTATATCAGGCACTGTTCTAGGCACCTGGAAAACAAAAGTGATAGTCATAACCACTGACCTGTGGGTTTACACCTAGTGGAAGAGAACACTAGATAAATACAAAACTGTAATAATACAATAAAGGCAACAGGAAAGAATGATACGTAACAATTATTAAGTATTTGCTATGTGCCACTGTGCTAAATACTTAATATATTATCTCAGTTTATTCTCACAATAACCATAAAGTTGAGTAGTATTGGTCCACCTTCCCTTAGCTGTAATTTTAAATTCCAAACACCTCTGAAAATCAGGGGGATTTTTTTGGAGTTTGGCACCAAAACTCATTTGGGAAGAAAACTTGACCTGAAATGATGTGTGGCTATTTTTAGACTTTCTTTATCCCACTTAGTGTGAATATTCATATATTTTGCTGCAGGAATATTTATGTGTTTGATGTCAGGGTTTTGTCCCAGACCCTGCTGAGGGTGTTACGTAATCAGTGTTTCCACTGAACTACCTTTCTGAAAAAGAAAATCCAAAAAGAAAAAAAAAATCTGAATTTCAAAATATAGGTGACCCCAAGGTTCTCAGATAAGGAATCACACTCATGCATTATGACACCCCTTTTGCATATGGAGAAGCTGAAACTGACACTTAGGGAAAGGTAACTCGCCCAAGGTCACAAGGAATGTCAGTGACTGAGCTGAGGTTTTGACCAGGTCTGTTGGACCAGAGCCCTCCCTCTTAACCATTAATCTACTGTTGAGGTGTATCCATGGGCGCGCATAGGAAAACAAATGAGAGGGAGCAGGTGGATGTCTCTTAGAGTAGGGAAGAAGGTGTTTCAAAGGGGAAAAAGTGGCATTTGAGTTGGGCTGTAATGCATCAGCAGACATTCACTGGGCAGCGAAGGAGAAAGTCCTTGCTAGCAGAGCAGAGAACTTGGGTAAATTCATGCTGTTGGGTGGACACATCGAGGTAGAGCTTAAGTGTCTTCTCCAAGCCATCAGCACTGTGGGGTTTGGCATTGTTTAAATACAGCTCTCAAAAGTCAAAAGACATAGAGCAAAAGGAGCCGAGAGGAATCTCAGAAATGGAAATGCCAAGCCTTGAATCTCTCTGTGTGTCCCACATAGGAATGGGCTCCGTCATACCCTTCTATGAATCCAGCAGGTGAATGTTGAAGTCCCTGGATTTGAGTCCTGATCACCGTTGGCCATCCTTTCTCTCTGAGACAGTCAACTTTCTGAAGGCCGAGTGTTTTCCAACTTAAACTTCACCGAGCTACACAGTAGCAGAGAAATGCTGATGAATACTTCTCTGATATAGATAGCAATGCTATAAAAGCAAACCTCACACTCTGGATTTTGAGGTAGAAATCAGCATCGTGGAATTTAGCAATGTATGTTAGGAGATTTGTGTATACATATGTAGTGATACCAGGAATTATCAAAGTGCTGGTCTTAACAATGGACCGAGAGTAGTCACCCCTGCAGAAAGGTAGAGAAATATATAGGGAATTTGCAAGCCCTTCGGTCACCTTTCTGGGTGAACTTAAAAGAAATAAACTTGTTTTGGTCTCTGGCTGGTAGAGCCATTTTCAGATCTTGCTATTGCTGCCCTGCCATGTTATCTACATGTTTGGAGTATCTGATGATTGGGAAAGAAATCAGAATGGACGCCTGATAAAAATGCCGGTGGTGTCATTTACTTTGAGGCTGCTCCATCTTAGTCACTAAGTGACTTTTCTGTACTGCCAAAGAGGCCATGTCAACAGCAGACTAAATTAAAGAGTCAGGGAGGTGGCAAAGAGAATTTGGAGTCAAACAGGTCCAGGTTGATATATTGGCTCTGGCATTTACTAAGCGTGTGGCCTTGGGCTTGTCAATTAACCTCTCCAAGGCTGTGCTCTCGGCGACAAAATGAAAGCAGGGATACCTGTCTTGCAAAGTGGTTGTGAGCTTTAAATGTGGTTCAGCTCTTCATGCAGCACTTCTTTACTGAGCACCTACTGTATGCCAGGCTATTAACTAGGAGTTGGTGATGAGGCAGAATAGAAAAACACAAGATCCCTTTCAACATGAAGCTTACATCCTGATATTTGGGAAAGATCTGGCACGTATGTATATGTACAGTAGATCTTTATTCTGTATTATTCTGGAGAAAGAGAGAGAGATCTGATAGATGTTTATTTAGGACTCTTCTATCTGGAAGTGACAAAAATCTAATTCATATTGGTTACAGGGGAAAAAGAAAACATCCAGTGTCAGGCACAGTTGAATTCCAAGGCTCTAACAACCCAAGTCATATCTGTCCGGCAGTCCACCGTGGTTGTCTGTACTTGATCTTCATTCACAAGCACACCATGTCCAAGGAGCGGCCAAGGTGGTCCCCAGCAACTCCAGACTTATATCCCAACCCATCTCAGTGAGTCTCTTTCCCAACTGTTTCTGCAGAGATTCCAGATAGCAGTCTCCTTGGCTTATCTTTCAGGACATGCCCACCTCCAAACCAATCGTCTTGACTCTGTTGCCCACACTAGAGCTGGAGGATGGGGCGTTCCCAATTAAGTTATATGGGCTGTGAGTGGAGAAAAAATGAGTCCTGTTCTCAAAATAGGGTGTTGGGCAGGCCAAAACCAGGTTCTCATTATCGACGCTAATAGTGGAAGCTAATAAAAACATTCAAATATGTTTTTTCTACCCTGAACCCTGCTCACACCCTCCCTAGGGAAGAAAGTGGTGGGTTTCTGATCTTAATTACCCTGACTGTCTCTTGCCAGTAATCATATTCACCAGGCAATTGGCTTTCATTTGGTGCATATTCCTTCTCTATTCATGATCAGATGTAGCAAAGGCAGATGTGGCCACTTTATTCGGTGTATTCCAACCTAAATTAATTACAGTAGTGTCTCCCATCAGGGTGTGTTTGGGGCATTCCAACTCTTTTCCAGGTGAGGACTTCATGATCTAGGGAAGTAAAGACAGTCTGACAAGGACTTCCAATAACACCATAACGGAGGCGAGATTGGGTTTCTCAGATCCTGCAACCACATCACTTATCTTTATATTGGCAATGCATACCTCAGTAAGTATATAAATAAAAAACAAAGCCTTCCAGTTATTCAGTTTGAAATGATGAGGACCTTCCATCCTTCCAAAGCTCTTGGAGATGCTAGCAATTTGCCCCGTTCTGTTTTATAGAAATGTACTTTTTTTTTTTAATTAAAAGATTAAAGGGACTCTGTCAATCTCTTTTGATTAATATCAGTCCTATAAAAAGGATGTGTTTCTGCTGCAGCCATCTGTCATTTTGATCATTTTAAAGGCATGCTATATCAGCAACTATGCTTTTTATAATACGTTGGCATGGGACAAGCAGGGCTGGAGAGACTTGAGGTTTTCACACTCCACTTTGCTGCTTGAGCGTACAGCAATCTGAGCCTTTGATGGGGAAGCAGACTCCCCTCCCTTTCTTTTAAAGGTTGTTATGGGTAAGTGCTTTCCCCAGCTGATTTATGATGGAGATACTCACTCCTATTTATGTTTCTCTCCTGTTTAAAGATAGACCCATCACACATGCATCCCACCAGCATGCAGGCAGCCACCATGGCCACTTGATTAACTGCTGAACTCTAAGAGGTGTCCAGAAACACTGAACTCCATACTCCACAGGTCTTTTCCCCTGGGCAACTGGGACCATTGGCTTCTGCAATGCCCAGTTTCTAGCTTGAGCTCTTCAGGCTTGTAAAAGTAGGAGGCAGAGGCATCGCAAAATTAGTTCATTCATTTCAATAATTATTTGTGGATCATGGGTTCTATGTTGGATTCTCTTCTAAGCTCTAGAGATATCGAGAGGACTAAGACCCAGAGTCTGTCCTTAGAGGTCGCTTAGATGGCTGTGTCATTGGCAGTAGAATCAGAAGTTAAACACAACTGCTTGAAGATAGAACGCTACAGAGTCTTAACGCCTCTCGTGCCACCCAATATGAGGTCTTTACCATTGTTGGTAGCTTGGAGAGTCAAGAAGGGTTTTTCTACGATTCTAGGAAGGTGACTTCCTATAGACAGGCTCTCTATCCTTCCCAGATGACGGAGTTTCTGGTATGTTCCAGAGGACACAGGGTATTTTTCGTTTGTTTTTTGTTTTTGTTCTTTTGAGGGGGAAGGATGACAGCAAGACCTCTGTCACTGAGGCAGTGGCCAGCTCTGCCCTGTCCTCCCTTGCAACTGGCTCAGAGTAACGCAGTGGAGGCTGACCCTTCACTGCTATGGGAGAAGGTGGTCTCCCTCAGCTGTTACCTTTTCTTTCACTCTCTAATCCGCATTGGCTCCTGGAGGTGGGGAAGATTTGGTGACCCAGGAGGCAGTCAGCCTGTGCATTCCACGGTGTTCTCACAAACAGCTCTCTGAAGAGCTATTTCTTCTCATTTCATGAGGCAGCACAGTTAAGGATTTAGACCAGGGAAACCTGAGTCTGTCCGTGACTCTCTCCTGGTGACTTTGGGCAAGTTGCTCTCTGAACCTCTGCTTGCTTATCTAGAAAATGAGAGCAATATGCCTTATGCTCTGCTTCCCAAGGTCAATGTCCAGCATAAAAGAGCTCAAAAAGGACCATGCCCAGGCCTTTGCAGTACACCCGTGATGTTATTCAGGCAGAATGACATAATACCAAGGGCTGGGCATTCCACTCAGACCAGTCTGAGTCGGCATCTTGGCCCCTGCGTGATATGGCGCTTCATCTCTCTGAGCTTCCATTGTCTCAACTTGACAGCGGGTGATGGTCTCACCCACTTCAAAAGGGAGCCCTAAGGATTTGATGAGATGTGGTTCCTGCAGCACCGAGAGAAGGCTTGCTCATTGAGGGAACTCCATGTGGACGGCCAGCATTGCTGTTGTCATGGTTTTTGCATCATCTCTGGGTTGCTGTTCTTTCTTCTTCACATGGAGACACTCTAGGTTTGGGGGAGTATGGGTAGGTTTGCAACTCTCTGTTCCCACTCTTGATGGAGAGTCCTGATAAACAGGGGCACAGGTTTTTGGTGGGCTGCGCAGAGAGGGGTGCAAACAGGGAATGCTGTGGAGGAGAGAGGGATATCCCACCATGGGGTTTGACATCCTTAGCCTGTGGCCTTGGGTAGGGTGAAATCCACACCCTCTCCTACTCCCTAGACTATAGCTTGGGGAGCTGGGGCTCCCAGACATGTACGAAGGATGATGCACAGGTCTCCATCAGATTGCATCCTTACCCACAGCTTTGTCCACTTGCTCCAGGGGGACACGTGGGGCTGAAACTGGAGCTGGATGGGAAGAGGGGGAGGCAGGCTTTGAAGGGGGAAAGAGAGGCCCATCCCCTGCGCTCCATGTGGCCACAGCCTTCTGGGGACAGACTCTTTGGGACCACCCACACCCCTGTTCCTGGCACACTGTGGGCGCTTAATAAATGTTAAATAATAATAGCTCCCATCTGTCAGTGCCCGGTGGCAGAGAGGATGTGTGAGTGCAAGACTGCCGACTGGCACAGGGCAGCTTTTGGGGAGCCTTCGGGGAAAATCGCAGCTCAAAGTCGCTTTGAGGACCTTCCATGTTGAGGTGTTCACCAGTCCTGCTATTGATCAGAATCTGGAAAAGTTCATTTACAATGCAGGGGTCCACCTTGAACCCCAGATTATCTACTTCAGAATTGCAGGCAGCTGGGCCCAGTGAACTGCGTGCTTCACTCGCAATCCCAGGTTTCCGATGAGCAGCTGGATACAGGAACTAGTGTTGACCAACAAGGCAGGGGCTTTGTTGAGGTTTAAAAGGGGTGAAAGATCTGCCCTCTGAACAGACGGCATCGTAAATTCATACTTCTGTCATTTGCTTGGAAGAAACTGCCTACTGGGCTTTTCGCATTTAGTTATAATAAAAACAACAGCAGCTGCTTGTTTTCAGGCGTTTCCTATGTAGCAGGCTGTGTGCAAGGCATTTCACCTACAGTATCTAATTGAGGTGTTTTAGAGAGGAAAAGCAGGCGAGCAGGATGGTGGAGGGGTGCGGGCTCTGGAGCAGACTACCTGGTTCATCGCCTGCCTCCACCTGTGTGATCTTGGGCATGCTTCTTCCCCTCTCTGGGCAGCATTCACCTCTTTGGGTGGTAGTTAAAGGACCCAAAACATATAAAGTCCATATCAGTTGCTTGGCACGTGGAAAGTACTCAATAAACATAAACCTACGAGCAAGTTTATGTCTAAGCACACTGCAACACGACTACAACCGGTGTTGAAACCAACTATGTAACAGAGGACACACTGAGTGTTTGCTCTCTATAGGAGCCAATGTTGCATACTGGCTACGCGTGTGAGCTCTCGAGAGACCGCCGGGTTAGAATCTCAGCTGTGCCTCCTTGGGGAAGCTCCTAAGTGACCCTCTACTGCAGTTTTCTCATCTGTAAAATGGACATAAATGCTTAGTATGGTCCCCCATGGGATGGGGACAATACCAGAGTTGCTTTTGAGGATCAGATGAGTTATTCCTATAAAGCACTTATAATGGTACTTAGTATATAGCAAGGAACGCAAGAAAAGATAGAAATAAGAATGACATAATAGGGATGATAAAATCATCATTACATATTGTATATTATGTGTGTAATAATATGTATTATATACAATAATACCTATATAAAATACATATGTAATTCTCATAATTAATGATTTATAATTATAATATACTAGCATAGATACATATGTATTTATGTATCCAATGTTATACATCATTAGATATAATATATCATTATATTTTACATAATATATAATTGTTATGTAATGTATAGGATTGTGGAAACCTATATAATAATAGTTCTGTATTATTATATAATTATAATGATTTCATTGTATGGTAATGATTCATTACTGTTATTTCTACTGTTGCTACTGCTGCTGGTCACTCCATTAGCTACTTTCCATAGAATATTTCTACTACTCCACACAATCCTGGAAAGTCTTATATTTTGATTTTTTGAGGAAGATTAACCCGGAGCTAACATCAGCCGCCAATCCTCCTCTTTTTGCTGAGGAAGACTGGCCCTGAGCTAACATCCGTGCCCATCTTCCTCTACTTTATATGTGGGACACCTGCCACAGCATGGCTTGATAAGTGGTGCATATGTCCACACCCGGGATCTGAACCAGCAAACCCTGGGCCACCAAAGCAGAGTGCACGAACTTAACCACTACATCACTGGGCCAGCCCCCTGGAAAGTCTTATTTTAAAAGGAAACTGAAGCTCAGCCAAGTAAAACAACCTGGCCTAGCTCTCCGGGGTAGGAGACAGCAAACCTGGGGTTTCCGCCCTGGGGATCCAGCTCTGGAGCACGTGCTGGAAGGGCCTGAGCCACTTTGCTGCCGTCTCCCTATCCTCCTTTGGGGAAGAGCCTTGCCTCCTCCCCATACAACCTCTTCTGAGCAGAAGGCTAACAGGGTTTTGTGCTGCTGTCATTTCTCATCAGCTCTGCTCCCTCTGTCTCACGGCTGTCTGTCAGGAGGTCTTGTTCCCCCTTGGAAACTCAGATCCTTGGGGAGAAGATCAAAACGGGAGGTGGGGTGGGGACAGAGGGTGAGGAGGCGACTGCCGGAACATGGTCCTTGTGGCTTTGTTTACAAGACCTTCTTTTTGGTTATCAATGTCTAACCCTCCTGGAAATATGCTTTCTGTTTTCCCTTTAAACACAAATCAAGCAACGTTACCAACACACATTCTCTGTCAAACGTGTCAGTTACTCCGGGGGCCGCGGACAGCTTGCAAGCGTTGTCTGCTATTGTTCCTGGGGTGGTGTATTATTTCTCCCTTCAGCAGCTCTGCGTTTGTTCTGGGGTGAGGTGTAAACACCGAGGTGCCTGCTATCTGGGAGGTTTTGACAGAATATGTGAAATTGACATGGACCGTCCAATGACCATCTTAATAAAGGCAGGCTCCTCGGGCCTCCTCAAGACAGGCTGTGCAGCCCTGTATTTGCCTGGGGCCTTTTCCAGAAATTTGGGTGGGGGCTTCAGGACTCTAATGAGCTGGGGCTGTTTCACACCTGGCATTTTGGCAGGCGGTTCCCATTGTGAGTTAGCTGGGGGACTTGGTGCCGTCTGCCAGAGGGCCTGAGATTTGCACGGAGGCCGAGCAGATGTTGGGTGTGTTCACCCATCATACAGAACGCCAGTCATCAGCTGCTGAGTCCTGTCCCTGTCTACATTGTGAGGGACCAGAGCTCCCACTTGCTGCCTGGCGATGGGGTGGCCTGGGGATGGATAAAAAGCCCTCCATTGCTGAGGGTAATGCAGAGCACATGGGATTTCTTACCTGTCCAAACAGTTGTGGGGTGTGGGTGTGTGATGCTGTCTGCATGTGCATGTTCTTTAGTGTTTGCTGCCAGTAAGTCAGAGGCTCGCTAAGGAACGCTTTGCAGAGTTCCCTCCCGGGGACGAATAGGGCGTGTTGGATGGCATCTCTGCCTCCTAGCTTCCCAACTTCCTCTCGTGCTGGCATTAGTTCTAACGCTCAATCACAATATAATCAAGCTCCCTACTCTCCCAACTGGGTGACTATCCCTCTGCCATCTTGGTTTGCTCTGTAGGAATCTTGACACTGACACATCGTAGTCTATTTCTGGTGTCCCCTGGGGCCCAGGGTGTCTGCTTCATTCATGCCTTTGTGTTCAGATCTGCTCAGATATCAGAGATAAGCTGAATTCAGATATTTGACTTACTGTGGACTCAAGGATGACAGATGATCTCGCCCATTTTGAATGTCAAGAAACCAAAGATGATTCTTGAATGTGGGTGTTTTTGTTAAGATCCCTTTGATGGCAGGAGCAGAACCCAGTCCTGGCTAGCTTAACAGAAATATAGTGGGGAGGCCGGCCCGGTGGCATAATGGTTAAGTGCACACACTGTGCTTTGGCAGCCCAGGGTTCACAGGTTTGGATCCCGGTTGCAGACCTAGCATGCCTCGTCCAGCCACACTGCGGTGGCACTCCACGTAAAACAGAGGAAGATTGGCACAGATGTTAGCTCAGTGACAGTCTTCCTCAAGCAAAAAGAGAAAGGTTGGCAACAGATGTTAACTCAGGGCCAATCTTCCTCACCAAAAAAAAAGGAAAAAATAATGAGGAAAGTGTTGATAATTTTACTATTTTTTGAGATGTAATACATAAACAATTGAATGCACAGAAACTGTTGGATGCAAAAGAGGAAAAAAGGGGAAATCACACCAAGGGAATTTCAGGAGGTAGCGCAGGCCTGAGGACCTTGGCCGGCAGAATTTATGGACATTCTCTCCAGGAGGGTGGTTCTAAGATGGGGTGATTTTGCCCTGTAAGGGCATTTGGCCATATCTAGAGACATTTTTGGTTGTCACAATTGTTGGGGGGTTGCTACTAGCACCCTACAATGCACAGGACAACTAGAATTATTCAGAATTGTCTGGCTCAAAGTGTCTACTATGCCAAGGTTGAGAAACCCTGTTGCAGGCTGTTGCACGGCAGTGAACTAGCGACAAAGACCACCAGCCTGTGTCTGTCTCCATTTCAGGTTCCAGATTCCCAGGAAAGGATCTGACGGATCCTTCCTGGGGCGTCTCCCAACCTTTGAATCAATGAACTGTGTTCCAGACCCCCGTGTACTTGGAGCCTGTTGAGAGTATCGTTGAGCAGTCCTGGGAAAAGAGGATAGGGTGAGGATTGACGTCAGCCAGAAGCCTTCCCAAGAGATACGTCTCATAGGGTTTATTGATAGCCTTCAGTGGACCTCACCTGTGGCCGAGGTCCAGTCCAGCCAGCGCTTTTCACCACAGAGCTATCTGCCTGCAGGAAAGATGTCACACCTTGGTGCCAGTCTCAGCAAGCAGCCAATTTCTTTGGTCTTTGGTTTAAGCTTATAGCCTCCTTCTTGGGCTCCTTTCCAATAGAAAATTCATTAAAAATAATTGCCGCCTATTTTTCTAATTATAAAGTTAATTCAGGATAAATGCTAAATCAGTTGTGGCAATCAGAAGAGCACAAATAAATATACACAGACACACACAGCATACACACATAAATTGTAACCCACTGCCTAGAAATAACCTCTCCAAATGAATGTATCTCTGGTCTTTTTCCTTCATAAATATTTTCTTCCAAAAAAAGTTTTTATTCCCTTCCTATACATAAAGATTTGTATCTCTTGCAGCCAGCTTTTTTTTCAATAAAAAGCTTTTAAAAATAAAATCAATGATATTTTTAAGCTTATGAATATCCTTTTTGTTAGATATATAAAGACTAGGGTAGTGTCTTAAAATGAAACACGTATGCAATGTCCTTTCCACCTGTCTCTTTTCTTGTCTCTTTCCTTCAGCCATGATGAGGCAGCTTATATCCTAAGTAAACAGATCATCAGAAAATGGCAATAGTCAAGTCATATGGGGAGAGGAAGATAGAGACAAAGAAATCAACCAGATAGTCCCAAGAATTAGAGCTTTATGTAAGAAAGAGGCAGAGGTTGGCTGGCTCGAACCAGCTACGTGGTGCTTTTTCTCCCGACTTTCCTTCTAAATTCCATGTGTTGGAGACACTGAAAGTTGTGCCTCCCTTTGGGGAAAAGGAAAAAAATGCCTTCATCATTATGGAAGCATGAGTGTACTTGTGCTTTGTGGAACACAGAACTGTCTCTTAAAGACCTGGCCAAAGTTCATGCTCACTTTAGATCTACAGCTTAGGTTAAAAACCATGCTGCCCAAGAGATCAAGATCTTTTCCGGGCAGCCTTCTATCAGGAGCAGAGGCTGGGAGTCAGACCAGACATGCCTTGTCAGCTCTCATCACTCCTGCCTGAGCATTTCTCTTTCAACCAAACGCACGTCTAAGGCGCAAGATCAGTTTTCAATTTAAATGACTTCACTTTCTCTCTTAAAAACTAAATCCGTCTCCTAATTCCCTTAAGTCCTAAAAGTATAACATTTTCCCTTTATAGATTGGAAAAAGAAGTCACGGGCTGGGCTTGCCAATGGCATTAGGAGGAGGTGAGCCAGCCAGCCCTTGTCGGAATGTGCACGGAAAATTCAAAAGACCTATTCTCAATCAGGAGCTTACCAGTTGATGTTCTTCCCTTTCCGTCTTTATATCTGACCCTCAAAATCAAAATAAGGGTGACATGCCCTCCACATTTCAGAGGCCGAGGAGGGCTGTTGATTTGGAATTTCAGATGGCTCTAGCTTGGTTTCTATATGCATTCATTAATTTAGTAAATTTCCATTGAACGTGCAGTGTGTGCTAGACAACAGGGTTGCAGGAGTAAACAAGACCGCTTAGATTTAATGGGAAAAAGCAGGCAGTGAGCAGGAAAACATCAGATGGCATTAAGTGCTATGAAGAAAATAAAACAGGTTACATGATAGTGACCAAGAGGGTTATTTTGGATAGTTGAAGGAGGGAAGGTGTGGAATTTGAGCTTAGATCTGATTGACAAGCAGGGGCCAGCTGTATAATGTCCTGGTGTAGGGAAGAGAATTCAGGCAAAAGGAACATGCAGAAGCCCTAAGATGGAATGAGATGAGCACATCTGGAGACCAAAGAGGATGTCAATCTGAGGGAACATAATGGATGAAAGGGGAAGAGGTAAGACATAAAATCAGACACGTGGTCAGCAACCAGATAACACTGAACCTTCTAGGGTTTAGATTTTGATCTAAGAGAGATGGAAAACCATTGGAGAGTTTCAAGTAGGGGAATATTATGATCTGATTTTACATTTTTGCAAAATTCCTCTGGAAGCTAGATGGGGGATGGACAAATGATCTTTAATGAGACAAGATATAAAATAGGGAGGCCACTAAAGTGCATTCAGGAAGAGAGTACAAACACCAAGGTAGCCATGGTTGGCTAATGAATATCCATTCCTCATGCCGCCATTTGTTTCATCTTCATTGACTAGAGAATTCTGCCCTCAAAGGAGAAACATTTTCTAGGGGGAAGGGTTGAGCAAAAATACAATTATTATGGAAAGAGAGGCAGAGGAGACTGGAAATTATCACAATGCATCTGTGTCTGAGGGTCTGGTGACTTGTGTTGCTTCAGGAGGGTGTAGCATGTGTGCTTAATCGTTAATGACCCAAGAATGAATCCAAGGGCTACAAGCAAACCTGCTGGAGCGTGGAGGATCAGTCTTGGATGCTTTATTATGTCTTGCCGTACCAAAGCTGTGAGCAACATCTGGTGAGCCATGTGCTCAAGAACTGGATCTTCCATCACTGGACCGTTCCGTCTTAGGGCTGGCTGATTTTCCCTTTATTTTATTTTAGCAGAAATAGGACAAGCCCCTGGGGATTAGATGTCTCTCTTTTATCATTTGTGACAATAGGAACAACTCGGGAGTTTGGATTCGCACAGACCTGGATCCCGGAATCAGCCTTATCCCCTATTAGATTTGATCTTCAGTAGATTCTTTTACCTCTCTGAGCCTCAATTTCCTCCTGTGTAAAATAGAAGGAAATGTTGGTATGTCAAAGGGCAGCAGAAAAGATTATTAGGTGTGACCAGTTAATTCATTCCTTCGATAATTCTTCAGGCATTTGTTGAGTACCTGCTGCATGGAAGACAAAATGGTAGACATCAGAAGAACGACGCTCCAGAAGTCAGATATGGTCCCTTTCTTAGTGGGATTGATGATATCATGGATGGGGGAAAGAGACAAAATAAAGAACAGAACAGCTACAGCAACACATGAGTCGATTTCGTTACAGTTGTAGTAAGTGCTATGAAAAAAGGTAGGAAGAAAGTTAATGATGGCGCAGGTGATCAGGATATTCTGCCCTTGAGCTCACATCTCACAAGGTCTTGAGATCCTTCTTCCATCGACTTGCTCTTCCGCTTTCCTGAGCTTCCCAGCTTTGTCTTGAAGACGCCTAATACTGCCTTCTCCAATGCTTGAAATACACATGTCCACGGGGCACAGCTGACTTACTGGGCAGCAGGGGAATGTGCTTTTCCAGACTTTGGGAGCCACCTGTTTCTGGGAGTGCCATGGCAACGCACATTCCGTCACTCGATCTGGACACCCGGGCGGGGCATTTTCAGCTGTCAACAGCTGTCTTCTTCCATCGCAGCCGAGGAGTTTCCAGCCTCAGGAAAAGCCCATCGTCAGTGATCCTCATCAGTGACGGATGCCACTCTCTGGAGCTCAGAAAGAAAGAGGGGCTCCTGCAGAGTGATTCGTGGGCATGGGTTCTTAATCGGGGTGGCTGGAAATTTCCCCTCAAAGTATATGTCAAACTGTGAGCATATGGTCTTGCAATGGAGGGATTCTTATCATCCAGTCAATTGTCAAATCACCCCATGGCAGAAACATACTTAAGAAGCTCTGTTCCAGAAACAGCCATGGCATTGTGGTTTTGTGGCTTCTGGATGGAGAAAGTCTTCCAGGCTTTCAGAGGAGGGCAGCTGGACACTGGAGTACAGTGTAACCTAAATCTCTACTTGTGTTCCCAAACAAGGCAGAAAATACTGGTCCTGTCCCCGACTCTAGCCCAGATGACCAAGTAGGAAGAGACTGAAGGTTGCGTAGCTTGTTCTCAGAAGTTGTGTTACCCTATCCTGGATGTAGTGGCGTGCCATCCTAGGAATATCTAGCTCCTCCCTCTAACAAGTGAATGTCAGCTAGGGAACAGTAGACTTCAGAAGAATGCATCTGCCACCAAATTCTTGCTCCAGGCTCCCCAGCTCTGCTGTTTGGTCAGCCCAATCTCAAAGAGAAATAAGGCTGCTCTCTTGTTCCACGTCTGCCCCAGGATGACTGCACGTCACTGAGCAAGTGTCCTGGCTTCTCTGTTCCTCACTGATGTACACAGAGTGAAGGAGTAGACCAAAGCAGATATTTTCCAACATAGACACGCGCACGTGTCAGTGTGTATGCACGCACATGCACACACGCTGCTTTTCCATGTGACTTCAGGTTTTAGGTCTATACGTGGATCCTATAAAGGGAACCCAAAGCCTTGTCTTTGACCACAGTTTCCTGAACTGTAGTCATTCAAATGCTTTGAAACATCAGTACTACCATGTATTTAATACTTTTGTTTAAATTGATTCAGTTTTTATTACTAATATAATTACAATTCACAAATATAATTCTCAAAAGGAAACGTTCCATCTCTACTTCATCCAGACATTCACCATCACTAAGAATAAAGAAATGGTATCTACTAAAGAACATATTCATTGCACCAACTAGAATGGCTGTAATAAACAATATAGACAGTAACAAGTGTTGGTGAGGATGTGGAGAAATTGTAACGTGACTCCATTGCTGGTGGGCATGTAAAATGTTGGAGCCCCTTTGGAAAACAGTTTAGTAGTTTCTCAAAAAATTACTTATAGAGTTACCATATGACCTAGCAATTCCACTCCTAGGTATATACCCTAGAGAACTGAAAATAACATATACCCACATAAAAACTTGGGCGCAAATGTTTGTATTATTCATAATAGCCAAATGACAGAAACAGCCTAAATGTCCGTCGACTAGTAAATGAATTTTAAAAAGTGATATATCATACGCTGGGAAATGATTCAGCCGTAAAATGGAATGAAGTACTGATACTTGCTGTGACGTGGTTGAACTTTGAAAATATTATGCCAAATGAGAGAAGCCAGACACAAAATACCACATATTGTATGGTTCCGTTTATATAAAACATCCAGAATAGGCAAATCTGTAAAGACAGAAAGTAAATGAGTGTGTGCCAGGGAGTAGGGGAGGAGGAATGGAGAGTGAGTGCTAATGGGTACGGGATTTCTTTTGGAGGTGATGAAAATGTTCTGGAATTAGATAGTTGTAAAATTTTCTGAATATATTAAAAAACACTGAATTGTACACTATCAAAGAGTAAATTTTGTAGTATATGAATTATATCTCAATAACAAATTGCATTGAGAACAGGGCAATATTATCAAATTCCCTGTTACTGGTGTTTGCTGTATCTCTGGCTTGTTCTCCTTCAAGAAAAAGGGGAGATTTGAACGTGTCCTAAAGATGATGTTAAAGGCACAGTAACACCAATGGAGACACTCTCCTTCAATCAGAAAAACGGAATGGCACTTGAAAAGGGCACTATTTCCTAAAACCTTCTAAACTTGTCTCTTCTACTGAAAATGAGATGAAGTGCTTAGAATTTCATAATATTTTAAATACTATGACTTCCTGGTGCCAATCTTTGGTACCAATGTCTACCAGGAGAAACTGAGGGCATTTTAACTGGGGAAAATAAAATTCTCCAGAAATGTGCTGTGCAATATGGGAGCTACATGTAACTATTTCATTTATGTTAAAGTCACACTGTTGACGTTTCCGGGCCTTAGTTACCACATGTAGTTTGTGTTGACTGTTCTGGACAGCATGATCTAGAACATTTCTTTAATTCCTAACAATTCTATGGAACAGCACTTCTAGAGTCTAGAAGATTGAATTAATTATATTACTCCATTGTGGTCTCTTTTCTCTCCTTTACTTTTCCCCCATTTAAGCAGATTTGAGTGCTGAAACATGATGAATAATGTAATCATAAAATTAACAGTTAATATTTATACTTGCTCTGTGCCAGGTGGTGTGCCAACTATTTAACATGCGTTATCTCAGTTAATCCTCCCAACAATTCCAACAGGCAGGTGCTGTCATGATCCCAGCTTTATAGGTAAGAAAGCCAAACATCAGAGAAGGTAAGGCACTTGCTCAAGTTCACAAAGCCAGTGAAGGGGGAAGCCTGGGATTTGAATCCAAGTCAATTGACTGTGTCCACTGCATCCTTTCAATGTCCCTCTTCTTGGAGCCTCTGACTGAGGCACAAATCCTATGCCTGGTCTTGGCTAGGATTCTTTCAACATCTCTCAGTTCTTTTCCTTTTCCTTTGAAAATTGTAATATAATGGCTATGTTTTCCATAAAGCTCTTTCAAGGAATAAATAAGAAAGCAGGGAGAAACATGTAAGTGTGCCTACTACATCCTCCCTTCCACTTCTACCTACCCCCCCACCCCCACCCCGCCGCCCCACCCTCGCCAAGAGGTAATGCATGCTAACAATTTGGAGAGTTAATCTGAAATCCTCCCATACCTTTTCCAGGTAATTCCGTGCATAGACATGTATCCATGGACACAGGGCACATTTTAGGTAAATGGGATCTCATCACCCACATTGTTCTGCAACTGTCTTTTTATTTATCTAACAACATGTTTTGGCCGTCTTCCCATGTCAGTACACGTAGGTCTACGCTGTTATTCTTAACAGACTACACAAAATTCTATATATGGTCACACCGCAATTTATTTGGCCATTATCCCTTTTATATGCATTTATGTAACTTCCACTTTTCATTTCCTCTGAAAACGATGCTGTTGCATGAATGCCCTTGCACATCTGTGTTTGCACACATCTGTGAAAATATGTTTAGGGTAGAATCCTAGAATTGGGTTTGCTGGTTCCCAAGGTACGCACATTTTACATTCTGATAGATGCTGCCAAATGCCTTCCAGAAAATGGCGTCGCCAGTTCTTACTCCCTCAAAGAGGTTATGATAGACCCAGTTTCCTTGCATCCGTGCCAGAACTGGACATCATCAATCTTTTACATTTTTGCCAATCTGTTGGGTGATAATTTCTTTTCCTTTCAACCTTCAGGGTCATTTACACCTCCCTCCACCTGCTCTGCTCAGGCTTCTAGCTGCTGACAGCCAAAGGCGTTCTGCTGGAGGTGAAATGAGGTCAAGGCCAAACAGCATATTTCTTTTCGGTGGAAGGGGTGTATACTTGGGTAAATATGGTACATGCAAAGTGCCTCATTGGTTTTAAAGGTGAAGAAAGAAGGTCCAAGGAGCCCCCTCCAAGTTTGGGTCTCAACCCTGGTGCTCCAATGCATTGGTTGATGCATTATAATTAGTTATAATATATTATCTAATATGTTTATCCAGTCACTTATTCATCAAATAGATATTCAATGCTGGGCAGAGTTCTGGGCACCAAAGATACAGCGCTGAACAAGGACCCTGTCCTTAGGGGACTTGGGTGCTAATGAGCAGGGATGGCGGCACACACAAAAAATGCATACTCCTTAGAGAGATAAGAAAGAAGAGACTGAAGTGACAAGGATGCTCCATGATACAGAGGGCCTGGATGTGAAGGCCCAGCATAGAGAAGGTGGTCAAGAAAGACTCTGAACACTGACACTGAAGAAAAGAACTGAATTGAGGGAGCATCCTTCTGAGTGGGATGAGCAATTGTAGAGTGTTTGAAGGAAGCTAGTTGGCTGGGGCCTTCTGATAAAGGCAGAGAGTGGTCAGAAGTGATGTTGGAGAGGTAGGCGGGGGCCAGGTGAGGCAGAGCCCAGCATGGTAATGAGTTTGGATTTTCACTGAGTTGTGATGAGAGGCCACTGGAAAGTTTAAGCAGGGCAACAGCACAATCTGATTTATTCTGAGAGCTCTAAGTTAATGGCACTTAAAATTCTCATGCTTATGAATGCTTTGCTTTTTAAATAAGACAGATACATTAAAGAAGAGTTAAAGGTTCTCTTATAACAGGGCTGTTCTCAAATGTGTTCTGCAAGGCCTTCTTGAGTGACAGAGGAAAGGCTTGGAGCCAGCTTTAATGCATTTAGAATCATGCATAGCTTGTCTGCATTATCTGAGTCAAAGGTCAGCATCGAAGCATGGCAAGAGCCTATAGCAAGGTTGATGCAGGAGAACATTGGGACCAAGATTTGAGGCCTCTAGTCTCTCTTCTCTGCACAAATTCTAAGGGCCCCTATATGCATGACCATTTCATACCAGCAGAAAGCTTTCTTGGCTCAGGCATCCAGGGACCTGCTTGGAGCATCCTGCTGCCAAATGAGAGAGCTTGCTCCAAACGGTGCCATGACCAGAGATGGGGGGAGGGAAGACTGTGCTCAAGGTCTTGGCACCAGCATTTAGGAGCACAAGCATTTGGATCCTACAGGCACATACACTGCTTTAAAATCATCCTGAGTGGAGTAGGCAGGAGGAATGAGAACATCCCTTTAGCCCAGTGAGTAAAGACACTCATGATTATTTCATTCCACCCCAGTTTTTATCCCAAATAATATTTTAAATAGAGAAACTGTTGATAAAAAAATTTCCAAGGAGTCAGAAACGTCACCTAGCTTAATACATAGAGAGCAGAATGGTGGAAGGGCAGACGTATTGCAGGTGGAACCATCTTCCTTTCTCTCAGTCTCTTTGGCCATGCCTTCTCCCCTGCAAATCTCCTGATTCCCAGTGATGGGAGGAAGGAACTCCTCCAACCTCCCTCTCTTTTCCCGTTGACCTACCTTGTTCTGCCCCATAACTTCTGCCTGACCCCTCAAGGTGCACTGGTGCCTTTGACCCATGTTCCTGGATTCTGAACCAAGCCTGGCGCTCTGATTCTGAGTCATCTTCTGTCTCTTGCTCAGGCTTTAATGCCATCCTGGGCATGCAGAAGTCCCTCTTCTTGCCCTGGCCAGGCTGCCTGAGAGGAGAACAGGCCATTGGAGATGCTGCGAATGGCAATGTTGTGCCTTAACCCCTTTTGACTTGGATTCAGGTGAGCCTGCCAAGGTCCCTTCTCCCCTACTTCCTTCCTCCTCTCCCCTGAGCCTTCCACTCTCTCCATGGGCAGGTATTTTCACAGCCTGCTTTTGACTCCCCTTTATTTATTTATTTGTTTTTCCTGGCAATCATGGGAGCAGGATTTGCTGTTATAGCAGAACACGTTTCATTTTTATTTTTACAGTCTCTGTCCTAATAGCGAGGTCTGCCTTCATCCGCTTGAGAGTCACATTATCTCGCAGGTGGGCTAAGAAATAGCGCAGTCTGAGACCTCAACTCAAACCAGCCTTGTAGAAGTGGAACCCCTAATAGGCTGATCTTTGATAGATAATTTACAAGACTTCCACTACTTATTGATTAACTTTCATAACCACCTCCAGAAAATAAATTATGTATCCGTTGTCATCGCATTGGATATGCACAAACTATCCTGAGAGGGTTGATCAACCTTTGGAAGGATTCATAGCCAAGTCAGCTTCTTCTACAAATAAAGCATGAGAGAGCAAAGGGGCGGACCCACTTCTGAAGGAGGCAGGTAACAACAGCATCAAAGCAAATAATTGGCAAATTATTTGGTACATAATGATAGATCAATCTCTAATTAGCACCTGCATTTTTCCTGGGGAATGCTAAGATGTCCCTTCAGGACTTTTGGGTAGGAAGAGACTGGCCCAGGGTAGCAGGTAGGACAGTGACGTTAATGTCACAAATCTCGGAGAGTCGCAGGGAGAAGGAAGGTTATGCGTGCATAAGTTAGTGTGTTGAGTGGCCAGAAACAACTAGGGGTCTAAGGATAGGACATGAGAGGATTCTGCCCTTGACTCTTGTATCTTTATTCCTCATGATTAGAATTTCAGATCTACAAAGCCAAAAATATTACTAATAATATAAAACTAGATTAATTATGTTTTGGAGGCGGGGAGTATGACTTCAGTTAAGCTCTTTGCTGCTTCCACTTTTCCTCAACCCTGATTCACGTGGGAATTGCCAGCTACAGCATAGCCATCTAAGGAAGTACAGAAAAATGTGTTAGTTAAGCTCATGGGCTTGGCGTCCAATCCCAAGTCATCCACTTGCATGCTGTGTGACCTTCAGCAAGTCGCAGAATCTCTCTGAGCCTCAGTTCCTCATCTTGATCTGAGAGGACAGTTGTGAGAATTAAATGAGGTAGCAAATGTCAAATGCTTATCGCATAGTAAACGCTTGAGAGATGCCAGCTAATCGTGTGCCTGTGTGTGTTACTAGAAAAAAAATAAGTAGCCCTCATGAAATAACTAAATTCTTGCTACTATTCCTCACGGAACTCGATATGTAGAGCTGCCCCTAGAAGGAGCAGTAACCTCATGGGAAATGGTCACCTGAATTTTAAAGCGTCTATCCCTCTGCCCTGAATTAGGGCTCTGGTATGAAACCACTGTTTGCTTTCACCGTTCACAGTGCCTTGTCATATGTTGAGTGTCCCTCCACCATCAATCTTAAGGACTTCATAGTGAACCTCACATTCAACCACTCTGGAAAATCTATTTCTTCGTCTGCCCAGCAGTCTTTATTTGGTTGGGCTATCTTAAATATTCCTTCCAAATATGATGAAGATGTAATCTAACCAACAGACAGAGGGACAGAACTTTCATTTAATTGATATATTATCTGATACACTATATATGTTTTGCGTATTAGATGCTGCACACTGTAGAATGGTGTGATGTTGGATGCTGCATGTAGTGAACCTAGAAATATTAGTGCATTTTATGGGTAAAGATTTCTGGGGTTGATGGGGTTCTATAAGGAGTCAGAGCATTGGTAGAAGTGAGTTGAAATGCTTCAGATGGTGGCAAAACTCTGGTCAGTGGACAGTGTCTCCGAGATCCCAAGAAGTGGTTCTGTTGCATCTCACGTGGCTAAAATAAGTGAAGTGGTCCACAGTGTGTGTGTGCGCGTCTGTGTGTGTGTGAAGGAAACCTCACTGGAGGAATGAGCACAGACCCTGTGCACAGGGAAGTAGATGGCTTTGAAGGACTTTTCATGAAGCCACCGTGAGGCCAGAAGAATAAGCGTCCTCCCCCATGCAGCATGCCTCTCTGTTATTTGGGAAGCCCTTGTTCCTGGGATTTATTGTAAATCTTTTTTGGATGATGCTGTGAACACACTGCCAACGTCCGACACTCTGGGCTTCCTTTTTCCCAGCCCGTGTTGGCTAAGTCTCCTCTTTTCATGTTCCCTTTCTTCAGACGGTGCCATTAATTAGGCTTCCCCATGCTAGCCTCGCCTCCCAGAGATTTCATCCAGGTCACCTTGAAGTCTTTGAGTATATATTTACAGTCTCTTAATTTATCTTCATCCATGGAGAGTCATATCCGTTGGGTGTGAATTTTTCTTCTTTCCTTCCAAGGGCACCCTCAGTCCCCAGCCTCTAGGAGCCATCAGTGGAAAGAATGAACCAAAACCAACCAAAGAAACTGGCTTTGTGGCTGGATGGACATTTTCAAGTTGTCCACCTGCTGGGGTTCTGGACCGTGTAAAGAAGGCCACATGCCCAGGGATGGAAGGTGTTCCCATTCTCCCCCCCAGAAGCCCTCTCTCCGGGCCTCGGCTCCTAAGCTGCACATGAACTTGAACTTGCACAGTGAGTCTAGCTCAGCTTGTGCAGGTTCTGGGCTCCAAAGACCCATTTGTGTCGTTGCACATTTTACAGCAGTTCCGTCTCGCTGGGCCTGCCCGGAGTAGCCTCGGAGCTTCCAGACGGCACTTACTGGAGGCCTAAATTGACTTAGAAAGCTTTGCATTAAGCAGATGTTTACTCTTGGGCAAGATTACAACCATTTTGCATCAAAGAACGAGGCAGTGGCAGTCCCCCAAAGCACGAAAGAATTGTTTCTTCTGCCTGACTGAGACTCACTCCATCCCCTGCTTGACACCCTCGTGGTCCTTGAGATGGAGAAAGCCCAAGTTAGACCAGGTGAGTCCAAGGGATACAGGTGACAAAGAGGAATATTTCCTTTGCAGATGCTACAGCCTTGTTTCCACTCATAAGGATAACTAAGCAACCAAAACCTGTGGGGATCACCTTCACACACCCAAGAGGAGGGGGAGACGGAAGGGAGGTTACCCAGATCACACCCACATTTTTGCCTGGCAAAGTATGAGAATATGAAGAAGCTTGAGATGTGCTTATGACAGTAGTAGAAAACACGTATGGATTCTAGAGGTTGAATTGGAAGGCCAATTGTGTGTGTGTGCATTTTGAGTCTTTACTGTCATCTGAAATGGCTTAACATTGAGGCAGAAAATGGAGTGTGTGTCAGAGAGCATATGTATTTTATAATGTACAGGTTAAGAGCCTAGATGTGGGAAAGAGATATTCTTAGAGTTAATTTCTTACTCAGCTATGTATTGGCTGTGTGACCTTGGACAAGTCACTCAGCCTCTCTGAACTTTAGTTTCCTTACCTAGAAGAAAAATAAAAAAAGAGATAAGACCCATGTGAAGTGTTTCCTGAGGCTTAAACAAGATGCCTTGTAAATCACCCAGTCTGGGGCCTGGGAGATACTTGGATTTGTTGATCCTAATGGGGAATGCTGCTATTGCTGCTGTTGTTGCTATTATTATTAATATTTTTAGAGACTTTGGCAGAGACAGAACCACAGGGAACATTGCAGTAAGCCTGGATCCTGATTTCGTGTGGTCTGGACTCATCTGCTGTGATATTGGAGGGGGATCTTCAGATGAACCCATTACGCAGTTGAGAAATCCTGCCTCCAATCTACCTACCTTTGTGTTACTTATGGTTAGTGAGGCTCGCGACTTCTTCAGTAAGACAGGGTAAAATAAACCCACTTCTGTACAGCTACCATGCACAGCCAACAAAATGACAAGCATGGAACACATAGAACAGCTTCTGGCCCGGACTAAATTCTTAATAAGAGGTCACCCCTGGAGCGGGAACAAAAAAATAAATACTGGGCTCTTTTAGGCCTCTCACCCGGGCGAAGTGCCTAGCATAAAATGGGTCGCATGTCTTTTAAGGCAGTATGCCGAGCAGCTGGGTAAAGGTCACCACGAGTTCACAGAACCTTTAAACACATGGGGACTTCATGCCACCAGATCTCTTTGGCTGGCACCCTTTAAGTTGTTTTGTTGGAGGACAAAACCTTTTTGCTTAAGGCGAAGTAGGTTTTATGGAGCATTTAATGACTGTTCTGTAGAAGTTAGAGTCGCTGTGTTTTGGTTTCAGGGGCCCGAATAAGCGCCCAGGAGTTCCCCTGTCCCTCTTGCTATTTATCATCTGGGTGGAGGGGGAGGGACGGGGCCAGTTAGCACATGTCGGCTTCTGCGTTTCGTTGTTGACACTTCAGCGGGAGTGGGAGGAGGCATATGGCCTTCCTGGTATCTCACGGGGAGGAAAAGAGGACATTTGAGGGGAAATATTTTGGAACGGGAAGACGGAGCAAAATCATATTTGTAGGTGTGATGGAAGAGTGAACAGCCCGTCAGCTTTGGAACTCCCAAGTCCTGTGTCAATCCCGTATCTTCTCAAGGCATTTTAAAGACTCAGAATTCATCTTTCACTGTCTGTTGATAATTGTGGGGCTCAGGAGTCTACAACAGCTTACGTTTGACAAGCTGTTGTCTGTTAACGTCAGCGGCGGAGGGTGAGCTGGGCTAGCGCGGTCCCCATCTTCTGAGCACTAGGCTGCCGGCAGAGAAAGAGCTCTTTTCAGTGTGAGATCTGTTTATCTTGTAATTACTATGGAGAAGGGGCCTTGGAATTAAACGTAGGTTATTGAATTTGACATTTTTAATAGAAAAAAAATTGACTACATCCCGGTGCTAATTCGTAGATCTGGAGATGCCTGTGTCTTTTGCATTTAACATTTCAGTTGGCCTTTCTTGGTAGTGTCAGGTTGGGTTCCTTGATTTCAAGGACTAGAAATTTACTTTGACTATCTTAGGCAATAGAGAGCATTTATTAGGTGGATATTGAGTAGCTCACAGAGTTGATGGGAAGGCTGGACAAAAGGGCTTGGACCCAGGGCAGATACAAGGGGAACGATTCAACCATGGGGGCTATCTCTAAAATGAGGGCCCTTTCTTTTATCTAAAGACCCCCCCCAGCCATTTCTTCTATCGTTGCCTCTCTCCAGTTGAAACCCCAAGTCTTGGGAGATGGAATGCTTGCTGGTCATGTTCTTTCCCTGAGAGAATCTATCAGTAGAAGTCTGAAGAAATCTTCAGGCTCCCCTAGTGAGAGTATCATGTATGTTTTTCTGCCTACAAATCAGGAAGAGGCAATTTATGTACAAGGGTATCAAGGTGCTGTTAAGAAGGCAATGGATACTATGGGATGTGTCCGTTAGATGCCAAGCATTCTGATCATTAATAATTTAGAACAGACCTACAGTGATCAGAATAACTCCTGTGGGATACATAGCATATATAAATAATATAGTATATCTATCAATTGATCTATCTATCTATCCCAATATGATACATATACAATCTCATGACGGACTTATGTTTCAAATGTCATGAGGACGGGGGATCTTTTTTCCTCTTTGTAACCATAAACATCTTTGTGACATATAAATGTTACCAGAAGCCAGAGAAACAGATGAAACACTCCACAGGGTAATAAATCTATGAGGGACCTTGCCAGATACTTTGTAGCAAGGAAGAATTTAGGGTACATCCAAGACTGAGAGCCTAAATTGGGCCTTACCATTTTATACTCTCAATTCATGCACCAAACCTTAGTTGCCATGGACAGGCAGGAACAGAGAATGTTATTGGTTATTAATTTCGAATTGCCATGTTATAATTCTTTTAGAGATGTGATTCTCAACTGGGAGTGATTTCCCCCACAGGGGACATTTGGCAATATCTGGAGACATTTTTGGTTGTTACTGCTTGGTGGGGTGGTGGGGGGAGTGCTACTGGCATCTAATGAGTAGAGGCCAGAGATGCTGCTGGCATCAAAGAATGATAGCACCCGACATATCAAGAGTGCAGAGATTGAGAAACCCTGTTGTAGTGTAAGAGATGTAAATGTCACTCAAATCAACTTATGCAAAGTGATGACTCTATAAGGAGGACACAGGTATATCTCATATGATTATGGCTAGGGCAGCTGGGACTCAGGGAAAATAGTAGAACCATAGGACTCTCCTTCCATGTCTCCTTAGTTTGTGTTAGTTTCACTTCCACAAAACCACTTCCTACACATGAGAAGAAATATGGCTGCTCATAGTTATTGAGCTTCTCCATTTTGGCATCAGAGGATGGTTAAGTCTGTTTCCTGCTTCCATGTCAGAAACTCCCAGGGAAGGTTTTGATTGGTCTAGCATAAGTCAGGTGCTCACCATTGAACCAATCAGCTATGGTCTGTGTGCAGGTGGGTCATGTGGCACAAACGTGGCCAGCAGCTCTCCACTCAGGTATAGTGAGGCCTTTCCCAGAGGAAACAGGATTATTTTGAGCCAGGCTGCCATCCCCATTGTTGTCTGCTTCAACTGCACGTTCCCTTATTGCCAGGACATTTGTAAATCTGACATGGTTTCCAGCAGAGCTGTGTCGGAGAATGTCACTTAGACATTGCCAGATTGCTGGGCACCTTGGCCGAAAATCACAAAGGCTGGGGCACCTGGGGAGGAAACGACGTCTGTGCGTGTTTCCAGGGAAGCTGGGCCCTGACATTTATTGTGAGATTGCTGAACCAGGTTTGGCCTTGAAAAATCGTCTGGCCCAGCCTTCTGCCTCCAGACTTGTGAATTTGTAAATCTCTAGGACAGACACTGTTAGAGTGCAACCTTAGATTGTTTCTGCCATCTCTTCCCGGTCCGACCCTGGAGCCTGCTTTTGTCGCCCGTGTCCTATTTGTTTGTTGCAGCGTATTTGAAACTCTGGTCAGTTTCTCAGATGATATTGATAGTTTTTTTTTTCCACTTAGATGAAATTTGTCAAGCCTGCATTGTGCTAAGCCCTATTAAAATGGTGCCAGAGACCCAATTATGGCAGCTACAAAGGCATTCAAGAGTAAGCACAGAAAAACACATAAAGGGATTAAAGATCAAAAATCGGATTCTAGTGAAAGTACATTAGGAGACGTCAGGCAGAGAAACATGAAAGAATTAGAATATGAAGAACAAAGCCACATAGAGCTTTTTGGATGTCCTTTCTTCTCAACCCCCAAAATCATTTAATTTTGAGCATGTTTACTCTTTTAAAAATGAAATGAAATGATCGATTGTACTTTTGTCAGGTGGACGTGTTTTTAAAGTCTGGTGTGAAATGAATTGCAGATGGGTTTTCTGGCTTGATCCTCTTTTTCTCCTCCTGGTCTTAGACAATCTGGTGTCGGTGAATCATGAAATCGCTGCTGGTGAGCACAGTGACTGAGTTGAGAGAGGTGCTCCCGGGCTGGGTGGTGGTAGTGGTTACACTCTGCGGGAGTGGGTGAGCCCCCAGCCCCTAGTTCACTGTGTGCAGAGATGAGGCAGTGTGGGGGGAACATTTGGGATTTGCTATTTTGAGATACAGAGTCGTTCAGTTCGTAGCCATCACCTTGCCAGCCCTGGAGAAGTCTTGTCATAGCAGAGCTGCACAGAGCCGGCTGTAAATCAGTCATCCTGGCGAGTTTTTCCTCTGGTCTCTCTCCCTTCGATGGATTCTCTGACAAATCCTTATCCAAATGTTTGATTCGCCTTCAGTTGCTTGCAAAGAAAATATGTATGTGACCTCATACTAAGAGAAGAGATTCCTCCCCTGATAGCCTCATTTCCAAGTTTGTGTCGTGGGGGTAATAAAAGAGATGGAAATCTACTGGGCTTGCAGTAGTCTCCAACACTAGAGTTAGATGCCCACATAATTCCACATAAGTACATCCGTCAGGACGAGGGGAACGATGGAAAACAAGAGAACAAATGTCCCATCACATATGTTCCAGCTAAAGGAGGCAGCTTCTACTTAACTACGATCATTTTTTCCCATGTGGTAATATGGCTCTGTGTTATCAGATTTTCTGATATATTTCAGAAGAAGCTAAGAAAATAAAAATCCAGATTTTTATGGGAGTAGTCATCTAATTTTTAAATGATAGCGACTAATTTAAACATATGTATTTACATACATGTGTACATATATGTGTAAACACACATATATACATATTACACATAGCTTGATATATAAATAGATATAGTTAGATAGGTAGGTAAATAGACAGATAGATATAGATATACATTACATGCAACTAAGCACATCATTAAGAGTCACCAGTTTGTAATCTCTACTCTAGAGAGAAAAGAAAGACCATAGGTATTTCCCAACCTAGTGTTTCATATTCCACCAGGTTTTTTTTCTTCCCTATTTATCTTGAAAAGACCCATTTTGGAAAGTTTAAACATTACGAGGAGACCAGCATTATTGATCAACAAGAGTCTTTATGTACTTAAAATGGTTTCACGAAGGTGTCAAAGCACCATTAATTTTAACTCCCTTTATTTTACCATGGAACACACGTCCTAGTACAGTTGAGGGGTTGGATGGTGAGCAGACAGGTTGTGTCTTGGACCGTTATCATCAGTTTAAGCCAACAAGGAAAGGGCATCCCAATGACCCAGGGATTCACCCGTCCTTTGTGGAATGAGAAGCGTAGTGAATCTTTCTTCTTTCCAACACAAAAAGATTAGAGCTGAGAAAGAAGTGCCAGGTGATCCTCCTGGCTCGGGCATTATTTACCTGGCAACCTTCCATCTGCGCATTTAATAGAACCATCCTCCTCATCCCCATCTTTGAAAGCCCTTTCCTAACACATCTGAGGACTTGTGAGCATTAAATGATGTGATGGCATCTGTGAAAATCTAGAGCTGTGTTCTCCAGTATGGCAGCCACTAGCCATGTGTAGCTGATTACATCGAAATGAACTGAAATGAAAGCAAATTTAAAAATTCAGTTCCTCAGTCATTTTCACCACATTTCAAGTGGTCAGTAGCCACATGTAGCTCACGGCTACCGTATCGCATTGCACAGATATAAAACATTTCCATCATTCCAGAAAGCTCTATTGGACAGCACTCATGGGGTATACCAGCAGGTAGAGTGCAGTGGAAATGTTCGGGGATCAAAACAAAGGTCTCACCCTCAGAACAGTAAGGAAAACAGTGAGGGCCAGACAGACCTGGGTTCAAGTCCACAACCCCACCTTGACATCAGGCTGGCAGTTACAGCCCCCTAGTCATGGTTTCCTCACTGAAACACAGATATTCTAATACTTTCTTCACCAGGATTCAAACAGGGGGAGCTGTGAGCCCTGGAGTCAGATCTAGGTTCGAATCTCAGTTCTGCCTCTAATTTGCCTTATGACTTTGTCAGGTTACTTCAAGTTGAGTTTTCCCATCTGTAACATGGGGATAATAAACCAGAGCATGAAAATTTGGGGGAAAATAAAATGCGTCATTGTATAAGCCGTGTGGAACTCGTATCCGTAATGCCCATCCAATATGCAAATTATAGATATTCCAGGAATGCTAGACCTCCATGCTCTCAAGGTTTCAAAAATAAATTTCTCCCGGAAGCTTCTAATTAGCCAATGAGCTGAGGTGGATGTGGCTACTATGAATGCAGGGCATAATATTGCTTAATACTCTCGAGTCCAGCAACCTGGGTTGGCAGCCCTTCTTCTGCCAGTTCTTAGTTGTACAGCTTTAGGCAACTTATTCTACCTTCTAAGACTCAGGTTATGGTGAAGATCAAATGAGAGAAGAACTTAACAAGGAGCTGCACATACGGCAAGCTCTTGATAATAACAACAATATCATAATATGATAACTATCAATTATTAATAATAGTAATATAATACGAATAAGCCCCTTTGATGATGAAGAAAATAGTGTGGTGGTGGTGGTGGTGGTGGTGGTGGAAGTTATAATGAAAGTAGAAAGAAAAGAAAAAAAAGAACGAGGAATGAGGTTTTCACAACTCGAGAATGAATTGGGGGACCCTGTCCATCCAGACCCGCAGTCTGCTTAATGTAGCTGAGTTGCTTCTGTGCCACCCACCCACTCCTGGTCCCAACATGAAAAAGCAAACACACCCAAATAAACAGAGGCCACGATGCTCCCTCCGCTCTGAAAGGCTGACCAGGCCGTCTGGAGGAAGCCCGAAGTGCCCTTCTTGCATGCCTCTTGCAGCTTTCCTGCAAAGTGGAGGCCTGAGCGAGAAGCAAAGGCAGACAGATGGTGTCCCGCAGACTCTCCCTCCAGCACTTTCATCTCTCCTCTCACTATTAATTCATCTGTTTGGATGGATACGTTCACGCATGGAACCAAGATGAATAATAATGAGGTTTTTAATAACTCCCTGCATTTGCATTCCTAGTTACTCTTTACATGGTTCTAGCTGATTAAAATGAATCATTTACATAATTAACATATGGTTATAGTGTTGGCTTTAATATGCTGATTATCTCAATACTTTTGTCTGGAGTCAATTGGATTCAAACTGTAACAATTGTTTGAAGTGAGACTAGTTTATTCCTGGGAGGATGAGGGGATGTTTGCCATGGTACCCGATTAGCAACAGCAGAACTCTCCAAGAAGTTTGTTTTGTTTTTGTTTGCTAACGTGATTGAGAAATACTTAAATAGTGATAATAATTGCGATGATCATGATAGCTCCCATTTATTCTGTGACAGGTGCTTCCCCTTCCGTTATCTCTAATTCTGGCAGCCACCCTGCAAAGTAGAAAGTATTAACCCCACTTTACAGAGGCAGAGACTGAGGCTCACAGAGGTTAAGGAGGTTACTCGGAGCCACAATGCTGTTGTGTGTCGGGAGCCGCGAACTATCCTTGATCTTCTTCATCCCAGAATCCACACTTTTTAATCACTCTAAGTGATAATTTCTCAACCTTGGTATTATTGACATTTTCACGAGAAAATCATTTGTTGGGGTTGAGTGGGGCTGCCTTGGGCATTATAGGACTTTTAGCCTCTACCCACCAGATGCCAGCAGAAGCTCCTCCCCCATTTGTGACAACAAAATATCTCCAGACATTACGAAGTGTCCCCTGGAGGGCAAAATTGCCCATGGTCGAAAACTACTGCTCTAGGTTACCCTCTTTCCCTATATTAAGAGAAAATAATGAGCAAATGCGTGGTCTACTGGTGATGAGTAACTAGCTGTGTCTGAAGATGGTAATGGCACTGCCATCAGATTTGGCTATTTGGAGACAGAATGTATCGGATGTGACCCAGGCACCTGATTCTGCATCTTCCAGTTATGTAAGGCATCTTTGTCTATACCACTGCCGGTAAGTTCCCCCTCTCTCTCCTCTCTCTAACTTCTCTAAAGGGCACGCTTGATATTTTCAGATGCGCCGCTTTGCTGAGTTCGTAGCATGCAGTTCAGGATACCATTTTCTCATTAGCAGGCCCTAGGCATGGGTGCCATCAGCTATGATCCAATTATTTTGCTAGTTCGCATTGAATTTGAAAGCGACTTGTGAAAGAGTGGCCGATTTTCCTGTTTAGGTACCTGAGATTTGGGAACCTGAGCGCTCTCTGAACATTCATGCATATTTGAAACACATTTTGGCTAATTGCATGACTGTTGTCCACAATTAGTCTGTGGTAGGCATGATTAATTGCAAAGAACACTGACATTTATGCATAAAACGCTTGAGGTCAAAAAGAAATGGAGAGAAATGGTGACTGGAGCCAGGGTGAGTGGAATACTAATGTGCAGTGACCCCGGAAGCAAACCCCCGAAAGGGGAATTTCTGCATCGGCAGGGTAGGTATTTCATTCAGACAGACGTCTCATCTTTTTGATTTGCCTATATTTTGTTGTCCTCTCCAAAAACCTTTAGTTTTATGCAGGTTTTCAGAAGCACTTCTGATTTTTTAATAAATGCCTAACGTGGCTTTTTCCTCTCCCTCTGCCCTTCTTCCATCCAAATCACACTCCCTCACTTGACGCCCATCATTTGCTTCTTTAACATAACGTTTATGTCTCACATGTTTTCTGTGAAGAATTGAGAAGGAAATAAATGAGCCACAATCCCACCATCCAGACCAACCAGCAAACATTTTGTTTGGTTGTTTAAATTAAAGGGATACATGCCCACAACTAATCATTCAGAAGACACCAACACTAGCAGAGAGAGAGGCAAAATAAAGCCCATCTCTGAATTCAGTTCTCACTAAAACTAAGCATTATCAGTGCCTTGTTGTACATGCCTTCTGGGGAGGGGAGAGGACACAGCACATATACATCTGTACACATGTGATATATATATATGTGTGTGTGTGTACAGATATGTTTCATTTTCTCAAAAACATCAGATTGTATGCCCTATTTTTTTCCTTGCTTTAATTTACTTAATAATGTCCCATGGAGAGTTTCTCCTATTATCACACACTTGTTCCCATCCCTCCTTCAATTGTCCTCCGTTTTAGGCTTGTGACATACTTTATTTAATCAGTTACCTTAACTGACTCTTCAATTGTTTGTTTTTCTGTTATAAACATCAACACCATGTACACGCACACTGAGTTATCCATGTAGATATACAGATAAAACAGAAATATATGGACTTTGGTTCATTTTCACAAGCATGTTAAGCTCCTAGCTCTGATTACTGGGTCAAAAAATTGGCGTCCCATAACTTTCTTTTTAAAGACGTGATTCAAAACTCGCTTCCTACTATATCTAGTGCTACCCAGTTCACAGCACTTTCTCACTGTTGAGAAAGACATCCTATTTCAAGACACATGGAAAGAAAGGGGAAAATGACATTTGTTGAGCATTCCCCAATTGAGAACTTTGTCCCTGCCTGGACCTCTGCGAGCTGGGTTCCCTTCAGGATGTCGAAAACATGGCCTTGGTGCTGGAGTTCACAAACGGAAGAGTAGCCACTGTGCACTCTGAATCCTGTAACAAAGCGATTATGCAGGGGGTGGCGGATTCAAAAGGAGGCGGTGTTCACTCTCCTCAGGAGAGTCAGACAGCTCCTGAGTCTGTGTCGGGCGTCTAGAATATGTGTCTTTATAATACCATTTTGCTTGAAACTCGCCTCTTTATTTGTTTTGTTGCCCAAGTTAGAGTGTAAGTTTCTTGAGGACAGGGGCCGTATTCAGAAAGAGCATTCCCATCTTGGAGCAATGCTAATTGATTAGTAGGGCTGCGTGGAACTTTGGAGAAGGGTCATGTCTGGCTCAGGAAGGAGGAGGTTCATGATTGACTGGCAATGTCTGCTGTGGGCACTGAATAGGGGAGGGCAGCCTGCAAACTAGGTCTTCTTTTTCCATCCTCCCATAATAAATGAGGGTTATTTATTATGGTTATTTGGGGTTTACAGAAAATTTATACATCAACATATGAAAGCAGATTTTTTGGGAAAAGGAGAAGAAGTCAGGGAGGGAGGGAAGAAGGAAAAGAGAGAGAACTGATTAAAAGATCTACTCAGAAATATGAAAAGTATCCTGCTTCTAGATTGATCTTTATTTTAGCTTTTCTGTATTTTTGAAATTTACTACAGGGAACATGTGTTACATGTGAAATTGGAAAAAAAAAAAAAAGACTACGATCAGTGTTATGAGAAAATAAAATGAAGGCGGTCTTACAGCAAAGCCACCACAGAGAATTACAAGGCAGAAAGATCCTGGGATGGGAGACGGAAGGCAGCTCTGCATTGTTCTACATTTTCTCAGTTTTGTGGGACCACTAAGGGATGTGCATTCGCTCCCAGCAGAATGGATGGTGTTAATCTCCAGTCCCTTTGTAATAGATGCCAGACTGTGAACAGGAGATGGCCAAAAGAGAGTGCCTGGCAAAGCTTAATCTTTAATACGGTGCACAGCTAGTCTATAACTGTCAGAGAATGACGGAGGAACCCGGCCTTCTGCTTTCCTGCTCGGAATAAGAAACGGAGTCCCACCTGAGTGCATTACAGGAGCCTACCTCTTTGCTCTGATCTGGGGGAAGCCAGGAGGCCTCACACTTTGGGGCCTGGACACATTCACAGAGCAGCTTGTGTCAAGGAAATGGACCTATTATTAAGAGGCTCAGCTTCCTATGAGATAGAGTTCAGGTACATTCTGATTCCACTCAACTCTCGGCTTGTACCTTGGGCCCCCGGTAGCAGCCCTTTGCAATGAAACTATATCACTTTTGAAGCTTAGCAGATGGGAATTGTCATAAATGATATTTTAGTCACAGATATGAGCCATAAAACTTGAAAGATAAAGTATCTTTCTGAGACACACATGGAGAGGCAGATACAGACCCAGATGCGACATGAGCTTTTCTGCAGCTCTGATGGAGTGGAGAGAAGGCCACTGTGAGGCATTTGATTGTCACATTGGGGTTCACAGATGATATGGAGCAGTGGAAATAGCATAGAGCATGGCTTTGGGGACAGAGCCGGGTTTCAATAGGGGCTTAAACATTTACCGTCCTATGAAATCCAATTTCTTACCTTTTTCGGACCTCAGTGTTTTCCTTGTAAAAGGCGAACGATGGCCCTTTATAGGTGCTTGCAGGAATGAATTTGGCACAGTGTTTGGCACAATATACATTACCATCAAATATCCCTGTCTGCCTTCCATACAACATTGCCCACAGATTGATGTGTTGCTTATTCCTCTTTATGCTGGATTATTCTGTAGAGTTGAATAATTCATTAGGGCTTGGGTTCTGAGATATGGTGCAACAGTATCCCACAGACTGTAGCCTTAAGCCAATATGTATATTAATGCTTTTTAGTTAAGGAATATACCTGACTCTTACCGACCCTAATTCCACCTCCACGTGATTGCCGTAACACTAACCTGACAGGAAGATTCGTTTGCATGGCACGAAGGGGCGGTTGTCATGTCCAAACTAAAATAAAAAATAATAACAAAAACTGTAGGAATCTTCTAGAAATACCTAAAAATTCCCTCTTTTGTCTCCAACATGTACTCAGTCATGCTCTTTTGCTCCCAGCAATTTTTTAATGGCTTTGTTTGTACAACATCAAATATCCTGGTGATCTATACAGTTGTTGCCATGAAATTTTGCCCATCTAATCTCAAACAACTGAGTATTTTGACATAGTGGAAGGATTGCATTTTTTTCATTCCATCCAGAATGTATCGCCTCCATAACTTGCCAGGACTTGCATTTGAAGGGCACGGCATTCACAAATCTAAATGCAGTGTGGGGTAATTTCAATTAACGTGTAAACATGTGTACTGGTAGAAGGAGAGGTACAGATAGTCTCAAGGTATGCCAAAGTTCTTTTATTAGTGTAGATATGCATATATGTGCATTTGAGGAGGAGAAAGAACATTTTTTGGTTCCTACTATGTTTTAGGCATCATGCCAGACATTTTGCATGGATTATCCTATTTAATCTTTTCAATAACCTTGGGAGAATAATGTCATTATCCATAGTCTTAGGTAAAGATACTAAAGCTCAGAGAAATAAAATCGCTTTTAGGGCCAAACGGCTAACTACTAAATGACTGAGTCACTATTCAAAGCCAGCCTTGTTTCATTGCAAACTTGGAGTCTTTCTACTATCCCATCTTATCAGTCTCAGGATACGATGTGTGTACTATATTTTTAGTTCTGATAATTAAAGCCATGTCTGCTTAGAGTAAATTGAAATGGAATATCCAGGAACCCCATTTTGCTGGTAGGATTACAAAGACAACCTCAGTGGCCATTACATAGAGATGAGACGTACACCGAGCCCCCCATTATGAATTTTCTTTAGGGTCAGACATTCTGAACGTGCTCATCTGTTCTTGCGTGCATTCCAGAAAGGTGTTTACACCCTTCTTGATCCCCTAGTTCCTTCCAAAGGTGGAAAGGCACCTAGCATAAACAGTAAGTGAAAATCATTGTGGGTTGAAATTCTGTATTCTTGTTGGTCTGATAAAGTTGGTCCTGGGAGTATCTTGCCTACAAGTATATGAAGTGACAAATAAGAGGAATGGCTTCTCTCTCTCTCTCTTCCTCTTTTACTCCTTTCCTCTGTCTCCTCACACCTTTATGAGTTATTTTTAATCCACTTTTTAATTATGACTCGCAAAATTTTTATTATTATCTAGTACCAATAGGGGCAAATATTCTTGGGTACTGGTGACTCTGCAAAGAGATCTAGTGCATGTGTCCCGGCTTAAGAACAGAGTGAAGGATAAGCATTCTCTAAGTGGGGCCAAGAGCCAGAGCCATTAGCAGCCAATCCATCCATCCTACACGCCAGAGATCTTGTACCCTAGACTCAGATGTGAAGTTTGGTTTTATTTTGCATTGTTGTAACAAAGGACATTGCAAAAAAAGTGGGGTGTACATTTCCAAGGCACTTTTCTTAAACGATATGAGATTATGCAAATATTCAGTAAGCAAGCAATCATTGCATTCTTGGAATATGTATGTATATAAAATCTTGCAATCTACTCTAAGTTGTCAAGAAATACACCCAGTTGATGCAGTAACATGACAGCTGCTTTAGAAGAAATTCCGATAAAGGGAGCATCATATTGGCACTTACTGGCTCTTAATGCTATTTCTGATATTAGCAACTCAGCTTCATTAAAATTCCTCAAATGTGTTCTGTGTGAAATCATTTTATTTCAAATCATTAATATATGGCTCAACACAGCATCCCCTTTGAGGTGATCCAGGACTTCCATCCCCATTTTACAGATGAGCATGGGAGATAAGAACAGGTTAAGTGATTTTTGCCTGAGGTCAAACATGCTGGGAGAAAGATTAGAAATCGCTGCGTGCTCACGTGGCACTGTGTCTGCGATAAGTCCCTGAATTCAAATTTCCCAACCTCAGGATTTTCTGGGTTAGACCTCTAACTGACTACCACGGGATGCAATGTTATATAATTAATTACAACTATAATTATCTTAGTTTCTGGGTCATTTAAAGATCATCAGTGCATTTTGTTTTCATAGTTTTTGCAGCAAAGGCTTTTTTTTTTTTCTGAAGTAGAAATATAATTAATCCAGTTTTTAAACCCTTAAATAACAGGAAAGTTAAAACACCAGTGCAGAGAACAAGTTCATCTTTGCTGGTATGCCTTGCAATACGAAGTGTGTAGAGTTCAGAATCATTGAAAGCAGCAGTTGTCTTTCTTGGAACATAAGACTTCCCTACTGGAGTTTGAGCTCCCTGGGAGGGGCCCCGTGCAAGGAGGCCCCCAGCACATACTGTGTTGCATGAAGTACTGGCGTAGTCCATGCAACAGACATGGATACATCCCTAGCCATCCAGCAATCGCTTAGAAACCCAGTGATTTCCAGGGGTCCTTATAAAGATTTCTACAGTGATGGAAGATGTAAAATGTTTAAAATTAAAGAACTTTCAAATTCCACTTTTTTTTCATGAAGGTAGTCTAATTTTCATGGAATTACCTTTTTATACCAGCTTAAATGTTTAAAAGAAATTTCTTGACTTTGTTCTGCTCTGCTCATGGAGAATTCTTCTATACGAAGTGTTCTGTACGTATCAGTGACCTCCAGTGGATCCTGGGGCAAATGATATTGAGACACAAGGAGCCAGTATCACACAAGTGAGGTGGTGGCAGGCATCTCATTCACAGGACCAGGTCTGCTTACATTCTTTGCATGTCACTATAGGTGACACATAGGAAGACTTTCTAAAGAATCATTTCACCCTTAAGATATATTGACTATGACAGCTGTGCTTGCAAATCAATCATTTCGGGAGGAAATACTACAGGAACAGCCTAAGGAGGATAGGAACCCCTTTGCCCTGGAATCCCCATATGCAGAGTAGGGCAGATGTTTTAGAATTGTCTGTGCCATTCTTCTTTATCGGGAGAACTTCATAGCACTTAAATGTATGAAAGGCGATTCACTAATTTATTTGTGTGCTTATTAATTCATTCCACACACATTTATTGAGAGCCTCTCTATGCTCTAGGAACTATTTAAGGCATCAGGAACACAGTGGTGAATAAGAAATCCAGGTTCCTGCTCTCATGGAATTTAAATTTGGGAGAGAAGGAAGGAAGGGAGCACGGACTACAAGGGGCTGTGCAGAGAAATGCAACCAGGTGCTGAAAGACAGTAGCTAGATGTTCCTTTAGTTTGGAGATACAAGAAAGGCCTAAGAAGATGATATTCTGAGACATGATTGTCAAGAAGGAGCCAGCCAGCTGAACATGTGGAGGAAGAGCATTCTATGTAGAAGGAACAGAATGTGCAAAGTCCCCAAAGTTGGAACAAGCTTGACATGTCTGAAGAAGTGGAGAAAGGCGCAGGTGGCCAGAGGATTTGGGTTTAGAGGGAGGTGGCAGAAAAAGGAAGACTGAGGACTAGATAAGCCAGAGGAAGAAGCGTGTTGTCAGCAAGATAAGGTGATGGAACTTTATGCTGCGTGAGTGGGAAGTTGGCTGTCAAGAGATAAGCTTCCGTGAGTGTGCACAAACCATCTGGTGACGGGGGCAAGGGAAATGTAGATGTGGGGATGAGCCTCCCATCTTTCAAGTTCAAAGGCTTAGGAAATGGGAACCTATGTTTGCCAGCCATACCTTGAGGTTCACTTAAGAGTGCTTGACAAGGAAGAAGTGTGGCAATCATGGTCAAGTCCAAAGTCATTCCAGAACCGCTATTTGTCAAGCCTTCTGAGCCAGCTGCTACTGGTATAACCTTTCTCTCTTGGGTGATTTTCCAACTGCATATGGCATTTGTACCAAGCCAGTGGCCGTTCCAGGCTATGGATGCATTTAATCTGGGACAGGTGGTGGGAGAAGGCTTAGGCTCATTGTCTATCCTCCCTTTCATGAGGAATACTTGGTAGACGTCCAGTTTTGACCACCTCGCTATAGTCTTTTATTTTTCAAGCATTTCCCTCTCACCAGCATCCACTGGTCCTGCGATGAGCTCTCTGCTGCTTTTCTCAATGGCTGATTGATAGAGCAGGGCACGGACACTGGTGTGGGCTAAGCTGCTCATTCAGGCTCATTCCTGGCGGTTCTTCTCACGGGGCATGGAAGACCCTTCCAAAGATGTGGGATGGTGTGTTGTTAATATACACAATACAGTGAATATCTACGAGTTAGTTACCCTGAGGGACACAGCAGAGGAGCAGACGGACCTTGGAAAAATCCCACCACCAACACTTAGCATCTGGTAGACTGTGAACCTAGGATTTACTCTCTGAGCCCGGTGGCCTCATCTATGAAATGGACATATTAACAGGACTCATCACATAGAAGTGTAGCTCCGAGTATGTTCCTGGCACGTCATAAGCATTGGAAACACTATAGCCAATGGCGTTGTTGCTCATAGTAGTAGAGGTAGTAAGCTCCCTAGGGCTGGGGGGAAAGGGGAAGGTTTGGAAGAGAAAAATACTGAGACTGCATGAGATCTGGCTTTCCGTTTCACGACAAAACCAAAGAACTTCAAGGATAACTCTGTCTTGTCTCTTTCCATCCAAAATTTATCTTATTTTTGAACTATTTTTAAACAATAAAAGTAATACTTCATTAAGCAAAAAAAACCAAAAAACAAAAACAAAAAAAAGAAATCAGAAATAGCCTAATTGAAGAGAATAGGAAAATAAAACACTTGCCTATAGCAGAATACTGTGGAGCGGTGGAAATGAAGAATTGGAGCTATCTCTAACAAGAATGGCTCTCACCAATATTACATTCTAACTGAAGAATGGCAAGGTGGAAAAGATAAGTTACTCAAAAAATTACAACATGCAATATGCTTAGCACTCTGTGTACTTAGGAATGCACACATATGTGGTAAACATATATAAATACAAAATAAAATTCAAAATCCAGAATATTGATTGCTTCTAGAGGTTAGGGAGAGGTCTATATTTGAGGATGGTTTCAAATGGGGAATTCAATGGCACTAAAATGTTTTATTATTTAAGCTGAGTAATATTTACATGGATGTGTCTGCATTTTTCTATAAACTTTTTGGTATGTCTGAACTGTATCACGGTGTGCTTTTAAATTAGCACACATTCTGAGTTAAAAATATATATTTATAGTAACCATATTTACTGCGTAGAATTGTATAAGGTAAAAAAGAGTCTCTCCTTCCTTCCCACCCTCCCTCCTTTCCCCTCTCCCTCCATCATTTAATCATTGTTTGTACACCTTTCCAAGTTTTCTCTGCACGTTCAAAATACACACGTTTAGAATAAACAGACTTAATATAATGATCCATGACTTTCCGTCACCACTTAAAGACAGTGTGTAAACCTTTCAGTGTCAGTCAGTACATATAAATTATCTACCTCAATCCAATAACACCTGCCTGGTAATCATACTTCTATGTACTGTAATTTGTTTAACCAGCTCACCTATTGATAGACATATGTATTTTTTTAAAAAAAAAAACAACAACAGCGACGCTCTTGCAAACCCTGAGCTGCTTTCAAGTCAAATACAGCAGCTCCAGCTCACAGCATCAGTCACCCAAGTGTTCTGTCTTCACTACAACACACGCCCAGATGTTTCCTCCAGTTGTTTTCATTTTCTTGTGAGTGTTCAGTTACTGAGTAGCCACAGCTAGAAATTCATTCTCTGGGAGAGAAAACAGAAAAAATTAAGATTTAAAAATCTCTAACCAAAAATTCAGATTTAACGGAAGCACGAGATATCCCCCTTCTTGCCAGCCTCCTTTTCTAAGATGTCAGTGATTTCCAAGAATCACAGGCATTATAAATGTCATCGCTAAAGTGTGAAGGGAAAAATAGAAAGCACAGTATTTTGAGTGTGGGATTTTGAATTTCCACACTTGCCAGTGGAAATAGACAGGTGTGTTCAATGATCTTTCTTGCTTGAAACGTTTTCTTGGTATTTTCTTTATTTGACTATTTAATGCTTGGGTCGTAGTTTATGGGAACTCTCAGGATGTCATGCTTCATCAAACAAGTCTCATATTTTGACTTCACTCAGGGTGAATGGACACAGACAGTCTAGCAACTTGAATGTCTCCCCCGTTGGACCCCTTACACATAATTCTCATCTTAGGGCTCCCTTCAATGGGGCTGAAATTCAAACGCAAGAAGGAGGAAGCCTTTTTGGACACCAACATCCTTGTTTTCTCTCCTGCCCTTTTTTCTTTTCAACTTCTATAATTACTTTATTATGGAAGTAATGCATATAACTTGTGAGAAAAGTTGTAAAATACAATAAGCAATTAGAAAAAACATTGATGTTTGAAATAAAAAGTCTTTGAACTCACATAAAAGTTACTCCTACTCTCATTTCTGAAATTCCTGACTTTTTTCCCCACGAGGGTACACCCTTGTAAAATATAGCGTTAAAAATGGGTCCATACGATACACTTTGTTTTGTAACTTTTGATTTAGCCATAAAATAATATACAAAAAGTGTATGCCATGCCATTAAACTTACTTTTATATTTTTAACGGCTTCACAGTATTCTAGTGCATGAATGTACCGTAAGTAGAGGATGTGGTTTTCGGTATCAACCCTTTTTATTTCTCACTGTTATAAGATTCCTCATTTTGGGGGGTTGCTTTTATGACTATTTTTTAATTTTTATAATAGTTAGTAGATAACAGTTTTTCCCTCGTAGGGAGAATGCAAATGTAATGCAATATAGATTTGAAATTTGCAAATCATGGACAACGAGCACACTTTGCCACCAATGACTGGCATGGACACTTAGATGCTGAATTTGCTGTTTACAGGAATGTTCTCAGCCTTGAGGGTGTTGACACTGTGGGATGGATAATTCTAGGCGTGGGTGACTTTTCCGTGCTTTGTTGGGTATTTAGCAGAATTTGTGGTCTTCACCCACTAGATGCCAGTTGCATTCCTCCCTCCATTGTGACACCCAAAACTGTCTCCAGACATTGCTAGATGTCCCCTGAGGGCCCAAATCCCTGCCCTCCTTTGAGAACCACTGCTTTCAAGCGATTGGGTTCTTGGGTTGTTGAAAGGATGATCTTATCTTGTAGCATCTATAAATCAATGGGAAGTTGGTCCTGGATTAGTAACTAAAATAAAATTCAACCTATTCTGAGAAAACAATATATTTGAGTAGGGGCTAATTACCTCTTTTTTATTTCAAGTGACAAAAGCCAATATATCACACTTAGCCGCTATAAAGAAGACACCATTTCAGTAAACTAATTAAACTAATCCTATCTCAACTCATTATTCTCAGTTCCACTAAATATTTTAACACTCTAGATTTATTTCGTTACATAAATTATATCATACTTAAAGCTATGCACAACCCTCAAGAGTTTATTTTGGACTTTTAAAATGCGACTTTAAGCTTTATCTAGAATGTATATTTTTCATATCTTCCCCAGCTAATCATTCACCTTAATTATGACTAATTATTAAAAGTGATATATTATTTTAATTAAATGAAAGTGCTTGCCTTCTTGTTAGCACTTATTAAACACTGACAATGTTACAGAGAGAATGCAGCCCAAGAAACGGCGTAACTCACCGAATGATTCCATTTTCTTGCTGCAAGCTGATGCAGATGTACATTTCAAGAGACGGATTAATGCACAAGATGGCCAGAAAAGTGTTTTTCATAGTTAAAAGGAATTAAAGTCTGTGTCCATCTTAGATTCATTTCCTAACAGAGGATCGCCACATAATTAAAACGTTAATACACATCCCGCTATTTGCACTTATGTTCCAAAGCCAGCATACATTAAACAGAAATTTAGCCCAAGTGCTTCTTGGAGAAGCCAAGAGGAATAATGCCTAACAACCACTTCAGAGTAAATTGCTCCCTACTTATAGACGTGTAATGCAATTAAATCGAGGAGCTGTAAGCTGCCTAAATCGAGTAAGTTTAGTTTAGATATTTGTCTTCAGACATCTCCTTGTAAAGGGTTCCACACTGAGGAGAAAAGAACAGACATCTAGCCAATGAACTGCTCATTAAAGTTGACATATGGTAAGCAAGGCCAGAAAATGCCGAAGGAATAGAGAATTTTCTTTAGCATCTAAAGGAAAAATAAATGCAAAATATTCAAGTTAATCTTTGGACCACCGTTGGTAGGTAATGTTCCCTCTGACTCTCTGATTCTAGCAGGTGTTCTTGGTCCAATTGCTTGTTCTATGCTTAATTCAAGAACTGAAAATTGCTACTAAAAAAAAAAGAAAATACACCACCACCAGCATGCATTTTCTAAGATAGCATAACTTCTCTGCCTAAGACAGATTCAGATCCCTCCAGGGAGAAAAAAATGCTGATGGCGGATATGTAAGTGGCATGATTTTAAGTGTTTGGCGTCATAGACCCTTGACATTGAAATCATCTCTAAAATGATCTTAGTTTTATGCTAGCCAGGGCCAAGATGCCAGCTGAATTAATGCACTTAGTGTTCACCTTTTGCGTTTCCAGCAAGAATCAGTAAATATCTTTCCTGACACCTTGGCCTCATTCCTCCCAACTCCCATTCTCCACGCTGAAAACCATTTCGTATTTGAGGGCTGAGGATGTGACACCTTCATGCTAAAGACGTTTAGGAGTGACACAATATTAATCTGGAACTGCACTGAGTTTCCATTATGTACATTAAACTCTTATCTGAGGGGTATTCAGATCCAAACAAGAGCTTACAAAGTGTGTTATAATGCCCCAAGTAAAGGAAACATTAGTATAAACAGTGAAAAAATAGATACATGTTTTGGAAAAGCGAGAAAAAGGAGGCAGTCATTCGGCTGTTCCTGAGAACCTTCAGTATCCAAAACAAGGAGAAATTATGGCTCAGGCTCAGACGCACCTGCTCATTTAGACCGTGGCAAACACAAGTCTGCTTTGTTATTTTGGTTCCTGAATTTAGACTTGGAGCTGAAAACGAAGAGCTGCATGTTGCAGTGGGTTTTGGCGTTAGACATAAGTGGGTTTGAATGCCATCTCCGCCACTCCCTGGCTGTGGAACATTGGGCAACGTCATTTATCTATCTGAGCCTTATTTCTCCCACAGGAGAATAAATGAGATGGGAGAGAGAGGAGTCACGGAGCTAAGGGCTTTGCAGGCCATGCCGAGTTTGGAATTAGTGGAGAGAAAATAAGATGAATGAGACAATCTTGTACTCACCACCTAGACTTAGAAAGACTTGTGGCACATAAAGACTAGAGAGGTCAGGATGATTTTCTCATCCACGCAACAAATATTTACTGAATTTGCTCACTCTGCTTCCCCACTCTGGATTTGTTGATAAACAGGACAAAGAAAATGTGCTCTCATGGAGCTTCCATTCTAGTTGAGAGGAGGCAGAAATAAATAAAGAAGAAAGTGGTTAATGATAGGTGTTAGTCAGATGATTAAAATAGAAAGTGATGGGGACTCAAGGAAGGCTGTTATGAAGAGGTGAAATTTAAGCTGAGCATCCCCAATGACAAATCATGCCAAGATAGGCAGGAAGAACATTTTAGGTGAATGTCCTCAGAGAGGAGGAACCTGGCATATTTGAGAAATGGAAAGACTCCCTGAAAGTGGGAGAGTGACACAAGCTAACTCTGAGAATTAAACAAAGGCTGGGTTGTATAGGACTTTGAAAACCAGTGTGCACGATTCGTGTTTTATTTAAATGGCATGCAGAGACTTGCATTTCACAAAGATGACTGCTGTGTGGAACATTGACCCATGGGGCCCAGGAGAGGAAGCTAGGACAGCAGCTAGGAGTCCATCCAGGCCTGGGTGATGAACTTTGTGGGTCACGAATTGGAAGGCAATGGAAAGGAAAGCAGCTTGTAGAAGACCAATGGGCGGAGCTTTGGAAATGAATTGAAGGTGGGAGGAAGTGAATAAAAATGACTCTGGGATGAAGAGGTCGGGGCCTGGAGTGGTGGTGTCATGAACAACAGGGGAGAAATGCAAATTGAAGGCAGTGGGCTGAGCCGAACTCACCTGTCAGGAGTTCTAGGAAAAACATGAAAGGCGATAGTTACCAACTGAGATGGAAGTCAGATTATATGGTGATCATCTCAGTTAGGCATTGAAGCTTGCTGGCTTTTATTCCTAGAGAGAGGCACAACTGGAGGAAGAGACCTCAGTAAGTGGGTTTGTTGTGCTGGGTATGATGTAAGTGTTAGACTTTGAGCTTTTAAGTTCTTGCCTCTCCACAAACAAGGCACTGTGAGGGTTCTTGGTACTCGCTGGAGAACTGCACACATTAACCAGGGATCTCTCCATCAAATCCACCAATGTTCTTGCTAAAAGAGGCTTTAGGGATCATGTCTGTTGTTGTTCAGAGTAGGAAACCAAAGCTCAGAGAGGACACCTGACTTGTTCAAGATCACAAGGTGGATTAGGACAGAGGCAGGATTCAGATTGTGTCCAGAACAGAGTGTTCTCCCTTACGTCACACTGCTGCCTCTCGTTGACTGCCTTTGTGTGGGGAGGACTGGGGATGGCTCTCATGTGTTTCAGAGGGAGCCAGATTCCATTTCTCCTTGGTCCCCTAAAGCAAAATCTCTCAAAGTGCAGGTCCTGGGTCACCCTTAACAACCAGGCCTAGGATGTTCTCTGTCCCACCCCACATCAACCAAGCAAGAATCGTTAGCCTCTGGAGCTGGGGTGTCTTCATTTTATCAGGCTCCTTGGGTGATTCTGACACTCTCTCAAGTTTTAAACTGACTTTCCTCCTTCCACAGAGTCTCTTAGAGTACCTAGAATGATACCTGATTTAATCTTTGCTCAAAATATGCTTGCTTAGCTAATTTATCATTAATTCATTGATTCTTTGCTAAGTAACTCATCCAGTGATTAAAAATAAACATCACCCATGTCTTCTCCTACAAGCTCTCCACCACGCTAAACTCAGCAACTACCACCTATCCTATCAGACATGTTGACATGCTCTACCGGTGTCCTTTCTGCAACCCACAAGTCACCCATTGACCAGGGACCTTTGGGATATTAACAGAGAGCTATGTATCACCATTGTGTACACGTTACCTACATTTCTCCCTTGCCTTGGATTTGCTCTGACTTCTGTAAAATTGTTGATTGGGAGTGGGCCGTGTCTCCTAGTGTTATGTTGCACGGCTGTGGTACCCACACATAGGTCTTTGTAACATGCCTCGATCAAGGACAAGTAAATGACTCTAAATGTAGAAGGCAATGCAGTCAAGGGGGTTTTGACTTCTCACATCACCGTCCAACTTTTGTGGCCAATCGTGAAGAATGATAAAAGGAATATGGAGAAGCAGAGAGGGGATTGGCTACAGAACAGATAGTGGAGAATAGAAGAAGGAGAAGCAGGCAGGTTTTCTAATGCTTGCCATACACCAGACATTGTGCACAGTACCTAGCGTGCATTATCTTGCTAAATTAGTGCAATAATTCTGTAAGATATGTTCTATTATTAACCCCATTTTACACAGAAGAAAACTGAGGCCAGGAAATTAAATAATTTGTCTAATTTTACATGACTGAGAAAGAAAGGAGCTGAAATCTCTAATTCCAAAGTTGAGGCCTTTAGTCACTATGCCAGACTGACATGATATTCATTCATATATTCTTGTCTTCTGGATACATAGATCTACAATAGCTGTCACAAGTGTATCTTCCCTGATCTTGTTTCCTATCAAAATCGTACGTTTGCTGGCAGGAAGAGAGTGACACGTTGATCCCAAACTGTGAAATAAACCCACACCTTGAGAGAGGCTCCTGGAATGTATGGTCAAACACCAAAGAAACAGCTGTGTGTTTGCAAACAAGCTGATACTGCAGATTCTTCAGCACAGGGTGTCATTAGGAACCATGTCTGTGGCAGCTGCAGGCCGCCATGTTACACTCCATGCATCAGCTCCACAGCTCCCCACAACTTGAGGGAGAGCAAAACTCCCCATCTTCTGAAAGCTAAAGAGAGCAGAGGGCCTGCTGGGCTTCACCATCAGCTTAGGAGGTCTCTAGATCCCTTGATTGTTTTACTGCGTTAATTTCACAAGCTTTGCTTCTGTGTTCTCTTTGACTTCTTCTTTTACGCCATCATTGCGATGGGAAAGCATCCTGGAGCATAAGAGCACTCTTGTTCTTTAGCTGTCATGGGGAAAAAAGCACTGCAAACAAATGAAACAAAACACCATATCCCTTTTTTGTCCCAGTAAATCATTTTCATTGCCTTTTATCAAGATCCAATAAACACAGCCAGCATTTACCTTATGAGTAGGGTGATGTTTTCAAGACTTAAAAAGGCAGACATCTGATCCCAGATCGTATGGAGCCGGAAGAGATTAACCCTGTCGTTCCTGACCTGGAAAGTTTCTATGGAAAACACAGATGAGGTGCAATATTGCCCTAGGTATTCGAAATGTATTTGGGATCATTCTCAGATGTAGGTTTGGCCTCTTTCTGGGGGAAATTCAGACACTGTGCAGATTCTGAATGCAAACAGAAATGCGATGACATATGTGAAAGTAATTTTAAACTGACATTGTGTTGACGTCATTACTGCTGGGGTGTATAATTCAAAAACCATGGAGTGAAGTGTGTGAAGCCTGAGCTTTAGAATCCAATCAATTTGGGTTTCAGATTCTAGCTCCACTCCTTATCATCTGCCTGGGATAAATTGTACCAACTCCGCTGAGCTGAATTCCCCACAATTGTAAAAGAAGGATAATAATAGTCCTCACCTCATGTGGTTCTAGGGAAGGTAAATGGGATAATCCAAACATAGAGCTTAGTTCAGTGCCTGATACAGAGTAAGTGCTTTAAAAAATACCTTTTATGCTAGGATGTAAGTCCTTTGGAATGCCTGAATGAATTGGAGGAGTGGCGATGTATAGTGTGCGCCATGCAGTACCACTGTTTGGTAAATTAAAAGTCAGTCTATTTAATGAAATGTTGGTTGGGGTATACCTGTTCCTCCCTAAAGCTTGGCTCTTAATCTTCTTTCTGGACTCCAGGGGCTAAGACGTCATTGCTTGATCTTCTGAACAACTCTGGAAGATCCTTAGACGATGGTTTGCCTTAGCTAAATCCAGGAGGGAAGCAAAATATTGCCTAAAATAGATAATGGGCAGAATTGTCATCCACATATGAAGAAATTCACAGGATGACCTGGCCGGACTTTCCAATATGCAGAAGAACAAGTTTGCTCAGCCATAGTATTGTAATTCAAGAACAATAATAACACCCGTGGTAATATTGGTGGGTACCATTCCTTGACTATACAGAATGTTCCTGATACTGAGCTAAATGCTTTATGTGCATATAATTTTTATGCCACTCTGTTAGATACATGATATCACCACCATTTTCTAAACAAGAAAATTGGGGCTCAGAAAAGTTAAATAATTTCCCCATAGTCATAGAAATAACAGATTCCCAGAACCAGGAATTGGCCCAGATTGGCCTGACGCCGAAACTCATGGTCTTCACTATGAGATGTTGGTGCTTGAAGTCAGAAGACTTAGATTCAAGTTTCAGCTTACTGGGGCCTTATTCACATCTGCTAGCCTTTCAAGCCTTGCAGCCTTTTGTCATCTACAAACCAGAAATAATAATACCTTCTTCCAAAAATTGTAAAGATTTAATGAGAAAATGCACCTAAAATATCTTTGTACCTCGTAAAAATTATGCAAGCGAAAGGTGGCCACGTTTTGCATTATCACTCGACAATGGATCATTTTTGGATTGAGTTTGAGATTGTGAATTTACAAGTTTGGCAACTCGTGATGAAAAGGATCAATATGCTGTCTCTTTAAAGAGGAATTAGTGGTTAAAAGAACTGACAATCCATTTAGAGATTTGTGTTTCTCAATAACATGCAATGAGACCATTTTCTTTCCATGTGTAAGAATACGTATGTGCTTAAGGGAGGACAGACTCAACAATCTGGTTGTTTGCTATGATTTGTGTGCCCTGGGGATATGGAGAGTCAGGAATGTAAGAAAATTGCAAATATGGAATAAAAGGTCCAGGGAGAAGGATTTTTACTACCTTCTTCAGTTCTTTGGCTTGCAATAGCGACCTTCTCCGAGTTTCTTGGGTCTTGCCAACCTCTGTGTTTTTTCAGGCTCCTTGGCTCTCCTCCTTGTGGCTATTTCTTCTGCTCCCAGTCCTTAACAACATATCTCCTATCCTCAATTGACCTTTTGAACTAAATCTCTGAAAGTTAATCCACTGCGAGGTTTTGGATAGGGCAGCATGCCCAGGCACTGTCCCTTCTGCCCATGACCACCCCTGCCTCAGCTCTACCGTCGTGTTGATCCGGTGGCATGGATTTTCTAGGCCAGTCCCTTTTTAGAAAAGCATTTGCTGATGTCCCTCTAAGTGTGCTTGTGGGATTATGTGCCCTGCTTTGTAAAAGAGGGGCCCTCATGGAAGTGCAGGGGAGGTTTCAGGTCTCAAGAGCTCCAAGGGCACCAGAAGTGGGGCCAGGTGGGCACCTGCCTCCTCCGTGTTTTTCCCGTCTCACTGAAGGAGCTCTGCCAGGATTTCTCTCCACTGGGACTTCCTTTTCTCTCTCTTCTTTGCGTAGTTAACACTCTTGTATGCTTTTGAACCCAGTTGTCCCTTCCTCAAGGACAGCTTCCTTGGCCTCATGACCAGGTCAAGCTCTACTACATTATTTCTTGATTTCATGTACCTTCATTTGTAGCTTGTAACATCATTTCAGTTTCACATCTCTTGATGTAATGATTTGACTCATGACTCTTTTCCCTGAAAGGCTGTAAACGCTTTGGGGATGAAGGCCCTATGTGGTTTTCCTCCCTATGCATGCCTTATATATGACAGGCTTTCAACAATGGCTGTATGGACGAGTGAATGAGCGGACTGAATGAATGAAGGGGTTACAGGGCCACCCTATCAGGATACTTGTTCCTTCAGGTAGGCAGAGGTCCCTGATATAAAGGACAAGGATGTGAACTTGCATTAGCTTACTCACTGCACCCGCATCCCAGCTAAAACCTCTTCATCCTTCCTGGATGCCCTTAGAATACAAACTCTCTCCATCCACCTTCTCCTCCTGCCCTCTGCAGTCTCATTTTATGCATTGCTCATTTTCTACCTCCGCATTTCAGCCAGGCTGGAATTATTTTCAGGTTTGAAACTTGCACAACTTCTCCCTCCTCGGGGATGTCTGCACGTGCTCTCCCTTCATCAAAAATGTTTCATTCTGCCTCTTCACATTGCCTTTTCATAATCATGTGTTAGACCTCTGCCTGCATGTCACTTTTTCATGGAAGGCTTCTCTGAGTCCTGCAGGCTAGACCAGGTCTCTCTGTCATCCTCTTTCCTAGTACCTTGTATTTCCCTTCAAAACACTTCACAAAATGATAATGTTTGTATTCAGACGATGGCCTATTTCTTCCACTTGGGAGTAAGCTACTTGAAGAAATGCATTAGGTCAGCCTTAGTCATCACTAAGTGTCCAGCTCCCAGTAGGTACTCCTCAAGTGGCTGTCAAATAAAGTTGCGAAACAGACACCACACCCTTTACAGTCTTAGCAGAGCCAATGACTTTGATGGGAGATATTTAGGGTCAAGCACAAAAGGAAGCATGCATGTTCATATTCATCTCCCTCCTATAAATGTGTGAAGACCCTTACGTCTGTCTGAGCTGGGGCTATGGTCTCTGTCTCCTAATACACCATAGATTAAGCCGAATAGGTTATAAAGCTCAACTCATACTAGCATAAGCCAAGGAAGATTAATTATCTCAAGAAACTGAAAAGTCCAGGTGTGGTCCTGGCTATCATCAGTCATTGCTGAATACAAGGGTTTGAACTGTAGCAACAGGAATCTTTCTTTTTCCACTGCTTGGCTTGGCTCTCTTGAGTGTCTTAGTTTTTATTAGACGTAGCTTCTTGCATATAATCAATGACTCTTACAAGTTCAGATCTGACAGAAAATGCCCGGGGTGGGTAGATGGGGAGCTGCAACCCAGGCTGGATCACATGCCCATCCCTGAATCTAGTTCTGTGACCATGAAGATGGAATCTTTGAGAGGCAAGACATGCATCATTTCTTGCCCGCCTCTGGGTGTCAATCAGCACGTTTTCATCAGCATCTCCACTGCATCCAAAACCCAACTATTATACTCAAGTATATATTTATAGGAGTGCACTTTTGATTCAAATTTATATCTAATTACTCCCATCTATCCCATCCCATTTATATATAATTACATCCATCCCTAGGGTCAGATTCCCTAGGGATAATGTCTGAGATGGGGATTTGTGTGCAAGTGATTAACTGAAGAATGCTCTCAAGGGGAACCTATGGGGGCTGGGAGTAAAGGATCATAGAAAAGATGTGATAGGAAAACCCGGCCTCAGCCTGGTCCTGTGGGGAGCTCTGGAGTATTAATTGCACCAAAGATGACTTCACCCAGAGTATTATTCACACCCACTTACATCAATTTATCTTTGGCCACAGGCTCAGGCTGTGCCCAAGAAGGGATGGTAGCCCCTCCTACCCCTGTACCCTCCCACCTCAGGGCACCTCTGGCTAAGGTGGCTCCCATCAGGCAAGTTCAACCCTTCAGAGAAAAATTCAGTTTGAGAGCAGTTAGCAGCCAATACCCATACCAACTGGGAGACGATTCATCAAGCTGGGGAGGATTCACAAGGCTCCAGCTTTAAAGAAGCCTAGAATAAGAAAGAAATCTGAAATGGGAGGGATTGATTTATAAGTAATAAGCTTTATTTTTATCTTCTGACTAGTTCCAGTTCTGCACTGTCCCTTCCATCTCCTCCGTCTCCAATGTAAGCCTCCAGTTTACCTACTCTGATGACCACAAGGAACCTCCACATTTAGAGGAGATTTTCCATTAGAAGGGTTGATATAGGAGCCTAACCACCATACTTTAAATGCACAGGGAGAAAAATTAACCTACATCTCTCATCCCCATAACGTTTTTGTTTATCCATCGCTTATGGGGTCCAGGGTCGTGGCCTCTCTACTCTCCTTCGAATGGTTGTGTGTCCAGTCTCTAGGTTCTTGGTTGCCTCCCCTCTTTGGTTTACTTATTAGGCAGTTTCAGGGGCCACCGCCAGGTTTTCACGTGCCAAGGTTGTGACATGAGCGATGGCAAATTGAATTTCCCCTTGTAATCTCAGGAAGGCAAGTCACTCTCCTCTCCTTCTGATGTAAATGATCTGATCCCTGCTGTAGACTCCTTCGTGATTCCTCTGCCTCGCTGTTTTTCAATACCTTCCATTGCCACAGTCCTCCCCCCCTACCCCCGACGCGGTCTCCAGCAGCCTTCATGTCCGCGCACACATAAATAAGTCTGTATGCACGCGTGTGAGAATATATAGCCATCACGGTACTGTGTGGGCATGTGTACGTGCTGAGGAAATGTAATAGACTGTGGTTGTGTGTTTGTAGGTGTATAATAAGTTTGCCGCAGACTAGGGGGAAAAATGGAGCCATTTGTTGATTCAAACCAATTTTTTTTTCCCTTGAGTTAGTACCCAATCTGTAGCTAAGAACTGCTGACTACAGCATATTTCCGAGTGTAGATTTTTTTTTTTCCCCTGACAGCTCAGACCTAACTCCTGCCTGATCTATGTAGCTGCATTGTTCAAATTACAAAGCTTAGGTGACAGAACTGCTCTATTTTCTGGGAGCCCCTAACACACCTGTCATCAGATAGAGGCGAGAATGCAGAAGTCATCACTTTACTTAGAAACTCAGCAGATGATTGAAATTATTTCTTACTACTAATTCCCCTTTTAGTGGAGATAAGCCGCTTTGTTTGGCTGTAAATGAAACATTAGGGTATTAACCATGGAGCCAGAAGTATTGGGGAAGCTAAGATTTTATCTGCAGCAGGAACATTTTGGGCAATAAATTGTTTTGTTGGACAGAATACTAAATCTCTTGAGTTACAAAGAAGCAGAGCTCATTAAGGGGGATGCTTAAAGCAGAAAAAAAAAAAGGCGAGACAAAAGCTTATTACCTTTGTTATGGGGATTGGGGTGTTTTGCAGGTTCTCATGTATATGTAGCATGGAAGAATTATGCCGTACAGTTATTAAATAGATGTGTCTATAGACTTGCAAACGCTCTATGAATATGTCCAAGGGACAAATACATTTCTGAAATATCAATAGCAATCTGCAATAAGTTATGAATTTTGGAGTACATATTTATCCTCGAAGACTGGGTTTTTGTTTCCTGTGGGTGAAATTTCCCCATCTCTTTGCCACATCCTTCAGATTAATCGGCTGGCATGGTTACATAAATGTTTGTAATAGAAAAGAGTAAGTGCCAGGGTTATCCAAAATATTGTCGCAAAATACACACCTAAATTAAGATAATTATGCGTTGGGAACATCCATCAGCGGGGCTTGGAAGGGAGAAGAGCTCTCCTAGGATGGAGAGGATGCTCTTCCTGGGGCACCAGAGTTGTGAGTGGTGGGTTATGGGTCCTGTTGGGTGCCCCAAGCTTGTAAGTGTCAGGGGAGGGATGTGAGGGCTCTTCCTTTGCCAGTGACCAGGGAGGAAGGAAGAGGAGAGGAAACAGACAGGGCCGTCTCTTCCCTGGAGTTAGCAGCCCCCCGCTGCATCTCCAGGAGCAAGGCTGCAGCGTACAACTCTCTGCCTGCCTGCACTTTTTGCTTATTCTAGCCTTTGAGAGGAAGATGGCTCCAAAAGCGTTGCACCTGAGAAACTCAGATGGTGAACGGTGTAAACAGGAATACGTCAGTTGCAAGCAGTTGGGGATTTCATGAGAGCAGTTTCAGGGATGTGGAATTTGTTTCTTCTTTTTCCTCCCTGAGTGATTCAGAGCATCTCTTCACAGACCCTCACCCTGAAGGCTCTCATTGCCATTTCCGCCTTTCCCTGCGCGTCCTGATTCACAGGTGGATGCCCAGGATCCCATCACCAAGAGCAGCTTGTGTGCTCTGAGTTCACATTCTGGACCTACCATTTGTTCCAGCTCCACTTGTTGCCTTCCATGGTTCTTTCTACAGAAACAAGAGCAACACTTTTCAAAGCACAGCAGGAAGCTAGCAGTGAAAAATAAAATTCAAGAAACACATAACGCACAGATTCATGGGAGCTATGGGAAAATACTTTCCGAAAAGGTGTCTTGCTTTGAGAGCACTCAGTATACAAAAAAATGAGAACTTTTTTTTAAAGCAGCAAATAAACAATAATTATTTAATTTAACATATGCTGAATTGTAAGATATTTCAGACCAAAAAAAATGGCATCCTCTTTGTCTTCCATCTCTGGCACAGAATACATTGCCAGGAACAGATTGTCTATCTGAAGACAGTAGTAGAGTAGAATTGCCTGCATTGTATTTAAATCCAGTATGTATTTAAAACACGATTCAAATCACAATGTATTTAACTTGTCATTCATTTTTCAAGTGACTTTTCAGGACCACTTATCCACAGGCTATAGGACACCAGCCTGTCAACACTGGTTTATAGGAACACCAGGAATCGAGTTAATTTCTTACGACTTGTGTAGAGGGCATTTTGAGTCTTCTTGAAACGAGTAGAAACATAGATCTACATAGAAGTGAATAGAACCCACTGGTGACAGAGGGGACCTCAGAGCCTTGCATCCCCTTATGAACTTTGAAATTGGTACCAAAGAGTGATAATGGCCAATGAAAGAAGATTAAAATCAAGAATTTTCAATGTAGTATCTTGATTACTGGAGTCTACAGGTGAACTTTACAGTGAATGATTCAAAAGTTAAGTGACATTTACATGGGAAAACTGTCCTGGTGCCCTAGAATGAGTTTGTCATATATATTTACATCCTTTTTGGGGCCTTGTGGTTCAGGTAATCGATTTATGGCAGTGCGAACACAGGTGTGAAGACTTCTGGGTGCAAGTCCTGTCTGAATTCCTAACTATGAAACCCCGAAGTCTCTTAGTCTGTCGGAGACTCAGTTTTCTCATCTGTAAAATGGCATGATGAAACTACCCAGTTTTTTAGGGCCCACTTAGCTCTACAATTTCCCAGCTCAGTGAAAAATGACAAATTTATTTTATAAGCTGCCACGACATCCAAGCTTCTCTTGTGGTCCTCAGTGGACTGATCCATGTTCTCAGAGAAACTGCATGGTACATTTCCCCCAATTCCTATTTCTGGTACCGCTCATGAGTACTTGAGAGAGGGTATGCTCCAGCAGGATTCCACACGGAGGAAGGAAATGCTTTATGTGGACCCATTTTAAACGTGCTAGAGCATCGGTGAGGAACATCTCACATATTCACACTTAAAGCACAATCATTGTTGCCAGACAGCCTATTGCAGAAGAAAGAACGTAGGGTTGAATCTTGTATATTTTCCCTCCTCTCTAGATGTCATTTGTGGGATCCTTAAGCTCTTCATCTGTAAAATGGGGACAGAATTATCTCAATGTTACAGAAGTTCTGGAGAAGACGATGATGGTGATGCATTTAATTAATGCCTAGTGTGTTAAAGAACTTCAATGTCTATTGAATTTGGGTACTATTATATTAATTTGGGAATACAGATTGATGGGTAAATTGTCTGAGAGTCCAGAGCTGAGGGCAGACCTCCAGCCTGACAGCTATCCTGAGTGGCTTACTCAGATGTGGCTCTCTGACCCCCATCTGACATATGCCACCTTCAGATCTCCATATACCTAAGGAGCTTTCTGGAGAAGAAATTCCTTATTCTTTCAGGAGGCTGCCAGGGAGTGAAATTTGAGCTTGAAATTTACTGATAGGGTTGGCTGCGGCCAGGGGACTCGGTCAGTGACATGTGCAGAGACTGAAGCAAAGTCCCAACTCTGGCCCCATGATCCCCAACCTTTAGTCAGGCTCCTTGGAGAAGATGGTTCGGGAGGACCCTCTCCAAACATAACCCTTGAACCGAAGTGGAGTTAAGGGCTCCCTGTTAGTTCCTAGGGCTAACGTAACACATTACCTCAAACTTAATGGCTTTAAACAACAGAAATTCTGGGGGCTAAAAGTCTGAAATCAAGATGTCAGCAGGGTTGGCTCCTTTTGGTGACTCTCCTAGCTTCTAGTGGCTTCTGGCAATCCTTGGCATTCATTGAGTTGTAGACACATCACTTCCATTTCTGCCTCCATCTTCACACGGCCTTCTTTTCTTCTGTCTCTTATAAGGATTTGTCATCAGATTTAGGGCTCACCCTAATGCAGGATGATCTTATCTTGAAATCCTTAATTACAACTGCAAAAACCATTTTTCCAAATAACATCATATTCACAGGTACTGGGGTTTAAGACTTGGATCTACCTTCTCTGGGGGTCACACTACTCATTTTATTTTGATGCATCCTTGTTTGGAGAAACGGTTCTATTTAACTTAAACCTCTCAACAACAATTACATAATAACAATTCCACAATAAAAAAGGTAACATTCTCTGGTACTTACTATGTGCCAAGCATTGTGCTGGTTGACTATATGCATCTTTTTTATTCATCTCAACAATCCTATAAAGTAGGTAATATGCTCCTCCTAGATTAATGGATGAGAAAATCAAGCCTTAGGGGGGAAGGTCTTCTTTCTTAGTCACCGGACCAGGAAAGTGGCACAGTTGGTATCCTAACCTAGGCTTTTCTAATTCCAAAATCCATGCTTTGAACCATCATGCTGGAAGTTCTCAAATTTTGTCATGCGTAGGAATCTCCTGGGGAGTGTTAAAATGGCGCCTTTCCTGAGAGCTCCATCTCTACTTATTCTCATTCTGTAGATATGGGAGCAGGGCAATGATCTGCATTTCAAATAACTGCATTATGTAATTCTGCCCCTCCTTCCTTCCACTGAACCCATCTCGCGGGTACTTACAACCTCAGCACAGAGTCTACTATCCCTGAAAACGGAAATCCTCAAAAGCGAAAAACCACTCACAAGAGAGGGCCCAGGTTGTTTGCTTTTGTTTTTAGCTAAAGCACCCTTGTTCCACAGCTTTTCCCCCAATCACATCCCTTTTCTGGTGGCTCAAGTGCACTCTTCCTGTTATCGTCCACCTGCAGGAGGAAATGTGGGAATCCCTGGTGAGGGTCTTACCCGCTTCCTAAATTTAAGTCTGATTACTCTTCAAGCGTTTGAGCTTTTCCACGTGGAAGAGACCCACAGAGCTAGGAGGGGGAGAAGTCCTTCAGCAAAGTGCAGCGGAGGACCCATAGTCCTCCTGCAGTAATCCAGTCAATTAAAAATTGATTTCAGTTCCCAGCAGCGTGGGGGCGATGTGGTGGGGAGTTGTGCACGCTGCCATTGGTGCATAGGCCTGTTAAGTGATATTAAAGGATCTTCTGTCATAGCAGAAAACAGTGCGGTTGATGATCTTTGCTGCTGAGGAAGCAAAATTGAAGTGTCACATACCACAATTGCATTTTATTTCTAATACGTTGCCCTGCCAACCTTGGAGCCATGCATGAAACCCAGGACTGTGAAGGGACGAAAGTATGAAATCTGGCTGGATGCAGCTGGTTGGAGAGGGTTTATCCAAAATATAGCCCCAAGATATCCCAGGAGAACTTGCCTGAATAGAGGGAAGAAGCAAGAGTATTAGAAAATCAAGAAGAGTTAAGCTGCCTGATAAAGTTATTTTTAAAAATTTTATCTTCAGTGCATTTATTTTTAATCACACAGTAGTTGGCATAAATCCATTCTCTCTGTGAAACAACTCAAACTACACATAAATATGCAAAAATAGAGAGTAAAAAGTGAAGGTTGCCAAATTTCATTGCTTTCCTCAAGGAGGTAGCCTTTGTAAGAAATGAGCAATTATTCCAGACTTTTCTCTGATAAACTCTCAAACCCAGCTTAAAATAATGGTGGATGTTTTGGTGAAACCAGAGACAGGTAGACAGATTGATAGATAGATAGACAGCCAAATGTATTGATAGATAGGCAGACAGATTAGATAGGTTGAAAAGCAGAAAACCAGATAGATAGAAAAATAATTTGGGGGGCCAGCCCTGTGGCCAAGTGGTTGAGTTCGCTCGCTCTGCTTTGGTGCCCCAGGGTTTCGCCGGTTCGGATCCTGGGCACAGACATGGCACCGCTCATCAGGCCATGCTGAGGTGGCATCCCACATGCCACAACTAAAAGGACCCACAACTGAAATATACAACTATGCACTGGGGGTCTTGGGGAAAGAGAAGAAAAATAAAAGAAGATTGGCAACAGATGTTAGCTCAGATGCCAATCTTTAAAAAAAAAAAAAAGTTTGGAATCCAAAGATCTGGGCAGGTGAAAGTTTGGACTTGGTGGATTATTCTCTGTGGGATGCTGGGGATTGGCAACTTCACTGTTTAACTTCTATGGTCCCAACTTCATTATCTATAAAGTATGGAAAACAACATCTTTGTTTCTTGCCTCTAGAACCAAAGATGAGAATGAGGTTTCAATGATAAAACGTATTTGAAAATGTGGTAGGTTCAACAGACCTATTGGCACCACCAGGAGACGTAACACACCCATTCCTTTCACTTGTTATAATCTAGCACAGGCCAAAAGAGTTTGCAAATGGCATGAAGGAAACTAGATGGTCCTGTAAAGTGGCCCTTGAGAAATTTAAGATCCAAGCTCATGTCGTATCTCCATGAGGTTAAAGCTCAAAGAGAAGAACATCACGTATTAATAATACATCAAGCATCCAGCAGGTGGTGGTTCTTTTTTCTTCCCTTCAGAAAGTTATTTCTATTTATCTTTTTAGATTTTAAAGTTGCAGAGTGACATATTCCACATGGTCAGACTGTATTTTAAAGTAAAGTTTTAATTAAAACATAGAATGGATTTTTGCCAGATTGAAATATGTATATATATATAGCTCTATTTCAGAACTCTAGCTGTGATGAGCAACTCTTTGAAAATATGTTTAAAAATTCACCGAGTCTTGTCTGAAGACTAACCTGTGAGGAAGGATGAACTAACTTATTCAGTTCTGGACATTGTTAAGTGCCCTGAAAGTGATGGTTAATAATTTCCTTTTGAAGTGAAAAATAGAAAGCATGTTCCTGAGCGCCAACATCAATCTTTAATAATTTCAGATTAAGGCATTGTCTTTGGATACAAAGCAATGTCATTTTTAAAATGTGTCCTTAAATAAAATTTTTAAAAATTCCCATCCTCCCACACTGAGAATCTCTACCCAGGGATAGGAGCAAGTAGAGAGTCCTTCCTGTTCTTAACAAGTTGTGGTTGGGAGCAGGATGCTTCAAAGTACCTGAACTGTGGTTGTAGAAAGACGTGTCTCTTTGGCTTGCACGTCCTTAAGCATAATTTGAATGTGACTGACTTCCATGGCTAAGTATGTGAGGCTCCCCTCTTAATTATAGTATTTCAGATGAACCCAATTTGACAGCCACTGGCACACAATATGCTAAATATTCCATGTAATGTGACTTTGAGAAGAGGGGAGCCCCATCTCTCGGATGGGACATGGTAACTTAGAATCTCGGCATCAACAAAGGGACGGTTTAACTGCAGAAAAAGTCTTTCTCTGATTTATACTACCAAAAGTACAAATCATGGTCCATAGAAGTACAAGGACTTAGAGGCAGTTCCAGAAACATGGCGGAGCATTTGCAAATCTGATCTTGAAGGAGATGGAGAGCCTAGAGCTTGACATTCATGGCACCATTTTGCCATGAAATGGGGCTTGACTTTCCTTGGGTTATCTGACCACTTGTTACACTCTCCTCCCTATTTGACCAGGTAGACCTAACTTCTAGAAGAGACCTTTTGGTCAGTGACTGAGGCACACGTTTTGAGACACTCCCGAATAATTCTCTATCATCTTCTAAAAGATGCCCAATTGATGACATTGGCTGTGTACATTTTTAAATGGATGTGAACAACAGATATATAACCATGCCACATGTTTATGTTGCACTAGATCTTTTGAAGAAGTATTAACATGTCTCATCTCGTTCTATAGTGACAATGATCCTTTGAGTTAAATGCCACTGCCATTTTGGCAGACAGGAAAGGCAAACACGAACAGATGGGAATTTATTTAAGGTCACTCTGCAAGTCACTGACCTACCAGGGACAGATTCTCAAACTTCTGACATCTAGTGATAGCATCTTAGAGGCAAACACATATGGCTTCAGTCAGCATTTTCTGAGCACTTCTAGGTGTCACACACTTTGTGAAGCAGTTGGCATGCATGGATACCTTCATGGATAGTACCTTCATGGATAGGTACTACCATCTTCCCTGTTGTAAAAAAAAAGCTTACAAAATGTAAATAACTCACCCCAAATCACACACCTAGCACATGCGTGAATAGGACCTAAACAGCTGAGTTCACCTGTTTCCCAACCACGCTATGCTACCTCCCTTGGAAATACATAGTGAATCTGTGGATTTCAAGAGAATGCTCTTCCAAAAAGCTGAGCCCACCTTTTTCTTTTTTGACAAATAAAAATTGTATATATTGAAAGTGTACCACTTGAAGTTTTGATATATGTATCCATCGGGAAATAATCCAGGGAGGATGTGGAGAAAAGGGAATGCTGGTACCTTGTTGATGAGAATATAAATTGCTGCAGCCACTATGGAAACCAGTATGGAAGTTCCTCAAAAACTTCAAAATAGGACTACCACTTGATCCAGCAATCTCATTTCTGGGTATATATCCAAAGGAAATGAAAACAGTGTTTTGAAAAGTTACCTGCACTCCTGTGTTCATTTCAGCATTATTTACAATAGCCAAGACATGAAAACAACCTAAATGTCTGTCGTGTGAATAGATAAAGTATATGTGATGCATACAATGGAACATTATTCAGCCTTAAAAAAGGAAGGAAATCCCGAATGAACTTTTTAATTTTCGACTCTCTCCTGCCCCACCTTTATCAGGTAGAGGGCATGACACGTGAGCCTCTCCTCACTGATGAGGAAATGCATGCGAGCTCCCTTGGGATACTGATGAGTTGGGTGGTGGGGTGGCGGTCAGTGTGGGTTAACGCCTCTGATTCCCAGTGAGTAGATGTTTGGGTGTGTGTCCCAAACATCTTTCTCATCTCTATTCCTTTGAGTAGAGATGACTACTCTGCAGCTGGAAAGATGCCTGCTGAGCCCCTGAGGGCATCCTTTCTGATATGGCGGTCACCAGTAGGAGTGTGTTTTTAAAGCCGGGCAGCGCACGCTTGCTAGGTTGCAGAGCAATCAGTGAGGCAGCTTTCTGGGCATATCCTAGATAAAAACCTCCACTGAGGCTGCAATTGTAGTTTATTTCGGCATCCTAGCAAGAAAGCTCTGGACGGTACAGCAGTGTTTGTTTTCTGTCTGGTAAAGTAGAAAGGAACACAGCAGAAATTAGCGTGGCACAGCGTTGATGCCAGCCCAGAGGCGGGGCTTCCGATGGTCCCCCCGGCTGCCACAAACCTCTGCCTCCGGAAAGCCTTCAGCTGCTAGGAGATTAGCAGACCCAGCAGCTCATGCCAAGGTGCTGTGCAGTTTTTTCGCTGTTCCACCAGGTGTTGCCAGAGAACATTGAGCAGAGCCGAGCTCCAGGCAAAGTGTGTTCGCAGCTGCTCTGGAACACGCGGGCTGCTCGGAAGGCAGCAATTAAACCAGTTGTACTGACTCCAACAGCCCTGTTCCCTGCGCTTTGAAATATGCCTCCGCGTTGGCCTCAGGCCTCACATTTCAAATCAACACGTTTTGTTGCACATTTGGGTCTGCCCATGCACTCTCACGCTGGAGGCGGGAGACCACACAAGGTTGGGCTGATCCAGGTCACCAGCCCACGTCCCAGGGGCACCTGTGGTCAGCCTGCTTTTTTTGTCAGGAAATGGACAGTCCCCATGGATGCGCACAAGGGGAGTTCTCTCTGCCAGCGGTTTTGCCGGTTAACTGGATGTAATTGCTTCTCAGCACCTGTTCCCTGCCCCCATCCCATGCTTGCCCGTCTTGAGCAATGAGGTCGCAGTCCTAGATCAGTGATGCTCAACCAGGTGCTACTGAGTCCCCAGGATTCATTTGGCCACGTTCAGAGACGTTTTTGGTTATCTTGACTGGGGAAGAAAGGAGATTTGCTTACCAAGATCTGGTGGGTAGGAGCCAGGGAGGCTGCTAAACATCCTAGTATGCACAGGACAGCTCCCCACAACAGAAAACTATCCAAACTGTTAATAGTACCAAGGTTGAGAAACCCTGTTCTAGAGACGAAGGCATTATTGGCAAGTTGATTGCATTCTCCAAAACACACACTGAGATATATTGTTCAAATTGTGATTATCCCAGAAAAGTTCCTCTGTATCACTATGATCAAATACTATACCTTGCCGAGGGAACAACCCCACAAAGGAGCAAAAAATCGATGCCACAAGTTGCAGGCCTACTATGTGCCAAGTCCATTGCTTATATCGTTTCTAACCTTGCAGAAATAACCTTGAGGCTGGGAGTATTGCTCTATGTTACAGAAGAGGAAACTGAGGCTGAGAGGGCTTGCATTTCTTGCTCAGGGGCCCTGGCCTCTGAGCCAGGGAGCCAAGTTTTGAACCCAGATCCAATTCCTCCAGGGACATTGTCTCTTTCCCTGTGACTTGCTGTCCCTTCCCGTGCTCTAGACAGTGGATGTGGACTTCAGTGATTTCTGCACAAATTATGGGGCAAAACATGCCCTGAATTGGCTCCCGGCTTCCCAGATCTGGGGAAGAAACTTATCTTCTTTCACTGGGCTCCAATTACTCCATCTGCCAGTCTGGGACAGAGGAGAGGACTTGATACCCCATAAAGGGCATTTTCTGATTCTTCCCAGACCCTACAGCTCCTACTGCTCCGTTGACTCAGGACACCGACAATAACTCTACCCCAGCAACTCAAACTCCGGGCTTATGGTTTTTGGCAAATAATGAGACTGGCGTATCTATAGACTTTCTCTCTTTCACTTTTCCCCACAGGAGGTCTCCAGATCCTTTAGGGTGGAGTGGTCAGGGGTACATGCTTGGTTTATATTGACAAAGAGACCCAAACCCAAAAGGAAATCCACTTTTGAATCTTGTTTTTGAGTGCACAGCACATTACGGAGTGATGCAAAACTACTTAGGAGGAAAAAAGAGATTAAAAAGTTTCCAGCATCCAGAGTTGCCCTTCCCCCAAAACTTCCTGTCTCGCAAAGTGACCATTCAGCCATGAGGTGAATTGTCACTCAACACTGACTGTGTCAGTGTCCTGTGGCTGCTGTAACAAATGGCCACAAACTCAGTGGCTTACAGCAGCACGCATTCATTCTCCTACAGTTCTAGAAGTCAAAAGTCCCAAGTGAGTCTCACGGGGCTAAAGTGAAGATGTCCACAGGGCTATGTTCCTTCCAGAAGGCCTAGAGGAGCATCTATTTCCTGGCCTATTCCAGCTTTGAGGGGCCGCCTGCATTCCTTGGCCCATGGCCCCTTCCTCCATCTTCAGAGCCAGCAGGGTAGCATCTTCACAGCTCTCTCTGACTCTACCTCTGTGGTCATCTCTCCTTTTCTGCTCTGTTAAGGACCCTTATGATTCCATTGGGCCTATCTGGATAATCCAGGATGATCTTCCCATCTCAAGATCTTGACCTTAATCACATCTGCTAAGTCCCTTTTCCATGTAAGGTGACATAATCACAAGTTCAGGGGATTGGGACATGGACATTTTGGGAGGGGAAGGACATTATTCTGCCTGCAATACCTACATTATGGCTGCCACTGCTAGAGATACTGGAAATAAAGTGATGAAAAATACATACAATTTTGCCTTCAAGTGACTTGTATGAGGTGTGTGTGTGTATGTGCTGCAGAGAAGGATGTAGCAGAAAACATGACACTCACATAATCAGTCTAGGGCAGGCATGATTACTATAACTCTTACTCATTTTCCTATCCTCAAGCAACCATAGGCCCTGGCGCATGGCGGGGTAGGGGTTCAATTTGTGTTTCATGCATTCGTTTTTCTAAGAAATGCATGAACAGAGTTCAAGAGAAATACAGAAGAAAAGCTGCATGTTACAGCAACCCAAATACGACAACATCCATTATATTAATTGCTCTTGAGATCCGCCTTAGTCCAATGTTAATCGATATGCACAGTCGCAACTGAGATTCTGTACGAGTTTTCAGAGCGCCTTCTGCATCCTCACAGATTCAGTGTCTTCCATTAAGCCCCAGTGCTGTACGGGTTTTTGTATTTCATTGGGGTGGGCAAACTATGGCCCGAGGGCCAAATCTGGCCTGCAAACTGTTTTCATAAACAGAGCGTTGTTGGAACACAGCCATGCGCGCATTTGTTTACAAATGGCGATAGCCGCTTTTGCTCCACAGCAGCAGAGTTGAGTAGCTGCAACAGAATGTATGGCCCACAATGCCTAAAATATTTATTCTCTGGCCCTTTATAGAAAGAAGTTTGGAAACTCTTGGTTAGACAACTGAAACTTGGCAATCCCAGCGACAACACGGAAAGTTTGATTAACCAGAACACCTCATTCTCCAGCTACCTCGCGTGTCAGGCCATTCACATTCTTTGGATTATAGTGTCTGTAGCATCAGCCTATGAATGACCTTACTGCGAATAAGGAAAGTCTCAAGTTAATTGAGGCCGGCACTCGAGTGCTTTAGATTTTTTTCCCCAGCTATGTTTAGTGAGATAAATCGTGCTTCCATGTGGTGACTTGTGGATGGCAGGAAAGCAGAGGGAATTTTAATACAGTGACTATATTCACTTTGAAATTTGAAAAAAAAAAGTTAAGATGTGTCTTCCGCGGGAAGTGGAACACAGTAAACCATTTGAAACTGTCACCGCATTGAGATGAATGGTAGTAAACAATGTGTCTCAAAAAATATCCCACAAATATCCTTAAATTATAACCATCTGTTTGATCTGCTGAGGAGAAGTAACTAATTCCTCTCGCTTTCCCCTCTCCAGACTGCCCATCGATTGTACTGAGGGTTGAGATCGTGGTTGCTGATAACTAACTAGATGATCTAATTTAGTAAGGCTTTATCTTGGTCTGGATGTGCAATCAAGGTTGCTATCTTCTGGAGCAGTTTTCTCCACCATTGGCATTTTGTGCTGTATATTTCTCTTTTGGAGAGCTGTCCTGTGCATTGTAGGCTGTTTAGCAGCATCCCTGGCCTCTACCCACTAGATGCCAGTAGAAAGCTCTTCTCCCACTGTGACAATCAAAAATGTCTCCAGATATTGCCAAATGTCCCTGAGGAATGGGGGTTAAAGTGGCCCGCCGTTAAGAACAGTTGTTCCAGAGGGATGGTTTTAGAAGGGACTTAGAAAGTGCGTGGCATTCACTCGTGTTTGTCATTGCCTGTTGCTATCCCAGATGAACTTTTATTCTTTTCCTTTGGCATGCGTCCCTTTAATTCTTTCCCTCCTTCCTCCTGGGCTAGGCTCTTAGTAATGTCTAAATGCACTGCAAAGACGAGATTGCCTTGAACTCCTCCAGCTTCGCCTGACAACCCTGAGCTGCGTTGTCACTCTAAGCCAGATCAGCAGAACCAGGTCTGTGATCAGGATCCGGGAGCTGGAGCACCTCTCCATCGCGGGCCCCTGTGATCAGAGGGTCTGGAGAAAGAGTATCTCTCTGATGTGGTCTTATCGGGCTGAGCCTAATGTCAACCCTGTTGCAAGAGCTTTGTCCAATCTGCCTGTATCTTTGTTTTCAACCGTTCAGTAACAGTTCACTGGAGCAGAAAGAGCCCTGTGAATTGATATTATAAACCCGCATGCCTGTTTTATTCATTGTGGAGGCAACAGAATATGACACAAGTATTTATTTTTAGTGATTGGAGAATGGCATTTCTTTCCCCTTCCCTCTTGTCACGGAAGGTGGAAAAGAGACAAAACAACACAGGACTGTTTCTGAACACGATTCCGTTGAACAGCTATCGTCTGTTGTTCTTGTTTCAATTATTTTGCACTATCCTAAGTTGTGTGTGTGTGTGTGTGTGTGTGTTGAACATGTATGCTTGAGTGATATATATTACATTCATTTGGATGGTCTTAAGAAGGAGCCACAGGCCAGCGAATGTAATCGAATCACCGCGGGTCTGGCCTTCTATCTCTAGCTGTTACCTTGACCCCCACCTCTCCGATTTCATTGAAAGTTAGATTTTCTAGAAAAATTCATGAAACTTCATCATGTTTCATTCATTCTTTGCTCCTGGGCATTCTTTGCTGAAGGTCAGGAGCTGTGAAATTTCTCTTTAGTCCCATTGCTTTGATATGGCACAGGCAATGAAGAAAATGAAGTGTGGAAAAATGGAGTTACAGCAATGACTTAAATAGGAGGAGGGGTCTGCTCAACGTGGCCTGGTTAGAAATGAGGAGGTATACTGCCTATTGTCTAAGCTGATATTTCTCTAATAGTGGGAACTTGGGGCAGACTGGGGCACAACTGGTTGGCTCCTATTCCAGGGTCACTTCAGTTATTGAAAGCTCTGTTTCCTTTTGGTGCCTTCAGTGATGGTGATGAGGATGATGGTAATAGTAATAGATTGAGCCATATGAAATGGCTGGAATTTGACAATTGTTTACCTTCTTCAATGTCACTTTCATATAGTTCAACCTAATAATTATAAAAATCACAGCTAATCTGTATTGGATGACTACTGTGGTCCAGGCACAGTGTCATAATCATTGCACAGGCATTAGCTCATTGGACCAACACAGCAACTCTCTACTGGAGATACTGTTATTACTCGGTCTGACAAATGAGGACACTGAGGCTGTGGGAATAACTCGCCCAAGGCCACTGAATAACAAAGCTGGGAATTAAACCCAGGAGATGAATCCTACAGTCTATGTTATTAACCCCCACCCTATGTTCTTGGCTGGATAACAGTTTTAGACAGATGTTCATGCTTCCCATAGAGGGTCTTGCATTTCATCAGGCTTGGAGAAAACGAGGTGTTTTATATGTGTGCAAGTCTTCCTAATTATGAGGAGTACTAATAGGCCCCAGCAAACCGCTCACCACCTACTAATGGGCCAGTGGCCATCAAATTGGAATTCTAAGAATGACCCACAAACAACTTTGCCTTGAGGGTTATGTGTTAAGCAGTTAGTCAGATTGCATCCTCATCAGCTTAGCCAAATGTCCACATTAGTTTCTATGACAATTTATGGGATTTCAATTGTAAAATCTTCGTTGTATAGATTTCATCCCATCTTTAGGAGAGGAAATAAAGCCCTAACAGCCTTAGCAAAGATGCTGAATATTTGGAAATAGTAAATACTGTTAAAAAAAATGGGTTAACTATAGTCTTCCTCCCCAAGACCTACGGTTTCAGTCTTATCATGAGAAAAAAAGAAACAAATCTTAATTGACGGACATCTCACAAAATGTCTGACCAATACACTGTCAAGATGATCAAAAACAAGGAAAGTATGAGAAACTGTCACGCCTAAGAGGAGCCTTAAGGAGACACCATGCGTAAATGTAATATGGTGTCCTGGATGGGATCCTGGAGCCAAAGAGGGAAGTTAGGTGAAAACTAAGGAAATCCGAGTAAAGTATGGGCTTTAGTTAATAATAATGCATTAATACTGGGTCATTAGTTGTCAAAGATGTACCAGGTTACCGTAAGATGTTAATAATAGGGGAAATTGGGTGTTAAGTACATGCAAACTGTCTATACTCTCTTTACAACAATTCTGCAAATCTAAACCTATGCTAAAATAAGTTTATTTTTAAAAGAGGAAAAACCATAAGCACACACAAAAAACATAGAATAACCAAAACTTTTTCAGGCTTTCTTGTTCATAAGGGTTTCTCACATAGTAATATAAAACATTCTATTTTAGATTTTTTCACAGTATATATTAGACAATTAAAGGCTTTGAAAAGTCCCGCTGTAAACAACATCAACATATTCATGTGATTTGCTTTAACCTAGCTTTTCCCAAATTGGTTTAATGATGGAATTTTTTTCTTTGAAAAATAACTTTAGGGGAAAAAACAAGTTAGGTCACCAGCCTGCCTGATCCTGAGGCCCTTCTTAGCAGCTGTGTTTCAGGAAGCACTGTTGGACCACTCGCACGTGTCTGCTCTGCTCGGAAGCCCGTGGTGACTTCTTATGGCCTCTGTGCGAATCCTCACCCTCAAAGCCCTCCTCTCCCCTGGCAATCCTACCCCACCTGAAGTGCCCTCCTCTCCCTTCTCACTCTTTCTCTTGGGAAGTGGGTCTGGGAGGGGGCCTGGGGAATTTGCATTTCTCCCAGGATCCCAGGGGATATCATTGTTACTGGCCTGGAGACCTCGCTGTAAAAACCACAGAGGTCCCTTCACTCCCGTGTGTGGTTATCTTGCCTTCCTCCGTAGATCTAGGCTTCGTCTTGCTCCCATCCATTTTCTCTTTCTGTTCCCCATGCTCTGGTTACCTAATATCTAAAATAAATATCAATGAAGTATTCCCCAGCGAGTGTGGGATTCAGAAATGGATAGGATTTCAATAGGAAACAGGGAATATTTGGTTAGAGAATAGCGTAGTTTAAGAAAAAAGAGTATTTTTCTTTGTAACAGTGGGTCCCAGGGTTATTATTTACTAGCTAAGTGACCTCAGGCATATTTCATAAACTCCGAGAGCTTGGTTTGTCTGCTATAAAATGGGGATAATATTTACCTTTTCAGCTTTTCTGAGGATTAATTGGTAGTGCGCATATTAATGTGTGCAGAGCCTGGCACATGGCAGTAACTCAATAACAGTTACTTCTCCAGCACCAGGAAAGTTAGTCTAAGACTTTGGTGTCCATCAGAATCACCTGCAGAGCTTGTGGAAATGCAGAGTCCCAGGCCTTGCTTCTGGAGATTCTGACTCTTCAAGTCTGGGGATCAATCTGCACATTTAACAAGCAATCTGGATCATCCCGATTCAAGTGGTCTACAGGCAATCCATTCATTCATTCTTCACTTGGTTATTCAAGTGTTTGCAGTGAGTGCCCATGTGCCAGGCAGGATTCCAGGTGCTGAGGATACAGCAATGGACAAAATAAAGACCATACCCTCATAGAGCTGACATGCAGGATGCACTCTATGGAGAAGTATATAATGAATGCCCAGGTCATGAGAAGTGATATAAAGTGGGAGTAAAAGCAGTGCAAGACAGTAGTGATGAGATGGTCAGAAATGGTCTTTCTGAGAAGATGACCTTAGGGGAAAGACTGAATAAAGAGAGAAAAGGCGAAAGAATCTCCATTTCAAATTTGGTTCTCCCTAATGTGAATCACACAATTTAACATAGATGTATTGTAGTCATCTTTGGTTCTTTTGTTTTTTTTTAATAGAAAATATTGATTTCCCAACCAATGTGGTGGATCTTGTTGACTGTCCACCATATCCTGAGCACAATGCTCAATATTTTGCAATGATTATTTCTAATCCCCATAACAGCTCTGCAAGGGGAAGCATACCATTCCCATGTTATAGATAAAGGAGTCTTGAAGTTACATGGTCATATAGTTAATGAGTAGCCAATGTTGGTTCTTTCTACTACACCCTACAGCCTCTAACATATAAAAATCTGAGCTTTGTTCATTTTCCAAATCCACATTGGTGCCAATTGTATTGTCCTAATCCTCTTAAAGCGCCAATTATTTTGTTGCCATTTTTCAGATTCATTATTTTGCCATGCCCGGTAGTTTACAATCCTGGCTGCACATTCAGATCCCCTGGGAGTGGGGGCTGGGTATCCAGGATTTTAAAGTCGTCTCAGATGAATCTTATGTGCAGCCAATGTCGGGTACCACCGGCTAGCATTGTAGTCCAAGATTAATAATTATTTTCTGGTTGTATAACCAGGGGAACTCTGGTTCAGAATGTAGATCCAGAGGGTAGCTGTGAGCCAATACACTTGAGGTTCATGATCACCAGGGTGATAAATCTCTCAGAAATAAGAGACAGACCAGGCCCTTGAGCAGGCAGACAGAATGATATTGGAGAATAAACACAAGCCTTGGAATCCAAACAGGGTTTGACACCCAGCTCTGTTCTTCTCTGACTCTGTGATTTTGGGTGAGGTGCTACACCTAATATTGCTAGAAATATAGGGGCTTCCCAACACTGTATTCTCTATACTCTCTCTCAAATATACCACCCCCAACCAAAGAGTACCGGTTGGATCCCAGGAAGATGAGAAAAGAGCAACAATTTCCTCTCCACCTGACAATGACAGCATTACTTTTCCACTACAGGAAAGTAGAAGAAAATAAGAAGAATGCATTAAAAAAATTCTTTCCAGGCCCTTCTTTCCAAAGTTATTCAATTCCAAGTTTAGCATCCTCTCCTGGGAAAAGTAGAACTGTCTTTTTTATGCATTCACTGTAATAACTTTGAACCCAATAAGCTTTGCTATGAATCTTGGGCTAGTAGTGGTTGAAGAAGGAGGAAAGGGAAAAAAAAAAAGGTGAAGCTTAAGACTACTTTCTCTCTTCTTTCCTGAACCTCGTCTCCCCTCTAGCATACAGAGCCCTCCAGATCTCTTCTTCCCTTCTTAGCCCTTTCTTTCTTTTTAAACCCTCAATGTGAGACAATTGCTCCCACTTTGTATGCCATAGAGCTGTAATATTTGCCCATCGATGAGCTCCATTCAGCGGTTTGTTAACCGAAATGGGAAGTGACAGACTCAATAAAAGGAAATCTCTGTGCCAAGGAAACAGATATTATTTCTCCCCCTTGCTCTCCCTTTCTCTTTCTCTCAGATTACTCTGTGCTGGGCATCTGCAGACTCTGAGCTTACGGACACACCAAAGCTTCCTATTGATCCACGTCCAGCTAATTTGATCAGAATGGAGACTTCTATTCCCTGTTGTTCCTCCCAGTAGCTCTTAGCAGATAAGATTGAGTGCCTGGGAGTCACCCCCAACCTCCGTTGATTGGTACGAGGGAAGAAAAGATGCACAGGAACCTGGATTCACACTGTGGTGGGGGGCGGCATCCCGTAGACAAGATGGGAATATTACAAATGGATGAAGGTTGCAGTGAGGAAGTACAAGACCCCTTCCTGGGGACAGCCTGCTCGTCTTTTTTCGTCAATGATGAATTACAGAGAGGGCCCGCCATTCCCAATCATTGAAAAGCAGAAGATCTATGTGCAATAGATACACTTTTAATCTCTGAGTAAAGGCAACTCTGGGTTTAGACATGTTTTTATTTATTTACATATATTTGGACACTAGTCATAAATAATAATGATAATGATGACATTGAAAGTAATAGCTAACACTTATCAAACCCTTACTAAGAGCCAAGGACTATCTAAGCAATTAAGACATATTGTCTCATTTAATCCCCACAACAATGAAGGAGGCATTATTATTATCTACATTTTATAGCAGAAAATTGGGGCTTAAATTAGTAACTTGTTCAAGAACTCATGGCTGGGCAGGTAGGGGCCCTGGGAATCCAATGCATGACTGCTAAACTTGCCCTTTGCTTAAAACTTAAAAAAAAAAAAAATTTTGGAGATAATTGTTGATTCACAGGCAGTTGTGAGAAATAACACAAAGAGATTATCCCAAATTCCCTTCACCCAGTTGCCCCCAATGGTAACTTCTTGCAATCTGACAACTGGAGAACTGACGTTGATACAATCCAGCCACCATATTCCAACTTCCCCACACTAAGGTGTGTGTGTTCCCTTCTCTGTAATTTTATCACCTGTGTTGTTTCCTGTAGCAGCACCACAGTCAATGTACAGAGCAATTGCATCACAAGGATCCCTAGCTCTACCCTTTTGGGGCCACGGCTACCTCGCTTTTCCCCCTCCCAACCCCAGGCGATCACTAATTTGTTCTCTCTCTCTATAATTTTGTCATTTCAAGAATGCTACATAAAAAGTATGTGAAAAGCTTGCACTTTTGATCACCGTCTCTGTGCACGTGCGTGATTACAGAGCCAGTCCACGGACAAAACTTTGTGTCCACTGGGCTTCTTGGTCCCTTTCAGTTCCTCTTTCATCTCCCACATCCCTTCTGCTGCAGATTTACTGAGAGTAGATACTCTGTCGACACCAGTGTGTAGCCCATACTCACACTCCACCACCACCACTGTCATCCCAAGGGTAGGATCCGGATGTCATTGTGTGGGAATTCTACAAGATTCTCAGCTGGCATTCAGCCACCAGAGGCCAAGATGTTTCTTATCACTGCCCATCCTCACTCTCTGTTCCCTATCCTCATCTCCTTCTCCCTCCTCCCAGGCCAACATGAGGTACATTAGCCACACTGAGCATGGGGAGAAGAGGTCCAGCTTCAGTGGCTTATCAATGATGTCCCCCCCAGAAGCCACCATGCCTCATACTGGTTAAAACATTATAGCAGAAGAGGTTTGCTCAGGACTTCCAGAGAATACTAGACAGGATTATGTGTTGTTTATGGTTGGGTCGGGGTCTTCACCCTCAATTTTTACAGGATGGAGCATCTCCTGAAATCTGGTGTGGCAAACAACCTTGACTCTCCCCTGTGTCCCAGAGTGTCCAGAAGTTGTCTCATCAGATGAAATGACCGCTGCCCCTTCTGGGCATAAGTCAGGCCTCAGAGCTGGACAGGAAGCATTGCAGACCTCTGCCCAACACGACTCTTTCATTTTCTGGATTCTGTATGTGATGCCATCAAGGTCATTGCTTGTAAATGGTCAGTCTGCACTGGGGATAAAAGACTGGGGCTGCGCGCCACAGAGCATTATTAGATTAGGTCAGATCTTAGATTTGGGGGAATTTTCACCCCCTTACTCTAACAAGCCCAGAAAAGGTGATGTTGATATTAACTGCCCTCCAGAGCTCGTGCTCACATTTTCTGTTTCTCTCCCCCTCTTTCCTTCTCTCCTCTCCCCTGTAGACTAAGGTATTGAATCTTCCAGAGCCCCCTTCTCAGACCCACTAATTGTCACTTATGTTGTATCCTCAGCCTAATTGGATGCTGTGCTGTCCCCTACCACCTGATGCCCCTCCCGTCTTTCCTTCAATGGCTCTCCCTTTGGCTGGGCATCAAACACAGACCTGGCGGGTATTTAGTTTCCAGAGCCTCTCCTCGCTCCCCCATTCTCCCATCTGACTTAAGGAAGCCACCCGTTTGTCAATGGCAAGAGAGCAGAATCCTCTGGCTCCTTTGGCTCCATGCATCCAGCACCTTTGAGTGGGCAGACTTTATTGTGCCTTGTCAGGCCTGCCATGGCTTTTGGTTTCCCGCACATTTGAATAATACATCTGATTACCATGGCAAATGTGGCGGCATAGGCGAGTTCGGACCTCCTGCCTAATTAACTGATGATAACAGGGCCCACTGCCCTTTCCCCTCTGCGAAGCCATCACGGACATGACAGTTCTTTTATCTTTCTTCAAAATTGACTTGCTCTCCCGACCCTCTGGCAGCTCCCGTTTTCTCTGTTTCCCTCTCATGCCTCTGCGAGACTGTTAATTTTCCGTGGCACCTCCTATCTGCTTGTAATTAACACATCGAACACTGAAGACATAGTTATGCTTTTTGCAGATGCCTAATGGAGGTGTTTTCTTCCTCAACTAATTATGCCACTGTATTTTAGCAATCTGCCTTGACCTAAAAGGATTTTTTTTTTTTTATTGTTTTGGTTGGAAGAACAAGTACAGTTTTGGAACCCAGTTTGGGCCGAAGAGAAGGAAATCATTACCCATTACCGATACATGTTGTCAGTGCTTCTTTTTGTAGTCTTGAAAGTAACAAATGAGGGTACGGTTTTTGTCAGCCGTCCTGTTCGGCGATTAGCAACTCTTTGTTCGATGTGGGTAATATTTGCTTTGGGTAGATGCTCTCGTTCGAATCTAAATATTCTGCTGTGGTAATTATACAGATGGGGCACATGACCTGTTCCATCGAGTGTGGAAATCCACAGCAGATTGCAAATAGTCTCCCATCCTATTAGATTTTAGAGAAGCTGAGCCCTTGTCTTTGCCACACGTGAGACCCAGAATCTGTTTATCATCTTATGCTTAGGCTTAAGATTTAAGCTGTAATGAATACTGGTTCAAAGAGATCGAGGTATAAGGAGGTGGGTAGTTACAGCAATAAAAACAGGAGCAAAAAGAGCAGCTTTTGTGAAGGACTCCAGCTAGAATAATGATGATAGAATTGTCTAAATCAATACATCTCTTGTCAGACCCATGTCTGATGTTTGAATCAACCAGGCCTTTTCTCCAAGAGCTTTTCTTGAGAATATTGAATTATTTATTATTTGTATCTTTTCCCCCCTTCTCTTTCTGATGATTTTTTTTCCCTCTGACTTAGTAAAATTTGTTTTTCATGCTGCCAGGTTCAATGTTGTCTACTCTTTGATAAATAGCAGTAATTGGGCATATAGCAGAAGTCATGTACAAATGTATGACTTCAATTACATCTAGAGCATTTTTTCTTTATATTGATCTTTTTTCTCCCTTTCTTATAAGATCTGTTCTCTATAGCCTGTAGTGCTTAGTATTTAAAAAAATTATTCTTTGTCTGTATGTTCGCATGTACTCTTCAGCATATGTATCTTTTTAAAAAATCTGGTCCTGAACTTCCATCAGCATGGACTGACCTGGAAGGGGAAACTTTGAGGCCGTCACCTGGTCACCTCTCACAGACACTCCCGTCTGACTGTCTTGCCTCGTCTGGCAGTGTGTAGTTTCTGTAGCCTGGTTTTCCTGTTGGGCCAAGATAGGGAAGGCGATTTTATAGATGAGGAAATAAATGTGTATGCAATGAAAATTGAGAAGAGGGCAGTTTCTGTTTTTTTTTTTAAAAAAAAAGCAGAAGAGAAATGAAATGAAGAAGAAATCGAAAGAGAGAATCAGTGTTGTAATTCAAGCTTAAGAAATGATTGTTCTTGCACACTAATTGTTCCTGACCCTGTCTAGGTATTCCTTCTTTACGATTCTTAAACTAGATGTATTTGTTTGCCAGCTGAATGCATACTTTCCCCTGAGTGACTTTCCACACTCACTCATCCATAAATACACCCATTTCCAAGGTTCGATACCAGCCCCCGTGTTTGGTGATAATGGCTTAGCAATTGCAACATCTCCTAGGCACAGCCAGGTTTTCTAAGCCAGGCATCTGATGTCTGTCAATTTCAAAGTCACTGCTCTGAGTGAACTGAACCTACAAGTTGGAGAGAGTTGGAAGCCTACTGAGGCACTAAATTGAACACAGGTTCTCAAGTCCCATGTCACATTTCCGCCGGCCTGGAGACCTTCCCCAAAGTGCAGTCATACAAAGAACAACTGATTGTGGAGTTCGCCTTGTTCCTTCTGTGGCTTTAGATCTGTCCCATTGAATCGTGCTGCTCTCAGAACTTTGCTGAGAAGTAAAATAGGATGGAATGCTGAATTATACTTTTTAAGGGCATGCAAATAGAGAGAGTTGATTTTTTTCAATGTTTCTAAGGAGAAGCGAGCACTTAAAAGGCATTTTTCAGGTAGAGGTGTGTACACACATTATTTTATCTCGTGCCCAGTCCCTAAAGCCATCTCTGTCCCATTTTATTCAGAGGGAGAAAATAGAATAAAAACCTCAGAGCATCTGAGTGATAAAGGAATCACATTCTCAGTTGTTATGCTGCAGGTGATGAAGCTGAGACTTAAATAGACAAAGAAAAATTGAGTTGGCTCTGGCTGAGTCTGTGACTGTGGACCCCACTAGGTTGCTGCGTGTGAGCGTGTGTGTGAGAAGCACTTTTATAAAACTGCATCTCCCACCACTAGGCTGTTAGGCATGGCGCTCAGAAACAGCCCTATTGTTTTAGATTTCCTTTCATATCATGTAGGTGTCTATACCATGCCACCCACACAGGAGAGCAAGTGAGCTGTGAAATATATTCATTGTTAGAGTACCGGAGGAATGGCGGGCGCAATCGGAGGTAATAATGTCCGACAGGCAAGGGAGGCCGCCAACATTACCTGCATTATTTCGGTTGCCTTTTTCATTATAGGTTCGGGAAATAGGCAGCAATTCGATTATGGCATGATTTGGGGTGGAATTGCTTGCGCTCCCTGACCTCGTCACTGGGGGATCAAATGAGAAGTCAGCTCAAATAAAGTTTATAGTGCATTAACTGGACGGAGCAGTGCCTTACCCACAGAGCACGATTTTTCATCTTCCAGGGGTTTGTAACTGCAGCACAGATATATCTGTACCTTAAGGCACAGGGAGGATTGGCTGAGATGTATAGGAGTGAGCAGAGGTGGCCAATGGTGTGCAAACCCCTCCCCTCCCATGTGCAGCCCGGGTTCCTCTGCAGCTTGAGCGAATCAGTGTGATTAATAACACGGAGGGAACCTGCTTGTTGGATTATTAATTTCTCGTCCCCTTCGCCTTATTTTTTTTTTTTCCTTTGCACACATTCCTGATGCTTTTCCTTCTGCCTTTTCTCCTTTTGCCTTTGGCCAAGCCTCTCCATGCCTCCTTTTCTCTCCTCTGGCCCACCTTTTTTGCCCATGGAGCTAACCACTAGCATTTCACACTGACGCCTGGCCACCCAACCTCGTGCCGGCTGGCTTCACACCTGGGGTGAGTTTATCTCTTCCCGTTGGGGATTCTGTCTCTGAAAGCAGGAGAGAGAGAGGGAGAGAGCAAGAGAATGGACCGCAGGGAGTTTGAGCCCTGCTGTATTTTAAGCGCAGGCTTGGCTTTCGTTAGGAGTGACCAAAAAAGCAAGGCCTGTTCCCTGAGTCCCTGCACCCCTCCCCACCCAGCTTTTGCTGCATGGAGGCACATGATTTCTCTTAGTTAACTAATTACATCTCTTCTCACCAGTTCTGTACACAAAGAGTGCACATTGCAAAACAGAGAAAAAGGGGAAATCATGACAGGTAATTGCACGGCTGTCGTACTAAAAGATATTTGGAGTGCCAGAGTTTTCTCTGACAGCAGAATGTGGACTGAAGTAAGGGGGCGATTTGGGCAGTTTCCGAGGCACCTCATGAGTTGGGGGTACTTTGCATCAAAACTCCTGTCGCCATCTATACCCCCGATTTGCCAGCCGTACTGTCACACCATTGGCAAGGACTGGGCAGGCTGACTGTGGCACAGGACACTTTGCAGCTGTGGCTTGGGTGTTGCTCCTGTGCATTTGAGTGGGGGACTTCTGCGTTTTGATTCGCTGACCTGCTCATGTGTCCAGCTGGCATAAAAGGAACAGAAGAGGAGGCTGGGCCACGTCCTTCTCCACATTCCATAGCTCTGCCCTGCATCTCTCCTCCCCTGTCTCAGAGGATTTCTTTCCTACTCTCTGAGTCTCTCCTCTCCTGGAAATCAGCAAGATTAAATAGCAGTAGGGAGGGGGGCGCGATGTGTATTATTCCCATGAGCCGTCTTTACCAGCATGTCCATTTTTCTGAAGGAAACCTTGTGTTTTAATCCCAGGAAGTCCACCCTTTGTGGAGATTACCGTGAAGCCCCAAAAGCTAATAGGATGGAGAACTAAAGGCAGTTGACATTAATTGTTCTCTTTATTTACACAACTTAAGCACCAGGCAGGAAAAAAATCTTCCAAGCTGATTATTCCTTTGGTTTATTCTGAGTCGGTTCTTTTTTTTTTCTTTTTAAAGCATTTGGAGCTTCTTAAGTAGCGAATGTTGAGGGGAAAAGAAGTATGCAGTGATACAATGACTCCAGTTCCAGGAGCAGGATTTTGTCATGCGGTTTTGAAGCAATGCACAAGTACAGTAGCTGTGGATTTTATTTATGTACTTTGTATATACTTACTTATGTTTTATCAAATGCGAGATCACCGGTGACACCTTCGTGTTCCCCTCATACCCACCCACAGGTGTACCTTGAGCATGTGTTTATTTCGTCTATTACATGGTACCCAGCCTAAGAAAGGAGAGTACATGTGGCAGGGGGCAGCATTTCAACTTTGACAGTTTGGGGGCATAGCGTTATCCTAAAACAAAAAACAAAATAAAAAACAAATGAACAAACAAAAACCAGCGCCAGTATGAGCAACCGGGTTATCTCTTTGAATTTTCAATTAATTTTTCTGCAGTTTCTTGACCTCCCTCAGAGAATAACTCAGAGATATTAGTTTAGCTAAATGTCCACGAGAGAGGTAAAATTTGGAGAGGAACTGAGGCAAATTATGCCCCCAAGCTGATAGGCTGTTTAGATGTTTGGGCACTAAGAACAATGATACAGGATGTAGAGATGGCACTTACTTTTTCAATACAAATCTTCCATTGTTTTTATTTTGAAATATAAAAGGGAACTTTTTAAAAAATCTAAGTGTATTGTCTATGGTAAGTCTTGGCTTTTTTTTTTTTTTTTTTTTTTCAGGGAAAAGCTTGTACTGGTGGGAAATAATCTCATTTTGGACAGTTAGAGAAAAATTTGAAAATGGTGTTTCAAAGCGTCTTTTTGCTGTAGCATGCTAAAATTCAAATATTCCTTTAATGCTTCAGTTAGAACACACAGATTCACAACAGAGGCTTGATGAGAGGGGTTTAATTTTTTTCACTATGACTTTTTATAGACCTGCAAAGCAGAGAAAGTAATATTTGATGAGTAATATATGAACTGGCTTTTCACCTCCCGGTAGTCTTCTCCTCTGCTTCCTTCCTCCCTTCCTCTCCCCTCTGTCCTTTTCCCTAGGGCAGCCTTCCAGTGAATCACGTGGTCCGAAACTTCCTCCAAACCTGTTTCTACCTGGGAAATTCCAAGGTTTGGAATCCTTCTTTGAAAACTTAAAATAGCATTTGTATCTGAATGAATCACGTTCCACTTTAAATATCAGCTCATTTGAGCTCCTTTCTTTCCAAGTTGCGAAATGTTTCTTCTGAGATGACATGGATTCCTCTGGTTTATTCAGCTACCAAACTTCTCCAGATCAATGTGTGAAAATAATGAAGTTGCTAAGCCCTGAGAATAAGCATTGGAAAGAGCCATTATCCTACCTAGGCAAAAACAATGCTAAACATTTGGAAAAGAAAATGCACCTTCCCCCTTAAAAAAAATTCCTCCTTGAATTGGGGAGAGACTTGATACCCTTCCAGCATTCCCCCCAGCCCCACCCCCCACCCCGCCCGCCACTGTTGTGTAACAGTTCTTAAAATACTGCCTTGTTAATTTGTTTCTATTTTACATGGACATTATGCAAACAGTGATAAATGAAATGTATCCTTTTTTGCCCCCATAAAGCTTCCTCCCAGATTCTCCTCCGTGTTCACAGAAATGTGCTGTATTCATGAGCTCTGATCACTTGTTTACGCACACTGGAGTTCATTTGTTCAAGGCGGCATCTGGGCCTCGGATGTCAGGAGAGACCTGTCGAGGCAGAGCGCTATTAATACTGAGGCTTATCTTGTTTAGAGGAGTAATCATTTTAATATGTTCCAGGAAAAGCCAGTGTGGAGCTCTCCACCCACCTTCACCTAGGCAGGGTCTGCACCTTCCAAAGGCAGGCACAGCCCCAAAGAGCTCTTAAAGAAGCAATGACAGGGTCGTGATTGCTCTACAAATTGAGTCTTTTTTCTGCTTGACAGTGATCCTGGCATAGTCACCCCACTTAATCCTTGCTAGCAATTTGCCTATAGTTGCAGCTAACAAGATGTGATTAGAGGGGAGTTGCCAGTCACCGCTTAACACCCAGCTCCAGGTCACCATGGGCACAGGCGACCGAATGGGGCCTGTTTTCCTAACTCACCACCTCTCAATGCATTAGCCCAGCACTTAGCTAATGATAGTTTTCGAGCACCAGCCAGAGTTCCTGAATAGCATCAGGCATTAGTTATCCAGCTCCCTGTGCAGCGAGCAACACCAGGAAGGAGAGAGAGAAGGCCTTTCGTTCTTCAAACCAAAACCAAAGAGATAAGCCCGGAGAGAGAGTCTCTCCCGAAAAAGTTAGGTGGACACTGTGCAGGATGGCCATCTGGGAGTTGTGGGTTGACACCAAGAAGGAGACAAGACATATTGCATATTTTGCCTATCTTCTGTAAGTAAGGACCTGGGAGTGGCAACAGGGCCATATCTTGGGTTCCAAGCTAGAATGAAGCAGAACCTGCAGATACTCTGTGTGGTAGGGGTGTAAGCAGAAGAAAGCCGAGTGTGGGGTAGGTCCATGGTTCTCATACTTCAGCACGTGTCAGCATCCCCTGGAGAGTTTGTTAAAACCTCAGCGTTTCTGATTCAGCAGGTCTGGGGTGGAGCCACAGAATTTGCATTCTAACAAGTTCCCAAGAGATGCTGCTGCTGCTGGTCCAAGATCCACACTTTGAGAACCTACGGTGCAGTTGGACAAGCTTGGTCTTTGCTACCCCCAACCTCCCTGTTAACACCCATGTGTGTCGCCCCGTTATCTTCAGGAGAAAGTCCCAAATCCTTAACTGACTTCCGAGACCCTTTATAATCTGGCCACTCCTTCTGTCTAGTCATACCTCCTCCTGCCCAAGCTATTTAATGGTGAACTTGCCAGGAGCCCCACAAGTGTGTTTTTACATTCCAAGGATGTTGCTCCTTCCCATTTTCTCACCTGGAAAGTTCTTACCCACCTGTTACGTTGGAGCTCAACTGTGGCCTCTTCTGAGGGGCCCCAGCTGAGTCTGTCCCTCCCTCCAAATCTGAATATCCCCAGCTGCTTATGCATACCTGCATGACGGATGTATCATGTTGTAGGACGGGGTTTATGTGTCTTTCTTCTTGAAGTCAGGGATCCCTTTTATTCATTTTATTCCTCCAACACCTAACATTGTGCCTGGTAGCATTGAGACTCAGCCTTACCCATCTTTATAATGGGAATATTAATGATGATAATAATAATAGCAGTAATGGCGATACCACAACTTCCTTTGCACATTGGTAATAAAATGCATAGCACATGCCTGACACATAGCAAAAATTCAATACATAGGAAGATCCATCTTATTTTCTTTGTCCTACTATGGGATATCCACACTGGTGGAATGACGATCAGACCTGTAGAAACGAGTGGGTGAAAGCAGAAAGGACATCACACAGGAGCTATAGGGAAATTGGGCAGGGTGACGATTTTTCTAGCATCCCCTGATGTTAATATTATGAATACAATCCTGTGAATTGGAGTAACTGGAAGGGGTAACTTCCAGCAGACAGAGGAAATGCCGCATCCTTTCTCTGGCTGCTCCGTGCCCTGCTCACCCATCCCCAGCCACTCTGGTTTCTTCTTCTGCCAGAGCACTCTGGGATCCCAAAGACTTTGTACAAACCATCCTGCCTCTCCTTCCCTCACCCTTTTCTCACTCATCAGCTGTTGATTTAAATATCAGGACCTCAGAGAAGGCTTCCCTGGCCAACCCATCAGCTTGCATTTTTTCTGCCAGCACCCTGTACCTTCCTTTCATGGCACTGTAGCAGCCTGAAATGATTTTATATGCATGGAGTGTTTCTTTCTCTCACTCTACAATAAGCTCCATGAAGGCAGGAAGCCACTTATTTTGTCCTATCTTAAACCCTCAGAACCTAGTACAGTGCAGGACATACAGTAGGTGAAAAGGAAATGGTCATTAAATGGATGAAGGAATGTTGGGAGGAAGTGATCAAAACTACTACATAAGCCTTGTGGGTCAAGGCAAATGTAATACATCTCTTCCCTCGGGGATTTTACGATCTTCATTGTTGAAAAAAGGACATGGACAGTGCGTTGGTCAGATAGCTCTCTTCCTTCCTTCCCTAGGCCCTACTCTCATCATAGCATCATACTTTCTTTCCTTCCTTCCTTCATTAATCCAATAATTACTGAGACCTACTATATGTTGGACACCCTTCTGGAAGCTGGGGAATAGCAGTAAACTAAATATACAAAAAGTCTTGCCCTTGTGGAAATTATGTTACAGTGTTGTATTTACCCAGTTACTTTGTTATCAGGATTTTCTCCCAGCTCCTGACTTGATTCCTTAACAAAGAATAGATGTTGAATAGAAAGTGGCTGAATGAATGGATTCTTTAAAATTTTTTCACTTTCCTTCCACTAATTCTAATCCAGCCAAATGGGCTCATCATTAATCTGGCACCCTTAAATATGTTTGAATAAATAACGTCCCATAGGCTTACTGTATATATTCCAGCCTCATACCTTTGCCCACACCCATTCCCCTTTTGGAAAGGGGTTTCTTGTTTTGTTGCTCTTGTTTATCCATTCCCAAAGGCAAAGCTGCAGCATCTCACTCATGAGAATTGTTCGAAACAAATTCACCCTTGGATTAAAAATGGCACCCAACTATCAGCGTCTCTGTAACAATCGACAGCGTGTATGGTATAGAACCCTGGACTCAAGTCCAGTGAGCAGGTCCATGTTTGAACTCTGGCCCACTTGTTAGCTGGATGCTCATGTGCAAGGAAGTGACAACAAGGCTGAGTTGTCCTGCATGTTAAATAGAAGGATGTGTGTGTGGTATGACTGGAAAAGTACTTGGCTTAGGCATATGCCAAAGAATCTTAGCTTGCTTGTTTCTTGGACTCAGGTAGATGGAATCACATGTGCTTGAATCTATGTTGCATGGAGGGTTTGCTTTCACCATAATCAAACAAGAATCTGAGCCCCTCATGGTGTTCTCCTGGACTCCAGGGGTGCCAGCAAGGTCACGCTTTTCGTAGCAGCAATCCTAACCACAAATGGACATGGACTGATTGTCCATCGGCTATGTGCCCTGCACTGTGCTGGCATTTTGCATGATTATCTCATTTAAGCCCTTTCCTTAACTCCAACAAGGGATGCTATTTTTTTTATGTCTTTTTAAACAAATTCTGGTAAAATACAAATAACATAAAATTTACCATTAATGACATTTAGTCTACTCACCATGGTGTGTGCCCATCATCACTATCTAGTTCCAGAACGTTTCCATAACCCCAAAAGGAAACCCCATACTCATTCAGCAGTCACTCTCCATTCTCCCCTCTCCTTAGCCCCTGGCAAAATCCACAGAACAAAGATATGGGGAGGTTAACTGGCCTGCTTTAGAACCACATGAGTAACTGGCAGAGCTGGGATTTGAGGCCAGGAAGCCTGCCATCCCAATGCAGAATGCTTAATTGCCCAGCAAATTAGCTCTCCATTAGAGAGGCCTTCCCCTCCACCCCACCCAATTCACGCTATCTATGCAAGGGTTGTTTCTAGTTGACACAAAAATGAGTTTCTCTGAGACCTCATTAGAGGATTCCCACTACTCCCACCAGTGGGAAGCCTGTGTCACCTGGAGTCCCCATCCCTCTATCAGCTTTTCCTACACCCAGCCCAGTAGGGAGGAGGGTCCAGCAGTTGGGAGAAGACGAGTCCTCAGGCCCTGGTAGGGGGCTGTCCACCGTGTGTGGTCCTCAAGGAAATCTCCAGGTCAGAAAGGATGCTTGAGGCCAGTCCAGGGCCTTTCCCTGGGGCAGAAATGTGGCTCTCAGACAATGTGCCCACTTTTCTTAAATTGAGTCCTTGTCTTAAAGATGGGGTGTGACTCCCAAGGTGGGACAGAATTCTGGGAGAGAGGCGAACATTGGGATTCCACTAAAAATCTCCACATGAATGACTTCCAGGGAAAAGGTTAATCTGTTGCCCCATTTGTGTTTAATCTTCAGAAATATTTAGGATCCCAGGCCTAGAGGAGAGAATTTTTGTGAATTCAACCAATACTTCTGGATGCCTACTGAGGCTGCTTGGGGACATGATCACCCGGGGCACATCGCTTCTTAAAGATATAGTATTCCTCATCTCAGACCAGGAGTCCACAAATGTTTTTTCTAAAGAACCAGATAGTAACTATTCTAGGATTTTCGGGCCACCTGGTCTCTGTCACAACTACTCAACTCTGCTGTTTTAGGCTTGAAGCAGCCAGAGGCAGTATATAAATAAATGAGTATGACTATGTTTCAATAAAGCTTTATTTACAAAAACAGGTGGTAGGCTGAATTTGGCCTTTGGGCCATAGTTTGAGACCCCTGTCCTAGACCCCAGCTAACTCCCTATTCTGTGAAGTGTGGAACCCTCCCAGGACTTCTGCTGATTCCCAGGAACTGCTGCTCTTCTGCCTTCTCTCGACCTGCCAGGTCGCTGAACTTGCACACATGGCCGCCTCTGTTTTCTGGCCACATCAACACAGATCAGCAGCTTTGTGAAGTTTCCCCCAGAGAATCCGTTCTTTCAAGCAGCATTTTTAAACAGTGTAGAGAGGAGCATGTGGAGGGCAACCTGCTCTCACATCCCTCCACAAAGAACATGCAAAAATTCCAAGCAGTCATTGCTGTTTTCCCCCTCAGGCAGCCATGGAGATGGGGAGATGGCGTAGTGGAGTGGGGGTGCCTCTAGCCTGGCCCCTAAAATGTATGCAACTTTGCTGGTCCCTTTCTCTTTCCCCCTGAGACTTCATTGGGAATTTTAAATTCCTGTGCCTTTAGAACTCAGAAGAGTTTCTTGCTTCTTCTAAGCTGGGCACAGATCAGCATAGAGGTGCTTGAATGGGCAGGTGGACAGTAACGGGTGTGGGTCCTGTCCTACCTCAGACACTCAGCTCTTACCCAGGCATTCTCCACAATAAAGGCAATACTCTCCCTAAAAGGAATTCTGACTAATACCTTTTTTTACCCTCTCCATCTTGTCGTACAAAGATGACATGACCTTCGTCTTAGGAACTTAAAGTCTCATAGGAAAGATGTTCCATTTAGGTCAGTTGTAAAGCAGTGGAATGAATGCACAGTGCTCTGTGGGAGCACCGAAAAATGAGTGATCCAGTCTCACTGACAGATTGCACAAGGAGGCAGCATGTGAGTTGGGGCTTTCGGGGTTCATGTGATGTAAGTGAAGCTTATTTGACTTAAAATTTTTGGAGAGTTGTCTGAGAGAGACCATCAATTTAGCTTCTATAAGAGCAAAGATAGAATAATTCATCCATCCATCCCTCCACCCATCCATCTATCCATCCATCCATCTATCCATCCATCCGTCTATCCATCCATCCATTCTAAAAATACTTACTTAATATCTGTTGTGTACCATGCACTGAGCCAAGGGGCAGAGAGAAAAAAGTAAGTGCAGCCAATTCTGAAGAAGTTCAGAGAAGTGTGATAGACAGGTATGTTAGACAATTAATTATAAACCGAAGTGGTAAGTGGAATTTTGGACAGAGTATTTATAAGAGTGTTGAGGATGAACAATTAATACTGTTGGAAGACGCTCTTGGAGAGGTCAAGGCTGGATGTTCTTAAAGCCAGTAAAAGGCATTAACCAGGTAAAAAGGAAGTAAGATCAAGAATGCTCCCAGTAGAGGAGGGCACAAGAGCAAAGACTATGAACCAGATAAGAGTGCAGGAGACTCTGACACTCGGTGTTATTGGAGATGAGGCAGGAGATGATTCTGGGAAATAAGGCAGGGACCAGAATGCAATTGGCAGTATGTTTTACTGGACTGCATCTTTCAAAGGCTACAGGGAGCCCCTGAAGTTTAGTGTGTTTTTTTTTTTTTTTTTGAGGAAGATTAGCCCTGAGCTAACTACTGCCAATCCTCCTCTTTTTGCTGAGGAAGGCTGGCCCTGAGCTAACATCCATGCCCATCTTCCTCTACTTTATATGTGTGATGCCTACCGCAGCATGGCTTGCCAAGCGGTGCCGTGTCCGCACCCGGGATCCGAACTGGCTAACCCCGGGCCGCCGAGAAGCGGAACGTGCCAACTTAACTGCTGAGCCACCGGGCCGGTCCCTGAAGTTTAGTGTTTTTAATAAATGTTTTTTTTAGGATAGTTTTAGATTTACAGGAAAGTTGCCAAGATAGTAAAGAGAGTTCTGTGGTAGACTGCACCCAGTTTTCCTTATCATTAACATCTTACATTGCTATGGTACATTTATCACAACTAATGAACCAATATTGATGCATTAATGTTAACTAAAGTCCATATTTTATTCAGATTTCCTTAATTTTTATCTAATGTCCCTTTTCTGTTTCTGGACCCCATGCAGGATCGCACATTACATTCAGTCATCATGTCTCCTTAGTCCCCTCAGGTCTGTGACAATTTCTTAGAGTTTCCTTGATTTTGATGACCTTGGTGGTTTTGAGGAGTACAGGTCCGGTATTTTGTAGAGTGTTCATCAGTTTAGGTTTGTCTGATGTTTTTCTCATGGTTTTAGACTGAGGTTATGGCTTTGAGGAGGAAGACCTCAGAGGCAAAGTACCATTCTCCTCACATCCTATCAAGGGCTCTTCCTGTCAGATTTACCACTGTTGATGGTCACCTGGATCACAGGGCTGAGGGAGTGTTTGCCAGGTTTCTCCATTGAAAGTTACCCTTTTTTTCTCCCCTTCCATACTGTGAAGGAGGTCACTCTGTGTAGCTCACACAGCTCGCACTTGTCGGTTGGACAGTTATTCCCCACCTCTAGAGAGGACAGCATCTGTATCCATGGAAATTTCTAAGTAGAAGAGGGACCTGGCTTAAGGACCATTGGGTGGAAAACGCAAGGAGAGCTATTGCAAACCAACTTGAAGCAGCTTCGGCTCACTACTAGGAAAACTGCCTTCCCCTTAAAACTGTTAGGTTGTGGGTTTTAGCATTTGAGTGGGTTCAGTGCAAGGATAAATACAATTCTTTAAAGGTTGTTACCGAACCAGGGTCATTTTTGCCTGCCGCCCAGAAAGCCAAACACCGGGACGATGAGATTGCAGCAGAGAGAGGGTTTCCTCACAAGGCAGCCACGTGAGGAAGTGAGAGCATGAGCCTCAAATTCACTTCCCCCAAAATAGGGACTCAGGGATATTTATGGTGTAGGGAGCAAGGTGGTCTGAAATGTGGAGAGAGGTGATTGGAGGTGAGGAGAGGTGAGGTAATTGATGATGTGCGCAAGCGTAGTCAGACTCCACGCCTCTTCATAGGACCCATGTTCACAAAATGGCGGTGTTAGCATGATCTGAGGTAGAGTTTTTAGCCTCTTGACATCAAAAGGTCGCCTATCGGACATCTCCACGGACCCAGTTGATGAGTTTGGTGGTCTCAACCAGCCTGAAGTGGATGAGGAGTTCTAATTCCTGAAAAACAGCTCTCACACCCATTACCATGGTGGCCCAGGCTTCAGGGAGATGTGATCTACAGGAGCCTAATGGGAGTCAGACAGCATAGTGCCTGAGCAGCACAGTTAACGATGGGTGGGTTAAACAGCTGAAAGCTGTAATCAGTAATTGCAAAAGCAAAAAAACTTTAGTAACTAGATACTTAATCATCAATGGCTGTTTGACGGTTGCAAGGTCTCCATCATCCAGGCAAAGCTGATGGCCACAACTTGAGACCTTGTCTGACAGAAAGCCAGAGTTTCATTCTTCCATGCAGAAGGTTGCATTTTAACTTCAGGAGTTGTCCCATTACGGCATGTGTGTGTTTTGTGTGTGTGTGTGTGTGTGTGTGTGTTCCACATCCACAGAAATGATCACAGAAGGCAACATTCGTTGAAGTCCTTCACCATCACTATAGCAAATTATTTCTTCTGTCACACAGAAACCTCTTTTCTTCTCTCTCCACTGTGACCTTCAGTGACACCATTTTCTTCTTCCTTCTCTGGCACACTTTTCTGGGGAGGGTGTGGCCTAAACCTCCTACATTGCAGAGCCTTCTCTCCCCACATACAAACAACTGAGGAGAGTGTAACTCAGGACAGCCTTTTTGGAGGACAAATTGGCAGTACTCTTCCAATTTAAAATACTCCTATATTTTGGCCAAGCAACATATATATTTTTTCAGTGGGATTATTCTATTCTTTTTTTTTTTCCAACTTAATGATAGGTCATGGGCATATTTCCTTTTTGGTCAATGTTTATGTTGTTTTCAGGTTTTTAAAAAATTTTTCTATTTGTTTTCTTTATTTCTATCCCAAAGTATTTTGGCAGGCAAACTTGAACAAATGTGTTTGAACTTATGTGTATAGCTTCATGTCAGATATTTTACAAGAAGCTGAATTGTGTGTTCAAAGGTTTGGGACATTTGAAATTTGTAGAGGGTTCTTCAGATCACTCTCCGATCAGCTGGATAAATGTGCATTCACAACACAGTGCAAGCATATCGCATTCTGCCTCATCCTTCCTATGACCCTGCAAGGCAGGCATGGTCATTCCCATTTCAAAGATGAGGAAACTGAGGCTCAGTAAGGTTTAAGGAGTGGGCCTGGGTTACCTCCAAACTAAGCGAGACATCTAGAAAATTATTTGGTCTCTTGGCTGCGATGCTCCCAAAATATAAAACCTCATGACACCAAAAGAAGCCCTGAAACAGATGCAGCATTATTCTGTTTTGCTATAGGACCCGTTTAATCTGCTTTATGATACTGTGCTAGAATTTTCCAAGTTCATAGGCATGAAACAAATGCATTACCCTAAATGGTGCTAGAATTTAATTATCTTTTTTTCCCCCTCGCTTTTCTGTTAAATTAGTATCCTTCTTCTCCAAATAGGCAGTTCCCACTTTGGAGGGAGCGGAGGAGTTCTTGCCCGTCAAACCTGGGAGAAATGGTACTTCTGTAGAGAGTAGATCCCAGGCTCTCTGGTGTCAGCCTTTGTGGAAAGGATGTTAAGAGAGACAAAAGGACACTGTCGGCGCGTTATTAATGTTAAAAATTGTTGATGTTCCATGCAGTGTGTTTTTCTAATTAGAGCCGAGCTGCAGAGTACCATTTCCATAATCAACATGGGAACGGAAACTCAGCAAAATTTCATGTATTTGCAATGAAACTGCTCCCCGGCAACATAAAAATGGCTTTTATAACATAAAGGCTGTAATTAGAATAAGTCAAATCAGTTGGAAACGATTAAGGCCAGCGTAGGCAAAGCTGCCTTCTAAATATTTGTCTGGAGATTAGCCCACTCCTGCAGCCCTGAGAAGCATCTTTGATTTACTTATACTGCTCAACGTGGCAAAGATAATCCTGTGGAAGGCAAATGAACACAGATTTAGATGTGCTGGTCGGCCCCTTCTGCAATTTGACAGGAGCAGCCCACTGGAAGCAAAGTCAGAAAAAAAAATGAATAGGGTCACATTAGACAAATTGCTTAAAAAAAAAAAAAGCACACCGTGATCATCAATTTAAATTCTTTTAAAATGTGTTCGGTCTTTGAAGCTTTTAGGATGCACTTTAGAAGTCCACGTGGAATAATTCCCTGCATGTCAATGCGACAGTTGATGCGCGACTCATTGTATTTAAAATTATAGTTCTGAGATGGGACTTGCTCCACGCTGCTTGTCTGACATCAGCTATTAAAATACAAGTAAATCTTGGCAGGTGGAAATTTAGAGAAGAAAAGAGATTATATAAGAAAAATCAGAATTGTTAATATTAATTTGCTAACCAGGGGACACTGGCTACCGATAGTTTTTCATGTGCTCTAATAGGATACTGATATGAGGAACGCCCTACTCTTGCCAAGGATGGGGATGGAGGTTGTGAATGGGGCTGGAAGGAGTAAAAAGTGCCACCAAGGATTGCATGTGGTCCATGGTTTGGGTCCTTTAACGCCAAAGTGGCCACCATGACACCCCACCTTTCTTCCATGACATCTGGTCTAGCAGTTTAGCACTATGCTGGCATGGCAGAAGACGGGAATCAAGGAGACAGGGCAGGAAAACAACTGGTCTTGAGACCAGGCTGGAATATACGTGGACTCTTGCCTTCTCTTAGAAGGGCATAATTCGTCCTGACAGGCTTCCTACTCATTTGTAAGCCCTTCAGAATCCCAAACTTGTGTGCGTGCCTGCATTTATCCATTGAAAATATAATCAGCCTAATGCATTCTCTTACTGAATTTTAAACCAGCCCATTAAAACTCCTTTAACGTGCTAAAGTCGGCTTCAGAGAGGGTTTCCATTTCATCTTTATTGAGCTGAGGCAATGGTTCGCTCTCCCCTTGCACCACAGTGAGCGCCTGTCAATAATTCAATAGCATAGCCTTGACGGGCCCAAGCCCAGCCTAGACTTTCAACCGAGCCAAGCAGCTTGTCAAAGCCTGATGCGCTGTCAATGGCCAACTGATCTATACTGCATGAATCCCCCCCTCAGCTCTTGATGTGTCCCTGGGAATAAAAAGAAAGCCATTTCAGAAGTCAGCCCAGTGAGAAGCACCTGTTTGTAGAGAATCTTTAATGAGGACAGGTCGTGCCGTGGTGGCGTGGAGTTCTGCAGAAGCCACCACACCTTGTTGTGTTGAGCTAATGTGGGGTCTCTCCATGCGTGCGCGCTCAGGATGCGGAGGAGCGCGTTTGTGGCACCAGAGGATGGTTGTCCTTCAAATTGACTCTGCTTTACGCAGCATTTTGCTTTTTGCTTGTCTCCAGTGTTGTGGGAGACCTTGAAGCCACAGCTCCAATTCAGGGAGCAAACGATCCTAATCACGTGATCATGTCACTGGGTTGGCCTTCCCCACCTCTCCAGTGGCAGCCATCTGAGGCTTCCTGTTCCATCTCCTGGTAGAACACCGTGAATCCGTGCTGGCTACAACATTCCCTGAAAGGCAGATAAGAAACACAGTCTCACTTTTTTTTTTCTTGGATGGAGGAAAATACACCCATTCGTTCTAAAAAGACAAGAAATCGTTTGTGTTCTTGCAGTCTGGGCATGATTTTTAACCCAGAATTATCCATCCAGCCCTTGCCATCTCCAAGCCTTGAAAGTTGGCATAAATGAGATTTGCAAATATCTCCCCTGAAAAAGGCCACTAGGAGAGCACTTAATCCATGTTTTAAATGCAAAATGTTTTGAGTCCCAATGCTGCTCAGTTTTTCCTGAAGATAAATTTTAGCTGGATTAAATAACTGTTTTAAAGGCACTATTCATGCAAGTGCTGTCTCGTTTGTGACTGCATTTGCATTGCTAATGGACGTGTCTTTTCCTCATGCATCGTCTTTCCTGAGCAGCCACCCCCAAATTTACAGATTTCTTGCTTGTCAAATTGGGGTTTGTGGAAGAGGTGGCAATAATCTAGATGGAAAAGAGAAGCGGCGATGTGTTAAAAGCTAATAGAAAATTGTTGCACTGGAATAGATTCGTGGTACAGACTCCTGCTTTCCTTAACCACAAAACAACCGAATCATTTCTGATAAGGCAAATCATGCTACTATGGCCTTATGGTCTCCCCAAATAAACAGCACAGACTTTGTTTTAGCCCAGCCTTAGGTTATTAGGGTAGGGTGAGGTGGGCATTGGGCAATTAACAGTGGGCAAAAGCAAGATTGTTTTTACAGTAACCTTTTGAGGTGGGCAAAACGGAGAGAAAATGAAAATGATGACTTTAGGGAAGGAAATCTCTCCCGGGTGTATTTCCCCTTGTATGCCCCCAACCCAGAGAGATGCTGGGTAAGATGGACACACAGGGAGTGAAGTGATGTGGCTGGTGTTAGGCAGCCAGTGGCTGAGCTGGGTCAGCAAATCCTCCAGCTTCCAGAAAACTAGGGCTTAGAGATCTTGTTGTGATATTCACACTTTTCATTTGGAGAGTTTTTTAATTCATTCATTTATTTTTTGTTTCACGCATTTTGCTCACAGTCTCAGGTGAACACACAAAACAGTACTGGTCAATGGAGCGTCTCCATTTGGAGCTGGGTAGGAGGAAAGAAAGAAGAGAAATGAAACCCAGGGTTTGCCTCAACTCCACCTCTGCCTCTCTATTCCCCACCTTTAGCAGTCCCAGAGGAGGTCACAAAGAACCCTCAGGGTCCATGTGGCCCAGTGTGCCAACTTATAATCAAGTCTACCTACATGCTCTTATGGGACAGATGGAGGAAGTGACCTCTCGGGGGGCACCTGTGAGATGAGGCCCGCACCAGGGTTCCCTCGCTCCACCATTGGCCACGGAACCAACCTCTCTTGTTTTAATGAAGCCACAGGCGGTTAGGGAATCGATGCTGCATGCGCATCACTTGGCGATTCTGGAAGCTCTATTAGGCTAATAATGTATGTTTTAAGAACAATCAGCATCAATGGCTTTGGCGATGGTGGAGCTATTAGCATATTAGTTCCAATTGAGATGGTTAAATGCTTTTGGAAACCATAAGCCCTACCTAATAAAGTTTATTTTAAAAGGTTTGGAATCAAAGAATGTTGGTCTGAGGGATGGCACTGACTATCTCCTCACTTTACAGAAGAACAGAGAGGAGCCCAGAGGAACTCATTGATGTGCTGATGTCGCCAGGTGGTGGCAAAACTAAGACTGGTACCTAGGTCCCCCTTAGTTCAGCATCTTTCTCAGATCCAGTGTTGTAAACCTATCTATGCTTCTCTTTGGTCCATACCAAAGTTGGTATTTTCACTTTTCTGTTATTAGTTGCCAACATTTAAATACCAAAAGATCTCACTTAAAATCCAGATTTCTGGCTTCCCGTGGAAAAATCAGGTTTTTGGCATATTGGGCAACTTCCCCACATTTCAGCCATCAGCTGGAGCTCTGTAGCATCTGCCCGCTTAAGTGCAGTATGAGCTTTCCAGTTCAACGCAGTCCCTGCTACTCACTGTTGACCTTGACTCAGCCCGCTTAACTCTCCACTGGCCACCGCAAGCATTTGGGTCTGCAGCCCTCTCCTCCCACCCCTCAAAAAGTAAACCTGCCCAGAGAAATTGGCAGCAAGAAAGCTTTGCATCTGCATCGGGGCTGCCTGTTCTTTGCAGCCATGCCTGGAGAATCCAACAGCTCATTCTCAGCACAAATAAGCTTCTTCCCTAGTTCATGTAGAGAATGGCATCCTTGGCACATAGCAGAAAACATCTGGTAATGAATCCATTAGCCAGGCTGTTGCTCAGGCTCCAGGTGCCCAAGGGGCTGAGTGCTGGGCCGAACAGGATGCATGAATAGGACCCAGAAGATTTTACCTTTTGGCCCTCGTTCTGCCAGAGCTCTGGTTTCGCGTCCTCAGGGCTCCTGTGACCGCTCCAATGCCAGGTGTTATCCTCAGCCATCCCCAGGTGAGAAGCTGGCCAGCCTTCAGGATTCCCTCCTCCCCTTCTCTACCACACCTCCCTCTCCAGCACAGCCCTCCTGATGCACACAAAGGAGAAGACGCAGATTCTCTTTGGCACACGTAAGGAGCAGCATTTGTCGAACCCTGGGCCCTGCGACTCTGTGAACAGACCTGCACACTGTACGAAATCATGAGAAGCCTGGTGTCTGAGGGCTCACGGAGGTTGGGCAGGGAGGTGAGACTGAATAAAAATGAGGAGGCCCGCAAACTGCTTTTGCCCAAGGGCTGGTTTTAATGAGCCTGTCCCTAATGAGTTGTCCCTGCAACTAGCTTCAGGCCTAAACAGATGAGGCAGGGATTCTGCTAAATTTTTGATAGGATTTGCACTGGTTTTATGAGAAAGCAAGCAGTAAAGAGTGCAAAGTTGGGTCATGAATCTTTTACGAGGGTGGATGGTTGTCCATCTTGTCAACCGGAACGGGAAAGACCTGGTTGCTAATAGAAACCCTGGCCTCAGCCCTCCGTCATCACCCACCCGATCAGCTAATTTGGTCGGGGTGGCTGCGGGATTTGTGTTTTTCTGATTCAGGACCTGGCCCATGGCCTCCGATAAGAATTTATCTTCCAACTCCATCAAGGAGATGACTTGAGTCGTTGCCCGCTCCTGACTAATGATCTTTTGTGGAACTCAAGTCATCTTGGGGATTTGCACATTTCTCCCATGGTACACTGGGAAGAAACTCCGTCAGACACCTTCATGAGCATCCTTTTTTCTTTGGGGCAGCCCCATTCGTATCAAAATTACAACTTACCCTTCTCCGGCGTGAGAAAACCCCAACCAAGGATAAAACGTCATTCTTGATTCCTGTGGAGAGGTGTCTGAAGTTTCGAACATGTGTCAGTTCTGTGATTGAGCAGTGCAGGAGATTTCATATACTCCACCCCCCCTTTTTTTAATATGAAAAGCTGCCAACAAATATATTTCTCTGGTTTGATTCATCCACCAAGAGGCAATTTTCTTGGTGGCTTAGAAGGTTACAAAAAATGCTTGATCAGCGGCCTTTTGCGTGCTGAGTGAACCACGGCCCCTCCTCCTCCTAGCTCACACATTCTCTTTCACATTAATCATGTAATTGATTTAATAAGCTCTGGCTTCCAGAGCTTGTTTCCCCCTCCCTCTCTCTCTTCTCTCCATAAGGTTTCAGTTCAGCATGACTGGTAGGCCCAGGCCCTTGAATTTTGCCAGACATGAAATCCGGCAGCCTGGTTTTTGTAATAAATACCCTCATCTTTTACTTCTGTGGCTCTCTTACATGTATTTTTCTAAGCCATTTTGTTAGTAAAGTTCAAGTGTCATAAAATGTGCAATCTGTTTCTGTATACATGTATTTTTGAAGAGTACTACCTCACAAACTGAAAGCATTTCCCATGTAGTATCTTATTTGAACCTCTCCAAAAATAAGGACCCTGAGAATTAGCCAGGAGAGGTCTATTACGCCTATTTTATGAACGAGGAAACTGATGGACAGAGAGGTCACCTGACTTGTCTAAGACCATGTAACTAGTTAGGGATATGCGTAGGGTGAGAATGTTGGATTCTAAACACCCTGCAAGAGGATACTGCTGTTTTCATATTCCTTGGTTGCCTAAGGCATCCTTTCTCTGGGTTGAAGCAAAAACTATACATATTTATCTTCAAGAGAATACTTCCAGTTTTTCTATCGGAGAATAGTTGGCATTGTTTTCTGTGGTTGCCTTAAGTTAGATGTGTTAATATATATTTAAGTCAAACAAGACCATACATGTGCAAAATGCTTGATGAATCCCATAATATGCCACCAGCATTGTCCGGGGTTACTGTTTCAGATTCTAGTTATGCAGGCATTCAGTGTTAAGTTCGGGGAAACCTTCCCCCAGGAGCTTACACATGCAGTTCCCTGTGTTCTGACCTTTCTTGTGAAGGGTACTCTTGTAAAGGTGGGCACGGGCTGGCTGGTATCCAGTCCATGGGATTGGGGCAGGGTCATTGTTTTAAGGGGATGTACGCCTTGAAAAGCTAGTTATCTAGATTGTAGAGTCTAGAAAAAGAGATCCAATGAGGGATGTCAGTGGCAATATAGGGGACAGATGACAGTGTCAAAGACTTAAGGACCTGGGGAAAAAATGAAAAGTAAAGGCAGCTGCTATCAATAATGAAGATTTTCTGTAAAAATACCTCTGATCATGTTCCGATTAGCCAGCATAGGCTTCTTATTGTTTATCCCGGCCTGTTTTTGAAGGAGTGAGTGTAGACGGTAAGATAAGTAGCCTTATTCCATGTATTGTCAGGGTTCTCCAGAGAACAGAACCAATAGGAGATATATGTATTTATTATGAGGAATTGGCTCCCACAATTATGAAGGCTGAGAAGTCCCACGATCTGCACATGTACAAGCTGGAGGCCCAGAAAGCCAGTGGTGTAGTTCTAATCTGAGTCTGAAGGCCTGAGGACCAGAGGAGTCAGTGGTGTAAGCCTCAGTCCAAGGGCAGGAGAAGAGGAGACGAGATGCCCCAGCTCAAGCAGGCAGGCAGGGGACAAATCCTCACCACCTCTTCTTTTCGTTCTATTCAGTCGCCCCATAGATTGGGCGATGCTCACCCACATTGAACAGGGCAGTTCCTGAGTCCTCAAATGCCCATCTCATCTGGAAACACCCTCACAGACACATCTAGAGATAGTGTTTAATCTGGGCAACCCATGGCCTGGTTGAACTGACACATAAAATTAAACATCACACTCAACACAAAAGTTATCCTGTGAATTCTGAGTCTCAACACATCCATAAACATGTGCGTCCTGTGAAGAACTTTTTCCAACTCTATTGCTCAGCTGGACTTCGAAGTTTTCCTTTTAGGAATACAAACGAGCAAAGTTCTTTCCTGTCTGGAGAAATAGTGTCCTGTCAACCGAGGATGCTGGTGTTGGATTTGAGGAATGTGCTGGGGAGAGGATAGTCCTTTGTGAAGGGTTAAGCATAGTGCCTGGCGGTTTTACAAGGATTAAACAAAGGAAAGATATTGGTGTTACTGCCTGTATTCATATGAGTATGATAAACAGTGGAAGGAACATTGATAATGGGGAACAAAAGAGTGACAGTGTGTGCTTCAATATGGATTGGGCCTCTGTAACTTTACCCTATTAACAGCACAATTCCTCACTTCTCCTCTGTCACTAATCTGGAGGCCCACGGGTCCCTGGTCTCTCCATACACTAGCTCCATTAGAGGAAGTGAAAGCAGAATCACAATATTTGCCCCAGATCTGCATAATTAGGGCAAGCTTTTGAGAATCGAAGAGGCTCATCAAATGAACTTCTCAAAATGCATTTGATACAGCATCAAATAGTAGTGACAGGTCCATAAATCAAGCGAGATTGTGGCCATCTGATTCAGAATGTAAAATGTCTTCTCCCCAGCAAGCTCATCCCTATGAAGCCCTTCACAGAATACAGAAGGCACTTCCCTATGGTCCCTTAGAAATTCAGAATACAAGGAGACTCCTACCACGGTTCTTTTCTCTGTCCTTGCACGTGGGGTGACTTTTGAAGATGCCCCAAGACTGACAGTCCAAAGGTACTTAGTCTACAATGCCCAATATCCTTTGAGCATTTTATCACAGTCCTCACTCATCAAAGTAGTTTAGTAAACATTTGTTGAGTGAATACTCTCAATTGGTTGTTGGACATTTTCCATTTTAATTTACTGTTTTACTTAGCTGTTAAGCTTAGTTTTCCTTCCTGCATCTTCCTTTTTCTTTCCTTAACAAGCCCACCCCAGGAGTAAGGAGTCTTCTGGTTCTATTCTCAGCCTGGCCAACAATTTGTAGCATGGTCTTACTAAGCCTTCTCCGCTATTCCATCTTGTCTGAAACCTGGGTTAACTGGGACTTAACTCCTTGTCAGAGATGCTGTGTGAAATGACTAATTAACAGCAGAGAAGGAGACAGAACTGTCATTGACAAATAGGGCTTTTAGTAACCAGTGGTTCCCCTGGAAATGTTTGCCTAGTACTCGAGTCTCCCTAGACCCATGTGCATTTAGAGAAAGGAGGACCTTTGTCATCCCCTCTGTGATTGAGTTGCTTGTCGGTTGAGTTTATAAATTTGGGAGTCACTTCATCCAAGCTGCTCTGGGATGGACAATGGGGGAAATCCTAGTTTCACAAGGTCAAAAGAATTGGAACAAATGAGCCCACGTTTTTCTAGTATAACCAGACAAAGGTTTTCAGCAGGTCTTCCCTGAATGGTGTAGGCTAAGTACCCACCTTTGCCTGCAGTTGAGCTTAATTGAGTTGGGGAAGGAAGATTGATTGCATTTCAACCGTACACTAAGCATCGTGTAGACAGGATCAGAGCAGTCTCCCAAACGAGTCTTTTTCCAGGCTGTTCAGTGCTTCCCCATTCCATCAGACTAAGCCTCCTGAAGCACACGACCATGTCTTCCCTTACACCAGAAACCTCAGTAGCTCCCTACTGGGCAATCCCACAGAACAAACTACAGAATTCTTATCCTAGTAATCAAGACCCTCCCCATCAACCTAAACTCGCTTTTTCATAATGAACCCACCTTCATAAGGAAGCTAATTTTATGGAGTGGTCATGCACTGTGCTCCAAACTCCACCTTTGGCCTCCTGTTCTTCCTCCCTACAACCCTCTGCCTCAGATGGACTGATCTCTTGATTAAGAGTCAAGCTTGATAAGAGATAAATACTTGGCTCAAGGTCATAGTGCTTCTTAGGAGATAGCAAGAGCGGGATGTAGTTGAATTGACCTCGTTCACAGCAGATTTCTCAATGTGTGTCCTGTGAATTAGCTTTTTTAGCATCACCTGGGCAGGGGGCTGACAGGCAGCTTGTTAAGCATGTGGGTTCCTGGGCCCCTTCAGAACTACTGAATCAGAATCTCTGGGGTTGGAATACAGGGATTTCCATTTTTAAGAACCACCCACCTCCCATGATTCTGAGGAACACAAAAGTTTGAAAACTACTGCTCTCTACACCACTGAAGGCTGCTCTTACGATGGGATATTTGCCTGAGAATTAAAAGATGAATGGAGGTAGCCAAGTGTATTAGTCTTCTAGGGCTTCCATAACAAATTACTATAAATGGAGGGGCTTAAAACAACAAAAATTTATTCTTTCTTGGTTTCGGAATCTAGAAGTCTGAAATCAAGGTGTGAACACGGTTGGTTCCTCCTGAAGGCTCTGAGGGAGAATCTGTTCTATGCATCTCTCCTAGCTTCTAGTGCTTGTCCACAATCCTTGGTGCCCCTTGGCTTGTAGCTCTGCTTCTGTCTTCACATGGCCTTTGTCCCTCTCTACATGTCTATATCTTCACATGGGCTTTCTGTAAGGGCACTAGTTAATGAATTTAGATCCCCCCTAATCCCCTATGATCTCATCTTAATTATATCCACAAAGAGCCTATTTTCAAATAAGGTCACATTCTGGAAGTTCTAGGTGGGCGTGAATTTTGGGGAGGATACTTATGTGACTCAGTACACCAAGCAAAGGTGGTAAATAGGGGAGAAGGGCAGTGAAAAGAGAGGGATGAACCTGGATCCAATTAAGCGCTCAAAGAGTTGACCGAAGGCACAGATGGGTTGCTTCCCCAGACCGTCCAACTCTCCAGAATGATTTCCTGTGGCAGTTCCTGGCTTGGGGGAAGGGAACTGTAGGTATTTGGGAAGGATGGTCCCTTAGCTCAGACGGGCAGGCTGTGATTGTACAATTTGGGATGAGTTCTGAGGGATGCATGAGATATTGATCAGAAGACAAAAGGAGGGATGTGACAGTGAAAGGGAGATGCATTTGCTGGTCCTCAGAGTTTCCATACAATTTTGGAGAACCCCCTGAGCCGGGAAGGTCCTGAGCCAAACATTTGGGAAGATAATCTAAGATGAACCCGGAGGAAAAAAATCTGCAGATTTCAAAAAAGAAAGCTAATCCCGAGATTTGGAAACTGTCCTAGAGAGCCTGCCCGTTCTGTCTTCCTTTGCCTGCTCAATGCTCAGAAAGACCTGACGGTGCTATGGTAGTCAGGAAATTCGATAATCTGGGGAAAATGTTTCTTTTTTGTAAATTCCACATTTCTGGAAGCGGATGTAGATTCTCTCTACTTAATATCATATGAGTGACGAATTGCAGGGCTTCCTTTTGTTCCTTGATCCTCTTGCAGTTGATGCTGCCTGTGGGTTTTTGCACTTTTGCTGTTTTCTCTGCCAGGGGTGCTCTTCACTTAGATGTTGCGTGGAGCGGGTCCTTCTTAGTTGTCATCCAGATTTCTCTAAAATGCCCCTTGCCAAGAGGACATGGCTTCCTGACTCAGGTTCTGTTCCCTATGTTGTAGTTTTGCTGTGTTCCTAAATTACTCTGTTTACTTGTTTATTTATTTACTCGTGTGTCACCATCTCTTGATGTCACCCTCATGAAACTTTAAATTCCTATTAGATTCAGGCCTGATGACCCCCTGTGCTCCCCCCTTACCGTGCCTAGAAGAGTGGCGGGTATCTAGTAGGTTCTCAGTGATAATTTGTTGAATGGATGCTTTTAGCTGGGGAGAAAAAAAAATGTGTTTTTTTTTTCATCCAGCAAGTGGAAACACTGCTTCTGTGCCATAAAGAGAAATGCTTCAGGGGGTTTGTTCTGATGACATCTAAGACTGTAAGTCTGAAATGTGAGGGGTTTCAAGGCATTTGTGGAGGAAAGCTATTAAAATATGAGAGCAGGGAGAAATGGGGAATTGCATCTCTGGCTCCAATACAAGGGCGGTGCGACGTCAGAGTGGAGAGAAAGACATAGCAGGAGAGATATTCAGGATGACGGCCTGGGAGGAGCCGTTCTGCATGTGGATTTCAGAGCCTATCCTCCTAGTTGCTGACATGGTAGGTTTGGGGTAAAAGACAGAGGAGGAAAAATTGACAGCAGAGACAATTGTGTTTGGAGAACCCTGGGGGAACTGTCAAGAATGGGTAGGGAGGAAAGAAAGAAAGGAAGTAAGGGAGGGAGAGAGGGAAGATATAAGGAAGAAAAGAAGGAAGGAAGACTCCTAGCTCAAAGTGTAAATAAAAGGAGAGAATCACAGAGAGCAGCTTCAAAGAGAAGGGGCCATGGAGAGTAAATCCGGCACCACTGAGAATGTTAACTCTGTAAGGACCTGAAGATCAGCCCCCTCAGGTTACAGATGAAGGAACCGTGGCCCAGGGAGCCCATCTTAGTCTGTTCGGGATGCTATGACCGAATATCCTAGTCTAGGTGGCTTATAAACAACAGAAATTTATTTCTTGCAGTTCTGGAGGCTGGAAAGTCCAAGGTCGAGGCACCAGCAGATTCAGGGTCTGGTGAGGATCCTCTTCCTCGTTCATAGGCAGCCGTCTTTAGTCTTCTCGCTGGGTCCTCGTTCATAGGCAGCCATCTTTAGTCTTCTCGCTGGGTCCTCACATGGCGGAAGGGGTGAGGGAGCTCTCTGGGATCCCTTTTATAGGGGCACTAATCCCATTCATGGGGGCTCCACCCTCATGACCTAATCACCTCCCCAGTGCCCTGCCTCCTAACATAATCACATTGGGGGTTAGGTTTCAACATATGAATTTGGCGGGGATGGGGGCGGGGATGGGGGGGTCACACAAACAGTCCATAGCAAAGCCTGGGTGAGTTTCCTATGGTGAAAAATGGAATTGGTAGAATGTCTGGGCTCAAATGCTCATTCCAGACCCCTCCCCTTTTCACTCCTCTTTGTGCATCCTTGTGAGGAGAGGGCATTGGCATTTATTAATAGTCTAAGGAGTGCCAGGCATGGATGCTAATGATTAAGTCTTCAGGACTTTGGAGCAGGCCTTGCAGGGAGAGACTGGCGATCCGACTAGACACTGATGAGACTCAGCGACGGCAATAGGATTTAGGGATGTGGTTGTCGGGGGTGACATCTGCTGGAACGGGGCATCAGCAGTGAGAGAGCATGAGACTGAGTGGGTGGATTGCCCGGCTTGAATCTAGAGTGCGGTGTGGTAGCTCAAAGGCCAGCCGGTGAAACAGAGAGGCGACTGCCTCCTTCAGTTACTGCTCTGATGAGGAAAGCCCTGGGCTTCGCTCCTGAGTGGTAAACTCAGAGACAGCTGAGAGTCCCTGAGTGACAGGGAGGAGGCTAGACTGCCAGGAAGGACAGGCTGAGGGTGAAGGCACTGGAGGGGTGAGAATCCCACGTAGAGAGCAGCCAGCTTCCTGGGAGATGGGGATGCACACACTGAGTAGGGGACACCAGATGTCTAGGATTCCTAGGGATGCTTTTGGGTGGGACCTTAGATATTCAAATTAGACTGAATTCCGCTGGCTTCTTTGAGCTTATGCTGTGCACTTAGTCTATGCAAATCCTGCAGGGGATGTCTTAAAAGCAGGCTTCTTTCTTGCAGTGAATGCAAAAAGTCATTTCTTTTGACTGAGATGGTTTAGCAAATTGGAAGGGAGGGAAAGCCCTTTTCCCTCAACGTGGCCGGCTGAGGCAGTGGAGAATATGAGAGGCCGGGCTTTTCTGTGCCTCTTACGCTTGAGACCGTATCGTGAGTGGCCTGCACTGCACAAGCATGAACTCAGGAGCAATGGCGGAGGAGATCCCTAAACCCATCTTCCCCCTAGATCTTGGAATCCAGCTTTTAAATTTTGAGTGAGCTGCAAATATTCACTTAGATTGGACTATGCCAACATTTTGAAGTTAAACCTACCTGTCTTTCATTGAGTTGTTGGCTCTCCTCCCTGTATCCTCTTTCTGAGGTAGGGGCCCCCAGCACCATTCTGGGGATGGAAACATTTATTTCCCATCTTGCAGAGGTGCAACCAAATAGGAGAGGTCTTCAGCTGGGACCACTGGCCAGCCCTCCTGCTCACTTCCCAGTTCCCTAATCTAATCTAACTTGGTGGGGTTCGTGGGGCTTCATGTAAGCAGCAGAAGCTATGCTATAATTGTTACATGTGCCAGCAACAATTTGTACCATCTGGGTATGGGAGGGGACGGGGAGAGATGAACAGAGAGAGAGACGGAGGGAGACAGTGCTACCACGGAGGAAGATTTTCATTGTATTACCAAGGCAATATAATTCAAGAGTGGCTGCAGAGCAATCGGAAACTAAGGCATGGGAAGCAAGGCAGTTATAGTAAAATGTCAAAGAAGAATGAAACAGAGGAACAGCACTACTTTATGACATGGCCAAGTTACAGGCAGGTGGCAGCTGTAAATATGTATATAAATAACAATATGGATGAAATGTCAGGCCTTCCAGCTGGCTTGGTTAAAACCCTTCAGTAATATTCTATTTAGGGTGACAATGTAGCTTGACAATTTACACGAAAAATACATCCTTTGAGAATGGATCCGCTCACGTTAGTGTGTAGGTGATCTGAATTACACCAAGATCTTAGAACAACATGGGGTACCCTGTATGTCCCCCTTCTGCCTAGAATGGCCAATTGCTTCATATTCCTTGAGGTTAACTTGGTTCTCTGGCATTGAGATGCAAATGTTTGTTTTACTCTATTATCAATAACACACAAAACATAAATTGTCAATGTCTCAGACCTGGGGTCTTACCTATGGAAAGGTGTGGGTCAATTTCTTCTTGTATGCACCCAAGGAAAGGTACTGAGCACTTTCTATGTTGCTGAGGATCTAGAAGTGAGCACAAATATGTATAATCTTGGCCTACATGGATCTTTTTGTCTAGTGGGAGAAAAAGACCTGAATAAAATAATCACAAAAATGAATGTAAAATTGCAATAGTGGTACATGTGACATGTTTCAGTTGGGTTGGTCAGGGAAGGCTTTCTGAAGGAAATGATGTTCAAGTTGTCATCAGAGGGTGAAAAGAGATTAAGCAGTTAAAGAGGGTTGAAAATAGCATTCCAGGCAGTGAGACTGACATGTGCAAAGGGTCTGTGGTTGGAAGGACATTGGTGAGTATGAAAGATGGAAAGAGATCATTGTCCCCATATTGGAACTGATGGGGTGGAGAGTAGCCCAAGTCGAGTTAGGACATGTAGGCAGGGGTGACCCGTACAGGGTCTTACAGACCATGATCAGGGATTATGACTTTACGCTAAGAATAGGGATCTATTAAAGGATATTAAGCAACATAGTCCTAGAACTAAGGCTAGCCTCCTAGGGGTTATTGTGTTTATTGCAGTCAGCCAGGACCTCCCAGGAAGACAAAAGCTGCTTTGCTGAATAGGTGCTGTGTATGGTTTCATAAACATATTATAAGCATCCATATTATGCCAAATACTGTTCAAGACACTGAGGAGGCATACACACAAGACATCATCTTTGCCCTCAAAAATTCACAGGCTAGTGAGGCGGAAGTCATGCTAACCAATGATTTAAGTGTCAAGCACTTTGATGAAATTTAGAAGCACAGAGAAAGGCCTTTAGCCTTGTGATAGCTTCCTAAAGTGGATGTCCTCTGAACAAAGTCTTCCAAGAAGGACACAAGTTGTCCTGGCAAAGGAGTGGAGGAAGGATTGGTCTGTTGGCGAGGAGAATGGCACGATGAAGAAAGCCAAGGTCGGGGCCGGCCCTGTGGCACAGGGGTTAAGTTCGCACGTTCTGCTTCTCTGTGGCCTGGGGTTCACCGATTTGGATCCCAAGTGTGGACATGGCACCTCTTGGCAAACACCATGCTGTGGTAGGCGTCCCATGTATAAAGTAGAGGAAGATGGGCATGGATGTTAGCTCAGGGCCAGTCTTCCTCAGCAAAAAGAGGGGGATTGGCTGTAGTTAGCTCAAGGCTAATCTTCCCCAAAAAAAGAAAAAAAGAGAAAAAGAAAGCCAAGGTCAACGGCAAGCAAGTAAGATCCTCAGGGTGAGTAGAGAGAAGGCTGGTGAAGGAGGTGAGGACACCCACTGCTCCCAGGGTGGACTTCCTTGACCAGTGTCTTGCTGGAGTCTCCCAAAATTGCATCATATCACTGGAGGATAGTCTCCCAGGGTTTTAAGTAAAACTCATGTTTTATCCTTTGCCTCTTGCCCAATTTTTCAGTCACATGTGTGTGATGGGTTATTACACATATGATCAAGTTGGATTCACACAATACAGAATTCCCATGCTCGTGAGAAAGTGTAAGTTAAAGCTACCTTTTGGATTATACCCTCTGCATTGCTGTATGAAGGCAAGTTACATAGAGATGTGTGAAATCAACTGGTTGGACCTAGACATTAAAAAACAAAATACCATCCCAAACTCTGTCTGTGCCATGGCAAACCTTTGGATGGAACGTGAGAAAATATATGATAGAGGAATGGGTTTTCGCTTCGGCTTAGATCCAGCCATCTTTTGACCTTCGCATTTCTACCATCAACACAGGTAGTTGCCAATCTGTATTTTCTCTCCTTTTTGACCATCCTTCTGACCTTCTGGGTCCTAAGGAAGTCCTTAGGACAAGGATGGGCCCAGGACAGTTATACCAGGGACCACAATGTTGTAGAGTGATGATAGGAGTCCTCTCCCAACAGTCTCTATATGTCACCAGCCCTTGGCCAACCCCTTTTCCCATAATGAAGCCTATCTTTCCATGTTTTGCTAATGGGTTCAATTCATTCATTCAATAGCTATTTATGGGGCACAAATTACGTGACAGGTATGATGCAAGGCACAAGGGATTTAGTAGTGAATAAGACGTTATAGTCTCCGCCATCTTGGAGCTAAAGATCTAAAAGGGATAAACATTTTAGTTTTTAATTGAAACAGGGAGGCAGCTCCCAAAAGAACAACTGGAATGGAATATTATTAGGAGTAGTTATATTTTGAATGGAAATTCTCCATTTTGAGCCCCTCAACCCATCAAGCAGTTAGATTTTGGCAGGAAATACACCATGTTTTTCCTTTGTAACACCCAAATATGCTTTCCTTAGCTACTTTACCCTCTTTGTATACAGATACTTCACATTTTAACAGCTTCCTTCTCTCTTCGCTTTTAGAAACGTGTTTTGTTTCCTATCTAGTCTTGTTTTCCGTGTAAGAATTTAACAGACCCCAGAGCTGTAGGCGCGGAAATATTAAATATTTACACAGACATGGACATTTTGTTGGGATGATATAAGAAATCTTATCCACACTCTAACCAATGATAATAACTAATATTATTGAGACTATGGGCCAGTGTGGAGTCTAAGATTCATGCTCTCCTTTGATACCTACAACAACCCTGTTAAGTCAATACTATTAACATCTCCATTTTGGAAATGTCAAACTGAATCCCTTTTATTGAGGGCAGGACCAGCTTCATGGGCATGTGCCCTATACGGTTACACAGGGCTCCATGCTTTGAAAGACCCAGATGTGGTCTAATGTGCTGCTTGGAATTCTTAATTTTTGAATTATTCTTAATAATTTAAAGAATTTGAATATTCTTAAATTTTTAATTGTATAAGGGGCCCTGTGTTTCCTTTTGCACTGGCCCGGGGAATTATGTAGCTGGTCCTGATTAAGGGGCAGGAGCAGAGGTCTATGCAGGGTTTGCTCTAAGCACAAAATCTTGAACAGCTCCCCTACATTAGGGCCCCCTCACCCACCCACCCAATATTTCATGTCAAGGAAGGACCTCTCTTGGGGAAATACAGTAAGATACCTGCTCCAGTCTCTGGGCTGCGGGTGGCTTCTCATTGTGAAGTGAATATCCTTTGAATGTATAGTCACTCAAGTACATCTGCTATGTTGATATATCACTTGTTTTATGGGCCTGGATTAATTCCAAAGTAAACACTAAGTACTCAGCTGAAAAGCTGTAAACACAAGACACAACGTGCCTCTCCAACTCCCAGCATCGTTTGCCAAGGGCCCGAGTCCCTCTGCGCTTCATCCTGTTTGGTGTAACAAAATCTTGGTGTCGTCTGCTCTGAGTAGTAATTCCCAAATTGATTTTAAGATTTGTAGGCAAAGGCTGTGCGGCTGGGAGAACACACCTTGACATGCATTTCAACTCCTCTGCCTGCCTTGGCACTGCTGGACGGTTATCCTGGGATGCCCACCTTCCCGAGTGTGACGGTGCCCATAGGGCCACCACCTATGACAGTGCTCTGCTCGAGGGGGCCCACAGAGGTTGCAAGCCCCATCCCTGGTGCACAGCTACATGAGCCTGGAGGAAGGGGCAGCTTTTGGTATTTCATCCACTGAGAGGATATGCCTTGTTATAATTCAACCATTGGTGCCATGCATGCAAGCAGTTGCCCTGGATATCTGGAAGGTCAAGCAACAGACTGTCAGATCATGGAACAGCAAACTCTTATCTTCAGGTCCCTGTCCAGGTCCCCGGGCCTCCTGACAACAGTGACCTAATTCTTGGTTCCAAAATGACAATTTCAAAGTAGAGTTTGTTCGTCAATCTCATTTTCACAGCATTAGCATTGCAGGAGTGGAAAACACACACACACACACACACAAACACACACACACTCGTCTATTCATGTAAATACGCCTCACCTTGTATTCTTCCCTCCTGTTTTATTAAACGAAAAGATGGCCAGGTTTCCTGATGCTGTGACCTGGGGGACGTCCCTGGAGCTCTCTGGCCTCTGATTCTGCACCTTCAACCTGTTTTAGATCATGATCATTCTTTGTGAAGTGTTGTCAATAGCAGGGATCAGATCTCCTTTTCCTGGTTGAAGGGACTTGTCTCTGTTGCCCTCATACTTGCAGCCTGACAGGGCCCTCCCTTGTCCTCCCAGGGACATCTGAAAGCAAAGCCTACTCTTCTTGGCTGCCATTCAGATGGTTCTCCTTATGAGCACATGGCCTCCCATCCAGCAGCCAAAATGATCTTAAGAAAAACTGCTATTGGTTAAGATCAACATCTTTTCTATGATGCAGTAGGCCCCTGTAGCTTCTTCACTCCCTCTCCCAACTCTTTCATGGCCAGTCAAACAGACACTCCTCAGTGCCTCCAATAATCACGATATTTCTGCCGCAGGATATTTGCACATGCTGTTCATGCTGCCTGGGATGTTCTACTCCCCCTCCCCCGAGTCCGCACTCTAGTCCATGGCTGGCTCTTATATTCAGCCACCTTTGGGTCAGACATCACTTCTCTAGGGATATACCCTATGATTAACTTTCCAAATAAGAATGAGGCTGCCTGTTCTAGGTGCTAAATAGCTTTCTGTACTTTTCTTCGTGGTTTTCACCACATGTCTTTTCCACCAGACTATGAGTATTATAAAGGTAGGGACATTGCGTCTTTAGCATCCTAGCACATCCTAAGAGCCTGCCTCTAACAGTCATGTGAATGCAGGAATTGTCTGATTCTGTGGCTTGCCACCTTCCCCTGGTTCCTGCTCTGCCACTGGTCCAGTGTACTCTGTGCCCTGCTGCTCACTTCTCCTTGATGTCCTGGAATATCCATTCCTCAGATCTCCCCGTCAGTCTTCTGAGAAAGACAGAGTCTTAGTCTTATATTCAGGTTCACTCTCTCACCTCCCTCTCAGCTTCACTCGTATTTCGTCTTTTCAGACAAGATTTCCCTGACCCCTCCATTAAAATCAGACCCCTGCTCACTCCCGTGCACCCTATTTCACTTCCCTCCCTGATGTCTTGTCGTATCACTTATCACCATCTGACGCAGTGTGTTTTATTTTTTTATTTGTTTGTGTCTGTCTCTCGCCACCAGTATGTAAACTCCACCAGGGTAGATATTTTAGTCTGTTCTGTTTGTTGTTGATTCCTTGGAGTGCCTGTCACAGAATAAGCATTTATTAAATATTTGTTGAATGATTAAAACAATGGATGGATGGGTAGATGGGCAGATGGATGGATGGATGGATGGATGAGTAGATGTTGGATGAGTGGTTGGATGGATGGATGGATGGATGGACAGATGGATGGATGGACAGATGGATGGATGGATGGATGAGTGGATGGATGGGTAGATGGATGGATGAGTAGATGGATGGATAGGTGGATGGATGAATGGATGGATGGACAGGTATATGGGTGGATGAGTGGATGGATGAGTGAGTGGATGGATGGGTGGATGGGTGGATGGGTAGATGGATGGATGAATGGACGGATTTGGCCTTGGGTTTTAATATCAATAATAATCTCTGCTTTCTAGACCTTGGATTTTGGTATCGACACCAATAATTATTATACTTTAAGACAAACTTTCTAGGTCAAGTCCAGGGATCCTTTTGTTTTACATTGTATGGGCAATTACCTTACACCAGTAACTTTGTATAAAAAGATATTTCCTCCTCTTCTCCCTTCCCTCTCTGGAAAGTTGAACATTACAGTTGAAGTAAGAATTTTCAAAGACCTGTTGGAGTGGAAGAACATATAAAAACCAAGCCACAGACTATTGTACATTTTATGTAGCCAGATTAAAGCATTGCATTTAGCTTGTGGAACCATTTAAAATTTCAGCTGTTAATTGGAAAAATTATTGATATGGCAGCCATTCAGCTTGGATTTTGGGGGCCAGTTCTAGTTTCAAATATTCTACTGTGTTGTGTCTGTAAATCATGGAAATGACCTCGAAATGGCAATATTTTGGCATTTCAAATTATTGCTTGCACCTGGAAATAGCACACAAAAAAATCTTTCCCAAATGCAATTCAGTTTGGAAAATGTAATCAGCATGGTTTTGGGACTTATCTCTTATTGTAGTCCATCTTCTTTTAAACTATTATAGACCACAACATACACACATTTATTATTACTTTTATCAACCCACTGAATGACTTTTATTTTCTACTGACAGGAATCATGTTGGTATGGTATATTGTTTGGATCTTTTTCACAGCAAGTAATTGAAAACTGTACTAAAAACAGCTTAAACGAGAAGGGCACATATGATCTCACTTAAGAATTCAGGGGATGAGGCAGTTTTAGGGTCAGATAATTTAACGATTCAACGACATCAGCAAGGTTTCAAGTTTTTGCTTTATTTCTGCTCTGCCATTCTGCCATTCTCATTGTGGTTGCTTATCCTCTTAGGCTGTCATTCCTCCTAGTCCCAAGATAGCTGCCATTGCCCCAGACATCACACAGAAATGAAGACATTGATAAAAAGAATAGGAAATGCCCTTTTTGGATGTTCCTTCTTAGTAAAAACTTCCTAGCAGCCCATTCACCTCACACCAGAGACTTTTTTGACATCTCATCGGCCAGATTATATCATTTGCCTTAATCACTTAGCAAAAGAAATGAGATCCCCAAAATTGACTTAGTGCAGTGATTCTCATACTTGAATGCACTTCAGAATCCCCTGGAGGGCTTGAGAAAACACAAAATGCTGGGCCCTGCTCCCAGAATTTCATATTCAGTAGGTCTAGGATGGGGCCTGAGATTCTGCGTATCTAAGTTCCCAGGGGATGTTGATGCTGCTGGCCCCAGAACACCATTTTGAGACGCACAGACGTAAAGGTATCCAGATTTATCCCCTTGGCACTTGGGGAGAAGCTCAGCTTCCTTGAAGGGCATGGTTGCCAGGAGGTGAGTGGAATATTTGTGTTTCTGTCAGCCAGAAAATTACCTGTTGCTTAGTTAGCCAACAGCAGCTGACACAATTGACATCTTACAGCAATAACAGGATGTTTCACGTGGTTAGTAAGAGCTGACTGAGGGGGGACTTGAATTTGTTGGCTGAATTGTGTCTAAATGTGGATCTGCCCCCAGCCAAGGACTTACTGCTTAAATTCAACTCACTACAATATTTCGATTTTATTTATTTGTTTGTCTGCTTTTATATTTGCAAGAACTGTACGTTTCATTTGAACTCACAGCCACTATATTCATTGGGTTGAGCAGATATTTTGGAAGTTTGTGTGATAACTCACATCCAGGCGGTGAGAAATCCGGGACCAACAGAGGTTAAGAGTCTACATAAGTCCTCATGGGTAGTGAGTGTTGGTGTTAGAACTTATACCCAGGCTGTCTTGGGTCTCTTAGCAAGCTTCTGAGATCCAGAAAACAAAAGCGTTTGGCATTTTCCATGAGTGCTCTTAGTATCACACAGTTCTCAGACCCTGCTCTGGAGAGTGTCCTGCCCCCTTTCTGTTCTTCTCATTAGATTCTTCAGCTTCCTGTGAACTGGGTGGAAGTCAAGGAGATTAGAGAAGGAAACACAATTATTTTCTCCACTTATAAGGCTAAGGACAGACCAGTGAGCTGGACAAAATAGAATCATGGACATCTTCTCTTGAGGTCTCTGCCTGGTGTTTGGCCTGACGCATCCATGGAGGCCGCCATATGCACGAGGATGTGAAAAGCTTCCCTGCAATCTTCTGAGGGAAGCAACTGGTCACAAATCGAGTTTTCCATGTTTATATGATTGTAATAGCTGCTGCTGTCACAAATCACAGCAAATTTAGCAGGATAAAGCAACCTCCATTGATTATCTCACAGTTCTGTTCATTAGAAGTCCAGGTTTAGCCTGGCTCAGCTGGATCCTCTGCTTGGAATTTCTCAAGGCTGAAATCAAGATGCCCTTAGAGCTGTGTCCCTTTCTGGAGGCTCTGAAAATGAGCCCACTTCTGAGCTCACTCAAGTTGTTGGCCGAATTCAGTTCCTGGCAGTTGTAAGACTGAGGACTCCATTTCCTTACTGGCTGTCAGCTGGGAGACTGTCGTTGCTGCGAGAAGCTGCCTGCATTCCTTCTCAAGCCTTCCATGTGCCCTAGCCTCCTCCAGCAGCAGTGGGTCAAGTCCCTCTCATGCTCTGAATCTCTCCAAGTTCTCCTTCTGCTGCACCTCCCTGGCTACAGCCAGAGAAAGTGCTCTGCTTTTGAGGGACCATATAATTAGATTGGGCCCACCTGGATAATCCAGGGTAATCTCTCCACCTCAACGTCCATCACCTTCATCACGTATGCAAAGTCTCTTACCCATAAAATGTAACATATTCACAGGTTCCAGAAATCAGGGCCTGCCCATTTTGTGGGGCCATTCTGCCTACCAAAATGATCTCATAATAATAATAAACATTAACAGGTATTACCCTAATAATGACGACAGCGAATATTTAAAGAATGTTGCTGTGTGCCAGGCCCTTTAAATTGATTGGCTCATTTAATCTCCATCACGAAACAACAAAATAGGGACTATTATTATTCTCATCTTATAGATAAAAAAAAAAAAGCTGAGACACAGGGCACATCAGCGTCTGGCTCTGGGTTGCTCAAAAGTTAAGTGCGAAACTGAGTTTCTGCTTAGGAAGTCTGACTACAGAGACCATCCTTACGTTGCACTGCCATCTGCCCCTTGTCTGGTACCACTCCCTTCCCGAGCCCACTGGGCTCGGATTTCCTTGAAGGTAGGACCGTTATTCATCAAGTGTCTCAGTCCAAGGCTCGTCATTGGCACTCAGTGAACTGTTAATAGACATGTACCTGTGCAAATATCTATACCGGTAGACAGTTTAGGTGTTGGGGTCGACCATCTTGAAACAGGCTGTGCCCGCGCCTGCTGGACAGACACCAGTGTATGTTATCCATGCATCCAGCTGGGTGTGTGCATCCTGCACAGTTGAGGCTGGATGAGACAGCCCTGAGCAGCTTTGAATTCTCTCCTTAGTGTTGCTTCTGCCAGCTGCTAAAATGTCTCCTTCTCAAACACGCTCACATTCCGCACCTGGAGCTCCCTGGGGAGGAGTCTGTGAGGTTACTTAGTTAGTTGTGTCCAGAAATACAGTGAAATGATCACCGTTGCTGTCGAACACCGGCTCTTTTTCACAAAGAAAGATCACTGGAAAAGTGTAATGTTCAAAATCAAACAGGGCGTGGACCGCTGGAAGCTAACGGCCACTGCTGAAAAATGGACCAAGAGGCTTTTGAATGGCATGACATGGTAGAATGGCACTGGGGATAGCCAAGGCCTTCTTGTCACCTTTCTCAGCAATCTCATCTGCTTTCAGGGATATATACAAGCAGGGGATGCTAAAACTATTGTTGGGAACCCCTGAACAATTGGTTCTCGATGTCGTCTTCTGTTAAATGAGGCGACATCTACAATGTCTTCTCCCTCCTGTTGATTTTTTTTTCTAAAATATATCTTGAATCTCCTCTCTTCCATCCTTTGGGATTCTCCTAGGCTAGAATGTTCTCTCTTCCAGGGCATGACCAGGCCCCCACCGCTCTTACCCCAGCATCCACCAAGCTCCAGCCACAGTGGTTTCCTCCCAGTTTCTTGAGAACCCCAAATTCTTTCCTACCTCAGGGCCTTTGCACTGTTTGTTCCTTCCACCTGGAATCCTTTTGTTGCCACTCTTCAAACACCTAGCTCAATCTTTTCAACTAACTCTCAGTTGACTAATCATATCCTCAGAGAATCCTTCTCTGCTGACCCTAATTGAGGTACAAACTCATCACAGTTTGTAATTCATTGATCTGTTTTGCCTGTCTTCTTGGGTTGTATGGGATCCTCCATGAGTCTGTAAAAACTCCATGAGAGCATTATTAACCTTGCCTGTCTTGTTTCCTTTTGTGTCTCAGTGCCTCCCCTGGGGCAGGCACGTAGTAAGCTAAATAGATGTTTGTGGAATGACTTCTGAATAACGCCATTATCTCTACTTTCCTTTAAGAAGTCTTGTGCATAGCTTAGTGTGTCTTCTGTTCCCACCCCATGGCAGGCACTGTCACGCTCTTAGTGTCATCTCAGAAAAATAAAGCAATAATAATCATGGTGATAAGATTCATCAGGAATATTCTGTCTGCCTGTATAAAGTTGGCTCATACACTGGATTCTCAAAGTACGCCCTGGGGATCACCCAGGAACACTTATTAAATGCAGATTCTTGGGTCCCTCTTCAGGCTGGCAAGTCAGAACCACTGAAGCTGAGCCGCAGGAATGTGCATTCGCAACAGGTAACGCAGGCAATTCTTATCTGCACGGAGGTGTTAGAATCACAGATATAAAATGTTTAATGTTACCTGTTATCTATCCACAAATATATCCTCTTCCCAACAAAAGCATCTCTTGGTGCTCATCTGAGCAGTTTTGTTATTTAAAAAGATGACAGACTGGATAACAGGAAGCAGACATCTCTGTAACAAATCTCATCATTCCAATTTTAAGCAGAAAATGTATCTGCTCCTTTTTCTGATCCCGAGCTTACTTCGGAGTAAACTCGCTCAGGGACTCTCTCCAGGCTTAGCTAGCCCTGGGGCTCAGCACGGGGAAAAAGACTCCTGGTTGTAGTTGGACGGGAAAGACTGTCTGGGTCAGCAATAGAATGAAACAGCTAGCATGGTTGCCATTTGCATCTAATAAAAGTAGGATTTGTAGAACAGAAACCCTAACAGCTCTGCTCTGCAGTATTGCCTATGGAAATAATGCCGTTGCTGTTTGTGGTTTATTAGGCCTACGCTATCTAATAATGATAATAAAGGTTAAATTAAGTGAGTGCTATTCTGTGCCAGGCTAACCCTTCTAACTACATGATCTCGTTTAATTCACACACAGCCCTGCGAGGCAGGTACTAATGTTTCCATTTTACGGATAAGAAAAGAGGGGCTTAGTTTAAGGAAAGTCACCCCAGGTCAGACGGTGGGTCCAGGAGCCTGCAAGTGAAGTTTGCCTTAACCCTCAGGCTATCTGGCTTTCATCTGAGCCTCACAAAGAAGATAGGGCCGGGATTTTCCAGGAAGTATCATTGCTGTGGATCCCAGCACTGCACACACCAGCTGTGCATCCTTAACAAGGCACTTATCGTCCGAATCTCAGTTGCCACATCTGTAACGTGCAACAGTGAAACTCACCTGCATCCACAGGTATGATAGGAGTCAAGCATCCGTGTGATGCATAATCAAAGGTGCTCAATCAAGGGAGTTGGGTTATTATCCAGAGCTGGTCTGGTTATACACAGAGTGTTCACTTGGGGACACCACACTTCCAAAGGAACAAGGACAGACTGGAACAGAGAAAGACCAAGATGGCAGAATGATGAGAATGCATGTCCACCAAGGCAGGGCCGGAGAAACTGATGCTCTGTAGCTGCAGAAGTGACTGATCCAACCAACAAATATTTACAAAGCGCCCAGTACGCTCCAGGGACAGTGTAAGGCACTTGGAAAACAGAGGTGAACCGGACAGATATGGTTTCTGTGTAGCTTCAGCATATTTAGCAAACAGCGTTTATAACTATGAAGATAACGTAAAATTGTGATATGAAGGATGAGCAAGGCAAGCCTACAACAGAGGAGGGAACTGTAGGAATGTTTCCTGGGGAGAAAATCAGACTTCTTCAAGCCCCTAAGTGCTGGAATCAGAAGTCTAACTTAGGCACAATTGGAAAGGCAAGGAGACCATTTATTGACCCGCCCTTGACCTGCTCAGCTACCTCAAAGTAGGGAACAAACGCCAAAGACAGACACCCTCTGGGCACAATTGCAAGGGCCCTCATCATCCCTCATCTCTCATAGGTTTGATGATCTCCAAGGTCAGCCCCTGACTCTGGAGATTGCATGTGTCTGCCTTCCTCCCAGTGCTTTCTTAAAGGCAAGGACTTTGAATGAAGAGGACGATGGGACATAACAACCAGTGGTTGAAAAACTCCAGGTGCCCAAAGTGGACATCTAACCCCTGGAATATTAGACAGGGCAGTATAATAGAATGGGGAGAACATAGATTTTGGAATCAAATAAATGCTGGTTCAAATCCCAGCTCTGTCATTTAGTAGCAGTGGGACCCTAGGCAAGAGAATTCAACAGTGAAAATGTGGTGTGTTAATGAGAGCGACCTTCCTAGGGTGTTTGAGGATTAAGTGAGACTGTGAACCTACAGGAAAGGGGAGATATGACCTCAGGTCTGTCTCTGCTGAAACGCCATACACTTTCCACGATGCACTCGCAACCTTCTTCCCACCCCCACTCTATGCCTTGGAAACCCCTGTTGTCCTGCTTGACTTCAGTCTTTAAAGAGCCCTCCTTTGTTTCCTGACAGCTCAGTCTATAGCCAAAGTAATGAGCCTGATCTGATTCAGGCCAAGAACTCTGGTCATTGAACTTGACTTGGGATGTCCATAATTTGTACATTTTGGATAACAGGTTATTGCTAAGAGGGAAAACCTTTAGCTGAATCCAATACATTCATAGCAAGCGAAGCAGGAGGAAAATGCCTAATTCTGCCTTGTTAGCTGCTGAGCTTCTGAGGACAGAATCAGCTTAGCCGCTTGCAAATAAGCGAGCATCACAGAACTTGGTTGAGCCGGCAAGAAGGTAACAAGCTGTGTATGAAAACCCTGGGATTAAATCCCCACAGCAAAATTGCTTGGTGCACAGGATCAAAAGAGCTGCAAGCGGAGAGAGACAATGAGCAAGCTCCCTTCTGCACGCCCGCCCGACCTTTACCATTAGGAACACCCCAAAGAGGGTGTGCTTTGGCGCCTTCTCAAAAACTAAGGCTGCGCTTTAGGTTATAATTAAAACAATAAATTCTTCTCCCCTGTGTGTATCCCGATTAGATTGTTGACACTGTGTCATGCTGTTAGGGAGATAAATGCACGCGGGTACTTGCACCACACTGCTTATGTTTGAGTCCTTTGGATGGTGTTTTTTACATGACAACTTGCAAATAGCACATTAGAGTTTCTTTCCTTCTATTTCTTTATCGAGTTGTTAACATCGATACTCGCAGAACTTTCTGGGTGTGAGAGCTTTCATCTCGACGTGGGAGGTAGGTCCCAGCATGAGCCATTAGGGACTCCCAGGAACTTGTTTGTCAGTAAAAATGTCAGATGCCAAGTGTGTGCTCAGATGCTTAAAAGTCGCTGAAACGTAGGTGGTTGTAAACTATGGCAAGTGGTATCAGGCCTGCCTGGGAGCAAGGAATTAGGAGGATCTCTGGGCCCTTGCTCTTCTTGCTCCTAGCGTCATGAGTAAATTCCTTCCTTGAGTGGATTCCACTGGTGCTCAAGCCACAATCAAGGATGGGGTTGTTGCCAGAGTCATAGGGTCCCAACCAAAGGACCTGACTCAGGATTTTGGGGCCTTGGAAGCAAGTCCTAGCCAGACTGAATAATTTTCGGTTCCTAAAGCTAACAGGCTGTGTTTGTCTTGGACCTGCATATGAGGTTCCCCTGCCTGAAATGATCTTGCCGTTCACCGTTGCCTTGGGCAACTCCAGCTCATCTTTCACACCTCCGCTTAGATGTAACTTCCTCCATGAAGCTTTTTTTTTTAAAAAATAAACATTAGTTTTAGATTACAGAAAAGTTGTGAATATACTACAAGAGTTCCCATGTCCCTTCAACCCAGTTTCTTCTATTGTTAATATCTTAGATTATTATGGCACATTTCTCATAACTAATGAACCAATATTGAACATAACATGTACCAGTTTAGTTATCCTTAAGTGTACAGCTCAGTGGCATTAAGTACATTCACATTATTGCGCAGCCACCACCCCCAACCATCTGCAGAACTTTCTCATATTGCAAAACTGAAATTCCATATCCGTTAAACATTGACTTCCCATTCTCCCTTCCCCTGGCCCCTGCCAACCACCATTCTACTTTCTGTCTCTATGAATTTGACTACTCTAAGTACCTCATATAAGTGGAATCATCCATGATTTGTTCTTTTGTGACTGGCTTATTTTGCTCAGCATAATATCCTGGAGTTTCATCTATATTGTAGCATGAGTCAGAATTTCCTTCCTTTTTAAGACTAAGTAATATTCCATTGTGTGTATATACTACATTTTCTTTATCTATTCATGTGTCAATGGACATTTGGTTTGCTTCCACCTTTTGACTATTGTGAATAATGCTGCTCACAAAGTCTTTCTTGACCCAACCATATTACCCAGGCACATCCTGTTGTCACCTCTATTATGGTGCTTATCTCATGGGAGTGTAAGAGCTCACTTTCCTGTCTGCCTTTCACATTAGACTCCTAGCTCCTTAAGTACAGGTGCAATGGCAGTAAATTGTTCCTCTTTGTTTCTCTATGACGTAGAAGTGTGCCTGGCTCACATGAGGTACTCAGCAAATATGTGAAATGGGTGACTCACAGGATAGATGGATGGATGGATGGATGGATGGATGGGTAGGTGGTTGGGTGGATAGATAGATGGATGGATGGATGAGTATGTAGGTAGGTGTGTGGGTACGTGAGAGGATGGATAGGTGGGTAGATGGATGGATGAATGGCTAGATGAGTGGGTGGGTGGGAGAGCAGATGGATGGATAAAATGATGAGGATATCCAGAGGATGGGACTAAGTAGATGCCTCAAGGAGTACAATTTGATCCCTGCTATCAAGTCCAGTGGGTGAGGGTGTGACTATAAAAGAAGAGTTCAGGGCAAAGGGAAAACACCAGGTTAAACTGACATAGAGCAGAGAGCAAGAGTACAGTCTGGGGTTGGGTAGGGTAGTATATTTTGCATAACACCTTTTACTTAAAAAAAATTTTTGCTCAACATTTCAGTAAAATAAAATAAATAAGTGAAAAACTTTCTTATGGTCTTACTGCCAAAATGGATCCTGTTGGCCTTTTAAATATAAAAATAATATACAATCAGATAATTCATAGGGGAAAGGAAGGAATAAAATGAAAATTGAAAATTTCCTTTCTAGTAATTCTCTCTGCAAAGGTAACCACATAAACACATCTAATATGTTTACAACCATTCTTGGGGGAACTTTCCATAATCAATGAGTATGCATCTGCCATGCACTTTTTAATGGGTGCCTACTCATCTGTTGCATAGGGGTATCATATTTAACTGCCCCTCACTGGGGAGGACACTTAGCTTTTGGCTATTACTTTTTTAAGTATATCCATGAGGTCAATTCTCTGAAGGAGAATTGCTGAACTAAAATGTTAAAAGTACATGCACTTTGCATTTGGGTAGATGTTGCCAGATGCCTCTCCCAAAAGTTGGAACTAGCTTCTGTTACTGTGACTTGTTTTTCTTGCTGACAGTCACGTTAATGTGAGGGAGAGAACCTGGTTAAAAGACATAAGGTCGGAGCATATAGTCCATTTGACTTCTGAACATTACTAGGACTTTTCAAGGAATGAGTCATGGGATTCCTTAATTTGTAATAAATTCTGAAAGAGGGCAGAGAAGGGTCCTTTACACATAAGCAGTGCACATCAGATCAAAAAAAAAAAAGGGAGAATCCGGAGATGTTGAATTCAAACGTGATTTGAAGTTCTGTCCATTTTCTTGTCCTCAATGGATGGATTTAAAGTGGAAGAGACAGAAGAGGTTAGGACCCTCAGTCTCCTTCCCTTAAGAGTGATGTGCAATTCTCTTCTGTCTGGGCGCTCCAGGGTCTGACCACAGCTTGGCTGTCACTACTGCTGGGAAGAGGTGTCACCGGTTTGGCATGCCCTCAGTCCATGCTATTTCCTGCTTCCACGGGTCAAATGTCAGCCCCATTCTTTATGGGCTAAAGAAGCTGATAAAAAAGAGTTCGGGGCTGGATTTTTCCAGAGTACAGATAGGCTGTAGTAGGAAAAGTAGCAAAAATAGTTTAGCGTAGATTTGACACAACTTAACTGCTATGCCTGGCATTTCTCCTTCAACACATCTTGTCTGATGTTTGACATTAAAAAAAAAAAATCAAAGAGCGCGTATCATGTTTCTGATATCTTCCCTTTTTTCCCCTTAGTGCAATGGGAGAAAAGCAGCTTCTCTTTTAAATCAAAGGTTGAAAAATGTGGATATAGACAGACATATACATAGACATGCCATTTTTGTCCTTCAGGATAAAACGTGGCTAGTCTTTTACAAAATTTCAGTCTAAATACATGGTGCTATGGGGGAGAAAGTATGGAAGCAACATACACTTTCCATTGCCATAACACCTTCTTGCAACTGTCACACTTGATTCTTTATGGGTTAACTCATTTGGAAGTCAATTTTCTCCACCGTTGCTGCACTGTAAGTCTGGAAACCACTGTTATGAAACTTGCAAAGAAAACATTACATTATTTTGATATAAAAGACTTTATTTTTAGAATATTGCATTTACGCAGTACACAATGCAGACATACAATATAAGCTTTCCATCCTTCTCCCCAGCAACTCAGTTCTACTCCCCAGAGGTTCTTCTATGCCCATTTTTGTGCATCATTCCAGAGCTAGTCAATTAATACAGAAACCTATTCACATATATAATAGTATGTTGGCATATAACATTAGGACCAAGTGCAGAGTGATGGCAAAATTATTTCATTACAAATAAAAGGCACAGAAGGGAATACTTTTTCTACAGAGTTTATTAGATATAAATATTATTAGATAAAAATATTAGAAGGATAAGGGGAATCCGTGAATATGATGGTACTTCTCTTAAGTATATATTGCTTTATTTATAGCAAGGGCAGTATTAAGGTCACAAGCGTGGAGGTGTGAAAAGCTACATGGATTTGGCTGTGCCTTACTCTAGCTGTATGATTTGGGCAAGTTCTTAATTCCTCTGAACCTCACAGCCCTCATCTGCTAATGAGAAGAATGCCTCTGTCTAAGGGTTTATTTATTCGAAAGGTGAATGAGATAAGTTATAAAGGACCTAGAACATTGTAAATAGTCAATGAAAATGATTTTCTTATTTTCCTCTTTGTCTCCCTATATTATAATTTACTGGGACAACTCCTGAAACAGTAATATCCTTTTATGCCCTATTTGGCTAAATCTAATCATGAGAATGAGAGAGAGAGAAGGCATTATGTAATCCAAGAGTAGTTTCTTCTGATTTTTCCATATCCACCCCCTCACACTTCCTTGGTGCCTTCATACACGAATGGAGTATGTGGACGTTCATCCTTGTCTCACAAAGACTTTCTTCCCAGGCAACTCCAGTGATTAAGATAGTGAGTGTAGAGGATGTGTCAAATGCCTGAGGACCTTCAGGCTCTCCAACGTCTTCTAAACCCCCTCAAGCATCTTTCAAACCATCTATTAACTGGCCAACAATTGAGATGTTAACTAGAAATCAATATTATCTTTTCATTAAAATCATCCCGCATCTCTCCCAGCTATGATGCTTGAGCAAATGCCCTCTGCTCACCTCTTTGTTTTTCCTCCTTCAACTTCACTATGAAGATAATCTACTCCTGCCTCTAATGCTTTACAATTAAGAGTGGATTCTCCCTTTAGGCTAATTTAACATGATTCGACAAAGCGCCCAGTGGAGCCTGGCTGTTGAGTCAGAGCGGCTTCATTCCTTATTACCTGTGTGACTTTGGGCAAGTTATAATGTTCACCTTTTCAATCCTTAATTTGCGCTACTCTAAAATGGGCATGATCATAGAAATGAACTCCTAGGATTTATGGGGAGGATTAGATGAGATGATGTATATAAAGCCTTTAGCAAGGAGGTCCTAATCATTGAGCGCAGTAAGCATCCTTTGTGTGAGCTATTCCTACTAATGCTGTTTAGTTAGTCACAGCCACTCATCCATTGCCTCTCACTCACTCATCCATTATTTATAGTGTCTGTGTTGTCGTGGGCACCACTGTTGAGCCACCATCTTGCGCCGTGACTCTTCATGTCCTAAGATTGTGCTCCAAAGGATTGCCACACAGTCCAGGTGTTTCCAGCAGGGAGAGACTGTCCCCAAGCCAGGGAGTCCTGGGAGAGTTCATAAGAGCTCAGAAAAGACAGATGGATGCCTCCTTGTGGGCCGTGGGCTCCTCTCAAGAGGTTATGGTTTGTGTGGAGACTCAGGAGGGGTATCTGTGTTCCTTTCTGTTATTTTCTGTTAGCTCAAAAGAACTCAGGAGGGGGATTCCTCAAGAGAAAAAGGGAAAAGGATGTGATTCCATTTTCTGTGTTGGGTGGGGCTGCTGACGACTAGGTTCAGAGGATGCCTCATGGCTGAGCTCTCTGCTATAGAGATGTCGCTAAGATTGTCTTTCTGGAGTCTGAGCCCTTGGTTATAATCCTGGCTTGGCTGATTACTGCCTGAGTGACCTTGGACAAGCTATTAAAGCTATCTGGGTCTCAGTTTCCCCATACAAAAAGGAGAATTGGGTTGCTCATGTAGTACCTGAAGCATATGAACGTATATAAATTCTGGTGATGGGCTTATACAGTTATGAGGTAGCATTAATTGAGCGCTTAGTGTATGCCAGGAACTGAGCTGAGAACCTCGCGTCAGAGAGGCAGCTGCAGTGTAGTCACTCATAAAAGAGGCTCTCGAGTCAGAATCCTTGAGTTTGAATCCTTGCCCCTACAATTATAAGCTGTGATCTTAATCAGTCACCTTAACCCTTTCTCTTCTTCAGATCCTTCCTCTGTAATATGTGAGAATTCCATGAGATTCTGTAGTTGAAACACTTTGAAAAATGCCTGGCATGCAGGCAAGACTTAATAATTGTTGGTTAGTCTTACCGTGTGTCACCATCACGACTGTTAGATGATGTTGTCCTCAGTGAGTCAACCCAGAGCAATTAAGTAACCTGCCCAGGTGCACATGACCCGTAAGATGCAAGAAGCAAACTTGAGCTGGTTTTGTCAGTTCCTCTGTGCGAGTAGGGGCTAAATGAAGAACATTCTGAAAATGAAGTCTTCCTCATCTCCAAGGGATAACGATGCTCAGTTGTCCCTGGAAATGTCACCTTTGGGGCACATTCTATAAACTGTACAAAATTAAATCCCTCACTTCGTTTCGCCAGAAAGACCCCTCTGAAATGTCACTGTGTACCCCCAGCAAGCAGTACCGCAGAGGCGAGGGGACGCCAGTAGGATTTGGTCTCCGTACGAAATCCCTGCAAAGATGTATGAGGCTGCATACAAATTGCCTTGAATTTGGCTGGCCATGGGCTAGCATTGCTTTTATGCTGAATATCAGTGAAAAGTATGAAATGGAGATTACATTTTCAATTCGGGCTTTTTTCCCGAAGCTCTGCAGAGGTGCCTCATTCCCATCTATCATAGCAGAATTGCATTGGTGTGGAGCCCCAGCCTCTCCTACCCTTGCCTGGAAGTGGATCCAGCACCTGCTGTCAGACTGCAGCAGTGGGTAACACTCAGCTTAACAGTTCTTTTTTTCGCCTTCCCCCAAATCTCTGCCTTTTTCCTCGCTACTTTTTGTTCTTAAGATCTATCACACATGAGGATCACAAAACCAACCACAAAAAAATGGCATTCTAGTGGATGTTAAAATTGGTATATCTGTCTCCTGGGTTGTTCAGGGCAGAAATAAGACATTGATGCAAATGTGGTTCATCCACCGACAATGAGAAACATGCTTATTACTTCTTCCTGAAATACATATATTCATACCAGCTATTTCAGTTCCTTTCCCCAAACAGCCTTAAATCATTGCCAGTGCCTCAGCTCTAGCTTGGGTCTATGAAAAGAGTATTTACCGGTGGGGGGTGGGAGGGTGGTTATGCGACTGGCTTTACATCAGCATTAGCTTCAATATTTCAACAGCCTTTCTCCCCATGTTCTTTGCCTCTCCCTTCTGCCCCCTGAACGTGATTGCCTGGCTGACTCCCCAAAGAGAAAATGTGCTAAGTGAATTTGACAGATTCCAGGCTGGCTCCATATGGCAGGGCCTGAGTTACATGTTCCTGGGATCCCCAAGCTGCTCTCACCTTATTAAGATGGCAGTAACTACATGCAAGTCAAGTTCACTGCATTGGTTTTAATTCTTTGGGCCCTGGAGAGCAGCCTCAGACTTCAAGGTGGAATTTGATGCAGTATCATCTACTGCAAACTTGACCTTTTCCTTTCCTTCCTGAACCCACGGCTGGGAGGAAGGTAGGTGAAAAATGGACACAGAGCTCAGAAAAATCTTAGGAAAATGTGGCAATGAGGCTAGAGGGCTTTCTTAGGGCTGCCAGCAGAGTCTAACAAAGACTTCTCCGTATTGTGTCCTTGTTGTTTATCACTTGCTCTGTACTGTCTGAACCTTAGGACTCCCACACATAATTGAGACTTTGACTTTGATTCATAAGTATATAATTTACACTCCTCCCTCTCCCCACATGGTTTTAAAGACATGGAGAAAATTAACTCCAAAATCAAATAAGCTGCATTTCAAATGGATGAGCCCTTGTGACTCAATGATGAAGGGCTGGAATTGAATTCAACATTTTCTAAATAATAGAAATCTTTTAGAAAGAGTCTGTAAAAGAGAATTCTTGGATGACTTTTCACTTTACCCAGGATAGATAGAACGTTTTGCTGCCTTTCTATAACGTGGTTTTCCATATTTTGAGAGCACGCTCGTTATGTAGAATGGAGAAGAGAATACTAAGAAGGCAGAGAGTCATTTTATTCAAATAGCTAAAAGGGATAGAAATAGGAAGAGGAATGGAATGCACTCCAGGTGGCTCAAGGGAAAAATATATATTCAAAGGAAAGGCTCTTTTTTGCGGGAGAGGGAAGACGGGTCAGAGAGTTAGACTCAGAAATGGTCTACCATTTCTGGAGCTGTCCATCTAGAGAAGGTGCTGAAGTGTTCATGATGGGAGTGGGGCTTGCAGCGGATGGAGAGAAAAAGTCCCTTGCATGATGTCTGAAGTTCCCTCCAGTTGTGAGCTCCCCAGATTCTGGGCACTGGCATCCACACCGTGAGATGATTTCCATCGCAAGATGAATTGATCATAGTCATAAAAGATTCAGGCAATTTCGGAAATCATATTTGCCAGCTTTTCACTAAATGCAACAAAACCCTCAAGCTCTGAGTTTTGGAAATTGAATCAGTTTGTATTTCTTTTAGCTAAAATCAACCAAACGCTGACTATCAGTGAGTGGCTTAAATCAAGAGGGCATTTGGTTTTTTATTTAATAAGAAGCCTTAAAGTAAGTGGTCTAAGAGTTGGTTAATTGGCTTAGTGCTATCATTAAAAACTCAGGTTCTTGACATTCTATTACTTTGCCATTCATGTTGGCATTTAGCCTTTACTCCTCCTCATGATCACAAGATGGCTGATAAAGCTCCAGGTATCACGTTCTCACACTCATGTCTCAAGCATAAAAGGACAGGACTAAAGCAAATATTTTTGCAAGGTTTTGCCTTTTTATCTGAGAAGGAAAACCATCAAGGAGACATCAGGTTACATCTTCTTGCCAGAACTGGATGACATACATGCAAAAGGTAATTGGATGATGCTGACCACTTTAGATCAATCACTATTCATTTCCTAGATCCGGGTAAGTGGACCCACCCTCCCAGATATCAAATAGCATCATCCATTTACCTGAATAAACTGGAGTTCTATTAGTAAGTTAACAATAGGGTGGCTGCTGGGTAGTTAGCAGATGGCATCTGCCATGGAAATCCATCCAATTTATGTGGTACGGATCTCTCTTAAATATCAGCAGAAGGACTCTTTCTCAACCAATACTCTCCTGAGATTTGTATGCTTAGACCTTTGCTTATGTGCCCAAGGGGCAAGATCGGGCTTCCTCCCTCATGTGAATGTAGAGGAGATACCATTACTGTTTCCAAACTCTTGGGATGCCCTTTTTCAAAATGCAAATGACTTTCTCCTGGGGCTTAGAATTGATGGATCAAGGTAATCAGAGTAATGAAAATATCATTTTAATTTTATGAATGCTTGTTATGAACCAAATACTGTGCAAAATATTTTATATATAGTTCTTATGCGTCTAATCAGTGCGCCAGTCTTATTTCTTGGAGGGACTGAGGGTTAGGGGTTACTGTTACCCTAATGTCTCAGAGAAGTAAAACCTGAGCTCTGTGTTGGTTGGACTCAAACACAGTTTGTTTTATGGCTCTGAATACCCCCCTCACCATGATGCTCCTGCTTATGTAGAAAGCATTCAGAAATGGGGATTGGGAGGATGACAAACTGGCCTGGTTATGGCTTCCTGTTGGTAGGAAGCGAGAGAGCCCTCTGAGTCTCAGCTTCAGACTTTGGAGATGATCTCTTTGCCCATGCGTCCATTTCTCCTAGGCTCACCTGTGAAGACAGGGAGGTGATGTAAGATACACAACTTTACTCAGGTAGTAGTGGGAAAAGCTGACTCAAGCCCAGATGTTTGACTCTGCAAAGCTTGCTCTTTCTTTCACCCGACCTGCCCCAGGACATTTGAACTGCCTTCGAGTCATTGTCTATAGGAAAGCACTTGGGAGCCTTCTTACTTCTGGGTGAAGGCAGCCAGGTAAGCCTGGAGCCTGGAGTATAAAACAGGCCTCAGGCATGTGATCATAGTTGATTGAAGAGAGAATGTGGCTCCCTGCTTTTATTCCACCTTATGTCCAGCTTGCATAAGCAATTGTAGCTGGAGCTTCTTTCTTGAGTGTTATAATGGCATCAACTCCAGCTTTCTCCAGGCACACCCGATTTTTAAGCAGAGCTCTATGTGAGAAGTATTCACCAGAATAGCTTTCAATAATTCAATTTCATAATAGCCATTTTCAGCTTAAATTTTAGGTTTTGTCTGAGATTCTACCCTCCCCAGTTTGTGCCAGCAAAGGTTTATTAAATCTATATGGACAATGTAGATGCCAGGGTGTGGTGAAAGTGAGGCTGAAGTGTGGATGCCACCTACGCTTGATCACTATGCTCAGAAGGCAGATGCCTTTTGCTTCAACTGTCTATTTAAGCTATTCTTTATCATCTTCTTGAGGAACGGTGGACTATCTCGGGTCTTTGACTACTCGTAAAGGCTGTGTGTCTTAAGAGAGCCACACAGACTCTCTGAGTTTCAGTGTTCTGAGCTTTAAAATGGATGTATTTGTCTTGCCCTGTCTGCCACACTGAGTCTTTGTGAAGCAACAGGGTCATGGCCAGAGCAAGAAATTTGGGGCAAGACAGATCTGAAATCCAATCCTTCTAATGTATGTTTTCTTTGGACCTCAGTTTCCCTATCTGTAAACTAGGACCAGTAATACTAACCTCATTGTATTGTTTAGAGATTAAGGGATTAATGCCTAGTACATAGTAGGCGCCCAGCGAATATTTATCCCAATTCCACAAATGAGAAAATGAATTCAATAGTCCTTTGTGAAAAATAAGTGCGATACAAATGTTCATTCTTTGTTCTAATTATCACCAGCTCTTTTTTTTTTTTTTAACTCTTGCACTGTTTACTTCTAGAAAGCTACAAGCCCTGTTTCCATCACCCTCCTCAGTTTCAAGCACAGACTCATTTTCACTGCGGATTCCCTCTTGCCCGAAGGCCTTGGTGCCGCATGAGCAGATTCAGTGCTGAGAGCTGTGTGTGGAGCCAGAAGCGCAGGCCACTTTCTGCTGCTGTGAAATCCTCTTCCCTCTGAGGGCACAGGCGTGCCTGCGAGGGCATGTGGGAAACCGTTTGTGAGAAGTCATAATTAATGATCTGCTGGGTCTTGGCACTTCTCGAGGAGACAGAAAGCTGCCGGGGATTGGAGCAGCCTCTTGGATAAAAGTCGTCCTCCGGGGCTGCATCTCTCCGTGGGGAAGTGGCAGATCTTGGGAGGAGCAGGAGGGGACTTGGGGCTCCCATCCTTTCTGCAGCCTTCGCAGTTTCCTGTGCGTGGTAAAAGAGTGACGTAGGACCCCTGCATCTTGAGGCAGAAAGTCCTGGGCTTGGATTCTAGCTCTGCCTCTTACTCCTGGGACGTCTCGTCCTCTTACTTCACTCTGTGAGCCTCAGTTTTGCCCACCTGTAAAATGGGGATAGTGCCATATACTCTGCAAGGCTGTTTGGATTAGAAATTGAATAATAATATAAACAGAACATAGTAGGGCCTCAAAAGGGCTAGGGATAAAAATATTAAACAAGGCAGACAGAGCCTTATCTTCGGAGTGCTTACGGTTTTGTGGATAATGCAAGTCCAATATCTATATAACGTGTAGACTTACAGAGTTGTGGGCATTTCTGTAGAATTTATGCACATAATTCTGGTGATATTAGCTATAAATTGCTGCTGAATTATCCAGATAACGTATTTTATAATAGCAATGGCTCTCCTTTGGTGACATATTGGGATGCCGATTTAGTGTAAGTTACTCTCTTTTGGTGAGTCAGCAAGAATCTAGCCTACCTTAATTTGATCTTTCCTGCTGCTGGACTCTTTTGGGAGTCAACTTACCCCCTCAAATGACTATCGGCTGTTAAATCCTGACTGAAATCCTGCCTACAGGAACAACAGCAAATATCTCCTATTTAAAATGGATTTGTATTCTTTGTGCCAACCTTGTAAGACTGCTTTGAATATTACATGAAATGGTACAGTCATGCACCGCATAATGATGGTTTGGACAATGACATGGTCCCATAAGACTGGGACCATAGAGCCTAGGTGTGTAGTAGGCTATACCATCTAGACTTGTGTGAGTACATGCTGTGATGTTTGCACAGTGACAAAATCGCCTAATGATGCGTTTCTCAGGACATGTCCTCATCGTTAAATGACGTAGATCTGTCCTTGTAAATCAATTGGATCAATGTCTTCACACAGCAAGGACTAGTCATGGTGATAACAGCAACACCCCTCTTGCTTTATGGTAATAACAATAATATTTTGTAGCAACTACCCCATACTGTAGCAGAGAGAATTGCATGATCTATTACATGCAGAGTGCTAGGTCCAGTGCCAGTACATTCTAAGAGCTCAAAAGATGGCAGCTACCACGGTTGTCATTAATTTCATCTTTAGAGCACTCTTTCTAGGTACATTAGGTAGGGTTACAGTCCCACTTTACAGGTAAGGAGCTTGGGGCTCAAAGGGACTTGTCCAGTCCACACAGCTAATAGTGACCTTGGCTTCAGGGCCAACAGTAGCCTTATTTCCTGACCTTCACCTTGTACCTGTTCAGCTCTTGCCTCAATTTCCCTCTGGTTCTTTTTTTTTTTTTTTTTTTGTCAAGAGTCAGCTCCTAGCATTGCTTGTCTCTTCCCTCTGATTACCTGGGGTTTGTTTTGGGAATTGATCGTTAAAGACAATGCTGGGCCCCAGAGACACAAATTCCAGATCCACTTCGTTAGGGAACCCAGGGGCAACAGATGCTGGGACAGGCACCCCTTGTCAGGGAGAGGCGCCCCTGCTTGGGGTTAGAGCCCACGGTGATGAGGGAATTTTCCTTCCTGGGTGTGTTTGCCTATGTTCTTGGATGTGCTGGTAAGCCCCTGCCTACCCACCTCTATGCAAATGAGTCCTCCCACATGCTTGGGATGTTCTGTCTCCAAATCCTGAACATCATGTACAGGAGAAGGGCTTGGCTGTTGCAGAAACAAGATCTGAGAGGGGGACAGCTTTTGCCTGCTATGGTCTCTTTGCAGACTTTATCCTGGGTTGGAAAAGCCCTTCACCTGGATATGAGATCTGACATGTTGACTTTCCAGGGTCACGAACCTGGACCCCTCCGACTAGAGCACAGTGGGACGAGAGGGAAGCCACCTCCGGCACTAAAGAATGCTACCCTTTTATTCACCCCCCTGAGTCAGTGGAACTGAATTCTTCCAGCTGTGAGAGGGCTGTACTGTACTTACAGAAGCAATGCACTGCACTTATTAATCATCGACTGTATGTCTGTGGGCAGAGACTTAACAGACTATTTTGGGTCCCTGCTGGGCTCTGCAAAAGACTTGAAGTCAAACAGGGCAACACTTAGGTTATTGTGCAAAAGTGTTGACTTTAGATCCAGCAGACCTAACTTTGCATCCTAGCTCAACCTTACTGAACATGTGAACTTGGACCAGTTATTTATTGTCTGGAAGCTTCATTTCCCTCATCCGTAAGAGGAGGACAATAATGTGTACCTCGTAGAGTTCTTGTGAAAATAAAAGTATGTGGTATGAGATAAGCCTTTAGCACAGTGACTTGTCCCTAATAAACATTCCGTGGACAGTAGACATCGTGTCCTTGTCGTTTATTCCAGGCCCTGCCTGCAAAACCGACTTTGTCATCCATGGACTTATGCACTTCCCGGGTTAGGGACACAGACGGATGCTGGTCTTATTGGAATGACTGATGTTAGAGTATTTGTTTAGCATCCTACAGGTTGGGAAATATTGATATTTTAGGATGATTTTTCTGGAGTTGGGTATAAATCCAATTGCCCAGGAAAACAAGTTACGGCAGCCAGATGGTTGTGTAGCCAGGGTTGAGAAATATGCCTGGGGATCACCAAAATAATTACTTTCCACCCTGAGAGCTTCTGCTTTAACCAGTTGATAGTAGAGGCTGCGCATCAGCTGTTTTTTTATTGTTAGTATTTACATACAATAAGATGCGTCCATTGAAGCAGACAGTTTGATGAATCCTGGTAATTGTGTACAATCTTATAACCTCCACTATAATCAAGATATAGAACGTTCCTTCTTCTTGAAGAGTCTCCTTATGCCCATTTTCAATCTAAATTTCCCCCCATTCCCAACCCCTGGCCGCCACTCATCTGCTTTCTCTCTCTCTATCATTTCGAATTTCATACAAATGAAATCACAAAGCTTTGTCTATTTAAATTTCTTCACTTAGCATACTGTTTTTGAGATTCACCCATGATGCTGTGTGTGTTAACATCCTGCTCCTTGTTATTGCTGAGCAGTCTTCTATGGTGGGAATATACCACAATCTGTTTATCCATTCCCCAGTCAATGGACATTCGTTTCCAGGTTTTGGCGATTCTGAATGCTATGAAATTTGAGCACATGTCTCTGTGTGGACACGAGTTTTCATTTTTCTTGGGTAAATCCATAGAAGTGGAATTGCTGGGTGATGTGGTGAGTGTAGATTTAACATTATAAGTTACTGTTCTACTGTTTTCCAAAGTGGCTGCACTGTTTTGCGTTCCCGCCAGCCATGTGGCATCAGGGTTTTGGGATTTTTTTTAGTAGCTCTCAGGTGTCTCAAATATAGATCCAGCATGAAGACCCTCTGCCCTTTGTTTTCTCTGGTTTAACGGCCACCTTGGGACTCTCGGATGAGTAAGGATGATGCTAGTGTGAGGACCATAAGGAAGACACTTGTCTCAAGTGATACGTTCTGACTTGCTGAAAACTGTTGGGGAGTGAGATATCGTCTGGATTTCCACAATTGAGGTGCATTTTTCTATGTCTTGCATATCAAAATTTGTATGCAGGATTAAGTTTCCTAGTATTGAGTCATTTGTTTTTCGCATCAGAGGATTCACCCTAGATACATAAAGGAGAAGTCTGATTTTCTCGTGGAGGAAACTGTTGCCACCCACAGTAGACAGGTCAGTTGGTGAGCAAAGGACATGGATGTTGGCTGTTACATGTGGTGCTTGCTGTGATCTGTTTTACAGCTGTAGTGGCTAATTCTGTATGTGCATGCATACGTACACATAGGTGCACACTCGTGTGTTGTTTCCCTCCCCATTTTTCAAGGCAGACCGGGTGGCGGTTCTTTAGTGGTTTGCCTTGCTACGCGCTATTGCTGGTACATTTCTGGAAGACGTTTCTCATCTTCTGCACTTTGCCTTGTGCTTTCACTTTCTTCTCGTTGAATTACAAATGGATTAACATACTTAAGAGGTTTTCCTGGAACCCTATTGGGTGCTTCCACCTCCGACGTGTGCTTTTTTTAGTTTTAAAACATGACAAGGAATGAGGTGAATGAACTGAGGATGTTGCCTTTGTCTTGGGGTGAAGCAGCTCTCAACCCGCAAATGGGATGTCCCCACTCCCCCAGTCAAGGGATTATAAGGAGAAGTTTTAAATAGAAGACTGTCTCTGTTTCCACATGTCTAACCGACATCTACTTTTTTATTATGTGAAGAAATTGGTGTGGTTCTCAGCTTAAGGATACTCAATAGCAAATGTCAGCAAACTATAGCCTGTGGGCCAACCCTGGCCTGCCACCTACTTTTGTAAATGAAGTTTTATTGGCACACAGCCACACCCATTCACTTACATATTGCCGATGGTACTCTCTGGCTACAACAGCAGACTTGAGTAGTTACAACAGAGGTGATACACGCCTGGCAAAGCTAGCAGTGTTTCCTATCTGGCTCTTCACACGGAAAATTTGCCAACCTCTTCCCTATAGTATCACTTGATGTGTCTGCAACTCCATTGTACTGTCTATAGGTCCCCATGTGTGTCTTTTTTCGGTGGGCAGTTAATATTTGTCCAGTTACTCTTACCTTGGGCCAGTCAATTAAGTTCTCTGAGTTTCACCTCCACATCCATAAATTGAACATAAGAAGAGCATCTGCTCTGTAGAGTTGCATGAGGATTTGGGAGAAAAACAGGGGAAGTGCCTGGTGTGCCCTGTATCCAGGTCCCATAAGACAAGCTCATTGCATGCAGCCAGGACTGATATTAATGTCTCAGGCCTCTGTCATGTTCTGGGTGGCATCCACTTCTATTAGGGAGCAGAGGCTAAGAAAGAAACCATTAAGTTGAGGCCAAGGGGACTGGACAGACACCCATCCCTGTTCCTAAGAGACAAGCTGGGCAAGAGTCAAGATTCCAACATCGAGGCCCCTGGTTGCTCCTTGCTACTCTTAAGGCCTTCTAAACACACTTCCAACTTCAAGTCATTGAACTTGCAATTCCTTGTGCCTTATTTTCCCCAAGATATCCACATGGCTTATTCCTTCCCTGACTTCTTTGTCCAGCTAGCACCCTCATCATTCTCCAGCTCCACACTCTTGCCCTCATCACATTTCTAGGTCACTGTATTATCTCTCTATGTGTTTATGGGTCAGTTTTCTGTCTCCTATGCTCAAAGGCACTCCCCAGGCAGTTGAGGAATTTATCTTGTTCTGTGCCCAGCACAGAGACCTTTGCCCGGCATGAAATAGGAAATCAATAAATATTGGTTCAAGAAATGGATGAACGGATGAACATTCTCGAAAGTGAGAATTCCCTTCAGTGCCACAAGACTCTCACCTGCCATCTCTCCCTTCCTCCCCCTTCTCATACACAGAGAGAAATAGCACACGAGAATCCACTCCCAGTACCCTTCACATCCCTGTGAAAACACGCCCAGACCAGACGCCATGCACGCAAACCCTCTCGTGTGCTCACATGCCCTCTAACCTCTCCAGGCAAGTACAAACAGGATGCAGCCTTTCAGAGTGCCCCTTCACTCACCACTCGGAGAAGCTAACAGCCTCTTCAATAAGATCCCAAACAGCTTTATTGGAGAGGCGCTGGATAGAAAAAAAGCTGCAGCTTAACGAAGGCCCTTTAACAGTCAACCTCAGTTCCAAGGAAAAACAAATCTTTATTACCAACATCCGATAATTTCTGTTCGGGGATTCCCACCCTTTGGAATGGATATATATATATATATATATAAAATATATATATATATATATATTTTTTTTTTTTTTCCTGAGCCTCTTTTTTAATTAACCCTGCAGCCTAGATTCCAGGAGGCCCGCCTTGGGAATGCAGGGGCACCCGGGCTGGAAGTAAGCACTGGAGGTGATGTTTGATTAAAGCGAAGCTGCAGAGGAAAGAGACCTGAGCAGGCTGCCGTGCTAATCCTCTTGCCTTGCTCCGTGTCCTCCACTGATTGTGACTGATGGGCTGGTCCCCCTTACATCTTTATCTGCAGCGTACGCTAATACCCGCAGGCGGAAGGGGCTCGGCTCTCTCAGTACACCCACTTAGGCTGCTGTGGTTCTGGGCTGGCAGAAGGAGCTGGCTGTACAGCTCTGTTTTCCCTCTCTACCTTTTTCTCCTCTTTCTTTCTCTCCTTTATTTTATAAATACATAGATGTATAGATAGAGAAAGAGAGATGTAGATAGATAGCTATATACAGATATATATGGATATGTGCGTGTATATATCTATATATAGCTAAATAGCTATTATCTAAGTCTGTCTGTCTATCTGTCGAAAATCTTGCTGTGAATCTCAGCTTCTCTCTCCCTGTGTGTGCGTCTTTGTCTGGATCTCTGTTGATCTGCCTCTGTCTGTCTCTGTCTCACTTCTTGTTCTTCTGTCTCTCCTAAGACAGCCCTATGATGTAATATTCGGAAGCCTCTAACTGAGATCGTTTTTATTCAGGAGTATTAATGTTTGAGTAATTTAGAGGTTACCTTTGGTTAAGCGTCTACTGAGGGCTGGGAACTGCCTCAAGTACCTTCGGACAATTATTTAGTAATTGATCTTATAATAGCTAACATTGATTCATCTCGTAATACGTGCCAGGTCCTAATGCTAAGCACTTTTTGCACCTAATCCAAGTTAATCTTCAAAATAATCCTTTGTAGTAGCTACTCTCATCATTCCCATTTTGGTGATGGAAAAACTGAGGCTTACAGAGTTATACGTGTTATCGTTAATTCACACTTTAGCGCAACAAGACAAGACTTCATTTCTGCCTTTTCATGATACAGATACTGTGGTTTAAAAAGGTGGAATGAATCATCCAGAGTCAGAAAGCTTGAAGAGTGAAATTTTTGGATCTTACTCCACGTGTCTCTCTCCAAAATGCTCCTTTGAAAAGACCAGAAGTTGGGTTTGTGTCTTCCAATGTTTTCCTCTGCTTTTAAATCTGTGTCCTGGTTGTGTTTACTGACTATGCGGCCTTGTGGCCTGGGGGCCAGCTTCCGAATCCAGGAGGCCACAGAACCTCCGTCAGTCATCATCTGAGCCAGAATAAATTGGCAGAAATGTCTGATTTGACTTTTTCTCCTTCTTCAAGGCAGATGCTTTTCTCGTTACTGAGAAAAGTATGACAGTTTGTCTCTCCAAGACCTCAGACCTTCGTAATAATAGCCGTGCAGTTTCTGATCTTGGAGCCGCTAGCTCCAATGGGCTAGGGAGGCTGCAGTGCTGGCCGGGCTCTATCCCTGGCCAGATTAGGTTTATAGGGTGTCTATCAGAACTTTTAGCCACTCCCCAGAGTGGATTGGGCTATAATTCTGGTTTCACTGTGTGCAGTTCAAATTCTTTTAGCCAGCCAGGCTGCCTTCTTAATTGGAGGGGTTGAGTCCAACAGGGAAAGAATGATAATGTACCCACACTCTCCATTTTTATCTATCAACAGGGAAGAATTAAAATAAATTAAACTATGACTTCTTCAACTCCCACATTAACTTGAGTTAGCAAATTCTACTTGAGGGAAGGAACTGTGAGCATAAAAGCAGCTTGAAACCCCAGTCCATACTAGTTCACAGGTCCAAGTTCAGATCTTGTGGAATGTGGAGTTTTGATAGCCTTCGGTATACCTCGAATTTTTCATTATCTTCTAGCTTTGGGAGAATGAGCTTTCCCATGTTTCCCATAGTGAAGATACCTATCCTGAGAAGCCATTGAAACTTGGACCGTTTCAGCATCCTTTTTTCTTGTGGTGGCCTAAAAATGAATACTGCAAATCTCTTTTCTACACTTGGAAACATCTAAAAATATACTGCTGAATTGCTTTCATAGACAGTGAAGATAAAATGTGTTTGAGGGTTTAAGGACTCAACAAGATAGATGATTTACTCTGCTGTCATTGGTCTAGAGATCCATCAATGGGCAGTTCTGAGGAGACCAAGAAGTGGCCCCACTTCTCCTCTGCCCTGCCCCACATCTGCCTCTGAAATAAAGTGATCAGCCCTCTAACTGTAACAAGATATTCAAGTCATTAGATTAGTTCTGAAACCATCCTCCATCTGTACTTTCCTGGTAATGCCACATTCCTCTTTTTTTGACTCGACTCTACCACTCCCTAAGACCATTTGGTTGACACTGAATCCTTCGCTTCAGCTTTGCTACAACTGGTCATTCTGTTCTTGGCCTTGATTTGACTTGAGAGTAAGGGACTGTCCTTGGGTTTTACCTTAAGATTCAGTCTGCTCATGGGATATGCCTCAATCGTAAGCAGATATAGTCTTTGAGAGCTGGAGCAAACACACTCAACACAAGACTGGTGGTATGGTCTTTCTGATTGATATGGTCTTTCTTGATCCTTGGGTTGGAGATAAGGGAAGCTTTTGAACAGTCTCTCTCTCTCTACGTTTTCTAATTTATGTGGTGTTAATATGCTTCTGTTGGACTTTTTATTCTTAATAGGTAATCTCATTATTATAATATATGGGTCTGTGGTACACTAAGGCCTTGGGCATGTTTTTCCCCCAGAATGATGCATCCTAACAGGTAACTGTCTTATAGCCATAGTGTTTATTTCCATTCAAAATTTTATAAGAAATTGGATCTTATTATTTCTTATTTAACAAAAATTTTAGGAATAATTTAAATTTCAGTAATTCAAATTCAACAATTTTCTATCCCAATCTTCCTTATCTAGTTAATTTTCATTCCACCACTCTTGTGTGTCTCTTCTTTATTATCCTGAATATTGTCCATTACAGTCTATGTTACTAATGCCTAGGCTAAGAAAACTCTACCTAGTATATTTATTTAACTTTACTAGTGTTGGAACTCTGTGTTTCATGCTTGTATATCATCGAACCAGCTCAATTTTTAGCATTAAACTTAACATGCCTAAAGGTGGATAAAGGCTCTACAATAAACTGACTCCGTAGCATGATTTTGTCTGCATTCTGCATTTGGCACTGATTTCCAACATAATCTAAACAGACATAAAATTCAGTTCTTTGGGATTGATGCACCAATCCGAATACTGTAAAAATTTAAGTAAGAGGAATGAAGATTAACACAGAAAAATCTAAGCTACAGTAACAACAACACACACACACACACACACACACAAATCTTTATATTTCTGTCCTTGGTGCTGAAAAATGAAGGAAAAAAATCCTTGGGCCAACTTCCCCGCCTTAGTAAATATAATGATGTGACTTTACTTAAATGACTATGTATAAGGGATTGTGCATTTCTGTACAGTAATGCTTTCATCTTATTTTCCTAGAATTATAAATGCTGCTGATGACATCACAGGAACTCACTGATGCCTCCTCCAGAACTGCCCTGTCCCGTAACGCAGTCACCAGCCACATGTGGCTCTTTAAGTTGATTAAAACTAAGTAACATTAAAATTCAGTTTCTCAATGACACTATCTGCCTTTCAGGTGCTCAATAGCCACATGCGGCTGTGGTTTCTGTGTTAGACAGCATAGACAGGGAATATTTCCACCCCTTTGAAAGTTTTATTGGGCAGTGTTTCCCTAGAATGTCAGCACTGTGGTAGACTCAATAATGTGCCCCAGATATATCTACATCCTAATCCTTGGAACCTGTGAGTTTTGTGAGTGTTACTTTGTGTGACAAGAGGGACTTTACAGATATTATTAACTGATGGATATTGACATCAAGGGATTATCTAGCATTATCCCAATGGGCCCAATGTAATCACAAGGGTCTTTATAATAAGAGGGAGACAGAGGTGTCAGAATCATAGTTGGAGGAGAAGACAATATGATGGCAGAAGCAGAGATTGGAGTGATGCGTTTTCAAGATGGATAAAGGGACCACTAGAAGCCGCAAAGAGCAAGGAAATAGATTCTCCCCCCAGAGCCTCCAGAAAGAACAAGCCCTGCTGACACCTTCACTTTATGTCAGTGACACTGATTTCAGACTTCTCACCTCCAGAATTGTAGTAGGATACATCGTATTGTTTTAAGCCACCAAGTTTGTGGAAATTTGCTACAGCAACAATAGGAAACTGATACGATCCTCATCATCATTTTACTAGGTTCTTGCAGTTAATTTGGATCCTTCTCATTTGCCTTCTCCTCAAATATAGAGTCAAAACAGCCCCTTGGATATTCGAAGAACCAAGATCATGAGCAGTGGCACCTTTTTCTTCTGAGATATTCGTGTCGGCTCTTGAATGATTTCTTCTCTGAGTGTGGTTAACAGAAGCTTCAACAGTGGGTCATGGGTTAACAATGTCAACAAGGGGTGGCGGGGGCTGTAATAGATGAGGGTGAGAAGAGATCATCCATATAGGCTTGTTTTCTGATTTTTTGGACTGGCATGGTTGTCAGTTCCAACTCTGGTTTGGAGCACTGTGTCCATATAGGACTGGCAGAGCTGCAAATAGAGGCGACCATCTTACTAAATGCTTCGAGGTGAATCAAAATCAAAGTTCGGTCCAAGACTCAGAAGGTAAAGTTCAGGGAGAAATCTTTTCTGCCCTTCCTGCCGTTGGGGGCTTGTGTGTTATTTTCCAAGCCCACTATGCGATCGTGGGTGTGATGAGTCAAACTTATTCTCCGCTCCCTCAACCTGCTCCTTTCCTCCCAGGCTGAGTTTTGATGGATTATTTTTTTCTGGAAAATTTTCTCTCACCCACTATATACTGTCATCCAAGTGATTTCTCTGTTAAATAACAATAACAACAATAATAGCACAGATACCATAACTATTATAATGAACATATATTGAACCCATTTTATGTTAAGTAGAGTCATAGGAAATTTATATGCATTGTCTAATTTATTCCATAAATAACATTATAAAGGTATACAATTAGTATCCCCATTTTAACAGAGCAATGTCAAAGCACAGAGAGCTTACTCAAAGACCTACACCTGGTAAGAGGGAGAGCCAGAATTTGGACAGCAGGCCTTTTGACTCCGGAAATGGCTTGCATTCTAGAACTCAGCAAGAATTTCCCCTTCTCAGTCTTTAAGCTCCTTAGTATCAGAACCATATTATCTTCTTTTATTTTTTTCCCTGTCCCCTCAAAGAGCCTAAACCATTTCTTGGAAAACCAGCAAAAGCTCATTGAAACTCCTCATTTAAATTTATTTTTGAATTCTCTAGAGTATTAATGAGGGTCCTTATACAGAGAGGAGATCAAGAAGAAGAACATCCCAGAGGGATCCTGTAGAGCACGGTGTCGTGGGAAAACCACAGGCTGGATTCATATTCTGGCTCTGGCTCTTCCTAGGTGGGGCAGTGAACAAGTCATTCCTTGACTCCAGCCTCAGTTTTCTCATCTGTTAAATGGGGTAGTCATATCTAACTTAGAGTCCTTGTGAGGATTTAATGAGCAAATGGGTGTAAGTCACTTAGGGAATATATATATATTTATAAAGGACTTTGCAAATGGCCAGCATTATCATCATCCTCATCCTTGTCATCACCATCATCAATATTATTTCTCTATACCACCTATAGCATGTATTCAAGAGCTTGTCACATTTAAAGTTCCTAGTCGGCTTTGGTTTGCTTGAGTATGTTTATATTCCAGCAGTGTAATCCTTAATAGAAGTTTTCTTTTTTAATTTGACCCCTTAAGCATTCTCGTAGAAAAGACTATGGAACACAAAAGCAGTTTCTTTATTTCATGTAATTGCTCCAGATATCTTTGGGGGGGGGGGTTCATTAGAATCCTATTAAAATAAAAATTTGAAAATCAGTTATTTTTCACTGGACACGGGAGGGATTCAAAAGTTAAGATTAGAGCCATTGGTATCTTCACTGATGCAAAGAAATAGCCTTGCAAGTGGGCCTCTGATTCCATCTGCACCTCTCCATCTCTGCCCCTGCTTTGTCATCTCTCTCAGGGATGACTTCCGTCATCTTTGCTCTTCTCACCCTGTCTCCACCATTTTCTCTCTCCAATGCATTAGTCACTTTTTGGCCAGAGGAGTCTTTCTATAACACAGATCTGACCAGGCCATTCCCATTCCTGGAACTCTTCAATGGCATCCCATTACTTAAAGGATCAAATCCAAACTCCTTTTGTGACATATCCTTTTCTTCTTTGTATGCCCTCAAGCTTATTTCTAGCTCCAATTCCCGCCAAATCCCTATGACACACACTCTCCAGCCATAGACCCCTCTTCTCTCTTTCATTTGATGCCCTGAAGCTGCTGTCCTTACTATTCCTCTCCTTGGATTTCCATGTAACTTGTCCAGCTTCCTTAAGACTCATCTTGACTCTCCCATCCTTCAATAAGCGTTCAATACACCCTCGATTTCTGAATTGGGGCACTGCCTCTCTGGTTCTCATAAGAATTTGCACTTAGACTTATAAAATCGACAATGCCTGCTTTGATCATTGATTATCCTGTATCTCTCTTTATTCATTAATCTCCATTTGAGAGGGGACTGCCTTCTCACTTCTGAATGTACTTTATGTTAATGCAGAAACAAATGCTGATGACGCCTACCAGGGGTCAAGCACAGTAGGTGGAACTGTCTCTAGTGCATTGCTCAGTGCCTAAATCATAGTCAAGAAATACATCTTGAGTGGGTGAATGAATGAATGAAAGTAAGACATCCTACCATGAGTCTGTGAGATTTAAAAAAGAAGTGGCTTCCTTCTGATCAAATCCAGTGGATAACCTTGCAGCACAAGATCTAACTCAGAATGTCTGCTGATGCCTTAAGCATCCTGCATACTGGAGCGTGTTCAAGGGCTCGTCCCTGACCTCACACACAGCGAACGTCTGAGCTCTGTAGGCTATTTGTAGAGAGTTTATTTCATCTTTGCAGAAAGCTGCCCAGTATAAATATTAGTCAGTTGATTTCACACAGAGTTAAAACAAGCTTTTAAAAGCCTTTTACCTCTCCTGTCCCCAAATAGATACTTTAGACAGATTCTCAGAGCCTTGGGAGCTCTGTTGGATTTGGTAAAGTGAAAGTTATGTTCTGTTCAAAAGTGGCCTTCTGGAAAGGCTGTCTTAGGATTGACGCAGAAATGGTGCAGAAGGGGTCAGGTGAAGTGAAGAATTTTAAGACCACAAAGATTGGGGGAGGTGAGGTGTTGGAATCAAGCTTCCCTCTTTTGGGTTCATCTCCATGAAGACGTGTCTAAAGATGTTCACCTTTGGTGCCAAGATGGCAGCTTGATTTTGTGAAGGAGCAGGAGGTTCAAATTTGGATGGTCTGAGTTTAATCTCAGCTGTGCCCATCAGTTGGTCAATGGTAAACAGGAACCCAACCCAGCTCTATGACCCTCAAACCGATGAGTATAACCAGTGCCATCCAACAGAAATATCAAGAGGGCCACAAATATGAGCCATATATGTAGGTTTTCTTTTTCTAGATGTTCTGATAACCACATTAAACAAAGGAAAAAGAAACAGGTGAATTTAACTTCAATATTTTATTCAACCCAATAGGTCTCGATATATAACCAAAAATGTTTTATTTAACACAGTATGTGCAAACTATTATCAGTTCAACATGTAATCAAAATAAAACTATTAAAGAGATATTTTACATCTTTTCCTTGTACTTTGTCTCTGAAGTCCAGTGTGCATTTCACGCTTATGGCATCCCTCATTTTGGATTAGCCACATTTCAGCTGCTCAAGGACCAGCCACGGCTAATGGCTACCACATTAGGACAGCCAGGGGTGGAACTGCAATGCCAGAGCAGATCTTTCAAGCTCCTGCTTCACAGAGATCAAATGAGATCACGTGGAAATTGTTGTTAGGTGCCCCACCTCCCTCCTCTTAAAAATGGAACGAGAGGACAAGATACCACATGAGTCTTAGCTGGTTTACTGGGTTGTTGTATTTCTGTCATTGGTCTTTAAGCTCCGTGACTTCACTTAACACTGTGTCTCCAGTGACTAGCACATAGTGGGAGTGTTATTTTCTTAGGGCTGCCATAACAAAGTACCACACACTAGATGGCTTCAATGAGAGAAATTTATTGTCTCAAAGTTCTGGAGGCCAGAAGTCTAAGATCAAGGTGTCAGCAGGGTTGGTTCCTTCTGAGAGCTGTAAGGAGGAATCCGTTCCTTGCCTCTCTCCCAGCTTCTGGTGGTTCACTGGCAACCTTTGGCATCCCTTGACGATAGAAGCATCACCCCCATCTCTGCCTTCATCTTCACATGCATTCTCCTTGTCTGCGCATGTCTGTGTCCAAATGTCCCCTTTTTATAAGAACAGTCATATTGGATAAGAGGCCCACCCTACTCCAGAATAACTTTATGTTAACTTAACTAATTACATTTGCAATTACTCCATTCCCAAGTAAGGTCACATTCTGAGATACTGGCGGCTAGGACATCAACATTTAAATTTGGAGGGAACACAACTCAAACTATAACGTTAGGTGTTGAATAAACTTAAGTCAGATACATCAGTCAATAATACTTGAGTATGAAGACAACCTTTCACCTACTTCGGGCAGGTTCCAAGAATATTCTGTTCTGCCTGAAGACGATGTGCATGTTAAAAATGAAGTAAGGAAAACTGGTTAGTAAAGAAGATGAATGCTGCTCATGAACGGTGACGCGGCAAAAACACATGCTCTGCGATTCCGTCTGAAAATATTTTAAGGCTGTTCCTTGAAGGTCTTTGGAATTAAACTTACTTAACTTTCATCCCTCTCAGATTTCTTGTCTGGCTGCCTCAGAGTTGTTTGGATAAATTAACTTGAATGTTTTAAGTTGTGCACAATTTGTTTGGCCAAACTTCCCCATTGTTGGTATCTGAATAAAACTTCTCACCATTAGACCATTTCTCTCTTATATACAAATAAAGCAAACTTCTTCCATGTTTCCGAAAACCTACTGTCTTCATCAGATCCACCTTGATATTTTGCAAAACCTTTTCTTCTTTAAGTCAGTCTGGCCCTGCTCTACACCAAACTCTGCAACCCTCTCAGTACATCATTTACTCAGGCAGATATCCTTAAAATGTCACACTCCCTTAGCTACAGAAAAATAGTATTTATGTTCTGATCAAACATATGTAGAGTTCAAGCTTCTCCAGTCTCAAGTGGTACTTAGCTTGAGGACTCAAGGCTCAGAGACCCTTGTGTTGGGACAGGATCTGTTACTGAACTTGGTTCTTCACTAAGGAAGATGGAGCTCTTTGGTTTCAATCCCTCTGAACTTACTTAAAAACAAAAATAGTTATAACTTCGGTACCGGCGTGCTTAGGCTGAGTTGGGTTGTATTGAATTTGTAAGGCCAATAAAGTTTTATTTCCCCTTTGTTCTGGTGAGAGTTTAAATTATCATAATGTCCATATTCACTTTTCTTATTCTTCATGTAAAAGTTTATGATACAGGGATGGAAGAAACCCAGAAAAGCATCGTGTAATCAAGCCTATTGATGTAGCTGGACTTGTTGGAGCATATGAATGGAAAAGCCGAGAAGCGGTTTGGTATAGTGGAAATATATCTAGAGTTCAAGGGCATTATTAACCGTCTGAACTTGGGCATGTCACTGACTTACCTGGGCCTTAGCTTTCTCTTCTGTTTAATGAGTATGTATGGTACCATCCTACCTACCTTCCAATATGGTATGTAAAGCTCAAAAAGATAATGTGTAAGTGCTCCCAGTAACCTTCATATCCCATCCTTGGCTAAACTATTGTGATGATGGTCATGAAGGAGATGCTTGATGAGCCTCTGTCCTATTTATTCACTTGAACGATCACCTGTTTCCTCTGTTTATTTTTTCTATTTCGAGCATTTGAATTGCTTCAAGAGAAAAAGTCACATCAAGTGTGTAGTTTAAATGACCAAATCCCTCTCTCTTCTTACCTTTCCTCTTTCTTCCCTTGACTAGCTTCATCCTGGCATGTATCATCACTGCACTTACTCTTTGATTTAACCAAAACTTTTCTGAGCATCTACTCTGTGCATGCCATTCTGATAATGCTGGGAATATGGTGCTCAGTAAGACAGACCTGGGTCTCTGTCCTCAAGGGTCTTACAATCCAGAAGCCTCCAGGTCTCTATCTCAGCTCTATATTTGGTAGGTCCTGTGGCTCTGAAAACAGTTTCATTGCTTTATTTTACCTCTTTTTCATTGATTCTGCCACTCTGGGTTTGAGCTATTTCCTCCCACCACAACATTACAACTGGCCTTCCCACATGTTGTTTTGTCAACCTATTTCGTACCACCTGGCTATTTCCTATGCAGCCTTCAATTCTCAGTTAGGCATCAGTTCTGGAAAGCCCTCCTTGATAAATCATCATGGATGGGTGAGCCCCTTTAGCTCCTTATGTTTCTCTTCTCATGTTACATATTCCGTTGCACTGCAGATTCTTGGACTGTCCTGTGACTCCTCCATGCCTGTAGCTACAGAGGTAGCTGGGCTACATCTATCCTTTTCATCATGTTAGACCCTAAACCTAGCACAGTATCTGCCATCCAGAAGATGCCCAATACTTAGCTGCTGAAGCAATTCCATGAATATCAAGTTCTTGCCTATTCGCATAGTTCATTGCCCTTTCTTTCTGGGAGTCTCTCTTAATTTCATTTCTTCCAAGTCCAAGTATAATTCATTTTATGACAGCCTTTTTTTCCAGTTGGCAAACTATTAGAAGCTAAAACTTATGCAACACACAATGAAAAACAAGGTCATGTTTTATCATCTTTGTCTGTTGCCGTAACCAGATTAGACATCTTTCTACAAGTGAGGTGAATGCCAGCCAGCAGATATTTATCATGTCAAACACCTGATTACAAAATATGGAAGGAAAAGAGGGAAATGTTAGAGATGTATATGGCAAAGAAGCACCTGCCCTTAAGAGGTTTACACTCTTACAAGTGGCCTATGATAGTCATGTGAGGAAATTGGGTAATTGAAAATATACTCAAATGGTTGATTCTGTAAATTCATTATAAATTATGTGGGTGTGGTAGGCCTATGCCTTTACTTTGGCCTGTCTCTTTGAGGTTGTTTCAGCTATGTTTAGACATTTAGCTTTATGAAGAGAATGAAGAGGAAGGAGAATAAATCTTGATTAGTGGCACTGGGGCATAAATTTTTCTGATAGCTCGAAAACTCAGTTTTTATGATGTGGCATGAAAGGAAATGATTCTGAATGTATCCATGTACAAGACAATGGTATCTACTCTTTGCACTGGTTTCTATCTAGAATGTTTACTTTTCTCTTCGCTAGACCATTTCATTATTTGTAGCATCATTCCAACAGGGAGAGGATATGAGTCTCTTTCTAGCAGTGCGACTTTATGCTCCCAATTTTCTGAATCTAGCGATAGACCCTTGGTGATGTTCTTGTGGGATGCTTTACTCAGCAACATCCATAGTGGAGCTGGTATCTCTCGAGGTTAGTTGGTGCTGTTTGTATGTATAGTGACCTCCCCTCTTACAAAGAAAGTTGCTTCATGCCAAATCTATCAATTTCCCATTTAGAAGCAGGCAGGGAATCCTCCGGATACCTATGATGGAACAGGTAACCCAGTGATATTATCTCAAATCATATCAGCAGGGTAACTGTAAGCAAACTATTTAAGGTAACAAAACCCATCTTTTGCCTTTTGTGGATTTGGCTAAATGTAGTAGTGTTAACAATGATGCAAGTTATTGAAATTCATCTTGAATATGAATTTGACACTGACGGTACCCTGGTGGTGGTGGTGGTAGGAACTTTTTTCCCTTCTTTAGCAAATAGCTGGTGGTGAAAGGAGATAGATTGTGGAAGTGAAAGTCTGCTCAGGAAGGAGATTTCCTCCCTACCCAAGATGTAAAGAGAATCCTTATTGAATTAGAATTTCAAGTGCATTTATCTGCTCATTCCCTTATGAAAAACATTTTTGCCAATATTTATTTGCTGGGTTCAGTTTTCTACTTGTTCATCTGCCCTTCTGTCTGTGCCACTATATTTGTGATAGTGGTGGGCAGCTCCAGCTGTCACTCAGGGGTAGATGGCAAGGGTGATTCTGTGATGGGATGGTATTGATAACAAATGCTCACAATAGCTGAACTTTTAGCGTCCTAACTTCTCTTCGTGTTTGCAGTAATGTAAAGGAGTGGTCATACAACATCAATTTCCTGGTTTTGACCGTGTACTGTAGTTGTACAAAAGGTTATCATTGGGGAAAACTGGGGGAAAAGAACACAGGAACTTAAAATTTTTTTCCAACTTTCTGTTTTGAGGTCAGAATTGGTTTGGTACAAATATGAGTTTCATCATGCACTATTGGAGTGACCTCAGAGTATTTGCTTAGCCTCTCAAAGCCACCCATCTCTAAAATGAAGGCCATGATTGTGTCCACATCACGGCACTGTGGGATGAATTGAGGGAGTTACCTTTATGGAAGATTTAAGGCAGTGGCAAGCACATGTTGCAAGCTCTGCTAATTATATTATTGTTGTTATCAATAATGGTACAATCGCCATCATCATAATTAACACTATTAACCCACTTGGGTTCTGGATCTTGGGATGGCAGGAATAAGATCTCATGCCTTTTTGATAACCTCCAACTTTGGCTAGGACACTTCAGGGATTTGTCAGAAAATAATTTGTGATTGAATTGTTTCACCATGACCCTTAGAAATAGCATCCTTCATCTTAGCCAACCAAGACGTCAGTCATAGCCTGTGTGAAAGGACCTCAGCTTTGGCAAAATACCTGGATTTGTGGTCTGCATCTACCACTTGCTAGCTTCAAGACCTTACGCTTTCTTATCTGTGAAATGGGAGTGATAAAAATCAATTTAAAAAACTATAATTCCTGTAGAGATGATGTTAGATAATACATATCAAGTGACTAACCTTATCTGATGCTTAGAAAGAACTCAATGAATAACAGCTGCTCTGGCTGTTACTTTTTATTAATAATAGGAAATAATAAGGCATTTGCAGCTATTTCACATACAGGCAGATGAAGCCCTATGCTGCGTGACCTTCCAGTACTATGTTGGATATTCCAACGGGGAAAAATTTTTCAACAGTGCAGAGCAATATTTTACGGTTTGCCCTTATTTCTCAGTGCCCCTAGGTGCTGGGTGAGTCAGAGCGCATCTTGGTACTAGTAGAAATAAGGGACTAGCTTGGGAATTCACTCTTCATTCAACAAAACTTCTGAATGTGTGTGCGTGCACTCCACTGTTAGAAATGCTTGAGACAATAGTGATGAGAAAAACAGACGAGACTCCTGTCCTCATGGAGTTTACAGTCTAGTTGGAGATGGACATCAAAATATACCTAATATAAAAATGTACATATAATGTCAAGATCAAAATGTATATAATGTCAAACTTTGGCAAGGGTTTTAAAGGACAAGTCAGGGTCTTCTGAGACCCTGGGACAGAGGTGAGCAAGATGGGAAAACCCATCTTCTTAAGTGCCTGATGCTGTTGGTTGGGGATTTCACTTGCTCCAGAAGCTGCTAATTTTTTAAGAGATAAGCATGATTCCCTTTGGAAATACCACCTCATAAGCAACCGTGCCAAGGCTCCTGACTTGTACAAAGTGCCATAAATATTTGATTGTCACTAACTTTTAAGGAGTTGAGAAAAACAACCTCTACATTGCCTTCTGTGACTCCAAATGGAAAATCAGGATGGAACATTTTGCAAACATGACACCTCATCATTGCAAGCCTGCCACCCACTCTGCTGGTTTGTGTTTCTGGGGCTGCTATTTGTCAGCCGCAGCAAGATGGCTTCTGGCCTCTCTCTCTGCTTCCCTGTCGAGGCCAGGGAAGTGAAATGAAGCAAATTGCTTCCATTTGAATCTGTGACATCAACTCTCGTTATCTTTGTTGTTTGTTTGTTTTTGTAAATTATGGCCTCAGAGCAATTTCAGAGTTCATTGTTCAAGAGATGCTTTTTGTAAGCCAGTATAGTTAGGGAAACAAAGGTTTGTATGTTTACCTAATTGAGGTCAGATTTGAACCTGTCTCCAGCTACTTATGAATCTAGAGCCTAGGCGTCTGACAGATTTGGGTAACTAGCACTTGTTTGTTATGAGAGTGTGAGGAAGTAACTCCACCTCCCTCGGAAAGGGAATAACAATATGTCCCATGCTGGGTTCTTGTTGAATGAGGGAACAGAGGCAAAGCTCCTTTGTTGAATTTTGTATCCTCGGTGCTTAGAACAATGACTGGTACATAGTTAGAGCTCAAGGAAAGTTTTCTTATCATCACCACCATCTCCATCTTCATCATCATCACCACCACCATCATCATCACCAACATCAGCATCATCATCATTCCATCTTCGTCATTATCACCATCATCTTCATTACCACCACTACCATCATCATCATCGTCATCATTATCTTCATCTTCATTGTGGTATGGATTCAATGGCAGGAATCCTTCAATAAGACCAAATGAAGTTCAAATTCTGGAAAATTTGGGAGCCTCTGTTTTCTGATCTTTAAAAGGGACCATGATATCTATCTCATGGGAGCGGTTGTGAGGATAAAAGTGCCTAGCACAGTGTGTGGCACACAGTATGTGAGGATCCAACACACATCCCTGGATGTTCTCCAGAGGGAGCACTTTGCTATACTGGAAGAGGGACTAATTTCATTCCCACAATAGGTCATACGCTCATAAGACTTTCTAGATTATAAAACATATTCCTGTAGATTTCTTCCCTAAAACATCACAAGAACCTCACTGGAAACAAGAATGTGTATTATTATTTATAGTTATAAATAAGGAAACTGGGACACACAGAGGTTGAATGACTTGCCAATAGTCCTACCATTATACTCCTGGCTTCTCAATGTTTGACTTTGATCCTATAGTCACAGCACTAATAAAAAGTTAGAAGACAACAAGCACTAGAAATTACCTAGCATGGTGTTATTAAGATTATTTATTTTGCTGCAATCGAGAAAAGATTTTACACTGCAGCCCAATCGCCTATATAAATGTTTCATGAAATGATCCTAACTCTTACTATTCTATTCTATTCTAGTCTTCTCCAGTGTGGTAGTTTATTTTATTTAAAGAATGTTGCTGTAATAACCCCCAACATGGATTTCATAGCTCAAGGGATCACACCTATAACTTGAAAAACACAGAACACTTTCCCCCAGGATTGTTTATCAGAACGACCTGGGGCACATTTACCCAGTGCGCATGTCTGGACCCTACCCTCAGAGATTTTATGCCAGTGGGTCTAGGGTGGAGTCCCGACATCCAATTTTTTATAAGAATACCCCAGGTGATTCTGATGGTCCACTGGCTAAGGACCAATGTCCTACTGCATCTCTCTGATTGTTTCTAACCAAAACATTCTTCTCTCGTGAGTGGTTTGTTTGGGGTTTCTTTTAGTATTTTCTCTATCACTCCTCAGAACATCCTTCACCAGGGAATTTGTCCGTCTTGGTCTCATCCCTCTTTCTTAAGTTGAAGGATAGAAGTTTGGCTTTTCAGTTATCAGTGAGGAAAAGGAGCTTACGGTTCATGAGAGTGGCTGCTGAATCCACATGTTGGGCCGGAGTCATGCAAGGAGGGGCTCTGGTCCTCAGGTTGTGCATTTCTGAGAGGGGACCTGATACATCCCTTTAGGGACCTGAAAGAGCTGCTTATTTTAACCCTGCATTTGAGGTATCCCCAGAGTGTGACTGGAAATGCAAATGTAAGGATGGCACAAATACTTATCCAGATTTTCTTTCCATCCCTCGGGAGCTGCGAATTAAAAAATATATATATATCACCCAGGGGCTACCTGAACTAGTCCCACCGACAGACCACCAGGAAAGTTGAATTCTTCCAGGTGCCTCTTCTGCCCTCACCTCCTCCTCTGTTATACAATTTAATTACAAGTTTAATCACTTCAGGAACCCAATCCATTCCCTCCAGTGTGGCGGGATCTCTCCTTTCCTAGCAGGGCTTCTCAGCGATAAGCAACTGTCCACGGGAAGGGTGCAGGGGACCCTTGAAACTCTCCCTCGGCGAGCAGGAAAAGACATGACTGAATAAAAACTGAAATTGTTTTGACATTTCACTCTGGTTGTTGTAGTTTTAATAATAAAGGAAGAACAAAGTATTTGTAGCTTTAAATAAAGAGGCAGCATTTGGCATTTGATGCAGCATTCGGGGTTGAAATCACTGGGATTTTTTTGTACGAGGTTTTATTTTTGCTCATTGGGAGAGAAGAAAAAACAAAAACAATGAGCTGGGAAGACAAAAGTTCAAGAAAGGGAGAAAGCAAGACCCCTATGCTTTTCCTTCATAGCATTTATCACCGCTGGCATTCTGTGGTCATCGGTGGCTCCCTTTCCTGAAAGCCTGCTGCCCATCTTGACTCTGTGGTCCATGGGGGCAAAGATGGTTTTAGGTTTTGCTCACCATTTTATTGAATGCCAAGTGAATTTGTTTATATAGTGCAGACTAGGAACCAGGCCCTGTTGTGTGTTTGTTTTGCTATGATCTGATTTTTATTCCGATCCTCACAATTACCCTGTGAAGTCACTCATCATTATCCCTATTAAACAGAAGCGAAAACTAGAACCCAGCACATTGCAACACTTACCGGGGATCACACAGCCAGTCTGCAAAGCAGCTGGGCTTCCAGATCCTCCAATCATCAGTTATAGTATTTTAAGATCAATTTACAATTAACCACACAGCTTTGTTACAAATTCATTCCCAGTGTTCTCGAAGTATTTTTTTCATTGACCTATCGCCATCTCTCTCTCTCTCTCTCTGAGCTCTTTCTTCCTCCCTCCTCTGTCTTGTCTCCTGCTACTCCGACGTCTCCCCTCCCCTCTTAAAAATATAAAACAAAATAGGATAGTAACAAGCTCCCCGGTGGATTTCATAACTTTGCATACCATATATTTAGTTTAGTAATGAAAAATTCCAGCTCCAGGCGATGCATAGGATAGCATTTCTAATGTTTTTTGAACAGCTATTAATGTAGTAGAGCACTGTGTGGTTTTTTTTTCTTCCTTCTCCATATAATCATCTGCTCAGTGTGTACTCTGAAACTGAGAGCAGGAGCAGAGGAGGGGCGAGCCGTGATTGATGCGCCAGGCCCCACTGGCAGGAAGAGTCCCATCTGGGGTTGGTTTTGGGAGCAGTCAGATGTTGAGGGGGAGGTCAGCCAGGCGGCCTCCGCTCCCCCTCCAACACCCCAGCCATCCACACATTGCACAACGCACACACCCTCGCTTGTAATTGAGGCTGCTTTGGGCAGATGCTCTGTGGTGTGGGACTTGAACAGCTGCTAAGTTTATGGAGGAGAAAGGAAGCAGAATGGTGCAGCAGGTACTTTTTTCCCCATTTTATATTTCACTCGAAATTGTGATGTGAATTAAGCGGAAGGCTTTCCTTGCGCTAAGACTGTTGCTCTCTACGATGCGTCTTCCGCTCCTTGATTATGCCGGAGGAAAGGAGAGGATTTCAGTCAAGAGTGTGTGTGTGTGTCGGCTTTCTGCTTGATGTGTCGAACGGAGCTGGTCTTAGAAACAGCAGGTTAATGGTGTAGTTTTGCATTTCTCTTCTGTGTTTCAATGTCCCGGGGGCACGATGCATTTAGTGCGGATCCGTCCAGCGCCGGAGTCTTTCTCTGAATAGGCGAGATTTCTTGCCAGAGAAGGAGAACAGACCACGCTACTTAAACTAAAGTGAAACAAACTGTCAGCAAGACAGAAAACTGCAGGCAACCAACAGCAAATAGTTTCCTCCAGCGAGTCCGAGGTGGAGGGGGGTCCCATTGCCAAGTGGCTGCTTTCCTTAGCTGTGTAGACAGATGCAATTAGCTGGTGTACTAGTGCTGGACAATGCCTGTGCTTTTCTTCATCATAAGGGCTGTGTTTAGGCCAGAAGGTTTTCGGGGCACGACATGGACTGGGGACAAATAAATTCCAGAAGCCAAAGGGGGAAGATGTTCAAGACATTTGACGACTGAAGCGGGGAAAAACACACTCAGAGGAAAATACCTGATTGTTTTAAAGTCCACTTTGGCGGTTGTGCAAGCAGACACTTTCCCCCTCAGTGAAAGTCAGGCAGTTACGCTGCAAAGAATATGCCCGTTTCGTGCTCTGCCACGTAAAGACTATTCCTCAGTTGAAATGTGGTTTGCATTAGATTTTGAGCCAAAATATTTTGCAAAGTCTGATGGATTACCACCCTTTGTTCTCGTAGTAGTTTCCCAAACTACCGTATTAGACGACTCAGGGCAATGAATGGGAGAAGAGAGATGTCTGGGGGGGAAAATAAAAAAAACAAAGCCATCTCATTTTCTCTCTGACTCTGTCTCCTGAGCCCACCTCAGAGAGGAAATGAAGGATGCAAGATGTTTCCGTGACCAAAGAAATTCTCCTTGTCTTTGAGGAGAGTATCTCTAAATGTCTGCGTGCAACAGAGTCGACACACATGCTAATAGTCAGATTACGGTGTTTGTCTTAAAATAGCAATAATATCCTGGCTATTTCATGCTTCAGTAAAATATTTAAATTGAAATGGCTTTTTTTTTTTTTTTTTTTACTTTGGTGAATCAGACATGGTTGCATTTTAATGATTCTTTTGCTCTCAGTAACTGGAGTATAAGCTACCTGTTGGGGGTGTCTTGGTCATGCTGGGGGTCCCCCATAATCCTGCTGTTGGTGAGCTGCTCTAGTTGAGGTTTGCTGTATGAGGATGAGGAAGTTTCTTCTACATTTTTCCCAATAGATGTTCCTTATTTCAAGCTTCTACTCAGTTCTGCTGCAGTAATAGTGGATTTTAAAACAAGGAGTCTTGGCATTTTTTTTCCTTCCCCTTTTTGTGTGTTTTGCTACAACCCAGGAAAGTCTAGGCACCAAAAATTAGATGTTAGGTTTGCAAAATCTCTTGAAGCACCTGCTCGACGATGTGGGGGATACATGCAAAGTAGAATCACCCTCCCCACCAACTGAGAGCACCCATGAGCACCCTGACTTGGTAAATATCAGAATCTCTGTGATCCACTTATTTAGGGAAAGGTGGAGGTTTGGCATTGGAGTAGAAGAAAGAAGGCAGCTTCTGCAAATGAGGGAATGTCTAGCCAGAACGCTCCGAATAATTTTTGCCTGTCACCGTCACCTACATGAAGCTGGCTTCAGGTTTCAACCAGGAGCCTGTTCACGTGCCCAGGATTTGCCTTGACCTGGAGTGGGGAAGGTGCCCTTAATGTGAATGTATTTTTCCAGAAAATACAGTTCAGCTTAGCTGAGAACCCAGGAACGTCACTTGGGAGGAAGGAAAGACATCTCTGAAGCCATTTGGAGGTGAAAAATAATTCCATGGGAAGTACAGTGATCTTAATTAAATATTAGCTGTAATTAGCCCAAAGTGCAAATGTTGGGAATATTAATTAGGGTCTCTCTGGAACGGCTGTCAGTGTTAATAAGTAGCTGTGGGGGGTCCTACCAACATCTGTTTGAGAACTCCAGGAACAGGAGTGCAATCCAGAGCCTCATGGACGTCAGTGCCACCTGTGGGTTCCTTGGCGACATGGACACTGTCCCTGGAGCTCAGAGCCCTGGGCGTGCCGGAATGGCACACGCTCATGTAGAGCCTGGTGGTTTCTCCTGGCTCCAGTGGTGCTCCCCGTGGGCCCCGCTTGTCCTAGGGTATGCACAGAGCCTTCGGAAGCCAGGCTTCGGGCTTGAGCTGGCAGAAGTTTCTCAGGCTGCTTCTCTAACTCACCAAGGGTCACCCCCCTAATCTGGCCAACGGAACGCTGGCATCTTTGAATCAAATACCCCAGCACCCGACTTCCCCACAGGGTGTAACAAACCGCCAGGTGGAAAACAGGTCTTGGGGGTCACAGTATATGTGACAGAGAGAGGTTTTTTTTTTTTTTTTTTCCAAATTGGGAATGAATCTCCCCACCAGGTGATTGTCTGGCCAGGTGAGAGACACCTTGGCACGGGGCAAACATGGTTTGGTTCAGCTCCTGGCTTCCCTAAGAGGCACCTGTGGCTGAGACCTTATAAAATGATTTCTCAGTTCTGGGTTGTGGTATCCTTCACAATGAAATAAAGGGGAATTAGAGTTGCAATGCATGCAAAGCAGAGATCCTAGGCCTCTCCAGATAATCCTTTGCGGTGGGGGGCTGTCGTGTGCATTGTAGGGTGTTTAGCAACGTGACCTGGCCACCACCCACTGGATGCCAGTAGCAACACTTCCTCCCCAGTTGTGACAAACAAAAATGTCTCCTGTCATTGACTAATGTTTCCTGGGGAGCAGTACCCCTCTGCTGGAGAGCTATTGATACAAAGCACCCAGCACAGAGTGTGGTACCCACTAGGCCTGAGGTGAGGGGCAGCATCACTCAGTTTGTCTTCTGAGCACCAATGAGAAGAAGAGGATGCCTTTCCTATGGAGCTCAGAAGCTTGAAGCCATCTGGGATCGTCTAAGCCCACTGCTACCGAGTTTAAATCCTGTATGTGTACATGTGTGTTTAGAATTCAGAGATCTGGTGATGGAAAGCAAATTTGGAAAAAGATTCTAACATGCCCTATTTGCACAATTCTTAACTTTGCCGATCTCCAAGCCTAGGTGAACCATTCCTCCTTGATAGGTATAATGCACCTCCTTTCTCTTTCTTCCTGTTTTACTGCCAGCTTTATTTCCTGCCCATACTGTTTATGCAACTTCTTAATCGGTGTCCTCATATTTAATGATAACTCTGCCACAGTGATGGGAAAACTTTTCTGCAAAGGGCCAGAGAGTTAAATCATTTAGGCTTTGTGGGCCATGCAGTCTGTCATAACTTCTCAACTCTGCCATCATAGCACAATGAGCACGGTTGTGTCTCAATAAAACTTTATTTACAAAAACAAGCAGTGGGGCAGATTTTTGCCATGGGTCATCCACCAACCCCTTTCCTACTCCCCCCATCCTGTCTCCTGTTGCCAGATTAAGCTTTACAGAGCCCAGAATTTCTTATTCAGGCATGCATTCACTTAGCAATCACTTGGAAATGCCTCCTTTGCAGCTAGCACGCTGTTGGACCCTGGAGATGAAACAGAGAATGTGGCATGGTCTCCTGCCTTCAGGATGCTCATGATTAAGCAGGCAATGGTGGTGCTTGGAGTTATGTGAGATGTGACCACAAGCCGCATTGGAGCATAGAGGGCAGGCAACTAACGTGGTTTAACTGTCAAAGAAGACTTGCTGGAGGAGGAGCTCTTGATCTGGGACGTGAAAGAGAAGTAGAGACTAGCCAGGCAAAGGAGTAGGGGAGGGCTAAGCAGAAGGGCAGTGAATGGGAAGACGTGGTGGTGTTGAGAGAATGGAGGGACCACAGGCTTTCTCAGGGCAGGCCCTTCTCTCTCTAATACAGAGGGAGCTCAGATCCTAGCAGAGAGCCCTTGCTGTTTGTGGGATCTCGTGGGATTGGGCCACTCTTCCTGAGATTGCTCTGCAGCAAGGAAAGACCATGTGGTCATATGTGTTCCCATGACAGTGTTTTCTGCTGGAGGTGGAGGAGGGACATCTTTGTCTTTTGTGACCACCTCTCTCTGCCATTGCTCCTGCAATCATTTCATGCTTTCCTAATGAGGTACCCCTGGAGTTATCACAAGTCTGTCTTTCAATTCAGAGACGAGCTAGGTAGAAGGAAAGAGAGGCTGAGACAGACCTTTGAGCAGAAGTAGAATGTGGCACCATGAATTTCTCTTTGGAGGCCTCTCAAGGTCCCGAAGTTTCTAGGGCTTCTCATCAGCCAGAATGAGGTGGCATCTGTATGGCACTCGTTTACACAAGGATATGTTCCTTGGGCAACCCTGTAAAAGAGAAGGATGTCAGTTGACTCAGAAACAGCAGAGGATTTTTTTTTTATTATTATTAGTAAAGACCCTTTTGGTTGTAAGTCACAGAAAAACTAGCTAAAATAAAATAAGACATTTTCTGACTCATGTAACTAAAACAAACAGTGGCATTACTAACTGCAGGTAAAGCTGGATCCAAGACTTCAAACGATGTCAGCGGGACCCAGTTGATGTTTGTTTCTCAATTTCTGGGCTCTGTTTTCCTCTGGGTTGGCTTCTGCTCTAGGCAGGCCCTCTTCAAGAGGCAGTTCTTGGCAGCTTACGTTATTTTTACAGCTGCCAATCACAGTGGAGAGAGAAGTTCCTCCTAAAACTCCAGCAAAGTCCTAGGATTAAGCCTCACTGGAGTTACTAGGGCTTAACTCCCTAACTGGCTTAGATAGATGGGCATGAACCCAATACTTCCCTGTGATACGAGAGTGGAACCTCTGATTAGCCAGGCTGGGTCATGTGACTGTATCTAGCCGTAACCAGAGGCCGGGTTCAGCCACATCTGTAGCACATGGGCCGAGAGTGGAAGTGTCCCCTAAAAGGAAACTGGGTGTTATCCTTGAAGAAAGAGAAATGAGCCCTGAGTGACCATGACAAATGTCCTCTGTGGTTTCCCAAGGGTGGACAGGGTTAACTTTCCATGTCCAGTGATCCAACCACAGCACAGACAGACCCTGCACAGCCCCAAATGCTGTGAAAACATGTTCAAAGGAAAGAAATGGCTGTGCGTTTCTGCTTCCAATGGTACAGACATTTGGAGAAATTAGTCTGGGGGAGGAAAAGGCCTGATGGGAATGTTTTCACTTGTAAAATGTTTTAAACTTATCCTAAGCTTAGTTCTCTTCCAAGTGTCATCTTTAACATTCTAATTAAGGTCCTTTCTAAACAAATGCACCCGCGCTGTGCGCTGCGCTGAGAATAAACTTCTTTCTCCCCTCCATGTCATAATGTTTTTTGCTGCACCCAAGTTGCTCTAGCTGAAGAGGCTTTTTCTAATGTTGGTAGTGGGCACAGAAGAGATTTGAGGAACTCTGACATTTTTGCCCTGGAATCATTATATGAGGGCTGAAGTCACATCTAACTGACCACAGACAATGGGAGAGGCAGCTATTCCGTGTGCTTAATTGCTAAGCTTTTTTTTTTTCTCTCTCTCTCTCTTTCTGACTGTGCAATCCCATCTCTTGAGACCATGGAAAATTCGGACCTCTGGGTTACAGCTTCTGATGCCTTGTGCACTTGTGTCTGTGTGTGTGTGTGTGTGTGTGTGTGTGTGTGTGTGTAGGGTAGTAGAGTTATGGGGGTGGGGGTCAGGGTGGAGAGAAATAGATGTTTCCTGAAATGGAAGCATTTGAATTCGTGGATTTTTTAAAATTCTTTTGACTTGACTGTAATGATCACACTGCATGTTTTGCCTGGCTCGGAAGGGCAATTGTTATGTAATACCCTGTACTGATACAAACTAAGGCAGGGGGTGGGAGAGGCATTGACTAATGGGGCTGTGTTAAGTCTGGCATTTTGCAGAGGTACTTAAAATGGGGCTGTCACAGAGTGCCATCTTTGTCCAAATTAGGCCTTGAGTTTTCATTGAGTGCTTCATATTGCCGCTGGGAACATCACAAACGCACACACACACACACATTCTGACCATTAAAAGGACCCCCCCCCCCATCCCGTTATGTGAGCCAAGTCACATAAAACTTTGATTAAATTCAAATGCTTAGATGAATTGTCTCTCCCCTCAAGAACACACACGTTCAATTTAATTTCTTTTGGCATTTTAAGTAGCAAAGCAAGGCTCTGCTGTCACTGGAGACAACTACACGCTCACAAGTTCCGAAATGGGAATGAAATAAGGAGGGTCTGCCAGAAAAATCCAATCCAGTAGAGCACAGACCCTCACAGTCTTTGGCTATTGGGCTGGATGACTTGGAGAAAGTGACTTCACTTCTCTGAACCTCAATTTCTGCATCTGTACAATGGGGTTATATAAATGATGGTTACTCTTTCCTTATCGAGTCTGGTGACAATGAACTGGGATGCATGCATCTCAGGCTCTTGGTGCAGTGCTGGCACCTAGAAGTGTCTGGAGAGCAGTCGTCCCTGGGCCTGGGGGAAAAGTTCTGCTTGGTGCTGGCTCACACTTTTCTCTCCCTCTCTCCTCCTTTCTGGTTTTTCAGGGTAATCAGGAAGCAGCAGCTGCCCCTGACACAATGGCTCAGCCTTATGCTTCGGCCCAGTTCGCTCCCCCTCAGAACGGCATCCCCGCGGAATACACGGCCCCTCATCCCCACCCCGCGCCAGAATACACGGGCCAGACCACCGTCCCCGAGCACACATTAAACCTGTACCCTCCCGCCCAGTCGCACTCGGAGCAGAGCGCAGCGGACACGAGCGCGCAGACCGTCTCGGGCACAGCCACAGTAAGTGGGCGCAGGCCTTGGGGGGGCGGGGGAGGGGCCAGAATTCCAGGAATCACAGCGGGGTGCCAACCGGGGACTCCTGCCCGCAAAGTAGTCCCTGAACCCATCCTTGTCATCCCAGCTCTGCAAAGTTTGCCTCATCTACATGCATCCTCTCCTGTTACTTATTGAAATTCATACATTTTTCATTCGCTACATGTATTTGTAAAAGGAAACTTTCATCTATTTTCTGTTCCTATAGTTTTGCCTTTTCTGGAACGTGTCATCTCAATGGAATCATACACTCTGTAACCTTTCTGTGTTTAACAGCTTTATATAGATGTAATTTGCATGCCATAAAATTCACCCATTTTAGGTGTACAATTCACTGACTTTTCGTGTATTTACAGAGTTAAGCAACGCTTGCCACAGTCTAATTTTGGAATATTTACATCACCCCCCGAGACAAATCTTGTGCCCGTTTGCAGCCACTCTGCCTTCTGGCCCCAGCCCTCTCTAACTTAGCCTGATGCATTAGAGAGTCATTCATGTTGTTCCGTGTGTCTTTAGTCTTCCTTTTTATTGCTGAACCGTCATGTGAGGGTGGCCTGGACTGCAAAGGGGCAGCACGAGAGGATTTTATAGGATAGTGGTACTGTTCTGTATTTTGATGGTGGTATTTACGTGACCCTATGCACCAGGAAAAGTACATTTGATTGCATGTGAATGCATTAATTGGATTAAAAACAAGCAAACAAACAAAAAAGAAATATTTCACTGCCACCATCAATGAAAACTAGTCTTATTGGCTACTAATCAATGATAACCCTAAACAAAAATAATTATTAAAATTAAACAGTGTTCATTTGTGCACCTAAAACAATCATGCATACCACAAGACACACACACACACACACACACACATATATATATATATACACACATTTGGGAAGGTTTGTTCCACAGAACTCTTTAGAAGCCTGGGAGCAGCAAATCTCTAGAACATTTTGTAGCTACAAGGTGGTTGAGCCTCTTTCTCCCACTCGCCAACGCCCTGGAAAACCAGTATTTGTACAGAAGTTTGTTGGTTTGAAGTGTGAAGTATTTATTGGAACTAAAAGTGACCGTTTACTACTTTGCTACCTGGTAGTTCATTTGGAGTTAGGTTTGTAGATTTTTAAGAATAATGTACATTCTAACATTTTCTAATGTCTTTCTCTCCTTTTTTATTGTGGTAAAATATATATATTGCAGCCCTGGTGGTCTAGTGGTTAACATTTGGCACTCTCACCACCGTGGCCCAGGTTTGTTTCCTGGTCAGGGAACCACGCCACCCATTGGTTGGTTGTCATACTGTGGTGGCTGCATGTTGCTGTGATACTGAAAACTATACCACTGGTATTTCAAATACCAGCAGGGTTGTCACCCATAGTGGACAGGTTTCAGTGGAGCTTCCAGACTAGACAGACTGGGAAGAAGCACCTGGCCACCCACTTCCAAAAAGATTGGCCATGAAAACCCTATGAACAGCAGCAGAGCATTGTCTGCTATGCTGGAAGGTGAGAGGATGGTGCAAAAAGACTGGGCAGGGTTCCGCTCTGCTGGGCACAGGGGCACTAGGAGTAGGAATCGACTTGAGGACACTAACAACAAAATACATATGTAACATAAAATTTGCTATTTTAATATATACAATTCAGTGGCATTAAGTATATTCACAATTTAATGCAACCATCACCATTATCTAGTTCCAGAAGGTTTTCATCATCTCTAAAGGAAACTCTATACCCATTAAGGAGACACTCCCCATTCCTCCCTCCCTCCAGTCTTTGGTAACCACCAATCTACTTTCTGTCTGCATGGATTTGCTCATTGGAGATATTTCACAAAAATCCTACCATATCTGACCTTTCGTGTCTGGCTTCTGTTACTTAATAGAATGTTTTCAAGGTTCGTTCACATGGTATTATGCATCAGTACTTTAAGCGTTTTTATGACTGAATACTCTTCCGTTGTATGGCTATGCCACATTTTGTTTATGCGTTCATTCATTGATGGGCGGTTGGGTTGTTTCCACCTGTTGGTTTTTGTGAATACTGCTGCTATTGCCTTTTTTTTTGTATCTGCCTCAAGTAACTTCAGGATGAGTTCACTAAATGGGTTTGCTGGTTTAGCAGGTGTTTATTATTGTTGTGCTGACTACCAGGCGATAGGGCTGCTGTTTATTTTTTGTTGGTTATTTTGTGACAATCAATGGTGATCGGGCTTAAGAAGATTATCTTAGGACTGAAAAAGGTCCAATTGGACACTGTTTATTAAGCCTCGACAGTTGCCAACTATACTAACTGCTGTGAAAGATTAATTCATTCGTTCACAAATGTTTACTAAGCATCCGATGGAGGCAGGATTATACTGGGTGATGATTGAACCAAACAGAAAGGGTCCTTTCCTGCTCCTAACTTAGTGTGAGAGATCAGGGAGTGAATATGTGGTGATCAAACAGCTATAGAAAGGCAAATTGTGATAATGCTTTTCAAGAAAAGACAGGTACTAAGGGAGGATTAAAAAGAACAAGGATGCTGCCTGGAAATGAGTATTCTGGGAACATTTCTTCAAAGAGACAATATTTAAGGTGAAGGAATATTAAGCCAAAAGTCCTGAAGTTGGAAAGAGCTTGGCTCTTCGAGGAACTAAAAAGAACCCAATATGTCTAGGGCATGTGAGGTGGGTTTGGGGTTCAGTGGCAAAAGATGAAATGGGAGCAGTCAGCAGGGATCATGTCCCACAGGGCTGATGGGTTCCTTAAGTGGGTGGAATTCCACATTAGGAGCAATGGGAAGCCATTGAAAAGAATTTTAGCCAGAAGAGTTATGAAATGAAATTTTAAAAGAAAGAGTTAATTATGCCTGCCTAAAAGGAAATCTTAATCCAGTTGGGCAGTTGAGGTGCTCAACATCCTTCTTTCATGAAAGAACTCTTTGGAGATCAACAGAATTAAATTTAAGCAGCATGTAGGGGGTCCAAGGTGCCCCAGGCTCTGCAGTGAGATGCAGTGGTGAGCACTGTGTCCTCACATGGTGGAAGGAGCAAGGGGGCTTTTTTAAGAGCACTAATCCCCTTCATGAGAGCTCCCTCCACATGACCTAATCACCTCCAAAAAGTCCCACCTTCTAATACCATCACACGGCGCTTTAGGATTCCAACATGTGAATTCGGGGGAGACACAAACATTCAGACTATAGCAAGAAGGAAGAGTGAACTTGTGAGGGAACAGAGAAATCTTGAAGTCAAGAGAGGACATGAAGAATTCCTTCTATATGGTCTTCAACTTTTCAATGATGAAGACATCATCAACTGACAGAAAGTGAGAAAGGGAGAAGCTTGCAAGCAGTGGAATGATTCCTGAAATTGGGCAAGGACATCAGGAATCTGGCTCAGACAATTCCTAGGGTATTTAAATGGCAATGAGCACCTGTCTGAGTTGGAGAGTGTGAATTTGTGGTGGGGCTGGTTAGCTGGTGACTTTGTCTTCTCCAGCCATGTTTGGGTGATCCATACTGTTACAGGAAGCTTTGAAGGAAGGTGAACCATTATACACTGAAGCAGATGGGCTTGGAGACTGATTCTGAAGTAAGTCCTAGAAGGTATACTCTTAACTGCTATAGGGCAAGTGCAGGAATCGTCAAAGGGGCCATCTTGGTTTCTGCTACAAACTATTATATGTATATGCTTTTCTCTCTGTGGCCATAAAGAAAGATGCTTCTGCTGTCCATGACCTACTTTTGAGTCGCACTTTCCTGACCTGATTGAGCAGAACATGGTCTATGACAAGTTTGTTTCAAATTGTTCCTGCATCCTTACACATTTACCAAGCACACCTTCTCTTCACTGCAGGTTCTGCATTTTCCAAGGAAGGAATTTAACCTCAAAATGAGTCAGACTCATGGTTTTCCCAACCCTAGAAGACATGGCCCTGTATTAGCGTCTAGTTATTCCCCATAGGGTAGTGTTGTACCAGGAATAGCTGTAACTGTCCTTTGACGTATATGCACAGTGCTTAATGCCAGTCTGAGGGCACTGTAGAGGCCATCATTTGTTTGAGAAACTGAGTAGTTTTGGGTAAGAGAAAAGATCCATCCATCTGGTAGGCTCCAAGAACATCTAATATATGCACATGATTTAACACAAAGTGCAAAATCTGTAAAAGAGAAGCAGGACGCACCCAGAGCTCCCAACCAGGGCTCAGGAAAGTACAGACAGAAAAGACTTACTAGGTCATCCTTTCGGTTCCCCAAGGGCTGAGATGAGTCCCTGCAGGACATTTTTCTGCTGAATGTCTATTTAATGTAGGCCTTCAAACACATCGTGGATCACTGTGCTGACAGAGCCAATACTGTATTATATTAGATACTGTCCCTGACAAGGTATTTTACTCTTGACATATTATAATTAGAGATTTGCAAGTGGTGAATTCTCCACGTATCTCCAATAGCAACTTAACTTCTATTTTTAACAGCTCTGCAGTCTGTTTAAAAGTCTCCTACCAGCTCTGGGAGCTGATGGGAGAAAGAAGTGGGTCCCGAGCTTGGTCCCCGAGCTCTGGGCTCTATTGACAGAGAGAAGAGCTCTTTAAGGAGCCAAGTTCTTCTTGAACCTCAGCTGCTTCCAACTGGAGTGCTAACTAAATCTCCAGATTTCATTAATACCTTTAAGAAAATAAGATATTGGTTGGTGATGACTTCCATTTACATACCGGCTCTGCTTTGGAAGCCAATTATGTAGCTAAGATCTGGGGAAAACTCCTCAATGCATTCCTGTTTGTTAACTAGCCATTATTATCATTGTTATGGCAATTCAGTTTGTGATTTAAAAAGTCATACATTAAAAAAGGGTGTACAATGAAAACGAAAATTTTCTAAAGCCCCCAACTTAGTCTCCCTGCCAGAAACAAGAGTTACCAATTTCTTATATTTCCTCCCAGAAATGTTTTGTACAAATTCAAGCATATGCCTATGTCTTAGTCCATTTGGGCTGCTATAATGAAAATATTATAAACTAGGTGGCTTGTAAACAACACTCATTTCTCACAGTTTAAGGGTTGGCAAGTCCAAAATTGAGGCACGGACAGGTTTAGTATCTGGTGAGGGCCCAGTTCCTGGTTCATAGCTGGCCTTCTTCTCCATGCCCTCAAGGGTGGGGGGGGGGGGGGTGAGGGAGCTCTCTGGGGTCTCTTTATAAGGGCACTAACCTTATTCATGGGGGCTCTGTCCTCATGACTCAATAACCTCCCAAAGGCCCCACCTCCTAACACCGTCACCTTGGGGGCTAGGATTTCAACACACAAATTTTGAAGAGACACAAGCATTCAGCCTATAGCAGCCTGCCTGTCTATTTCTCTCTCTCTCTCTCTCTCTGTCGCTAATTAATGTTTCTATCTTCTAACTTCCAGCTCCATCCTCAAAAGAACAGAATTGAAATCTACTAAGCACCCACTTTGGCACCCTTTATATCTGGAATCATTCTGTATCGCACTTTGGGATCCAACTCGATCTTTATCACGTTTGTGTGCAATCTTACATGCAGAGGTTTCCCACTGAATTTACGTTGTTTCTGGGTTTTCTCTTGCGCTGTTGCTATTCCCAACCAGGCTGTAGTGAACGGCTGGGTACAAATATCGCGGTCCACCTGTGGATGAATCTGTGTGAATGGTTAAAAGGGATATGGATTTAAAATGTTGACGCTGTTCAATTACCCTGCAGAGAGTCCATTTGCACCCCCACAGACAGTCCCTGAGAAGTTCTGCTGCCCACACCCTTGCCCAACACAGCACACTATGCAACTCTCTCGGCTCACGGCTGTTCCAACCGTGTGTGTTTGGGTGTAGCTACCCCTTTCTCTAACAAAAGGAAGTAATTTGAGAGTTATCTGGTATCAGGGAAAAGAAAGGGGAAGATGTGCTCCCATCGATTGAGGCCTGCTATGGTCCACAGCCCACAGTAGGCACTCTTTCATTCCTCCTCTCATTTTGTCCTCACACCAAACCTTTTAAATGATATTAGTACTCCCCATTTTATTGGGGAAATAAAGGGACAAAGAGGCTTAAAGATATTATGAGTTTGGGAGAATTGTGAGTGGCGGAGTCTGGATCCTCACCCAGGTGTGTCTGATGTCAAAGTCAAGGCTTTCCTCAATCTCCAGGTGTTCACTAGAAGTCTCCTGGCCGACAGCTTAGATGACCAGTGCCTGAGACTGGGGCAAGGGATCTAGAATTCTCCCCAAGGCTGGTTTCTACAGCCCTGCTCTCCCACTTAGAGAAGCAGGTGAGTTAAGGACCTGGGCTCTGGATTTGTCAGGGTTTGACCCACTGCTCCACTATTGACAAGCTGAAGGATCTTGGGCTGGTCATTTGGCCTCTCTGCTCTTAATATTTCTACTCTTCCCTTCCTCCATTGTTCCCGTCTCCAAACCTCCTTCCACTTCTCTTCTAAACAACCATCAAAGGTGAAGTGTGGAACACCAGAGCATTCCTCTCTCTGGTGAAGGACTTTGGCCTCACCCGCTTACATTAAAAGTTTGGTGAAATCCTTGAAGGATGCCTGTCTAAAAATACAGTAAATAGCTACCTCTAAATAGGAAGCAGAAAATAACAATATCAAAAATAGTAGTTTTTGCCCAGTGAGCATCAGACTATGTTCTAAGCACTTTGCACGGACAGCCTCAAGTAATCTTGACTCTCCATCACCAAGAAAATAAAAAGTGTGTATGAGTTGTTATCATCCTCATGTCATAGCTGAGGAGCCTGAGGCAAGGGTCTTCCTCAAGGTCATTGTAGCTCATAGGTAGGAGCTCGAACTCAAAACCAGGTGTGTCAGATACAAGACCAAAACTTTTAAGGGCTTGAAGCCCAGAAGGCATCCCCTAGGCATGCCCAGGCACACACACTGGGGCCTGCTCTGCATAGATTGCTATTGCAGGAAGGAATACTTTGTCTGGGAATTACTCATTTCACCCTGGGGAGGGCCCCCACAGACCCAAGCATGTGCAATATTACAAGCTTAGAGTGTGCTCTTATTTGAGACCTGGCCTTGAGCAAACTCCAATAACATGTTTCAGTAGCTTCAAAATTGTCTTTTCAGATGGCAGTGTGGCTGAGCTGTTTTGTCAATACCAGTTCTATTTTTCCTAAGGTTCACATTTACTTTAAGGGCAACGTACTGCCTCTCGTTTCCTCCTGAGGCTGAGTATTATGCTTCTGCCTCCTATATATGCTTTGGAATAAATGGCCCTGGGCTTTCAGGATAAATTAAAGGCCTTCATTACCCACTATCAGGGCCATTTTACTGTTCTAAAGCTCTTGTTCCCCAGCGTGTCTGGTCCTGGTGTCCAAAGACACAAGTGAGCCCAACTTAGGATAACTCTGAGTGGAGCGGGCATAGCCGTGAGCATCAGAGACCTATGTGTGTAATGTCCCTTTGTAGGACTGGGCCTACAGCCTTGGACTCTGATAGAACTGAAGGGTCTCACGACAGGTCAGAAAAAAAATGACGTTAGGTGTTATCAGGAGAAGCAGTGAAGAATCGAGGTAAAGTGGTTGGAGTGCCCATTCCAGTTCTGACCCAGAGTGGGACCATTGGCATGTGATGCGTCCTCTCTCAGCCTCACTTTCTTCCTTTGTGTTTGTGAGGCTTGGAATAGTTGTAAAGTCCTAATGAGATGATGCCGATAAAGGGCTTAGCACAGTGATGGGCACATAGTAAATGCTCTACCATCTGAATCACTGTAATTATGGATTATTATGTCCTTTTTAATGGGAAATTAGAGTGTTTCCCTCTGCCCTGAACTCTTCATTCTAAATTTTTTTCAGGAGAATAAATCTATCATAAGAATTGTGCGGTTTTCTCTAAGAGTCCAACTAAGGCTCAAATTCCCACATTTATTTTCAAAGTAATTTTTATATTTATTGATTTCCATGCAAATAGTTTTCAGTCACTCATGCCTGAGTACAACTGATTGGTCCAAGCTAGTCATTGACCTAAGTCTAGGTCATGGACAAACAAGGTTCAAATTTATGGAGAGATACTTCATTGAAGTTTTGTTCTGAAGGCCCAAAGCCATCTTGCTTTTGCTAAATGGGGAAAGATCCTGTGTATTCTGAGTTCGAGTTAGTGTTTCCTTAGGGAGTCTTTGTTGTCATATTTCAATTGCAAGTGTTGCAGCCATCTGAAACGTTTCGTCTTGACTTGCTCTTCATTTGGTGTTTTGTGCCTACTCGTACCTGTCTTCATTGTCGTCAATTTTACCCTCTCGGTGTGACTAAGCAGTCTCTCTCTTTTATTAAGATGTTAGTCTTTGAGCAAGTATTAGCACACAGTGGAGTTTTCAAGTGTTGCGGTAATCATCGGATAATCTGAAGATGAAGGGGCTGTCTGGGAGCTATACAAACGAGGGTCTAGGTGTTTGAAGGACCTAATTGCCTTTGCATAGTGCATGGCCCCATTAGGGAGCTTTGCTGCTTTGGCTTGTTTGTTTTTAAATGAACTTGGAAGCAGGCATTGATCTGTTTTGTGGGCAGTATTTGAATCACTCATTAGCTCATGCTCTTAATTTGCGGCCGTAGATTCTGCAAGTTTATAGTGAGTTCATACAAATTCTGGTCTCTATTTGAATTCTAGACTGGAGGAAGAAGTTGGCTATGTGATCTTAACTGAGGGTTCCTGGAGGGTTCAGCAGACCCTTGGAGTGTGAGAGCTGGTGGAAACAGAGCTCACTTAGTCCAATCTTCTCATTGTATAGATGTAAGGAGAACACATCAGTTAAGGGCTGAAACTCAAATACTTTTAGGTCCAGGCAAGTAACACACATGTTTAAAAGAGACCAGTTTAAGATGGCGACTTAGGTAAAAGAAAGATGTAATTTTCCCCATGAATATAGGAATGATAAAACCATAGGCATGATGCTATGTGACCCCTTGGTGGGGACCCTCTGGCCCATCCACAGGAGGAGACCCTATCAGTCCATACAGTCACCGCCATATTGGTTTGCTGAACTAGCAATACAATATCTTTTGATTTTTTTCAAGAGTAAGCAGCAATTTGGATTTTTTTGTGCTCTCCTGCTCATTTTTCTTTTTTATTTTTTGGGGGAGGAAGATTAGCCCTGAGCTAACATCTGTGCCCATCTTCCTCTATTTGTATGTGGTATGCTGCCACAGCATGGCTTGATAAGCCATGCATAGGTCTGCACCTGGGATCTGAACCTGCAAACCCCGGCCACCAAAGCAGAGGGCATGAGTTAACCACTACACCGCTGGGCCAGCCCCTCTCCTGCTCATTCTTGTTTCATTCATTCATTCATTCATTTTCGTTATCTTCCCAGCCTCTGAAGATACTGACTTAATCTTGGAAGCTTTATTTATTTATTTATTTATTTATCTTCCTGGGAAAGATTTGTCCTGAGCTAACTTCTGTTGCCTATCTTCCTCTTTTTTTTCCCCCCCTCCCCAAAGCCCCAGTACATAGTCGTATATATTGTAGTTGTAAATCGTTCTAGTTCTTCTAGAGTCACTGCCACGGCATGGTTACTGACAGACGAGCAGTGTGGTTCCGCACCCGGGAACCGAACCCAGCCTGCCAAAGCAGAGTGTGCCGAACTTTAACCACCGTGCCATTAGGGCTGCCTTTAACCACTGTGCCATTAGGGCTGCCTCGGAACCTTTACTTCTTTTTAACAGGAAGTGAAATTAGGAACTTTAACGCTTCAAGGGAGACTCTATTTCAGGTTTGTAAAAAAGACAGTTTAGATGCTTCAGCATGACAGTGCAGAGAATTGTAGAATGTTAGAGCTTGAAATGACCATCTTGTCTACCTACTTCATTTACAAATGATGCCAAGTCTCAGAGAGAGAAAGTGACCTGCCAGAGTCACACAGTGACTATCCCAGCAGAAACCAGACAGGGTCATCCTAAAAGACCATTTCTACTGTGCCGTGCCCCTCCTTGTGCATTCTGTTTTCCATAACTATCCTTTTTTCCCACTATTTCCTGGATTCTGTAGTAGTTTTCAAAATCCACTTACTCAGGGCTATCTCTGCATTGAAATGGACAAAGCCAAATCGGGCTGTGTGATTTGAGGCACCATTTTTCTTTGATATCCTAGCCAGAGGTTTCAACCATTAGGGGGCCTTACTCTCACAAAGGCCTCCAGACTTCTCGAAAGGGTGGTTATTTTATCTAGTTCTGTTCTGCCCCTCCTGATGCTCGTGTTGATGAGGCTGTGCTCATTCAATGGTGTTATATGTTCCAACCAGGTCCAGTCCCCATAGCTCCGGGGTCAAACACTCTAACTAGGGGGTCTGGGTTTCTGCCTTTGCATCCCTGAAGGGCGTGGAGGCTGTCAGATTGTCGAATTATAGCTTTTCATGGAGTGCCAAGACCAAGTTACCACACGAGCTCCCTCAGGGACAGGAGCTTGAAGCCTGGGCTCTGCTCCCTGTAGTAGAATAACCAGACCCTCACGAGACAGCTGAGCCAAGCTGCACGGAGATCCCACAGAAACTCATGGGCTCTCCAACTCCTGGACTTTGGTGAGAAGGTCACTGCAACCTAGACAATAAACCTCTGACATCAGGAACAGAACGTATGCAGGCTCGAGGACCTAACTGTGATGTGATCTCAGTGTCCTTGCATCAAAGCTATGTGGGTAAGTTTGTTCTCCAATAAACCAAGGTTTACGGGCTGTACAGTCTAAACAAACCAGGCCATCAGGACCAAGGTAATTTAGACGTTTAAAGTTTGCAGACTTGTTTTGGAAGTGAAAAGGCAGTTTATTCCTTAAAAAAAATCATAGAGTTAATTGCAAACAACACAATTCAAAGAGTTTGGGCTGTCCCCATCTTTCAAAATGGAGAAATGTAAATGTGCATTCTGATTGGTAGATGGGGAGAAACAAAAGGAAATTTCTTGGACTGAAAGAGAGAGAGAGAAAGAAAGAGGCAACCATGATTGGTTAACAATGCTTGGGTAACAGTAACTAGCATTTAGTGAGGACATGCTTGATGCCTGGTGCCATGATGCTCCAAGTTTTATGTGCAGGATCTGGTTGAATCTTACAGAACCCAGAGTAGGTGCATGCCACAACTAACCTCTTATTACCTAGGTGAGAAAACCAGAACATAGAGAAATCAAGGAGATTACCCAAGGTCACATCACGGAGCTAATAGGGACAGAGCTGGTATTCACACGCAGCCAGGCTGACTCCAGAATCCACTCCCTTACTCACTCCATGAGCCACGCACCATGCTGCACATTTAATTCACATTCCATAACCCATCCAAGGATGGATGCAACCATGCCAGAATTACAGATGAGGAAATGGAAGCACAGATGTTAAGTAACTTGCCCCAAGGCCGTACAACTAATAAAGGGAGGAGTGTAAATGCAAACAGAGATTTGTCTGGTGGATTCCTAAACCCACATTGTGTGACTTCCCCATCAGAAATAGTTTGTTTTACCTAAATGACATTCCCTGCTATTTTAATCCTGATACTATCATAGCAGACAAATATGTTAACAACCTTTGTCCTGATAATTCCGTGTTTAGCTCAAAACTGCCTCAGTTTACACACACACACACCCCTCCCATCCCCTAAAGATCCCTCCCCCCATGGCATCCAGTGACCCCGTGGAGTAAAAGGGGCCTTCAAACCATTTGGCAAGCTGATGAGAGGAAGCCTGGATCTCCCATAGAAACTTGCTAAGGAAATCGCTAATTATAACCCAAATTGTATTTGACTTCTGCATCTTTGTATCACATTGTAACACTGTAATTTAAAGAGATTGTTCCCTGGTCTTTTTTAGGGTGAGAAATTAACTACCAATTTTTACTAAGAGAAGCAGTGGTAGCGGCAGTGCTGGAATGACGGGAGGTGGGTCTCGTCCCCCCTTTTCCATCTAATTGGCTTGCAAGTGGGAGGCAGGCTAGCAATTATGTGAGGAGTTGCCGGGGGTTCCAGGCAGTGTCTCTGGGTGGCACTCATCTGGTGGCTTCCCAAAAGAGAAAGAGATGATGGGGGCGGGGCAGCCTTGGGAACCAACCCCAGAGAGTCTCCTTGACTCCAGGAGATGGAAGTTTGGAGATAACAGGGAGGCAAAGTAGGTTAGTCCCTGGCTTTAGGGCATTCTCTTGGTTTGAGTCATTGAAGCTCTTAGCAGTGAAGACCAAAGGGGACCTGGTCAGAGGTTGGAGAGGGGAGCTGGAAGCATTGCCTGAACCTCAGAGTCTTGGCTGTCTTTCTGCCTGGTCCAACTGTCCATAGGACCCAGAGCCCCTCACCGGCTCTCCCTTTTCCTTCTTCTCTCCAGGCTTCTTCAGGCCTTTAGTATCAGTGTTAAGTCGTTAGGCCAGACTCTATGACCAATGGGTCAATTCTGGCCCACTGCCTGTTTTTGTCGATAAAGATTTATTGGAACACAGCCACACCAATTCGTTCATGTATTGTCTATGCTGCTTCTGCTTTTGCAGAGTCGAGTAATTGCAACAGACATATATGGCCCATTAAGCTGAAAATACTGTTTGGCTCTGTACGGAAAAAGTTTGCCGATCCCTGATCCAAGCCAAAGTTTACACATTGTTGGCTTGCTGGCTTTATTCAGACCTCACGCCTTTTTTGCTGGGCTCACAAATGAAATTAATTGCCTACATTTCAAATTGGGAAATTTCACAGTGTAATCTGGCTTTGATTAAAAAATGGAAAAGTCTAACAAAACACGGCAATTATATGCTAGTGTTGAGGATGGGCTGTCCCCCAAGACTGTTCGCCGTAGTCACCACAGAGTCCATCTTCCCTCTCTAAGGGAACTGGTCCTTATAGGCATGTGAGTTTGACCAGGTCATCTGGCTCTTCTGGATTATTTTTTAATAAAATATTTCCAATTTCTCCCCTGACGTTGAATTAAATTTCTTTTATTTTTTCTTCTCTGTCAAACTGGACTTCCCTGTGGAACTCTGGCAAAAAAAATAAGTGTTTGTGTAATGCCAGAATTTAACAAATGCCAGAGTTATATGTGAAATATAGTATTCCCTTCTACTTCCAAACACATCCATACACACACTTACATACACACATATACACACTGCCCATGTTTCCTCAGAAACAGGTTTGGGATCAAAACCTGTATTACTACTGACTTTGATTTGAATCAAAGCAGGGTTAGGAAATGTTATGTTCTTCTGAGGTCATAGAGTGAATATCATAATTGTTATGATTAATGGAGTAAGTAATAATACTGTTGGGTATTGTATTCAGGTTTTAAGTCCATTAAATCTAAACCTAATGTGGGTAGTGTTACTCCCATTTCACAGATAAGGAAAATAGAGATTCAGAGAGGTTATGTAAGTTGCCCTATGTTGCACCATCAGGCAGTAACGAACATGGAACTCAAACACACGTGGCAGCTCTTTCAACCACACAGGCACAGACAAGGCAACCAACTCTTGACTAAAATAGGTAATGGAGGCCCAGCTCTGGAGCTGACCTGTAGAATATGGTAAGCCCCAGGATCATTTCTCCTACGGTTGGAGCCATTGATCCCAAAAAGAGCCTCTGAAGGCTTGGTTAGAGCCCCTGAGGTCAGTTCTTGGCAAATAGTCATTGAACCCTCTTCCATTGCTCTCAACAAATCTGCAGAATTTTTTTTTTTTCCACTAGCCTTAGCAAGCTCAGGAGAGGGAGAACGTAGGGTGGGGTGGTGGTTGGGGGAATCACATGTTTTCCTTTGTAAACTAAGGGTTCATGGGGTAGAATACCCATGGCAGAGAGAAACTCTAGTGAAAAAGATCCAGGTTTCAAAAGGCAGCCTAATTCTAGCATAGAGCCCAGCCTGGGCTGCGCAGATGTCTTGACGTCGCCTGAGGTGTGTGTGTGTGGCTTTAGGAAGCCCTGTGATTTTCCTTCTGCCGCTTGGATATTGAGTTCTACAGGCTTTCTGAGGATTCACAGTGGTCTGACATTGGGACTGAGCCCTTGATAATGACACTGTAGGCACGAGGTAATTACAGATCCGTTACTTCCCAAGTCAAGCTAAGTGGACCTCTGATTATTATTCTGAGTATAATAGGAACATATCTAAGGCTGAAGGGAAATTGTACTTCTCTATTTTATTAACTGCTTTTATATTCCCTTGTGCATGGCTATGATGCTATGAAATCTCCTTAAATGTGATATTACTCAATATAATACAATAATAATGCACACACCGTAATGTATTGGATTACTTTGCAAACAGCCCTTCTGAAATTGAATTTCCCATCATTTTCCTGGGCCAGCTCGGGGCCGCCGGGCTCACAGGCCCGTTCTGTGTCTGGGAGCCTGCAGCCTACCTTCACAGTCACTTAGGTTTTCATAGATGTAAGCAATTGGTCCACATCATTTTATTCACGGTGGGGATGTTGGCGAGCCACGTTCGCAGACATCTCACTGTATGTTGCAACTCAGAAATGCAGACGGTTTTTGATACCTCAGCAGAGTTTGAAAACAAACCCGGTTAGTTGGCATCAGGAAGGATGCTACCTTGATGGAAAGCAGGCCTTCCATGCTGGAATTAAATCCTGAAGTATTCGTAATTGCCTTTGCTGGAGATTCTATCAAATCTTCACTCTTACTCCTGCCCTCTGTGCGTCTATAAGCCCTTTCATGACACGATCTGAAAGCCAGAGTTGGTACTCCCTTTACCATGCTGTGTATGTCTTGAAAATTTATCCCTTTGACATTCGATAAAAAACGTTTATTGAACTCCTACAATATGTCACAATATCTGTTAATCTATTAAATACATAGCCAATGATTTTACAGTAACTTAAAACTTTATTTTTGCTGTAAAGTCCTTGAGAATGCTTTGCCTTATTCATTTTTTTTTAATTCTTCGTGTCAAGCGCACTACCTGGCACAAGGTGGATACTCAACAATTGTGTATCATTTATTTATGCATGAATATTCCTTGAGTTCCTACTATTTGGGAGGCACAGTGTTAGGCCTTAGAGGTACAAGAGTGAATGACAGACATGGGTTCTCCTTCAAGGAAATTACAGTCTAGTACAGGACATGGAATATAAACAAAGAAACCAAATCACCTGCTTAATCAAGTAATGACATTTGTGGAGAATGCCATAAAGGAAAGGTATTGGAGCTACACAAGAACACACATTTCTTCCCAACATGATGGGAATGTCGTTCTAGTAGCTTGAAAGGGCATTGCGAGAGTATTTACACCATGGAGATCGGCAGTGATACAAACCAGGGCTTTTTGGTTTTGTTTTCTGTAGAGCTGGTTGTTACCAGTTACCGCCACACCCCTGGGAAGAGGGAACTTAGCATATTCAAATGAAAGAATGTCAATGTGACTGGGTTGCGGGGGCAGGGAGAAGATTGCCCAAGATGAGGATGAAGAAATGGGCAGAGAACACTCATGCAGGCCCTTGTAAGCTGTGTTGGGGGCATGCATATTCACCCTTTGTACAGTGGGAGGCCATTGAAGAATTTTAAGCAAGGGAATGTCATGATTAGATTTTGATTTTAGGAATGCTCTGATAATGGTGTGGAAAATGGATTAGAGGAGCACAGTAATGCGGTGGGGGTAAGTGGCAAAGTGGCAGAAAGAGCAGTTAATAAGCTAGTGCAATGGTCCAGACGAGAGACGATAACATGAACTAGTGTGGTTTGGGCAACGAGTTGGCTGTAGGATGTAAGACAAAGGACAGGGTCCAGGATCACTCTAAGTTTGGGCCTGAGTAAATGCCAATTCTCATAAAGCTGAATCTTGGTGGAGATGAGGGTCATTTTTCCAAAGAGTAGAAGGTAAGAAGGAATTGAAATCAAAATTATAACGTGTGTGTGTGTGTGTGTGTGAACTTTGAGTTGCTTGTGAGACATCCAGATAGATCATTATGCACACCTCTATTTCTTTATCTTTAAAATGGACAGAATGACGCCTATCTCATATGGTAGCTGTGCTTCTTAAGTGGATTGATGTGTATGGAAGCACTTGGCATCTGGAAAGCAAGAAATAAAATTTAGTTGAATCTGAGTCTGGGTTTTCTCATCTTTCAAGGGGGAGCAATAATAATCTACTCCCTGGCTAACTCACAGGGTTGGACTAACTATAAGATGACCAAAGACTCTGCCGAAGCTCTTTGTAATATGCAATATGCACACGTGTGAACTTTCATCACTAGTTTGAGATGCTATAGTCGTTTGTAATTTAACCCTCAGAATAGCCATTGGGTGTAGACATAATGATGCTCTCTTTACAGATGAGGAAATAGAGGGCTGGAGAGTTGACATGACTTGGTGACTTTCCCAAAGTCACATCCCTGGGACGTGGTATGTCTGACTCCACAACCTGTGCTAATAACCACCACTCTATACTCATTCTCCAGCATCCTTCTCCTAAGGGGCTGGAAGAATGGAGAAGCCACTGGTTTGGGGTGAGGGGACTAAGGAAAGATGCGCCTGGTTCTATGGGACCCATCCGTCCTGACCTTGCCAGGGGAAGTAGGAATCAGGAAACATTGGCATCTGGCATGGCTTTATCCAGACTCTTATCCTTGCACTACCTCAGCAATGGTGGTTGGGATGAACAGAGAGAGCCAGAGACTAGCCAGAGCCCCCCACCCCAGTGCAGATTTCCAGCTGGATGCAGACTAGAGCCTTTGGAAACTGCATTGGAAAACAGTTCTGGATAAATTAATTTCTGCAATACATAATGCATGAGGGGAAATCCGTGGTATTTTTAAACAATGGAAATGAGAGAATCTGCCTTTTGGGCATTGATCCCAATTACATTTAGTTCGGAAAACATTTATCAACACCTACTGTGTGCCAGGTCCTTGCTGGCTTGCTGGGAAACAGAGATGAGTCAGCCATTGTCTGAGCCCAAGAAGAGTGAGAAATCAATGGAGGCGCCCGCTGAGCCATCAGCCCGGGGTTAGACCTTGAGATCAGTAGACAAGGGGAGTCGTGGGGACTTATGACTGTCTCTTCTTGGAAGTAATAAGGCAGATGAGTAATTAAACACCTGTGAGATCCTTTACAGGAGGGATATCCTGTGGCCTTCCCAGCATCTGTGTTAGGCTGGTAGGAATGTTTTCATTTTGCAGATTAAAACACTGAGGCTCAGAGAAGCCTTATAACTCATCCCAAACCCCAGGCTCCTCATGTCACCAAGGCTGGATTCGTATCTAATACTATTTATCTCTAAAGCCCCTTGATGTACAGCCTCTGCTACGTCTCTGAGGGACCTTCGTTTCACAACTCTGGTGGATTCCATGAGTTGACTGGCTGCAGACCCCACCTTGCCCAATGCCCAGGTTGTTTCCGTTTAGAAGAAGCCACCCACCTGGAAATCCAGAGCTCCAGCAGTTCGTGGGAGCCCCCTTCCACCCCTACTATGATGCACACCTGAGCAGAAGGATGATGCACCTTAATTACCTGGAATCCATGTTTAAGGACAAGTACAAGGAACTCCAACTGAGGTTCAAAAATAAATGATCCAGCAAAATTGCATGAACTAAACGCCCTCAGAGAGAAGAGCTGCAAACTCAAGTTAAAGACCCAGGCCCACCTGTGCCACATTTCTCTTTACTCCAGTGTAGCTGTAGAAGGAACCCTACTGATCAGAGGTCCCTCCCTCCTATGATCACATCATCCTGTATCAAATGATACCATCAGTGTTTGTTTCTCATCAAGTGTGTCTTCATTTTTTTTCTGACTTGAACCTTACTTAAAATTGAATATTCACTGTCATTTAGGGCATAGGAAAAGCATCTCAACTTGCTATGACACTCCTGTCCATTCCACGTAGAGTATCTCAGAGACTGTTGTATTCATCCAGGTTTGGGGTTTGCCCTTTAACTGATTTCTGGCATAGAGGCTTAGTGATTTATTTTCTGGAATGTATTTATTCTGGAAGGCTCACAAGGGTTGGCCCATTGGAATGGAAAGAACGTGGTCTGTGCAGTCCAAGCAACTGTGCTCTCCTTCTCACTAACCGTGGCCCTTGAGCCTGGCTCTCTCTCTGACTCTCAGTTTATTTATCTGGCAAATGATCTTGTTGGTCATCATGAGGATTCAGTGGAATAACATCAGTGATTTTGGGTGCTTACGGAATCTTCAGGGTCATTCGTAGAGTAGCTGCTTGCAAAGATGTCTTGGATGAACAGGGGCTCGATTTCCCACAGAAGTGAGATTCCTAAGGGGCAGGGCAGTGGTTGAGGTCAGAGAGCTGCACTTGGCTGGTAGCTGAGGCTTCCTTTCTCTCGGGACCTGAGCTAGGAAGGACTGTGGGCATTGGGGGCTTCCCCAGGGATGCCCCCGAGCTATGTAGAGCAGCAATTCCCTGTTAGAAGTGGCAGATGAGGGGCCGGCCCAGTGTCGTGGTGGTCAAGTTTGCACACTATGCTTCAGCAGCCTGGGATTCGTGGGTTCAGATCCTGGGCGCAGACCTACACACTGCTCATCAAGCCATGCTGGTGGCAGCGTCCCACCTACAAAATAGAAGAATATTGGCACAGATGTTAGCTCAGTGATAATCTTCCTCGGGCCAAAAAAAAGTAGCAGATGAGATTTCGATGATATTAAATGTAACCAAGGCTGGAACCCAGAACATTCTGAATCTACTCTGTCACCCCCTCTTCACCCTATGGGATACCCAGCCCAGAGAGGTAGACATGGGAAAGACTGGCCAAATGGGAAACCAAACAGTTCTTTTTAAATACCTAGGTAAGCAGCAAATATCCTGATACAAGACCTGTGACAAAGGCAGGGTGTAACTTCAGCCTGAAGGCATAAGTCAGCCTTGTAACTTTCCATCTCATCTCCTACCCTGGATTGCCTGGGTCTGCAGGTCAGATTCCAAATGGTTTCAAGGACACAGGAGGAAGAGCAGGGAAAAGGGACAAAATAAAACAAAAAGAGACAGAAAGAAAGGAAAGCATGAAGGGGGAGGAAAGGGAGAGAAAAAGAGAGGCCAGGCTCACCCCATAAGTTTTATCTTCTTTAAAAAAAAAACAAGAAAAAACATAAGCCACAGGGAATTCAAGTGACATCACCACTGTAGGGACTGACATCTGAGGCACGATGACTCTGCCCACTATAGGTTGAGTCCCAGCAAATGTTCCAGGTTCCAAACCATCATAGAGGCAGTTCCATAAAGGGATGGGTTCAGGTGGATGAACCAGAGCACTGTTGCAGCGCCCTCTCCCCTGATGTTTCTGCCCCCAGCTATGCCTTGGAATCACCCAGGGATGGTGTTTGAGTGGCCTGACCCCAGAGTTGCTGGATCTGCACCTTGGGGCATGCATAGGAGGCCAGTGGGAATGTAGTTTTAACGCTCTCCCTAGGTGAGCCTTGCCCAGCCCAGCAGACACATAACTTCACACAAGCTTTTGAGAACCAGTGTTCAGTGACACACTGCTCACTTAGACTGGAGAGGGTCAAATTCTAGGAGATATTTGGGATCTGATGTAAAACACGAGATTTTTTTTCTAGGCCTGAGAATGGTAATGGTGATGCCAGCAGCTGCCATTGCCAAGGGCTCATCAGATGCTCAACACAGTCCCTTGTGTCACCCATTCCCAAGAACCCCTGGAAAAAACTATCTTTCCCTTCTTCAGATGAGATAACTGAATCTCAGAGGGGTTAGACGTTCTGTGTGCCCCCAGAAACCCAGCCGACTGAACGTAGCCTCGTGCACATGAAAATTGAAAATAGTTTCTAGGAGGATTTCTTAACAACCATAATTTATGGAGTACCTGAAATTTGCTGGGCTGTATCTATGGGTTCTAAATTCTTTATTTCCATTTGTCTTCTCAATGACTCTAGGAAGCAGGAGAGAACCCCCTCATTCTGTAGAGTAGGGCACTGAGAGCAAGAAAGCCTGAACCGAACCCAAAGCTGACTCCTAAGACTGGGCTTTGAGTTGCTACATTATATTTCTCGCCTCTGTCCATTGGGGGTAAAGGTTGCTTGATTATGACTGCTGCAGGGGAAAAATGGAGTAAGACCAACATGTGTCCAGCTTGTAAAACGGGCTCAATACAATGTACTGGGTTGAAGAATGCCCTGTCCAAAATTCATGTCCACTCGGAACCTCAGAATGTGCCTTCCTTGTTGGAAACCGAATCTTTGCAGATATAATTAGTTAAGCTAAATGAGGGCATCTGGATTAGGGTGCACCCTAAATCCAATGAATGGTGTCCTTATAAGAAGGCCAAGTGAGACACACAGCGGGAAGAAAGCCATCTCTGGTCACAGAGGCAGAGATGAAAAGTGATGCAGCTACAAGCTGAGGAGTGCCAAGGACTGTCAGGAGCTACCAGAATCTAGGGAGAGGCAAGGAAGCGCTCTCCCTTAGAGCCCTCGGAGGGAGCATGGCTCAGCCAACACCTTGATTTTGGACGTCTGGCCTCTAGAACTATGAGAGAATAAATTTCTGTTGTTTTAGCCATCCGGTTTATGGTAATTTATTATGGCAGCCCTAGGAAATTAGTACATCTTGGGTATTGGTGTCTTGAATTTGTCTGCTTCATAGCACTTATTACAAGTTGCAATAATTTTCTTATTAGTTTGCTTATGCTGGCCCATGAGGCGTACTGGAATATCAGTTCCGTGTTGCATTTTGCTCATTATCCCTGTCTCTCTGATGTTTTGCTCAGTGTGCATACTCAGGAAGAATGTGCTGGGTGATTGAATGAATGAATGAATGAATGTATGAATAGGGCTGTTGTGAGGATTAAGCAGGGTAATATATGGAAATTGCACCAAGCAGTGTTTGTCCAAGAGCAGGCATGCAAAATAAAAGCTTTTATGATTATCATTCCAGGCAGGAATTAGACTTTTTCTAGATTCCCTTTGCCTTGCCGAGAGCCAATGGGAACTTGAGTAGTCACACGGACTGAGAGAACACACTTCAAGTAGAGGCTGTTTCTACAGAGATTGACAGGTTGGGTACCCACGCCCTCCCTTTCTTGAACAGCAGTTTCCCTTTGAGAAAAGAAGCCCACCAGGGAGAGAGGCAGGATTCAGGCAGTGGGAGGTGGGGAGGCAGTGTTGGCAGCCCCCTGACCCCCCATGCTCATAGCCAGGCCTCCTCCTTTCCACTCTGCGGGAAGCTTTGATCTCATCTCCCTGCCCAACAGACACACATTAGTCGATAATTCTGGGAGACATCAAAACCCCAGCGCCAGCCCCTCCGCTCCCTACAGCCTCCAGAAGCTGCAAGCCATGTTAATGGGCCCTGGAGAGGCCTGTTCCATATCCTGAGGCTGAGGGGGCCATGGCTACCTGTTTTAGTAAGCCCCACTCTCTGCCTCTGACCCAGTGAATTTAGAATTAAGCCAAGGACCCCGCATGGAAGAGTTGACCTTCACGGTGACTTGATTTCCCGAAGCCTGCTGTGTTCTCCCTGGCTCTTCCTTCCAGATAGAGGCAAATAGTGGGAGACAAGGAACGTGGGCTCAGGAGCTGGAAAACTTGGGGAAAGATCTTAGCTTTGCCTTTTGAGACTATGCGGCCGTGGGCAAGTCATACCCACTCTCTGAGTCTCAGTCTCTGCGTCCAGAGGCAGAACCAGAAATATCAGTCCTGTCTGCCGGAGAGGACTCTTCTGAGACTCACATGAGAAATCAGATGTGAGCATGCTTTAGAAATCAGGAAGGGTTATAAAAACAGAAGCAATTATTACTGCTATCCTGTGACTCCAAGCTCATTAAAAAGAAAAAAAAAATCAGTTACTGACCCTCTGTTGTGCATTGCAGATTGAGAGACAAACAAACCTCGATCCCTTGTGACTTTTTTAAACTATGCAGATAACTCCTATTCATTACAGAAAAGATAGAAACCCCAAATAAGCAAAGAAGAAGAATAATAATCACAATGGTTCTATCACTTCATTGACCACCTGGTCGTTTATGCTCCGAGAGCTTTTGCAAAAGATTTTTAAAAGAAACGAAAATACAAAGATGGTACATATACTCTTTGTGACTTGCTTTCTGTTTACAAATATCATACATGTCTTTCCAAGTCACCCGATGTATTTTAACATTCTTTTTTGTCCCCGCTGGCCTCGCTCTGTTTCACTGTCTGGCATCATTTGGATTGGACACAGTTTATTTAGCCAATCCCTCGTAGTTGAACACTTAGGTTGCTTCTCATTTTTCACCGTGGCAAGTATCACTCTGATGAATTTCCTCGTGCCCAAATCTTTGCACACTTTCGTAATTGTTTCTTTAGAATAAATCCCCACAAGTAGAACTGCTGGGTCAAAGAGTAAAAATGCACATTTTTTTTAAGGCTTTTGATAGTCAGATAAAACTGAAAAATCACCCTCCAGAAAGATTATACCAATTTAAACTCCCACCAAGACTGCACGAGAATGGCCTGTTCCTCAAACTCTCGCCAGTAAGCAGCATTATCTCAGAGTGATTTAAAATGCCTGAAGAAAGGAGTGATAACAGTTTCTAAACAGCACCAGCTAAAGCATGAGGGCTCATATTGGCTTTCAGCTTGATAAATACTTTCTTATAAGGTCATAAATATCAGCGGTACCAAAGGTTAATGTAGTGTGGGATGCTGTAAAATTCAGCAGGCAACCTGCTAGATCATAATGATGCATTAGCGCCTTTCAGGATGAAATGCAATGACTTACAAAGTCTGTTTATAAGTGGCCACTAACTCAACAAGTGCATAATTGTGTCAGTTGGCAGCACTGTTTCTGCAAACATAATTTATTAAGTGAGCACCTTGCCTTCCATTATATGCCAAAAATGAGAAGACGACGAGGAGAGGAAAGTTGAGAAGAAGAGGATGAGTGGATCTGACTATGCATTTAATCCCTTTTGCAAGCTAGAGATGCTTAAAAGACCCACATAATTTATTGAAGGAAAAAACAAAGCAAAGAATCTTTTTCATATGTTCACAGTGAACATACCACACACCACATGGCTGGCAGTGTTGGAATCAGAATCGAGGCAGGCATGACAAATAGCTGTACCATTAGAAAGCATGTGCTTTTAGAAATTAGACTTTTAAATTATTTAGTTCGTGTTTGGAAGTTTGTGATTCAGATACCTTGCTTGTTCCATTCTTTTTTGCAGGCGGAAACAGGTTGCATGGTTCTTTTCTATTGTTCTTGGATTGGCGGGTAGGAAGTTGAAACCTGCTACTGTGATTAATGAACGTGAAGGTTGTGTGTATTTTAAAGCAGGAGAGTAATCTATCCTGGTGGGAGACAAAACAGAATGGATGATGCCATCGGCCATGTGCCCATTTGGCTTTTTTCCTTTGGTGATGGAGCAAATCCCAGACATTATGGACAAACTTTACTAAGCCCATCTCAGCGTTTTCCCAGTGTGGTGCCTTTACTGGTTTGGATTGCTGTAAAGGAACACACTCTGTGCAACAGAAATAAGCTGAATGTTTGCATTTCGAGCAATTAATTTATTTTATTCATCATTGTCAGTGACTATTCACTATGTAAAGTATTGTGAAACAAACCAAGGAGGTTTTCACATCCTCTCTCTCTCTCTCCCTCTCTCTTTCTCTCGCACATACACTCACAGACATACACACTTTGTTATTCACTTTTTTTTATACACTTTTAAATCTGGTGCTGAGCACTGGGAATATAGAGGTGAATGAAACGTGCTCCTTGCCCTCAGGAACTTGCCCCGGTCCAGCGGGGTAGACCAATGCAATAGGTAAATGCATTCCCAGGGACGGAGAGCAGGATGCTGTGGGAGCTCAGACAAGTGAGGCACAAAAACTCCCTCTCTCCAGTCATCATTTCTGCTTTTGTTCACCCGTGCTCCCCACCAGCGGGGACATCACAGGAGGGGAGGCCGTTTCCCTCTGTAGTTTCTTCTGCTCTTGACACCGCCATGTTCATCTCTATCTTGAGTCATCAGCCTGGCTGCAGACTGGCAGAAAGCAGAGAGGAGGTTCCAAGCGTGATGACATTCTCATGCCACAACTATTAATTAGGAACCCACTTCATTATGCATGAATTGTGAATGAATTATTTGCTGTTAAGAACCTACCTCTCTGGGTTCTGGCAGTATGTTGAACAAGACCGGTGAAGTTGCTGCCATCACAGAGCTTACATCCAGAGGACCAAACAAATTTATTAAAGCCCTTGCTAGCATTGCTGGTGATACGAGAAAAGCAGACAAGAGGGGTGCTATGTAATTCAGGGTGCACAGGGGGGATCCTCTGAAGAGGTGACGTTTAGGCTGAGGACTAAGGATGAGAAGGATCCAGTTTGGCAAACAGTGGAAGGAAGAGGTTCCAGGAAGAGGAGTCAACCTCTGTAAAGGCCTTGAGATGGGAAAGATCCTGGTGATGCTGGAGGACTGAAAGGAGGGAGGTGAACCTGCAAGGATGTGAATAAGCAAAGAAGTGTTGGAAGGGAAGTTGCAAGGATGGGGCTTTGCTAGCCAAGCTAGGAGTTCAGATTTCATTCCAAGAGAAAGGAGAAGCTATCAGAGAGTTTTGAAGCAGTATTAATACTTTTTCTTGGATGGACTCCTCCAGAGTCTTTTTTTTCTTTTTTTTTTGGCGGGGGGAGGTGTCTGGAGAATAGCCTTAAGTGCCAGTGTAGACCAGTGGTCTCCAAGATTCTGCTGTGCATGCAGGTTAATTTGGCGACACAAATATCTGCTCCCAGGCAAGGGAGATGGCTCTTACGATGCCCACAGGGTGGACTTTGTGATCTGAGAGCACTTGGAATGTTTGCGGCGGCAAAGCCACGTTGTCCCGTGGAATGTCTCTTCCATTTTTAATGAGGAGCCTGGAGGCACTGTATAAATAAAACGGCCGGATTATTAAATTATCACTCCACAGGGCATCTTATATTAGTTCTAATTAAATGATGCTTTTCCTATGAACAAACACTGCTCAAAAAAGGATTCCGTTTTTCAATCCCGACGTCACAGAAGCAGGAAGGCTTAGACATTTCTAGAACACGTGCAGTGCCCCTTGACTTGCTGGAGAGCAGATGGTGAGTTTTCAGACGTTGTCCTGCATTTTAAAATTCTCAGTCACCGCAGGGACTGCCGCCTTCACCCAAACTCAGACATCCTCCTTCATCCAAACAAGAAATACTTGTGGGACTTCTGCTTTTAGCCATGATGGAGAAACAGGGACTGGGTTTACATTCACACCTTAGACAATTGAAAAAACATATAGGGAGCAATGGTTCCTGATAGTAGACAGCAAGAAGCACCAAGAGAAGAGAAGTAAACAAGATGAACCCTGCTGTGGTCCCAGCTCCCTGCATAGAGCGGGTTTCCAAGCCACAGGGCAGGAAGAGGGAACCCAAATAAGAAATATTTAGGGTGCGCTTGTTGGGTACCAGCTACGAGATGCTGTGGACACAGTAGCGATTTGGACAGACAAGATCTCTGCTAAGCTTACATAGGGAGAGACAGTCAATACATAACTAAATTAATGGGATCATTTCAGCTAGGTCTGTGGGGTGTTTGAACAGGCTGGCAAGAGCCAATTATGAGCTTTTCTTCCCAACTCTGTGTGCAATGACATCATGTTGGTAGCTTGAAATCAGCCAGGATGAGAGCATTTATACCACAGAAGTGGGCAAGGCTTGTTTTTGTGGGGGGAATTCGCTTACCAATATACTTTTTAAATAATGTGGTTAGGGAAGGCTTTGTATGGGAGTGTGATTTCTGTTGAGACATGAGGATGAAGAGCCAGTCTTTCATGAGACAAACCCTAGGAGGAATGTTCCAGCAGAGGAAATAGCATGTGCAAAGGTCCTGTGTCCACATATTCCACTCCTCCATCCTCTCAGATGTTCAGGGTGGAAGTTTCACCATTCCCTCCAATTGCTTAATGAGATTTTCACTCCACTTGTATATCGGTCATTGTATCCCTTCTCCTTTTTTCTCCCATGCCAGCATGGTAGAGAATATCTTTATATAATTATCATACCAAGATCCTTATATTTTGTTTCCAGACTCTCTTCTCCATTCTTAGTCTGTATCTTTTTTTCCCCCTATAGTGGAATTTTACTGCTTATTCCCAGGAACGCTACTTTATTTCCTTGTCTCTGAGAATGTTGGTCTGTAGCTATAATTTCTTATATAATCTGTGACATTCTTTTACAGTTAGAGGAGACTCAAAAACAAAAACAAAAATAGGAATATTCCTTAAACATCTCGATGTGTAGGACTTCAGCACTGGAAGGTGAAATTTACCTTGGCAGACGTTTTCCAGAAGCATCTCCTTGAGCACCAGGGTGTCCTCAGAAGAGTTGCAGAGTTGAGCTGAAGGAATGACCGGAGTGGACCAGTGGCCCGAGTGACCAGCAGGTCAACATTAATTGATAATAATGCTTTTTATGGCAAAATCCGAAACGGAAACGCCACTTCATTCTTAACGTGCACAGCAGAAGCAGAGAGGAGAAATCCATAGTTCATGACCCTATAAGATTTATTTCTCAAGCATTTCCAAAGGCCTCTCCTTTTGTTTTGTTTGTGCACGACCTACTCGCCACTCTCAAATACTGTCTGACTCTTCCCCTCACTAAGGAAATAAGAGATTCCAGGCGGAACAAGGTCTTTGCTTCTTTCCTTTCTTCTTCTTCTTCTTCTTTTCTTTTTTTTTTTTTTTTTTGGAATTTTCCAATGTCTACAGTTTTTAAAGAACAGTATCGGTAGCCTGAAGTCTTGCATAACAACTAAAAGCGAACATTAGACTCATGGGACTATGAGGCACTGATGGGCACGGGCGTCCACTCGCAAGGAAAAAAAGAAGTGTCTGGCAACATTTCCAACTCAATGAAGGTCACCGAGCGGCCAGGCCGTTAGGTTCAGGGTGTGCAACTCATTTCGGAAAGTGCTGTTGGGCGTTGCCTGGACGGAGCCGTGTCCTATGCTCTGGCTGCCAGGGGACTCTGACCGCGGGGTGGAGTGGGCTGACTCGGTCCACATGTTGGGGCAATCACAGCCCAATCTCGATGAATTCACGAGCCGAGGAGGCTGGTTCCGGAGGCCAAGAGGAAACAAGGGTTCTGTTAGACGGTGGCATCCGACTTCAGCTGTAGTCTAGGCCGTCAGTCTGGGAGGCTTTTCGAAGAGTCCAGTTCTGCTCAGAAGTCATCAGTGTGTGTCAGGCTCTGCGTTAGGCGTGAAGGATAAAGAATAGAAGACACAGGGGCCGGCCTGGTGGCCAAGTGGTTAAGTTCGCACGTTCCGCTGCAGCAGTGCGGGGTTCTTGGGTTCGGATCCTGGGCACGGACCCACACACCGCTCATTAAGCCACGCTGCGGTGGCATCCCACATAGAAGAACTAGAAGGACTTGCAACTAGGATATACAACTAGGTCCGGGGGCTTTGGGGAGAAAAAAAAAGAATAGACGACCCAGATCTTATTCTTTCAAGAGCTCATGTTTTAGCTGGGATAATGGGCAAATTAATAGATAGCTTCAATTTAACATGATGTATTCTAGGATAAGTCTAAGAGAAGCAAAATTACAAGCCTATCAACCTCACAGGAATCTGTCATCATCCCAGGGACGGTTTATCATCAACTACTCTCTTCTAGGCACTGTACTAAATGCTTTCCACGATTATTTTATCCTCAAAGCAGTCCTATATTTTACATACTCTTTTATAAAAGTCCCTTTGATTGATTAGCAACCTGAGCACAGAGAGGTTATCTGACACACTCATGGTTGCACAGCATGGGTCGAGGAAAGATCTGAACTAAGAAAATCAAATTTTTGAGCTCAGCCTCTTAATCATGAGCTATCCCAACACGTGGCTAGAGTAGCCCAGATTTAGTCTCTCTCGATCTCAGTTTCCACATCAGAAATATGGGGTTGTTCACAGCAGGGCAACTCTAACGGTGAGCAGCTGATGGAACGGCAGCGAATTCAGATGAGTGATTCAGGCACCTTTAGCTCCCACCCTTTTTAAACGAGCACCTGGCACCTATAACTTAATGAGCCCCAATTTGGAACCATTTTCATGGCTGCTGAACTCATATTTTGTTTCCCTGTCTCATAAAAAGCCAAATACAGGACATCGGACCTGTAATTTTGGCCACATTATCGCCACGTTCTAACCAGGCAAGCTTATTAGTCAGGATAATTAAGAAAATATAAGTTGAAAATAGTTGGTTATTAAGAAGGAAGGAGTAACATAAATTCAAGAGGTTGGCACAATTAGCCTTTGCAGCAATAAAAATCAAGGAGAACACTCAGGAAATGAATATTATGTTTGGTATGTAGCATTTACGTGGCATTTGGTGTTTATTAAATGCCCGATAATTGTTTTGGGTGATTTCTTTTGGTATAACTGTGATAAAGACATTTGCTTTCTTGTGGGTAGTGTAAGGTGGATTTAAGTAAGAGCCCATTAAATTAGAACCCAAGTTATCTTCCCATCCTCTTGCTCTCAACTCAGATTTAAATAGAGAAAGAAAACACCAGAAATCTGGCTAAACGGTAAGTCATTTCATCTCCCTCGCTTGTTAAAAGCTCTCTAGTGGCTCCCTCATTCTCTCAGAGTAAAAGCCAAAAGCCTATCAATGCAACTTGATATCCTAGATTGGATCCTGCGACCGAAAAAGGATGTGAGTGGAAAAGCTGGGGAAATTTGAGCGAAGTCCATAGTTAATAATATGCCCATGTTAACGTCTTAGTTTGGATAAATGCACATGGGTAGGTAGGTAAGGTAGGGGAAGCTGGGTGAAGTGTACGTGAGAGGTCTCTGTACTATCTTTGTAATGCTTCTGTAAATCTAAAATTATTTCAAAAATTAAAAAGGTTTTTTGAAAAAGCCAAAGTTCCTACAGCAGCCTGCGAGGGCTTACATGACCTATTCCTACCCCCTCATTATATCTCTGACATCATCCTCTATTCTCTTCTGCTTGATCACTCAGTGCCAGCCTCGCTCCTGCTCATATTCCACCCCAGGACCTTTGCACTGCCTATCCCTGTGTCTGGACCATTCTTGCCTGAGCTATCCCCAGGGCTCAATCTTCTTTATCAAATTGACTCTAATGTTACCTTTTCTCAAAAAAAAAAAATTCATTGAAAATTTCAAACCTTCCCCAGCACCCCCAATCCTCATGTTCAATATTTTGTCTCCTGGTGCTTACACTTCTAACATTTTCTGCAATGTGCTTGTTTATTATGCTATTGTTTATCACTCTCCTCCCCAATGAGAAATTAAGCTCCTTGAGAAGAGGGATTTTTTTGACCTGCATTCTCCGCTATGCATTTCTAGAACCTAGAATGTACCTAGCACATACTTAGTAAGTGATAAATATTTGTGAAACCTAAATATTAAATTCTAAAGCAAGAGAAAAAAGAAACAGTTGCTGTTTGCTTTGATAACTAGGACATTGTGCCCAGCACTTAAATATATAGTTTTGTAGAATCCTTATGACATCCTGAAATTTAAGCATTATGACCCCATTTATGAGGCTCTGAGAAGTCCCAGGTTTTTTCCCAAGGTCACACAGCTCTTCAGCCAGATCTCAGAGCCAGGATTCGACCATGGATCTCCTGGTGCGGCATCCAGTCCTGTTTCTTTTATGCCACACTGTCTACCAAATGGCTCACTCTCCCTCCTTTCATTAGAACCCTGGTACTCGAGGATTAGAAATAGAGTAACTCATGGAGTCAGTCGTTCACATAATCCAAAGCCCCTTCTGGGGTGTCAATACCATCCCAGATACATATATGGAATGTATGATTTCCCTCAAAGGTCACAGATAACTCTGGAATATTACGAGCTTTTCATAAGTAATCTAATATGAAACTTTCACCTTTAATTTCCCCTTCATAGGCCTATTTTTGTTTTCAGCTTCAACAGTCTCTTCTGGATAAAAAATTTCATTCCCAAGAAGGTTACATGACATCAGTGGGTAGGCACTGGCTTAGAAGTTCTAGGACCCACTCTCCTATTTACTAGCTTTGGGGACCTCCTCTTGAGCTTGTTTCCTCATCTATAAAATGGGCATAATTTTAGGGCCGACCTCAGAGAGCTGTCATGAGGCTAAGTGGCCTGCACTGCTATCAAAATGTTAGCATTTGCTATCATTGTTCGGATTTGCTGTAATTGTTTAGAGGAAGAAGTCGAAATGCACATTAAGGTGTTTTTTCCCTAAAACCTTCTTAGTTTCAGATTACCAAGTGGTTTAATATCTATCAAGTATTTCTGTGATTTCCAGGGATTTCTCTCAAATGCCTCTATTAACAACACATCATCATCATTATGATCATCAAACATTTATTATTTATTGAGCAATTATTAGAAGCCAGGCTGGATACAACATTCTTAATAATATTATATAACTTTGTTGATTACTATGAGTCTGCAAAGCAAGTGTTAAAAACTGATTTTAGAAGCCTGCCTGGTGGTGCAGCAGTTAAATTCAAACGTTGCGCTTTGGCGGCCCAGGGTTCACCAGTTTGCATCCCGGGTGCGGACATGGTGTCGATTGGCAAGCCATGCATGCTGTGGTAGGTGTCCCACGTATAAAGTAGAGGAAGATGGGCATGGATGTTTGCTCAGGGCCAGTCTTCCTCAGCAAAAAGAGGAGGATTGGTGGCACATGTTAGCTCAGGGCTAATCTTCCTCAAAAAAAAACACAAACCCATTTTATGGATGACAAAACGGAAGTTTCATGGAAGTTTCATGGAGGTTAAATATTTTGCCCTGTGTCACGCAGAAGTCATGGAGCCCGGTCTGGTACCCAGGTGTTTCTGATTCTAGAGTCCAGCTTTCATCAATACTTGGCATTGCCTTATTGCCAAGGAGAGTTTTTAAAGCAACTGGAAAAATGACCCAAGTAACACTCTTCCAGGACTGGATTTTCTAAATCTTTGTCAGCATTGTCTTTAAACTATGGCCCAGACACTACCTTTATCACAGTTGCCTGGCATGTTTGTTACAAACGCATGTTGCTGGCTCCAACCAGTGATGTGCTGGTGAATGTTTAACCACCTCCTTGGGGCGGTGGGGGCCCCAGAGGGGTTCAGGAGACCAATTTCCCAATCTCCGTTCTGTAAATACTCCCATCGTGGCCGATTCGAGCTGCCAACACCTTGTGACTGAATGCAGAGCGGGCTAAAAACACGTGGGAGCCCACCATGATGAAGGATTTCCACAATTCAGGTGCAAAACCCAGAAAAAACCTCAAGAGCATGTAGATAACAGGAAAATGTAGTGAAAGAATTGGGAAGTGATGGGTTTTGAATACTTATTACCTTTTCATATATTTTATTTAATTGTGCGTTTATGTCATTTAATTGTTATTAAGGATTGTGTTTAACAGGAAGCTCACAGAATCCCTGAAAAATAACCAGTGGGCTCTCACAAAGCCGTAGGATCAGGCTACAGCATCCCTTGGCTCCAGCCCAGACTGATGAAATCAGCACTGAAAAGACTAGAACCCTGGAATCTGCATTTCTAAAGAGTTCCCCAGGCAATTCTGGGGCACCCTCAAATTACTGAGCCAGCGCCATAAGACTTTTTTAGAGCTCATTTGATTTAAGTCTATGAAAATAACATGTAATATGATAAGCCTCTGAGAAATGTAGATGGGATTCATATTCCTAGCAAATGCTCATGGGCAGTTATGCTAAACGAACTTCACCGTTAACCATCTTAAAAGCGTTTTTTTTAAGAATCGAATAAAAATATCCCAAAGTTTTATTTCATTTTGCCCTTCAATGAAGTGCGGTTGCTCTGTGTTAAAGAATAAGGCGGTAATCCTATTTCGCTGCAGCCAGCGGAGGAGGATGGTTCAGAGGCCTTTCCTGAAAGGTTTGGGCAAAGATAACAAAATGTCGGGAAGGCTGCAGGGCAGGGCTGAATGGAAAAGTAGGCTTGTAATCTCAAATTCAATGTGAAAGATCGAAAGCATCAAATAATCAGCCAGCGGTGGGACTCCCCATCAGAATGTTCCATCTGCCTTGGAATTCAACTTTGGGATTGTATTATGATGTATACATTATACATCTCTCTCTCTGTAGATAGAACCTCTTAGAAAAAATTAGGCACATCTGAGGTCCACAAGGATGTCTCGCTTGACTTCAGTAGAGAAACCGTTTGAAATATCACCTGCTGCCCCTCTTTCCTCCATCCGCCTTGAAAATATGCAAGACTTTTGTAGGTAGAGGTTTTAATTCAAGGAGAAAGGATACCCACCACATCAAGAGCAGCCCAATAGCTGGGTGCAAACCCTGATACGCAAGAGATCCAATCCAAGGCTTGGGATTTGTCCTCTAAACAATGGCTTTGCTTTTTGAAGGTGGATATGGAGGATACTTAAAGAATGGGCTTCCATGACTGTTGTTAACTGAGCGCTCCCAAAGGCCAGGAAGCATGGGAAGCATCATGCACACATTGCACTTTTAATCCTCGCTCTGTCTTTCCATTCTTATCGGTCACACTGAAGGGAGTCAATCAACATTTGAATGAATGAATTCACAAATCCCCATTTTAAAGCCATGGCGGGGATGATGTAGAGGGCAGAAGCAACACGTCCAAGGTCAGATAACTGGGGATTGGAGGTTCCAGTCCCATTTGGTTTCTTAGTCCAGACACGTAAACCCACACCGTTGCCTCCCTGGCGTATAAAACAGCGGCTGTTAAGATGTTGAAGTACATCAGAGTCACCCATGAGGATTATTTAGAAAGATTCATCTTGGGTCTGTAATGACGAATGGTTACTTTTGAGGTAAGGCTCAGAAATCTGCATTTTCAACAAGCTTCCCCAGTTGACTTAGACTGAGGTGATCTGAAGTCTTTACCTGGAGACAGACTGACGTAGTACGTGCGGCTCTCTCTACACTTCCAACCACAGGCAAACCTGTCTGCCTTTGAGACCACAAAACCTGCGTTTGCTAAGGGTCACCAAGAACATCCCCACCACCAAGGCAGGGTTCCTCATCCCAGCCACCCCGCCTACCCTCCCTGAGTCTCAGAGCCTTGAACGTTTAGACCCCAGGTACCAACAAGGGCACCAAATTCAGAGCTTTCATTTATTTTGATGTAGTAAATGTCATTCCAGAAATGTGGCAAGTGAGATATTGACAAAAGTTGGACTTGAATCCAAGGCTTTTGGATTGAAGGACCTCCATTGACTAAAAGTCTTCTGGTTGCCACATTGGTTTCCATATTTTCTTCTGCTGTGTGAGCATATCTTGCTTTTTAAGTAGAGTAACCCAGAAAAATAGAAATCGTTGACTAGAGATGCACAAAATCTTGATATAGCCAAAGCACTTTCTGGGGCATAATCCTATTTGTTTCTTTCTGACCCAAGAGGAAGCTGGTATTGTCTTTCCTCTTTCACAAATAAAGAAATGGAGACTCAGAAAAGGTAGGTGACTTGCCCTAGGTCACACAGCATCGTGTCAACCAACCAAATCTTATCATTCCAAATGTCAACGTCTTCTCATTAAAGCGATGAATGACACAATTAGATGAGAAATGACTCCAGGACTAGTGGCTGTTTCTCTTTATTTCCGGAATCAGACTTTAGACCACAGAAAGGTTTGCTTGTGAGTCCTGCCAATGTACGACTGTCGAGTTTCTACATGAGTAAGACTTTCTTCAAGAAGTTTTCCCTAGTCCCCTCTTGTTGAATTATGTATCTAAAGATCCTTCAGTCAGTGAACTCACCCATTGTCTTGCAATTGTATAGTTCATTATCTTTCTCCCCTACAGTACTGGGAGATCCCAGGACTCTGAGTCTGTCTTATCCATCCTTGATCCCTCACATGTAACAAATGTCTTTTATACAAGCGAGAGCTTTTTAAACAGTAGCTGAATAGAACATCATGGACCCAAATTCTTGGTTCCTCTAAGAACAAACATGGGAAACTGTGTTCCACTGCCTTTTTTTGTAAATAAACTTTTATTGGAACACAGCCAAGCTCATTGTTCATTTGCTTATGGCTCCTTTCATGTGCAACAGAGGCAGGGTGGCTCACACAGTCAAATTATTTACGATGTTTCCCTTTAAGAAAATGTAGGCACTTCCCTTTTCAGAGTTTATTTCTTAGTATTTCCATTTCCTAACATATATTTACATGCCTTCCCATCCACCAGTGTAGGAGAAATGAGCCCACTGAAGAACAGGACTTGGAACTCAGAAGTAACCTGAATCATGTCAGTTTATGGAAATCGTGTTCTTTATGAGATGGGATCTTGGACTGTCAAACGTCTGTGAATAGACACATCAAGGTTCACGAAGAATGGTGTCCACACGTCTCAACGGATACTGGAAAAACCCCAAGCATCCTAAGACAAAATCCTGAGAGTCCTTCTGTCTTTGTTCCAAGTATTTATATGAAGAAAGAAGTAATGAGTAAGGAAAACCCAGGGATTTTAGCTAAGATCAGTTCCATCTTAAATTCATCACCAATTTTCTGCAACCGAATTATGCTTTCAGCAGTTTTCTTAGGCCTGGAAAATTAGCATAATGTATAGATTTGCCATTTGGTTAAATTAAATCTTGGGTAATACGTTAGGGGGGAAAAAATCTTCAAGCTGAGTGGATTGGAGGATTCACTACAAAATATCAACCTTTTTCCTTTTTAAATCGACGTTTAGGTTGACCTTGATTTCTGAGCGGGACGGGGGAATAAAGAGAACCAGGGGTCTACGGTGGGGTGAGGAGAGAGCTGGAGAGGGAGAGTGGGGTGGTGGCCAGAAGGGGAGGCTGCTGGCTCATTCAGATGGGTGCTCGCTGAGCTAGAGAACAGGAAGGCTCATCTTAATAATGCCGTCAAAGCAGGAGGTAGGGCAGAGTTCTTGGGAGAAATTGACGTTTCTTAAATTAGTTATGTGTGAGGATGTCATTGACATAGAAACTTGTGCCTGCGTCTTATCCGGGGATTTATAAAGGTGGAAGTTTGCTGGCATAGTCCAAAACAGCAGAATGGGGCAGAACTGTCGTGGAGAATGCACTAGGGCACCCACCCTCTGTTCTCAGTGGTTCCCCTGGCTCTTGAAAGAGCCTCAAGTTCAGAGGATGTGGCGGGGTTTCTAAGGCTTTCCAGGAGGCCCACTGCTGAAGGAAGGACCCCCGCCTAAAAGGAGAGTCGGGAGCATTGAGCACTGACCTTGAAGATGTAAGACCCTTGGCAACAACGGGGAATGAAGGGGATGGCAGATCGCTCCCCCAGGTAACCCAAGCATGCCAATGCCTTAGGCCCCGCCACACCCACAGAAGCTGCCAGGGGCATAAGAACTCAGCAGAACGAGAGGGAGAGAGCTGAGAGAGGCGCTTGCTTTCTCACCTCCAGGAAGCATCATGTTGCATCAGATGCCCTCTGCCTCCTTGGTCCTTTCTGCCAACCCCCAGCCCCAAAGGAGCAAGACCCAAGAGTGGAAGAAGGAAGAGGGTCCCAGAGGTGGACCTCTTCACACAGATGCTGCAAAGAGCTGGAACGATAGGGGTGAAGAAGCAGGAAATGCACCAAGACACGGGTCTGTAGCACAGGGGAGAGTTTGAATTTCGTTGACTTTGGAAGCTTTGAAATACACTGGCCTGAGTTTTTACCAACCAAGTGGCCAAAACGCTGTTGCATCTTCTTGACCTGTGGGATTTGACTCAGGAAATTGCAATGCCCGGACTCTCAACCGTTCTGCCATACTGCCTGCCGTGTCCTGACTGAGCATCCTGAAGAAGCCCTTAGCGCTCTGAGCGTCAGTTGCTTTATCATAAAATGGGGACAGATAATAGAGTTTTCCTCTCTGAGTCATCAGATGATGCAATGAAATATAATGCGTGCGAAGAGCTTAACAAAGTGTTATCATTCAACCAATGTTTATTAAATGACTACTGGGTGTCAGGCACTGTTCTGGATGTTGATGATCATAATAATTATGGGCCAAGAAGGGCACTTATGTGTATTGACTCATTGGAGGTAGGTGCTAGTAATATTCGAGTTTTTGAGATGAGGGAGATGAGGCCCAGAGAGGTTAAGTAACTTGCTCAAGGTCACACAGCTAGGAAGTGGTAGAATTGGAATTCGAACCCAGATAGTCTGGTTCCAGAGTCTATAAATGTTTACTGTTACTGTTCTTATGAGGAGTATGAGTTATTTTCAACTCCTTATTCCTGGAACTAAAAGTCAAAACGTGGAGAAGTAAAGAAAGGGCGCTTTCTATAGTCTCATTACTCTGCCTTCTGATAAGCAAAATAACCCCGATCAACAACCCCCAGTCATGCCGGCTGTGTCGCTAGGGACCCATAGAGAGTAGGTGCTCAATAAATATATTTTGAATGGTTGGATAAGAGAACATCTGGTTTCAAGTCCAGGGAAAGCCCTGCCCCTCTCCAGGACAAACACCTTTCCTTATTCTCGGGCTCTGCTTCAATGACACTGCTGTGGACTGAATGTTTGTGTCCCCACAAAGTTCTTTTTATTTTTGAGGAAGATTAGCCCTGAGCTAACTACTGCCAATCCTCCTCTTTTTGCTTAGGAAGACTGGCCCTGAGCTAACATCTGTGCCCATCTTCCTCTACTTTATATGTGGGACGCCTACCACAGCATGGCATGCCAAACGGTGCCATGTCCGCACCCTGGATCCAAACCAGCGAACCCCTGGCCGCTGAATCGGACGTGCTCACTTAACTGCCGCGCCACCGGGCCGGCCCCATCCCCAAAATTCTTATGTTAAAGTTCTAACTCCAACGTGATGGCGTTTGGAGGTGAGGATGTTGAGAAGTAACTGTGGTTAGATGAGGTCATGAGGGTGGGGTCCTCACGATGGGATTGGTGTCCTTGTAAGAAGAGGAACTGAGAGAGCTTGTCCTCTCTCCATCATGCAGTAAGAAAGTGGCAAGTCAGGAAGAGAGCTCATATCAGGAAGTGAATCTGCCACCACCTTGATCTTGGAGGTCCCAGCCTCTGGAACAGTGAGAAATAAATGTGTGTGGTTGAAGCCACCCAGTCTGTAGTATTTTGTTATTGCAGCCAGAGCTGACTAATACAGACACCTTGGCAGCCCATCTCCTTGACTGATGTGTTCCACACTTGGCCCCATGCGTGCTCATCCCATATTTTCAAAGACTGAAATACAGAGAAAGAATTCAGAGTCGGCCATTCTCTGTCCTCCCCCATTCTCCTGTCTGAGGAGTTTCACCATCTCCGCAGAGCATCGAATTTATTCAAGTTGAGGGAAATGCGGTGTATTTCTTAAATCTGTGTCACCTGGCTGTGGCATCAGGCCTGAAGAGCTAGGAAGGAGGCATTAACTACATCCAAAGCTGTGTGATTAACTTATTTGTTTGCCTACAGAGCTAGAATGAAAAAGCAGGAAGCTAAGCGATTCCGCACGAACCCCGTTTTGAAGTAGGATTGCGAGAAAACCCGAGAATGTGGGTTTTAATTCACCTTCCCTGGGCTTACCATTATTATCATTTTTAATGGAAAATAACTTTGCACAATCTTGCTTCGCTTTAAATGGAGAATGTGCAATATTGTCTAACTCAGGGAATGGGTTTGATTTAGTATGCATGATTTTCTGCCACCCCTCCTTTCTTTGGTACTTTGTACACATTCAATATAGTTACATTTTTGCTTAGAACGTATATATTTTCCCCCTGAACTTTTCTCGATTGCTTTTTTATCAGGTTTACAAATCAAATCAAATAGGTATATTGCCGTGCTCTGTGATATTATTTTCTGAGCTTCTAGTACAATGTATTGAATTATGCCAGTCCGTGCTCTGCTTCAGCTATTCTTTCCAGATTGAGAGAGAGGGACTGTGGACCCTGTAAATTCACTTGGCGCCCGGCATGACTGGCTAAATCAAGACCGCTATTCAGGCTGCAAGAAGAGACAGAGCCAGTGTTCGTTACACAAATCAATTTGGTCCAAAGTACATCGCAGTGGGTACTCAACCATCCCTCACATAATATTGTCAACTTAATCAAATAATGCCTCGAAGACACTCACAAGCTTTCCTCTCGGAGAAATAACTTGATTGGTGGAGGAGGGAGAAGCAGCTGGCTATTCAAAAGTACACATTTTATTTATCACCGTTAAGAGCTTCGTGGGTGGAGGGGCGGGAGGATGGAGGAGAGGGAAGATACTGAATATTCGGTAGGCTGACTTGAGGGGGAAATCGTGCTGCATTAGCATCCTGTCTTGGCTGTTGGGGTTCGACACCTTCATGGCAGAATTGAGGATGCTCATGGAGAGAGGAGCTGGACCCAGAGAGGTTTCATGGAATGATGCAATAAAGGTTTGCTGAGCGCCTACTGTGTGCCGTGGTAAAGGACTTCAAAATGCATTCAGAATAGTGTTTGTCTTTGGGATGTTTGTATGTTAGTAGGACAGAGGGGTAAGTAAACTGATTATAAGAATCTCTGGTTAATAATAATTCAGAGGGGAACACAGGGCCCTAGGAGCTCAAAGGAGAACCTGAAGCAGCATGGTTTGGTTTGATTTTGGTTGGTTGGTTGGTTGCTCAGTTTACCGAGCTCATCCATCTGGTTCCAGTCCAGACCTAGGGCCCAGGAAGGTAGAACTTGGTGAATCTTTACTCCTCTGTGCAAGTGTTGTACAATTGTCCATTAGGGCTGAGCTGTCTTTAGATTTTCCCCTTGACCTTGAGAGGCCATTGAAGGCTGAAAAGAGTCCAGGATATGGGAGTTAGATATCCTAGGGTCAATCCTAGCTTTGCCTTCTCCTAGCTGTGTGACTTTGGACAGATCACTTAACCTCTCTGAGCCTCAGTTTTCTAAATTGTCATGGTGATTCAGTGGGATAAGTTATGTAAACCACCCAGGAGCCAGCACAGTTTTATTTTCAATCCTCTACCCCAGATCCTTTAGCCAGTTCTACACTTTGCTCAGAAGTTACCAGTGGATAGTAATATTCAGCATCCAAAGTCTTAACTCAGGATAGGGGAGAAGCAAATTCCCCCTACGGCAGTGCTTCTTATCCTGGGAGGCATGGGTATCTCTGTATCTTCCAAGGAGTTTGTGAACTTCCTGAAATTGTATGCAAAATTCAGGTGCGTGAATGGTTTTCCCCCAGGGTGCGGGTCCACAGCTTTCAAAAAACCTTCAGTGTGTCCGTGTACACAGAAATAGGTTAAGAAACCTTTGTCTACAAGGTAAAGAGAAATACTTCCAATGGCAATAATAATTCATGCTAAAGATGGTAGCAACATATGTTGCAGCTGCCGCTGGAGAGCCGATTGCGTGAGAAGCCCAGTCCTGTATACAAGTGGTATACATTACCTTTAATTCTTACAATGCCATGCAAGGAAGCTCTTATTATCTCAAATTTATCTCATGTTTTAAAAATATTTTCATTTAAAGCCAAAGCACAGAGAATTGACTCCCGGATAATCGTATTCCTCATTTCGAAGCACGCTGTCATCATTGGCCAAGGGAAGGCTCTTTCTGTCTCTCTTTCTTTCTCTTTCCCTGCCCTCTTTCCTTCTGAATCCATTCTCCACTCGCATCACCCCAAGACACCATTGTTCTAAAGCAGTGTTTTCCGATAGAACTTTCTGCAATGATGGAAACATTCTGCACCTATGCTATCTAATCGGGGAATGCATTAGCTTTCTGTTGTTGCCATCACAAATTGCCACAAAGCTAGCGACTTAAACATCACAAATGTGTCATCTTGTAGTTCTGGATGTCAAGAGTCTGGCGTGGGTCTCACCAGGCCAAGGTGTCTTCAGGATTATATTTCTTTCCGTAGGCTCTGGATAGGATCCCTTTTTGCCTTTTCTGACTCCTAGAGGTCGCCCTCATTCTTTGCCTCATGGTCTGCCTCTGCCAACTTCGGAGCCAGCAATGGTGGGTTGAGTCCTTCTGACGTCACCTCGCTCTGACACTGGCTGTTCTTCTGACTCCCTCTTCCACTTTTAAGGACCACTGTGATGACATTGGGCCCACTAGATAATCCAGCATCATCTCCCTGTTTTAAGGTCAGCTGATTAGCAACCTTAATTCCGTCTGCTACCTTGGGTCCCCTTTGCCATGTAGAGTAACGTATTCACGGGCTACAGGGTTTAGGACCGCAATGCTTTTAAGGGGCCATTATTCTGCCTGCCACAGGTATCTGTTGAGCCCCTGAAATGGCATGGCTGAGGAACTGAATTTTTAATTTTATTCAACCTTAATTTTAATTTAGGGGCTGGCCCCGTGACTGAGTGGTTTGGTTCATGGGCTCTGCTTCAGTGGCCCAGGGTTCAACGGTTCAGATCCTGGGCACTGACCTACACACCTCGTATCAGGTCATGCTGGGGCAGCATTCCACGTAGAAGACCTGGAGGGACCTACAACTAGAATATACAGCTATGTACTGAGGCTTTGAGGAGAAGGAAAAAGAAAGAGGAAGATTGGCAACAGTTGTTAGCTCGGGGCTAATCTTCCTAACCAAAAAAAAAAAAAAAAGAGCATACCTAAAAAAATTTTTAATTTAAACACTGATACTTGATTTAATTATTAGAAAATTTGAGGTATGTTTTGAAAATCTTGGGTATCCAACTGTCAATTTTTCAAAGCCTAAAAACAGATTCAAGTATTTCCAATGAAAATTTAGTGTTTATATTGAGATGATGAGCTGTAAGTACAAATTATACACAAGATTTCAAAGACGTAGTACAAAAAACATGTAAAATAGCATTTACATTGATGACATATTGAAATAATATTTTTGATAAGTTGGGTTAAAATAAATATATTCTTAAGATGAAGTCCATGTTTCTTTTTACTTTGTTGAAATGTGGCTTCTAGAAATTTTCAAATTACTCATGTGGCTTCTGTTTCATTTTACTGCATATAAAGCACTTGATCACCATCCTTGAATGGTATCTAGTGCTGTGTTGTGAGTACTTGCATTTTTAATCTCTATCATGTAGGGGAGGAAAATAATTTTCCCTCTGCCCCTTTGGGTTCTTGGTTGAGAACCCCCTATAACAAGAGAAAAACACACAGAAGTTCACTAACATGCATACCTCCTGCACACATGGGAGAGACCCAGGAAAACTGAGTAACTCTCTGAAATGTCCCAAGGCACCACCTTAAACACCATCTCCAGCTAAAGACAACAGAAGATGTTGGGAGGTGGGGACCAGTTATGGGAGGTGACCAGGAAAAGCCCAATAAACAAGGGTAAGGTTGTTATGCAGATTAAGTCAGGGCTTCTCCATTGATGAGAGCTTCTAGAGATTTAGAGTGATCCTTCCCTTCCTGGTACAGAGAGGGAGACACCCTTAGAAATGGAGATTTCCCTTACAAATGGAGATGCCTCTTACAAAGGGGTAACTCTACTCTGTTGTCAGAGGTTCTCTGGTGTCTACTGTTTCTCAGAAATAATCAGCTCAAAATAATCCTTATGCCAAAGAGGCATATTTCTAGGTGGCACAACTTGCTCCCCTTCATAGAATTTGGTTCAGTTCTTGTTTTATTGCTCATCGTTGCCCCCTTACCTTCCACACACATCAACCCTGTGCTTCCGGGTCTCTAATTTCTCTCTGAGTTCCTATTTCTGCCGCCAGCTTCACCACATTTAACTCATCCATCCTTCTGACGCTCACCTACCTCGCCTCTAGCACCCTGGAACCACGGAAACTTTGCGATGGAAATCTTTTATCCTCGCTGGCAGCTGAGGAAACTGAGGTTTGGAAGGGTTTAAGGAGCTGGGCCCGTAAGTGATGGCACAGGAGTTTAGCTCAGAGATATCCAACTGCAGCCATCCTCTACCTGTGCTTCTGCTCCTGGATACCTGGTTGTCCCCAAAAGATGGACTCAGCAGTTTCTACGTAGGCTCAGAGAGAGGAACTCGTGGGGCGGGGCCAGAATCCCAAAGGCATGTACCTCTACACAACTATGCGTATTCTCTCCAACACTCATCCCTGGATTGGTCGATATCAAAATCCAATTTCACCAGGATTAGCCCTGGGTTGCTCAGAGCCATTCATTGAATTAAGAACGATTATAGCAGAGGGAGCCCCATGGTTCTTTATTAAGGTCTTTGCGGGAGCGCTAAGTGATCTTCAGGAGATTAAAGCGCTGGTGGTGTTTTCTTAACATTTATAACCTGTGCCGATATCTGGGGAGTTTGTTTATTAGGAAAAATTCTGCAAGCACACATCCCGCCTCCTAATAGGGCCTTCGAACTGGGCCGGAGCAGAGGCTGGGTTTGCCGTCCTAACGAGCGTATTTGGGAACCTCTGCCAAGTGCTGCCTGGAAACCCACCTCTTGAGGTTAATGACTTTCCATCCGTGTAGGGTCCTGCAACCTTTCCTGCGTGGTTGGGAAGCTGCATCTCAGAGTCATCTGCATCCACGGGCCTAAGAAATAAAAAAGCAAAATCTGATGGTTATGGATACTGTTAATAATAATGATAACTATAATGCCCTCTGTTTATGCTTGGGACTTAACTGTCACAAGACTTTGATGCCATTACCCAACTCTAAAGGGTCCAGGACCCATATATACTTATTTCGTTAGGGATATGCAAATGAGGACCCAGAAGGTTGAAGTTAACATTCATGCAGCTCACTTACAGCAAAGCCAGGCTGAGTCATTTATGCTACAGATATTTACTGAGAACTCACCATAAGCTCTAGGTCAGTGGTTTCCATTGGTGCACTTTTGCCCCCCAGGAGATGTTTGAACCTCAGAAGATATTTTTAGTTGTCCCAACTCAGGGATAGGCCACTGGCATCTAGTGGGTGAAGCCAGGGATGCTGCCAAACCTCCTACAGTGCACAGGACAGGCCCACAGCAAAGGATCAACCAGCCCCAAAGATCAACCGTCCTGTGGGTGAGGAACTCTCCTCCATGCAGCAAGAATGAAACAGGGAATGCAAGTTTCACAGTCTCTCGTTTCATGGACTTTATTCCTGGTGCAGAAGATAGACACTATATAAATTAAGAGAAGCATGTAATATATAGGTAGGAAGCCACATGTGCTATGAAAAAATCAATGGGCAAAGAGAGAAGAGATGCTGAGGCAGCTGTTTTAGATAGTGGGGCCAGTGAAGACTTCTCTGGTGAATGATGTCTGGGCAAAAGCCCCATCTCTGCCTTTCTGATCTCCCAAACGGTTATGGGGTGCATTTCCAATTCAACTGAATCCCACTTTAGGGCCAAAATGACTTTCAAAAATCAGACACGGGTAAATCGTGACTCCTTCTTTCAGCGATTAATTCCCACTAAACCTGGAATGCACCAGCCATGGGGAATGTCACAGCAGACCAGGGAGTCACTGCTTTTCGGGAATGCTCATTTGGGTTGTTTAGTCCCATTAGCAAGTTCCTTAGCTTTTCACATTACTTTATTTTTGTCCTTAGAAATTTCACTCTGTGCCTTTGCTATAAGCATCAACGAGCTTCTCAGGGATGCTGTGACTGTGTTTCCGTCTGTGTGAGAACCTACAGACAGGTCCTTTCCTTAGAGTGTTGGCAGCCTTTCAGGCTGGTGGAGTGCTTCTCTGTCCAGCCAAAAGGTGGCATCGCATCCAGGGGCAGGTCCAGAAAGGCGGTCTGCAAGCCTGGGCTGGCAAAGGAAAGACTCAAGTCTCCTCTCTATTTTGGGAACTTATTAAAGTGACCAGCGTGTGACAGATGGGGGCCCGGGGCAGCCCTAGAAAGGACATTCTTCTTTCTTCTGGACCTGATTGGAGGCCAGTGCTTTGGAGAGCCTCATGCCTCCTGCAGTAGTAGACAATGCATCCACTCCTTGATGGCAGCTCCTCATTCCACATGCACTTCTGGTGCGTTGGTTTAGTAAGGGGATTGCAGTGGGTTGAATGGTGGCCTCCAAAAAATATGTCCATGTCCTGACTGTCGTAAACCCGTGCATGTGACCTTATTTCTAAAAAAGGGTCTTTGCAGATGTAATTAAGTTAAAGATCTCAAGGCAAGATCATCCTGAATTTGTGGTGGGCTCTACATCCACTGACTAACGTCCTTATGAGAAGAAAAACACTGAGGGAGATTTGGGTCTCAAACACACAGAGGGAAGAAGACCATATGAAGACAGAGAGAGAGGTTGGGGTGATGCAGCCACAAGCCAGGGGCCACCAGAAGTAGGAAGAGGCAAGGAAGGATTCTCCCCTTGAGGCTTGGGGGGGAACATGACCTTGAAGGCACCTTCACTGTAGATTTCTGGCTCCCACAACTGTAAGGGAATAAATTTCTGTTGCTTTAAACCACTATGTTTGTAGTGATTTTTTAGGAAACAGATACAGGGACATAAAATGCAGGCTTGTTCTGAATATGTTTTCCCTGAAAGTTCCCAGAAAAGGGGGAAAAGAAAACTCACGCCCCAAGATACTCAATATAAGAGTCAGTATGGATGACTCCCAGAGGTCTAATTCCTTATGTACTTGAGGCTGCGTAGCAGCTGTTTTGTTCCTCTCCTATTGCATTTGGTCCTCACCAAAGTCTCATTGTTGTGTTACATCACACGTATGCCTAGTCTGAACAATTCTTCTTTCTCAACCTCTCGATCTTGTCATTTCTCACCTTCCCCTTCCTTTCCATTCACACACAGAGTCTGAAACATTTCTGGCTTATTTTTTATTTTACGTATTACCTTTAAAAATTACTTTTAACTCACAGGTATTCTGACACAACAATTTATGGGCATTTGTATATATGCGCATGCTGCAAAACGATTAATTGAGCGTTGTATGTTTTTATCAAAGGAAACAACGCAAAGATTTCTCCAAAGTCCCGTTTGACTAAAGATGATTAATTTTAATTTTCACATGAGCGGCATAATGCTATTAATCATTTAATATGTTTAATCATAATCTCTGTAATTCCTAATTAGGTGTATTAAGCTGAAACATCCAGCAGTTATGCACAAATCCAAATGTAAGTTTCCTTCTTGGGATGAGAAGGAGCTCATTTTAATTTGCATGTGAACAGCAACTTCTAACAGGAGGGGAGAAACCCACTGGCAGCTTGGGGTCTCAGCTGCTGCTTCTGCAAACTTAGTCTTGTGATAGAGCTCCAAGACCACTGACCCCTCTAAAAGGCGACAATCCCGCAATTCAAGGTCATTCTCATCTCATGGACATGTAACCAAACTTCATATCACCAGCAGAGAAAACATGGTCCCTGCTCTATTTGGGTCTCAGGGTTATAATATTGTTCTTGGATTATCACCAGAAGGTGGCAAAACTGATGGTTCATGCCTTCATTCTTTGGTTTATTCATACTCACAATTCATTCATTCATTCATTCATTCATGTGGTCAGCAAGTCAGCCAGGCATTAAACAGACATCCATCATTTGTCTATGATGGCTCAGCCTCTGTGTCATATGCTGGTCGTGTCATACCCCTGCTATGATCCTTAAGTGGCTCCTCATAGCTTTTAGGATGAAATTTATATTCTTGCCCTGCACTCAGTGCCTTTCATGATCCAACCCGCTGCCTATCTCTGCAATGTGCTCTCCCTCCCTTCCTTCATGCATGCCCCCTCCGACCACTGACCCTAAGGTCCACTATACTCCCCTGAGTCCAGAACATTGCTTCTCCTCTATGCATCTTTGCACATGGTCTTCCCTCTGCTGGGGCAGCATCAGCCCCCTTCACCTCTTCTCTCAGACATCTCCCACTTGAAATTTAGCCTCCAGAACCGACAAGCCTCCAGCTGTATGATATGTCCCCCATTTAAGTTTACTCAGCCCTTTGTGATCCACACTCATCCCAGCACTTAACAGTCTGTATTTCAATTGTCTTTTTCTACCTCTTTCTCTTCCGCTAAACTGGGACCTGCGCATGATTTGGAGGGCTGACTTCCGTGTCCGGTATATGGCAGTTGCTCAGTAAAGATGCGTTCAATAAGCAAATGAGAACCTTTCCTTTATGTTTCCTGAGACCGGCTTTTTATATCTCTCTTTTGACATTTTTAAAATCACCATCACTTTAAAAAACTCATCACCTTCCATTTATTGACTGTGTACCACATGCCAAGACCTCTGCCAAGGTGGCTTATATTATTGCGTTCAATCTTCACAGAGCCCTGTAAGATAGGCACTCTTATTATTGCTCATTTTCCAGGTTGGAAATCTACCGTCATCCTCCTTCCCATCCACTCCAACAGCATAGACATAATGACCCAGTACATTGTTTTTATTGTCACATTTCGCTAGGAAGTTGAAGAAGTAAGACTTTTGATCCTAAACCAGCTTGGAAGAGTAGTGCACCAGCCACTGGGAAGTCTTGACTTCAAAATGCAATTCAAGGTGTCTTAGGAAGGAGAATACAAATGGAATCTGCCAAGAAGTACAATGATTGACAACAAAGTCGCTAATGATACCTATGTTATTTTGGCTTTTATATCTATTTCTCTTTGTAAGATCATCTCCTTCTTTATGTTGTTATTATTTTGTACCTGTCTGCCTGCATTGATAGATTTGTCTCAATTCTATGCTTCTAAATTCCTTATATGTAGCTGAGGACAATTCCTTGCTCATAAATTTGATGGGCTTCCTCATAGGTTTGTCATCATGGTTTCAGAGAAGCAGGTTATCTGATGTGAGTGGCATCTACTGCCACCTAGAGGCAGGACGTGCTAATTGCAGAGAAAGTATCTAGACGTGTTTCTGAAGAGTAAAATCCTAGAACTGAAAGCATGAGAATGGCTATAATGATACCAAATGTTACTGCAACTTTCTCCTAATTTCTGCGTATATGTGGGTGTCAATGTAATATCATGTTATCCAGGCTTTTATTTCGGGGGGCAGTGGGAGGCAGAGTAATGAGTTATGCTAATAATGTATCATTGTCTACACCAACGTAGCCCCATAGAATTTTCCGCAGTGATGGAGATATTCTGTATCTTCATTGTCCAACATGGAAGCCACCAGCCACCCGTGGCTATTGAGCACTTGAAACATGGCTGATGCAAACGAAGAACTGAATTTTACCTTTGATTTAATTTTAATTCATTTACATTTTTACATAGCCACATGGGGTCAGTTGTAATGGACAGCACAGGTCTAGACATACAATCAAGAAACGAAAGTTCAAACCATAAAAGAAATTAAGTCAATCAGATGGTTACTTGGACTGCAGAATACCAAACAGCCTTTTCAAATGTTTTACTGTATTTACTAATATTTTATCTGCACAGTCTCGGCACTTACGTAGGCAAATCTAAAGATTTTGAACAGCCTCACTTAGGGAATACACCTACCCCTCTCTTTAATGAGCTGTATTCCTTCTCAAGCAGGTTTTCTCTGATTACCTGATTACCTGTTAGAACTACCCACGCTCTCAGCACCAACTAGCCCCTTTTCTCGCTTGATTTTCTTCATATACTTATCTCCTTCTGCCAGCTCTATGTTTATTTGTTAACGAGTTTATTGTCTGTCTTTCCCCGGTAAGAATTATGCTCCACGAGAGAAGGAATCTTTGACTGCTTTGCTCACTGCTGTATCCTAGATCCATGATGGACATTCAGGGGATATTCAATAAATACTTTTTCTTTGGTCAAGTTATTGTCTTTTTTTTTTTAAGATTATTGGCCCTGAGTTAACATCTATCGCCAATTTTCCTCTTTTTTTTTTTAATCCCCAAAGCCCCCCAGTACATAGTTGTATATCCTAGATGTATGTACTTCTAGTTCCTCTGTGTGGGATGCCGCCTCCGCATGGCTTGATGATCGGTACTACATCCGTGCCCAGGAACCGAACCAGCGGACCCTGGGCCATGGAAGCAGAGGGCGCAAACTTAACCACTCCATAGGCCGGCCCCCGAGAAATACTTCCGGAATGAATGAATGACTCAGCAGTTCCTTCTCTGTCTTTATTCCTTTGTTCTGGCATTTTCCTACCGTGTAAGGGAAGCTAAAGCACTTTGGAAAAGAGCTCTTGGGTCCACTCAGAGCCTCTCTGCTTTGCTCTTTTCTTTTAGCAGACAGATGACGCAGCGCCGACGGATGGCCAGCCCCAGACACAACCTTCGGAAAACACGGAAAACAAGTCCCAGCCCAAGAGGCTGCATGTCTCCAACATCCCCTTCAGGTTCCGGGATCCGGACCTCCGACAAATGTTTGGCGTAAGTACTGCCTTTCTCCTCTGCTGTGCCCGCTCTGGGGTCCCAGAGTCCTTCCCTCCTCATGTGACTTCTTGGTACTTATAATATGAAGGTGAGATATTTACATAGAAAAAGAAAGGCATTTTAGATCCTAATCTGTGGGTATATTGTGGCCAGGATCTCTTTATGACTTTAGTATAAATTTCTTTGCATATATTCACCATGTTTCCACTTTGCCAAATCGTCTTCTTCTAATTAGTAACTTGAGTGTGGAATGGAAAATGAACTCCCAGATCACACACGGTTCAAACAAGCCCACTGATGACCCCAAATCGAGTGGCCCGGGACCCAACGTCCTGGCTAAAATAAACATGATGAGTCATCTTGGTTCTTCTCTTTATTGTAGTTGCCAAATTATTATGACATATTCCTGCATACCTTACTCTTTCCCGGGCACTGTGCATTCAGATTTCAGGTGCAGCTGTAGAGAATAATTCATTCTGCATAAAGCTTCATTAAAAAAGGAAAACCAAAAAACTAGAGATTTCTAGGTCTGGCTTGCATCCTGCAGCATACGTTCTCCCAGAATCAGTGATGAGGTTCAGCGGTTCTTATGGTGACGTTATATGCCACAAATGACAGCCTTGCCCAGGCACCATAGCAAAATGCAGAGTGAGCCAGAAGCCATGGCCAACCCAGAGAAAATAAACGACAGAGTTGCTTCCTCGTGGGACATCATGACCCTGATTCTTTTTCTGGATGATATCTGCACTCTCCACCTTGGGAAGGGATGAGTTGGCCATTTCTTTGAGCTCAGGTCCACCAAAGGACAAAGCTGTCACAGAGCTTGGATATCACTCATTTTTGCAAATGCGGTCTATTTGTCCATGACATCCCAGCATTGATGAGAAGTATCTGTGGATTCAGGGAAAAGAACTACATCCTTAACATTTGACTTAGAGTAAAGGTTGGTTGCTTAGAGACTTCTAAGAGTTTGTGGATGGATGCAAATATTACAAAACGAACAAGGAGAGCCCCAACTTTAATGCCCAGTTCTGGGGAACGTGGTCGCATCCCTCACGTGTAAAGGAGAGCTCTAGTTCCTCCCTCTGTGATGGTGGGGTTAGTTTGCCCCTTTTATTTCTTTAACATGCATGATGTTTATCAAGTATGCATCTGACACAAAAGCAGAACAAGCGTCCTAATACTTAAGATACCCAGACTTGAATCCTGACATTTCAGAGGAAAAGGTCAGCTTCTGCACTTTTATCTCTCTCATTTGGTAATAACCTTGAGTTGAGCTCTCTTACTCTTGCAGAGCAGACATACCCTCGGGCACTTTCAGGTCAAAGATGACTTTGAAAAGTGCAGAGCATTCAAAGTGAAAGTCGAGGTTAAGTGTGTGTGAAGCAGTGAGACCAGGTTTGAATGATGGGCAGCCAGAGGGATTAGATTCCTTTGCCACATCAGGTTAAGAAGATGTCTTGCTCTTCAGTCTATCTTTACTCATCAAGTGTCACTGGGATGCTGGCTTTGAATTTGGCCCTCTTAATGACTGTCCTGGTGCTCTTTTGCGGTGTCGCTCATTACAGCACACCCCAATTCCCACCGATGAGGGTCCCCTTCCCAATCTAGTCTTCTTGGTTATCCTGAAATTTACCAGAGGGCTACACTGCTAAGGCAGAGAGGTAATCAAAATACCCACAGCTGGAACTCTCAAAGAAGGGATTCATGCTCGCATGACTATCTGAGCCTCTCTATTCTTATAGGAGTAGGGCAGGTGGCTCAGGGCAAAGTCTTGCCAAAAGATGGATCACAGTGCTAGTTGTCAAAACTTGATCAAAATCTCCTGGTTTCAGAGCCACTTTTTGTAAAAGTCAAAATCTTCAGGCGACTGAGAAGACGTCAATTTGACAAGATGATAGATACGCTTGGTATCTATCAATTAAGAAAACAGCATACATTCAGGAATACTGAAATTAACTTTGTTTATCTCAAACAACATCTGTGTTCATTTAAAAAAGTATGCAAGGTTTTTCCGTGGGTTTCGCCCATAAAAAATTGTCAGGCACACATGGGATTCCTGGACCCTGTCATAACTCTGAGCCCTCCTTGGTTTACAACCACCATTCTGAAGAAATGGAATTTTACCACTGAAAAGAAATCTATTCTTCCTAGCCAAATATTGGTGGTGGCAAACCCATTCTGGTTATAGGTCCATTTAGTGGCATGGATCCCATTGAAAGGCATTTGTAAACATTCTGATGGGATCCCCACACTCCAGTTGAGAGAATTAAGTGTGATTTCCTCTTTCAGGTCCTAGTTACTCTAAGAAATTACATTTTAATCCCCATCAGGCATATTCCAAGTCATTTGGCCTTGAGAGGTCTTCTCTCCTTTTGGTGCTATCTTTTGCCTTTGTTCCTTCATTTTGGCAGAGCCTACAATGAGGGCGATTACGCATTACAGAGAAAAACCCTCACAAAAATCTGTGTGCTTTTCTCCTTTGTCTCTTCGGTTAAATATGGCCCCAGGGATTGCAAACTAAAAATGAAACAAGACAAAAAAGCAACCTCCTTTCTCAAACAGCCTACAACCTGGCAGTATTCATAGCAACTTCTGTAACCATGAATAATTCAGTCATGAAGTGTGCAACCTGTGGAGGGCTAGTGGTTACCACAGATGCTTCACAATTTATTTTTAATTTGTGGCTTCACTGCCTCTTCATGGGGACCCCACTTACCTTTCTTCCACCAAGCACTTCGTATTCTTTACTTCCTCCTCTTTTGGGAGCATTTGTTTCAGTGTTTGGCATTAAATCTTCTAGCACTTGGTAGATTTTTTTTCTATTAAGACAGAACATTCCTTGGTCAAGAACGTATGTGGCCACAAAGTCTAAAGGAGAAGCCGGAGTCTTTTTAAAACACCAGTTGGGGTGTGAGTGAATGGGTCTATTATATTATTAGGGCTTTGGTTCCGGACATTTCTCCAGAAAGAATGTTGGTCTTGGCCCCAGCTACTTTCTTCTCGAGCCTTGGTCATGTCAGGGATCTTGTATGTGCATCCACTTGCTTGTCTGAATTCTTGATGATCCCATAAAAAGAATGTATGGATTTCCACCAAATTAATTACAATGACTTGCTCTGAAATAGAATGCTTAATTTAACCTAATATTTAAAATTTAAGCATATCTAGGCTTTAGGTGAGAGAGGTGATTATAATATATCCAGACCATTGTTACAGCACATTCCATCATAGAATAGTTTTCAGAAATAGCTGTTCAATTAGTACAGGTTTCATATTTGCACAATACCTTTGTAGATGTCACCACCTTGCTTTCGTTATCAAAATACAGACCCCCTGGCGCGAATATTTGTCTCTTTTTATTGTCACCAAAAATAGATCTCATGACTTTCAGAACATGCAGACAAAGCTTTGATGGTCTCCTTTTTAGTAACTGAATAGAATAATAAAATAGAGATGCCTGCCCTTTCAGTGTTAATACCAAAGTTCCTTCTACCGCAATGTTACGGGTAATGAAGCCATTTTTTCCAGACATGGCATGGTGCCTCCTATTTCTGCATTCCAAACCTGAAGCCAACCCTAAGAAAACTGAGACGAAGGCTTTTCTTAGCCTTCTGTGCACTCTTTGAACTAACCTTTACTTTCATGTTTTATGCTGTATCCATTGCACATCTTTTACAGTTTTTCAGAGAAATATTATTTGATCTGAGAATGTCTAAAAGTGCCTGGTACATATTTGCCCTGGTGCGTGCCAATAAGCTTCCAGATTTTGTTCTTGATCCAGCTGTTGACATACCTTGCGTGGATTCGTGGTCCTTGCGTGGACCATGTTGAACACTGCTGAACACTGGTGTTGAGCAAACAAATGGTAGTTATGTCTGCGAATGAGTCGTGTCTATTTAAACTGAAAATGTGCCAGCTGTGTTTACATCATTAGTACCAAACTTCCCAATTAAACTGTTGATACTATAAATATAGTACACAACTGTCTTAGAAAGGGGGCTTACGTCAGCATTCTTCTTATGGCTTATTGCACTGGCTTTGAGAATCATCAACCCAATGGCAACTGCCAAACAGGGAAACATTGAGTCCATTTCAGGGCATCTGGTATCAGTGTTTCATTTGGGGAATGACACGTGCTAAGATTACTTTTTGACTGGTTCTTTCCCAACCAGATCTTATTTTAAAGGAAATGTTTTTGTGTTGACTGCTTAGAGAATGTTCTGTAGATGACATTTGCTTCATGGTTTTGGAAGACATTCTTTTCAAGCTTCTCCATCCATAAGTATTTGTGTTTCCAAGCTCTTATGCCTGAAATAAACATGATAGCATCTGTGTGAACTGAATATTCTAAGGAGGTTATATAGAAATTGCTGCTTGTGAGGACTTCACAAAGCTGGAGGATTTTTTACTATGAAATTCAGTTCACCTTTGAATGGCAAACCCTTCATTTCCCCAAATCTGAAAGTTTTCTTCTTATATTTGTCATGGTTTTCTCTGCCTAAACCTAGGGCACTGAGAATGCCCTATGGAGGAATATTCTTTCGACCAAAAGAGAATTTGAATGTCCACCAATTGCAGGGTGAGTTAGCTGCATGTTTCTTGGTATTTCCATTGCACGTACCTGCAATGTACTCCTTGCATCTCCTCTCCTCATTGAGCCTTCTCTTCTTGATTTCTTCCTATCCTTCTACTTCTCTCTGAAGTAGACAAGCACTTCTGCTAAACAAAAGAAATTCCGGTTCATAATCCCCTGGCTGGGTACATACCCTGAGGAATGGGCACATTTCCATGGCACAGGATGACATAAGCTTTGAGTTTCTTTTTCTCATAGTCAAAACTACTTTCATTTCAAGGTACTGAGCTATTTATATTCAACTGGAGTATGCATATTCTGTCTTTCCAAGGAAATTAGATTTATTTGTATGTTCCAGAGGATAGCCTCTGTACCTTCTCAATAAATTTGTTCTTGAATCTTTGGGAACTCTCCTGACACCTACTCTGTGGGTCCCCCTGTATTCTGTGACCGAAGCACATTGGTCGGGCCAGCTGCCCCCAATTATCTGTGTTCTAATCATTTGTTCCTTTTCTGTTGTACCCCTCCCTCCTGATCAGTCTGTCTTCTGCTACACAGAGGTTGCTTAATGCTTTCCACCCAGGGGAGAGAGACAGAATACAGAATGTCCTAGGGTAATAAAGGATGCAATACAAATCCAGCCTTTAAAAGCAAATGGAACGATAGGAAAACTCAAAGACAAGGAAAAACAAGATGGAAATATTACTTTATATTGTTCTGTTTATTTTTTAACATGAAAATGGGCATCTGCTCTCATTCTGCATCAGGATAAAATTTCTATCTTATTTTTCCCTGGGCTATGTCACATCCTCTTATGGCACCTTCTTCCACTTGCACTTAGGTAGAACAGATCACACCAAAAAATGCCCACTTCATGTGATCTAAGAAAACTGAAAGGATTCCGCCTTCATAGAAAAGTGTTTTGGATTATGAGGTACTTCTGTTTTCAGGATCCATGTTCCCTTTATTTAAGTGTGAATCGAGAATTGCCTGAAATGCGTTTCTTACTAGGACTACCAGATTTAGCAATTTAAAAAAATACAAGAAATAATAGTTGAATTTGAATTTTAGATAACAAGTATTTTAAGTATAAGTATGTCCCAAATATTGCATGGGGTATACTTATCCTGATAAATCTGAAATTTAAATTTAACTGGGCTCCCACATTTGATCTGGCCACACAATTTATTTGTAATCTGAAACTTTGTGTCTAGACTTAAATATATTAAGATTTGCTCTTACTTTTTAGAGAGCCTATTCGTGCTAATTGTCTAAAATTTAATTGTTTGTTTAACAATATGGAGAATCATCTTGAGAGAAGTCCATTTCAGCCTGAGGACCAATCACAGCTATCCTGGAATCTTGATTATGATGGGTGCCCATGTAGTGGATCTTGTTTTGATCTGGTTATACTTTATTGTCTTATACGGCCTGGCTACTCCTAGCTTTTAGAGGGACTAGGGGCCAGAATCCTCAACATTATATTCCAGTTGGGCATTTTACTATGAAAATCCCATTCATCAAGGGTGTTTCTCTCAGTGGCTAGTGGGATGGCTACCAGTGTAGCCTAGGAGAATCAGTGTATACCCAAGCCAATTTTAATTTTGCTGCTCAGTGCCTGGGAAAGCAATCATGTGCACATAATGAAAGGAAAAGAGAATTAACCTCTGGATGACATATTTTGTCCTAGGCCTCTACTATAATGACTCACTGGATGGGGTATATGATAATAGGGAAATAATATGTGTGATTGTATTTGCTTTTGGTTCAATGTTTAATGATAGAACCACATAAAATGTATATCCTTGTCACTAAAAGAGAAAAAAAAAATCCTTTCTTGGAGAACAATGACCAATGACCAATGTGCCTTGTATTTGCTCCATTTCTCTTCTTGCTTATAAAATATTTCTATTTCTTTGCAGCAATTTGGTAAAATCTTAGATGTTGAAATTATTTTTAATGAGCGAGGCTCAAAGGTAAGCAACTTAATTCACCTCAGAATTGTTTAGCTTATTTTAAAATGCTTACTATGAATAAGGGGAAACAACTGCACTGTTTTAATCAGCACCTTGTGGAAATACACTCCAGTGGGAATTCCCTGAGAGGCCACCTCCAGTTTCCAAAATGGTGGGAAATACATTGGGTTCAGTTTAGAATGTATAAGGGGGTAATTTAAAATTGCTGTTTTGTATCTATCTATATATATCAAGTTTCCAGAGGAAAATTACCCATGCTTAAAAAAATAATGTTGTTGCAACATTTTTGTTTTTCAGTGATAATTATGTTCTTTATATTAAAAAGTGAGTTGATAGTCTCATGAGCAGGTAAATATGTGATTATTCTGTATTAATAAAGTGCAGTTATTTTCCTGGGTTGTAGGGGAGAAAATTTCATATACACCAACCTCTTGAATATAATTTTATTCATTAAGATGCTTACCGATCCACGTTTTGCAACTTGCCGTTGCTTTGAATTGATTTTTTCTAGGAAACCAATTTTAAAGTAGATTTTCCTAGAGCTAACAGTGTTAGTAAAAATCGAGGATTGTATGAAGAGGCTCCAGCACCTTCAAAATGGAAATACGTTAAGCACAAAAAATAAACTCTTCCAAAACATCCTCTGGATCAATAGGCATCTAAGTGTGGTCCCCAGACCAGCAGCTTCAGCATCACCTGGGAACTTATTAGAAATGCAGATTCTCAGGGTCCAACCCAGACCTGTTGAATCAGATACTCTGAAATGGGGGCCCAGCAATCTGTGTTTTCACAATCCTTGCAGGCCTATTTTTAAAAGTTATAAACACTGCGTCTTTCTGGTTTCAACAAATGCCAGCACTGCATTTAAATGCAGAATACCCCTTTGCGCACTGGTGTTTTGTGGGAACTGAAGTGAACTCCTTCTACCTGGACCTACAGAAAACTCAAGAGCACCATCAGAATCTCCCTTGGGGGAAAACAGTGCATTAAGCATATGAACAGATACTCAGTGATAACAGAGAATGATGCTGTCAACGGACTCAGACGTTGACCTCAGCAACCAGAAAGTGAACACTCTCAATAAACTCGGCCGTTTCCATCATGCCCTAGATTGTCAGGAGTTTTCAGCTTCTTTCTCCTTGCATGCCCAGACTGTGAAAGTGCAGGTTGAGAAAGATTGCTTACTAGATACAGAGAGATACTGGTTTTAGCCCCACACCTTTCCTGACTCAGGCAATTTGGGATGTGTCAGTATTCAGGACAGTTACTAAAAAGAAGTGGTTTTATCTAAGGTGGCAAATGCCAGCTTTCTTGGGTATAACAACCATGAGGAAAATATTTGAATTTATTATTTCTTAGGCAATCCGCAGCCTCTCCCTCCTAAGTAGATTTCCTATTAACTGAAGAGAGTGATGCTCGTTGAATTGAAGGATGAAAATTCCAGTATTCTCTTCTTCACAGCCCAAATGTTGTTGTGATATGCCAGATGAGTTTAAAAAAAAGAAAATCAGCCCATTCTACTCTCCAGTTCTGCCCGTTCAGGGACCTTGTCATTCTCTTATGATTTCAGATATTTTACTGTCATTCTTGTAATATGTCAGTGGTTTGACCTACTGTAGGCTGAGGGAAAATAAGTTAACTCTCTTTCTGCTTCTTGTATGAAAATCATTACGGGGACCATTTCTCTGCCTGCAAAGCGAAGGGCATTAAGAGAAAAATGTACCCAGCCTGATGTTTTTCACTCAGGCCTGATGTACTCTTGGCAAAACTATAGGAGATGACCTGGAATGTTGGCCAACTTTCTTCTCATCCCGAGTCTGTAGCACTACTGCTTTTAACGTTTTTTTTTTTTTTTTTAAATTTATTTAATTTATATTTTGTTTTGTAACTTTTGCCAGTTGGAGAAAGCTGTTTAATTCCTTTCAAGAGCTGTTTTGGGACATTAGAAGAATATCATTTGCTATTTTGAAAGTACAATGGCAGTGCTATTTTTAAGATCTCTTCATTCATTCCTGTGATTAGCCTGTCTCTGATGCTTCGGGAATAAGCCCATTTAAGTTTGCTGCATCCGGAGACTGACTTTGTAAAGATGCTTTTTTTTTTTTTTTTGATTAGGAAACATCAAAAATAGCCTCTCTCGGTGGGTTGCTTCCTCCAAAAGAACTAGTCTGGCAGGTGTTAGGGCTGACGGCTTAGGTACGACTGGAGTGTCATCAAGACGGTCCAGCTGGGAACTGCTAAATGGGGGCAGCGGCTCACACAGGGACATTTTTCATATTTGACATTATCCTTTATGGGAAAGGGTTTTATTTGAAGGAACATTTCCATTTTAATGGTTGAGAAACCTGAACCGTTGTTATGACCACATTTTCATCATTTGGTGCTAGAGAAGCAGCCAGCAAATGGGTGAACCCTTACGAGCTAGGAGTTCACCTTCTGGCCATTCTCTTTGGGGACAATACTCAAGACAGGTCACTCAGTGCTTAGTGAGGAAGGCTGTGTGTTCTCTAGGTATTTGGTGTGTGCATGCATGTGTGTGCATATACACCTATACATACGCAAGCAGTGTCTATATTACCCTGGGAATAATGTATAACATAAATAGTTTATGTATATATGGATAGCAAGTATACAGGGAAACCACATTTTAAAAAGATATGCCAGGAGCCAGCCTTGATGGCCTAGCGGTTAAAGTTTGGCACACTCTGCTTCAGCAGCCCAGGTTGGTTCCCAGGTATGGAACCACACCACTCGTCTGTCAGAAGCCATGCTGAGGCAGTGGCTCACAAAGAAGAACCAGAAGAACTTGCAACTTCACCCAACTATGTAGTGGGGCTTTGCGGGGAGGGGAGTAGAAGAAAAAAGGAGGAAGATGGGCAACAGATGTTAGCTTAGGGCGAATCTTCCCCTGCAAAAAAAAAACAAACAAAAGAAAGATATGCCAGACTTTGAAAGTGAAAATTAGATAGCATTTTGGGGTGAGAGATCCCAGAATTCATTTTTCCTTTTAGGAGATTTAAAATCCTTTTGTTTACCTCTGAAACATTTCCTTTGGGGGATACAGCCAGATATAGCTACTTTTCAATATATCTAGGAAATATACAGTCTGATCTTTGACTCAATAGATATCTATAAGTACCAGGTACATTCCAGGTACAGGACTGGTGAACCCTTCATGAGTGAGACAGAAGTGCTTCCTGTCCTCGTAGATTTTCCTGAGTAGCAAGAGTGACAGACCGTTAAGAGAAACAACGGCAGTAAAGTGTGCTATGCTCTCTGGCAAATGAGAAGCTGCTGAGATTCCAAGCAGGGAGACCAATATTGTCAGAAGGTAGGAAGGCTTCTGGGAAGAAGGGGCATTTAAGCTGAGAGTGGAAGATGAGTCAGGATTTCCCAGGGAAGGGCAGGAGGGAAGATGTTTTGTCAGGGCGAGGGAGTTGCGTATGCAGAAGCCATTGGGAAGAAGTGAGATGGGAAGCTCTTAGGCCCACAGGAAAAGGAACCTTCAGACTCTTCTAACAGCTCCCCTCTTATAAATAGATAAGAGTTCTCTGCACGAGAAACTAAAGGGATTGGATTTTCATAGAAGACGAAAAATCAGTGCGCTCCTCCATCCTGAGTGCGTCAGAGCCTTTATTTAAGACATAAAATGTGTTTGCGTTAATATGAAAAAGGAAGATATCACCTTCAAATATGCCGTAAGACCAAAAGAGAAAAATAACTGGGATACAAGAAGGTCAGAATTTATGATTCACAAGATGATTTTAAAATAAGCAAGTCATGCTGGTTTGACGGTCCGTCTTGGGGTTGCTATCATCTGGTCTATTGATCTTGCCTTCTCGTCATAGGGCGGCACACATCACAGATTCCCTTCTCCAGCAACATTGTGCCTTCTCTCAGCTTTACCCTTCTGTTCCAAGAAACCTGGAAAGCAGAGTTCTTATCCAGCATTCAGAGAGCATCTGAGGCCCCTCCGTGTAGCTCCTCATGCACTCTTGATCTTTAAGAGGTTACACACCAGCATTGCACTCAGTTCCTATGCTCTCCAGGCCAACCCTGAATGTGCATGTTCTGGTCCCCTTTTTAATGCTGAGATAAAAATATTCAGAATAGTTTTAAGAACTGCAAGTTGCAGTTTCCTTGAGACAAAATTCTGACCCTGAGAGAGGTCAAAACAAACAGCCTCAGCACCTCCTTCAAAGTTGCCCAGCACCTGTGCTTGATAGAGAGGGTACCTGAAAATGGCCTGGTTATGGTCTCTGTTTATGGCATAGCTCCCTGGTGAGAATTCTGGTGATCTTCAGACCCAGGGAGGCCATATCACTTCTCGTCCCGGTGAGAGGTGAGATTGTCCAGTGGAACGGGTTGGAAAGTCCCTTTGGTATTTGGGGGACTGTTTCTGGAGCAAGCTCTCGATGAACTCAACTCATCAAATCTCAGCTAGTCATCTCAGCAGCTTGAAAGGAGAAGTATCCAGCGGCTCAAAAAAAGAGAGAAGTTTAGCAAAAAATGATGGGAGTAAGAATACTAATAAAAAGAATCAACAGATTATCTTTACTTCAAAACAAAGTGAGAACTTAATAGGGTGGAGTACTTCCTTTGTAGTTTGTGAACTTTCCTTGGGATTCAAAATATGTTTCTATTTCCACTTTCTTCTCTCCTTGTCATACATAATACAGATTTTAGGCCAATGTAGTTTGCCTTGGGTTTAGATTAGATTGGTGATGACTTGATTCTTTGAGATGAGGTTAGACTGGTGGGTTGAATGTTGAGTTTCACCTGGCTGCGTTCTTCCCAGTGCTGTGGTAAGAATGATTGTTAGTGCCTATAGACAGCAGTGATGCCAGCAAGCCCCCCATTGATGAGACTCAGACTACGAACTTTCTTTCTTTGCCTAGTGAGAGAACTACCTATCCCGATACAGCTAGCATCCTAGTTTCTCTTATTATTTATCAAATGTTTCACGCTGCTGTGGATGCTAGAGAGCTAGGCTTAGAGGTGAAAAAGAGAATCTCACTATGGGATTTTGGCTGTACCCTACACCTGAGATGCAAATAACTTAGGTAGATACTCACCTCAAAAAGTTCATGCTGCTCCATAGGTTGCTCTGTAGAAATCAGCAATATCATATTCTCCTTCACACAGTGAACCAAAACCTTCTTTTGATGGTGCTTAGTGATATAAGGGGCCGTGGAAAGCCAATTGCTGGGCCATACGGAGAACTTTTTTGGCAAACAGGTTTCTCGGCTCCATTCAGGGATTCTGATCTGGTGGATATGTGGCAGGACTCAGGAATCTAAATGTTTAATATGCTCCTCAGTTCCTCCCAATGTACATCTAAGTGTGGGACCCATCGGCCAAGAATCAGAACCATCAAATAGAGCGATCCTCCTCCAATTCTGTCTTTTGCCCATCGAAGAGCTGTTATTTCCAAACCATTCAGCTAGGAGGTATAGTTGAATATCCAACATGGTCCTTCTCATGGAGCATATAATCTTATATTAATGAAATAATTTAGACCTATCCTAACCACAGATCCTCGCTATGAGAAATATTATGAAAGGTAATTTGTCCTAACCCACACAGTAAAGACATTTATTTTTTTTCTCTATAGAATCGTGTCAAATAATCAGCTACTCTAGCTTGAATGCATCCATAGCTGGTGCCTGCTACGGATGAGCTCAGATTAACGGAAGATTCTCTTTGAGGCAGATCATTGGGCACACCTCTCAAATAGCCTGAGCTTCAGAGATCACATTAGTGCCCTAGTGAGGGATTGGTGGTTAACACTAGTTGGTTATGACCACCTGTTATTTGTAATAACTGTGTATGTTATTAGTTTAGCAGAATATCATACTGCCCCAAGTAAGCGTAAAGCTTACCTCCACCATTATGAACTTCCACCCGGTGCAAATAGGGATCCCAATACCTTGCGTTATTTCACCCAGTTTGCACTGTGAAAACCAGAATGAGCTGGGCAAATTTACACTGGAATTGTTTCAAAAGGTTGGTGTATATTTCTGAACAAGATGTACAAATATTTTTAAGGGTTTTAAAAATAATGTGCCATATTTTCTGTTACTCTTCTTAGGAACAGTGTCAGTGAAGAAAAAAGATGGATTTTGACAATGTTTAGTGGGGTTGTTTTTTGTGGCTGAGATATTAAAATATGCCAATGGTGAAGACAAGGGCCTATTTGTTATCTATCAATAAAAGAGGAATGGCTCAGAGTGTTATTACAAATAACATTCTATTAACGAACCGTCTTTATTTTCGACCTGTTGATATGACAAATGAATACCAGCATTCTGTCTTAGAACTTTACAATACACATTTCCATTTTCGGTTGATAAAGTAGTCTGGAAAGTTGACAGATTCAGAAGCATGTACGTTATTTGAGGGGAGGGGGAAGTTATTAATATTAAAAAATGTTACTTGAACTGTTTGCATTATTAATCAATTGATGTTTAGTTCTATTCATTTCATGTGATTATTTTGTTTATTAGATCAAAGAGGTTAAGATTTATTATAAAAAAAGGTCTTTCCTTTTTTTAGGCTTCTAATTTTTATTTTTGGGGAGTAAAGGCTGTAGAATTGACAACTTCAAATAACCCTAAAATTGCATGAAAAAGAGATGTTCTTAAAACCACACGGCATGACTCTTTAGGCGATGTTAGAAGATTTTGGCATTCATTGTTGAATTTCGTGCACATGTTTTATTTTCTTTTATTCTTAATTTGCATGTCAAGAAAGTGGTTCCCTTATTTTTTCCTCGTTATTTCATTTTCTTCTCTGTGAAGACACTGTAAATTTATTTTGATCTCATTTTCTTTCCGTTAGATTTATTTTCTTCTGTAGTGACATTTAGAAAGGTATTTTGGGTATCATTCTTTGAATTCTTCAGGGGTTACAGCTAACGGGTGACAGAAAAAAAAAATCTTGTTCACATTTGTCGCTTACTTATTGCACATCTTAGTATTCTTATAATTTCTCTAATTTGCATGTTACAGAACTGAAGCCAGGACAAGACATAGAAATTAAAGCAAGAGAACGTTACACAGTGGTCGTTGACTGAAATAATAATCTGCATGTTGTTTTCCCTTCTCCCTCCTGCATGCAGGGATTTGGTTTCGTAACTTTCGAAAATAGTGCCGATGCGGACAGGGCGAGGGAGAAATTACACGGCACCGTGGTAGAGGGCCGTAAAATCGAGGTGCATGTCCAAAATATTTTCCTTTACATCTTTTTTATAAATGTCTGCTTCACGCTCATTCGTCGTTTCAGATGCATCATTCTGTCTTGTATGTGACCCTCCCCCTTCTCATTGTTTATATATATATATATATTTATATATAAAAAGGAAAACTGGCCTTACTTTTTTTTCTTTAATTTTACTTTATTATGTTACTCTTATGACTGCTGAAAGGTGGATGGCAAAAGTGAGACAAAAGAAAGGTTAATCTGAAAGTTTTTTTTTTTTTTTTTTTTTCTGTGTTTTATAGTCAATGGGTGCGATAGGTTCCAAACAGTGGAGAGAGTGTGGCCAAACGAAATAAAATACAGAGCAGTTTCTTCTTTTCTTTTCTTTTTCTTTCCACTGCAGGGTTGACGAGGGATCCACAGTGGTGTGCAAATTAAGCCAAATTGTCAAAGAAATAGCGTTCGAAAGAATGATTGTTTAAAAAAAAAATGAGAGGTCTTTGTCATTAAACCTTTCATTTTTTTTTTTTTTTTAAAGAAGCCAGTTTGAATCTTTGTATTCTTTTGGTAGTAAAGTGAACGACCAAAAAGGATTTCCTGTTCCATATCTGGCCCCCCTGCATTGAAAAAATGCTAAAATTCCAATACTCAGAATCTACTCTTTCTACCACTGGATCTCCCTCAACGTGGCCACAGGGTCATATTTGTTAAAACTTGAAAAAAAAAAAAATACCAGTTAAAAATGCTTTAGTCTTTGGAGTAAGATGTTGCATATTTTGCCTTTCATTTTCCCCCCTCGACGATAACGCTTAGGCCCCTCACCAAACTCTCAGTAACCATGGTAACTGTATACAAACCCATGCTGGCGATGGCGGTGAATGGTAAGTGGTGAAGTCCATCTGCCGTTTCACGTATTTAGTGCTGATATATCTATATACATATATATATACCACGTGAATTTTTTTGACTTGTTGTATTAAGTTTTCTTGATGCTCTATTTTTTTGGATATTGGTACGCCTGTAATTGAGTGTACGTTCTAAGCTAGCCTGGGAGGCTCTGACTGGATTGAGACATGACCGGTGCACATCTTACTCAGATCGTTAACTCCATATTGTGTTAAACAATGCACCCTCTCTTTTATCCTTTTGTTAGCTGTGACTTTAAAGCTTGAATGATTTCGTTAATTCTTGCGATGTAAAAGGCTCTTGTTCCAAGTGTTGAATGCTAGATGTTGCTTCCCGGATGGTTCTTCCCTCCTACAGTGTTGCACACGGCTAAAACTTGTTTGTCCCTTTTTTTGACATTTATGTGCTCTTGTACCTTGTCTCTCCCCTCTTCTACTCCACTGCATGTTCCTTCATATGAACTTTATTTTATGTTTAAAAAATATTTCTTGTTTCTGTGTTACCATGGAGTACACGCATGCATTTAAATCTTCAATTATGCAGTTCCTTTTAATTTGCTTTTACTGTCTCCTTATTAAACTTTTAAATGATATGACATTGCTTTATTGAAATGATTTGTAAGTTAAAATGGTTATGAAGTAAATGTAATTATAAAATGTATGATTTTGTTATGCACCTACTGCCTTTTATAAATTAAAATGCATTTTAGTTTTTTCTTTAATAAGTAATCACAGTCATAATGCATGCAACTAATTGAAGTGTGAGCTGGCCCTGGAACTTGTGCTCATTTGCGTTTTCTATGTACATAGGTAAATAATGCCACAGCACGTGTAATGACAAATAAAAAGACTGTCAACCCTTATACAAACGGTAAGTGAGATTGGCCTTTGACAAGAAACCGTCTCTACTGCTGATAACTCTGAATCTATAAGTACCTTAACAAGGGGATCTGTTTCAACAAGCCATGTGCGCCTCAGCATGGCCCCTGTGTCCTTGTTGCTGACCTGCTACGGTGAACCACCTGAATCAATATGATAATTTTCACAACAAAGGCAAATTTAGTTTTCCGGTTAGGCGCGTGTGCCCTTCTTCCAGTCTCTCCGGAATAACTCCCATTTGGGGTGAGATACCGTCATTATTTGGGGATTGGTTGGGTAATTTAATTTGTTGCTATTATAGTAAGTTAAGGGAGGGCGTTTTTTTTTTTATCACCCCCTCCTCATCGATCACTAATCATTTCTGGATAGGCAACTGCAGAATTTGCTTCTGGCTTTGAGTCTTCTCTGGAGTTATTAGGCTTTTGAAGTGGCTTGGAGGGTGCCTCGCGATGAGTTCCATGGTGACGGCAGAATGCATGAGTACGTTATTCGCTCCTCTCTGTGTTGCCTGGTGGTGACCTTTGGGGCCCCGTGAGGATGTTGCTGTGCACTGCAGACCCATTCAGGACAGTGCACTTCTGCACTTACTAACCCAGAACCCATCTCAAAACTCCTCATAATAAGAATTCACAACATATATGATGAGTCATTAAAAATGTTCAGGGGGCTGGCCTGGTGGCGCAGCGGTTAAGTTCACACGTTCCACGTCAGTGACCTGGGGTTTGCCCGTTCGGATCCCAGGTGCAGACATGGCACCGCTTGGCAAGCCATGCTGTGTTAGGCATCCCACATATAAAGTAGAGGAAGATGGGCATGAAAGTTAGCTCAGGGCCAGGCTTCCTCAGCAAAAACAGGAGGACTGACAGTAGTTAGCTCAGGGCTAATCTTCCTCAAAAAAAAAAAAAAAAAGTTCAAACATTTGGATTCTTTATTCCCTCTCAGGATAAATCTCTCTTAAGATATATGGGGGGAAACCTGCTGATATGCTAATTGCATACGTCATTCTATCAAACATTAGAAAGTCATGCAGTAAGTTAGAATATGTATGCTTAGTGGTGTATGATACCCATTAAAATGAGCAGGATGAACACTATGAAGGGCCCGTAAGGAATAAAAAATTCTAAAATAAAAAATTACATGTAGAGTATGATTTCAACTAAATTATTGTAGTCAGAATGCCAAAATGCTAATGGTTGAGTTGAATTGTCAGACGAAAGATATTTTTTCTTTGTTTCATGGGTTTTTAAAAATAATATAATTTTATTACCATCCTACGGGAAAATGTATGGAATTTTCCATTTTTAACATTTTAATTATGTGTGAAACATGGAAATACAGAGTCATTTTAAAAAGAAAAGAAACATTAAAGAAAAAGCCAAAATACATTTTGAATAACGCCACTGCCAACTTGGTTCCTTCCTCCCAACTCAGAAGATGCCACTATTACAGATTATTACCTATACTTTTATTTTGTATTTTTATGCATATATATGAATATAGTAAGTATATATTTATAGTATTCACAGTACTGTGTACGTGCTTTTTATAAAAATGGTATTGTGGTGTACATGCCATTTTCAATTGGCTTTTGTAAATCAATATTGAGTCCTTTCAATGTTAGTACATATAGACCAAAATCATTCTTTGTAGTGGTTATGTAATATTCCATTAAGGTTGATTCTGACTTTCCACACTGATTGAAATTCAAGGTTTATTTTACTGCTGTAAAAGATAGTATTAGCATTTGGTAGTTCTATTTATGTTTTTCTTCTTTCTTGCGCCAATGGCTACCAATTTGGCCAAGTCGGTTTGTTCTTATTTTTAAAAGGGCCACCGTTAAGCAGAGATGTACCCTCAGTATAATAGGGCTCTAAGTTGAAAGACCAGAAGAATTATTTATTCTGCTGATCCATTTTCCCAGCTCCAGCAACCCAAGACATCTCCTTAAATGGTATAGAAAATTTCCACAACAGACTTTGAATGCCCAGTGCTGAAATGAAGCAAACCTCTGAATTATGTGCCAAGAATCTTTCTACCTGAGTAAAAATGTTAGCTCTGCAACTTGCCAGAGTTAATACATGATGACATCAATCAGACTATTGGGCATTTTCTTTAATTATGAAGTAGCCATCGTGTGTGTGTGTGCACACGCATGTTCTCATGCATATGCATAGGTGCTCGTGTGTGCTGTTTACATGAGAAAAATGAAGCAAGGGAAGTCAAATATTGTTCCTTAAGCCATATGTATGCATATTTATTTTAAAGAAAGAGTTATTGATCAATGTCATACCCAGAGGCTGAAAACTGAACCTGTGGGATTTTTGGACACAATTCAAAGCCCATTCATTAATAGCCAACATTTCTGGAACACTGACTGTATGGCATTATGTTAAGTATTTTATAAATGCAATGGGCCCACGTGAAGTCCTATAAAGATAATATAGTTATCCTTATTTTAAGATGCAAAAGCTGAGGCTAGATGGCATGAAGTAATTGGTGAATTCTTTTCCTTTTATTATGGAGTAACAAGATCTTGTATGAATGCATCACTTCCGCCCCATCATCTTCCAGAACTATACTCCAATGACAATCAGTTACGTGACAAAAAGATTATTAATTATGCAGCCCCAAATTCCTGCCAGATGTTGGCATAAACACCCCACATCCCATTCCAGGTAGCCATGTTTTCTTCCTTTTCAGGAATAAGCCATGTGGGTCTCTCATCCATGCACCTGGAAAAAGAGACACTCAGAGGCTTATCCTGTCTCATGGGCCGAGCATGGTACCCAAGGGTAGATGGACAGTCACAGTGGAACTGACTGGAAGATCAAATGCAAATCCTAATGACGTAAAGACAGTTGGCTTCTACAGAAGACATCACAGAGACTTTTGGTATTCAAAGAAAAGCAGTTCTCGAAGCTTTTCCAATCTTTAATTCATGCGTATCATCACTACAAATAAATTTTCCCATAAATTGCAATATAACATAACTGAAAATATAGGGGGCCCTCTCAGAGCCTTAACAAGAGTGACTCTATTAAAAGGGAATATTATCACCACAGAAAAAGAAAGTGGTATCTATGTGAGATGATGGATACGTTAATTAGCTTGATTGTGGCAAGTATTTTACAAAGTATAGGTATATCAAATCAGCGGGTTGAATACCTTAAATATATACAAATTTCAGTTGTCCACTATAGCTCAATAAAGCTGCGGGAAAACAAAAGAGGATCAGTGAAGTCATATTGAACAAAGAAAATTAAGTGATCAGGGAGATTCGTTCAGTAGCTACCTAATTCACTCTCACAGACCATCGAACTTACGCTTCAGCAAAATCATACATTACTAGAGTCATCAAATTTTGAGGTCGTCCTGCAATGGTGAAATGTAGCTATCAATGCCAGCATCACCTTCATGCGTTCCTTCAATTGTGTTTCCAACCAAAGTTTAAGCAGCTGCAAAGTTTCTAGTAATGAGTAAGATTGGCCCCTAAATGCAATGAGGCACATGGCTAGGAGGCTCTGCAATAGAGGGCCATAGTTAATAACATCATGGAAGATGCAGATTCCATTTCCCAGGACATTTGGATTTGGCTGTAAGAGAAGACTGTAGAATGACGTATAGGGATCTGGAACTCTACCCTTCAGAACACTCTAGAAAGAGGGAATTGGGCTTCTTCTGTATTCCTGATTTTTCCTGAGGACGCCAACCCTCAGAGAGGAGTTGGGCTTTACTGTGCTCATTGGAGATGAAATGTTTGCTCTGCAAAACAAGTTGAGGACCTGATTCTCAAGGATTCCCTGGAGGTTGGAGAAGCATGAGTGTTGGGTAAAGATCTTTTCTTCTCTTAGAGATCGTAGGAAGGATGAAAACTGCACAAAAAGATACAAGACTATATGGAGAGGTGAACTTTGTATCAGCTCTGCCGTACACTGGCTGTTGAACTGCAGACAAGTTTTAGAAACTCTCTACACATCAGTTTTCTCACGTAGGAACTGTAGATATAATGGGACCTATTCCATAGGCTATTGGTAATCATTACTGGAGATAAAGTACACAACAGAATCCCAGGGGTACAAAGTGCCCTAAAAAATTAATTACATACTAATCTCAATAATAAGCAGTCGTTGTGTTCCTTTTTAGGCTGTAGATAGTAAGTTGAATTGCCCGATGGACCTACTAGTTTAAGGATCAAATATTCAAATGCCAACAGGGCAGGTAAAAATAAATAAGCAAAGAGAGAGGGTCTGAAAAACTCACCATCTTTTTAGAGTGTCTTTCATTTTCATACTGAGAAAAGCAAAATATTTCTCTATTAGAAGAAAAAACAGCCCAGGGCAACAATCAAAGATGGCTGACATTTGGCCTCCAAGCCAGGTGTACGTTAGGGAGCAGGGGTGTCTATGACTAACTGGGGAGTTAAGTGGGGTGGTCCCTGTTCACCCCCAGCAAATTGGTCTATGGAGGAGTCTTAACCTAAAGTTGCCATTTCTACTAATGCTTCAAAAGAAACAGAAATCCTGTGTTTTAGATGAAATCTAAATGTTGGCAGTGAATACATGTTGCAAAAAAAAAAGAAAAAAATTACTGAGTGAACCAAACAAAATACATCTGTGCACAATGTGCACTTTTCATTTTGGGCATTGCCTCCTGCACCATTTCAGCCATCAGGTCTCGGGCATCTTTAGAACATGCCTTTAGAAAGCATTGGTGTGCAGTTTTGGGAACCCCTGTGGTGTCTTTAAGGGTACTTTCTTGAATGTGCTTCTTTGCTACCCAACCCGGCAAAGCCCTAGAGAAGATGAGAGCAGATTTTTTGTGTGCACATTTAAACTTGCCTTTTAACATCAAATACAGCCATAGTTAACACTGGGGATCTTGGCCAGCATTTTTCTAAAGAAGGCTGGCAGATGACCTTTGAGAAGCTAAATTTGAGGAGAGCTCTGATTTGCATGCAGCCCCTCAAGGCCCAGCCACAGAGGGGTTTCTCTAAACTGCTCATGTGTCTGATATGGAGCAAGACCCCCATGTGTCTGGTCTCTGCTCCATTGCCTTGTTGTATGGAGGGCCCTGGGAGGTTAGGAGTGGTGGGTTTTATCAGCTGTTCTCCTTTTGTCGTAAGCCTCATTGTTCAGTTTAATGTCCTTGATCAAAATCTCTGAATTTGCAAGGCCTGGGGACATACACAGACTGCCTGAGAAATTAAAACTGGGATCATTTGGTCTGTCTTCCAGACAGTGCAGGCTCATGTCTCCAGCAGAGTTATTTATCCCAAGGGTCTCTTCCAGGTACTAGAAGGAGTCACAGGGACTAGGGGGCTATTTGCATGTGATTTGCATATATTTACATAAGCCTGCATGAGTTCTCTAAGTCTGAGTGGAGGTGATTTTCAAGGGCTGGATTCTCATCGTCTTCCCCTTGAAGACAGTCATCTCTTAAAGGGTCCTTTATTAGATGTATATCAGGAAGCAGGTCATTGGAGGGTGGAAGTAGAAAGAATCCTAGCCAAAGGGGAATGAGTCCATTAGAAAAAGCTCTCTATTCCTTCAGTTCCTTTAGAACAAAACTAAGTAAAGATTTATGGAGCTCCAACTATCTGCCAAATGCAGTTTTAGATGCTGGAAATTTACATCAGACGGCAGTCCTGCTGACTTTACCATTAATTTTAATGAAGGAGTATGGTTATAAAAAAATTAAGAACAAAGAAAGAAAGAAAAAGAGATAAACCCAGGTAGTGTTCACAGCTATGCAGAAAAGAAAAATAAGAGTTGAATCAGGTAGTAACTCTAAAGAGTAGGGTGAGTGGTGTTAAGTAGCCTGTGCTGGTAAGACATTGGAGACCTAAATATCATCAGGTCAACTTTGTCAAGAACTGGGGAGAGTTCTCCAAGTAGAAGGAACAGCAGTGAGTACAATCTAGAATGATCTAGAATGATCTTGGGTGGTTTCATAAAGATTAAAAAGGCCTGTGTCATTGTGGTTTGAAGAGAAGGGAACAGTGGTACAAAATAAGTGGACAGAGGTTAGCTCATGTGAGCTTTTAGGCCAAGGTAAAGAATTTGTGTTCTTCTAAGTTAAGAAAGAAGCTGTTGAATTCTGAGTAGCAGAATGAGATAGGTGACTTAGTTTTTAAAAATTGATTTGGCCACTATGAATAGAAAGGATGAAGCAAGGGAGGATGGAAGGGAGAAGGAGTAAGAGGAGATGGTGAGAGTTAGGACATTGTTGCTGTAGACTTGTTCAGGAAAGAAACAGAAGTGTCTTGGCCTGGGACAGTGGCAATGGAGAGGGAGAGAAGTAGAGAGAGTGGAAACATCTTTTCAAAGTCTAAACAATAGGATTTTCTAATAGATGGTACATGGGATATGAGGGTAAGGGAAGAATCAGGGAATTATTGATGAAGAATTTTGTTTGGAGGAACCAAGTGGATGGAGATGCCATTTGCTGAAGAGGAAGACATGGTGAGGAAGAGTCTTCAGGAGAGGAAGGAGATGAGAATTTGGGTTCAGAAAGGCCTTTGTTTTCCCTACAGTAGGAGTGGAGCCGTCTTGTTTAGGAGAAAGCACTAGTGATGAGGAGAAGGGGAAAATTTCCCCTAATGTTCCCATGATGACCTGAGCAGTCTTGTTTCATTTTGCTGCTGACAGATTCCCAGTTGGTCTCTTATAGAGACCTTATCAATTACCTCTCTCAATGAATACTTGCAGACATGAGATGACACAGATCTCCTGATCAGGGAGAGTATCACTTGATTTCTATTATTTTTGTGTTGAATGAAAGTTTTCCATAAGTAGACTTAGTAAACTGGTAGATAACTGGTAGATAGGTAGATAGTGGCATTAAGTAGCCTGCCCTGGAAGACTTTGGAGGCCAACATAACATCAGGTCAACTTTGTCAAGAGCTGATCAATCAATGGGTCTATTGATAGAAAATAGATGATAGAGGGAAAGAGAGAGACAGAGATAACAGATAGATACATAAATAGATAGATGATAGAGATAGATAGATAATAGATAGTGGCACTAAGTATCCTGCCCTGGAAGACTATGGAGACCTAAATAATATCAGATAAACTTTTTCAAGAGCTGATCAATCAATTGACAGATAAATAGATGATAAATGATATAGACAGGAAGAGAGAGAGATGATAGCGAGCTGGCTAGCTAGCAAGATGATAGAGATAGATAGATGAAATATAGATAGATGGATGATAAGTGATAAAGATAGATGGATAGATAGATCAGATAGATAGATAGATAGGTAGATAGATGGATAGATACATAGACAGATAGATGGATGATAGATGGATAGAGAGATAGATATGTTTCTTGGCCCAAGTAAATAAGGAAGATAAAGACAGATGAGAGATAAATGATTTAGACATTCTTAGATACCTCTTGGGAGTCTGTTTCTTTGAGAAAATGAAAGACCATTGGCATAACTTATGATCTTTAAGAGTTACATCAAAATTAATCAATGGGTCCACATTCAGTGAATGGTGTGTCTCAGCCCTGAGAGCAAAAAGAATTATTTAAGGGTGCTAATGAAAATGAATACAATAAACAAAACCTTACTTGAGTAGTACCAAACTGGCTGCGTCCACCACCAGTAAAAGGTAGGGGCATAAGCAGGGTGTAAGATGGGGAACAGAGGGAAGAAGAGGAGGAATAATAAATTAATAACTTAATTATTAATTTAATATGAGTCCTTATAGATTTCTTTCACAAACTCTAGATTTCTGTGAAGGAGTAGAAAGGGAACATTAAAGATGTCCAGATAACCCTGAAGCTTTATTTTCAACTAGTTTGCTCTTCTTTCTCTTAGGCTCCAAATGACTTGAAAATGGACATTAGTTCCCATGTCCTCAGGAATTGAGTATTTTCTTTTTTAGGAAGCAGTGGAATTTCAATTGGTCAAATTGAAGTCATTTTCCACATTCATAAAACATATATTTTGAAACGTCTGGGGTAACTTTTATTTTTATATCACTATAGAAATTCCTATAAGACAAGATGTGGTTAATATATAAGAGGGCAAGGTGTCAGTATGAAGTTTCAGAAACCATTGGGACAATGGGTCTCAGAATTTCATCTTTTTCTGTATGTCTAAAATGGGGCCCAGGAGTTTCCATCAATAAGCTTTCCAAGTAATCCAAGGATAACCCCATGAAAAACCCTAACCTAAGGTCATCACGGGGGCTGTAATCTGCCTAGTATAGTCAAGTTGGACCTGAAAATTCTCAGAAACAAGACATTCTAGAACGTTCTAGAAAGTTCTTAAGTCCATCCAGAGGCAGCACACTCGTCTTACTCTGTCTTTTAGGAATCCTGTAATGGATGTTTTCATAAAGACTTACCAGCAGGAGCAGGAAATGATCACCAAACCCTAAAACGTGATCATTCTTCAGAGATTGTTCGCTAAATAAGGCCAATGAGTCTCTAATGTGGCTAGCTTCTCAATTTGCAAATATTCTTGTATACTCTTTTCTTGAGTAAAAGTTTCTCATGAGCCAGGATTCGTTATATAGGAAATGTTCCATCCAGAACATTTGGAAAATTACAAGATTCTGTTAATTTTATATACAGGTTATTTGAAAGTTACCTTAGATATTGTGCATTGATTAAGAATTTTTATGGTTCCTGAATGCACTGCAATGTATTCCACACTTAATCTCTAGTGGATAAATGTCATTTACTTTGGGATTTAAGAAGCACTTCAGAATTCTATAGAGTCTCTGCGTCATAATTAGGAATGACAATTATCGAAATATGTTGCTGCGAAGAATTCTGCTTATGCAAGCTTTCAAATTTTTGTGAACTTAATGCCAAGGGACATGTGATAGATTATCTAGCAGTGATACATGAAAGAAGACAAAAAGTTGAAATTATTATAGGGACTCTAGAAAATATTGATATGGTAAAAAATTAATTACCACATCGTTTTCAAAAGGTTCACCTAGAGCTGGTCAGTAATTTCCATATCATTAATTTGTATTGGTAAAATAGCAAAGGAGAGCATGAGTCTATTTTCCTATGTGTAGTTTCCAAATAATTTTTATGCATACCCAAAGTATATATCCTCTAAATTTTAAAATTAAAAAAACACCAATCCATTTGATTTGTAGTTAATTTGCAATAGGTTGTTCCATCAATTATGATAATGACATTTTTGTCTATTTGTTTTAAGGCTGGAAATTGAATCCAGTTGTGGGTGCAGTCTACAGTCCTGAATTCTATGCAGGTAAAGAGTTTTTCTTTGCATGACTCCTTTTGGTCTTCTCTAAATGTGCTTTGCCTGCCAATAAAGAACAGGTTTCATAAAATAATCTGAACCAAGTAAATCCTTATCCCAAGAAGTTATGAATGATTTTTTTTTGGCAAAACCAAAAGTGTTTAAAACCCTTTGAAAAATAAAGGGGAATCATGTAAGTTACGTTGTGGAGTAAGTGTGGAGCCACTGCTCCTTGTGACCTTGCACAATGATTTTGCCTCAAAAAAGCATGGAGACTGTTCAAGAGCATATTGAAGAAATGTAGAGCTGTTCACGCCCATTTTGTTTCAATATGCCTGGATGTGCTTTTTTAGCCATACATTTACATTTGGGGTTGCATTTTTTTTTTTACCCTGGCAAAGCAGAGAGTTAGCTCACTTATTCCAATAATGTGGCGGTGAGTTGAAATTGCCAAGAGAAGGATTATTTGGAAAACTAGAAAAAACTAAATTGTCTTTCTTTCTCCATTAATCAGTTTCCCTTAGCAATTCCATTTCTCTCTGCTTTGCCTTCAAGAATGTGTCTCTTTCCTCATCCTTTCCCTGCTACCCACCAACTCACCACCCAGTTGGGAAATCCACTCTCCTAGAAAACATAGTCATCAATTTTGGAAAGAGAGTAACCCAGAAGCAACAGTGGCTGAGATTTTTGCTTGGCTTGGCCTGTCGCTTCTGCCTGTTGTCTCCTTGTGCGTTAACAAGGCTGCATGACTCACCCGAGAACCTTAGTAGATTTGTCACATGGATATTGAAAGAAAGACTTTCTTTGATGTGGCCCTAGCTTTCTAATAAGGAGAAGTACGTGACCAATTGGTCTAGATCCACTCATTTCGTGATCTCTTGATGGTAAATCACACACCTCATTTTGTCCCTTCTGTCTTCCTTCTGTTATTTTCCTGGAACTAAGCATCAATTTTAGGAGATGACAAAGGGACATAGGAAGCTTACACAGCTACTACAGCACAGTAACCAACTTGACTAAAAAAAACAATTAGTAAATTTAGGAAGGCCCAATATGGTAGCTGAGTTCTGATTTTAGGTAGTTAGTATGTGCAGTCTCCTGCTGCATGAACTTTGCCACAAGCCTGGATTACGTCTAGGGACTTATGACTGTGACGGAGCTGTGTTCATTCTCATGAGGGGAAAGAAACTTAGATATAAGACTTTCTATGACTATACAGTGAAACCCACCCCCTGAGAGGACGCATAGTGGAGTGAGAATGTGGACACTGCACTCCGACAGCCCAGGTTCGAATCCTGGCTTCCCTCCTTGCCAGCTGTGTGACTCTAGGCAAGTTACTTAACCTCTCTGTGCCTTAGTGTCTTCATCTGTTAAACGGGAGATGATAGTAGTAACAAACTCACGGGTGTTTATTAGAATTAAATGGGTTAATATAGGAGGAGTGTTTGGTACATAGCCAGCACCATATAAACGTTGGGCAAATAAAAATAAATAAGTTAAGGTTCCACCTCTTGGACATAAAGGGAAAAGTAACCAAGAGCTGATTCTGTTGAATTCTGAGTCCACCACTAGACTAAGAGATTCTTTTCTTAATTCATAAGGGGACCAGTGTTTTCTTTCACAGCATGTCCATTTAGGGGAAGTTAATTTCTGGGATCAGGGGTAAGGCATTCTGTTCAGGGAGCACAGATATTGCTGGGGTGCATCCTTGCCCAAACCTTCAAAGACGTGAAAAACCTGAAAAGGGCATAGAGAAAGTTGGACAGCAGCTTCCGTGCATCTGTAGGCGCTGCCTGGTGAAATCAAGTGGGTGGAACGAAGAGGTGGCAGGTTCCCCGTAGGCGTGTGTGCACACACATGTGTGCATGTTTTTTCCCCAAAATAACAGTATCAAGAGCAAGAAGCAAGGAGCTATCCAATGAGGATGGAGGGTATCAATGTGTGAATTGTGATGGAGAGAAAAGTGCATGTTTCTGGTCCCATGCAAGGTGGTTGCTGGTCATCTTTGGCTCAAGCAACCGAGAAAACACCAAATATCTCCTTTACATGTGATTTCAAACCTATATGCATATCTGTGGGTGTTTAAGAGGACGTCAGGACTGAAGAAAGAATTCATTCTGACTTTTACATACTAGAATAAATCAATCTGCATAACTTTGAGAACATTATAGCAGCCAGTCAAATTAGCCCTGAGCCCAGTGGCGGAAGTTAGACGATTGGACCAGAAGGGAAAGAATAAGTCGTAAGAAGGGTTCATATTAACTGAGTACTGCCTATGGTTAGGCACTGTTCTACGTGCTTTACCTAAATTAATATAGCTAAACCCTCATGGCAGTTTTCCAAATGAGAAAACAAAGGTTCAAAGAGTTTGCATCACAGGACTAAGATTTCACAGCTGGGAAGAAGCTGGCTAGAATTTGAAATCCAGAACCTGGTATGCATCCTCAACCAGGTTATACTGCTTTATTTTTCATGAATCTTAAAAGTCGTAATTCTTATTGACTACCCCTATAATATTAGATCATGATTCTGCTCTATGTCCAAACCAGTCGAATAAAGGAAGAGAAGACAATCATTCTAGGTTATTCCAGCCACCACCACCACCACCATATTCAGATGTATGAAGTGGTGGTTGTGTGAGGGGAAGCTTTAAGGAGTCTGGACAACCAAATAATGATTTCTATGAGCTGCTCCAATAGACTGAAATCTAAAAATAATGGGGCGTGGATAAGGCAGTGTTCCTTGAGAAATCTGAATATTTGTGTATTGTGTTACCAAATCTAGGCTATCCTTAATAATCAGAAGCTTTGCTCTTTTTGCCTTCATAGGTGTGTATGTAGGTAGACAGAGTTTATGATATTCAGAAATGTGGGGAAATATCACTGCAAATTCAATGCTCCAGAATAATTCCTTTGAAATATTTGAAGACCTACAAATGCTGGGAATCCAGCTAGCTTAAATTGACAGTTTCAGGCACCTGTATTTTTGCAATGCATATATCCAAAATGTAGACGTTGAACGCATTCATTCCCATATCCAGGTATAATTATTAATGTCATCCCTTTAAATATCCATGACTAAGAATTTAGGGGGCATTTTAAATTTCCCCAACTATAAAATATAGTCTGGATTTATCTTGCAATTTCAAATGTGCCTCAAAGCTGAAATGAAGACCTTGTCATTGATTTGCTTTGGATATTTAGCAAGCCAGCCCTGTATCTGCCTGAGATAGAAAGCCAGACTTACTTGTCATTTCTGTATATAAGATTTTGTGTTAATGACAAATATCATAATATTCCCATAGTATAATTATTGATTTTCTGAAGCTTATGCAGAATGAGCAACCCGGCCTCCAATTGTCTCCCAGAATGGGGCATGAAAAGTTCACCTATTTTGTAAATTAAAATCAATATTTTCAATCTCTCCTAAAGGTAATTTTCCTAATTTAGTGGACTTTTCCCTAACATTTATTTTCTCTTTTAATTATAAAATGGCAGGTTATTGATTTTCGTATGTAACCTCTTGACGCCCTGAGTGCGTTTTTATTGCTCACAGAGGGTGGGGGAGGGGAGAGCAGTCGCACCTCTTAATGAGGATCTTTAATTACTAGCTGAACAGTATTAATTTGCTTTGATAAATTATGACATGCACTTTCCCTCGCTCGCACATTCCAGGGGAAGCATTTAGAAAGCTGTCGGGGAAGGTCTTTCATTCTGGGTGGGTTTTCTGAACTCTTATCAAGTCGTACCTAGAAGAACTCTTTTAAATGCTTATCCAAGGCCAGTCTCCAGAAGCAGACATACATAAATCAGCATATCCCATGAACATATATAAATCTTTTCCAAAGACAAGCGTCTGTTTGCCTATAAAGCTAAACAGCATTGATTATTTTTCCTAAGCCTAATCATCTTCAGACTCCTTGAGGCTTATTCTCAAGACAAATGATTGATATGTCAATAAAAAGCAAAAAAAAAAAAGTCCAGGTGGGTCTCAAAGACAGTGCTTAGCCAGCATCTACGGCCATTCCATTTTAAAGTTTAAATAAAATTAAAGGCACCTAATAGAAGTAGACTATTTGCAAATATTTTCAAGTAGCATGCTTCAAGTTATTCAGTGTAATTAGAAATAGTGTTTCTAAGAATCTTGACAAAGAGACCTCAAAGGGGATTCTTACAGTTTTCCCATCATTGTGAGAAATCCCCTCTGCCATCTAATAAAAAGATTTTTAAAAATGGTGTGTTTTAGAGATAATCAAGATATCTAGCCAACGAAACTGTTGATTGAAAGCACCTTTAATATTCCTAAATAAGTAAAACAAAATAAAAATAAATAACACAAGGTTATACAAAGATGTCGACATGGTACTGACAAATAGCGAATTCATCCGTTTCTCAATTGCCAGCCAGATCACTGCACGGCTCACCCACACTGTATATCATATCTGCCAACTCATTTCTGTGATTAAATATTCCATCAGTGGGGCTATAAGGCGGCAAAGCTTAACAAGATTCATAAGATGCACCACTTGAACACACATAACTCACTTCCGTGGATGGAGAGCACTCGCCTGCAGAGGAAAATTGGAATTGAGTTAAATTACTCCACAAGTCGCGATCAATAGGCAAGGGAAAAAGATCTTCCAATGCAATGCCAATCGAAGACATAGTTAGGTCCTGATGGCAAGAAACACAATTAAAGGAAAAAATAGAGAGATGCAGAGTAAATCAACTTGAAAACCTTGAAGATGGTGATGAGCAATAGTCTTGGTGACACTATTATGATTAGCGGAGATTTTTTAGTGGGAAGAAGAGGGCCCTGAATGGATACTTCTCTTGGAAAAACAGTTTCTGGTCTCGAGAGGGGAGAAAAAAATGACAAGAACTAGAAGAAGGGCGTACCTGGCTGCAAAGTCATATTTGAAAGGTGGTCAGGTCTTGAAACTAGATTATCCTGGGGTTAGAGGGAGGATCAGATAAGATAATGAGTATAAAAGAACTTTATAGACAGTACAGTAAAATAAAAATATAAGAGATTAGTGTGATCACTGAAGTCACCTCGATTGATGATGTCCACATTGGGAAAAACCTGGGCACGGACCACATGACTTGATGCCAGGCTAGGAGATGGGAAAGTGGATTGGGATCTCAATATAAAGTTTAAAAATGAAGAGGATGGATGTAGCATTCTGTGATTGCTTATCTCGAAAGGGCAGCTGTATTTGACCTTGGATTACCCGTACAAAGGTATTGGTTTTCTCTGGGCTTTTGGCCACTGTGAACCATGATTCATTTAAGAATTGGGTCAAAAGAAGGTAGATGTCCACCTCCCTCCCAGGTGCTCCCCCCTTCACTTCATTGAATCCATTACAGTCAAGAGAATGACCTTTAACCACACTTTTCGATGGACTTCTTTCCAATTCCCTTCCTGCTATTTGGATACAATAGCATCCGAAAAAAAAGTAAGATTGTCCAGAACCTGTGATAACAGGTCCCTGACCCAAGCTGCTTTTCTTTTATTGGTCACAGTCCTGAACTTTGGATTGGGCTTATCTTGATCTGCCAACACACTGGGTACAAAACATGCCCCGTTTGGGGTGACTACCTTAGCATCCTGAAAGAGTGTCATGTGGGTTTGAAAGGTACCTGCTACCACCCTGAGCCCCTCAAAGCAGCAAATATCCAGATGCTGTTATGGCTCTAACATTTCCCATAACCACCCAGAGGACCAGCCTGCCCTAGACTCAGAGTCATGGCAGGAAGGAGCCACTACTTATGAGCAATGACCTTTGGCTCAGCGATGTTTTGTATAATTTACATATCTGCCAGATTCCAATGCAGTGCACTTCAGTGAACTGGAACAGAAGAGTCCAGATTTAGGTCCCCAAGCAAAGGATTTATAGCCTGGAAATGTTCCACTTCAAAGAGTTTATCTCGTACATCTGTTTACCTTTCCTTCCCTTTTGCTTGCAATTCACTTTCCCTCTCTCCTCTCCTCCCCCCTCCCCTTCTGTCTTATCAGATTTTGTTCCATCTCTGCCCACATTTGGCCTTAATTTTTGTCTGCATCCTTCCCTGTCCCGCAGAGGGAATGCAGCTCGGCTTTGATGGAGCCTGTGGGGGGTTTTCCTCTTCAAATAGGATCAGAACTTGCTTATATGCTGAAAACTGCATTTCCTACATAAATTAGTCCTCATTCCATTGCATGGAAAGGCTATCAAGGAGAGCTCCCTGAAAAGCAAGGAGTTTCAGAATGGTCCTTGTAGGAGAAGCCCCACCTCTAGGCTGTGGGAGGAAGATGAGGTTTGAATAACTGGCTCTGGATAAATTTCACAGAGAAAGTTCTAGGCTGACATCATCAATATACTGAGCGACTCAGAACATCAGCAACAAGAAGCCAACCTGGGGCGCTTGTTCTGTGCCATGCACTGGCCTAGTCCGTTTGCATCTCCTTGAATCCTCATAACAATGTTAGAGCACTACCTTTGTTACAGAAATTATGAAACCAAGCCTTCGTGGAGAGTTTGTCTCATTCCCTAAATCACAGAGCAAGTATGTGAAAAGTCTGTTTATTATATAAAGGTCTTTTTTCTAACCTCAAAGCCCATATTTCTCATCACCTTGCTTGCAGCTTCCTCAGTAGGAATAGACGTAGGAATAGATGAGGGCACTCCCTTGATGTCTTCTATTCATCAAGTCATAGAATATAATGATAATTAATTGAAATATCTTTGCATTTAATATTACCTGCTGCATGCCAAACTCCATGATGGGATCTTCCCATTTGTTTACAGAAATCGCAACTTTGGAAGATGGATCATTTTCTTCATTTTGCAGATAAACTAGAAATCCAGTGAAATTAAGCTGCCCAAAGTTGCTGACTTCCACAGTTAAAGAGCTAGGCCCAAACCCAGATGTGTGTGATTCTAGAGCCAGAGCCTTTTTACTACGACCGGGTTACCTCCCACACATGCTTTAGTTAATCTGATATCTTGGATTTACGCTTCTTAACTGGGAGTGATTTGCCCCCCAGGGGAATTAGGCAATTTCTGGAGACATTTTTCATTGTTCTATCTAGAAGGAGGAGTGTTCATTACTGGCATCTAGTGGGCGGAGGCCGAGGATGCTGCAAAACATCCTCCAATGCTCAGGACAGCCCCAACCACAAAGAATGATCTGGCCTAAAATGTTGATAGTGCTGAGGTTGAGAAACCCTGTTCTATAGAAGCGCATTAGTGAAGATGTGACCTATGTACCCAATATCTTAATTCTCATGCTCTACGAATTGCTACCGCTAAAGATGTATGAGCAGCTGTAGTGATCAATGCAATCAAAGAATGTAAAGTGAGAAACCCACCCAAATGGTTCCCCTTCTGGGCATTAGTTTGTGATTTTGGGTTCCAGAAGGGAAAAGCTTAAAGTCTGATTTGATGCTGCAGAGCTGTGTCAGGGGTCCCCAAAACCACTCTCAGGCTCTGTGATTGGCCAGAAATATTCACAGGACTCAGAAAGGCTATTATATTCACAGTTTCCGTTTATTACAGCAAAAGGATACAGATTAAATATCAGCAGAGGGAAAAAGCACATGGGATGAAGTCGGAAGAAACCAGGCAGAAGCTTCTGGTTGTGCTTTCTCACTGGAGATGTGCTTAATTATCCCAGCAATGGGGTGTGACAACACGTACAAAGGGTTGTCAGTCAGGGAAGCTCATCTGAGCTTTGGTGTCCAGGGTTTTTACTGGGAGTCAGTCACACAGACTTGGAGCATCCATGTGACTGACTTCAACTACTCAAACTTTAGCCCAAAGAGCCAAAATAAGCATTCACCGTGAATCGCTTTCCTACCATAAACTATCTTATCAAACTGGGGCTGTGTGGACCGAGACCTTGGGCATCCCAAAAGAGTCTTAGCAGGTAGAGTATTCCAAGGGCTTAGAGCTCATCTAGCAGGAGCTGATCAAGGGCCAATCCTAAAGACAACCCTTTTTCGGGAATGTGTGGGGTTTCAGCAGCCCAGACCTGCTGAGTTAACCCTTCCCTGTACAACAGTTAAAAAAAAAAATGAAGATGGCAAGTTCAGAATATATAGTGATGGTGATAATGATGGTAGTAGTGAGGATGCTCATGCCACTGTGTTTCTTGGTCCTAGGAGAAAAGATCAAGCTGAATTTAGTTATGAAAGAGAAAAGAATGTGTGGCTTTTCACCTAGAGCAAGTTTCTTCAGGAAAGGGCCAGTTAGTAAATATTTTCAGCTTTGTGAGTCATATAGTTTCTGTCACAACTACTTGACTCTGAGGTTGTAGTGCAAAAGAAGCCATAGGTGATACGTAAATGAATGGGCATGACTGTGTTCGAATAAAACTTTATTTAAGGATACAGACATTTAGATTTCATATAATTTTCACACGTCGTGAAAGAGTCATCTTCCCCACCGCACAAAATGTGTAAAAATGTGAAAGCCATGACTATTTTGTTGGCCCTGGCTTAGAGAGTCCAGATTTAATACGCACGAAGCCACCAGCGTAAGCCCTGGGGAGACTTTTTTTTTTTTAGCATTGCACTGTTGCAGCAATTACACAACACTGCATGGACTTGTAAGACAGCTGGCTGTCACTCAGTTTTGTGATGTTCATCAAGCAAGGGCCAAAGAGAGAGGCCGTGTATAAATTAACATGTACCACTGGCTTCCATTAATTCATCCTTTAGCTCATGGTTACAGCACTGAGGGCCTGGGAAGTGCCAGGCACTGTGATAGGCACTCAGGGAGCATCCTTGCCTCCAGAATTCAGCAGGGCAGAAAAGGAGGCAGACAAATAAGCTCAGTGTATAATAAATGATGGTACCTGCTGGAGCACCGAAAAATAACAACTCTCTCTGTATTAAACAGAGTGGTATACATTGGGTCTTCAAGGTTGACTAAGAATTTGCCTGGAAAGAAGGTGGAGAATGATCATTGCAGAGTAAGGAGGCATTTGATAGAGTCGAAAGTTTCTCAACCTTTGTCTTCAGAATCCATTGAGAAATGTTAAAAAACAAACGGAAATAAATACAAGAGCTGATCTTCAACTGAGATGGGAATTTCTGGGGCAAAATCAGGTTTCTCCAAAGGCTGAGAAATATCGATCTGTTGAGATTGGAGAGTACTTTCTGGAGAAAAGTTGCAAAAGTCCTAATAATGCCATACAAAGTAATCTGGAGTCTGGAATTTACCCTCTGAGTGGTAGGCAACCATTGCAAACTTTGATGATAATAATAATAATAATGTAAAAAGAACACCTGGGGATGTATTAGTCCAATATTTACACTCAAAACAAATAATAGTCTTATCATGAGGACTATTTTTAAGATGTGGATTAAGCCCTGAAGGGCTGAAAGAAATAAGACCACATCTGCAACTGCTCACCAATCGCAGAGACTGGGTTTTTAATAGACCCCAGGATTATAAACTGGTGCCCAACACCAAGGCTGTTATAAAACTTGCCTCCTAATTTTGTCCAGATATTTTTCTAGGAGAGTAAATTACCAGAGGTTTCAAAAATGATGTGATTTCATTTTCTTTTTAATGTTTTAATTGCATTGCCATTCTCTTATAAACTATTTAGTTTTGAAGATTTTTTGCTTCCTACTTTTAGCATTCTTTTCAAAATTTATAGTTCACTGTTATTAGCCCAACCAATTAAGCTGTTGTATAAATAGAGACAAATTGGCCAAATATTGTTTAATACCCTGTATGTTAGTTATATGTAGATACTCATTCTCCAAGTGTAAAACAAAACTGTCCCGTTGTCTTTTAAAAATGTAGTGTTGAAGAACCAACACACAAATTGGAAAATCCTACTTAGATTAACTACACTGATGACAGTTAATGCATTTCTAGAACTTCTACGGAACTGTTACAACCCATTACAGTGGAAATATTGGTTTATGAAAAATTAATAAAGCCAGTGGAAAATGGAACCCAGCATCTGCATTAGCTATTTACACCAAAAGAATCAGCCAGAATTAATTATGCCGTATGCTACATTCTAATGAGTTTTTCATTAAACTGTATACCATTATGGAAACTAAACAAGGATTATTCAAAGAATAATGCCAACGGCTGTTATTTTTTTCAGAGATTAAATTAGTTAATGGGTTATACATTTAAATCTGACGCAAAGGTTAATTGATGTACACTTATCATTGTATTAAACCCAACATCATTTTAAAAACATAAACACCTTAAGATCACTTATATTTGCTCTAGAAAAAAGTGTGAATCTGTTTGTCTATTTCTAGTGTTTATTTGATATACATACGTGTGATATTGTAAAGATTGAAGCCCTCTGTGTTAGTTCTCTGTCATTTTTTGAAAACAATTTTCACCAAGTGAAATATTCTATTTGCTTTCAGCCCATTTGTGTGTGTGTGTGTGTGTGTGTGTGTTTGTGGTGTGAGAGGCATATTTAAACAAATGTATCTGACGACTCTTTGAGAGATTCAAAGTTGAAGTGTATTTTCTACTTTCACAAAAGAATGAGGTCCAGGTTTGAAACCTAATCTGAGATAGGAAGGAAACTCAAGATAGATTTCTACCTGCTTTCCACAAATACATCCAGTTCCTCCGAATATACAGTTCTGTAGTAGTCCTGTTGCTAGGAAGATGAGAGAGAGAGTGAGGAAGGCCATCTGGGTTCTTACAGAGTCATAGAAACTCCACTGATTTCAGCTAAAGCACAATTTCTATGTTTTTTTCCTCTTGAGCAAAGATTTCAAACTAAAATGTCTTTAAGAGCAGGCTGTGAGATACGTAAATGAAATGTGCAAATGGGAGGGGACATGTCTCAATTTGGGGGAGAAGTGGTCTCTTCCTATCACCCTGAGTGGCCCTGCCAGGCAGGAATACTGGCCCAAACCCATGTGGCCCCATCTCCAGATTCCTCAGGAGAAGTCAGACATCTGTCTCATAAAATGATAGCTCCTAAATTTAAATCTTTGCAATTAATTCCCAATCTTAAAAGGTTTCCCATTAATTCTGTTACGTTAGGCATTATGTTAATGGTCAAACAAAAGAGTTCACTAGTTATCAATTGTCTACTTCTTTCTCAAAGGAACAAGGGAACAAAATAAGTCCCCGAAGTGCCAGATTTTGAGACTACTTTATAATAATTATATATAATCATTATTACTACTTCCATTATTATTACTGAGATCACTTATCAACTAGTATTTGTCAAATCCTTCCATTGTAATAGTTCCAATCCTTACAACAATACTGGCTGAAGTAGATATTTTTGTCCTTATTTTACAGATGGGAAAACTGAGGGTCAGGAATGTCAAATGACTTGCACAAGGTCAAAGACACTTACGGTCAGCAAAGCCGGAAAACAAAAGCTAAGGTTAAAAGTTTCGGAGGCCCATGCTTTTTCCCCTACACTATAAGACCTTCAGAGTTCACTATTTCTCTTCTCTGTGTCCCTCCATGTCTTTTTTCAATCCTGCAAGTGGGCTTTTCTTATCCATAGGAGATAAATCCTGCCCAGAGGCTTCCTTGGTTGGATTTAAAACTCTATTACCAATTCTTAAACATGAGCATGAGGTTCTGGCTAACACCTTTAGCCTGGAAGAGTCAGGTGTGTTCAACTAAAAGGTGACCTCAGAATTCTTAGATGTGGCATCGTTGAAATGGTATTGGTGCGTATTTATCCTTCCAAGGTTGGAGAGGATGTTTAATCAACTCAGGAACAAGTATCACCATCGATAACTGGGTATAGCTTCGTGAAGGAGTCTGAGCTTTGGAGTCATACAAAGCTGGCTCTCAGATGTCAGTTTTGCCTCATAGTTCTTTTCTCCCTCTGAGCCTTGCTTTCCTTGTGGGTTTGATAAGGAAAAACATTATAATGCATCTGGAGCATACCTGGTATAGTATCCGAAACTCAGTGGCATCTTAATGGTCACTCTTGTTAATATTGACTATGCTTGAGGTTGGGTCTGTGGTCCCTAGCATTTTACTGCTATTAGCAACAAGAGCATTCCCTGGGAGTTTATGAGAAATGCAGAGTCTCAGGCCCCACCCCAGACCTACTAGATAAGAATCTGCATTTTTAAAAGAGTCCCCGGTGATTCAGTACATTTTAGAATTTGAGAAGCAAAGCCCTAGATGGCCCTTATCTATGTACTGACACCTAGAACCCTGAAGGCCAAATATCTGAGGAGATAAAACTTTTTCCGTGGTTTTTGTTGTGGCTGAATTGCTAGCCTTTCACAAATACCCTACGAGACATTTTTTCATTGTCTTGAACAGCAATGAATTAAAAAGAAGTTTGGGGCAAGTATTGAAAAACACATGGGTTTAAAATTATTTGGGATGTTCACTTTTAACAAAAATGAAATAAAATTAAAATTTTGCAACTATGATAAGATGATACCCTCTGAAATATTTAGTGACAGCTTCCTGGGGAGGGACTAATGCTGTCCCGAGACATGATCACTAGTAGTATTTTTCCAAACAGAAAGGGGTATTAGAACAGAGGTCAGCAAACTGTTTCTATAGTGGTCCAGATAGTAAATATTTTAGCCTTTGTAGTCCGTAAGGTCTCTGTTATAACTGTTCAGCTCTGTCTGGAAGCATAAAATCAGCCATAAGCAAAACGGAAATGAATGAGTATGGCTGTTTTTCAACAAAACTTCATAGAGACTGAAATTTGCATTTTATGTAATTTTTACTTGTCACCAAATATTAGTCATCTATTGATTTTTTTCTCAACCCTCTGAAAATATAAAAAATATTTTTAGCTTATAGGCCATGCAAAAGGATGGTAGGCTGGATTTGGCCAAGAGACTGTAGTTTGCCTATGCCTCATTTAGAAGATTAGCCTTAAAACCATGGGTCTAGGAGTCTGATTGGTTTGATTTGCATTCAATACCACAAGATTTCTATCTGTGGGAACTTGGGGAAGATCCTAAAATCCTGTGTGTCAGTATCCTCATGTATTAAACGGGGATAGTAACAGTACCTGTCTTATAGGGCTGCTAAGAGTAGGAGATAATATACATTAAAGACTGAGTGGGTCTGTTTGGCACTTATCAATTATTCAGAGAGCAATTTTTGGAATAGCTACTGTTGATAATGTTTATTATCCTCTTGAGTCAATTCAATTTTTTTTGTAAAAGCCGTTAGCCTAAATTTTGGAGGCAAGAGAATAAGAGAACAGTTCAAGTGAATCATTCCGTCTTCTATACAGTAAATAATCAGGGAGAAAGTCATACAGAGATTCTTCGCAGTTTTCTTGCAACTTTTATGTACAGTCCGAAACTATGTCAAAATAAAACGTGAAAGGAAGAAAGCGAGAAATGATGTATTTTTAAATATTATGAAAGTTAAAACTTACAAAATAAATTGGAGAGAAGGATTATTTACCCTATACACAGATCCACTTCAGGTCTCCTTTAAATATGGAAATCCCTTGGTACCATTAAAATATGATTTGATCTGTAAGACTTAAACACACATACAACATTTTTCTGCAACATCTGTGCCTAAATGGAGACACCTCTGTCTTTAAAACTCTAGCATAACCCTTCAGAAAAGCTCGTTTTTTCAGGCATGTATAAAAGCGTTAGGTATTAGCTGTGAAAATATTCTTACATGGATCAGCTCAATGCTAGCTATGTTCAAAAATGTAGAACGGCAAAAGCACCCACGGCCCATCTGGGAGTTGGATAAATTTGTCAGTTGGAAGCAGGAACCTCAATTGACAGGGACCGCATGCACCCTCCCAGGCCTCTACATCTAACAGAAGATTGACGCTTGTATGATGCTTCATAGAGGACCCTAATGTATAGGGCCTCACTGGTCCTTCAGATAGGGTTCATCATAAGGTAGGTGAGTGTCTCAGTTTGCTAGGGCTGCCGTGACAAAGAACCAATGAATGGGTGGTTTAAACAACACATATTTATTTTCTTACAATTTTGGAAGCTGGGAGTCTAAGATCAAGGTGTCAGCAGGGTTGGTTTCTTCTGAGGCTTGTAGATGGCCATCTTCACCCTGTGTCTTCACATGGTCTTCCCTCTGTGCCTATCTGTGTCCTAATCCCCTTTTCTTATAAGGACATCAGTCGTATAGAATTAGGGTCCACCATAATGGCCTCATTTTAACTTAATTACCTCTTTAAAGGCTCTGTCTCCAAAGTCACATTCTGATGTGCTGGGGGTTAGGATTTCACGTGTACCTTAGAGGCGGAGGAGACAATTCAGTCCATGTCAGCAGGGTAGGAAGGAGTATGTCTTCTTGTGGACGTGAAACCCAAAGTGATCTCTCTAGGATTACGCCATTGGTGGTTCTGTGTCCTGTCTTCACCAGCCTGTCTCCAGAGACTTTGACAGGATAGCTGAGACTAGAAGTGAGTTACTCTTTTTGTTCAAAGTGCTGCAAAATAAAGGCAAAATTTGTCAACGAACAAAATGGTAGAGATTAAAAAGTAAATAAATTCTACCTCTTTGCCCACAGAAGTACTCAGACTAGATAAATTTAGTCATTATTACTTTTCTTCTAAATATGTGGAGGTGACCTCAGGCCTGGATCACTCAAAGTGCATCCTAGGAGCAGCAGGTTCACCTAGGGTGCTGACCCGCTGAATCACAATCTTCAGAGGTGGGACCTGGGAGGCGGCACCACTGAACATTCTCCCCAGGTGATTCTTAAACCTCACAGGCTTTGAAAACCTCTGATTTAATGAAGGGGAGAACTTGTGGCGTTGAGATTTGGGGAACCGGCTGTCCTCCAGTGTTTCTCAAAGTGTGGTCCCTGGACAACAGGAGAACTTGTTAAAAATGCAAGTTCTCAGGCTCCACCCCAGACCTATGGAATCAGGAAGACTGAGAGTGGGGCCCAGCATTCTGCGTCTAACATGTCCTCCAGGTGACTCTGATGAGGTAGGGGACTCTGATGAGGTAAGGGACTGAGAACCAGCAGGGGATGGCACCCTGGGTGACTGCGCCCCTTTCCTTACTGGACTGCTCCTGTAAAAAGGAAGGTTGTGGGTTTCTGTTTCGGTGAAGTAGCCATTTCTCACCCACTCAGAGCTTGTTCTTTCAATGATGACCAACATTTTCCTCTTTTTATTCTGATTTTTTAAAAAGTTTTTAAAAATTATTAGGAAGAAGTCATTGATAAAGTGAGTAATGGCTGAGGAACCTGGCTCACTTGTTTGTCACCTGCAATTTTCCTCTGACAGACCATCAGGCTTTTTTGTAAATGATATCCTTACTCTGTACCTTTTTTTTTTCCATCTCTAAGGAAGGACTATTACTATCTGACCCTTCTTATTAGGGAGGCACAAAGGCAGTGTAAACATTTTTTGGTAAATATCGAATACAACTTTTTTTTAATGTAAAATCAAAGTATTCCTGGTAGTGATTACTATTACTGTTAAACATTTTCAGTTATGAATACAATCTATAACAGAAATATGGAATAGATACTTTGCCAAAGTCATCATAGTCGTATCCAATAAATATTGTTCCAAAATTACTTTTAAATTTTATGTATCTCAACAAGCAAAGTAGCTTACCATATAGTTTAAGATTTGGGGTTGATATTCAGAATCATTTCTTTGTTCCTTTTCTTACATATGTATTTGTTCTGAACCTAAATGTATGAGTACTAAAAAAGATGGCATGTTGTGCTTTTTAAAAGCACATGGGGTTCTGTGGGTGTGCCCTGGAACCCACACAGTGCCAGGCACATAGCAGATGCCAATAAATATCTGCTGAATGAATGATTCTACTTGTAGCCCCATCTTTTCCTAGCTGAGCTCTTGAGACCGAGGGAGGAAGCTCTGTATTGGTCTCCTGCGTTGACTCACCATTTGCAGGTGGGATTTTCCCTCTCAGCCCTCATGCTAGAGTCACTAGGCTATGTAACATTAGGAAAGCAGGACCCTAACAAAGGGCTCTGTTTTCAAGAGATTCTGGACTAGCCCATGGTAGATGTCTGCCGACATAGAGAGCACGTGACACAGGCAGAACCTCATATAATAGGTGCTCCGAATTCCCCTGGGCTCCTAGATGTTTTATAGTTTTGTTGTTGTTATTCTTTGTGTCTTTGTTTGCTTTTCGCATTTCAATAGAGATCAGAGCATCCTTCTCCAAATTTCCTAGCCCCTAACAAAGTGAATTGGCCACTCCTAGTTGCCAAGGAGTTGGAATGCTTCTTTGACTGTTTTTTTAAATCCAGAAATCATACAAAAGGCCCAGTCATTCACTACTGGGCTGGTTTGGAACTCTGCCTGTTTGATGCTAAAATGGAAGGGCAGACATTGCAAAACAGCCTTTCTTTTCTTCCTCCACCTCCTTCCTTTTAATTTTATATCTTGAGAGTGTAACATGGCTGCCTATCAGAAACCTTTAAGTTTCTCTCTTCAGTTGCTTCCTGCCTCTTGGCCTAGGTCCCTGGACTCATGGGGATAGGAAGATGAGTAAGACATGATTCCGGCCATCTTGGAGTTTGTAGCATCCATGGAGAAGACATTCATTACATAGATTATTGCAACACAATCTAGAAAAGTAGAGGAAGGAAGTAGAACCCTGCCAGGTGAAGGCAAATAGATTCTGTTTCTAGGAGGAGGGGAAGCCACAGTTGGGTTGGGAAGGGAAGGGAATTATCTAGGGAGAGGGGAACGGCTTCTGGGAGAAGAAACAGCCTGTGCAAAGGCACGGAGGTGTGAAACTACACTGCTGTTCCAGTTGGTTTGAGTCCAATTTCCTCACCTAAGAGTTGGCAGCAGAGTCAAAAGTTTAGATGCTTTCTTCCTTCCTGTCCGTGATAGGATACACCTCACCAGGCTTCTCCCTTTCCCTCCAGACACCAGGAATGATCCCCTATGCTGTAGGGTGTCTCCAGGTGAGCAGGAAGGGTTGGGATGCCCCTTCTGAGACCTTGACCCTGGCTCACCCTCTCCTAGCTGGAGGATTCCAAATTCTACTTGAGAGTGGCCCAGTGGACATCTTGCCAGAATTCCGGATGCTGATGATCATGGCGCTCTGAGTGAGCGAGTGTGGCTAGTTTTAGAAAAGTCTCTGATTATTCCGAGATCGAGGTCTGTCACATGGAGCCCCGTCCCTGCCCGTTGCAGATACAGTCATCAACCTTCCAGGAAATGGATGACCAGGCTGCCCAGGTTTCACGTGAAACTGCATGAGTCCATCTTAAAAGAACCAGAAAAGAGGAGGAAATAAATCCCATAGATATAGCTTGTGACTATATGGAAACTCTAGGCAGGCAAATTCCCAGCCGTGAACAAGGGGCAGAAAAAGTTGGCTAGAAAAAGCACCATGTTTAGCAAAAAGATCAGAAATGAAGAGATCTTTAAAAACCTGTAATAATTCAATCATATTCGTTAATCCCTCTGAGGGCCAAGTATTTTGCTAGGGGCAAGGGATAAAAATATGAGTATGATTTGCCTCTGACCCAGAGGATATTCTCTGTAGCGAAGAAGGCCCATATATAAATAAAAAGTTGTAATACAGCATGACAAAGGATCTACTAGGGAGATTTTTTTTCAATGTCATAGGCGTATAGAAGAGGGAGTAATCAATTAACTCCTGGGGACTGGGAAAAGAGGAGGTGACTTTTAAAGGGTGCAGAAAGGAGTGGGGGAGACATTTTTTTTAATTAAACCACAAATAGGATTGGAATCGCCAACATTCAACTCTATTTGACGTAAAAATGGCAATTTCATCTGATTTAACCTAACAGTAAGGGCACGACTAGCATGGTGGTTCCATACGGTCCACCAACTCTGATCAAATGGTAGTATCTGCCTAGAAACTGTCTTGAGAATGATTCTGAGGATTCCAGGATGACAGGAAAGGATAATATTGAAATTGATTAATGGTCTGTCCTGGCTAAGGGATGGGTATAAATTGAACATAGTTGCCATCCTTAAATTATAAGGAGACTTACAAGCAAAGATACAGAAGTGTGAGAAGTACAAGATGTTGCCATGATGGTAGACAGTTCATGGCGGTCGGAGGTAGATGGTCTCTGGGGGTGACGGGGGACAGAAGGAAGACTCATTAGAAAGCTAGGTTGGCGTGTATCGCCTTGAATGCCTTGAATGACCTTGTAAACAGTCCTCATGCTGCTGCTTGTACCCTATTATCTATTTGACTGACTTTTTAAAACAAACACACATTACTTGTTCCCCGCATCCCCAAATGCATGGAGGTTATAACGTTCTTCTCTGCTGCTTTGTCTTTGTTTAATTCAAAGCTTTCTTTTAAGAAAAAGGTCACAAAGTACTAAGAGAACATACAATAAGTACTTTGCAAATTAAATTGGAGGATGTTTTTACGTAAGATAAAAACCAAGTCCTGTGACAGTATAGATTCTGTTATACAAAGGTCAAAATCATTGCATGAAGATTTTCTTTTCCTTTTTTTTTGCTACTAAGAGGACATTCAAAGAAGTTATTTCAGTCTAGTATCTCAGGATCCACGGGATAAGAAAATTCGGAAGGCTTCATTATGCCTTTCCAGGATTTAGCTTTCCAGAGGAACTCTGTGTTGTGTCCCAATGGGATTCTCTAGATTGAATTGAGAGCATTGAAAATTGACCCTAAGGTTTTAATTGCACAATACTGAAATTTCCTTCTGAATAAATTTTTGCAAGAATTGTATTATTTTTCTTTGGAAACCTAGGCACCACAAGAAGCTTCAGATCTCATTTCAATGGTTTTTAACCAGAGGTGCACATAGGAGCCCCTTTGAGCAGCTTTCTCATGATCCACCTGCTTGGGTTGCAGCCTAGAAGATTCTAATTTGGTAGCTCTGTGTATCCTATAGAAACATTAGTTTTCTCAAAGATTCATAGCAATAAGCCAAAGCATGCAGACGACCTCTGCAAAGTCAGAATGAGTTTCACTGATAAAGCAGAGTTCTAACCCATGTCTTTCCTGGTGGGTGTCCTGTCTCCTATTGGTTGATTTTAGACCCCACACCCCTTGATCTGGGGTTTGATTGGTTTGCTATTGACCCCCATACTATGCCAGTTTCCTGCTAGAACTGGAAATACCTACTGAGTAGAAATTAGACCATATGAAGTTTCATCTTAGATGTTGAGACAAACTGTTTTTAAATGAAGTAGAAAGAAGAAAGAACTATCAGTTTCACAAAAGCTGATCATGACTCAGGCACATCCAGACTCTTAATATATTTACTCCCAAGAGAACGTCAGTTAATTTCACTCTAATATCCAGGCTTCTGCGGAAAGAGCGGAAGGGGGGTCTTCTACAGCCATAAGCAGGGGATACCAGGGTAAATGTGGGAAAGACTAGGGGACATTCCCTCAGAGAGAACTTCTGTCCATGGGCTACTTCTCTTTGTCAAAGATTGGATGGAGTTGGCTGACCTGGTGATAGGGGAAGGGTGAGAAGAGTTACGAATTTTAATAGAATCTTTGTTTTACCTGGAAATAATGTACAAAATCTAGAGAAACAGAGAGTAGAAGTGAAATTTGGGGAATGCTTCTCAGTCCTCCTCAAGCGATCCATGTATTTTGGCTCAGGACCTGAGAAATGATGGAGCAGGGGTTGGGGAGACCACCTTTGGAACGGGGTCTGGTTTTGTGCTTCAGAAAAGGTACCTATCTCTTAGTGGAGTCATGTGGCAGTGCCTCTCTATTTGGCACACCCCACTCACTCTGGAAGTTTGAACTACACTTTTGTTGATCTTGGGCAAGATATGAAAGGACTGTAGAACCCCCCCAGGTCAAATCTTCAAGGACATAGGTGAGTTCATGCTTCCCCGGGGGTGTGGGCTTCTTTTCATGGGAAATTCCTTTCTAGTTGCGATGATGACAGGAGAATCCACAAACAAATGGAGGAGGCTGACCTTGCCCAGCCAGGGAAGCGAACAGAAACCACAGGAACACATTTCCATCATCAATATGGGGCTTAAAACTCTTCAAAAGTCTCTCTCATTCTTTTCAACGTCTTTGAGTTTGCGCTTTGCAGCAGCAGGAGGGCAGAAGTGGTGCCCTGAAGATTCCTGATCCTAGTCTCCCTTGGAGTGGGTGGTTGTTCAAAACATGTCATCGATTGAGGAGCTATCTCAGGATTCCACCGTTCTCCCCCGCTGTAAAATTCCACTTTGCAAGGATAAGCCCAGTGCCCTTTGCTTTAAATCAGGCAGAGGAAAGTCATCGCTGCAGTGCAGCCGCCGTCTGTGGGCTTAGTGAAGCAGCCTCTCCCGCTGGAAGGCACAGAGCTTTAGGGAAGAAATGGAACGCAGAAGCCAAAGATGACCCCGAGTCTGGTGCGGGTCCAGGGTGGATCACAGGGATGGCAAAAGTTGCATTTATTTCTTCCCTGCCTTACTTCTGTTCTTCCTCTGAAGATCTATTCAGAAAGACTAAAGTGGGGGGAGGAAAAATTTTCTCTAAACATAGCAATGCGTGCATATGTTTACCATTTATTGAGTGATGATCACATGCCAGCCCCTGAATGGGGCACAGCTCCAGTTATATGGTTCACAGCCCTTCCTGGAGGTAGGTATATTCACCCATTTTCCAGATGGGAATCCCAAGGCACAGAGAGGTACAGTGACTTACCAAGATCACACAGCTAGGTAGTGCCTGAGCCAGGCTTATGGTCTAGTTCTCTCTGATATTTCTAAAGCTGCCTCTTGAGTATGCCGTGCTGCCTCCATCACTGATCTGAAACTGGGTCCTGGGGCATCCAGACCCCACTACTCAAACCCCATGTAAAAAGGAAATGCCTTGGGGGGCTGGGGGCGGGCTTCCACCAATTCCCTTTGGCTATGGCAGGGGGCTTCCGTGGGTGTCCCCTGGGAACATGCGCTCTGGGATGTGGCTATGTTGTCATTTCTCTGCCTTTTTTGTTTGCATTGCCGTGATCTCTCAGGTGCAGTGTGCCTGTTCCCAAACCAGATACCATCTCTCTCTCTCTTTCGTAGGCACGGTGCTGCTGTGCCAGGCGAACCAGGAGGGATCTTCCATGTACACTGCCCCCAGTTCACTTGTATATACTTCCGCAAGTAAGCCCGCGTTGTGGCTCTCTTTTTGTTTTGTGACATAAATCTGAGTCCAATCACCTTCCCTGCCATGTCAGTGCTCTCCCCCTCCCTCTGCACCCCCCTGCCTTGTGGCTCTCTACAAGGTGAAGTTGATTTTCATAAGCATGTCTGTTTTCCCTGTTGCCTTAGCATCTGCTCCCTCTGCTCATTACGTCTGAATCCCCACCTCCCAGATGTCCCAGCCATTCTTTGTTAGACCTGCCAGGACTGGGTCCAATGGGTGGGACATGGGGCATTGGGATGGGCGGAGGGTGATGGGAGGGGGGATGCTATAACTCATTGCCTGACTTCTATCACAGCTCTGCAAATTAATATGAAACTAATTGAAGTAAAAAACATGCAGGCTGCCCAAATGGTACCCTAGCCTAGCAAAAGGTGCTTGATTGGTACTCTTGAGCCCAATTTTCTCATTGTGGGAAATATTACTAGCCAGTGGCTAGTGACTTGTTTGCAAGGCCGTTCTATCCTTTGCTGTGTGATTCCACTGAGGAGGAGGAGAGAGAAGACTGTGTCTCTCCTCCTGCTTAACTGGGGGAAATAACAACAAGAAGGCACTTTATTAAATATGAATATAGCCATCAAGTGCTAGGGGGAGGAAACCAGAAATAAATACGGAAGATAAATCGCAATGTTGAGGTGGAAGAGCAAGGAATTCTCTGCCTGAGATGGATGCTCTGGGGTGGAGAGTACCCCACTCCCACCCGAGTTCCCAGAGCACAGTGAGGAATTAAAGTGCTCACTGATTCCACCATGGTTCCCCAGCAAGTTTGCCGCTCCTCAGAGTCCCCCGGCCACAGCCAAGACATGATCATCGATTCCATACAGTGTGTGTACACCCTGTGAAATTCCCACAAGTGCCAAACAGGTCCTCAATGGGCTCCGGGCTCACAAATGAGTCTAGGGGCCAGGAGGAAAGGGGGGCTGCTTCCGAGACAGGATAGAGAGGGGAGTGGGAGGGGAGCGGAGGTAACAGGCTTATGATGATTAAGAGGATGACAGACAGGGGAATCCTCACCGTGTGCCAAGATCAAGCATCTTGATTCCCACAGGCTGAGACAAACCCGGCTCTTCGCTGTGGGATCAAAGGTTGGAAGCAGTCACAGGGACCCCAAAATATAATGATTATGAGAAACCCGAGGGTCCCTCAAGGAGGGCCAACCAGTTGTTTCTCCCAACCAGAGTATAACCTTCAACAGCAGTTTTGACATTCATGACATGAAAGGTATTTTCCGTGTGCCCCGAGAAGCCAAAATCTAACCATACTGGCCAGAAGAAGTTCTTTCTGAATTTATGAAAATTGTCCCATTTGGGCCAGTGTAAATGCATCTACATTTATCTCCTAGAATTAGAATGCTACTATGCATTTTCACATATTCAACCTTGCTTAAACCTCTCAAAATCTGCACCAGGTAGGTATCATAATATTTGCTTTACAGCTGAGGAATTGGAGGGCGCTGAGAGGCGGAGTACCTCACCCAGGATCACACAGCCAAGTGTATGGTAGATTTGTTTTTTGAACCTGGGGAAATGATTCAACCTTTGACTGCTTTTCTGGCTCCATTTGAGTCTAAATCTCATCATCATTGCACTGTACCTGTCCCTCCTTCATCTCTATAAATATTATTTTCTGATGGAGAGTTCGTCTACCAAAACTCACCATAGGGTTGAGTTCCAGAGTATGATTTTGTTTTTTTCTCTGCTGTTGTTGTCCTATAGAACTGTCTGGGATGAAACGTTCTATATCTGCCCTGTCTGGTATATGTGATCTTGGAACCAAGGCATTGACTTTTTAGTGTTATTTCATGTTGATTAATGTAACTGTAATTAGCCACGTGGGGCTCATGGCTACCATACTGGACAGTGTGGCTCTCTACAATTGTAGGCCGTATTTCTGTTTCAGTTTGCTTTTCAGAAGTGAAGAAAACAAATTAAGTCCAGAAAAAGGCTAGTTTGAATTTGTACAGCTATTCTAAAGTGACTTGGGGAAAGTGTGTATCATAAATGGCACACGTGAAATATGTCACAAATACTCCATGTTAAAACAGCTGAAGCATACAGAGGAAACAGAACAATTTAAAGCAGGAGTCGGCAAACTATAGCCTGAGGGCCAGATCGAGCCCACAGCCTGTTTTCCTAAGGCTCGTGAGCTAAGACCAGGTTGCAGCTTTTCCCAGGGATGATAAGAACAAAACAAAAACAAAAACTAATATGTGACAGAGACATAGGAGGCTCGCAAAGCCTAAAATGTCGATGATGATCTGATGGTTCTTACGAAAAAAGTGTGCAGATCTCTGATTTAAAGAGTCCATTTTATTATGGAAAATACAAAAAGGGAATATCACTTTACTCATTATAATTATACTTTTTTCTCTGAATTTAAAAGTAAAAATTTATAATAATTGTAGAAACTGTATAATGTGTATCCAACACCCTTCATTTTTAAATTGCATGATCAGTCATATTACCCACACATTTTTCATCCTATTTCCACTTATTTTGTCACGTACATTTTATGAAAATATGTTAACAGCTTCATAATATTCTACTGTTTAATGATATTAGATTTTAATCTGTTCCCCTCATTGTTGGGTATTTAGGTTGATAGCAATTTTTCAGAAATATCACAGAAAATAAATGTCCTTGTATAGTTTTAAAGAAAACAATTAACAAATAGCTAATCCTACTTCCCCTTAACAAAACAAAACCAAAACTAGTTTCCCACTGGTATCCCTAGTTTCTTACTAGGTCCCTTAAACAATGTTATTCAGACTGACAAGCTCAATGAGCATTTCATAAGGGCCTCCAACTCTGAGACCTCTCCTTCTCCACTTGGGTAGACAGAGGGACCTTAGATTATTTCCATCTTGAGGCTGTGCAGTGGTGCTGAGGATAAGGAGCATCCATTCTTCCCTAAGATGCATTGCTTGAGGCTTCCTTTCTCCTTAATTCTCAAAGTCAGCAACACATTTTTCAGCCAGGCTGTTTGCAATGAGCTGGCTTCTTTGTAACATTCACTTAGGTTTTTCTCTTCCAGATGAAGATGTATATTTTAGTGCAAAGTCGCATGCCATTATTAATAAACAATTCAACCAGCACATAAAGGGTCATTTTTGGACACACATACACACCCAGAGGATACCCACACCGTCACCTAAGATTCTTTTCCTTACTCCAGGTCTGACATACACATAACTGAGAGCCACAGGTCTCATCTTTGAGCTCTGAATGGTGTGGTCTCTTTTTCGTTAAAAATCCTGCCTTCTTCCCAAAAGCCGAGGCTTCCTTCTTCTCAGCAATCTTTTAGGATACACCTGTTTTTTGACTTGAACATGCATGTGTTTCTCATTTTTATCTAATAGTTGTGCTCCTGGAGAAAGGTGTGTATAAATTACACTTTTGTAAATTAGATCCTGTGTGTCGACTGACTTCCGTGATTACTTCTGAGTTTGTATTTTTTTTTTCACGGATCTTTAACTGGCCTTGGATGTTTTACACTTAAATTGCCCCTCTGCCTAGCCAAAGAGCTAATCATGTGTAAATAACACCCTTAAATGCAGTAGGAGAGATGGTTTTTAAAGGAACCCTGTGGAATTAGTCTGTAATGAAAATAACTCCTACTGAAGTTATCTGTTTATTAAGATGCATTTTTGCATAATAGGTTTTTCCCCTCTCTTATATGAATCATCCTAATAATATGACCCAGGATACGAAATCGTTGAGAGAAGGATTTTCACTCACGGCTCTGTGTCCATAAAACCTAATGCCACAATTCTCCCAGTCACCCCAGATGACTCCAGTCTTTCTTCCTCACCCCCAAACTTGATCCTGCTGTGAAACCCTAGTTCAAGTTGTGTCACAGAACATCACACATCCTCTTACGTGTCCTAATAAACCACTCTCGTCCAGAGTGTCAAACGGACCTGCTTTCTGTTAACTTAAATGAAGTTAGAGCAAAACTCCCAAGAATTAGAATAGATCACCTTGTACCAAATGCAAAACATTTAATCTTAATATTTTCATTATAAAAATAGTAATTTTAATCAAGTAAATTAAACTAATTAAATAAAATAATTTTACTAATTTTCAAATAATTTTAGTTCATTAACATTGTGTTTGCTTGGAGTAGCCAACAATACAACCCCTTTACACAGAGGTTTGGTGAAAGTGGGGGCAGGGCTGATGGGCCTGCTCAGTGCCCACTCAATCCTGGGCCCAGTGGTCTGGAGGCTCCTCCTGTCCTGTCTGGGGGAAAGCTACCAGCTGTATTGTCAGCACTGTTTGCTGTCTGCAGTGAAGGCTTGATGTCAAAATCAGGACCAGGCGGAAATAGGAAGGTAAAGAACCTATCACCTTTCTTCAGAATGAAAACATTGCCTTCATTTTTACGAGTTGAAATATCAAGAGGTAAATGATTGGTTTCATGAATGGGAAAGCCCACCTTTAATTTGGATTAGCAAAGCCAGCTCTCATTGATCTTTATTTCTATATAAAGTAGATGTTTCCAGAAGCAAGGAAATGCTATCAGCTTTATTTTGTTTTCTTTACAATTTTATGAATAGGTTTTAAATTATGAAAGTAACGTGCTCACTATAATCAGGGAAGCACGCAAACAAATACACACATATACACACGCATGCACATATGGAATAATGTGTATTAATATCTCCACTCTATCCAAAAAACACAAACCCTGAAAGTAACACTTTTGACTCCCTAGTAAGTATCTTTCCCCATTTTCTCCACAACAATGCAAAGAAGGACATACACACATGCAATGGGAGAGTGTCAGCAGTCTGATTTTACAGAGGGGCGTATACACATACATATTAAGTGCACATTACACATATTGACTATACCTTGATTCACTTACTAACACATTGTAGCTATCTCCCATTCAGCCTTTTTGATGTCTTCATGCTGTTCCATGGTGTTGATGGTCCATAATTTATTAAACCATTCTCTATCCACACTCATTCAAGCCAGTTCTTTTTATGGCCCACCATAGAGGCTGCAGCAAGCATGTTTGTGTATGCCCTGACACACCAATCCTTCACATCCCACATGGAATTGTTGCTTCCATCCCATTGTTCTTGCTAGCACCTGCATATTTTGCTCTTTTTAATTTCACAAACTGGATGGATGAAAAATAGTATCTCAGTTTGCTCTTGTTTAATTTGCTTTCCTCTTGTGAAGAGCATCATCTTTCCCATATTTAATTGTCATTTGGACTTTTACCTCTTGTGAATTTCCAGTCTACATCTGCCCATCTCTCCTCTGAGTTTTTCTCATCTTATTTTTAATTCACATGGAGAGATAATTATTCGTTAGAGAGACTGACCTGTGAGTACCGGAAGTGTTGCAAACATTTCCTCTTTTGGCCATTCGATTTTGCTTACGTTCTAGGATGCATTTTAAATTATATAGGCCAATATATCTGTCTTTTCTTTTGTTACAGAGATCAGGGTGCCAGCTTGGTGAGTTCTGGCGAGAGCCCTCTTCCTGGTTCATAGATGGTTGCCTTCTTACTGTGTTCTCACATGGCAACATATAGTGTCCTCACATGACACTATAAAGGCACTAATCCCGTTGTGAGGACCCCACCCTCATAACCTCATCTTAACCTGGTCACCTCCCAAAGGCGCCATCTCTAAATACCATCCCATTGGACATTAGGGCATCACAGATGAATTGGGGGCTGGGGGACACAATTCTGTCCACAGCAAGTACCTTGACACAGAGGTGCCAGTGTTATTCATCAAAGGCTAGAAAAGCATTTTCCAGCAGAAATTTCTGTGTGTTTCCATACACTTATCAATGCAAACAAATATAAAAACAGTTACATGGATGCCACAGCTGAATTTCTGATCTATGTGAAGACAAATACTAAATTAAAAGGAAGACGACTGTTCATTCCCCCTAAAATTTTCACCCCTGACAACAGGGAAAAAAAAAATCTATCACAGGCAAATGCTTAGGAACCTAAATGTTAACAAAATGCAAAATCATCTCCTTGTTTATTCCCTTTTATGGAACTCAAGGGCAAGTGGTAGTGGCATAGTTTTAATTGATGTATTGATGGCAGATTTTATGGAAGTAATTGTGTGGAATTCATAAAACAATGATTTAAGTGGCAGAAACATACATAAATCAGGCCTGCATTGTTCTACTTTTAGGTAATTGATGGATCTTCCATTGGTTTCTATAATTGAAGGAACAGCCTAAATTAATTTATGGCTTCTGCTTTCTTCTGCCAAACACAGAAAACGTCAGTAGAATGAGTTTAGTTAATAGAAAGTGCACGTACAGGTCATTGTGTTACTGACACATCGTTTAAAGAACTGCGTCTTCTTTCGCTCTCTCTTTCCAGTAACTCGGGGCTTTGCGGTGCCCTCGGAGAAGACTTTTTCTTATATTTTCTGGAAGGATTGCTTAACAGAATAATAATCAATGCTTGGATGAAGCTGAGGCAAGTGAGGGACTCACCTCAGACAAAATTTACAGAGGCTCCAAAAAACTCAGTCATCAGTATAAATGATATTTTAACGCGATATTTTTGAGAATCGAAATTGACGGAAAAAATTCATGGTGATCAATGTATTAAAAATTCCTATAAAGACAGGATGAATGTTAATTTTTCTTTTGCTTCTGGATCCAATATGGCTCAGCAGAGCACTTCTTTCTTTAAGTTTTGATAGTCTGTTCATCACAGATTTTTTTAATAATAATTTTAACTTTTTAAAATATTGCCTTAAAATATGATTTATCTTGATTACAGGGTTTTTGGTGCCCCTCTTCTTAAAGTTTGCACCCAAGGTGATTGCCTAACTGGCCTTACCCTTAGTTCCTGCCCTGAAATAATAAAAACAATAACAACAACAACAACGATAGTAATAATAACTACCATATGTCAGGCATTCTGCTAAGCCCTTCACATGAACTTTCTCACTTAATCATCACAAGAAAACTATGAAATAGGGATGATTATTACGCTTGCTTTTTACATGAGAAACTTTAGACTTAGAGGAATTAAGGAACTTGTCAGAGGTGACCCAGCTGGATCAACTTGGAGCCCAGATTAACTGAATCCCAAGCCTTCCATCATCCCTGTCTATACATTTACACACCAGAGATGGAAGCATCCATCTACGCTGTTCCTGGAAGTGTCTCAGCAGAGAGTGGTCACCTGGAACCTCTCAGCAGCTGTCCAGCCCCCGCCTTCGAGCCAAGGTTTTGCTTCTCCTTCCCATCCCAAGATTCCTGGAGAAGCAGTCCCTCGCTATCTGATCTGTTGGCCAGGGGTTGGCAATATTATTCTTGAAAAGGCCAGCTAGTAAATATTTCCAGCCTTCAGGCCGTCTGGTCTCTGTTGCAACTGCTCAACTCTGTCATTATAGTTTGAAAGTAGCCATAGACAATACATAAATGAATAGGGGTGGCTGTGCTTCCAATATAACTTTATTTACAAAAATAATTTTCAGGCCAGATTCAGCCAGAGGGCCATAGGTCACCAAATCCTTTGTCAGGCCATCATTCTCATTCGAAAGGGCAGGACACAGGGCAGCTGGCTACCTGGGGGTGCAGATAAGAAGGAGACTTCCTTTTGGTGAGCCCTTGCATGTAGCTTTCGCATTTTCTACCCTTTTATCACATTTTAAAACAATGTAAGGCAGGCACATGAAGAGACTACCCTTCTTCGGGTACATATTAAAGTAAGATATACACATAAGTTCGGTTGAGATACAGAAATTCAGATCGATACATAAATAGATACACAAATTCAGTCTAGATAGAATGGATTGACTTAGTTTTGCTCTCGCAGTAAGCAACTGACAAACAAATCTGGATTTCGAGGCTGTGTTTTGGTGCTGCTGGCCTTCTCTAAGACCTGCCTCAGTTTCCCTGGGAAAAGCGGTGAGACTTTATTGACTTACCCAGGATCCTTGTCCTCCGCCGGGGCTGCTTCTGTTTCCTCCTGCACAATTCCAACAATGCTGGTCTGCAAGGCCCTCCAGACTGGATCTTTCTAGCCAAACATCAGCGCCTCACTCTTCCCATGTCTGTGGCTCAGTGTTATGGTGACAACAGACCTATGTTCCCTCTGTCACCACCCCTGAAATAATTCATTCTTTACTCATTTTATCAGTCCTTTGATGAGAGAGGGGGGTGAAAATGCATTATGTCATTCAACCAGTTTTTATTAAGTTCTTTCCATATACCAGGTACCATTCTGTTCACTGCAAAGACTCCATGAACAAGACATCTGCAAGTTGGCCTCTATAGTGCCTACATTCTTGTGGATGAGACAGATAACGGAGAGATATATAATGCTAAGGTCTCAGAATTGCAAACACTTTACTCATAGGGGTTTTGGGGAGGCCATACCCAACAGAAGATATACCGACTGTGAACACTGCCATGTGAATACCTCTTGGTAGGTGAATCAATACCACTGCTCTCCCCATTATTCTGCACTATAGATAGACACATTCGGCTTCTGAGATCCTATTTCCCTCGTTGAACCTGTGGATGGAGAGATTTTGACTGTGTGCCATCCTCTGCCTGTCGCCTCAATCATAGCACATGCCTGACTTAATGAACAGTGAGTGTCCACGGGTGGGCGCAGCTGTCCAGCCACCATGACTGACTGATGAACTCCAGGACCCATTCTTTCTCCATCACTGAAGCACCATTGCTTTGCTTTGCTTTATCTGCCCTGCTGTCCCATGGCCCAGCATAGCTCTGACTTGTTAGCAGGTGGTCTGTAAGAGGTTTTTACTAGCTCTTCTGTTAACTGAGTTATTCCACCTGGGCACCAGCTTTCAGAAGAGGTTTATGTGAATTTTCAATCCCCGCCATTACCGCTCCAACTGGCTTAGCTCCTTCATCGATGTCTCTGGTTCCAGTGGCTGAATCACAATCATAGACCACTTTGTTGTTACTGTTTTGTTCCCTTTTTTTTTTAACCAATTTCAGGAAAATTAAAAAAAATATGCTAGTGGAACACCCTCAGTCCTTTAAAGGGAGAATCTGCAAAGAAGCTACATTTCAGGCGACTATCTCGCTCTCCCGGCGCTTTGGTTATTAATCTCAATGCCGAGTGGTGGCTTTTGTCTTCTTCAGATGGGGGCCTCACTTCTGCAAAAGGCTGCCAATTGCGAGAACTACCATCCCGTGGTGTGCCCCCAAACATCTTATTTGTCTTGATATTTCTTTCACAGAAATACATATGACAGATAAGGAGTCACCAGAGGATGGTTTGCTTTGTGTCAGACAGATATTAAAACAATAAACTACGTTGCCCTGGGATTCAGCACGCACACAGCCAGAGAACAAGGCTGAGATGAGATGCCTCTAAAAAGCAGCGAGGCAGTTCTTCTGGGGAAATTCCCTGGGAACCCCAAGTCCTGTGATAGCATTGACAGAAAGTTCTTTTTAATGCTCACATTTTTCAAGAGGATCAACAGACTTCCATGTGCAGCTCCCTCATTGAACTCCTCGACCATGCCCACATTCCTCCGGTCCTTGGCAGGGGCGAGAGGGAAATCCTTCCGTGGGTTGAGAAGCTTATTTTAAGAGTTTATCTTTTTAAGCACTCATCTGCACTTCATTTGCTTTTTCAAACTAATGTGGATTTAAACATGGAAAAAAAACATATTCTGAGTTCAGATTTCTGAACATGAAATTTGCAGGAGCCAAAGATAAGACTATCCAGCTGAATCCAGCTCTAGAATATGGAAGGAGGGCAGCTTGATGCAATGGAGCAAGTGTGCATTCCTAGGGGACCAAGCTTTGCAAACTGAGCTTTCTCCAAGACTGCAGAGCTGGGAGTGGCATCTTAGGATCTTAGCGGAATAAGAACATCCAATGACACTCATCCAATTCAAGTCCTGGGGTGGGGGTTCTTGCGTAGGAACATGTCCAACCACAGAGGCGGCCCCCTCTTCCCTTGCCTGTTTTATCTTCAAAAGCAAATCTTCCCATGCAGTGCAAAGGTAAATGAAAGGAAGCCAAGCTTGCCTCCCATTGGAAGGAAAAGAGTGAAACGAGCCTGTCACAGTTGATTTAAACACGGTAATTTAAACACTCACTTCACTAAGAACTCCAAAACCACCATTTTCTTAAATCATGTTTTTATATACGTAAAAGTACGATCACACCAAAAGCTATTTTATTGCTACTGTAGAACTTGGGGGGGAACGTTAACAAAATGCAGTTTTCAGGACCAAATAAGACATCATGTATTTTAGATCTGTCTCTGTGGGCTTTGTTTGCATGCAATGTAGGCTCTTGATGCCTAATTGCTTTTTATGTAAAATCAAATAAACGTACAAGAACCATCTCTATAGGCACACCTGCCCGAGGATATGTATCATCCACACCCTTGGTAATTGTTACACGGATCTAAGAAACATTTCCCAGAGATCATTTCTTGCTGGCACATCCTAGTCCTTCGTATTGGTTTTACAAAATTCTCCTTGAGCAACAAGTGATTAGTGAGAAGAGCTGGATTCAGGCAGAGCTGGGTCTAAATTGCCGTGGTACACTCATGGCGCGACCTTGGCCAAGCCTCCGCCATGAACATATTCATGAATACCTACTTGCCTGTGAGCATTAAATGAGGCATTGTAGCTCCTCAAACAGATGGCTGTACCTTTCCTTTCTTTCTTAGAAGCCATCTTCTCCAGGTCCTTTTGAAAGTTCATCAAAGAAGCTGGTTTGGAAGGTTTATATTAGTCTAGTGACTGGACAGTTGGACTATTTCTGAATGGTTCTCTTTCAGTCTGTTCTTTTGGGGTTTCAGGAGGGCTCCAGCTCAGATATGAGGCAGGTGATCCCTAGGTCCAGATGGCACCCAAGTTTGATTGGGGTGTTGCTCAAAGGATCAAGACTTAGTCTTTCAAGTCTGGAAGCTGACTCTCAAAATCAGATGGCCTCCAAGGGGACCGAGCAGCTAGATAGACCCACAGCGATGGCTGGAAGTGAAACGAACGATGGCATTTGCATCATGTCCCCACCCCGTGAGCCACCGCCAACCCCCTCTAAGGGCCTCATGTTCAGAAGTTGCAGCAGCCCTAGAGAACCCTGGGAAATCCAGTGCAGCATAAGGAAGCTAATTTATCACACTTGCCCTGTTTCCTACCTGGAGAGGCAATTCACCGAGCTTGCTGTTTCAGCCAGCTGTTAGCTAGATCATGAATGATTTAACAATTGAACCTTTACTGTGTATATGCACTCGATAAAGTAATTATTTATATAAATTATTTGCTTTTTTCCACGGCTGCCTGCAAAAAGCTAAATTGATACCGGTACAGGTTTTGTCAAACCAATAGGTTATGGCAAATCGCTTCGTCCAAATTAAAATAGATCTCAACATCTCACAGCTTTGTCTGTCTTCACCATTCCTTCCAACTACGGAAAGCACCTTTGCAAATGCCTTCTGCCGTTCTGCCAAGTTAAACGCTCCGAGATTGAGATTCATTCTCCTTTTGCTGAATGAAATGTTACCAAAATCCTGCCCAGGGGGGTATTGTCAATACCTGTGAGTAGACAGATCACAAATATGTCTTCTGCACAGTGAAAGCATATCACTGCTCATTCAGCAGCCATGGCATTCGCCCCATGTCGGTTAGACTAACCCGACCATTTGTAATCTGGAAGAAAGGAGCTGGCAGCTAACTTCAGGAGGTAAACAGGAAGAACCTGGCAGTTAGTTAAAACCCCAGGCTGCTATCCTCATTCAAAGTCACAAAGACCTAAACGGTGAAAGCACATTCATGTACGTGAGCGTTGTGCGTGGGTTTTGTTGCGGTTTTTTGAATTTGTTTGTAAGTTAGGAAACATTTCTGCTTCGGGAACACCAGACTTGCTGTTCAGAATAAGTCCCTGTGTGTTCCTTGCATTTAGTTTATTTTTATTTTCCTAGATGACTCATTTCTTTTCCTCCTGAAGGAGAGATTTATTTCTAACCAAGTTGCGAGTCAAGTGATATTTCATAACAATATTAACAAATTGCAAGTAGATGGAAAAAAGCGCAACACTCCCAAATCTTATGAAAGCTTCTTCACCAAATCTTAGAGAAAATTTCTAGTTGAATTTAGTCATCGGGAGCTCATTACTTTGACAGTAATTAGGTTTGTGTGTGTAACCTCAGACTAATGTAACCCAGGTCCCCATCGCTGGAAGAGTCCATTTCCCCAACATTTTGGGATTGTATACCACCCTCCTGGCTCACGTCCAGATGTGGAGATAAACCCCAGTGGAGAAGGGAAACAGCTTGCCTTGGAATCTTATCAGGAACATAAATCAATAGTGATCCCCATGGCCTGTATCCAATTAGCAGAAAAGGAGCAAAGCCCTTCCAGGTGTCTTGAAATCTCAGAACATAAATATAGAAGAGAAGAAATGGCATGTGCCCCCCCTTCCACTTTTACCCCCTGCCCCCAACAAGGAGCATATTGAGGTCTCAGGGAGGCTTGTCAGCAGATTCCCCTGCAAATTAACTCAGTCCATGATGAATTGGGGCTGGTTCTCTTGGATGTGCTATGGATGTAGGGAGATGATGTAGCAGCTTGTAAAGGCAATAGGAGGGAAATAAAAACTGAGAGCCTCTGAGGAGTATAGAGAGAGGGGAAGGAGAAGTGTTTGCCCAGAGCTGCCGTGGGATAACTTCGTCCTAGCTGCCTTGGTGGGCAATAGACAAGAGGGTAGGTTCTCATGTCAGGCTGCTTGGGTTCAGATCATTGGGTGAGTTTCTGAGTTGTTGTGTGTCTTCCTTTCCTCCCCAGGAAAGTGAATATAGCAATAATACATGGTTCTTGTGGTTTTGTGAAGAGTTAGTGGGTTAATTGGTGGGTTGGGTGATTAGCAAGTGTTAGCAAATGGTAGCTGTTATATCATACAGTTGAATCTCCTCCATCCAATAATGGAGTAACGGAGGTTGGAATTTTGACCACTGTAATCACGTCTTTGCTTGCATTATTCCAGTTACCACTTCCTGACTTTTAGACAGGTGAGGTCCAGAGTCCCTTGTCACTAATGTCCTCACTAAACCAGACTTTCTCTTGTTGATGCAAATAATTCATAACCAATCTATAAATCAAAATTGGGTTGAGTTTATTATGAGCCAACACTGAGGACCATATAGCCCAGAACAGTTCTTTGACAAAGGAATGGAGCACTCCAAAGAAGTGGAGTGTACAGAGTGGTTATACACCGTCAAAGAGCATGTATCGCATATGATTGGAATGTCCCTTTTGCAATAGTCACAAGATCACTTTGCCAGCACAGCAGGTCAGTGGTCACAAGGTGGGTGGTCCAAGGTTAGCGTAGCAGGTCAGCAATTAATCCTTAGTTTAGAGAGAGATGCCCGGTGGGGGAAGTTACATCCTTATCTTTAAGGGCATTGTTCTTGTCTTTAGGACATAGTAAATATTCAAGGCAGATATACAATCCATGTTCAACATGCCACGTAGCCCCTTTTGGAAAAACAAGGTCAGGCCAGATTAGTGTTAGCCCAAATGGCTTCCTCATATACTCCAGTATATTCTACTGTTTGTCATTTACTTATCAGTCTTGGAATATGCTTCCTTCATAAACATCTCAGCACCTCTTACAGGTTCAAGGACCATCACCCATTTTTCCTCTGTTACTGAACTACCAGGGCATTGTGAGTTTATCTGACAATAGAATCAACACACATTTCAGGGATTACCTTGATCGGGTAACCCTCTAGATGCTTGAGACACAAAACAAAGTCCTCAGGATACCCCAACAGAGAGATATAAAATGAAGTTGCAATCAAATGAGGTGGTAAGAGACTGATAAGTGAAGGAAAAGTAAAAGGAGTGATATGATGGAGACGGTGGTGAGGTCAGGAGAAGTGGAGTGAGATTGACAGGCAGGGCCCTGGGAGGAGGAGGTGATGTTGGAACCAAGATTTGAATTAGGGAATCAACTCAACCTCCTTAAGACCTCAACCAGTCTCTAAGACTGAACAAAGGAAAGATAACCTGCAGAAGCAACTGAGAAACAGCAGCCAGAGGAGGCTGGAGGAGAATGAGGCATTTTAGCCTCACCCAGCAAAGATTTAGGTCAAAAAAATCCAGCTTGGGCAATCCAGCCAGTACAGTGTCACCATCTTTTTTCCCTACAAAAACGTGCATTTCTCTCCAAGTTCAAGTTCTTGCCAATTCCTTCGACACATCCTAATCAAACCTCTAACAGCCCAGAAACTTCTGGCTAATTTGGATTCGACTAAAACTTTTGTACCATGACGTTATGTAAAGAGATTCAATTATGGTGCGCAATGTTTTGTGAGTAACTACCGCCCATAAAAAGTTAATTAATCAGGGCTGTGTCAATTTCCTCGTGCCATGTCAATTTGCTGCCAGGTAATTAATCACTAATCAGCCACCAAGCAGCAGGCCGGGGGGACAATCCACGAGCCATTTATTGTCTTTCCCCCAAATAAATGGCACGCGCAGCCGGGAAGAAACACATCTTGCCTTTCATAATATTTTTATCGACACTTTTGCAAGTTGTAATGGACGGCAGCAACAAGCAGCTGCAGTTCAATGGAATATGAATATTAAAGAAACAAATGAGCAGAGATTTATAGGACATTGCGTTTCTGTTATGTCAGTTTTGAGATTAAACCGAGCAAATGAACAGTGAAAAATTACTCTTCCATGTGGAGAATGGCGATTAGACTTGTACATTAATTAGAAATTTTTGTTTTCCTATTCAATGCATTTCAAATGAGGATGTCCTGTAAGGAACTGTTTGTCCAAAGTGTAGATTTATTCACTTCTAAACAGCAGTATTTAACATCAACATGCATTTAAAAATGGAACAAGAGTCGATCCCAAATGTGGGTTTCAGGCATAAATATATGTAAATAGGAGAACCAGAGGTTCCGACAAATTAAGTGACCGTTTTGGTTTTTTCGTGAATGACTGAATGGATGGAACACCCCCTTTTTCTCCCAAACTTTGAAATTACTGATTTTTAACAAAATTGGAAGGCTTTTCACTTTTGTTTTGACCTAGAACTAAATATGCTCCATCGTGTTAAATTTTCCACTGAATGTCAATTAAAGATAGTGACCTAATTGTGTATAACTTCTGTGTTACAAACCTATTCGATGTACCTTTGAGATTCATTATGAAAAAATAAGCAAACATTTTTGCCACTTGGAAAAAAATTCTGTTTTTTTGGACAATCCATTGTGATGTTTATCACACAATGCTCTGCCTCTGAAATTGAGCTATAGCTGGCTGTTTATCTCGCCTGGGTATGTTACCTATTATACCACTTCTTAATTTATGGTCCAGCACATGGAGTGGGAGATCCCCCAAGGGGAATCCTGCAGAACCATGAACCTGCTGTTGAAAGCGCGTCTGCACCCCAGAATTGTGTAAGTGAATATTTCCTACCATAAATTACTCACAGAACAATTCAACCCCAAATTAGCATGAACATCTCTCAGTCTTCAAATGCTCAAAGAGTAGGGGGAAGTGGCATTATGGAGCAAAGAAGGAGGAGGAGTAGGAGAAAGAGAGAGCCCCCTCATCCGTTCTGATGGCACACCTTTTCCAGGGCATCTGGCAACCTCATGCAAATTCAAGCCAGCGCACGAATGCAAAGAATAATTGCCCATTAAAGCGGTTGTATATTTTTATGGCTTTGATGCTGAATCTGCCCCCCTGTCGGCTTTTGCATCTGCTATTCTTCCATCTCTCCCAGAGCTCTAAAACTTTAATATGCAGTTTATAACCCTCAAGTATTTTCCCCTGGTTTTGTGTTTCTTCTCTTGGGATTTCCAGGCTGGTGAGATGATCTCATTTGTGTTTATTTCTGAAGGTAAGCACCATATTCGTAAAAAAGGAGACGGAAGGGGGAAAACGCGCGTTCGTCACTGTAAATACATTGAATGCAGAGCTCAGAGAAGGTGGGAGGTAGGGGCTTTGTCTTGGAGGGGGAGACAGGCAGTAAGCAGTTGACACTTTGGTAAATGGCCCATTTGGCTGCTTGATACACCCACACATTTTCCGTTTAAAAATGTTGATTTGCTTTGATTCTTGAGCACGTCACAGCGTGCCTCTTGTTACATCTCCGAAGTTTCCATTTCATTGAGTTCCACGGTATACAACTCCTCATTCCCGTGAACTGAGATGGTTACTCCGTTAACCTCCCCCAAAATAGGCTCTGGGTATAAATCTAGCTGAAGGTTGGGAGTGGGTGGGCTGGCAATGCTGATGTGTCAACAAGATGCGCAATTGGTATTTGCTCCAAAAGCTCTCGTCCTGTTTTCTTCGAGAGAAACTCAATTTTAGCTTATGAGCTAAATCCAATTTTCGTTGCAATGATACCAGATTTTTCACTTTGATTCATGCTGGATAAGGCTTAAGAGGGAACCTTTCCAGTATAATGAACCTATGGTTTTTTTTCCCTCCCTTGTCTCCCTCATGCCAAGAACTAAAGATTTATACTGTATCCACAAAGCAACCTGAATACTTTCCATTGTTTTCCAATGATGGTCTGTTTACATGTTTACGAACTTGAAGTTCAATTAGAAAAAAATCAAACTCCAGTGCTGAGGTTCAGAAATGCCTATAATTTGGTGTCTTTTCTTTCTCACATTGTTCTTTAATTAACAAAGAGGCATTTACAAATATGAGACAAGATGACAGGTTTACGACTTTTATTAACATTGATTTACTCCATTCCAGAAATGGAGAGGACATTGTAAGTTTCCATTTGGCATTTTGCATTGGATTTATTAAACATTTATTGCCCACTTACTGGATCCAAGCTCCTAGACTGGGGCATTGATAGATGACATGATAACTTTCACTCAACAAAGGATAAGTGTCATGCCACAAAGTAAGCACATTATTAAGACGTCTTCTTTCTATGTGGTTCAAGGAGAAAGCCATTTGGGTTTTGTTTAATCTGTGTCTGAATCTTCTATCCACCTAGTTGCTTCAAATATGCAGTTAACCATGTCCCAGCATCTACAAGCCAGCGCACCTGGTAGGCAAGTAAAAAAAATCATTTTCCTCTATCCCACTTTGAGTCTAAAGGAAGCTTAACAAACAATTGTGGGTTTTTTGCCCTTGAAATTGACCATTTGTCTTAGTGGCAAGAGAGCCAGGCTGTCTTAAACCAGCCATAGGGGGGGAAAATCCTCTGATGGAGAAGGGGAGAAACTCAAAAGGCACAATGACAAATCAGACGAGTTAGGGATTATAAAGATTGTTATTTTCCACTTGTCTCTTCTTGCACACATTTATTGCATTCAGAGACTGAGATTAGCTGGGTTGCCAGAAAACGTTGTCTGGGGCTATATGAAGGGAGCCATGTGACTGAAGGTCTTTTGATAGATACCACCTGTCTGGGGAGAATGTTTGAGTCCTGCTTTCCCCTAGAACCAGAAACTGATCTTCAAATTCTGACCCCTGCAGCAATAAAAGTGAATTTAAATGAATTGAGAGTTCGCAAGAATTCCAAGTCCAACACATTTATCCAAGTCATCTCCTTTTTTTTATCGAAATCACACATATTCCAAGTCTGGTTGCTATTTCCGGGCCAATGTAGCAAGTATAAGTATGGATGTAGAAATTATTTTTATAAGGATCATGACTGAGATCCAATTGTATCATTTGTATACTGTTTATTTGCAAATCCTGGGCAGGACACTTTGCATAGAGGACAGTGCTGTGGAAGGTGGAAGGTGAAGAGGGCCTCTGCTCCTTCAGAAAGAAGGAGACTAGCATTGGTTAATCACCAAAGGGTTTCCACGCACATATGACGTTATGTACCAGATACCTGCCTGTGCCAGGCACTCTTCTGTATCAGTGAGCAGAACAGATGGAGGTCACCGCTCTCATGGAGCTGGCATTCTAGCAAAAGCGAAAGTCCTTCTTCTTCATTTCTGGGGCCCAAGCTACTTAATTGCCAGTACACCATGGGAGGTTCATGGCAGTCTTCTCCAGAAGGAGATCAGAAGAGGAGTAATGGTGTGAAGGAAGGAAGGAAGGAAGTAGGGAAGGAGGGAGGGAGAGAAAGAAGGAGGGAGGGAGAAAGGGAAGGAGGAAGGTGAAAAGAAATGCTCATTCATCATGGTGACTAACTGGAGACTTCATAAAGAGACCCCTTGGCCAGCTCTAGATTGGCAACAAGAAAGAGATAGCTGAGCAAACCATCCATCTAGGAGACTCCCATACTTTCTCCATGAAGCCTCTGGTCCAAAGCATGAATTAGGGAATCTCCATGTTTTGCCTAAGAGTCCTGGGCCTCCCAAGAAGTTGATGTCTGTGGTCCTTCCCACGTTCTTTCAACAAAATAAGAACTCCACTGTGCCCTGCATGGAGGAGCCCGAAGAGCCTCCTATTAAGACCTCTAAATACCTTATCCTGCCCGGGAAGGAGGTTTTCTCCCTGTAGCAAAGGGGGTTCAAAATGGAATCCTGGCTCTACACTTTCAGCAGCTTGAGCTCCCCTCGCTCTACTGCTGAGCTTCTGTTTCATGTTCTATCTCAACATCTAAATCCTCCAAGAATTATTGTAAAACCTGCTTGTCGCTGAGAGGGATCTTGTCTCGCTCACTCTGCACGGTAGCCGGCGATAATGAATGGGTCAGCATAATTACCGTGTTTCCTCACACAGGCAGCCAGCTGCTCTGCCAGATTGTGAATTTTTCATTTTCTTTATTTCAAAATCCAGGGCGTTCCTATGAAAACTTAATATTTGAACTGTGGCAAGAGAGAGGTGGAGTCAAAACCACGCTCACTCATTTTCTCCCCAGTCCTGATATGGATATCTCCTATCTCATTACTTTTGGGCTCTTAGGATATTAGGATTTACCCACTTTCTCCATGAAGATTCACACCTCTCTACAACTTCAAGCGCATTAGTTGAAAACACCAGCCAGGAAACGTGGGTGCTAAGGGCTAGCAAGCCGAGAGTTAAGTACAGCTGAATGGTTTGTTTCTAACAACAATTTTTAAAAAGGTTAAAAATAACCTGTACGGTTACCTCAGACACAGATGGAAAGATAAAGCCATTCTAGATTGGTTCTAAAATCCTAGCATTTTACTGGCATCGTGAGAGAAAGAGATGGTGGAATCCATGAAGTCTAGCTGTTCGCCATTCAAGAACACACGGAGAATTCCAGATGATAGCCAGGCAGTCTGTCACTTCAGGTTCAAGGGTTACATTCTGGTCCATGCAATTCCATGAGGTGGTATAGAATTGGGAAGGGCTTCTGCGGGAAACCCCACTCCCTGTCCCTCCCGCCCTCCCTTACCACCCATCATGCAACTACAAACATCCTCTGTCCAAGGACTCTGGGGGGAATGGAAAGAGATGGAGTGGAGGTTTCTACTCCTGAAGGCGATGGAAGGGAGGGGAAAGGCCCATCTTGGCAGTTTGGATGTAGAGTGGAGACAACTTTAGCACAAGATGAAATGCAACACCTGGCAACAGGTTAGGTGTTCCTCAAAATAAAGAGCGAAGTTTGGGTGTGCTGAGTTAACCAAGGTAAAGAGCTGCTCTCACTGTAGTGCCTTCGTGAACCCTTATGTTTACATCAAGCCAAAAGAAACTCTGTGTCCTTCCCAGCCTTGTATGTCATTACACAGACTGTATGGAAACGCAGGAGAGATGGAGCAGTGGAGGGAGGGCTGTGGATGGGGAGGAAACCCATCCCATCCTGGTTCATTCCACCTGTCTCCCTCTCTCTGGGAATCCTCAAAGCCCCTGCTGGGTAAGCGACATGAGAGAAGAAAATGGAGCAAGGAGAGAAGGTTTACTGGATAGCCTGTCAAACATTTGGCCTGACCACAGCCCACAACTTCATGCCCTTGTCCATGTGTTTAAGCCATCCTTACATTCATTCCAGTGTGCAATATTTAGAACTTACTGTGGAAAAAGCGGGGCTTCTGCTGACTTGGGGAGGCACAGGGAGATGCAAAGACAAATGGGATATGGAGGGAGCCTCAAGGAACTTGCAGACTAATTGGAGAGAGAAAACTTTACAAATGACTGACTCGCCTCTTCTCCAAACCCAGGCCCCATGAGAGGTTGGGTGTTCTGCAAAATAAAGGGTTGCTGGAAAAATGAAGTTTGAGTGTGCTGGGTTATCCACCTTAGAGCACTTCCCTCATGGTGGGGCTTTCTGAGTCGTTAATTCAGATCTCTTGGGATAGCGGTTTCCCAAATGTGTTTTCCCAGACAAGCATCCCCTCCCTGGGATGCAGTTTGGGCATCACTGCCTGCTGCTTAGTGGGATGAGACGAGCAAGGTCAGCGTAGTGAGAGCACTGTGAGATGTGGAGAAGGGGAAGCAGCCGGAAGACAGAAGCGGTTTCCTGAAGGCTTCATGGGTTAGGATCTGCCTGTGATGAGAGAAGGAGGTCCTAGGCAGAGGCAACAGAATTCATTATCAGGCGTCTCAAGCATCAGGCTTGATTTCCCTCTAGCCTCCTCACCTAGTCATCCTGCTCAGAGAATTTTCCCCCAGGGAAGAAAACCCTGCCCACACCCTCTTCAGAGTTGAGTTCCCAAACTTCTCTGTTTCTGTTTGTGGTTGTTGTATGTGTTTTAAAAACTGTATCAACGGTTAAGAGGCTGATGGGACGTTGGTAATGATTTGTTTCCTGGAGCATGAGGGGTTCGTATGCTTAGGATGTATATATGTGTCTGTAGGAACACAGTACTTCGGTTAACGATTTTTAACAAGCAATATATGTACACAAAGGAAAATGTGGAAAATAAATAAAAACTAGATAGGGAAAAGCTATAAATAGACAACTAACACTTACTCATGCAGTTCAGCACCACAGACAACTATGAACATAGAACTATGTGTGTATATGTATATACAATTATATGCATACGTACATACACATGCAATATAAATATGCATAGATACACATATCTAAATACACATATGCAGGTATACATGCATATACACATGCACAGTATATATACATGTATATACATACAGACTTAAGTATGTTCTGTGCTCAGACACATATATAAATATATATTAGACACAATAGATATGTGAGCGCATATGTATGTCTGCAGATAGGTAGATGATAGATAACAGACAAGACAGTTTGGGAACACACTGCACATACACCTTGCAATGCACCTTTTTAGAAATTTAAGTTTGTGCAGTGAGCTTTTCTCCTGTTACTAAGAATTCTTTGTGAATGTCATTTACTATATTCTCTCGGGCACAGGGACCACTGTCTTAACTAGCCCGTATGCTCTGGAATCAGACCTTGGCCTCCGCCCTACCGCCCACCTTTAGAACCTTGACTCCAGCATGGGGGCAGGTGTCCAGCCTTGGCCAGCAGGGAGAAGGGTTGAATCGGGGGTTCCCTCAATGGCAGGCGTGCGTCTCAAAGCCTTTTTCTGCTCTCTCCTCTCGTCCCGCAGTGCCAGGCTTCCCGTATCCAGCTGCCACCGCCGCGGCCGCCTACCGAGGGGCGCACCTGCGAGGCCGCGGCCGCACCGTGTACAACACCTTCCGGGCCGCGGCGCCGCCGCCCCCAATCCCGGCCTACGGCGGGTAAGCGGGGCAGCCTCCCGGGCGGGCCTCCCTGCACCAGCCCCCTCCTGTCTGCGAGCGCATGCTGGTCTTGACTGTCCCACCATAACCGCCCCAGCATGCAGCCCGGCGCGCGCCTGCAGTGGAGCACCTTGCAAAGAGTATTGAAAAATGAGTGTAATTTGTCCTGTCATGGTTGGTGCCTTTAAGCATTCTACATGTCACATGTTGTTATGTAAATTCTCTTTGAGACTGAATGCTGGAGAACAGAGAAACGGTTACAGCCAAAGATGTATTTCGGATGATTGCAAACATCTGGTTATTAAGGAGGTTGGATCACATTTGCCCCTTGAATCTGTCCGTGGAGGGACCTGAGGTTTTCAAACATAAAACTCGCTGAGGTGGTCTTGTTCCCCACCCCAAAGAAACTTTGCGCTTCAAGGTTTATGAACCTTTGGCTGAGAAGAGAAAATTAGGTGTGGAGTCAAATGCAAACTCTTAAAGTTCAATGAAATTGGAATTAAGACCGTTTTAGTTGGATTTTCCAAAATGGCATTTGCCTTCCTTTCCCCTCTGAAGGAAAATGCAAATTGATTCGTTCCCCGTTGCCAGTTCGGTCTTACTGTGCATGGCCTTTGGCATTGCCAAGTGAATATCAAGGAATGGTGGTGAATGCTCAAAATTATTTTTTGAAATGATACTGGTGTGGGTGGGCTGCAATCCTGAAATGCTACCCTTTCTGCCTTCCTGTTAGGGATCCTTCTAGAACATTCTGGCATCCCTGGAGTCAGGAAGAGAGGGATGTCTCTAAGGCAATGGACTTCAGGGGACATTTGGAATGTCTGGAGACATTTTTGGTTGTCACAACAGGAGCAGGAAGGGGTGATGGCATCTAGTCGGTAAAGGCCAGGGATGCTGCTAAACAGCTACACTGCACAGGACAGCCCCTCCTCCCGCCCCAACACAGAGTTCTCGGGTCCCAAATGTCAACAGTGCTGCTCTAAGGATATCTCAGCTGTGCCCGCGACAATCTGGCCCAAGGCTTCACTGGCCAATGACTGGCTTTCTGGTCTGTAGAGAGAATATAGCTCTATTCAGGACTATGTGAAAAGGGTTAAATGCATTTTTTATAGCCCCGTTGTTTATAAATCTTTTAGAAAGCCTGAATTAGCCTAGATCATCTCTCTATTATGCTGATGACAAAGGGAAACTCTCTTCTTTCATTATTTATTCATATCTCACCCATTCCAAAGAAAGCATTTGAAGTGTTTCAAAAACAAATGTAATGAGACAAAGTTAAGAATATAAAGAAATGAAACTAGGTGAAATCATCAGAAAGGGATTATATAGGCAGAGAAAGAAGAAAACGTCCATCGTTTCTTGTGTCATCATTAGACTTGAGTCAGTTCTGAGCTTCTTAGGGGACAACAGCAAAAAAAAAAATTTACGGGAAATATGATGGATAAAAATAAACCAAGGATGAATTGGCCCTAAATTCTTCCCACCCTCCAAAATAATGCATCTGCATGTCGTAAGCCTTATATATCTATCATACGATATGAGAAATCATTGACACTGTGATCATTGTCTCCAGTCCCACAGTATTAAGCCCATTTTATAGATCCAGAAATGCAGAAATAAAGATTTGTTATTCCCAAGGTCACATAATGAGTTATGAAGGGGGGAAAAAAAAAACAAGTTACCCTCTAGGCTCATGTAATGACTAAAGCAAGATTCATAAGCCATAAATGCAAAATTGCATGTTTATACCACATTAGTTTGTCTGAAAATCATTATCTCATCTTAGTGGATGGTAATTGTAGCTTTTCCGTCTTTGTACCCTCAGTATCTCACTACTATATTGAACAGAAAAAAATAAAGTAAAATTATATGGCTTATCCTCACATGAACAATTTATAAAAATCTCAGAATCACACACCTGCTGTAAAATTGAAATTTGCTAACTTATAATGAACTTGCTCTTTGCCGGGAATAACCATGCATAACTAATTAATGCCACGTTCACCAGGGAGAGACCCCCGCCATCTCCAAATGGTGAAACAGTGTGTTTGTGACTGCTTCGGACGTGATTTAATTTTAATATTCCAGCGATATTCTGAATCATTTTGGTTATAATAGTGGATCGTGCCTCTTTGCTGACAATATTGTGACTGGAATTCTGAAACCACACTTAGTAGTAAGATAAAATTCTCAAGACGGGAGAAGGAGGAGGGGTGTGTGTCCATGTCCTCAGGTTCTCTGAATGCAATGTGCTGGTCAAAAATGCAGCTAGTTTGCCCAGGTGTTTGGCTGGATTACCAACTGGCTGGACTGCATGGGCACCAAATGAAAAAGCGTGCACCCAGCATCTTAAATGAAGGTTTCCCTGTTCCTCTGGATTATTTGTCTTAGGCTAAAGGAGACCACAGGAGTACAGCTCACTTGGAAAGGACAAGAGCAGAGACTGGCCAGAGGAGGGCCCTGAGCTTGTGTTGAGTGGAAGCAAGTAGCAAAGAGGTTGGAAATCCACTCTTGTTTCCAGGAAGTGACATTCTCAGGATTCAGGTGGTCCAGGAGGTCTTGCAGATTTCCTGTAATCTTTTGTCTCCAAAGTCCTTTGGGGAAAGATTTCTAGATTTGACTAACGTCTTTACTCCAGTCTGCTTCAGCTTAATGCCCATTGACCTAGCATCTATTGTGTTCCATGCACTGTTGTACACTAAGGATGCTGAAGCAAATGGTACCTTCAGAGGTGTTTCTTCCAATTGGGGGCAGGGGGGGCCACATAAGCTGACAATTTCAATAAATGTGGGAAGCATGGTAAGCGATAAGTTACGGTGTCGTGTGAGTGCCAAGAAAGGACTGTTAGCCCAGCTTAGATGTTTAGAGACGGCTTCCAGGAAGAGAAGTATAGGACACATTTAAGTCCAATAATTTCCTAAATTGCCCTGTTCTGTCTCACACTCAGCAATCTCCATATTTTCTACTTAGCAAACTGCATTTATTAAGGAAGAATTTATTTTTCCCACTGTCCCCAGTTGAAGACATGTCTAACTGCCAACCTAAACCTCTGTTCTTCGTGAAGTATCCAAGATGGATATACTTAGTTACAAAAATCCCAAGCAAAATGTATCATTCATTCTGTGCCCATGTATGGCTTCCATATTTTATTTTTCTGGGAGATTGAAATAAAAAATCCCACAGGATCTCTGTGGCTACCTTTGTGAAGCCTTGGAGGACCCTTCGAGGAATCCAACATCAAGATAGTCGTACAGGAGGACTCACCAAGAAGGCCCTTACATTCATCCATTTCCTTTTATTGATTTGGTTTTCTCCTCTACATCCTGATATTTTCTGAAGACCCTCCTAGCAACTATAGAAAATAGGTTATGGAGAGGCCCTATCTTCTTCTTTCTCATGTAGTTAAATCGAAACTTCTTAGGATATTAGTGCATGAACATTCCTGGGAAGTGTGTCGGGGGGCTCTTCTCTGGGACCACGGAGGGCCCTAGGAATGAGTGAAAAACCCTAGACTGAGCCAGCCAACTCCCTATTGATTGCCAGCCTTAAGTGAGAATGAGTGATGAGTTAGAAAGCTAGTGTCTACACAGTCCGCAGGATTGTTACAGTTCTATAAAGACATGGACTTCGGGGCAGAAAAGATTGCCTCACTATTCTATTTCACACTACCCTGGGTAGCTGACTTAATCTCTTCAGATACAGTTACCATAACAGGAAAGTGAAGGTTAACTTGTAGAGTTGATAGAGGATGAAATAGGGAGAACCATACTAAGGTGACAACTTAGTAACGTCTACCCTGTGACTTGTGTTTAGTGACTTGTAGCTACTGTTGTTGAGGTTGATGTAATCATTGACCTTAGCTGCCTATACTCTTCTCTTGGTCCAGGTCCCCTTTGCTTGTACTGAGTACACAGGCAGATCCTACATCTCTCCTTCTCCCTCCATGCATCACTTATCCCTTTTCTGTGGGGCACCTGCAGGTCACAGACCTCCCTTCGCCACAAGCCACAGCAATGGCTTTGGACAGAGGCGCTTCAATAGTTTATGGGATATGTAGATCATAAATAAAATATGAAGTGGTGAACAGTCTTAGAGAAAGCTGAATGGACTAGGTTTTCCATTTTTCTCCTCGCATTTGATCCTGGTTTCAGTTTCCATAGAGAAGCCACAATGGCCAGTCTGTCTTCCTATGACTCATGTTTGGGAGAAATGACCCATTGGGTAATTGCCATCCAAGGGAGCTTGCGGGCTGATGTCTGCGGATGAAGAAGGCAGGTAGAAGCATTGGAGACACGCCCACTAGACTCAATACAACATCTCGTGTTAGAAGACGGCAACTAAACCCCTGTGCCCTCCCAGAAGAATCCCAAGAGATTGGCCTCACCAAGTTCTTGTTCTTAATTAATTAGTTAATAAATTATTAGACAACTACTTATCAACTGCCTACTGTGTACCATGCATATTGTATGGGGATACAGTATGGTGCTCTAATGGAGCACCATAAGAGATTATTAAAATTATAAATGACTCTAAGGTAAGCATCCAACATCTGCTATAGGGTTTTGGTCTTGCTTCTCGAGGGTATCTTTGAGTTCTGCACTTTCTCAGGTAATTAATTATGACACATCTATTCAACTTCTTAGAGTTACCTTGAGAAGTATTTTGGGAGACTCTATGCTACCTTGCGTATAGGAGAAATATGGTGGTGTTCCAGGAGAAAACTTCTTAAAGTTGGCCAGTGCAGGAATGAAACCCATACATAGATCCTGTGGGACGGCTCACAGGTTAGGTCCTAAAAAAGCCTCTGACACCAGGACTGTGTGTGTACCTTTCCATCTATAAATCAACCACGCCTTTGGGTTTTAATTTATAAATGTCTAATCCGCAGATTGTGTTATTTGATGCTTAGGAACTTTCTCATTTAATATAAACACTAGGGATTAAAGTCATCATCACGTATTCTCAGAATACTTCCCAGAATTCTCTCTAGCTTTTTATTTTTTTCTGGTGTGAATTCTTGTTTAATGTCTCAGCTAGTTTTAAAATGTAACCTCTCACATTAAAAAAAAATCCTTCTAGGGGGCTGGCCCCGTGACTGAGTGTGTAAAGTTCCACATACTCCACTTCAGTGGAGTTTGCAGGTTTGGATCCTGGGCGCAGACCTACTCCACTCGTCAGCCATGCTGTGCACGCATCCCACATACACAATAGAGGAAGACTGGCACAGATGTTAGCTCAGGGCTAATCTTCCTCAAGCAGAAAAAAAAGAGAGAGAGAGAGAGAAAGGAAGATTGGCAACGGATTTTAGCTCAGGGTGAATCTTGCTCACCACAAAATTAAAAAATCCTCTTAATGGAATGCATTTATAGACAAACACCATAAATCAATGATTCTTAAACTTTTCTGGAGGAGGAGTGGGATGTCACAGTTGCCTTTGGTGATCTAATTAAAAATATCTATTTTTCCTAGGAAAATATTCACCACACGCAGACACACACCCCTCAATCTATACAAATACCAGGGAGTTCATGGACCCACCTGATAGCCATTCAAAAACAGCTAGATTTGAACACATTAAAAAATTTAATTTACTTTCCAGTTGGAAGGGGCAGTAAGGTAGAGCAGTTTTAAATAACCTTTCTTTCAAGAATATATTTGTGGTTGGGATATGTTATATGACACAAACAGATTGTGTGTTTGGGCATCCTATACTTTCTTTCTTTCCTTTTTTTTAAGTAAACTAATTTACTATAGTGCAATCATTCCCTGCTTGCATTCATCCAAATATTTAACTACTGTTATTACCTTTCTAAGAAAATGAGATGTGCATTTGCATTATGTTCTTGCAAAAGCATATTGCAGTCCCAAAGTGATTGACAGGCAATACAATTACCTTTGCATGGCTAGACAGACCGCCTCTGCATTAAAATAGGGCTGCACCTGTTCAATGCATGGTGGCAACTTCCTTCTCTTGTGACTGGGCCGTGGTTAATTTATCTATGGATGCAAACTAGACATCAACTCCTGCCCTCCTTTTCCTGCCTATCGGATATTTTAAGTGCACTTGTTTCATGGAGCTCCAAAAAGTGTCTGGATACATTCTTGGAAACCAGCATGAGCCTTTGTAAGAGCTGTCCTATCTCCAGCTTCTTTAGAATAAAACCTAGGAAGCTGACCTTCAATGTTGTCTCAAACATAAAGTAGAATAGCACATGGAGGGGGGTGGTCCATGGAGCAATGAGTCTACCAGTCCTTGGACCAGCAGCATCAGCATCACCTGTTACTTGTTAAAAATGCAAATTCTTAGAGCCCCATCCAGATCTATTGACTCAGAACCTCTGGGCTGGGCGCGGGGCCCGGCCATCTGTGTTTTCACAAGACCTCCAGGTGATTCTGATGCACGCTGAAGTTTGACTACTGCTGCCTGCCATAGCAGTTAAAAGTTTGGGCTATGGAGCCAGATTACTTGGGCTGGAATCCCAGTTTAGTCAATAGCTAGCTCTCTCTGGTTCCGTTTCTTTCCATCTAAAGAGGCAATGATAATATTATCCATCTCATAGGGCTACTGTGAGGACTAAGTGGGATAATGAGCACAGAATGCTTCGATGAGGGACTGACACTTAATAATCGATCTATAAATGAGGAGGAGTATTTGTGCTCGTGCTATTAATAGTAGCTTAGGGGAAAAAACCACAGCCTTTTTGTGAAACTGGCAGCCCATGAAGCAGCTTCCTTTCACACTGCCAGTGAGGACCACCATGTTGGTCCCTCATTTTATAGAGTTATCATGAAGGTAGATCACGCATCCTTTAGTTCATTTCTCTCCAAGATGTGCAAGTGCTGCCCTTGGTGAAAACAGCAATCCCTACCCAGCGTGGTTTATAATGGTAGCTAGAATTCTTGATTTCCTTTCTCAGCGAAACCACCACATTGTGCTGGGCCTCTGAACCTCCCCAAAGCTAGAGATTATGCCCTTCCTGTAGGCTCTCAAAGGTGTCCAGAATCCTCTAGACTCTGGGCCCTGCACAAGCTCTTCCCTTTGCCCTGCCTGCTCTTCCACCTCTCTGCCTGGCTAAGGCGTTGACATTTCCATGACATTTGCTCAGCTTCCCTCACCACTCTTGCTTACCCTCCTCCTTCCATTACACGTTCAGAGCACCATTATTCTTCTCCTCCGCAGCACCCATCACAGCTACAGTTTTCAGTTTCTGCATATGGATTTGTGACTTTGTGGCCCACTGCCTGTAAGCTCCCTAAGCACAGGTTTCAAGGGTGGACTTGCTCTCTCTGCTCTTTGTGCCTTAGCATCCTGGTTGGAGTATAATAAGCATTTCAATGGTGGAGAGAGAGTACTCATCATTCAGTTTGTTTGAGCTTGTCAAAATGCGGACGCTGGATCACATTTTCTCTTTGGTTCTGTCTCATAGTAGGGGGATGTCAGGGTTCTAATTTTCAATGGCTCACGGTGGAGGGCAAGGCATAATTTTCAATGGCTCACGGTGGAGGTCAAGGGCTGGCAACTATGTTATCCTACTGAACAAGACAGAGGCAACTATCAGGGCCTGCTCTTTTGTCACTTCTGGAAGTTGTTGGTACTAATAGGCTTGACACAGAGGCACACAACCAGCCACAGTGCACAAGAACTGGCCCTCGTGAAAGAAAGGGCCATGTTCTCAGCCAGAGCTCAACCTCAGCCACTCCTGATCCACGATGCATGCCCACTGGAACAGCCCTCAAGGTGTGGGCTCAGCTTTTCTCTCCATTATTCACAGAAGAGCAGACACAGACTGGGTCCCCCTCCACAAATATTTAGAAAAAGGCATTGTTCCTATATTTAAATATATATTAATGTTTGGTTAAAATATTAAAATTTGATTCACACCTGGATCACTTTCTATCTAGCCTCTCACCCTGGCCTCCTAGTCAAGGTCCAGCTTTTGAATCTCAGTTGCCTCCCCCTTCCCCACTGACCGCAGCCAGTGATGCTGAATAACCAGATCAGAGACAAACTTGAGACCACAAGATCCCTCCTCCTAATTGGTTATGGAATTCTAGCTAGAGTCGATGAGCAAATTACTCTGTGTCACTTTCTGTCACCTCCTAATGCCCAACCTGCCCTTTAAAATATGGGCAATATTCACTCCACAGATACGTATGGTAAATCTTCTAGGTGTAAAAGTAATGTGTTAGACACTAAGCGAGACAGAATGTTGTGTAAGCCATTGGGCGCAACTTTCAGGGTGAAATGAGCCACATCCACAAATACCTTTAACATGAGGCAGAAATTGATGAGTAGCCCAAGTGGGGGTCAGAAAAAGTGATGTGGGTGTTTACACGAGGAGGGAAAAATCTCAGCTTCAGGCGGGCGTTGGATAAAGTTCATAGAGATGGTGACATTTAGTAAAAACTACGATGTCAAGCATGTTGCTCATTACTTTGCACGCATCATCTCCTTGACTCCTCCCTTGACGTGGGCACTTCCCTCTTTCCCCATTTTACAGATGAGTGAGTGAAATTCAGAGAGCTTAAGTAATTAGTCCAAGGGCACATAGCTGCTGATTGCTGAGGCTATGACCCAGATGCCCATGTGTTTCCCATCTAACTTGGCTCTTGAATGGTGATCTGCTTTTGGATGAGGATAGTGAGAGAAAAGGCCGTCCCAGAGCAAGGAATAGCATGTGTCCAGGCACGATGGCACGAAAGAATGGGACAGAAGCTGTTTGATATGGCTCAGTGATCAGCTCTGCGGTTCTGGGCCCAAACTAAACATTTGTTGCTTTCCCCCGTTTCATCAGATCTGTTCCAAGTCCTCTTGGCAGAGGCTGGCCCTGCCTTCTGACCTCCAACAGACACTGTCTTTTTATGTTGGAAATGCTGAAAGAGAATTCAAAGCATAGCTCAGGATGCCGCACACCTCAGTATCACAGATTAGGGTTGGACGCTGCTTGACAAGTGCTCTCGTGAACTCTAGCCCTCTCAGATCAAAATAAAAGTGATTCCTACCAACCTTCTTAGCGTGTGAAATCGCTGCCACACTTTTAAGGATAATGGTACTTGAGGTTTAGCCAATCAACTCTGCAAATCCCTGAGAAGCACACTACAGTGTTCTCCAGCAAACCAGTGTCACTGCCGTGTGTGTGTGCATGTGTGTGTGTGTTGTAAAGTGCCTTCCCTTGGCTCCATGTGCTTGGCTTATGTGGGGGTCTACTCTGCTACTGAAACCTGCTGGAATCCCTTGGTAATCGAAGTGTCGCTTCTATTAGAACCCCAGCTCCATTCAATGGTGGGACTCATTGGTCCTTTGCAAGCATCATAAATCATCTATAAACTCTGTGGGGAGATATCAGGGAAGATTATTAATAACAACTATCATCCTTTAGAAAACATGCATTTAGAAACACGTGTTCTTATACTCAAGATATCCTGTGATCCTCCCAAAAGACTGTGAGATGGGCAGGCTATCTATGATCCTCATTAGACCCATTGTAATGTTGAGGAATTCTAAGTCGGTTTCCCATGATCGCACAGCTGTGGGCTTCTTTTCCTGGCTGTTTCACTCAAGGTATACCAAGAAACTTCTGGAGAAGTCTAGGATCTTTTTTTCACCCTCCCATGAAGTTCCTTGTCTCTGGGGTGACTATATGGGTAGTGATCAGAGTATTGCTGTGAACCAGGCTTGTTCCGTTATAATGTGGGACGTGGCTTAGTCTGGATATAATTCCTGTGAATTTACACACAGATATGCATATGCACACACATACGTACACATGAGCACACACACACAGATATATATGCAAACATTCTACTACACACATGTACATTCATACACACATGCACTTATACACATGATGTATACACACACACATAGGCACACTAACACATGTATACACATACAGGCACACAATGTACACACATATAAACAAAGACACATATATTCTTGCCCGCACATGTTCACACACACCTATAATTAGAGATATTCTCCTACATTTACCGTGAAACAGTGGCACATGCAATTACCAAATATAATACTACCATGTAAAAGAATATAGAAGAGAATTTCTGAAATCATTTGGGTTGTCCAGCTCGCCTAAGGTCATTCAGCTATAACCCATATTGAAAATGCGACAATCTGTGCCCCCATCCTTATCAATCATATATTTTAAGCAGATGCTTTTTTTTTTTTTTTCTGGGGGGAGGTATGTGGTTTGAATGAATGCAAACTCTGACCCTCATATCTGCCTAGGCCACTTAAAATCAGCCTCAAATCTCTTTGCATTTCTGCACCCTCTCCTGAAAGAGCGGGAAGTCTGGTACTCAGCACACCACCACATCCTGATTCTGGGCCAACACCGAACCCCAGCCTAATTTTCTCGGTCTGATCGACTGCTGTTGTCTCCAACCTCCTTAACCAATGTGAAAACTATCCTCGGTTCCTGTGTTTTGGATCTTGTCTCCAGACTAACTTCGCCAGTGCCGGGGTTGGTGCGTCTGCATGGGGAAATGCACTAATATGGATGTTTTTCTTTGTGTGTGCACCCTTGCAGTGTTGTTTACCAGGATGGATTTTATGGTGCAGACATTTATGTAAGTATTCATTAACGTGCATGCCATCCTTGTTTCCTCCCGGAGTCATTCCTTTTACAAGTTTGCTGCAAATTTCTCTACCGGTGTCATCCATTTCCTCTTCCTCGTCTGCGGGAAAGAGTCCAGAGGCTCGTGGGGCAGAAGCCCTTGCTCACGATAGCCATCGTGCACTGTTGAGTGAGCGGAATTAACTCCTTGATTGACTTCAGAATAAACGCACCCCCCCCCCCCCAAAAGATGGCATTTCTCTTACGTCAAATGAAAGATTCTCTCCCAAAAAGAATTCTCTCTAAAGTTCTCAGGATGGTCTGTGTGTTTTCAGTATAATATTTACGATAATAGCTGTAGTTACCAGCTGTAGAAGGTTAAAAGATATTTTCATGGCTGATGTTTTCTTATAAATACATTTAATTGTTTATCGAAACAGCTCTAGAAAGACTCTTTCTTTCTCTCTCTCGATCTCTCTCTCAATGTAGATGATTTTAGCAAGAAACATCTCCTGAAAAGATGTATGCCAATTTGAGCATTAAATCCTTTACTTTCATCAAACTTTTATTCCCTCAATTTCCCCCAAACAGTTGCTTGATTTAGAATTGTTAAATTTAGAATTGTTTGTTAGCCGGTCCCAATTTATTAAGCATTTCACTTTTAGAAAGAGCGTAGGATGTCCCTCATTATGGGACCATAATTGGTTACCTAACTTGATCTAGAGGAAGTTAATGTCCCACATTGTGATACTAGCTGCAATGTGATAAAAATGACTTGGAATAAACACAATTTAAAATAAATGGGTGGGATTGGGGGCTATTTTCTAAACCATATAATTTTTTATCACAAGTGACTTCAAGTTAAGTTCAGTGGAATATTTATTGTTTGGTAGACTGGGTAACAAAGAAAAATAAAGCCATATATCTGATCCAATTGATATCACTTACTAGAAAATGGGAAAGACACTGGTTATTTAATTTTCTTCCTTTTGAATTTCAAATAATTACAGTTTTGAGACACGGTGTTCATCTCCATCAATGATGAACTTAGTTGGCTTCTATTATTATTGCATCAGGTACGTTTATTATAATCTGTGGGTTGGGCTTTTTTTTCACAACAAAATAAAGGAACAACCTATGTGTTCTTTCTCCCCAATTGAACAGCCGATTTCCTTTTTTGTGTAGCTTAATCCACTCCTTCTCAGGTCCTCTTTTTCCAGACTTTTAGTTTATACTATTTTAAACAGAGAGGCAGACTGGAGCTGAGCAGGCTGAGCTCATCCACATCCTCAGATACCCAATGAACCCAAACGTCGGTCTACACCCTCTCCTTGGAGTAGCCATTGGATAGAGTATGCACAGGAAGAGAGTTAGGATTATAGTTGGCATAACTGAGTTTAAGAATTTTTTAAAATATGGAAATGGAGGGGAATAGAAAAGGGATGGGAAAAATTAGAAATAAGAAAATTCACCAAAAAGAAAACTCTCTCCATCAACACCCACCCGAGAAAAAAAAAGGACATTCCCAAGGTTAGCTTAAAATAAACATATTATATTATTAGCTGTCATCTGTTGAGTGTTCACTTCTTTGTGAAGTGTCATTTATTGAGTTATTTGTAAAATGACAACAACTTATTGAATTATTAATTTGTGCTGCCCCATGGATATTTCAAATTGGTGTCTCTTCCTCGCCTCGTAGATTTTTCTATGGCAGGAAGTAGAAGCTGCCGGAAACCAGGGGCTGCAGGATTCCACAAATAAGGAAAAAGAATGAACTAGTTAGAGTAATTGCTAGAGTATGTTTGTATTGGTTAGGACAAACAGAAGTCCACAAGAACAAGGCAAATGGAGAGAGAGAGGGACGCAGAAGAGAGCAGATGTGCCAGCTCCAGACCAAAGTGGAAAGAGACATTGCATGCATGGAGGAAATCTACAAAAAAGTCCCTCTGCATTTTAGTCCCCTTAGGAGCTTTTGTTTCCCACAAATTCATCGTATTTGGTACCTGCCTAGTGGTACAGCCCCTCCAGGCATCTGGGTGAGGTTTAGATGAAAGGAGTTCCATCAGCAACTGCAAGTCCTGAGTCTCCTGGTGTCTGGGTTTATAAAACTGTCCCTCTTGCCCTTGTTAAGCCACCCTACTAGCCAAAAAAAAAAAAAAATGTATAGCATTTTCCCACGATCCATATTATAATGACCATAAGATTTTTCAGGAGGCAGTTCCAAATAGGCAGCTAGGTGATGGAAAAACTAACTGAAATGTGAACTTTGAGCTTTGTCTGCCCAGCACATGTTTCTGCCCTCTTTCTAAGAAGGTAGCTGGGACCTTGCAGAGTATTTCTGAATATTTTGCTCTGTGTAAGAGGGCAGCTTAGGAATATTGCTACTGGTTGCTGTGTGTATGCTGGGACAGTGATAAACTAGATCACCCCATTATGGCAGCAAAACAAGAGCTCGTCAATGGCCTTGAGTTGATTTAAGGGCAAGAAAGAAAATGAGTACTTCCTGCATTCTAGAGTGTACAGAGCAGGATTTCTTCTGGCCAGAAGTATATTATAAGCTTGAATATGCTTTTTCAAGCTGCTACCCCTACCCGCCTTGAGATACTGGAATGTTCTGATGAGTGGAAACGTTCCCAGTGCTCCATTTTGAAAAGAAATGGTGATTAACGAGGTTCATGGAAAAGCATGCAAGGCTTTATCTTATTTAAAGGAGGTTTCTGGTTTGCTCCTTCAATCTCATTAGAAATAGTGCACAACAAACAGGTTTAGGATGATCCTGAGAGAACCTGGGACGTGTGTTAGACACATTGGTCACCTCTAATAGGTTTAAACCAGTTATTTCTCTTTTAATGTTATTGGGCAGAGTAGTAAGCCTCTAGCTTTGGTTACTTTTAAGGGAGGAAGGAGGGCGAAGTCTCCAATTCTTCCTATTCAGATTGTTCTCAATCTTGACAGGCTATCAGAGCAACTCAACAAGTGTAACAGCTCGCACCCCAGAGCGACTGCCCTTTCCCATGCATCCAACTTTCTCCCACCCCTTCACCTCTTCTTTGTGCAAGTTCTCTCCATCCCTCCCACCTGCTGTGGGAGCCCTCGGGCATTCTGAGTCCTGCCAGAGCACAAAGGATTTGAAAGACCTCCAGGATCCCTGTAACTGGCAAGCCACAACCTCCTATCTAGAATTAGCTCATTCTTAAACTTTTCAGAGAAGAGGGGATTAAGGAGAGAGAGAGAGATGATCCTAGATGCCTTGAAATTGCTGGAGGGAGTAGACTTGTTATGAGATGCTGTGAGCCAGAAACTAAGGTGAAAACCAGGGATGCTCGTTTTGGCTGAGGGCAAGGAAAAATCATCCTACTCAGGAGCTGAGCCCTGCAGGAGAAACGCCACCTCTAGTCGCATTGGACATGCCCAGGCCCAGAGTGGATGGCCACTCATCAGGGAGGATGTGTAGGGGGTTCTAGGTTGGAAAGGAGGATAGAAAAGGTCATTGCCTGGATCCCTTGCACCTGAAGACATGCACACACACACTTTTATTTCAAAAGCTAGGAATTTAGTTTACATACCTAGCATATCAAATCTATAAGTTCACTATTATTGCTTACTGGGACACATTTAAGTAAATTCACTTTAATTAAAATGTGGGTCAAGTTAAAGGAAAAACTAAGTAATAGTAGAGGTGATATATGGGTATGACAAACCGGAAGTTGGAGGACTTTTTTAGACCATGCTTTCTTAGACTGTTTGAAACTTAGAAGAACTAAGTTCCCTAAACCTACAAAGCAATCCATTATATTTAGGGGTGAAGCTATAGATCTCATGAGGCCAGAATTGATCAAGGAGCTGAAAATATGCATTGCTTAACTGAACTTAGCCAAGACACTTGTCTTCACCCACTTGGGGAGATCTCCAACGATATGGCATTTGATCAAAAGATAACTATTGAAAATGGAAAGAAGGAAATTATAGTAGAGCCATAAAAAAGAATTGACAAACTAGCAATAGAAACTGGAGTAAGATAGTGGAGTTTTGGGCAATGGGGAGAAGGGAAGAGAAGACAGGAAGAGTGAGAGAGAGAGAGAACTGATACACAATATAAATGTTAACGTGTTCACTTGTATTAGGAGAGCCCTAAGCTTTCTAACAGTCAATGCAACCTTGAGGCTGCCTAGCAAATATGTCTCAATGAGATGCTCATGAATTTTTACATCATTCTTAAATTCCGTTGTAACAAGTTTCTGCTTGACACCATGGCTAAACACAATTATTTCTGAATTCATGTCACTCTGCCCTTCATGGATCTTAAAACAAAGAAGTGTCCTCATTTCAACCATGTTTGAGCTCAGGAAGGAGAAGTGTCAGTAGCTTTGAGAATGTGTAATATTGAAAAGCAGACATTCTCCAAATAAAACTTCCAAGTCCTTATTCCTGAGACCTTGCTTTCAGTGTGAGCCAGCTGAGGATCAGCATTAGGCTGGTCAGTCACCATGGGGGAGGCGACAGCCCATTAAGAAATTAAGCATCTACTATGTGAGAGATGAGATGCTCAAATTTACTGCAAGCATCTCCTCCTCACCATGGCCATATAAGGGAGAAGTCTTATTACCCATTACCTCCACTTTTTTTTTCAGAGGAGGAAACTTTTGCAGAAAATAGATGAAATAATTTGTCCAGCCATCTTGACTGACACTGGGGTTTGAGCCCATGTGATCTAGCTACAGAGTTCAATGCTTAAGCCCTGAGCCAACAGAGTAACATTGTTGTCCTCACTGGGCAAACTTCAAGAAATGCAGTGAAAGGAAGGAAATGAGCAGGATGAGAAGTGAGAGAAAGATGGAGAACATAATGGGGTGGGCAGGCCACTAGGGACTAATATCTATACTTGAAACATTGAAACGAGCAATGAGATCTGTGGGGAGAGAGAAAACTAGAACTTTGACAGGCATAGCTCCACAAGCTTAGATTTAACTTAAAAAGGAAGTTAAGTAAAACTAAGCTGTAAAGGAAAGCCAGAATATATACAAAAAATATATCTACATTCATATTCATCTACATATCCATATATGCATGCACAAACATACCTTTATAAAGAAGGTCCCTAAATCTCTTAAAATCACCTTTGTGTCTGCCAGGGAACTGGAAAATTTCATTTTAAAATGGAACCACTCACAGGAGCGATTAGTCATGCCCTTGAATGACTCTCAGATCTGAAAGTTGCTTCCCAGCCTGTCCTAGGGTTCAACTGAGATCTTGTCAGTGTAGGACTTGAATGAAGTGATGACATGTTATTGACATATATTAACCACAGCTTTTCTAGACACATGCACACACACACAGAGTTTGTCTAGTCAGATATATTAAAAGTAACTTTGGTAGTTTCAATATGATTCATTAGTTCATGAAATGCAATTGTGCTCTCTGTTGTTAGTTGAGATTAAATTTAAAAAAAATGAAGCCATTGATAGAGTTATTTATGGTTGCTATGGTACTGCTATCTCAACCACTTCGGTAATTAGGGATCAAGGTTAAGTTCTCACGTGTTCCAGAGAATTCCAATCATGAGATAGAGAGAGAAATTTGAAATAGTTCACTTGAACTGTTGGAATATGCTTGGAAGGGTAAGAAGCCATGAAAGTATCCTTTTTTCTTCTTTGAAAATAAACACAGGTTATAACACAAAATACCACGAGGGTGGTTTGCTGCCCACATCTGCTTTCCTGATCCTCTCAGTCACAGAGATGTGCCACTAAGATTCTTTGGTTCCTCTTTTGGTTTGGTGAGTCATCTCAGGTCTTTATGAAGCAAGAGAAGCAAACTTGTAAATGAATTGCTCTGGAATTTCTGTCTGACTTATGCATTTCTTTTATTTATTTCATTTTTGCATTGAAAACATTACATTTCTGTTTCCTTATAGAGTAGTGTATCAAGAGCCTGTGTATGGCAATAAATTGCTGCAGGTATGAAATCCCAACTGGTGGAAAAACTCATCACTATGATTGTGGGTTTGCTGTGAAATCCTACTAACAAGACAATTCTGGGGAGGGGAGATATTCTCTAACATAGAAGGAAGAAAGACTTAACTGAATTTTCCAGTTTTGATGTGACTTCTTCTAGAATAGAGATGCTCATCCTCAAATTTCCCCTCTTTTCTAGATCATGAGTGTATCAAAATGGAGGTCTGCCTTGGATATACATGTCTTGGCTTAAAATGTATCTGGATTCAATTAATATAAATTCAAGGAAAAGAATTCCAGGGTTTGGTTGAACCAATTGTCTGGGTGATGTTTTAGTGGGTTCCTGGAATCAACTGGAATGGTTAAAAGAAAAACCTCTCATTCATCCAGCATCAAGGGTCAGCAGAGCTAACATCACTTTCCCTGGTTTCATTGTAGCTTGTTATAAATTTATTTCACACCTATTGCTATAGCTTTCAAACCTATTTCTCACTGCTGAAGCAACCCCCAAATGAACAAATTTGTAGGAAAAAAAGAGACAGCATATCCATTGGAGTGTAACTGACTCAGTCTCCAAACTTTGGTCTATGACCAGCATTAAAACTGTCAAACAAAATGAAAGAAGAATGTAAAACTAAAGATGATCAGTGAGTTTCCCTGTAAACTGCAATTCCCATTGCTGTTCTGTATTGTCAATTAAGAAAGTACAATTTTTTACAGTGAAAATTAATCAAGTTTTAATAAGAAACGTAATATGATAAAAGGGTACTAGGATCTAGGAGAGAACAAAGTAATTGAAATTCCTGAGATCAACTTTTATTTTCACGTTTCAAGTAAACTGGACTTCTACTGCCGCACTTCCAAAATATCAGAATGTACAGTGCAGATAAATTAGGGAGTCATTATTTATATTTAAATTTTTGATTTTTGCAGGTGCTCTTGTAAATGTTATTTCAGTAAATAAGATGCTTATGTACATATACATATATATCTATATATATAGCTATAGATATCTCAATCCATCGTTTTACACAAAGTGAGAGCCTTGGGTATTCTCAGAAAGGAGGAGGCTCGCTCTGTGATTAAGCTCCTTACTACTTTAGCATGCGCTCAAGCTGAAGAGAAACACACACACGCATTACAGCCCTACCCATTCCCATGTCCCCACCAGCACACAGAAGTTTCCCTTCTCTTTCTAAGTAATTCACCCTTTGGTTATTAGAACATCTTTTCCCAAAAGTATGCTGTAAAGTTAAAAATGTAATTTTCTTTGTCAAACTACTTTGAGATGCGTGGGAGACACACAGTGCTCATCAGTATGGTTTTAGGAGGTTCCACAAATGGAGTCCCTTGTCTTATTTAGTTTAACGCAGTATTTCCCAAACCTCTTTGGTCACGGAATCTTTCGTTTCCCTGCCACTGTTAGTATCTCACCAAGCGCAACTTTGAAAATTCTTTATTGGAACATCATTAGTGGTTCTGCGTGAGTAACTTCCCCAGATGGACCTCCAGAGGTCTCGCTAACAAAGGGGATGTTTCAGCCCCCGTGAGTCGGTGTCTTCAATGGCCACATCTGGTGGTGGTGGCAGGGATGGGAGGGGGAATCCATAATGGCCATTTAAAATTGACATTTTATATATGGTCACATTTATATTTTGCTGTCCGATATGTGAAAAATGAATATGTTTTATGAGTAGGGAGTGTAGAACTGTGTTTTCCTTTGGTTTGGTGGTAGGAAAAATCTAACTGTCAAGGGTGAATTTTTGTCCTAAGCTCTGGGAGGACCGTTTTCAACACGAACACGGTGTGGTGTCAGCAAATGGAAGTGAGAGCTCCTTTTTCAGACATTGCCCCAGAACCTTGCAGTAACTCTGGTGATGCTCAGCGAGCTGCAAAGTCTGGAGCAATAAACTTGATTAGAATCACCTGTTAGAAAGGCAAATTAAAGCAGTTTGTATTTTTTGATCATTTTACTGTGTAAGCATACACACACTGAGTTAATACACAACTCTGTTATTCCTTCAATACGGATCTCATACAGAAGAAAAATAGCAAAGGAAGACAATGCAATATGGTCATGTGCCATATAACGTTTAGGTCAACAATGGACCACGTATAAGATGGTGGTCCCATAAGATTAGTACCATATAACTTAGGTATGTAGTAGGCTGTCCCATCTAGATTTGTGTGAGTACACTCTATGATGTTCGCACAATGACGAAATCGGTCAACCACGCAGTTCTCAGAACATAGCCCCGTCGTTAGTCAGTACACGACTGTATGTAGACATGGAGGTATGAAACCACGTAATCCTCTTCTTGTTCCATTTCGTACATATTTCAGGGGACACTAGGACCTGTACGGTCCAATATGTTAGGTAGCCACTGGCCCCATGTGGTCACTTACATTTAAATTTGAATGAACTCAAATTAAATAAATTAAAAATTTAGTTTGTTTTACCGGCCACATTTCAAGTGTCCAACAGTCACTTAGGACAAGTGGCTACCGTATTGGACAGCACAGAAATAAAACATTTCCATCATCACCAAAAGGTCTGCTGGACAGCAAGGATACCACTGCTCAAAGTCAAAATCTCTCCGCTGGCGTCACAGACTTTCACAAACTCTGACTCTTGAATGGCGAGTGCTTGTAAACAAATTCCTAAATGACAAAGACAAGTGTCAGGGCATTGACCACTTGTGCCTGTCTTGCATGGAAAAACACACTTATTTTCTCTAAATGGCCAAGCCATATGCAAATACTTAGAGGATGGCTCCTTCCAAAGCTTCGTAGACAAGCACATCTGTTGTGCAGAAGGATCCCAGGTGTCCACACACAATTTTGTGTTCATACAATAAATATCAACCTAGCAGTCAGTGAGGTTCATTTTAGGTATTTTCTGTTTGCACTGCAGCAGCTCTTTCCATTTATAAAACTTACCACCTCCTTTCATTGATGGAAACTACTGCAGAAGTTGGAGGAAATGTGCCGAGGTCAAACAAAAACGGTTTGCATGCGGGATGTTGCTAGAAATCTTTGCTAGGACCAAATTCAGTCACTAAATTATGATTGATTTACATGGCACTTGATGCACATACCTTTGCAATCATGTTTGTTTTTCATTCTGGGAGTGTGAGCAAAACTAAAACATACACAAACACACACACACACACACACACACACACACTTTTACTCAGCTCAAAGCTTTCAGCTGGTTGCCGCTAATGCTTTCTAGCAATCAGGGAGGCAATTCCAGCCCCTCCCTGCCTCATTAAGTTTAACAGACATACCTGCACACCTGTATCTTTCTGGATGCATCATGAAAGCCAAGGAGATGGGCAAGCAGATGAAAAGACTGGCTCCAGAAATCTGGTGACCTAATTTCCCCTCATGCCATCGGTCTGTATCTTGAGCGTGTTGCTGCTATGACAATTGCTTTGGTTTTATAACTCCTCAGCACATTTAATGAGTTTTCCCATTCCTAATTAGAGAACATGGTGTTTGGAACACCAGGTGGTGTCTGGCTAAGACCTCTTTTTAATTTCCATATTGTTTTTCAGGGGAGACTTTTTTTTTTTTAATACTGGCTCCAAATTATTGCTGATTATCTGTCAGGATGTCTTGGATGTGTCTTCCCCAAGGCTGATCCAAAGAACAAACTTCTTTAATGAAAAACTAGACTTTCTAAATTGCTATGTATATATTGACAGAGTTATTCTGAAAGCCACCTGTGTCTAGAAGAGAGTAGAAACAAGTTATTGGGACTAATTCCTCTACGTTTTGAAAGATGCTTTTTGCAGCGTCCCATTCATCTAATTTTTATCCTACTACTTGGTTTTTTCCTATACATGAAGCCAAATGCATTATACCTCCCAACTCATGATTTTACTGCTAGAAGCTCTCTGAAGTCTCAGCGATTTGCTGTTAGATGCCCTCTGACACCCCAGTCTCTTCTGAGTTGCCTCTTTTTGGTGAGGGTGAGAACACTTCCCTCAGAGGATCATGGGACTGTGAATTCTAATTAGAACCTGAGTGGTCCCTGTATTATCGGTGGGGACTGGAGCCTGTTTGTTAATTGTGCTGAGATCATCCGACAGTGGTTGATGTCTCGCTGTGGTCTGCTGAGCAAGAAGCTCTGTTATTTTCACAGTTTGATAATCAATGCTTCACTGAACACAATTCCTTTCGAATATGCCCATTTGCTTGTCCTCTGCTTAATTGAACAATTGCAATTACTGGTACATACAGCTAAATGTTAATTATTTTTTCAGATTTTTTTCTCCCTTAATGATTTTATTTACAAATTGGAAGACTTTATCATATTTTCCACACAAAACAAATTCCCTATCTGAACCAACGTGATATCTCTCGCTGAAAAGATGGAATTTTTAAGAAGCTTTCACCATTCCTTTTTGTAATAATTATGTAACATTTAGAAACCTAAAGACAGTCTTCTTTAATTGCTTTAGTGGTTAAGTGACTACATATGTAAGAGATTACTGATAAACTTTCAATCAAAGGGTTATCTTATGTTTTTTTGTAAATATAAGACAGGAGGGCATTAGCTTGACCTATATTGGATTTTTAAGGAAGTAATCAAGGGTTGTTCAAATAAAATATAAGTTAATAGCTAATAAGTAAAAGTAAAGAATAATCATTTTTAAAAATCTGGAAAGTTCAGCAAAGTATAAAGAATGTGTAAATAATCCCCCATAATCTTCCCCTGCCCCAAACAATCACTGTTAACATTTAGGTACTTGTCCTTCAAAGGGCATTTGGGTTCTCCCTTGGGGATATGCTTACAACTGCTAACCTTTAACATCCAGCTGGGGTTGGTGTTCAAGCCCTGCTCTCCAGTGTGTGTTGTACTCGTGCTTTGATACTAAGCTTTCATTAACCACCACTTTAGATTGGTAGACTTGGGTAACTGCTGTTCTGGTGTGGTCTCACAACTGGGCATCCCTGAGCTGGGCTCCTCGGCATCCCTAAGTCAGATGTCTCCTTGTGTTTCAGGGTGGTTATGCTGCATACCGCTACGCCCAGCCTACCCCTGCCACTGCTGCTGCCTACAGTGACAGGTAAGAGTCTTCCTTCCTTCTTGTGCTTGACAACTACTCGCAAATTATCTTAACTTAAATTGGTGGGAGATGAGATTCTTGTCCAGTCTTGGTGCAAATGCATGACTGCTGGGGAGGCAGCACCCAAAAAGTTAGGCCCCCTGGTGAAGGTGAACACAGGGCCACGTCCGTTGAGAGAGGATGAATCATTAAGCCCAGCTCGTTCTCAACTCTCGCCCTCTCTGCTAAGACACAAAGAGAATATGCTTTGTCCACGTACGATTGTTTTTCAGATCTCGTAATTCCTCTGACAGCACACCTTGCATGCACACATGTACACTCCCTGTACAGCCTTCGAATGGTCTTCTTGGTAAGACCATGGTTTCCTCTAAGTCATAGGAAAAAATACAGAAGGTGATCCTGCAGGTTTACCTCAATTTCAAGCACTCCATTTCCCTTTTTTACAATTTTTTACACCCAGTAAAGCATTCCCTCCATTGCATTTTTTTTTAACCCAAAGGAAAGGAATGGGGGAAGTGTACCTGGCATTCCTAAAGAAGTGTGTTCTTTTTGGCAGTGCCCAGTGTCCGATCCTACTAAGATAAGCCAACTTTTATTTGTAATGCAGACCACATGTTAAGACTGGCAGTGGAAGGGAGAGAAGTGGGTTTAAGAAATGCAGGAGGCAGAATGGATGGCGGGGTGGGGAGTGGGGGATGGAGGAGTTTATTACTCATTACCCAGGCTTAACAGATGACTTGGTTCCTGAAATGGCAAGCCACAGCTCTTTTTGTATAGGGCCTTGAAAAAAGAAAGTGTGTGTTTCCATATTGAATGCAACTCGTTGGCTCTGTTTTCTGAGGACATAAATGTGAATGTTCAGATGCTCTGCATGCACAAATGTCATTGAGGGTGCTTATTTTGGGAAATGACTCCTTTCATTTAAAAATATGTTTCCTGAATAAAACAGTAGTGATAACAATTTGCATGTGTGGCTGAGGCATGCTGGGTCAGACAGGTAAGCAGGTGATGGATTTGACTCCTGAATGGGAAGTATCAGCAGCCACTGGTTCTTCTACCTGGCCTGTTGTGACTTAGTTCCTATCTTGGTTTGCTGTGGTGTGCTTTCTCTGCAGTGCCATTCCATCTCTCACAAGATGTGTTGTTAGCTCATTGTAGCTACAGAATTCTTCTGAGGTATAATAAAGCAAAATAAATTTCTGACCCCTAAAAGGTGCACTTTGAAAACCCCATGTGTAAATTTGTAATAAGTGGCTCTTTGGCAAGACAGAATTGAGATCTACTGTCTGGTTGTATGCAGACGTTGCTACTATTTTCTTATAACCAGCCATAATGAGTTCTCAAGGCTGGAGGGAACCTCCAAAAAAATCCAAACAATTGTCAAGATCCAGTTCTAAGTATATAAATTATCCAGTTACCCAGTAATCAGTTGCCAGATGCAAAATATGTTTTATGTAAGTTACTATCTCCCATACACTTTGACATTGGATTAGGAAAATAGAGAGGGTCAATAAGGCTAATAAAAATGATGACAATCTTGAAATACTCAAGATCATTCTACAAATGAAAAGGCTTAATGCTATTAAATTCTGCACACTGAAGATTCACAGAGTATCCATTGTAATGTGGTTCATCTACAACCCTTAATTATTTTTATGAAAATATCTCTAAATGCTAAATTCTCAAACACCCACTTTGTATATAATTATAATCATAGTAACTTTAGCCTGCTGTATAATTATAAGAATCTTAAATGGATTTATTTCTTTGGATTTTTATCTTGCTTCTCAGTATAACTATATCTATCCCAAAGTGGGGGGAAAAAAGGTTAATTACAAAGATATAATTTAAATTGCTTTCTTCCATTAGACCAATCTAAACATTTAAAAAAATAAACAATGTTTAATACTATTCTTAAATAGAATTATTTGAGAATCTGGCCATCTCCATTTGCATTCATCTAAGCATTGTCAAAATATTTCTGCATTTTGGGGTACCATATATGTAAATATGTGTATAAAATTTGTTATTTTAATATTATTAAGATTTCTCACTGGCAACATATCCTACTGAAAAATTGCCTTCATTCTTGAATTGGTAAATCTTGAGTAACTCTGCAATTCCCACTTTAGTATAATAGTTTCAGTTGAAGAAACCAACTAAATATACTCTTGTCCATGTAATTGGCCTCTTGCTGTTCATTAAAGAAATTTGCACATTAGGTCTTCCTGGTTGCTGTGGAAATTGATTACTAGGCCTATTTAACTTTAGTATAAGCAAGACACTTGCCACATGCGGGATTAATACATTGAGGTAAATGCAGTAATAGATAAATTACCAGAAAACAGCCTTTAAAATGATATTTCTGGTTTGATTTGTAAAGTGTATTTATGAAATGGTGGTACTTCCTTTTATTTTTAGTAAGCCGGTAAAGAGAAGGAAGACCCTTTTATAGAAGATACATATTTGGGGGAAAATGTGAAATTATCAGAATAGCTTTTGAATCTGGATTAAAGATGCCAAATATTTAGAAATTATCTCAGGGCAGTCATTAATAATTTATTTTTATACGATCACATTGTAACATCAAGAATGATAGTCTTAGTTCCTTTTCTCCAGAAGGCAGACAGGATGACAGAAAGAAAAAACTTCTCACCCTGAAGAAACGCGTTCAAAATAGGAAGTAAAATCAACAGGAACTGAGAATGTTTTGGTAATGCTCACTGGTTGTCAGATTGATCAAAAGAGAAACTTCCACAAACTTTCTCTGTAATCATGAAATTCACTCTTCAGACGTCTTGAAAGCAAAAGAAGTTTGATGTCCCCAGTCGGTAGAATTTTACCTTTTATCAGCACAAATTAAGCCCTCATCAAATTAAAGATTCAGGGACCTTTGGAAAATACTGAACTCCAGTAACCTCAGGATTGTCCAGAAGGTCCTTGATGGGCACCTTGCAACTCCCTGCCCATCGTCTTCTTGGTTAAATGATCACATGCTGATTATCTGGGAGCACCCTGAGAGTTTCTGAATGCTGACCTCAGAATGAAGACCATCTGGTGTGGGCAGAGATTTCCCCAAAAGAAAAATACCTGACTGGACTACATAATTTTATAGTCTCATTGACGAATTTAAGGGACTAGGCAAACATCTTTCCTTGGCATTTAGGCAACACTCAGTAAGCATTTGACCTCACCAAATCTTTATTTTTAATCTCGTTCGGATTTATGGAAAGCCAACTGTCCACCCTCTCAAAGGAGATTGTTTTCTGAGCTTGAACCAATGAAAGCATGGCAGTGGGGCCGATGGTCATCTGGTCATTGCATGCCACTTGGTGTTTCTGTTGTGTCCGTGATATGTTCTGGATTTGACAGGTCCATCCTCACATTAGCTCGATGAATGGCTTGCTTGAATTAAGCCTGGGGGCAGGCTTCTCTTTATCGATTGGCTCTTGGTTTCTTTGTGTATTATGACTTGGTCATTGTTGCATCTTTGAGCAGCCAAACCGGGATGGGAGTGGGAGGGAGATTCCCTGTTCAATGAATTATGCCACAAATATTTGGGGAAATATGTATGATATGTACATAGCTTTGATGACAATGTTACCTCACCAGAAAGGCAGACATTTGTCATGCTTGTCCTGCTTGCTAAACATTCTATTTAACATCTCCTAACAACCAGTGCATGAGAACGTCCCCCCACGTTATGGCAGAAGGGAACTAGATGCAGACCAGCTGGAGAGGAGAGTCATAGAGAGGGGTTCACTCAGAAGTGTCGTAATGACCCGGTTGCACTGAGAGTTACCAGGGACCACTTCTTTCATGTAAGACAAGCATTTCCTTTAAAGATCCCCAAAGGTCAGCAGCTTTCACAGCCCCAGCTGCACAGGTGCCCCTAGACTGAGCAAAAGAGACAGCACCAACAAGGCTTTATTTATTTTATTTTCTACCCGTTTTTATTTGTTTGTTTTGTGAGACCCTAAAGTTTCGTTGGTAACATAGTATTAGACGGTACCATATGAAAGTGCTATTTTTGTGTGAAAAAATGGTGAAATATTGACAATTTCATAAAGCTCAACTTAATGGAAGCCCAATTAAAATGTCATAGTATGAATTATCCTGCTCTGTGCAGTTGAAATATATATAGGCATATTCATACATATATGTGTGTTGTGTATATATATTCATATACATATATTAAAATTATATATTCACAACACAAACACACACACAAACACACATACATCTGTGCCTTAGGACCTCACGAAGGACTCATAAGAGTATCTAGGTAAATCTTAATACAAGGAGGCCAGGACTTGTCAAGTTCAGGCAGTCATAAACCACATGCTAGAACATCCTTTAAATGTGAAATTCATGGCCTATGAATAAAAGGTCTATTTCAGAGAAACATAGATTAGTAGTTCTTTCTTAAAACTCAATAAGGATAAGTAGGCATGTCTTTGTGATCATGGAGAAGTTGGTCAACTCCTATTTAAAACTATATAGGTGATAGAGATAGATAAATACATACACATATACGTAGATGGGTAGATGGATGGAGGGAGGGAGGGAGGGAGGGATGGATAGAAAGATATACAAATGATAGATAAATAGATACAGAGGTAGTTAGGTGGATGAATGGAAAGAAAGAAGAAAGAAAATGATGGAAGGAAGGAAGGGAGTGAGGAAGGAGAGAAAGAATAAAGAAGAGAGAAAAAGAAAGATAGATAAATAGATAGATGTATGGATAGATAGAAAAAGGCCATCTCTCTATCTTCTCATAATATTTTATCATAAGCTTAACTACAGGACATAGAACTAAATCCTTAGGTACAACCTTAGTTCGATCTAAACTGAAAACATAAAGGGATCTGAACTGATTTCCGCTAGTGCAAGTACTCCCTATCTCTTTTAGGACTTTTTACTTCCTGGACTCAGATTAAAACTAGAGAAATGCCATCATTAAAATAAGGCTAATAATTGCATTTAAGATGATATACCATTTATTTGGAGTCCTTTTCAGATGATGATAGACTAAAGTTTAAGGGATTGTCAGCCTGTAAAGCATCCACACATCCCGAATAGAAAATTTAATTTACCATTTAAGGACAGTGTGTTTCTCTGGGTTTTTTGTAGAAAGTTTAATTTAAGAAATATTGCTGTACTTTTTCTGGCTGTGGGTTAGAACAGAGAAAACTTCATCTATTGATAATGCGGATCCCTTAATGAGAGTAGACCATGCAAAGCCGACAAAGGAGGGAAGTTTCATTGTTTTGCCCATTCCTCTCATCTGAACCAAGTTCCACAAGAGTTGAAACTGTTTCTGGTTAAAAAGCAGTAACAAGTCCATGCACCTAATCTTTGTGAAGTGTGCAAGCAGAGATCTCAAGATCTTATCTTAGTGCTTTCTTAAGGCACTATCTCCCAAGGCCAGTTCAAGACCCGATGACTGCCTCTGATGCCATATTTACTGGTTTACCTGACAGGTGAACACGGATCATGTAAAATGCCCATCAACTCCCTTGTCTGGGTAATGGTCAGGCTTTATCCATGCTGCTTTCTCAGGCTGTTATAAACAGCTTCTCTTTTATGAAATGATGACAACAGCAAATAGCTTTGTTTTGTTTTTATCCAATTTTGTTTTTAATGTTCTTACTTGGCAAAATAAAAGCTGGCAACTCTATGGTAGACTCCCTATTATATTTTATTTACATTTTCAACCCTTTTTGAGACACCCACTGTCGAATAAATACAGTGAAATTATTGTAAAACTTGATGATGCCAAGGATGTATTCTCAAATGAACAAGGAACTGAGTGAGGGCTTAGTTCCTGGAGGTTCAGAGGGGCCAGAAGTGTATCGTGTGCCATCTTGCCAATTGAGACAAGGATCCAGGGGCAGGAGGAAGCTGTTTTAGATTCAGATTCTAACCTGTTGAGTCAAAACATGGCGGCCAACAGTAGTGGCGCCATGGTACCTTTTTTGATAGTGCCTTGTTGAAGTTGTTCTTGATTTTAGCTTTTCATCTTTTCTGCTATTTTCACTCATCCTGATGAGCTCTCCTGGCTTCTGCAATTTAAAAAATGACTCCCTGTCAACTTGTAATAGAATCATAGCAGAAAAAGTCACGAATGCCTTCATATATATCCTTCTGTACCCCAGTGCCTAGAAAAGCAAATCCAGGTTTTTTTAATTAGAAAACCAGGTTGAAAAAATACATGTATGTATTGACATAATAGTATATACATATAATATATAGGTACATAATCTATTCTTGTTTTTATTTATATTTTTATTCTTCTTTTTAATTTAAAGTTGACTTTCTTAACTGATTCCTTTTTCTTTTTTTGGTGATTCAAGGTCCCCCCAGGAAGAGAAAGTGAAGCTAATTATTCTAGACGGCTCTAGGCTAACTAGAAAGAAATATGTCCAGTCAACCCTCAGTATCCATGGGGGATTGGTTCCAGGACACCCTGTGATACCAAAATCTGCAGATGCTCAAGTTTCTTATATAAAATAGTGTAGTATTTCATATAACCTATGCTCATCCTCCTGTATACTTCAGATCATCTCTAGATTACTTATAATACCTCACACCATGTATATGCTATGTAAATAGTGCTTATATTGTTTAGGGAATAATGACAAGAAAGAAAAGTCTGTATGTTTTTGGTACAGATGCAACCATCTTCAATCCTCAGTTGGTAGATTCTGTGGATGTGGAACCCCTGGATACAGAAGGCAGAGGGCGGACTGTATCGCCTGTGAGCTTCCCATTACAAGCTCACATACCAGATAAAAATAAATTTCTCCAATAAAACTTGTAATCTATATGACAGGGCTCCCATTAAAATGTTCATTAGTTGGAAATAGCAGACTTTACTATTTGGTTGACTAAGACTTCTTGAAGTTTAATGTCGTAGATAAGCAAATTTTGATTCCAATCATCTCTCTGTGATAATGATAACAATAATTAGGAAAATAGCCCTAATAACAATGGCTATTTATGGAGTCCTTACTATGTGATAGGCACGATTCTAGGTGCTTTAAAAATACAGAGTCACTGGACTTTCACACCAACCCTAAAAGATAGATGTTGCCCCTCCATTTTACAGATGGGGAAGGCAAGCTTGGAAAAGATGAACAAGTTGTCCAGCTCAGCTTGAAAGCTAAAGTCTATATCCTTAATCACTAGGCCATGTTACATCTTAATGGAACGACCTTGAGAAGTAATTTTTTTGCACTCCATCACCTCATCTGTTACGGGTATATGGATTCTGCCTTACAGAGTGGTTTGGAAGTTTTGAGACAAGGTCTATGAAATATCCAGCATATGAAGGGCACTACATGAAATGTTCTTGTTTTTATTTCTGTATATTCCCATAAGATAGTCAACGAAGAGCTTTAAATCTTGATAGTGAGAATGAGCTTTGAGGAAACCAAGAATATCTGGCTTATTTCAATTCTATCTGGATCTCTAAAATTTAGGAGTCTGAATCTGCTGTTCCTTTAATGGGTTCTAGAGTCACTCAAAGAGTTTAGGAAGAAAGTGACCAAAGCTACTCAACTGAGTATGGTATAGAAAAGCCTTTTAAAATATAATAGGTAGAATTATATGCAAATCTAATGCTTTTTAATACACTGAGTTCCAAGAATAGTTTATGTTTGTTTTGTTTTGCTTTGTTTTTTTTTATGGAAAAACTTTTTTTTTGGCTATGCAAACCCTTCAACTTATCAGTTCTCCAAAGTCTGGATTTTGATATGTGAGTTTATCTCAAAGTGAGCAGTCTTATATTATCTTTCCTGCCACTTTTTTTTCTTCTCACCATGCGGATTTCTATTTTGAAGTTAATTTTTTTGGTAGTGTCTCTCGTGTGTCGGGTGCTGTGTAAAACCTTGGGACAAACAACCTGATGAGGTGAGCAGTATAGCTAGGACGATCATATAATGATCATCCCAAATGGGACACTTGTGACAGAGGAGGACTGCACTGTTAATAATGACTCGGGACAACAGGCTTCGACTAGGACTGTCCCAGGACAAACAGAACAGTTGTACTCATCCTAAATAGAATCTCCACTGTGCTGATGGGAGAAGTGGGTCCAGACAGGGTGATATGTGCTCTGGGAAGTCCAACAATTGGGCTTCAAATCCAATGTCTGTTAATCCAGGTCCTGGTTTACTTCTGCCTCCTTATGCTATTGTTCCAAAGTCAGAGCAAAGGCACATTTGCAACTTCAAATAGTCATAACTAAGACGTGATTTGATGATTCAAAAGTGAGGAGAATTTCATGCTCCCCAAACCACCGATAATTTATTTATTTTCCCTGTGGATCAAACAGTTCTGATTGTGTATTCGCCAAAATGATTATGATAACTAAGATAACTATATTTTCTGCCAAACTGCTCTGTAGATTGACATTGATTTCATTTGATAACAATTGAGGTGGCTCTGAAATAGTGAAGGAGGGAATGTATAGGTCTTGACAGTAGCATCAATGTGATTTTTGAAGCTTGTGTTTAATGGACATGAAAGTCTTAGAGCTAAAAGTAATATGGCTGTTACTGATAGATATATTTCCAGAGCTTCTCTTAATTTTAATTCACAGATGTGCACACACACACACATACACACGTTAAAAGGAAAAGTGCTCAAGTTTTTGTTTCAAGAACTAATTGCCTTTGGTCCATAATCTGTAATGGCTTCTTAACAACTGTTATGCACTATTGGATGAATATGTAATTGAAGTAGTTAAAAAAAGAACTAAGCCTGTAATAGTCAACAGACTGGACCAACAAGGAGTTGGGGAGATATTAAAGGAAATTCCAAACCCAATAGACCATAGCTGTCACAGTCATGTGGGTAGACACTTTTCCAGTGACAAGACAAGATGTAACAACTCCTTTGGTCATGTCATGGCCTAATTACACACTTTTCAGGTTGCAGATCATTGACTTGATAGGCCACAAAAAAGCAAATAAAACCTATCTTTTAAGTAGCGCCATCAGGATCCTTCAGCTGTGAAGGGTTCAGAGGCAGGTGAGAAAGCTGTTGCTTTCTAGAGGGAGTTCGAAACCTCTGATGAGAACATGTACACAGAAGCCTCTGGATGAGCCATTTCCATTGCGAATAGAGGACGTTTCTCATAGAAGACAGTAGAAGTAGAAGGGAAGACAACCAAGTAGAAGAAAATATACACACCACGGAACCTTAGCTCAAGAAACATTCATGAATGTGACAAAAATTAAAGTCACTCCACTTCTTTACCTTTTTATTTTGGTCACTGTGATATATACTAGGGTCTCTATTTTTTGGGTTAAGAGGGAACTTTTCACTAAAAATTTCTAGTATTTCCTTTAAAGTTATCAAAGCAAATTCTGACTCTATACCTGTGAAAAGTACTTTAAATTCTTTTCCAGAAGAACTCATTTCTATTTAAATGTGGCCTCTATGTTATTTCCATATGTGTGTGTAGCACATGCATGTGAATAGTCATTAGACAGAAATAAACGACTTCTCCAGATTTTCTCCCTGGCGCAAATCACATGATTGATCCCTCTAGAATTAGATTCTCCTCAAAAGCCCTAGTCCATTTCATACTTAATTATCATACAAAACATTTAGGGTAGGGACCACTCTCAGGATTTAGGTGGATGGTAGTTGGTAGGTGAAAGCTTGAGGGGCTCTATAAGGAGTAACTAACTCATCAATTTTCTCATTGTTTCTGGGCTCATTCTTGCTGCATTATGGTGTGTGAATGCTCGAAGACATCAATAGATCTTGGGGAGATGAGACAGAATCAAAGCCAGACACCCTTTTCCCTTAATTATCTTAATCACTTAGATTGAAATGCTTTGGCCTGAGATTGTAGAAATACAACACACATCTGACAACCTGGATCAGTGGTTCCCACTGCTTCTGTGGAATTCCTTTAAAAGGAAAACTATGATTGTTGGAAGCTTCTAGCATCCTCTCAATCCCTGTCTCCTTTCATGGTTCAATGTTGTCATCTGAAATTTTAGATTGCATTAAAAGATGAGGGACTTGTTTTCTTCACCATTTCTGCATCATTAGAGGGTTTGTGGACGACTTCTAGTAATAGAATATGACCCCAGATAATGGAGGTGGGGCGCTCTTTAAAAACGTGTCCTGGATTGTATTAGCCCCAGTTTCCCCAGAATGATAGCTTCCTTCCTATTCTTTGTGTTGTTTTCTTTAATTTCTCTGTCTCCAACTGAAAACAAAACAAAACAAACAACAGGGAAAGAAATGATTACCTTCTTCTGTTCTTAAATTTCAAGATTTTGAAGGTCCCTAGAGCCTTGGTCTGCAAAGCGTGGTTCCTAGACCAACCAAATTGGCCTCACCAGGAGCTTGTGAGAAACGCAGAATCCCAAGACCCACCCCAGCCCTGCTGAGTCAGAATGTGTGCTTTCAAGATCCCAGGGCAATTTGATTGGGGTCTAAGTGCCACCCTGGAGGGCACGCTTCAATTCAACCCCAGTATGCTGTAAAGAATGTCGGCGCTGGGTTCTCTCTCCACAAACCTTGCAGGATGTAAGAGAATTCGTAAGAATTTGTAGGAGAATTGTTTGTTTATAACATGTTCTCTCAACTCTCTTCCTTCCTCATTGAGAATGTGAGAATTGTCGATGGTTGGGTGTCCCTCACAGTCCATTCTGTTGTGACTTCTCCCTCGGCTAACCACGGCCACAATGAATCATTTTCTTTACCCTAAAGATCCGTGGGTAAGGAAAGTGATTTTATGCTAATATTGTCTCATTGATTGCGTAAGAGACTCACACTAATGTGACACCCTGGAAAAGTCCCATCTGATTTCCCTTATTGGCCTCAGTTTTCCCATCTGCCGAATGCAGAGATTAATACCAATTAGAATCAGAAAGAGATGAAGGTAAACATTACGTTACAAACGGAAAGAGGTGGTGAAAATGCATGGGGTTATCAATAACTCAACTGCTGGTAGACAGATATTTTAGAGTGTATAGGATTATTGGAAAGCATTCAATATATACAGGCAAAAGCAAGCAAATTAAATTAAATCCATTTAAAAGTGTGAGTCATTTTTGGACTAGGCAATCTCTAGGACCCACTGTAAGACTGACATCCTAGAAAACTGTGCCTTGCTCAACAGCCCAAAACTGATAATTAGCCCAGTCAGGATTCAAAGCGGGGTCTTCTATACTCATTGTAACTCCTCCTTGACTGATAGGTGCCTTAGCACGTCTTTGCTATTCACCTACGAAATATGATCAGAGGTTCAGATCTAGACTAGGGTCTGAATCTCTGCACAGTTACTTACTACATCACATAACACAGGCAAGCTATTTGATCCTCAACTGCCTCATCCTTTCTGTGGGGCTCATGAGTGGTACCTGCTTCATTGGGTTATTGGGAGAATCAACCGTGGTCATGAACAGAAAGCTCCTTGAATAGCACCTGATATTATTATTATTATTGTGTTATTATTATTATTATCTGCACCACTAAACTATAGTGATTTTTTTTTTTTTGGAGTAAGATTATCCCTGAGCTAACTATTGCCAATCCTTCTCTTTTTTTGCTGAGGAAGCCTGGCCCTGAGTTAACATCCGTGCCCATCTTCCTCTACTTTTATATCTGGGATGCCTACTACAGCATGGCGTGCCAAGCAGTGACATGTCTGCATCTGGGATCTGAAGCAGCGAACCCCGGGCCGCTGCGAAGTGGAACGTGGGAACTTAACCGCTGCACCACCGGGCCGGCACCTAGGGATATTTTGTTTTGTTCTTGAGTCAGAAATGAGAAATTTCTTGTGGAAGCAGGTTTTCTGAGTTAATTTTTTTTTTTTTACTGAGGAAAATTTGTCCCAAGCTAACATCTATTACCAATCTTCCTCTTTTTTTTGCTTGAGGAAGATTAGCCCCAAGCTAACATCTGTGCCATTCCTCCTCCACTTTATATGTGGGTAGCTGCCACAGCATGGCTAACGAGTGGGATAGGTCCATGCCACAGATCTGAACCCAAGAACCCAGGCTACTGAAGCAGAGCTCTCTGAACTTAACCACTAAGCCTTGGGGCCAGCCTCTGGAATAATTTTTTCACTATAGTAGTTTTTTTGTTTGCTTTGTTTTGTTTTTAAATCTTGACTTGCATCCTAGAACTATAAAAATTGGTATACTTGAAATTTGCTAAGAGAGTAGAACTTGTGTGTTCTCACCACACACCCCGAAAGGTAACAATCTGAGGTGATGGATGTGTTAATTAGTATGATTGTGGTAAGCACGTCACAGTGTATACATATATTAAATCATCGCTTTGTATACCTTTTTAAAAAGCACATTGTACAACCTAATTATGTACAATTTTATTTTTCAATTATACCTCAATAAAATTAGAGGAAAAAATAGTTTGGGCAAAAAAATTCTGAAGAAAGAAGGAACTGGGAGCCAGGAGATCAAACAGCCTGTCCTTCTGTTCGTCCTTCTCCTGGTGTTTATTCTCTTTTCTGCCCGTAGAGGCACTCAGGCTGTCAGCTTCATAGGAAAGATGACCAGTTCTCCCAGTGTAAACCCAGCCCCTAAACCATCACTGCTTTAGATTTCTGTAAAACCAGTTGCTCCACAAAGAGTTACTTTTTAAAAAGTCAGACCAAACCTGCCTGTGCTGCCCTTTTCCCATCTCGACTGGAGAGAAGTCCAATGCCTGTGGAGGCACCAGATTATTGGAATCCCCTAGGCATTAGTAAGGTTCTAGAACTTTCCACCATCATACTCACTTCATTTTGCACATAACTGGAGGTGGGCCCAGGTCTTCTCAGTGTGGCCTCTCCAGCCCCCAGAGCCTCAGCCTTCTTCCCACCAAGCTTCTTCCCCACTAGTGCTGCTTCCCTTGGAGAACATATCTGTGCTCTTCAGAGAACCTGCCAGACCAGTTTCCAACCCTGTGTTAGACACTCACTCTCATTAGGAGCTCCTTCTGTGCTCTCCTTTGCTCTGGCCAACCGAAGCCGAGGTGGCGTTGTATCTTCCTGGTGCCCCAGCCCTCCTTTAAAATGACCTGTACCCTCAAAAGGCTCTTTACAATCCTCTTCTTGCCCTAAAACCACAGAAGCCTAGGACTTAAAAATACAAATCTTAGCCTCTGTGGCTGAGGAGAGAAGACTGTGTCCTTCTTGACTCCATGCAGCCAAAAACACAAGTGACATTTTTTTCCCCAGATAAAGTGCTTCTACAATCATGTTCTCATTGATCTGCGCCAAAAAAATCTCAGAGGGGCACGCACTACTTTTTTTCCCATATTGCATATGAGGAAGCTGAGGCCCAGAAAGGTGAAATGGTTTTTCTAATGGAACACAGCACGTACGTGACAGGGCCTGACTTCCAGCTTCACAGTCAGCTCCCCGTAGCTTTAGACAAGAAAACAAGTGTAGAGGGAACTGGGGAGATTATTAAAATGTTGGAGAAACTAAAATGACAAAAGTGGACTGTTCTCAAGGTTTCAAGGTCATGGAGATGCCCTTGGATTTGAATCTCCAAAACTCCGAGGTTTTTGGTGGAATATTCAAACTGGGGACAGATTCACAGCGCTTATCTCCTTTTCCATTTAAACTTTTTTGTGTATTCAGCGTTAGCAATAGGAACTGTGGCTAAATGAAATGTTTGCAGGTGTATGTTCATGAATCCCCCTTTGAAAATAAAAAGGACCAGGATAGACCCTTTCAAAGAATTCTCTAGTCAAACTATTTGTTTATTTGCTGCTTGGTTGTTTATATCCCACCTCATCCTACAATTTGCCACAGTCTCTTGAAGTAGGCATGATACAGTACTAAAATATAAATAAAAATAACACTGGGGCAGGGAAAAATATAGATCTGAACGGGATTTGCACAATTCTAGAGTTTTAGAACTGAATGGGGGGAAGGGAGGTAAAATACCAATGGAAAGCAAGTCAGTCCCCTCTCTAGGTGGTAAAACTGAAATGTAAATTATATTATGAGCTTTCAGACAGCCAAGCTCAAGATAGATGGCCCATCCCGATGTAAAGGCCATGAGCACAGCACCGCGTCCCTTAGGCTTAGCTGGGTGCCCGGTGTGTAGCCATCATTAGCCATCTGAGGGTTGAATGAAAGACATGAGTAAACTCTTTAGTGAAGTCAGAAATAGGAATTTTAATAGGAACACCTTATTTCTGCATGTTATGTTTAACTATTCAGAAAACACTCATGGCTGGATTCCATAAGACCCTTCCAGCAACTTCTTAAGATGAGCAGCAAGAATAGCTGATTACTGTGCATTTCCACCTTAATTTACATGTCTAAAGGGAAGCATCCCGGTAAGCATAGTTAAAAAAATTAATAATTATAAGTAATAAATAATATACAGTCATGCGTCACTTAATGATGGGGATACATTCTGAGAAATGCGCCATTAGGCGATTTTGTCATTGTGCAAACATCATAGAGTGTACTTAGTACATCTAGGTGGTATAATCTACTGCACACCTAGGCTATATGGCACTAATTTGATGAGACCACCGTCATATATGTGGTCTGTCATTGACTGAAATGTGGTTATGCAGTGTATGACTGTATATAATTACTATTTGATAATTATCAATAATTAAAATATTAATAATTATGAACTGTAGAGATGAATACTAGTGCAATTTATTGAAAAACCTGAAGACACAACTCTATTTCCTGCAGAGGCAGGGCACATATGTTCAGAGAAATATTCACACAGTGCGATGTGACTTTTCAGTGTTAGCTGACATGTTAAAATCACCTGAGTGGCTTTCCAGGCATACCTGTGCTGGGAACCACTCTCAAAGATTCTGACGTAAATGATTGGGGAATGGACCTGGTCATTGGTATTTTATTAAAAAAATAAATCTCAGCTGATCGTAATGGGCAATGAAGGTTGAGAATGTCTGCCTCATAGCCAGCAGATGCCCCAGAGCCTACAGATAGAATTAATTTGACTTTGTCCCACTGCCATCTTGGGGCATCTTGGCTGCTGTCTGCCAGACCAGAAGACCAACTTCTCAGGCTGTGGGGATTTTTTAGTAGATAAGCTTGGGAAGGTGTTAATTATATATCAGAGTGTGTGTGTGTGTGTGTGTTTGTTAGATTCACTATGCATAGCCTTGGATACAAGAAAAAACTTCCTATGAGTGATATCAACCCTGAGTTTTATATCACAATAGTTACATAACAGAATTAAGAGGTGAAAGAATGAGGAATGACTGGAATCTTTAACAGAAAAATGTGAAACCAGTATTACTTGATGGGAGAACATTTCCCGTCTGCCCACCATCCCCCCCCCCCGCCCCCCCGCCTCCCAAACACCACCTATGCCAGAAATTTGCTCTGTGTCTTTATATCCAGTTCCTCACATCCCTGCCAGCAACACTGGCTGACTACTCTTTTAATTTGACTCTTAGAATTCAGCCATGGGTGATTTTTAGAAGAAAGAAAATTGCAATGAGATGAAATTTAGCCTGAGAAGAGAAGCGGGATATAAGGATGATATGGCAGGTCACAGGACTAATTTAAATCTACCACCAGCTGAGTCAGATCCAGAGTCTAGATGGTTTGTCTACAAAAACCATCGTAAAGCATAATGAAGTCTGGTAATCGAATAAAAAGAGAGAAAGATCATGGCACACGCCATTCCACCATCCCAGGTCATTGTTAAAGCAGAATATAATGGTCCCTCTCAAGCTTTGATTCCAAAGGGGTATCCAAATACTGTAATATTTTGGCTTGGAGGAACTGCAGATTCAGAACAATATTAGGAAATTCCTCCACAGAGATGTCACACACCATTGCTCACTGAATACCCTTAAATGAGTGCCCAAGCAGAATCTTAGAGAATGAATAAGAGTCAGGGTCTTGAGCCAACCCAACTACATTCGGATTTTACCTCCACCACTTACCAGCTCACTCATGCTACATAACCTGTCTATGCCTTAGCTTTCTCGTCTATAAGGATGGGGAGAGTAGGAGGGCTTGTGAGGAAAATTAAATGAATTAGTATATAGGTACAGCACTTGGAAACCACCTGTCATGCATAAGTGCTCAATCAACATTGGGTCATAGCTCTTGGTGTCAACATTCCAACATTCCAAAGGGTCAAGACAAACATTGCCTTCTCCCTTGGGCTCAGTAATTTACCACTTCAATCTTTTTCTGAAATTAGTAATCCTCCCTTCTCCCACAAAGCCTCCCCCTGTCAAACAGTCTTCCTGGGAAATGTGGGCTTTGAAATAAAAAATGAGAATTAACTTGTGGGAGATTTCTCAGCAAGGTTCCCCAAATGTCTCCATGATAAGAATTACGTGGAACCACGAGTCCCTCCCAGAAGCACCCGTCTCTTAGAAGAGGATATGAAGGGTGTCCCCTGGAGCTGGTCAATAGCCCGGCCTGGGTTCTTGTTAAATATACAGATTATCAGGCTTCTTGCCTGGAAATTTTTATTCAGATGTTCAGGATTGAAACTTAAGAATCTATTTTTAATAAGAATTCTAGGTAGTTCTTGTCTTCAGGGAAGTTTGAGAAATTCTGCAGTAGAGGGAGAGGTAGAACGTAGAAAGGAATTCTAGGTGAAAAAATTGGTCAAGAGAATTAGATGTAGACATAGAAGGAAAAATGGAAAGACTCAGCAAAGATGATCATGAGTAAATCCGTGGGCGTTGGTGAAATAGGAGGAACAAGTGAAGAAGCAAATACAGGGAGCATCAAGTTGTGGCCGGTGTAGACCAGCTTTTCTTTCAGAGAGAGATTTGAAGTCCATTCTGTTAGAAGGCCTCCAGAAAGCAGAACTAACCCTTCGTGGGCAATGTGTGGTCTTTCTGTGGCTACATCCTCAGCGGCCACGTAGTTAGGTTGCCCTAGAGGACAGCATGGTGGTGAAATAGAAGTTGCAAGAAGCAGTAAAAGCTGTAAGAGATTCAGTGATTCAACGCCCTCTCCATTCTGATTTGTACCGTACCCACTGCTTCTCAGCTAGGCCTGATAATAGAATTATCGGCCAAGCATTTTCTCAACTACCTCTTTCCAGACCCTGAGCCAGACCAGTCAAGCCACAACTCTGAGGAGTAGAGCTCAGCATTAGCACTCTGTCAACCTCTCTCTATGAGTCCAAGGAGCAGCCAAGGTGAGACCCATTCAATTAGATAAGTTGTCCTCAATCGTGGCTGCGTGTTAGAATCATCTGGAGATCTTTAGCAACTACTGATGCCTGAAACCCACTAACAGAGATTCCCATTTAATTGGTCCTGGGTGTAGCCTGGTCACTAGGAATTTTAGAAACCCATCAGGCGTTTACTGTGTGCCGCCAAGGTTGAGAACTATCAGGTCAGACTTTCTTTATCATCTACGACCGCTGAACAAACCGGTTCGCTGAGAAGCAGGTGCCTTTGAAGTCTGTGACGTGAGTGAGGAGCAGACTAGGATTAGCATAAGAGGACAGGCCTGGTACCAACCTCCTTTCTCCTCTTGAGAGGTGACCCCACCATCAAGAGCTCACCCTTGTTGCTCTGATCATTTAATTCTCCTGAACTGGTTTGGCAATGGCAGACTTCTCAGCTACATCATAAATCTCTTTGATCACACCTCTCTCTGGTCATTTGGGGTAAATGATTTCACAGAAAGGGTCATAGATGATCCGTTTATAGACAAAGATAGATCGTTTGTCTTAAAGGTCAAGTGGGGAGAAACAGAACCGTATATAAAAATGGCACAACATAGTGGACATAGACACCACTATGAAACCTGACCCTTATAATTCCCCCTGAATTCCTCTGTCGGCCTGACAAGTGGAGTATCCCTCACCAGGCCATTATTTGGCAGGAATTTCCTGTTTCCATTTTACTTATAATCGATTGATGAAAGGGTCCTTTAGAGGGTGGGGTGAGCACACAAGCTGAGTCTGGGGCATTAATGGGCTGTATAGAAAGACACTTGTTTGAGAAGTTAGGGTTACCTTCCTGGGGGGTTACCCTAGTGGAATTGCTTGTGTGGCTTGAAAAAACTCAGTACGGAATTGATACATCTTTTTACAAATATTTTTGCAACTCCTCTTTGGCACTGCTGCGGAGTCCATGACATATTCTTTAAAATATCAGTATTGGTGATGACTCAATGTAGTCTTTGATGTAGATTTGCTTTGATAGAAGTCATCTGAGCCAGTTCTTTTGAAGACAGTGAGTCATCAAAGGGGTTAATCCCCTTTGTTCAGAAATTTGCTGAGGAATCATAAAGATCTTCTAAAAAAAAATCCGAAATACATAGGTTACCAAAAAAGAAAATAAGGAAGGAAAGAAAGAAGGAAGTGGAGAAATGGTAGCATTTTTTTCACTGTATATAGTGTCAAAAAAGAAGAATGCTGGGGAAAACCATCATATTTTGTAAAGTTCTGGAACAATTAAAGAAAAAGATCTAATTTCTTTATAATCATACTTGTAGGTTGTGTTTTACAAGTTTTCCCTCTGCATTCAGTCACTATTTTATATCTGTGGTTGTTTGCCTCCCATGGCTTTCCTCATGGCTAGCAGGCTGGACAGCTCCTTAGGGACAATGCAGCAGTGGGATGCAAGGTAGCAGTATTAGAGTCACCCAACTGATGAGGCCCCCTCATAGATGAGTGAATAGCCTCAATGATCTTGCCCCTCTGGACTCTTGGTTATGGTAGCGTTCTTCCTGGGAGCATGCTGTAAATAGAGGTCCTTCCAGATGCTTGTTTGGTCCACCCTGGTCAAGCCAACATTCAGAGGCTGGCCCCGTGGGCAAGTGGTTAAGTTTGCACACTCTGCTTTGGCGGCCCAGAGTTTTTCGGGTTCGAATCCTGGCCGTGGACCTACCACTGCTCATCGCGCCATGCTGAGGCAGCGTCCCACATAGCTGGACTACAAGAACCTACAAATAGAATATACAGCTATGTACAGGGGACTCTGGGGAGAAGAAAAAGAAAAAAAAAAACAAGATTGGCAACAGATGTTAGCTCAGGGCCAATCTTTAAACAAAAAACAATAATATTCAACCCAAATATCTTCATTTTCAGGGGTATTAATTTTACTGCTCCTCAAACCTTGGCCATTTGAAGTCAAATATTGATGGGAATCAGAAAGTTTGCATCAGAGCAAAAAGATAGCAAAGATCCAAGAATGCTAACTTTTATTGTTTTAAGAGAGGTGATAAATGAACTTAGTTGTGACTTCTGTTATGTGAAAGAGGAACATAAAAAATACTATTCTCAGAGCATGTATAATTTTGTTTAGATTTCATTGGTGTGGAAATGACTAGAATTTTCAATTGAACGTTAAATTCTAGTGAATTTTCAAATGGTAGCTCTATTTATATTCCAGGGTGTACCTCTTGCAAGAGTAAAACTTTCTTAAGATGTTTTAAGAAATGCTTGATCATTAGATACTTTCTGAAACACAGAGACATTTGAAAAGGACCAATCAAACTAAGACCAAAAAAGGCATTTATCTTGGTTCTTGATGATGCATATGCACAGTAAAATGTAACAAATGGGAACTAGAAGCCTCTAGACTGCTGTTTCTAAGGCATTTAAGAGCTTAGCCAATCTCATCGGGGCATTTTTATAATCTGCCTGACACAGACGGACTTATTTCTCGAAAAATAAACAGTACTGTTAGAACACATTATATTGTGGAAATGCCACAGTTGGAAACATCTTAAGAGAGTTTTATCATCTTTCTGGATTTACTAAATCAAAGTAAAATAGCATTTCCCATTTTTATTTTCTTTTAAATAATGCATCATTAAAAATAATTTGGCAAGAAAGGGTTTATTTCAATTAATGAGTTGTCTTACCTTCTTTATGTAGCAAACCTAGTTTGGTAAGGAAATTACCAAATAACATGACACTATGTAACATTCTCTTTTGAAATGACAGCATTTCTTTTTCTTTCCTTTTTAAAAATTTTTTTGATATTATACTATAATAATAAAGTCTAGAATTTTATGATCTTCCTAGCTACTTGCAGTATACTCTTTTTCCAAATAGATAGTCTGTATATATTTTTTTAAAATGTAGTCTCCCTTTAGCATAGAAATCCATGTAAGCACTGTTTGAAATGCCCTAGACTTAGAAACATATTCTGGCATGACATTTTGGTAACACGTAGCATTAATATTCTGGTGCAACAGCTTGTACATGGTCCATATTCTGACATCACCATGATTTCGTTGAAGAGGTCCCCGCATGCCTATTTCATGGTCTCTCTAAACTCTCTGAGATATAGCGACACATTTCCTTGCAACATCCATTCAAACGCAGCACCCTCCCCTCCCCTCATCTGAATACATCGAACCAATTGGCACAGAGCACATTTCCCCCTGAGCGAGCAGTATTGTGAATTTTATCTTCTCTTCCAGAAATCAGTTCGTCTTCGTTGCAGCAGATGAAATTTCTTGTAACACCTCTGCAGGTAACAAACATTGCTACTTCTTGATGCCTCCATCCAATTCTCAGTATCCTTTTTTTTTTTTTTTTTTCCTTCACGTGCTGCAGTTGGTCACTCTAGAAAGTTTAGTTAAAAAAAAAAAAACAGAGTCCGTCTATCTTTGGAGTACAGCGGAAGCCTCTAGGCTCTGCTGTCTGAAAAGGCATTAGGCATTTTGCTAACTTTGATAATTTATTTCCAGTTTTAATAATACATGAGCCAGAAAAGTAAGACTATGTGGAAGAAGCCACAGTAAAATCTTATGGTGTAATCAGTGCTCTTATGTTGAAATACTAAACAGGGGCAATTAGGGACACAGACATGGGACTTCTGTGATTTTTGACATATTATGTTTGGGTTCCCACCGATTTATATGTGAATTATTTGGGATCTTTATGGAATGACTGGTATATATTAGAGGCCTAAAAGATTGAATCCGTAAAGCTAGAGACATTGGAGAATATAGCTATCTGTCTTATAAGAAGGGGATCTTCCTTCTATTGGTTAAAGATCCTCTATTTCCTTTTTTTTAAAGCATATATTCCAAGTAGCAGGACTTAGAGAGACAAAGTCTTCTGCTTTTGAAATCAGGGCATTAGCAAATGGAAATTGCATAGTTGCATGATGTGTCCATCAAAATAATGCTTGTCTTTTTGCTTTGATGTGGTTCAGAACAGTTATATTTGGACTTTCGTTAGCATGGAATTACTTGATTAAATGTCAAGATAGGTGAGTGTCTTAAACTAACAACAGATTTTTTTTTGCTTTTAAGCCTAAACTATGACCAAAACTATTGCTAGGAGACCTAATCAATATGTTGCTTTTAGCCGACAAGAGGGGACTTCCCAGCTCATCCATGTGTAGTTGAGTATGCCATGACCTTTAAAGGCGTACGTTAAACTGAACCTTACAAATAGACTTCATCTCTAACCAATCGCATCTTATCAATGGAACAGTAAACAAAGGCTTATCTGCTAACGCTTCACTCCCTACTTGCAGTCTTTGGAGAGAAAGAACTAAAGGGAGGACAGACAGCTAGGAACATGTCCCCAGCCCTCTCTCTTCTACAAGGCAGGGTCACAGAAAGAAAACTCTACATCAGTTCACTGATACAGTCTGTCTCAATATTTTTAATGGTTTGAAGTCTTACCCAGCTAGTTCAAGAGGTATGCATTCTCCCATTTTAAAGTGACAGCTTAGCCTCAGATAACTCTGTTTCTCCTTGCGAGAGGTGGTGACATCCATAACACATCACTAATGCCAAATAGTAGAAGGTGGATAGTTGCATTGCTGGAGGTGGCAGGCGAATTTTCCTGGGATACAAATGTTATTTAACATTTGCAGAACCTTAAGAGAATGGAGCATGCAACAAAAGGGGAAATTGCTTGGGGTGGGGAGGAATGTTGGTTCAAAATGTTCATAGACATCATTTGTGGGTATGCTGGTCTTCCAGAACCTCTATCTTCCCTGTTAAACTGTATGCATGGTCCACTGTGTCTTAGATTATGTTTTGACATCATAGATCAAACATTGCAAAGTTGCAAGCTGAAAGGTAGCTATTGATTTTGTCCCATGACTTAACAAACCCTGCCTTGTAAGCAAGTGGTCCCCATGCACTATTCCTAAAAGAGGCTGCAGATAATGAAAGTTTGCTTGAGTAGAGCGAGTGTTTTCACCTACCTTATCTAATTTAGGATGACTGCTCAGTAAATTCTTAATGAATTGCTATTGATCAAATTTCAAATTGAGAGAGATATCGCTGTTGCTTTGATGGCCATATTAATAATATGTTGTATGCTTCATAAGGTTCAATTTGAACTCTGAATTTTGAATCAAGCATGAAAAAGGAGACACCCATATCAATCAAATGTCAATTTATCTCCCATCCAATCCACCCTCCTCATAGAGTGAAAATGAAAAATCAGAACTGCTCGGTCAACAAAGGTTGTGACTCACAGTGTTAAAGAGGAAGTCTTCCAGGGTCTTATCTCCCACATGGTGGAAAAACTGAGGGCACCTGTGTTCTAATCATCACAACTGTCCGGAGGTCTCACCTCCATAGACAGAACAACACTCCTAAGGGTGGGTCTGTTGAATCCTAGTATATTGGATTTCGGTGTTTAGCAAAAGGCAACTTCTCCCTTTTTAAATGAAGAAAGAAATCAACAAGATGCTTAAAATCTAAGTTTTGAAGACTTAATGGGTTTTATAATTGAAATTCTTACAAAGATGTGTTATTCTGACGTGGATGCCTGGCCGGGGCAGAGCTGGCCTGATGGTTTTGTCTGTGGCTTGGGCTAGAGAGGGTGAGACGGAATTCAGCAAACAGTAGCAGTGCCAGCACTGAAGGATTTTTTTTTTCTGTTCCCAAAGGAAAAGTCATGATTTTTACCTGGGTCTTTTGTAAAGGATGCCAAAATGTCGATTCTGCTTTTGCTAGCTAAATAGAAGAAACGTTTCTCATTAGCGCATATGGTTTATGAGACTGTATTTTTGGGAAATTTCTCTTATTCAGTGATTCCAACAGTGGTCTTAGTTGTTTTGTTTTTATTTTGCTTTGGTTGCTCCTGAAAGACACGTCCTTACATGGTGTGACATCTCGTACCTCCACCATAACACTCCACTCGCTTCTCATTCTGTGACATCAAGAACCTTTGATGAGTAGGATTCTGCATGAGATGCCAAAGGGGGCAAGATGATTTTCCCTTCTTCTTAGACTCGAGGCCTCCTTGCTGATGTGAATCATTGGAGTTTTCTAGAACTGCCTGGTGATTGTAGTTGAAGCAGAATGAGTCTTGTACAAGAATGGAGGTGGAAAAGCATTACTTATTTTGACAGAGTAGCTGGAAATTCATTTCAGTTAATTCATATGTAATGAGTCATAGCTGTGCATTAGCAACTGTTCTAAGCCCTTGAAACACAGCATTGAATAAGTTGGGAGAAGCCCTTCCTTCAAATAGCCTCCCTTCCATTGCAGACCAGACCCCAAACATGTAGATGAATAAACATATCATATACTTGCATATAAAGTTATCCAGTAGCTATAATGAATCAAAAAGGAGGGGAGGGGACGGGATAGGAAGTCAGACGTGATGCTGTTGTACATTCACTGATCAGAGGAGGGATCTCTGAGAGGGTGATATTTGAACAGGGACCTGAATCAAGGGAGGGGGTAAACCAGGTAAGTGGTTGTGGAATTGGAAGCATTTCAGGCTGACTAAGCAGCAAGAGGTTACGGCATGCTGGAGGTGTCCAGCACAGTAAGATACCCAGTGTGGCCAGAGCATATGAGTACAAGTGAGAATTTGAGATACTATCAGGAAGGAAGCCAAAGGTCAGAGCAAATTAGGACTTGGAGGCTACAGAAACCATTTGAGACCTTAAGCGTGATGGGAAGGCACTGGTGGGTGGGCTGTGATCGGACTTATTTTTTTAACAATGAGTTGGACTGCTTTGTGGAGAATGGAATGCAGTATGGTAAGAGCAGAAGAAAGATTGCGATATAGGAGTCTCTTGTAGCAGTCTGGGGAGGGGTGATAATGGCCTGGACAATGATGGAAGAGCTGAGAAGAGGTTGTCTTTGGGCTGTATTTTGATGCAAGAACAAACAAGATATGCTGGCCAATTAGGAACTTGCAAGGTTCAGTTTGTGTTGAATGTCTATGCCCTCCCTCTTTCTCCAAGGGTGTACCACTCATTTCCATAGAGTGCTAAAGCTTCTTGTCACCGTGAACAGCAAGCCCTTCAGCCCTGCAGTAATTGTCCCTCATATGGGCTTTGCTGAATTCTTCACAGTATAGTAATAATTTGCTGTTGACTACTGAGCAAATTCTATGTGCTAGTCAGTAGGATAAATTATATAAATATGCATATATATATGCATGTATATATATGTATGTGTGTATTTATATATATATATATATATGCATATATAATTTGTTACAACAACTCAGTGAGATAGGTGTTACTATCATCCTCATCTTGCAGGTTAAAAAGGAAAAAAGTGCTCAGACCCAGAAAGGTTTGGTAACTTGCCCGTAGTCACACTGGAGTCTATCTGAGGCCAAAGCTCCTTCCACTGGACCACACTGCCTCCACATGCTCCTTTTAGCTTGACCTTGGAACGTTGACCTTCACCTTCAGATAGCGTTCTTCTGCTTTCTTCAACTGTGCTATCTTACTGTAGAAAACTAGTATTTGTGAGTTGGGGGGGGGGCATAGTTGCTAAAATTTTGAGAGAATCCAAGAGAACTGAATGGTTCTCTAAACACTTGTTCCACTGGGAGTTTATTTGACTTGGTCCAGCCCCTTCATGCAGCAGGTGGATGTCGCGTACACTGATGTGCTGGGTATTGGTCTAGGTGCGGGGATGGAGTGATAAAGGGAGCAGATGCCTTGTCAGGAGCATTCTGCATGTCCAAGGAGACAGAGGGTTAAACAAGCCGAGTGTGTTCTGGGTCAATTCTCCAAAAACCTTTTTTGGCTGAAAATCAACTGATAGGTTATCCCATCCCCTGAAAACTACCAGGCAGTTTGAACCAGTCATTGTGGCTGCAGAGTCTAAGCTTCCAGCTGCCCCTGCCCAAGGGAGTGTGCGTATGTGTGTGTGTGCATGTACATGCACACGTGTGCATGTGTGTGTGTTAATAGGGTGCCAGTGGAGACTGGGTCTCAGTCTGGCAGCAAGTCTTGCCCCTCCCCCCATGCCAGGTACTGTCCTGGGGGCATGGGAAGCCAACCTGGGGACACATCCCCAGTTCCTTATGGGTATTGGACTAAGACATGACGGTAAGGGTGGAGATGGGGGTCTGTGACAGAGCCTTGGCCAAATGAACAAACACGTTGGCAGAAGCTGTTGAAACCAGCCCCTATAGGACAGGTTGCTATGCATCTTATTATTTATTAGAAGGAATATTTGGCAAGTTCTGGAGCACAAGGCAGGGTATCACAACCCCCTGCCATCCTTCTGTCCCCCCCAACCTGCACACACACATGCAGCACACACACACACACACACACACTTCCACTGCACATCCATACAGCTGCACTAAGACTTCAGATGAAATTTAGAAGAAATTTCCAAACTGGCCATTCCTCTAATTGATCCTTCAGCAAATTTCATCTAATTGTCTTCTTTGCATTTTAGTGATTTGATTATTCAGCCAAGTTGTCAGGCCATGAATTGATTTGTAGTTAATTGGTCTGTTTCCAATAAAATGTGATGTGTATTTTAATAGGGGAAGTGCAGGATGCTAAAAGAACACATAAGCAAAGGACCTTAGTGAAAATAGTCATAGCATTTGTTCAGAGCTTACTCTCTCCTAGGCGTAGTTCAAAGCTTGTTACGCACAGTAGCAATACCTTATAAAAATAAAATGTCTTTATCAGTTTACTTATGAAAATTAAAGATTATCTAGATAGCTCTGAGTTAGCCTGAGCGAGGGAGTGCTGTATCAGCGCAGAATTAAAAAAAAAAAAAAAAAGAACAGTGGTTATCAAACGTTAGAGTGCATGAAAATCACTGGCAGAACTCATTACAAATGTTCATTCCATTCATCCTCCCCTCTCCCGGACCCAGAGTTTCTGGTTCATAGGTTTGAAGAGGGAGCCTGAAAATTTGCATCCTCACAAATTGCCCCAGGTGATTCCAACAGAGGAGTCCTCAGCACACACTTTAGGAAACACTGAGCTGATCAATCAGGAAGGTTTTCTATTTCAGTGGTAAGGGGGACATAGGAGACGTTTTTCTAGAGTCGTGTTCCGCAATATGGTGGCCAATAACACATGTGGCTGTTGAGGCCTTGCAATGTGGCTGGTCCAAAGTAGAGATGAGCTGTAAGTGTGAAATATATACCAGATTTCAAAACCTCAGTACAAAAATTATGTAAAATATTTCATTAGTAATCTTTAAGTTGATTATGCATTGAAATGATAATATTTTAATATATCAAATTAAATAAAAATATAAAAATGAATTTCACCTGTTTGCCTTTTTTTTTTCTTTTGAGGAAGATTAGCCCTGAGCTAACGTCTGCCACCAATCTTCCTCTTTTTGCTGAGGAAGATTGGCCCTGAGCTAACATCTGTGCCCATCCTCCTGTATTTTATATGTGGGATGCCACCACAGCATGGCTTGATAAGCAGTGCATAGGTCCACGCCCAGGATCCGAACCGGTGAACCACAGGCCACTGAAGCAGAGCATGTGAACTTAACTGCTGCACCACCCGGCCAGTCCCTACTTTTCCTTTTTTTAAGTGTGGCTACTATAGAACTTAAGATGACGTATTTGGCTCATTATGTTTCTTTGGGCAGTACCATTCTAGAACCATATTTTCATTCATTTTGCTCAAATGAATATCGAAAGAGTTTGTGTGCCCCAAGCACTGTTCTCTTAGAGATGAGGGATACTTACCTGGAATTAAGATATTGTGACAGATAATCTGGACATTGGCCATATGTCCTGACATTATTTTAATATTGCCTCTGAGTGAGAGTGTAGAGTGTGTGTGCGTGTGTGCTGTAGAAGGACATTTCTGGGATATATGGCCCAGAACCTCCCTCCCTCTCATCCTGCTAGTTAACTCCTCAGAGTCTTTGATCTCCTTACATGAGGCATGGTGGATCCTGGTACACCGGAGGTCAGATGGTAAACACACTTCAGGGGTAGTTCTGACACATGTGTTCCGTGGGCTTTACTGTAGTGATCCCATGTGGAATTGAGAGAGGGCAAGAGCTGCAGTCCTCTCAATCTTAATTGCATGGATGACTGACATTCATTTGGTTACTGACTAACTGGTAAGCAGTAACCTTCACTTCCACTGCACAACAACCTTATCAGTCATTGTGCAACATCATTATCTCCATTCGTGGATGGGGAAACCGGCTCAGAGAGGAGATAAACTTTCCGAAACTACTTAGCAAGGAAGTAGCAGAAGCCAGATTTGATTCTAGGAATTCTGACCCTAAGGAACCCTTAGCTGCTGTTCAGCCCTGCTTCTCTGCGGGAGTATTGAAGATCCCATGAGGGATACAAATGCAGAACTGCCTTTGTGGTTCCCCAGTGGACTAAACTGTAGCTGGGATGCCATGTTGATTTCAAAGCATGATGGGAAATTCTTAGTGACTTTGGTAGAGCAGTAGTCAAGACACAAAGAAGATGAAACAGACTTTGTAAGAGGAGGATAACCTTGGGCTCGGCATTAAAGAGAGTGTGGCTATGGGTCTTTTATTGGAGGACACATTCCAAAGAGGAGGAGCTACATGACCAAAAGCAGGACTTACTGTGTCTTCTCAACTCCCAGGGAGTGCCTGCTCCTCTGCTCTGATGAATCCAGAATCAAAGTTCCTATCTCAAACCTGCTCTGTTGAGATTCAGAACAGGAAGAGGTTTTGAACTGAATTGATAGGTCACAGAAAGGACGATGCCATATGATTTACCATGGGTGGCATGGTGTGGTTCTTGTAGATTCTACTGGTGCTGGATTTATGTGCGTACTTGTGTACACACAGTTCAGATGTGTGACAGGTGTCCATGTGCAAAAGCAAACTCTCTGGCTTCCCTTTTAGAAGCTAAAGAGCCCAGAAGATGCTTTCCCTCCTACCTCTGAAGAAAAAAACCAGGAGGCTGAAAAATGTGCTGAGCGATTTGTGAAGATGGTCATTTCAAATCCAAGCTAAGGAAGTGAGCAGCAAGAGAATTCAGAAATTGCCAGAGCCAAGTTGAGATAAATCCATGGTGTTCATCCTGGAGAATTTCTTCCGTTTCTGCTTGTGTCTTTCTTGGAGGTTTTGCTGCATTCAGAGCGGGTTTTCTAGATGTTTCAAGTTATGGGACTGGTTCTCTATGTATCTTGAGAAGCTTTTAGAACAAAACTTGGTGACCCTCGTGGTCTATAAATCTGTAAGTCGTTGCCTAGATTAAAGCTAGGAGAAGGCTACAGTAGTCATAGAGGAATGTTTCCTTAGTGGATGCGTTCCCAAAGGCCAACTGAGTAACTGAGATCTGAGGCCCAAACCTCAGTGACCCTGCATAGAAAAGTGAAGGGGAACATTCCTTAGCTAAACCTGCTCTCTCCAGATGCTTTCCCAATACATTCAAGTCGTTCCCATCTTAATACTTTCAAGGAGATTGTTTTTCCTTTTGTGGCAAACCAAGATGTGTGGACCGAGGTCCTGGGAATCCTTGTTTCTTCCTGTGGAGACGGAGCAGGCTGATTGGCACCAGCTGTCATTCCATGTCTCTGCATGGTGGACGGAGATAACTCATTGTTCTTACTGTGAAAGATCCATGAAAGATTTGCCCAAAATCTTGGGCATTATAACTATTATTATCCCAATATATTCTCAAACTGGTGCACACTGTACTAGCCCAGACCACAACCCTGAAAGTTGATTTGAGAATGGAAGGTCTGCATCCTGAGCCTTCCTGGTTGTCTGGTAGATGCTTATTTGCATGGTGGTGGGAGTCCATTCATCTGAAAGATATCCCAAGGTGTCCCCAGCCAGGAACTGGAAAGACCTGTGGGATCCCGTATTCTAGGCTCTATTCCTTCATCCTTGGAAGTGAGAGATTTTGTCTCCATCCCCAGCTGATAGAAACCCCACAAGGCAAGGCAACCTGTCACATTCTGCAGTTGCAAAATCACTAAGGGATTTGTCAGAGGTTTTCTGTCTCTTTCAGTAGGACCATGGGGCCTTGTTGTGTTTTCTTGCACTTTTATTTAGTGATGAGTGTGGAAGGAGAGAAGTGGAAAGTATAAGTGCCCATAACACTCTCTTTTTGAAAATGGATTGATTTGCAGTTGGATCAGGGAAGGAACTAACGCAGTACCTGGAGCAGAGCTGAGGGACTCGGAAGCCCATGTGCCCTCCATCTGGTCTTTTTCTTCCCCTTCCTGACTGATACTGACTGTGGCTCCTTTCCAGCCACCGAGAATTGCTGAGAGCAGGACATTTCACCCAAACACAACCAACACCTGATCTGAAGCATGTGTTCCCGATGTCTTCCCTGTGGACGGGGGAAAGCAACAACTTACCAGTGAATTATACCAGCAACAATGAAAACCAAAAGATGTTTTTTTAAGTTATTTGATTTTCATTTGGAAATCTCAAAAAACGAGAGTGATGAAATAGGATGAATATCTGGGTGAGATAAGAATCCTTTCTTCCTGGGCGCAGGTTAGCTTCTTATCCATCCCTTCTCTCTGGGTGCTGTAGACATCCCAGACCAGGTGGGCCTGGTTGAAATCCAGACCTCAGTTGACCCTCTATAGTAAAGTGAAAGAGAATATTGCCCAGTTAAACCATCGCTCTTCAAATACCAGGCTGTTAAAACCCTGAGGCCATGGTGTAGTCCCCTGTTGGTGTACTGTATGGTAAGTGTTTGACTTGCATGGATTTATTTTCCCAAATATCTTACAGACTATATCTTAGATATAATTAGGAAGACACTGTAGCCTCTATTGTCCTTGCAGAGACTGGGGGCCACTTGTTCTGATCCCCAGGGAGGCATCCTATTTTGAATGCATACTCTGCAGGACTTTTCTAGGTGGTGGGGCAAAGCCTTTGCACCTTCTTGCTGCAATTGGGCTGTTTTGGAGACTGACACCACATTGTGAATGTCATCTGAGAAGCGAGGGTATTTTATTCATCTTTCTGCCACACAGGGATTCCCCCAGCTATCTCTGGGACAGGAGGCATGGGGAGGTGATGCTAAAGGAGGAATAAAAGGTCCCAGGGGCATAAAGGCTCTTCATTGAAATATATAGAGTAAAATTAATTACAGTGTTCTTATTATGTTCCTATAAGAAAATCAGTTACTGTGGGGGTACCAACACGGCTCCATTGTGTTTCATTAGCATTCAGCTTGTTTCAGCTAGATTTGGAAGATGTTAATAATAAGTAATATTTGCATTTCTCAGTAGAGTTGACAAAGCACTTTAACAAACATGGGCTCCTATTTTCCATTCAACAGGCAGCATACTTATTCATTTTACTCCAACATAACCTTAAGTTCAAATATAGCAATTTAAACTACATCTGTAACTCATAAATTAGATAGATCTTGACTCTAACAGCGTCTGTAAGTTGACTGCTAGAGCTACATGCTATCATATTAGAACAGGACCTTTCAGTTGCCCCTACAGGCCAAAAGTCTGAGCAGGAGAGAGAGATTGGCTTCTGAAATTCTATATAAGAACTCTTATATCATAATCACCTCCAAATGAAGACTGCTTTAAAATGTATCTGGTTTCTTTTTGAGTGCTTTATCTGTGAATTAGGCAGGGCTCAGACAGAACAATAGCATTTTACAAACAAGGCAAGCGAGGTTCAGAGAGAGTAATTTGCCTGAGGCATTGAGCAAGGTCAGTGCAAAAGCAGAACTTGAACCTGGGTCTTCTTGCCTCAAGCCCTTTGCTCTCTCCAGGGCCAGGGGTGGCCTGCTGGTTTTAACTTGTTGCTGAGGTCAAAAAAGACGAGGGCTCATGACGGCTGCAAGCTGTGGTCAGCTAGCCAGCAAAGCAGTTTTCTTTTACTTCTTTGTTTGCTTGGTTTTTCCCTAAAGGGTTTTGATGAGCTTTATGGCAATTTGGCCAGTGATTTGTAAACTCTCAGGGGTGATGTGAAATTAGACACTCTGCATTTTCAGAGTCTGCTTGTCTTCTGAGTGTCTTGAACCGTTTTGGCTGTCTTTGGGAGCAGCTGACCTAGAATCTTCAGAAAGCGTATCTGAGAAATCTTTGCTACTAACAGAATCATAATGATGGGCACAGGGTCTTCCCAGTGTCGCTTCTCTCCTTCACTCCTCCCTCTTGCTGCCTGCATTCACACAGTGGTATTGGCTTGGCCCCTTGTTCACCTGCACTGTGGCCACTGCTGTGCTAGAAGCTGGGATAAAAAGATGAACAAAATAGACTCGGCCTTAGTTCCCCAGGGGCTGACATTCGAGGAGGGGGACAGGTAAACAATCAGGTAGAGAGGTAAGTAAACCACATTATTAGAGATGTGCTCCATTACATGCAGGGTGGGGATGCAGTTGGGAAGTCTCCTTAAGAAAGGGTGGTCAGGGAAGGAGGCTTCTCTTTGGGGAGATGAGACTTGATCTAAGACATAAAGGAGGAAAGGAAGCAGTTCAAGTGGAGGGTGAGCAAGTGCCAAGGCCCTAAGAAGAGAATGAATCTGCATGTGTCCAAGGAGTATCGATGAGGCCAGTGTGCTTGTAGCACTGTGGGCAAGGGATAGAGAGGAGTAAGATAGGATCAAAAGAAAGGTAGGGACAACTCATGCAAGTTTGGAATTTATTCTAGGATCAATGGATAACCATTGGAGGGTTTTAAGCAGGGAGGTGATATGATTAGATTTAAACAGATTTATATTTAACCAGATAGATAGGTCGATAGATAGATATGATAGATGATAGATAGGTGGATAAATAGATAGATAGATAGATAGATAGATAGATAGATAGATAGATAGAGGAATGAACAGATGGATGGATGGAGTCCATCCAGACAAACAGATGGACAGATAGATTTGGTGGTTTGAAATGGCTGGTGGTCTGAAGAGTCAAGAGTAGAACCAAAGAGACAAAAGTTAAGGCTCTTGTTGATTTGGTTCTGATGAAATCCTTGCGGCTTACGTTGTGGTGGTAATAGCATGAATGGAATGAAGTGGACACATTAAAGATTTCATGTGTAATTTCTGATGGATGGGGTGTGGGGACACGAAGAGCATCATGACCTGATTGCACTGTTGTCCACTTTGGTCTGGGATAGGTGATGTGGAGGGTGACCCTATGTGCAGGTCAGTCATAAGACCATTTTCCCATCATTCCCATAGAGATCCCCTGGAATTGCCATTCTTCCTTTGGGCTGTGCTTAGCCAGCTCTGAGGACATTAGGTCACTGACGTGCCTGGCATATTTGCTGCAAGAGTAGTGCTCAAGTCCACATCTTCCATAATAACCTTGTGTCTAAATTGTAGTGTCACACAAGGGCGTGTTTAGAAATTAGCATTTGAAAAGAAGCCTCCTTGCTTTCAGTTTGAGCTGACATGGTCCCTTTTCCTCTGTGGAAATGAAATTTATTAATCATAATAAAACCATCGGATTCTGAAGGTAGAGGTCACCCTGAGGAGAAAAGGAGCCTGCTCATTTACGAGGAATAGTTCAGTGCTGCTGTATTTTTCTTCTGCCTTGAAAGAGAACACTGCCAAATTGTTACCTTGGGTTTTCCACAAAGGTTGAAGCTCTGCCCAGTGTTATAGACAAATAAGAATTTACCATTGAAGTATGCGGAAGGAAAAGGTGGGAGCTACGTTTTCACTGAATGCATTCAGACTACCAATGTTGTCTCCGAAAAAGAGGAAATTTTTGCCACAGTAAAACCAGTCCCCAAATTTAAAAAAAAATTAATTGCTCTGAATTTGCACCCTCACACTTGTTTTGAAGGAATATGTTGCTGTGGCATCACTTAGTAGATTTCCAAGGATTTTCAGTTTGCCTTTGCAATTTATGTGCTATTTATGCAACCAGATTTGTCGGGTGAAAAGTACATTAAAAATAATTCTGTTAACAGTTTCTTTTCTCTAGACCAATGACAGGCTTTTCTCTTGAAATGAAGATCAATTCCAAAGTGATGTCTCATGACCTTTTGCCTCTATTAGTATCTATTTCTAGTTATGTTGGTAGAGGCTCAGCTTTCATGAGTGACCTCCATGAATAAAGGATTTCTTCAAAAACATCATCATTCTTGTTTTAGCACACCCTCTGTCTTGGACTTACATCTGTTTTTCCTCCCAGAGAGAGGGAGAATCTTTGACCAAAGGCCATTTTTGTTGAGTCAAAGGAATGAGGGGTGCCCCAAAGAATGATGAGCAAGAAGGAATTGACTATTTGTTAGTTTTGCTGAGAGATTCACTCAGAAAAGGAACGGCCATTCCTGTCACTGCTTTTGAGGATCTGTGTTGAAGCTGAAAGCCTCATCTAGATTGTTTAAGCTCAGTGCCCTTCAAAACAGGCAAGGAGGGCTTGGGAGTAGAACATGCCTAGTGAGAACTTGGTATAATCAATTTTTTTTGTCCATCTGGAATCTAACTGAGAGCCTAAGAGTTAAAAGGTCCTTCACCCAGCTTCTTCCGACCTTCCCAGGCTCCGTATGTGAGCATCCAAGTTAGAGGCATCTAATATATTCTTATTGACCAGATATGAGAAAGAAGATTGGGTGACAAATGGGGAAAAGACAGAGAAGGAGAGGAAAAAAGTGCATGCCAATTAGACTCCAAGAGATGGGAAGCCAGCTTAAGGTTGGTGGTGCAGACAAACCATTTCTTCCTACTTTGTTCCTTCATTCTTTAAAAGAAAGTCCAAGAGTCAAAAGCAGTTGGTAATCCATGTATATCCCATTTAGTGGCTGTTACACTCATCCCCCAGCTGCTGTGAGTGTTGGTTGCTAATGGTACACAGCTGGTTCCTTCTTCAGAAAATTACCCTCTG